>NC_090440.1:1808686757-1811186757 GCF_031143425.1 Pleurodeles waltl
CAGCTGTGTGGCCACCACTACAGGGAACCCAGGATAACCCACCACCCCAACAACAACAGGGACCTGGGGGCAGTGGCAGTGGGCACACGGTCCAGGGGACGGAGGGACAGGAACACAGGGGAACTGGGAGGGCTGCTGTGCGACAGGGAGCGGACAGGCCAAGGGAACCCACTCTCCACCAGGCCCTCTCCTCCATCATGGGAGCATACCACCACTCCCAGGAGGCGATGGCTACGGTCCTGGCCAAGTTTCAGGAGACCCAGCGCCTGCAGAAGGAACAGTATTTGGGCTTCAGGGAGGAACTCAGAACCATCAGCTCCGCCATGGGCACCATCGTAGGGGTGCTCAAGGAGATACTTAACACCAGGAGGGACACTGTGGCACTCCAAGGGGCCCCTGACACTAGCATGGACGATGAACTGCCCACCACCTCCACCAGCGCTAGTGGACAGGAGGCACTGCCACAGGACCACCACACCAGCACCCCACCCCCTGCAGACAGAGAACCACCCCGCAAGCGGTCCCTGAGATCCAGGAACAGGACAGAGCACGATGGCAAGACCCCCGCCAAGAAATGAGACCACCCTGATTGTCATCCCACTGTCCCACTTTGTAACCCTGTACATAATGGAACTGCCCCAGCTCCACTTCCTATGCCCATATGGGCAGTGCACCTGTGAGACTAATAGACTGGACTCTGCCATGGACATTACTCCACCATCACCCCTCACCATTTTACCACCCCCCTCCAATATTTAGCACTTCAATAAACACCCTTGAACCACAAAACAATCTGGAGTCAGTCGGTGATTTTGAAAATGTGTATTACCAATGACAGTGACAAAATCTGTTCTCAAATGTAATGTCAACATACTTATGTCACACATCACAAGTCCATGAGGAATCTAAGCAGATGACACACGTTGGTAACCACACCTGTGAAACCGTAATGGAAATGTACAACTCAGTTACCATATACTGGTTGAAATTGACAGACAGGATAGAGTTAGAAGTGTGAAAGTACTTGTAGTAGGCAGGAATGTGTTCTCACCTGTGTTTCACTGGAAATATTGCTGGATAACTGAGTCCCTGTTGTCATTGTCTTCTTCCTCTGCTTCCTCCTCATCACTGTCCACAGGCTCCACAGCTGCCACAACACCGTCATCTGGACCATCCTCCTGCAGAAAAGGCACCTGGCGTCGCAAAGCCAGATTGTGAAGCATACAGCAGGCAATGATGATCTGGCATCCCTTCCTTGGTGAGTAGAAAAGGGAACCACCTGTCATATGGAGGCACCTGAACCTGGCCTTCAGGAGGCTGAAGGTGCGTTCGATCACCCTCCTAGTCCGCCCATGGGCCTCATTGTAGCGTTCCTCTGCCCTGGTCGTGGGATTCCTCACTGCGGTTAGTAGCCATGACAGGTTGGGGTAACCAGAGTCCCCTAAGAGCCACACCTGGTGCCTCTGGAGTTGACCCATCACATAAGGGATGCTGTTATTCCGCAGGATGTAGGCGTCATGCACTGAGCCAGGGAACATAGCATTTACCTGAGAGATGTACTGGTCTGCCAAACATACCATCTGTGCATTCATGGAATGATAACTCTTCTGGTTCCTGTACACCTGTTCACTCCTGTGGGGTGGGACCAGAGCTACATGGGTCCCATCAATGGCACCTATGATGTTGGGGATATGTCCAAGGGCATAGAAGTCACCTTTAACTGTAGCCAAATCCTCCACCTGAGGGAAAACGATGTAGCTCCTCATGTGTTTCAGCAGGGCAAACAACACTCTGGACAACACGTTGGAAAACATAGGCTGGGACATACCTGATGCCATGGCCACTGTTGTTTGAAATGGCCCACTTGCAAGGAAATGGAGCACTGATAGCACCTGCACTTGAGGGGGGATCCCTTTGGGATGGCGGATAGCTGACATCAGGTCAGACTCCAACTGGGTACACAGTTCCTGGATTGTGGCACGGTCAAATCTGTAGGTGATGATTAAATGTCGCTCCTCCATTGTCAACAGGTCCACCAGCGGTCGGTACACCAGAGGATTCCGACATCTCCTCACATGTCCCAGCTGACGGTGCCTAGGAAGGACAACAGCGATCACAGAGTAAAACAACTCAGAGGTATGTACCCACAGTGTACACAGAACACGAAACAAAATCCAAAAAGTAGTCTGTATGTGTGTTGAGTCCAGGCCTAGGTATGTGTGACGCAGTTGAAAATGAAGCCATGTGGGCCCCTGAAATGGCGGCAGCCTGACCTCTAAACTGGGACAATGGGATGTGAGGTAACTGCGCTGGCGTTGTACACCGTCGCGGTAGGAGGTCGAAGACCACGGCGCAATGCTGCATTGGTTAACATTGGACCCTATGGGTCCCAGGAGCCAATGAGGAAGTGTGCCGGCGGTGATGATACGCACTGCCGCGGACATGACCGCCGCAGACGTGACCGCCATTTTCTATCTGTTCAATCACTCGATACCTGATCTTCGACAGGAGAGGACCTCCACTGCAACCTCGGCCTGGAAGAGACAATGGCTCGTGCGTCTGGGGAAAGGGCCCCTGCCTTCACTGCACAGGAGTTGGAGAAGCTCGTGGACAGGGTCCTCCCCCAGTACACGCTACTCTACGGTCCTCCAGACCAGCAGGTGAGTACACAGGGAGCATGTTGTATGGGCTATGGGTGTGTGGAGAGGGCTGGTTGTAAGTAGGAAGGGGGCAGAGTTCTGCGTGCATGAAGGACTGTGAATGCATGTGCCACATGGCAAGGCGAGGGATGTGGGCCACTCACTTCGACGGTGCAGTTGCTAATGACTTCCCTTCTTCCCCTGTACATGTCATGTAGGTCAGCACCCACCAGAAGAAGGATATTTGGCGTGTCATCGCCAAGGACGTCCGGACCCTGGGGGGCCACCAGAGACGGATCACCCACTGCCGTAAAAGGTGGGAGGAAATTTGCCGCTGGAGCAAGAAGACGGCGGAGGCTCAGCTGGCGATGGCCTCCCAACGTGGGAGGGGTGCCCGTTGAACCATGACCCCCCTGATGTTCCGGATCCTGGCGGTGGCCTACCCGGAGTTGGATGGGCGCTTGAGGGCATCACAGCAGACACAAGGGGGTGAGTACAAGATCATTCTGTGGACTTTGCGTGCAGTGAAGGTGTCTGGGAAAGGAGGAGGGCTTTGGGTTTCCCTAGGCCAGGGCGAGTTCCGTAGGCTAGGCCCCTCCGTAATGCAGGCCATGTGGCACTCCACCCCACCTCTGTAGAGTGCCAAGTACAGGTATACATGCCCCTGTGTCATCTATGTGTGCTGATGTCCGCCATGTAGGCCATATCCCAGGAACTGCATCTGTAGAGCCCAACAGTGCGGCGTAGTGCAGGGGGCTGCTGTGTCTGTATTGTCCGCCAATGGTAGCGGTAAGCCATGCACTCAACCTGTCTTTCTTCTGTCGTCCCCCCCCCTTTTTGTGGTCTGCCTGTTCTTGTGTGCATCAGCATCATCAGGCAGAGGTACAGCGGCACCGGAGCACGAGGGAGCTGCATCCCACATGGCCATGGAGGGCCACACAACGGACTCAGAATACACCAGTGGGACGGAGGGCGAGGGGAGCTTCACGGCGGGGACAGGATCAGCAACCAGCAACACAGACTCGTCCTCCGATGGAAGCTCCCTTGTGGTGGCGGCAAAATCTGTGCCCCCCACTTCTACAGGCACAGCCGCCACCCCCTACCAGCACCGCCCTCCCAGCAGCCCCTCAGCCTTCGCCCCATGCCCGCTCACCCAGGAGGGTGGGCATCACCTTCGCCCCAGGCACCTCAGCCCCTGCCCCTGTCACCTCTGCTGCCCTCAGTGAAGAGGCCATTGACCTCCTCAGGTCCCTCACTTTTGGGCAGTCTACCATTTTGAATGCCATCCAGGGTGTAGAAAGGGAATTGCAACACACAAATGCATTCCTGGAGGGCATTCATTCTGGTCAGGCTGCCCTTCATCGAACCCTGCAATCTCTGGCCTCAGCACTGATGGCAGCCATTGTCCCTGTCTCTAGCCTCCCCCCTCCAACTTCCTCCACCCAGACCCAATCCCCTGTACCTCAGTCTATCCCAAGTACACCATCAGACCAGCCTGCACACACATCAACACACAAGGGAAGCGAGGGCAAACAAAAGCACCACACATCCCACAGGCACTCACACAAGCATCACACACATACAGACACAGCAACATCCAGTGCCTCCACTGTGTCCCCTTCCTCGTCGTCTCCCTCCTCCCTCCCAGTGTCGTCTACACTCTCACCTGCATGCACTACCACTACAGCCACTAGGTCCAGCACCAGCACACCCACAACCAAACCCCGCTCACCTGCACTCACCACCCCCACTACCATTTACACGTCCCCTGTGTCCTCTCCCAGTGTGTCTGTGACGCCCCCTCCCAAAGTACACAAACGCAGGCACACACCCACCCAACAGCCATCCACCTCACGACAGCCTCCAGCGCATGCACCTGCACCCAAAGCCACAAAAGATACACCTCCTACAACCACCTCCTCTTCCTCCACTCCCAGACCCCCTCCAGCTACCCGTCCCAGTGTTCCTAAGAAACTTTTCCTGAGCAAGCTTGACCTCTTTCCCACCACCCCCCCTCCAATTCATAGGTCCTGTACTAGCACCTCAGCCAAAAAATCACTGGTACCAGTGGTGCCTGTTAGAGGTATGTGGAGTGCACCGGGCACCAGGGCAGCCAATCTGACAGTGAGCCACAGCACAGCCAGTCCCCCCCCTGTGAAGCACCAGAAGTTGGACAGTGCCCAGCGGGAGAGGGGGAAGACACCAGCAGGCAAAGCCGCTCACAAGGGTCCCGGGAGGAGTGTCCACTCAGCTGTGACTCCTCCCAAGGTGGTGAAGGGGCAGAAGAAATCGCCAAAGTCTGGGAAGAGCAGCACGGCGGAGAAGACCGCCATCATCTCCGCTGCCCAGGAGGCCACCGCCAGCCCCGTCGCCAGTGGCCAGGAGGCCACCGCCAGAGTCAGTGCCCAGGAGGGCAGCCCGATCGTCACTGGCCAGGAGGCAGCCCGATTGTCACTGGCTAGGAGGCCACCGCCAGAGTCAGTGCCCAGGAGGGCAGCCCGATCATCAGTGGCCAGGAGGCCACCGCCAGAGTCGGTGCCCAGGAGGGCCCCGGCACCCACAGCCCTGCTGGGCAATGAAGGACCGCCATTGCAAGCACCGCAGAACAGGCCAAGCACCGCTGAACAGGGCACAGACTGCCATTGCAAGCACCGCTGAGCAAGGCAAGCACTGCTTAACAGGGCACAGACCGCCATGGCAAGCACCGCTGAACAGGACAAGCACCGCTGAACAGGGCACAGACCGCCATGGCAAGCACCGCTGAACAGGGCACAGACCGCCATGGGAAGCACCGCTGAACAGGGCAAGCACCGCTTAACAGGGCACAGACCGCCATGGCAAGCACCGCTGAACAGGACAAGCACCGCTGAACAGGGCACATACCGCCAGGGCAAGCACCGCTGAACAGGCCAAGCACCGATGAACAGGGCACAGACTGCCATGGCAAGCACCGCTGAACAGGGCAAGCACCGCTGAACAGGGCACAGACCGCCATGGCAAGCACCGCTGAACAGGGCAAGCACCGCTGAACAGGGCACAGACCGCCAGGGCAAGCACCGCCAACTCAAGCACCGCTAGCCCATGTGCGGCAGGGGCAGTGACGTAACTGGGACCGTCACAGGGATAGTGATGCACTCTGGGCACCAGTCCCCCTCCAGAACCAGTGGAGAACAGCATCCACTCCTTCTGTCCTGCACAGGATGAAGCACTCTGGGCACCAGTCCCCCTCCAGAACCAGTTGAGAACAGCATCCACTCCTTCTGTCCTGCACAGGATGAAGCACTCTGGGCACCAGTCCCCCTCCAGAACCAGTGGAGAACTGCATCCACTCCTTCTGTCCTGCACAGGATGAATCACTCTGGGCACCAGTCCCCCTCCAGAACCAGTTGAGAACCGCATCCACTCCTTCTGTCCTGCACAGGATGAAGCTCTCTGGGCACCAGTCCCCCTCCAGAACCAGTGGAGACTGTTATCCACTTTAGAGACTGTGGCTTTGCACTCCCCAGGATATGGCAGTGGGCAAACCACCCAATGTAGAGACTTGAGAGACTGTGGCTTTGCACTCCCTAGGATATGGCAGTGGGCAAACCACCCACTGTAGAGACTTGAAAGACTATGACTTTGCACTCCCCAGGATTGAACAGTGGGCAAACCACCCACTGTAGAGACTTGAGAGACTGTGGCTTTGCACTCCCCAGGATGTTACAGTGGGCAAACCACCCACTGTAGAGACTTGAGAGACTGTGGCTTTGCACTCCCCAGGATATGGCAGTGGGCAAACCACCCACTGTAGAGACTTGAGAGACTGTGGCTTTGCACTCCCCAGGATAAAGCAGTGGGCAACCCACCCACTTGTGAGACTTGAGAGACTGTGGCTTTGCACTCCCCAGGATACATCAATGGGCATGGAGCCCCCTCGTGGATCTGGCGTCGTGCAGTAATCCGGCTCAGTTGCCCCCCTTTCCCTTCCCCCTGAGGTGCCTGTTGTATTTCTATCTGATGCCCCGGCAGTGTTCTCTCTGTTTTGATCAGGTATCTGATGTAGGCCTCGCCCATGCATTTTGGGCCCAGTGGTCCACGGACATTGAATGGTGCATTACCTGCACTACTAATCGTGATGTATATTTTGTGGAATGTGTATATTTATCTGTATATATTTGGTTACTGTATTTTGATATATTACAATGGTTGCACTCATTTCCTTTTGTCTTTGGATTCTTCCGGGGGGTTTGGGGGTTGTTACTGTAATGTTTGGATATGCATTGGTGTGAGTGTTGTAGTGGGTGAGGGTCGGGGTGGGGGTGGGGGTGTTGCGTGTGTGTGTCCCTGACTTTTGCCTCCCCCTCCCCTATGTCGTAGGTGCAGTACTCACCGTTGTCTTCGGCGCCGACGTTGATCATGGTCGTACAGGAGCAGGAAGACTATCGCAGGGAGTATTTGGAGTTCCGGATCCATGGTGTCCTGATTCCTCGTGGAGTGTCTAGAGGTGAGCGTTTTCCCTTTGAAAAATGCTGTTTCCGCCTTGTTTTTATCCACGGTGAATCCGCCCCAGAAAAGGTGGCGGATTGGTAGGTTGTGATACTGTGGGCGGTACTTTGTCTTCCGCCTGTCTGTTGGTGGTGACCGCTGCGCTGTTTGTTTGTACCGCCATGGCGGTCGGAGTGTTAAAGTGGCTGTCTTTGTTGGCGGTTTCCGCCACGGTCATAATTCCCATTTTTTTACCGCCGGCCTGTTTGCGGTCTTACCGCCGCTTTAACACCGTCGTTGTAATGACCACCTAGGCACTTTGCAAAAAATTGGTAAATATTCTTTGGGAAAATGTGGTGTGTCCACATTGTTTTTTGGGGCATTTCCTTTGGCTGGCACTAGGCCTACCCACACAAGTGAGGTACCATTTCTATCAGGAGACTTGGGGGAATGCAGGGTAAAAGGAAGTTTGTGTCTCCTCTCAGATTCCAAAACTTTCTGTCACCGAAATGTGAGGAAAAACTGTTTGTGTGCCAAAGTTTGAGGTTTCTGGGTAACAGAACATGGTGAGAGCCCAGCAAGTCACCCCTTCCTGGATTCCCATGGGTGTCTAGTTTTGAAAAATGCATAAGTTTGGTAGGTTTCCCTAGATGCCGGTTGAGCTACAGGCTAAAATCCACAGCGAGACACTTTCCAAAAAACACGTCAGATTTCAATGTAAAAATGTGATGTGTGCATGTTGCATTTCCACTCTTTATATTTCACCAACTGAATTGCTGTATACCCAGTATACAAAGAAAACCCATTGCAAGGTGCAGTTCATTTATTGGCTCTGGGTACCTAGAGTTCCTGATGAACCTACAAGCCTTAGATATCCCCGCTACCAAAAGAGTCCAGCAGACGTAACAATATATTGCTTTTGAAAATCTGACATTGCAGGAAAAAATTACAGTGTAAAATGTGGAGAAAAATGGCTGTTGTTTTTTACCTCAATTTCATTTTTTTTTTTATTTCAGCTGTTATTTTCTGTAAGAGCACCTTGTAGGATCTCCACAACTGACCCCTTGCTGAATTCAGAATTCTGTCTACTTTGTGGAGATGCTTAGCTGTCCGGGATCCAGCATTGGTTTCACATCCATTTCTGTCACTAACTGGAAGGAGGCTAAACGCACAAAATAATGTAAAAATGGGGTTCCAGTAAAATGCCAAAATTGTTTTGAAAAATGTGGTTTTCTGATGGCCTTTTCCTAAAATCTGGGAAGATGGTGATTATAGCACCGCAAATCCTTTGTTGATGCCATTTTCAGGGAAAAAACAACATGACGTCTCCTGCAGCCCTTTTAACCATTTTTTTTAAATTAAATTTTCACTGTATTTTGGCTAATTTCTTGGTCTCCTCCAGGGCAACCCACAAACTCAGATGACCTCTAAAATCCCAAGGATGCTGGGAGAAAAAGGACGCAAACTTGGCGTGGGTAGCTTATGTGGACAAAAAGTGGTGGGGGCCTAAGCACAAAGTGCCCCAAACAGCCCAAAAAAGGCTTGGTACCTGAGGGGGAAATGGAATGCCAGCGAAGGGGTTATAAGGCCAAAGTTACTCTTGGAACACTCGGAAGTAGATACATTGCAAATTTTCCAAAGTTTACTGGATCTGTAATATAGCCAATGGTGATAATTAAATTGTGTCAAGAGTAAGTTGGAAGGAATGGCTAGTAGTTTAGCATCTTGCCACTCATTATCATCCATATCCACCTTATCCCTCTTCAGTGTCCTTTTTAGGGGGTGAAACACATTCAACAAGAAGGATCTATACCATCTTGAAATAGCCTTTTTGCCAGGAAGCTGCATGATTTATTTAATTTCTAATGAATTGTATGTGGGCAGGGTTTCAAGGGTGGCTGGGTTCCAGATATTTAGTAAATTGTGATTTAGGTAATTGGAACTTCTCAATTAATTGTTCAAATGAAAGGATATGGCCATGGTGTCATACATCCAACTGGTAAATGTCAATTAAGTCCCATTGAAAGGCAGCCCTGTGGTCGTGATACCTGTTTGAGCCAGGTCCATACCCACAGAGGAGACTGAGAGATAGACTTAAACAGCCATGTAATGTGGGTGAGGGCCATCTGCCAACACAGAAATGAGAATCTAGTGATCTCTGGGAGTGAGTTTGTGTGGGCGCCTCTGTACAAAAGATCCAGAGTGTCGGGAGATGGGACTCTAGTGATCCATAGGAGTGGTTGTGTGAGGGCCTCAAGAGTAGCCCTCTCCATGCGCCAAGAGGAATCATACCTGTCCCTAAACAAGCCATCTCTTATAGGGAGTGCTGCCCTGTAATAGAACTGGAGATAAAGAAGGCCAAGGTCACACATATACATAGAGTGCATTTATTGTAGGAGACTCTTAGGGGGTCATTACAACATTGGCGGTACAAGGCGCTTACCGCCGTGCAGAAGACCGCCAATACACCTCCGCGGCCGCGGTAGACCGCCACAGCTATTATGACACACATCACGGAATCCGCCGAAATTCAGACACCCACACAATACCGCCACACCAAAGGTCAGCGAGAAACTGGTGGAAACACATCCTCCACCTCCACGCCAACAGAAACACGCCCATGCCATTACGACCCACGAATCCACGTGGCGGTCTTTCAACCGCGGTATTCCATTGGCGGTACACACCACTGTGCTCAAAATACACACATCTCCAAAACACCGCCACATTGGACAATTTGAAATACACACACCTGACACACATATACACACCACTCCCACACACCCAATACTATATAAAACATACACCCACATCACCCACAAACCCCTACTACCAAAAATTCTGAGAGAAGGCCAGAGAGACAGCACAGAACAGACAATCCCATCACACAGAGGCACACAACACCATCATCCACGCAACATCCAAGCACAAAACACCACATACCACTACACTCACCACACTCATCAACATATACACCACCCCACACATCACCTACACCACCCCTTGTCACGCCAAAGACACCCCTGCTTCTCCGAGGAGGAGCTCAGGGTCATGGTGGAGGAAATCATCCGGGTAGAGCCACAGCTATTTGGCTCACAGGTACAGCACACATCCATAGCCAGGAAGATGGAGCTATGGCAAAGAATAGTGGACAGGGTCAAAGCTGTGGGACAGCACCCAAGAAATAGGGAGGACATCAGGAAGATGTGGAACGACCTACAGGGGAAGGTGCGTTCCACGGTATCCAGGCACCACATCGCGGTAGAGCGGACTGGTGGCAGACCCCGTCTCCTCCCCCACAACTAACAACATGGGAGGAGCAAGTCTTGTCCATCTTGCATCCTGAGGGCCTCGGAGGAGTCGTTGGAGGAACGGACACTGGTAAGTCTAATCTTAACCATCATACCCCCCACCCTACCTGCATGATATCACACCCCCCCCACCATCACACCCGACCCTATCACCCCGAATCCTCACCTATCTACCCATGACACCAACCACCCATCCCAACCCCAAGACCTGCATGACATTACTAAGCATGGACACCCATCACCAAAGCACGCCCACTGCACAGACCCCCAACACCCCCCAACCATCAGCACACAATCCCCCACACAGGAATGCATGCACTGGGGTTCACGAACACCCAACCATTGCACTCCATGAAACACACACATGCAATATTCATGTACTTATACCCCTGCAGGAACCCGAAGGAACGTCACCACACCAGAGGGTCCAGACAACACCACTCCATCCCCAGAAGAGGCCCACAGTGATGACAGCAGCTCTGCCCCACTGGATCTTGATGACCAGGCCGGACCATCGTGGGCCTCAGGACAGTCGGTTCCCCTTGCCCAGCCACAGCCCAACACCGAGCTTACACCCTCTGGTAACACCAGCACAGCACCCACTGAGCGGGCCCAAACCTCCCTACCCAGGACAGGTCAATCAGCGGTGTGTCCACCACTACAGGGCACCCAGGCGAAGCCACCACCCCAACAACAACAGGGACCTGGGGGCAGTGGTAGTGGGCACACGGTCCAGGGGACGGAGGCACAGGAACACAGGGGAACTGGAAGGGCTGCTGTGCGACAAAGGGAGGACAGGCCAAGGTAACCAACTCTCAACAAGGCCCTCTCCTCCATCACTGGAGCATACCACCACTCCCAGGAGACGATGGCCACGGTCCTGGACAAGTTGCAGGAGACCCTGCGTCTGCACTGGTCCTGAGACCACCGCACAAGACACAGCCCAGGCGGGGCCAGGATGCCACAGCCCCGCTGGGCAATGATGGAACGTCATGCCACACACCAATGTCCAGTATGGAGATCGTCATGCCACACACCAATGTCCAGTTTGGAGATCGTCATGCCACACACCAATGTCCAGTGTGGAGATCGTCATGCCACACACCAATGTCCGTATCAGAACCGCCATGTCAAAGCACGGCTGAACAGTCCAGAGACCGCCATGGCAAAGCACCGCTGAACAGTCCAGAGACCGCCATGTCAAAGCACCACTGAACAGGGCAAAGACTGCCACGGCAAAACACCGCTGAACAGTCCAGAGACCGCCATGTCAAAGCACCGCTGAACAGGGCAAAGACCGCCATGGCAAAGCACCGCTGAACAGTCCAGAACCGCCATGGAAAAGCACCGCTGAACAGTCCAGAGACCGCCATGTCAAAGCACCGCTGAACAGGGAAAATACCGCCATGGCAAAGCACCGCTGAACAGGGCAAAGACCGCCATGGCAAAGCACCGCTGAACAGTCCAGAACCGCCATGGCAAAGCACCGCTGAACAGTCCAGAGACCGCCATGTCAAAGCACCGCTGAACAGGGCAAAGACCGCCATGGCAAAGCACCGCTGAACAGTCCAGAGACTGCCATGTCAAAGCACCGCTGAACAGGGCAAAGACCGCCATGGCAATGCACCGCTACACAGTCCAGAACCGCCATGGCAAAGCACCGCTGAACAGTCCAGAGACCGCCATGTCAAAGCACCGCTGAACATGGCAAAGACCGCCATGGCAAAGCACTGCTGAACAGTCCAGAGAGCGCCATGTCAAAGCACCGCTGAACAGGGCAAAGACCGCCATGGCAAAGCACCGCTGAACAGTCCAGAACCGCCATGGCAAAGCACCGCTGAACAGTCCAGAGACTGCCATGTCAAAGCACCGCTGAACAGGGCAAAGACTGCCATGGCAAAGCACCGCTGAACAGGGCAAAGACCGCCATGGCAAAGCACCGCTGAACAGTCCAGAACCGCCATGGCAAAGCACCGCTGAACAGTCCAGAGACCGCCATGTCAAAGCACCGCTGAACAGGGCAAAGACCGCCATGGCAAAGCACCGCTGAACAGTCCAGAGACCGCCATGTCAAAGCACCGCTGAACAGGGCAAAGACCGCCATGGCAAAGCACTGCTGAACACTCCAGAACCGCCATAGCAAAGCACCGCTGAACAGTCCAGAGACCGCCATGTCAAAGCACCGCTGAACAGGGCAAAGACCGCCATGGCAAAGCACCGCTGAACAGTCCAGAACCGCCTTGGCAAAGCACCGCTGAACAGTCCAGAGAGCGCCATGTCAAAGCACCGCTGAACAGGGCAAAGACCGCCATGGCAAAGCACCGCTGAACAGTCCAGAGACCGCCATGTCAAAGCACCGATGAACAGGGCAAAGACCGCCATGGCAATACACCGCTGAACAGTCCAGAACCGCCATGGCAAAGCACCGCTGAACAGTCCAGAGACCGCCATGTCAAAGCACCGCTGAACAGGGAAAATACCGCCATGGAAAAGCACTGCTGAACAGGGCAAAGACCGCCATGGCAAAGCACCGCTGAACAGTCCAGAGCCGGCATGGCAAAGCACCGCTGAACAGTCCAGAGACCGCCATGTCAAAGCACCGCTGAACAGGGCAAAGACCGCCATGGCAAAGCACTGCTGAACAGTCCAGAGACCGCCATGTCAAAGCACCGCTGAACAGGGCAAAGACCGCCATGGCAAAGCACCGCTGAACAGTCCAGAACCGCAATGGCAAAGCACCGCTGAACAGTCCAGAGACCGCCATGTCAAAGCACCGCTGAACAGGGCAAAGACCGCCATGGCAAAGCACGCTGAACAGTCCAGAGCCGGCATGGCAAAGCACCGCTGAACAGTCCAGAGACCGCCATGTCAAAGCACCGCTGAACAGGGCAAAGACCGCCATGGCAAAGCACTGCTGAACAGTCCAGAGACCGCCATGTCAAAGCACCGCTGAACAGGGCAAAGACCGCCATGGCAAAGCACCGCTGAACAGTCCAGAACCGCAATGGCAAAGCACCGCTGAACAGTCCAGAGACCGCCATGTCAAAGCACCGCTGAACAGGGCAAAGACCGCCATGGCAAAGCACCGCTGAACAGTCCAGAGACCGCCATGTCAAAGCACCGCTGAAAAGGGCAAAGACCGCCATGGCAAAGCACCGCTGAACACTCCAGAACCGCCATGGCAAAGCACCGTTGAACAGTCCAGAGACCGACATGTCAAAGCACCGCTGAACAGGGCAAAGACCGCCATGGAAAAGCACCGCTGAACAGTCCAGAGACTGCCATGTCAAAGCACCGCTGAACAGGGCAAAGACCGCAATGGCAAAGCACCGCTGAACAGTCCAGAGACCGCCATGTCAAAGCACCGCTGAACAGGGCAAAGACCGCCATGGCAAAGCACCGCTGAACAGTCCAGAGACCACCATGTCAAAGCACCGCTGAACAGGACAAAGACCGCCATGGCAAAGCACCGCTGAACAGTCCAGAACCGCCATGGCAAAGCACCGCTGAACAGGGCAAAGACCGCCATGGCAAAGCACCGCTGAACAGTCCAGAGACCGCCATGGCAAAGCACCGCTGAACAGGCAATTCAATGGGTAGGAATGAATGGCCCACCACATCAGGCATCCTTATCCCATGTGCAGCTGGGACAGTGACAGGACACTACCTTTCACGGGGAGACTCATCAAGTCTGGGCACCAGTCACGCCCCAGTACCAGTATGGACCTCCATCGACTTGAGAGACTGTGGCTTTGCACTCTCCAGGATGGCACAGTGGGCAAGCCACCCACTGTAGAGACTTGAGAGACTGTGGCTTTGCACTCCCCAGGATGGCACAGTGGGCAAGCCACCCACTGTAGAGACCTGAGAGACTGTGGCTTTGCACTCCCCAGGATGGTAGAGTGGGCAAGCCACCCACTGTAGAGACTTGAGAGACTGTGGCTTTGCACTCCCCAGGATTGAACAGTGGGCAAGCCACCCACTGTAGAGACTTGAGAGACTGTGGCTTTGCACTCCCCAGGATACATCAATGGGCATGGAGCCCCGTCGTGGATCTGGCTTTGCATTCATCTGGCTGAGGTGCCCCCCCTTCCCTTCCCCCTGAGGTGTTTCTATCTGATGCCCCGGCAGTGTTCTCTCGGATTTTGGTCAGGTATCTATTGTGGGCCTCGCCCATGCATTTTTTGACTGTTTGTGCACGGACATTGTTTTGTACATATCTGCAATACTTATCGGATTATTTCTGTAAATATGAGTGATTTTGGAATACATATATTTGTATATTTTTGTATGACATGTATATTGGCACATTATAATGTTTGCCCGAAATTTGCATTGTCTTTGCATTCTTCCGGGGGGATTGTGGGTTGTTACTGTTCTTTTTGTGACTGCATTGGTGTGTATGTTGTACTATGCGAGGGTGCGGGTGGGGGTGTTTGGTGGGTGTCCCCCTAACTTTTGCCGCCCCCTCCCCCGTGTCGTAGGTGCAGTACTCACCGGTATCTTCTGCGCCTACGTCGCTGTTGGTCGTGAAGGAGCAGAAAGACAAGGGCAGGTAGTATTTGGAGTTCCGGCTCCATGGAGTCGTCGTTCCTCGTGGAATGTGTAGAAGGTGAGTGTTTTCCCATAGAAAAAGCTGTTTCCGCCGTGTTTTTATCCATGGTGAATCTGCCCCGGAAAAGGTGGCGGATTGGCCTGTTGTGATACTGTGGGCGGTACATTGTCTCCCGCCTGTCTGTTGGCGGTGACCGCTGCGCTGCTTGTCTGTACCGCCGTGGTGGGCGGTGTGTTAAAGTGGTTGTCTTTGTTGGCGGTTTCCACAAGGGTCATAATTCCCTTTTTTTGTCCGTCTGACTGTTTGCGGTATTACCGCATCTTTAACACCGTCCACCAGGGTTGTAATGACCACCTTATTATCTTACCAGCATAAATGCTTAGAGATACCAGTCCCTACAACTTCGAAAAGAATGCAAGGGGAAATCAGAAAATGACGTTTTGAAGCATGTACAGAAAGTGTGGAAATACCACCATTTTATGGAGAGCAAATGGTCCCAAAATGTTAAGCGATAGCAATGCCCAGAACTCCAGGTCACCCCAGGCTCATCTCAGCAGAGTAGTAATAATTTTTCAATAGCTTTCAGTTGATTTTAAAATACATGAATGCCCAGGTATAGGAAAGTATCTTCCGTCTGTTCATACTGGTGTTGGGATCAGCACCAGTCAAGTGCACATAAGTAGATTTCCCCCAGTTGACAGTGAACACTGAGACCTCCCAATACATGTGCAATATTTGTGTCAGGTGCGGTATTGAACTCTGCAGGTGTGTCTATAAAGAAGCATGTCATCTGTATATAATAACACTTTATCTTCCATCAAATCTTGCCACATGGAAGCTGCACATCTGGGAATCTCTTCTCAGCAACTTCACCAAGGGCTGTATTGCTAGAGCAAGAAGGAGTGGGGGCATGGTCAGCCCTTACGTGTGCCATGATGACTAGGGAAGGATTGGGAGAACAATCCACCCAGTCTTCTCTGGGCACTCAGGGAATCATAAAGAGCCTCTGCACATAAACGTGGGGCCAATTTTCAATGTATGGAGTTCTTCCAGTAGAACGGCCCAGTGTGTACTGTTAAAGTCTGTTTGATAATCCAACACAAATAAGATTGACAGCCCGGTGAGTTGTCAATGTGGGCTAGAGCCACCTGAAGTCTACGTAGACAATGACTTATGCTCCTGCCCAGAATAAACCCATTCTGGTAATCATGGATCAGTTTCTCTGCTACCATAGTCAGCCAGGTGTCCAGCATCTTGACCAACAATTTCAACTCAATCTTAAGAAGGGAATGAGCCAGTATAAGTCACATTCCTCTAGGGATTTATTCAGCTTGTAACTAACCAAGATGGTGGCACAGCAGAGATTATCTGGTAGCAAACCATCACCACCTATATCATTAAAAAGGCAATGAGATAGAGAATCAACACTGAAGAAAAACATCTAAAAAAGTCAGGAGGTCGGTGTAATTGATATGAAGGATGAGCGTGGAGTGAAACCCTCCTCAAGCAGGAACCACAATTTCTATCAGAGCAAAGTCAAAAACAAACCCCAAATTAACCTGTGCTCAATTCTCTGATACCTTGCCACCAAAGCAGTCAGGCTTAACTGAGAGGCAATGTATAAAATATTTATGCAGCACTTAAACCGTAATACAAGGACAATTCCATGCAATTTAGAAAAGTAGACAGAAAATGAATACATTATTTGAGACCAAAACAAAACAATTGAATTGTTTGCTAAGAAGCAAAAAGGGCAACCGTGGTTATCTGGTTGCAATAGACCAGATCCAACTCACAAGTTCAGGCCGACAGCAATAGAGCACGGGCCGTATACAGGACTGAATTCAGTCCTCTGAGAAAATATCTTGTGGGCCTGGGCATTCAGATGGGAAGTCCTTGTGTTGCATTGCATGGGACAGCATTGAAGAGCTGTCATAGAGAAGCTGCGATGCAAGGTCCAGGCATCCAGATGGGTCACACAGTAGTGGATCTATAAGCCATCATTGAGGAGATATATTAAGCAGCTGTAGGTCGATGAGCCATTGACCAAGAGATGCGAAGTCCACGTTGTCATCGAAGGAGCTGCTGGAGTTCGTGAGGACTTGCAATGAGATGCGTCAGCATTGTGCTGGATTGGAGGTGAAGCGTGGCACAGTTTGCCAGCATGAAAAAGCTAAGAAATACACTGATGTCAAGGAGGCCTGTTATGTTCCTGTGGCTTAGAGCAAGAGGTCAAACAATAGACCCTTGGAAATCTACTGGAGTCCTAGGTCCCCACAGAAAGGCTAGATTCAGCCAGGTGGCTCACAGCAGCGGAAGAGTCCTGGTGCAGCAGCAGCAGACATTGGGCAGCAAAGCAGTGCTTGGTCAGCAAGCAGATCAGCACAGAAGATTTGGCAGTCCTTCTTCCTGACAGAGTCCACAGGTCCAGAAGTGATCTGAAGAGTTGGGCCTGTGGATCTTCCATTTATACAGTGTGCCAGCTTTGAAGTAAGAGAAGATTTTAAAGACCCCCAGAGGTGCTTGAAATGTCCTGTCTCCATATCCTGGCACCAGCATGTCTGAGGAAATAAAGGATTAGTCTCAAGTCATTTGTGAGTGTAATGTGGCAGAGGCTTGGGGGAACAAGCGTGGTAGGTGACAGTTCCTTCCCTTCATCAAGTCAGAGATGGTCCAACCTGTCAAAACCTTCCCTTTGTCTCACTGTCTGGAAGCAATACAGAAAGACCAATTGCTCTATTGCCCAGGATACAGGCACCAAATGATTAGGGCAAGAAAATGCCTAATTTCTAAAAGTGGAATTGTTACTTGAAATCTGACTTTACCATTAAAGTGGGTTTTAAGAAAGGGTTTCAAATTACACATCTTTGGACACCAAACTCAATATTCCCACCTGCTCCAAAATGAAAGTTGGCAGTAGTCACACAATGTTGTCCTATGTGAGAGGCAGGTTGTCACTTTAGGCCCTGTTCCTCAGAAGTGATTCTCTCAACATGCCTTCCTTTTGGCAGTACCAACTCTGAGTTATATATTTTATCAGAGTATCGATGTGACCAAATGGATGGAAGAGAAGTTGGGGTAGGTACTGCAGGGAAGGAGAACTGATGGGAAAAGGATTAGTCAGCAATTGTTAATTTTACTTTCACTGAAAAAATGTTTTACATTTCACACAAGAAAATGCCGTTTTTTCACACTAAAAGTGCAAAGACCAGAATTACAGTTTCTTATGTTAAATAACACAAATTTCTTGATATTCCTGAATCACAAGCTGTAACAGTTTTTTTCAATGTTCATCTTGAGTTCACAAAACAATCCTATATATCCAAAGATGATTCTCTACTGAGGGGTAACTCAGGCCCATATTTATACATTTTGGCGTAAACCTGCGCTAATGCAGGTTTGCGACAATAAGTATAGCGCCGGCGCACGTCATTCCTAGATACCAGCCGGGCTCCATATTTATGGAATGGCATTAGCCAGCACTAAGGCCTTGTTAGCGTCCTTGGAAAGGATGCTAACAGGGCCAGGGAGGTGTAGGGGGCACCGGGGCTTGTGTGCCAAATTATGGCGCTACACTGTTTCGAGGCAAAAAAATTGCCTCTAGGCAGTGTAGTGCCATTTTCTGGTGCACAAGCCCCACGTACATGGCTCCTGTCTTAGTAAAGACAGGATCCATGCCCATCACCCCAGCGCTGTGGAGGGGGCCCCAAGTCAGTGCCCCCTAGCGGTGTTGGAGAAAAAAAAATACTCACCCGGACTTAGCTTCCATTGGGGCCCCCATCCGTAGGTGACCTCCTGGTGTGGGTAGTGGTGGGTGGGGGTTCCCCTGGGGACAGGGAAGGGCACCTGTGGGCAATTTCCATGGTCTTTTACCATGGAAATCTGCCTAGAGGTCCCCTAACGTCTGCCCATATCCAGGTGTTAAAAAATGGCACTAAACAGGCTTAGTGCCATTATTTAAGGCCCTCCTCATGCCCCTGCAAAAATCATGCACAGGAGTATAAATAAGGCACTAGGACCTATGAGGCAGTTTTTGCCCAGGAACACCTACCTTGCATCTCATTGATGCAAGGTAGTTTTCCACAGGCAAAAAATGACGTTAACTCCAATATTTTGGCACTAGACATGTCTATCGCCAAAATAAAAATATGGAGTTAAGTTTGCGCCGGATTTGCGTAAAACAAAATGACGCAAATCTGGCACAAACAGAGTATAAATATGCCCCTTAGTTCCCAATGTGTCTCTCATGCTAAGGTTAGTTGATCTCCCTTCCCCAGCCACTAGTGTGAACCTAAACGTGCCCCAACTTACCACCTTACTGGGGTGCTGTGTTTTTGGCAATTAAAAAATTGCTGCTCACGCAACAGAAGGTGGTACTTCATCCAAATGTCTAAAGAAGGTGAGCATGGACTGAAAGCATGCCCTTAATGTGGCATCAGGTAACACTTGCAGCCTTGATCATAACAGATGTCTGAAATTGAAGGAACATCTTTAGTATTTGGCGACTTGATGTGGCATCTCCTTCCAAAACCAAACATGAATAATGAGCACAGCGGAAAGGACACAGGCCTATTTTAACGCAAGGTAATGTCATTTTCTTCAGCTATAATTAAGAAATTATGCATGATGACGCTTAGGAATGGTTAGCGTAAAATAAAATGATGTTAACTATTGTGATGGGCTGTAAGGAAAAATGATGCTAATACTGCAAAAGTGGAACTAGACCGTCAGTGTCCTTTTTTACTGCATTAGCATCAGAACAAAATGCACAAGCAGAAAAAATAGAAATGTAAATACAGAATGGTGAATGCAGGCCAGGAGAGACCCCAGGGAGACCCCAATCACCCAAGTACCAGCCAGGAGGGTCCAGAAATGTCCAAGGAGAAGGAGAGGTGGAAGTGCAAGTGCTGCTTTAGTGAGGAGGAACATGACATCCTGGTCAGAGAAGTGACTGAGCACCAACACCACCTCTTTGTCACCTCCAGATCACCAGTCGGTAGGAGAGATGCAATATGGCAGGCAATAGTTAAGGTTAAGAGGACTGTCACTGAGTGCAAGAAACACTGGCATGAATGTAAGCACAGAACTAAGGAGAAACTGGCTAGGAAATGAAAGGCAGCACTGCAGACTGGAGGTGGAAGTCCCACACCAGAGGAGGACCTGGATGAGCTGGAGGAGATGGTCATCCTCGATGAGCTGGTCACTGGAATCGCAGGAGAGTGCAGACTACCAAGAACCACCACAAATGCAGGGTTAGAAGCAGGGTGAGGGTTAGACACACAGGACTCACTCAATGCATGCTAAAAGGTTGCAAGGGACACAAAAGCCCCGAATCAAGACATGCCATCCCCACCAAAGCTACACATGTACTGACGCTTTGGTTGTGCAATGCACACTAACGTATACACAGCATGGACATAACCCACTCACTATGGCTATACCCACCATGTAAATATGCAGCACATTGTATAGCTGTGGTTGTGCCACGACAACACAAAGTGCATATTGGCAAAGTCCCTGTACCTACACAACTTAGACATCAGAGACTAGGACTGAAGCCAATACCACCCCAGGTATAGTGTCAGGGTGGTGTAACTAGCTAAAATGCTTCCCTTCCTCCTTGTCTCATTGCCCTTCTCGTGTGTGCTTCATTTTGCAGCACACATTGAAATGCCACCTTAGGAAAACTAGCTTGTACATGTGCAGGAAGGGACATCTGACTGCAAATAAACACATTGTCCCCTCAAGGCAGGCACCCTGTCAACATGCTGCAACAATGCCTGTGTTGGTGCAGGGAGAACAAATCTATGCAGGTGCAGGGGGAATTGCATGGCTGTACCATATTCTAGTTAACATGAAACATCCCTGCATTTCTAAACTGGTGCAGTGTCGTGCAACACATATTGCTGATGCAATGAGCCATGTCACTTGAGAAAAAATCTGCTCCAAAGTGTGTAACCTGTGCAACACAACCCACAAAGGGTGAACCCACAAGAACTCAGACACAACTATATGCACCATGTAGCAATGGTCACAAAATAAAAGACATACAAAACATGGATCATGTCTCTAAACATCATATCTGCAGCTGTACATCTCACCATCTGACAAGATAGAGGGCCATATTGAACAGACAATGATTGTGCAGGGAGCTGCGCCAAATTTCATTTTCAAAATGCAGGGTTGCGCCGTATTTAAAAGAACACAGCGCACCCCTGTGTTTCCTCCTGCGCTAAATTAGTTCCCGTGCACCAACGCAGACACTCTTACACCAGCGACAAATCTTAAATGGCGATTTGCAGAATGCAGTACAGATAGAAAAAGCAAAAAATGAGGATGGATAAAAGCATTCCTCCTCGTTTTGCCATGCTAACGCCACCCCTGGGGTGGGGTTAGTTTTTGGCGATGCCAGGGTTTACAACAGCTCATAAATCTAAGGATGCATCAAAATCAATGGGTGCTGCGGTGGAACACCCACCGCAACATCCATTGCACTCCCCTCTAACACAGAAAACTCAGTCGGAGGGGCCCATATTTACAAGGAGCCATAACCTCCAAAAAAAATTGCCTCCTTGTAAATATGGAGCAGTGCGTATCGCCACCGGAGCGTCACGAAAAGTGACATTCAGTGGCTCTCGGGGAACCTAAAAATGCCCCATAATAACTTGTAAGCTTGGCCCATGTGTGATGCACAATTCTTCACATAACGTACAACTACAACCTTGAGTCAGTAACACGTCACTGAGTCTCCAGTAGCAAATAAATGATGTGCCATGCCAGCAGCCACAACAATCTATGATTGAGTTTATACTATCTCATTGTAGAGGATGATGGCTTACGTCCTGCTGACCTGTCTGCCCTGGATTTTACAGATGACATGGATGACCAGCTGGCATCCATCATTGAAGAGACTTTCCAGGACGTCCTAGGATCCCTCCAGACACCACCTCCCATCACAGGAAGGATGCACAGCATTGCAGGATCTCCGCATGAACCACCCAGCTACCAATATACACCACCATCCAGTACTGATCCAGGCCTGGACTCGGAGGACCCAGAGATGCCCTTTCAGAGGACAGTGGTACAAGTCCAGCAAGAGCTGGCCAAACAGGTGCGGATGGAGATGGAGACCATGGCAGGCAGCCTAAAAGGAGTGCAGAGGTGCCTCAGTCCAATTAAGGAGAACTCAGCTGCCATCAGAGGCACTCCCTACCCGCTATGTGGGCTCCAGCAGTCCCTGGCCGACATAACTGCTGTTATTAGGCAGAGGCTACAACAATTACACTCCCAAACTGGCAGCAGCATGACATTCAACAGGGTGGGGACTATGCAGAATACCCTAGAGTCCATACAGAAGGAAGTGGCCTAATACAGGGAAAACATGGGTGCCTACCACTGTGTTGTTGCTGCTGTGTTAAAAAATCTGCAGTTCCTCCTTGCTGCAGTGAAGCCTTATGTGTTCCCACAAATGGCAGATGCCAGGACCTTTGATTCCATATCTCTATCCCCTGATGTGTGTGCGCTCCCCTCTACCTCTACAACAGCACCAGCCATGGCACGGGAGGTACCACGCACACCAGAGGATGAAGATATGGAAGGAATAACATTCATAAGCAAAACCACATGGTAGCACCAGTCTGTGCCACATGGACAGTATCTCCTTAGTTCTTGGCTTAAGATCATGCCAGTGTTGTGACAATAGGAATTGTTCTCTCTTCACTCAACCACTGTTGACTTGTCTGCTATGTACTGTCATTCTCTCCATTCTTACCAATTGGCAATTTGTAACCTCCTCACTAATGCACACTTCTCATAACCATGTATCATGACATGTCCCTCACCCCTGGACTCTGATTGTGCTACATATGGCTAACATTCAGTCAAGGGGACTGTGAATTGGACATTGTATAACATTTGAAAATATATGTGCACCTATAAATAAAGCACCTTGTATACATGTAGCATTTCTACGTTACCTGTGATCCATTCACTCAGCTAAATGATTGAATCATGCCAATCTATGTCAATGAGTACAGAACATCAGTACATGAGTGCATTACTGTCAGACACAAAGCCACACACTAGGATACTAACATGAGAAAGGTGAATGATGGTGTTGTCGGTTACAACCAACTTACTGAGTATTCTATGCAAATATTGAACAGATATCCTTTGAAACTGACATATGACATGAATGGCTCAGAAGCAAGTCAATGGTAATTTACCCAGAGGGGAGTACCCGTACCACTAATCTTTGTGGTACAGAAGAGGGTAACCTTATTAGTGATGGCCACCTGTCAGAATTGCAGTATACAGGTCCAGATTTGTCTGTTGTCAGATGTGACACACTTGTCATCAATGAAACTGCAAGACCCCACAAATGAAGGTTGAAGTTCCATACTTACCTGTCCAAGATAAAGTATACATACACATTGTGAATGGAAAATGTATGGACTAGTAGAAGTTATTTAGCAGCCAATCTGACAGCTCCTTGCTCATAGGGGATGCACATGGTAATCCTTGGAAATCAAGACAGTAAGCATACCTTAGGCCGTTCCTGCAACTTGGACAGTGCACACATGAGAACACCCAGACATTCAATCAACATGGAAAAAATGTGTCTTATACAAACAGGATTTATTGTACAATACTAATAACTACATACCTAATACTACCCTAAGGTCTACCCTACACTAAACTAAACTAAAGTAACTTAACTTTACTTACAACTACACCTACGTAACCTATTCTGCACTTATCTTACACATGTAACGCCACACTCCAAACATTGTCCCTCCACCCCTTTAAGAGACAAGATACAAGTACAACAACATAAATTATGACTACACATGTACTAACGTAACCTATGGCCTATATATATATATATATATATATATATATATATATATTAGTTTTTTTAAAATTTTTATATATATGTTTTTAAACTTTCACTCAAATATCCCAAAATGACCCCCAGGCATATAAATAATTACTAAAACCCAACCCCCAACTATACTTAACCTAACCTATACCTACCCTACACTACAGCACTAACCTAACACTACACATCTAAAACTATTAACAACAGTGTATGGGAGAGCAAAGGAACTGGGAAGTAGTGTGGGTGTGTAGAAGGCTGGCCTGTTTTTATTTTGTGGGTACCTATGGTACTTACACCTTATACCAGGTCCAGTTATCCCTTTTTAGTTAAGGGACAGTGTCTAGAAGCCAGGCTCTCTAGGGGTAGCTGTGGATGAGCAGCAAATGCTTATCTAGGCGACCTGCAAAACTCATGCAATACCACTGTAGTCACACAGCACTCACACACACATGAAAGAAAATACTCAGTGTTACAAAAATAAAGGCACATTTTTTGGGGGTGACACAAATGGCAAAAATACCATAGAGACTATACTCCCTTAGGAGGTAAGTAATACACAAAGTATATAGACTAGTACACAGAAACAGGTGTAAAACAGTTAGAAAAAAGTGCAATTAGTGAAAATCACAATAGTTAGAAATGGGCCTAGTTGGAACACAAACCATATACTAAGAAAGTGGATTGCGAATGTTGGTTTCCCACCTAGGTGAGTGTAGGGTGTAGAAGGGTGCTGGGAGTACTAGAAAACACCAAAGGTTATTACTAGAACCCACCCAGAGCCCAGGAAAATAGGAGTAAAATGCTATAACTTTCTCAGAACACTCAGAAACATGAGAAAGAAGATTGTGCAAGAACCAGAAGAGACTGCAAGACACCAATAGTGGATTCCTGGACCTGAAGAACTGTGGAAGAAGGGGACCATGTCCAAGAAGCACAGAAAAGTCCAGGGAGAACAGGAGGTCCTGCTAACCCGGATGAAGGTGCAAAAAAAGAACCACTGGTGTAGAAGAACAGTCAGTACTGCACCCAAAAAGATGGTTTCGGGTTCCTGGTTGGTGCAGATGATGTGCCACGCCAGATAGAAGATTGCAGTCTTTTTGTGTTGCTGGAGTCCGCCAACAAACCTCGGACCATGCTAAGCTTGCATTTAGTGGAAAATGACGCTGCTGGGACCAGGAGGGACCTGGTAGACTCTACATAGAAATGGTAGTCAGAGGGGGCTCTCAGCAACTCAGAGAGCCCAGAGAAGACCAGGCAGTGTGCACAGGAGTCCCACAGCAAGGGGACAAAGGATGTGCAAAAGGAGGCCCATGCAGCACTACAGCAAAGGCTCCCATGCTGCTGGAGAACCACTCAAGAAGATGGGCATCGCAGGATAGAGTGCTGGGGACCAGAGCGTCACGGTGCATGATGAACTTCATGGAGGGATGCCAACAAGCCTTGGCAACTGCACAACACACAGTGCATGGGGGTGCTGTCTTGCATGGGAAGGCAAACTCTTACCTCCACCAAAGTTGGATAGTAGGAAGTCAGGGCCGTCTGGACCACTTCAGTCCACCACCCGGGTTGCAGGATCCACGCAGTTTGTCAGGATCCATTCAGCCGGTCATTGATGCAGAGAGGTGCCTGTTGAAGCAGGGGAGTGACTCCTTCACTCCAAGGGAGATTCCTTCACTCTTCTGGTGCATGCTGAAGACAGGCTGTCCTCTGAGGATGCATGACCGGGAAACAGTTACAGTTGCTGGCAGGAGCTGAAGATACAATGTTACAGAAGTCGTCTTTGCTTCTTTGTTGCAGTTTGTAGAGTTCCTGGAGGGTCCATATGAAGTGGAGGATGCAGAGGAATAGAGTCTTGCAATAGAGACCCTATATAGCCGTGAAAAGGGGATTGGTCATCTAAACAGGTAAGCACCTTTCAAAGGAGGGGTCTGGTGTCACCTGCTGGCACTTGCCACTCAGATGCTCCCAGAGTTCCCTGCCAACTTGGAATCCAAGATGGCAAATCCCGGGGACTCTCTGGAGGAGCACTGAGCACCACCCCTTGGGTGGTGATTGACAGGGGAGCAGTCACTCCTCTTTTCTTTATGCATGGAGGGCACCAAATGTGCCCTTTAAAGCATTTCCATTGGCTTGGGGAGGCTACCCCTCCCAAGCATGTAACACTTATTTCCAAAGGGAGAGGGTGTATCACCCTTCTCCCAAAGGAAATCCTTGGTTTTGCCTTCCTGGGCTTGAGGTTTCCAAGCAACAGGAGGACAGGGAACTGTCTGAGAGGTGGAAGCAGCTGGGGCTGCCTGGAAAACCTCAGAAGGCTGGAATGGAAATATTGGGGGTCCTCTAAGGAGCCCCCGGAGTGCATGGAATCATACAACCACTGCTTGCAAAAGCCTTGGGGTATGATTCACAACATGCTTAATACCAAACATGGCTATGTTTGGAGTTACCATTATGTAGCTGGATATAGATAGTGACCTATGTCCAGTACACGTAAAATGGCATCTCCGCTAGTGCAGGGGTGCCCTCACACACAGGTACTCTGCACCCTGCCCTCAGGGCTGGATGGTCTGCTATATGGGTGACTTATAAGTGACCTGGTTCAGTGTAAATGGCAGTGAAAGGGTGCATACACCTTTTCACGCAGGCTGCAATGTCAGTCCTGTAGATGCCTTTGCATGGGCCGTCCATTCTCATGACTCTTTCAAAGTTTGCACTCAAAACCGTTGCAGGTGGCTGCACAGGTGCAGTGGATGTGGATGGGCTTGGACCTGCAGAGCTCCCCTGGACCCCTGGTGATGTTAGCAATGTTGGATGCTTATGTAGTAGCTACTGCAGAGATCACCCATGTGGGAACACACGCCATATCCCTGTGGCCTTTTCCTTATGGTGCCTCCTTGCCATCCACTTGTGCCCGTTGGCAGTTGAAACATGAGGAGAATCAAGGTTTAACTAAAGCATTGGGTGGAGGTAGAACAGAGGTATAATGTACACTGCATCCGCAGATGACACATACAGTCCACCACATATTCCTCAACAATGACTTACTACTAATCCAAGACTATTCCTCGACAATGACTTACTCCTAATCCAAGACTATTTCCTACCAGCCATCTATGGCATCATGTACATGTCAATGGCATTGTTGATCAGCAGGCCCCAGAGGTGATTGTACCCATGCATCATTGTCAACATATGTATTAACAAACTTGTCAGGATCACGTGGCCCTACAACTCTAGATTTCCTGAGTCCTTGTCAATATGGGGGGCTTTGTATGCAACCCACCTCCTTGACACCCCTGGTGCTACATCAGGGCTTGCCCAGGCATTATGCATGCAAGGTGGGGGTCAACATATATGGGTTGAGGAAAGTTTCTACCTGCTAATGTAAGGTTTTGTAAAGCCCACATGTACAACTTCTGCTATGTCCCAGTTAAGTTTGGCCAAAGCATGACCAGCACATCAAAGGAGGCTACAGTTCAAGTAACTTATGCCCCCACACTCTGCTATGTTTTGCTTAATGTGTAAAGCAGCAGACACATGGTGGCTGCATGGGTGCCCTTAGGGCCACAGTGAGATTGCCACTGCACTGGTTGCTGCTACAGGATTCTTATATATTGAACATCGTGTGCAGATGCATGTCAGACATCATCAAAGTACCAAGTACATGCTCAGCATTCACATCATATGAACATGTGATGTGACCAAGATCACTCACAAAGATCATGGTGGCCGGACCATGTTGGTAATTCTGCTGAGATCTAGCTTGGGACAATCCACAGACTTTTCCCACAACCATCTGGAGCTGAGTTGTCTACTAACTGTGTACACCACTGTCTGTTGTCCAGCAGAATATGGCTCCTTGCAGTGCTGTGGCATAAATTTTTATCTGAAGGGCACTGAGACACCTGTGGTGCAAGTGTCTCCTTCATAAGCCACCTAGAGAACTGTATACATTTCCTTCATCTGTATAGTTTTGTGATTAAGTATAAGACATGTGTGGCACACAGTGCTGTCAATAGTGCTGTGACAAAGTTGTTGTCATCAGGCATGCTAATTACATTAACAGCTGCTCTGACACCTATCATGATCGACATCACTGAATATGTGGCCATGCATTCCATTTCCTTATACCACAATTCCATACAAACACACATTGCCACTTGTGCTACAATGAAGCCATTCTCAATGCTCAACATTACAACAGACATGATGTCACCATCCTAACACCAATGATTTTGTACCATTGGCCAGGTAAAACTATTATTCATAACATTGCACACATCATACAGACTCACACCAAACCCAGGACTGGCACACATGATGCACAAGGATAAACTTACTGGCTGCATTGGGGGTCTACAAATCTGGTGACCTCTCCAACGTTGTAGGGTGGATGTCCACCTGCAATAAATGAAAGGAAAACATAGCTTTGTGATATTTAGACTTTTCTGTTAAAGGATGACATTGTTTAACATCAACTTGGTAGGCTGAGTGAGCAAGTCAACCTAGTGGTAGATCAGACCAATTGTCAAACATTTATGATCAGTTAATCACACATAGGGGGTCATTCCAACCCTGGCGGTCGGTGTTAAAGCGGTGGCAAAACCGCCAACAGGCTGGCGGTAAAAAAATGGAATTCCGACCCTGGCGGAAACCGCCAACAGAGACCGCCACAGCAACACACCGCCCGCCACGGCGGTACAAACAAACAGCACGGCGGTCACCGCCAACAGACAGACGGGAGACAATGTACCGCCCACTGTATCACAACCTACCAATCCGCCACCTTTTCCGGGGCGGTAGCCCCGCCGATAAAAACACGGCGGAAACAGCCATTTCGAAGGGAAAACGCTCACCTCCATACACCCCACGAGGAATCAGGACAGCATGGAACCCGAACTCCACATACTCCCAGTGATAGTCTTCCTGCTCCTCTACCAGGAGCACGAACGCCGGCGCAGAAGACAACGGTGAGTACTGCACCTACGACACAGGGGAGGGTGGAGTGGAAAATATTACGGGTACACACATACGCGACACACCCACCCTCACCCTCACCCACTACAACACACACATCAATGCATAGCAACACATCAGAGTGACACACCCCAAACCCCCCGGAAGAATGCAAATACAAAGGAAATGATTCTAAACATTGGAATATATTGTATTACTGCCAAAAAAATATATATACACATCAAAAACTCTTATATACATAAATGTACAAGTCTGAGCATTGTAGCAGGCATTGTTCGTGGACCACTGGGCCCAAATCACAAGGGCAAAGCCCACACAGGATACCTGACTCCAACGGAGAGAACACTGCAGGGGCATCAGATAGCAAAACTACAGGCACCTCAGGGGGAAGGGAAGGGAGGGCACCTCAGCCAGATGAGTGCACGACGCCAGATCCACGAGGGGCCTCCATGGCCACTGTTACATCCTGGGGAGTGCAAAGCCACAGTCTCTCAAGTCCAGACAGTGGGTGGGCTGCCCACTGTTACATCCTGGGGAGTGCAAAGCCACAGTCTCACAAGTCCAGACAGTGGGTGGGCTGCCCACTGTTACATCCTGGGGAGTGCAAAGCCACAGTCTCTCAAGTGGATAACAGTCTCTACTGGTTCTGGAGTGGGCCTGGTGCCCAGAGTGCCTCGTGCAGCCCTGCCGACACAGATGGGGGCCAGCCCCTGCCGCTCATGGGCCAGCGGTGCTTGAGATGAAGTGCCCAGTGCAGCGGTGCTTGAGATGAAGGGCCCAGTGCAGCGGTGCTTGAGATGGCGGTGCCCAGTTCCGCGGTGCTTGAGACGGCGGTGCCCAGTTCAACGGTACTTGAGATGAAGTGCCCAGTGCAGCGGTGCTTGAAATGAAGGGCCCAGTGCAGCGGTACTTGAGACGGCGGTACCCAGTTCAGCGGTGCTTGAGACGGCGGTGCCCAGTTCAGCGGTGCTTGAGATGAAAGGCCCAGTGCAGCGGTGCTTGAGACGGCGGTGCCCAGTTCAGCGGTGCTTGAGACGGCGGTGCCCAGTTCAGCGGTACTTGAGATGAAGTGCCCAGTGCAGCGGTGCTTGAGATGAAGGGCCCAGTGCAGTGGTACTTGAGACGGCGGTGCCCAGTTCAGCGGTGCTTGAGACGGCGGTGCCCAGTTCAGCGGTGCTTGAGATGAAGGGCCCAGTGCAGCGGTGCTTGAGACGGCGGTGCCCAGTTCAGCGGTGCTTGAGACGGCGGTGCCCAGTTCAGCGGTATTTGAGATGAAGTGCCCAGTGCAGCGGTGCTTGAGATGAAGGGCCCAGTGCAGCGGTACTTGAGACGGCGGTGCCCAGTTCAGCGGTGCTTGAGACGGCGGTGCCCAGTTCAGCGGTGCTTGAGATGAAGGGCCCAATGCAGCGGTGCTTGAGATGAAGGGCCCAGTTCAGCAGTGCTTGAGCCGGCGGTGCCCAGTTCAGCGGTGCTTGAGACGGCGGTGCCCAGTTCAGCGGTACTTGAGACGGCGGTGCCCAGTTCAGCGGTGCTTGAGATGAAGGGCCCAGTGCAGCCGTGCTTGAGATGAAGGGCCCAGTTCAGCGGTACTTGAGACGGCGGGGCCCAGTTCAGTGGTGTTTGAGATGAAGGGCCCAGTGCAGCGGTGCTTGAGATGAAGGGCCCAGTTCAGCGGTGCTTGAGCCGGCGGTGCCCAGTTCAGCGGTGCGTGAGACAGCGGTGCCCAGTTCAGCGGTACTTGAGACGGCGGTGCCCAGTTCAGTGCTTGAGATGAAGGGCCCAGTGCAGCGGTGCTTGAGATGAAGGGCCCAGTTCAGCGGTTCCGGCCATGGCGGGGAGGTCATTTGCCACCTGTCCTGTGGCTGGCGGGCCCTCCGGCCATCTGTCCTGTGGCTGGCGGGGCCCTCCTGGGCAGCTGTGCCGGGCCTGTTGGTGGCCTCCTTCCCACCTGGGATGGGCCTGGCGGGGCCCTCCTGGGCAGCTGGGCTGATTGCGGTGTTGTTGGGCGTGCTGCCCTTCCCAGCCTTTCCTGATCGCCTGTGGCCCTTCCCCACCTTGGGCAGTGTGCCAGCTGTCTCTACACTTCCTGCTGGAGCCATGGTAGGGGTTTTAGTCCCTGGTGTTTTCACCCTCTCGCGCCGGCCACTGCCTATCTTGGGATGTTTCTCCGGGGGTGGGCTGCCCGTGCCTTGGCTTCGCACCAAACTCGCTGCCCTGGAGGGTGCAGCACTCCACAGTCCATGGCAGACTGTGATGACAGGGGCCGGTTTTGTCGTGGCTGAGGCGCTGACTGTAGTCCTATGACATGGACAGGGTGGGGGAGTTGGTGGAAAGAGGTTGAGTTTAGACAGGAAAAGCTTTTTAGGAGCAGTGGGACGGGTAGGTGTAGTGGGTATGGGAGTGGAGGAAGAGGTTGTGGTTGTAGGAGTTGTAAGTCTGGTGTCTTTGGGTGCAGGTGCTTGGGCTGGAGGCTGTCGTGAGGTGGATGGCTGTTGGGTGGGTGGCTGCCTGCGTTTGTGTATCTTGGAAGAGGGGGTCACAGACACACTACGAGAGGACACAGGGGACCAGTAAATGGCAGTGGGGGTGGTGACTGCACGTGTGCAGGGGGTTCTGGTGTGTGTGCTGCTGAGGGACGTAGTGGCTGAAGATGTTGTGCATGCAGGTGTGAGTGGAGACGTGAGAGGGAGGAGGGAGACGAGGAGGAGGGGGACACAGTGGAGGACGTGGGTGTTGGTATGTCTGTATGTGGATGTTGCTTGTGTGAATGCCTGTGTGATGTGTGGTGCTTATGTTTGCCTGAGCTTTCCTTGGGTGTTGAGGTGTGTGCAGGCTGGTCTGATGGTGTGTCTGGGATAGGCAGAGGTACAGGTGATAGGGTATGGGTGGAGGAAGTTGGAGGGGGGAGGCTAGAGACAGGGACAATGGCTGCCATCAGTGCTGAGGCCAGAGTCTGGAACGATCGCTGAAGGGCAGCCTGACCAGAATGAATGCCCTCCAGGTATGCATTACTCTGGTGCACCTCCCTTTCTACACCCTGGATGGCATTCAAAATGGTAGACTGCCCAACAGTGAGCGTCCTCAGGAGGTCAATGACCTCCTCACTGAGGGCAGCAGGGGTGACTGGGGCAGGGCCTGAGGTGCCTGGGGCGAAGGAGATGCCCACCTTTCTGGGTGAGCGGGCACGGGCCAAACGCTGAGGGGCTGCTGGGAGGGCGGTGCTGGTGCGGTGGGTGGCGTCTGTACCTGTTGTTGCGGGGGGCACAGATGTTGCCGCCACCACAAGGGAGCTCCCTTCAGAGGACGAGTCGGTGTCACTAATGTCTGCCCGAGTCCCTGCTGTGGAGCTCCCCTCGCCCTCCGTCCCACTGGTGAATTCGGAGTCCGTTGCGTGGCCCTCCATGGCCATGTGGGATGCAGCTTCCTCGTGCTCCGATGCCACTTCTCCATCCGCCTGATGATGCTAATGCTCACATGAACAGGAAGACCACAAAAAAAGGGGGGGGAGAATAAAGACATGTTGAGTGCATGCATTGGCGACACCGTTGGCGGACAGGACAGACACAGAAGCCCCCTGCACTACGCCGCGCACTTGGGGTCGACTACTCCATCCGTGGAACATGGCCTACAAGCCTATGGACGACATCTGCACACATAAATGACACAGGGCCATGAAGAGCTGTACTTGGCACCGTACAGAGGTGGGGGGTAGGGGCACAGGGCCATGTCTTACGGAGGGGCCTAGCCTACAGAAATCGCCCTGGCCTAGGGATACCCACAGCCCTCCTCCCCCACCCAGACACCTCCACTGCGCGCAAAGTCAACAGAATGATAGTGTACTCACCCCCTTGTGTCTGTTGTGATGTCCTCACGCACCCATCCAAATCGGGTTAGGCCACCGCCAGGATACGGGACATCAGGGGGGTCAAAGTCCGACTGGCACCCCTCCCACGTTGGGAGGCCATCCCCAGGTGAGCCTCCGCCGTCTTCCTGCTCCAGCGGCGGATGTCCTCCCATCTCTTCCGGCAGTGGGTGCCCCGTCTGTGGTGTACCCCCAGGGTCCGGACGTCCTTGGCGATGGCACACCAAATATCGATCTTCTGGTGGGCGCTGACCTATGTGAAATGTACAGGGGGAGAAGAATAGTCATCACCTTCTGCACCCTCAATGTGAGTGGCCCCCCATCCCTACCTTTGCCATGTGGCACATGCTCTCACCGTCGTTTGATGCATGCCTCAATCGCTCCCCTCCCCACCATCTTTCATCCACCCACTCAACACAGGCATAGCCCATAAACATGCTCCCAGTGTATTTACCTGTTTGTCTGGAGGACCGTAGAGTAGCGCGTACTGGGGGAGGACCCCATCCACAAGTTTATCCAACTCCTGAGCAGTGAAGGCAGGGGCCCTTTCCCCAGTCGCATGAGCCATTGTCTCTTCCAGACCAAAGTCACAGCAGCACTTGCAGTGTAGGTCCTCTCCTGTCGAAGATCAGGTATCGAGTGATTAAGCAGATAGAAAATGGCGGTCACGCCCGCGGCGGTGCGTACCGCGGCGGTGCGTACCGCGACCGCCGGCGCACATCGTCATTGGCTCCTGAGACCCATAGGGTTCAATGTTAACCAATGCTACTTTGCGCCGTGGTCTTCGACCGCCTACCGCCACGGTGTGCCACGCCAGCGCATTTACCTCACATCCCATTATCGCACTTCACAGGTCAGGCAGCCGCCATTTCAGGGGCCCACATGGCTTACTTTTTACTGCGTCACACATACCTAGGCCTTGCATCAACACTCATACAAACCATTCCATGGATTGAGAATCGTGTTATGTGCAAGCTGTGGTTACGTACCTGTGGGTTGATTGACTCTGTGCTCGCTGTTGTCCTTCATAGGCACCGTCCGCTGGGACATGCGAGGAGATGGAGGAATCCTCCGGTGTACAGACCGCTGGTGGACCTGTCGACAATGGAGGAAAGACATGTCATATTGACATACAGGCTTGACCGAGCCACTATTCATGAACTGTGTGCCCAGCTGGAGCCAGACCTGATGTCACCAATCCGCAAACCCACAGGGATCCCCCCTCAAGTGCAGGTGCTGTCAGTGCTCCATTTCCTTGCAAGTGGGTCATTTCAAACAACAGTGGCCATATCATCAGGGATGTCCCAGCCTATGTTTTCCAAGCTGTTGTCCAGAGTGTTGTCTGCCCTGCTGAAACACATGCGCAGCTACATCGTTTTTCCTGAGGTGGGGGATTTGCCTACAGTGAAGGGTGATTTCTATGCCCTTGGACATATCCCCAACTTCATAGGTGCCATTGATGGGACCCATGTGGCTTTGGTTCCCCCCCACATGAGTGAACAGGTGTACAGAAACAGGAAGAGTTATCATTCGATGAATGTGCAGATGGTGTGTTTGGCAGACCAGTACATCTGCCATGTTAATGCCAAGTTCCCTGGCTCAGTGCATGACGCGTACATCATACGGAATAGCAGCATCCCTTACGTGATGGCTCAACTCCAGAGGCACCGTGTGTGGCTAATTGGTGACTCTGGTTACCCCAACCTGTCATGGCTACTGACCCCAGTGAGGAATCAGAGGACAAGGGCAGAGGAACGCTACAATGAGGCCCATGGGCGAACTAGGAGGGTGATCGAGCGGACCTTCGGCCTCCTGAAGGCCAGGTTCCGCTGCTTACATATGACAGGTGGATCCCTATTCTACTCACCAAAGAAGGTGTGCCAGATCATCGTGGCCTTCTGTATGCTTCACAACCTGGCTTTGCGTTGACTGGTGCCTTTTCTGCAGGAGGATGGTCCAGATGGTGGTGTTGTAGCAGCTGTGGCGCCTGTGGAGAGTGAAGACGAGGAAGCCGAAGAAGACGACATAGACAACAGGAACACAGTAATACAGCAGTATTTCCAATGACACACAGGTAAGAATACACACCGGCATATTACATACTACTACCTCTCTACTGTCTGTCCTTTTCACCCAGTGTATGGTAACTGAGTTGTGACTTTCCCTTCCGATTTCATAGATGTGGGCCCCACTGTGTGACATCTGCTTTGTTTCCCCATGGACTACAGCTGTGTGACATTGGTATGTTGGCATCTCAATGTAAATAAGCATTTTGGCACGGTAATGTCTAATACATTTGTTCAAAATCACAGGCAAACTCCTGATTGTTTTGTGCAATAACTGTGTTTATTACAGTGCTCTATATTGGTGGGTGGATTGCAAATCGGTGAGGGGTGATGGTGGAGGAATGTCCATGGCAGAGTCCAGACTATTTGTATCACAGGTGCATTGTCCAAATGCCTGTGGAAAGTGGAGCAGGGGCAGTTTAAGGATGGACAGGGTGACGATGTGGGACAGTGGGATGACAATCAGGGAGGTATCCTTTCCTGGCGGGGGTCTTGGCATCTTACTCTGTCTTCTTCCTGGATCTCAGGGACCGCTTGCGGGGTGGTTCTCCTTCTGCAGGGGGTGGGGTGCTGGTGGCCTGTTGGTCCTGTGGCGGGGCCTCCTGTCCACTAGCGTCGGCAGAGGTGGTAGGCAGTTCTTGGTCCATGCTAGTGTCAGGGGCCCTTTGTGGTGCCACAGTGTCCCGCAATGTGGTGACTACCAGATTCAGAGCCCCTACAATGGTGCCCAGGGCGGAACTGATGGTTCGTAGTTCCTACCTGAACCCCAAATACTGTTCCTCCTGCAGGAGCTGGATCTCCTGAAACCTGGCCAGTACCGTCGCCATTGTCTCCTGGGAATGATGGTAAGCTCCCATGATGGAGGAGAGGGCCTCGTGGAGAGTGGGTTCCCTGGGCCTGTCCCCCCCCTGTCGCACAGCAGCCCTCCCAGTTCCCCTCTTTCCCTGGCCCTCTGTCCCCTGGACCGTGTGCCCACTACCACTGCCCCCAGGTCCCTGTTGTTGTTGGGGTGGTGGGTTAACCTGGGTGCCCTATAGTGGTGGACACACCGCTGATTGACGTGTCCTGGGGACAGAGGGATGGGCCCGCTGGGTGGGTGCTGTGCTGGTGTTCCCAGAGGAGGGAAGGTCTGCTGTGGCCTGTGGCTGTCTGAGGGGAACCGACTGTCCCGAGGTCTCAGAAGGGCCGGGCTGGTCATCTAGATCCAGGTCGACAGAGGTGCTGTCATCACTGTGGGCCTCTTCTGGGGGTGGAGTGGACATTTGTGGACCCTCCTGTGCGGTGACGTGGCATTCGGGTACTGCAGGGGTATAAAACCATGATTATTGCATCTGTGTGTGCCATAGTGTGCAATGGGTGGGTGCCCGTGTACCCCAGTGCTTGCATTCCTGTGTGGGGGCTTTTGTGATGGTGATTTGGTGGGGGATGGGTATGTGCAGTGGGCATGCTTTGGTGATGGGTGTCCATGCTTTGTGGTCGCATGCAGGGCTTGGGGTTGGGATGGGTGGGTTGTGATGGTGAGACATTTGCAAGGAGTAGGTGTGATGGGGGTGAGGGTGAGGGTGGGGGTATGAGTTGGCATGCTGGTGGGGTGGGGGGAATGAAGTAGTGAAGATGAGACTTACCAGAGTCCATTCCTCCAGATACTCCTGCGAGGCCCTCAGGATGCAGGATCGGCAAGACCTGCTCCTCCCATGTTGTAAATTCTGGGGGAGGAGGTGGTGGTCCGCTGCCAGTCCGCTGAACCGCGATGTTGTACCTGGATACCGTTGAACGCACCTTCCCCCGTAGGTCGTTCCACCGCTTCCTGATGTCATCCCTATTTCTTGGGTGCTGTCCCACCGCGTTGACCCTGTCGACTATTCTGCTCCATAGCTCCATCTTCCTGGCAATGGAGGTGTGCTGCACCTGTGTTCCGAAGAGCTGTGGCTCTACCCGTACGATTTCCTCCACCATGACCCTGAGTTCATCCTCAGAAAACCTGGGGTGTCTTTGCGGTGCCATGGGGTGGTGTGGGTGATGTGTGGGGTGGATTGTGTGGTGCTAAGTGTGGGGATGTGTATTGGTGTGTTGTGTGAAGTGCGTGGTAATATTGCTGGGTGATGGTAATATGCGCGTCTGGGTGCTCGGATCTCTATTTCTCTGTGCGTGGTCCCGATTCTCTAGGAGTGGAGGTTTGTGGGTGATGTAGGTGTGTGTTTTATATTTAATTGGGTGTGTGGGAGTGGTGTATGTATGTGTATCAGGTGTGTGTATTTCGAATTGTCCAATGTGGCTGTGTTTTGTAAAAGTGTGTGTATTTTGAGCGCGGCGGTGTGTACCGCCAATAGAATACCGCGGTTGAAAGACCGCCGTGTGGATTCGTGTGTTGTGATAGTGTGGGCGTATTTCTGTTGGCGTGATGGTGTCGGTTTGGTTATTGCCAGTTTCTCGCTGGCCTTTGGTGTGGCGGACTTTTGTGGATGTCTGTATTTTGGCGGTTTGCGTGTTGTGGGTCAGAATGACCGTGGCGGTTTACCGCGGCCGCGGCGGTATGTTGGCGGTCTTCTGACAGCGGTATCCGCCTTTTAACGCCAAGGTTGGAATGACCCCCATAGTCTTAGATAATGGAGACCCTGGCACCTACAAACAATCACTTTCCCAGACATGCATGTGGTGCTTTTCACTCCACCATATGTACATGGCACTGTCATGCAGGTGTTTTTTTAGCTTTACACCTCCATGAGCATATGGGACTGCAATACACTGTTTACTGCATCTGAGGGGCATGCAATGGTTGTTGCAGTGGCCATCCCATTGTGACACCCTTAGCTTTTGAACCTGCCCCAGATGTTGAAGACATCTACCTCATTGTCATTGCTAACTGAGTATAAACTTCCCAGGGGTTTTGTGACTATTCCAAGTGTTGAGGAATGCTTTGATACATCCTTGTTTGTAGTTACTAACATGTGTGCCATCACAAGGCACACAAATGAGCAATAATGCCATGGGAGTTTACCTATGTTCATTTAGTTGTACTTACTTGCACATTGACAGATTGAAATAACAGACGTATTGCCAATACTGTGTTGCCAGCCATTGTTGGCATGGTATGTCAGTATTTGTACAGGAATAGATTAGAAAATGCGCATGGACATATGCCTCAACACAGACACACTTGCTCTGTGGTCCAAGGATGCATCTGTTGGTGCAGGTTTCTGAGTAATGTGCCAGTGATGGTACAGATGTGGGGCAGCCCCATACTGTCAGTATGATGCAACAAGCCTGTGGTACAAAATCAGCACATATGTGCTGGGTAATAGACAAAGTTAGTGGTGTATGTGACACACAATGTACAGGAAGAGGAAAGTGGAAGTAGTCTGGACCCAGTGCATATTCAAGCTCCCTTACATAGCCTTGGCCAATGATACAAAGGGGGAGATTGTAGGAACGTGGTGCTGCACCAAGTGTATTACTGCAGTCCTCGTGGCCCTCAGTGCACCACTTTCCACTGCCATGTATGCACCTAATGAGAAATAAGGCACAACATGATGCAGGTAGCGTCCAATTGCATCTATTTATATAGAGGCAAATGATGTACTCAGCAGGAGTAGCAACAAAACCGATCATCATAACTTCTGCTGAGTACATAGGGGCCAATCGTACATTTATATGCCCCCTTATAACACCTGCTCTCAGCAGCCATTCAAAGTGTATAAAAAATGCAATTAGGTTATTTCTCATATTTACCAGAGGCTTGTACATTTGTCCCCCAAACAGGGGTGGGGCAACCTTCCCATACATGGTGAAAGGCACAGGCCTCATGTGCTGCTCATAACAGAGTTGCACCATGCATGCATCACAACACTTTTTTATGGTTGTGCAGGAAGATGGCACTTCTGCCCTGCCTCTGTTGCATAAATGTATATTACAATGGCAGATCTATGGTGGCACTGAGGCTCATAATACAGGCAGAATATGACATGTCCAGATCCTTAGGCAAAACATGTGCCCTTAACCGTATGAGCACCTGTCATGCACATGCAAACAATGCTGTTGGTAAGGAAATGGGATACTTACCAACTGCTCCACCAGTTTCAATCCCCAGGTGATCCAGTAGATCTTGCTCCCTAGTGATGAGGTCAGCCCAATGGTGTTTTAGTTGGTGGTCATTACGTCCAGTGCCAAAAACCTGAGTCAGGTGGTGGAGCACCACAGCTTCCTGGCCTCTGTGGGGTAGCCCTGGATTACACAGCCACCCAGGACGAGCATGATGGGGAGGTAATGTTCGACAAGCCATATGAAGCCCCACAGCTCATCTGCCTGCACCTTGGCCATCCTCCCTTGCCCTGACATCATGCAGTGTAAAATTACTGCAAATGCAGTTGCTGGAAAAATAATAAACCTAACAATCTCCCAACTACCCAAAAACTATCCCATCCTTGACAAACACCCCACAATACAGTGACAGATACAGAACAAATACAATACAAAAGACTGACTAGAAGACAAAAAATACACAGCAGGACACAGCACAAAAACACTCCAATTACTCCAAATCACCAAAAACACCATCCCCACATACCCTCACACAGCCACAGAATAGGTTGTAAAGTGAAAGTGAACTCACTGTACCAGGTTTGCAGGCAGGATGTCCTGTTTCATTACTTCCTTGGCCTCTGCATCACGTTTTCAGTCATGCATAATTTTTTTGACACATGACAGTCATGTGTCGTATTTAATCCATTGTGTGTGAAAAGACCTTTAGACGTGCGACAGACACTTAGGGGCCAGGCATCTTTTTGCTTAAGAGAAAAATATGGGTTAGGCTTTTGTGTCCCAATTTTTGACACATGACAGTCATGCATCGTATTTCTCCCATTGTGCCTGAAAAGGCCTGTGAATATGCGATACACGTTCAGGGACCAGGTGTATTTTTGCTGAAGAGAGATGTATTAAATTTAGGCGTTTGTGTCAAAACTTTTGACGCATTACGGTCATGTGTTGTATTTTTCCATTGAGCATGAAAAGGCCTGTGGATGTGCAATAGACGCTCTGGGGCAAGGCGTCTTTTTGCTGAGGAGAAGAGTATACATTTTAGGCATTAGCTTCAACTTTTTTGATGCATGACGGGAATGTGTGGAAATTTGCTATGTAGGCCTTGAATGCACCCAGGTTCACATGCCATATCACATGGGTTATGCAACAATGTTGTCATTGTGGTATGGCTACTTGTGTGTGACTATCCATTTATATCTTTGAGGTGACATTGATATGTTCAACCTATATGTTTGTTAATGTGTCTGCTGCATGCAGTGACTTATACCTTGTGCATATGTGCATTTGTAGCTACACTGTGTCCACATACATGTTAGCACATGTGTACTATGAATCTCCATATGTGTTTGAACACTTATTGGTGAGTTTACCACATTGTTATGAGTGATATACAAATTTTAACATACCAACAACACAATAGATAAGATGGCCTATGTCTGAAACATGGCAAGGCATGTGACAGCCTTGACAATTTGTACTCAGAGGATGCACTGAACTAGGACTGGGTTGACATCACGTTACCCCAGGCAATTTGCATGTGCACATGTGTGCACTCAGTGGTGTGTTGCTGGTTTAGCACTCATGATGCTCTGCTACACGTGTGACATATAGTTCCCCATGCATCTTAGTTGCAGGAGGTGGCCTATACACATGTGTCAGTGAAGGTTGCTACATGCTGTGTGTGTAAAGATATGTGTAGTATTCTATCTGTAACATGGTGGTGTGTTCATGGATATGAAACATGACATATTTATCTTCCTGCATGGACACATGATGGACTTTGACAAATGCCTGTGTAGTCACATCAGTGGCACCTATGTTTCTGTATATTGGAACACATGTGAAAGTCATTTATTTCTGTCAATTATCTTGTGATACATATGCACTTACATTTGTAGTATGTTGCCTTTTGTGCAGACTCCAATACATATTACCATGCCTGAGCCATTTTATTGGTACATGTGTGCTGAGATATCTGGTATAGGTGTGCATGCCACCAACTAGGCACTGACATTCATCCACATCATGTTTGTCATGACTGTCACATACAATGGCATACCACTGTGTTGCAGTGTTGCAGTCTGGCATAGATGGCAGCCTACTCTTCATCACTACTGGGGGATTCTTTATACCAACGCAATACTATGGCTTCATGTGAAGGGGCAGGTTTATGGAGCACCAGATTACTCAGTCCACTGTGCACATGCATCAGGCCACTGACAATGTCATAAGTTTATGTTGCCACAGCAGTGGTGTTAGGGTATTTCGAGCTGGGATATAGCCTCTTCATGATTGCTAATCAGCAGAGCAATGCACAGTCTCCTGCAGACAAACACATGCACAATTGTGATCCAAAAGACTGGGATATAATTTTTTCCTCTGCTGTACTTGATGTCAGCCTTCCCCTATCATGTACAGAGGACTGGCTACTTGCACATGTTGGACCTGTCCTTATCATTTGATGTCCTTGGTAATTTCAATGGACAGCTTGGTTAGGGGTTGTTGTGACTCCTACTTTGGGAATGTGACAGGGGACAGATGGTGTTATCTGTCACTGCCTCCTGTCATGTTGGCATGCAATGGGCAACTACCTGGTTATGGTAGTGGCAATCATGGCAGGGTTATGTACTGACCAAGCCACCCTCTCTGTACATATGTTGGTTATTCACATGTAGACACTGATGTGTTGCACAGTCAGTATTGGTCTACGTGTGTTCTTTCTCCACATTTTCCTACATTACTTGTAAGGTATATTTTGTATCCTACATTGCTGCCATAATTTAGACTTTAGACTGCTAACACTTTGTACACATCTTCTACAGCAACATTGTCTGGTCATACATGGACAGGATGTCTTCTACTACTGGCTACTGGATTGTTGCCATCCCATTGCCGGTATTTGTGAGATGTAATGAGTCCACACACACATGACATTACACCAGCCACAGCACTCGTGTCATCTCAAAGTGGACTTCCATGTTGTATTTCCAAGTATCTGTGGGTATCTCTCAGCTGACCATCCACATCCTCCTTTAAACATGGGTATGCATTTATGCCTGCATGTACAAGCTATGTAACTCTTACTATGACTGAATGATGTTGATGTGTGACATCATCTCTGTGCTGCTTTTTTCATTAACCAAACACAACATACATGCCTTCTTCTACCCGCATTCATTTTTGGATGGGTCTCTGACATTTTTTGGCATTGCTGGACATAGTTGCACATCCCACATCTGATTGCCATGTTGGACCCCAAAACATGTTTGGAATAATTTGTAACTGTGGTACCTTGCTCTTGGTCTGGCATGTTAGTGGCAAAGAGTGGTGTGTATTGCTATGTGCTGCGTGATGTTATTATATAGAGCATACTTGGTACCTATTCTGACACATGTCAACCATTGTTCATACTAGCAAAGCCTTTGCAAACTAGGACATGCACCCATACGTTAGTATGTATATCTGGAATTGTTGTAGGTATCTGTCAAGACAGCAGATCTGTGTGACAAGTGTGCATCTTATGTACTTAGGGAGTATAACACACTCCACCCAGACAATTATTTGGTGGTGCATTGTCCTATCTTATTCTTTGACCCTGACAATGGTTCATATGATTGGACAGTGAATCAGCACCCATTGCTGCTTCATTTCTCTGGCAACCCATAGCACACTCCACAGCCAACGTGTGTGTGCCATTAGTGAGGTACTGCCCAGCATGTGACAGGGTTGTGCATAATGGCAGTGCCATTGAAGGTCCATAGTTACCAATGATGTCCCCCCTGGTCACACATGCACTGTGCAGGTGAAGCAGCAATCCCCCTGAGATGTGACAGTGTTCAGTTCCCACATTACTTAAACACCATTTGATCAAAGCCCCTACATTATGTATCCCCCCCTTGCATGCATCCTGGCAGGTGTGGTGATGATGTGGGGATAATACTAGGATGCGATGATGGCACGTTATCCATTGCAGTGCATGGATCTAGGCCTTCAAGAGTCACATAACCATGAACTGGGTGTCACTGATAAGTGAAATTGAGGCAGTAGACCCTCCTACATCACAAACGATATTGCTATCATACGAGTGACTATTGTGTTTCTTACCTGCTCTCTGATGTTTGAGTTACATTCCAACGGTATATGTAGTGGAAAATTAGTAGACCAAGGATATTCAGGTGCAAAGTATTTTATTGGTGCTGTTTACAATGTGATGATGATTGTACAATCACTAAGTGTAAAAGTTCTGTACTATGTGGAGTCTCCTGCAAACTCCTTCAGCAGTGTTCTGTATTTCCCCCTCAAAATGTATTGCACCATTCTTATCCTCTTCGTTGAGGACATCAACCAGTTCTTCCCAGGGAACATTTGTTCATATACATATATTATGCAGGATTGCACATGTCAATATGATCTTACATACCAGTGGTGGATCATACAACAGGCACCTGAACCTTGACTTCAGAAGCCCAAATGTCATCTCCACCACATTGCATGTTCTTTTGTGCCCTTCATTATGTGCACGCTCTTCCACCATTGGGGGATTGGCAAATGGAGTCATACCCATGGCTGCATGCCGTAACCTTGATTGGCTGCAAAGGAATGTAAGAATATTTGAGGGTAAAGATTGATAGTGGTTTGGAATATACCATGGCAGTTGTTACTTGTAGGTGGAGAAGTGACTCAGACTTACTTCTGGTATGGTGCAGGTTCCTGTTTTGTAATGTTTTAATAGGTCTGTGTTTATGGACATAACAATCTTGGGTTATGGCTCAGAGACCTGGGAATTGTCAAATTAAATCCAAACTGATGGTTAAACTATTGAAAAGATGTGTTGTGTGGTCCATATTTGAGGCAGTGTCCTATTGTTGGATGGAACCTACCACCTCTTAGCAAAACAGTGGTATCATATGAAAAGACAGCATGGTAGCCCTACAAAGCCAAACTCTGGGCTCCAAGTTACCATGTAGCACTACACATGCAGTGCAATACTTTGTGACCCTTTGTGGCAGATGATGGTTGTGGCAGCCATCAAGTGTACAAGGGTGTGAATCACACATTTGTAGGATGATCAAAACTGGTGCAGTGGAATCTCCTAGCTTCCAATACATGATTACTCACAGACATGTTCAACACATGCACAGTGCAGGCATTGGGAGGGGGAACACCATTTTTTTACATGGGTCCCTATGTATGGTGCATGAAAGGTCAGGTATGCCCTCTATACTCTTACAGAGTCCTAATATGGTATTCATTATCTTTACAGTTCTGCACAAACTCTGCACAATGATGGACTGTTTCTTATATATGGAACACACATGGTGGTGTTAGGGGGTGCTAAGGGGCGCATGTGAGGTGGCACTGGACCAGGTGTTGCACCATTACTCATTATTTTGGCCCATGGTTTTTCATGGCAGGTAAATTTGTATTCCTATGTTTGGGACAAAATGCAGCAGACAGATGAATGTGCATACTATACGTATGTCAGGTATGTGTAGGTGATATGTAGTTGGTAATGGCACCACTTGGGTGGCATTTGATATTGGTGCAACCAGAAGCTGGCACACCATGATTAATGTGGGGTTGTGCCTATGTGTGACTTTCTTTACATGGCCATGGCCTATGCAATGCACATAGCTGAGCTATTCACTGTTTAGTGTAATGTGTGTGTGATCTGTATTTAGTTGTCAACCAGTGAACACTTGTAGTGTTTTGTGGCCAGCTTCTGTATGCAAAGGGGACATAGCTGCACCTGTTCTCACGTGGTGTGCTAGTCAGGTTGCGGCTGTGTTATGTACATGTGGGTGTATGTGTGTGATGTGCAATGGTTGCAGTGTAGTGTGGCATGTTGCAGATGTGTTGTTGTTTGTCCCGCTGTGTTCCCCTGCCCATGAGTATTTAGTGTGGTCTATGTCTTGTTTGTCCTTCATGGTTGGTGTGTTGTGTGTATACTGATTGGTATGGTGGCTTACCTACGAGTAGCCCACTACCATATTTCCCATCCTGAAACTGCTAGTTGATAGTGGAATGGTGCAATATGTAGGCATCCTGGATGCTTCCAGGATATTTGGCTAGGATGTTAGTGACGAGCCCATGGTGGTCCACAATGGCCTGCACATTGATCGAATGGGTGTGCTTGTGGTTCCTGTATAAATGTTTGGTTGCTGTAGGTGGCACCAGTTGGACATGGATGCAGTCCGTCGCACACAGCACATGCAGGCACCCAGCAATTAGGTAGAAACCTTTCTTGGTCTCCTGCTGCAGTTGCTGTGTGTTTGGGAAGCAGATGTGGTGGGGTGTGAGGCGTATGATTGCGTTTAGGACCTTAGGAAGGAAGACTGAGAAGGATGGCTGGGATATACCACCCACTTCTGCACCCTTTGTCTGAAAAGATCCAGATGCCAGCGTCATGGGTGGAATACTTGTTGGAGTTTCCACCCTTGCAGTGATGTCTGGCACAATGTGGTGCAGCAGATGTACAATAAATTCCAAGTTCATTCGGTACGTCCTGATCACATCTTGTTCCCTGAGCCCAAGGATCATGAAGATGCTCTCTCGCCTTCTGTGCTGCCTTTGTGGCTGCTGTGGTGGTGTTTGGGGTTGCTGGGGTGGTGGTGGAGGAACATGCTGTCTTCTCTGACATAAGCGGTGTGTGCCAAGCTGGAGCAGTACCACTTTCATGTTGTCCTGGACGCTGCAAATGCTCCTTCTGTGTGCTTTTCCTAAGTGGTGGTGTGTGTGTCTCTTTTTAATTCCTGGTCTGATCTGGTGTTAACTTTTGAAGCAAATCGGTCTTAGCATCATTTTTTAGGTCCGCTTCTTTGGTGTGCGTCGTCTTTGCGTCAGGAGGTAAATATGGCGCTAGAGGGCTAGGGTCATTTTTTGGAAGGGAACGCCTACCTTGCATATCATTGTAGCAATGAGACTGAAGGTGGGTTGGCACTTCCAGAAAATGATTATTAACCCTTATATTTTGACGCTAGTTGGGTCTAGCTTCAAAATATAAATAGAGAGTTAAGTTACCACCACGTTAACATAAAAAAATGACACTAGGACCGCGCTAACTTTCCATCACAATCTCTAAAATACAGGTGCCATCTCAGGAGGTGGTGCCCTCAAGCATGCTTCAGAACATGCACCTGATGACAAAAGGAAACAACAATGAAGTCATCAGAGTCAGCATAAAAGGATGAGTCATCAGGACCAACAGCTCATTTTAGCATGTTCCAGATGAACACCTACTGCTAAAGGGAAACAAAAATGAAGGCACCAGAATCAGCAGAAACAAGAGAGTCATCAGGGTTTGTGGGTCATGTGAGCATGTTCCAGAACCGACATATGCTGCCAAAGGGACACAACAAATAAGTCATCACAATTAGCACAAACAAATGAGTCACATTGTGAAGCCCCTTTCTGGCATGAGTGTTAAAATACCCAAATCAATAACAATAAAGCCATTACAGTAATACAACATAACATGTTGTTTGCACGTTGTAACACTATTGGTTCAAACATGCTGATGAGATAAGCTTTTAATACTTGCAACAAGGACTTTGTGACATCAGCCTTGCAGTAGTGAAAAATGAGTTTACGCGTTTTTCACTATCAGAACACGTACAGTTAAAATGTACATGCCCAACTTTCAAAATTCACTGCACCCTGAACTCTGGGCTGTTCAGGGCTTACCCTAAGGGGATATATATTTACTAAAAAAATAAGGGTTAGGCCTGGCAAACAGATTATTTTCTAGGTCAAAATGGCAGTTTAAAACTGTCCATTCAGGCTGCTTTAGCAGGCCTGTGACATGTTTAAAATGCTACTTAGGCGGGTGGCACAATCAATGCTGCAGGCCCACTAGTAACATTTAATTCACTGGCCCAGGTCACAGCTAGTGCCACTTTCCTAGGGAGTTATGAGTCCCGATTAGGTGCAAGACTTTTACCATGCTTAAAGGAGAGAGCACAAGTAATGGAGCACTGGCCAGCAATAGTAAAGTGTGCAGAGTCGTCAAACCATCAAAAGCAAGAGGAATATAATAAAATTCCCTTCCTCTCTCTCTGCACCAACAAATGGAGAGGCGTACAGACCTTTTTGCATATACATAGTTCGGGACAGTTTACCTGGATCTAGCAATTTGTGCCACAGGTTCTTGAGCAAATCTTCCAGAAACACACAGGTATCATCTGTTTTCTTAAGGTCTTTTTTATGTTTAAGCAGGAGAATTTGGACTGAGCTCTGTTATCTCTCATTCCCTCTCAAACTCCATGCCACTTCCAGCAGAAAAAGCTGCACCTCCTGTCATAGTCTTAACAGCTTGCCACAGAATGATCAGGGGCATTACCAACAGAGTATCAATATCAAAATTCTCTCCTATGGTGGAGGTCTGTAAAACTGTTGTCTTTTATCTGCAAGGCGTTAAATCACCAAATACCCCTGAAACTGCTGGGTGGCCCATGCAAAAGTACCTCAACTGGTGAATGGCCTGAAAAACCTTAAGGAAGAATATGCGCTCCTGTAGTAAGACTAATGCAGTCAGTTGGGACATAAATGTAATATATTCTGGAGCTACACTTATGGAGTCCACCAAACCTAAGGATGTTGACTACTTTGTAAGAGTGTGGGGTTGTTGCATTTCAATCAGTGTCTCAGGTTCTGTCCATTAATGCGTTGAAGTAACCCCTCATCGCCAGCAACTCAAATATGTCTGAAGTAAAGTAGCCACCAGGAACTAGCACCGGCATGGTAGCAGACAAAAAGGAGGTGACAGATGGTACATAGAGTCAATGGCGAACCCTCAAAAGCCACCTTGAAAATCATAAAGCACTCTAAATCGTCTGAGCAGACACTGGTGACTGCTAATGTGAACAGCTTAAGTAGTAACACCACCACCCCTCCTTGCTCCCCTAATAAATCAAGCGTGATAGACCCTACACTATCCATATTGACCAAAAAGGAGTAATTATGAGGTGTATTTCTTGTAGCATGAGGATTTCAGTGGAGTGCCTCTTCACAAGGACTGTTGCACTTTTAAATTTATCAAGGAACCCACTTACACTCTAAAAAATCATTTAAAACTGAACAGGGTTACTATGAGATGTGCGTGATTGGGACATTTTCATGCTAAAAACATCAGTATGAATTACTGCTTAGATCCTAAACCAGTGAAAAGGAATCCTCCCATTACCCCTCCCCCTACTCCTCCACCCCAGAAGCATCTGTCACCTATACTCATCTAATCAAAAAGGAAAACATTGAGTCTTATTACTTTATGTAATACCAGGGAAAAATACAGTGTAGTGGAATACTAAGTGCCTTCAAACTTTTAGACACTGTCACACAGAGAGAGGGTCAGAAACCCCCGCCAAGGGAGTTCTACCTGCCACCATCACCTGTGTCTATCAGGTCTGTTTCACAGCCCCATCTTGCAATCTCCAGCACAGTGTCTTTGGTTCCTCAGTTCTAGTCTCTGTGGGAATGCTATCGCTATCACCATTGAGGTCTCAGCAGTAGCTGAGACTTAGTCCCGTCCATTCTCTCTCCATCACCACCACTGACACAGTGGGAATGGGGTTCTCTCCTCTACCCATTCCCAGACGACAGGGACATGTACTTCACCTCCATTGCACAATGCTTTTGTTTTGCGTGTGCAAAGGATTACCGCTGCTTCTTTACCAAGCTAGTGCAATCCAGGAAAATCAGCATCTTGTGTGAGTCCCATTTAACTTCTGTAGCCTCACGCATAATGCAGAGAATTAGGTATCTGCCTCAAGCAATTGTGGTAGGGCCCTCTCAGAGAGAATACAGTGCAGTCATTCAATAAAGAAAAAAGAAGAAATCTGAATCCCAGGGACGAGGGAGTTAAGCCAGGTTTCTAGAAAAATCTCCATTTGAGTCCCATTGCATCCTTCCATGAAGAGGCACAGATTAATACTCCAAGCACGTTCCTTCAGCATCTTTGATCCTGCTCACCATTTCACTTGATGAGCATTGAAATTTCTTGAGTTAATGCACAAGGACACATCTATTTCTTCCAATGTACAAATGCAGGTCTACACTTCTGTAACTCAGACCATCGTTTTGTGCAAGTCTTGCCAGAGCAGCGCCACTTCAGTCAGCACCTATCTCTCTATTTGTATTTAAAGGGCTGAGTGGGGGACTTGCATAGCCTAGAAAATTGTATGTGTTTGAGCAGGCGCATTCACCAGATGATAGTCGACAAGGTGCCCTCACAACTTTTGCCTGTTACAAATCACATCCCTGCAGAATGGGTTTAGCCAATTTGTTAAATTTCCCTTGGCCATTATAGGGGCAAGGCCAGACTTGTAAGCTTTGAGCAAAGTATATCTTCCAAGACCCACTAGACCCACCAGTCCCCACACAATTAGGCAGTTGGGCAGTGTTGTGTACAGTCTACAAAAATGCCATGGCCATAGTGATTGTTGCCAGGCGGCACGTGACACCTTAGTCAGTTTGTCACTTAGGTGACAGGTATTCTTTTCAGGCCTTAGCTTCAGGCCTGTCCCTCCATCTAGTCTAGATAGCACTCTCATAATGCACATCCCCACATCTCCAATTAAGAGGGCATACTCCTCTCTACAGGGGGTCAAAAACTAAGCTTGATTGCCTTAACCACCATGCTGCTGGTATTTACTCAGCTCCTAGTAGAGCTGGGCACTGCTTTCCGTGCCACTATACCCACTGTCAACTTACCAAGCCCATCCGAGGTCAAAAGACCCGGATCACTGTGGGATCCACTTGCATTGCAGATACAAAGGGGGTCTAGCAGAGGGCCAAAAGAGTCTCTTCTTATTAGCACTCATTCTTGCCTCCATGGGCTGCAAGGGGAATCTTGTCCAATGGTTGCTGGGCCTCACCAAGCTTAAAGTCAATAGCTGGTGAGCTCAGTGCAGATGGGGGTAACAAAAACAATGGTGGAGTGGTGGAGACATGAATCCTCTCAGCCCCAGAATAACTCCAAGGCCCAAGCTCAGCCTAGCACATACCTGGCGGCAGGGACAGACCTGGATTCCCCCTAACGTGCCATTGAGACACAGGCCTCCCACTAGTGGCCTTGTGTTGTCACCATCTTGAAGAGCGGGTACTTCGGGGCCTTTGCTCCTGTAGTTACCAAATGGAAGAACTTGGGAACAGGCATCCCATGACATTCTCAATGAAGTACACAATGACTCCTGGTTGCCTTCCTTTGGCACAAGAGCAGGTGCCACCTGTTCATCTCAAGGGTGGCTCATCTAGTCTCATTGTGAGCAACCTGCAGTCATCATCTTGAACCAGGATGCTTCTGTGTCAAGGCCACAATAGATGATGACTTAGTAGGGCCCCTAATACAGCCTGCAAAGTCAGACAACTGTGCCTTTCAGCAGTGTTAACCCATCCATATTGTCACTGTCTCTATATTTATATCCATGAAGCAGGATCCTGTAGCATTTAGCGTAGCTGGTGTTGGAGCACTAAAGATTGGTGACCACCATTTTGCACTGCAACCACACCCATACCCCGTTTGCCAATGTAATCTTAGTATCCTCTGCCTGAAACAGTGTTGTGTACTGCTCTATGAGTAAAGCAGAGGGCTTCACAGATGATATATTTTTTTATTGTGAGACAATGCACTGCATCTAGATGTGCTTTGACTGAGCATCTCCTGATGATATTCAATAGGTCCCAAGCTGCAGCATTCTGAGCTACCTGTAGGCTATGCGGGAGATGGTTAAAAATGTCCAGGTATAAAGATTTGCTGTAGTCAACTGAAGATGAGATGAGGGCTTAAATCAAGTTTCTTCGAGACGAAATAGGTTGCAGATGAAGGATTCTACCCATAGTTTAAAAACTGAGAACTATTATACATGACAGTTGCGTAGAAAAGGATAGCTGACATATTGTGGCTAGTGGCTGAGTGTGAGTGAGCTCGGTAAGAGGTCTGGCTCCTCTGGCAACCTTTCTTTCTGGTCTGACTTCTCTCCTCCCCATGGTTTGAACTTTGTTCTGGACTGTTTCACAACCCTCCTCACTCTCACAGCGGGATTGTGGGGGGCTTTTCCCTCCATGTGAGGATTTCATAGTGGTTCCAGAGCTGAGTGGGAAACATTGGCTGGCGGCATTCCTATGGTTGCCGGATCTAGGTTGCTGATGCTGCCCTCCAGCCCCTCCAGTCTTTGTTTTCTGGATCTCTGCACTGGCACTTGTGGTCGCGGTGTGGTTGCTGTGATGGGTCTCAGTTGGTATGAGCATTTCGGAACATTAGAGAGGAGGTGAAGGTTTCCCGGAGAACCTTTTTTGTTGGCACAGGCTCCTGCTGCCAACATTCCTTCTGTGGGTGCCTGCTAAGGCGCCATATGCGGCATATGCTGCATCACAACAAGCTCACCCAAGGAGAGACAATCAGCTTAATCAGACCTGCATCAAAGACGTGAGCAGAAAAAAGGTGTTTCTTTGCCTTTGCTACATTGTTGCAGCATTGAGACCTAGATCAGGTGGTGTCATGCCAGGGTCATGGTTATTTATCTTAATTACTGTACTGGAGACTTTGTTGCATGCCACTCTATTATCTTCAACAGAATCTCCTTGGCAACAGGGGGTGGAGGGGTCAAAGCTGTAGGACTGATTGAAGCAGCTCTGTTTACCATGCAGAGTATATTACACAGTATTGATCTCATTCAAGCCAGAATGCCACTCTGGGGTGGATCGAGGAATGGAGGGAAGCCAGATTTAATGTGCACTTGCACTTCATCAAAACTTGAGAAGAAATTACATCACTTAGGCAAACCCTCTGTGGCACATGATAGCCGCAGTTGTCTTAGGGCTTCGAGGTCTTAGAGAACACATCTGGCATAATAATGTCTGCCTCTGCATCTGGTCCCTCTGGGCATGGTGAGAGGGCATGTTGTCAAGCTGTCAGTGAACTCTAGACTTTTTTTTGTCTCTGCTCCCTCCTTTTGCTTTGGTGGTTCCAGGCAACACCTTTAGCCTTGAAAGCAAGGATAGGGATATATGTTCTGAGCCAAAAATTGATGCCTCCCATTCAATTCTCTCCATTATTATATGTAGCTGGCACTAAGGAGCCTTTTGTCCTGATGAAGACCCCCTTGACAGTGCAGAATCTGACTCAGCAGGACAATCTGGATGGGTTTGCCAGCCAGCTATTGGCTGGGGAAGGTCAGGATCATAGGATAGGGCCAATACAGACCCTATTTCACTCTCAACTGAAGTGTGGCTGGGGTGGAACTGAGAAATAACCAATCCTATACCCTCTTTGGACGGAGCGCAACAGCAATCATGGGATCCCGATGCGACAGAATTGACACCAGCTAATCTCTCTCCACTTTTTTCAGTGCCCTATATCATTTTACCAACTGATGACTGTCCGGTTCCTAGTGATAAAGATCAAGGGATAGACCTCCCCACCCCTGCTAGGATCTCCGCCAGTTGTACCAGCACAAGTTACACAGGATGCCCCCATCTGTGCGCAATTCACCAATTGCTTCTGTAGCACAGGGAGGATTATCAGAGAGATTTGCTTGCATTAAAGGCTGCCCACACGAAAACTTAAGTTGTTTTCCGCAAAATGTAAAAAATATGGACATTATATAATCTCATCCTGGGGTAGTGGAGGATTCACAGAAGGGTATCCGAACAGAGATGAAGGAAAACATTTCAGTGACTGTCCAATATGATACCCAGTTAACTACTCTTTCATCTAGGTTGGAAGATCTGGAGAACAGGTCACGTAGAAAAAACTTGAGGATCTGGGGGTCCAAGAAAGCATGGAAGGAAGACCATAGGACCTTTGTGGTTCATTTTTTCTGAGAGGCATTCCCTGCTCCAAGCGATTGGGATTTTAATTGTATGATCAGGAGGGCACATTTATTTCCATTTAGACCTCCTAACAAGCCTACTCGCTTTCTTTAGTCCATCCTTATTTGGAATGGAACTTCATTCTCTGCCAAGAGATTTACTTTGCTGCTACTCCTATTGGACCTGCTAAAGCCTGAGGAGTTGACTTTTTAATCCCCACAGATTTTTGTCACCAAATGTGAGACGCTGGAAGCTTCAAGAGCATATCCTGCAGCTTTTGAAATTGGGGCAACGGTCTCTCTCATGGAACCCACAACTTTTCAAATCCAAATGTTGGAATTTGGGGGTTCAGGTGGTATTAGCATGGGTTCCTTGGTGAAGACACAGTGTTGGGGAGAAGTAATGACAACGTTTGGCTAAGGAACTTGGAGTGTGTGGGAACAATGGTGTTTCTTAATACCTGCAGAAGTCAATTTATTTACAGAATGCGTCTTCTGCAGACTGTTTTTTTGAGGTGTAGCCCATAGTGTTGGAGCCCTTATGATATCGGCTGGTGACAATAGGGGTCTTGGTCTGCAACTACGTATTATGTCATGGAACATCAATGGGGTCAAGTCACCATACAAGTGGAAGCTGGTATGGGAAGAGTTGAATACTCTCTGGTCATAAATTATTTACCCTCAGGAGGTGCATCTAGCTGAGGCTGAAGGCCCTCTGTTAAGGGATCTTGGGTAGAGAGTGTTTTCCATTTCATATATTACATCTGCATGGAGGGGTGTTACATTATTGGCTTATGATGGTAAGTGGGAAGTGCAACACCAGAAGGTGGATTTGGGAGCGATGGCCCCTGGAGACTATCTAGAAGGATAGCGTTTTTCTTACTTTGTGCATAGTTTATAGTTAAAACTTGGACAATCTATGGATGTTTGATTTCCTGTTGAGTGAACTGCATCTCTGGACATCCCCTTTTATTGTCTGCAGTGACTTCAATGTGGTGCTATGATGCAATAGGGATTCTTCGTCTCACACACTGGCTTCTTGCAGTGTTCATCCTAGTGGGGTTTCTGGGAGCAAGCATCGACTTAGGGGGGTACATACCAGCTTTTCTCCTCAGACACGTTGGTTGACCTTTGGTGTGTCAAGCAACCTAAGGAACTGGGTTTTATGTTTTATTCAGCTCCTCATAGATCTTTGTTGCACCAGGATATGTTTCTTATCAGCAATACATTAGTTTAATCTTCTAAACTGTCTATTAATCGAAGGGTCATATCGGAATATTATTCTCTATCTCTGATAATACAATTTACTGGGCCTATTCAGGTATCATGGCCCCAGGGTTGGACCTTCAAGAGTAAATTTCTTTTAGATGCCAGCTATATCGTTGCTATGGCCTCTCACCTACTTGAGTTCTTTATGTTTATTGTTGGTTCAGCATCATCTTCTGTTGTCTGGGATGTATGTAAGGTCTCCTGCTGGGGACAAATGTTTCAGATTGCTGGTCGCCAGCTCAAGACGGCTATTGCGGTGGAGATGGAGGCCTGCTACACTATTGGTGTGTTGAAGTTCATCTTGGGACATATTATTATAGCAAGGGATGGGCCCCGGTCAGAGTCCCTCTTGGAGAGGTCCATCGCTCTATAGGCATGACTTAAGGACCACATCCGGGATCAGGTGGTCAAAAACTGTCATGCTTGGCAGGTGTCCAGCATCAAAAACTGCAAAGATATGGGGCAGATCCTCTCTTTTAGAATAAAGGATAATATGATCCATAAGATTAGTTATGAGAATGGTGATCTGGTTATCAACCCACTTGCTTTTAGAGATGTATTTTGCTGGTTTTATCAAGCCCTCTATTGAGCCAATTATACTGTAACCACTGATGAAATTCTTCTATTTACGGTGCCGTGTTTTCACCATAAACTGAGCAAGACTAAAAGACTGAGGCTTGAAGCACCTATACCTGTTTTTGAAGTGGAAACAGCTTTTGGCTCTTTGGCTAAAAGTAAGGCTTCCTGCCCTGATCAGAACCCCCTAGACATGAATGTCAATTCACCAAAATACCATCACATGCTCTCTGGAATTCTCTTTCATTCACATGCACACATGCTTAAACATATATACATTCACACTTGCACACACTCTCACATAAATACATACTCACCCTGAAACACACACACAAAATGCATTTTAAAGCATTGTTTTACTTACCTTAGCTGCCAGGGAGGGCCATAGTCAAGCTAATTGTATGTTTATTACACTAATAGAGAAAAAATAAACATTATTTACAATAAGTGTAATACAACAATGAGGGAAAAAAATTAGAAAGAAGCCTCATCAGACGTCAGTATGGATGCACTGTCATTGTCCTCCTGGCACTGGTTTCCACCTCTGCAGTCAGGGGTCTCAAAGAAAGTGCCAGGGGTCCCAAGGCCTGGTGACCCCTAAATAGTGTCCATGCCCCTAGGATTCTACTGTACTTTTAATCACATCTTGGATCTGATCTTTAGTGATCTCTTAAATTATTTTGATGTAGCCAGTTGTGTACCTGAATCTTGGGAAGGGTTCAACATTGTTATTTTTCCTAAGAAAGGGAAGGAGCCTATGTTCTGCGAGTAGTATCACCCCATTTCTTTAAATAATGGAGACTCAAGGATTTACAGTGTTCTTGCTAATCTGCTGCCTGAAGTTATGTCACACTGGTTAGGTTGTGACCAGCATGGCTTTATCTCAGTCTGTGACAGAACTTCCCATATCAATACGGCAATCACAGTCCTGGAGATTGCCTCTTCTGCTGGGGTGCTAGTCTGCATGGTCCTCCTGGACTCTGAGAAGGCCTTTGAATGGGCCTTCTGGCCCCTTCCTTGGGGGGGTTTGACTGGCATTGTTGAGAATAATTATGGGAATCTTTCTTTATTAGAGTGTAGGCTCTATGGCAGCAGTTCAACTGGGGTTACAGGAAACCTTACTGTATGGTTCAGGCCCTCATTACAACCCTGGCAGTTGGTGATAAAGTCGCAGTAATACCGCCAACAGGCTGGCAGTAACTACTGCCAAACTATGACCATGACAGTGAGAACTCAGATAGACAGCCACATTACCACACCGACCGCCAGGGCGGAAACAGCAGCCCCCATGGCGGTAGCCGCCTACAGCCGGGCAGAAGACAATGTTCCACCCACCATATATGAGACAGGAAACCGCCACCTTTTCTGGGGGGGTACTAACGACATTAAAAGCCTGGCATAAACACTGCACAGTAGGGAAAGGACTCACCTTTGGAGACACAGGGAAGAACCATGCCGCCATGGAACCTGAGCTGCAAATATTTCCCATGATTTTCTATGTCCTGCTCCACCACGAACACCAACAATGGCGAAGATGACCATGGTGAGTACAGCTGCCTAGCACACAGGGGATGGGGGGAGGAAAAAGAGAGTGACACACAAACACGCACCACACACAAACCCACTCCCAACACCATACACACATACAGCTGCAGCAACAAAACATATTTACCTCGTACCCCTGATGAATAAATTCAAGGACAAAACAATTTCGCAAAATTGAATGTAATGAGATCAATACAGTAGAAATAAGAAAATGCAATGTAACTGTTATATACATGTGTACAGTTCAAGGGACATTGCCCAGTCCTCACTGTGTGTGGGCCACAGGGTCACAGGCCAAAGTCCAAGGCCCCACCTGTCACCTGCAGCAACACAGAGAGAACACTGCAGAGGCATCAGTTGGAAAATAGGCAGACACTTCAGGGGGATTGGGAATGGGGGAGTCGACTCAGCCGGCAGATGGAACAACACCACTGGTTCTGGACAGGGCAACATGCCCTGTGCTTGATCCTGGGGAGTGCAAGGCCACAGTCTCTCAAGTGGGTGACTTGCCCATATGCTCTGGAGGGGGCAGCATGCCCTGCACTCTTGATCCTGGGTAGTGCTGGACACAGTCTCTCAAGTGGGTGTTTTACCCACTGGTTCTGGAGGGGGAATTGTGCCCTGTGCTTTTGATCCTCGGGAGGCTGGGGTTGGTGGGTATCTTACCTTCTGGCTCTGGAGGGGGCATCGTGCCCTGTGAACTTGATCCTGGGTTGGTGGGTGTCTTACCCACTGGTTCTGGAGGGGGCATCGTGCCCTGTGCTCTTGATTCTGGGGAGTGCAAGGTCACAGTCTCACAGGTGGGTAGCATGCCCACTGGATTTGCAGGGGGCAGGCCACACAGCAGCCCATGGAGGCAGGACTACATACCGTCCACCGGCGAAGATGGCTGCTCAGTGATGGTAATGGTGCTGCTGCTGGTGATGGGGGGAAGCTCCAGCCCACCCCCTGCAGCCTTGGATGGCTGCCCACTGGTTGTGGTGGAGATGCTGTAGCTGCTGGTGGTGGTGGGGGGAGGATCCAGCCCATCCACTGCAGCCTCGGCTGGCTGCCCACTGGTGTAGTTGGTGCTGCTGCTGCTGGTGGTGGTGGGGGGAAGCTTCATCCCATCCCCTGCAGCCTTGGATAGCTGCCCGCTGGTGGTGGTGGTGGTGCTGCTGCTGGTGGTGGTGGGGGGAGGCTCCAGCCCATCCCCTGCAGCCTCGGATGGCTGCCCACTGGTGGTGGTGCTGGTGGTGGTGGGGGGAAGCTCCAGCCCATCCCCTGCAGCCTCGGACAGCTGCACAACCATGGTTGGTGGTGGGGGCTCCGTCTGACTCCCTGCACCAAGCCCCCTGCCCTTCCTGCCTTCTGGTGCTGGCTTCTTACCCTTCCTGGCAACAGCTGAGGCTGGCTCCCTGCCCTACCTGGCATCAGCTGGGGCTGATTCCTATGTCTTCCAGCCCGCAGCTGGGGCTGGCTCCTTGGTCTTATGGTCCACAGCTGGGGCAGGAACCCTTTCCTTTAGGGTGCTTGGTGCAGGCTCCTTCAAACTCTGGACATATGCCCTGGATTCTTTCCCACCACGAGTGGCCATGGAGACTACTGGACCCATGGACTGTTTGGCTGAGGTGCTTGCCTGGGTTTTTGCCACCCTGGCCAGACGTGGAGGACGGGGGGAGGGGTAGGGAAGAGATCAATGGTGGAAAGGAAAAACTTCTTTGGGACATTTGGGCGGGGAGAGGGAGGAGGTTTGGGAGTGGAGGAAGAGGCAGCGGTTGTAGGAGGTGTCTGCTGATTTTGGGTGCAGGTGCATGTGCTGGATGCTGTTGTGAGGTGGATGGCTGTTGGGAGTCTGAGTGCTTCCGTTTGTGTACCCTGAGAGGGGTGACAGTCACAGAGGGAGAGGACACAGGGGATGTGTGCATGACTGACATGGAGGTGTCTGCCAGTGAGGTGTGCGTTCTACTAGGTGTGGTGGTGATGCTGGTTGTGGATGAGGATGTGGTGCATGCAGGTGTGAGTGTAGACGGAGCTGGGAGGGATGTGGAGGAGAAGGAGGAGGGGACACAGTGAAAATTGTGGATGTTGGTATGTCTGCCTCTGGATGGTGTTTGTGTTAGTGCTTGTGGGATGATGTGTGGTGCTTGTGTTTGCCTGTGCCACTCTTGTGTGTTGTCTTACGTGCATGCTCGTCTGCCTGTGTGCATTGGATAGGTTGGAGTTGAGGGGAATGGGATTGGGAAGAGGAAGTTGGAGCAGGAAGGGTGGAAACAGGGACAATGGCTGCATCAGAGAAGAGGCCAGAGCCTGGATTGATCTCTGTTTGGCAGCCAACCCAGGGTGAATGCCCTCCAGGAGAGCATTAGTCTGTTGCATCTGGGCTGCCAGCCCCTGGATGGCATTCACAATGGTTGACTGCCCTACAGAGATGGATCTCAGGAGGTCAATTGCCTCCTCACTGCAGTGGAGACCAGGAAGACAATCCTTTAAAGTGAAGTGGAAGTGTCAACAAGAGGTTGAAAGTCATTTGTAGCAGCTTCAGAATTTATGTTAAAAAGCAAAGTATTGAAGGGCAAAATAAAGGAATGTCTTTAGTGATAAAAAACACTAAGAGAGGTTCGCCCAGTCAAAGAGGCTATAGGCTACTGACCAGGAACTATAATAGTGAAGAGACGTATTCTATGAACCGCTCATAAAGATACTTATTACAAAAATATTAGGTGTTTCCGGCTAGAAGAATTATTCAGTTCTGAGGATGACCCACCAATGATTTATATCTTGATATAGGATTGAAACGTTTATAAACTACATTATGGCCCTCATTCCGACATTGGCGGGCGCCACCCGCCAAGCGGAAACCGCCATTTGGCCGCTCCGCGGTCAAAAGACCGCGGAGGCCATTCTGGCTTTCCCACTGGGCCGGCGGGCGCCCGCCAAAGGAGTGCCCGCCGGCCCAGTGGGAAAGGCCCTGCAACAATGAAGCCGGCTCCGAATGGAGCCGGCGGAGTTGCAGGGGTGTGACGGGTGCAGTTGCACCCGTTGCGATTTTCACTGTTTGCAATGCAGACAGTGAAAATCTTTATGGGGCTCTGTTAGGGGGCCCCTGCACTGCCCATGCCAGTGGCATGGGCAGTGCAGGGACCCCCAGGGGCCCCACGACACCCGTTCCCGCCATCCTGTTCCTGGCGGTAAAAACCGCCAAGAACAGGATGGCGGGAAGGGGGTCGGAATCCCCATGGCGGTGCTGCAAGCAGCGCCGCCATGGAGGATTCCCCCAGCCGGGGGAAATCTGGCGGAAAACCGCCGGACCCGGCTGGGCGACCGCGGCTTCACAGCCGTGGTCGGAATACAAAATGAAGCACCGCCAGCCTGTTGGCGGTGCTTCAGCCGGCCTCCACCCTGGCGGTCATAGACCGCCAGGGTCAGAATGAGGCCCTATATGTGGATTATGTATGAGCGACTTCAAGACACCTGGAATGAAGGGGTCTTATTGAAGTTTGTTCTTTTTCTATATGTTTTTAACCACATTTGTATGTATTGTATATAACACCTTGGCACACATATCACTTTATCACTTTCACTGTGTCTTATAACATTGGGAGCACCTATTCTATAATGAAGTTTTTATGATCAAAAGAGAGATTTTTTCATTAGATTGAATAATAAATGGTGATAAAATTAATTTGGGGTCATCATATATATATTTTCTTAAACGATTAAGGTCTTAATTTTTAGCATATAGTTTCTCAATTGCCATGGGAGTTTAGGCATATACTTCCCCCAAGTTGACCTAGTTTGTGTTGATTAATGTTTAAATTACCCAGGTCTAAGAGTTATATGGGTTTGCCTCATTTGTTATAACAATCCTCACTCAGGACAGCAGGGCTCACTGGGGCAGGGCCTGAGGTGCTTGGGCGAAGGAGATACCCACCCTCCTGGATGTGCGGGCATGGGCAACTCGCTGAGGGGCTGCTGGGAGGGCGGTGCTGGTACAGGGTGGTGTCTGTACCTGTAGCCGGGGTGGTCACAGAGGTGTCTGCTGCCACCAGGGAGCTTCCATCAGAGGAGGTATCTGTGTCCAAACTGTCCCCTCCAGACTCCGCAATGGTGGTCCGCTCACCCTCCTTCCCAGTGGTGCCCTCACCGTCAGTGGACTCTGCCTCCTGGGTCCTGTGGGATGCAGCTCCCTCCGTCGTCATTGCCTCTGCGCCTCCGCCAGATGATGCTAATGCACATAAGGACAGGGTGATAAAATAAAAAGGGGGGGAAGAGACAAAGATACACTGGGTCAATGGCTGAACCAACACCACCGTTGGAGTACACACCACCCTCAACAACAGGGAACAGCCCTTCGCAATATGCATTGCACTACCAGTTATAATGTTGGCCACCAAGGCAAGGGAAGGGGCACACACCGCCAAATTCAGCACACCTGGACCCACGCAGCCCTAACCAGTAGTGGATGCCTATCAGCTAGGTAGCAGAATTATCTCTTCAGAACCATGGCCAACATGGGATCTACTCTGCAATGTCAGGCCTTGCCTAGGGGCACACACTGACACCATACCACACACGGATACCTCCCTACAATGCGTAAGTTGTAATGATCACCACTGTACTCACCCCCTTGTGGCTGCTGTGATGCCCTCAAGCACCCATCCAGCTCAGGATAGGCCACTGCCAGTATGCATGCCATCAGGGAGGTCAGAGTTCGAGGGGCACCCCTTCCTCGTTGGGAAGCCATCCCCAGCTGGGCCTCCACGGTCTTCCGTGCCCAGCGTCTCAGGTCCTCCCGCCGTTTTGGACAGTGGGTGCTCAGCCTGCTGTAGACCCCCAGGGTCCGCACGTCTTTGGCGATGGCACACCATATACCCTTCTTTTGATGGGCACTGACCTGCAGAGGAAATACACACAGGAAATGGTATCAGTCAAACCGTCCTGCCTGGTATACTTATGGGCCACCATACCCCTTCACATCACCATTTACACGCATATGGCCCAGAAAACAAGCTGTACGCCACCCAGGGGACATCCACCCACCCCCCCCCCATATGAGGCCTTCACCCACACCACTCCATGCATTCATGCCACATGCATCGTGCCCACAGTGCACTCACCTGTTGGTCTGGAGGCATCAGTCCGTACTGGGGTAGGGCCCATCCACCAGTCGCTCCAACTCTGCTGAGGTGAAGGTAGGGGCCCTTTCCCCAGTCACACAGACCATGGTAGGTTCCAGACACAGGTCACAGCAGCACATGCAGTGTAGGTCCTCGCCTATTGAAGGTCAGGTAGCAAGTGCGTGATCAGATGAAAAATGTCAGTCACGTCCGCGGCGGTGCATACCGTCACCGCCAACGTACATCACCATTGGTCACGGCAACCCATAGGGCCCAATGTTAACCAATGAGGAGTTGCACAGCAGTTCCCGACGGCCTACAGCAGCGGCGCACAACATCAGCAGAATTACCTCACTTCCCCCTGTCCCTCCACACAGTACAGGCAGATGCCATTTAACCATTACTAATTAACATCATGCATTTTACTGTTGTGGCTCCAATGTTCAGTTTGTGACAGGCTCCTCACTCTTTTGTCCCTTAGACTGCAACCGCTGTGGATGAATAGGAGATGTAGACATACCCCTGTGTACAGACCCCTGGTGGACTTGGCAACAATCAAGGACAGGCACATTATCCACACCTAGAGACTTGACAGGGCCACAATCACAGAGCTGTGTGCCCAACTAGGTCTGACCTGATATCTGCTATCCGTCACCCCACTAGGATCGCCCCTCTTGTGCAAGTCTTATCTGTGCTCCATTTCATGGCAACTGGTTCTTTCCAAGTGACAGGGGGCTTGGCAGCCGGAATGTCACAGCCAATGTTCTCAATAGTGCTGATCAGAGTGTTGTCTGCCCTGATTAACCACATGTGCAGCTACATTGTTTTCCCCCAAGTGGAGGATTTGGCCACAGTGAAGACTGACTTCTATGCAATGGGACATATACCTAACAGAATTGGGGCGACTGATGGAACTCATATTGCATTTGTTCCTTCTCCTGCAAAATGAACAGGTGTTCAGAAATCATAAGAGTTTCCACTCCATGAATGTCAAGATGGTGTGCTTGGTGGACCAGTATATCTCCCATGTCAATGCTAAGTATCCTGGGTCTGTGCATGATGCCTTTATCCTGAGGAATAGCAGCATCCCAAATGTGATGGCCCAACTACAGATGCACAGGGTGTGGTTAATAGGTGAGCCCTGGTTCCCACCCAGTGGTTGTTGGTGTATGGGTATGGTGTGGGCCATCAGGGTTAGTGTGTGGCTAACAGTTGTCCCTCAATATTTGCAGGTGACTGGTTACTCCAACCTCTCATGGCTACTTACCCCTGTGAGGAATGCCAGGACAAGGACAGAAGTATGTTACAATGAGGCACATGGGCGAACAAGAAGGATCATTGAACGTACCTTTGGCCTTCTGAAGGCCAGGTTCAGGAGCCTCCATCTAACTGGTGGATCCCTGTGCTACTCACCCAAGAAGGTCTGCCAGATAATCGTGGCATGCTGCATGTTGCACAACCTTGCCTTGAGACGCCATATGCCTTTTCTGTAGGAGGAGGGGGCTGGAGATGGCTGTGTGGCAGCAGTGGACCCTGTGTACAGTGAGGATGAGGAGGCAGAGAATGAGGATGAGGACAACAGAACTGCAGTGATACAACAATAATTCCAATGACACACAGGTAAGACAGTGTTACTTCACATTTCCTTGTCATTATTTGGATTATCTTTGGCACTGGCATGCTGTTATTTCCCACTTCAAAGCCCACTTTCTGTACCCTTTGACAATTCATTTTGCATATGTTGGTGCCCCACTATCTCTCCTGGTTTAACACTGCAGTAAACTATGGGTCTTTCTTATGTGAACAATTACTGTACAGTTGAATTGTGCTGTTTGAACATGGTTAAACAAATACATGCTTAAAAAATGTGACATACTCCATACTTGAATTTTGTACAGGGGTGTTTATTGAAGTGCTAAGAAGAAGAGGGGCAAGTGCAATGGGATGGGGTGATGTTGGAAGAAAGTCCAGTGTATTGTTCCAGTCTAGTTATAACACAGGTGCATTGTCCAAGGGGACATAGGAAGGGGAGCAATGGCAGTTCATGGTGTACAGGGTGACAGAGTGGGACACAAGGTTGACAATCAGGAGAGTCTCATTTCCTGGCGGGGGTCTTGGCAATAGTCTCTGGCTTCTGCCTGGATCACAGGGAACATTTGTGGGGGGTTCTCCTTCTGCAGGGGGAGGGGTGCTGGTGGCCTGTTGGTCCTGTGGAGGGGCCTCCTGTCCACTAGCGGCAGTGGAGGTGGAAGGTAGTTCAGATGTCTGGCTAGTGGCAGGTGCCCGCTGTTGTGAGACTGCCTACCTCATAATGTTGGCCATGTCTACCAGCACCCCTGTAATGGAGACTAGGGTGGTGTTGATGGCTTGCAAGTCCTCCCTGATCCACTGTGTTAGACCTCACATGCCTTAGGGTGGTCACCCCTAACTTTTTGCCTGCCTCCCTCCACTTTTTGGACTCTGTTTTTGCTGGCTTTTAGACTCTGCGCACTTTTCCACTGCTAACCAGTGCTAAAGTGCATATGCTCTCTCCCTTTAAACATGGTAACTCTCGATCATACACAATTGGACTATTTAATATACTTATAAGTCCCTAGTAATGTGCACTGTATGTGCCTAGGGCCTGTAGATTAAATGCTACGAGTGGGCCTGCTGCACTGGTTGTGCCACCCACTCAAGTAGCCCCTCTACCTTGTCCCAGGCCTGCCATTGCAAGGCCTGTGTCTGCAGTTTCACTGCCACTTCGACTTGGCATTTAAAAGTACTTGCCAAGCCTAAAGCTCCCCTTTTTCTACACATAAGTCACCTCTAATGTGTGCCCTAGGTAACCCCTAGAGTAGGGTGCTGTGTGGGTAAAAGGAAGGATATGTACCTGTGTAGTTTACATGTCCTGGTAGTGAAAAACTCCTAAATTCGTTTTTACACTTCTGTGAGGCCTGCTGCCTTCATAGGCTAACATTGGGGCTGCCCTCATACATTGTTTAAGTGGCAGCTGCTGATCTGAAGGGAGTAGGAAGGTCATATTTAGTATGGCCAGAATGGTAATACAAAATCCTGGTGACTGGTGAAGTTGGATTTAATATTACTATTTTAGAAATGCCATTTTTAGAAAGTGAGCATTTATCTGCACTTAAATCTTTCTGTGCCTTACAATCCACGTCTGGCTAGGTTTAGTTGACAGCCCCTTGTGCATTCACTCAGACACACCCCAAACACAGGGTACTCAGCCTCCCTTGCATATATCTGCATTTTCAATGGGTCTTCCTGGGCTGGGAGGTGGAGGGCCTGCTCTGACACAAAGGCCTGCCACACCCCCTACTGTGACCCTGGCAGACAGGATTGAACTGAAAGCGGACCTGGTGCACTTCTAAGCCACTCTTTGAAGTCTCCCCCACTTCAAAGGCACATTTGGGTATAAAAGAGGGCCTCTGCCCGACCACCTCAGACACTTGCTGGAGAAGAAACCTGAACCAGAACCTACATCCTGCCAAGAAGAACTGCCTGGCTGCTCAAAGGACTCACCTGTCTGCTTTCTACCAAGGACTGCTGCCTTGCTGTTGTCCTGCTGCCTTGCTAAACTCTTGTTTTGCTGTAAAAGTGCTCTCCAAGAGCTTGCCTCAGGTTTCCTGAAGTCTCAGGACTAAAAAGACTTCTTTCTTTCAACTGGACGCCGTGTGCGCCGAAAAATTAGACGCACAGCTTGTTCCGTGGTGAGAAAGTCACTGCATGCCGATCCGGAAAGACGCCGCACGACGCGACGCCTACGGTGCGACCGGAACTTCGACGCACCGCCTCGCCTGGACAACGCCGCCCGACTTCCAGAGAGGAAATCGACGCGACGCCTGCTGTGAGGAATTAAATTCTACGCACACAGCTCCCCGGAACGACGCGCAGCCGGTTAACAAGTCTAGGATTCCACGCACAGACCCTGGGGTATCTGGTAATCCCGCGACCCACAGAAGGAGTCGGCCCGCGTGCCGGAAAATGACGCAATCTTCCCTGAATGAAAAATAATGACGCAAGTCCGTGTGTGAAGGGGCGAAACTGATTCACACACCATTTTTCTTCCCGCAGAACGACGCAAGTCTCCCCGCGTGAAAAATAACGACGCAAGTCCGTGTGTGAAGGGGCAAAACCGACTCACACACCATTTTTCCACGCATCTCCTCCTCTGCGGACCTCTGTGGAGATTTTTCACTCCAAACCAGGTACTTTGTGCTTGAAAGAGACTTTGTTTGCTTTTAAAGAATTAAGACACTTTGGGGGTGATTCTGACCGCGGCGGACGGCGGTCGCCGCCCGCCAAGCGGTTCCCGCCGAAAGACCGCGGCGGTCATTCTGGCTTTCCCACTGGGCTGGCGGGCGACTGCCGAAAGTCCGCCCGCCAGCCCAGCGGGAAACACCCTTCCCACGAGGAAGCCGGCTCAGAATGGAGCCGGCGGAGTGGGAAGGTGCGACGGGTGCAGTTGCACCCGTCGCGAATTTCAGTTTCTGCAAAGCAGACAATGAAATTCTTTGTGGGGCCCTCTTACGGGGGCCCCTGCAGTGCCCATGCCATTGGCATGGGCACTGCAGGGGCCCCCAGGGGCCCCACGACACCCCATACCGCCATCCTGTTCCTGGCGGGCGAACCGCCAGGAACAGGATGGTGGTATGGGCTGTCAGAATCCCCATGGCGGCGCAGCAAGCTGCGCCGCCATGGCGGATTCCCATGGGCAGCGGAAAGTCGGCGGTACACCGCCGGCTTTCCGCTTCTGGCCGCGGCTGTACCGCCGCGGTCAGAATGCCCGGCGGAGCACCGCCAGCCTGTTGGCGGTGCTACAGCCAACCTCCGCCATGGCGGTAATTACCGCCAGGGTCAGAATGACCCCCTTTATATCACCTTTCAGTGATATTCTACAAATTCTTATTGCATCTTTGATTGTGATGATCTACAAACATCCAGATAAATATTCTATATTTTTCTAAACACTGTGTGGTGTATTATTGTGGTGCTATATTGTGTTATTGTATGATTTATTGCACAAATACTTTAAACATTGCCTTCTAAGTTAAGCCTGACTGCTCGTGCCAAGCTACCAGAGGGTGGGCACAGGATAATTTGGATTGTGTGTGACTTACCCTGACTAGAGTGAGGGTTCTTGCTTGGACAGAGGGTAACCTGACTGCCAACCAAAAACCCCATTTCTAACATTGGTGGCAGCAGTGGGATAGGACTTGTATTTGTGCAGTGAAATACAGCAGCTAAGTATTTCACTACCTACCCACAGTTGAAGGTCAACTTGATTTTTGTCTCTTTTTGCAAATTCATTTTTCCTGACAATTTTCAAAAACTAAATCCTCACTCAACATGTCTCTGGCTGGGTCTCAAGTAGGAGATTTGGACCTAGCCCTGTTGGAGACATATACTGTCAAACAGCTAAAAGGGCTCTGCAGGGTGATGAGAGTACCCACCCAAGGGGCCTCCAAAAAGGAGGAGTTTCAAGTGGCGCTGAGGGCCTGGGCAGAAGCCAATTTAGAGGAGGATGATGGGGAAGAGGAGCCAGAAAATAGCCTCTCAGAGGATTTATTGCCATCAGTGGGTAATGTTACCACTGCAGTTGTGCTCCCTTCCAGACCAGGGAGCAGTGTCTCTGAGCAATGCCTGACCGCAGCGGAAAGGAGAGAAGAAAGGGAGTTCCAATTGCAAATGGCAAAACTGAAAATTGAGACCCAACAGGAGGAAAGAAGGGCAGAGAGAGAAGCCAAACAAGCTGAGGCTGAAAGAGCAGCCAAACAGGTGGAAGCTGAAAGAGCTGAAGCTGCAGCTGAGAGAGCTTTGGCTGAAAAGAAACTATTGTTGGCTTATGAACTGCGTCTCAAGGAGCTAGAGATCAAGGCGAGACAGTCTGAATCCAGCAGTAATGGTGGCAGCATACAGACAGGACCTGCTGGAGAAAAGAAGGTTTGTATATCCAAAAATGTGGTGCCCAGTTTTGTGGTGGGAGATGACATAGATAAATGGTTAGCTGCTTATGAAGTTGCACTAAGGGCTCATGAGGTTCCTGAAGGGCAATGGGGTACAGCTATGTGGGGTTATGTGCCGCCATTGGGGAGGGACACACTTCTCACATTGGATCAACCTGATCAAAACACATATCCACTTCAGAAAGCCACTTTACTTGCCAAGTTTGGGCTGACCTCTGAGGGATACCGTCAGAGGTTCAGGGACAGCACCAAACAATCCACACAAACATGGGTAGATTTCTTTGACTTTTCCAGTACTGAATGGATGGGTGCGGGGCAACAAAGTAGATGATTATAAAGGGTTATATGACTTAATTCTGAGAGAGCATATGCTCAAAACTACTTTTACAGAGTTGCGCCAGCACTTGGTAGATAGTAAGCTGACTGATCCCAGGAAGCTTGCTGAGGAGGCGGACCTCTGGGTTAGCACCAGAGTGTCCAAAAAGGTACCTGGGGGGGACACCCACAAAGGTGGTCAGGGTTCCCAAAAGAAGAAAGAGGGGGGAGATAAACTTACAGATAAGGAACTCTCAAAAGCCCCCCAAAAGATTTCCCAGGGAGGGGGTGGCAACCATTCCTCTTCCAGATTTGGGAAAAAGCCAGGGACGTATGATAAATCAGGGAAATACAACCCCAAATGCCTGGAGTGCTACCAGTATGGTCACTATAAAGGTGACCCCCAGTTCTCCAAGAGGGCACCGTCCACTACTGGGCAGACACCTGGGTTGACTAGTGTAGCGCTCAGTGGGGAGATGGACCCAGATAGCTTTGGGGAGCAGGCCGAGGTTTCCCTAGTGTCCCTGGGAGAAAGAGAAATGGTGCCCAAAGCCCACATGCCCCAAAATACTTCCAAGTACAGGCAGTGGGTCACCATTGATGGGCAAAAGGTGGAGGCTCTGTGTGACACAGGAGTCAGTAAGACTACTATCAAGAGTCAGCTGGTGTCAACAGAGCAGAAGGGAGTCAAGGGTGTCTGGAGCCTGGAAAAATGGCCCAGACAGCTACAAAGAGGAAGGGCAAGAGGTGCGGGAAACCCACCTCAAATGTTCCCACGGTGGTGGACGAGGCCCCTGAGGAGGAGGAGGCCCCAGAGCCAACTGGGGAGGACATGGCCAACCTGGGTAACCTACCTGAACTTGCTGACTGGCAAGTAGAGTGGGGGCCAACCAGGGCAGCATTCTGCAAGGCGCAGAAGGAATGCCCCGCCCTTGAGGGTCTGAGGCAACCGGCCACAGCCCAAGCAGCAGGTGACGCCTCTGGCACTCACCATATTTACTGGGAGAATTATCTCCTTTACAGTGAGCGTAAGGTTCCAGGTCCTGGGGCAGGCCGTGTGCTGGTGGTCCCCCAGTGTTACCGGAACTTCCTACTGGGTCTGGCTCACGACATTCCCCTGGCAAGACACCTGGGCCAAGACAAGACCTTTAACAGGCTTGACACCCACTTCTATTGGACCAGAATGAGGACAGCCTCAGATAACTTCTGCAGAGCTTGCCCCACCTGCCAGGATAGTGGGAAGACAGGGAAACGGCTTAAAGCTCCCCTGCTCCCACTCCCAGTCGTTGGCACCCCCTTTGAAAGGGTGGGCATCGACATTGTTGGTCCCTTGGACCCCAAAACTGCCTTGGGCAACAGGTTTATCCTGGTTTTGGTGGACCATGCAACCCGCTATCCAGAGGCAATTCCTCTGAGAACCGTGACTGCACCAGTGGTGACCAGAGCTCTGTTGGGAATATTTACCCGTGTGGGATTCCCTAAGGAGGTCGTGTCTGACAGGGGCACAAACTTCATGTCTGCATACATGAAGTCCATGTGGGATGAGTGTGGGGTGACCAACCGGTTTACCACCCCTTATCATCCTCAATCCAATGGGCTTGTTGAGAGATTCAACCAGACCCTGAAAGGCATGATTGGTGGCCTGACTGATGCTATGAGGCGTAAGTGGGACGTCCTCTTACCCTGCATGTTTTTTGCTTACAGAGAGGTGCCCCACAAAGGGGTGGGGTTCAGCCCCTTTGAGCTTCTCTATGGTCACCCTGTCAGGGAACCCTTAAGCATTGTTAAGGAGGGCTGGGAGAAAGCTCCCAAGTCACCTCCCCAGGATGTGGTCAGCTACATGCTGGCCCTCCACAACCAAACCCAAAGCTTCTGGAAGCAGGCCCAGAGTAACCTCGAGGCCAGTCAAGAGGTGATGAAGGAGTGGTATGACCAGAAGGCCACTCTGGTTGAATTCTCACCTGGTGACAAAGTTTGGGTGATGGAGCCAGTAGAGCCCAGGGCTCTCCAGGACCGCTGGACTGGCCCCTCGTGCAGCCACCTGTTCTTCTGCACATTGTCCAGGATCTGGCCCAGCATATTGTGGGAATGTTGGTAGGCTCCCAGGATCTCAGTGAGTGCCTCCTGAAGAGTCAGTTCCCTGGTCCTGTCCTCCTCCTGGAACACACTACTCATTCCAGTATCCCTGTTGGCCTGTGCCTCGGTCCCCTGAACCGTGTACCCACTGTCGCTGACCCAAGGTCCCTGATTGTCTTGCGTATGAGGAGATCCCTGGGAACCCTGTAGTGGTGGACACACTGCTGATTGACGTGTCCTGGGGACAGATGTATGTGTACACTGGATGAGTGCTGTTGTGGTGTTTCCAGATGGGGAGGCTCTGTGGTGGTGTGTGACTGGGCTTGGGTAACTGACTGTCCAGAGGTCCCTGATGGACCAGGTTGGTCAACCAGATCCAGGCGACCATAGTTGCTGTCATCACTGTGGGCCTCTTCAGTTGGGGGACTGAATATTGCTGGCACCTCCTCTCCCATGACATTGGCTGGGATACCTGTGGGGATGTAAACAATGTGTTATTTTTCTGTGTGTGACATATTGTGCATCCGTGGTTGCCCTATTTGGTTGTATTTGTCCTGGCAGCTATCACTTGTGAAAGCTGGTATGTGGTGGGCTAGCTGATTCTCTCTAGTGTGCATGCTTTGGTGATAGGTGTCCATGCAGGACTGTGAGTGGTGTCTTTGCATTGGTAGAGCATGCATGGCTTGCATTGGGATAAGTGAGATGTGATGGTGGGGTGTGTGGGAAGTGGTGGAGTGATGGGAGTGTGGGTGAGGTTTGGGGTATGTTATGGCATGCAGGTAGAGGGGGTAATAATAGTATAGAGCTGACTTACCACAGTCCAATCATCCTCCTACTCCGGCAAGGCCCTCATGATACATGATTGCGAAGACTTGCTCCTCCCATGTTGCTAGTTGTGGGGGAGGAGGTGGGAGTCTGCCGCCAGTCCTATGTACAGCGAGTTGGTGTCTTGCTGCAATGGAACGCACCTTCCCCCGTAGGTCATTCTGTCTCTTCCTAATATCATCCCTTGTTCTGGGGTACTGTCCCACGGCGTTGACCTTATCCACGATCCTCCGCCATAGCACCATCTTCCTTGCAATGGATATCTGCTGCACCTGTGGCTCTAACCTGACAATTTCCTCCACCATGACGCTTAGCTCCTCCTCAAAGATTTGGGGGAGTCTTTGTGGTGTCATGGGTGTTGTGTGAGGTGTGTAGGTGAGATTGTGTAGGGTAATGTGTTGGGGTGTGTGATGTGGGGTGCATGATTGGTGTATAGGTGTGAGTGGTGTGTGGCTCTGGTTTTGTCTGTGGTGGTGTTGTCTGTCTCGTGCCAATGGATTGCGGTCGTAAAGGGTTGTTGGTGATGTGTGTGTGTGTTTTATAGTGGTGTGGGTGTATGGGTGTGGTGTGTGTATGGGTGTCAGGTGTGTGTAGTTTGAATTGTCCAATGTAGCGTTGTTTTGTTTAAGTGTGTGTATTTTTAGCGCAGCGGTGTGTACCGCCAATGGTTTACCACCCTTAAATGTCCGCCATGGTGATTTCTGTGTCATAATGTGGTGGGGGTTGTTCTATTGCCATAACCGTGTGGGTTTGGATACCGCCAGCTTATCACTGACCTTTGGTGTGGCGGACTTGTGTCAGTGGCTGAATAGCGACATATTGGTGTGTGTGTGTCATAATATGGTGAACGGATATCCACCACGGTGGTGGTATGATGGCGGAAGTCAGCATGACAGTAAGTGGGATTTACCACCAATGTCATAATGAGGGCCCAGATGTCTTAACCTTGAACTTCCTACCTACCCTCTCTTTCCCCATGTTTGACCAATGGTAACACCACCCCAACGTCTGCAACCTGCTTGAAAACATCTTTACAGGCCACCGCTACCCAAAAAAAGGCTGGCCAGCTCCCTATCTACAAATTTTCAGAATCAATGCCACATCCTCCTTAAGCTCCAAAATGTACAACTCCATTCTTACACAATAAAGAAAATCCCCATCACTACCAAAAAACTCGGCATTGTCATACTATGGGGGTCATTACAACCCTGGCGGTCCAAGACCGCCAGGGCTGTTTCGACGGAAGCACCGCCAACAGGCTGGCGGTGCTTCCTGGCATATTACGACCGCGGTGGTAGCACTGCGGTCGCAGCACCGGGGCCGGCGGTTTACCGCCACAATGGTCCCGGCGGTTGTAATCCACCAGGGCAGCGCTGCATGCAGCGCTGCCCAGGGGATTACGAGTCCCCGACTGCCAGCCTTTTTCTGGCGGTCTGAACCGCCAGGAAAAGGCTGGCGGTAAGGGGAGTCGTGGGGCCCCTGCACTGCCCATGCCACTGCTAAGCAGACAGTGAAAAGCGCAACGGGTGCAACTGCACCCGTCGCACGGCCGCAACACCGCCGGCTCCATTTTGAGCCGGCTCCCATGTTGCGGCCCACATCCCCGCCGGCCCAGCTTGGATGCCGTCCGCCAATGTTGTAATGACCACCTATATGTCCGATTGGAGGATATTGCCAAATCCAATCTTCCTGCAGAAATGGCTCATCTCCTGATTAACCTTCCTGCATGTCCTGTCTACTGCTGCTGGCTTCCTAGCTCCCCTCTACTGCCTATGGGACATACGCTCTGTCCAACCAGACCACTGAGATTTTATTTGTCTATAATCATGTTTCATTGCCTTCATCAACACCGCGCCCATTTCTAGCATGAAGTAACTTTCTGCCAAATTCAGAACCAAAACAGCTGGGCATCTCCCGCCCACCAGCATGCCATTTAATAACCTGATCAAATCTTTCCATGTCATTCCCTCTTTCTCCGCCAGGTAACTGGAAACAAGTGCCAATTGAATCCCAAGTTGGTCCCTTTTCCCCACTAAGCCGCCTGATGGTCTGCCCATTTGATGAAGGAGTTGCCTAGTACCCACATGGATACATCTTCCCTTGCTTGACTAGCAACCAAACCTGAAAGAAAAACAGCAGTAAATATTCAAACAGAAAACCCTGACATGCTGCCCTCCCCCTAAGGCACGCACATATCTCCTAAAGTCATATGAAAATCAACGCTCCAGCCTCATGATGTCTTCCATAGCTAAGCCACAATTGCCTGCCTTTGTTGCAGCACCAATTCTGTATGAATAGGTTACATATTGAACCGGGGAGGTCCCCAGTGCCTGAAGAGCTCCTAGCAAAACAGATAAGAGCTGATAAGCTGTCACCTATGCGCCAGAGTGGTGCCAGAAAACTGACCCCCTCGGTACTCTTAATCCGCAGCCCACTTGTCACCTGAGGTCACTGGGCATTGGCATATCTCGGGAGTGCCTATAACTCCATATTCTTCCCCTAAACTCTCTGGTTGGTCTTTGACCTGCAAATCCATACCTCCAACCTATTCACCCTCCTTGTGACTCTACCCTCACCCCTGCCACACAATAATTCAGACAATTTGAAAGTGCCGAAAAATATCCACAACATCAAGGTGAAGAATGTGCATAACTCCTCATCTCCCCTGCAGACCCATTGAAGTTGCCTGGCAGAACAGGTTCCGTGATAATGGTCTCCGAGGTCTCCCTAAGTGACCTTGAACTGTGGCTAAGCCCTCAAGCATCCTGTGCTCCAGCTCCCCCACTGATGGGGCATAGCTCCACAACACCTTGTTCATGAAGGCGACACCTGCTAGTTTCTCTGCTACTGTTGCCCGCGACTGGCCCTTCTCTATCAGACCTCTGCTAAATTAAACCACATCTTCAGAACCATGCCACCCATCTCTCTGCGCTGTGCCCCTGAAGCTAAAAATTCTGCCCATGCCTGCCCATAAGCTTTCTTCATCGAATCAGCTAGGGACTCTCTCACATATTGCACCATCCTTTGTTGCCTACTGGCCATAACTCCACTACTATGGGCATCTTGCATTTTTCGTTGGCCACACCATGAAAACTCTCCCACTGGAAATGAGACCAAGCATCTGCAATGTCATTCTCCACCCCTGGCACATGACACAACTGTAAAAGAGATACCATGCCACAGGTAATCTGGTAGAAAAACATGCAAAAATGTAATCACACGTGCATCCCCTGCTGACTGTTCATTCACCGCCTGCACTACATATATGTTGGCCAGCTGGAAAAGCACTCTCCTGTGCACCAACTCCACTCCACACGGTATGATACCTACCACTTATGGAACAAGTTCGAGAAAATGATTTTTCCCCCTGCTTTCCACTGTGCCCGACATTCCTCTGCACACCAACAGCCCTGACAAAACAAACCAAAACACAAACCCCCAGCAGCATTCAAAAATATTTGCACATCCCAGACAAATGTCATCCTGCTAAGCCAACAGTGAGGCCTATTTAAGAGCCCATAGCGCCACCGGAGCATCACTTTTAGTATTGCTTTGGTGGTGCTATGCCCTGTGCCGTATTTACAAGGTGGTGTTAAGCCAATATGACCTCTTTACATGTGGCCTTTTGCGTGGAAGGCACGTGCACTGGGTGTTGCTGTGGGTGTGCCACAGCAACACCCATTGCATTTTGACGCTGCCTCAGATTTACGAGTTTCCGTGAACCTGAGGCTGCACCAAAATCTAATGTCACCCCAGGGATGGCGTTAGCAAGGCGTAATTAGGAGGAATACTTCTATTCCTCCTTGTTTTTTGCTTTTTCTATCTCTGATGTATTCTGCAGCACGCATAGAAAGAGCAAAATACCAGACATGATTGTTCATGTGTGGGAAGGTGCCCCTTCCTGTACATAAACAATAATTTCAAAATTACGCTTTGGCACTTCTGTGTGTGTTGCATTCTGCAAACATAGACAATCAAACCCCTCAGCGCAGACATCTTTGCACAATAATGCAAGGATGCCTGCGTTGGCGCTGGCATCTAAATTTAGCACCAGCGCATGGGACAACACAGGGTGCACCTTATTCAATTAAATACGGTGCATCCCTGCATTGTGAAAATGATGGAGCGCGGCGCTGTCAATTTTGGCGCAGTGTTGCACGCTGTTATTTTCCTTTAAATATGGGCCTGAATTCCACTTAAGGAATCCAAGAAGATCCTGAGATCCTCTTTGAACCCCACTGATATGCGTGCATGTGGGAAACTGGCTCTCTATATAGTGCACTTAAATGACGTACACTGTGAAGAGAGTCCAGTGGATCCCCAAAGGTTTGCAGTGGCAGAAATAGATATGTCTAGTGCTCTTTTTGTGGTAGTGTTGGCGAGTAGTTAGGATTATCAAGGAGTTGTGTTAAGCATTTTTGTACTCACAGAGGCAATAAATGAGACACATACACAAAGAATAAATCAGAGACCAATTTAGGAAAATAGTTGCTTTTACATGCGCTTTGAACCAAAGAACTTCATTATAAGGTAAGCATTTTTTTAAATTAAAAATACTTTGCTGTTTTAAAAATCAACAGTGCAATTTCAGAGTCTTCCATGTTAACCTATGGGAGGAAAACAAGAATGCAGTCTCACAGGTAGGTACACGGCTTACAACCCCAGTCTTCAGGGTTTTAGACTAGCACAGGAAAAAGTTCAGGTTGGTACCAATAGTGTACCCCAAGAGGCACGGGGACAGCTGGATGCAGAGGTAAAATCTGAGTCGGTGCCCAATGTTAATGGAGACTGGGAGGGAATAAAGACATGCGACTTCCAGGTAAGTACAAGTGGTGTCAGAGGCTGGTCTCTGGCGATTAAGGCAAGCACCGTGGAGGGGGGCACAAGGCAGCACCAAACTTACACCCTCAGCGGCACAGGGGAAGCTGGGTGCAGAGTGCCAACACAGTGCCAGGAGCCCAATGCCATCCAATGGAGACAGGAGTTATCCACTGAAGTGCTGCTTACAGGTGTGTAAAGTGGGGTCAAGGGTAGATCTCCTGGAGTTGTGGTAAGTACAAGGAAGGCCACAATGCAGCACCAAACTTACACCCTCAGCAGCACAGCGGCAACAGGGTGCAGTGTGCCAACACAGAGTTGGGCGCACAATGTTATTCAATGGAGGAGATCACTTTCAGAAACAGGCTGCAGGTTCTGGCCAGGAGGGAGGGAGAGGTCAACCCACAGCTGCTCAGGTAAGTTGAGATCCCAGGGGTCATACAGACACCAACGGTACAGCTCCCAAAGGTCCTGGGGCTTCAGATGCAGGGGTGACTTTTGGCCTCGGAAACAGCTTACCAGGCAGGTTGCAGTCAGGGGAAGTCCTCGGATTTTGGAAGCAGGTGTCACTGTGGAGTCTGGCAGGGGTCAGCCAATGGTGGACTCTTAGTCAGAAGTGCTGAGGAACCTTCACTGGACTGGTGGGTCACTTTGACTTGGGACGGGGGGTGGAGGGTGCAGACGTGGTTCCAGGGGGCGGTTTCACAGTTCCTCAGGCAGAATTCTTCTTCTTTAGAGATGGTTTCTTTTAGACAGGTCCACTGTCCACTGGAGTTCTTGGTCTTTATAGAAGGCAGGCAGTACTCTCAAGGCTTTGGAGGTCACTCTGTTGGAGGACAGTAGTCTTCAGGCTACAGACTACAGACAGGCTGGTACGGCTAAGGCCAAATCAGTTGTTGTCTTCAGTCTTCTTTGCTTTGCAACTTCTGTGTTGTCTGGCTCTTCTTAGGTTAATAGGAATCTGATTCTAGGGTTCAGGGGTGCCACCTAACTACTGAATTTTAGGGACAATACTGGGAGTCCCAGGTTGTAGTCAATGGACTGCTCAACTTTTGGATGAGCAACCCCTTATTATGACCACTTCCTTTGGGAAGTGATTTAGACCTCACCCTATTGGCCTAATTCCTTCCATGCAAGATGGAGGAATTAAAAAAGTTTGTCCACTTAAGCTCGTCTACCCTAGGGGTGTGACTGGCATGAAGTGGGCACTTCTCCTAATTCACCTAATTTTCCCACCAGTCCTGCTGCCAGAAATGTGGTCAGGACCTAGGGTCCAGCCTCCACCACCATTTGAAGAGGCCTGGGTCACATTTCACAGGTGGCAAGGCCTTTGATGCTCCCCTCCCTGGAATGTCCATCAGTTCTGAGAGAGGAGATCACACCTCTGCCCAGAGCAGGCCTTTGTTCTGAGCCCTCAAGAGCATTGTCTCTCACCTCCAGTAGCCAGAACTCTCTCTTAAAGTGGCTGTACTGGTTTTGGCCAGTCAAAGCCCACACTAAGAGTTGGTAGGTTTCCTCTAAGGTGCCTTCTGAGTGCATGTATTAATAAATCCATCACTGGGTTCAGTGAGGGTTTATTAATACAAGATGTTTGATACCAATCATCCCTATTGTCAGTGAAGCCATCATGTAGCTGGGGAATGACCAGTGTCCAGCACATGTACTTAAAATGGCTTCACTGTTCACTTACTATGTCTGAGAATTGACAAAGACATATCAGGGGCATATCTGGTCATGCATGTATGCCCTCTACTCAATATAATGCACCCTGCCTTTAAGGCTGGAAAGCCTGCTAGGGGGTGACTTGCATATATTGCATGCAATGCAAAGGGGACAGGGCACACAGGCTGTGTGCCATGTCGTGTTTTCATTTTAGTTCAGCACCAAGACACGCAGTCTGCAAAAGCAGCACTGTGTGCACTTAGAGGCACATTTACAAGTCCCTAGTGCTTCCTTACTCTGCCCTAGCATATTTTGTTTTTCTCTAAGGCAGCGTCAGAAGGCCTTTTCCATGCACCAGAATTACAAAGTGGCACAATGCAAGCATTGCACCACTATGTGACCCCTTGCGCCACATTATGCCTGCACAAGGCATAATGATTGCAAGGGCGGTGTTCCCCCACCAGGAGGCCCAGATAAATGGTGCAGTGAAATTTATGAGATTTCACTGTGCCATTTTTGCCATAATTTTTAATGCTGGCTTAAGGCAGGTATTAAACTGAAGCTACCTTTGTCTCCAATCGACCTCCCAGCGCTTTGCTGGACTAGCGCCAAAATTGTTGGCGCTATCGACTAATTCACCCCAAAAAATGTTATGCTATTGTGCTAGGACTGCAAATAGAGCTCTACCATGGTGACATTAGGGGGGCACAGGGGTGTGCAAGAAAAGTGGTGCATCATAGCTGAGCCACCACTTTCATATAAATATGCCCCTTATTGAGGTGCTCCCTGAGGGTGGCACAGTTTGTGCTGCAGCCCTCAGGGGCCTTCCTTCAGTACCACATACCCTAGGTACCAAGGGTACAATTTACTAGTTACAGTGGTAGCTAAAGGTTTGCCAATTGGGAAAAATGACTATGCAGTTTTAGGGAAAGAGATCTGGCGCTGGGGGCCCTGTGCACCTTCAGCTTCCAATTGCACTAGAAACTCGGTGAAAAGTGGGGGGGTGATCATGTCAAAAGAGTCACTTTCCTACAGTATATGATGTGAGGCTGAGATCCCCTTGCAAGGGCCAAGCCTAGCCTCCTACAGAATGTCTTCCCTGCCCTGACCACCCTACGATCAAATTTGAGGTGACCCAACAATACCTTCACTTCCCTCACCTTCACCTTCCCTGTGGCCAACATGTCTTTCCTTTTTGTCCTGTAGCAACCTCACCTCCATTTTCTCTTCAACCTATTCAGTCCCCAGAAAGAATAATACTGCAGTTGGAGCCATTGTGTTCTCAGGGTTCAGTGGGACTCCCGGTCACCCATTAGCTCCTGGAAACAGTCCACTGAGCGGGGAGCCCCCACAAAAAATAAGTTATCAAGGTAGTGAATCACCAGCTTATGGCCCGTATGGCATGTAGAGGCCCACTGCAAGAAGGAATTAAATAGTGCCCATGAGATAGAACATCCCATTGGAAGGGCATTGTCCACATGCCATTTGCCTTCAAAATGTATGCCCAACAGTTGAAAGTCATCTGGTTGAAACTGAAGCAGTCAAAATGCTGACTTGACATTACATTTTGCCATCTGTCCCCCTGGGCCCGCAGGCACCACTAGGGTCATGGCCACATCCACTGAGGAATAGGACACAGGAACCATTTAATCTGGAATGAAATCATTTACCTACCCACCTTCGGGCCACGACAAATGCTGGGCTAGGTGAAACTACCTCTGTTCCATTTTTGGGCATCACGCCTGTTGGTGACTTCCATTAAGTCCGCCACTGGCCAATCTTCAAAGGGGCCTGCCATTCTCCCCTTTTACTCTGCGTTTTTATGGTCTTTATCAGACCACAAATTATCAGCCCACCTCTGAACCCCGGGGACCCTCAAATCCCAGTCAAAAACATTTTCCTAAAGATTCTGTCAGGATACCAGCTCCACTGGCCAATCATAAAACCCCGCCAATATTCCAACCTGTCCAATTTAACTGGAGTACGAGCCTTTTGCTCCAGGTCACTGTGACCCTCTTTCTCTTTGTTGCTGTACTGCTGCTGCTGCTTTTGGTGAGGCCTTTGCTCACCTGCATAAGGCTTCCACTAGCCTGCATTCTGTACCTGGTAACCACTTGTGTTCCCAAAACAGTAGATAAAGGCATGTCTGCTCAAAGATTTGGAGCACTTGTGCCTAAATTTGCAGTACTCCCGAAAACACACCTCCTTGTTGTAGTCCCAGCATGCTCCACCAGATACTCCTTGACACTTGGTTGTTGGTCATGCCCCCCAGGGTGGGGTGTCCCTGAAAGGGCTTGTAGACTATGGGCAGGCCGCTGATAGTGATAATCATCTTCCAAGGTAAGCTGCTATAGATCGATATCCAGATCCCCCAACTTCGCTTCGGGGTCCCATGCCAACCTGACCCTGAATTCCTCATCATATTGAGCACTGGCATTCCTACAAAAAGTCAGTTGGGCCTTGAGAATTACATCCATGTACTTGAAGGGGGCAACACAGCATTCAGGAAGCGTATTGCAAGAGACACGCCTATTAGAAAGGCAGCAGTCCAGTTCTCTATTGTTAGGGGAACCATCAGTCTCTTGGCCAGTTCGGACTCTTCGTTGACCCTTCTTTGGAGCACACCTCCCTATATGGGAGCTTAAACATCTCCATCTCTTCCCCCTTCCTTATTTTCTCCTTCTTAGCCAGCATTAAGTGCAAAAGGCTTTGCCATTCCCATATAAGGTAACTGCTTAATTCTGAGCTTCTTACTCTACAGCTTGTCCTTTGAGCCCCTCACATCCCCTGTGTCTTTCCCGCTTTTGTCCTCTGCAGTCTGTTTCCCCTTTGCCCTGCTGTCCCCTTGTCCATCCCCTTCTGTTCCCGATAGTTGGACTAACAGCCATAATATCCTGCATACATCAACATCAGCCATGTACCTACCTTACAGCAGCCGCTCCCCCCCCCATTGTCACATCACACATTCACACTGTTGGACACCAGCACTTGGCCCATTTCCACCTGTACGCCCTGACCTGGCTCCAAGGTTGGTGCCTGTGCCCAGGCTTGTTGACTCACTAATTGCCTCCATGGTCCCGATGCTGTACTGAGCTCAGCCTTTCCAACCGGTAAGACACTAGACAGAAATGTATTAACAACACTCCTGACCCCCATTCTTCAACCTGTGGCTCCACAGGCTGCTCCCTGTTTCACAACTCACCCTCTTTGAGGCCATTCTCTTCATAATCCTCCACTGACACACCCATGTTGTCCTCTGGTCCAGCCCAGCCCGACCCACCCCAGCACCGAGCAACCAGAGGCACCATGTGACCCCCACCATATGGCCGGCCAACACCATTCGTCCATCTTCTGTACTAAAGTAGCCAGAGGTTATTATCCATGACCTACTCACTGCTAGAGCTACCGTGGTCGCACTTGACCTACTTCTGGTAGCTGTGATGGGATCTTCTGAAGTGTCCAGCAAAATGCTCTGGGCCCAACCATCTCCTTCCCTCAGTGCCTGAGAGTCGCACCAAGTTCTTCAGAGTCTGGAATATTCTGACACTCTTCCACATGTAAGAAAGATGACAGGAATGGTGTGCTGGTGCCCTCACCCTCCTAATCCTCTTACATCTTCCTCTTGGTCCCCAGGCCACTGATCCTTCCTGGTGCTGCAAGCCATAATACCCTCAGTGTACCCTCCTGTTGTCCATCCTGCCATGACTTGCACCCCCTCCACTCCTGGCTCCCCCTTCACCCAGTCATCTGCCACTGCCCCCTCCTCTTCCCCACTCCATTCTGACATGGCTGCCACTAACGCTGTGGCCGATCTCTGTGACGCAATGGGAACGCCACACTTCCACTCCAATATTAGATATTTTCTTCATGCCCCACGGGCCTCCATCTGCCCACCTGTCTTGATGGTCTTGCAGGGCCCAAGGCAGCAAATTCCATCGATCCAACCAGGGGTCACCTTCCAGCCCAGGTGACTCTCTCCACCCATCCTCTTCTCTACCTGCCACCTCCTGTTGAGGCCCCTGTTTTCTGAGGGCCCCACAAAATTTGCCTGAAGCTTCCACCCCATCCCTCCAGCCATGCATCCAACAATCTGCCCCTTTTGAATGGGAGTGCCGCAGCAGCTTCCTGCACTTTACTGGTGATCTGTATAGCGGGAGGCTCATCATACACCTCCTGGTCAATTACCCTCCTCCAGTGCAGTGGGAGGCACTGCAGCAGTCTCCTGCCTGCCCACATGTCCTTTTTTTGCAGTCCTGTACACAAGCAATGGACACAGTCGGGCTGCTGCAGTGTCATCAAAGTTAGGCATTGCATCTCCCAGAGCGGATGGCTCTGACATCTGTGCTGCTTTGCCCCAGCCACGCTCCCATAGCTTAACTCCGACTGTTGCCACCAGGGCTCCTGGGCACTGCCTACCTCCTTAACCCTCAAGGCCCCGTGCATTGTGGCCCCACTCCACCACACACCCTGCCTCTGCCACTTTTTTGTCATTTGAAGCCATTCTCTACCTCCTATATGGGAAACCCCTACCAGGCCAGTAAAAAAGACTATCCGGGTTCCCTGACACTGTTCACCAGATCTCAGGAAACCTAAAAATGGTGTCAGAGAGCCCAAGAAGTGCCCATTCTCTAAGGAGTTGGGCTACATGGTCTACTTAGGAGCCCAAGAAATCACAGTGGGTTTGGGAGACATTTTTTACTGCACCCACTCTAAAAAAAAACAGGGATCAGACGTTCTTGCAGTCAGTTGCCCCCAAATCCCCTTTTGCATCCAAAATAAAACAAAGTGGGACTTTCAATAAATGTTTGTGGTGCTCAGCCACTCTACCCACTCAAGTCTCCCTGGGAATGCTTTACTTAGGGTGACTACCTCTCCATAATTTGCACAGACTGTCTGCAATTTCACCCGAATGTCTTTTATCCGTTATAAAATTTTTAACAGACAGCATTTGTCTGCAATTTTGTCCTTTGAGCCAAAGGAAAAAATCAATGAGAATTCCCCAGCTGTAGTGGAAGGGAGGGAGTCTCTTTTTCTGTTTTAGTAAGAAAGGGGAAGACACATAAGCACACAATAAGCTTTCATAGAAGGGTGCCTGCTTCCCAGAATGAAATGCCAATGTGTGCATTTGGTTAACCCCTTCGCTGCCAGGCCTTTTCCCCTCCTGTGCCGAGCATTTTTTTTGGCTATTTGGGGCAGTTCGAGCTTAGGCCCTCATAACTTTTTGTTCACATAAGCTACGTACGCCAAATTTGCGTCCTTTTTTTCCAACATCCTAGGGATTCCAGAGGTACCCAGACTTTGTGGGTTCACCTGAAGGAGACCAAGAAATTATCCAAAATACAGTGACATTTTTTATTTTATTTTTGAATGGGAAAAAAGGGCTGCAGAAGGCGGCTTGTGGTGTTTTCCCCGAAAATGGCATCAACAAAGGGTTTGCGGTGGCAAGATCACCATCTTCCCAGCTTTCAGGAACAGGCAGACTTGAAATTAGAAAAGCCAATTTTTCAATACAATTTTGACATTTTACTGGGACATACCCTACTTTTACAATTTTTTGTGCTTTCAGCCTCCTTCCAGTTAGTGACCAAAATGGGTGAGAATCCAATGCTGGATCCCAGAAAGCTAAACATTTCTGAAAAGTAGACAAAATCCTGAATTCAGCAAGGGGTCATTTGTGTAGATCCTACAAGTCTTTCCTACAAAAAATAAGAGTTGGAATAAAAAAAATATTGAAATTGAGGTGAAAAAAACAGCCATTTTTCTCCACGTTTTACTCTGTAAGTTTTTCCTGCGATGTCAGATTTTTTAAAGCAATCGACCGTTACGTCAGCTGGACTCTTCTGGTTGCGGGATATATAGGGCTTGTAGGTTAATCAAGAACCCTAGGTACCCAGAGCCAATAAATGAGCTGCACCTTGCAATGGGTTTTTATTCTATACCCGGTATACAGTAATTAATTTGCTGAAATATAAAAAGTTAAAAATAGGTATCAAGAAAACCTTTGTATTTACAAAATGGCCACAAGATAAGGTGTTGAGAAGCAGTGGTTATTTGCACATCTCTGAATTCCGGGGTGCCCATACTAGCATGTGAATTACAGGGCATTTCTCAAATAGGCGTCTTTTTAACACACCATCTTACATTTGGAACAAAAAATGAAGAGAAAGACAAGGGGCAATAACACTTGTTTTGCTATTCTGTGTTCCCAATAAAAATGGTACCTCCCTTGCGTGGATAGGCCTAGCACCCGCAGCAAGAAATGCCCCAAAACACAACGTGGACACATCACATTTTCACAAAGAAAACAGAGCTATTGTTTGCAAAGTGCCTGGCTGTGGATTTTGGCCTCTAGCTCAGCCGGCACCGAGGGAAACCTAGCAAACCTGCACAGTTTTGAAAACTAGACACCTAGGGGAATCTATGATGGGGTGACTTGTGGGGTTCTGACCAGGTTCTGTTACCCAGAATCCTTTGCAAACCTCAAACTTTGGCCAAAAAAACACTTTTTACTCTCATTTCGGTGACAGAAAGTTCTGGAATCTTAGAGGAGCCACAAATTTCCTTCCACCCAGCACTCCCCCAAGTCTCCCGATAAAAATGGTACCTTACTTGTGTGGGTAGGCCTAGCGCCCACGAATGGAAATTGCCCAAAACACAACGTGGACACATCACATTTTTTCACAAAAAACAGAGGTGTTTTTTACAAAGTGCCTACCTGTGGATTTTGGCCTCTAGCTCAGCCGGCACCTAGGGAAACCTGGCAAGCCAGTGCATTTTTTGAAAACTAGACACCTAGGGGAATCCAAGATGGGGTGACTTGTGGGGCTCTGACCAGGTTCTGTTACCCAGAATCCTTTGCAAACCTCAAAATTTGGCAATAAAAAAACCCTTTTTTTCTCTCATTTCAGTGACAGAAAGTTGTAGAATCTGAGAGGAGCCACAAATTTCCTTCCACCCAGCGTTCCCCCAAGTCTCCCAATAATAATGGTACCTCACTTGTGTGGGTAGGCCTAGAGCCCGCAAAAGGAAATGGCCCAAAACACAACGTGGACACATCACATTTTTCCACAGAAAACAGAGGTCTTTTTTACAAAATTCATTGGCATCTAGTAGACTTTCAGCCCCCCTGGGGTGTGGATCAGGGGTAATTGCCCCATCTGCCCACTGGTGGGCAGAACAACTTTGGCCCCATTTATTTGGCCATACCCCCAACCCTCTTATTTTTGGAAAAAAAACTTCCTTGGCTTCTGGTGGGCATTTTGCCCCCCCTTTGGGGGCAGGTGGGCCTTCCCAAAATAGGCCCATCTGCCCCCAAGGGGGGCAGATATGGCCAACAGTAATGTGCCCCCATGGGGAGCGACCCTTACCCAAGGGGCTTCCCTCCTAAAGAAAACACAAGCATACACACACACCAATCGCTGGTGCCTAAGTGGTTTCTGCCCCCCTTGGGGGCAGATTGGCCCAAATGAAAATCAGCCAATCTGGCCTCAAGGGGGGCAGAAATTGTCTAACTACAAAATTGGCCCCATCGGGGAGCGACCCTTGCCTAAGGGGCCTCTCCCCACCGTTAAAAAACAAACAAAACAATAACCTAAAAAAAACTTTCCCTGGCTCCTAGAGGTTTCTGCCCCCCCCGGGGGCAGATCAACCTACGAACAAAAGGCCGATCTGCCCCCGGGGGGGGCAGAATGGCCTAAAATAAACGTGCCCCCCTGCTCCCTCCCCACCCCCTCGGGGAGCGACCCTTGCCTAAGGGGTTGCTCCCCTTGCATGATATTGGTGGGAAAAAAAATCCCCGGTGCCTAGTGGTTTCCGACCCGATCTGCCCCCAAGGGGGGCATAAATGGTCTAAATACAATTTGCCCCCCAGGGGAGCGGCCCTTGCCTAATGGGTCGCTTCCCATCTCTAAAAAAACAAACAGACGAAAAAAAAAAAACACAAAAAAAATTGAGGTTTCTGCCCCTCCGGGGGCAGATCGGCCTGACAACAATAGGCCGATCTGCCCCCGGGGGGGGCATAAATGGCCTAAAATAAATTTGCCCCCCTGCCCCTCCACCCCCGCCCCCCCGAGGAGCGACCCTTACCTAAGGGGTCGCTCCCCTTGCGTGACATTGGCGCAAAAAAAAAGATCCCCGGTGCCTAGTGGTTTCTGCCCCCTTTGGGGGCAGATTGACCTAACAAAAATTGGCCGATCAGCCCCCAAAAGGGTCAGAAATGGTCTAACTACAATTTGCCCCACCAGGGGAGTGACCCTTACTTAAAGGGTCGCTCCCCATCTCTAAAAAAAAAATGTAAAAAAAACAACATTTTTTTTTAACCCTGGCGCCTAGAGGTTTCTGCCCCCCCCCGGGGGGCAGATAGGCCTCATAACAATAGGCCAATCTGCTCCCGGGAGGGCAGAAATGGCCTAAAATAAATTTGCCCCCGCGGAGCGACCCTTGCCTAAGGGGTCACTCCCCTTGCAAGACATTGGCGCAAAAAAAAAAGATCCCCGTAGCCTAGTAGTTTCTGCCCCCCTTGGGGGCAGATTGACCTAACAAAAATCGGCCGATCTGCCCCCAAGGGAGTAGAAATGTTCTAACTACAATTTGCCCCCCAGGGGAGGGACCCTTATCTAAAGGGTCGCACCCCATCTCTAAAAAACAAAAACAAAACAAAAAAAATTGCCCTGGAGCCTAGAGGTTTCTGCCCCCGGGGGGGGCAGAAATGGCCTAAAATACATTTGCCCCTCTGAGCCCCCTCGGGGAGCAACCCTTGCCTAAGTGGTCGCTCCCCTTGCGTGACAGTGGCGCAAAAAAAAGATCCCCGGTGCCCAGTGGTTTCAGCCCCCCTTGGGGGCAGATTGACCTAAAATCGGCTGATCTGCCCCCAAGGGGGGCTGAAATGGTCTAAATACAATTTGCCTCCCAGGGGAGAGACCCTTGCCTAAGGGGTCGCACCCCATCTCTAAAAAAACAAGCAAACAAAAAAAAAATCGCTCTAGCGCCTAGAGGTTTCTGCCCCCTGGGGGCAGATCAGCCTAATAACAATATGCTGATCTGCCCCCACTGGGGCACTAATGGCCTAAAATAAATTTGCCACCCTGAATGGGAGCAACCCTTGCCTAAGGGGTCGCTCCCCTTGCGTGATGTTGGCGCAAAAAAAAAGATCTCCGGTGCCTAGTAGTTTCTGCCCCCCTTGGGGTCAGATTGACCTAACAAAAATCGTCCGATCTGCCCCCAAGGGGGGCAGAAATGGTCTAACTATAATTTGCCCTCCAGGGGAGCGACCCTTGCCTAATGGGTCGCTCCCCATCTCTAAAAAAACAAACGAACAAAAAAAACACGAAAAGAAAATTCTCCCTGGCGCCTAGAGGTTTCTGCCCCCCCTGGGGGCAGATCAGCCTAATAACAATAGGCCGATCTGCCCCCAGGGGGGGGCAGAAGTGGCCTAAAAACAAATTGTCACCCTGAATGGGCTGAGCTTCCAGTGCGATGGGGAAGTGGCCTCTGATGAGGTCAGCGCGCAAATGTGCGCTGATGTCATCAGACGTCACTGGGGGGATTCAGGGGGGTCGGGATTGTAAGGGTAAGGGCTTCCCCTTCCATCCCTGCCTTTGGGGGCTGGGAGGGAAGACCACAGAGGGAGTCAGGACGTAATGGTTACGTCCTGGGCACACGAGCACTGTGCCACAGGACGTGACCATTATGTCCGCGGCACAGAACCGGTTAAAACTGCAATCCTAAAAGGTCCACCGCAGCCTGGGGCATAGCTTGGTCAGTGTGATTGGAGGGGCTGGAAGGTGGGGGATTTTTAGATTTTCCAACAATCACGCTGTCACATTAAGTGAAAATACATTATGACAAGCAGAGCACATGAGAGCCTAAAGAGGAAGTGGAAAAGGAGACTAATGTGGTTTGGTAGAGGTATTTATTGAGTGAAAACTGAATAGTTTGTAAAATAACCAATATTTTTGAAGACTTTCAAAGCAGAAAGTGGGAAAGTTTGTGTGCGTTTTTCATCTGTGTGTATGTAAAAGTTCCTTCTGAGATCGGACTCCTCACCATATCTGACTAAAAGCACCTGTGCCCAACAATTTTCCAGAAAATATATTTATTAGTGGGGTGTAACACCCAAAACACCCCCACCGGAGCAATGACCCTGCCTGGAACCAGGACAGGCCCGCTTAATGGAATCACTTGAACCTTCCTGTGACAAAAATATTTTCTTTTTGAGAAATACTGTAAGGGTGGTAGAAGCTGAGCTGTGGAGTGCATGCTTATAGTCGACAGTTAAAAAAAATGGTTCCACAAGTTGTGATCTGTATATTACTGAAATATATACTTTAGCTCTTTTTATCTTAACTTAATTTATATGCACATTTTGTGTCAGACTATACTATATTCTGTCTAATGCTCTGTCTAAAATGATGACTTACACATTCATAGTGCTTTCAGGGACCTCTGAGCTCCACAAATATGTCACATTTTCCTGCTGCACCAAAAATGATTCAATTCTATGGACCTCTGGTTGCACACATACGCATCTGTAGTGATTGCATTAAACAATAGAGGTTTGTGGCATAAAATAGTGAATTTCCCATTGAATATTTTAACTTTCATTTACTTTTCAATCAAGATGTGTTTTTATTTTATATGCCCTTTCCTGATAGTGATAGATCTACAAAATAGTTACAGAATACTTTGTTCTTTTTAACAACACCTTTGAATCTGCCTCTGCGTTCACTGACCCCGTCCTCATTAGAGTATTCACACTTTTTTTAATGCAGTTCTACTGCTGCTTTGAATAGTTATGTAGGCCCAGATTTAATATTTTGTTCACACAACGCAGCAAAACTTGCAGCGCTGCAAGAAGGGAGAGGGCAGGAATATGCATTATCAAAATATGGCACATTGTTGTCTTCTACCTGCACTAGCGCACAATCTGCAGCCTAGCACCCACGCAGGTACCCTTGCACCATGATGCAAGGGTGCCTGTGTTACAAGTAGTATTGTTTTTGTGCAGGATGGGACATGGTCCTTCGCGAAAACATTCCTTAGAGTCAGTTTACTCTTTCTCAGTGTGCAGCAGGATGCAGAGCACTCACAATGAGGAAACAACAAGGAGAAATAAAGGTATTTCTCCTTGTTGCACCCCCCTTGCGAAGTGTACAATTCTAATGCATTCCTAGGTCTACCACTGTTGGTAAATCTGTGAATCCTTAGATTGCATTGGTGGATGTGTAGGAACATCCAAGCTCCACCCATGTAACACCTTCTCGGCGTGATGTAACACAAGGCAACATCGTGTGCTGTCTTGCATTATCACAGAGTTACCAAGCCATGCTGGGAGCCTCACCTTGAGTGGCACAAAGGAAACGCAAAACCTTGCTGAATCTGCCCTGTAATACATGCAAAAGCCAGTGTTATTATGATATGGTATCCTGTCTTCCCTTACATTCACTGTGTACCTTTTTTAAGGTTGAGCCTGGGAGTGCATGTGCTGTGTTACAGTACTTAATTGAAGCAATTGGTTGCAGGTGCGGGGCACCAGCACTTATTTTTGGGGACCTGCACTGATTTGCCCGCATCAAGTATTCATGGAGTTAAAGAGTGAAAACACACACAGATCAGAAAGACTGAGGTAGAGAAAGATGTCAAAACCACTGCAAAGGAAGGAAGCAGGAATGTGCAAGAGCCATAAATGGTGTTAGGAACTGTCTGATAGTGGATTAAAGACAACCATCCTTAGGATTGACCTCACTTATGTTTAAGTGCACCGGCTGCTGGCTTCTAAGCGGAGCTTCTGGCACCCACACTTTATTTTTTCTCAAATTAAGCACTGCCCTGTTGTGTAAAGTAAAGGGCTTGGAGTTTGCCTGTTGCTTACCATTTGTTGGCTTGCAAGGCTCTCTTCTTTACAGTCTCGTAATTCATGTTTGAAGGTCAATAATCATTTCTATTCCTCTGTGTGGAGCAGGGACAAAGCACTTATTGATTCAACTTAATCAGTGCCATTCTGCTGCTCCTGACGTGATGAACATACTATTTTGTTTTGTTTTTTAAAGTTCTAGTACCATGCAAACAGAAGGCTTTACTGGCAAAAATGTGCCCAGCAGGACAAACAAAATTGCAAAGTTTTATTTTTTTAGAGCTAACTTCCTTTTATTTTGCCAAGTGACCTTTTCTCACTTTATACTCATGTTTTCTTTTGTTTTTGGTTGTGGGCGCAGTTTTCAGCAGATGAAGATTAATTTGTTCTAAATATTGCAAAGTGACATTGTTTCTTTATTAGGTGCATTTCTGAAATGATGCTTTAACACATTATTGTACAGTACACCCCAATACACCCCACTACAATCCACCTCAGTCCACCCCACCTCACACCAATCTACCCCACTCCAACCCAAACCACTCACCCCAATCCACTCCAACCCACCCACTCCAATCTTACAACCCACCCCAATCTAATCTGTGCCACTCCAGTTTGCCCCTCTCCAATCCAAAACAATCTCCATCCCTCCAAAACAATCTGCCCCACTCCAATCCAGAGCAATCTGCCCCACTGCAATCCAAAACAGTCTGCCCCACTCCAATCCAAAACAATCTGCCCCACTCCAATCTACCTCACTTTAATCTGCCCCACTTTAATCCAAAACATTCTGCCCAACTCCAATCTATCCCAATCCAATATACCACAATCTGTCCTACTCAAATCTGCCCCACTCCAATCCAAAACAATCTGCCCCACTCCAAACTGTCTCACTCCAAAACAATAAACTCCACTCCAATCCTTACCACAATCCAATTCCCCCACTCCATCCCAATTCCCCTCACACCAATCCACCCTTCTCCTATCCACACCACCTCACCCCAGTCATGATGCTCCAATCCAGACCATCCACCCCAATCCAATCAAATCCACCAAATCAAACCCACCCAATTCAGTCCACCTCACTCCATTTCAAACAACCTCACTCCCATCCAATCCACCCCACCCCACCCCAATCCAGTTCACTCTACCCCAGCCTCATCACTCCCATCCAAACCACTCACCCAATGTAATCTGTCACCCAATCAAATCCACCACAATTCAATCCACCGAACCCATTTCAATCCACCCCACTGCAATCCAATCTACCATACTGCAGTCAATCCACCCCACTCTGCCTCATTCTAATCCACCCAAGTCTACTTCAATCCAATCCACCCTGCTCTCTCAATCAATTCCAAACCACTCCACCCTACTCTACCCCATCCCACCCCACTCTACAATACTCTATGTCACTGAACCACTTAACTCTACTCCTCTCTACTCAGTTCTATGACACTTCTCTCCCCTACTCCAATCCATGACACTCCAACAAAATCCACTCTATGACATTCTACTTCCCCACTTCACTCTGACACTCTACTTCACTAACATTTGGCCATGCTGAGCAGCAGCCACACTGGTGTACAACATGGCAAAACACATTGACAAAACCAATAGTTCTTATATAGGTGAGACCTATTGGCTTTGTCAATGCTTATTCTTTTTTAACCATTGTGTCAAATTATCCCACTGCATGTATTTATTTAATATGTTGTACTATTAATTTTACCAAATTGTACCAAAACACTGTCTTCTAGTTTTAAAGGGGGTTGAGAAAAATAAATTAATCTAGTCAGTGGCTTAAGTGCACTATGTGTGACTGCGAAGCCTGGGTTCAAATCTTGGATTTTCTGCATGACTGAATTGTGTGACCTAAGTCAAACCAAATAACATTGCATCTAATTTACTTGATAGCGATATTTGAGAGCACTTTTAAGTAATTCAGTTTAAGATGGACCAAGTACAAAAATACATTCGTATATTTTATTAACTTGCAATGTCCCACCATCCATAACAATAATATTCACCATGATGTAAAGTACACCAGATAATTTGTTCACTGTGTTCATTCATGGTGTTGTCAAGAGGGAGCGTTAGTAAATGTGTTGAAGTTCATCTTTAGAAACTTCACTTCATACAAACGTAAATATTGTGATCTAATGTACTAAATTGTAACACTACCATATGTTTTTTAAATAATTTATTGCTGTATACCAAAAGAGGTTGATTAACAGGATAGAAGCCAGGTAAGTAGCAAAAGATTCCATTGTACATTTACCGAAATCAGTGCTGGGCTACATACATTTATGATGTTAGTACACAATGTTTACATTTTTCTGTGTAACAAACGTATCCATAATAAACTGTCCCTCCACCCCTCCTGCCCAGCTGATGCTGCCTTACCTATCAGCATAGGGAAGCAAAGCAACGAACCCTGTGGAGCTTAGGAGAAAGTGTTCTAGTGGGGAAATCATGACAGTGTATCAGAGATAGGTGCCCTTAGATCACTGCCTTGCGTAGTTGCCTAGATGTGGCATTGACAACTAGTGCACATAAACTGAGAGTGTATGAATAAGAATTTTATTATGCTTTAAAAGGGCTCATTAAGGGAGAGCTTTACATTGGTCTTTGAGGTCTGCGTTTTCTGGGTTTATTTCCAACGTTGCTCTATGTGAACTCTTAAACAGACATATATATTCGTCATTGCTTTATTCATTCGCTTGCCATAAAATATTTGCATTCTGTTTGATGCATCATGCAACCTTTCATACCATGAAGTATGACAAAACAAAGTTTTCTTCCAAATGCATTCGTCATGAAATAATTGCATACTGCGCTTACAACAGCAAACCAACCATTCCCCAAATGTCAAACTGATTGCAAACATCCCTTCAGCTTAACTAAAAACAAACGCTAAGCAGACCTAATATTTCATACTTAATCTGTCTGTATTAAGCTTTGCCCCCATAGGGACCCTATGACATTATCATCCCTTTTCTCTGTTCTGATCCAATCGCACACACAAATGCGCATCCCCTCGGGTGCATAACCGTATGCGCTCCTGTGAAATAATACCCTGAAAGGTACAGATAAATTAAAGTTATCTTATCTGATGATGTTTCTCGCTAGACAGGGTTCAATTAAATTTGTTTCTTTCGAAGCAGAGCTAGGTGACGGGGGTATCACTAAACGTATTGCCGTTTCTTCCCAAACACAATGTGTTTATTTCATTTGATGGGCAGCATTTTCTTTGAGCTGCTTACACGGGGAGACAGACCATGTGAAGCCCGAGAGATTTAATGTCGTCGTACCTTTATATTGTAGAGAAATAAAAAAGCAAGTAACAATCTACCTGTCTTGATGATAATATGACAGAATTCAAAGCAAAGTGCACATGCCGTTCTAGGTGGGGGACGTATTGTTCGCTCTGTATTTGGTTATGGCTTCGACTACTATTGCAAGCCACTCTTTCAAATTTAATCGGAGTGTTAGATAAGTGAAAAGAGAACCTGCAATATCGGTTGGTTCAACACCAGGCTTTTAGTAATTGCCAAAGATATTAGGAAGAAGACAACGTTAGTGTATTTAATATTTTACTCAAAGCAATTATATGCACTTTAACCGTAGCAGTAGAATAACGTTAGTAGTATCAATCACGCCATCACCTCTCCGTAAGGGCATCTCACTTAAAACGAACAAAGGTGTCCATACCTTTCTGAATTTTGCGCCAGGAAATAAGTGAAACTTGTCACATTTTTTATTTTCTGTGTCCAGTGATCAAAGGTATAAGAGCAAAAAAAAACGTAAAACCCGATGAAAGACTGGGACATCAGAGAAGTGGAGGGCATGACAGTTCCTGCTGGCAGACGAATCTCCGTGCCAGCCCTAGAGAAATAACACACAATGGAAGAAACAAATAATAGCATCCTAATGGCTTCACCCCGTCTCATGAACAAAGACCGATCATGCATAATTTAAAGGTTCTGGTCTAGAAATGGGTAACATAACACAATGAGCTATGTAACAACAGCAGAAAAAAACGTGGTGGTATTTTGAGGAAGCGCAGGTAAGCAATAGGTATGAAGAGGCCTCTTAAAACAATTATTACAATCATTTAAGACTAATTGAACTTACTTTTGCGAATATTTCCCTCTCGTAACTGGGAACGCAGCACTATTCTTTTTAAGTTTTCTATTAATATGTAATCCGAAACTCTGTAATTTATTATTTTTCGTTGGAGGTTTTGACAGATACTCTGCATTGAATTTAAAGTACGTGTGAATAATTTAGGAACTCTGGAAATCGATTAAGAGCCAGAGCATACTGTCAGTATTATGTCTATGTAACCAGAAAATTATCCTGTAATGCCTTAAACCAGTGTTTCCCAAACTTTTGACTTCTGTGGACCCCCACTTTATCAATACTGGAACCCGGGGTCCCCACTGAATCATTATTGGAATCCAGGGGTCCCCACTGAGTCATTACTGAAAGCTGGGGACCTAATCTGTTACAATTAATACATTTCATAAGTAGTCGCAGTGCAATGGCATGGGCACTGCAGGGGCCCCCGTAAGAGGGCCCCATTTTGAATTTCACTGTCTGCATTACAGACAGTGAAATTCGTGACGGGTGCAACTGCACCCGTCGCACCTTCCCACTCCGCCGGCTCAATTCTGAGCCGGCGTCCTCGTGGGAAGGTTGTTTTCCACTGGGCTGGCGGGCGGCCTTTTAGCGGTCGCCCGCCAGCCCAGTGGAAAACCCAGAATCACCGCAGCGGTCTGACGACCGCGGTGCGGTGTTTTGGCGGGGGTACTTTTGCGGGCGGCCTCCGCCGCCCGCCAAGGTAAGAATCACCCCCTATATGTGTTGTCACAAAAGAAATACTTATAAATATTTGTATTAATACTAATGAGACAACTCACAATTTAGTTTGTGTAAAATGTTTATTATTTATTGCTTTTCGCCAGGTTTCAGAATTTCTCAAATTATTAAATCATCATTAAATCATTTGCTTCTCATCTTTTCAATTTTAATTTCTTTCCTCCTCTGTTCATGTGTCATCCTATGTCTTTGAATGAATCTATACCATTTATAAAATCCAATTATGCAAATGAGACATACAACCACCATTGATAATGGTTTCCGTAGCATTTCCACAACACTTTGGAAAAGGTTTCTCAACCAAGTTTTCACTTCAGTAAAACTTTTGCCCCTGTTCTCCCACACACGTGGCCCCATATTTGTAGTATTTGCCGCAAAACTGCACTAAGGCAGTTTTGCGGAAAAAAGTTTAGTACTGGCTTGTGTCATTTAACAGTGCCAGCCAGGCGCTGTATTTATTGAATTGCGCAAGCCGGCGCTAAACTCGATCTAGCGTTTTAGAAGAAGATGCTAGCCGGGTAGCGTTGGTGGTTGTGAAGGAGGGGTTTGTGCGTCAGAAAATGATGCTACCCTGGTTAGAGGCAAAAAAATGCATATAACCAGACTAGCACCATTTCCTGGTGCACAACCACCAAAAACATGACTCCTGTCTTTGGAAAGACAGGAGTCATGCTCACCAACCCAATGGCCAGCACAGGTGACAAGTGTCACCTGGGCATGGCCATTACACCCAGTGCCATGCAGAGGGTCCCAAGTTAGGGCCCCCAATGGCAAAAATAAATAAAAGTAAAAAAATACTTACCTGGGCTTACATGGGATGGGGTACCCCATCCTCCGGTGTTACTTCTGGTGGGGGTGTTCCTGAATCTTCGAGAGGGCACCTGTAGACCCATTCCATAGTGTTCCATGGAAATGGGTTCACAGGTCCCCTAATGCCTGGTCTGACCCAGGAGTTAAATAATGGTTCAAAGCAATCTTTGTACCATTATTTAGCCCCTCCTCCCACCCGTGCGTCACTTTAGCACAGGGGATACATATGGGACTGTGGGGATATCACAATTTTTTTGGATGGGAACACGTACCTTGCATCTCATTCACACAAGGTAGGTGCACGCATCACAGAAATGGTGCAAGCTTCGATATTTTGACATTAGATGTGTCTAACGTCAAAATATAAATATGGAGTTAGGTTTGCACATAATTTACATTTAAAAAATGACACAAATTTGGTGTGACAGAAGTATAAATATGGGCCTGGTTCTTTCAAATCCTTTAAATCAGAATTTATATCTGTTAAATTCTTAATGAAACTCCTTACTGTTATCAGGGATACAAGTGAAACAGTGCTGCACTTTCAAGCATCCAACAGAATCAACACTTTTCCTAAAAGGATGTCTAATGCAAGACGGTTCTGAAGAACCATCAAACGTACCACAACCATTTCAGTATAATTGCTCTAGAAAAAAAGAAATCTGTTTGCATTTTATCTACAATGGTAGACAGCTTTCTAATTTTAATGTCATTCAGAAAAACCCCTACAACAGGAATAATTGCTCTAAATATATCTCAAACTATTTCTGAATAACTTGCCCTTTTTGATCTTGGTCTCAGGTTCTCATGTTTATCATCTATGTTGTCAATATGATATATTTTAGGAAAGACCACTCCCAGGTAGCAAGCCCCATACCATCCCCTAGGGAGGCGCTAATAGTAATTTCTTCCACAGATATAATAAACCCCAGGAATCACAGAATCTAGTCTATTCAGCATAATGTCCCATGTATTCTTGAATAATGATACATGTCTGCTCTCACTAGTTTCCACAAACTTAGGCCCTCATTATGAACACGGAGGGAAAGATGGCACTGCCGGCGGTGGCGATAACTACCGCCAACAGGCTGGCGGTCTGGCCCGTCAAATAATGAAGCACATGAAAAACAGGCAGCCTGAAAAACACCGCCAGCAGAGGAGTGCCTACAATGACGGAATAGGCTATCCACAGGGTGAAACGGAAAGGCCCAACCCACCCAACAAATAATGAAGCACTAGACCTCTGTCAGTTCCGGAATGGGAACCAACGCCACGCAAAGCCAGGTAGAAACAAACCGAAGAAAAGTAAACACTCACCAGAGGCTCACACAACACGCCGAAGTAGACATGGAGAGAGATTTGCAAATCATGCCAGTCCTGCTCCTTGCCATATACCTCCACGACCGAGACCGCGGACGAAGATGACAACGGTAAGTACCGCAGCATACTAAACAAGGTTAGAAATGGCACAGTTACATAACCACCCACCCCGCAACATACCCACAACCCCTCACAACAGCACAAGTAATACACCCCAGAGCCAGAGGTACTTACCCAACACAAATCTATTAAACTTGCCCAAAGTACAAACATGTGCCCAACACCTACCCCCAATGAAACGAGTAACCACGGATCCAGAGTGTGCCAACAACAACACTGGCCACACAAACTTTATTAACGCTCCAGGAGCAACAGAACGTCCACATTAGGCCAATGGCCAGTCGATAGCTGATGGGCCCAAATGGCCCGAACTTGACTCCCACATGTGCACATGGTACTCCACCATATAGGGGCATCAATTGGGCAGCCAGGCACCTCAGGGAACAGGGGCAGGGGGCAGTGGGGGTGGGGACTTACGTCTGGGAGGGGGGGCTTGGGCTTACGTTTAGGAGGTGGAGGGGATTTGTTTTTTTATTTGGAAGGTGGGGGAGCAGGCTTTGACTTGGGTGCATCAGATGTACCAGCACAGTGCCTCTTGCTCACAGGGGAAGGTGCATGTGAATGTGAAGGGCAGACGGGGTGGACTTGGACGTGGGAGGAGTGGACAGGGCAGGGAGGTGTGCAGGTTTAGGGATGAGATGGGGTGGGCCGGTGGGTTCAAAAAGGTCTACACGGGATAGGAAATGTTTCCTAGGGGCAATCAGGGTGTACCTGGAGGAAGGTGTGGAAGTGGAGGTAGAGGGATTGGTCGTATCTGGGGATGTTTGAGTGTGTTGGGAGGTGGGGGGGTGGACACAGTGGGACAAGACAGGCTGCCAGTGTAAATGGATGTTGTCTGGGTGTCTGCAAGTTTGGTGAGTGTGCTGCAAGAGGTACTCAGAGTCATTGTGATGAGTGCAGGTGTGGTGTCTGGGGTGCATGAATGGGTGTCTGATGCTGTGGTGACTGCAAGAATCGGACCAGAAACAGTGAATGAAGGTGCAGTGCCTGTGAGTGTGCATGTAGAGGTCACAGACAGGGAGGCAGGAGAGGTAGACACACTGGGTGAAGTGGATGCTGGTGTTTGTGTCTTTGTATGTTGGCTGTGTGTATGCATGTCAGAATGTGTGCATGGGACGGGTGAAGGGAGTGGGGTGCTGGAAGGGGTGGAGGTGCTGGGAGGGGGGACAGAAAGACCAGGGACACTGGCTGCCGTCAAAGAGGAGGACAGAGCCTGAAAAGATCTCTGTAGGCCAGACACGGCACCATGAATGCCATCCAGGTAGGCATTGGTCAGCTGCACCTATGATGCTAGCTCCTGGATGGCATTGACAATGGTTGCCCTACAGAGATGGTCCTCAGGAGGTCAATAACCTCCTACGTGAGGGCAACAAGGCTGACTGGGGTAGGGGATGAGGTGTGTGGGGCGGAGGAGACGCCCACCCTTCCTGAGTGAGTGGGCACGGGCAGCTGGGTAGAAAGCAACTGGGAGGGCGGCGATGGTATGGGCGGCATATGCTGACAAAGAATGGGTGGGCTCACAAGGGTCCGCCACCACCAGGGAGTTCCCATCGGAGGAGGTGTCAGAATCACTCCATTTAGTGGTAGTTGCCTCCCTCGTAGTTCTCCCCTTGCCCTCCAACCCACTGGTCTCCTTGGCATCGCTCGACTCTGCATTCTTGGAACCGTAGGCCGCTGCATCCCCACTCGCCAGTGCCACTGCTCCCTCGCCAGATGATGCTGATGTACACAGACAACACAGGAGAACAGGGGTGGGGGGACCAAACAGAGAGACATTTGTAAATAGCTGAATGTATGTACATAACTGGTTCACACATACTCCCATCCAGCAATTATACCACCATACAGCACCTACAGCTATACTCATGGCTACGCCCCTGACTATTGGCCACAATCCTGGTATACATCCATCTCCAACATCACAGAAGGACCTGAAGAACTGCAGACCTGTCCCTTATCAATTAACTGCCCATGGGACCACAAGGCATAATGACATCTGTCTGAGTCCCTGCCACTGGACAGCATCCCTACCACAGCACACTCAGACATCCATCAAGGAGGCATACAATGGTCTCTGTACTCATCCCTTGTGTCTGCTGTGCAGCCTTCAAGCACCCATCCAAGTCTAGATACACCACTGCCAGAATGTGGCGTATTAGGGTCAGTGCCCGACGGGCACCACTTTCTCGTTGGGAGGACTTCCCCAGCTGGGCCTTGCAGGTCTTCCTGGCCCAGCACCGCAGGTCCTCCCACCGCTTCCTGCAGTGGGTGCTCCGCCGGTTGTAGACCCCCAGGGTCCGCATCTCCCTAGCGATGGCCTGCCATAGTGTCCTGTTCTCATGGGCGCTGACCTGTAGGGGACACACAGAAAAGTGACACTGAGGTCAAACAATGCCCATTTGATACAGCTGGCTATACGTCCCCTATGGGACGGACACCTAAAACAACATTACAGCACCTCACACACGCAGTATGTCATGCATTCCACGGCTGTACAGTGTCAAATCGTGCATACTTGTTTACAGCAATCTACCACCATTTCACACTTCCATGCACCCCAATCCACCTACTCACCTGTATCCCTGGTCGACCATATAGCTTGGCGCACAATGTAGGACCCCGTTCACCAGTTTCTCCAGTTCCTCGATGGTGAAGGCTGGGGCCCTTTCCCCTGCCACTCGTGCCATTTCTAGGACCAGGGTCATGACACAGCAGCACACTCAGTGGAGTACTTGCATGCACGTAATCCGGGAGTCAAGTGAAGTTGCGGTAATGAGATAGCGTACGCTCCGTGGCGGTGTGCACCGTCACCGCCGCCGGCAATCATGATAGGTCCATATTCCCCACTGACAACCATATTAACCAATGAATGGGTGCACGGCGGTGAACACCGCCTTACACCATTACGACAACTGCTAGCGGTATGAGGTCACTTCCACTTCTACATACCTGGATTACTGGGGTCAGACATTTTGCACACTACTATGCAGTTATTAATTCCTCATTGGCCCCATGCAGGCCTTATGGACCGTATCCCCAAAATGCATGGCCAACAAATATTTACTCACCACAACAGTCCAGATGTATCAGTGAGGACGTCACACCAGTTTAAAATCCTACAGTGCATATCTGTTTGCCAGCAGTGATGACTATTCATGTTGTGAAGATGAATATGTGTCCCTCACATGTGTTCTCCACTGCTCCTAGGTACAGACCCATGTGGCGAGGGAGGGCCCCATCGGTGTAGAGACCACTTGTTGATTTGGAGACCATGGTGGAACGTCACATCTCTATCAATTACAGTCTCACTCGTGCTACTATTCATGAACTTTGTGCATTACTAAATCCAGCATTGGGAACGGCAAATTGTAATCAGCATGCCACCCTTACTGAAGTACAAGTGCTCTCTGCACTCCATTTCCTGGCCAGGGGCTCATTTCAGGTGACAGTGGGCATGGGTGCAGGGTTCTGACAGCCAATGTTCTGCCTCATACTGTCCAGATTTCTGAATGTGTTTGTATGACACCTGCAGTCATATGTGAGGTTTCCCCAAAGTGCTGAACTCCCTGCCATCAAGTCAGACTTTTATGCCTTTGCCAACATCCCTCATGTGATTGGTGCCATTGATGGCACCCACAAAGCTTTCACCCCCCAAGAGTAAGTGAACAGGTGTTCAGAGACAGGAAGAACTTTCACTCTATGAACATTTAATTGGTGTGTACTGCTGACCAGTACATCACACAAGTGAATGCCATGTTCCCGGGATCAGCCCATGATTCCTTTGTGCTGAGGAACAGCAGTGTGCCACACATGATGGAACACCTACAAAGGGACAGAGGATGGATCATAGGTTAGTGTGTCTGACACATTTTCTACACGTAGCTGACAGCCAGCCCGTCTGCAACTGAGCGTTGTTAGTTACAGTCTGTTTTGCCCACTTTTTGCAGGTGATTCTGGCTACCCCAACATGCATTGGCTCCTGACACCAGTGAGGAATCCTAGGACAGATGCAGAGAGGAATTAAAATGAGGCTATTGACGTCCTAGGAGGGTGATAGAGCGAACTATTGGTCTCCTGAAGGTTAGATTCCATTGCCTCTATATTTCTGGGGGATCCCTGGCCTATGGCCCTGAAAATGTCTGTAGAAATGTGGTGGCCTGCTGCATGCTGCACAACGTGGCTGTGAGGAAATCTATTCCCCTCTTGGAGGAGGAGGGTGCTGTATATCTAGACCGGCGTTCCTCTAAGAGGGAATGAGAGTGATGGTGATGATGAAGAGGGGGAAGAAGTACACTCCAGGAACCAGCTGATCCAACTATACTTCCAGTGACTATGATTACAATTTGCTGCTGTTGTTGTCTGGGCTGCATACTGTCTGTCTGACTTATCCCCTATGTGGGTGTTCGGTCAATAGACATTTTCACTGTAACAAGGTTTGCATTTGACATGTAACATGATGAACAACTTGTTAAACATTTCTGTTGACAACACCCCATGTTGTACTTGGGTTGCCATTCCTGCAATACAAGTATGATTATATGATTACAATGACAAATGCATGCACAGTTCAATTTGATTCAACATACTGACAGCAGGCATTGACATTGGTGTACATGTGTTTTATTAGGTGTCAAGGATGCCAGGGTGTTCTTTATAGTGATGGGAATGGGCTGCTGGTGGATGTCCATATTGGCTACATGGTTGCAGCAATAGTTGGCAGTGGTAAAATGTCCATCTGTATTTTACATGTTGTTGAGTTGATATTGCGCGGTGAGGATGGCGGTTGAGTGGCACACTTGGGGGACAGTTTGGGTCAGAGTCACTTCTTTAAGGGAGCCTTGGTCCTGGCAGGTGTTCCTGTCCCATATCTGGGCCTGAGGGACCATTTGGGTGCCTGGTGTTTGCCTTTAGGGGTGGAGGTGCTGGTCTCCTGTGTGTCCTTGGATTGTGGCTCCAGTGCAGCTGCTGCTGTTGATGGCTGGTCTGTATCTTGGTTTGTGGTAGGGGATTTCTGGTCTATTGGGGTCTCAGGCTGGATTGGTAAGTGGTGCAGCAGTGCCCATGCAATAGTAGCCATGGTGGCATTGAGCTGTTTCCACTGCTCCATGGTCTTCTGGTGGTGTGCTTTCTTCAGCCTTTGATACTTCTTCCAGGGTGGCGACAATCTGGTCCATCCTGTCCTGGGTATGGTGTTATGCTCCCAGGACCTCAGAGATTATCTCCAGGGCTGCAGCATCTATCCTTTGGCCTACCCCCGGGCCTCTGTTGCCCTCTCACTGGGCTTAGCCCCCTGTGTCTGTGTCCCCTGCACAGGTCTGGCGATGCCACTTGTACTGGGGCCATCGTCTTTCTGCCTGTTCGTAGGTGGTGACTGTGACCTCTGTCCTTGTGTTCCACCAATCTGTGGTCTGGATACACAGGTGTGGGGCCAGTTGCCCGGAGCTGATGTAGGTGGCTGGGTGGTAGGGAGTCAGTGGTGTCCTGGGTGGGGCTGCTGGATGGTGACAGTCTAGGACTGTGTGAAGGGCCAGGGTATTCTTCACTGTCCAGAGTTCTCTCTCCAGTGTCCTGAGTGGTGCCTCTAGCTCCAAGTGGGCCACTGCCACTCCTTGTCCTGTCCATCAGGGTGGCATGGGTGGTGGTGCCTATTGGGGGGAATGGACATGTATATTACAACTGCAAAATCAGATGGGGGTGCACAGGGCAGGCCTATTTTGTGCAGGGCTTCCACTGGTGCGCCATGCAGGGTGCTTTGGTGAGGTTGCCATTGCGTTTTGCTTGGGATGTGGAGGTGCATTGTGGGTGGTATGGTGCCATTGTGATGTCTTGCAGGGGTAGGTGGCTGCGCACAGGGAGAGGGATGTGGGCCTGTTGGTGGGTTTGTGGGCATGCAGGGTGACTGGATGTAGTGATTGTGGCCTAGGTGGGGTAGTGGTCCTGGTGGTAGTTGGAGGGGTGGGGTGGTGCATGCATTACAGGTGTGGTGGACATGGGGTAATTTTGGATGACTTACCCAAGTCCATTCCTCCAGTGACTCCAGTGAGACCCTCAGGGCGCAGGATGGCCAGTACCTTTTCCTTCCAGTCAGTGTAGTCGGGGGTGTTGGAGGAGGTCCACTCCCAGTCTTTTGTACCGCAATGTTGTGCCTGGATGCCATGGACCTCACCTTCCGTGCAGGTCGTTCCATCTCTTGCGGATGTCATCCCTCATGTGTGGATGGTTTCCCACTGCATTGACCTTGTTGACAATGGTCTGCCATAACTCTATCTTCCTGGCAATGGGTCTGTGCTGTACCTGTGCCCCCGAATATGTGTGGCTCATCCTTGAGTATCTCATCCACCATGGTTTTTAGCTCCCTTTCTGTGAAGCGTTGGTGCTTGGGGTGGTGCCATGGTGTGTGTTTTGGGTGGTGTGTTGTGTGGATATTGGTGAGGGTGCTGTTGTGTGGTTGGGTGTGTGAGTCGTGTGATGTGGCGTTCGGTGTCTGCCTGCAGTGTTGTCCGCCTGGCTTCTCCTATTGGCGATGCAAAGGATTGTACCGCCAATGGTCGTTTGACATTCACTGTCCACCGCAGTGATTTGTGCATCATTATTTGGAAGGCAGGGGATTTGTGTGCTCGGTGGTGGCGGGTGGGATGTGCAGCTTTTTTGCTGGCAAGGCCCTGGTGGTGGGAATAATTTTGGGGGACTCTGTTTTTTGCATCTTTATATGTGGGTTTCTGTTAACCGCCAATGGCGAGATTCTGTTCGGCGTTGCCACAGTGGGAGACTGTTTTTACCGCCATGTTCATAATGACCCCTTTAGAATCAGTTCTGGATTGTGGCCAGTAAGCTTCCCTACATGTTGGTAGTCGAAAGCAAGCTTCCCTTGTGTGTTAGTTACACTATATGCATAGTCATTCTTGTAAGTGTGTTTCACTAAACCTGTCTCTATTTTCTCCTTTATTTCCTTTCTTCTATCATCAGTCTGATTCAGAAAAGTTTTCTCAGCTGGTAAAAGTGCACATGTTAAGTTATTTCTGTGACCATAGGCAGTTTCAAATGTTAGAGTAGGCTCAAAGAAACGTCCTACAATGTCAGTGTTTCTATCTCTAGCAATGGTTAACTGGAAAAAAAGAAAAGACAATGTCAACATTTGGAAATAAATATTGTATATATTCTTGATTTTAAAGCCTTGTTAAAAGAAGATGGTAACTAATCCCATATTTTAGTGGTAAGCTTTGCTGTGTAATTCCTTCTTGCACTGATGAAGGAATGTGTGTACATACATAACATTCTCACACATCCATTGTCTCAACATATTCAGACAATAAGCGATAGAAAACTTTAGAAGAAAGATCTTGTGAGCAATATAAGTGTAAGTATTTTTCATCTCTATTAAACTTGTCTAATTTAGAAAGTGTAGTGGTTTCTTGAGGAAGTGTATAATTATTTTCAGATTTATCAGAAACACTCATACTTACAATCAACAATAAACTTATCAAAGCACATTAACTCCCAATCCAAAACACATACTTTTGCAACACCCATTGTTTCTATTTTGATTGGTATCTATGGCCTGTAAAGAATTAAAAAGTGAAAGAAAAGAAAAATAGATTTAACTATGCAGCCAAACCAAAATCAAAAATAATCCTCAGTCTTCAGCGATTATTTACACCAGCTTTCAGACTTTCTTGAGAACTTGTCAAAAATTGGTTTAGCAGCTTTGTCAAAATCAGTTTTTAAAATGTCTCTTAGTAGATCATAATCTGCTGGTCACCTAGTGTATAATGTCTCTCTTGTTCAATTGGCAATATGATTTCAAAACTCAATTCAAATGGGATTTCAAGTTCCAAAATGTAGAACTGTGTTCTTATGGTCAGAACAAAAGGACATCAACTTGTGTTTCCATTCATCAGCTGCAAGGTATGCTCATTCAGGTCCTGAGTATCTTAGACTTGCAATTCTCTTTCTTTTTTAGCTTTGATTTGCACTTGGTTCTCCTTCACTTAGATCTGTTTCTTCTGTTGTTTCTGTATCCTCATTTATTCTCAACAATACATCAGGAACCTTTTCAGTTGTGTGCAAAGTAGGCCATGTATCTCCTTTTATAGTTTTTCTAGACAGTGATGGCAAAACGTATTCATTTTTTTGGGTTCCGCAGGGATTTGACAAGCACTTCTTTGACTTGGACTTGGTTCACCTACACCATTAGCCACTTCAGGAAGATTCAAATGTGCAAGACATTGATTCAACTCAACTCCACTTTTGGATTCTTCAGGAAATGAGATCTGCTTTATCTCTTTTTCCCAATTGTCTGCTTCTGGGAAAGTCCTCCTCAGACTTGACTCTCCTGCTACATCCGCTTCTGATTCTGCTGATAGAGGAGTATCAGGCTTGTCCTCTATTTCATCTCTCAGAGGAGTACCTGGATCTTAACCAGTTTGCACTGTCTTTACACTTGCAGACTCTTGATCTGTCTTTGTCACCTGCTCTTCTGGAGACTGTATTACTTCTGCTGGTGCTTTCAGCAACACTGGATTTTCTTCCAGAAGATACAACAGTTTGCGAGTATGGCTGGCATGGACCTAGTTTGGAACTCCAGCACACTTCACAGCAGTCGTCATTACCAAAATAATCTGGTATGGTCCATTCCACCTAGGCTCCAAGAAAGTCTTCTGCACATGCTTCTTGATCACCACCCAATCACCAGCTCAAGGACTGTGGCACTGGTCTTGGGACGGTGGCACGGCTGTAGCTTCTAACTATTGAGAAAATGAGCAAACCACATCAGCTAGACCCTTGCAGTAATCCTGCACCAATTCATCTGTTATGTTTACAAGTGCAGTTGCAGGAACACCTGGCAATCTCATTGCCCTACTCATTAGGATCTCATGAGGAGAGAGAACAGTTTTTCTGTCAGGTGTGTTTTGCATGTTCATCAAAACCAAAGGTAAAGTATTTGGCCATTTCAGATTTGTGAATGGACAATTTGTTGCCAATCGAGTTTTCAGAGTTTCATTAATTTGTTCTCCTAATCCACAAGCTTCAGGATCATAGGCACAATGTAGTTTCTGCTCAATGTTTAAGGCTGAACACAGTATTTTAATCACCTCATTATTGAAGTAACTTTCTCAGTCTGATTCTAAAAAGGCCAGGTACCCACATCTCAGTATCAATTCTCTAAGTCATAGTTTTGCTACTGTGAGGCTATCATTTCTATGAAGAGGGAAGGCTTCAAACCAGTGACTAAAAATACAATCACCAACACATATCTCAAACCACCACATATAGGCATCTCAGTGAAATCCATCTGCATTCTGTTAAATGGACCACCTTCTCTTCCAATGTGACTTAAATTGACAACAGTTCTTTTTCCCAAGTTCATTTGCTGACATGTAATGCATTTGTGGCAAATTACTTCTGCAACTTGCCTAAACATTGGATTGAACCAGGATTGCTTAAATGTTCAAATCATTGCATCCCTGCCAATGTGTGTTTGATCATGATAATATCTAATCATTTGTATCAGGATCACGATAATATCTAGCCATTTGTATCAGGACACCAGTTTTGCAAAACCACCTGCCCTTCATTTGAAACCCAAACTTGATCAATTTCTCCTTGACTGCAACCACATTTTATCCAGCTTTTCGTTTCATCTTCTGGCCCCTCATCTTGGAGTCTCTTTATCTCTTCCCAAGTATAAATTACTGGCAAAAGAAAACTTTAACTTGTCTCATCACATATCATTGCTCCAGCATTTTTCGATTCTTCATTAAAAGTGATACAGTTTAATGTGCAGGAAGAAGCAACCTGATCCACATAGGAATTTCCTACGGAGATGAAATCGCTCACTCTCAGATGAGCACTGCAGTTCACCACAGCAACCCTTTCAATTAATTGTAGGGCTTGTAACAAATTATGAATTCTACCACCATTTCTGATTGGTGAGCAAGAAGAGGTCATGAAACCTCTCTGGGACTATAACTGCCCAGAATTGTGTACAACATCAAATCCATACTTGCTGGTTGTAAAAAATATAGGGGGTCATTACGACCCTGGCTGCCGGCGGTAAGTTGGCGGTAACACCGCCAACAGGCTGGCGGTGTTCCGCCAGCAATTATGACCGTGGCGGAATTGCCACGGCCATACCGCCGGCCCCTCCATTATTCCGCCAGGATTCCACCTGGCGGTCATAATCCCCAGGGCAGCTGTGCAAGCACCGCTACCCTGGGGATTATGAATCCCCGACTGCCAGCCTGTCCGTGGCGGTACACACCACCATTGAAAGGCTGGTGTAAGGGGACTTGGGGTGCCCCTGGGGGCCTCTGCACTGCCCATGAACTTGGCATGGGCAGTGCAGGGGCCCCCAGGCATAGCCCGTCGCGCATTTCACTGCCCGAATTTCAGGCAGTGAAATGCGCGACGGGTGCTACTGCACCCGCTGCACATCAGCATTGCCGCCGGCTCTATTACGAGCTGGCTGCAATGTTGATGTGACATTTCCGCTGGGCCAGCGGACGGTAACACTGTTACCATCCGCTGGCCCAGAGGAAATTTCATAATAGGGAGACAGGAATACCGCTGACAATGGTGGTATTCTGTCTCCCGCGGCCTCAGCGGTCTTTGAGGTCGTAATGACCCCCATAATGCTAAGCTGTGCAGAAATACAGCATGCTCTAGTAAGAGCCACCAGTTCAGCCACTTGTGCAGACAATACTCCTTGAAGCCATGGAGCTTTGAATACACAGGAAATTGTGTATGCAGCATATCCAGATTTCAGTGTTCCCCCATTCTCTCCTAAACAGGAACCATCAACAAAATTGATTTGCTCATTTTTTTCTATTGGAGTATCCTGAATATCAGGTCTTTGTTTGGTGCACAATTCAGCAACTCCCAGGCAATCGTATTCAACTTCTTTCATGTTCTCATTTTCAACATTGTTTATTGGAAGCAAGGTTGCTGGATTAAGCACAGTGCATCTCTTTAGGGACATATTTGGGGAACCTAAAATCAACAATTCATACTTTGACAAATGAGCATTTGTAAAGGTCTGAGCCTTGAGCAAGACCTCAAACTGAGTGAGGGACCAGAAAACTTAAAGAATGTCCCATCACAATACTCTCACACTGAACAAAGCTAACAGCAGCCGCCACCACATTTTTTAAACAGTCAGGCAAATCTGCAGCAACCGGGTCTAATGTAGCTGAAAAATATGCCACAGAATGATATACAGCCCCATGTACCTGTATTAAGACAGAAAGTGCACAGCAATCATATTCATGACAAAACAACAAAAATGTCTTTGTGTTATAAGGCATTCCAGAGCTGGTGCTCTGCACAGACTCTCTTTTACTTCAATAAAAGCTTTCACACAAGCTTCATTGAAGGGAACATGATCACTAAACTCTTTAGGGGTCAGTCTCTGAAAAGTGGCTTTGAAATAACAGAAAAATTGGCAGTAACTCACCATTCGTAAAAACATTCTGACAATTGTTTGAGTAACAGGAGGATGCATTTGTAAAAATGCTGTAACCCTTTCTCTGGACACCTACCTTGCACCTTTTTCTATTTGATGTCCCAAGTATTTAATTTCTTTTTGACAAAACTATAATTTTGCTGGGAACACCTTACATCCATTCTCATCCAAATGATTCAATAAGGCAATAATATCTTGCCTGCATCATTATTGTGTCTTTGAAGCAATCAATAAGTTAAAAATGTACTGAACCAATGTTGATTTGAAAGGCATTTCTAATGATTTCGATTTATTTTTCAACACCTGATTAAATATGGATGGAGATTCTGAAAACCCTTGTGGGATCCTACACCAATAATACACCCGATTACAGAATTTAAAACAGAAGAGAAACTGCCTATCCTCATGACGAGGGACATAGAAAAATGTTTGTGACAAGTCCACTTCTATGAACCATTCTGCATCACATGGAATTTGGAACAGAATCACTGCTAGATTAGGCACCAAATCCTGAACAATGCAAAATTTCCCACTTGGTTCATTCAAACCCATAATAGGTGAATTATATGAGCTGCTCAGCCCTTCTTTCAAAACCCCTTGTTTGACAAAATCTGCAATCACAGGAGTAACATCTTCAGTTACACCCAGTGCCATGCGATATTGAGGTGTTTTGGGGAAAACTGCATTAGAATTCACAGTGACTTTGACTGGATAACCCTCTTAAATACACCAATGTCTTTTCCAGAAAGATCCCAAACTTTTGAAATAACTGTATCTCGTAAATCAGTTGGTAGGTCCAATACTGTAAATGCAGGATAAAGATTATTCAAGGGAAACTCTTCATTAGTCAAATTACAATTTCGTACTGGTAAACAGTATTCCTCATCATCACTCTGTTTGGATGGCAATTCCATCGTTGTTTTGAACAACAAATCTCTTCCCAATGGGCGTACTGGGCTTGAGTCATAGACTACGAATCTGTGCATGTCTTCAAAATTACCAATTTTAACAGGAATCGGCTCAGTATTCAGATTTGTCAAGTGCTGATTTGCTACTCCTGAAACATGTACTGTTTTCCCAGAAAGTGGCACATTGGGAACTTTTGCAGTTCTGACTGTAGAGTGTTTAGCTCCTGTGTCAACTTAAAATGAGACTTGATGACCCATTACTGTTCCATTTACATAAGGGCCACTCTGTTCCACCTCTAATGAAGCTGCTAGTACACATTTTTCTTCATCACTCGATTCATCCTCAATGTGGAGGGAGTATTGTGTAATAAGAAGTCAACTGTTTTGACTTATCTTTAGACCCATGAAGTGGTGAGGAACCACTATCTGCTGCTGTGCCATTGGAGCTTGAGGTATTTGTATTTGCTGCTGTGCCATCATTTGCATCTACTGTTGCATTTGCTGTTGTGGTACCTTCAAACGTGGCACCTGCTGATGCGGAATTTGCATTTGCTGCGGAATCTGAGTCTGATTATTCTTATCCTGGACATTTAAATTAGGATTCTAAATTCTTGGTCCTCTTAAATTTGGAAAAAGATTGTTTTCATTCATCTGCACAACACCTTCCTGTACCATCATTGGACACTCTTGTTTCCAATGCCCAACATTACCACACGCTTGACAAGGTAACATCTTCTTATTTGTCTGCATATCACCTGAATTAATATTACTATTCAAATCAACGCCAACAACACAATTTCCTTTTCCGTTTCCACTATGTCCTCTCCCTCTTGCATTCCCTGCATCCATGATTGTGCTGCTTTGACCTGCATCACCATTGTCTTTTCTTTCAATCTGTTCTGCTTCATTTCAATCTTGTCACTACAATATTTAGCAAACCGTAATACTTCAGCAATTGGTTTTTCTTGCCAGCGAATCAAACAACTCTTAAGTGTTTTACTAATTTCAGGTCTCAACCCTTCAACAAACCTGAAAAAAACATGAATCATGTCTTTGGCTCAAATGTTTCAGGACCACTCTAGTGCTTGAATGCATGCAACAACCTTTCATATTATGCATGTATTGACTCCTTTACTCCCTGAGCTGTCCTATCGATTCTCTGCCAATTAATGTTTTTAGGAAAAAGTCTTGTTTTCAGAAATCCAATCACTTTGTAATAGATTTTCATTTTTCAGGAAATTATGCACCTGTAACTGCATCTCGTGGAGGCTCTCTTGTTGGCCAGTCAATACTCCTTTTAGATTCAATCCATAAATCAGCTGGAACCACTATTTCTAACAAGGTATTTAAATCCTCCCACAGGCATTTCACGAGTTTCATAAACTTATCTGATTGCTGGTACCATTTCACTGGTTTCTCTCCTAATCTTGGGTAATCATTTATGAATGACAAAATATCACCCCTGCTCCAAGGGACATGAACATAATTCCATCCAAGTATTTCTCTCATTAGTAATATCTTTACTGGACTGTCAGTTTGCTGTGTATGAAAAGAGTTCAAATTTGCAGACTTTCTTTTCTTCTGATCTCTTTTCTTTACCCATCTGCCTTCAAATGTATCCAATGCTCCCCATGTTTGAAGTCTTTGGATTCATTCTCTAATGTGAATTTTCATTCATGGTGATCTCATGTTCTCAATGTCTTTTAAGTCAAATTCTAATCTGCAACTCCTTTTCAATGGTTTAAATTTCTCTATATCCACTTCACCTTGTTATGCAAGTTCTGATAATTTCTGCTAATCCTGCTCTGTTTGTGACATATTTACACATGAAGCATAGTTCATCTTCATTATATGAGTACACTCTATTTAATTCAAGTGTTCCCTCAATCATTTAATTTCATTCCATATTTAATCTTGCTATGTTCAAAGTTCTTTCCCCTTCAGCAACTGTTTTCATTTTTGATGCTCCACTCACTTCCTCCAACCAATCAGTTAGCAGCTGAGCTCTTAGACCTAATGAAGAAACATTATTATTCACACTGGGTATGAATTGTGGGGTTTATAATGTGGACCCATTACTCTCTCAGGTGACATCAAAATTTAATTTGGATTTGATTTCTCCAAAGTTTGAGAAATCCTGGAATAAGTTAAATCAATAAGCAGACCGGTTTTATCAAATGTCTGATTCATTGGAGTCATAACTCTTGCAGTAGTGTTAAGTCTCTCCATTTCTGCATTTGAATTAAAAAGACTACGCACATTGCTCTTGTTATTACTCTGCACATACAATGAAACAACTGGACCAGTTGTAACAGCAACTGTTAATGCATCTGTACTTGATGGAAAATTCTGATTTCACAAGTAAATACTCCAGAATTCTGACCTGTAAGTACTGAGGAACTTGATTGTGTTACTGCTACAGGAGTCTACCTTGGCATTCTCTGAACTTGACTAACAATTTGCACAGGGGTAATTGAATTAGGTGTAGACTCTGCCTGAACCATTGTTTGTTTCTGATAAATCTGTGGTGCCACCAGTATGGTAATACTCGGTGTAGAACCTACAATAGGAACTGTAGGATAAACTACAGGCTGAATTATAGTCTGAATAACAAGAGTCTGAGTAATTGAAATAGCAGGAACATTAGTTGTAACCTGTACTTGTCTCTGTGTTACCAGAACTGGAGGTGGTGCACTTGGACTCATATTAGTACCTGGATTTAACTCTTGTGCTGCATCATGTGCTGTATATGGTGGGGGACGATTTCTCAATAATTGTGTTTTAAATTTATCATCATCTGAGTCACTATCATAAGTCAGCAGTTTCTTAGCTTCCTCTGACTTCAACTCCTTTTCTTCAGGATTCGTAGTCCTTTTCTTTGGCTCTGTTCTAACACTTTCCTCTTTCTCTTATGATATTGCAGGAAAAGGGTCAGCTACCCTGAAAAGATTCTGTTCTACAAAATTTCCACTCATCACCCCATCTTGCTTCTAACAAAGTTTTCTCAGATGCTTTGCATTGTCTCTCAAACTTTAATTTCTCTTGTTGTCTGGCCACTAACTCCCAAAGAGCTAAGGCTTGAAATGGTGCTGGTCTCAGAGGGGGCTTTAATTCATAAAGTACTATTTTCAAATTCTCATATTAAAACTTCCATGAGCAGGAAACATTACTCTCCCTTCCTCCTCTGTAATTTTGCACCACTGTTTTAACCAAATGCCTTATGAAGGAACTTTCTCCTCAGTTACGATGTATGCAGGTGTACATTCTGGTGGGACTTTTTCTCTTTTTCTGACTGGAATAAAAGCATCTCCTCTCATCACACTCTTTAATGCTTTGAAAACTTTCATTTTGACCTTTGACTTAAAACTACAAATTAAATTTAAAACAGGAAGTAATTAAATCCCAAAATTGTTTTCGTTTGCTACTCTCAACCAATAGCGATTCATGGTTGTCCACCAATCTGTTAGTGGCTCTTTTCACCAACCAAACAATCCCAGCGCAGTTCCAATCTCACTCACACAGCAGCTGACAAACCCTCACGGATGAACCAAAATTAAAACCCGATTCACATGAAAACTAAATGCATATATTGCAATCACTAAAGAAAAATAAACAAACCAACTTGTCTGCTTACTACAGGTAGGGGCACACTCACTTTGGAAGCTTTATGGAACTGCAGTATTTAGCTCTGACAGCTCTCCTTTGAAATATGGCTTTATCTCATGCAGAAGTAAAATTTGAGCTGCAAATGTCATCCTTGACTAATATCAGAGCCTCCTTGTGCACTCAGGAATCACCAAGTGTCTGTCAAACTAACACTCCTTTAACACACAAACTAGGAATACTATTTGTCAACCATGCCCACATGACCAAACACAGCAAACAAGTTACAACAACACCCAAGTGTCTCATACACTTGTACAATACCCTGGAGTCTTAGACAACGCAGGGTCCGTACATCAACAACCATGTGGGCAATTTTCAATCACAAAGTGCGACATTCAATTGAAGTATGATGGCTTCCCTACACTTACTCTTTGGAGTAGGCAAACTCCCTGATCAAGCTACGCTGGAGTTCACAAACTCCCTACTTCTGTCATACATAACAATTCACATACAATTTGCCAAAGAATTGCAAGCGCACACCCTACTCAGAACTCAAACAACACTGGAAACATACCATAATTCATCTCAGACATTCCAAAAGAACAATGCAGAACAACAGACTCAAATGAAAAATAGAAACATCATACATTTAGTTGGTGCAGCTGAATTAATTACAATCATTTAATAAACAGTCAAATTTAAACATTGGATCAGGCAAAATTAATTTGGAAAACAATTTAATTAGTATTTATTAACTTCATTTTGGTGGACACCAGGGGAATTCACATTTCTAGCACACTTTTATTTTTCTAGCACACATTTTTCAAATAGGCCTTTAAATACACATTATTTCTCACTACATTTTAGTGTGACATTTGTATTAGTAATGTTTGTTCTCTATCACAGGTTTCTTGAGAAACACTGTCAAACTGTGTCTTTTAATGCATTACTAACAGCTCTAATCTGATTGTTGCACCACCTATTTCTGTAAGTTTTTTTCACTGTTTTTAACCAATCTATCTGAGTTTATTCTAGATGCTTTTAATGTAAGTGTGATATGCATTTATTGGACCTGTATGATGCATTCTCTAATAAATAGATAAAAGGATTGTGACTGACTATACTCACTCATTTGCAATAAAGTTACAGATATCACCAAATTTAGAGAGCAGTTAAAGTTCCTCTGAGCATCATTTGGACTAAAAAGGAAAGGAGGCACAAGTAAGGGTCCCTCTTGTTGTTAGGTATAACCCACAGTGAGAAGCCCCATTCAAGATGGCCTGAACATTACAACCTATCAACCCAATGTGCGGAAAGATAAATTTCAAAAGATATTCACAGATATTCTCATCCTTGAATGTAACAGTCACCTAATCTCAAAAGATTTGTGACGAGATCACATTACATGCACACATAACCAAAAATGTAAAATTGCATGGAAACACAGGAATTGCCTGACCAGCCAGTACATCCACACTTTTGATACAATCAAGACACCTCACAAAGAAAAGAATACAATGTAAACATGAGATTCAACTATGATTCCAACAATGTGGCATGCTGCTTAATTAGTTGGCATAATGTTGGAGAAACGTTTCACATTTACCTGACGATAAACTGTCTTCACCTAAGCCCATCTAACCTTACAGAGGCACCAATTTAATGTGCAAATTACTTCACACATCCCTTGTAGAAATCCAGATTAATTTACCTTGCATGGTATTCATCTTGCACAACTTCTAGATCCGTGCTCACACACTTTGGCCTAATTGGCAACTGACCTTAACTCAGCTCCATCAACCCCATATCACCAAAGGCAGGGGTTTGTGGCTCACTGCATATAGAGTCTTCTACTGCCAAAGGAACAGTAATCTACCATATAATTATGTGCCATGCCTGTAAGGTGACTGACCTTTCCCAAACTTAATTGCGCCTACAACTGACATAGACTCATCATGTGACTAACAAACATCTGTACTGCTGTTGTGTTGCGTGCCTTTATATGCATTCTACAAACATATGCTCCAGACATGGGGGACTTGCAGGTAAACTTAGTTTGAAACAGGCTGCAATTGAGGCCTCCGGCCTTCCACAGGCACTGATATGACTTGGGTAACCTTAGCCTTGAAGCCCATCCTTAGGAAAAAAGTGCTGGCACGACATCTGACAGAAGGGACATATTTTCTGAAGATCTTTCTTCAAATGCTTTATCTGGTACAGAAAGTATAGCTTCTGGGAGACTTCAATAAGACATTGGCCTGACTCTGCCCCATTCACTCCAGGCTCTCAGAAGTGAAACTGCTACATCTAGACTTTATGCCTTGAATGTGACAGACCTAAAAGTGCATAAACTATGTAGTCAATACTAATTATGTCATCTTGCTAGTTTTCTTTGTTTGTGGGGCCTTATATTCAGTTATATTACTGCAGTACTCACATGCTTTGCTGTTATTACAAACATAAAAGCCCCTCAATTGTGTTTCCATTTCACTACTATGCATATACATACTCCTACCAGATTATCCCTTAGGGATGTTGTTCTTCTAAAGGCAACACTAGATGTTGTGTTGATTTTGTCACCAATCAATCATGTGGACACTGTGTAGAACTAGTCACTGGTTCCTGAGGAGATTTCAAAATGTATTCTCTTTTTTACTGTATGACATCAAGGTCCTGTTTTAAATCTATTTGTAGATACTCTCTTGTGCCTAACTGTGAGAGAACATGGCTGATTGCAGAGGCCCCCTAACTTTTTGCCCCCATTTTCCACTTTATGCTGGTGTTTTCCTGACTCTGATGGTGCCCTGGGTACTGCTAACCAGTCCCAGGGTCTCTGCTTTGTGTAAAATCAGTATCCAAATTAGGCTAATTATAATTGGCAAAGTAAACCTACCTATAAGTCCCTAGTATATGGTAGGGCATGGAGGTTTAGGGACCCTAGCATAGGTAGTGCACCCATAGGTACACTGCTGAGGTGCCCAGTGTCATTTTAAAGGCAGGCCTGCCTTGCTGGCTGCTTTTAAACTAAAGTTATATGCAAATTCGACTTTTGAATTAAAAGTAGTTCCAAAGTCTTAAACTACCTTATTTTTACATATAAGTCACCCCTAAGGTGTGCCCTATGTGCTCCTAGGGCTGGGTGCCATGTAAATATAAGCAGGGACCTTATAAAAAATAGTTTTATAAGCTCTGGTGAAGTAAAAACAGCCAAATTCGTTTTTCCCTCATTGTAGTGAATGGCCTCCATAGGCTAGAATTGGGAGACTTAATTTTAATTTTTGAAGTCCCCTTAAGTAACAGATACCAGACATTTGGTATGAAAGTAATTGTTATAATAAATCCAACAACTTCCAGTTGTTGGATTTAATATAACTTGTTCAGATAAAGAATTTTAAACTTAACCTGAAAAGTTGCCAACTTCAGTCCTGCAGTGTTTTTGCTGCTGTGCTCTGATTGGCCAGCCTCTGGCAGCCTGGCCAGGCTGCCTTGATGAGGTGTGAAGTGGCCTGGCTCCCTCCATACAAAGAGATGTGCCTGTGGGAGGAGATCTCCCCTCAGCAGATTGTGAAGCAGGAAGGGGGAGGGCTGCCAAACTGGTCTTCAAAGGCAGAGAAGGACATTTGGAGCAACACAGCAACACCCTCACATCCTGCAAACCCAGACAATTAGGTGCCCCCTTGATTAGATTAGGAGAGGGCAGGAGAGGGGTGTGTTTAGGATTTTTAGCCACACCAGTGGGTGGGCTCAACCAGATGTAACCTCAAAAAATCACTTTCAGCCATGATGGATTTTTGAGGAATGTTGCTCCCTGGGATTGATTTTTGCCACACTTCCCAGGAAGTGGTTATCACAGGGGGAAGGACCCTGCACCTGATTGGAGAACCAGGACCCCCCTGTTTTTCACCCAGGAGCAGTGATAAAACTGTCAGACCTGCTCCCACACCTCAGATCCCTACCAGATTCCAACAAGGAAGGACTACAGGAGAAGAAGGACTGCCCTGCTGGACCCCTGACCTGCACCTGGACACTGCACCAGCTGCACACTTGGGCTTCAGCACTAAAAGGACTTTTCCTGTCTTCTACTGCTTCCAGAAGGGACTCCCTGTTTGCTACAGATACAAAGGAGCTGCCCAGAGTCCCCTGCATCAAGTCTTGCAAGCAGAGCCCAGCTGACCAGCATCCAGTGGCCATTTGAGGATTCTGACCAAGGTGCATTCTGGGAATTGTAGTCCCAACTCCCAAGGAGCAACTCAGAGCTTCTGGAACCTTGGATCAAGGTGTGGACACTTCAAGGACACAGAAAGGACTTCTGGAAGAAGATCCAGAAGTTTGGAGCAACTCTATAAGTTGAAGAGGTGCATTGTGGGTGTTGTAGTCCCAGGCCCCAAGAGGCACACCAGAGCCTCTGAACGCTTGTCTGGTGCTGTGGACCACTGAATCAAACACTTCTGAAAGTAAATGTGACAGTGTTGCCTCATGGGTGGCCTGAACTCTGGACTTTGTTCCTTTCCAGGGTGACCTTTTTTTTGTTAACCCTTTGAGCGCTAGTTGCTTCTATGCGCTAGAAAGCATTAATTCTTTAAAAGTTCATATCTCCTTTTACCCTTATCCGATTTTATTCGTTTTGGTGTTATTTTAAAGATAAAAATATAATCTATTTTTAAAAGTTGATTTTGGATTTTTAAAATGTTTCTTGTGTTTTATTTAATTACTGTTTTGTGATATTTGAATGCTTTACGCTTTGTCTCCTAAGTTAATACTTGTCGCTCGTTGCCAAGCTACCAAGGGTTGGGATAGGTTTAATTTACGGAGACCTAACGGGACCTAAGTGGAGGTTAATGGCCTAGTGCGAAGTGTAGGTGCTTACCTGCCCTTACCAATAACCCATTTTCCAACATTTTTGGTGCGCAGTGGTGCAATCCTGTACCTGTGTTCAGTATCACATTACAGTTTTAAGTAAAAGAAATTAAAAATCCTTTAAATTGTCCTAGTGTAAAAATTGTTTTTAGTTTTTAATTTGGATTGATTTCAATTATTTAATTATTGTGGTTTTTTAAATTCTTGTTTCCAATTTTTGCAAAACATTTTTGTTGACACAAAACTAGGGATCCATTGAGCTTGATCTGGCTAGCCTACCCACACTGACAGTAGTCCAGCTTAGGGGGTTGTGTACCGCAAGGGGGTTGCCTTCAACCGCTGACCTCAGGAAGCATGTCCTGATTAAATCCCTGACAGCATGGGCTGAGGCCCAAGAAGTAGGCCCAGAGGAAGCTCTGAAGGAGGAAGAAGCAGGGGAGGCTGCTAGCTCCAACCACTCAGTCCTCACTGCACACAGTCACTAGGGTCATACACAAAGCCAGTTGAGGGAAGGGGGTCCCTGCAGGAGGAGAGAACCTGACCCTCAGGGAAAGAGAGCTGGAGGCCCAGCTAGCATTTATAGATTTGGAGGCAGAGAAGCTGGCCCTAGAAAAGAAAAAGTGGGCAAGGGAAGAAAAAAGAGATGGCGGCAGCGACAGAGAAGCTGAGGTGTCCATGGGTGTTTTTTTTTGCCCCAGATTACCCAATGGGGGTGGTTCCTGCTTATGTAAAGGGGGATGACACAGACAAGTGGTTGGAGGCCTTTGAGAGGGCGCTCCAAATGAGAAGGGATAGGCCTCAATACTGGGGTTCACTTTTATGGGAGTTGGTCCCCAACTCAGGGAGGGATAGGCTTCTGACCTTGAGTGGGGAGGAGGCAGATTCATACGCTAGTATGAAGAGGTGCTTAACCAAGAAGTGTGGTCTGACCCCAGAGCAGTATAGGATGAAGTTCAGGGACACCCAGAAGGTCAGTACCAAGTATTGGGTTGACTTTGTAGACACCTCACTTAAGGCCCTAGAGGCCTGGATTCATGGTAACAAAGTAAATACTTATGAGGGGTTATACAATCTGATCATGAGAGAGCACATCTTGACCAATTGTATCCAGGAAAGGTTACGCCAGCATCTAGTGGACTCTAAGCTGACCAACCCTAGAGAGTTAGGGGAGGCAGCTGATGAGTGGTTGAGAACCAGGTTGGTTGTCAAGTCCCAGGGGGGAGACTCCAAGATGGGGGGGTCAGGTCCCCAAAAACCTAAGGAGGGAGGTGGTAAGCCCACCACCTAAACCCCCTCTGTACCCCAGCACCCTAAGAAGGAAAGGAGTCAATCCCACTCCCACTCTGACAAGCAGAGAGAGGGAGACCCAGGGTTAGAAAAACTCTTGGGCAGTAAGGCTCGCTTTAACTGTCAGCAGACAGGTCACTTCAGAGGAGATGCAGCCTGTCAAAAGAAGGTGGTTAGCACTGGGCTGTCCAGTGTAGCCATGGATGAGGACTCCTCTGATGATGAAGTCCTCCTGGCATTGGGCTAGGAGACAGGACCAGATGGTAAGCTGGTGATCCCTGAGGGTGGGAGTAGGCACTTTCACCCCATTCAGGTGAATGGGATCCCTACCACTGGCCTGAGAGACACCTGCGCCAGTCACACTATAGTGAGTGACCGGTTAGTGACCCCAGACAAGTATGTCACAGGAGAGACTAGGAAAGTCAGGATAGCCACAGGGGAGGTCACCTCCAAACCTGTAGCTATAGTGCCCTAGAGAGAGAGGGAATCCTTGGCTGGTTTAGGGTGGTAGTCAGTGCTGACCTCCCCCTAGATTGTATCCTGGGCAATGACCTCCCAGAGGGGAGTCTGGTCCCAGATGGGGCGGTCGCCCAGGGCGGCCCCCAAACCCAAAGTCCAGAGGAGTCAGTCCCTACACTGGGGTCCCAAAGAAAAGGAAATAAGAAAAAGAATGGTTGGCCACTCTTAAAGAAAGTTCCAGGGAGCTAAAGGCCTTCTGCCCCAGTAGGTGAGGAGCCCAGAGTTGGCACTGGTGAGGCCTCACCTGACCCCAAGGAAGTCCTGAGTAGTCAGACAGCTGTCCAGATGCAGGGTGTTGCCCCTCTACTGACCGAAGGGAGAGTGGAAGGAGGGTGTCTGCCACAGGAGTTGGTAGCCCCCCACTCTAGGCAGCAAGACTGGTGCCAGAACCCATGCTGTTTCCAGGAGCAACAACCACAGGAGCAGGCAGGGAGACACAGCCCAGCACCAGGGAGCCAGCCTTGTGATCCAGCGAGGACCAAATTTCATCATGGCCACAGATGGGAAGGTGAAGGACAAGGGAGACAGGAAGCGCAAGCTCAAATTCAGTGAGCAGGAGTTGGAGGTGCTCACTGAGGAGGTTGTCAGGAACCATGACAAACTCTTTGGAAAGAACTCACTACAGGTCCCTGAAAGTGAGAAAAGGAAGCGGTCTTTGGAAATCCCGACAAAAATCTGCACAGTTTGTGTTGTGCAGCGCTCTGTGGAGGAAATTCGCAAGAGATGGTATGACCTGCGTTCCTGTGCCAAAGAAAGGGTTGCCACCAGGCTATAGGAAGCAAGGAACACCGTATGAGGGCCACCCATCCAGACACTGTCCACACCAGTGGAAGACATGGTGGAGTCCACACTGCTTCCGGAAGCCGTCAGTGGTGTCACTGACACTGGCACCTCAGGGACACCCAGCACCAGTAAAGGTAAGGGCAATAATGATGTGTGTCCCCAAATGTGCACGTACAAATGCCCCCTAGAAATAGCTATTAGCTTGATGCAGCATGATAAGTAGTCCATGCCACTTCTTACATACAACACAACAATGCCTTATGTGAGTGATAGGCCACAATCTGAAAGTCAATAAACCACATTCAAAACAACTTGGTGTTAAGCCACATAGAGAAGCAACACACACACGTCACAGTGATACGATGTCAGAGTAGAAATTTTACTATTGTGCTTCTTATTGTGATATATACATTAATGACATGCTGCACATTGTAGTTGCAGATGTCCCAGGCCCTGCTGCAGCAGAACGTGGAAATAGGGGGAATGTTGAAACACAACCACAGTTCACTCCAACAGTGAGTCTCTCAGTATTGCACCAACCAGACGCAGAGCAAGGGTGTTACCTCTCCCAGAGTACAACCTGAACTCAGATGAGATGCCAGATGAACTTCTCATACCACCCCCAGAGGATAGATCCATAGGAACACAGCAGTCCCTGCCCCTGCGTCAGTCAACTCCCCTCAAGAGGCGTCACGATGCAGGCAGACAGAGCACAGAAGAAAGAGGGGGCCCATCAATCTTTGGCAGACTTGAAGCTTTCTATGTTGAAAGTACCGTGCCTTTAATGCAAACACAAGAGGTCAATGCACAGGCTGTTGGTGTCCTTCAATCAGAACATGGGCTCAATGAACAAGCATTTGGAGTCACTGCATGAGGGACAGCAAACAGCAGCCAAAAACACAAAGAACTTGACAAATGTCATTAGGGACCTCTGCACTGAGATCCAGCAGGAGCGTGTCAACCACCGTAGACGCCATCACCAATTCACGGGAAGGTTTGATGAGTTCTGCAGATTGGTCAATCTGCTTGCTAGCTTAACTGCCATAATGTCATGACGTGCTGTGGGCATACAGGTGGAGATGGCACACTGCAGTCGGGACCTTGCACAGGGCTTGGTGCAAAAAAACAATGTACTGGATGCAATGCAGACAGCACACAAATAGCGAACTGGGTAGTGGAGATAGTGAGGAGTTCTCTAGCCTCAGCAGTCTTACAGCCCCTGTGATGGATCCCAGGTGTCGCAGTACCAGACACAGTACTGCAAGTGAACCTGCTACAAGAGGTGCCAGTGAGGCCACTGAGCACTCAAGTGAAGTGTGTGGACGTAGGAAGTAATGTTAAGGCCTACAGGGGACTACCGTAACATGTACAGTTATACTATGATGCTAAAAGTGTGACACTGTTATCTGCACATGGTAGTTTATGGTTCCTGGCTATGCCCCATTGACACATTTTTTACCTGAAGCCAAGGTAATAAAGTTGATAACTGCAGAAAGACATAAAATTGCAGTAGTGTTGTCATGACTTACATTAGAAATGGTTGTGCATTATGTCAGCACGTCTTTACCTGCCCTCTGCTGCACTGGTCCTGTCTACTGGGATATGGGGTGGTAAGGGATCACCATCACCATCTTCATCTGAGTCCGGCTCCATTGGTTCAACCGGTATGCCCCTTCTTGTTGCTATGTTGTGAAACATTGCACATGCGGCCACTATTTTACATGTCATCTCTGGGCTTTACTGTAGTGCCCCTCCACTCTTTTGGGTGCACCTGAAGCGGCTCTTCAGGATACCAAAAGTCCTCTCCTCCACACTGCGGGTTGCCCTGTGTCCAGCATTGTACCTCCTCTCTACAGGCATTGCAGGGTTCAGGTAGGGCGTCAGAATGTATGTGCGCACTGCGTAGGCACTGTCTCCTGGAATGAACAGAGGGTAAAATGAGTACTGTTGGAATCTGACATCACTATTACTTCAATGCAACATAGTCACCTATTACTTTACCCAGTAGGTATCCTTCACCAAACTCCCCAGCTAGCAGTCTTGTATGAATCCCACTGTGGAGAAAGATGTAGGAGTAATGTGTGCTACCTGGGTATCTGGCCACATGATAGGTGATAATGGTAGAGGCATTGCTAATCACCTGTATGTTCATGGAATTATGGTTTTTACGGTTCCGATTAGCATACTCAGTGGCCGATGGTGGACAAATTGCTACATGTGTCCCATCGATGGCACCTATGACATGAGAGAATTGTGTAATCTGCTAAAAATAGATTTTCATTTGTTGTAATTCCTGTGGGGTGTTGGGAAATCTTATGTTCTCTTGTATTTAGCTCAACATGGCAATGCTTTGAAAAATCATGAGAGAGCACTCTGTGAGACCCCTCCTGTTGCTACTATGACCCCTTGATAGCTCCCTGAAGCTAATAGGTGCAGAGAGCATAATACCTGCACATGGGTGGGTATCGATTGGTCCTGTGTGTGGTGCGCTGCAATATGGGTTATAGATCAGCTATCAGGTCAAGTATCATGGCTAAGCTTAACCTGTACTTCTCATAGATTTCCTCCTCTGTCTGGACAAAAAGGGTTATGTGTACTCTGAAAATGAGCTCCTGTCTCCTCCTCCCTCCCCTCAAACCTGCCAAGATCCTCATCCTCCTTGCCATCACATAGAGTGCAGCCATTGTGGAAGAGCAGCTGAGGCACTCTGGGCCTCTTTACATAGGTTGCACCTGTTTACCACCTGATTTCAATTTGTGGTAAATTGCATGTGCAAAAGGTCCTTCTGCGAATTTTCTCAGTTTGTGATTTTTTGATGCATCCCATTGCGACATGGTTTTGCGTGTCGCAATCAGCGTAACACAAATTGCGCCATAATTTTGCGGTTCGCTATCTGCGATTTGCTAAACTATGTCGCAGTTTGCATCCCGCAAATAGCGATTGGGTATTTCATGTCGCTATTTCCGATACACTGATTGCAATATGCAAAACCATGTCATATTTGCAAAAATTCGCAGTTTTTGTGATTCCGTATTTTTACACTACGAATGCCTTTCCTACATTGCAGGGACCATTTTTGCATTCGCAAACATTCGATTTTTGCAATTCGCACCGTTTGCGGAAGCAAAAAAGCTTGATACATCTGGCCCTGGGTGCCTTGAGAGAGCACATTTATGCCTGACACAAGATAGTGGGTGGGAATGACCTCTAGGGGCACCCTAACCAATGGGGTAAAGCTTTTATGGTTAACCATGCCCATTTTGGGCAATTTCAAGAAGGCCAAAGTTTTCGCCCACACTAAACCTGAATTTTGAGGACTGGGTTTTGCATGGTATAATGTCAAAAAAGACGCCAACTGTGATTGGGGACTGAATGACTGGCTGGGAAGGACTAAAGAAGGACCCTCCCCAAGTGGCAAATAATATTTTCCTGTAATAGCAAATGCCTCTTTGAAGTGCACCCCAAGTGTCATATGAAAATCCCCAGTAGACCTGTCAAACGGTATGTGACATTCACACAAGATTTGACCCTTTCAGGTCAAAAAGGGTCCTCTCAGCCCCCTTTGTGTATTCTGTCAGGTTCAGATGGGTCATCTCTGCCCATTCAGATCAACCTATTTTTTGCTCACAATAGCAAATTCACAGTTCATTCACACCCATGTAAATGCAAATTACTGTTGGCCAAAGTGGGAAAGCAAAATTTAGATTAAGCTTCCGGGAACATCAGACAAGGCAAAACGAGCTTGTCACTTATCCATATTTTTTAGAGAAAATCAGGCCTCCCCACTGAATTAGATTTTTAATAAAGATTATATACAGTTGTTTATTTTGTTTTCTAGCTAGTCCTATTTCAGAGGAATAGTGTTAGTGTTTAATATTGCATCCCAGAGGTTTTCTGTGGAACGCCTAACCCCTGCTACTGTTAAATCACTTTTAGGGCTTTTTCATTGTCAAGGCATATTGAATGATACAAACTTTAAACACCTTACAGCTCTACTTATGTGTAATGAGACTACTTAGGGGTGACTTACTAATATTTAAAAAAAGTTTAGGCCTGTTATAAGGGGCTATTTTGACAGGTCAGATTTGTAGTTAAAACCTACATATCCAGGCTACTGTTGGCAGGCCTGCAGTCATATTTATATTGCCACTGTAGTGAATGGCACAATGGGTGCTGCAGTCCCCTTGTGATATTAAACTTACAGGCCCTGGGTACACATTTGTACTGCAAACCACAGACTTGTAGGTAAGTTAAATATGCCAGTCAAGTATATACCAATTTTATCATGTTGAAAGGAAGAGCACTGGTTAGCAGAGGTAAATGACACAGAGTTCTATAGTCAGCAAACATATGGTTCAGCAAAAGGCACGCAAATTCTGGGATGACCCTTGAGAAAGGGAACATGTCCAAAACCATTACCATAACTTTGGAACCTCTGCAGATTTAAAAAAGGCCACTTATAAACCTCTGCCATCATAGAGTGTGTTATTTGTAATTGTAATTCTTATCCGCCCACAGTACCAATGTTACCCACCAGCCCACCAGCAAGTTGATATAGTTGGGGGCAGAGTAGGTGCCTAATGCAGTACCACATTTTTGTCCAAATAGTTTTCCACTAAACATGATGATGTTAATCTTCAAACAGAATTCACTCATACTTTCAATATGTGACCAAGAGCAAACTGCTGTTGCCCTCAGATAATGTCTACAAGCTTCAATTCCATCATGTGCCTAATGTAAGTGTACAACATTGTTATGTCAAATTACTACAAAATATTGTCTGCCTCCTAATGTGCTTCCTGAATATTATGTATTTTCTAACAGACAACTGAAGACAATAGGTTTCCCTTTTGGTTTTGTGTATCTTGACTATTGTATTGAAAATAAGTACTTAAGGAAAGTAGTTTCTAATGAACCTCTATCTCAATGAGACCTGTCTTCTTCCAATAGTCCACAATACCCATTGGGTTTTTTCAAATAGTTTTTACACCTGTTCATAAAATTGTACATTATTCACTTGTCTCATCTCGTGCTTTGAATCAGCGGACACGCACGATCTAGTGTTCATTCCGTAGCTCCGTGAGACAGGGTTATCATAGGGGGCAGTAGGGGGAGAGAGAAGAAGGAAAAAGGAGAAAGGGAAGGAAAAAAGGGGGGGAGGATAAAGGAGGGTATGGCAAAGAAACGCTGCCTGGAAAGGAAAAGGAGGGGAGGGGGTGTGAGAGGCAAAGTGAATAAGGATAAACACAGGGATTGCCGGGAGAAGCAGGGGGGAGGGTGGTCAAATGATGAAGCATGACACTATAATGTGTATGAGACCACCTAGTCCGTAAAGGAAACTCCCTCAAAGGCATAGCCACTTCCTACACCCATTCCCTACCTGGAGAATACGTGCCCAACTAGTGCTTCCTGAACAGGGCCTAATAGCCCAGTTCCCACCAGTTACACCCCACTACCTTTTGTGTATTTACAATTTTCCAGCCTTACTGGGAGCATGTGTGGGGGTGAGTCACTCCCGACACTCTCCTATTGTGTTTCAATGACTGTAAGTATACATATGACTACTGAATTTCTATGGTTTTGAATGGGTAAAATGTCAACCTAACTATAACGTCCCTGTAAATTTTATTTCTTTTCGGTGAATATATGGATCTGAACAACAGGTTTTAAGGGTCACAAAAAAGACACACATTTAAGGGGTGATAATGGATTTTAGTCATAATATCAATCTTTTTTTAATGGTACAATACTAATTTTAGGAATTGTGCTGTGTTCTACAGTGATTTCACCTTTTGAAAAATGTTTATTCTTTGCTGGGATTTACTGACCAATGTTTTAGAGAAAACTGTTTTCTCTTCTGATTTTCTCATAGAGCATATGGAAGATACTCCAGAAGCTAAAATGAGAGCACATTTTATATACATTCACTCTATCTTCCCCAGCCATGTGAGGACAAATGCCCTACTTTATATTGGGGCAGATAGCCCACTGTTCCACCATGAGAACAGAGTAAATTACTCCATCCCCATGACAGAGGGACTGCCAGCTTAATTTTTAAATGACTGCCAGGCAGATAATTTATATAAGCAATGCCAGGAACTGCCATTGGTTCCTGACAGTGCATTTTACTCTGTGCCACGGAACTGCACTTGCCCTGTAGTCCTATAGTACAGAGTATTTGTTTATTTTTTACAAAAAGAAAATACTGAAACAGGACATTTTTTTGTAAAGAAAAAAGTAATTCTGACCTGACTAGGGAGTCCTCTCCCATGTCAGAGGAGAGCATTATTATGATTTTCTGCCCTTACTGAAGGGCTTTGCCTGCTGGTGAAGGACAGTAAAATATGGCTACACCTCTGCCCCTCTAAACTGTGTGGGCGGTCATGTAACCATTTCTCAGATGGCCAGGATATAGAGTAAACTGATGGTCTACCCACATATAGAGTGCTAATATTCTGTATTATTTACCAAACTGAGACATGCCTGAAGCTGTCTTGAATAAATGAAAGCTGTAAAACTTAAAAACATTTCCTTCCTGAGGGGTTTGTTTTGTTGCAGACATTATGGGTGGTTAGTGCTCTAGAAAGCTAAAATGAAGAGACATTTCCTATGAATTCTCAAATATCTTTCTCATCCATGTCAGAAATACATTCTGACATGCAGACTGAAATATGAACGTTCATCAGCAGCAGCAGTTAATTGCCCAGAATTCTATTGCAGCTCCCCTCAGTGTTCTGAGGAACAGCTAGAGCATTATAATTCTGTATTTCTGACAAAAGTGTGGCATACTTGAAACTATTTTCATGGAATCAAAGCTGTAAAATGTTAAAGCATTTCCTTTAGAAATGAATGGAATGAGGGTGGTTGCTTTGTAATAGAAATTATTATTAGCTCTTGAGAAAGCTAAAACTTTGGTATCCCCACCCAACTCCTCAACAGACTCCAGACCATACAGAAAATGGTGACCATTCTCACCCTGGACCTCCCCAAATGTGTCCACATAATCCCCAACTTAGAATCCTCCATTGGTTCCCCATCCACCAGAGATGTCCCTGATGCATGCCTACAAGGGCTTACACAATCAAGGACTGGCCTACATCAAACACTGACTGAACTTCTACCTACCTACCATAGACCTGTGCTCCTCCTCACTATTCCTCACAAACACCCCGCAAATCCATCGCAGCCACATTTCTTCTCCTACATTGCCTTTAAGGCCAGGAATGACCTGCTCCCCCCCCCAGCTCTAGACAGCACACTAACTTGCTGACTTCAGGAAGAAGACAAAGACCTTGCACTACAGCGCCCAAGATACCCCCAATGGTTATAGAATGCACTCTAATGACTGATTGATTGACTAAGGACACGTTTGGAGTTCTCAAAGATCTTCCTCATTCATTTCAATAAAACATTGTGACATGGAGACTGAAACATACTTCCAACACCAGCAGCAACCTGCCAGTTAACTCCCTATTGAACTACAGTATTAGCACAGAGTTCTAATGAGCAATTAGATCACTAATATTTTGCATTCAAGACAAAATTGAAGCACTCTTGACCACCATTATTCAATAATCTACAATGCCTCAGAATCTTTATTAAAGTTCTAGAAATTAATATAAATGGCTTATAGAATTTGTCCATATCACAATATTACAAATATTTAACATGGGCACATGGCCGAATATCAACTGATGGATAATCTATTGTTAGACATGTTGGCATTCATCATAGATTTTTTTTGGGAATAGGATTTGGCTGTAAGCCTCCAGCTACTTTCAAAAATACTTCAGGAACCCGTGTCAGGTACACTCAGCCTTTACCTGGTTTAACAGGAGTAATACTTGCACCGCATACTTTGGTGATTTCTTTGGAGACTTTCAAAATGCATAATCTAACTTGCCTTCAGGGCATAAGATATTTTCCTGAAATGGACCCACACATATATATCATCAATGATGCAAGTGAACATGTCATGAGTGATGTAAGATGTGAAATCAAAAGTAGTGTATGGGGGCCCAAGTTATAGCTAGTTCAGGAAATTGTAACAGGTGAATTTCATTTTTTTTTAAGTTAACTTTTATTTTAATTTGTCACCTAACTATGACACTTTAACCTTTGTTTTTGCAGTTAAAATCTATGTTTTTAAATCATTTTAGACAACTCCCATGCTGTGCACAGCATTCTACCTTGTACAAGTGAGGATTGGCTACAGAGTCTGTCCTCTGGCCAGGCCCTGCGCCAACCCCCTTGTGCTGCCAACAACCTGCTACATGTGGCCTTGGCCATGCCCAGAGGCCAGGCTGTGGCAAACCCTTTCATGAGTGGCAACCCCCACTTAGCGGGTGGCTGGATTCAAGTCTTGTCCTTTGATCAGGTCCCTTGGCCAATGCAGTCATGGGTTTCCAAGCCTCCAATACACATATCCTTCAGCCAAGGAAGCTTGCACAGCACTGTGGAACCATGAATTTTTAGCTTGTGTGCCTGCTACTGCAAAAGGGCTATGCTACTTCATGGAAGGGATGTGCTGGGACCCACAGCTGTACGACAGCACCCAGCGCACAACTTCATTATTTGCAATTCATTTTAGCCACTGTGGTTATCTTTCTGGATCACCTCTAAAAGTTCCTGAAGGTAAAGGTGTCTCTGCCCTGCCCCCTTATACCATATTTTTCAAAGATTTTAAAGACAATGGAATTGAGCCGCCAAGTCATGTAATGGCATCCACAACATTTTCTTTTAATTTGTGGCCAGCCAATCAGATCGCTCAATACTGAGGGACCTTTCCAATTGTGACAACATGATTGTCAGAGAGAAAGCTTTCTCAGCCAAAGGGCCCCATGTTTGAACTTTTATTATGGAGGGAGTCCCAGGGAACAAACCATCCAGACATACCTAACTTTTTAATATCTTTAAGCCCAACCCATGTACTTATTTAAACACAAATGTCTTGAAAACTGCAGAATAGGTTTATACTAAATCACAAAAAGCATGCTTCACAGTTAATGTTCTAACTTTTTGCCAGATCTAGTGTAACTACATTCAGCAATTTTTCTGCATTGGAGGAAAAGTTTCCCTAGGGAATTAACAGGGAAACTCAATGTTTTAGGGCCTCCTTTTTTCTTTGTCCTCACTTGATAGAGCTGTATGAAACATTTCAGGAACGAGTTGAGGTGGATGAACCTTCTGTTTTAAGTGCAACAGTTATTAGCAAAGCAAAAGAGTCCTTTTAGACTTAACAATAACTATAACTACATAGTTGTAACTACTACTGTGTAACATATAAATATTATGTACCAATTGCAATTTAATATTTAATATGAAATTACCACTAAAGATAATTCAAATCAAAACACATAAAATCATAATTGACTTAATGATGAATAAGGCCATAGTATACATCACACAAGAACTTTTTTTATTCCCGTAGGACTATGACACATTAGAGTGTTCAGAACTAACTACAAATATCATCAAATAGTGAAATGATTTGTATTATGTGGAGCATGAGTAGGCCTGTCTACCTTTTGATACCAACGCTTATTTATGGTTACATGAATTACTAAATACTTGACTATTCCCTCTTTCCTCAAAGATTTCACTATTCTGTTGTGGGCCATTCCATCGATCACCTGTTACAAGGTGCCTTTCTATCTGGGGAAATGGAGCCACAGATGTGTTTACCCTTTTTCTTCTCTCATATATCTTACCACTCACTTACTACACTTACATGGAGGAGACTGGTGGAATATCATAAGAACCAGTCTCAAGTTGCATCCCTTTGGCTGAGTCCTGACACTGTCTATAATAAGGGTAAAAGTGCAGCTGACCGACAAATTTAGAAATATTCAGTTTTAAGAATGGTATCATATCAGACTAAACAGTATTCTCCAGAATACCAAATATTCTTAAGTTGTTCAATCTGTTTCTGTTGTAGTTTGACTCTTGCTCTTGGCAAGACTGCCGGTTTAAGGATGATAGTACTTATGTTTGTAGGTGACTATGCCAGTCCAAAAACAAGTTGCAACTGTCGTCCCAACACTTCCAGCTCTCAAGCAGCACCTCATCAAAAACCAAATAGTAAGAGGTGATTTGTGGCAGCCTTTACGCATGGACTCAAGAGTGTGACATCTCATGGAGTGTCGTGGTTAAACAGAGATTACCCCTTTCTCACATGAACAACATGTCTCAATAAAACACAGGCAATGAAGAAGATGCAGTAAGGTTTCAAAAGATTTTATTTAACAAAACTGGAATCTACGATAAGTTGTATGGGCTGCAATGATTAGGATCATGAATAATGCAAGAAACAGAATGGTAAAGAAAAGAGTCATTAATATAAAGACCCCCACCATCTTGCAATGACATGTAATGGCATGAGATGTGAAATATGTCCTAATACCCTGAAATGGTGTACCTAATCTCTAACTTAAAAGAGAGCTAAGTGTGCTAAGAGTAATCTGACAATGCCATGTCCATGAGAAGAGCCCGCCCCAACCTTCGTTACCTTGGAATGAGGTCTCTAGCTCAGACTCCATAGGGACACAAAGACTGGGTCATCGTCAAGGCAACGCCCAGCATCGAGAGCAGCGATGGCATCTGGTCAGAATCCCTCTGACTAGCTATCTAAGTAAGGTACATTTATTCAGATCGGCTCAAACCCCTGACGTAGGTCTGTTCCCAAACAATAGATAACAAGACAGGCTTGGGACGGCAATTTATGTAAACAATTCCCTCAAAGGCGTGAATACCTACAGTTTGTTTATCTTTGTCGCTTGATATTGACGCCTTAGAGCAGTGGCACTGATAACGTGAAACTAAAACATTGGCCTAACTAGAAACAATGCAGCCATCTTGGAAACATATAATTAAATAATTGCGCTAAAACAGAGTAAGCTAAGTAGGGTAAAAGTCAATAGGTGACAGGGCACAGGTCCGCAAGCCAGAACGGTAAGCTAACTCCTGTTTTCCATTAAAACAAGATGAGCTTCACTAAATTTCCAATCTACAAGCCTTCTTCCTGCTTTTTATGAATGCTAAATTGTTTACCCATAATCTTTAACTTTTCTGCTTTATTCAGGCTATCGCTAACTCTTTGTTCAACTAAGTTGACTCTCTTGTACAGATACAATAATTTTTTTCCTTATTTTGAAGCATGCCATTAGTTTCCACAAAATGCTCAAGATTTCCACTAAATCTTTCAAAAAGAATAATTAGGGTGAAAGTGATGCATGGTCCCTTCTTACGACTTTATTTAAACAACCTGATGTATTCTTTGAAGAAATCACTGTGGAAGTCCACTTTCCACCAGACACGAACTTAGGAACACTCTGTCAGCTAAACTCAATATGGAATATAAAATTGTGATTGAACTTTGCCACAGTACGAATCTGCATGAAAGATCCCTAAAGGTTTAGATGTTTTAAAGAACAGTAGGCCATTTCAGAGAAAAACGCATCAGATTTAATCTTGAATACTCCCCTGTAACTTTGAAATGGCAGGCATGACCAAGCAGGAACGAAGTGGAAATTGTGCTCTTCCACATAAGCCACATAGACAGCCAGATTGAGATTTGCCAAGCTGTTCCCGCAGGCACCAATCCCCCTGGGAGAGGAGCTGCCCTCAGAAATTGTTAGAAGTAACTACAGAGGAGGGATTGCTAGTTTTTTGGCCACATTTATGAGATAGGCACACAGACTCTGCACAAGGGGAAATGGGTTACACCATCTTTTATTTTGGGCAGAGAGGTACACTGTGGGACATTTTGCAGTAGGACACACCAGAACAGGTGCAAAACTGGGTAGAATTATTCCTGGGAACTATTTCCCTATTGATTGGGAAAGGGCCATTAGTCACCATCACCCACAGGCAAAAGGGGGCACCCCTGGGCAAGCTTTTCAATTTGCTCCAGGACTGTAGAAGACAGATGAGGGCTGCTCCTGTTGTTGAGACCTGTGAGGAAATATGAAAGCCTTGACCTGCTTTAACTTGCACCCAGGACAAAGATGTGGACTCCCAATGGTCAATTGGCTGACCTCTTAATAAGGTACAGGTAAAAGACAAGCTGACAAAAAAACTTCTCTCAGAAAAACCAACGTGACCAGTTCCGACTAGACCTGCCCTGAACCCTGGTGAGGGCTTCTGCTGGAGTGCGTCTTGAGCCTCAAGAGCTGTTCGTGAGGTCCTCAGACTGTTGGCTGTGTCAGCATGTGCTCCTCCTAACATCCTAAGAAACCTGGGAATTACATTTTTTTGTTTTCTTCAAAGATCTCTGCAGGACTGGGACAAACCTACCAAGTTAATTCAATGAGGCTATGTTGTCTCCGGGCCAAAGATTCAGGTTGCTGAAAGTTGGTGCTTTTCTGACAAGCAAATCCATTTCCTGTGACATTGTGGAAACGGTATGTGGCCTAGAGGAGTCCTGTTTGTATACAGCTTCCAGCCTTCTCCTACTGTAGGAATCAGAGCTCCAAAAGGTCAAAGTCACTTCACTGGGGCATCATCTCATTGGTATCCAGCCACAGTGAGCTCTTCTCAGCCACTGCCTGCTGCTTTCCTTCCTGAAGATTTTTGGCTTTCTTCTCAGGGACTAATGAGTCGTTTATATTTTGGCATTTGGGATGTTGTTTTGCCAAGGTGATGAAGCAAATACCTCCTTCACTCTGGTGGCAGTCTAAACTGCCAAATTTATAAATGACTGCCAAACAGGTGGTCATTTATAAAGCTGTGGCAGGACCTGCCATCATGGAGTTTCTTGTTAATGTAATCCCCTGTTTGGTTCAAGGCTCTGTTTGCATGATGCAACCCTGCATCAAACCATATTTGAATAAATAAAACCTGAAAAAGTAATGCCCCAGTCACCATGGTATTCATCCTGCATGGTGAAGGAGGGGCATTATTTGGTTTCTCCTGCCCTTCTCCATCCGGGTTTGCCTAGCGATTATGGACAGTAAAAAAATGACTACATGTCTGCCCATCCTGATTGGAAAAGCAGACATATAGCCATTTCTCTGACGGTCCTTACTCCACAAGGCCGTCAGGGAGGTTTGGCCACAGTGGAGTAGTCACCACCATAGCCAACCTGTCCACATTTAAATTGGATGGGTGGAGCTTCATGTGAAGTAGGGGTGGAGTATACATACCAACAGCATGTAATTCGGGCTCTAAGTCAGAAAGTAAAACCTTCGACCGGGACAGACCTTGTTTCTGTATCCAACCAGTGCTCCATTGCGGTCAACCTTAAATCACAGTAAGACCCTAGTCAAGCACATGACTAGATGACTGCAAGTGGTATTTAACACTTTTGGTGCTATTTTTATTTCAAACTTAAAACATTCTCTATTTTTATCAACTGGAGTGCACTTTTGACTGTGTTGTATTGTCAACATTTCACCTGTGTTGGTACTTCTAAATGTCATGCATATTTTCTTAAATTAAGTCTGTCTGCTTTGTGTTATAGCTACCAGGGCTTGAGCTCATGTTTAAATTACTGAAACTTTTACTGGTTGTAACCACATTATTACTTGTAGTGGGATACCATCCATCCCAACTAATAGTCCCCTTTCTTACAAAGGGGAAGATAGCAGGCCAGAATATTTTTTTCGAAATTATATCACATCAGACTTTCAGTCCTCTACAATGGGTAACAGACATGTGGACCCTGGATTTTCAGATCTTTTTCCTCAGGTTAACCCCTTTTCCTCTAAGATTTATTTCACAGTGAATACAGGTACAAAGCCTGAGGGGGGTGAAAGATGGTTTGTGTTTGGGTGCAAGAGTATGGTGGATGCAGACCGGCTCTGTTTTGACTGGAGGGCCTTGGATTCTTCCTATGATGTGAGGGTTGACAGGAAGGTGCCTGCTCTTGAAACCCACTAATTGTACCTGGTAAAACAGTGCCTGTTATCTCATACTTACTAAACTAGGTGCAGAAACAAAAAGCTAATCTGGATCTGCGGGGTTATGATCTCTACCCCCCCAGATATTATCACTCTTTGCAACCGTGTGTCTACCCTTTAGCTACAAAAATGCAGAGCAGTCAATATACTTCCAATGTTTAGTGAAGCTGTACTCACTCCATTTTGAGCCATGTCAACTAGGGGTTTTCCAAAATGGATCCTACTAGTCCTTGTACTTGGACTTCCCCCAAACAATGAGTCTAGCTACCACAAATGAACTACACAGTCACCACACATACACATACATGGAATGCTAGCAGAAGGGTCTTGGGGTCACACTAAAGAACAACTTTATGAGAGTTTGATCAGTATACCTCACTCTTAGCTGACACAGAGAAAAGCACTGGTGAAGGCTAACAATTCACAAATGACAGATAATACCTCATTTACAGCTGCAAATATGTACTTTTGTGGCAAGTCTCGAATTCCAATCTAACTCCTATCAACCCTGAAAATGGTTAGAGAATCAAGCACCCAAGGCATGGAGTAAATCCTGGTTTGCAGTGGGATTGGATAACCCCCAGAATTGCTGTTGGCGTAGCGAAAATGTTTTCTATAGGGAGGTAAAAAACTGTGTTATGTGCAAACAATGCTACATTCCTGCTGTGTAATGCTTTAAGCAATGTAGAAATCTTTACTGTGGAATAGGAACCTGCCACAATCATCACATGCCATTCCTAAAGTCCTTTATGGATATATGGGCACAGGGGAGCTTACTAGAAATAGTAGTAGGAATCTTGTTGCATATGGAATAAACGTAAACGTATGTTCAGGCAGAGAAATCAATCCCCCCTTCTACATGTATATTTTCTGCTGACTAGGGCTTCATGGTTTCAGAATGAATACTATTGCCCTCATTACGAGTGTGGTGGTAATTACAGCCAACTGCGGTGCAGTCTGCCATCAAAAGACAGGTGTGGGTGCAGGAAACCTACACGGCAAAACGACCCCAAAGGAAGAATCCTCCAGAAAAGAGTGAGGGATCCAACCCTGCAAGGCCGATTGATGGCGGTTAACAGGCTACACAGAATCCTCCACCACCATGACAAATACTAAACCGCCCTCCAAATATGAATCAGAAATCAGCACAGCAGTCGAGCAACAGCAGTACGCCATTGGCGGTATGGACTGCCACGGCCATAAAATAGACTCACCAGCAACAACACCCACATTGGTCAGTTTGAAAACCCCACACCTGAGACACATACATACACTTCACACACTCACACACCCCACTATAAAACACACACCCACAATACCCACAATCCCTAGCTATTCCTACCTGCTGCCACACAACTACCAGCCAACTGGAAAGGGAGACCAGAAACTCAAGTCATGTTTTGCAAACCCCACGCCACATATAACTCACAAACACACAACAATGCATCCCACAACTGCACCTTCAAATATCACCAACTCACACACACACTCCACTACCCCCAAACAACACCACCACATCACAGCACACCTTTCCCTCACAAACAATTATGGCACCCCCAAAGAACCTCTGTTTCACTGACAGGGAGTTGCAGACCATGGTGGACAAAATAATCCAGGTGGAGCCACAGCTGTTCAGTGTACACATCCAGCAGACATCTGTAGCCAAGAAGATGGAGCTATGGCAGAGGATCGTCAACAGGTCGAATGCAGTGGGAAACCATCCACATACAAGGGATGACATGAGGAAGAGGTGGAATGCCCTGAGGGGGAAGGTCTGGGCAATGGCATCACAACACCAGATTGCCATCCAGAGGACTGGTGGTGGTCCCCCACAACTAACTGACTGTCAATGCTATATCCCCTGAAGCTGTTGAGCACTACTGCCACCCAGCTAACACACAGTCAAACACTCTGCAGGACACACAACCAGTTTGATTTGTTTTACTCCACAGGTGACACTGCTCATGACAGCCGCCCAGAGGTGCAAGGAAGTGCCAGCCCCATAGCAGAAGAAGGCCCCAGTGATGACTGTACAGTGGGATGTCTGGATCTCGATGAGCAGCCTGGCCCATCAGGAACCTCTGGTCAGTCACCCTCCAGAACCCACACCCAGCCCACCAGATAGACCCCCTACTACACAGCCACTACCAACAGCTGTGACCCAATGCCCCCAAACCAGTGTCCCTGGCTCAGCCACTGTGCGCCCACCTGTGCAGGGACCAGAGTCACCACCCATCACCAGGCAAAATGTTAAAAGTCCTGGTACAGGGGGAATGGGTTGACTGTAATGGGGTCACAGGCACAGGTGGCCTGGGCCAGTGGCAGGCCATCTGTGGAACAAGGAGGGAGCCAAACCGGGGCAGCAATTGGCCAGGAGGCCATTTACTAAATCCTGTCAGCATAGCAGCACACCCAGGACAGGATGGGCCAGATCCTACTCACTTTGCAGGAGAGTCAGAGGCTGCAGAGTAAACACCATCAAGAGTCCATGGAGCAATGGCAGGCCAGAATGCCACCATGGCCTCCATCAAAGGGTTGCTGCATGTCATGATTGGAGTCCTGCATGAGATCTCCACCCACATACAGGCCCTGTCCACAAGACAAGAGACCCCCCAGCCCTCCACATCTGCTGATGGTAGTGGACTGGTGGCCCTGCCAGTGGACTCACAGGACACCAGCTCCCCTTCCTCTGCTGCCCAAGAACCCCCTTGCAAATGTGGCCATCCAACCAGACATACCACAGACACTGTAGCCTTGACCAAATCCACCTACTGGAAGTGATCCCTTATTGAATTGTCTCCCTCGTGTGCCACTGACACATCTTGTTGACCATCTACTGTCCGTGCTATATTTCCCAAGGGCCCCATGGACTCTGGACCTGTGCTACCAACAGCTGTGAACACCAAACTGACTACTTTGTTCACCATCTTTCCATTCCCTTGTATTTCCCATCCCTTATTTTGCAGCACTTAATAAACACTGTGCATTCACAACCAATGTGTCAGTTCTTTATTCATAATGCATGCATGTGATATATTACTTTCTCAATGTCGAATGTTAAAAAAGTACAGGCAATTGGGCAGGGTGAATGTCTGCAAGCATGTAACATTCAAAATCTGAGAAATTACTTCCTGACACTTAAGATATGTGGGATACATTGAGGTACAGTTTGTTTAGTGACTCATGTACCTGCTTTGCGTCCAAAGTTGGACATGATTGCCAGAGCACTGTCACTTCTTGACTGACCAGTATTACCATTTGTCAGTTGTCCTACCCAGCAGTTATTCAGTTATATATGCAGCTTTGCAGATTAGTTCAACTGTAGGGACATCTACTTCAGCTGAGGTGACCTCCACCCACATTGTGAGGGATACTAGGTTGGTGTGCAAGTACTGAGGAGATGTGGAGTCATAAGTACTGTCAGCAAAACTGACCCACACCATCTATCCATGCAGGATGTCCAAACAGTCCATACATGTGAAGGCAGGAAACACATTCAGGAAAATAAAACCTCTGTGTGTGAACTTCCTTTGGGAGTCATCAAACACATGAAGCAATAAGGGGTATGTGGCAGTAAACACATTGCACCACACACACACTGCTGTGTCTCCAGCACTGGTTGTACATTCTTACAATTGTACACAACTCTATGTAGGAAATATTATGGGAATCATTAGTCAAAATTTACCTTCAACTCATTTGAAATATGGCTGAATGAGCTGAGTTCTGGAATCCGCATCATCCTCCCCTGCTTCATCACTGTACGCTGTCCCCTCAGCTGCGACCAGTGGATCAGGTTGTTCTTCCCCTTCCAGTAGGGGTACATGTCTCTTTAGTGCCAAGTTCTGCAGCATACAGCAGGCCATGATGATCTGGCAAACCTTGTTTGGGAGTAGCACAGGGATCCACCTGACAAATGCAGGCACCGGAACCTTGCCTTCAGTAGGCCGAAGGTCCTTTTGATAATTCTTCTTGTCCTGCCATGTGCCTCATTGTAGTGAATGCCACCCACTGACCTGGGATACCTCACTGGTGTCAATAGCCAGGACAGGTTTGAATAGCCAGAATCACCTGGGAAGAGTGGGAATACATAGAACATGTCAGCATTGTGTAGAGGGTAAAGAGTATGAAAGGCAGGTTGTTAGCTACTGTACTCTCACATCTCACTCGCCCACAAACCAGGCTCTCTCTCTTTGTAGTTGTGCCATCAGGTTTTGGACACTGCTGTTCCTCAAAATGTAAGAGTCATGCTCAGATCCAGGGAATTTGGTAATCACTTTGGAGATTTACAGGTCTGCAAGACACACCACCTCTACATTAATGGAGTGATAACTTTTCCTGTTCCTGTACACTTGTTCATTTACCCTGGGAGGAATCAAGGGAATATGGGTACCATCTATGGCCTCAATCACATGTGGGATCTGTGCAATGACACAGAAATCAGATTTCACAGTGGGCAAGTCATCAGTTTGGGGAACTTTGATATAGCTGTGGAGGTGTTTCAGCAAGGCAATCAGGACATCCCTTAAGATGTTACTGAACATTGGCTGTGACACACCTGCTGCCAAGGTGACTGTCACCTGAAATACCCAGTGGCCAATAAATGTGGCACAGTGAGTATCTGCACAGTAGGATGAATAACATAGGGATTGCGTAGAGCTGGCAGTCGATCTGGCTCTACATAGGCACACAGTTCATGCATGGTCCATCTGGTTCAGGCGGTAGGTCAGTAATATGTGTTATTCCTCTATGGTTGCCAGGTCAACTAGGGGCCAATACACCAAGCATTCCTCAGTCTCTGCAGGGGTTGGTCCCTAGGGAGTGACAATACACATATTTTACCACACAAACACATTACGGATTATATCAACGCACACACAACTGCACAAACGTAGCCTTCACATAATGGAAGGGTTGTTTGCAGCTAACACTGTAACAATCAACGTGTGAACATGGTGCTATGCAACCTACAAATGCAGCTAACTGATGCCGCATATAACATATGACATGTACTGCTGTGTATGAATGGTGTGCCTAACATGTAGATGAAGATATGACAGAATGGAGGGTGCATAAATATTGCACTCTTACGTTTTACACTTCAATTGGTGGTCGTCTGTCCTACGTCCTGAGGACAGATAGAAGTGGCATTACTCCTCTGGCGTAAGTCGGCATTGCGTTAGGCGGTCTGTACCACTGTGCAATTCCACACTGGTTAACATTGGTGTATATGGAGAACAGGGGCCAATCATGCCACAATCTTCACCGCCATTTTGATTTTCCTTAGCCACTTGACTCCTGCACTCACAACGACCACAACTCCACTGCGTGGACTGCCAAGTCCTGCATCTGGTTGCGAAGATGGCACATGCTAAAGGGGAGAGGACCCCAGCCTTCACCCAGACCAGGCTTGTGGATGGGGTCCTACCCCTGTGTGCCAAGTTATATGGGCGACCAGAGGAGAAGGTGAGTGGATTAACAGTGTCCTAGCAGTGAGTGCAATAGCTTGAGTGCACGTGTGTGTGGATGTAGGATTACCAAGCGTGTAGGAGTAGTGGAGTAGGCCATCAATGTGTACCTGTAGGAAGATGATGCAATGTATGGTTGTCTACTGTCAGTGTGATTGTACCTTATGTCATCATGCATGTGGTCAGTCTACATTAATGTGTATTCCTACATGTCTTCCATGCAGGTCAGCGTCAATCAAAAGAATGGGTTATGATGAGCCATCGCCAAGGACGTGTGGACCCCGGGGGGCTATAGCTGGTGGAGCACCGACTGCAGGAAATGGTGGGAGGACCTGAGAGGCTAGGCCCTGGAATACTGCAGAGGCCCAGCTGGGGATGGATCCCAATGAAGGAGGGGTACATGTCAGACCCTGACTTCCCTAATGGCCTGTATACTGCCTGTGGCCTACCTAGCCTTGGATGGGCGCTTAAAGGCATCACAGCATCCACAAGGGGGTGAGTTCTCACACTGTCCTGCATGCCAACTGTATTATGGGGATGTTAGGCAATGTGGGGAAAGGTTGCTGTTACAGTCACTCATAGGTGTCAGGGTATGCAGGTGCTCAGCTTCTTGACCGGTTTATGTTACCTTGTTGTGTAGGGGGCATGTGTACCCAGGTAAGGTGGAAATTGAGTAGTACAATCAGTTATGTAGTGTTCCTGTTGCCTTGCTAAGTGACATAGTGGTACTCAATACATCTGAACAATAAATGGATACCTCAGTTGGAGGTGCAGGACATGTGCATTGAATTTGCAGGGCACCACTGTCAGTGTAGTGTACTCCAAAGAGGCAGGTGTAATCCCTATCAGTCATACATTTCTGTAGTGCAAAGGCTATGGTAAGGTGAGTTCTTAGACTGAAGTGTACTGCATATGTGCCTACCTGCATCATAGTTGAGTTGCTCACAGCCTGCATCCCCTTCTTTGTCTCCCCCTAACTCTCTGTTTTCTTGTGTCATTCTATGCATCAGCATCATCAGGTGAAGGAGCAGAGGCACCAGCGAGTGGGGATACTGTAGCCCCGGGACCCAGGAGGCACAATCCACCGACACCAAGGGAACCAGTGCGTTGGAGGGTGAGGGGAGCACCATGGGGGAGCCTACTACCACTGGAACATCAGACTCTGATTCCTCCTTCGATGGCAGCTCGTTTGTGGTGGCGGGCCCTCTGGGACCACCCCAATGACATCTTCGTCTGCCAAACCCCACCAGCACTGCCCTCCCAGTAGCTCCCCTACCGAGTTGCCCATGCCTGTGTAGTGAATCCTAGTTCGTTTTAATGGGATAGAAGGAGTTAGCTTAGCCGCGGGCTTGTAGACTCGTGCCCCCGTCACCTAGTGACTTTTAACCTACTTAGCTTGCTCTGTCTTAGCCCATTTAATTATTTATTTCTTCTAAGATGGCTGCCTTGTTTATAGTTAGGCCACTTGTTATGAGTTTCATTATCAGTGTCACCGCGCCAAGGCGTCAAGATCAAGCACCAAAGACAAACAAACAGTAGGTGTTCATACTTAGGGATTTTCCCTCTCTATACTTTCGAGGGATTGTTGATATTAATTGCCGTCCCAAGCATGCCTGTTATCTATTGTTTAGGTATACACTTACATCAGGGGACCTTGTAGATCTGTATAAATACATCACACTTTAGACAGATAATCAGAGGGATTCTGACCAGAGGGCATCGCCACCGTCGCTGATACTGATGCTGCAGTCGTCTTGACGCTGACCCAGTCTTCGTATCCCTACGGAGTCTGAGATAGAGACCTCATTCCAAGGTAACGAGGGTTGGGGGGCTCCTCTCATGGATACGGCTTTGGCAGATTAGGTTTAGCAAACCCAGCTCTCCTTTAGGTAGGAGGTTAGGCCTATTCACATAAGGGTAATAGGGCATATTCCATCTTATATATCATTTTCATGTATTGCAAAATGGTGGGGGTCTTCATAACAATGACTCTCTTCTTCACAATACTGTTACTTGCTATATTCATTATCCTAATCATTGCAGTCCATGCAACGTATCGCAAATGGCAGTTATGTTAAATAAAAAGCTATTTATAACTTTACTGCATCTGTGTCATTGCCTGTGTTTGTATGAGACATAATATATCTGTGAGAAAAGGGTAATCTCCGTATAACCATGACATACCCTGAGATATCTTACTTTGAGTCCATGCGTAAGCGACTGCCATAAATCACCTTTTACTATTGTGTTTCTGGTGAGGTACTGCTAGTGAGCCGGTAAGGTTGGGACAACAGTTGTGACTTGTTGTAGGAAGGACTCAGTCGCCTAATAACAAAAGTACTGATATCCTCAAACCAGCAGTCTTGCTCAGAGCAAGAGTCCAAACTACGACACCTGCTCACCCAGGAGGCTGGGCGTCTCCTTCACCACAGGCACCTCAGCCCCCGCCCCAGTCAGCCCTGCTGCCCTCAATGAGAAGGCTATTGACCTCCTGAAGACCATCTCTGTAGGTTAGACAACCATCATGAATGCCACCTAGGGGCTAACATCCCAGATGCAGCAGAGCAATGCCTACCTGGAAGGCATTCACAGTGCATTGTCTGGCCTCCAGAGATCTTTTCAGGCTCTGGCCTCTACTTTGACGGCAGCCAGTGTACCTCCATCCCCCTTCAACCACCTATTTACCAACCAGCACTCCTCTCCACTCACCCATCCCAAGCACATAAGCCAAACAGCATGCACACAGAACAACACACATGCCACACAAGGACACACACAGGCACCACATGTTAGATCGCAGCCATGCACACACTCAAAGTACAAATGCAAACACAACAACAGCCACGCCCTCCACTGTCTCCCCCACCCAATCCTCCCTTACAGTGACCTCACCACACACACCTGCAAGCATTGCATCCTCAGTCCCAGATCCTCCCCATTGACACAGTCATAACAGCAGTAACCCAAACATGCACCCAACACACCACACCCACACTCACCACAACAACCATAACAGACACCTGCAGCACACACACCAGATATGCAGACACAACCACAACTTACATTCACACAACCTGTTTGTCCCACCCACCTTTTTTTACCCACCTTCTCTTAACACATGGAAACACACCCACTTAGGCACTGCACATTCTTCCACCACACACAAGCAGACTGAGCACCCACCTGTATCCACGACCAGCACACCTACACATTCTACAACTACTACATCTACCTCTACTCCCATGCCTGTTTCCTCAGCCCCTCCTCGGGCTCCTAAAAAACATTTTCTATCCTGCGTTGACCTGTTTGAACCTCCTGGCCCACCCCGTCTTGTCCCTGTGCGTTACTGTGACCTCCCCAAACTCAGAACATCCACTTCAGGTTCCTCCCTGACCTTCCTTCTAGTTCCCATGTCCCTTCCCCCTCCGAGAAAACATCTGTCAAGAGGCCTGATCCCACTAGCACCCACCATTCTCCATCAAAATTAAAAGCCAAGCCCCCCCTCCCAAGCCGAAGCCAAAGCCACCCTCTCCAAAGCCGAAGCCCAAGCCCCGTTCATGACCTGAGTCCCGACCACCAACCCCTCCCCCTGCACCCCGAGGTGCCTGCCCATTGATGCCCCTGCGAAGACCATGTCATGTCAGGAGTCAAGTTGGTGCCTTCTTGTGAATGTTTGGCCATATGGTCATGGACCTCAGAACTGCCCATGAGCCCACTTGGAAATAATTCCGGATTCCCCTTTCATATTTTACAATTAATATATCTTCCCAACCTGCACTGTTCGTGCACTTTGATCACGTTGTCCTGCATTTCACTATGGCTGCCTCGTGTGCACAGGTATGTGCATCATTGTCTACAACTGTGCATTTGTACTGTGCTTGTGTGGGTGTATCACTTCTATTTTTCACTTTTGCCCCTGTCTGTATTTGTGTGTGCAATGGTGTTTGTGTGGTAATGGTTTTGGAAGTTGGTGTGGACGGTGTGTGTGTAGGTAATTAGTTGTTATGTGTGTTCAGTTGTTGTTCATGGTGTGGGTGGAGTCACTGGTATGGACAATGGGGTCATGGTATGGTGCAGTATATGTGTGGATGGCACATGTGGTTGTATACCGTATGTGTGTCTGGTATGCCGTCTTATGTCTGTGTCGGCCATGGTTTTGTGATCAGTTTGTGTGTGATTGAGTATGAGTATTGTGAAGTGTTTATGATTGGTGTTGTTTGGTGTGTGTGTTGTGTGTGTAGGGCGTGGTGTGTGTTCTGGTTGTGCGTGAGTGTATTGTGAGTGCATGTCTGTGTGTGTATGTGTGTGTATGTGTGTGTGAGTGTGAGTAGGGGCGTTGCTGTCGGTGTGTTTATGTGTGGGGGTGGCAGTCAGTGTCAGGTGTGTGTAGCATGTGGGTGTGTAAGTGTCACCTTGCCTCCCTTGCATGGTAGGCGGAGTACTCACCGTTGTCGTCTTCATTGGCGCTGTATGTCCTGGAGGTGGATTGCAAGTACCAGCATCAGGAAGATCTCCAGTTCACACTCCATGTCGTCGGCGGCTCCTCTGTGTCCCTATGGTGTGTGTTTCTTTATATACTGTTCCTTTCCGCTAGGCTTGGAGTGGAGGTTTGCTCGTCTCAGAAATCATGGCGGTGTGCTGATCCCTAATACGGTGGGTGGTAAGGTCTTTTCTGCCACCTTGTAGATGGCATTCGCCATCAGTGGTTATCGGCCCGCACTGGCGGTACAGGCAGTCTACTGGGTGTGTATTAGCCTGTTCACCACCACGGTTGTATTACCGCAGTCTGCACCGACAGCCTGTTGGTAGTCAGATCGCCACCGCCATACTCATAATGAGGGCCTATGTTATAAGCAGGCGCATGTATTTTCAAAGCACTTTTTAAACAGAAAGACATTTTTCAAATGAAAAGGTTAATTCCAGTCAAGATCAAAGATCTCTAATAATAAGTGTGATGTATGTGCCTCAGAGAATAGAACACATTAAATATGAAGCAGATTTATGAGTGATTTTATATTTAGAAATCTGTTCTCAGTGAGTGCACTGTGTGTACTCTTAATTTAGTAAGATTGTAACAAGTGACGTGTGTATGTGCTTATTTTTTCAGTTAGATCTAATGGATACATAGGAAAATAATGCAAAGTTTGCTGAAATGCCACAAAACAGATACAATTGTGAACTTTATACACAGGAACTTTCTCGACTCAAGCAACTTATGTACCTTTGCTACATTGGCATTTTGTCACCTTCTCTGTTCCGCACAGAGACACTCTAGGGTTTCATCTGTGGTCTATCTTCTTTTATTCCGTCCATATGCTTTGTCGTTTTACTTGCACATTGATGGTATTTGTTATTTACTATTTAGTTTATTTATTTATTATTTTTTATTTTTCTCAATTCATTGTCTCCATGCAGCATTATGGTTAGGAGAAGGTGAGACATCCTTACCTTGCAGTAACATTTTTTGTAGGAAGAGTAGTCCTCACTAATATTGTATTGTGGTTTGCACTAATATTGTATATGCTGAACCCCAACACAAGAGAGTTTTATTTTGCCTGTGGAATACACACTTTCCAATATAGACTACATATTGCTCATCTTTAATAGGGTCTTCAAAAGATTCAGGAAGTGAATTCTCGTATAATTTCGCCATATGATTCGCCTTAAAATCTAGAGGGAAGGATGGACTACTAGGTGGACACTGAGGTGGGCATTCCAAGTTTGGTGGTTACCTGACCGTCATGCCAGCAACGGTGTTGTGACTGTTGCCAGGGTGGTCATGCAGACCGCCATATAATGAGTAAGGTGATGAACCCAACGCAACAAAGACAAATGACCGCCAGGACCGCCACAGCCGATGAGCAGCTTCTGGTGGTGGTAGTAGGCAACTTCAGGCAGGCGGACACCAATTTCCCACCCACTAAATTCCGAGTCAACACACCGCCAGGATATCCGGGGTGGGCTGCCCATGAGGAAAATCCTGGCAGAAACAGAAAGTACAAAAGGAGACACCCACCTCCAGACACAGAGACGCATCTGCGGCCGCCTTGGCAAATTAACTGCTTTTCTTCTCAGCATTTTATCTCACCATACACCTTCAGGGCCAGCGACAAAGGCAACAACTGTAAGTACGCCTAGCATAGAGTGGAGGAAATGGCAGTGATACACTCCCACACATACAGATTTCCCACATAGACAGCGAAGACCACACACACAGGCACACACAAAATATGTCAAAGCCAAGTACCCCATACACACACAAAGCCAAGCAGATACAATACAATGCACCCAAACACCACCAACACAGTCATACACATCCATACAGAACACCCCATAACCACACAGCAATAACTAGACCTCAAACACCTTAACGCAGGCATAGACAGGAACGTTTTGAAACATCACACATACACACACCATAAACTGTATGTAGCAATGACACACCATCAATAGCAGTGAACACACATCCAAACAATGACACAGGTGACACATCACATACAACCAACTGTAGGAGGCTGGACTGGCTTGTAGTGAGTACCAAGGGGTACTTACACCTTGCACCAGGCCCATGTATCCCTTATTAGTGTAGAGGGGTGTCTAGCAGCTTAGGCTGATAGAAAAGGTAGCTTAGCAGAGCAGCTTAGGCTGAACTAGGAGACGAGTGAAGCTCCTACAGTACCACTAGTGTCACTTGCACAATATCATAAGAAAACACAATACACAGATATACTAAAAATAAAGGTACTTTATTTTTATGACAATATGCCAAAGTATCTCAGTGAGTACCCTCAGTATGAGGATAGCAAATATACACAAGATATATGTACACAATACCAAAATATGCAGTAATAGCAATAGAAAACAGTGCAAACAATGTATAGTCACAATAGAATGCAATGGGAGCACATAGGGATAGGGGCAACAAAAACCATATACTCTAGAAGTGAAATGCGAATCACGAATGGACCCCAAACCTATGTGACCTTGTAGAGGGTCGCTGGGACTGTAAGAAAAAAGTGAGGGTTAGAAAAATAGCCCACCCCAAGACCCTGAAAAGTGGGTGCAAAGTGCACCTAAGTTCCCCAAAGAGCACAGAAGTTGTGATAGGGGAATTCTGCCAGAAACAACAACACCAGCAATGCAACAACGATGGATTTCCTGACGAGAGTACTTGTGGAACAAGGGGACCAAGTCCAAGAGTCACGATCAAGTCGGGAGTGGGCAGATTCCCAGGAAATGCCAGCTCTGGGTGCAAAGAAGCTGCCACTGGGTGGTATAAGCTGTGGATTCTGAAAGAACAACAAGGGCTAGAAACTTCCCCTTTGGAGGATGGATGTCGCACGTCGAGAAGAGTCGTGCAGAAGTGTTTCCATGCAGAAAGACCACCAACAAGCCTTGCTAGCTGCAAAGGTCACTGTTAGGGTTTTTGGATGCTGCTGTAGCCCAGGAGGGACCAGGATGTTGCCAATTACGTGAGGAGACAGAGGGGGCATCCAGCAAGACAAAGAGCCCACTCAGAAGCAAGCAGCACCTGCAGAAGTGCCAGAACAGGCACTACAAAGTGGAGTGAACTGGAGCTCACCCGAAGTTGCACAAGAGGGACCCACGAAGCCGGAGGACAACTCAGGAGGTCGTGCAATGCAGGTTAGAGTGCCGGGGACCCAGGCTTGGATGTGCACAAAGGAAATCCTCGAAGAGTGCACAGGAGCTGGAGTAGCTGCAAAACACGCGGTTACCAGCAATGCAGTCTAGCGTGGGGAGGCAAGGACTTACCTCCACCAAACTTGGACTGAAGAGTCACTGGACTGTGGGAGTCACTTGGACAGAGTTGCTGAGTTCAAGGGACCTCGCTCGTCATGCTGAGAGGAGACCCAGAGGACCGGTGATGCAGTTCTTTGGTGCCTGCGGTTGCAGGGGGAAGATTCCGTCGACCCATGGGAGATTTCTTCAGAGCTTCTAGTGCAGAGAGGAGGCAGACTACCCCCACAGCATGCACCACCAGGAAAACAGTCGAGAAGGCGGCAGGATCAGCGTTACAAGGTTGCAGTAGTCGTCTTTGCTACTTTGTTGCAGTTTTGCAGGCTTCCAGCGTGGTCAGCAGTCGATTCCTTGGCAGAAGGTGAAGAGAGAGATGCAGAGGAATTCTGATGAGCTCTTGCATTCGTTATCTAAAGAATTCCCCAAAGCAGAGACCCTAAATAGCCAGAAAAGGAGGTTTGGCTACTTAGGAGAGAGGATAGGCTAGTAACACCTAAAGGAGCCTATCAGAAGGAGTCTCTGACGTCACCTGCTGGCCCTGGCCACTCAGAGCAGTCCAGTGTGCCAGCAGCACCTCTGTTTCCAAGATGGCAGAGGTCTGGAGCACACTGGAGGAGCTCTGGGCACCTCCGAGGGGAGGTGCAGGTCAGGGGAGTGGTCACTCCCCTTTCCTTTGTCCAGTTTCGCGCCAAAGCAGGGCTGGGGGATCCCTGAACCGGTGTAGACTGGCTTATGCAGAGATGGGCACCATCTGTGCCCATCAAAGCATTTCCAGAGGCTGGGGGAGGCTACTCCTCCCCAGCCCTGACACCTTTTTCCAAAGGGAGAGGGTGTAACACCCTCTCTCTGAGGAAGTCCTTTGTTCTGCCTTCCTGGGCCAAGCCTGGCTGGACCCCAGGAGGGCAGAAACCTGTCTGAGGGGTTGGCAACAGCTGCAGTGAAACCCTGGGAAAGGTAGTTTGGCAGTACCCGGGTCTGAGCTAGAGACTCGGGGGATCATGGAATTGTCTCCCCAATGCCAGAATGGCATTGGGGTGACAATTCCATGATCTTAGACATGTTACATGGCCATGTTCGGAGTTACCATTGTGACGCTATACATATGTTGTGACATATGTATAGTGCATGCGTGTAATGGTGTCCCCGCACTCACAAAGTCCGGGGACTTTGCCCTGAACAATGTGGGAGCCCCTTGGCTAGTGCCAGGTTGCCTACACACTAAGTAACTTAGCACCCAACCTTTACCAGGTAAACGTTAGACATATAGGTGACTTATAAGTTACTTAAGTGCAGTGGTAAATGGCTGTGAAATAACGTGGAAGTTATTTCACTCAGGCTGCACTGGCAGGCCTGTGTAAGAATTGTCAGATCTCCCTATGGGTGGCACAAGAAATGCTGCAGCCCATAGGGATCTCCTGGAACCCCAATACCCTGGGTACCTCAGTACCATATACTAGGGAATTATAAGGGTGTTCCAGTATGCCAATGTAAATTGGTGAAATTGGTCACTAGCCTGTTAGTGACAATTTGGAAAGAAATGAGACAGCATAACCACTGAGGTTCTGGTTAGCAGAGCCTCAGTGAGACTGTTAGGCACCACACAGGGAACACATACATATAGGTCACAAACTTATGAGCACTGGGGTCCTGGCTAGCAGGGTCCCAGTGACACATAACAAACATACTGAAAACATAGTGTGTTCGCTATGAGCACCGGGCCCTGGCTGGCAGGATCCCAGTGAGACAGTGAAAACACCCTGACATACACTCACAACCAGGCCAAAAGTGGGGGTAACAAGGCTAGAAAGAGGCCACTTTCACACACAACCCCCCCCCCCAAACGAAGGACAATAAGGCTAACCTTGGCCAGTTGAGACTTTATTGTCTAAGTGGTGGTAAGTAGAGAGTAGCTCTGCAATAGACTGGTTACTCCCTTTATCGTCCACTATATGGTTACTTCCCTGTGGGGATGTAAACCACCCTGTTTGAAGTTTTTTAGCTATGCAACAATGTGAAGATATATTTTCAGAGTTTCTATCAGTAAGTTTTAGTTTAGAGCAGTGGGAATTGTCCACTGAACCTATTTGTAGTGATGAAAATGCCAGACAGGGATACTGTCTCAATAAAGCCATAGCTGGGCAAAAACTTTGTCCATATGGCTGGAAGAGAGAACAGGGGTGCTGTTTCTCTTGATTTGGAGCAGGGCAGGGATACTGTCCTATGAGCTCCACACTAGGGCAGAGATGCTGTCCTAAGTGTTGTGAGGCAGTGCAGGGTTTCTGCACTAAAGTTTATCTGGGAGGATTGGAGGGATGCTTCATGTTAACTAAAATGGTGCTCTTTTTGTCACCAATGTTAGTTATCCCACAGAGAGGTACTTCTACCTCAGGGAGTACAGCTTTGCCAGCTGATGATTCCCTTGGAACAGGTGCCACCCCAGGAGAGGTTTCTCCCACCACAGGAATGATATCCTGATTGGCAGGGTGGTTAGGGGATACTGTGATACCCTTTTTACCTGTTGTTGGAGAGGGATCTTGAGTTTTCAGGCCTTCTCTCCTTTGCTTTTTCATTTCAGTCGAAATGAGAGGGAACAATTCCTCTGGGATGCTCAGCATGGCTGCATGGGCATAAAACTCTACATCAGTCCAACCTGAGGTCTCTAGGTCATTACCTAAGAGACAGTCTACAGGTAAGCTAGGTGATACTACCACCTGCTTAGGGCCAGTAACTCCAACCCAACTAAACTGAATTATAGCTAAGGGAAGAAACTTAGTGGAGTTATGGACATCAATAATCTTATACTGTTGTCCAATGATGTGTTGTTCAGGATGCACTAGGTTTTCAGTCACCAAAGTGATACTGGCACCTGTGTCCCTGTAGGCCAAGGCCTCAACACCATTTATTGAAACTGTCTGCCTGTACTTATCCATTGTAAGGGGACAAGAAGCCAGTGTGGCAAGGTCAATGCCACTAGGTGTGACAGAAACTGTCTTGGGACTGACTACTCAGTTTCTATTATGGACCCATAAGTGAACCCAACTACACCCTTAACTTGACTGTTGCCAGCAGTCCCACCACTAGTACCACTACTGCTAGGGGCACTAGAGCTTGATGTATTAGTGGTGGTAGGCTCAGGGGGTTTACCTGGACAGGACTTATCCCCTGGCCTATGGCCTCTGTTTTTACACACAAAGCACCAAGGCTTTTTAATGTGTGCAGGTTGAGAAGAAGAGGAAGAATTTGTTTTATCCCCACCCCTTGAAGAGTGTTTAAGATTTGAAGAAGGATCTTTGGTTTTACCCTTATCCCCCTGCTTATCTTGAGATTTCTCACCATCTTTCTTCTTGCCCTCCTTGTCACCCCCTGTATGAACTTTTTTGTTCACTCTTGTTCTGACCCACTTGTCTGCCTTCTTTCCCAATTCTTGGGGAGAGGTCAGAACTGAGTCTACTAGATACTTGTGCAACAAATCAGACACACAATTATTAAGAATATGCTCTCTCAGGATTATGATATATAGGCTTTGATAGTCAGAAACTTTACTGCCATGTAACCACCCCTCCAAGGCCTTCACTGAATGGTCAACAAAGTCTACCCAGTCTTGTGAAGACTCCTTTTTGGTTTCTCTGAACTTCATCCTGTACTGTTCAGTGGTTAAGCCATAACCATCTAGGAGTGCATTCTTAAGAACTGTAAAATTATTGGCATCACTTTCCTTCACAGTAAGGAGCCTATCCCTACCCTTTCCACTGAAAGATAGCCATAGGATAGCAGCCCACTGCCTTTGAGGGACCTCCTGTACAACTCAGGCCCTCTCAAGTGCAGCAAACCACTTGTTAATGTCATCCCCCTCCTTGTAAGGGGGAACTATCTTGTGCAGATTCCTAGAATCATGCTCTTTTGCAGGATGACTATTTGGAATACTGCTGCTGCCACCATGGGGTCCTAACCTCAACCTCTGCCTTTCTTTTTCTAAATCAAAGGACTGCCTATCTAAATCCAGCTGTTGCTTCTTGAGCTTCAGCCTGGATTGTTCCACTCTCAATCTATTGAGCTCCCTTTCTAACACTCTGTCATCAGGGTGGGTGGGTTGGGCATGTCTTGATACAGAATAATGGTGTGAATGAACAGAGTGAGACCTAGCCCTAACAGATGGCACTGTAACATTCTGGCCCACAGAAGTAACACTTCTACTGTGATGAGAAGAAACACTATTACTGTGATGTGAATTCACATCAGTACCAGCTATGCTAGGTGGCCTGCTAAGGGGCAGGTTGGAAAGATTCCCTCCCAAATCTTTTGCTAGGGGTGCCCCAGAATCAGAGTGGGAACCATCAGCTAATTTCTCACCAGAAGTTCCAACTAAGGTCTTATCTTGTTCAATGAGCATATTAACCAACAGTTGTCTTGAGGGATTCTTCCCTACCCCTAAACCTCTATCTAAGCAGAGACTCCTTGCTTCCTTCCAGCTAAGGTTGTCATAAGCTATGCTGGACTGATCAAGAGTTTGGCCTGTACCAGACATGATAGACAAGAGTTTAAGGGACAGGAAAAGAAAGAAAACGTTTCAGAACTTTTTAAAGAACAGAAAAAAACTTTTAAAACTTTTAAAGAACTTTTTGAAAGTTTAGAGGTACTTTTCAGCACTTAGCAAAATAAGTGAGAGGAGAAAAGCAAAACTTTTTGGTTAGGTGTACATACACTGAACTTGTTTTGTATATTTTTCTCTTATGAAAAGTACAATGACAAAAGTGGTACGTAGTTGCAAAGTACTTATCCCACCGCTGCACAACCAATGTAGGAGGCTGGACTGGCTTGTAGTGAGTACAAAGGGGTACTTACACCTTGCACCAGGCCCAAGTATCCCTTATTAGTGTAGAGGGGTGTCTAGCAGCTTAGGCTGATAGAAAAGGGAGCTTAGCAGAGCAGCTTAGGCTGAACTAGGAGACGAGTGAAGCTCCTACAGTACCACTAGTGTCACTTGCACAATATCATAAGAAAACACAATACACAGATATACTAAAAATAAAGGTACTTTATTTTTATGACAATATGCCAAAGTATCTCAGTGAGTACCCTCAGTATGAGGATAGCAAATATACACAAGATATAGTACCCAATACCAAAATATGCAGTAATAGCAATAGAAAACAGTGCAAACAATGTATAGTCACAATAGAATGCAATGGGAGCACATAGGGATAGGGGCAACACAAACCATATACTCTAGAAGTGGAATGCTAACCACGAATGGACCCCAAACCTATGTGACCTTGTAGAGGGTCGCTGGGACTGTAAGAAAACAGTGAGGGTTAGAAAAATAGCCCACCCCAAGACCCTGAAAAGTGGGTGCAAAGTGCACCTAAGTTCCCCAAAGAGCACAGAAGTCGTGATAGGGGAATTCTGCCAGAAACAACAACACCAGCAATGCAACAACAATGGATTTCCTGACGAGAGTACCTGTGGAACAAGGGGACCAAGTCCAAGAGTCACGATCAAGTCGGGAGTGGGCAGATGCCCAGGAAATGCCAGCTGTGGGTGCAAAGAAGCTGCCACTGGGTGGTATAAGCTGTGGATTCTGCAAGAACGACAAGGGCTAGAAACGTTTCCTTTGGAGGATGGATGTCCCACGTCGTGAAGAGTCGTGCAGAAGTGTTTCCGTGCAGAAAGACCGCCAACAAGCCTTGCTAGCTGCAAAGGTCACTGTTAGGGTTTTTGGATGCTGCTGTGGCCCAGAATGGACCAGGATGTCGCCAATTGCGTGAGGAGACAGAGGGGGCGTCCAGCAAGACAAAGAGCCCACTCAGAAGCAAGCAGCACCCGCAGAAGTGCCAGAACAGGCACTACAAAGTGGAGTGAACTGGAGCTCACCCGAAGTTGCACAAGAGGGTCCCACGAAGCCGGAGGACAACTCAGGAGGTCGTGCAATGCAGGTTAGAGTGCCGGGGACCCAGGCTTGGCTGTGCACAAAGGAAATCCTCGACGAGTGCACAGGAGCCGGAGTAGCTGTAAAACACGCGGTTCCCAGAAAAGCAGTCTTGCGTGCGGAGGCAAGGACTTACCTCCACCAAACTTGGACTGAAGAGTCACTGGACTGTGGGAGTCACTTGGACAGAGTTGCTGAGTTCAAGGGACCTCGCTCGTTGTGCTGAGAGGAGACCCAGAGGACCGGTGAGGCAGTTCTTTGGTGCCTGCGGTTGCAGGGGGAAGATTCCGTCGACCCACGGGAGATTTCTTTGGAGCTTCTAGTGTAGAGAGGAGGCAGACTACCCCCACAGCATGCACCACCAGGAAAACAGTCGAGAAGGCGGCAGGATCATTGTTACAAGGTCACAGTAGTCGTCTTTGCTGCTTTGTTGCAGTTTTGCAGGCTTCCAGCGCGGTCAGCAGTCAATTCCTTGGCAGAAGGTGAAGAGAGAGATGCAGAGGAACTCTGATGAGCTCTTGCATTCGTTTTCTAAAGAATTCGCCAAAGCAGAGACCCTAAATAGCCAGAAAAGGAGGTTTGGCTACTTAGGAGAGAGGATAGGCTAGCAACACCTGAAGGAGCCTATCAGAAGGAGTCTCTGACATCACCTGCTGGCCCTGGCCACTCAGAGCAGTCCAGTGTGCCAGCAGCACCTCTGTTTCCAAGATGGCAGAGGTCTGGAGCACACTGGAGGAGCTCTGGGCACCTCCCAGGGGAGGTGCAGGTCAGGGGAGTGGTCACTCCCCTTTCCTTTGTCCAGTTTCGCGCCAAAGCAGGGCTGGGGGATCCCTGAACCGGTGTAGACTGGCTTATGCAGAGATGGGCACCATCTGTGCCCATCAAAGCATTTCCAGAGGCTGGGGGAGGCTACTCCTCCCCAGCCCTGACACCTTTTTCCAAAGGGAGAGGGTGTAACACCCTCTCTCTGAGGAAGTCCTTTGTTCTGCCTTCCTGGGCCAAGCCTGGCTGGACCCCAGGAGGGCAGAAACCTGTCTGAGGGGTTGGCAGCAGCAGCTGCAGTGAAACCCTGGGAAAGGTAGTTTGGCAGTACCCGGGTCTGAGCTAGAGACTCGGGGGATCATGGAATTGTCTCCCCAATGCCAGAATGGCATTGGTGTGACAATTTCATGATCTTAGACATGTTACATGGCCATGTTCGGAGTTACCATTGTGACGCTATACATATGTCGTGACATATGTATAGTGCACGCGTGTAATGGTGTCCCCGCACTCACAAAGTCCGGGGAATTTGCCCTGAACAATGTGGGAGCACCTTAGCTAGTGCCAGGGTGCCCACGCACTAAGTAACTTAGCACCCAACCTTTACCAGGTAAAGGTTAGACATATAGGTGACTTATAAGTTACTTAAGTGCAGTGGTAAATGGCTGTGAAATAACGTGGACGTTATTTCACACAGGCTGCACTGGCAGGCCTGTGTAAGAATTGTCAGATCTCCCTATAGGTGGCACAAGAAATGCTGCAGCCCATAGGGATCTCCTGGAACCCCAATACCCTGGGTACCTCAGTACCATATACTAGGGAATTATAAGGGTGTTCCAGTATGCCAATGTAAATTGGTGAAATTGGTCACTAGCCTGTTAGTGACAATTTGGAAAGAAATGAGAGAGCATAACCACTGAGGTTCTGGTTAGCAGAGCCTCAATGAGTCAGTTAGGCACCACACAGGGAACACATACATATAGGTCACAAACTTATGAGCACTGGGGTCCTGGCTAGCAGGGTCCCAGTGACACATAGCAAACATACTGAAAACATAGGGTTTTCACTATGAGCACCGGGCCCTGGCTGGCAGGATCCCAGTGAGACAGTGAAAACACCCTGACATACACTCACAACCAGGCCAAAAGTGGGGGTAACAAGGCTAGAAAGAGGCTACTTTCTCACACCAACATACAAGGAAATCCACAGATGCAGCACCGTACACACAGACGTGCACAACATCCCATACAATCCCACAAGCAAGCAAACACATAACAACTTGCACATGGCACAACCTATCTACCCAGCTCATGCAACAACACAGACACAACCCATACACAGACTATAAACACTGTTGCACACAGATGTCACACCACCATGTAGAAGGAAACCAGAACAAGAATCTCAACTTGCCAAGTACAGCAATGTGTGCAGATGTATATTTTAAACAAAGTATAAAAATGAACTATATACAAAATGTGCCAAATGGCAAGTTCAATGTCTGGAAATGTAGGACACATTGTCCATATCATGGCCCCCAACTTGACTCCTGACAGCAAATAGACCTCCACGTCAGAGGGGCATCTTTGGGACAGGTAGGCACCTCAGGGGTTTAGGGGTGGTGGAGGTGGCTAGGATTTGGAAGGGGCATGTCTCGGTTTGGAATTGGGAGGGGAGACTTTGGCTATGGGAGGGGTGGATTATTTTCTGGGTGGAGGAGAAGGGGAAACACCAGAGGGGGCACCCGAACAATGGGAGGTGGAAGGGCTGGGAGAGGGGCAGGGGGACACAATGTTTATGGGTAACATGGGGTGGGAAAGGAGTAGGGAAGAAGTCAAAGGTTGCAAGGAAGACTTTTTTAGGTACATGGGTGGTCACATGATTGAGGGTTGGGAGTGGAGGCAGAGGGAGTGCTCATCTGATATGTTGGTATGCTGTACGTGGATGCTGGTGTGTGCAATGTGTACATGTCTATGGTTGGTGAATGAAGGGTGGGTGAGTGGGTGCATGTGCCTTTATTGGGAGGAAGGGGTAGAGATGCAGGGACAAGGAATGTGAGAAGTGTGAGTGAATGTTTGGGTGGTGTGTGGAAGTGAGGAGGATGTGCTGCACGTGGCAGAGAAGGTAGTCGTGGTGTGTGTGAATGTGGTGCTTATGTCTGTCTTTGCGCACCTTGTCTATTGTAGTGGGTGCATGCTGGTCTGCAGGTGTGCCGTGGATGGGTGTAGGGAGAGGGGTTATGGATTGGAAACATGTAGCTGGAGGTGGGACAGTAGATGAAGGGACACTGGCTGCCATCAACGAGGAGGCCAGAGCCTGAAACTATCTCTGTAGACCAGACAAGGCACCGTGAATGCCTTCCAGGAACGCATTGGACTGCTACACCTGGGATGCTGGTCCCTGGATGCATTCACAATGGGTGTCTGCCCCACAGACATGGGCCTCAGGAAGTCAATAGTCTCCTCACTGAGGGCAGCAGGGGCTGACTGGGGCAGGGCAGAGGTTCCTGTGGTGAAGGAGATGCCCACCCTCCTGGGTGAGGGGGCATGGGCAACTGAATGGGGAGCTATAGGGAGGGCGGTGCTGGTAAGGGAGGTAGTCTATTAGATGTGATGGTTGCTCCAGTCTGCTACTCCCCTTGCCCTCCATCCCACTGGTCCCTCGGCTTTGCCGTAGGCCTCATGGGTCCCGTAGGCTGCTGCATCCCCACTCATCGGTGCCCTTCCTCCTTCGCCAAATGATGCTAATGCAGAAATAGAAAGAGGTGGAGAAAGAAGGAGGGTGGGAGAAACAGAAAGGGAGGAAATGGTGATAACCCACACATCCACTTCACATTCAAACAATACATATATTATCTCCTGCCAGGAAAACAAGAGACCATTTTGCAGTCATGAACAATACAATCATGCAAGCGATACCCAAACTTATCAGCGATCACTTCGTCCCTGCAGCCTATACACCTGATTGAAAACTCCTACATGCCTGTTAACTGGCTAAATGACTGATCCAACAATTCAACCCATTAACATACCCAACCACATGTCAGTCATGACAGGATGAAACAAATCTGACCTCAGAGGAACTGTGCACACAAACTAAATGACAGGAATGTGTGGAGTACATTCGGTACAGAGGTCTATTGATGTTGCAATTGAAGCAATCACAATGTTAACGAAACATACCTGTCATTACCCAAATACAGTGCCAATAAGATCATCTTGTACTACTACAGTACACACAGAGATGGAAGATTCAGCAAGTGAAAGGATAGAACATTTGAGTGATCCATATGTATTGTTGAATGTGTGTCACAGTACCTCCACTTCTGTTCCTGCATGGCTCTACATAGATAACGTGCCAATCTCCAACATGATTGATGTGACAGTTAGGACTGTACACTCTGTAAATCTCATCTGACCACATAAATCCCAAGTCCAGTGAGGGTCACAGTACACAACCATGCAGAAGTAAACCTAACAGTCTACACTTACCTCTTTGTGGCTGCTGTGCTGCCCTTAAGCTCCCATCTAAGTCTGGGTAGGCCACTACCAGTATGCCGGCCATTGGGGTTCAGGGTCCGACAGGCACCACTTCCACACTAGGAGGTCATCCCCAGCTGGGCCTATGGGGTCTTCCGGGCCCAGTGTTTCAGGTCAACCACCCCTTCCTGCAGTGGGTGCTCCACCTTCTATAGACCCCCAGGGTCGCACTTCCTTGCCGATGGCTCTCTATAACCCTTTTTTCTGGTGGGCCCTGACCTGCATGGGATTTTTTTTTTAAATGGGGGACATGATGTAAATGATACCAATACAGGTGCAACTGTTGGCAACACGCAACATACACGGACCATGCACACTGCTAATATACCACACACATCATGTGCATGTAAAACCCCAAATCAGTCATAACATGTCAATGTGCACACACCTTCATTGTCAAACACCACCCAAAATGTGGGACAAAGGACGTTGTACTGACCTGTTGCCCTGGAGCACCGTACAACCACCCATGCAGGGGTAGGACCCCTTCCTGCAGCCTCTCCAGCTCCTCACTTGTGAAGGCTGCAGCCTCATCCCCTACAGTGCGTGCCATAGTTGCTCCAAGATTCAGGACATATCAGCATACAAAGTGGAGGTCTTCCTTGCCCGAATGCCGGGAGTCAAGTTAGCTGGCAAACAAAAAAATGCAGTTATAACCGCAGCGGTCATGACAATCACTGCCGGTGTTGATCGCCATTCGTCCCAATTATCCATTGACGTTAATGTTATCCAAAGAGAAGTTGCATGGTGGTTCCAACCGCCTTCCGCCATGATGACTGCTGCCGGTGGAATAAGGTCACTTCCATCTGCCAATGAGTACACAATAGGCGTATGTTGCATGACTTTCCAGGGTTCACACTGCGCCATTACCTGCATATCGTCACAAATTGATTCATTGAGGTTACACTTTGTGGATAATCACATATATAGTGAGTGTCAGGTGACATCACCACACTTGTCACTACAGTTGTCAGTATTGACAATCCTTATGGTGGAACACAAGGAAGGTGTAAATTTACATGTCATGTACACGTCTATTGTCACAGGGATTATGTGGCATTGTCTGGTTAGGAATGGAGTGTTGAATAATGTTTCTTCCCACAATATGCCAGCCAACTTACATGACCAATACTTTGTGATTGTTGTGATTGGTGCACAACATTGTAAGAGATTCCCAGATTGCTGTTTGTCTCCCTGCCTAGATATCGCCAAAATGGAGTGATGAGGAATGCACCAATTAACCGGCCACTCGTAGTTCTTGAAACCATGGAAGAGTGCCACATCATTCTGACCTATCGACTGAACTGTTTGTGCATCAGGGAACTGGTCGCCCAGTTGAAGCCAGCCCTCCTGCTGGCTTTGAGAAATCCCCATGCCATCCCTCCAACAGTCCACCTGTTGTCAGTCTGGCATTTTCTGGTGCGTGGCTCTTTTCAGGTAACTGTGGGACTAGCTGTGGGGATATCACAGCCCAAGTTCAGTGAGGTGTTGCAGGATGTGCTGGATGCCCACCTCAAGCATGTGAACAGGTACAATAAGTTCCCACAACATGCACATTTGGCCACTGTTAAAGCAGCCTTCTACAATATATCAAATGTCCCACATGTAATAGGGGCCATTGATGGGACTCACATCACCTTGGTACCTCTGAGGGCCAATGAACAGGTCTACAGAAACTTGAAGAGTACATATTAGCTCAATGTACAAGTGATGTGTCGTGCAGACAAGTACTTAACACATGTAAACGCAAACTTCTTTGTATCAGTACATGATTCCTATGTCCTGAGGATCAACAGTGTCCGTGAATTGATATCACAGCTACAGGGAGAAAGGGCCTGGCTCATATGTATGTACACTGTTCTCCATGTCAGACATTTGTACTCCTTTCTACACAGTCTGCACTCTGCCTAGCATTGTCACCTATAGTCATGTCCCCTTTTCTACACCTCAACCCCGACCTGCCCTGGCTCCTGACACCTGTTGGATGTCTAACTACAGGAGGGGAGATCCAGTACAATGAGGCACATGGCTGGATGAGGTGAGTATTTGAGAGGACTTTCGGTCTCCTGAAAGCTAGATTTCGTTGCCTCCATGTGTCCGGTGTCGCCTTACAATACCGGCCAGGAAAAGTCTGCAAGATCTTTGTTGCATGCTGCATGCTCCATAATCTGGCCCTCAGAAGGCCCATCCCACTGTTGGAGGAGGGGGAGATTGATGTTGGAGCAGTGTTTGGTGCTTGTGACTCTGATGCTGAGGAGGAGGCAGACAAGGGTAAGGCACATAACAACAGGACTGACCTGATTCTTCACTACTTTCAATGTGCAGGTATGTGTGATTTGCTCGTCATCTGCACTTGGAATATGTATTGTTAAAGCCAGTCTGTATCCAGATTTTGCATGCATCAAGGTGTGTGTGGGGACTACAGCTTTCCATCTTGGTTTCCGACCCTCAAAGGTAGCTGACCATGAGGGGTAATGGAAATGCATTGCTGCTAATGACATGTGTGAAATGCCGGTGCCATTACAGAATCAATCAATCAATAAAATTTCAATCAATCAATTAAATTTATAAAGCGCGCTACTCACCCGTGAGGGTCTCAAGGCGCTAGGGGCTGCTTCTCGAAGATCCAGGGCTTGAGCTGCCTCCGTAAGGCGAGGTGGTCCTGGGTGGTCCTAAGGTGGGCGGGGAGGGAGTTCCACGTCTTGGCTGCCAGGTAGGAGAAGGATCTCCCACCCGCAGTAGTACGGCGGATGCGAGGGACGGCGGCGAGTGCGAGGCTGGTGGAACGAAGTAGACGGGTGGGCGTGTAAAAGGTGAGGCGACGGTTGAGGTATTCAGGGCCCTTGTTGTGGAGGGCTTTGTGTGCGTGGGTGAGGAGCCTGAAGGTGATCCTTTTGTTGACGGGGAGCCAGTGCAGGTGTCTCAGGTGGGCGGAGATGTGGCTGTGGCGGGGTACGTCAAGGATGAGGCGTGCGGAGGCGTTTTGTATTCGCTGAAGACGTTTCTGAAGTTTTGCGGTGATTCCTGCGTATAGGGTGTTTCCGTAGTCTAGGCGGCTCGTGACAAGGGCGTGGGTCACAGTTTTTCTGGTATCGGTGGGGATCCAGCGGAAGATCTTTCGGAGCATGGGGAGAGTGAGGAAGCAAGAGGAGGAGACGGCATTGACTTGTTTGGTCATGGTGTGAAGGGGGTCCAGGATGAATCCGAGGTTGCGTGCGTGGTCTGAGGGGGTCGGTGCGTTGCCCAGGGCAGTGGGCCACCAGAAGTCGTCCCTGGCGGACGGGGTGTTTCCGAGTATGAGGACTTCTGTTTTGTCTGAGTTCAGCTTCAGGCGGCTGAGTTTTATCCATTCTGCAACGTCTTTCATTCCATCCTGCAGGTTGGTTTTGGCGGTGGCTGGGTCTTTGGTGAGGGAGAGTATCAGCTGGGTGTCGTCGGCATAGGAGATAATGTTGAAGTTGTGTTTGCATGCGATGTCGGCGAGGGGGCTCATGTAGACATTGAAGAGAGTCGGGCTGAGCGAGGAGCCCTGTGGGAAGCCACAGATGATCTCGGTGGGATCCGAGGGGAACGGCGGGAGGTAGACTGTTTGGGAGCGGCCAGAGAGAAAAGAGGCGATCCAATCCAGGGCCTGTCCTTGTATACCGGTGGAGCGGAGGTGGGATATTAGGGTGCGGTGGCAGACGGTGTATGGTGGTGCCAAAGGTTTTGAGTCCTCAGTCTGCCTGTTTGGGTAAAGGTAAGGGGGACTTATCAGTCTTGTCTTGCTGCGTAGGCTTGTCATGCTGCATTGTCAGCTGCTGTGTGGCAACTACCTGTTCCTGACTACTCAGGGAGGTGAACAGTACAGGATGTTACCTATGTGACATCTTTCCTGTCCTACACATGTGTGTGAGTGACATGGAGGCCCTTCCATATGTGGTATCCTAGCTGCTGGGACTGTCATCCTGTGTTTGTATTCAACTGCTGTTGATGTATGACTGTGGATTACATACCTTACAATATTGTGCGTAATTCAGTGTAATTTTCCCATCTCTGTTTGCAATCTTCTTACTGAATTGCCTGTTGGTATCGTTGACTTTGAATGTTACTACAATATGGATGTACTTACACAACTGCTGGAGTATCCCACTACATCTGTCACTTTAGCATTGTTGTGGTGACAACATGTGTATATATTTGTTGCAGAATTGCCACTACAGACAATGAAGAGACATGCAGCATATCTTGTGATAGTTGGTGTTTATTTAGTATACAACATCACAGTCCAAAGGAGTGGGGTATTGGTCTAGGTGAAGATCAGAGTGGGTGGAACAGTTGATTGTTTCACAGGTCCTGTATCCATTTGCCTTGGAATGATGGGACCTCTGTATTGAACAGCCAACAGTGTGTAACAGTGGCACACAAGGGTGACAGTTCAGAAGAGGGATCACTTCCTGGTGGGGGATTGGTTTTTGCCTTAGGTCTTGCAGGATGTCTGGATTGCTGACTTCTTTTATGGAGGAGGTCCCTCAGCTGCAGAGTTAATGGTGCTGATGGCCTGGGGGTACTCCTGCTGGGCCTCCATTCCACTAGCAGGTGCTGATGTTGAGAGAAGTGGTGTTGACTGACTATTGGATGGGACCTGCTGTTGGGTGAAGGATGTCAGCAGGATGTTGTTCAGTTCTTTGAACTCTCCTAACATGGAGACCATGGTGGAATTGAGTGCCTGCCACTTCTGCATGGCCTCCTGGTGGTATTCCCCCTGCAGCCTTTGGGTGTCTGCAAGGTGGTCATATTTGGCCCATCCTGTCCTAGGATTGGAGGTAGTCTCCCAGGACTCTGGAGACAGCCTTCTGGCCAGTCGTGTCCTGTATCAGCATCATCTCTTGGCCCACTATTGCCCTCCCACTGGCCCTTGAACCCTGTGCCCCCTCCCACTGACACCTGGACCACCATTGTCTTTGGTTTGCACCACTGACTCCTGCTCCTGTCCTGTGGGGCACACTGATGATTGATGTGACCTTCGGACAGAGGTTTGGGAAGTTTGGCTTTTCTGTGCAATGGATGCTACAGGGGAGGTGGTTTCAATTGTGGGCAGGGTGAGGCTGGTGGTGGTAGACTGATCACTCATGCCTGATGGGCTAGGTTCATCATCCATATCCAGACATCCAGGGGATTCATCCACTATTGGACCTGCTTCTAGGCCTAGGCATTCTGTCTCTGGCCTCCTCTGTTGTATTGCAGTACTTGGGAGACCTGTGGAAAGAGGGGTATTGTGTCACAAGATGATATTGCAGAAGTGATACACATGGTTGTGTGCCATCATTGACTGGATTTGCAGGGCAGTAATGGCATTGACAGTTACTAGACCACTGCTTGTGTTTCCATCAGTGGAATGTTCAATGGTCCTATTTTGGGGAATAGTTTATAATTGTCTTGCTACTGTCATTGCCATGTACTTTTGTGCATTCCAAATACTTTGTGGTGAAGGGGAGTGACATGGTTTAATGTGCAAGTGCATAGATGTGAAGTTGATGTAGCAGCCTTGCAAGGGTAGAGAGTGTTGCATTGTGGTAGTTGTAGTACTTTCTGCAGTGTGGGGTATCCATGTACTAGGTGGGCCTGTAAAGGAATGTTGTCAGTAGGGAGCTGTGGCATGCAAGGGTGGATATTGGGTCCCTGGTGTGTTTGTGCACATTAGGGTGCTGTGAGGGGGTGAAAGGGTAGTGGGGGTACATGCTGTTCACGGGGACATGTTGGCTGGAGTGTGTAGTTGACTTACCAGTGTCCAGTCCCCTAGGTACTCCCATCAGCCCTACTGGGTGTAGGATGGCCAAGACTTCCTCCTCCCACAATGATAATTCTGGAGGAGGTGGTGGGGTCTAACACCAGTCTTCATGATGGAGATTTGGTGCCTTGAAACCATGGTCTGTACCTTTCCCTGTAGGTCATTCCACCTCTTCCTAATGTCCTCCCTTGTAAGTGGATGGCTCCCCACAGTGTTCACCCTGACGACTATCCTTCTCCACAAGTAGTTTTTCCAGGCAATGGATGTCTGCTGGCCCTGGGCTCCAAACAGTTGCAGCTCCACTCTGATAATTTCATCGACCATTACCCTCAGCTCCTCGTCTGTGGATCTGTTTTTTTTTTTTTTGTGGTGCCATGGTGGTTAGGTTGTGGGTTGGGGTGTGTGTGTTGTGCAGGGATGCTGGGTGTGCTGTATGTTGGTGTGAGTTTGGTAATGGGATGTGCGTGTGTTTGTGGTGTTTGTGTGAAGTGGTTTGTTGTGTGATGCATGTTCGGTGTGATGGTGCCTGTGATATCTAGGTGCCTTCTTTCAGTGTGCTCTTGCCTTGCTCTGACAAAGTTTCTGGGTGGCTGGGTATGCGTGGGGGTGTGTTCTGTAGTGCTGTGGCCAGGTGTGTGTATGTGTATCAGGTGTGGGGTAATGGCTTTGTCCAATGTGGTTCAGTGTTCCAGTGAAGGTGCATTTTTTCCTGCGGCAATTCGGACCGCCAGTGGAATAGTGCTGTATTGAGGAAATAGTTGGTTCAGTGAATTTTATAGTAGCCTTTTTGGGAAGCATATAGTCAGTTATAAGGGGCCAAGCTATCTCTAGCACTGAGGGAATAAAATGGGAGCTGGAGCAACAATACTTGGTATATAGAAGACCAAATTTAAATGAAAGAATGGAGTTAAAAAGAGAGAAATACAGAGGACACAATCTATGAATAAGGCTTTGGAATTATTAACTAGCCAGATTGCAATATTTATATGAATTTGTCGACAAATAAGGGAAATTCATAGGGTATAGTAAAAAAGAACAATCCTGTAGATTCACTGGAGTATTTAAAAACAAGATGGGTTCCCTGGTCACCAGAAGTGACAATATGGAATAGGAATTTCAAAATCAAGTGTGGATATGATTCACATCCAGCTTTAAGATGGAGGCCTCACATCTAGTGGGTTTTGTGTGGGGCATTTCCCAGCTCATAGATTGAGAATGACAGTGAATACTGGGGGTGGAACTGTGAACAGAAGAAATTCCAAAAACATCACCAGACCTAATAGTGGGAAGGTCCCAGTTGGAAAAGGTTTACCTCTGTAATCCTTTAATTGTCTCTCCAACTGGCTGGTCCGCTGGTTAATATATGAAATGATGAGATTGGAAGGATTCTTGTCCCACGGCATATAGATAGCAACAATTGTACTTCTTCAAGAAAAGAGGAAGTTGAAGACAATTGCAAGTTGTACCATTCAATATTGCTAGTAAAATAGAGGCTTAATGTCTGATTTTAAAAATGGACAGTACTCAGTCTGTCACATTTAGGGATCATCATCATGTCAGTCGGCATTTATGTACCTTGGAAGGAACCACTATCATGTTGGTTCTTCTCAATCGGTTAAGACAGTTGTTCACCAAAGTTTTAATAACTTTTGTATCCCAAAGAGGGAGTTTGATTTAGAAGTCAAAAAAGCGAACAGCCCCCAAACCCTGAGATTGTTCACAGGGTTTGGAGGTCAATAGTTATTTGTTTTTTCTGACAGACAGGAAAAAAGGCATTTCACCGTCCACCCTATATAGTGTATAAGGTATGATGTCCTCCCTTTAACATTCCTTACCGTCAATCTGCCGCAGAACATTTTCTGTTGATGAAGCCAATGGGGCCTCTATTGATAGAAAACTAATAGTGCAAACATCTCTAAATGAGGGAGCAGACCAGAGGTTTGGTGGTCAGGGCACGCTGTCACATTTGCAACGGGGTACAGTGTCAGCCAAATTCTAAATCAGCCCCTGAGATCCTGAAAAAGTATTGGAAGTCAGCTCATGAGAGTAACCAATCAGGTTTTAGATGTGGTAGGGGGACACACTGTAGTTTAGGATATCGATATGTATACATGACTACACAAATCAAATCCATGAGCTGTTAGGAGTCCTGTCATTGGATGCAGATGAAAATTTTGACTTTGTGGAATGGTCATACATGATGGGTAATTCTAGATTCGGGCCTACATTCATAACCTGGATCACACTGTAATATGTCTCCTCTGGTTAGAATTAGAGTGAATAGGACTATGTCATCACCATTTCCATTGGGCAGAGACCAGATATGAGGGTATCCCCTGTCACTGATGCTTTTTATCTTGGCACTGGAGCTGCTTGGATGTTGGTCGAGAAAGGGTGCCTTAATTAAAATTGCTTGCAGATGTATAAAGGCCCACAAGTGTATATGTAAAGGATCTTACATATTTTCAGAGTATTTGCTCAATACCATGGGTTCAGAATAAACTGGGACAGATCTATATGTTAACCAGTACATTGGAGGAGATGATAGGGTACTACTCCCCATTGTAGATCATGACTGATGGGTTTAGTTACCTTGAATTCTTTGAATTTTAGAGACATATCCTCTAAAGATAACTGAAAAACGTATATCACAATGTGAAACATTGGAGATCATCATTGTTATCATTGCTAGGGAGGCCAGCACTACATATAATTATATTATCCCATAATATCTCCATTCTGTAAATAATATAGCACACTAGATACTGGAGGAGTTCCATAGAAAAAAACGCATTAACACTGAGAATATTGTTGTTGGGCAGGAGTGAGCTGAGAATAGCACTGCCAGTGCTTGATCAGACATCTACAATGGCAGCAGTGTGCTCTGATATTTATGCAACTACTAATCAATAGCATAACAATAAAATCTTTTTCTTGGGGTTAACAGATAGTTAGCAGTTCATGGTATAAATACACTTACCAACCTGGCTAGGGTCACAGAAATTGTAGTTAGGATGTGGACAGTAGCATGACATGTTTTGGTATGGGTGAACACCATTATGGAATGACCCCCGCTATGGCATAGTAAGACCTGCAAGAGTCTTTTAAACATGCAGTACGATTGGAACGACTTAAGCATTTGCAACTCACAGAGTCACTGTGGCCCACGTCACAAGGAGGTAGCAGAATTATAGGATCGTAACAGAAATTATACCTAAAAAAACAGAATTGCTAGTATATGGAATGCTGATCAACAACACTCTTAGTACACTCTCTGCAGTGAGAACAAATGGGAGGCAAATTATATAGTATTGGAGGAGGTCATACAAGAGGCACAAATGAGAGCAATTAGAGTAGGACTCTGACTGATGGAACTAAAGCTGCTGCAAACAATCTGTTAAAAATGGGAAAGGTGAACTTGGAGAGTGCCTCAGTGGTTGAGGGTAAACAGGAACAGGGACTACGGGCCTAATTTGGATGTTGGCAGTAGCGGTCCCACCGTCGGTTTTGTGACTGAAAACCTCGGCTGTCCACCTTCTAGATTTAGATATTGGCAGTCCCTTAGGTGAAAGACCACCAGAGTTCAGCCATCACTGCCAAGAAATTCCATTTGCCATCAAAGACACAATAGGAAATAGTGGCTGAAGGCGGGACTCCAGCTACACTTACCACCAAGCAGGTTTGGATCTGCCTTTTTACCAAGATAAAAGTAGAGGTCCGACCTCCAAGTCTGAGTTGGAGGATTGGGGCAATAGGTGTGAAAACACACTCATTTTCCCGATTCCACAGGACTCTCCATCACTGCTGCCACGGGACCATGGACATACCACAAGCCCTGTCACTGGATATGAAGCTATGGAACCCACATTGGCTGTGTACATATGAAAAGGAACTCTGCAGAAATATACATGTCACAATACTTTTGACAGAAGTATGTCAGACTAGGGTGGGGACACACTAGTATGCAACACATATCACACACATACACAAATGTCATTGTGATGTCATCATTAATTAACAAATCTATGTTGGCACTACAAATACAGAACAAACACACCTGTCAACTGTGCCCATGTGTGCACATTGCCAGGAGATGCATATCTGTTCTTTTGTTTTACGAGCTGTGGGTGTGTGAGTCAGTAAGTGTATGTGTGTGTCTGAATGGCTGGGTGAGGTGGATGGAGCTAGAGTGTGATGTGGTTGTGTCAATATGTGTGCATATGGGTCTGATGCTGCTGTGTATGTTGTGTTGCTACATGCAGCATTCATCTGAGTGGTGTTGTGTGGCAGTCGATGTTGCGACGTGTGTAGTTGTGCTTGTGTGTGCATGTTGTTTAGATGTGTGAGTAGTTGTGTTGGTTGTTGTGTTTGTGTTGTGTGTGGGTGCAGTGTCAAAAGTGGGTGTGTTGTTTCATGGATGTTCAGGAATGTGTGTCTGCGGCATGTCTGTGTTGTGTTGTGGTGGAATAGCAATGGATACGGGTGGGCATGTGGTGTGTTGTGTCATGTGTAATGCAGGGGGAACCATGTGGCATAGGTAGTGTGTGTGTGTGTGTGAGACTTACCGCTATTCTGTAGCCATTGCCATTAATCACTTGTCTATTGAGTCCTGCAATGTTCTCCCTCCATCAGCGAACCTCTGCCAGTACAACATCTGAATATGGCGGGTGTTAGACTGTCAACTTTGCAGTTTTCACGGGTCCACCACCGATGCGTCCATTGTATTGCATTACGTTTGTGATGGAGTATTCCCTCCGCCAAGATCTAAATCAGGCCTCAAATCTAAGGGACAGCTTTGATTAAACTGTACATGCCTTAATCTTGTAATGAGAACTCATTGTTAGAAAAAAGGGTGAAGTTTGTATCACTAGCTAAATGAAATTAAAGATGCCTGTAAACCACAACTTTTAAGGAATGGTGTGCAAATCTAAACGTGCACAAGCTTCACACATTATGACAGGTGATGCTCCAAGAAATATGGAAAACTCTTGCAGCCACAAAGGAGATACAGGGCTCTACGTGGGTAAAATGAATAAGGAAATACAAATATTGAGAGATAGAAACAGGACTGTTTAAAAAAACAACTAATGAAAGCATTGCTTAGGATATCTTGATTGTGATGTACTTTACCATGTAAACTCTATGAGGTATGCAGTATAACATATTATATTAAAGAAATGATAATACAAATATTTAAAAGAATATATTTTAACCCCTTGTGTGCCCTGGACGAGTTGGCCATGGGCGCCGTCTGCTGAGGACGAGACCAGCTCGTCCTGCACCTGGCCCACGGGGAAGCTAGCCCTCCCCCTGGGCCTCCCACCCACACCTCCCCATCAAGAAGAAAGGGGATTTGCTTCCCCTTTCCCCCCGACCCCCTCCCAGACAATCTGATGACATCAGCGTGCTCACAGCGCATCGAAGTCCTCAAGTGCTGCTGGTGACGCGCTGGAAGTCATTTGCTTCCAGTGCATGGAGAGAGAGGACAGAAAAAAGGTGAGTCCTCGCTCTTTGGGGGTTTTTTGGGGGTGAAAACAGACACAGGGGAAAAGGAAAGAGTTTTTCCTTTCCCCTGTGCCTGTTTTCAATGGATCCCTTCTCCACAATCATGGGCGAGGCCCGCAATCGTAGAACAGGAATCCACCACTAGACACCAGGGATGACTTTTGTAGTTTATTTTGGGGAGCGACCCCTTAGGCAATTTTCTTTTTTTTTCCCTTTGTTTTCTTTTGGTTTGTTGTGGGTGCCCCCTTTAGCAAGGGTTGCCCCCCCAACAGGAATACAGAACTGTTGGCCATTTCTGCCCCCCTTGGGGACAGATCAGCCTATTTTTTTCTACACCCATCTGCCCCAAGGCGGGCAGAATCCACTTAGGCACATGGAAAATTTCTAAATGCTTTGTGGTGGGTTGTCAACTGGCGAAGGTTTTGCATTCGTCTTTATAACATTTTATTTCTTCTTTTTGTTCTAGTGAAAAGCTTTTGCTTCCTTTGGTGTGGCTCCTTGCAGTTTTGGCAGTGGTTGACCTGTGGTTTGCATAGTTGCATGTTTTAGGTAAGTAAAAACAATTTACTACAAATAAGTAATGCTGCCCTGCATGAATGACATGTTTGTAGGGGGTGTACCAAATGCAGGATTGTGTGTGGAATTGTCCTTAGATTTGTGCACAATGATATTTGTGTTGTCTTTTTTCTTTTTAGTGGGATATGATTGGTGATTGCTGTGTCCGTGCAGAGTAGTTGCTGGTAAGTCTAGCTTTTTCAGGCAAGTGAGTGGTATAGTTTTTGAGTACATAACTCTTTTCATAAAGCCACACTTTGTTTATTACTTATTTTAGACAGTGCTGGTTGTTGTTGGTGCATTTTTTAAGTTACACTTCTTAGAAAGGCTCATGGCTATCCGCAGAGTGACCGCTCAGAATGTTGTTGGCATGCTTTTTGTGTCCTCTTCTGACCATGATTATGAGACTGACTCTGCATCTGAGGCAGAGGAGGAAGTGAGGGATTCTGGCAGTGAGTTTTTTATCAGAGAGAAATCTTCTGATGAGGAAGCCACTCTGAGTGCAGATGAAGGGCCTGTTTTAGAGGAGGACACTGATGTGCAAATGGGGCTGAAAGGTTTCCCATTGGAAGACTTGACACCTGGGTTGCCCAAAAGATGGAGCAGCCACAGTTGCCTGCCTTTACTGGTCTCCCAGGGTGTAGAATAATACGGAAACCTTCTACCTGTCAATTTCTTTGAGTTGTTTATAGATGATGTATTTTGGAAGATTGTTGAGCAGACTAATTTGTGTGCGGAGCAGTATTTGAGGGACAATGCTGCCAGACTTAATTCTCAGTCTAGAGCTACCCAGTGGATTCCCAGATATCTGGAAGAGATAAAAAAGTTCTTGTGTTTGACTTTTTTGATGGGGTTTATAAGGAAGCCGTCACTGGCTTCTTATTGTTCTACTAGTCCCTTGATGGCAGCGGCTATATATTTTCTGAAACTATGACTCGTATTCGGTATTTACTTCTACTTCGGATGCTGCATTTTGTTGACAATGCTTTAACCGTGCCACAAGATCACCCTGATTGTGATTGTCTTTTTAAGATTAGGTCTCTCCTTGATCATTTTGTAGATCGGTTTTCAGAGGTCTATGTTCCAGACAAAGAAATAAGGGCCAGATGTATCAAGCCGTTTGCATGGTGTAAACTGCAAAAATCGCAGTTTGCGCCATGCAAACGGCCTAACGCGATGCACATTCACAAATTGCAAATCGGTACTGACTCGCAATTTGTGAATGCGACTCGCAAATAGGAAGGGGTGTTCCCTTCCTATTTGCGACTCGCATCGCAATTCAGTATTGCTTTGTGACCGCGAATGCGGTCGCAAAGCAACTCGCAGTTACCACCAGTGTCACACTGGTGGTAACTCATTCGCAAAAGGGAAGGGGTCCCCATGGGACCCCTTCCCCTTTGTGAATGTCGACAAAAATATTTTTTCAGAGCAGGCAGTTGTCCTATGGACCACTGCCTACTCTGAAAAAACTAAACCAAATGGTTTTGGAATTTTTCTCATTTTGCAACTCTTTTTCCTTTAAGGAAAACGGGCTGCAAAATGAAAAAAAAAAACTGCTTTATTTAAAAAGCAGTCACAGACATGGAGGTCTGCTGACTTCAGCAGGCCACCATCCCTGTGAGTGCAGGGACTCGCTGTGGGGTCGCAAAATGCGACCTACCTCATGAATATTGATGAGGTGGGTCTTTGCGACCCCATTGCGAGTCGCAGACGGTGTCTGAGACACCGTTCTGCATTTGAGATTGCGACTCGGAAATTGCGAGTCGGACAGACTCGCAATTTCCGAGTCGCAATCTCGGAGTTTGCTACATGTGGCCCTAAGTGTGGACAAGTCTTTGGTCCTGTTCAAGGGTCGTTTTGTTTTTAGGCAGTACATTCCTAGCAAGAGGGCACAGTATGGAATTAAATTGTATATGCTGTCTGAAAGTAGTGCAGGATAGGTTTATAAATTCTGGGTCTACACTGGTAGAGATTCCAGTATTGATCCCCCTGAATGTCCCCCCACTTTTGGAGTTAGTGAGAAAATTGTGTTGGAACGTGGTAGATGACTATTTAGCAAATGTCACCATTTGTATGTAGATAACTTTTATACTGGAGTTCAGTTGTTCACAGAATTGTTCAGAGTGGACACTGTTGCTTGTGGCACAATCCGCTCTAACTGGAAAGGCTATCCAAGGGAGCTTGTCTGTAAAAAACTTGAGAGGGGACTGTGAAGTGCCTTGCGGAATGATGAGCTGCTAGCTCTGAAATTTGCAGACAGGAGGGATATGTACATGTTAACTACCATCCATGATGAGAGTACTTCCCTTTTGACTGTTTGGGGTCAGATTGGGGAAGTGAGCAAACATGCATGCATCTTGGACTACAATAAACACATGGGTGGTGTTGATAGAGTAGATCAGAGGTTGGAACCTTACACTCTTATTTGTAAGTCATACGTGTGGTAAAAAAAAAGCTGGCCATCTATTTGTTTCATTTGGCAACTTTTAATGCTTTTATTGTGTTCAAGGAATGTTCCCCTGAGTCAAGGATGAAATGTGTTAAATTTCAGGAGTCAGTGATAGAGAGCCTTATGTGGTGTAACAGGCAAGAGTTCCTTGAGTAGAAGTGGTGGAGGATGTGGCCAGATTGAAAGATCGCCACTTTCCTGATCACATTCCTCCCACTCCCAAAAAAGACTTGTCCACTAAGAAATGTATAGTCTGTGCCCTAAGAGGTATCCAGAGGGAGAGCTGGATGTATTGCCCGGACTGTCCTTTAAAGCCTGGGCTGGGTGTGGTTGGCTGTTTCAGGAGTTACCACACACAGAAGAATTACTGGGAACTACCATGAGCGCAAACTGCCATTTTATATTTGTTCAGGTTCATGGTTGGCATTACTGTCATGTATTCAGTTAGAGCTTTTGTGTTTGTAGTTTTGTACTTATTTATAATTAGTTAGTGGTTTCTTTGTTGTTTAGAAACAAATAAAAAGTGATGCAGTGTGCATGGAGTGGTGCTTGGCTGGCGGTGTGTGGATGGGGTGGCGCATGGCTTGTGGTGTGCATGGAGTGGTGCTTGGCTAGCAGTGTGCATGGAGTGGCACTTGGCTGGCGATGTGTGTGGAGTGGCACTTGGCTGGCAGTGTGCATGGAATGGCACTTGGCTGGTGGTGTGTGTGGTGTGGCACTTGGCTGGCAGTGTGTGTGGAGTGGCGCTTGGCTGGCAGTGCCAGCCAAATGGCAGTCCACACACTCCCATCAGGTGGTGTGATTGCTGTATCAGGCATATGGGTGTATGAAAGTGATGGGCCCTTGATTGGCGCTGTCTGTCGATGTGAGAGTTGTAACATGCTGCGTCCGTGGCATAACCTAAGTGTGTTTCTTTTTACAATTTTAGTATTTGGAACATCACAGAAGTACATGGACACATCAAAACGATCTATTACAAAACTACCTGTGTTTGGGGGGCACCTATGTTTTTGGTCCAGTGTGCGGCCTTCAGCTTGGGAGACCTACCAAGCCTATACATTTTTTTAAACTAGGCACCCGGAGGAGTCCAGGGAGGGGTGGCTTGTCTGGATGCCCCAACATTTTCTGACCAAGACTCCTCTGCAAACTTCAAAATTTGCTTAAAAAGCACATTTTCCTCACTTTTCTAAGTAGGATCACCGCTCTGGCACAAATTTCCTACCAACCAGCCTTGCCCTCAGTCTCCCAAGTAAAATGATACCTCACTTGTGTGGATCTCCAAATCAGAGTTAGCTTAAAGATGTATAAAAGAAAAATATGTGCTTATCAACTCGCTGTGCTATTCCCTCAATCTTTTGCTGGCCTTTTTCTGTTGCAGGCACCTTGGCCACCCACACAAGTGAGATATCATTTTTATCAGGAGACTTGGGGGAATGCTAGGTGGAAGGACATTTGTGTTTCCTCTTGGAATCCAGAACTTTCCATCACCGAAATGTGAGGAAAAACTGTTTTTTTTTTGCCAAATTTTAAGGTTTACAAAGGATTTTGGGTAACAGAACCTGGCGAGAGCCCTACAAGTCACCCCATCTTGGATTCCCCTAGGAGTCTAGTTTTAAAAAATGCACAGGTTTGGTAGGTTTCCCTAGGTGGCCAAAATCCACAGCTCTGTTTTGTTTGGGAAAATGTGAGGTGTCCATGTTGTGTTTTGGGGCATTTCCTATCGCGGACACTAGGCCTACCCACACAAGCGAGGTACCATTTGTATTGGGAGACTTGGGGGAATGCTGGGTCGGAGGAAATTTGTGGTTCCTCTCAGATTCCAGAACCTTCTGCCACTGAAATGTGAGGAAAAATTGTTTTCTTGGTCAAATGTTGAGATATGCAAAGAATTCTAGGTAACAGAACCTCGTGAGAGCCCCACAAGGCATCCCACCTTGGATTCCCCTAGGTGTCTAGTTTTCAAAAATGGTTTAGTAGGTTTCCTTAGGTGCCGACTGAGCTAGAGGCCAAAATCCACAGCTAGGCACTTTCCAAAAAACATATCAGTTTTCAATGTAAAAATGTGATGTGTCCATGTTGGGTTTCCTTTTGCAGGCTTTATGCCCACCCATGCAAGTGAGGTACTATTTTTCTTGAGAGACGTGGGGGAAAACAGAATAGCAGTACAAAGGTTATTGTCCCTGTCTTTCTCTACATTTTCTCCTTCCAAATGTAAGACAGTGTGTAAAAAAGACATCTATTTGAAAAATGCCCTGTAATTCACATGCTAGTGTGGGCACCCCGGACGGAATTCAGAGATGTGCAAATAACCACTGCTTCTCATCGCCTTATCTTGTGCCCACTTTGGAAATGCAAAGGTTTCCTTGATACCTATTTTTCTTTCTTTATATTTCACCAACTGAATTGCTGAAAACTCAATTTCAAGGTGTAGCTCCTTTATTGGCTCTGGGTCCAAAGAGTTCTTGATGAACCTTAAAGCCTTCTATATCCATGTAACCAAAAGAGTCAGATGTAACAGTATATTGCTTTTGAAAATCTGACATTGTAGGAAAATGTTACAGAGTAAATTGTGCAGAAAAATTGCCTTTTTTACCTCAATTTCAATATTTTCTTTAATTCAGTTGTTATTTTTTGTAGAAAAACACTGCAGGATCAACACAAATGACCCATTGGTAAATTCAGAATGTTGTCTAATTTTCAGAAATGTTTAGTTTTCTGGGATCCAGCATTGGTTTCATACCCATTTCTGCCACTAACTGGAAGGAAGCTAACAGCACAAAAATAGTTAAAATGTGGTATGTCCCAGTAAAATGCCCAAATTGTGGTTTTCTGATTCAAGCGTGCCAGTTCCTGAAAGGTGGGAAGATGGTGATTTTAGCACCATAAACGCTTTGTTGATGCCATTTTCAGGGGGAAAACCACAAGCCTTATTCTGCAGCCCTTTTTCCCATTTTTTTATTTTTTGCTGTATTTTGGCTAATTTTTGGTGTCCTCCAGGGGAACCAGAAAACTCTGGGTACCTCTAGAATCCCTAGAATGTTGGGGAAAAAAAGGACGCTAATTTGGCAGGGATAGCTTATGTGGAATAAAAAGTTATGAGGCCCTAAGCCCAAACTGCCCCAAATAGCCAAGAAAAGGCCTGCCACTGTCGGGAAGGCTCTCATTATCCTTATGAGACTACTGGATTTTTGAGCGGCAAGATCGTTCGCAGTGCGGGGGGACTAGACGCCATATTTATACTTTTTGACGCACAACTGCGCCAACGCAGTTGTGCGTCAAAAATTTTAACGACGGCTAACGCCATTCTAAAGCACCATGCAGGCGCCTTATTTATTGAATGACGTTAGCCGGCGCAGCTGACTGGTGTGCGTAAAAAAAAAATGACCCACACCAGGCAGCGCCGGCGTAGGGGAAAATGGAGCTTGGGCGTCAAAAAATGGGGCAAGTCAGGTCTGAGGCAAAATATTGGCCTCAACCCGATTTGCGCCATTGTTTTTGACTCCCAACCCCCATTGAAATGACTCCTGTCTTAGCACAGACAGGAGTCATGCCCCCTTGCCCAATGGCCATGCCCAGGGGACTTATGTCTCCTGGGCATGGTCATTGGGCATAATGGCATGTAGGGGGGCACAAATCAGGCCCCCCTATGCCACAAAAAATAAAATAAAATACTTACCTGAACTTACCTTAAGTTCCCTGGGATGGGTCCCTCCATCCTTGGGCGTCCTCCTGGGGTGGGCAAGGGTGGCAGGGGGTGTCCCTGGGGGCATGGGAGGGCACCTCTGGGCTCCTTCCGAGCCCACAGGTCCCTTAACACCTGCCCTGACCAGGTGTTAAAAAATGACGCAAAAGCGGCTGGACGTCATTTTTTCAGGCCCGCCCACTTCCGTGCGTCATTTTTGAACGGGAGTATAAATAAGGCGCACATGCCTTAGAGCCATTTTTTAGAAGGGAACGCCTACCTTGCATATCATTTACGCAAGGTAGGTGTGCACGCTAAAAAATGACGCAAACTCCAAGATCTTTGGCACTAGACAGGTCTAACGCCAAAGTATAAATATGGAGTTAGCTTTGCGTCGGATTTGCGTAAAAAAAAACGACGCAAATCCGGCGCAAACAGAGTATAAATATGCCCCTAAGTCTGACCCACGTGAAGGACCATTGTCACCCCAAATCCGGACTTTGCTCCGGCTAACTAGCAGTGCCTCATCTCTCCCGAAGGGAAGAGACAATTGGGCAGCTGAGCGCATGACATTTTAGTACTTCCAGGGAAGTCGTGGTCACTCAGGTCACAACCGGTTCTCTCACACACAGTACGGTCTCATGAAATGACAAAGGCAGTTTAAGTTTTAAAGATTGGTTTAATAAAACAACTGCATTTTAGATAGCAAAGCGTGAGCTGCAATAACCAGAACTACACAACACAGTAGGATTAAAATAGTAACGATGAGAGTGAAGCACAAGAATAAGGCTATCATAGTGCAACTATATTAGGTTCTCTCTAAGTTATGTTCTGAGCACAGCATGTGAAGCTCTAAGCCTGCTTTTCAGGTTCCCCTGGGACGACATCAACCCTCATACCTGAGCAAAGGCCTGTAATCTGCATCAGCATCTGCAATGGGGCAGTCAGCATCTAGTTGTAGGTTCCTGGCTGGAATCTCCCTCTGACGTGCACTAGGATTCGAAAGTGTTTTTATAACTAACACGCAGATGTTCTAAGAAAACGTCCCTACGTAAGAATGTGTGTTTTCTACGAACACTAGAGACTAAACTTCTACCAAGTTTACCAGCAATGAACCAGACTATAGCCTTGACTGAAGCACAGGGTGAGCAAGAATGCATTGTTTGAGAACACAGTGCTGAACTAAGCTAAACAGTATGATAGAAAGAAATAAAACAAGACTGTAAAACTGGTTATTGAAAAATAACAGTGCAAAACTAAATAAAAGGTATCTAGGGCAAAGTGCACAGAGGCCTAATATGTTAACCTAACTGCATGAAGCTACATTAAAAAATGGCTACACTACAGCACCTGAGGGGGAAAATGCCTGGCAGCGAAGGGGTTAAGTGTTGAAACGCTTCTCCATCACGTTGGTGGCAGACTCGGAAAGGGTTAGGGTCTCCAGGAGAGGAAACACCATCAAGGGAATGTGCAGTGCTTGATGCAGTGTAGAACTATGATTGCAAGCTCCCAGAAGCAAGAACAGCACTGCCGGACAGACATGCATGGCTGAGAGCAGGACATTCTGATTGACCTCATTTACCCTTCTCACCCAACAAAGGCTCCATCGTCATGAAGTTGGAAGTTTAATTACTTTTGCTTATACCTTTAATATGTCACTAAACATGTATGAAGATAGGTAATGAGGAATAAAAACTGTAAATATTTGAAAGGGAAGATAAGTAGGGTAAGGGAAGACAGGTATGGGTAAAGTAGATGTGAATGTCTTCAATATTATAAGTGCTCACTGTGGTCAGTACTGCTTATTAGTGTCTTCTTTTTCTTATAGCTTTGCAGAAAAACTACAAGCTAGGTATTGTACTAAAGCTGATAGGGTGAGACCTCTGATAACTGCAGACATGCCTGATAGGGGGTGGTGGTAAAATATTATTAATCATCTGCATCAATTACAGCCATGCCATTACAGTTACAATGCCAAAGTTAGTCCTGACAGCCTCAGGGTGGTCTTCTCCCAATGTTTTGCCTGCCTCCCTACATTTTTCTGACCTTGTTTTTCCTGTATTTAGGACTCTGCACACTTTACCACTGATCACTAGTGCTAAAGTGCTTGCGCTCTCTCCCCTAAACAAGGTAACATTGGCTCCTACCCAATTGGCATATTTAATTTACCTATAGGTCACTAGTAAAGTGTTCTATAAGTAACCAGGGCCTGTAAATTAAGTGCTACTAGAGGTCCTGCAGCACTGATTGTGCCACCCACATAAGTAGCCCCTTAACCGTGTCTCAGGCCTGTCGTTGCAAGGCCTCTGTGTTCAGTTTTACTGCCACTTCGACTTGGCATTTCAAACCCTTTCCCAAGCCTTATATATTACCCTTTTATTTCATATATCACATGTAAGGCAGGCCCTAAATGACCCACAGGGCAAGGGGCAGTGTATCTAAAAGGCAAGACATGTACTTGTAAGTTTTGCACGTCCTGGTAGTGAAATACTCAGAAACTTGTTTTTCACTCGTGTGAAGTCTGCTTCTTTCCAAAAAAAGTCTTGGGAATTCCCTTATATACTTTTAGGTGGTAATTGCTCATTTCAAAGGAGTGGTGTTGTCATGTTTGGTATGTTTGGAATGGTAGTGAGGAATCCTGCTTACTAATAAGGTTGAATTTAGCATTTCTATTCTAGAAAAGCACTTTTAGAAAGTAGGTATTTCTCCGCTCTTAATGCTCTTTGTGCCTTACAGCCTGTCTCCAATCCATGCCTGATCTGTGCTGCATGACAGCTCTCCTTGTGCATTTCATCCCAACAGCCATAAACACAGGACACTCAGCTGCATCTGCTTTCATCTGCATACTGATGGGTCTTACACTTACACTTCAAAGGGTAGGGGCCTGGCCACACAGAATAACCCCCACAGATCTCCTGACAGACAGGACTGGATTGAAAGGGGGGCTGGGGAACTTCAAAACCACTTTTTGAAGCCTCCCATACATTTGGATATAAGTACTGGGTCCCTGACCCCTTAAAATCAGAAACGTTTGGATTTGGACCTGAAATTCTGTCAGAAGGACTGTGGTGCTGCTCAAAAGACTCAACTGGACTGCTTTTCAGGAAGGACTGCTTTTCTGCTTGTTGATCTGGTTCCTGCTGTTTCCTGACTCTGCTGGAAGGACTCTCCCTTCTCACCACAAGTGATCTTCAAGGGGTTGTTACCTTGCCTCCAGTTCCCATCTTTCACGGACATCAAAGATTTGACCTATCTGCACTTGGTCTCTCCAAGCTGTGAGTCTGCCCTGCCTTGGACATGGGCCCTGCCGCACAGCTGGCAGCTTCACTGGAACTGACGCTGGGCAATGGAAAGCTCCACAACGCCCTGCTGCACAGCTGCCAGCCCATCAGAAATGACACACTGAGGCCAAGCCCTGCAAATTCCCGCTGCACAGCTCCCCAGGATCAACGGAAATCGACGCAAAGTGGAGCAAAGCCCTGCAAAGCCTTGTCTCACAGCTTCTCAGAACCAACTTTGGATAATGCAAATCCTCACAAAATCAACACCGTGCAGACTGCACTGCCGAATTTTAAGTACTGTGTTCAGTGGGCCCAAGTGGGTCGTGTAGAAGGTCCATGCTCCCTTGCAGTCAGCCTGAACTTGTGACTTTGTCCCAGTCTGGCGCAACCAGATCAGTTGGCTCTTTGCGCTTCTATTTGCTATTTTCACCTTAATCTTTAAAATTGTATATCTTGGGATCAACATATTGGATTTTTGTCATTTTGGTCTTGTCCTATTTATAAAATCATAATCTAATTTTCTAATTTGGTGTGGAGTCTTTTTGTGGTGTTTTCACTGTGTTACTGTATGACTTATTGCACAAATACTTTACACATTCCCTTCTTAATTAAGCCTGTATTTTTTGTGCCAAGTTACACGAAGGTGCGCACAGGATAATTTAGGTTGTGTTGTGACTTTTCCTTACTAGGATTGTGGTCCCTACTTTGACAGGGTGCTTGCCTGTGCCAACTAGAGCCCGAATTTCTAATACACACTCCTTCACAGGTTTAAATATGTTTTCAAATTGTCACCAGAGATTTGCATTATTATGTATCGGTGTTATTTAAAGTTTATATGTTATTACTTTGAACATCCAGTTATTATTGAACCTCAGCAGTGTCAACCATTGTGCTGTCATCAGATGTAAGGTCAAGTGCAAATACTTCCTGGAAAGTTAAGGATCTAGGATCATATGATGTAACTTCCTGTGATGTCACTAATGTTAAAGGTTATGCAATGTCACATAAGCTATCCCTGGCATTTTGGTGTATTGACACCAGTGAGGTCAGGTCCCCTCTTGTGTGAGTGGAGAGACACAAGCTGTTAAAGGCGGTCAACACACAGGACTCTAGTTGCTATCAACATAATAAATGTCCAGGCTCCTAAATGGATTTTATGATGCCAACTTCTGTTTCGGTCCACTTCCATCTCCAAAATATGTAAAAAATAAAACTGTGTATATCTTGTAAATATTTTCTCTCTGCCGTCTTGCCAGCAGTTGAAGCCAATTGTTCTTTCCAGGTAAAGGTATTTTGCACCTTATCAAAGAATGTCTCACTGCCAGTTGTGAAGGGATGGCTAATCACAATTGAATGAATTCCTGTCATTCATTTTAGGCAGAGAAAAGCAAGTTTTAATAAAACCATCTTTGCAGCACTTTTAACAAGATTCTGCATTTAACCCATTAATTATTTATTTTTGACAATGCTGTACGGATTATTTCTGTAGTTCATTGATATTGTACGTATGAAAAATGTAACTTTTTCCTCAAGTAGGCTTATACAAAATGAAATGCTTACCAAAGCCTATGTCTTACATGGGACCTTGTGTACTCTTATCATTGCAAGGGGCTTACCAACCGAAATATTAGTCATATCTTGTTTTGCACACACTGCACCTTTAAAGCATTTCATTCACGTGACTTAACTGAACTCAAATGTAAGCTTGAGAACACGTCAAATCGGTTTAATTTAACGTGTTTGCTGCAGATATTATCACAACAATCCAGGGCAGCACTGGAAGGCATGATGTAAGGCCTTTGAAATCATTCATGTATGTTCTTTAAATGTGCACTGCAGCATCCATGTGCCATTTAACTTTCATGCAAAATGATGCTCTTCTTGTGTGTGTCATATTACTATGTCAATAGCTTAAATGTATTGATGCTAAATCTTCTACCATATTTAGGGATGATAGCATATACATAGGGAACTATTTAGCAGTTTTCCAGTACAAACAGTAAGCGTGTGCCGGTACACCTAATTTAATAAAAGTGAGAATTCCGGCAAGAAAATGCACAAATGCATTCTTTCTCACTGTAATATGGCTAATAATGATACTGTCTTCTTAAGGATTTTAGTGGCTTTGCACAAGACATATGTGGGGACCCATCTAAGAAGCATATGTGAATTTGATTACCCATTGTCTGCGAAATCTAGTCCACGTGATACTAAACAATAATAGAATATATGTTGGTCTTTAGCAGGGCCACTCAAACATAGGAGACCATGGTCTTACTCATGACCCAGCATATTCTTAAAAAGACAAAGGCGAGAGAAACAGAGGAAGGGGTAGGTAAAGAGGAACAGTGGTTTAGATAGAGGAAAAGGACAGGCTGAGGTCAAATACAACATTGACTTTCCAAGCGGAACCTTGAAGCGTGGGGGACAATTGCCCAGTTTGCCAATGCCTCAAAACGTCTCTGCCAATTGTGCTTTGTGGTGAATATTTACCAGTGCAAGCAGTTTAAGCAATTCGGTCCCTATTGAGGAAGATGAAGAAAAGGACCAAAGTGCTCCTTCCGAACTGGATGTTAAATTTGGGACATAGTGTAAAAGGCTCTAGCAGAAAGGGGGTAAAATACCCAAATGAACCCAGTAGTTTCAGGTTAGCCAAAGGAAAATGTTGCAGGCACAAGATCGTTGAGCAATACAGAAAGAGCTGGAAATATGAGTTTGTGCACCTACAAATATAAGTCTAATGGGCTGCCCGAAATATTAACAGAGGGCATTGACATCAAGCAGTTTAATAGTTATATGGAGGAATTTTATAAGGTGCCCTAGCTGAAATTTTGGAGATCAATTGAACACATGCTCAATATGTGTTCCGTGCTTTTGTTATGCATACGGTAACATGCTTTGGCAGTTTTGCGCTGGTCGCTAAAATGGGCCAAAAAGACCTACGAATACCATCGAGCTAATCAGAAGGGTAGAGGCATATGTTCTTAATGCTGTATTGATATGTGTGCATTATATACCACATGTAACTTGTTTTTTACCTATTACCATTATAGTGAACTGGCTGGACTATTAGGCGAAGTTTTTAAACGTATTGCATACAATTCATAAAATAGCCTTATAATCCAACATGAGTTGTGTATGTGGGTTTGTGCACAATTTGTAAATATTTCATTATCCCGATGTTTCCGCAGAGCAATGATTACATTATGTGTATTGTAGATTGCGTTTGTAAATACTTTGCTTCGACAAATATCTGCAACTGGTAAGAGTTTTCCTATTTCAGTGTGTGCATGTGCATACATTACCACTTGTTAGGAAAATTATACGATCACACATCAACTTCTATTCACTTTCCATTTCTGAAACATACCATTTTAATTGCATACTATCACATTGCTATGCTGCTCTACAAATTCTACGCAGCTTGTTGTACTTCTGGCAGATGGATGCTCAGATCATTTGAGTGTAGGATGGATGTAAAGACTATTGTCTTCATTGCATTTGTAATCAAATTAATGTCTCAACCTCGGTGAATACTTTCAATGTTACTGCTTTTTAAATGCTTACTTCATATCAGCTGACTCATGCGGGTTATTCCTCTGACACTGCCTTCACGGAAGCTCCGTCTAGATATCCACATGAACTAATGTGCAATTTGCAAGTATCCTGGGTACAGGCATCGTACAAAAACAAGCATGAAGAAATACACAGCACCTTCATGCAATATTGATGATTATCAGCATACTCCCAACAGCACTGCCCAGCAAAACAGACCACACAGCACTTTAGAATAGACTGCACATTAAAGACACCGCTCTACGCATACACCCAACACAGCTCGAGTTATTTAATCGTCTATTAAAGCATCTCACAGCACTTGATGTCATCTGCTGCTTGCCAGAGGCTTTGTCAATGCCGTCAATGATAACCCATACCAACAGTGGAATTAAGCAAGCAATGTGTTGCATCTCTCTGGTCTCGTCCCTGAAAATAACCTCCCAGTTCACCCAGTTTACTAACGCTAATACACTCGCCCAGTGAGCACAAACCCGCACAAAGCGAATCTGACTGCAGCCTTTGAGGGTAACTTTTGATAATAGCCTGGAATTGCTAAGACTGAAGGGTATACTAATATCAGGGTGTGCGTTAGAAATGTGCTTATTAAATATAACGGCGATAACAATAGGAATGTTCTTTTATTAAATCAAGACAGACTATGCTTGCATGATTTTAAACTTTTTATGAAAACTGTTCAGGCCTGCAAATGGATATTGTTGTGACCTGGCTCCAATGAGCGTATAAACAAAGCCCTTCTCGATGTATGCTTGTTAGGTTATGGAATAGGCTAATCTTAAAATTCCGAATTATGCGTATAGTTTGCCGTTTTCAAATGGAGTGAATTGTGTAGTGCAGACTGCGAGCTGATTTTGTCAATATCACTGAACACATTTGATAATTAGTTTCCGTGTATCATTATAAACGTTTTAAACATATGTTGAAATATGTAAAGTGACGAGAGGGTAGCCCTGCGCATTTTAGCAACATATTAATGTAGTTATTGTGTATACTATCAAAACCACTTTAGGCAATGTTTTGTTCATTTACCAAAATTAGACATGGCAATAATGTGCTCTATTTTCATGCAGCAGATGTTTGTTAAAATAATTTTTATGATCTGGTATACAAATATAATGTACATAAATTCTGTCTTCCCTTAGGGCCTGATAGCTGAATGTATTCACTGCCTCTGCACAGTGGGGAAATTGCATATCTTCTTTGTAGTTTCGCAAAGTAGTTTCAATAGCTGGCAGCACTTTTGGAAGATCTTGAGCCTGTCTCTGATTTGCATAATGAAACTCAGCAGTCTTCTGGAGGGAAAACAATTACGAAAATACACACACATTAAACATTTGTTGTTGCTGGATAAGTCACCATCTGAGTTAATTTATGAGACACCTATAAAGACTTAGGACCCCATTCAGCCAAATGTCTCTGTGTGGGCGCTTAGTTATGCATCAAGCTACGAAAAAGCGTGTTGTCGAGGTGGTGAAAATGTGAGTTACAATTATAGCTGTAAACAAAGTGCTTGCATTAGCATACATACTACTGCAGAAGTTGTTTCATCAGTGTTAGCCGGACACAAAAAAACTTGAAATGTTTATATTCCACTAGCCCCCATCCAGAAAGAAACACAGATAAACATTCCAATTGTTTGACGCACGAAGGACTGAAGAACGCTAATTTTTAGATCAGATAATAATGCAAGAGCGACATCTCCGAAAATCGCAAACAAAATCGTAATAAAATGCCTTACCTTTACGGATACGTGTGAGGGAATATATCAACTGACCGTTTGCTCGTTATTATAACAAATGAACCATTTAGCTGAATATTATAAACGGTGTGGTTATACTATTTTGCTTCTTTGCCTGTCATGGCAATCATTGTCTTTTGCGGCACCAAACATAAACGTTAATAGGGTGCAAACTAGTAATGTCATCGCAAAATCATACCCAGAAAATATCAATTTCTTATGAGAGGTACAGCTGTTCTAGAAGCTTTATGAGACGCCTTACCTAGCACACGAGGAGACCCTCTGACGCTCTCCCTAAAACAAATGAAATCACTTTAGAATCCTGGGGCCTAACGTCTTCCACAGCCAGGTATCCGCCTTTATTCGCTCCCCTGCTCCTGTGGGCTTACATTCTGCTTACCCGTCTTCTCTGTCGATGACACAGCGCGTTATTCTCTTCATGCTCGGTGTGACTCCACTGGAGGGGCCCGCGGAGAGAAAGAGCCCCGCTCTAGTCTCTCCGCAGGCTCTTTCGGGAAGGGGAAGTGACGGCTACGGGATGGGATTGGACTTCAGGTAAGTGGGGGTGGGCTTTGAGGGTGGGAATAAAAGGGGTGTGGGGGGGGACCGGCCTCTTTCCGCGCAGCCCATCGCGCATTTAGTTTGGATGGCCCCTGGGGGTGTATTATATTGCAGGCAAGTGTCGGGTTTGGTCAGGGCCAGGGGTGAGCCTAATTCTGTTAACAACACTGTGGATGGGTAACATCACCGCCCGTAGAGCAAGAGGCTATTACGGGGCATAAGAGGCGGCGTGCTGCCATAGGTAAGCGCCAACCGTAGCGCACACGTGCACTTATTTGCCAGGCCGGTTCAGCGGCCTTCAGACATTTGTGTATTATTCGGCTACTCGATGGGCGACAAGCATTTTGGTCACCGCTTGTCGACCGGGAATATTTTACCTGGCAGACGCAGCGGCGTGTTTTAAAGGCAACGCGCCGACTGCTAGCGCTCACGTGCGCTGTTTGACGGGCAGGTTACCAGCCTTAGGCATTTTGGTTTGAAGTTTAAGCATACGAGAGGCTCCGCTCCGGGGCCATGGCAACCAGCCATGACGCTGAGGCGGTGAAGGTCACGCTTCGCATATTAGGCGAAGCCGGCCGAGCTGACCTCCTCATGCCTGGGGTTTTGGACCAGGCCTGGGTAGGAATGGTGCGGCAGAAGCGCAGCACGTCTGGCCGGGTAGCGGCAGTTGTGGCTGCCTTTACATCACCTGAAAGGGCCAAAAAGCCCAGAAAAACGGTAGTGGGGTGGGCGCGTGGCGCATCTTCCCCCACCAGCCAGATGGGAGAGGGTGAGGGACCCGCCAGCGATAAAGAGGAAACAGAGGAGGGGGCAGCAACGGAACAACAGGAAGGGGGCACTGAGGCACAACAGGAGCAGCCATTAGGGGACGGGCCCCCCTTGCAGGATTTAGTGGTGCAGGCGCTACCGGGCCCCAGTTCAGAGATGGCACCTATGGACCTGTCCCTCCCCAGAGATGGGGCCAACACAGCGGAGGCTCCCGTGACAGCTAAAAAGAAGGGCAAGGGCCCCAGGCAAGAGGGTGAGCCGGCAAAAGGTAAGGCCAGCAAAGCTCAAACCAGGAAGGTCGGGGCGGAGCGCCAGAGCCCCTTACAGGAATGGGGCAGAGTGGCCCCAGGCCAAACAGGTTGGACATGGGCGAAGCATGGGACTTAGAGGCCAGGATTCGGAAGCAATGACGCATAGTGGCAGAAACAGAGGACTGGTGGGCCCAATTATGCATGGAGCGTGAGGTGTCCCCGCCATATGGCTGGCAATTAAAGAGGCCAGCAGAGAGCGCAGAGAGTGCAGGGACCATGCCACAGGAAGCTAGCAAGGGTAGCTGGGTCTCGGTACCGAGCGGTAGGGGCCAGGAGGCTGGTGCGGCCTGTGGTTTAGGTAGCGCGATGGGAGCCAGTGGCACACACGGCCACGTTTGGCGTAGAAGGTCGATGATAATCCATTAGGTTGGCAGAAAGAAGGTGACGCCAACGGGGCGCAACACAGCCCCAGCACGTTGGTCTGAAGTGCTAGAGGGGTCATCAGTGGCCTTCTCTACTCCGCAGGATTGGGGTTTCCACAGAAATGGCGGGCGCCATGATGGACAAGACGATGCTTCAGCTAACTACATGATGATGAGTGGTGGTGTTGATAATAGGTTGGATGTGGGCGAAGAAGGTGTGTTGGAACTCGACTATGAGGAGGATTTGGATGAATGGGAAGATGGAGAGATTCAGGAGGCAGAGGTGAGCAGTGTGAGAGGGAGGGGGAGAGGACGCAGGAGCGGCGCAACCCCTCTTTCCGTTTCTATTTTTCAGGACCGGGCTATTGGTGGAGAACAACAAGAAGGGAGGCAAGGGCAGGCACGTGGCCGAGGAGCCCAGAAGGTTTTGCGGCATTTAGGAGCACAAGGAAGAGGTAAAGGGCAATGGTGGTCGGTTTGGGGGGATGGTTTAGGGAGCCGAGAGGCCCCAGTACGGAAGTCCATTGGGGTGGGTGATTGTTTCATTCTTGACACAATATCGGACAAAGACTCTCGGGGCGGAGAGAAGGGTAAGGAACTAAAAGGCAGTGCTTCAGCCGAGGGTGAAAGTGGGGCCAAGGTAGCGGGGGATAATACAGGGGCAGAGGATAAAGATGGCGGAAGTCACAAAAAGAGGCTTCCTAATATGGGTCTGGCCATGCCCCTGGGGTCGCACGTGGCAGATAAAACAAAGGCGAGAATATGGAGACACGAGTACGTGGATGTTTTTAAACTCTTGCATTGGGACATACAAGCTAAGGAAGGTTCCAAGGAGGAAGAATGGGAGCTAGCACGTAGACCAAGGGTCCCAATTACAATGGATAGTTGGACATCAGCATTTTTGATTTTCGCAAGCATATACTGCGAAAAATATCCAGACAGGGCCATAGCACTCTTTAAGTATATGGACATCATTCAGAAGGCACAAATGCACGTTGGGGTTTTGCCTGGTTGAGTTACAAGGAGGAGTTCAGGGCCCGAGTGAGTGTCAATCTCGAAAAGCCATGGGGTGACGTAGACCCAGAATTATGGATGCAATGGATGGCATTGTCGCAATCCACAGCGTCTACCCATACTGTTAGTGGCCTGCCTGTGGTTTATAAGCTGTTTCAGGTGCGTCCCGCCAAAGGAGGGACAGGCGTGGGGCAGAGAACCTCGACTACCACGACGGGAGCTTGCTGGAACTTTAACAAAGGTTTCTGTTCCAGACAGCCTTGTAAATTTAAACATGATTGCTCCAAATGCGGGGGCCATCACCCGGTTACACAGTGTTTTTCGCTCTCCAGTCCAGCAGAGCAATGGAGAGCCTCCAAGGGCAGAGGCACACAGGGTGGTCCTGCTCCAAAGGGGTCCTACGCCAGTTAAGATAGATTTTCTCATACCCTGGCTGCGCAGATACCCTGATAGGGCCACAGCGATTAAACTAGCAGAGGGTTTTCAGGAGGGTTTCAGGGTCAGCTACCAAGGTCCACGTATGAGGCGATGGGCAGACAACTTGCGGTCTGCAAAAGAATTGCCTCAGGTAGTAAGGAGTAAGCTGGATAAGGAAGTGTCACTGGGCAGAATTGCAGGGCCTTTTTATGACTGGCCGAGTCAAAACCTGATGATCTCCCCGTTAGGAGTAGTGCCGAAGAAGGCCCGTGGGGAGTTTAGATTGATACACCACCTGTAATGGCCGGAGGGCGCATCTGTCAATGACTTTATTGCGGCTGAGGACACTAGGGTAGTATATGCATCAGTGGACGATGCTATAAAACTGGTCAGGGGATGTAGCAATGGGGCTGAATTGGCAAAGTGTGATATACAATCAGCTTTCAGGCTACTGCCTATACACCAGGGTGATTTTGACTTGTTGAGGATGCAATTTGAAGGGGCCATTTATGTGGACAGGGTCCTTCCTATGGGTTGCGCGATATTTTGTGCCCTGTTTGAGGCATTTAGCACGTTCATGCAGTGGGTTTTCGTCAAGGTGAGTGGGCATTGTGTGGTGACCCATTACTTGGACGATTTCCTTTTTGTAGGGACAGGTGACTCTGGGGCTTGCGTGAAGGCGTTGTGGGCCTTTCAGGATATGGCGCGCCAAATGGGGGTGCCTCTGGCCCCGGAAAAGACGGAAGGACCTTTGGCGGTACTCACTTTTTTGGGCATCGAGTTATACTCAATTCCCTTGACAGCCAGACTATCAATGCAAAGGGTCAAAGAAATACTGGAATTCTTAGGTACAGTGAAGGAGGCACGTAAAATTGATTTGCAAACGGCACAGAAGCTGTTGGGTTATCTTAACTTTGCTTGTAGGGTAGTCAGAGGCGGGAGGACTTTTTGTAGGAGGTTGGGTCTGGCTATGTTGGGAGCAGTGCTGCCACACCCCAGAATACGAGTTTCAGTGGGTCTGAGAGAAGATATGAGGGTGTGGGAAACATTCCTGAAACATTTCAATGGGTTATCCATACTTTTCTGCGAGGATGAGACAGTATGGCAGGTGCAGATATTTTTGGATGCGGCAGGAGCAAAGTTTTTTTTTTTTTTTTGGGAGGCAGGTGGTGCACTGAGTCATGGCCAGCACAATGGTTGAAGCAAGGGAGGAGTATTGCCTTTTTGGAATTTTTCCCCTTTTGATGGCAATGGCAGTATGGGGGCAGGAGTTAGCAAATAGAACAGTTTTATTCAGAGTTGACAACATAACGGTGGTAGAACTGGTTAACAGACAGAAGGCAAGGGACCTTAGGGTTGTGCGCTTGTTGCGGCAGTTCATGCTGCAGTGTTTATCTTTGAATGTGATTTTTAAAGCTGCTTATATATCAGGAGTATTCAATGAGATTGCGGATTCCCTGTCTCGTTCACAGTGGCAGCGTTTTCGCAACCTGGCAGCAGGAGCAGAACAGAACAAGACAGCGGTCTCGGCAGACATTTGGGAGTGGGAGGCATGATGATCACAGGGCTGGTGGAGATGTCTTTAGCGGAATCCACTCAGCAAAGTTCCCAGCTGGCATGGTTGGATTTTCAATAATTTGAGCGGTTTGCAGGAAATTTTTGGCTGCCGAAGGTTAAACAGTTAGCGTGCCGTGCCTTGCGTTTCGTGCTGTTCATGATACGTAAAGGTTTGTCAGCGGTGACTATTGGTGGAAAGCTGGCGTGTGTTTCATTTTACGGGAAACTGTTTTTTGATCATGACCCAGCGAGAAACTACTTGGCTAAGATGTTAAAAGGATGAGGCAGGGTAATATCAGCGGAGGGTAGGGCAGCCAGAGAACCTATTGGTTTTGAATTATTGCTGAAGTTGTTGCACGTGCTGACAGTGTGTTGTGCAGATGAATATGAGTTACCACTGTTTCGTTTATGTATGTTATGGACGTTTTTGGCGCATTCCGTGTGTCGGAATTGTTGGGGGTTGGAGCAGCGGTAGGGGTGCGGTACAAGGAGGGTTGCCTACATGGCGAACGTTTGGGAATTTGGCTTAGATGATCTAAGACCGATCAGCTAGGCAGAGGGAAGTGGGTGTGGTTGGAAAAAGGGGGCATCGCTTTGGCCTGTCCAGTTTTGGAATGGATGAATTTTCAAACCTTGAGTTTTTTTACTGGAGAGGCTGGGGTGTTTGTGCACAGGTCTGGGTCCTAGCTTACCAGTTTTCAGCTCCTACGCGTGCTGCGGATGGCTCTGGGACGGATAGGCCATCGGGCCATAGACTTTGGCACACATTCAGTCAGAATCGGGGCAGCCATGGCGCATTTGGGTTGGTATTGGGCGAAGATCAGGGCGAAAGGTCGCTGGAAGTCAAGGTGCTGCGAATGTTATGTGAGGCCCTAAAGGGCGGGGAATGACAACAGTTTCTTGGGGAGTAGCTCGTTATGTAAACATATGTTACAGTTCTTTTTCCATTACAGGAGAGGCGTCCGGTCCATCACATGGCAAGATGGTCACGTGGCTTGTAGGCCATTCCTTTATCCACTGGACAGCGAAGTTCGCAGAGAAACAAATCTATGTTCGGGCCCTGGGACTTTCCAGTAAACAGCACGAGGTGTTGTGGTGGGGGAAGAGCGGCATGCGATGGGGTAACCTGCTTCCTTTCATCACATCTAACTTAACGAACTGGGGGTGTCTGGATTTGCTAATCATTAACCTGGGTGAGAACGATCTGGTTAAATTATCAGGACTCACGCTACTGCAACACATGCAGAGAGACTTGGAAATTATCAAGCAGAAGTTGTACGGCACCTGCTTGGTGTGGACAGAATTTGTACCTCGTAGGGTGTGGAGAGGGACAGTCAAATATGGGTCCATAGAGCGGGCTCGCAGGAAACATAACAGAGCTATGAGAATTATTTGCTGGGCGCATGGGATAAAAATCTTGAAACATGAGGACATTACAGAGCAGGATGAGGCGCTCTTTAGGGACGATGGCGTACACTTGTCCACCTTAGGAAATGCATATTATTTGATGGATTTGAGATTGTTGGTGGAGGATTTGTGGAAAGAAAACATGTGGGTCAGGAAGTGAGGTGGTCAGGTTGCAGTAGCGTGTTTGTGGGGGTGGGCAGCAAAACGCCAAATGGGTTTGTGCTGGTTGGCAGTAGATGGGGGAGGGTGGTGAGTCAGATGCGGGCTTGACCACCCTTCCAGGGAATAAACAAGCAGATTAAGGCTGTGAGTGGGGGTACACATGAACCAAATGGGGCATGAAAGGAAAATGGGAGTGTGTAGGGGAATGGAAACAAAATGAGGGTTTGTAGTGGAAGGATGAGCGAGGAGATGTTAAAGGGAGGGCGTTATTAAAGTTGCGGTTTTCAGAGTAAAAGTTAAGGTTTATGTTGCTTGTTGCAATCCTTTCCTAATAAATGACCTTTTACACTAAATGGCTGTCACTGAATTATTTCCCGATGGAGGGGCCCGTGGGGAGAAAGAGCCCCGCTCCAGTCTCTCCGCGGACTCTTTCGGGAAGGGGAAGTGACAGCGCCGTGATGGGATTGGACTTCAGGTAAATGGGGGTGGGCTTTGAGGGTGGGGATAAAATGGGTGTGGGGGGAGGGACCGGCCTCTTTCCGTGCAGCCCATTGCACGGTTAGTTTGGCCTCCCACCCACCTGGCAAAAGGAGGGAGATGGGAGAGGAATGAAATTTGAGTTAAGTGAAGGAAGGGGTAAGGGGGTGGATTGTCAGTTAGGGCAGGTTGCAGGAATGAGCAGGCAGTAGATGGGGGAGGGTGGTGAGTCAGATGCGGGCTTGGCCATCCTTCCAGGGAATAAACAAGCAGGTGAAGGCTGTGAGTGGGGGTACGCATGAACCAAATGGGGCATGAAAGGAAAAGAGGAGTGTGTAGGGGTATGGAAACAAAATGAGGGTTTGGAGTGGAAGGATGAGCGAGGAGATGTTAAAGGGAGGGCGTTATTAAAGTTGCGGTTTTCAGAGTAAATGTTAAGGTTTATGTTGCTTGTTGCAATCCTGTCCTAATAAATGACCTTTTACACTAAATGGTTGTCACTGAATTATTTCCCGATAAGTCCTTGCTCACATTTAAAGGTCGAAGTTTACTTCCATTCAACAAGCTCCATCATGTTCTGTCAAGAGATTAATGGGAAGAGACGCGTCTCATAAAACCCGGTTTAAAAAGAGGGCACTCTTTATTTTTTTCAATAACATGTAGAATTGTTGAATGTCCTCAATTCTGAAGTTCACAAATGCACAGAAGTAGTAGTAAGTAATCCTTTTCTTTTTTTTTTTTCAAACCGGAAGAAACCCCACACATATAAAAGTAAGTGCCACTAATGTTTCTCAACCTCATATGCACACCCAAAAGAGTCAAAACCATAAAGGGGGCCTATTCTAACCTAAGAAGAAAACTGTTCCAGTAATGTTAAACCTGGAATTACCAACACTGCAGGGTTACACCTTTTCCTGGTGTGCTATCACTATATCCTTCCAAGTTCCATTGCAAACAATTGGGTTTATCTTGCTAATGTTAATTGTTTTCCTGATTGTGAGTTGCCAAACTCCTAATGTTCAATTTGGAATTGGAATTTGGACGCAAACCTCGTGATGCCTGCACATCACAAGTCGCAGTGGTGTAAGAAAGAGGATCTTAATGGTTATTTGCTTCGGAAAATCTCTATTTGCCATTTTATATTTTTTGACAATCAATCCAGTAAATTGTCTTTTTTTAATGCACTATAAATCATGTTTATTAATCATATATTCATATAAAATAAACCGATATATAGATTAGTGTTTTAAACAGGACACAGTGTGCATCTAATTTCTCATAAACACCAGAACTTCATAGCACCGGAAGGATGCATTTAAGGTCTGCATTTTGGCTTCAGCTGCATCTGAAGGTACATCATTTAAGTTTGCTTGTACCTGCTGTGGCGATTCCTGACAATGGGGTATGCTAATGATGATGTAAGGGCTTCTTGGGTATAGTCTTAACACATTCCAGTCACTTTTTAGCACCTACGAATCTGTTTGTGGAGCATTGGCTGTTCACCTTCAGATGAGCAGTAAGAATTCTGGAGAACTGGGGCAGCTCTTGCCTCCCAACATGAATTTGTTGGAATCTGTGCATGGTTGAAACCTCTTGAACCCTTTGTAAAGCAGAGGAGGATGTAAGAATGGATCATAACATCACATTTAGGGCTCTTGTGAAGAATTTCATCTCGTGTAGCTTAGGTTCAGATAGAGGGTACATCGCTTGATGCTTTTGCTCAGATGTTCCTTGTGATTCAATATGGCTGGCTTAGGTGACTATCTTAAATTTGTTTGAACTGATGATGTGAAATGTATGGCTGGGCATCGAGTGGAGAAACAGACATCACACTAGTTTTTGTCTATTTTGTCTGAAGACCCCAAAGATAATGCATAGTATTTTAAATCTGACTGAGCACTTTGGTTTTGAATTTACTAGTGTTTTTAGATCTTTGTTAGGTGCTTATAATGTTGGATGTTGTGATCCATACAGGACATTGTCATGTTGCTAATAAGTTTCATGCAGTACTTTCTCTACAAAAACTGAAACAGTCTTCTCAATGCTGTAAGTTGATAGATGCTGCTGCCTATTAAGGCTAACATTTAACACAATAAGAAGGCTATCAGCCAGTCACATTTAATATGTTTGACTTTCAGCAAATGTTTGACAGTTTTAGTAAGTTCTTGATAGCATTGAAGAAGTACTATTATACTACGAGCAACAGAGGTACCCATGAGTTCATTGTTCATGAAGTTGAGACAAAAGTAGTTGTCCTTCACCAAATAGGACTTTGTAGTTAAGGTTGAGATGTACTTCCCATTAAAGAAGAAGCTTTTGATTTACCTTGGTTTCATGGACGGATCTGCACTAAATTTGGAACACATAAAAGGCAAATGAGCTATGGAATTTCAAATTTCATGCAGATGAGCTATGGAATTTCGAATTTCATGCAGTTCGATCTAGAGGATGAAAAGTTGGTGGGGATAAAATGAGATATAGCTGAGTCAGAAAATGGAATGGATCATGGATAGCAGACTCTCTGCTGAATGTCTGAGCATGTATAGCCCTTTTAAACTCTACCAAGTTAAAATACTGAATATAGATTCAAATGATGATGAGCATCCATGAACCACAAAGACTGAAGCGAGGGATTTTTTCAAATATGAAATTTAGGGCCAGATGTATCAAGAATCCACTTTGTGATTCTCTAATACTGATTTTTAAGAAATCGCTATATCAGAGTCGCAAAATGGTATGTATCATATTTGTGATTCGGTAATGCCGATTTCTTAAGAATCGCAAATAGCGACTCTGAGCCCATTCGCACCTATGGGCCTGTAGGCCCATATTTGCAAACTTTTTGCAGTTCCCAAATTGCGAATTCCTAATAGGAATTCACAATTTGGGAAATGCCAAACCCCAGGGTGCTGGGGGCTTAAGGCCCCTTCTGCTGCACCCCAAAAAATTATTTAAGGACATGTAAGGTGCATACATGCCAAAGGGGCATTTGTGCGTTACATGTCAATTTTAAAAATGCATTTTTAATGCATTTTTAAAATTTGCTCATGGTTACCACCAAGTTGAACTTGGTGGTAGTTGCGATTCCTTAATGCCCAATTCGAATTAAGGAAAAGCTTGATACATGTGCTTAAAGAATTCCAAATAAGGATTCCTTATTTGCAATTTCTTATTTAGAGAATCGCAATTTGCGCTTCTCTAAATGCGCTCGGAATTTTAAGGACTCGCTATTTTAGCGATTCCTCAAAATTGCATAGCGAATGCCTTTCATACATACTAAGAGGCATTTTTGCATTCGCAAATGGCCATTCGCACCGTTTGGAAATGCAAAAACACTTGATACATCCGGCACTAAATTCTAAACATGTTTCACAACTTTACAAATAAGAATGTCAATTAATCAGAGAAAATGTAATAACTACAAAGCTTAAATACAGAGTTTATATGTCAAATCTGGTGCTGCAACTCGTTTGAACGCACAGTAAGCTTTGCGGGATCGACATCATGGTCAGTCTACTTGTAAACAGTGGGGAATATTTACAGGATATTGCTAACTATAAGAGCCACGATAATCTTTAATGATTCAGGCCAAGTAGAGGGAGAGGAATCCTACAAATATTACAGCAGGTTAAAACAGATCTCTACTAAATTGTACATACAAAGAAACAATATTAAAGCTTTACGAATATTACATATGTCCTAATGAAGCAACATTGTCATTTGTAAAATCACAAACCGTGTTGTCTTTAGTTCACTGGACCTGTGCATTTCCCTTAGTTCTCAGACACTTTTTGCCTATGTGCTTGTCTACCATTTTGTGTGTCAGGTTCTGCATATGTGAGATGTTTCAAAGATATGCTTTGTGCAAAAGTGTTCTTCTGGATAATTGTTGCTTAACTCTGTGTTTGGGGATTTTTTAAGTTTGAAATTGTTTGACATTTTCCATGTTGCAGCATTGTGAATATATTCTTTATCTTGGTTGATTTTTTTACACTATAGTTGCTGCTTTACTTGTGCATAAGCCTACGAATGGTCCTAGGACATTTTGCAATTCTCTCTCTGCAATGCTGCAAGATTTTTTTGGAGAAGAATGGGCTTCAGCCAAAGAATAATAGCCATTTTCTCCTACCTCTCCATTTGGCCAACCACCATTTGGTGGAACTCGTGTGTGTGTGTGTATGTCATGGGCAGATGCTTTGGGGGTCATTACGACCTTGGCGGGCGGCATCAGCCGTCCGCCAAGATCTGACCGCCATGCAGCCGCCAATGCAGCCGCACCCCCGCCGCAGCCATTTGGAGATCCCCGCTGGGCCGGCGGGCGGAAATCTGGTTTCCGCCCGCCGGCCCAGTGGGGATCATGGCCACAACATAAGAGCCGGCTCCAAATGGAGACGGCGGTGTTGCGGCCGTGCGACAGGTGCAGTTGCACCCGTCGCGCTTTTCACTGGCTGCACAGCAGACAGTGAAAAGCTGCATGGGGCCCTGTCAGGGGCCCCCTGCACTGCCCATGCCAGTGGCATGGCCAGTGACATGGGCAGTGCAGGGGCCCCCAGGGGCCCCACAACTCCCCGTTCCGCCAGCCTTTTCCTGGCGGTGCAAACCGCCAAAAATTGGCTGGCGGTCGAGGACTCGTAATCCCCTGGGCAACGCTGCAAGCAGCGCTACCCAGGCGGATTATCACCGCTGGGGCAAAAGTGGCGGAATACCGCCAGCCCCGGTGGTGCGACCGCGGTGCTTCCGCCGCGGTCATAATACGCCTGGAAGCACCGCCAGCCTTTTGGCGGTGCTTCTGTCGTTTTAACCCTGGCGGTCCCGTATTGCCAGGGTCAAAATGACCCCCTTTGTCTTTAGTCTCCATTCCTCCTTTGCTTGCCATGTGGTCACCACCATTTTATGCAGCCAGTGTATGTGACAGAGGCACCAATTTTTTCCTTGTTCTCCATACCGCCTTAATTACTTGCCATGTGATGACACATAATTTTGTAGAATAAGGTTTTGGGTGAGTGATTTTAGCTCATGTTACTTCTGTTCATATTTTTTATGTGTATTCATATTTCCTGGCTCCTTTGTTTGGCTGTGGTAACTATATACTTGCATCTTATAATTGCAGTTTGTGAAAGGCATGGTCTGGCTCTTTTCTGGGTGCATGACCCTCCAAAAACCCCTCATTATGCCTCTTTAAACCACCACCCATTTTCTAGTAGTGAGTATTCCCCATTTTCTAGACACTTCCCCGTCCCACCCACATTTACTAATAAAACATAGGCATATATGTGAGAGCTCTCTGCTGTCAGGGTTGAGATCTTTTCATTTAAAAGATAGGAGAAGCTGAGATAGAGATCAGTAAACAACATTTTGAACAGCATTTTGTAGGAAATGAGTAGTGTTACTTTAGTACTACTGAATGTAGTTCAAAATGCAGTCTGTGAATATATCCCCAAATATTTTTTTAATCAATTTAATTTATTTTCCCTACCTCTACATTGCTACCATTTGGGATCCATGAGCCCTGAAGGGAGACCAGATTATATTATGCAGTGTTTTGTGAATTTAAGTAGTGCTACATCTAAAAAAAGAAGCTAGTTTTGCATTTTATTGACAAAAATGGCTCATTGTTTTGCTTCCATTTTTGCCTGCAAGTGCACAAGATGAGACTGAATCTGAGATGGACAGAAATCTGTGAAATAGCTGACAGTAGAGTTTAGAGACTTCTCTTCTCGGTGCTATTGCTCGTGTTTCTGACCAACTCCAAGTATAGACGATGGCACCAAAGAAGGAATCGCCTGCAAATAAAAGAACCAGCGAGAAGTGTTACCAGCATTTGTATCAAGCACTCCTCCTTTTTCTACCAAGGTGCAAATGACAGAGTAATTTTTGCACTGTTGTTTGGACTGAGGGAGAGAAGGACAATCCTCCATGGATCTACAATGCTAATATCCCCATCAAAATCTAAATCTATATCTCTAATTGCTGCAATGGTTGCTGTTCTGGCTAAAACCAGTTAGGTTAGTCCAAAATCTAATTGTCCCAGAAAATGGATTTCTCTAGGATACCCAACAGCAACAAGAGTCTGATACACCTTCTAATCCAGGGTAGAAGTGGTGAAGACACCTGACCTTGCAGCTCCACAAGGTAGTGCTCTTCCATTAGACACTATGCCTTTAGCATCTTGTCTGAATTAAACAAAGACCATTCACCATATTCTCCAAGCTCCTTATCAGACTTACCAGAGGATGATGACACAGAGTAGACAGAAGAGTCCTGCCACATAAGGGAGAAAAAGGAAGATTCCAGAAAGTATTGTAAAAAAGTGAGCAAGAAGAACCAGTAATTGTTCATGAGGGGAGCGACACAGAGGAAGTGCAAATCACCTCTGTTGAACTTGCTTTGTCACCTACATGCCAAACATTCCACCTGTATTACAGAAGCTTGGAGCACAACCTACAGTGCATGGATAACATCTTTATTGATATCCAGTGACATGAAAGTAGGAACACTCCTATTGAAAAAGACAGACCATTTTGTCTTGCTAATTCACCTTCTTGTTTGATTTCTTTCTTATATTCTTTATGTGGATATGTTTGTGTTATTGTGTAAATTAAATTTCAAATAAAGTAATTTTTAAAGGTGAGTTATTTAAGGCATATATATATGTTTTCAAACCTCCATAGTATTTGTTTGTGTTGGACTAGACATGTTGTTATGCATGAAGAATGAGTGATTGTTTAAATGTTTAGTGTCATTCGAGGGGAAAGTGTTTACATTTTAATTTTCTGGACATCACAATTGTGTAGAGTGGTCATACTGCAGCTGGCTTGCCTGAATTTGAAGATCAACTTTACATTGTGTAGAAAAAAAAGTAACACCGAAGAAATATGTGTACAAGAGGAGGCTAATTCAACCATGTAGACAACTGTAGGTTCTGCAATGAGCAACTCAAGAGTCTGCAATGGACACCTGGCTAGCCCTTCAATCACATTCATTGCTGCCAGTGAATATTATAGCTAAAGACTGCAATGCTTATGTATGTTGCTTCCAATGGAAAAGTGACCAATAATTAGATAGATGGATAAGACACTTAAGCCAGGGCTGTTTTGGAGTTTGTACCGCCAACAGGCTGGCGGTACAAACTTGGGCATTACGACCGCGGTCGCACCGCCGGGACCGGCGGTTTCCTGCCACTTTTGTCCCTGCGGTTGTAATCCCCCTGGGCAGCGCTGTTTGCAGTGCTGCCCAGGGGATTACGAGTCCCCCTCCCGCCAGCCTTTTCATGGCAGTATGAAAAGGCTGGCAGAAAGGGGAGTCGCGGGGCCCCCTGCCAAGGACCCATGGAGCATTTCACTGTCTGCTATGCGCAACGGGTGCAACTGCACCCGTCGCACAGCCGCAACACCGCCGGGTCCATTTGGAGCCGGCTCCCGTGTTGAGCCCGAAATCCCCGCTGGGCTGGCGGGCAAAAACCACGTTTCCGCATTGGTGGCCGTCCGGCGGTTTCAACTTGGCGGGCGGCAGTTGCCACCCGCCAAAGTTGAAAGGAGGGCCTTAGTACTCCAGCCTCCCTTGTGTCATCTGAGACCTCTAAGTTTACCTTGCCTTTAAGACACAATTTATTTTCTTTCTCTTTACAAGCAGGTCTGTCACTTTTTCTAAGAAATTACATTTGCAAATCTCCTCAACAATATTAAGAAGAATAACCCACCCCTATCTACATCTATGGTAAAGACCACTTAGAGGTGATTTATTTAGAGTACTGCAGACTAGTGACTCAAGCGGCAACACCTAAGTAAAAACATTTGTAAACATGATGAGCATAGCTAAACCATTTTTTTTGTTGAGGTCATCAGCCATTCAGATACCATTCAGATAATTGTCTGCAATTAGTTCTAGTCTGGCCTTTAGTTAACAATACTATTGCTCCACACTGAATCTTGGCGAACCATATTTACCTTGACTGTCAAATCTTGTAATTTGCATTTCTCCTTCCAGAGTCCTTGTCTTCTGAAAGGAAACTCCAGAGAGCTCCTGCTGTGCTGTTCAGCCCTGATCCCAAGATGGATAATGCCAGAATAACACAGATTCACCATATTTACAAAGCATCAATTTAATTTACATTTATTAATAATGTTTGTGAGCGATATATGTCTTCCCTATATGCCATTTTAGTCTAGGTAACTAATAACTTGGTAGTCGTTAGGTTCCTAATCACTGTTTCAGATGTTTGATTAGACTCTCTTTCTTCTAGATAGGTGTGTCATCTAGGGGTGTGCAGTAACCTCCGCTCCTCTGGTGGAATTCACAGAGTTTTGCCCACTCTGCAGTCCAATTGGAGTAAGGGGTTCTGGGAAAACTCTGCCAATCACTACGTGATGGAGATTTTTCTAGTGTGTGGATCTCCAATTTTAATTTGATGAGGGTGAGTGAGAAAATCAAGCGCTAGACCACCTCCAGGTGAGATTTCTCAATGTAGGCATTTGCGGCAGGTCACTACTGTTTGCGTTGAGAAAGCTGAAGCTTGCGTTGAGAAAGCTGCTGTTTGAGTAGAACATCTACTTGAGTGGAATAAAGAAGTTCCACCCTCTGCTGCACCACATGGTGCCACTTGCACTGATATTATAACCCAGGACAAGCTCCTGGCACTGAAAATCAGCGCAAGTAGTTCAATGTTTTAGAATTCCGCCATAGCAGAATTCGGTAAAATGTCGCAGAGTTTTCATGTAACTCTGTGGAATTCCATGGAGTGCAATTCTGTGATTTTTCACCCAGGCCTAGTGTCACCTTCATGGAGTTGTTGAATGCTTTTGTTTATCTCTCTCACAACATTTCCCCATTTCCCCCACCTATCTATTGATTCATACTAACCCTATTTCCCCTGTTGTGAGGTTTATTGTGCTTTAGTTTGTTTCCACCATCAACAGATCTCACGCCTGGTCAGGTAGATATGGTGTAAGCAGTTCTAAATGTATTTAGAAGGAGGCTAAAACATGTCAAAGTTGCTCACACCATCCCCCTTGTCCTATTTTTAGCCACAATGGGACTTCATGCCACAGAAATAATGAATGATAGGCCAAGGATGGGTAGAGTGTACTTTTTAAACAATCTGTGACCACAGAGAGTCTACATGCAGAAGTAAACTCTTCCTGGCTTGAATGTTAGGGTTTCTCATCCATTACTGTTGGTTTAGCAAGTGAAACAATAAACTGTATTGATTTTTTATTTTATGCCACATATTCTGTTTGTAGTTTCAGCTCTTTCATTCAGTACAAGAAGGGCCCTCTTTTTCCTTTGATGTAATCCCGGTATGTGGCTATTAGGGCCACCAGCAGTTAGTTCTTTTGGCAGTATGCCTGCATCAACTGCTATGCACAAGCATATAGATGGAGTGGTGAACAATAGATTCCTACTCAGGCAGGAACTGGAGGGAGAATTTACTGGGTTTGGAGTTGGCAGGCAGCATATTGTCACATTTACTCTGTAAGTTTCAAATATTTCTTAGTAGGTAAGTCACTGAAGGCAGAAGTAAATGGCTTGTACTAATTGGAGGGTGTCCAAGTGACCTCAAGTCACGAAATGGGGGCATAGGTTGGGCATGATCATTTATTCAACACTGATTGCAGGAGGATGAACTGGAGGCCTTCATTGAGACTTTCCTGGCAAGGGAGCCCAGAAAGAGTGAGACTAGAGAGTGGGTCATAGATCGAAAATTTGATGCTCAGGCCCTCATTACAACCCTGGCAGTCGGTGTTAAAGTGGCGGTAATACTGCTAACAGGCCGGCGGTTAAAAAAATGAAATCACGACCATGGCGGAAACTGCCAACACAGATAGCCACTTTAACACTCCCACCGCCACGACGGTAGCAACTAACACCACAGCGGTAACCGCCAATAGACAGGCGGAAGACAATGTACCGCCCACACTATTACAAGGCACGTATCCACCAGATTTTCCAGGGCAGTACCAACGCAATCAAAAGCATGGAGGAAACAGTGTTTGGAAGGGAAACCACTCACCTCTCGACACTCAACGAAGAACCGGGACGCCATGGAGCCCGAATTGCAGATCCTACCCATGTTGCTGTATCTCTTATACACCAAGAAGTGGAAAGAAGATGGTGGTGGCAACGACAAAGGTGAATACTGCACCTAGCACACAGGGGAGGGGAGGGGGGAAAAGAGAGTGACACCCACACGCAAAGCGCAACACCCCCACCCACAACAACACACAACCATATCCAATAACATCACAGATACAGCCGTCTCCCCCTGGAAGAATGCAAGGACAAAACAAAATGAGTTTAACTAGTGTAATATTCAAACAATCAGCTAGCCCACGAGAACAGCAAATAATCAGTATACACACAAATTTACAGCAGGTACACAAGTCCGTACACTGTCCCATAAAATGTCCGTGGACCAGTGGTCCCAAAAAGCATGGGCAAAGCCCACATATGACATCTGCCTCAAAATGGAGAGAACACTGCAGTGGCATCAGGTCGGAAAAAAAAGGCACCTCATGGGGAAAGGGAGTGGGGGCACCTCAGCCAGATGATGGTACGACGCCACTGCTCCTCGAGGGGGCTCCATGCCCACTGCTTGGTCCTGGGGAGTGCAAAGCCACAGTCTCTCAAGTCTTTCAAGTGGGTGGTTTGCCCACTGCTTGCTCCTGGGGAGTGCAAAGCCACAGTCTCACAAGTCTCTCAAGTGGGTGGTTTGCCCACTGCTTGGTCATGGGGAGTGCAAAGCCACAGTCTCTCAAGTCTCTCAAGTGGGTGGTTTGCCCACTGCTTGCTCCTGGGGAGGTCAAAGCCACAGTCTTTCAAGTCTCTCAAGTGGGTGGATTGCCCACTGCTTTGTCCTTGGGAGTGCAAAGCCACAGTCTCTCTAGTGGATGGCTTCTCCACTGGTTTTGGAGGGGGCTTTGTGCCCAGGGCGCTTCTTCCTGCCAAGGACTGGGTTAGTGGATGCTTTTCTCCACTGGTTCTGGAGGGGGCTTTGTGCCCAGAGAGCTTCATCCTGCCAAGGACTGGGTTGGAGGATGCTTTTCTCCATGGACTGGGTTAGTGGATGCTTTTCTCCATTGGTTCTGGAGGGGGCTTTGTGCCCAGAGTGCTTCATCCTGCCACGTACTGGGTTAGTAGATGCTTTTCTCCACTGGTTCTGGAGGGGGCTTTGTGCCCAGAGTGCTTCTTCCTGCCAAGGACTGGGTTAGTGGATGCTTTTCTCCACTGGTTCTGGAGGGGGCTTTGTGCCCAGAGTGCTTCATCCTGCTCTAGACTGGGTTAGTAAATGCTTTTCTCCACTGGTTCTGGAGGGGGCTTTGTGCCTAGTGATGCTGCACCTGTGGTGTGGCAGTTGACTTTGTCTCACCTGGGTGTCTCAGCCACGTGATGTACCTGGAACAGGTAGAATGATACTCCATGGAGGCAGAACCACACTCCATCCTGCAGTGACTTAGCCTGCCAATTGCTGAATCGTGTCAGTGCTGGAGGTGGTGTCTCAAGTTGAGTGTCCACGGTCCAGGACTTCACCTGCAGACTCTGACAGCTGCACACAGGGAATGGGGCTGACATCCGACAGAGTGGCATTGGCTATGCACATGGCAGTGCTGATGGTGGTGCAGGTGGCGGAGGCTGCGTCGGAGATGCTGCCAGTGCTGGCCGTGGTGCAAGTGACTTTTGCGGTGGATGGAAACACCATACCATCTTCGGCAGCCTCGGATGGCTGATCCTTGGGGAGGAAGCTGCAGACTGAAGTTGTGGCAGCGGCAGTGCAGGTGGTGGTGCAGGTGGCAGTCAGAGCTGCGGTGGTGACTGTGGTGCATGTGGCTGCCATCCCTGATGATATGGTGGTCACCAGCCCCTCACCAGGAGACAATGTGATGTGCCCTTTGGCTTGTGGCCCTTCCCCATCTTGACAGTCACTGCAGGGACCTTGGCACTGTCCACTCGGTGTTTGGGCGAGGCCTTGCTGTGTGGGTGGTGTGATTGTCCCCTTCTGGAAGCCGGCCCCTTTTTGACCTTTGCAGATGGTGGAATAGGGTGTTCCTTCTTTTCTGTCGGAGGCACACTGGCAACTTTGACGGGTGCCCCCTTAGACTGTACTGGAGTAGCAGGGACCACAGCAGATGCAGATTTGGTGGCTGAGGTACTGGGCTGGGATCTAGACATCCTGGCCCTAGGGGAAGGACAGGGGGGGAGGTGTAGGGGAGAGGTCAAAGTTACCTAGGAAAAGTTTTTTTGAAACATTTGGACGGGAAGATGGAGGGGTGTGGGAGTGGAGGAAGAGGTAGTGGTTGTAGGAGGTGTACGTCTACTGAGTTTGGGTAAAGGTGCATGGGTTCGAGGCTGTGGTGAGGTGGCTGGCTGTTGAGTGGGTGTGTGCCTACGTTTGTGTACTTTGGGAGGAGGGCTCACAGACACACTGGGAGAGGACACAGGGGACATGTGAATGGTAGTGGGGGTGGTGATTGCACATGAGCTGTGTTTAGTGATGGGTGTTCTGGTGATGGAGGTAGTGGCGGAGGATGTAGTGCATGCACGTGTGAGTGGAGATGAGACAGGGAGGGAGGTGGAGGAGATGGAGGAGGGGGACACAGTGGAGGCAGTGGATGTTGGTGTGTCTGCATGGGTATGGTGCTTGTGTGAGTGCCTGTGGGATGTGTGGTGCTTGTGTTTGCCTGAGCCACTTTTGTGTGTTGATGTGTGTGCATGCTGGTCTGATGGTGTGCTTGGAATAGGCGGAGGTAGAGGGGATTGGGTCTGGGTAGTGGAAGATGGGGGGGGAGGCTGGACACAGGGACAATGGCTGCCATAGTGCAGAGGCTAGAGCCTGTAATGCTCTCTGTTGGGCCGCCATGCCATAATAAATGCTCTCCAGGTATGCCTTTGTTTGCTGCAAATGCCTCTCGACACCCTGGATGGCATTCAGAATGGTTGACTGCCTGACAGTGAGGGATCCCAGGAGTTCAATAGCCTCCTCACTGAGGGCAGCAGGTCTGACTGGGGCAGGGCCTGAGGTGCCTGGGGCAAAGGAGATGCCCACCCCCCTGGGTGAGTGGGCATGGGAAACACGCTGAGGGGCTGCTGGGAGGGCGGTGCTGGTAGAGGGGTGGCGGCTGTACCTGTTGTTGCAGTGGGCACAGAGGTGCCCACCACCGCCAGGGAGGTTCCATCAGAGGAGGAGTCGTTGTCGCTGGTGTCCCCTCCTGTCCCCCGTCTTGGAGCTCCCCTCCCCCTCCATCCCACTGATGCCTTCAGACTCCATAGATTCACCCTCCAGGGCCATGTAGGATGCAGCTCCCTCCATCGCCGGTGACTCTGCTCCACCACCAGATGATGCTAATGCACACAAGGACAGGGTGACAAAACAAGAAGGGGGGGGAAAGAAAGAGGACACACATGGTCAATGCCAGGAACACCACTACCGTTGGCGGACACATCACACATGGAACAGCCCTACGCACTAGGCCACGCACTAGCAGTTAGTAGGAAAATCACCAGCCCATGAGCTACCATGCCTAACACCATTTGCTGCATACCTGGAACCCACAGGATCCTGCCTAGTTGTAGATGCCCACTAACACTATTGGGGTTGGAGTGCCTCAGAGACGGCCCAACAAGGGACCTACCCTTCCAAGTTCACCCTGGCCTAGGGGAACCCACAGCCCACATCCTCCACCCAGACACTTCGTAAGGCGTGCAGAGTCAGCTTAATGACACTGTACTCACCCCCTTGTGGCTGCTGTGATGGCCTTAAGTGCCCATCCAACTCCGGATATGCCACCGCCAGGATCCGGAACATCAGGGGGGTCATGGTGTGAAGGGCACACCTTGCACGTTGGGAGGCCAGCCCCAGCTGGTCCTCTGCCGTCTTCTTGCTCCAGCGGCGCAGGTCCTCCCATCTCTTGCGGCAGTGGGTGCTCGATCTAGGGTAGACCCCCAGGGTCCACACTTCCCTGGCGATGGCACGCCAAATACCCTTCTTCTGGTGGGCACTGACCTAGAGGAAAGGTACAGGATGAATGGTAATTACTCTCTCGTCCGGACCGTCATACTCATTACCCACCAGTTCCCACCCATGATCTGACGCACATACACTCACCATCCTCACATGCAGGCCTCAGCCTCCCCAATGTATCTTGTATCCACACCACTCAAAACAGGCATTTCCCACGCATCATGCTCAGAGTGTACTCACCTGTATGTCTGGAGGACCATAGAGTAGCGTGTACTGGGGGAGAACCCCAACCACCAGTTTGTCCAACTCCTCCGCAGAGAAGGCATGGGCCCTTTCCCCAGACACTTAAGCCATTGTCGCTTATAGACTCAGGTCACAGCAGCACTTGCAGTGTAGGTCCTCTTCTGTTGAAGGTCAGGTATCAAGTAAGTGAACAGATAGAAAATGGTGGTCATGTCCACGGCGGTGCGTACAGTCACCGCCGGCGTACATCATCATTGGCTCCTGGAACCCATAGGGCCCAATGATAACCAATGCTAAATTGCGTGACGGTCTTCGACCGCCTACCGCGACGCTGCACAATGCCAGCGCAATTACCTCATTTCCCCTTGTCCCTCAGGTCAGGCAGCCGCCATTTCAGGGAGGCACATGGCATGGCACCTAACTGCGTCACAGCACAATTTGGCAGATATACGGACAAAGTACGCCACACACAGATTTACTCACATTACTGAAAACACACTTGTGCAAACTATGTGGTACATGACTCTCTGCTCACCATTCTCCTCTATAGGGCACATCCGCTGGGACAGATGATGAGATGGCGTCATCCTCTGGTGTACAGTCCCCTAGTGGACCTGTTAACAATGGAAGACAGACACATCATTATCACCTACAGACGTGATCGTGCCACAATCAAAAACCTGTGTGCCCAACTGGAGCCAGACCTGATGTCAGCTATCCGCCAGCCTACAGGAATACCCCCTCTAGTGCAGGTCCTGTCAGTGCTCCATTTCCTAGAAAGGGGCTCCTTACAAACTACAGTGGCCATGGCATCTGGGATGTCTCAGCCAATGTTTTCTAACGTTTTGACCAGAGTGTTGTCAGCTCTGCTGAAACACAGGCACAGCTACATCGTGTTCTCCCAGGTGGAGGATTTGCCCACAGTGAAAGCTGACTTTTATGCCCTGGGACATATCCCCAACATCATTGGTGCCATTGATGGTACACATGTGGCATTTGTCCCCCCACTGAAATGAACAAGTGTACATAAATTGAAAAAGCTCCATTCTATGAATGTGCAGATGGTGTGTTTGGTGGACCAGTACATTTCTCATGTGTGGGAATACAGGGCTGATTGCAGAGGCCCCCTAACTTTTTGCCCCCATTTTCCACTTTTTGCTGGTGTTTTCCTGACTTTGATGGTGCCCTGGGTACTGCTAACCAGTCCCAGGGCCTGTGCTCTGTGTAAAATGGATATGCAAATTAGGCTAATTATAATTGGCTAAGTTAACCTACCTATAAGTCCCTAGTATATGGTAGGGCATGTAGGTTTAGGGACCACAGCATAGGTGGTGCACCCATAGGTGCACTGCTGAGGTGCCCAGTGTCATTTTAAAGGCAGGCCTGCCTTGCTGGCTGCTTTTAAATTAAAGTTATATGCAAATTCGACTTTGGAATTAAAAGTGGTTCCAAAGTCTTAAACTACCTTATTTTTACATAAAAGTCACCCATAAGGTGTGCCCTATGTGCCCCTAGGGCTGGGTGCCATTTAACTATAAGCAGGGAATGTATAAAAATAGTTTTATAAGCCCTGGTGAGGTAAAAACAGCCAAATTTGTTTTTCCCTCATTGTAGTAAATGGCCTTCATAGGCGAAGATTGCACAACTTTTGTAAAAAAAGCTCCATAGAGGGACCGACCCGCCGCGGCAACTCCAGCCGGCTTGCCTCAACCGCGACCCGGCCTGATTTGCTGGTTCGTCCCGGTGAAGAAAATCTCAGAAAAAGAGACTAAGGGCCATATTTATACTTTTTGACGCACAACGGCGCCAACACAGTTGTGCGTCCAAAATTTTAACGCCAGCTAACGCCATTCAAAAGCACCATGCGGGCGCCTTATTTATGGAATGACGTTAGCCGGCGCAGCTGACTGGTGTGCGTCAAAAAAAAATGACCCACACCAGGCTGCGCCGGCGTAGGGGAAAATGGAGCTTGGGTGTCAAAAAATGGGGCAAGTCAGGTCTGAGGCAAAATTTGGGCCTCAACCCGATTTGCGCCATTTCTTTTGACTCCCAACCCCCATAGAAATGAATCCTGTCTTAGCACAGACAGGAGTCATGCCCACTTGCCCAATGGCCATACCCAGGGGACTTATGTTCCCTGGCCATGGTCATTGGGCATAGTGGCATGTAGGGGGGCAAAAATCAGGCCCCCCTATGCCACAAAAAAAAATATATATACTTACCTGAACTTACCTTAAGTTCCCTGGGATGGGTCCCTCCATCCTTGGGCGTCCTCCTGGGGTGGGCAAGGGTGGCAGGGGGTGTCCCTGGGGGCATGGGAGGGCACCTCTGGGCTCCTTCCGAGCCCACAGGTCCCTTAACGCCTGCCCTGACCAGGCGTTAAAAAATGATGCAAAAGCGGCTGGACGTCATTTTTTTTGACCCACCCACTCACGTGCGTCATTTTTGCACGGGAGTTTAAATAAGGCGCACATGCCTTGGAGTCATTTTTTAGACGCAAACTCCAAGATCTTTGGCGCTAGACGGGTCTAACGCCAAAGTATAAATATGGAGTTAGCTTTGCGTAAAAAAAACGACGTAATTCCAGCGCAAACAGAGTATAAATATGCCCCTAAGTCCGAAGGTAAAAAGTTGACCGGGACCTCCCAGCCAGCGTATCCGAGGAGGGCTCCATGGACGTCGGATCAAGATCCAGGTTTACCCCGGTCGAAGGATTTTCACCTCGAAAAAACGACTAAGTCCGAAGGTAAAAATCTCCACTGAGGATTCCAGCATCGCGTATCCGGAGAAGGGCTCCAGGAGGTCGGATTGGACTGGCAGGTTCGTCCCGCTGAAGAAAATCTTCGAAAAAAAGACGCCACCGACCACGGGAGCACCGCCAACAGGCTGGCGGTGCTCCAACGAGCATTCTGACCGCGGCGGTTCAGCCGCGGTCAGAAGCGGAAAGTCAGCGGTCTCCCGCTGACTTTCCGCTGCTCGTTTGAATCCTCCATGGCTGCGGAGCGCGCTCCGCAGCCATGAGGATTCTGATCCCCCCTACCGCCATCCTGTTCATGGCGGGAAAGCCGCCATGAACAGGATGGCGGTAGGGGGGGGTCGCGGGGCCCCTGGGGGCCCCTGCCGTGCCCATGCCAATGGCATGGGCACGGCAGGGGCCCCCGTAAGAGGGCCCCGCAAAGTATTTCAGTGTCTGCCTTGCAGACACTGAAATACGCGACGGGTGCCACTGCACCCGTCGCACCTTCCCACTCCGCCGGCTCGATTACGAGCCGGCATCCTCGTGGGAAGGGAGTTTTTCCCTGGGCTGGCGGGCGGTCTTTTGGAGACCGCCCGCCAGCCCAGGGAAAAACTCATAATACCCTCCGCGGTCTTCTGACCGCGGAGCGGTATAATGGGGGCGGAATTCTGGCGGGCGGCCTCCGCCGCCCGCCAGAATCAGAATCACCCCCTAAGTGTGAAGGTAAACTTTTAACCGAGGCCTCCCGCGGCCTGTAGCCGAGCAGGGCTCCATCGCGGTCGGCCTTAAACTTTGACTTTGCCCTGGTCGAGGTGCAACCAGATGACCCAATTGGCACTTTTTGTTTCTAGGAGCTAAAAAATAATAATTCTTAAAAAATTCATATCTCCGGTTCCCCTTATCCGATTATATGTGTTTTGGTGTCATTTTAAAGATAAAAATATAATCTATTTTTGTAACGTGGTTTTGGATTTTTAAACTGTTTCCTGTGTTTTATTTAAATACTGTTTTGTGATATTTGAATGCTTTACACTCTGTCTCCTAAGTTAAGCCTTGACGCTCGTTGCCAAGCTACCAAGGGTTGAGCTGGGTTTAATTTACTGAGACCTAACTGGACCTTAGTGGAGGTTAGTGGCCTTTTGCTAAGTGTAGGTACCTACCTGCCCTTACCAATAACCCATTTTCCAACATCATGTGAATGCCAAGTATCCTGGCTCTGTGCATGACACTTACATTTTGAGGAATAGCAGTGTCCCTGATGTGATGGGCCAAGTCCTTAGGCACCGGGTGTGGCTAATAGGTGAGCCCAAGGTCCACACACAGTATGAGTAGGTGTCTGGGTATGGGGTCGTCCCTAAGGGTTAGTGTGTGTCTAACAGTTATCCCTCGACATTTGCATGTGACTCTGGTTACCCCAACCTCTCAAGGCTACTGACCCTAGTGAGAAATTCCAGGACAAGGTCAGAGGAATGCTACAATGAGGCACATGGGTGAACTAGGCATATTATTGAAAGGACATTCGGCCTCCTGAAGGCCAGATTCCGGTGCCTCCATCTAACAGGTGGCTCCCTATACTACTCACCGAAGAAGGTGTGCCAGATAATCGTGGCATGCTGCATGTTGCACAACCTGGCATTGTGATGCCAGGTGCCTTTTCTGCAGGAGGATAGGCCTGATGATTGTCTTGTGGCAGCGGTGGAGCCCGTGGACAGTGAAGAAGAGGAGGCAGAGGGAGAAGATATTGACAACTGAACTAACATCATCATGCAGTACTTCCGGTGACACACAGGTAAGAGACTGGCACTGCTTCTCTCCTATCTGACTACTGTAGTACATTGTATAAGTCAGGCTCTTAACCTCTGTCTATGGACACTGACAGTTCACTTTGGCTTTCCATTTCACAGATCTAGGTACCTCATTCTGCCTTCTGCTATATTTACTGCTGCCCAACAACTGTCATCCATTGGTATGAGCAAATTAACATTTACATTGATATTTGTGGATGAACTTGTAATTATACATTTGTGGAAGAACAGACTGACTCCAGATTGGTTTGTGATTCACAGATGTTTATTGATGGGCTAATGTGTATAGGGGTTTGTGGAAGGGGCTGGGGTGATGGTGGAGGAAGGTCCACAGTAGAGTCCAGTCTCTTATTATCACAGGTGCATTGTCCAAGAGGGCATAGGAAGGGGAGCAATGGCAGTTCAAGGTGGACATGGTGACAGAGTGGGACAGAAGGGTGACATTCAGGAGATTCTTATTTCCTGGCGGGGGTCTTGGCAATGTTCTCTGTCTTCTGCCTGGACCGCAGGGACTGTTTGTGTGGTGGTTCTCCTTCTGCAGGGGGTGGGGTGCTGGTGGGCTGTTGTTCCTGTGGCGAGGCCTCCTGTCCACTAGCGCCGGCGGAGGTGGAAGGCTGTTCATAGGTTGGGCAAGTGTCAGGGGCCCAGTGGTATGCCACTGTCTCCCTCATGGTGTTGGCCATGTCTGCCAGCACCGCTGCAATGCTGACCAGGGTGGTGTTAATGGACTTCAAGTCCTCTCTGATCCCCAGCTACTGTCCCTCCTGAAGCCGCTGTGTCTCCTGAAACTTGGGCAGTACCGTGCCCATGGTCTCCTGGGAATGGTGGTATGCTCCCATGATGTTTGAGAGTGTCTCGTGGAGAGTGGGTTCCCTTGGCCAGTCCTCCCCCTGTCACACAACAGTCAAACCAGCTTCTCTGTTGTCCTGTGCCTCCGTCCCCTGAACCATGTGCCCACTGCCACTCACCCCAGGTCCCTCATATTCTTGGGTTAGTGGGTTTGCCTGGGGTCCCTATAGTGGTGGACACACTGCTGATTGACGTGTCCTGGGGACAGTGGCATGGGCCCACTGGGTGGGTGCTTTGGTGGTGTTTCCTGAGGGGGGAGGTTCTGTGGTGGGTTGGGGCTGTGGCAGGGAAACCGACTGTCCAGAGGTCCCTGATGGGCCACGCTGGTCATCTTGATCCAGTCGTGCAGAGCTGCTGTCATCACTGTGGGCCTCTTCTGTGGGGGGACTGGATATGGCTGGCACCTCTTGTCCCATGACATTGGGTAGGGGTCCGGTTGGGGTGTAAATGCATTGTTATTTTATCTGTGTGTACCATCTTGTGCAATGGGTGTGTTTCCCTCTATGACTGTGCTTGCAGTATTGGCTTGGCCCTTGTGTGATTGGTGATTTTGGGGCATGAGTGAATCTCTCTACTGGACATGCTTTGGTGATGGGTGGCCATGCATTGGTGTTACATGCAGAGCTTGGTTTTGGGATGTGTGGGTTGTGTTAGTGGGGTATCTGCGCTGTTGTTGGGGTGATGGGTGTGAGGGTGAGAGTGGGAGTAGGTGATGGCATGCAGGTGGGGTGGGGGAATAAAGTAGTAAAGATTTGCCTTACCAGAGTCCAGTCCTCCTGCTACTCCTGCGAGGCCCTCAGGATGCATGATCGCCAAGACTTGCTCCGCCCATGTTGTTAGTTGTGGGGGAGAAGGTGGGGGTCAACCACCAGTCCTCTGTACAGCAATCTGTTGTCTGGATACCACGGAACGTACCTTCTCCCTAGGTCGTTCCACCTCTTTCTGTTTTCATCCTGTGTTCTTGTATGCTGTCTCACTGCGTTAACCCTGTTGACAGTTCTGCACCATAGCTCCATCTTCCTTGCAATGGATGTCTGCTGCACCTGTGATCCGAATAGCTGTGGCTCTACCCGGTCAATTTCCTCCACCTTGACCCTGAGCTCGTCCTCAGAGAACCTGGGGTGTCTTTGAGGTGTCATGATGTGGTGTGGGTGATGTGTGAGGTGCTGTCTGTTGTGATGTGTAAGGGGATGTGTTGGTGTGTGTTGTTTAAGGTGTGTGTATGTTGTATGAGTGATGGTGTTGTGTGTCTGTGGATGCTGGTGTTGTGTTAGGCAGTCTCGCTTTCTAGCCTTCTTTCAAATTTTGGGTTGTAAGGGTTTGTGGGTGATGTGGGTGTGTGCTTTATATTGGATTGGGTGTGTGGGTGTGTGTATGTGTGTCAGTTGTGTGTATTTTGAATTATCCAATGTGGTTGTGTTTTGTTAGTGTGTGTGTATTTTGAGCGTCTGTACTGTCAATGGATAACCACTGGTTTAAAGACTGCTGCGTTGATTCGTGGGTCGTGATACTGTGGGCGTATTCCTGTTGGCGTGACGGTGTAGGTTTTGATATCGCCAGTTTATCACTGACCTTTGGTGTGGCGGACTTGCGTGGGTGTCTGTATTGTGACGGATTCCGAGCTGTGGGTCGTAACACCTGTAGTGGAATTCCAATGCCGCAACGGTATGTTGGTGGTCTTCTGCACGGAGGAAAGCGGGATTTACCACCAGGGTTGTAATGAGGGCCAATGGCTTCCAAGTATGAAGGTAAGCGCCAATGGCACTCAATCCACTTTTTGTATCCGACTCAAGTTTCACTGCAGTCCACCATATTTTTTTAAAACTTTGACCAGGGCTCAGGTACCTACATGTTTGGGGTTGATGGTTTGATCATTTAGGCGCTAGTTTTTACCTTAACCTATAAAAGTTAGTAACTCCAGGTCTACTAATTGGATTTGTGTCATTTGGTGTCATACATTTTATCTAAAAATACTTTATTTTTCTAAAATATGTTGGGAACAGCTTTCTCCTGAAAGTACAGAGGTGATGCTTAGGAATTAAAATCTTATAGGGCTCAATTTAGGTTGTTCTTGACTTAATCAAAAGTGTTTCCTACATAGATGTCTAAAGTAGCTTTTATCCTCTCTCATTTCCAATCTCATCTGTGATAGGGCACTTGTTTATCTCTCCCTCTTGTCCCCTTATTAGATTTTGCACAATAGAGAGAACTGGCTTCCCAATCAAACTCTAAACTCATGACCACAAGTCTCCCTTGCTATAGTGACCTGAGATTATCATGAAGATTCTAAACCTCGTTCTCATGAATTCAAGGTCTGCACAAGTGAATTAGGATGTAGATATTCACTTGGTACAATAAATATATTTAGAGGTCACGTGGCCCATGTCCATCATCAATGTATCTACTAGAGAAGCTGCTTCCAACCATTTGCTTATTTCCTATTTTAACAAATGATCCAACTAATTAATTTTCTGTTTCAGAATAAGTTTGCATTTGGGAATGCCTTAATTGGAAATACCAAACATCTCCTATTTTTCTCCTCACTAAAGAAAGCATCCACTGCTTCTCTTTTCATGTGCTCTTTTTCTGCCACCAACAATGTTATATTAGATCATTACTCGGATACTTAAAGACACATCCTTTTTAGATATATGAAGGAATCAGCTTCTATTACTTATTATCACTGCAAAGACTTGTGAAAATCACCATACACATAATTAATTGTAAAAGTAACTGATGTTAATCACAGGAGGTAGATAATATGACTTTCACAGCCCTCTGACTTGGTCCTGTCTCACACTCAACCACTCAGTTTCTCCTCTTGCCATTCTGACCTGGAGTATGTCCTCCTCAGGTGGTATTATGGTGTCATGATGGTCTCTGACTTACCTTCCAATGCTAGGCAGAGTTATGAGCACAGTCCTCCAAATGGCATGTACTTAGTTTAGGCTGGGGAAGGAGAAGCCAGCAGTAGTTCTGAAATGTCAGGACAGCTTTGAGAAATAATTGTTGCCTCTGGAAGATGCACTACATATCAATATCAATGCCTGATTGGAATCTGTATTTCAGATCAATATGTACTTTCTTTGGTAATGGTGGTGGCTCTTTTGAGGTTATTCAGTATACATTTCCTTGTGATTCATAGTCTCCTTGCTAGTCAAGTCAGGATACTTTTTTACAGCAGCTTATGAAGCTTTGAATCTGTTTTGCTTGACACAGATGAAAACTAATACTTAACACAAAGAAGTAGTCTAAGGATTTGTCATATTTTGAGATGTAGTTAATAGTTTGAGAACTGATTCTCTGCTACTATGGAGGAGTATAGATCTATGTTTCTTTTGTACATTACCTGATCCAACCTACACAAGGAAATGGAAATGTTCGACTTCAGCTTAGAAGACTCATACAGAACACTTTGTCATGATTAACAAACTTCATAATTTAGTAGGTGAATGCAGTAAATCCACCTTTTTTTCATGGTCACCCTTGATTTTTTGCCTTTTGCTTTTTTTTAAGGCCCACTTTTAAAAATTAATAAGTCACCTCGATGCAACCTTGGCACCCAAAGGATAAGTTGTCTGATATCTAAAATTGGAAGATTTATAAAGTTAAAGTTGGCATGTCCCTCCAGTGACTAGTCCCCAAAAGCTATTTTCATTGGCAGGGCTGTATCTAGATCCTCAAAACTGTCAGAGTACAGATTATAAATGTTAATCTATAACTTTTGATGGGGAACAGCTAAAATAGTAATTTAAATGATATTGTTCATATTTATTAAAAGTCCAATTGTTTGTTGAATTTAGAGTTGTATTAAATAGTTAGGAAAAATAATTGTTTGAAAGTTACTTCGTCCCTGCCTGATGTTACTGGAGGCTAATTTACATTAGCCTGCCAGCAGCTTCACATCAGTAGCTTTATTTAAGGAGGTGGAAAAACTGTTCCAGAACTCAAAAATCACTTAAGCTTAGTGGCAGGATGAACTGGTTGTGGGGCACTGGATCGCTATCGGCCAAGGAAAAACACTTGTGGCACACTAAAGAACTTCATTAACTTGAAAGTGACAGAGGTGAGGTCTGCCCCTTTTTTAATATAACCTAAGGAGAGACCTGAAGAAGGTAAAGCTTTTGTCCTCAAGACCCACACTCACCACACTCACCACACTCATTGTGAACCCAGTTAGAGAGAAGCTACCTAAGAATTGGTTTTTAGTGGACACAGAAGAAGGGACTACTAGCCTAACCCCTGGGTAGACACAAGAGTTCTGCTAAATGGAGGAAGGGTTTCTTCATCTTCAATTGTAGGAGTGAGGGTCACTATGGGATTTTTTTGTAGTAGGGCAAACAGGAACTGATGGAAAAAGTAGATAGTGTTGATCTTGGGAACTTTTACCCCATTGGTTAAGGAGAAGTCAGGAGTAACCATTTCCTACTAGCTAGTGCCAGCCACAAATGTGGCATCCCAAGGCACCCTCCTAGAGACACCTTTAGGACCTGGAGTAGATTGGAAAAGGGCTTGACACACTGTCTCTGACCTGAGAGGACAGTTGAAGGACTGGACCTGCTCCCTCTTCTACCTAGGATGCAGCAATGGACTCCAAGAGTCAGTTGCCTTATCTCCTATGTGGCTACAGGAACACAAGATGCTGCAATTGGGCTTTTTCCTGAAGTGACCATGTGGCCAGTACATAAACAGCACTACTGTATTATTACTCTACATACTAAAAGATTTTTGTGAATCATCTATATAAATGCATGCATCCAGAGTACATATATGAATGGTGGTCTCTGGCTGCCCATTCATGCAATGGTAGTCTAAAATGTGTGATCAGATTGAGCTAATGAAAGTCCTTGTTATTCTTTCCATTTATGCTTCTCTAAGTCAGGTTCCATCAAACCTGGTCAACATTTATCCCAATGTAGAATCACGTTCCATCCCTTTGTGAATGTGGGGTGTGCTGAGGGTTCTTGCGGGTCAAGAGCTAGCAAAAATATCTTATTACCATTACATATTTACATGGCAGGTGTATAAATATTTCACTTCCCTATCTCATTAGCATGATCTGCAACCCTATGTCTAATAGGGTCTAGTATATTGTAGAAAACACAGATTTGTAACTAGATTTCACCATACTAATTGTGATGAGTAATGACAATATTCAATGAAAGAAGCCCTATGTACTAACAATTTAGCATGGAACAAGCATAACTTTCAGCATTTCCCCTAGGTGCCAATCAATATAGTGTTATATTTACTTTTTAACAATTTATATTGAGTGACTCAACTCCTTTGGTTGAATGAGTGATAATCGTGTCCCTGCATATATATTTTATAACAAGTCCATTAGTACTGTATTGTCAATACAGTACACTTTCCATAAAAATAACATTCTTTATAATAAAGCACATTTTCATTACACAAACATCTCTTTTTCTAGCTCCATACCATAAATTTTCCTTACGATTCATAATAAACTACATTCACAATCTCATTTTACATTAAAGAGAAAATTTACTTCTACCTTTATATCTGCATCGAGAACAGAACTATGGGCCAGATGTAGCAAGCAGTTTTGCCCATTCTGTGCCTATAGGAAAATGTGTTTGTACATATGGCCCTATGTTCTTGTTATCTCTTTGATTATGGGTAAGAAGCAGAGAACATAAAAATGGCATACTTTATGGCACAATGAGAATATTGCAATTTTCTTTTATTTGTTGACCGCCTCTTTCTTTTAGATGCTGTAGGAATATCAGGATACAGGGAAGTTGGAGGTACACGTACTGTTGGGGCCCTAGGCCCCCATGCTACTGAAAGAGAGACAACACGGACACAGTTTCTGTGTGGGTGGAAATGGCCCTGGGCACGTGCGCCCAGCCCTTTTTATTGGCAGGGTCACCTGACCGGTGACGCCTGTGTTGGGTGGGTGTGGGGTGTATGTGGGAGGCCAGCCCTCAGCAGAGAGGCTGGCCAAACACTAGAACGTGTCCAGCAGGACACTACACTCCTCCAAAACTTTGAGGAACAAAAGCAAAGTCCAACCTGCAAGAGAAAAAAAGCAGTAACAAAACACCACCATCAGTCTCTCGGCCTCGAGAAGGCAGGCTGCAGGATTGCAGTGGACAGGTGCAGCTGGGAGCACACGGATCCTTCTGCATGAGTTCATGATTTAACCAGTCACAGCTGGGCACAAACACTGTGTTGAAGAAATCCGGACTCTGACAGTCAGATGGTTGGATAAGTGTCCACTGATGCGCCGTGTTTCAGTCCTGTAGGCACTCGTGGCGATGCTGGTGGTGTTTACAGTTCAATTTGTTCAAAATAGGGCGTATCATTCGAATTGGGTGTGTTATTCGAATTGGTTGCATCACGAGCGTTGGTACAGTGCACTGTGAAACTGCTTGCCGAGACGTCCTGGCTTCACAAAGGTCAATCCCTCGAAGACAGATGACATCTGTGATGGCGTGAAGTCCTCCTCTGAAACCTTTGTACATCCTGACACTCTGATGGCAGAGATGCTTCCAGACCACCTCTCGTTTGTGGATTCTTCACTATGGAACTTCCTCAAGGCCTTTTTGATGGGTTTGCCACGGGATTGGCATGGACTGTGCTGGGCTGCGTGTGGGCCATCTGCCGGTCTCTGCAGGCTCTCCAACAGGAGCCATGGTCAAATCATGCGTGCAACCACAAGGTGGCTGTTCCGTGGTCAGGGAGCTTGCCAACCTAGACCAGGTGTAGGTGGGCTCTCAGATTGTCTTAGGGAAATTGTCTCTCGCGTTGCCAGGAAGATGTCTAGCTGGTGTCATGTTAATTCACTGAAAACAGTCTTGGTGTGCTGTGACCTGTTGGGAGTCTCCATTGCACAGCCCTGTTTGTCTCTTTGACTTTACCGGTGGGGCAATGTCCAGTCCTCTCTCAAGCTTGAGAGGCCCCTTGACTGGGTTGTCACGGGACTGCTTGTGGTCTGCGCTGGGGCTGCTTGTGTGCCACATAGGACAGCTGCAAGACCTCCTAGGAGCCACTGCCTGGTCGCTCGTGCACTTACAGGGGTAGATGGGTCTAGGTCACGACTTGCTCTTGTCACTGAGAGCAGGATACAGACAGGGCGAGCAGTTGGTCATTGGTTGACTGGTTCTTCAGAGCATTAACACAGAGGTGTAGGACTCCTGTCTGGTTGTTTAACTGCTCCTTTGATGGATACCGTGATGCACATGGCAATGATGATTTTTGCCATTTGGAGACCTGGACTACAAGTGATGTTGCTGGAGTAAGGGTGATTGGAATAACTTCGTCATAGCGAGTGCAGTCTTTCTCTTGCGCATGTGCAGATGCTAGCAGTGGTGCCATCTGCTTCAAGCAGCTGATGACAGGTGGCTTGGATGGTCACCTTTGACGTGTGGGGTAAGTACGCCGTTTGCGCATAGCGTCTTATGTTTTGGCACTCCCGCCGAGCTGTCTCCAGTGACGTCATTGCACTCTGGTGGCTGTCTTGTCTGTGGGTGCACTCTTCCTTTGTTGTGTGAGTCATCCATCTCTCTACCCTGTTGATCTTCCGTTCTTGTTCTCCTGTGGTCGTCAGGTGTTGCAGCGTGACAGGTGATGTCACACAGTCTCCTTTCTTCCTTCTTCATAGCGTGGTGCTACGCCACGCTTTCTTCGCCTTTGTTGTGGCGTCTGGTCACTTGTCTTCCTTTCGTGTGGAGCTTTCGATGGTCCTGTCCTGCCGAAGGACTAGGGGCTCTTCCACGTGTTGCAGTGGTGGCATCGTGCCACTCAGGATGTGCGACTCTCCTCTTGCCTGCTGCGAGTTGCTGCTGACTCCGTCTTGAGGCAGTGTGGGGAGGACACTCCTTGGTTAGTCTCAGGCATGTTGCAGGGCAGTGATGACGGGTCATTTTCTTTTCCGCTTCCTCTTCACTGGAGGGCGCAGTGCTTGCACCTTAAGGCAGTGCCTTCTTGGCACTGGGTCCTGTTTGAAGTCTTAGTGTGCTTTGCAGGGTTAGTTGCTTCTGATGACCTTCTGTGTGATGGGCCAACGGTGGCCATCTTGTGTTGCAGAAAGGCCGGCTGGCACGGCCTCTCCTCCCATGCGTTACGTCACGCTCTCGGGTACTCTCTCCAATTTTGCGGGCGTTGCCTTAGTCGTCGCGTTCTCTGGCGCTGCTCTCTGCGCATGTGACTTAGTCTCTTGTCTGGGCATCCTATGCTAACGCCTGGCATGTCCCTTTCTTGTCCTACGGTGATGTCCATCACTACTGGGGCATGTGGCGTTTTTTCGGCGGTGGCGGCGGCCGGCCGCCAGGGGCTGCACAGGACATGCGCGCTCTCTTTGTACCTCACGTGGCACTTACGTCCATTCCTCATTGTTGCAGCTTGCCTGGGACAGCTGCAGTCTTCTCCTTACCTTTGCAGCGTTGTCCGCGTCGCGTCCTTCTTCCTCGCCGTTTCCGTCTTCTGCGCCGTTTCCGTCCAGGGGCGCGCTCTTGGTCTGGATTAGTCACTTTCAGAAAGTGCTGCTGTGAACTTGCTTTCAACAAAGCAGTTTTTTCCACTTTAAAATAGAAATAGGGTGCAGTACCAACTTTGGCCACTGGATGCCAGTGGTGCACTTGTTATCTAGGATGAAAGACAGTCTTTCCTCCCAGCAGCCTCGTTTGCCCAGACAGATGCCGGTGAGGAGCCATGCTTCCATAAGGAGTTGGTCAGGCTGGAGGGAGCTGCAGGTAAGTTTTATTTACATTTTTCCACTTTTTTTTTTTTTTTTTTTTTTAAATGTCCATTTTACAAGAATGCACAGCCTCGTTTGAAGAGGCATTTAGACGGCACGAAGTACAGTGAGGGTGGGGGCACTGACGGGCATTTTAATTCTTCTCCTCGGGTGCCTGTTAGCACCTGCCCCCTTCCTTTCATGCATTTTCTTGCTGTTTATTGGGGGGGGGGAGGATGTGATTGGAATTTTATAGCTTTGGTGTGTGTCTGCACCATCCTATTCAGTCTATTAAGGTGCGTGTCTGCACCTCTCGCACTTTCTTGCTCCTACGCAACTGCAGGAGTCAGCCCTCCTGCTGCAGCCCGAGCCTTGGCTTTCCTGGCATTTTGGGGGGCGGCCCTGGGCATGTTTCTTTTCATTTGGCTTTGGGTGCATGTCAGCACCATACTTCACGATGGCACCATTTTTCTTTCGTGTGCGCAGCCCCAGTAGACTTCCCCCACCTGGGGGCGTGCTTCAGCTGACACGTGTGGGGGCGGCTCCGGGCATTTTCCCTTTCTTCAGTGCGGTGCATGTCTGCACCCTCTCACTTTCCTGGTTTCTTGTGGCCGCGGCAGTCTTGTTGCAGGAAGGTGGGGGCGGCCCTGGGCATTTCTTTATTTGGTGCGCAACAGCACCATTACATGAAGGAAAGGGGGAAAACGGCCTGTTGCATTTTCTTTATTTATTCTTTTGGTGCGTGGCAGCACCATATTCTTTCTCATACGCGGCCACAGCAGCATGGCACACGCTGCGGACCGCATTACCTTCTTGGAGGCAAGGGAGGCCGGCCCGGCCATTGCTTGGTGCAGAAGAGCACCTCTCCGCACGGCAGCATTTTCTTTTTTCCTTCTTGTCTTTTTTTTTTCTGCGTGCTGCTCGGAGCACAATCCAGGCTGGTGGGGTCAGCGCACTTCTGTACCGCTTACTCCCTCTCCGCCAGGTGGATTCTAGCCCTCCATCACTCGGGCTGCTTTTGTTTAGGGGCACTGCTCCTACCTTTTACTGCCAGGCTCGATGGCAGCATGCAGGGCGGCAGGCGGGCTTCTTCGCATCTGGGGCGGGCGGCACCAAAAGCAAGGTGTGTGGCAGCAGGCGGGTGGCTGCAGTGCCTCACTGGGTGTCGGTGAGGGGTGGCCCTGCAGGCGCGATATGGGGGCTTGCTTCTATGCCACCCACTAACTGGGTTGGCCGTATTCTACCACCAACGCCTCACACAGGGGCTAGCATGAAGCTGTCGGGTGGGGGAACCTCATACTTTGCATATTCTTCCTCCCACGAGGAACAGCAAAGCACAAGGCGGCACACACGTGGGGTCCAACCCACTCATCGCCAATGTAGTGTTGGGGCCCTAGGCCCCCATGCTACTGAAAGAGAGACAACACGGACACAGTTTCTGTGTGGGTGGAACTGGCCCTGGGCACGTGCGTCTGGCCCTTTTTATTGGCAGGGTCACCTGACCGGTGACGCCTGTGTTGGGTGGGTGTGGGGTGTATGTGGGAGGCCAGCCCTCAGCAGAGAGGCTGGCCAAACACTAGAACGTGTCCAGAAGGACACTACAGTACACATACTGGTCTGAATCCCTCCGATTAAGTAAATCACAGGGTTTTTACCAGTTACGCAGTTTTTGAAGTGTACTAATTCCACTTACTGATTCACTCACAGATTACAAAATTGTTAAATGGGTTTAGAACACCATGCTGATATGGAGTTTGAAATGGATGTGTTTAAGGCATCCCTTCCAAATACAGATTCCTTGTAGCAAACTGAAAACTGAATGGTAGCAGTAACCAATTCACAAATGAGAAGGGGTCCCTAATGGACTTCTCCTTTAGAATCCCTCCCTCTTTGTGAAAAGTCAAAAACATTTTAGGAGTAGGCAGTGGTTCACAAGATTACTGCCTATTCTTAAAAAAAATGTTTTCAAAACTTTTTTTTTTTTTAAAGCTGAACATTTTCCTTCAAGGAAAAGGAGCTACTTAAAAAAAAAAAAAAAAAATATTGAGAAGCAACCACATGATAAAGTGGTCTGCTGACCCCAGCATACTACCATCCCAGTGAGCATAACGATTCGTAGTGGGTTCGCATTTTGCAAACTACCTCAATAACATGCATGCAGTAGGTTAGATAGCAACCTACTGTGGTCTAGAATTTTTAAAATAGACCTATTAGTACAAGATCAGTTTCAAATATCTTTACTGGTCAGAAAAATACTGGTCACAAAAATAATGATCGCAAATTTTAACCGGTATTTCGTAACAAATTAATAGTATATAGGACCTATACCTCCATGGCATTTTAGTCAGCTTCAAGGAAAGGAGCTACTCATATTATTTCAAAACAATGAGTTGTTTGGAAATGTGAATGTAGGGGAGCTACCTGCTGCAATATCGTAATTTAATGCACGATTGAATGAGCTTTCCAACCTTTAATATATTTGACATAACTTGGAAACCGGAGTGATTCGCCAGGTATCTCTGTAAATTACTTATATCAAGTTATTTTGTTTTCATAGTCCTTTGAAGTTTTCCTTGGCGTGACTGTTTTCAAGTAGTCTAATCACGTTACACTTTAGACTTCCTCCATAATGAAAGAAATTGACCTACAGAAGGAGTGAAATTCTTCCATAGACACTACATTGAATGCCACCCCTGAACAAAAGATGTCAAATATTTTCACTGTGCAGTTAGGAACCAGGCAAGGGAAGACATTCCTCCGAAGTCTGAAACTCTGGTGATAGAAGTTTGATCACCTTTATTAGCAAAAGGAACACGAACCATTACAAAGCTTCAACATGCTTTGCTTGAGAGGTATCCAACCGTGTTGCAGTGTAATTGAAAATAGATTTTCAAAGAATGTTTCCATGTGTCTTGTCTTGTTCGGAAGGATTTCCCTCCAAGGTGATTGAGCGTGCACATGCCCACAGTTAGTAATCAAACTCCGAAAACTACAGCATGGAAAATGTAATAATAGGCCTTAATAATAAACTGAATACATGGTACCACATATGTCCTTTAGTAAGTCATCATGAATATCTTTGCCGAAAAGATGTACTTAAGCAGTATTGACCAAGAGGAAGGTCACCCACACTGGAGGCTGAGAGAATAAAACGTAGTCAGGAGCCCTACTGCATCATAGTAAATAATTACATGGGTGTGCCCTCTCCAATGAAAAATATCATATCATGGCACACTGATATTTTAGATAAAATATAAAAAAGTAAGACCCTGATTTAAGAGGGCCCAAACTCCACTTTAGCACTACCTTACCTTCATTTTCTAATGCTAAGGTGGCCTTTTGCCCAGGCCAGATTTACAAAGTGGCGTAATGCATGATTGGTACCACTTTGTAACCCTTTGTGCTACATAATGCCTGAGCCAGGCATAATGTATACAAAAGGGGAGTTCTCCGTTAGGAGGAGCCGGAAAAATGGAGTAAAGAAATCCAAGATATTTCATTGTGTCATTTTTTTCTGCACTTTTAACGCCTGCTCAAAGCTGGTGTTAAAAGGGGGCACACAATTGTTTAAAATGGGCCCCTATATAATGCTCCTTGTTAGCTCCAAAAGTTTGCCGCTAACCCTGAATAGTATATCTACAGCGTAATTTTTTTAAATTATATTGCCCACTACCCTGTGCCGTGGTGCACCGTATCTTAGATATGGTGCACACATGGTGGCAGTAGGGGGGTGCTAAGGTGCGCAAGGAAAGCGGTGCTGACTTAGTGCAGCGTCACTTTCCTTAAACCTGCCACTAAGTACACTGAGAGGAGTATAGATTTACTATTTTTGACTCCACCTCTGTATACCTTGGCCAAATAAAATTAAAAAAAATCTATCTATCTATCTATCTATCTATCTATCTATCTATCTATCTATCTATCTATCTATCTATCTATCTATCTATATTAAACTTATAGGTTGGCAAAGGCACTTCCGTACCACAACGAGTTCTGTGGATCATTTCTATTAGACCGTCTTTACTGCATTCTCTGAGTGGTGTCCTTCCGACACAGTGGCATAGTGTCCAGACAGCACCACTGATGGTCAGGTGCTACAGAGCAATGCTGTTCTGTTTCAGCTTATGTGTGTGTGTCTTTATATATATATATATATATATATATATATATATATATATATATATATATATATATATATATATTTATGTATATATATTACCTAGTGGTGAACGCCATGAGGTAGTTATAGTTAGGACCTAGTTTCAATATAAAATCTTGTTTTTTACCTGCCTATATCTTTGGCGCTGCTTGATGAACCTTCTCAAAACTTTCCAAAACAATTTGCCAGTCACCTCTGCTGCTGTCTGGAGACTTTCAGGGTGATCTGTCTGGGCGGTGAGCTGAGAAAAAAGGGGGCCCTAAAACACATTTTCCCCATTCATTTTTCTATAGGAATTTTGAACAGCAATAGCGTCAAAACCATTGGCTGGAATTAAAAAACATTTGGCAGAAAGGTAGGTCCTGGTCCAAAAAGCTCCTTTTTTTGTTTTGATATAAATTTGTTCAGTAGTTTTAGAGAAATAAACAAAATAAAAACTTGTATATATATGGATGTGAAAGATTTGCGACCCCTCATGATCTGAAAAAAAGAATAAACAATATAAAAGGGGCAAGGTTATGAACACCCTGACCTATTAGCTTTGGTGCTGGGGTCCCAAAGGGACCTCACCAAGGCTAAAAGGATTTTTTTTTTTTTTACTGCAGAATAGCTATGGGGTCTCAAATCTGCTGTAAATATTATAAGAAAAAAGAAGTGCAAAAAGCCCCTGGGTGGGCCATATGCCCCCCCCCCACAAACCCAGGGACCACCACCTCCCCGGGATGAAAAATAAAATATGAACATAGGGCACGCGGCCCCCCTACCCTGGGGACCACCAGTCCCAGAGACAAAACTGCTTTTCTCATGTGCGGAAGGCCCATGAACATCAAAGGAGGGGCTCCTCATGGCCGGCCTCCTAGAGCCATAATTGGCCCTGGGCACCACCATCCTCCAGAGCCAGCTCCTGCTACCTCCCAAGGTGCCCATTCTCCGGAGATTGCTTCTTGCTTTTGCTTGTTGGAAGCAATGACAGCTCCCACCAAGCAAAAGCAAACACTCCATTTTCAGCCAGTGGGAGCTTTAAAATTCTCCCGCTTGTTGAAAGCGAGTTTTCATCTCTTTCCCTGCCCGCTGCCATATGGGCAGGGAAAGAGATGAAACTATTGCTCATTTACAGTAGCTCCCTGTGTGTGAGCAATGCTGACTCCCACAGGGGGCAGGGAGATGACTGGGACTGTTGGGACCTTGAGGCTCCACCGGGGTCCCTTCTTATAAAAATTAAAAATAAACCAAATGTGTTTACTCTGTGCCTTGTAAAGTTTTGTAATGGAGATCCTTGAGAAAGAATCACATTTGCAAAGTTACAGACACACAAAAGTCACTGGAGATATTTCTCAGCATCCTTTAGGCAGTAGGACATGCATTATATATTTACCAAGTGAGGTAGCACTTTCTAATTAGTCAGTACAAAGTCCTCCTGTTGGGTAGACATTCTGCACAAAAAGCTGGCCTCCTCTTGGTTAAATATGGAGGGCAGGATTCATTCTGACACAATGCTCATTTCACAGAAATTAAACATCAACGTGAAGCATTTACAGATATAGCCAAAGCAGGTGCCCAAGTTAAAGATCATGTAGGTATTGAATTATAAGCAAGGGCAAGTAGGTACCTACACTTAGTAAGAGGCTACACTTAGTCCAATCAAGGTCTCAGTAAATTAATCCTTGTTCAACCCATGGTAGCTTGGATCACAAGCAGTTAGGCTTAACTTAAGAGACAGGTGTGTAATGCATTAAATATCCACAAAACAGTAAGTAAATAAAACACCACAGAAAATAAAAATCCAGCACCAATTTATAAAGATAGGAACTACTTTTATGTTTGAAATTATACCAAAATGACAAAAATCCAATGTAAGGAACCAGAGATATGAACAGTGGCGGAAAATCCCACTTACCGCCATGCCGACTGCCGCCAACATACCCCCACTGCAGCGGATATCCGTTCATCATATTATGACACACACATACCAATCGATCACTATTCAGCCACTCACACAAGTCCGGCAGCCCAAAGGTCAGTGATAAAGTGGCGGTATCAAAACCTACACCGTTTCGCCAATAGAACAACGCCCACAACATTATAACTCACAAATCACCACGGCGGACATTCAATGGTGGTAAACCATTGGCGGTACATATCGCCGTGCTCAAATACACACACACAAAAAAAACAACAACACATTGGACAATTCAAACAACACACACCTGACACCCATACACACACCACACCTACACACTCACCCCACTATAAAACACACCCCCACATTACCCACAACCCTTTACAACTACAAATTATTGCCAAAAGAGAGGAACAGCAAGAGCCCTCACACAACCAGAGCCACATACCACCCTCACCAATACACCACCCACACACCTTACATCACACACCCCAACACATCACCCTATACACCCTCACCCACACCACTCACACTACACCCATGGCACCACAACGAAACCCCAGATTCTCTGAGAAGGAGCTAAGGGTCATGGTGGAGGAAATCATCCAGTAGAGCCGCAGCTCTTTGGATCACAGGTGCAGCAGATATCCATTGCTAGGAAGATGGAACTATGGTGGAGAATCGTGGACAAGGTCAACGCAGTGGGACAGCAACCAAGAATAAGGGACGACATCAGGAAGAGGTGGAACGACCTTCAGGGGAAGGTGTGTTCCATTGCAGCAAGACACCAGCTCGCAGTACAGAGGACAGGCGGTGGACCCCCACCTCCTCCCCCACAACTAACAACATGGGAGGAGCAAGTCTTGGCAATCATGCATCCTGAGGGCCTGGAAGGAGTAGGAGGAGGACTGGACTCTTGTAAATCAACTCTTTACTACTTTCACCCCCTACCTGCATGCCATCACAGCAGTTTGTCCACTACTACAGGGACCCCAGGGTGCACCATAAACTCAAGACAATCAGGGACCTGGGTTCAGTGGCAGTGGACACACAGTTCAGGGGACAGAGGCACAGGACAACAGGAAAGCTGGGAGGACTGCTGTATGCCAGGGGGAGGACAGGACCGGGGAACCGACTCTCCAGGAGACACTCACCGCAATCCTTGGAGCATACCACCATTCCCAGGAGACCATGGGCACGGTACTGCCCAAGTTTCAGGAGACCCAGCGGCTGCACCCTGGTCTCCATTGCGGGGGTGCTGGCAGACATGGCCAACATTATGAGGGAGGCAGTCTCCCTCATAATTTTGGCCCTACCACGAGCCAGACTACAAAACAATTCTCCACCTCTGCTGCCGCTAGTGGACAGGAGGCCCCACCATAGGACCAAGAGACCACCAGCACCCCTCCGTCTGCAGAAGGAGAACCACCCTGCAAACGTTCCCTGTGATCCAGGCGGAAGTCAGAGACTATTGCCAAGACCCCCGCCAGGAAATAAGACTCTCCTGATTGTCACACTTGTGTCCCACTCTGTCACCCTGTCCACTTTGAACTGCCATTGCTCGTCTTCCTATGCCCCCTTGGACAATGCACCTGTGCTACAAATAGACTGGTCACTACTCTGGTCTTTCCTCCATCATCAACCCATCCCATTGCAGTTCCCCCTTTCCTTCAGAGCACTTCTCACACTTTGAAAAAATACAATTATGGAGTATGTCAAAAGATTTAAGTATGCATTCGTTTAACAAGGTTTAAACATTGCAATTCAACCCTAGAGTAATGTATATATAGGAAAGACCTGTAGTTGGCTGCGGTGAACACACCAGGAGAGATAGTGGGGCACCAACATCTGCAAAAAGAGTTTCCAAAGGGTACAGTAAGTGGCCATAGAAGAGGGAAATCACAGCCTGCCAGTGACAATGTCAAACAAAAAACTTTCAATGAAATGTGAAGTTACACTGTCTTACCTGTGTGTCATTGGAAATATTATCTAATCACTGCAGTTCTGTTGTCCTCATCTTCATCTTCTGCTTCCTCATCTTCACTGTCCACAGGGTCCACTGCTGCCATATGGACTTCTCCAGCCACCTCCTCTTGCAGAAAAGGCACATGGCATCTCAAGGTAAGGTTATGCAACATCCAGCATGCCACGATTATCTGGCAGACCTTCTTGGGTGAGTAGCACAGGGATCCACCTGTTAGATGGAGGCACCAAAATCTGGCCTTCTCGATAATCCTCCTTGTATGCCCATGTGCCTCATTGTAACGTTCCTCTGCCCTTGTCCTGGGATTCCTCACAGGGGTCAGTAGCCATGAGAGGTTGGGGTAACCAGAGTCACCTGCAAATATCGAGAGACAACTGTCAGCCACACACTAACCCTTATGGTCCACACCATACCCATACACCAACATCCACTGGGTGGGAACCGGGGCTCACCTATTAGCCACACCCTGTGCCTCTGCAGTTGGGCCATCACATTTAGGACGTTGCTATTCCTCAGGATAAAAGCATCATGCACCGAGCCTGGATACTTAGCATTGACATGGGAGATGTACTGGTACGCCAAACACACCATCTGCACATTCATTGAGTGTTTTCAATTTCAGAACACCTTTTCATTGTGACGGGGGGGACAAATGCAATATGTGTTCCATCAATCGCCCCAATGATGTTGGGGATATGTCCCATTGCATAGAAGTCAGCCTTCACTCTGGCCAAATCCTCCACTTGGGGGAAAACAATGTAGTTGTACATGTGTTTAATCAGGGCAGCCAACACTCTGGTCAGCACTATTGAGAACACTGGCTGTGACATTCCTGCTGCCAAGCTACTGTCACTTGGAATGAACCAGTGGCCAAGAAATGGAGCACAGATAGCACTTGCACAAGAGGGGGGATCCCAGTGGGGTGACAGATAGCAGATATCAGGTCAAGTTCCAGTTGGGCACACAGCTCTGTGATTGTGGCCCTTTCAAGTCTGTAGGTGAGTATAATGTGCATGTCCTCCATAGTTGTCAAGTCCACCAGGGTTTGATACATGGGGGGATGTCTCCATCCCCCTATTCATCCTCAGCAGTTGCAATCTATGGGGCAAAAGAGTGAGAAGCTGGTCATAATATGTACTTTGTAGCCACTACAGTTCAGTGCATATAGTGATATTTTCATGTAATAGTGGCAAATGTCCTGAATGTACAATTGTGATCTGTGACACAGTTATGATCTGTGGCCTACACCCCACCCCTAAAATGACGTCCACCTGTCCTTTATGGAGGGACAGGTGGAAGTGAGGTAATTCCTCTGACGTTGTGTGCCGTTGCATGAGGCGGTCGGGAACCGCCGTGCAACTCCTCATTGGTTAATATTGAACCCTATGGGGTAGAGTGACCAATGGTGATGTACGCCGGCGGTGACACTGCACCACCATGGATGTCACCGCTATTTTCTGTGTTCACTCACTTGCTACATGACCTTCAACAGGAGAGGACCTACACTGCATGTGCTGCTGTGACTTTTGTCTGGAACCTACCATGGCCCCTGTGACTGGGGAAAAGACCTCTGGCTTTACCTCAGTGGAGTTGGAGAGACTAATGGATGGGGTCCAACCCCACTTTGGACTACTGTATGGTCCTCCAGACCAACAGGTGAGTGCACTGTGAGCACAATGCATGGGGCATGAATTCATGGAGTGCTCTGTGTGAAGGTCATGTGTAGGGGGGTTGGTTTATGGGTCCTGGGCAGTGTGCAGCATGTATGCTGGGCCATGTCTGTGCGTAAGGGGACGGGAAGGGCTATGGTGGGCCATGAGTGTAACAGGCAGGAAGGTATAACTAATATCTTTCCCTGTGTACATTTACTCTGCAGGTCAGTGCCCATCATAAGAAGGGTATATGGTGTGCCATCTCCAAAGTCATGCGTACCCTGGGGGTCTACGGCAGGCGGAGCACCCACTGACAAAAACGGTGGGAGGACTTGAGACGCTGGGCACGGAAGATGGTGGAGGCCCAGCTGGGGATGTTCTCCCAACGAGGAAGGGGTGCCCGTCGAACCCTGACCCCTCTGATGGCCCGCATACTGGCAATGGCCTATCCAGAGCTGGATGGGTGCTTGGAGGCATCACAGCAGCAACAAGGGGGTAAGTACAGTACCCATCATTACGACTTATGCCTTGTGGGGTGGTATCCGGGTGGGGGATGTGTACCTGTGGGTGACCCTAGGCAAGAGCTGACATTGCAGGGTAGGTTCCATGTTAGACAGGGTTCTAATGTGAAATTGCTCCAACCTAGCTAGTAGGCATTAGTACTGGGCAGGGGTGTGTGGTTCCCCGGTATGCTGCAGTTAGTGGTATGTGTCCCTCCCCATGCCCTGGTGACTAGCATTGTTACTGGTTGTGCATTACATATTGTGCAGGTCTATTCCCTGCGTGTGAGGGTGTTGTGTACTCTAACGGTGGTATTGGTGCAGCCATTGACCAGGTGTATACTTTGTTTCTCTCCCCCCCTTTTTATTTTGTCATCCTGTCCGTATGTGCATTAGCATCATCTGATGGAGAAGCAGAGGCACTGGCGACGGAGGGAGCTACATCCCACAGGACTGGAGGGGACAGTTCGGACACAGATACCTCCTCCTATGGAAGCTCCTTGCTGGTGGTGGACACCTCTGTGCCCACCCCAGCTGCAGGTACAGCTGCCCCCCCTTACCAGCACCGCCCTCCCAGCAGCCCCTCAGCAAGTTGCCCGTGCACGCTCACCTAGGAAGGTGGGCATCTCCATCGCCCTAGGCACCTCAGGCATTGCCCCAGTTAGCCCTGCTGCCCTGAGTGAGGAGTCTATTGACCTCCTGAGATACATCTCATTATGGCAGTCAACCGTTGTGAATGCCATCCAGGGACTGGCAGCCCAAATGCAACAATCTAATGTATTTCTGGAGGGCATTCACACTGGCTTGGCGGCCAAACAGAGAGCCGTCCAGGCTCTGGCCTCCTCTCTGATGGCAGCAATTGTCCCTTTTTCCACCCTCCCCCCGTTCAACTTCCTCTACTCAATACCATTCCCCTCAACCCCAACCTATCCCAAGCACACAGGCAGATGAGCACGCACACAGGACAACACACATGAGTGGCACAGGCAAACACAGGCATCACACTTCATCCCACAGGCACTCACACAAACACCATTCAGAAGCAGACATACCAAGATCCACTGCCTCCACTGTGGCCCCCTACCCCTCATCCTCCACCTCCCTCCCACTTGCATCTACACTCACACCTGCATGCACTACATCCTCATCCACTACCGCCATCACCAGCACACCTATCAGAACACACACCTCACTGGCAGTCACCACCCCAACAGCCATGCACACGTCCCCTGTGTCCTTTCTCACTGTGTCTGTGCAGTCTCCTCCCAAAGTACACAAACGCAAGCACTCAGACACCCAACAGCCATCCACCTCACAACAGCATCCAGCCCATGCACCTACACCCGCACCCAAACACAGCAGACAGACACCTCCTACAACGACTCCCTCTTCCTCCACTCCCAGACCTTCTCTCTCTCCCCGCCCCAATGTTCCTAAGCAGCTTTTCTTCTCCACCATTGACCTCTTCCCTATCCCTCTCCCCATCCTACACATATGACCAGGGTGTGTAAAACCCAGGCAAGCACCTCAGCCACCCAGTCCATGGGCCCAGTAGTGTCCACAGTAACTCGTGGTGGGAAAGGATCCCAGGTACCAGGCAGCCACACAGAAAGGGTGCCTGCCCCAAGTGCTGCCAGGAAGGGCAAGGTGCCAGCCGCAGCTGCTACCGTGAAGGTCAAGGTGACACCCCCAGCTGCTGCCAAGAAGAGCAAGGAGCCAACCCCAGCTGCTGCCAAGAAGAGCAAGGAGCCATCCCCAGCTGTTCCAGGAAGGGCAAGGGGCCTGCACCAACAGACAGAAAGGATAAGGAGCCTGGTGCTGGGACTCAGTCAGTGCCCCCACCACCAACCATGGCGGTGCAGCCGTCAGAGGATGCAGGGGATGGGCAGGAGCTTCCCTCCACAACCACCAGCAGCGGCAGCACCAGCACCACCAGTGGGCAGCCGTCTGAGGCTCCATGGGATGGGCAGGAGCTTCCCCCCCACAACCAATAGCAGCAGCACTACTACCAGTGGGCAGCTGTCCGAGGAGGCAGGGAATGGACAGGAGATTTCCCTCACAACCACCAGCAGCAACAGCAGCAGCAGCACCACCACCACCACCATCAGTGGGCAGCAGTCCGGAGCTGCAGGGATGGGCAGGATCTTCCCCATACCACCAGCGGCAACATCAGCATCACCACCACTGAGCAGCCGTCACCACCAGCAGACAGTGTGTAGTCCTGCGTTTATGGGCTGTTGTGCGGCATGCCCCTGCAAATCGTGTGGTTATGACACCCACCTGAGAGACTGTAACCTTGCACTCCTGATGTTGCCCCCTCCAGGACCAGTGTTGTTGTTCCATCTGCTGGCTGCGGTGCCCCCTGTCCCCCTGAGTTGCCTGCCTATTTTTTAACTGATGCCCCTGCAGTGTTCTCTCTACGTTGTTGCAGGAGCCAAGTGGGGCCATGGACTTTGTAATGTGGCCCTGTGGCCAACGAACATTGAGGACTGGGCAGTGTCCATTGATTTGTAAATATGTATATACTTTTAGATTAGATGCATGTATTACTACTGTATTCATTTTATTACACTCACTTTCATCTATTTGTGTTGTACTTGCATTTTTCCGGGGGGTACAGGGTAAATATGTTTTATTACTGCATCTGCTTGTGTGTATGATGTTGGGGGTAGGTGTGTTGCATGCTGCTTGTGTGTGTCATTCTATTTTTCTTCCCTCCTCCCCTGTGTTCTAGGTGGCTGTACTCACCGTGGTCGTCTTCGCTGTTGTTGGTGTTCATGGTGGAGCAGGACGTAAAAGATCATTGTGAATATATGCAATTCAGGCTCCATGGCAGCGTGGTTCTTCTGAGTCTCCAATGGTGAGTCATTTCCCTTTTGTGTTCAGTTTCCGCCAAGCTTTTGATGTCTTTTGTACCGCCCCGGGAAAGGTGGCGGTTTCCTGTGTCTTCATACGGTGGGCGGAACATTGGTTTCCGCATGGCTGTAGACAGCTACCGTCATGGTGCCTGTTGATTCCGCCCTGGCAGTCAGTGTGGTAAAGTGGCTGTCTGTCTGAGCTCTTTCTGCCATGGTCATAATTTGGCGGTATTTACCACCAGCCTGTTGGCAGTATTACCGCCACTTTATCACTGACCACCAAGGTTGTAATGAGGACCTAAATGTAGAAATGTGCTTTCTAGAGTCTAAAAACAATAAGGGACAACCGGGACATCTGGTTGCTTTTGACTGGGGCAAGCACAAAGTTTGAGGCCGACCGAAGTGCATCCCAAGTCAGATCCACTTAGCAGTAGGCCTTGGTCAAAATTTTACCTTCTGACTTAGGCCCTCATTAAAACCCTGGTGGTAAATCCCGCTTACTGCCGTGCCAACGGCCGTCAACACAGCATGTCCGTGGCGGAAATCCGCAACGGGTATTATGACCCAAAATGAGAAATCCGCCACTATACAGACACCCACACAAGTCCGCCACACCAAAGGTCAGTGATAAAATGGCGATAGCAAAACCCACACCGTTACGCCAACAGGAATACGCCCACAGTATCATGACCCACAAATCAACGCAATGGTCTTACAACCATGGTAAAACATTGGCGGTACACAAAGCCGTGCTCGAAATACACACACATTTACAAAACTACACCACATTGGACAATTCAAAATACACACACCTGACACACATACACACAAAGAACACACCAGCATCCAGAGGCACACTTATACACCATCCATGCACATCACACCACAGACCCCAACACATGACCCCACATATCACATCAACCACCACCTCACACATCACCCACACCGCATCATGGCACCTCAAAGACACCTCAGGTTTTCAGTGGAGGAGCTAAGGGTCATGGTGGAGGAAATCATCCGGGTAGAGCCACAGCTATTCGGATCACAGGTGCAGTAGACCTCCATTGCAAGGAAAATTGAACTATGGTGGAGAATTGTCGACAGGGTCAATGTTGTGGGACAGCATCTAAGAACAAGAGATGACATCAGGAAGAGGTGGAACAACCTACGGGGAATGTGCGTTCCGGAGTATTCAGACACCTGGTAGCCATACAGAGGACTGGCGCTGGACCCCCGCCTCCTCCCCAACAACAAACAACATGGGAGGAACAGGTCTTGGCGATAATGCATCCTGAGGACCTCGCAGGAGTAGCAGGAGGACTGGACTCTGGTAAGTCCTATCTTTACTATAATATCCCCCCACCCTACCTGCATGCCATTACATACTCCCACCCTCACCATCACTCCCATGACTCCACCATCTCCCACACACCCCACCATCATGACCAACCACTCCAACAACCAAGCCTTGCATGCAACAACAATGCATGGACACCCATCACAGACATGCATTGACACCCATCACCAACGCATGTCCAATAGAGAGACTCACCCAGGGCACACAATGACCACTCACACATGGGCCAAGGCGATAGTGCAAGCAAAGTAATAGAGGGAAACACACCCATTGCAAAAGATGGCACACCCCTACCCAACGTCACCGGACAGGAGGTGCAGCCATATCCAGTCCCTCCCACAGAAGAGGCCCACAGTGACAACAACATCTCTGCATGCCTGGATCAAGATGACCATCCTGGCCCATTAGGGACTTCTGGACAGTCAGTTCCCCTGCCACAGTCCCAAGCCACCACTGAACCTCCCCCTCAGGAAACACCAGCACAGCACAGCACCCACCAAGCGGGCCCATGCCACTGTCCCCAGGACACGTCAATCAGCAGTGTGTGTCCACCACTACAGGGACCCCAGGCAAACACACTAATCCAGGACAATTAGGGACCTAGGGTCAGTGGCAGTGGGCACACGGTTCAGGGGACAGAGGCACAGGACAACAGGGAAGCTGGGAGGACTGCTGTGCGACAGGGGTAGGACAGGCCCAGGGAACCAACCATCCACAAGGTACTATCAAACATCATGGTGTTGAAGAAAGCCTCAGCAAGGCCTACTAGTGCAAGGGGTTCACCTTTTTTCTGCACAAAGTCCTCAGACCATGCAGGAAGAAGTTGGCACAGGAACTGAAATAAAAGACAAAGTTTATTAACCTCATGAGGTGGTACTACAGTTCAAACAGCACCCTTAGGTAATGTCTGAAGTAGCACACTGAACTGAGAGAGCATGGTCCTTTTATACCCACGCAGGGGCTAAAAGGAGGTGGTACAATTATAGAAGCAAGACTTTTAACAGTTTTCAAGGACTAACAGCTGCAGACCTTACTGAGCATGTGCGAAAGTGGGAGATGCTAAATATAACTTGTCATTAGGCAGATTTCAAGAGTAGTTAACAGAAAGGTAGGACAGAGCACATGGTAAGCACATGGCAGATAAAATGGCTGCCATGAATACAAAATGGATTCCGCGAAATGTTCACAATAGTTACAAAATACAGATGTCTTCTGCTAATGCTTAATCTACTCGCTGCTAAACTACAACAGACGACCCTTTCAGCAGTAGCTGAAGACATTCGTCTTTCTGGGATCATCTAAATATTCATCTTGTATATTTATGCTCATCATTTCAGCTATTTCCTTATCTAACATATGTTGTGCTTTCATTTCTGTAATATTTCTTTTGGTAGGCATACAAGCAGTAATACACATGGAGCAGAACATTGGACCACACTGAATACAGATACAGCATGTGAAAAATATTGCAATCATTACACACAGGATAGTCAGTAGTTTCCAGCCCCAGGCGGAAACAAGAGCCCAAAACCATCAAGAAAAAGTCCAAGTACCAGTCTCTGTGTGGATTTCTGCAGCAATTTTATGCAATTTAGATATTGCATCATATACTGAAGGTGAGTGATCGGGAATGAAAACACAGCAGCTACTACCGATGATGCGACATGCACCACCTCGGTCAGCTAATATCCCATCTAGTACCATACGATTTTGGAGCGCTACAATCCTCGCAATTTGGAGCTCCTCAGTAATATTCCCAAGTGCCAGAGCTGCCTGATTGGTAACAGCTTCCACAACCCTAGTCAATCGTCTCACTTTCCTACTGTTTAACGCAGCACCCACAAAGGGGAACAATCCTAAATTAAAATCAACATATTGTTGCAGGCTAGTGTCTGTTTGATCTACCTCATTTGTACTTATTTCCCTTTTATATCTATTGTTAATGATGTCATTGAACAGTTTTAAATCTTGGTGATATGATGCAGGGGCCAAAAACACAGGGGGTAATAGAAAAGATACATAACACACACCTGACCACCCAACAGGTAGTTGGTAATATCCATAGTTACCACAAACAAAATATGTATTATGTGAAGCTGTAAAACTACTATTATTTACAACCTCAATAGTTAAAATCAAGGTACAATCGCGTATCCCTACTGGAATTCGCCCAATGCTACGTATACATAAATCTGCTTTAGTTTTTGTAACAGAAATCACAAATTGTTCTTTCTTGTCAAAGTCTCTTATATTTGTGAAGACATATGGTATTGAAACATTGTCCGGTTGATACTCTTCCCATTCCCATTTAGTTCCTTTGGCTTGGGGATACCCATCTTTGTCTTGGTAGCATACTTTATTAAGGCGAAAAAGAAGTCCGCCCTCTGTACGTTTTCCAGATGCAAACAAAAGCGTGTACCAAGATTGACAAGAACCATTGTGTGAAAAAGGAAGAGGAATGAAAGGTGTTCCTCCTTTCTTTTGATGCGCAGGTATCATTCCACATACCCAACAGTTAGTAGTATTTGTAGCATTATGAGTATGATGCAGCATCTGAATGAAAGTATTATTGAAGTACGATTGACGGTGCTTCTGCTCCTGATAGGGAAGCGTAAAGTAATAGTGATTCTCTGGTACTGGAGTAGTGGCAACAAAAAACTCACGAGCAGGAGCCTTCTTTTCAACAAACCAGGTGATTGTTGCTGTAACCACCAAGACAACAACAAATCCCATAGTACTAATGATCAGTTTGTTATTCATTTTAGCAACAGTGATATTCGTCCCTTTCAGAAATGAATTAAAAACAATTGTTGGAGTTCTTATCCCTGGGCAGCCGGTGATTTCTTCACCACAGGCCAAGACGGGTGTCACTACTCTAATGCATGGCTGATCCCCCCCCTTGCCACATTGGCTCTCCGTTTCACTAACCCAGGGCGGTAGCTCAACCAGTTTGTTTAAAAACAAAATCTGATTCTTTCCTCGGTCTCAAATTATATCGCGACACTCCAGAAGTCGTATGGTCCGGGAAGACCTCTGCAGATTCGTCAGGTGATATAGCATGGCCTTTCTCCGTAGTCAAAATCTCTCGATGATCGGTCAGCACAGCAGGTTCCACCAAGGTAGGTAGCACTCTCTTGCAGTCAGTACTATGGACCCAATTCTTTTGGTTCGTCACTCAAACTGCTGTCCTTGTCGCAAGGAGCACCTATTCTGGGCCTCGCCACCTTGGTTCCAAGCTGTTTGATCTTTCAAAAGACTTAGGGGGTCATTCCGACTCCGGCGGGCGGCGGGCGCCGCTCACCGGGTGGAGACCGCCAAAAGACCGCACCGCGGTCAAATGACCGCGGCGGTCATTCTGACTTTCCCGTTGGGCGGGCGGGCGACCGCCAAAAGGGCGCCCGCCTGCCCAGCGGGAAAGACCCAGCAACGATGAAGCCGGCTCCGAATGGAGCCGGCGGAGTTGCTGGGGTGCGACGGGTGCAGTGGCACCCGTCGCGATTTTCAGTGTCTGCTTTGCAGACACTGAAAATCATTATGGGGCCCTGTTAGGGGGCCCCTGCACTGCCCATCCCAGGGGCCCCATGACACCCGTTCCCGCCATCCTGTTCCTGGCGGTAAATACCGCCAGGAACGGGATGGCGGGAAGGGGGTCGGAATCCCCATGGCGGCGCTGCAAGCAGCGCCACTATGGAGGATTCCCTGGGCCAGGGGTAAACCGGCGGGAAACCAATGGTTCCCCTTTTCTGACCGCGGCTTTACCGCCGCGGTCAGAATGGCCCAGGAAGCACCACCAGCCTGTTGGCGGTGCTTTCGCGGTCATTGGCCCTGGCGGTCGGTGACCGCCAGGGTCAGAATGACCCCCTTAATCATCACCTGGTCACCATGTTGGAGTTCATGCCTTCACCTGTAGATCTGTCAGGAAGTGCTTCTCGAAACTGTTGATGAACAGAACGCAAATTGTCGGTTAACTGTGCCAAATAATCGTTCATCAGGACACAAGGTACATCATATACAGATTTTGGCTTAGGAAGTCCCCAAATATTCATTGGCCTCCCAAATACAATTTCATAGGGGGTTAGACCTGTTCAAGAGTGTGGCACTGACCTAATAGACAATAATGCCAACTATAATGCATCCGGACAAGTTAAGGATGTGGAAGCCTGTATCTTTGATAACTTCAGCTTCAAAGTAGCATTATACCTTTCCACCAATCCTGCTGTTTGTGGGTGGAAAACCGCATGGAACTTCTGTTTGATCCCTAATCCTTTCAGGACATACTTAATAACTTCCCCAACAAAATGAGATCCGTTATCACTCCATAAAAGTCTGCAAACACCAAACCTAGGGAAAAATTCTTTCAAAAGCACCTTTGCTGTGGTAATGGCAATATTATCCTTTGTGGGGTACGCCTCTATCCATTTACTGAAGGCACAAACCACCACCAAGACACTCTTTAAATTGTTGCAGCGTTCAAGCTGAATATAATCCATTTGTAGAACTTCAAAAGGTGCAGTTGGTGTAGCAAACCCTCCCGCAGGAGTACGTGTCCCTTTTCCAGGATTGGATTGTAAACAGATCAAACAAGACTGTACTACTCGCTTAGCTGTACTAGAAATTTCTGGATGCTCCCAAACTTGCGTAAGCAACTTCGTTATTGTTGAAGCTTCAACATGTGCCAGCCCATGTGCCATCTGAACCATAGGTTGTACAAAAGCTATAGGCAATTTCCATTTATCCATCTGCTTATTCCGCCAACAGCCCTCATCTTCCAATTCTCCATCTTCAGACCATTGCTCAGGTTCTTTCACAGAAGCATATTTCTGTATATCTAATACGTCTTGTCTAGGATTATGCCAACGTTCAGCTTGTGACTTAACTACATACATAGAAGTAGTACTTCGCTGCATCGCAGTCTCATGTGCTACACAGTCTGCAAGAGCATTACTTTGCCCTATCTTATCGGTCACTTTCTTATGTGCACTACATTTCACAATAGCTAGTTTCTTTGGATATGTCAATGCAGTCAAGAGGTTATGCACTAATTCTCCGTGCATTATCTGCATCCCGTGGGATGTGAGAAAGCCTCTCTCCTTCCAAAGCAAACCAAAATCATGAGCCACTCCAAAAGCATAGCGGCTGTCTGTATAAATGTTCGAACTTAAGTCAGTACTAAGCTCACATGCTCGTGTCAAAGCTATGAGTTCAGCTGCTTGAGCTGACTTCTGTGGTATACGAGCTGTCTCCACTACCGTGTGTATTGTGGTGATTGCATATGCAGCTGAGGTCGTACCATTTGGCAACTTCAAACAAGACCCATCAACCCACAATTCCCTGTCTACATCTAAAAGGGGCGTATCTTGTAAATCAATACGGCACTTTGTCTGTTCTTCGGTAAGGAATATACAATCATGTTTTTCTTGTGACTGAGGCTGATTCACCGGATATGGCAACAAAGTGGCTGGATTTAATGTTGCACATCTCTTCAGTGTAATGTGAGGAGCCAACAATGTCAACTCATATCCGGTTATACGGGCGCTAGTTAAATGTTGTGTCTTTGTTTGATTTAAAAGAGCATCAACCGCATGGGGTACTAACACCAACAGCTTAAGTGACAAAACTATCCCTTCACTCTGACATATTGACACAGCTGTTGCGGCAACTGAACAAAAACACCCAGGCAACGCTCGAGCGACAGGATCAAGTACTGCTGAAAAATATGCAGAGGGACGCTGCTTATCGCCATGTGTCTGTACTAAAACTGACAATGCACATCCATCTTTCTCATGTACGTAAAGTGCAAAAGGCTTCATGTAATCTGGAGTACCTAACACTGGTGCAGAACAAAGGGCTTGTCGCAGCTGCCTGAAAGCAGTCTCACATTCATCTGTCCATGGGAGGGGCATTGGAGTATCTTTAGTCAAAAGTGCTAGCAAAGGTTTGACAATGTGTGAAAACCCCAATATCCATTGCCTACAAAAAGAAGTAAGACCAAGGAATGCCCGAACATCTTTCTGAGTAGAGGGTACTAGTGTGTCTAAAATTGCTTGAATACAATCTGATGTAAGTGCACAGCCCTCCTTGTACAAAAGGTGACCTAAATAGGTTACCTTTGGTCTACAATATTGCAATTTCTTTTGTGACACTTTATGATGGTGTAAAGCAAGAAAAGAAAGTAAAGACAAAGTGCACTTTTCACATTGCTCAGGGGTATCAGCCGCCAACAAAATATCATCGACATATTGTATGAGAGCCACACCTTCAGGCAAAACAAAAGAATCAAGTTGTCGTTTTAACGCTTGACTATAAATACTTGGACTCTCCGTATAGCCTTGAGGAACTCTGCAAAATCTACATGATCGTTTATTCAAAGTAAAACCAAACAAATATCGGCTGTCAGGATGAATAGGGATCGAAAAGAAAGCATTCTTCAAGTCTATCACAGAGAACGTAATTACTGTCGGGGGAACCAAAGTGAGGAGTGTTGTGATGTCAGATACCACAGGATATTGTGGTATCACAATCTTACTGACTTCTTGTAAATCAATAATGAATTGGTAAATCCTAGTATCAGTATCCTTTTTAAGAATAGGAAGAATCGGACTGTTACAAACATTACACAGAACCTCCTCAACAACTCCAACTGCAATAAGATGATGCACAATTCGTGTGAGTGCTTCCTCGCCCTCCTGTGAAATTTTGTATTGAGGCAAACGTGGCAATACATCTCCCTCCTTGACACTAATATGTACCGGTGGAATAATCATTTGTCCCACATCAGTATCTGAAGTAGCCCACAAAGTACTAGGGAGTGAAGCTAATGCAATATCCTCTTTAACAAGACAAACTCTTTCCGTCACAGGATGATTATCATTTAAAATAACACGCACCCCTTCAGGAGAGCATCGTATTGTAGCCCTGAAATACTTGAGCACATCAAGACCCACAATATTGTCTGGTGTATTTGGAGAAAGCAAAAATGGACATGGAGCAGTAAATTTATCAACATGGAATGCAAGTGGTTGTGACAATGAGCTGGGGAAGGTGTTCCATCGAAACCTATCGATGTAATGGTTAAGCCAGACAGGGGAGCCCTTGGAATCAATTGTTTAGACAATGCGCTACGAGTAGCTCCTGTATCAACCAGAAACTGATCAGTAGAACCCAAAACATGTGCTGTAACATACCCCATCCTAGGCAATCCTATGCATAAGCAGAATCTTGGAAATCAGGCTGCACATGGTCAGACATCTGCTATTGGTTCCGTCTATCAAAAGTGTTAAACCCATCCTGCCCTCGTACATTAGCATCAACCCTAGCATGATAATTCGTGCTTCTTCTAGGTCCTGAATATCCTGAGCGATTTCTCATTTGTCCCCGACCACGTGAACACTGCTGAACACGTAGTGCTGGACAATCGGCAGCCCAATGCCCAAATTTCTTACAATACGCACACTGATCAACAGACAAATTCGAAAGAGTGTAAGAAGAACCATAAGATCCACATCCACCTCTATCACTACCTCTAAAAGGCGGACCATAAGCTTGAGCCAACATAACCCTCGTCTTTAATTCTTTAATATTTTTGTCCTCGCTAACTTTTGCTTCTAATTCCTGACATTCATAATACTGAGCCATAGTCAAAAGAGAAACCGGAGTAGAGGTAGTCCATGAACTTTCACTAGCTTTTAGACGACTAGCTATTCCTGGTAACAGATTTGCGACATATTTATAGACAAACAAATGTCTGTCCGTATCATCTGACAATAACTGACCGCTAAAATCATGAAATGCTTCTTCAAAGCGTGTAAAGAAATCAGAGACCGATTCATCTGCCTTTTGCTTACAAGACGCTAAAACAGTTCAATCTATCTTTTTAGGGGGAATAATTGTTTTTAACTTAACTAATATGGCTGCAGGAAGATCTAGAATCAACTGATATGGCTTTTTCGCAGGTTCCCTATCCCTGTCCATCTGTTCTAATTCTTTCCATGACGCCCCAAAAACTGCACAATCATCAATTTTACAAACAGTTCTCCACATATCTGGCGGTAATATCAATCCGAAAAATAAATCAATGTCACCCAAAGTCATAGTACAAGAACTAATTGCTCCCTCAACTTCCTCATAAAAGGCGGCTGGATTTTTCCGTGTGTCAGGTAATGCTGTTTTAAGTGCCATTACATCTGCCCTATTCCAAGGAGTGTACACCCAATTATAAATAAAATAACCCTTAGCATCAACAGAAGTTTTATCATCACTTGTACCCAATCCTTTAGGAGGAACATACAAAGGCGCGGCCTCCTGCATTGGTTTCGCGTGAACTATCATAGACTTATCTGTTCCGAAGATGGAAGCTTGCACCCCACCGGTCTGAGATGTCTGTGCAACTACATCCACAGCCCTTTTCTCCTCTTGCAAACGGACTGCCGTAAAACAGAATTTCACCAACCGCCTGATTGCATCAGCCACCTGGGAGAAAACAAAAAGACCATCACGCATTTGCTTATGATCAGCTGCTACATCATCGGGCTCTAACTCATCAGAATATTTCCGATATAGTTCAATAACTTCTGAGCCAAATGCCTCAGTAAAATATAGCTGCTCCTTTTCCGTCCACCCTTTCATGTTGTCTAAAAGTTCAGAAGCAGAGACAGCGCTACAAATTGTTTTACGAGCAATAGATCTAAGCTCAGACGCACGGTCAGCAGGCAACATAAAGCGACTGTCTCGCATCTTCTGTTGCTCCGAACTGGAGAACTTAGCTAACTCATGAGGGGCAGAAGGGACGACTTACGGAGGTGGAGGGCGATCTAGTAACAATAAATCATCATGTGGTTTATTAGGGATAGGATAGAGAGGTTGCCTAACGGTGTATTGGCCAGTTACCTGTAATTTACATTCTTTCTCTTCTAGCTCCTTTAAGTCATTTATTTCTTTCTTTCTCATTTCCAATGCTTTCACATATACATTCTTCCGCTGCTCTTTCTCAAGCAAGGCTTGCTCACGCTTCACTCCTCCACGCACTTCTTTCTCCCACATTCGTACACAGTCAAACATATCTTGCCTAGACTTTCACTTACACATACATTGTTCCACATACTCAATCTTTCGCAAATCAAATGACCCATGCATAGGCTAACGTAACTCAGGATCCGCACGAGTGTATTTATTCCATAATGTGCTGTACATTATAGAAGAAAGACCATGTTTAACATACATATCTCTATTTGGGGTCCCCTCTGGGGGTGCCGGTTGCGATTCTTCCAGTCTCAAATTGGTACCATTACAAAAGCAACACATCCTACGAAGTGCGCTAAAAACAGGCAATAGTGCAAAATATGCAATATTATAATCAAATTAGCACTTAAGGTGCAGTTCAAATCAAAATTAAATTGGAGAAAATTCTCCTCATTACCTGCCTATATAAATTGCAATTTATATATCAATTCAAAGGTCACAAATTGACTAGTCACCCAAAACACGAGAGCCACAGTAAGTAGTGCTACACTACATTACAAAACAAAGGCATCAAATCCCACAGCAAGTGCCGTAAAACGGCTCTTACCAATCACAGGGTGTCCAGGTTCCAACTGACAAGTTCTAAAATCGACCAAATGATCACTGCATGACGAATGAACAAAAAGGATGTCAGTCGAGGACCGGCACCACCTGGATGGTCAAATCAGAAAGAAGGGAAAAACGCCGTGGTTGCCAAGACTCGGGTCTCCTCAGGCATTGATCGTCCGCAGCGAGATCCCAATCCTTCGTTGCGACCAATCCGTTGGGCATCCGAGTCACCGATGAGTCCCTGTTCGGGCGCCAATTTGTTGAAGTAAGCCTCAGCAAGGCCTACTAGTGCAAGGGGTTCACCTTTCTCTGCACAAAGTCCTCAGACCATGTAGGAAGAAGTTGGCACAGGAACTGAAATAAAAGACAAAGTTTATTAACCTCATGAGGTGATACTACAGTTCAAACAGGACCCTTAGGTAATGTTTGAAGTAGCACACTGAACTGAGAGAGCATGGTCCTTTTATACCCACGAAGGGGCTAAAAGGAGGTGGTACAATTATAGAAGCAAGACTTGTATACATGTAAGGTCATGTGGAAAATGCACAGGTGACAGGTAGGAGGAGCTAACAGTTTTCAAGGACTAACAGCTGCAGACCTTACTGAGCATGTGCGAAAGTGGCAGATGCTAAATATAACTTGTCACTAGGCAGATTTCAAGAGTAGTTAACAGCAAGGTAGGACAGAGCACATGGTGAGCACATGGCAGATAAAATAGCTGCCATGAATACAAAATGGATTCCGCGAAATGTTCACAATAGTTACAAAATACAGATGTCTTCTGCTAATGCTTAATCTAATCGCTGCTAAACTACAACAGTGGGAGCACGCCACCATTCCCAGGAGACCATGGGCACTGTACTGGCCAAGTTTCAGGAGACCCATCGGCTGCAGGAGGGACAATACATGGGGATCAGGGAGGACCTCACCAACATCTACACCATCATGGTCACAATAGCAGGGATGCTGGCTGACATAAGAAAGACAGTGAGGGAGGCAGTGGAACAACAAGGGGCCTCTGACACTAGCCTAATCGAGGAACAGCTCTCCACCTCTGCCATTGCTAGTGGACATGAGGCCCCGCCACAGGAACAACATCCCACCAGCACCCTACCCCCTGCAGAAGGAGAACCACCCCACAAACGGTCCCTGCGATCCAGGCAGAAGACAGAGGACATTGCCAAAACCCCCGCCAGGAAATAGGACCCTCCTGAATGTCACCCTTCTGTCCCACTCAGTTACCCTGTCCACCTTGAACTGCCATTACTCCCCTTCCTATGCCCCATTGGACAATGCACCTGTGATACCAAGAGACTGGACTCTACTATGGCCCTTCCTCCACCATCACCCCAGCCCATTCCACATACCCCTATACTCATTATCCCCTAAATAAACACCCTTTAATCACAAACCAACCTGGAGACAGTCTGATCTTTCCAAAATGTATTATTAAATACTGCATGATGATGTTCGTTCGGTTGTCAATATCTTCGTCCTCTGCCTCCTCTTCCTCACTGTCCACAGGCTCCACCGCTGCCACAAGACCACCACCAGGCTCATCCTCCTGCAGAAAAGGTACCTGGCGTCGCAATGCCAGGTTGTGCAACATGCAGCATGCCACAATTATCTGGCACACCTTCTTCGGTGAGTAGTATAGGGTGCCACCTGTCAGATGGTGGCACCGGAATCTGACCTTCAAGAGGCCTAGTTCGCCCATGTGCCTCATTGTAGCGGTCCTTTGCCCTTGTCCTGGCATTTCTCACTGGGGTCAGTAGCCATGAGAGGTTGTGGTAACCAGAGCCACCTGCAAATGTTGAGGGATAACTGTTAGACACCCACTAACCCTTAGGGACTAACCCATACCCAGACACCAACTCATACTGTGTGGGAACCTTGGGCTCACCTATTAGCCACACATGGTGCCTCTGGAGTTGGCCCATCACATAAGGGATACTGCTATTCCTCAAAATTTAGGCGTCATGCACAGAGCCAGGATACTTGGCATTTACATGGGAGATGTACTGGTCTGCCAAACATACCATCTGCACATTCATCGAATGGTAGCTTTTACTATTTCTGTACACTTGTTCATTTCTCGGGGGGGGACAAATTCCACATGTGTACCATCAATGGCACCAATGATGTTGGGGATATGTCCCAATGCATAAAAATCAGCCTTCACTGTGGGCAAATGTAGATGTAGCTGCACATGTGTTTCAGCAGGGCAGACAACACTCTGGTCAACATGTTAGAAAACATTGGCTGAGACATCCCTGATGCCATGGCCACTGTAGTTTGAAAGGAGCCTCTTGCCAGGAAATGGAGCACTGACAGGACCTGCACTAGAGGGGGGATTCCTGTGGGATGGCGGATAGCTGATATCAGGTCTGGCACCAATTGGGCACACAGGTCTTGGATTGGGGCACAATCAAATCTTTAGGTGATAATGATGTGTCTGTCTTCCATTGTCGACAGGTCCACCAGGGGTCTGTACACCGGAGGATGACACCATCTCATCATCTGCCTCAGCAGTTGTGGCCTATAGAGGAAATCGGTAAGCAGAGGGTCATGTACCACATAGGTTGCACAAGTGTGTTTGCAGTAATGCGAGTAAATACCTGTGTGGCGTAGTTAGTCTGTATATCTGCCAAATTGTGCTGTGATGCAGTTAGGTGCCATGTCATGTGCCCCCTTGAAATGGTGGCTGCCTTACTTGTGAGGATAGACAAGGGGAAATGAGGTAACTGCACTGGCGTTGTGCAGTGTCGCAATAGGCGGTTGAAGACCAGCATTGGTTATCATTGGGCCCTATGGGTTCCAGGAGCCAATGGCGATGTACGCCACCGTGGACGTGACCGCCATTTTCCATCTGTTCACTCACTTGATACCTGACCTTCAACAGAAGAGCGACAATGGCTCGAGTGTCTGGGGAAAGGGCCCCTGCCCTCACCGCAGAGGAGTTGGACAAACTTGTGGATGGGGTCCTCCCCAGTACACGCAACTCTACGGTCCTCCAGACAAACAGGTTAGTACACTGTGAGCATGATGCGTGGGCAATGCCTGTTTGGAGTGGTGTGGATGGAAGATACATGTCGGGGGCTGAGGGCTGCATGTGAGGACGGTGAGTGTATGTGCGTCAGGGCATGGGAGGGAACTGGTGGTTTCACCCAAACTCGGCAGATGTACACCTCCTACAACCACTAACTCTTCCTCCACTCCCACACCCCCTCCATCTTCCCATCCCAGTGTGTGAAAAAAACTTTTCCTAACTAACCTTAACCTTCCCTACAGCTCCCCGTACTTCCCCTAGGGCCAGGATGTCTAATTCCCAGCCCAGCACCTCAGCCACCAAATCTGCATCCGCTCTGGTCCCTGTTAGTCCAGTACGATCTAAGGGGGCACCCGTCAGAGCTGCCAGTGTGTCACTGACAGAAAAGAAGGACCACCCTATTCCACTGCCTGCAAAGGTCAAAAAGGGGCCGGCTTCCAGCAGGGGACAGTCACATCACCCACCCAGCAAGGCCTCGCCCAAACACCGAGTGGACAGTGCCAAGGTCCCTGCAGCGACTGTCAAGATGGGGAAGGGCCAAAAGCCACAGGGCATGATGTCTCCTGGTGAGGGTCTGGTGACCACCATATCATCAGGGATGGCAGCCACATGCACCACAGTCACCACAGCCGCTCTGACCGCCACCTGCACTGCCACCTGCACATCCACTGCCACAACGTCAGTCTGCAGCATCCTCCGCAAGGATCAGCCATCTGAGGCTGCCGGAGACGGGATGGTGTCTCCATCCACGCAACAGTCACTAGCACCATGGCCAGCACTGGCAGCATCTCCGCTGCAGACACCGCCACTTGCACCACCATCAGCACCGCCACGTGCACAGCCGATGCCACTCTGTCGGACGTCAGCCCCATCCCCAGTGTGCACCCGTCAGAGTCTGCAGGTGACGTCCTGGACCCTGGACATGCCACTTGAGACACCACCACCAACACTGACACGAACCAGCAATTGGCAGCCTGAGTCGCCGCAGGATGGCCTGTGGCTCTGCCTCCATGGAGTATCATGCTACCTGTTCCAGGTACATCATGTGGCTAAGACACCCAGGTGAGAGGATGTCAACTGCCACACCCCAGGTGCTGCATCACTGGGCACAAAGCCCCCTCCAGAACCAGTGGAGAAATGCATCCACTCACCCAGTCCTTGGCAGGATGAAGCACTCAGACCATGTGGGCAAACCACCCACTTAAGAGACTGTGGCTTTGCACTCCCCAGGACCAAGCATTGGGCAGTGAACTCACTTGAGAGACTGTGGCTTTGCACTCCCCAGGACCAAGTAGTGGGCAGTGAACCCACATGAGAGACTTGATAGACTGGAGCTTTGCACTCCCCTGGACCAAGCAATGGGCAAATCACCCACTTGAGAGACTTGAGAGACTGTGGCTTTGCACTCCCCAGGACCAGGCAGTGGGCATGGATCCCCCTCGAGGAGCAGTGACGTCGTACCATCATCCGGCTGAGGTGCCGCCCCTCTACTTCCCCCTGAGGTGCCTGTGTTTTTTTCGACCTGATGCCCCTGCAGTGTTCTCTCCATTTTGAGGCAGGTGTCATGTGTAGGCTTCTCCCATGCTTTTTGGGACCACTGGTCCACGGACATTTCATAGGACAGTGTATGGACTTGTGTATTTGCTGTAAATATTTGTGTATACTGATTATTTGCTGTTCTCTGACTGTTCCAATATTACAATAGTTAAACTCATTCCGTTTGGTCCTTGCATTCTTCCAGGGGGTGACGGGGTCTATCTGTGATGTTATTGGATATGTGTGTGTGTATGTTGTTGTGGGTGGAGAGTGGTGGTGTTGCGTGCTGCGTGTGTGTGTCACTCTATTTTCCTTCCCCCCCTTCCCTGTGTGGTAGGTGCAGTACTCACTGTCGTCGTCACTGCAGCCGCCTTCTTTCCACTTCGTGGTGTATGAATAGATACAGCAACATGGGTAGGATCTGCAATTCAGGATCAATGGCGTCCTAGTTCTTCATTGAGTGTCGAAATGTGAGTGGTTTCCCTTGTGTGTACTGTTTCCGCTGTGCTTTTGATGCCTTTGGCACTGCCTCGGAAAAGCTGGCGTATTGGTGCCTTGTAATAGTGTGGGTGGTACATTGTCTTCGGCCTGTCTGTTGGCAGTTACCGCAGTGGTGTTGTCGCTGCCATGGTTGTGATCCCATTTTTTACCCCGCCGGCCTGTAGGCGGTCTTACCGCCACTTTAACACCGACCGTCAGGGTTGTAATGAGGGCCTTAGTCTAATTTTTGAGCTTTTTCTTTTGCCATCTGCCGACAGGGAGGTGGGGGTCCCTGGGGGTCCCCATGGGGCTCCCCAAACATTTTCTATCATTGCCTTAGGGGGCTGGTGGTTCCCAGGGCGTCAACCCAACCCCCCAACATAATTTTATTAATGTACACTGGGAGATTGCGGTTGTAGGGGCCGGGGGAGGTCAACATCACCCCTGCATCACTTTTTGTATTTATTGCTTCTGGGAGGTGGCGGTCCTCAGGGTACGGGGTCTACAAGGGCCACCACGTTTTTCCTTGTTTTTTTGCCAGGGCTGGTATCCTTCAGCTCTTTGGGCTGACTTGCAATGGAACATTGTCGGCTTGGCTCAGCGCAAGTTGCGGGTCAACTCCTGGAAGTCTTGTTGATAGGTAAAAGCTCCAGCGGGAGGAACCTGAAATTTGGGCTGGGTTATTGTTCAACGTCACCAGCTTGTCTCTTGTCCATGGGTCGGTCGCCTTATTGAGCTTTTTCATAAAGTTGCTCCAAACTTCTTCAAACTTCTGGATATTCTTACAGAAGTCATATTTGGTTCCTTGAAGTGTCCACAAACTTGATCCAAGGTTCCAGAGGCTCTGAGCTGGGATTACAGTTTCAAGAATGCACCCGGTCAGAATCCTCAAATCCTCTTCTTGCAGGACTTGAGGCAGGGGACTCTGGTTACCTCCCTTTTACCTGTTGCTTACAGGAAGTCCACTGCTGGTGTTGTAGAAGCAGGACAAAGTCCTTTTCTTGGTGAAGCCCTGAGTATGCAGCTGGTGCAAATGTAGTGGGTGCAGTCTGTCAGGTGCACACCAGGTGTTCAGCAGGGAAGTCTTTCTTCTCCATCTAGCAAGGAACTGAATTGCTGGGCAGCTCCACCATATTTATTCTTGCTCCTGGTTTCACTAATGGGGTGCAGGGTGTCAGTCTCTGGGGTGACCACTTCCTAATAAGTGTGGCAAAAATCAATTCCCAAAGCAAATTTCTTTAAAAATCCAAGATAGAGAAAACGTCTCCTTTGAGCGTATAGCAAGCTGAGCCTACGCACTGGTGTGGCTAAGTTTCCCAAATTCCTCCAACCAGATGCTTCCTTTTTTTTCAGCCCAGGCCATCTTATTAACGTAGCTTGGCTCAGTCTGCCAGAGGCTGACCAATCAGGAAAAGGGCACTGCAGGGCTGATTTTTGTAACTTACAGAAAGAGCTCTAGAACTCTTTCTCTGTACTAGTTACAATGAATCCAACATTGACAAGTTGTTGGATTTATTCAAACGTTTAATTTGATATCAAACATGGCATATTTAGCTCTTTTCTAGTGGAAATGAGATTTTATTATTTTTAAATAAAGTCTCCCAATGATAGTCTATAGAGGCAATTTAGTATAATGGGGAAAAATTAATTTGGCTACTTTTCCGGCACCTGGGCTTATAAAACCTTTTTTTTTCTTAAGTCCTTGCTTATATTTATACTACACCCAACCCTTGGGGCACTAAGGACAGGCATTAGGAGTGACTCATATGTAATAATAAGTCCGCTTGAAACTTTGGAAGTATTTTTAATTCTGAAGTCGAATTTGGGGTTAAATTTAATGTAAAAACAGCCAGCAATGCAGACCTGCTTTTACAATGACACCAGAGATCAAAGCAGTGCACCCATGGGTGCTCTAATTACACTGGGATCCCTAAACCTACATTGCCTACCATACACTAGAGACTTTCGGTAGGTTGGTGTATACCATTCTAAACAGAATACTCACCCTGGGGCTGGTTTGCTGTCAGTAACCACCAGTATCAGTCAAAAACGTTGGGGATGATCAGGACCAAAAAGATTACTTTCTCACATGTAAACAATGTTATAGTTAGATAATAGAATTAAAGGAACTCTAGAAATTAACTTAAAAAAGCAAAGGTTACAGGGACATTATAATTAGGTTCTTAATCTACTCATACAAAACCAGAGAACTACAGCAGTTATACTCAGAGTTATTGCAAGTAACTTCAACTTGCAGCCTAAGGTAACTATAACTCGCACCCCCGCCAGACACAGTTTTTTGTTCATTTGTGTGACTGTTAATGATTTATTTTTATTTGTAATAGTGGTATTGAAATTCTCATGAGTGCTGTAATATCTGGGGTAATTAGCCAGGCAAGGTGAACATGCTGGTTATAGTTATTTGAAATAACTCTAACTGTAAGTGCTGAATTTCTATGGTTTTGTATGAGTAAATTCAGAACGTAACTGTAACGTCCCTGTAACCTTTGGTTCTAAACATGAATTTCTATGTTTTTTTTCAAATCTATTTCTTAGTTGTAATATCCTCATAACCTTTGATATTTTAGTGAATTTCTATGTTTTTAAAAAAAATGTAAAATAATTTTCATTACTATATATTAATCCAACCACTGCGCACACAGCTGAAAACCCTGCAGCCAACCCTCCTAACTCCGACCTTTGGCAGTGTACAGCAGGAGTTGGCCACAGGACCCCTGGGAGTGTGAATAGGCATGAGAGGGTGTCTTTGGGTGTGAGAGTGTCTGTGAGAGTGTCTGTCTGGGTGTCTGGGAGTGAGAGTGATTGTGAAAGGGTCTATTTGTCTGTTAGAGTGAGTGTTAGAGTGTCTGATTGTGCTCCAAAAGATGAAAGATACATTCACCTCCAAAAAAGATTTGAGATCATTTGTCATTTTGGAATTGTGGAGCAAACACACTTGTTTTGCCTTCGCAAAGCCCAGGAGTTAGGATCATTTGTCCTTTCCTGAAGTGGAGCTTTAACTGGGGCACCTGCTACATTTATATTTGTAAGTGCAACCTCGTTGGGTGAATGGCGATTCTGCGGGTTGGCGGGTGTGCACCCAACTTCCCCTGGTCGATTTCAGCCATAGGGACCCCATTCCCCAGGGGCTCAGCCTTAAAATATGTTTTAGGGGGCCATGCAGTCCCCGTCCCTGGGCTGAGTTTAGCCTCAGGAATCCCATCCCCTGTGGCCTGGCCTCAAAATATTCTTTTTTAATGTGGGAGGGGGACTGTGCACCCAACCTCCCTGGGCCAGTCTCATCCCCAGGACCCCAGGGCCCAGCCATGTCACCTGGGTGCCCCGTGGTACCCAATCACCACCAATGGGAACTGTGGGTAGAGCCTTAATGCCCCTACAGCCCCTGCCACTTCCCCACCTCCGGTGGGAGTCGGTATTGCTGTCACAGACAGGGAGCTTCCAAACATGTAGCTCTCTGTCTGTGAAAGCAAATGTTTCCTCATTTTCCCTGCCTGCATGCTGTTTGGCAGCTCTCTCTCTTGCTGGTACTTGTGTTTGCTCTGACTTGGTGACAGCTATCAAAGTTCCTGTCAACTCAGAGCAAACAGCTATGTCCTGAAGATGGGCTCCATGGGACATAGCCAGACCTGTCCCTGGGTGATGGCAGTCCCCAGGGCCATTATTTGATCCATGAGGGTGTCTGCACGGGTCCCATCCAACATTTAAGTTAGCCCAATGGAGGTGGCGAACCACGATACCAGGGGTCTGCAACAGATCCCCAATCTTATTTTATTTCAGCCCTAGGGAGGTGGCAGTCCCCAAGGCTCCAGTGGGACCACGCACCCCCTTTCTTTTGAAACAATTGCCCCTAGGGAGGTGGAGGTCCCCAGCTTTGCAGGAGGGCAGTGTAGCTCCCTCCTGTATATATAATACAGTATTAGCTGCAGGGAGACTGTGGTCCCTGAGGCCCAGGGGGTCCAAAAGACCCCCCATACTATAAGTAAAATATTTTGCCTCATAGAGGTGGTGGTCCTGAGCTACAGGGCACCACACAGCCCTGCCAATTTACTATTTTAATTAAGCCTCATGGAGGTGGCTGTCCTCGGCTCATAAATAAGCCCAGAAGGGGGACCCCTTGCACCTCTCCTTTATTTTTGATATGCCCTCAGGACCTGGCCCACCTGGGTGCTTTAGTAAAACAAGCACAGGAGACTACCATTGAAAAAAAAGTTTTGCAGCAAATTTGTGACCTTGTCGTGAATTTGTACCAAAAATTCATTTAAAAAAAAAAAATGCTTTTTTGCCCTGGCGGGGTCCCTCTGGGGAGCTAAGTGGTCAGGGTATTCCTACCCTAGCCCTTTGCTTTATTTATCATTTTTTCTGGGACTCGACTGAAGCTGAGTCCCACGATGGCTGCCAACAATTCCTGGTAGAAGTTTTGGAAGCCAACAGATGTCTGCATGAGATAGGGAGCATTGAACCTCTAGATATCTATATTTCTTTTTCTTTCAATATATCAAAAACTACTTGTTAGACCTGACAGCCTTAGGGCGGTCATCCCCCAACTTTTTGCCTACCTCCTTCCACTTTTCTGACAATGTTTTTGCTAGCTTTAGGACTCTGCGCATATTACCACTGCCAACCAGTGATAACATGTATATGCTTTCTCCCTTAACCATGGTAACATTGGTTCATCCACAATTGGCAAAATTGATTCACTTATATGTCCCTAGCAAACTGCACTACATGCGTCCAGGGCTATAAATTAAATGCTACTAGTGGGTCTGCAGCACTAATTGTGGCAGCCACATAAGTAGCCCCTTAACCATTTCTCAGGCCTGCCATTGCAAGGCCTGTGTGTACAGTTTCACTGCCACTTTGACTTGGCATTTAAAAGTACTTGCCAAGCCTTAAGCTCCACTTTTCCTACATAAACGTCACCCCTAGGGTAGACCCTAGGTAACCCATAGGGCAGGGTGCTATGTAGGTAAAAGGCAGGACATGTACATATGTGTTTTATATGTCCTGGTGGTGAAAAACATCTAAATACGTTTTTCAATATAGTGCAGCCTGCTCTTTTCATAGACTAACCTTAGGTCTGCCCTCATATACTTTTTGAGTGAAAAATTCTGATCTGAAAGGAGTAACTAGGTCATATTTAGTATGGCCATAATGGTAATAGAAAATCGTGCTTATTGGTGAGGTTAGATTTTATTTTACTATTTTGGAATTTCAAAAAGTGAGCATTTCTTTGCACTTAAAACCATCTGTGCCTTATAGCCTGTCTCCAATCAATGTCTGGGCTGTGGTGAATGACAGCTCCCTTGTGCATTCCAACCAGACAACCAAAACATAGGACACTCAGTCACACCTGCATTCATCTGCATACTGAATGGGTCATCCTGGGCTGGAAGGGTAGAGGGCCTGACACTTACATTTCAAAGGCCAGTGGCCTGCCCCCAGACAATGGACTGCTAAACCCCCTACTGGGACCCAGGCAGACAGGATTGAACTGAATGGGGAACTTGTGCACTTCAAACCACTCTTTGAAGTCTCCCCTACTTCAAAGGCATTTTTGGGTATAAAAACTAGGTTTCTGACCCCACCAAACCAAAATACTTCTGGGCCTACATCTGTACCCTGTCAATAGGGAATGCCTGGCTGCCCATAGGACCCATCTGGACTGCTTTGCTGAGAAGAACTGCTGCCCTGCTGTTGACCTGCTGCTCTGCTGTTTTCTGACTTTGCTGAGAAGGTCTCTACATTCCCCAAAAGTGTTCTTCAAGGGCTTGGATGGAGCTTGCCTCCTGTTTTCTGAAGTCCCTGGGCCAAAAAGACTTAGGGGGTCATTCTGACATTGGCGGTCCATGACAGCCATGGCGGAGGGCGGCGGAAGCACCGCCAACAGGCTGGCGGTGCTTCCTGGGCGATTCTGACCGCGGCGGTAAAGCCGCGGTCAGAAAAGGGGAGCCGGCGGTTTCCCACCGGATTCCCGCTGGCCCAGGGAATCCGCCATGGCGGCGCTGCTTGCAGCACCGCCATGGGGATTCCGAGCACCTTCCCGCCAGCCTGTTTCTGGTGGTGTCCACCGCCAGAACCAGGATGGCGGGAACGGGTGCCGTGGGGCCCCTGGGGGCCCCTGCACTGCCCATGCCACTGGCATGGGCAGTGCAGGGGGCCCCTAACAGGGCCCCACAAAGATTTTCACTGTCTGCTGTGCAGACAGTGAATATCGCGACGGGTGCCACTGAACCCGTCGCACCCCTTCAACTCCGCCGGCTCCATTCCGAGCCGGCTTCATTGTTGAAGGGGCTGTCCCGCTGGGCCGGGCGGCGGTCTTCCGCCGCGGTCAGAATGACCGCCTTAATCTCTTCAGAAAACTCATTGTGGTTAAAAAATCAATGCAACACCTTCCAGAAAATGATGCAAAGCCTGCCTTGCGACCAAGAAATCACCACAAAGACGACTGGAATGATGCAGCCTGACTTCCCATCTGGAAATTTAACACATCGCCTGCCTTGCGACTGAAAAATTTGATGCATCACCTACCGGATCGATTAATCGCTGATGCCTTATTCTAGCACATCAAGGATTTCAACGCATCATCCCTGGGCGTTAAAACATCCCCACATCTCAGTGAGGAACCAAGACTGCATGCTGAAAAATGACACAAACCCCTTGCAGCGTGGAAAAAAACGATGCAACGTCTGTGCCGCATTGGAAAATTTGAAACAAAACACCCTGTTTTTCCATGCATGTCTTTCTCTGTGGTCCGTGTGCGTTGTTATTTTGGATGCATACCGTGTACTGTGGGTAACAAAGAGACAACTGTTTATTTCTACGGATTAAGTCTCTTTTAAACATTTTTAAAGTGATGCTTATTGGATCTTTGTCGTTTTGTTGACCTTATTTTATTCAGATAAATATTATCTTTTTTAATAAACCTGTGTGGTGTTACTGTAGGATTTATTGCACAAATACTTTACACATTGCTTTCTAATTTTGGCCTGACTGCTCAGTGCCAAGCTACCAGAGGGTAGGCACAGGGTAATTTGGACTGTGTGTGACTTACCCTGACTAGGATTGTGCTCCCTACTTGGACAAGGGGGTATACCTCTGCCAGCTAGAGACCCCATTTCTAAAATTGGTGATCAGCTGTGAGGATAGGACTTGTGTTTGTGCAGTACCATACAATAGCTACTTGTGCACTACATACCCACAATAAAGGTCATTTTGCTTTGTTTTCTTTTTGCTGCAATGTTCCTGATTGACATTCTAATCTAATCATATACAACATACCTCTGGCTGGGTCCACAAGTGGAGCTGGAGAGTCTGACCTAACCAAGCTGGAGACATATTCTGCCAACCAGCTGAAGGATTTCTGCAAAGGGATGGGGGTGCCTACCTGTGGAGGCTCCAAGAAGGAGGAGTACCAAAAGGCACTGAGTGCCTGGGCAGAAGCCATTCACAAGAGCATGTTGAGTTGGGAGAGCAAGAGGATGGCTCTCCATAGGATTTGCCAACTGCAGTGGGGGATGACACCCCTGGATTAGTGCCCCCTGCAAAACCAGGGAGCAGTGTCTTAAGTCACGGCCTGAGCGCAGAGGAAAGGAGAGGGAATTCAGGCTGCAGTTGTCAAGATTAAAAATGGTAGAGGAGAGAAAGGCTAAGAGAGAGGCTGAGAGAGAAGCCCAACAAGCTGAGAGAGTATTGGCTGAAAATAAACTTTTGGCTCATAAACTGAGTTTAGAAGAGCTGTCCTCAAGGCTAGACAGACTGAGTGCACCAGTGATGGTGAAAGCATACATACAGGTCCTGCTGGAGTCAAGAAGATTAGTATACCCATGGGCGTAGTGCCAAGTTCTGTGGTGGGAGATGACATTGACAAGTGTTTTTTTGCTTATGAAGTTGCACTAAGGGCTCATGGGGTTTCTGAAGAGCAATGGGTTGGGGCTTGTGGAAACACATGCCAATGCTTGGGAGGGGCACACTTCTGACATTAGATGCTGGGGACCAGAACAAGTACAAGCTCATGAAAGCCATTTTGCTTGGCAAATTTCGACTGACCCCAGAAAAGTATCGCCAAACATTCAGGGTCAGTAGCAAGCTCTCCAACCAAACCTGGGTAGACTTTTTTGACTTTTCCAGTAAGGCACTAAATGGCTGGGTTCTGGGCAGTAAGGTAAATGATTACATGGGTTTGTACAATTTGATCTTGGGAGATCTTATCGTCAGCATTTGCTTTACAGAGTTGCACCAGCACCTAGTTGACAATAAGCTGACTGATCCCAGGAAGATTAATGAGGAGGCAGACCTCTGGTATGGCACCAGTGTGTCCAGAATGTTGCTGGGGGGGACAACCATAAAAGTGGTCAGGGTTCCCAAAAGAAGAAAAAGGGCAGAGAAAAACTTAAAAATAAGGCGTCATGTAAGGCCCCCTAAAATAGATCCCAAGGAAATAGTGGTAACCAGTCCCAGTCTGATTCTAAAAAGAAAGTGGTTGTTGACCATACAACAGAGAAACTTGTATCTTAATGAATAGAGCGCTCTAAGTATTGTCACTCTAAGGGTGACTCCAGATGTCCAAAGAGGACACAGCCCCCCACTGGAGGGCAGACACCTGGGTTGGTTAGCAGGGCCCTCAGGGAAGAAGTAGTCCCAGTGAGGTTTAGGGAACAGATAGAGGTAACCCTAGTGTCCCTGGGACACACAGAAATGGTGTCAGAAACCCCCATGCCTGCCAATATTTCCAATTACAGACAGTGCTTCACCATTAATGGGCAACGGGTGGAGGCACTATGTGACACAGGAGCCAACGTGACTACTGTCAGGGGTCAGCTTGTGTCAGCCGATCAGGTCCTTTTGAACACATTCCACCAAATCATAGTCATTGACAATCATGAGAGCCACCAACCAGTAGCTCTGGTTCCTTTGAGTGGGAGGGTCTCTGGTACTGCTGTGCCTGTACATTGTCTGATACGCAATGACCTTGAACACACTACCTGGAGGGAGGTAGAGCTAAGATCTCACTTGGAGATGATGAGGTTTCCTGAGTGGGTCTTCATGACCATATGGCTCATGGCTGCCTGGGAGGGGAGTCAAGGGTGTCTGAAGCCTGGAAGAAAGGCCCAGAAAGCTGCTAAGGAGAGGGGCAATGGGCGCAAGAAACCGGTCCCAAAACTTCTAGCGGTGGTTGATGGGGTCTCTGAGGAAGACATTTCTTCCCTGAGTAACCTGCATGAGCTTGCTAGCTGGCAAGTTGAGGGTGAGACCACCAGGAACAATTCTGCAAGGCGCAGAAAGAGTGTCCCACTCTTGTGGGCTAGAGGCAACAGGCCTTAGGCCAAGCAGCAGGTGAAGCCTCTGGTGATCACCTTATCTACTGGTAGAATTATCTCCTTTACAGTGAGTCTGAGGCACGTGTGCTGGTGGTCCCCCAGTGTTACTGGGCCTTCCAACAGGGCCTGGAACAGGACATTCCATTGGCAGCACATTTAGGGCAAGAGAAGCCTTTTGCCAGGCTTGTCACCAATTTCTATTGGCCCGAATGCGGATGGCCTCAGAAGCATTCTGTAGGTCCTGTCCTACCTGCAGGGCCAGTGGGAAGACAGGGCAAAGTTTCAAGGTCTCCCTGATCCCACTCTTCGTTGTTGGATCCCTCTTTGGAAGGGTGGGCATCGACGTAATTAGTCCATTGGGCGCAAAACTGCCCTAGGCAAAAGGTTTATTCTGGTTTTGGTGAACCATGCCACCCGCTACCCAGAGGCAATCCCTCTGAGGATGGTGACTACACTGGTGTTGACCAGAACTCTGATGCACATATTTACCCGTGTGGGATTCCCAACGGAGACTGTGTCTGACAGGCACAAACTACATGTCTGCATACATGAAGTTCATGTAGGATGTGTATCGGGTGACCTAAAAGTTCACCATACCCTATCATCCTCAATCCAATGGTCTTGTGGAGAGATTCAACAAGACCTTGAAGGCCATGATCACAGGACTCCCTAAAGCCATGAGGTTGTAAGTTGGACGTCCTATTGCCATGCCTTCTCTTTGCTTATACAGAGGTACCCTAGAAGGAGGTAGGGTTCAGTCCCTTTGAGCTTCTTTCTGTGTACCCTGCGGGTGGACCCTTAAGCATTGTGAAAGAGGGGTGGGAGAAATCTCCCAAGGCAACCCCTCACGATATAGTCAGCTACATGGTGGCCCTCCACAACCGGATGCAACACTTTTGGAAGAAGGCCAAGAGCAACCTTGAGGCCAGTCAAGAAGTTATGAAATGCTGGTATGATCAGAAGACCACCCTGGTAGAGTTTCAGCCTGGAGACAAAATTTGGGTGATGGATCCAGTAAAGCCTAGAGCTATCCAAGACTGCTGGACTAGCCCATATGAGATCAAGGAGCACAAAGGAGAGGTCACTTACTTAGTGGATCTCCAGTCCACTAGGGACCCTCTAAGGGTGTTCCACGTGAATAGACTGAAGACTCATTTTGAGAAGACTGAAATCAACATGCTTCTAGTGACAGATGAGGGTGTGGAGGAGGAGAGTAAACCTCTTCTGATCTCCTCTCTGCCTGAGAAGGTGATGGGCCAGTGGAGGGTGTCAATCTCTTTGACGCCCTGACCCTGGACCAGTGAGGAGACTGCTACCAGATGCAAGAGCAGTACTCCTCCCTGTTTTCACTCACACCTGGACTCACACACTTGTGTGTCCATGATATTGACACAGGACATAGTCATGCTGTAAAGAATAAAATGTACAGGATTTCAGACAGAGTGAAGGCCAGCATCAATGATGAAGCTGCTAAGATGCTGGCTCTAGGAGTAATTGAGAGATCCAGGAGTCCCTGGTCCAGCCCTGTGGAGCTGGGCCAAAGGCTGCTGCACCCACTGCCACGCCAGAACTTAGGTTCTGCATGGACTATCGGGATCTCATTTCTGTAACTAAAACTGATGCTCACCCCATTCCCGAGCTGATGAACTCATAGACAAGCTAGGCACTGCTAAATTCCTCAGTACTTTTGATCTCACATCAGGGTACTTGCAGATTGCCTTGACTGAGGGGGGCAAAGAGAAATCTGCTTTTTACACTCCTGAGGGACATTACCAGGTCAGAGTGATGCCCTTTGGTTTGAAAAATGACCTGTTACCTTCCAGTGTTTGGTTAATGGGGTCCTGGCTGGTAAGGATGCTTTGTCCGCCACCTATCTAGATGACATTGCCTTCTACAGTTCCAGGTGGGAAAAACAGGCAGGCCTGACAATCAAGGCCAGTACCTGCCAGATTGGGCTGGGTTCAGTGGTGTACTTGGGACACCTAGTGGGCGGTGGCAAGGTGTAGCTTCTCCAGGCCAAGATTGAGACAATCATGGCCTGGCAACCACCTATAACCCAAACAATGGTGAAAGCATTCTGAGGCCTTACTGGGTAATACCGTAGGTTTGTTAAGGATTATGGCACCATGGTGGCCCCCTAAACAGAACTGACTGACAAAAAGCAACCTAGGTTGGTGATTGGGACAGAGGCTTGTCAGAAAGCCTTTGACTCACTAAAGGAAGCCATGGGCACAGTGCCCGTGCGCAGGGCCCCTGACTACTCCAAGGAATTTATTGTGCAGACAGACGCTTCAGGGCATGGCATATGGGTGGTTCTAGCACAGCTAAATGAAGAGGGCCTTGACCAACCAGTAGCCTTTCTTATCAGAAGGCTATTACCACAGGAACAAGGGGGGAGAACCATTGATAGAGAATCATATGCTGTGGTCTGGGCACTAAAGAAGCTGAGACCATGCCTGTTTGGGACTCACTTCCAGATTCAGACAGACCACAGGCCCCTCAAATGGCTCATACAAATGAGGGGTGAACATCCTAAACTCTTGAGGTGGTCCATCGTCCTACAGGGAATGGATTTTACAGTGGAGCATCGCCCAGGGACTGACCGTGCCAATGCTGATGGTCTCTCTAGATGCTTCCACCTTAGTGATGAGAGCTCCCAAGGGGTTGGGTAGCTCTTCCCACTTTCAGCTAGGGGGGACACATGTTAGACCTGACAGCCTTAGGGTGGTCATCCCGCAACTTTTTGCCTGCCTCCCTCCACTTTTCTGACACTGTTTTTACTGGTTTTGGGACCACTGCTAACCAGTGCTAAACTGCATATGTTTTCTCCATTAAACATGTTAACATTGGTTCATGCCCAATTGGCATATTTGGTTTACTTATAAGTCCATAGGAAAAGTGCACTACATGTGCCCAGTGTCTGTAAATTAAATGCTGCTAGTGGGCCTATAGCACTGATTGTGCGACCCACATAAGCAGCTCCTTAACAATGTCTCAGGCCTGGCATTGCAAGGCCTTTGTGTGCAATTTCACTGCCATTTTGTCTTGGCATTTAAAAGTACTTTCCAAGCCTTAAACTCCCCTTTTCCTACATAAATGTCACCCCTAAGGTAGGCCCTAGGTAACCCATAGGGCAGGGTGCTATGTAGGTAAAAGGCAGGACATGTACATATGTGTTTTATATGTCTTGGTAGTGAAAAGCTCCTAAATTTGTTTTCCACTTCTGTGAGGCCTGCCCTTTTCATAGACTAGCATTAGGTCTGCCCTCAGATACTTTTCTGTGGTAGATTCTGATCTGAAAGGGATAACCAGGTCATATTTAGTATGGCCAGAATGGTAATAGAAAATCCTGCTTATTGGTGAGGTATGACTTAATATTACTATTTTAGAAATGCCACTTTTAGAAAGTCAGCTTAAAACCATCTGTGCCTTACAGCCTGTCTCCAATCGACGTCTGGTCTGTGCTGGTTGACAGATCCCTTGTGCTTTCCACTCAGACACCACAAACACAGGACACTCAGGCCCTCATTACGACCCTGGCGGTCGGTGATAAAGTGGAGGTAATACTGCCAACAGACTGTCAGTAATTACTGCCAAACTATGACCATGGCGGTGTTATCTCCGATAGACCGCCAATGTACCACACTGACCGCCAGGGATGATACAACAGTCATCATGGCGGTAGCCGCCTATAGCCAGGTGGAAGACTGAGGCCTTCATTACAACCCTGGCGGCCGGTATTAAAGTGGCGATAAGACCGACAACAGGCCGGCGGTAAAAAAAATGGAATCACGACCATGGCAGAAACCGCCAACATAGACAGCCACTTTAACACTCCGACCGCCACTGCGGTACAAACAAACACTGCGGCGGTCACTGCCAACAGACAGGCGGAAGACAATGTACCACTCACGCTATTATGAGAGGCCAATCCGCCACCATTTCTGGGGCGGAACCAATGTGAACAAAAACATGGCGGGAACAGGACTTGGAAGGGAAAAAACTCACCTCTACACATTCCACGAGGAACCAGGACGCCACAAAGCCAGAACTCCAAATAGTCCCTGCAATGGTATTCCTGCTCCTCTACCAGGAGCGCGAAAAACGGCGGCGACGACCACAGTGAGTACTGCACCTACAACACAGGGGATAGGGGAGGGAAAAGAGAGTGACACACACACATGCAACACGGAACACCCCCACCCAACCATCACCCACAACACCATACACACAAATACAGGCTGCAACATTACATTTATACCCCCCACCCCCCCTCTGGAAGAACGCAAGGACAAAAGGAAATGAGTTGAATGATTGTAATAAATAAAAATCCATTAGTCAAAACTTTAAATACAGTATAAACAATTATGTACGCCAACTACACAAGTCCAGATAGTGCACCATTCATAGTCCGTGGACCACTGGGCCCAAAATGCATGGGCGAGGCCAATACTCGATACCAGACTCCACACGGAGAGAACACTGCAGGGGCATCAGATCGAAATGAAACAGGCACCTCAGGGAGAAGGGAAGGGGTGGCAACTCAGCCGGATGAGTGCACGATGCCAGCTTCACGAGGGGACCCCATGCCCACTGAAGTATCCTGGGGAGTGCAAAGCCACAGTCTCTCAAGTCTCTCAAATGGGTGGGTTGTCCACTGCTCTATCCTGGGGAGTGCAAAGCCACAGTCTCTCAAGTCTCTCAAGTGGGTGGGTTGCCCACTGCTCTATCCTGGGAGTGCAAACCCACAGTCTCCCAAGTCTCTCAAGTGGGTGGGTTGTCCACTGCTCTATCCTGGGGAGTGCAAAGCCCAAGTCTCTCAAGTGGGTGGGTTGCCCACTGCTTTATCCTGGGGAGTGCAAAGCCACAGTCTCTCAAGTATCTCAAGTGGGTGGGTTGGCCACTGCTCCATCCTTGGGAGTGCAAAGCCACAGTCTCTCTAGTGGATAACAATCTCCACTGGTTCTGGAAGGGGCTTTGTGCCCAGAGTGCTTCATCCTGCCAAGGACTGAGGTAGTGGATGTGACACTCCACTGTTTCTGGAGGGGGCTTTGTGCCCAGAGTGCTTCATTCTGCCAAGGACTGAGGTAGTGGATGCCTTTCTCCACTGGTTCTGGAGGGGGCTTGGTGCCCAGAGTGCTTCATCCTGCCAAGGACAGAGGTAGTAGATGAATTACTCCACGGGTTCTGGAAGGGGCTTTGTGCCCAGAGTACTTCATCCTGCCAAGGACAGAGGTAGTGGATGACTTACTCCACTGGGTCTGGAAGGGGCTTTGTGCCCGGAGTGCTTCATCCTGCCAAGGACTGAGGTAGTGGATGAGATATTCCACTGGTTCTGGAGGGGGATTTGTGCCCAGAGTGTTTCATCCTGCCAAGGACAGAGGTAGTGGATGTGATACTCCACTGGTTGTGGACGGGGCTTGGTGTCCAGAGTGCTTCATCCTGCCAAGGACAGAGGTAGTGGATGACTTACTCCACTGGTTCTGGAGGGGGCTTTGGACCCAAAGTGCTTCATCCTGCCAAGGACAGAGGTAGTGGATGTGATACTCCACTGACGGTGGTGCAACATGCAAGCTGCCCAGGCTCCTGGAATGGACCACCAGCCTCGTACGACTGACCACTGGGGATGGCAGCCATGTCTGTGGTGGTGCCACTGGCTCAGGATGTTGCGGAGCAGCTGGCGGTGTGGCGGCGGTGTCAGTGGCATTGGTGCTTGTGGCGGACTCTGTGGCATTGGTGCTGGTGGCGGGCTCTGTGGCATTGGTGCTGGCGGCGGGCTCTGTGGCATTGGTGCTGGCGGCGGGCTCTGTGGCGGTGGCATTTGTGGCAGGGGTGCTGGTGGCGGGCTCAGTGACTGCGGTGCCGGTGGTGGGCGCAGTGACTGCGGTGCTGTTGGTGGGCTCAGTAACTGCGGTGCTGGTGGCGGCCTCAGTGACTGCGGTGCTGGTGGCAGTGCAGGTGGCGGTGCAGGTGGCGGTGCTGGTGGCGATGCTGGTGGTGGTCTTGTCCACCCCGCAGGTTGGCGTCGATGTGGACCTGCCCTTGATTTTCTGGCCCTTCCCCACCTTGGATGGTGGCGCAGGTTCCTTGCCACTATCCACTTTTGTTTTGCCTGAGCCCTTGGCGGCAGGTGTTTTCGCCTCTCCCTCCGGGATGTGGGCAACTTTTTTTACTTTTGGAGGTGGCGGAATGTCCTTGCCCTCGCTCCGTGGAACACTGGCAGCCCTGTTGCTTGGTGCACTCCAAAATCCCGCAGTTGCTGGCACCACTGTACTCGGTGATGTGGGGGCTGAGGTGCTGGGTTGGGACCTGGAAAGGCAGGCCCTATGGGACGGATGGTGGTGTAGGGAAGAGGTCAATATTAGACGGGAAAAGCTTTTTAGACACACTGGGATGGGTATATGGAGGGAGTTTGGGAGTGGAGGAAGAGGTAGTGGTTGTAGGAGGTGTACGTTTGCTGACTTTGAGTGAAGGTGCATGGGCTGGAGGCTGTTGTGAGGTGGATGGCTGTTGGGTTGGTGTGTGGTTGCGTATGTATAGTTTGGGAGGATGGCTCACAGACACACTGGTAGAGAACACAGGGGATGTGTGAACGGTAGTGGGGGTGGTGAGTGCACGTGAGCGATGTGTGGTTATGGGGGTGCTGGTGATGGAGGTAGTGGCTGAAGATGTAGTGCATGCAGGTGTGAGTGGAGATGAGACAGGGAGGGAGGAGGGAGACGTGGAGGAGGGGGACACAGTGGAGGCAGTGGATGTTGGTATGTGTGCATGGGTATGATGCTTGTGTGAGTGCCTCTGGGATGTGTGGTGCTCATGTTTGCCAGAGCCACCCTTGTGTTTTGAGGTGTGTGGATGCTAGTCTGAAGGTGTGCTTGGGATAGGCTGAGGTACAGGGGATTGGGTCTGGGTAGAGGAAGTTGGAGGGGGGAGGCTGGACACAGGGACAATTGCTGCCATCAGTGCTGAGGCCAGAGCCTGAAATGCTCTCTGTTGGGCTGCCTGGCCAGAATGAATGCCCTCCAGGTATGCATTTGTTTGTTGCAACTGCCTCTCTACACCCTAGATGTCATTCAGAATGGTAGACTGCCCAACAGTGAGGGATCTCAGGAGGTCAAAAGCCTCCTCACTGAGGGCAGCAGGGCTGACTGGGGCAGGGCCATTGAGGTGCCTGGGGTGACGGAGATGCCCACCCTCCTGGGTGAGCGAGCACAGGCAACTCATTCAGGGGCTACTGGGAGTGTGGTGCTAGTACGAGGAGGAGGAGGAGGTATCAGAGTCTGTATTGTCCCCACCAGTCTTTGCCATTGTGCTCCCCTTACCCTCCATCCCACTGGTGCCCTTAGCTTCAGTGGACTCTGCCTCAAGGGTCCTGTGGGATGTAGCTCCCTCTGTCACTGATGCATCTGCTCCTCCACCAGATGATGCTAATGCACATAAGGACAGGATGACAAAACAAGACAGGGGGAGAGAGACAAAGGTTACACAGGGTCAATGACTGCACAAACACCACAGTTGGCGTACACAGCACCCTCACACACAGGAACAGGCCTAAGTACTGTGCATTGCGCTACCAGTGAAATGGCTAGTAACTGAGGAATGAGAAGGGGCACACACCACCAACTGCAGCATACCTGGGACCCATGCAGACCTGCCCATGAGTGAATTCTAACAAGCTAGGTAAGGAGTATTTTCCATTCAGGCCTTTAGCCACCGGAGGACCTACGCTGCTATGTCTGGCCTGGCCTAGGGCCAACCAAGAACACACAACTACCACCCAGATACCACCCCACCAGCCGTAAATTGTAATGATAGCCACTGTACTCACCCCCTTGTGGCTGCTGTGCTGCCCTCAAGCACCCTTCCAGCTCACGGTAGGCCACTGCCAGTATGCGGGCAATCAGGGGGGTCAGGGTCCCATGGGCACCCCTTCCTCATTGGTAGGCCATCCCCAGCTTGGCTTCCACGGTCTTCCATGCCCAATGTCTCAGGCCCTCCCACTGTTTCCTACAGTGGGTGCTTCGTCTGCCATAGAATCCCCTGGTCTGCACGTCCTTGGTGATGGCATACCATATTCTTTTCTTTTGATGGGCACTGACCTTCAGAGGCAATACAGACAGGAGAACTACATTAGGCAAACAGTCCAGGCTGTCACACAAATGGCCCACCATACCCATTTGCATCAACATTGGCACACATAGCCCAGCCCACAACATGTACACCGCCAGGAGGACATCCACCCACCACCCTTACACGAGGCCTTCACACACAACTCCAAGCATTAATGCCACATGCATCATGCACAAGTGTGCTCACCTGTTGGTCTGGAGGCCCATACAGCATTCCGTACTGGGGTAGGACCACATCCACCAGTTGCTCCAACTCCTCAGAAGTGAAGGATGGGGCCCTTTCCCCGGGCACACGGGCCATGGTAGGTTCCAGACACAGGTCACAGCAGCACATGTAGTGTAGGTCCTCTCCTATGGAAGGTCAGGAAGCAAGTTAGAAAATGGTGGTCACGTCCGTGGTGGTGCATACCGTCACCATTGGCCACTGTACCCCATAGGGTCCAATATTAACCAATGAGGAATTGCACAGCAATTCATGACCGCCTACCACCACAGTACACAGCGTCAGCGGCATTACCTTACTTTCACCTGTCCCTCCACACAGGAACAGGCGCTCACCACTTCCAGGGGGAGTGGACAGACCTATTGATTATTGGTGCTTCACAGGATCAATAGGCACATACTTCACTAATGCTGTTGTGGCTCCATTGTTCAGTTCGTGACAGCCTACTCACTCTTTTGTCCCTTCGATACCTACCTCTGTGGATGAATAGGAGATGGAGACATTCCCCTGTGTACAGACCCCTGGTGGACTTGGCTACACTGGAGGACAGGCACATAATACTTACCTATAGACTGGACAGGGCCACAATCACAGAGCTGTGTGCCCAACTGGAGCCTGACCTGAAATGTGCTATCTGGGATACCCCTCTTGTGCAAGTGCTATCACAGCTGGTACACAGTGGGCTTGGCAGCAGGAATGTCACAGTTAATGTTCTCAAACATGCTAACCAAAGTGTTGTCTGCCCTGATAATACAAATGTGCAGCTACATTGCATTCCCCCAGGTTGAGGATTTAACCACTGTGAAGGCCGCATTCTATGAAATGGGACATATCCCCAACATAATTGGTGCAATTGACGGAACACGTATTGCATTTGTACCCCCGCCAGAATGAACAGGTGTTCAGGAATCATAAGAGTTTTCACTCAATGAATGTGCAGATGGTGTGCTTGGCAGACCAGTACATCACTCACGTCCATGCTAAGAAAGGCACAGGGTGTGGCTGATAGGTGGCAAAGTATATGTTTGTGTATGCCTATGGTGTTGGCCATTTTGGATATTGTGTGGCTAAATCTTGTCCCTCAATATTTGCAGGTGACTCTGGTTACCCAAACCGGTCATGACTTCTGACTCCTGTGAAGAATGCCAGGAAAAGGGCTGAAGAACGCTATAATGAGGTACATGGGTGTACCAGAAGGATCATAGAAAAGACCTTTGGCCTCCTGAAGGCCAGGTTCAGGTGCCTCCATCTGACAGGTGGATCCCTGTGCTACTCACCCAAGAAGGTTTGCCAGATAGTAGTGGCATGCTGCATGTTGCACAACCTGGCCTGCAAACGCCATGTGCCTTTTCTGCAGGAGGAGGAGACTGGAGATGCCCCTGTGGCAGCCATGGACCCTGAGGGCAGTGAGGATTAGGAGGATGAGGATGTGGACAACAGAACATCTGTGATTCGTCAGTACTTCCAATGACACACAGGTGAGACTGTGCAACTTTACATTTCTACGACTGTTGATGTATTCTCTGTGGCATTGGTATGCTGGCATTACCCACTTCTTTGCCCTACTTACTGTTGCCTCTGGAACTTTATTTTGCAGATGTTGGTGATATGACACATTCAGCTGTATGACATTATTTATATGCTAATTCTATGTACAGTTCATTTGCAATGGTTGTATCTGTTTCAATCAATACAAATTTGCAATACATGAATTACTAGTAGCCGACTTTTGTCCAAAGGTGTTTATTGTAGTGCTAAAATCTAGAGGGGAAGTGCAATGGGATGGGGTGATGATGGAGGAATGTCCAGGGTATTGTTCCAGTCTGTTTTAGCAGAAGTGAATTGTCCAAGAGGATATAGGAGGGGCGCAATGGCAGTTCAAGGTGACTGAGTAGGACACAAGGGGGACAATTAGATCAGGAGAGTCTCATTTCCTGGCGGTGGTCTTGGCAAGTGTCTCTGGCTTCTGTCTGGTTCACAGGGAACGTTTGTGGGGTGGTTCACCTTCTGCAGGGGGAAGGGTGCTGGTGGCCTGTTGGTCCTGTGGTGGGGCCTCCTGGCCACTAGCGGCAGTGGAAGTGGAGGGATGTTCAGATGACTGGCTTGTGGTAGGGGCCCGCAGGTGTGACACTGCCTCCCACATAATATTGGCCATGTCTGCCAGCACCCCTGCTATGGAGATCAGGGTGTTGTTGATGGCCTGCAAGTCCTCACTGATCCCCTGATACTGTCCCTCCTGCAGCCACCTGTTCTCCTGCATGTTGTCTAGGATCTGGCCCATCATGTCCAGGGAATGTTGGTATGCTCCCAGGATCTCAGAGAGTGCCTCCTGGAGAGTCAGTTCTCTGGTCCTATCCTCCACCTGGCATACAGCACTCCTCCCAGTGTCCCTGTTGGCCTGTGCCTCTGTCCCCTGAATGGTGTGCCCACTGCCACTGACTCCAGGTTCCTGATTGTCTTGGGTATGAGGTGTGGCATGGGATCCCATGGGATCCCTGTACAGGTGGGCACACTGCTGATTGACGTGCCCTGGGGACGGAGGGTACGCTGGGGGGTGCTGTGGTGTTGGTTCCTGATGGGGGCTGCTCTGTGGTGGTCTGTGACTGGGGTTGGGTAACCAACTGTCCAGTGGTCCCTGATGGGTCAGGTAAATCATCTAGATCCTGAAGTCCAGAGTTACTGGCATCACTTTGGGCCTCTTCTTTTGGGGGACTGGATAGAGGTGGCACCTCCTCTCTAGTGACATTGGCTAGGGTACCTGTGGGGATGTATATGATGTATTATGCTTCAGGTGTCTGAAATTTGTACTTCTGTAGCTTCCACTCTAGGGTTGTTGTTCCCTTGCCAGCTTTTGCTCGTATATGTTGGTGTATGGTGGTTATGTTAGTTTCCCTATGCTGTGCATGCTTTGGCGATGAGTGTCCATGCAGGGCTGTGAGGGGTGTCCATGCATTGGTACAGCGTGCAGTGCTTGGCATTGGGATTATTGTGATGTGATGGTGGAGTGTGTGGGATGGAGTGGAGTGAAGGGAGTGAGGGTGTGGGTGTGTGATGGCATGCAGGTATGGGGGGGTGATAATTGTAAAAGTTGACTCACCAGTGTCCAGTCCTCCTCCAACTCCAGCCAGGCCCTCAGGATGCAGTATTGCCAGTACCTGCTCTTCCATGCTGTGAGTTGTGGGGGAGGAGTTGGGGGTCCACCGCCAGTCCTCTGAATAGCGAGATGGTGTCTTGCTGCTATGGAATGTACCTCCCCCCGTAGGCCTCTTCCTGATGTAGTCTGTTGTTCTTGGGTGCTATCCCACAGTGTTGACCCTGTCCACGATTCTTTGCGATAGCTCCTTCTTCCTTGCTATTGATATCTACTGCACCTGGGCTCCAAATAGCTGTGGCTATACCCTGACAATTTCCTCCACCATGACCCTTAACTCCTCCTCAGTGAAACAGGAGTACCTTTGTGGTGCCATGGGTGTTGTATGATGTGTGTTGGTGAGGGTGTGTTAGGTAATGTGTTGGGGTGTGTGATGTGGGGTGCGTGAGGGTGTCTGGGTGCGTGAGTGGTGTGTGTGTCTAGTTGTGGCAGTGGTCTTGGTGTTTGTCTGGTAGCAATGATTTGTATTCATAAAGGGTTGTGGGTAATGTGGGTGTGTGTTTTATAGTGCTTGTGTGTGTGTGTGGGGCGGGCTGTGGTGTGTGTATAGGTGTCAGGTGTGTGTTCTTTGAATTGTCCAATGTGGTGTTGTTTTGTATGTGGGTGTCCATTGTGAGCGTGGTGGTATGTACTGCATATGGTTTACCGCCATTGAATGTCCGCAGTGGTGATTTGTGGGTCATGATGTGATGGGTGTTGTTCTGTTGGCGTAACAGTGTGGGTTTTTGGACCACAACTTTAGCACTGACCTTTGGGCTGGCGGATTTGTGTATGTGGCTGTATTCTGTCAGATTGGTGTGGACGGATATTCGCCAGTGCAGCAGTAAGTTGGTGGCCATCAGCATGGCAGTAAGCTGCATTTACTGCCACTGTCATAATGAGTGCCTCAGTCACACCTGCATTCATCTTCATATTGAATGGGTCTTTCTGGGCTGGAAGGGTGAGGTCCTGATACTTACATTTCAAAGGTCAGTGCCCTACCCTCACATACTGGATTGCTAAACCCCCTACTGGTACCCTGGCAGACAGGACTAAACTGAAAGGGGAACTTGTGTACTTTAAAACCACTCTTTGAAGTCTCCCCCACTTCAAAGGCATTTTTGGGTATACAACCTGGGTCTCTGACTCCACCAAATCGGACAATTCTGGACCTATACCGGCACCTTGTCAATAGGAACTGCCTGGCTGCCAAAGGATTCCTCTGGACTGCTTTGCTGAGAAGGACTGCTTCCCTGTTGTTACACTGCTGCTCTGCTGGCCTCTGAATTTGCTGAGAACGACTCTGCCTTCCCCAAAAGTCCTTTCCAAGGGCTTGGAATGAGCTTGCCTCCTGTTTTCTGAAGTCTCAGGGCCAAAAAGACTTAATTTCTTCAGGAAACTCCTTGTGCATCAAAAATCGACGCAGTGCCTACCAAAAAATGACACAAAGCCTGCCTTGTGACCGAGAAATCGCCGCACAGCCCCTCAGCCCCTCAGAACGACGCAGCCTGACTTCCATACTGGAAATTCAACGCATCACCTGCCTTGCAATGGAAAACTATGATGCATGTCCTACCGGATCGACGCAGCACCCGTGCCTTCTTCCAGCATGTCAAGGATTTCCAGGCATCGTCCCTAAGCATCAAAATATTTCCTCATCGCAGTGAGGAACCAAGACTGCATGCCGAAAAATGACACAAACCCCTTCCAGCGTGCAAGGAAGCAATGTATTGTCTGTGCCGCCTCTGAAAATTTTACTCAACACCCTATTTTTCCACGCATCTCCTTCTCTGTGGTCCCCATGCATTGTTATTTTTGACACATACTAGATACTGTGTTTAACAAAGATGCGACTGTTTATTTCTAATTATTAAGACTCTTTCAAACATTTTAAAAGTGATATTTCAACATGTGCTTTTTGGATCTATTAGACTTGGAAGCCTTGGCGTGGTCTCCCCTAACTTTTTGCCTCAGCTTCCCAGGTTGCTGATTTGTGCTGGAATAATTTGTTGTTGTTTTTTGATACTCTGGACACTTTGCCACTGCTAACCAGTGCTAAAGTGCAATTGCTTCAATGTAAAATGTAAGTGTAATTGGCATATCCATGATTGCCTTATTTGATTTACTAGTAAGTCCCTAGTAAAGAGTACTAGATGTGCCCAGGACCGGTACAATCAAATGCTACTAGTGGGCCTACAGCACTGGTTGTGCCACCCACATTAGTAGCCCTGTAAATATGGCTCAAACCTGCCACTGAAGTGTATGTGTGTGAAGTTTTAAACTACCAATTCGACTTGGCAAGTGTACCCACTTGCCAGGCCCAACCCTTCCCTTTTCATACATGTAGGGCACCCCTAAGATAGACCTTATGTACCCCCATGGCCATCGTGCAATGTATGTTAAAGGCGGGACATGTACTGATGTGTGTTACATGTCCGAACAGTGAAATATTGCTAACTTCAGACTTCACTGTTGCAAGGCCTATCTCTCTTGTAGATTAACAAGGGGGCGGCCTTTAAATAACTTTAAAGTGCAGACTCCCTTTTAGAGCAGATAGAAATACTGAATTTGTGTTCTCTGAACTCACAATTTAAAAATACATATTTTAATGAAGTTGTTTTTTGGATTGCTAATTTGAAAATGCCACTTTTAGAAAGTAGGCATTTTCTTGCATAAACCATTCTGTGACTCTGCCTGTTTGTGGATTCCCTGTCTGGTTCAGTTTGACAGTTGGGCTGTTTGTGAATCCCCTCTAGACAGTGAGACAAAAGGTATTGGGGTGTAGCCTGCATCTCCTGATGAGCCATCCGTGGTAGAGTGGAGGGAGGAGTGGTCACTTACTCCTGAATGGTCTGTGCCTGCCCTCCAACAATGCAGTCTCCAACCCCCTGGTGTGTGTCTCGGGCCTGGCTTGGGCAAAGCAGGATCTTTCAAACAAGAGAGACTTCCCTTTGAGGTTTACCAACTCCAAAGGCAGAAAGGAGTATAAGTATTGGACCCAAACCCCTGAAAATTAAATCACTTCTGAAACCAAGAGGGATCTCTGGCAAGGAGAAGAGCTGAGGAGAAGTGCTGCCCCTGCCCGCGATTGTGCTTTGTTGGGCTACCCTACAGTAGCTGCTTCTACCTGTAAAAGGGGACAAAGACTAGACTTTATGGTATATTCCTTCTTGTGAATAATCTCCAAGGGCTTGAACTCAGCTTGCCTTATGTTTTGAAGTCTCAGGGCCATCAAAGATTTCCTCTGCCACCACCTGGACTCTCTGCTGAGACTCCTGTCCTGCCAAGTGGTGCACTATCCAGTCCCTGGGTCCTTGAAAAGTGAAGTTGACAGAAGAAGAGGTGAAAATCCATGCACAGAACACCGTGCAGGGAAATTTTCGATGCACCATTTGCAATGCGGCTGATAAACGATGCACTGCTGGCCTTGTAGCTAAAATTGACACTCCACCTGCATCGCGGCTGGGAGATCGACGCATCATGGGCGGAGAAACGATGTGCAACAACCTGGGCGTGAAAGTCATCCCGACTCTGCGCGGATCCGAGGTGCCCCATCCAGAAATCAACATATTCCTCACTTGGGAGGGAGAAAAATGACGCATCACCAATCCTACTGGAGAAGAAACAATGCACAGCCTCCCTTGCGAGGAAGGAATCGATGCAGCTCTGACTTTTCCGATGCACACTCGCCCATGAAGCTTTATTTTTTACACCTACCAGGTACTTTGTGCAAAATCATCATTTCCATTGTGTTCTATGAAATGAGACTCTTATTCTTTTGAAAATTCATATCCTAACTTGTGTATGTTAGATTTTTGTCGTTTTGGTCTTGTTTGATTTACATAAATATTACCTATTGTTCTAAACTGTTGTGATGTCCATTTTGTAGTGTTTTCAGTGTATCACTGTGTGTGTTGGTACAAATACTTTACACATTGCTTCTCTGTTAGGCCGTCTGCTCGTGCCAAGCTACCATGGGGGTGGTAGGGGGTTAACCACATGTGTTTCTCCTTTGCCCTGACTAGAGTGAGGGTCCTTGCTTGGACGGGGGTAACCTGACTGCCAACCAAAGTCCCAATTTCTAACAGGATGTTTGTTGTTTTGAACTTATTTTATTCAGATTAATATTATCTATTTTTCAAAACCTGTGTGGAGTAATTTTGTGATGTTTTCACTGTGTTACTGTATGATTTATTGCATAAATACTTTACACGTTGCCTTCTAGGTTAAGCCTGACTGCTCAGTGCCAAGGACGACAAATATATATATATATCTCATAATTCTTCATAAATCCAGTGGCCATATTGTCGTAGTGCTTCACCCAACATTATTACTATGTGTAATACAAAAAAAATTGAAAAAAGCTGTCAAAACATTATACAAATAAATAGAAACACGATAGTAAGTGATCTCAGTTAATTAATTGTGATATAACTCTAGATAAATGTGCACGTTCTCAAAGGTTAGTATGAGCGATGACAGCTAATTAATGTAAACTATTTCCATGTATTCAGATTATGCACCAGGAAAATAGAAATGGACTAACCAGCTCAGAATACTAGCAATAATGTGTAATGTGGTGGCCCTTGTGGATCATTAATTATAAGTACAACAATAAAAGAATATGTTTACTATCTCAAATGTGAAGTTAAATACCAACCAGGAACAAATTGTTATTGCTTGATCCTCAAATTACACTAATTTAATATACTGAGTAATCACACTTCTAGATGAAAATAAACAAAACATACATTTCACATGATCTTCTTTCCCATCTTTACTTTTATATACATCTATATGAGCAAGTCTCCTTGCAATAGTTCACAGAAGGTTTGGACTGATTAATAAAGTGAAGCATATCCTGGAACTTTGCATCTAGCCCATGTGGACAAAACATCAAACAAAGTGTCCACAAGTAACATGTATTTTACTATGTGCCACCACTTATACCAGATCTGAAGGTCAGGGAGTAATGTTATTACTAAACTCCCGTGAACATAATAAATGTCCATATGGGCTAGGCATCATTCAAAATCATTGGCCGCTCAAAATGACAGCTGACTCTCTTGTATGCTGAGTAGAGCTGTAACCTGAGTAAAATAAATAAATAAATAATGTTAAAACCTGCTATCACTGAACTGCCCTCCAACCAAGGAAGCAAGGGAGAAGACTCACAGATATATTAGTATATCTACAAAAGATGTGATTATTCATCTATGGTCCAAATGCACAGATAATTCTTCACTAGAATTTAAACTCTTAGGGATTAGGGTATCAAAATCAATGATGTAATGCAAATCTAAAGTGCATAATCTGCTTTCCCTATCACTTCCTCTCATATCTTTCACAATAGTGTCAACAAAGTAATTTGTCATTCTGAAAGTCTTCATTAGCAAAATGGTGGGGCATGGAATACTGCCTGTTGTAATGCTCTATATTTCTCATGTATTTCAATACCCCTTTTTTTGGCTGTGTGTATGATAAGGCCAACATACATTTTACCACAAGGACACATAAAACAGTCAAAGCAGTAGTCTGTATTACAGGTCAGAACCTTCCTGTTCCTAAATTTGTGAGCTGTGTTAAGAGTCTGTGCCTCTGAGCAACTCAGGCAATGCCTTGCATTTTATGCAAGAATAACATCTTCCTTTGACTGTATTACATTGTTTCAAAAGTTAATGTGTGAGCAATGTTCTGCTCAAGCAGTCTCTGAGAGATTTGCTGCACCTGAAAGTGAACTGGGGCCATTATGAATATACTTACTTACAACCTCATCTGTTTTGAAGGCAGCCCAATACTTCCCACACAGTTTCCTCAGGTTGACCACTTGATTAGAGAAGATGGTAATGAATCTTACAGTTTCCCTGTCTTCCTTGTGTTTTCGATTAACCTGGTATAGTTGAGACAAAGGGCCAGATGTAGCAAAGAAACATTTTGCGACTTGCAAATAGCGAGTCATAGCGACTCGCTATTTGCAACTCGCAAAATGTTATGCAGAACGGTGTCTCAGACACCGTCTGCGAGTCGGTATGGGGTCGCAATGACCCACCTCATTAATATTAATGAGGTGGGTCGCAAATTGCGGCCCCATACCGACTATGGGCACTCGCAAACATTGAGGCCTGCTGTAGTCAGCAGACCTCCATGTTCGTGACTGCTTTTAAATAAAGCAGTTTTTTTTTTTTTTGTGTAGCCCGTTTTCCTTAAAGGAAAACGAGCTGCACTTAAAAAAAAAACGAAACCTTTAGTTTCGGTATTTTTTCAGGGTAGGTAGTGTTCCTTTGGACCACTACCTGCCCTGAAAAAATAATTTGGGGTCCATTCACAAAGAGGAAGGGGTCCCATGGGGACCCCTTCCAATTTGTGAGTGGTTACCATCCACTAACTTCAAGGTTACCATACCACTAGGAATCGCAAATAGGAAGGGAACACCCCTTCCTATTTGCGATTCTGAAATGCATTTTGCGAGTCGGTCCCGACTCGCAGAATGCATTTCTGCATTGGAAACACGCATTTGCGAGTCGCAAACGGCAGATTTTGCCGTTTGCAAGTCGCAAAGTGTTTCCTGCATCTGGCCTCAGGTTATCAAATCCACGTATGTACTAGCATGTTTGATAACTTTTTCACTATACCCTCTATCTCTAAACTTCTTTATCACAACACACTTCTCTTTTTCAAAATAAACATCAGAACTGCAATTGTGTTTAGCTCTCAATATTTCCCCATATGGGATACTGTACATCACTTTAGCAGGATGTGCACTACTACCAAACAAGAGACTATTTCCAGGTATCCTTTCACAAAATAGTCAGGTGTTCACTTTATTCTCCTGCACAAGTACTTCCCTTTCCAGAAATTCAATTTCCTTATTGCTGATGTCCTATAAACTGCAAAATCTAAGTGTTGTTGTTAAGTTAAGCAACACATTTCCAGACAGATTTTTCACATCACCTCTCCGGATTACAAATATATAGTCAATAAACCTGGTCCATGATACAACACTCTCTTCAAAGCTGTCCAGACACCTGCGCCTCACACCGGTTCACAAACAGATTTGCATAGCTGGGGGTGAAGCAGGTGCCCATCGCATTTCCCTCAGATTGCCTGTATACTTTATTGTCAAACAGAAAGAAGTTATAGTCAAGCAGAAATAAAACATGTCTATTAACATTTCTGGGTGCCAAAGAAAAGAGATAGAGCTTGTGTGAAATAAATGCTTTATCACCCTGACATCTAGCTCACGTTGGATACTAATGTAAAGACTGGTTACATCAAGAGTCATTAATAAAAAGTAATTCTTCTAATGTATATCTTCTATTATTGTCAAAAAGGTATGGTATCTTTCAGGTAAGCTGGTAATGCAAATACAAATGGCCGCAAATAATGTTCCATGATCCTTGATGTATTTTCCAGGAGCAATCCTATAGAAGATAATTATAGCTTGCTTGAAGGGTTTACTGGATCGTTGTGAAGTTTGGGAAATAGGTACGAAATGGGAAGTCTCAGATGATCACATTAGAGAAACAAATGTTCCTCACTTTCCAGTAACCCTTAATCCCTCCAGTTACCAAGCATCTCCCAGTATTCCAAATTAGCCTTCTCACCTCATCAACATTTGATGGACTATAACATATAAGATCATTGAGTTGTCTTAGACATTCTGCTAAATATTTTTCTTTGGTCAAAACAACCACATTCCCCTCTTAATCAGCCTTTTGAATAACAATCGTAAGGTCTGATTTCAACTGTTCTAATGCTGTCTTTGTGCTGTGCTCAAATTACCCCAAGCCCTAGCCATCTATTTAAATTCCATTGCCTTTAACTCTTTAATGATTCCTTTCTCAAAAACCTCTTCTGCGTCACTATGTATCTGAGATATACAGACTTTGGTTAGAAAATTACTAGATGTACTCAGACCTACATTGATGTCAATGTTCAATACGTTTAGCATAGGGTCCTCATGACAATATATGTACTTATAAAGTGTGGACAGCATATGTAATATTTCTACATCATCTATATGCAAATCACTACAACAAGTTGTAGTTCCAAACTTTACATTGCTGGCTGGCTGCATATGAAACCATTTCTTAAGTTTCAATTTTCAGATGAAACAAAAAAGATCAATTATTGACTGTCCATTATCAAAGTTTGCCGGAGGACAGAACGATAACCCTTATGAGAGAAGCTCCACCTCATCCTTGGTTAATAGGCTTTCAGATACATTTACCTTATTAATATTGCCGGTTGCAGGCCCGCTTGTGACCATTTCCATGGAGGTTGCATTTCATTTCTTCAATCTTGCCTTTGTTTGCTGGTTTATTTTCCTCTTCCTCTGGAGCCTCTCCTTCTGCCTCTGCGAGGTCTATATTTTTATCTGTTCTCCCTTGATTTAATAGTTGGTACTATTTTAAAACATTTTTCCATCTGATTTCTCTGTGTGGACCCCATGTGAGTGCTGATTTGGAAATGTCTGATACATTACTGTCAGAGACACCACTTTCCTCTGGTTCCAAAATAATTGGTTGATTACTAACATATGTGGATCCTTGATTGTTGGGGCATGTTTCATTATACATGTGATCATACTTGTGAAAAGTAAGGCTCCTCCCTGCCTTGTATTAGTTGAAACCTTGAACACATTTTCTCAGCTTCTTTTCTGCAATTTCTCTTGCTGTTTTAGCTAACTGCATTTCAAGATTTTTCACAAATACTTCAAATGTCTCTTGTGTCACACTTTCTTCCAAGACCTTGGCACAATCTTAGAGGGCGTATTTAACTAAAATGTGCATCATAGTCATCAAGCAGTTTTGGGAAACGTCAGCCCATTCTTGTAAAATTTCTGATTCTGTGTTATCATAAGTTGACACTACAAAACTCCATGAGCCTCTGGGTACTCTTTCAACTTCAATGTATTTCTGGATGGACTCTGCTATCCACCATTTGGCCATTAGTGCTTCTTGGTCCTACATTCTGTGAGAAGAACAGTTTTTTGCCCTCTCTTTCTTTTAGCTTCCACAAGTGAAACCATGACTTTGCAAAATTAAATATCAATTCAAGCTCATATCCACAATAAAACAATAAACACAGCCCAACAGGTGTTGCCATAATAATGGTGTTCACCTAAATAGATGAATTGCAACTCCACCCCACATTCTTCCAAGAGTTACCCAGAAAACCCCAAAGAGTCCCAAAGATGCACGGAGGTACTCACCACATACTCCATCTGACCAGTAGGAAAGCTCTCCGGCTTCACATCTCTCTGACCTTCCTCCGTGGCACACATACCTGCCCCCAAGGCTCTCCGAGGTCCCAGCCCTCTGATTATTGAGTTTAATAGTATTTCCTCATTCCTGTATCCAAATGCAGACTCCCAGTTTAGGGAATTCTTTCTTGAGGCTTATTTAACATGAGCATGCTGTGTGCTCCTCCTGTAAGCCACGCGCTGCTGTTCAAGACAAAGTGGTAATCATCAGGATAATCCATCACCTACACCATTTCCAAACACCAGAGTCCTGGGGCTACAACTCACTGTGGCCTACATGAGGTTACTGGAAACCAGAAAACTCTATCAACCACTTACCTATAATTAATTCGGGGAACTCGGACTCTCCTGTGGGGCTGTACAATTAATTGTCCAGATAAGTGTGCATGTGCTCAACAATTGCTTAGTGATGATAGCTAATTAATGTAACTTGTTTGCATATCTTCAGAGTATGCTCCAGGAAAATAAAAGACAGACTAACTAGCTCGAAATACTAGTGAAAATGTGTAATGCGGTGTCACTTGTGGAACATTAATTATAAATATAACAATATGTACAATATGTCCACTATCTCAAATGTGAAATTAAATACCAACCAGAAAAAAGTTGTTATTGCTTTAATCTCAAATTACACTTATTTAATTCCTGGATGAAAATAAAACATAAATTTCACATACGCTTCTTTCCATCTTTCCTTTTATACATGCCCATACGGGCAAGTCTTGAAGCATTAGTTTTACTGAAAGTTTGGGCTAATTAATGAAAGCTAAGTATCCAGGAACTTTGATCTAGGCCATGTGGGCAAAACATCAAACGAAGAGTCTACAAGCAACATGTTTTATTACTAGTGACAGTAGAATAAGTTTATTAGGATTCAGAAATCCATAAAAACAACAAACATCATAAAAAATCCTCATAAATACATAGAATAAACACTGATCTTGCAAAAATAAAATATCATAAAACAGTACAATTAATTAAACACAGATATCTACAGCACTTGTAAATTACAGGGGCAAGCCCATCTCCCCCAGCGATTCAAAATGGTTCCAAAGCATCTTTGATTAGTTTCCCAATGTTCATAAACATCTCCTCCTGTGTGAATGGCAAACCCCCACCTACTAGCTAAGAATCCCTGGCACATCTCCTTGCTGACAGAAGATACATTATTACAGGCAGCATGCTTCTGCCTATTGGATCTCGTCATAATCTACTCTCTTTTTTTTTCCCCAGTGATAGCATAGGGTATCGCACCCTTTCATATAGGGTGAGCCAACATTGGAGGGGAGCAAACAGTGTTTTTGGGGACTTTAGTGGGACCATAACAGATCACAATGGGAGAAAACGGAAGTACAGTTGGGGCCATATTACATCCTGATGTACAACTCCCTCACAAGTCCCCATCCCCTTTTTCAAGGCCAAGGCTAGGACTAAATCATGGGCAGAGTTGAGGACAGGGACAGCTTTCTCTCTGCCAGTTCGGTCTCTTTGGTTAAAACACCCACAGCTCTGTGTTAAAATCTATCCAACGTAGAATGTGTGGGATTTGCATTCAATTTTGTCTTTCGCTTGCCCATATTTAATATTTTAAAAGAGAAAGGTCAACAAGTAAAAAATGGGGTGCGGTCTAGCCACGAAGATGGTGTTTCAAAAAACTAGCTCCTCGGCCCTGTGTGTCTTACAGAGAGGCGGCAGAGCTGGTTGAATATTGGGGGAACCCCCCTTTCCACCCTCCCCACGGAAGATGGGAACGGACAATGAGGCCAGGTAGGCCCCTTTCAGGAGGGTGCAGGAGTGCCATCAGAGCCCAAAGCCTGCGACGCAGGCAGCAGCCACAGGGTGGATTTCAGGCCTAATCACCAGCCGATGTCTGGACGTCAATTGGTGGGCCCCCATTGAGGAGGACCCGACCGCACCAACAACCTCGGCCACAACGCCCGCCCTAGAGGCAGAATTGGCGGTGTGAATCTGCTACAAGGATGGCAGAGGACATCCTGGAAAACAATGGGAGGCCCTCTGATGTACTGATGGTGAGTGGAGCGCCCCGTCAGAGGGGCACCAAGACAGCCATAGGCACTGTGGGCACTTTTGCATGCCAGGAGCAGGGGCCCCCATTACAAATAAAATCAGCACAAAAACCAAAAAAGGAGACAGTGAAAAGTTAATATTGCAAACAACAAAGAGGAAGAAAAAGGGAATGAGATATATCTCTTACAGTGGGGATTTATGCTATTGATGCTCTCTCTATGCTAGTGCCTGCGGGGGGTGTCCTCATTCTCTGGTGGCACCCCACGGCAAGGACAGTTCAGTGCCATAGTGACCCTGCACCTTCTGGAGGGGTGCTCGTCCCCTTCATTGAGTTTTTCTCCTGCCCCGAAGGACCCTCCACAAGACGCCCTCAGTAGTGACTCCCAGAGAATGCAGGTTGCCCGCGGGACTGACACGTCTTCACTTAATGCTGCCAAGCTTTCTGACACCTTAAGGGGTCCCACAGGTGCCATTGGTTCCACACCTGGTACCGTCGGGAACTGTGTCTTCACCGGCAAGGGCCCTCGCCCCAGAGCTCCCATGGAAGGGCACAGAGGCGTTAACATCTTCTCATACGGAAAAGGCAGGCATTATACAGATGTCATAAGCACACAAAGGCACCTACGGAGACACCCAGAGGAGCTACCAGGAGCGTCCCAGGACTCAGTCACCCCCCACCCACCAATGACTGGACATGTGACTGCATCAACTGAAGCCCATGGACCACTTGGTGCCCCAGAAAGGGCCCCAAGATGCCACCTTCCTATCATCTCGGGTCGGGGGAGCTCCCAAGACAGCACTGATTAGGGCCTCTAGTCACTGAGAAAACACCCCTCCCCTACAGATAGCTACTAGGCACATCCGGAGTACCAGAGAGCAGTAGACACAACTATTTGTGGGGTCATCATGTCATCCGGCCGGTAAGAAGGATCCACGGCTTACAGCAGGGTAGGCCAACGTGGTCCCGCATCCAGAAAGTACAGAACCCCCAGGGTGGGTAAAAACGACCTGAGAGTCTCATCTACTCCCTCCTCCTCATCATTGTCAATCCCTACTCCAAGCAAGAATTATTGGACACTGCGCATATCCAGAGTGGCTGCCAGCACACCCTTGGTATTGCCAAGATACTTTCAATCGCCCCAGCTACCCCGGACCTCTAGTTTTAGGTTTTGGGCCCATCAGCTTTCCAGACACTCCCCCTGTCCAGAAGAGATGTCCCGGGGCAAATCATCTGGCAAAACGTATTGAAAAGTCACACATCAACTAAACTTCTCGGAAGCTATCTTGCAGCCACGACCAATGTCATCTTCCACGGCACACCCGGAAAACACTGCCACAGACGTACCGGCGGGCACACACTCGGACACTGCCATGGAATATATATTGCAGGAAATCTCTGCAGTGGGTCACCGCCTGGAAGCCGTGGATTCTAAAATCACAGACCTCTCACCAAACTCCAAATCAATCAGAGTGGACATTGCAAGCTTTCAGGCCATGGCCACTTATCTGGACCACCGTCTCCACGCTGGTTAAAGCTAAGTGGCGAGCCTCCTGGGTAATGAACCTGAACTGTAATATCTCTGACACAAACTCATGGACCTGGAAGATCGGAGCTGTAGAGACAATGTCCACTTCTTTGGCCTGCCAGAAACATTGGAGGGTGTCGGCATGAGGGTCTTTCTTTGTGACTTTATCCCCACTGTTACAGGCCTTACTTTTCCCCCCATTCTTGAATTCCAACGAGCTCACCGGATTGCCCCCCTTCACAAGCGAGCTGATGAGAGGCTCCCTCCTATAATTGCCTGCTTCCTGTGCCATGAACGGGCCCGCCAGCTATTGACAGCCGTGAGAACACATGGCCCATACCAACACGATGGGCATGAGATTCGAATTGCTGCAGACTTTTCCCGAGAGACGAATGAGAAGCAGAAGGCATTCCTCGCTCTTAGGCCTCAGTTGCATCAACTGAATATAAAATTTGGGCTTGTTAAACCGGTCAGAATGTGGATCACAGCAGATGGTAACTCTAAGGATTTCTTTGACTCCGCAGACCTGCGCTCTTTTTTTAATAATCTTTCCACCCAACCTATGGATCAGGAGGCTGGGGCTCTTATGGCGGACACTCCCTCGCCACGTGACTTGACTCCGCTCTTGGCTGTTGATGCTAGTGACTCCCACATTCACACTGCAATGCAGAAAAGAGGCAGATTCTTGGACCGTCCTCCAAGGACCCAAGATGAAAGGGAAGAAGTACTCCAAGCCGTGGTGGACAACACCCAGGGGCCCTTTACAGACACAGACAAATCAAGGTGCCCCATGAAGCCTTAGCTCCCTGCAGCTGGCTTCTTTGACATACCCGCTGGGGATGCCTGAAAGACCTCCTACCCTTTGCCAGTGACACTTAGAGGCAGCCGGTGGCTGAGTGATAAGTACCACGCATATTTTCATATGCAGTTATTGCTTCATTTTTCTAATGTATCATTGTTATCTCTGATCGCAAACCCTGGAGTCTGAACTCGTCTCGCCACCATACACCACAGGACAAGGAACTACTATGCAATCATGTCACTGCTTATGTTACTGACAATAAGGGTTCCGTCTCCTCTCCTCAGGATTTCTGGGCAGGGCCGAATGCAACAATCAGAGGGTAACTCATGAGAGATGCTGCCCTTGCTAACACCCAGAATCAATCTTGACGACAGGACCTAGAACAGATAATAATATCTTGCACCAGCATACACTGCAACCCTTTCTCCGGCCACACGCTGCCGACTTGAGAAAGCAAAGATGGAGCTTAAAGCATGCTGCTATACCTCCCTGGAGGAGTACGCACTACAACGGCTGCAGGGCAGGCATTATGAGCAGGAGGAAAAGGCGGAGCACCTACTGGCAGCCCAACTGCGCCAACAAGAGACATCGTTAGCCATGCCTGCTATACGAGCTCCTGACGGCATGATCCTTACACACCCACCTTACATAGCCGGTGCCTTCGGACACTTCTACCAGACCCTCTATGCTCCAGAATCTGGTGAGAATCACAACTGATTAACTACGTTATTTACGGAGGCCCACATACCCAGCCTGATGGAAGGCTCCTGGAAGAAGAGATCAGGAAAAAAGAAATCAAACAAGTCATCTCTAACTCACAAGGCCCCCGGGGAGGATGGGTTCCCTGCAAAGTTTTATAAATGGACATGTTCTGAAACAGTGGACTCCTTGTATGAAGTCTTCAAGGGAGCAGAACAGACAGGCTCTCTGTCCCCTCTTTCTCATAGAGCATCCATGGCAGCTCTCCCAAAACCAGGGAAAGATCCCTTGTTAAGTGGCAGTTATCACCCCATCTCCCTCCTCAATGGAGATGTTAAAATATTGGCTGGTGTCTTAGCAGCCTGTCTCAAGAAAGTCATCTCATCTCTTATTCATAGTACCCAGGTAGGGTTCATACCTGTAAGATCATAGAGGATCCATCTCTGCACATTAGCGCTTACACTTTGGGCTGCTAGGGATTCCAGGGAGGAGGCAGTGGCTGTTTCCCTTGATGCCGAGAAGGCCTTCAATAGAATAGAATGGAGGTACCTCTTCAAAATTCTGAAACGTTTCGGCCTCGGAGATAGTTTTATTGGAAAAGTCCGATGGTTGTATGACTCGCCTACAGCGCAGGTCAATTGCAGGGGTTTTCTATGTGAAGCATTCCCCGTTAACCGGGAGACATGGCTATTTTGCTTAGCTGTTGAACCTCTAGCATCACTTATACGCAGAAATCCACCAATAGCCGGCGTCGCTATCCAGTTGGTTGCTCTGTGATCTTTTTACATGCCGACGACATATTACTTACACTCACAGATCTTATTCACTCCCTTCCAGCTCTACAGGCGATCTGACAGAATTTGAGGCACTCTCAGGATACAAAATTAACTGGGACAAAAGCGAGGACCCTCCTATGACCCCCAACAGAACTTAGTGAAATGGTCCCAACTGGAACTCTTCCTCAGGGGGAGGGTACGAGCTGTCTGAATTGTAACTTTACCCCGCTACACGTACGTTCTTGGGATGTTGCCACTACAAGTACCGTTACCAATGCTGCAGAGGGTGGATGACTGCATACGAAGATTTGTATGGGGCTTTATGTGGCCGAGGCTGTCCAAGGTCATGCTAATCAAGCATCGGGAATGTGGAAATCTGTGTTTTCCCTCAGTGGAACATTATGAATTGACGCTCCACCTCGCGAAGCTGTCCTTCCTGCTCCCAGGCAAACTGGATCAACCCCTCTGAGTGCAGGCAGAACACGCTCTCCTGAATGAATCGAAAGGCTTGGAAATACTCTATAGCACTAAGGCCTCTATGTCACAATATGGCCCACCTAGTTCTGCTGGCCATGCTACACTCATGGCGTCAAGCCCAATGCCTTGTTAGGAATCAACCCTCAGGTTCAAAGCCATGCACTACTTTGGGGTAATATTGGCTTACAAATAGGAGAAGAAATGATTAACTGGAATGGCGAATTAGGGGCATTCTAACGGTCGACCAACTCCTTGAGAATGGGCAACTAAAGCCATTCTTGGCTTTACGGGCCGAGTATAATCTCCCTGCCCACTATTCCTGGCAAAATCAGCATCTTTCTCATTGTATTATCAGCCGTATGGGACTCGCCCACTGACTTTGCATCACTCATCGGTGCTTGATTATTTGCGAACCTGGGGCTGTTTTAGTCTCTTTAAAACCCTGCATGATTGGTACTGGACACCCTTGAAGCTCAGATCTGCTGGGCTTCTGCCACACACGCAATGTTGGTGTTGCCCCTACCTGCTCTGTGACCTACAACATATACTATATGACTGTCCAAACATACAGCTATACTGGGAGGCGGTTGGGGACACACTAAGGGAGGTACTGTCTTTACAACCTACTCTCCCAGTATCCTTGCTTCTACTGCATGATTCTGGTGAAGATAGGGACAACTCTTGTATGCAACGCCTTCTACTATATACAGCATTGGTCCCAGCTAAACTCTGTATCCTATGACACTGGAGAGCAGCAAATCCTCCCTCCCATGATGAGTGGCTCTCCTCAATGTTCCAAACTGCTACCCAGGAGTGCATGATTTATGCCCTACAAGACCCGACAGAGATGTTTCAGCAAACCTTGGCCCCTTCCTAAGGCTTGCAGACCATTAAGCACCATACCCACTTACTATACCCCTATCACCCCTCTCCCCCTCTCCCGCCCTCCTTAACCCACCTCCCTCCCCCACTGCTCCTCACACCTATCGGGGTCACCCCATCGAGCCCTCCCTGCTACCCTTCTCTCTTAGCCTGTCTCCCACTCTATAGCCCCCTCCCTTCTCTTCCCCAATACCCACCCTCCTCTTTTCCCTGTTAAACTACTTGTCACCTGACCCTCCCCCTTTTCATAAACAATATTATCTTTCCTCTCTCTGTCTCCTTGTTTCTTGTATTGAATTCCTTACCCCCACCCCTCCTAGCTGCCCTTGCAATATCCCCTCTTCTCTTACTTCATCTATTACATATCTTTCTCTCCTTTCTAAACCCACTCTCCACTCTATTTTCCTGCATCCCTCTTCTTCTTCCTTTCCCCCACAATGGGCTATGGACACTACTAATATCCATTCTACTGCTTGCATCACATGGCTGCTTAACACCTGGTCACCATGAGGTGAGGACTCTCCATGGACACTATTGTCCTCCTGAAGCCCTCGCTCCCTTTGCAAATATGTCACATCTCACATCATCCCTTGTTTCTCAGAGGTCCCTGCTTTAGAGTGCACGTACTCCTGCTAGGTACTGATGTTCCAGACCCATACTCTTTTGATCATTATAGAAGCGTGCTGAGGTACCATGCCCCAACCTCTTTTCCGGCTTTGACCAGACATACTGTTATATAACGGTCTGCCTCTCACTGCTGAAGGAGGTACTGAACTGGGACTAGATTCACAGATCCATGTATGAACATTCTTAGCAGCCATTGGTATGTCCCCCATAGAGGGTATGTGTATTGCACGAATTCCCGTCCTTTGGATTTGGCGATCATGGCTGTTATCACATGAGGCGTACAGTTTTGTATATGTGAGTCTGTGCTGTTCTTTTTGCTTTGTCATTGCCTTATATGATGTTATTTTTCTCTGTCTACTTGTCAATAAAAGAATTGCAAAACAAAAAAAAAACCAGCAACAAACAACCAGCCGGTGCCCCCAAATTTAAGACCGAAGATCACAGGGCCATATTTATACTTTTTGACGCAAAACTGCACTGACGCAGTTTCGCGTCAAAAATATTACAGCCGGCTAACGGCATTTAAACTTTGACGCACGGCAGCGCAAACCACAGGTGTGACTCATTTTTTTTTTACTCAAACTAAAGCGTCACGTCGTAAAAGAAAACAACATTAATGCAGCAAAAAATGACTGTGAGCCAGTTTATGATGTCGCAAACTGGATACGCACCATTTTTTGATGCAATTGCATCAAAAACAGGCGCAAAAACTGCAAAATGTGTATAGGAGAGCCAAAATGGATCCCAGATGCTTGCACAGACCCCAGGAAGATGACAACAGACCAGGAACCAGCCAGGAGGACCCACAGAAGACCCAGGACAAGGAGAAGAAGAAAAGAAAGTGCTGCTGCAGTGCAGAGGAGCAGGAAATTCTGGTTAAAGAGGTGACGGAACACCAGCACCAACTGTTTGTCACCTCAAAGTTGCCAATCAGTAGGAGAGAGGTAATATGGCAACAAATTGTTGACAAGATCAACAGTGTGGCAGAAGTACGCATGACTGCAAGCGCAGGACCAAGGAAAAGATGGCCAGGAACAGGAAGGCAGTACTGCAGACTGGAGGTGGGAGTCCAGCACCGCAGGAGGCCCTCGACCACATGGAGGAGCCGTCATCCCTGAGGAGATCATCACAGGGATTCAAGGACAGGACAGGGCAGACTACCAGGAGACAACACACATGCAGGGTAAGTCGCATGGGGAATTAAATTGCACAAATGTTAACTCTAAGCAGAGGGGTGGACATACCTACTACACAATGAAGGTAAGTCATGATATTCAGGGAGTGGAATGGGTGAAGGGGCATGGCACAGGGGCATGGCCCGTTCAGAGGAAACCTGGGGCACGCTACTACACAACACCAACAGCCTTTGCATGGGGGTATTCTGCCATGCCAAGGTTGTTGCAAAGGTAAAGCCAGGCCATTAGGGCAGGGTACAACGTGAAACTGGCAGCCATCACACGTCAGCCAGTGTTCTCCCTAAAGTAACTAGGGCCCAATTAACAACCTCTGGCCATACCTCCAAGTGGAATGTAACATTGACAACAGTTGCCACTACCACCTCTGCTGTGTGTGCAGGTCAAGTAGCTAATGGCAGTAACATCCCGATGGGTCAAACACACCCAAATTAGAGGGTTCAGGATGACAACTTTATCAAACCCCTGAAATCAATACACATTTTCCAATCCAGTCAAATGTGATTGTCCAAAGTTGCAACAAACATCAGCCATTGTCATTAACATTAGGAGGTACACAGCACTAATGCCATAGCCATGCTGCATATGTCAGGGTCCACCCTGTGCCTGGGTCACAATAGCTCCAATGCCACCATGCAACATCCCAATTGTCATACTGCTCAGACAACAGCATTGAGGGGGAGGACACATGTAACTGGTTACAGAAATATACCTGCACAGTCAGAGGATGAAATGGAACACTGCTAGGACTATCAGTGCAATCCAATGTACCACACATTACCCAACATCAGCAGTACACATTACCAATGCTGACATCCATATTGTGTCATAACAAAGCTGTACATAGTATATGCTATATCTCAACTACGTATAGGTGGATGTAAAAAAATCAGAGACTGGTGCAGGTCCAGATTGTTAAGTGTGGTGTTAGTCCCATCAGAGCACCCACAGCCAGTGAAAGGCCTCACCATGAGAATGGAAGCAGACGGAGGGTTGAGTAGGACAAGAAGGTGGCAATTCACAATTTGGCCTGAACCAACACCTAGAGGATGTGATGCTGACAAATCCACAAACTGAACACAATATATGTGACATGCAGGTGGGGCATAGGCCTGGGAGAATGCTTATATTATAAACATGAACAATGAACAGGAACCAAGATCACAATGTGAAAATAATCAGAAGGCAGGAATGTCACATTACAAAGCCCACAACACAGACACAATAATTGTACCATGTCTCATTGCAGAGGACGATGGCTCTCCTGCGGATATACCTGTCCAGGACTACCCTGATGACATGGAGGACGAGCTGACAAACATCAGCCAGCAGACCCTCCAAGATGTCCTTGGAACCCTCCAGATCCCACCTTCAGTCACAAGGAGGAGCACAGAACAAGCAGCCATCACAGAGGACCCACCCACCACCCCAATTGTACAACCTGCCAGCTCCAACACAGCTGAGGACTCTGACTACCCTGGCACCAGCTTTGAGGGAAATGTAGTTGGAGTACAGCGGGAGCTGGCCAAGGAGGTACGGGTGGGGATGAAAACTATGGCAGCCAGCCTAGAGGGGGTGTGTTCGTGCATGATGTTAACTGAAGAACAGGCAGCAGCTATTCAAGGGCGAACAACAATCTTGCAGGAACTTGAAAAAAGGTTGAAGGAAATCAGCATGGCTGTAATAGAGTTGACCCAACACCTACAACAAAAATCCTGTCAACGCGTGCATGAATTCAATATTGAACCCCTCAGGGCCGACCTGGCTGCCTACACTGTGATGTGGCTGCTATTCTTAAGAACCAGCAGCTCCTCCTTGCTGCAGTACTGCCCTTAAGAGCCCCACAGTTAGCAGCTACCGGGATGTCTGACTCCAGATCTTCAAACACTGAGGTGTGTATTGCCCCTTCACCACCACCACCACCAAGGGCAGAGGAGACAACACACACATCAGAAGATGAAGACGTGGAACAGATCACCTTCACCCGTAAGAGTACCCAGTAGCACTAGGCCCTGCCACATGTCCACCTAGTACCAAGGTCCTGTGCTTTGTAACATGCCAGTCTTGCAACAACTGTACTCAAGCACTGTTCTTCAACCCACTGTTTATCTTGTCTCCCTGCCCTGTGATTGTCTCTCACTAACTCATTGGCAAATCCTGTCCCCCTGCACTGTCTGACACTTCACCCCAGCATGTCCAATGACATGTCCTGTTGCACTTGTGTAGGATCACAATGGAAGATGTCACACTAATGGACTCACAATCATGGACAATGTACATATAGCACTACAGCACTTTTAAATAAATAGCACTTACACAACAACTTTGTCTCTGCGTAATGTGACACATCAACTGTGATGGCCATTAGTGATGTATACCTCAGGTCAATGATCATTGATTGTATATACACCTGACCTGAATGAATCGTGGCTGATAACTATGCCCAGTGGCCTGGATTGTACCATCATCTGCCCTCCCTGAGGGTTATTCCCTAGGAAAATATAAACTATACACTAAAATGCTGTGTTGTACAGAATAACGCTTCCTCAAGGCTTGTCTGAGCCAGAAAATAGTGCCTTCAATTTTTACTGAAAGTCAAACCGTACGTATGTGACATTTGCCCCAATTTTTAGCTAACACACACCAAACAGCATGAATGGATGTGTATGAGTTTCCATACAAATAAGTCACTGGGCTGAACATTGTAACAAATGACAGGTGTGAGTTATGTATACCATACTACAGGAGAGCATACTACCACTCACCTTATAAGGATTCGCTTGGACATCAGGCTGCAGGCACACTTAACACACTGTCCCCAATACCAAATCTGTTAGCAAAGTATGTGGCATTGAAAAAATACATCACAAAATAACCACACTTTGGGATCCATAGTAACCATGAGTGGTGGGTGCAACGGATGGCCGAATCTTAGCTAAGTAGCTTTGGTGTAGCTGCCAATGTAACAGCTTAGTTGGGATATGGTTGCAGCATGGGACACAAAAGCTAATACAAAATAGACACTGTTCACTCATGGCAAGGCCCTGATCTACAAGCATTTGACAGATACTGTAAAGGATTACCTGGATATTTATTAAACAGTAAAAACAGAATCTAAAACTAGGGGAAACACCTTACCTAACCTAAACTACTCTAACTACACATTACCCACAACTATCCCTAACTAACCTAAGCTAAACTTACTTATCACATTTAACGAAACAATCTAAACAACAATCCCCCACCCCCCTTGTAAGACGGGACACATGGAGGACAACATATACTAACCTAAACACATACTATCTTATACTAAACAAATGCATGTATGTATATATATATATATATATATATATATATATATGTTTTTTTTTATACATGTTTTTTTTTAAACACCAAAACCCAACATCATCAACACACACATAATAAAAAACAGTAGTAAAAAGTATGATACCCCCACCCACTACTACTAATCAAACTAACAGCCTATACTAACCTAACACTAAGCCCCCTAAACCCACTAATTTAAATAACCAGGAAAGAGGAGGGAGGGTAGGGTAGGGGATCATGGCTGAGAAGAAGCCTACAAGTTGGCCCTCCTCAGGGTCTTTTTGATGGCATGCACCCTCTGATTCACTTATGCCACCTCCTGCTGCAGTCTAGTCATTTTACGTAACACACGGTCCCAGTTCCGTTGCATCTAGTTAAAAGCTGCAGGGTCTATGATGGCAGCAGGGGTGGTCTGGGTGCCAGTGGAGGAAGTATGGGCCCTTGTCGGTGCCATGCCCCTAGGCTAAGGTGCAGGTGGTGCTGTGACAGGTCCTGGAGCTGTCGATGTTGATGGTCCAGCAAAGGTCCCCGCTACCGTTGGTGCCACCTGGGTGGTAGTGGTGGTGCTGGTGGTGGTGGTGGCTGTGGTGGACCTGAAGGGCCCCCCTGGGCAAATGCCCTTAACTCTCCGGAGGCTCTTTCATGGCAATAACGCCTTGCCATGTTGCGGAACCCAGACTCCACATCCAGAATGTGGAGGTAACGCATTGCCCTGCTCTGAAACTCTCAAATCTGGACAGGAGTCATATTGGCATCTGTTAAGACAAATAGAAAACCAAAAATTAGGTACTTCATTGTGAGAAATGGCTCAAGAAGTAAATCAGGCAATACATCTAATATACCTGAAACAGCCCATATTATCATACAGATCACTGATTGTCCCTGAGGAAGTACATGCCAAGCCAGCCTACACATGTCCTATCATCAAACAGCACATCAAAACCCTAAAAGATGGGTAACAACTGGAATGACTTTGGCACCATTGCTCAGCCACTTGTCAGGTAAAAATCATGCTGGAAATCCTCCACCACTGACAGGCCAACAAATTACTATGTTCTTGATGGCAATCTAGGGCCACAAGATCTGCGAGTTGTAAATGGAATTGCCAGTATAGAATGCAGGTGCTAATCATGAGTGGGTATCCTCGATTTGGACAAGTGATTTATAGATTTACATGTCTGTGTACCAAACTTGGGTCATCAGTCCTGGGTACAATATTCATAACCCTACGCTTGTGCCTGAGGGGGGGTGGACAAGCAACTAATAATTTTAAGGACACCCAGGAATCTTTGGAAAGCTGTACATGGGTTTGACCAGCACACCACAGGTAAGGAGGAACTCCAGATAGGATACACCCAAACCTTGGACAATCCCATCAACACTTATCTTTGGAAATGCAGACCATTGTCAACATCATTTCCTACCAGTAACCCATTACATACCACAAACAGATAGATGTAAGAACACCCCCGGCCATGAGCTGCATGCACACCTAGGCCATTGTACTCAAGTGCCTCAAACTCGTAGCACAACATGTGGAGCTACATGCTGCTAGGAAGTTAAACATACAGTCAAACATGTTCATTAGTGAATAGGGAAGCTGAAGTCTGTGGGTAAGACTTTTTTCATCCCTATTCTGGGAGAATCAGGGTCTGACTGGCTGACTCAATCACTAATATGGTCCACTGCTACATTTTCTGATTTCAAGTTTTATCCACGTAACTCATCCCTATTCACATTGCCGTGCCTACAGGACTGACCTAGAATCCCAAATTATGACAATACGATAAGGATTGGCCAACTTAAAGATGGGGAAAAAAAGGTACTCCACTCAAGGAACAAAACAGATCATTGACCAGCGCATCACACCTTGCTATGTGTCCAACACAGAGGAGTCAATCACACATCATCAGCAAACACAACACAGACCAGAAATATCAACACTTACTGGAGATGTCTAGGTCTGCAAATCGAGCCACTTCTCCGATAGTGTAGGGTGCAGGTCCACCTGTAAGACATGGAAGGGATAAATGTGCTCAATGTCTGAGCAATGTACAACACTTCAAAATACAAATACTATGTGTAATATTAACTCAGAAAGTAAAGCCTCTCAGACATGTTGATACTGCATCGTACATACCACTGCAAACATGTACAGACCTGGGGACTCCAGTGAGTGATACACACATATCTGCACACATGCAGTGGCCCTAACTATCATTTGGTGGCAAACATGCTCCTTCATTAGTGAGCAGACAATTTCATGGAGTGTATTCCTCTCATCACGTGTATCCATGAGAGACATGCAAAGCCACTTTCCGTGAGGACTGCAGTACCAGTCGCCCAGACACTAAGACCAATTTTAGACACACAGGTACAATGTACAGAGGGCCAGGGACAGTTGTTAGCCCTCAATTTGTATCAATTTCTTCATTTGATGTGCCACAGCTATGGTAAGTTGCACCAACCATAGAGATATGAACCCGTGTGCATACCTTTTGCCGTCCATCCCTAATTTAAATGTGGCACTACAAACTCAAAATATCAGTCTAAGATGTTACCTGAGGTAAGCTATAACTTGTTACGTATTTGTCAGAATCCAGTTCAGACATGTATCCAATTGAGGGACACATTATTTCTTGAAAAATTCTGGATTTCCAAGATATGTTTCCTGATACACTCACAGACCACACATGAAACATTTTGTTTGAGCCACATTGCCATCATCAATTGAAGGCAACACTAATTTACAGGCTCCTGTTGTGTTTTGAAAGTTAGTCTAGCTGTTGCGTCAACAAATGACGTAATGTGTAGGGAATATTGTATACCTCACGGGCAACTGTGGCCCATATTTATACAAATTTTGCACCACATTTTGTGTTGCTGTTTGACACAAAGGCGGCACAAACTTATAAAATACAATTGTATTTTGTAAGTTTGCGCCGCTCTTGCTTCAAAACAGGTCGCAATTGCGGTGCTATCAAAGTAGAAATATGGCCCTGTATGTTTCACTAGCATTCCACATGTTCAAAAACATTGCCGGCAGCATATGAACAAATCAGCTACTGTCACTACAGAGCATTTAAACGTGCACATTACTCTGATTTGTATTCACCAACAGGGCCACCAGTCACAATCCCCAGGTGGTCCAGCAGGTCTTGCTCCCTGGCAACAAGGTCAGCCCTGCGGTGCTTCAGCTGGTGGTCATTGCGCAGTGTGTTGTATATTCTCTGCAGATGGTACAACACCTTTGCCCACCGGAGCCTACTTGCCTCTGTGTGATAGCCTTGGATCACACGACCACCTGCCTCCATCATTAAGGGTAGGAAGTGCAACACCAGCCAAATAAACCCACCCAGCTCCTCATCTCCCATCCCGCCAAGACGAGGCCTACCCAACGTTATTGCACCACAAAAAAAAGAGGGGATAAAGGGGTACAAAGGAGAATAGAGGGAAAGTAGGTCAGGAAAATGCAAAATAACTAAGAACACAGCCCAACTAGACCCAAACTACCACTCCTCACAACAGACTCCCAACACAACAAAGACAAATGTTGATACCACAAATGACCAAAAAAACACTCAGACAGGATACCACAGACAGTTATGAAACACAAAAAGACAATTTAAAGACCACACTGGAGACAAATTCACAAAATACACAGAGAGACAAGCCTAAACACAGCCACACAGTCAGGAAATATCACAGACTGCAAAGTGAAAGTGAAAGTACACCCACTGTACCAATTCTGTAAACAGGATTTCCTATTGCATCACTTCCTGCCTCAAATGCGGTGCGTTTTTCTTGTTATGTGTCAAAATATTATGAGGCTTACAGTCTGTGTGTAATTTTTTTTTAACGCACATGATTAGAAATAACCCTGCATCCATATTGTTAAATATGTTTCATACTTAACCAATTTCTGGGGGAACAGTGTGGGAATTACCGCTCAGGGCCAATGGCTGTTTCATGGCAATGTGCGTTATATTTGGATGCATATGCATAATTTTTTGACACACGTGCGTTTATTTGTCCGCGTATGCGTACACATTTTTGTCATCAACTGGGTTAGGATCATTTCTCATTTGTAATGGTACATGACAGTTGTGACAATACAGAGATAGGCTGATTGCACCCACATTGGGCATTACGGTGTATGGGTACAAGTGACAGATCATACTACTGCGGACCATGATCCTCTACTTGTTGTACCGGATTTGCACTCTTCACTGACGCAATAGAGGGCCAAACGTGTGGGATACGATTATGTATTACCTAGTTTGGGCATGTTTTGCATCAAGAGAGGATAGCAAGGCGACACAACTCAATACAGTAATTCAATGCCTATGGGTCAATGTGTGTGATTTGGCTATTACTATTGTTGTTGTCCCACTGTGTGACCATCACAAGAAGCATTTTTGCAAATCTGCTTGTATGCATGTGGAGTCAATGTGCCCAACCCTCAGATGCAAGTCAGTGTGGAAATGAGAGAGGACATGTTTTAGTCATACACATAGCAACAACCGCTGTGTGCACTTCCTAGGTTTTTTGGAACATAAACACCACCAATGACAAAGCATGCACTGGATAGATAGCAGACGGTTGTTCATGGCAATGTTCCAAAACTTAGCCATCACATGTCCTGGAATTTTGGATACTACTTCCTAGGCACTTGTTTGTTTACCCACCATGAGTCAGGCACGGGATCATACTATGTGGGTACCGTGTTTGTGACACGGAGTCCCAGTGATAACACACAATTGTAATGGTACGACACAGTTGGAGTCATATAACTGAGCCATGTCCCTCCTGTGGCAGTGGAGGACCAGCAGACCAAGCAGCACTTATTCACAGTGGTAAAATGCACAGAGGTGTCTGGTTCATGTGTGTGGGCCAATTTTTAGCTTGTATAATTATTGGGGTCTATGTTGTCACAATTACGTGCAGGTCTAGTCATGAGTCTGTGGAGCCATTTCCTGTCTCTACAAAGTATCCTTCACAGATCAATAGAAGGAAAGCCAATGAGGAATTGAGAACACACATGGGGATGGTCCAGCCCTGTCACTGCAGATGTGTTATGAGACTGTCAACAGGGCAACCTTGGTGTGCTGACAAAGTTAATGTCTCAGGATTCTTATACCAGCAGGTGTCCTCACAACATTTGTACACAGGTTGGCCTCTAAAGTTTCCACTGCATCTGGGAACATCAGTGCCTCTGTGCTGATTAATCTCACAGCTATTCACCACACAAGCCCCATCAATATGTTGGGAGCAATGTGAATCAGCATGTGGACTGGCAGGGTCCTAACTTGTGTAGACATTTCATGCACATTATCTGACGTTGTTTGTTGTGCTGGAGGCACCATACCCAATCCATGAATACAGCCATGGTACACTGTCACTATTTGTCACTCATGCATACATGAAACCCAGACAAGGGGTAGGCCATGATTCGGCTATTTGGAGACAAGTTCCCCCCCATGGCACGGTAAATAAACTGATCATGATGTACAATGTATTTGAGTATGCATTGTAGACCCACCTGACACAATACCCCAGGAGGAATAAGAGGGTTGGGAAAGCAACTATGATACAAATGTAGGCACAAGGACCCTTAAGGGTAACGCAAAGACAGGAGCCAGTCAGGCTAACAGGATGCAGGGTCAATCATTATCCAAACATTTCACAAGGTAAATACACAGTGGTCAGACTGAGACTGGTCAAAGGTGGAACAAGATTGTGGCAATTGAAAATTGTGTTTGTCCTGTGTGTTATAAAGTAACACATTAACCCAAGGGCTGTGTAACACAGCTGATTTATACGGCAATGCATAACAGTGTTATAGATAAAATGGTTGCTTCTATGCTGTTCTAGGCAGCTGGAAGGGCAGTGCATCTTCAAATGGCTGGTCTCCATGGAGGTGCTCACAGGTGTGTGCAGCAATCAGTCTCTCACAAGTCCTGTAGGTGAGATTCAAGTTCAAAGGGCCAACAGTACCTTTCACATGGGAAGCAATGTACAGGTGATTACAGGTGCTACAGACTACAAGTCAGTGCATTATTTAACCTGATGTCCATGCAGACAGAAGTACAATGACTATGGCATACCATACTAAAGAGGGAAGCACATTGGATTAACATTGTGAGTCTGGGTGTGAGTAGAGGAGGGATTATCTGGGGACACATATTCCCATTCCAGGGACCTCTGAAGAAGGGTGGGCTGAGACAGGGAACATGGGTGTGGCTTTGACTTAGGGCATGGGCTGCCATGTGCAGGGGATGTCATGTGAGCAATGCTAATCCTACCTGGGGCACTTGTGCTATAAATTTGCTGCTTATATGGAAATCTTGTCACACATAGGGGGTCATTCTGACCCAGGCGGGCGGCGGTTGCCGCCCGCCTGGCGGGAACCGCCATTTGGCCGCACCGCGTTCAAAAGACCACTGGTGCCATTCTGACCTTCCCGCCGGCCCAGCGGGAAGGAGCCCTGCAACACAGAAGCCGGCTCCGAATGGAGCCGGCGGTGTTGTGGGGGTGCGACGGGTGTAATTGCACCCGTGGCGCTTTTCACTGTCTGCTAAGCAGACAGTGAAAAGCTTAATGGGGCCCTGTTAGGGGGCCCCTAGACACCCGTTACCGCCAGCCTCTTCCTGGCGGTGACAACCGCCAGAAACAGGCTGGCAGTAAGGGGGTCAGAATCCCCATGGCGGCGCTGCTTGCAGCGCCGCCATGGCGGATTCGCCCAGCGGGGGGTAAACCGGCGGGAAACCGCCGGCCCCGGTTTTCTGATCGCGCTTTACCGCTGCGGTCAGAATGGGCAAGGAAGCACCGCCAGCCAATTGGCAGTGCTTCCGTCATTCGCGGCCCTGGCGGTCTTTGACCGCCAGGGTCAGAATGACCCCCATAGTCCTTGCAAAGACAGGTGATGTAAGACTTACTGCTGTCAAGGGTCTGGTCATACATTCCTGTTACCAATGCAATAGCACATCCACTGCCTCATGTATGAGGCATTTTTTCCCTTATTGACTGATGGTGTCTTAGTTGTGTGCCATATGCTGCAATGAACCTTGTTGCCAACATGTATGTGTGAAATAGGTGTGGTCCTCTGCTATTGCCCTTCAAATGTGAAATGTACAGGATATATGTCATTTACAGTGTGAGTGAATGTGGCTGTACATTCATACGCATCAAACTAGTTCTGGAATCTTCTGTTTCCTAGTCGGTATTTCAGCAATGCTCCATGAGGCTACACTCTGATTCTGATAGTTAGAGATAATGTTATGCAAAAATGATCATCCAGACCATGATATAGTGATTAGTATAGGTGTTTATTTACATATGGTATGACAGTGGTGATGGATGAGTAGAGTTAAAAGAAATTTTGGACAATATGTTGTCTCCGACACAATCCTTTAGCTGTGTTTGGATGGTCCCCCTCATGTTGATGGACAGCATCCTCCTCTTCCTCCTCTTCAGGCATTTGTGGGTTGGGTTCATATAGGGGAATTTTCCTTCTTACACATATGTTGTGCAGGATAGCACAGGTCAAAATGATTTTGCACACCATTTCAGGTGAATATAGGAGGCTGCCTCCGGTTATGTTGAGGCACCTGAATCTTGACTTCAGGATGCCAAAGGTCCTCTTGACTATGTTGCGTATCCTCCTATGTGCCTCATTATAGGCACGCTCTGCTGCAGTGTTTGAGTTTGCAAATGGGGTCATGATCCATGGCTGGATCCCATATCCCTGATCAGCTGAAAGAGAAAATGAGTGAGAACATGTTGATGTACCTTGCACCATAAATATCACTTTGCATGGCAGTTGTTCTCTTGTGTTGTCTGTGACTCATCGGTGTTTGTGTTATTGTGTGGAATCCTAGGTTTCTAGGATGTACCATCAGCATTGGGTTGTTTCCTTATATGAACGGGTGTTTGGCTGTTCACCGGATGTCAGCAATATGTTTGTAGAGTTGCAGTACAGTGTGTACTCCCTTGCATTGTGTCATGTGAAATAGGTGTCTCTGTGTCTTAACTGGGGGTGACATGATACCTCCATACACAGAATCAATTCAACAGTGGTGGTAACACGGTTGTATCTATATACCCTGGACATCCCATCCAATTTCACATATGCAATAGAATTATTTAACCATCAGTGAGACCCTTAGATTTAGCAAGGTGACAATGTGCAACACATGTCCGTATGTTGTGAGCACTGACGTGTTAACAATTGACTATGCACTAATTTCACATGTGTGACAAGTTCACTGCAGACCTATTTCTCTGCCCTTGCCAAGTCGACTCAGGTTGCAACGTGTACCTATACTACTGAACATGTTCTAGTTCAGATGGCTAACTTGGTTGTGAGGTTGTCATTTAGAGTTTCAGAAGGTCTGTATGCCAGTACATCTGTTGTGTGTGTTAATTTGTCGTAATGCGTATGTGAAGGAATGTGCACTTTCAATATTGTCCCATCAATATGTGTTCTTCGCACAGTCCACTTGCTTATTGGTAATGGGCAATGTGAGAGCAGGAGTGATGTGAGATATTGGTACAGCCTCAATGACTGCATATGACCTTTATTGGAGTCATCATCATGCTAGGTGTGTCATGGTGTTTGACCTGCAGCAAAAAACGTTACACACCCCTTACACAGTACGTTTTGGTTTGAAGGGGGTTGGATTGAGTGTTATTGATGTGATGTTGTTTTGAATTGTCCCCTTGTGGCTCTGGAGTGGCATCTGTTGTTATTTGGAACTGTCATTTGTCCCTAGGTGTGTATACAAATGGGTGAGGATATCAAACATGTCTAGCGGTGTCACAACCTCAATGTGTTCCTGTCCATGTGTCGATGTGGTGTATGTGTTGTATGTCCTAGAGGGTTGCTGTGCAGTGTGTATATAACTGGGTTTCTGTACTTACCAACAAGGAGTCCATTTCCATATCATTCATCCTTGAAGTGTTGATTGATGGTGCAGTGACGGAAGATGAATGAATCATGTACACTCCCAGGATACTTTGCCATGATGTTGGTGATCAAACCGCAGTGATCGACAATGGCCTGCACATTGATGGAGTGTGTGTGCTTCCTGTTGCGGTATAGATGTTCGGTTGCAGCAGGTGGCACAATGCGGATATGTATGCAGTCAATGGCACCAAGGGCATGTGGGAAGCCATTAATTTGGTAAAACCCCTGTTTTGTCTCCTGCTGCTTCACCTGTGTGTTGGGGGAGCTGATGTGGCTGGGTGTGAGGGAGATGATGTCATCCAGTACCTTGGGTAGGAAGGATGAGAATGATTTCTGTGCGATCCCAGCAACCAGGGCGCCAGTGGTTCGAAGGAGCCACTTGCCAACATGTGGAGTACAGCTAGCAGCTTGGTTTCTGGTGGAATGGTGCGGGGTGTCTGCAAGTTTGGTGCCAACTGTGGCTCAATGTTGCGTAGCTGCTGAATGTCTGTGTCAGTTAAGCCTGTACCTCTGAATGATGTCTTGTTGGCGGAGTCCCAGAAGGGTTGTCCTGGTGTGGAATATCATCTCCTGCCTTCTGCGTTGCCTTTGGGGTACCTGCTGGTGTTGTGGAAGCTGCTGTTGTTGGTCCTGTGCTCTGCGTCTGCGTGCATGCTGGATGAAAATCACCTCCATGTCTTTCTTTTGGAGCTCTACTGTTGCTTCTGTGTGTTTTAATTAAGTACAGGTGTGTTTGCCCCATTTTAATGCCTGCCCTGACCCAGGCATTATTTTTTGACGCAAATTGGGCTGTGAGTCATTTTTCAACTCCGCCTCCCGGCCGTGTGTCATTTTTGCGCAGTAGCATAAATAAGGCGCACAGGAGTTTAAGTCATTTTTTGGACAGGAACGCCTACTTTGCATGTCATTAACGCAATGCGGTTTCCTGCATCCAGAAAATCACACACACTGCGGAATTTTGGCATTCAAAGTGTAAATATGGTGCACGGTTTGCACCGAATGTGCGTCAAAATTTTTGATGCACATTCGGCACATAGTATAAATATGCCCCACAGTATCTTAACAGATACCAGCTTTGTGGACCTCCACAAGATGTAATCAAAATGAACAAACCAAGAGGTGGGGCCTGGCCTTAGCCACCCACAGACGAGTGCAGATGGGCCCTCTCTAGGCCCGATGTTTCCCTGGGCATGGTCCTTGGCAAGTCCTGCACAGTGAGAGCAGTGTTTGGTCTAAAAAGCAACTCCAGGTGCATGTAGCATGCTGGTTGGTCAGTCGGTGTTCTGGGGCTTGTAGGTTCCCCCCTCACCCGCTGCACTCCTCATCACTCCTGTGCAGTGGAGCAGTGTTTGATCTAAATAGTGCCTCTGGGTGCTTGCAGCACTGTGGTCGGGATGCTGGGTGCTCTGGGGCTTTGAGACTCCTCTCTTCCCCACTGCGTTTCCTGTCACTCCCGTGCAGCAGTAGCATTGTTTGGTCAAAATAGCACCTCTGGGTGTTTGCAGCACTGTGGTCCGGCCACCGGGTGTTCTGGGTCTTGTAGGGTCCCCTCTCTCCTGCTGCATTCCATGTCAGTCCTGCACAGCAGTAGCAATGTTTGAATTAAATAGCACCTCCAGGCACTGTGGTTTGGACCACTAGGTGTTCTGGGGCTAGTAGTCTCCCCTCTCCCCTGCTGTGCTCCTCGTCACAACACTTTATACCATATCTGAATGATAGGGAGACATGTTATCACTAAACCCCCATGACCATAATAAAAGTCCACATGGGCCAGGCAACATACCAAATTTATAGCAACTCAAAATGACAGCTGACTCTCTTGTTTGCTGAGCTGAGCAATAACCTGAGCAAAAAAGAGAATAAAATCATGTTAAAATCTACTATCACTGAACTGTACTCCAACCAAGGAATCAAAGGATATATATGTATATCTACAAAACATGCCATTGTTAACCTGTGGTCCAACTGTACAGATAATTCTGCACTATAGCTTAAATCCTTATGGATTAGGATATCAAAATCAATGATTAAAGTGATGCTAAAGTGCATAATCTGCTTTCCAGATCACATCATCTCATATGTTAAACAATGGTGCCAACTGAAACAAAGTAATTTGTCATTCTGAAAGTGTAAGGGCAAGTCCTGGGGGCATATCAAACATTGATGCTGTGGATACATGGGATCTCCCTCCTGGGCTTATTTATACTCCAGGGATGGGCACCTCCCTGGGGCTTAAAATAAATAGTATGTGGGGGGACACATGGCCCCCTTGCAGCCCCAGGGACCGTCTCCTCCCTAGGCCTGAAATAAAATAATTTAGGGGGTCCATTATGGACCCCAGACTCCAGGGACTACCACCTCCCCAGGGCTAACTTAAATGCTGGAGGGGGCATGTGTTCCCCCTTGTGGAGCCAATAATGGCCCTGGGGACTGCCAGTGCAGGCTCCTGCTATGTCCCCTAGGGCCTATCCCCAGGACATATTTGTGTTCTCTGACTTGGAGGGAGCTTTGAAAGCTTCCGCTAAGTGAGAGAAAACACACTTCTGCTGTCAGCAAGCAAGAGCTATTAAACAGCTCTCGCTTGCAGGAAGAGGAAGTTCCTCTGTTTCCCTGCCCACCGATATGTGGGCAGGGAAACAGAGGAAACAATCACTCTAACAGACAGGGAGTTGCATTTTTAGCAGCTCCATGTCTGTGAAAACAATGCCAGTTCCTGCAGGAGGAGGGGAGTCATCTGGGACTGTGGGGCATTAAGGCCACCCCACAGTCCCCAACGAAGGTGACTGGGTGTCCTGGGGGGCACCCAGGTGACATGCTGGACCCTGGGGATGGGTCCCCTCGGCCAACATTGGCTTGGAAAGGGGGCTGCTTTGCCACCTCCCTCCAAAACATATATATGTTGAGGCCGGGACCCAGAATATGGGATTCCGGGGCCCAAAATTTACCTGGGAAAGGGGAACACCTGGCTCCTTTCCACCAACAAAATATATGTTGAGGCTGGGAACCACTCCTCCTCCTTTTAATGAAAGCCTGGCCCCAGTGGATGAGGTCAAGAGGGGGGCTGCATTGAATTGCAATGGGCTCTGGGAGACTGGGTACCCAGGGCTGAAATCAGCCCAGGAAGGCACACTGCTCATTCACCCAATGAGGTAGCACTTACTAAGCAACTAGTTGAAAATACTACAGTTGCAAAGACATTGGCCCATATTACAACATTGGCGGTAAATCCCGCTTACCGCAGTGCAGAAGACCGCCAACACACCGCCGCGGCTGCTGAATTCCACCACAGCTGTTACGACCCACAGCTCAGAATCCGCCAAAATCCAGACACCCACACAAGTCCGCCACTCCAAAGGGCAGTGATAAACTGGCGATAACAAAACCGACACCGTTATGCCAACAGGAATACGCCCACACCATCACGACCCACGAATCCACGTGGCAGTCTTTCAACCACGGTATTCCATTGGCGGTACACACTGCTGCGCTCAAAATACACACACATTTACAAAACACCACATTGGACAAATCGAAATACACACACCTGATACACATACACACACCACTCCCACACACCCAATACAATATAAAACACACACCCATATTACCCACAAACCCTTACTACCAAAAATTTAGAAGAAGGCCAGAGAGACAGCAAAGCAAAGACAACACCAGCATACAGAGGCACACAACACCATCACACGTACACATCCACGCACAAAACACCACACACCCCTAAACATCACCCCACAGGGACCGTCCCCTCCCTAGGCCTGAAATAAAATAATTTAGGGGGTCCGTTATGGACCCCAGACACCAGGGACTACCACCTCCCCACGGCTAACTTAAATGCCGGAGGGGGGCATGTGTTCCCCCTTGTGGAGCCAATAATGGCCCTGGGGACTGCCAGGGAAGGCTCCTGCTATGTCCCCTAGGGCCTATCACCAGGACATATTTGTGTGCTCTGACTTGGAGGGAGCTTTGAAAGCTTCCACTAAGTGAGAGAAAACACACTTCTGCTGTCAGCAAGCAAGAACTATCAAACAGCTCTTGCTTGCAGGAAGAGGAGGTTCCTCTGTTTCCCTGCCCACCGACATGTGGGCAGGGAAACAGAGGAGACAATCACTCTAACAGACAGGGAGCTGCATTTTTAGCAGCTCCATGTCTGTGACAACAATGGCAGTTCCTGCAGGAGGAGGGGAGTCATCTGGGACTGGGGGCATTAGGGCCACCCCACAGTCCCCAACGGTGGTGACTGGGTGTCCTGGGGGGCACCAAGGTGACATGCTGGGCCCTGGGGATGGGTCCCCATGGCCGACTTTGGCTTGGAAAGAGGGCTGCCTTGCCACCTCTCCCCAAAACATATATATGTTAAGGCCGGGCCCCAGAGTATGGGATTCCTGGGCTTGAAATTGACCTGGGAAAGGGGAACACCTGGCTCCTTTCCACCAAAAAAATATATGTTGAGGCTGGGAACCCCTCCTACTCCTTTTAATGAAGGCCTGGCCCCAGTGGATGAGGTCAGTGGAGGGGCTGCATTGAATTGCAGTGGGCTCTGGGAGATTGGGTACTCAGGGCTGAAATCAGCCCAGGAAGGCACACTGACAATTCACCCATTGAGGTAGCACTTACTAAGCAACTAGTTGAAAATACTCCAGTTGAAAAGACATTGGCCCATATTACAACATTGGCGGTAAATCCCGCTTACCGCCGTGCAGAAGACCGCCAACACACCGCCGTGGAATCCTGCCACAGCTCTTACAACCCACAGCTCAGAATCTGCCAAAATCCAGACACCCACACAAGTCCGCCACACCAAAGGTCAGTGATGAACTGGCGATAACAAAACCGACACCATCACGCCAACAGGAATATGGCCACACCATCGCAACCCATGAATCCACGTGGCGGTCTTTCAACTGCGGTATTCCATTGGCGGTACACACCGCCACGCTCAAAATACACACATATTTACAAAACACAACCACATTGGACAAATCGAAATACACATACCTGATACACATACACACACCACTCCCACACACCCAATATAATATAAAACACACACCCACATTACCCACAAATCCTTACTACCAACAATTTAGAAGAAGGCCATTGAGACACCAAAGCAAAGACAACACCAGCATACAGAGGCACACAACACCATCACACATCCACATCCACGCACAAAACACCACACACCCCTAAACATCATCCCACACATCACAACACACACCACCTCACACATCACCCACACCACCCCTTGGCACCGCATAGACACCCCAGATTTTCTGAGGAGGAACTCAGGGTCATGGTGGAGGAAATCATCCGGGTAGAGCCACAGCTATTCGGATCACAGGTGCAGCACACCACCATAGCTAGGAAGATGGAGCTATGGTGCAGAATCTTGGACAGGGTCAACATAGTGGGAGAGCACCCAGGAAATAGGGATGACATCAGGAAGAGGTGGAACGACATACGGGGGGAAGGTGCGTTCCGTGGTCTCAAGACACCACATTGCGGTTCAGAGTGCAGGCGGCGGACCCCCACCTCCTCCCCCACAACTAACAACATGGGAAGAGCAGGTCTTGGCTATACTGCATCCTGAGGGCCTCACAGGAGTAGCAGGAGGAATGGACTCTGGTAAGGCAAAGGTTTAACTACTTCATCCCCCACCCTACCTGCATGCTATCACCCATCCCGCCCTCACCCCCATCACTCCAACTCCTCACATATGTCCCACTATCACAAACCACACATCCCAACACCAAGCCCTGCATGCAACAACAAAGCATGGGCACCCATCACCTATGCATGTCCACTACACATACCCACACGGACTTCTAAACAATTAGCACACAAGGTCCTACACAGGAATGCAAGCACTAGGGTACAGGGCCACCCACTCATTGCACACCATGGCACACACAGATGCAATAATCATGCCTTTACACCCCTGCAGGACCCCTACCCAATGTCACCGGACAGGAGGTTCCAGACATGTCCACTCCACCCACAGAAGAGGCCCTCAGTGATGACAGCAGCTCTCTCCAACTGGATCTATGTGACCAGCCCGGCCCATCTGGGACCTCAGGACAGTCGGTTCCCCTCACATAGTCACAGGCCACCACAGAGCCTCCACCCTCAGGAAACACCAGCACAGCACCCATCCAGCGGGCCCATACCTCTGTCCCCAGGATACGTCAAGTAGCAGTGTGTCCACCACTACAGGGAACCCAGGCTAACCCACCACCCCAAGAACAGCAGGGACCTGGGGGCAGTGGTAGTGGGCACACGGTTCAGGGGACAGAGGCCCAGGAAAACCGGAGAACTGGGAGGGCTGCTGTGCGACAGGGGGAGGACAGGCACAGGGAACCCACTCTCCACAAGGCCCTCTCCAACATTATGGGAGCCAACCATCATTCCCAGGAGACGATGGCTACGGTCCTGGACAAGTTTCAGGAGACCCAGCGGCTGCAGGAGGAACAGTATTTGGGATTCAGGGAGGAACTCAAATCAATCAATACCACCCTGGGCACCATTGTAGGGGTGCTGAAGGACGTTGTGAACACCAGGAGGGACAATGTGGCACAACAAGGGGCCCCTGACACTAGCCTGGATGATGAACTGCCGACCACCTCTGCCACGCTAGTGGACAGGAGGCACCGCCACAGGACCACGACACCAGCATCCCACCCCCTGCAGATGGAGAACCTCCCCGCAAGCGGTCCCTGAGATCCAGGACAAAGACAGAGAACAATTCCAAGACCCCCGCCAAGAAATTAGACCACCCTGAATGTCATCCTTCTGTCCCACTTTGTCACCCTGTCCATCCTTCAACTGCCCTAGCCCCTTTGGACAATGCACCTGTGAGACAAATAGACTGGACTCTGCCATGGACATTCCTCTACCATCCCCCTGACCATTTTACAACCCCCTCCACTATTTAGCACTTAAATATACACCCTTAAATCACAAGACAATCTGGAGTCAGTCTGTGCTTTCACAATTGTGTATTTGCAATACCTGAGGGAAATAGCAATGTCCATTGTATTGTCAACATACCTATGTCACACAGCTCTAGCCCATGAGGTAACATAGCAGAGGTCACACAGTGACACCCACATCTATGAAATCGAAAGGGAAAGTGACAAATCAGGGTCCATACACTGGGTCAAAGTAACAGACATATGAGAGGTCGAACAATTTTATCAGATGTAGGAGGCAGTGATGTCTTCTTACCTTTGTCTCACTGGAAGTATTGATGGTTCACAGTGTGTATGTTGTCTATGTCCTCTTCTTCTGCCTCTTCTTATTCACTGTCCACAGGCTCCACAGCTGCCACAACACCTCCTTCAGGACCATCCTCCTGCAGAAAAGGCACCTGTCGTCGCAAAGCCAAGTTGTGCAGCATACAGCAGGCCACGATGACCTGGCAAACCTTCTTTGGTGAGTAGTATACCTGTCATATGAAGACACCTGAACCTGGCCTTCAGGAGTCCGAATGTCCTCTCTATAACCCTCCTAGTTTGCCCATGTGCCTCATTGTAGCGTTCTACTGCTCTTGTCCTGGGATTCCTCACTGGGGTCAGTAGCCATGACAGGCTGGAGTAGCTAGAGTCACCTGCAAATGTCGAGGGACAACTGTTAGACACACACTAACCCTTAGGGACAACCCCAGACTCAGACAACTATTCATACTGTATAAGGTCCATGTCCTCACCCAATACCCACACACAGTGCCTCTGGAGTTGCCCCATCACATAAGGGATGCTGCTATTCCTCAGAATGTGAGCGTCATGCACTGAGCCAGGAAACTTGGCGTTCACATGGGAGATGTACTGGTCGGCCAAACACACCATCTGCACATTCATTGAAAGGTAACTCTTCCAGTTTCTGAACACCTGTTCACTCCTGCGGGGGGTACCAAGGCCACATGTGTCTCATCAATGGCACCTATGATGTTTGGGATATATCCCAGGGCATAGAAGTCACCTTTCACTGTAGGCAAATCCTCCACCTGAGGGAAAACGATGTAGCTGTGCATGTGTTTCAGCAGGGCAGACAACACTCTGGACAAAATGTTAGAGAACATTGGCTGGGACATGCCTGAAGCAATGGCCACTGTTGTTTGAAAGGAACCACTTGCCAGGAAATGGAGTACTGACAGGACCTGCACTAGAGGGGGGATTCCTGTGGGTTGGCGGATAGCTGACATCTGGTCTGGCTCCAACTGGGCACATAGTTCATGGATTGTGGCACGATCAAGTCTGTTGGTGATTATTACATGTCGCTCTTCCATTGTCGACAGGTCCACCAGCGGTCTGCTCCCTGGAGGATGTCGCCATAACGTCACCTGCCCCAGCGGACGTGCTCTATGGATGAGAACAGCGATCAGAGGGTCAGCCAACACTGAGGTACGAAATTAACAACTTTATTGCACACATTTGTCAATCCGCTATGTGCCTGTCTTAGTGTGTATGCAATGCCTAGATATGTGTGACGCATTTAAAATTAATGCCATGTGTCCCCTGAAATGGCGGCTGCCTGACCTGCAATGTGGGACAAGGGGATATGCGGTAACTGCGCTGGCGTTGTAAACCGTCGCGGTAGGCGGTCGAAGACCGCGGCCCAATCCTGCATTGGTTAACATTGGACCCTATGGGTCCCAGGAGCCAATGACGATGTACGCTGGCGGTGATGGTACTCACCGCTGCGGATGTGACCACCATTTTCTCTCTGTTCACTCACTTGATACCTGATCTTCAACAGGAGAGGCCTACACTGCAAGTGCTGCTGTGACCTCAGTCTGGAAGCAACAATGGCTCAAGTGTCTGGGGAAAGGGCACCTGTCTTCACATCGAAGTAGTTGGAGAAACTAGTGGATGGGGTCCTCCCCCAGTACACGCTACTCTACGGTCCTCCAGACAAACAGGTGAGTACACTGTGAGCATGCTGTATTGGCAATGCCTGTTTGGAGTGGTGTGGATTGGAGATGGGGGGAAGGAGGCGTGCATGAAACAACAGTGAGTGGATGTGCGTTAGGGCAAGGGTGAGAACGTGGGCCAATGACTGTGATGGTCCAGACGGTTATTATTAATTTTCCTTTTCCCCTGTACTATTCCTGTAGGTCAGCGCCCACTGGAAGAAGGATATTTGGAGTGCCATCGCCAAGGATGTCCGGGCCCTGGGGGTCCACCACAGACGGAGCACCCACTGGCGGAAAAGATGGAAGGACATTCGCCGCTGGAGCAAGAAGACGGCGGAGGCCCAGCTGGGGATGGCCTCCGAACGTGGGAGAGGTGCCCCTTGCACCATGACCCCCCTGATGTTCCGGATCCTGGCGGTGGCGTATCCGGAGTTGGATGGACGTTTGGGGGCATAACAGCAGCTGCAAGGGGGTGAGTACACTCACATCCATCTGATTCAGAGTGCATTGGAGGTGTCTGGGTGGGGGAGGTGGGGGAGGTGGGCTGTGGGTTCCCCTAGGCTAGGGCGAGCCTTGTAGGCAAGGACCCTTTGTTGATGCAGGCTCAGTGGCACTCCATCCCCACCAGTGGTAAGAGCCATCTACACCTAGTCAGGCTTCTATGACTTGCATGTGTTCAGCAATCGGGCATAGGCCTTGTACCCCATGTGCCTGTGATCAATTTGGGAACTCAAATTGCATGGCGTAGTGCAGAGGGCTGCTGTGTCTGTAGTGTCTGCCAACTGTAGCATTATTGCATGCACTGAGCATGTCTTTCCACTTTCTTTCCCCCCCTCTTTGTGGTCTCCCTGTTCTTGTGTGCATCATCAGGCGGAGGAGCTGTGCCACCGGAGCAGGAGGGAGCTGCATCCCACATGGCCCTGGAGGGCAAGATTACGGACTCAGAATTCACCAGTGGGAAGGAGGGCGAGGGGAGCTCCATGGCGGGGATAGGAGCTGAGACAAGCAACACCGACTCCTCCTCTGATGGGAGCTCCCTTACGGTGGCAGGCCCCTCTGTGCCCATCGCATCTACAGGTACAGCCGCCACCCCCCTACCAGCACCGCCCTCCCAGCAGCCCCTCAGCGTGTGCCCCGTGGCCGCTCACCCAAGAGGGTGGGCATCTCCTTCGCCCCAGGCACCTCAGCCTCTACCCCAGTCAGCCCTGCTGCCCTCAGTGAGGAGGCCATTGACCTCCTCAGATCCCTCACTGTTGAGCAGTCTACCATTCTGAATGCCATCCAGGGTGTAGAGAGGCAGTTGCAACAGACAAATGCATACCTGGTGGACATTCATTCTGGTCAGACAGCCCAACAGCGAGCTTTTCAGGCTCTGGCCTCAGCACTGATGGCAGCCATTGTCCCTGTGTCCAGCCTCCCCCTCCAACTTCCTTCACTCAGACCCAATCCCCAGTACCTCAGCGTATCCCAAGCACACCATCAGACCAGCATGCACACACCTCTACACACAAGGGTAGCTCTGGCAAACATAAGCACCACACATCCCACAGGCACTCACACAAACATCATACCCATGCAGACATACCAACATCCACTGCCTCCACTGTGTCCCCCTTCTCCACATATCCCTCCTCCCTCCCTGTCACGTCTCCACTCACACCTGCATGCACTACGTCTTCAGCCACTACCTCCATCACCAGCACGCCCATCACCACACACTGCTCACGTGCACTCACCACCCCCACTACCATTCACACATCCCCTGTGTCCTCTCCCAGTGTGTCTGTGAGCCCTCCTCCAAAACTACACAAACGCAGTCAAACACCCACCCAACAGCCATCCACCTCACGACAGCCTACAGCCCATCCACCTTCACCCAAAGTCAGCAAACGAACACCTCCTACAACCTCTACCTCTCCCTCCACTCCCACTCCCAAACCCCCTCCATCTGCCCGTCCCAGTGTGTCTAAAAACATTTTCCTGTCAAACCTTGACCATCCAAGGTGGGGAAGGGCAAGAGAAAGAAAGGGAAGTCGCTGCCAACCTGCACGGCAGACAAGACCGTCACCGGCACTGGCACATGCACCGCCGCCACGGGTACCGCCGCCAGCACCCAGGATACTGTGCCCTTCACCTGCACCGCAGACACTGTGCCCTTCAGCAGCAAGCTCAGTGAGGCCACCACCAGCACCGCTGCTCAGGACACCGCCGCCAGCAGCGCACTCAGTGAGCCACCCACCAGCACCGCCGCTCAGGACACCACCACCAGCATCAAGCTCAGTGAGCGCCACACCATCACTGCCACTCAGGACACCGCCGCCAGTAGCACGCTCAGTCTGCCACCCATAAGCACCGCCACTCAGGACACCACCACCAGCAGCAAGCTCAGTGAGCCCCCCACCAACACCGCCGCTGAGGAGACCGCCACCAGGAGCAAGCTCAGTGAGCCCACCACCAGCACCGCTGCTCAGGACACTGCTGCCAGCAGCACACTGAGTGAGCCATCCACCAGCACCACTACCCAATGAGTGCCACAAGCACCGCCACTACTGAGCCAGCCGCCAGCACCGCCAGCAGCCATGCCACATCCTATGCCAATGGCACCACCGCAGACATGGCTGCCATCCCCAGTGGTCATTCGCACGAGGCTGGTGGTCAGTTCCAGGGGCCTGTACAGCTTCCATGCTGCCTCACCGTCAGTGGAGTGTCAGATTCACTACCTCTGTACTTGGCAGGATGAAGCACTCTGGGCAAAAAGCCCCCTCCAGAACCAGTGGAGTATCACTTCCACTACCTCTGTCCTTGGCAGGATGGAGCACTCTGGGCACAAAGCCCCCTCCAGAACCAGTGGGGTATCACATCCACTACCTCAGTCCTTGGCAGGATGAAGCACTCTGGGCACAAAGCCCCCTCCAGAACCAGTGGAGATTCACATCAACTACCTCAGTCCTTGGCAGGATGAAGCACTCTGGGCACAAAGCCCCCTCCTGAACCAGTGGAGTTTCACATCCACTACCTCAGTCCTTGGCAGGATGAAGCACTCTGGGCACAAAGCCCCCTCCTGAACCAGTGGAGTATCACATCCACTACCTCTGTCCTTGGCAGGATGAAGCACTTTGGGCACAAAGCCCCCTCCAGAACCAGTGGAGACTGTTATCCACTTGAGAGACTGGGGCTTTGCACTCCCCAGGATAAAGCAGAGGACAAACCACCCACTGGAGAGACTTGTGAGACTGTGGCTTTGCACTCCCCAGGATAAAGCAGTGGGCAAACCACCCACTGGAGAGACTTGAGAGACTGTGGCTTTGCACTCCCCAGGATTAAGCAGTGGGCAAACTAACCACTGTAAAGACTTGAGAGACTGTGGCTTTGCAGTCCCCAGGATAAAGCAGTGGGAAAACCGCCCACTGGAGAGACTTGAGAGACTGTGGCTTTGCACTCCCCAGGATAAAGCAGTGGGCAACCCACCCACTGGAGAGACTTGAGAGACTGTGGCTTTGCGCTCCCCAGGATAAAGCAGTGGGCAACCCACCCACTGGAGAGACTTGAGAGGCTGTGGCTTTGCACTCCCCAGGATAAGGCAGTGGGAAACCCACCCACTGGAGAGACTTGAGAGACTGGTGGCTTTGCACTCCCCAGGATACATCAATGGGCATGGAGCCCCCTCGTGGACCTGGCGTTGTGCGCTCATCCGGCTGAGGTGCCCCCCTTCCCTTCCCCCTGAGGTGCCTGTTTTATTTCGATCTGATGCCCCTGCAGTGTTCTCTCCATTTGGATCGGGTATGAAGTGTGGGCCTCACCGATGCATTTTGGGCCCAGTGGTCCACGGACTATGTAGGTGCAGTACATGGACTTGAAGGCTTGGTGTACATATTTGTTAATAGTGTATATATATTTTTGAGTTATGGATTTTTCCTGATTACAATCATTCAACTCATTTCCTTTTGTACTTGTGTTCTTCCAGGGGAGTTTGGGGGAAAATGTAATGTTTCAGCATGTATTGGTGTGTTGTTGTGTGTGAGAGTGGGGGTGGGGGTGTTGCATGTTGTATGTGTGTGTCACTCTCTTTTCCCTCCCCTCTCACCTGTGTCGTAGGTGCAGTACTCACCGTGGTCTTCGCTGCCGTCGGTAGTGCTCCTGGTAGAGGAGCAGGAAGACTATCACAGGTAAAATTTGGAGTTCCGGCTCCATGGCGTCCTGGTTCCTCGTGGGGGGTGTAGTGGTGAGAGTTTTCCCTTTCAAGTCCTGTTTCCACTGTGTTTTTGTTTGCGTTGAATACGCCCCGGAAAAGGTGGTGTATTGGCCTCTCATAATGGGGTGGGCGGTACATTGTCTTCGGCCTGTCTGTTGGTGGTGGCCGCCATGCTGTTTGTTTGTACCACCGTGGCGGTTGGAGTGTTAAAGTGGCTGTCTATGTTGGTGGTTTCCGCTGCGGTCATAATTCCATTTTTTTTACCGCCAGCCTGTTGGCGGTCTTACCGCCGCTTTAACACTGACCGCCAGGGTTGTAATGAGGGCCATTGTGTGCAAAACTTTGGAATCGTTGGATAAATGGGCAGGTGAGCTTCCATTCTGACCATGATGCTCATTTCAGAGAAATTAAACCACAACAGGAAGCCCCAGTTGAAGCTCCATTTCTGGAAAGGAGAAATGATCCTGGGGTTGGCGAAGGTAACTTTACTTTGCAATTTCATATTGAAAAATGATCTGAAATCCTTTGTAGAGGTGAATGCATTTTTTATCTACTGTAGCACAATCAGAAACACTCACAACCACTCTCATAACCACATGGACCCACTGACACCCAGACACACACTCTCACAGCCACTCTCACACCCAGAGACACCGTCTCACACCTAGTCTCACACCCAGAGAAATAGGCCCTGTGGCCAACTCTAACCAAAGATATGCAAAGTGTGGGTATTGGTGGTTAGGTTGGTTGGCTGAAAGCTCTGGTCGCCAGCTCCCTGAGGCTAATATTTTATTATATGTGTGGTGACCCGTGTGACCCGTGTGATCCTCTACAGCCTCAGGGACTTCCACCTCTCTGAGGCAAACATTGATTTACATATGGGGCCATGCTGCCCCCCACAGCCCTAGGGACCACAACCTTCCCGAGGAAAACATTGATTTAGATATGGCGACATGCACCACTCCTACAGCCGCAGGGACCACCACTTTTCCAGAACTAACTTTCATTGATATGCAGGGGAACCAGTGCCCTGGGGACCACCAACTCCCTGGGTCTATTTATTTAAATTAAGGAGGGGCCATGCAGCCCACCCCACAGCCCCAGGGACCACCACCACCCAGGGCTGAAATAAAAGAATGAACGGGTCGGTTGCGGAGGGTGGTTGCTTGGCCCCCCTCGTGGAACCATTCATTGCCCTTGGGACTTGCTCCTGCTATGTCACGGTGTGCCCACCCCCGTATATAGCTGTTTGCTTTTGATACGCAAGAACTCACAGCACACACCAAGCAAAAGTAAACATAACTCCACTTTTTGCAATCTGGAGCTTCAACCAGCTCCTGCTTGAAGAAAGCAGAGCTTCCATCTGTTTCTCCAGAGAAAGAGATGAAAACATTGCTTCTGCAAGCAGGGAGCTGCTATTTAAAGCAGCTCTCTGCTTGCAGGAGCAATGGCAGCTATCGCAGGACAGCGGGAGCCATCTAGGACTGGAGGGGCCTTCAGGCTATTCCCGCGGTTCTCCGTTGGCAGCAAGCATCTTGCTTGTATGCCACTTTAAAGGCATTCCCTGGAGAGACCATTTCAATCACAATAATCTGTCTATAGAATGACTTCAAAGCAGCACACTAGCAAGATGTTTGCTTGCAAATGTTATAGTTAAGTTTTGAGGCACAGCACAAGGGAGTCTCTTGTGACCTACTGGTAAGGCTCTTTGACTGTTATTCAGTAGGTTGAAGGTTCAGTTTCTGGTATCTCATGCAGTGTGTCTGCTAATTTGCTAGTATTTTGACTGTTAAACATTCCTAGTGATGAAACATTTATGTATTTTTGTGATAGCACTAGAAACATCTTACCTGTGTCCTACAGGTTAAGGTCTCAGGCTCTCTCCGTGAAGGTTGAGGGTTCCAGTCTAGGGCCCTCATTCTGACCTTGGCGGTCGGCGGAGAGGCGGCGGTCGGACCGCGAACAGACCGGCGGTCAGAAAAATGGCATTCTGACCGCGGCGGTCACCGCCGCAATCGACCGCCACTTCCCCACTCCGACCGCCACGGCGGTCATGACCGCCGGGCTGGAGTTTGCGCACTCCGGCCCGGCGGTCGTCCCAAGACCGCCAACGGTATCATGACCCTGCCTACCGCCGCGGTTTCTGGCAGTCGGGAACCGCCATGCGAACCATGGCGGTAAGCACTATCGGGGCCAGGGAATTCCTTCCCTGGCACTGATAGGGGTCTCCCCCACCCCCCACTACCCACCCGAGTCCTCCCCCCACACCCTCCACCCCCCTGCCACCCCCCAGAGGTGGTACGAACCCCCTCCCCACCCCCACCCCGACATGCACATACATGCACCCCGACATGCACACACCCCCAACATGCACATATACACACCCCCTACACACACATACACAACGGGGACACATACCCGCACACATACATGCAGACATGCGCACCTGCCGAACAGCACACATTACCCATAGACACAGCAGCACCCCCCGCCCGCATACACGCACTCACACACCCCCTCTACACACTCACACGCACACCCCCATGCACGCCCACATCACACAACACCCCCCCTCCCCCTCCCCTCACGGACGGTCAACTTACCTTGTGCGTTGGTCCTCCGGGAGGTGACGGGAGCCATGGGGAGGTGACCGCCAACAGAACACCGCCAACAGAAGACCGCCACACAGATATGTGGGTCGTAATTCTGTGGGCGGTGTTCTGCTGGCGTGGCGCTGGAGGTTGACCAGTCTCCACTTTTCCGCCGACCGCCAGTGTGGCTGCTGGCGGTTTCCCGGCGGAACGCTCCCAGCGGTCGGAATGCGCACAGCGGCATACCGCCGCGGTCGGCGGTCTTCACCGCGGCGGTAACTCGGCGGTCTCGCGAAAAGACCGCCAAGGTCAGAATGAGGGCCTAGGGGTGTTAGCAGTCAAATTCCTGTTCTAATTACTTCTTAAAGGCAAATATTTAAGATGTATACTTAAATGTTTTTGCACTCTTTTTACTTGGCAAATACATTTTTATTTTCAATTTGAAAGTATCAGAACCTAACTATACCATCACTGTAACCTTTGTTTTTTTAAGTGTGCATACAGCGTTGTTATAGTTAGGTTCTGAATTTACACACACAATATCAGAGAAATTCATCAGTTATAGTTATTTCAAGTAGCTATAACTTACGCCCTAAGGTAACCATAACTCACGCCCCAACCATGCACAGGTTTTTCTTTGTTAATTTGACTGCTAGTGCTTCATTCATATTTCTAAGTTGTCATGAGAGCTGTAACAACTGAGGTAATTAGCAAGGCATGGTGATTTCGCCAGTTATAAGCACAAGTTATAGGTGGTTATATTTACGACCATCTTTCCAGTGAAAACATTTTTTTGACTTGCCTGTAACTGTGACACAGTTTCAAAAATCTTTACATTTTTTTTGCCATTGATTCTTGTTGCACATAGGAAGTTTTGGGGGCAAAGAAAAAGGGGGGTTAAAAAAAAAAGTGTGTTTTCCATGTAATTCCTGTAGGAGTTTTGAACACGACTGCAGCCCAAACTGCATACCGGAATTGCACCAATTTAGGCAGAAAGCTAGATTTTGTTCCACAGATTATGCTATTGGTTATTTGATGTAAATCTGTTCAGTAGTTTTTGAAATATTAAAGGGAATGTGAATTTTAATATCTAAGGCCGCAGGTCCCCCCTGCCACTTCACGAATAATAAGAGCTCTTGCATGGAGCTGAAGAGCTCTGATTGGCTGCCAACACTTCTAATGAGAAAATGTTGGCAGCCATCTTGGAACTCGGCTTTAGCCAAGTTAGGGAAAAAAAAAAGAAGAAAAAAGGAAAGGGGCCAGGGAAGGTACAATCTGACCTCTTAGCTTTATTCTGGGGTCCCAGAGCAACCGCGCCAGGGCTCAAAAATGCATTTTTTTTTAAACGTTTGCCGCAAATTCATGATAACTGGGTAAATTCACAATAAAACTTTTAAAGAAAGCAAGTGCAAGCTCCCGTGCTTGCTTATATGATGTCCCTGGGTGGGCAAGGTCCAGAGGGCATTTTGAAATAAAGGAGGGGCACATGAGGACCCTATCTTAGGGCATTTTGATTCCCTGGGGACCACCACCTCCCTGTGTCAAATATAATGCAGGGGCCGTGTGCCCCCTAACATCCCTGGGGACCGCAACCTCCCCAGTGATATTTTATGTTAGAGGGGGGCTGTGCAGCCCCCCTCATGGAGCCAGTGATGGCCCTGGAGACTTAAAGGTCACCCCTAGGACCAGCTCCTGCTATGTTATGGGGTGCCCACCTTCAGGACATAGTTGTTTGCTCTGACTTGGCGGGAGCTTTGACTGCTCCTACCAAGACAGAGCAAACACTTCACTTTTCTCAAGTGAGAGCTATCAAACAGCTCTCATTTGCAGAAAGGCAGATTTTCATCTGTTTCCCTGCACACAAATATGCATGTAAGGAAACAGATGAAAACTTTGCTCCCACAAGAAGGGAGCTGCTATTTAAAACTTCTCCATGCTTGTGGGAGCAATGCCAGCTCCGGCAGGATGTGGAGAGCTGGCTAGGATGGAGGGGGCCTTCAGGCTCTCCCCACGGTCCTGTCACTCTCTCTCTCTTTCATCCCATAAAGGGATGAAAGAGAGAGAGAGAGATTGTTATTGCAATGGTCTCTCCATACAATGACTTCAAAGAGTCAGACTAGCAAGATGTTCGGTAAGAAAGTTATAGTTACTTTTGAAGGCAGAGCAGAGTCACTTCTGGCCTAATGGTCAAGATCTTGTGAGATCACTCAGTAGGCTGAAGGTTCAAATCCTAGTATTGCTTGGCAGTGTGTCTGTTTATTCTCTAGTGTTTTCACTGTTTGTTGGAAAGTGGATTATTGTTCTTGTTAGGTAAGTACCTACACTTAGCAATAGGCCACTAACCCCTACTAGGTTAAGTTAGGTCTCCATAAATTAAGCCCAGCTCAACCCTTGATACCTTGGCAATGAGCAACAAGGCTTAACTTAGAAGACAAAGGCCCTCATTATGACTGCCAAGGTGGCGGTTTCACCGCCAACAGGTTGGCAGTGAAGACTGCCACATTATGAGTGTGGCGAGTTGGCCTCTGCCAACCGGCCACATCCCCACTCATACTGCCTATGAAGATCGCCAGCGTCATTATGAGCCGGCTTTCCACCAGGGTTTCCACAGTGGTAGCGCTGCCACTAAAAGCCTGGCGGAAAAGCTACCAGTAGCAGGAAATGTCTTCCCTGGCACCAGCAGATGACTCCCCCACCCCCCAGCAAGGACAATACCCCCCACCTCCTTCAGGTACAGTGCCCCCACATCCGCTCCCAGTATACATGTCCACACAGGCAGACACCCACATGCACCCAGCATACACTCATTCACCAAAACTGACACACACGCTTTCACTCACATGCATCCATACACCCATTCTCTGCAACACTCATACATTGCATTCACTTCAACACTCATACACACATTCACTTCAACATTCATACTTGCATACACACATGCACACACAACACCCGCACCCTCCCACCCCCCTCCCCTGTCTGACACCCGACTCTCCTTATCCGGCACAGAGGTTTTCTAGCAGGGAACGGGAACCGGCACTTCCACTGCCAGCAACAGCCAACCATCAGGACACTGCCATGCCATAATACTGATCAAAATACGTCTGGTGAAGTCTTTTTGGCAGGGTGGGGCCGTGATGGAACCGCCCATGCACCTCCACCCACTAGCGCGACTACTGCTGGATTTCTGCACAAAATGTGGTGAAAATTCTGCAGTACTCATATTATGGTGTGCGGAAGACCACCAGCACCGGTAGTCTTCTGGTGCTCGTGGCTTTGGCGGTCTTTAAAAAAGACCGCCATAGTCAAAATTAGGGCCAAAGTGTGTTAAGCATTCAAGTATCACAAAACAGTAATAAAATAAAACACAGGAAACAGTTCAAAAATCCAAAACCAGTTTATAAATAAAGTACATATTTTTATCTTTAATTTGACACCAAAACAAAAACAATCGGATAAGGAGAACCGGAGATATGAATTTTTAAAGAATTAATTATTTTTGTGCTTAGAAACTAAAAACGCCACTTGGGATATCTGGTCGTACCTCGACTGGGGAAAAGTCAAAGTTTAAGGCCACATGGATGGAGCCCTGCTAGGCTACAGCAAGCGGGAGGCTTTTGTCAAAAGTTTACCTTTGGACTTAGTCCTTTTCTCAAAGATTTTCTTCAGTGTGACGTAACTACCAATCCAATCTGACTGCCCTGAATCCCTCTTAGCATACGCGTTGCAGGAGACCTCGGTGAAGAAATCTACCTATGGATGATTTTTCAGTCAGTAAATCTTCATCCAGGCCAACGCTGAATCTTGATCTGATGCCTCTGGAGCCTTTTTCGGTAAATTGTTACATTCGGACTTTGTCTCTTTTTTGGAGCTTTATCTCTCTGACATCAGACGACCCTCTACAGCAAGCTGATTTCGAGTTGATGTTGTCGGATTGCCTTTCCAGGAGCCCCCAGGGAAATCCTGAAAGTCTGGAGCTCTGGAGCTTTTCAGCGGGACAAACCTGCTGGTAATACTGTGTAGCGGTGGACGTCAGCTGGCTTTACTCACAACGGTGGTTCGGTCTTTTATGGAGTTTTTTACTATTAGTTCTCTAATCTTCTCCAAACATCTGCATCTTCTTCCAGAAGAGCTTTGAAGGTCCTTTGGGAGTCCACAGCTCATCCCAAGGTTCCAGAAGCTCTGAGTTGCTCTTTGAGGGATAGCACTCCAACTCCCAGAATGCACCTGGCTCAAACTCCAAAATGACCACTGGACAGTGGTCAGCTGGTCAATTTCTTCAGGATTTGATGCAGGGGACTCTGGTTATCTTTCACATGTAGCAAGCAGGGAGTCTGTTCTTGGACCTGTTGAAGCCAAGCAAAGTCCTTTTTGTGTGGAAGCCTAATGTGCAGCTGGTGCAGTATTTCAGAGTGCAGTGTCCAGGTGCAGGTCAGGGGTCCAGCAGGGCAGTGCTTCCTCTTCTGATGTTGTTCCTTGTAGGGATCTGAGGTGAGGGTATAGCTCTGCCAAATTTATACTTGCTCCTGGGATTAAATGCAGGGGGTGGGCAACTGTCCAATCAACTGTCCAATCACAGGCAGGCCCCTATCCCCTTGGATGACCACTTCCTGGGAAGTGTGACAAAAAATCAATCCCACGGAGCAACATTCTTTAAAAATCCAAAATGGCTGAAACTGAATTTTGGAGGGCAGGTGTGGCTAAAAATCCTTAATACACCCATCTCCTTATCTAATCAAGAGAGCACCTGGTTGTCTTGGTATGCAGGAAATAGGGGGAGTCCTGAGCTGTTCTAAATGTGTTTTCCTACTTTGAAGTCCAGTTTGGCGACTCTAATCCTTATCCTGTTTATCCATCTGCTGAGGCAGATCTCCTCCTCCAGGCACATTCTTTGTCTTCAGCCCAGGCCACTTCACACCTCATCAAGGCAGCCTGGCCAGGCTACAGGAGGCTGGCCAATCAGAGGAGGGCACTACAGTTCTAAAACTCTTTCCCAGAACTAGTTATATTAAATCCAAGAATGGTAAGTTGTGGGATTTATTATAACAATCAGTTTGATACCAAACTCTAAATATGTGGCTCCTATTGGGACTCTATTAACTAAACTAAAGTCTCCCTATTTTAGCCTATGGAGCGCATTCACTACAGTGAGGGAAAACATAATTTGGATGTTTTCCCTCACCAGCCTTTAAAATGACACTGGGCACCTCAGCAGTGTACCTATGGGTGCACTATCTGTGCTTGAGTCCCGAAACCTACATGCCCTACCGTATACTAGGGACTTAGAGGTAGTTTGATACTGCCAATTATAGTTAGCCTAATTTGCATATCCATTTTATACAGAACAATAGCCCTGGGACTGGTAAGCAGTAGTCAGGGCACAGCCAAGAGTCAGTAACCACCAGTATCTGTCCAAAACGTGTGGGAGTGACAAGGGCAAAAAGGAGGATTTTCCGACACTGTCCCCTCCCCCAGGTGAAAGGTGATGGGTACTAACCTACACTGTGGTAGTCTTTATCAGCTAAGTGGAAAAACCTGGAAAGGCCAACTCAGTTGGCATGGGCACTCTCAGGTCTATGTTCCACTGTAAAGTCCATCCCCTGTAGGGAAATAGACCACCTTAACAGTTTTGGATTTTCCCTCATCATTTGCATCAGCCATCTGAGAGGTCTGTGGTCAGTTTGAACACGGAAGTGAGTGTCAAACAGATATGGCATCAATTTCTTCAGGGACCAGACCACAGCAAAGGCCCCCATCTCAGTGGCATTCCATCTCTTCTTTCTGGGGAGTAGTCGCCTGCTGATGAAGGAAACTGACTGATCCTGGCCCTCTTCATTGACTTGTGCTAACACTGCCTCATTCCCTTCCTCTAAAGCATTTATTTGCACTATGAACTCTTTGCCGTAGTCTGGGGCCAGTAACACTGGTTCTGAACACATATCCTTTTTTAGAGTGGCAAAGGCTTTTTGACACTCTGGGGTCCGAATGACCTTCTTGGGCTGTTTCTTTGAGGTGAGTTCTTTCAGAGGGGCCACTATTCTGAACAAGCCTCCTGTAATACCCAGTCAGGCCAAGAAAAGCCCTGATCTGAGTCTGGCATTTAGGAGCCTCCCAATCCAGAATTTTCGGGATCTTGGGCTGGAGAGGCAGTACATGGCCTCCACCCAACAAGATGGCCCAGGTACACTACTGAACTCTGCCCTATCTGGCACTTGCTTGCCTTGATAGTCAGGCCTGCTTGGGGCAGGGCCTGAAGCACTTCCTTCAGGTGGATCCGGTGATCCTTCCAGGTGGAACTGAATACAGCTGTATCATCCAAATAAGCCACACTGAAAGATTCTAACCTAGACAAGACTGATCACCAACCGTTGGAAGGTGGCGGGGCATTTTTCAGGCCAAAGGGCACCACCCTGACCTAAAAGTGGCCCTCTGGAGTGGAGAATGCTGACATCTCCTTAGCTCGTGGACTTAAGTCAAGCTGCCAGTATCCTGAGGTCAGGTCAAATGCACTCAGGAGCATGGCAGCCCCTAATCTGACAATGAGCTCATCAGCTCTAGGTATGGGGTGAGCATCAATCTTAGTGACTGCATTTCGACCTCTGTAGTCCACGCAAAATCTTAGCTCTTTTCTCCCACTTTGGGGAATGGGTTTGGGTACCAGTACCACTGAACTGGCCAAAGGACTATCAGCTATCTCAATTACCTTTAGGTCCAACATTTTAGCCCCCTCAGCTTTAATGTTGGCCTTGACCTGGTCAGACAACCTGTACAACTAATTCTTGATAGGTAAATTTTCACCAGTGTCAATGTCATGGACACAGCAGTTGGTGATTCCAGGGATTAGAGAGAACACACCAGCAAACGTATAATTTTTTTGTATAAGCTCCGTACTTATAGTTACATAGCACCCAGCCCTCGGTGCATTTAGGGCACACCTTCAAGGGTGACGTATATGTAGAAATAAGTTAGCTTAAGACTTTGGAAGTACTTTTAATTCCAAAGTTGAATTTCCATATAACTTTAATTTAAAAGCAGCCAGCAAGGCAGGCATGCCTTTAAAATGACACTGGGCACCTCAGCAATGCACCTATGGGTGCACTACCTATTCTGGGGTCCCTAAACCTACATGCCCTACCATATACAAGGGACTTATAGGTAGGTTGATATTGCCAATTATAGATAGCCTAATCTGTATATCCATTTTACAAAGAGAACAGGCCCTTTGACTGGTAAGGAGTACCCAGGGCACAGCCAAGAGTCAGTACCCACCAGTACCTGTCCAAAAGGTTTGGGGTGACCATGGCAAAAAAGAAGACTCACCTACACTTTTAAACATTCCTAGTGATGGAACATTGAAGCCTTTTTCCCCTCTAAATCTGTAGGTTGAATGTCATAGCTAGGGGCCTGATTAAGAGGTGCCATACTTGTAGTGGCCGTCTGACCACTGCATCGCTGGTGGTCCACCTGCCAGATTATGATGCTGGCGGTTTGACTGCCACAACACCAATGCAACAGCCATGATCGGAGAACCTGATGGTGAAAATTGTGGCCAGCAACGGTGGTGCTGAGTTCGGCACCGCCATGCTGATAACAACTTTCCTTTCCACCAGCCTTTCTATGGCGAGGTGTCTGCCATAAAAAGTCAAATATCTCATTCTAAGTATATAAGTCATGAAAACCTAAATTGATTTCTCTCTCAATCTCTCACTTTATCTCGCCCTCTCTCTCTCTCTCTCTCTCTCTCTCCTTCTCTCTAAGGGTTCAATGTTTATCCCCTGCGACTACCCCACCTTGCACAGATGAAGGCGTTGCACAGCGCAAGGTTGGGTAATCATAGTGGGTATTATATATAGATAGATAGATAGATAGATAGATAGATAGATAGATAGATAGATAGATAGATAGATAGATAGATAGATAGATAGATCTATATATATATAGATAGATATAGATATTTATATATAGATATAGATAGATATAGATATCGATATATATGGGAAAAGTACATTTTGGGCTAGGTATGGATTTTGGGTGGCAAGGGAATTTTTAGGGTTTAGGGAAGGTATGGGTTTTTGGGTGGTAAGGGAATTTTATAGTTTTGAGTGGGCATATTTTTTTAAGTGGCAAGTGTAATTTTAGGGTTTAGGATGGGCATGAGTTTTTGGGTGGCCAGGGAATTTAAGGGTTTAGTGTGGGTATGGGTGACTGGATGGTAAGGGTAATTTTAGGGTTTAGGGTGGCTATGGGTTTTTGAGCAGCAATGGTAATTTTAGGGTTTAGGTTGGGTATGGGTGTTTGTGTGGCAAGGGTAGTTTAGTGTGGGTACAGGTTTTTGGGTGTCAAGTGTTTTTTAGGGTTTAGGGTTGTATGGTTTTTTGGGTGGTCAGGGTAATTTTAGGGTTTAGGGTGGGTATGTTTTTTTGGGTGGCAAGGGACGTTTAAGGTTTAGGGTGGGTATGGGTTTTGGGTATAAAGGGGATTTTTAGGGTATAGGGTGAGTATGGGTTTTTGAAAACCAAGGGCAATGTTAGGATATAGGGTGAGAATAGGTTTTTGGGTCGCAAGAGTGTTTTTAGGGTTTAGGGTGGGTATGGGTTTTTAGGTGGCAAGGGAATATTTAGGGTGGACATGGACTTTTTGGTTTTAAGGTATTTTTAGGGTTTATGTGGGTATGGGTTTTAGGGTGGGTATGGTAAGTAGTTAGATTAACGTACAGTAATTAAAATTACTTAACATTTTAAAAAAATTCTAAATTCACCAAAAAAAACAAAGGATGCATGGAGGTTATAGTTAGGAAATAGAATTAAACAAAACCAGAGAAATTCAGCTATTATAATTAGACTTATTTCAAGTAACTTAAACTCATGCCCTAAGGTAACTATAACTCTTATCCTCACTATACACTGCTAATTACCCCAGATATTACAGCACTCATAACACCCTTTTAGAAAACCATTGATAATGTTACTGTAACATTTGCACAAAAATTATTGATGAGACTGCTGTGCATATCAGGGCATGACATATAGTACTTGAAATAACCAACAGGAGGGAAATGCTAAGCTTCTTTATGGACTATTGTTTTGGTTATCAACTGGCAGCACGCCACTGTGATAGTGTATCGCCGCGAAGGATAGCTTCTGTTAGCCGAGGGAAGCCAGGGCTGATGTTTGGGCACCCCAGGGGGACTCAGAAGAGAATAATGTCCGCGCACATGGAGGAGTGTGTGGACGTTAGCGAAATAATTAAACAGAGTACAGAACAGGAAACTTGGCACAGTAGGAGCCCGGGAGACGAGGAAGAAGAGGACAGTTCGAACAAGAAATAGTTGAGTCAGAAACTGAATGAGGACCAAGTGGAGGAGGAGGCAAGTAGAAAAAAGTGAGGAGCAAAGGACGAGTTGTGTGGACCAGCCGAGAGGTCCGGGAAACGGGAGGAACCAGCCACGTCCCTGGATGGACTTGGCTACTTCAGGTACGTGACTGTTTGTGCAGTCATATCAAGCCTGTACTAAGATGGGTGGGAATAGCCGGGAGGGACAGGGGAGAGGGAGGGCGGGTAGGATGGTGGCGGGAAAACCTGGGCACATTTGAATAAACAGCACTAGCACGGTGACACACAAGAGAAGAACAATACTAGAAGAAATACATAAAAATAAAGAGAAAACAAAACAAAAGAAGATCCAAAATTCTCCCCCCCTTAGGACACCTGGGCAGCACATAGCACGCATAAAGAAATGTGCTTCACAAAAGGGACTTCCTCACAACCCTTCGCCTATTGCATGCAAATAAAAGTCAGAAACACTCACCTGACCATGGCTTGTTGTTATTCTTCCCTTCCTCTTGCTGTCTACCCGAGGGCCAGATCCCTGTGAAACACTGACGACCTGAGGGATAACTAACAAAAGAACGAGTAACCATGGGAAGGAACGAGAAGACGGAAGAGAAGGACTATACATAGATATATATATATATACATATATATATATATATATATAAAAACGGTCTAGAATTCTGTATAGGAAATCAAATAAACACCATTGGAATAATCACTCCCTAGTTCGGCTGATTTAATGAGGATAAACAGAAGCCCTCTGACCTCCGTGGAAAAAACCCTATGACAGCCATAATGTGAGATATAGTGCAAACTGTGAAATAGTCAGAACTACACTAAAGTGTGAAATTCAGTGCAAACTGGAAGAAAAAAAATCTATATGTCATTTAGGAAGTTCCAAATTTGAGTGGATGCAGGGAGAACCCAACCTTCTGAAATTTAGTGGCTGGAGGAAAAGCGAACAATAAGAGAGATGATATTTGATTTCATGACAAATATAATCCAGGCCTTTAGGGAAGGGTTCAAAATAAACAAAGACAGGAACAGGGATATTAGCAATATTACACTGACAGGCCAACTGGGGAGATTGCAGAAATTATACAAACTCTAAATAACAAATGGTGGAAAGCAATGTCATAACAGACTTATCCAGACATAGACATGGTCCCCAGGTGTCTGAGGATCTTCACTGTAACAACATATGCAAACCCAGGCCCCTGTATGATAGATGAATGAGTAAGCAACTCAACCAACTGTTCCAAGACAATGCTGGTTATATTAGTCAAAAATGCATGGGCGGATCGGGAAAAAGCCCTGAGATCACAGAGGCGGAATTTTCGCTCACCAACGAGAGGGAGTGGGATCAAATCAAGACATTTAAGGAGGGAATGCAATTCAGATTAGATAAACTTAAACAGAGTAAATTTGCAAGGAGCATAGCGGATTATGACTCTGGTTGCATTCTGACATTCAATAAAAAATGTCACCATGAGGATAATACTAATAAGGGCAATAAGAATGAGGCTGCTGCCATCTCTGCAGTTATAGCCAAACAAAATCAGAATTGGATCACTGATACTGATGGGTCCAACATCCCGGATGCAGGTGACGTAAGCGCATCAGAAGGTGAAAGCAGATAGGAATGTATTTTTCCAGCAGTTCCACCTCTTGAACAAGGGGTAAATGGTGAATCCTTTTCCCAGAAGAGGCTTGAGAGCAGAGGCAGAGGAGGAAGAGGCAGAAGAAAAGGAAACAGAGACAACAAAGAAACACCTGCCAAGGGAACACACAGAGGTACCAATTAGGGACTCTAATGGAAGGTACACGCATTGTTATTAATCTGTCTAGGAGACCATTGACCACCAGTGAACTTAGCAGTTTAAGTTTTGGGATTTCCTTCTGCTCAACAGACAACTTTGATTTTGTATCTATTAGGATTAACATTTTTAAGTTTATCTGATGTCTGAAACTTGAAAAATATTTTAAGATCAACACAAGTTCCAAGTGGAATCAGAGGAAAGTGGAAGTGGAATCACTCCAATTGTAATGTACTAATATCAGTGACACTGATTTTTTGACAACTTTGGTTGAATTACATTGACAACAATGATGATATCAGGGATATTGAATCTATACTGGAGGAACAATGGATAGTATATGATCTGAGTGTCCCCATGGAGTTTAGGCCAATCAAAATTCACCCTGATAATTGGCTTTGATGGTGGATTCCTTTCATGACAAAGAGGTTGCTGACATGAGAAAGTAATGGAAAAGAAAAGTGAGAGCAAGAAACAATGTTTAGTGGTCACAGAGAAAGGCAATCGAGCCACTGGCTAAAGATGATAGTATTCTGAATAGACCAGCAGATAAGGGGGCAATGTGGTGGTGATTCCGTCGGATATGTACGAGTCTGAGGCACTCAGGCAGCTCAGTGACATTGATTGCTACTCAGCTATTACTATATCTGAATTCAAGAACACAACCAACAACTTTTGGGAGAAATTGAGTGTATGGAAAAATAAATGTCTGATTGAGTTGGAGGAATATCAGTTCCTTAAAAATCTTCACTCCTAGGTACCCACACTATGGTGGTCATTATGCCACTGCCACATAAAGAACACCTTGAGGGCCTGCCATCGGCAGCCCTCACTCGCCACCAGGCTGCCTCCGTCAAGCAGCCTGGCGGTGGTCAGAATCATTATCCAACAAGGCAGCAGTGCTGCCCATCGTATAATGATCCCTAATCCTCCAGCCTTTCCCCGGTGGGGAAACCCGCCAGTGAAAGGTGGGCGGGAGGGGTTCCCTGGGGAACCCCGGGGGGCCCCATCGGGCAGGTCACTGCACAATTTTCGGCTGCACAGAGGCATTGGCGGCATCTCCATGTGGATGTCAATGTCCCGGCCAGGCATTCATTTGGGCCGGCAGGCGGAAACAATGTATAATACGGCCGGCGGGGATCCGGGGACGCTGGCGGTCAGTGTTTTGACTGCCAGCATGAACACAGCAGTTTTGACTGCCGTGTTCATAATGAGGGCCTATATCTCTTGCCCAAGGTTGATAAATCCATGACTAAGCACCCCAGAGAGACCACTAGTTTCATTAAAGAAGAGTCTATTAGAGAATATTTTTAAATACATTGATTTCTTTCTGATGCCATTTGTTAATGCCGTGCCATTGCATATTGTAGATACCAGAGATTTCTTCAGGAGAATGCCTGATATATGCTGGGATCCAGAATTTTTGTTGATATCTATGGATGTAAAATCATTGTATGCTAGCATATGTGACAGTGACAGCATGAAGGCATGTGAATTCTTCTTGCAAGTTAGACCTTTGAGCCTTTACTCACAAACACAAATGCTCCTAGACATTATGTCATTCTGGATCAGTAACAACATTTGCATGTTTAATAAGACTCACCATTTGGTAAATTGATTAGGACCAAAAGAAATTGCAGTGACAACAGCCTATTTGAAGCAGAAAAAACAGTCATGATGCAACGCTTCTTGCAAAGGGGCTACCCTGAATGGGTTTTGGATAAGGCTTTTAAAAGAGTAAAGGCTTGCACCAGAACTGAAATCCTCTTTGGTTCCAAATGACAGAACTGAGACAACAATTATTACCACATACAATGTAAGATCAGGGAGTATATGTGAGATTTTGTACAAAAACTGGGATATCTTACAGTGTGACCCATTAATAGGGGACTCCATTGTTTAATGACTTAAATCACATACCATAGGACTAAGGGCCAGATGTAGGTAGACAGCAAATTGCGACTTGCAATTTGCGAGTCCGAGCGACTCGCAAATTGCAACTCGCAATTTGCTATGCAGAAAGGTGTCTCAGACACCTTCTGCGACTCGCTATGGGGTCGCAAAGACCCACCTCATTAATATTAATGAGGTGGGTCGCAGTTTGCGACCCCATAGCGAGTCTTGGCACTCACGGGGATGGTGGCCTGCTGGAGACAGCAGACCACCATGTCCGTGACTGCTTTTAAATAAAGCAGTTTTTTTTTTTTCTATCTGCAGCCCGTTTTCCTTAAAGGAAAATGAGCTGCACATAGAAAAAAACACCGAAACTTTTTGTTTCGGTTTTTTCAGAGCAGGCAGTGGTCCGTAGGACCACTGCCTGCTCTGAAAAAATAATTTTGTGATCATTCACAAAGGGGAAGGAGTCCCATGTGAATGAGTTACCATCCACTTCAAGTGTATGGTAACTGCGAGTTGATTTGCGACCGCTTTCACGGTCGCAAATCAACATACATTGCGGTGCGAGTCGCAAATAGGAAGGGAACACCCCTTCCTATTTGCGAGACAGAAACGCAATTTGCGAGTCGGTTCCGACTCGCAAAATGCGTTTCTGCATCGCGGGCGGGCATTAGCACCACGCAAACGGTGTTTTTCGCCATTTGCGAGGCGCTAATGCCTTGCTACATCTGGCCCTAACTCTCTGAGGGACATGCTAGTGGAAGCTGACATTGGCACAATGCAGCAAATTTGAATGTCATGGGGCAGCCCATTTGGGGTTATTTTTTTTTTACTCTGTGCAGACAGGAACAGGGAAAAGCTATGGGCACTAGCTTCTCTCCCATCTACGTGACTTTGTTCATGGGCTGGTGGGAAAAGCTGGTGTCCAAGGTACCCAGATTTAAACAGGATATGGACAAAATTATCTTGTGGCTATGTTGTATAGACAACCTGTTCTTAATCTGGCAGAGTAATGAAGAAGAGGCCAGGGTTTTTGTAGAGAAACTCAGTAACAACACATTGAACCTTGAAGTTGCTTCACATTACTGCAAGGACAGTATGGCATTTTTGGATGTTGAGTGGAGAGTTGAGGAAGAGAGAATTGTCTCAAAGTTACTTCAAAAATCTACAGCTAGCAATAGCCTGCTTCATGTACAGAGTAGTCACTCCAGTCAACTCAAGTGGAGTATTCCATTTGGGGAAATGATTAGGGCCAAAAGAAATGCAGAGACAACAGCCTATCTAAAGCAGAATAAAACGTCATAAAAGAATAAAGGCGTGCACCAGAACTGAAATCCTCTTCGGTCCCAACAAAAAGAACAGAGACATCAATTATTACACATACAATGTGAGATCAATGAGTATATGTGAGATAATAAACAAAAATTGGGCTATCTTACAGTGTGACCCGATAATAGGGGACTCCATTGGAAAAGGAGCTAAATCACACACCGTAGGACTAAATCTCTGAGGGACCTGCTTGTGAAAGTTGATATTGGCACGGCCCAGGAAATTTGAATGTCATGGGGCAGCCCCTTTGCATACACTCCTCCAACTGCAAAAAAATTCAGTTACTAGATCATAGTACTAAACTTGTATCTAAATTCATTAATTGTAGTACTCCTTTTATGGTGTATGTCCTGGAATGTGCGTGCAGCCTTACGTATGTAGGGAGTACCATACAACCAGTAAGGAAGAAGATATTGAAACATGCCAGAGATATCTCAAATCACAATGAACATTACCCCATTACCAGACATTATGAAACACACCATTTCAGTAACAAAAATGTACTAAGGTACGTAGGCATATATCATATTCCAACAACCCCCTGAGGTGGAGATTGGGTGAGCATGTCTGAATTGAGGTGGTTTATTAGGCCTAAAACCAAAGCCCCATATGGATTACACTCGGACAAAGAGCTCCATGTCCAGTAGCTAGGGCCGGGTAAACAATTGTATGATATCTGACTACATTTAGGTTGTTTTCTTAGGTCTTTGTGTGATATAATTAGGACTGTATAGAATGATAATGCCCCTCAAAGAAAAACTGTGTAACTGAGCTGGGTTTTAGAGGAGGCCCAGGCTGAGGCACCCCTTTTTTCTTCTGGCACTTGGAGAACTTGGGTTATATTCACAATTGTTCTTATGTAGTAGTTTGTAATGGACTAGAGCACTATAAATAGTGACTTTTAGTTGTGACCCCCTTGGATGCGAACATTATGAATGTAATGGGACCGTCTAAGGTGATGGCATTGCCAGTGATATGTGGGTTTTGGGAGACAAGAGAGAGTATGTCAGCTATTTGCTGCTCCGATGGGGGGAAGGGGGTGTATATAAGGTGCGGTAATATGTGGAGAAGGCTTTGTTAATTCCTGCTTAGGTGTTAATAATGATGCCGGAGTTCAAGCGTAATGCACCAATGGGTGATGATTGTAAGGGTTGGCGGATCAGCCATGCCAACAGCCTGCCTGATCTATCCCCCTCGGCATGTTGTCTTGTCATGTAGTGTCTGTAGTCGTGCCTACATAGTCTTGTGTCTGATTCTTTGTGGGCAGCTCTCAGCGAGCACAGGGCAGCTTGTGTGGACTCGTTGGTGGAGACCGCAACCTCCGTTTTGCGGAGTTTGACCTCCAGACCTTGTAGTTCTTTGATAAGAGACCTTCTAATGATAGATGAATGAGTAAGCAACTCAACCAACTGTTCCAAGACAATGCTGGTTATATTAGTCAAAAATGCATGGGCGGATCGGGAAAAAGCCCTGAGATCACAGAGGCGGAATTTTCGCTCACCAACGAGAGGGAGTAGGATCAAATCAAGACATTTAAGGAGGGAATGCAATTCAGATTAGATAAACTTAAACAGAGTAAATTTGCAAGGAGCATAGCGGATTATGACTCTGGTTGCATTCTGACATTCAATAAAAAATGTCATCATGAGGATAATACTAATAAGGGCAATTAGAATGAGGTTGCTGCCATCTCTGCAGTTATAGCCAAACAAAATCAGAATTGGATCACTGATACGGATGTGTCCAACATCCCGGATGCAGGTGACGTAAGCGCATCAGAAAGTGAAAGCAGATAGGAATTTATTTTTCCAGCAGTTCCACCTCTTGAGCAAGGGGTAAATGGTGAATCCTTCTCCCAGAAGAGGCTTGAGAGCAGAGGCAGAGGAGGAAGAGGCAGACGAAAAGGAAACAGAGACAACAAAGAAACACCTGCCAAGGGAACACACAGAGGTACCAATTAGGGACTCTAATGGAAGGTAAACGTATTGTTATTAATCTATCTAGGAGACCATTGACCACCAGTGAACTTAGGGGTTTAAGTTTTGGGATTTCCTTCTGCCCAACAGACAACTTTGATTTTGTATATATTAGGATTAACATTTTTAAGTTTATCTGATGTCTGAAACTTAAAAAATATTTTAAGATGAACACAAGTTCCAAGTGGAATCAGAGGACAGTGGAAGTGGAATCACTCCAATTGTAATGTACTAATATCAGTGACACTGATTTATTGACAACTTTGGTTGAATTACATTGACAACAATGATGATATCAGGGATATTGAATCTATACTGGAGGAACAATGGATAGTATATGATCTGAGTGTCCCCATGGAGTTTAGGCCAATCAAAATTCACCCTGATAATTGGCTTTGATGGTGGATTCCTTTCATGACAAAGAGGTTGCTGACATGAGAAAGTAATGGAAAAGAAAAGTGAGAGCAAGAAACAATGTTTAGTGGTCACAGAGAAAGGCAATCGAGCCACTGGCTAAAGATGATAGTATTCTGAATAGACCAGCAGATAAGGGGGCAATGTGGTGGTGATTCCGTCGGATATGTACGAGTCTGAGGCACTCAGGCAGCTCGGTGACATTGATTGCTACTCAGCTATTACTATATCTGAATTCAAGAACACAACCAACAACTTTTGGGAGAAATTGAGTGTATGGAAAAATAAATGTCTGATTGAGTTGGAGGAATATCAGTTCCTTAAAAATCTTCACTCCTAGCTACCCACACTATGGTGGTCATTATGCCACTGCCACATAAAGAACACCTTGAGGGCCTGCCATCGGCAGCTCTCACTCGCCACCAGCCTGCCTCCGTCAAGCAGCCTGGCGGTGGTCAAAATCATTATCCAACAAGGCAGCTGTGCTGCCCATCGTATAATGATCCCTAATCCTCCAGCCTTTCCCTGGTGGGGAAACCCGCCAGTGAAAGGTGGGCGGAAGGGGTTCCCTGGGGAACCCCGGGGGGCCCCATCGGGCAGGTCACTGCACAATTTTTGGCTGCACAGAGGCATTGGCGGCATCTCCATGTGGATGTCAATGTCCCGGCCAGGCATTCATTTGGGCCGGCAGGCGGAAACAATGTATAATACGGCCGGCGGGGATCCGGGGACGCTGGCGGTCAGTGTTTTGACTGCCAGCATGAACACAGCAGTTTTGACTGCCGTGTTCATAATGAGGGCCTATATCTCTTGCCCAAGGTTGATAAATCCATGACTAAGCACCCCAGAGAGACCACTAGTTTCATTAAAGAAGAGTCTATTAGAGAATATCTTTAAATACATTGATTTCTTTCTGATGCCATTTGTTAATGCCTTGCCCTCGCATATTGTAGATACCAGAGATTTCTTCAGGAGAATGCCTGATATATGCTGGGATCCAGAATTTTTGTTGATATCTATGGATGTAAAATCATTGAATGCTAGCATATGTGACAGTGACAGCATGAAGGCATGTGAATTCTTCTTGCAAGTTAGACCTTTGAGCCTTTACTCACATACACAAATGCTCCTAGGCATTATGTCATTCTGGATCAGTAACAACATTTGCATGTTTAATAAGACTCACCATTTGGTAAATTGATTAGGACCAAAAGAAATTGCAGTGACAACAGCCTATTTTAAGCAGAAAAAACAGTCAAGATACAATGCTTCTTGCAAAGGGACTACCCTGAATGGGTTTTGGATAAGGCTTTTAAAAGAGTAAAGGCTTGCACCAGAACTGAAATCCTCTTTGGTACCAAATGACAGAACTGAGACAACAATTATTACCACATACAATGTAAGATCAGGGAGTATATGTGAGATTTTGTACAAAAACTGGGATATCTTACAGTGTGACCCATTAATAGGGGACTCCATTGTTTAATGACTTAAATCACATACCATAGGACTAAGGGCCAGATGTAGGTAGATAGCAAATTGCGACTTGCAATTTGCGAGTCCGAGCGACTCGCAAATTGCAACTCGCAATTTGCTATGCAGAAAGGTGTCTCAGACACCTTCTGCGACTCGCTATGGGGTCGCAAAGACCCACCTCATTAATATTAATGAGGTGGGTCGCAGTTTGCAACCCCATAGCGAGTCTGGGCACTCACAGAGATGGTGGCCTGCTGGAGACAGCAGACCACCATGTCCGTGACTGCTTTTAAATAAACCAGTTTTTTTTTTTCTATCTGCAGCCCGTTTTCCTTAAAGGAAAATGAGCTGCACATAGAAGAAAACACCGAAACTTTTTGTTTCGGTTTTTTCAGAGCAAGCAGTGGTCCGTAGGACCACTGCCTGCTCTGAAAAAATAATTTTGTGATCATTCACAAAGGGGAAGGGGTCCCATGTGAATGAGTTACCATCCACTTCAAGTGGATGGTAACTGCGAGTTGATTTGCGACCGCTTTCACGATCGCAAATCAACTTACATTGCGGTGCGAGTCGCAAATAGGAAGGGAACACCCCTTCCTTTTTGCGAGTCGGAAACACATTTTGCGAGTTGGTTCTGACTCGCAAAATGCGTTTCTGCATCGCGGGCGGGCATTAGCACCACGCAAACGGTGTTTTTCGCCGTTTGCGAGGCGCTAATGCCTTGCTACATCTGGCCCTAACTCTCTGAGGGACATGCTAGTGGAAGCTGACATTGGCACAAGGGAGCAAATTTGAATGTCATGGGGCAGCCCATTTGGGGTTATTTTTTTTTTACTCTGAGCAGACAGGAACAGGGAAAAGCTATGGGCACTAGCTTCTCTCCCATCTACGTGACTTTGTTCATGGGCTGGTGGGAAAAGCTGGTGTCCAATGTACCCAGATTTAAACAGGATATGGACAAAATTATCTTGTGGCTATGTTGTATAGACAACCTGTTCTTAATCTGGCAGAGTAATGAAGAAGAGGCCAGGGATTTTGTAGAGAAACTCAGTAACAACATATTGAACCTTGAAGTTGCTTCACATTACTGCAAGGACAGTATGGCATTTTTGGATGTTGAGTGGTGAGTTGAGGAAGAGAGAATTGTCTCAAAGTTACTTCAAAAATCTACAGCTAGCAATATCCTGCTTCATGTACAGAGTAGTCACTCCAGTCAACTCAAGTGGAGTATTCCATTTGGGGAAATGATTAGGGCCAAAAGAAATGCAGAGACAACAGCCTATCTAAAGCAGAATAAAACGTCATAAAAGAGTAAAGACGTGCACCAGAACTGAAATCCTCTTCGGTCCCAACAAAGAGAACAGAGACATCAATTATTACACATACAATGTGAGATCAGGGAGTATATGTGAGATTTTAAATAAAAATTGGGCTATCTTACAGTGTGACCCGATAATAGGGGACTCCATTGGAAAAGGAGCTAAATCACACACTGTAGGACTAAATCTCTGAGGGAACTGCTTGTGAAAGTTGATATTGGCACGGCCCAGGAAATTTGAATGTCATGGGGCAGCCCCTTTGCATACACTCCTCCCACTGCAAAAAAATTCAGTTACTAGATCATAGTACTAAACTTGTATCTAAATTCATTAATTGTAGTACTCCTTTTATGGTTTATGTCCTGGAATGTGCGTGCAGCCTTACGTATGTAGGGGATACCATACAACCAGTAAGGAAGAAGATATTGAAACATGCCAGAGATATCTCAAATTACAATGAACATTTCCCCATTACCAGACATTATGAAACACACCATTTCAGTAACAAAAATTTATTAAGGTACGTAGGCATATATCATATTCCAACAACCCCCTGAGGTGGAGATTGGGTGAGAATGTCTGAATTGAGGTGGTTTATTAGGCCTAAAACCAAAGCCCCATATGGATTACACTCGGACAAAGAGCTCCATGTCCAGTAGCTAGGGCCGGGTAAACAATTGTATGATATCTGACTACATTTAGGTTGTTTTCTTAGGTCTTTGTGTGATATAATTAGGACTGAATAGAATGTTAATGCCCCTCAAAGAAAAAATTTGTAACTGAGCTGGGTTTTAGAGGAGGCCCAGGCTGAGGCACCCCCTTTTTCTTCTGGCACTTGGAGAACTTGGGTTATATTCACAATTTTTCTTATGTCGTAGTTTGTAATGGACTAGAGCACTATAAATAGTGACTTTTAGTTGTGACCCCCTTGGATGCGAACATTATGAATGTAATGGGACCGTCTAAGGTGATGGCATTGCCAGTGATATGTGGGTTTTGGGAGACAAGAGAGAGTATGTCAGCTATTTGCTGCTCCGATGGGGGGAAGGGGGCGTATATAAGGTGCGGTAATATGTGGAGAAGGCTTCGTTAATTCCTGCTTGGGTGTTAATAATGATGCCAGAGTTCAAACGTAACGCACCAATGGGTGATGATTGTGAGGGTTGGCGGATCAGCCATGCCAACAGCCTGCCTGATCTATCCCCCTCGGCATGTTGTCTTGTCATGTAGTGTCTGTAGTCGTGCCTACATAGTCTTGTGTCTGATTCTTTGTGGGCAGCTCTCAGCGAGTACAGGGCAGCTTGTGTGGACTCATTGGTGGAGACCGCAACCTGCGCTTTGCGGAGTTTGACCTCCAGACCTTGTAGTTCTTTGATAAGAGTCCTTCTAACCCCCACTGTGGCGGTGAGACAGTGTCCGCGTATCACCACCTTATGGGCATCCCATTCTGTAGCACAAGATGTAGTTGTATTTTTATTCAGTGAGAAATAATCAGCCAGACGCTTAGACATTTCTGCGTGGAAGGGAGGGTCTGAGAGAGCTTCTGTCTTCAGGCACCATGTTGGTATGCGAGTATGCGTGTTGCCCCAGGTCATTACTACGCTAAACGGATTATGATCTGATATGGTGCATGCCAGGTATTTGGTTGCACACACTTTGTGGATTATGGCTGCGGATACGAAAACCATGTCTATTCTGGTGTGTAGTTTATGTACGGATGAGTAGTAAGAGTATTCGCGGTGGGTGGGGTGGCCCAATCTCCAGATGTCACTCAAGCCGTTATTGGAGGCCCAACTTGCCAGTGCGTGCGAGGCACGGTTGGATGGAGCAGAGACGAGTGGTGGGAATGAGCAGTCTATTTGGGTATCTAGGACGGTGTTGAAGTCGCCCCCCAATATACACTCTAGCGAGGGATCACTAAGATTGCCAGTGGAGAGCGTACCTAGGAAATTGCGTTGATTTGAATTTGGGGAGTACAACGCTACGGGCGCTAAGGGGAACCCGTCAAGGACGCCTTCTAGAATCACATGTCTACCATTGGGGTCGCATTGTGTGCGCGATATAGTAAACGGAACCCCAGGAGCATTCCAGATCGCCACCCCGCGAGCAAATGATGAGGAAGTGGTGCCGTGCAGTTGACCTTTCCATTTTGTACGTGTGCTTTCCAGAGTGGATTTAGAGAGGTGTGTCTCTTGTAGTAAGGCTATGTGTACCTGATGTCTTTTAAGAAATGTGTGAATCCGCTGCCGCTTACTCGGTGTTGCCATACCTTTAATATTCCATGTGAGTATCTTGTATTTCAAGATACCTTGTTGAGTTAGGGGGGCCATTCGACGATTTTAGGTTTGATAAATCCGGGTGAGTATGTGACCATCATCCCCATTGTAAAACTATTATGTTGGTTACCCTCCAGGGCTAGTCAGTTACTGTCCTTAGTGGTGTGAAATGTGAACCTACTAATAAGGTAATCATGACATATGCCACTGTTGCTATGTATGCGACTAATTAGCGTGTGACAAAACCTACAACCATAGAAAAAGCAGTCAAAAACAATATATAACAATAAAAAAAATACTAAAACAGCGTAAAAAGTTCCAGCATTTGCTGGGTTGAGAGGACGGTCCATATGGAGTAGGGGGGTGGCGGGATCCATTGAGTCAAAGTTATGGGGAACCCATGAATTTATCTTAGGTTAGTGGAAGAAAGGGAACCCCTAACTACATCAGTGATGGAGCAATTAAGGGGGTTATTCCAACTTTGGAGGAGGTGGTAATCCGTCCCAAATGTGACGGATTTACCACCAGCCGTATTACGAGTTCCATAGGATATAATGGACTTGTAATACGGCTGGTGGTATATACGTCACTTTACCGTCACTTTTGGGACGGATTACCACTTCCTCCAAAGTTGGAATAACCCCCTAAGTGTCTTGAAGCACCAAAATCATCTCAATTTCAAACATGCTGAGGGATAGAGCAGGAAGCTGTCTAGCTTGTTTGATACAGATGGAAGGGAGGAGTTACCCAATAATGTGGATTAGAAACAAGAAGGAAGGAAATCTGTAAGATCAGTATGAAATACATGAGGTATTCACACATCATTATCTGTATTTATATGGGGAGCACAAAACGGTCACTGCAGAAGAAGGGCTTTTTTAGAAATAGCACAGATGAAGCAGGAGATGAGGAAAGAAGGTGGAAGTTTGAGGGGATTGATAATAGCAAGAGCATTTGACACACTGCGCTGGGGGGACCTGAACAATATTATGATGTGTATGAACTTGGGAGCTAATTGGGACAGATAAGTGGCAATGCCATACACAAGGACATGGGTGTGAAGTCAGACTGGTTGGTGTATTTTTGAGTCATTCCTGGTGCACTGAGACTAGACAAGAGTGCCCTCTGTCACCAATGCTTTTTGCCCTACTGATGGAGCCATTTGCTTGCATGGTAAAAGCTGATGAAAGGGGAAGGGGCATCCCGATGAAGCATAGGGAACGCTTAATATCATTGTATACAGATACTGTGTTTTTATACTTCAGGGATGTGAATATGAGTTCCTTTGGATTATTGAGATTTTAGAAGAATTTGCATGGTGAGAGGTTCTGGCTGATGCAACACTCTAACTCACTTATTATTGCACTCTGTAGCTGGAACGAGGCAATAAAAAGATGTAGAATGTTCGATTTTGCACTCCAGGCCACCTATTAATAGGGTTGTCCATACTGAGGGGGTGTGTGTTTCACAAGACAGCTGCAGGAATTGCAATCAGCAAGAGTAGAGATGGTTAGAAAGAAATTGCTACTATGAAGGGGAGCTCTGGCATCTAAATGCTATGAGAGAGGAGGATAGGTTGCCCAATGAACAAGTCATGATGAATGATACAATGGATTGGTGAATACAGCACCACAAACAAGTTACTGAAAGTGTAATTACCTTTTAATAGAGGAAGGATGTTTATGATTTGGGTGCATTCAATGTTCCTGAGAATAAGGACTGAGAGGATGATGCCCTACATCATAGATAGGAGGTAATGATTGAGCGGATGTTTGAGGGGAAGGCGTGGGAACAGGTAATGGAACATGTGCATGAGCTCTCCACCAAACACACAGTTTAACTACTTACACATATTTCACTCACCCTGCACTAAATGCACATTGATTAGAGCCCGCTTGTAAATGGTGGTGAAATGGTTAATGAAAGATAGGGAAGGATGTGCATATACGCTGAATAAGTTGGAAGATGTTTTGAAAGCAGACAAATATGCTAATGGAGTGCTTCCCAACCTTTTGACTTCTGTGGTCCCCCACTTTATCATTACTGTAACCCGGGGACCCCTACTGAAGCATTACTGGAGTCCAGAAACCCCCCACTGAGTCATTACTGGGAGCTTAGGACCCAGGACTAAACATTGTTGATGATTTGAACTGCAAACCAATACACAAAAAACATAGAAACAAGTACTTCATTAAACACATACACAGATGATAACACATTTTATTTCATTAGCAAACAAATAGCTCTTCTAAATTCACTTAAAGCCACACATACTCCACACTATATTCTGTTTGATGCACCTACATGTCTCCCAATAATCAATCTGAGGATACTAATCATTTTTAATCTCTAATTTCATATTCCTTGACATTCACATTATGTTTTAAAATTGTCAATTGTATATTTAGCCACTTATATATACAATCTGTTACTATTAGTTAATTTTCTAAGCAGTCACTGACCCCCTGAGGATGCTTTGCAGACTCCCACAGGTTGGGAACCACTGTGCTAAAGAACTTGAACAAATGTTGGTATTACCCAACATTCTAGTTAGGATACAGCTAGCTACTAGGTAAGGCACATATGTTTTTTTCTGTTACTGCTACACGGATAATATACCAAAAGGAACTTACTTGAATTTAAACTTTAAAATATGTAATGCTAAGGATCTAATCTCATATGTAAAATAGAATGGTAATGCCTGTAATATGTTAATATTGTCAAAAATCTTAGAAAAATATATGTGATTACATACATGTAAACTATGCTAAGATGTCAAAGGCCTAAACAAATTAAATGAGTTAAAATGAGACATGAGACATATTACTAGAATTCATATTTTGAAGATAAAGGTGATATGCAAATGTGTCTTTTGAGAATGACTGATATGCGATTGTGAATGCATCTCTGAGTAAATAATGAGCAGTGCCATCCGCCAACTTATACTGGTGACAGTCTAGACTGGTTCTATTGACAATCTGAGCGTCAACTGATGTGGGGGAGTGTGCGGCTCTGCATGCACCGCCACATCGGGGTCTCTCACACTCAACAGCAAGTGATGCTCCATATGCCTGTCATCAAAAGACAGGGATCAGGACCTGCTAGACCAGCTGGGATTAAAAATGGCAGCATTAGCTAAGTAATGTTTAATACTAAAGTTGTTATAGTAATATATTTATTTATTTTTAGGCAGCATTACCTCACAGGTAGGATCATATATGTTTGGAAATGATTAGGACAAGACTTCATGCTATGGTTGAGAATTCAGAGGGGATTCTCAGTCATTGGGATGCACAAAGATTGAGGTGAATTTATTGCAATACAGTTAAATTCTCAAAACAGATCAGTGAAAAACTCCTAGTGATGATTAGCCAACACGTGTTATGCCCCTTACTCATTTAGAAGCCTATGGCTTTTTCAAAGGCAAAAAGAGCAAATGATGAATGGAATGCAGAACAATGCAAACATTCACCCGCGGTCACAAAGATCTAGGTTTAAACCATTGTTTTTTTGTTCACCATGCCACCCCAGTTTGGAACCAGTCAGATGCTAATCAGTCTTGACCCTGCTCCCCATGGGAACAGTCCAACCCGAACTGCAAAGCCAGGTCCTCCCTGGACAGAAAACAAGCATCCTAGGACCAGTTTCAGGGTATCTACCTTCATCAGCCAGGTTAGCTTGAACTCAGTGGTGGAGTTAGGACAGGACCCACGTCTGGGCATACCCTTCCCACATAGGGAGACAAATGCAAAAAGAACAAATGATGGATAGAATGTTGAACAATGCAAACATTCACCCCCAGTCACAAAGATCTGGGTTTAATCCATCTTTATTTTGCTCACCAAGCCATCCCAGTTTGGACCTAGTTATATACAAATCAGTCTTGACCCTGCTCACCATGGAAACAACCCAGCCCGAACTGCCAAGTCAGGTCCTTCCTGGACTGCAAACAAGCATCATTGGACCAGTTTCAGGGTATCACCCATCATCAGCCAGGATAGCTTGAATCTAGTGGCGCAGTGAGATTCTCATGAAAGCTGGACAAACCTGTGAGTGAAAGCCAGTGTTTGTCTGCTTCCATGGTCACATATTCTTGCTGGTGTCAGTATTTAAAAAAATATATATTATGCCATGAAATAATCAGATAATGTTACAAAAGGGCGACTCTGACAAGAGCCTTTGTGTAAATAGTGTGAAATGTTTAGTTACACATAGAACTGGATGCATTACTTGTTGTTATTATGAAGATCTGAAGTGAGGCCCTTTAGGATCTAGGTTGGTTCTCCCTTTTTAGCTTTGTTTTATATTTTATATTTAACACTTTACACAGTTTAGCTGACATCGCTTGTAGCAGTGGCATTTTACACACTTTGCTTGCATGATATTTTTCTTAGAATATACTGTACAAGTTGCTTGTTTTAGTTCACATTTCTTGATATATAATCAGTACATTCTGTTGAAGACTAGGAATATAGTTCAAGATAACCCAGTGCTTGAGTTGCCTATGCGGAGACAGCTTCTATCATTTAGACAAATCATTGCTTTAGAACATTGTCTCTAAAACAGAATGACTTTCATTATGTAAATGATGCGCTGATGCTGAAGAGGCAGAGGGGTACTTCAGCCATGACCATCCCGGGACGAATGCTCTGTTTGACATAAAGCTTTGCTGTTGCTGATCTTTCAGAACGTTTTCAGAAAGGACTGCCAGCTACACTGCAGGCAGAACCTGATTAAAGTTCTATAGGTATGGAGGTTAAGGCTATCCTCTTTGGGTGAAGTCAGAATACACACACACTATGCTCTCAGTCTAGGCTTAGTCTTGGGCAGGAATATCTCTTAATCATTTACCATGGTTGGATTGTTCATTCTCTTCACCATGTTCATAATGCTGGTTGCTTTGCTTTGTTTCATCTGCTTAATTATCACAGCTCATTCTGTCTATGCAATGCTATGGTTGTTTCAATAAATGTATTGAACACTTCTCTCACATCTCTCTAGTGTTTGTCCTGAGCATGCATGAGTAATACAATGAAAGACTCTCACAAGAGAAGCATAACATTTGATCGAGTGACCCTGGCATGAGGTCTTTCTTTTAATCTCACAAGAGACTTGCAAATCGGATTGTACAGGGAGAGAAAAGAACATATGTTACCAAAGAACCAGTGCTATTAACTAGTACAAATAACCATAAAACAATAAAAGCAAAGCACAGGTAGTCAATTTCAATTATTCAGCTAAAATAAAAAAAATACTAAAGCTATTAGAGGGGATGATTGTACATGTAGTGCATTCACTGTGACACAGGTACATTTCTTCTCTGTAGAATGCAAGACTGAGGTTATATTAGAGTCAAAGAATAGTTGACTTTCCCTCTACAAAATTCTGAAACGTTTTTATAGTATTGGCTTCAAGGCTTGAAGGCTCAGATACTTATATGTGTTGCATAACTTCAGGCACCTGAGATTGCCCTTAGTGGTTTGGTGGTAAAGCAAGTGTAATCTCTTTGACATGTGCTCAGCAGAGTTCATTTGAATTTTGATTAAAAGTAATTGGTATATTTAGCTACCTTCAAGACAGGGCTTCTTTTCCCAATATAGTAAAATAGAGTTTCTTACTGAATATTACAATAGCACAACACATTTAGAAACAATTGTTAATACATTTGTTTATTGTGTGAGTACTAGTAATTAGGATGTTTAGAATGCTGAATAGAAATTAAAAGGTGTTGCTGTTGAACCATAGCTGATTGCATTTTTCATATATTGTTGAGTTCATAGGTGGGTATGGACATAGATGTGTTTTACGATTTGTATGTTTCTCAAGGATGGTTGATGTATATTCTAACTTTTCAACTTACTGCATCAATTTTTAGACAGTGGGTGTTTTCAATATTGTTAGCATATACCACACTCTTTTGCATAAGAGAGTGTGCACCAATCGAATTGAATCATATATGCAGATCACTCAGAGAGAATATGTTTGCATATAGAATTAATTGCTTACTAAACTGTTCAACACTAAGGTGTCACTCTGTAGAAAGGAGTTTTGTAGAGAGTGCATGTTGAAATTTAACTGGAACATTCATAGTCTATAAAGTAGTATGATGTACACTGCAGGTTTTATCAAATGACACTTTACTTAGTCTGTATACTGTTAAAAAGTGTTTGGTTCTGTGTTGTAATCATATAGGCGGTCATTACAACATTGGCGGTAAAAAACGCTTACCGCCGTGCAGAACACTGCCAACACACTGCCGCGGCCGAGGAATTCTGCCACAGTTACTATGACCCACAGCACGGAATCCTCCTAAATTCAGACACCCACACAAGTCTGCCACACCAAAGGTCAGTGATAAACTTGCGAGAACAAATCCTCCACCGTCACGCCAACAGAAATACGCCCATACTATCACGACACATGAATCCACATGGCGGTCTTTCAACCGTGGTATTCCATTGGCGGTACACACCGACGCGTTCAAAATACACACACTCTTACAAAACACAGCCACATTGGACAATTCCAAATACACACCTGATACACATACACACACCACTCACACACACCACTCCCACACACCCAATACAATATAAAACATACACCCATATCACCCACAAACCCCTACGACCACAATTACCGAGAGAAGGCCAGAGAGAGACATTACAAACTACTGACAAGCATCCACAGGCACACAATACCATCACCCACAGAACTTCCACGCACCTCACACAACACACCACTAAATATCACCACACTTATCACCACACACACCACCCCACACATCACTCACAACACCCCATGCCACGGCAAGACATCCCAGGTTCTCTGAGGAGGAGCTCAGGGTCATGGTGGAGGAAATCATCCTGGTAGAGCCACAGCTATTCAGATCACAGGTGCAGCACACCTCCATAGCTAGGAAGATGGAGCTATGGTGAAGTATCGTGGACAGGTTCAACGCAGTGGGACAGCACCCAAGAAATAGGGATGACATCAGGAAGAGATGGAACGACCTACGGGGGAAGTTGCATTCGTGGTCTCAAGACACCACCTTGCGGTTCAGCGGACTGGCGGCGGACCCCCACCTCCTCTCCCACAACTAACAACATGGGAGGAGCAAGTCTTGGCAATTCTGCATCCGGAGGGCCTCACAGGAGTAGATGGAGGAATGTACTCTGGTAAGTCAAATCTTTACTATTACAGCCCCCACCCTACCTGCATGCCATCACATACCCCCACCCTCACCCACACCCCATCACTCCAACTCTTCACAAATGTCCCAATATCACAAACCACCCATCCCAACACCAAGCCCTGCTTGCAACAACAAAGCATGGACACCCATCACCAAAGCATGGCCACTGCACATACCCACACCCCCCCCCTAAACCACCATCAAACAAGGTCCCACACAGGAATGCAAGCACTGGGGTACACGGTCACCCACCTATTGCACACCATGCCACACACATATGTAATAAAAATCCTTTTATACCCCTGCAGGACCCCTATCCAAGTCACAGGACAGGAGGGTCCACGCATGTCCACACCACCAACAGAAGAGGCCCACAGTGATGACAGCAGCTCTGCCCAACTGGATCTAGATGACCAGCCCGGCCCATCGGGGACCTCTGAACAGCCGCTTCCCCTGACACAGTCACAGGCCACTACAGAGCTTCCCCCCACTGGAAACACCAGCACAGTACACACCCAGCGGGACCATACATCTGTCCCCAGGATATGTCAAGCAGCAGTGTGTCCACCACTACAGGAAACCCAGGCTAACCCACCACCCCAATAACAACAGGGACCTGGGGGCAGTGGTATTGGGCACACGGTCCAGGGGACGGAGGCCCAGGAACACGGAACTGGGAGGGCTACTGTGCGACAGGGGGAGGACAGGCCAAGGGAACCCACTCTCCACGAGGCCCTCTCCTCCATCATGGGAGCCTACCACCACTCCCAAGAGACGATGGCAACGGTACTGGCCAAGTTTCAGGAGACCCAGCGCCTGCAGGTGGAACAGTATTTGGGCTTCAGGGAGGAACTCAGAACCATCAATTCCACCCTGGGCACCATTGTAGGGGTGCTGAAGGAAGTACTGAACACCAGGAGGGACACTGTGGCACAACAAGGGGCCCCTGACACTAGCAGGGACGATGAACTGCCCACCACCTCCGCCGGCGCTAGTGGACAGGACGCCCCGCCACAGGACCAGCACCCCACCCCCTGCAGAGGGAGAACCACCCAACAAACGGTCCTTGAGATCCAGGACAAAGACAGAGAACAATGCCAAGACCCCAGCCAAGAAATGAGACCACCCTGAATGTCATCTTCCTGTCCCACTTTGTCACCCTATCCATCCTCAAGCTGCCCCAGCTCCACTTCCTATGCCCATTTGGGCAATGCACCTGTGAGACTAATAGACTGGACTCTGCCATGGACATTCCTCCACCATCACCCCTCACCATTTTTCAACACCCTCCAATATTGAGCACTTAAATAAACACCCTTGAAGCACAAAACAATCTGGAGTCAGTCTGTGATTTTGAAATAGTGTATTAGCAATTACAGTGACAAAATGCTCTTTCAATTGTAATTTCAACATAACTATGTCACAGAGCTCTAGTCCATGAGGAAACAAAGCAGATGTCACACTGCGGGACCCACATCTGTGAAATCATAAGGGAAAGGGACAACTCAGTGACCATACACTGGGTGAAAACGACAGACAGTAGAGAGGTAGTAGTGTTAAAGTACATGTAGTAGGCAGGTCTGTATTCGTACCTGTGTCTCACTGGAATTATTGAAGGATCACTGAGTTCCTGTTGTCCATGTCCTCTTCTTCTGCTTCCTCGTCTTCACTGTCCACAGACTCCACAGCTGCAATAACACCGCCATCTGGACCATCCTCCTGCAGAAAAGGCACCTGTCATCGCAAAGCTATGTTGTGAAGCATACAGCAGGCCACGATGATCTGGCACACCTTCTTTGGTGAGTAGAATAGGGATCCACCTGTCATATGGAGGCACCTGAACCTGGCCTTCAGGACTCCGAAGGTCCACTCTATAATCCGCTGAGTTTGCCCATGGGCCTCATTGTAGCGTTCCTCTGCCCTTGTCCTGGGATTCCTCACTGGGGTCAGTAGCCATGACAGGTTGGGGTAACCAGAGTCACCTGCAAATGGCGAGGGACAACTGTTAGACACACGCTAACCTGTAGGGATACCCCCAGACCCAGACAACCATTCCCACTGTCTTGCTTCCAGGTGCTCACCTAATTGCCACACACAGTGCCTCTGGAGTTGACCCATCACATAAGAGATGCTGCTGTTCCGCAGGATGTAGGCTTCATGCACTGATCCAGGGCACTTGGCATTAACATGGAATATGTACTGGTCTGCCAAACACATCATCTGCACATTCATGGAATGATAACTCTTCCGGTTTCTGTTCACCTGTTCACTCCTGCGGGGGGTACCAAAGCCACATGTGTCCCATCAATGGCACCTATGATGTTGGGGATATGTCCCAGGGCATAGAAATCACCTTTCACTATAGGCAAATCCTCCACCAGAGGGAAAACGATGTAGCTCCGCATGTGTTTCAGCAGGGCAGACAACACTCTGGACAACATGTTGGAAAACATAGGCTGGGACATCCCTGATGCTATGCCCACTGTTGTTTGAAATGACCCTCTTGCAGGAAATGGAGTACTGAGAGCACCTGCACTTGAGGGGGGATTCCTGTGGGATGGTGGATAGCTGACATCAGGTCTGGCTCCAGCTGGGTACACAGTTCCTGGATTGTGGCACGGTCAAGACTGTAGGTGATGATCACATGTCTTTCCTCCATTGTCGACAGGTCCACCAGCGGTCTGTACACCGGAGGATGCCTCCATCTCCTCACATGTCCCAGCGGACGGTGCCTATGAAGGACAACAGTGAGCACAGAGTCAACCAATCCAGAGGTACGTACCCACGGCTTACAAAGAACACAAATCATAATCCGAAAAGTGGCCTGTATGTGTGTTGAGGCTAGACCTAGGTATGTGTGACACAGTTAGAAATTAAGCCATGTGGATCCCTGAAATGGCAGCTGCCTGACCTGTAAAGTGAGACAATGGGATGTGAGGTAACTGAGCTGGCGTTGTACACCGTCGCGGTAGGCGGTCGAAGACCGCGGCGCAATGCTGCATTGGTTAACATTGGACCCTATGGGTCCCAGGAGCCAATGACGATGTACGCCGGCGGTGACAGTACGCACTGCTGCGGACGTAACCGCCATTTTCTATCTGTTCAATCACTCGATACCTGATCTTCGACAGGAGAGGACCTACACTGCAAGTGCTGCTGTGACCTCGGTCTGGAAGAGACAATGGCTCGAGTGTCTGGGGAAAGGGCCCCTGCCTTCATATCGGAGGAGTTGGAGAAACTTGTGGATGGGGTCCTCCCCAGTACATGCTACTCTACGGTCCTCCAGACAAACAGGTAAGTACACTGGGAGCATGCTGTATGGGCTATGCCTGTGTGGAGAGGGGTGGATGAAAGATGGGGGGGTGATTGAGGCGTGCATGAAACGACGATGAGTGCATGTGCCACATGGCAGGGGTAGGGATGGGGGCCAATGACTGTGATGGTGCATTTGGTAATAACATTTCTTTTCCCCCTGTAAAATTCATGTAGGTCAGCGCCCACCAGAAAAAAGATATTTGGCGTGCCATCGCCAAGGACGTCCAGACCCTGGGGGTCTACCACAGACGGAGCACCCACTGCCATAAGAGATGGGAGGACATTCGCCGCTGGAGCGAGAAGACGGCGGAGGCTCAGCTGGGGATGGCCTCCCAACGTAGGAGGGGTGCCTGTCGCACCATGACCCCCCTGATGTTCGGATCCTGGCGGTGGTGTACCCGGAGTTGGATGGGTGCTTGGGGGCATCACAGCAGCCACAAGGGTGTGAGTACACTCTCATCCTTCTGATTTTGCGCGCAGCGGAGGTGTCTGGGTGGGGGAGGCGGGCTGTGGGTTTCCCTAGGCCAGGGCGAGTTTAGTAGGCAAGGTGCCTCCGTAAGGCAGGCTATGTGGCACCCCACCCCACCTCTGTACAGTGCCAAGTGCACCTAGTCATGCTCCTGTGTCATCTATGTGTGCAGATGTCATCCATAGCCTTGTAGGCCATGTCCCAGGGATTGAACAGTGGAGCCCAAGAGCGCGGCGTAGTGCAGGGGGCTTCTGTGTCTGTTGTGTCCGCCAACGGTAGCGGTAATGCATATACTCAACATGTCTTTCTTCTGTCATCCCCCCCTTTTTGTGGTCTCCCTGTTCTAGTGTGCATTAGCATAATCAGGCGGAGGAGCAGTGGCACCGGAGCAGGAGGGAGCTGCATCCCACATGGCCCTGGAGGGTGACAAAACAGAGTCTGATTTCACCAGTGGGGCGGAGGGCGAGGGGAGCTCCACGGTGGGGACAGGAGCTGACACCAGTGACAAGGACTTGTCCTCTGATGGGAGCTCCCTTGTGGTGGCAGCAACATCTGTGCCCCCCGCATCTACAGGTACAGCCGCCACCCCCACTGCCAGCACCGCCCTCCCAGCAGCCCCTCAGCCTTTGCCCTGTGCCCGCTCACCCAGGAGGGTGGGCATCACCTTCGCCCCAGGCACTTCAGGCCCTGCCCCAGTCACCCCTGCTGCCCTCAGTGAGGAGGCCATTGACCTCCTCAGGTCCCTCATTGTTAGGCAGTCTACCATTTTGAATGCCATCCAGGGTGTAGAAAGGCAGTTGCAACAAACAAATGCATTCCTGGAGGGCATTCATTCTGGTCAGGCGGACCTTCAGCAAGCTTTTCAGAGTCTGGCCTCAGCACTGATGGCAGCCATTGTCCCTGTCTCTAGCCTCCCCCCTCCAACTTCCTCCACCCAGACCCAATCCCCTGTACCTCAGCCTATCCCAAGCACACCTTCAGACCAGAATGCACACACGTCAACACACAAGAGAAGCTCAGGCAAACATAAGCACCACACATCCCACAGGCACTCACGCAAGCATCACACACATGCAGACACACCAACATCCACTGCCTCCACTGTGTCCCCCTCCTCCTCGTCTCCCTCGTCCCTCCCAGTCTCGTCTACACTCGCACCTGCATGCAGTACATCTACAGCCACTACTGCCATCACGAGCACACACACCACCACACCCCGCTCACATGCAGTCACCACCCCCACTACCATTCACAAGTCCCCTGTGTCCTCTCCCAGTGTGTCTGTGACGCCACCTCCTAAGATACAGAAACGCAGGCACACACCCACCCAACCGCCATCCACCTCACAATAGCCTCCAGCGCATGCACCTTCACCCAAAGTCACCAAACGAACACCTCCTACAACCACAACCTCTTCCTCCACTCCCAAACCCCCTCCAGCTACCCGTCCCAGTGTCTCCCAAAAACTTTTCCTGTCCAACCTTGACCTTTTTCCCACACCTCCCCCACCCCGTCCGTCTCCTAGGGCCCGACTCTCCAGGTCCCAACCTAGCACCTCAGCCACAACATCTCCAGGACCAGTGGTGCCTGTAGTCACCGGAATATGGAGTGCACAGGCCACCAGGGCAGCCAGTGTGGCACGGAGCCACAACACGGACAGTCCCCCACCTGTGAAGCATCAAAAGTTGGCCAGTGCCCGGCGGGAGAGGAGGAAGACTCCAACTACCAAAGCCACTCCCAGGCGTACAGGTGGGAGTGTGGAGTCAGCTGCGACACCTTCCAAGGTGGGGAAGGGCCACAAGAAAGTCAGCAGGTCTGGGAAGTGCAGCACGGTGGAGAAGACCACCATCAGCCCCGCTGCCCAGGAGCCCACCGCCATCATCCCCACTGCCCAGGAGGCCACAGCCAGCACCTGCCCTGCTGCCCAAGAGGCCACTGCCATCATCCCCATTGCTCAGGAGGCCACCGCCAGCACCTGCCCTGCTGCCCAAGAGGCCACCGCCATCATTTCCGCTGCCCAGGAGGCCACCTCTAGCACCTGCCCTGCTGCCCAAGAGGCCAACGCCATTATCCCCGCTGCCCAGGAGGCCACCGCCAGCACCTGCCCTGCTGCCCAAGAGGCCACCGCCATCATCCCCGCTGGCCCAGAGAGGACCGCCAGCATAAGCCCTGCTGGGCCAGACACGACCACCAGCAACAGCCCCGCTGGGCCAGAGAGGACCGCCAGTACCAGCCCCGCTGGACCAGAGAGGACTGCCAGCACCAGCCCCGCTGGGCTAGAGAGGACCACCAGCACCAGGCCCGCTGGGCCATGAAGGACCACCAGCACCAGCCCCGCTGGGCCAGAGAGAACCGCCAGCACCGGTCCCGCTGGGCTAGAGAGGACCGTCAGCACCAGCCCCACTGCGCCATGGAGGACCACCAGCAGCTGAGTCACTGCAAAGGAGCCCACCACCACAAGCACCGCTGAACAGGGCACCGCCACAACAAGCACTGCTGAACAGGGCACCGCTTCTACAAGCACCACTGAACAGGGCACCACCGCTACAAGCACCGCTGAACAGGGCACCACCGCCAAAAGCACCGCTGAACAGGGTACCGCCGCCACAAGCACCGCTGAACAGGGCACCGCCACCACAAGCACCGCTGAACAGGGCACCGCCGCCACAAGCACAGCTGAACAGGGTACCGCCGCCACAAGCACCGCTGAACAGGGCACCGCCACCACAAGCACCGCTGAACAGGGCACCGCCGCCACAAGCACCGCTGCACAGGCACCGCCGTCACAAGCACCACTGCCAAAGACACCACCACCACAAGCACCGCTGCCAAGGACACAGCCGCAACAAGCACTGCTGCAAAGGACACCGTCGCAACAAGCACCGCAGGCCCATGAGTGCCAAAAGCTCTGACGCTACTGAGGCAACCACGAGCAGGATGAAGCACTCTGGGCACAAAGCCCTCTCCAGAACCAGTGGAGATTGACATCCACTACCTCAGTCCTTGGCAGGATGAAGCACTCTGGGCACAAGGCCCCCTCCAGAACCAGTGGAGATTTACATCCACTACCTCAGTCCTTGGCAGGATGAAGCACTCTGGGCACAAGGCCAGTGGAGATTTACATCCACTACCTCAGTCCTTGGCAGGATGAAGCACTCTGGGCACAAGGCCCCCTCCTGAACCAGTGGAGATTTACATCCACTACCTCAGTCCTTGGCAGGATGAAGCACTCTGGGCACAAAGCCCCCTCCAGAACCAGTGGAGACTGTTATCCACTTGAGAGACTGTGGCTTTGCACTCCCCAGGATGGAACAGCAGGCAAACCACCCACTTGTGAGACTTGAGAGACTGTGGCTTTGCACTCCCCAGGATGGAACAGTGGGCAACCCACCCACTGTAGAGACTTGACCGACTGTGGCTTTGCACTCCCCAGGATACAGCAGTGGGCAAACCACCCACTGTGGAGACTTCAGAGACTGTGGCTTTGCACTCCCCAGGATGGAACAGTGGGCAACCCACCCACTGTAGAGACCTGAGAGACTGTGGCTTTGCACTCCCCAGGATAAATCAGTGGGCAAACCACCCACTGTGGAGACTTCAGAGACTGTGACTTTGCACTCCCCAGGATGTGGCCCCCTCATGGATTTGGCGTTGTGCACTCAACCGCCGGAGGTGCCCCCCCTTTCCCTCCCCCCGGAGATGCCTCTTTTATTGCTATCTGATGGCCCTGCAGTGTTCTCTCCGTCATGGTCGTGGATCTTGTGTGGGCCTCGCCCATACCGTGTGGGCTCAGTGTTCCACGAACTTCTATGGAGCACTACCTGGACTACTATTCTTGGTGTATATTTTGTTTATAGTGTATATATGTATATTTTTGAGTACTGGATTTTAATATATTACAATGGTTACACTAATTTCCTTTGGCCTTTGCATTCTTCCGGGGGGTGTTCGGGGGGATTTTTCCCTCCCCCCTGCCCTGTATCGTAGGTGCAGTACTCACTGTGGTCTTCGCCACCGGCGTTCGTGCTCCTGGTAGAGGAGCAAGAAGATAAGGGCTGGCAGGATCTGCAGCTCTAGTTCCATGGCGTCCGGATTCCTCGTGGGGTGTGTAGAGGTGAGCGTTTTCCCTTCGAAGTCCTGTTTCTGCCGTGTTTTTGTACACGCTGAACCCGCACCGGGAAAGGTGGCGGATTGGTAGGTTGTGATACTGTGGGCGGTACATTGTCCTCTGCCTGTCTGTTAGTGGTGACCGCAGTGCTGTTTGTTTGTACCGCCGTGGCGGTCGGAGTGTTAAAGTGGCTGTCTTTGTTGGCGTAATTCGAGTTGTTTTACCGCCGGTCTGTTGGCGGTCTTACCTCTGCTTTAACACCGTCCTCCAGGGTTGTAATGACCACCATAGTGTTGTGTTTCATTAAGCAGTTGTACATGTGCTTCACTGATAGAACATGTCTTTGTGGAGAGATGGATTTTTAACAAAAGTATTTTACATCCAGCATTTAACATGTGGAAGGATGTCAGTAGAAAGGTAATTTTGTTAGTAATGTCTATTTCTGGTACTGTTTGACTTGTAGAGGAGTGCCAGGGTAGATAGTGTGCTCTAATCAATCTGAACCATTCACTCTGCACTGACTAGTATGAGAAGGAGTTACTCTTTCATGAAAATACTACCACAATCAAAGTGAGTCCTGTTCAAATCTAGTAGTAAGACGTCTAGTGTTTGTCTAAAACCTTGTACTCTAATTCTTTAGTCTCTTCAAAAGTATCAGTATAGACCTTGCTTCTTATAAAGCTATTCATATACCATATTGTGTCAATAGAGATGCCTATGTGCAGCATTAAATTACTAATTAAGCCCTCTTACACCCAACCTATAACCTCTGACAGAGCTATAAGTAGAGAGAGATTTTTCTGATTGAAGGGAGCAATTCACTATGTATACAGTATGTCTACTACAAACTTCCTTCTCATTTTGAGTCAATCTTCACTATCCCTCATCTCTCAACTTGTATAATGTACTCCACAGGGGCTAGCGTTTGTCTGAGGCCTTGTACACATGCACTTTACTCTTTTCACACATAGCAGTAGACAGTTTTTTGTTTATAAATCAATGTAACACAGGAGGTGATAGCTTTCAAAGGTCTTCTACACAAAGTAATTGGTCTCTGTTGAGCTGACACTTAAAGAGACTGCTGTTACAAGGTAATATGAGATAGGATCGCTGTTTCATGAAACTGTATTATACAGAATGTATAGCAGATGTACGGAATGATTGTGCCTCCTTTCTCTGTCAATGCTTCTGCAAAGACCTCTACAAAGACATCTACAAAGACTGTGGCCCTCATTCCGACCCTGGCGGTTTCAAACCACCAGGGTGGATGGCAGAGGAAGCACCGCCAACAGGCTGGCGGTGCTTCCCGGGTCAGAAAAGGGGAACCAGCGGTTTCCCGCCGGTTTTCCCCTGGCCCAGGGAATCCTCCAGAGCCGCCATGGGGATTCCGACCCCCTTCCCGCCAGCCTGTTCCTGGCGGTTTACACCGCCAGGAAGAAGCTGGTGGGAACAGGTGTTGTGGGGCCCCTGGGGGCCCCTGCACTGCCCATGCCATTGGCATGGGCAGTGCAGGGGCCCCCTAACAGGGCCCCACAAAGATTTTCAGTGTCTGCTTTGCAGACACTGAAAATCGCGACGGGTGCCACTGCACCCGTCGCACCCCAGCAAATCCGCCGGCTCCATTCGGAGCCGGCTTCCTCTTTACAGGGGCTTTCCCGCTGGCCCGGCGGGCGATCTTTAGGAGATCGCCCGCCGGCCCAGCGTGAAAGTTGTAATGACTCCCGCGGTCATTTGACCGCAGTGCGGTCTTTTGGAGGTTTCCGCCCGGCGGGCGGCACCTGCCGCCCGCCGGGGTGGGAATGACCCCCTGTGTTCTTTCAGAGGAATTACTCGAAAAAGGATGTCTTACAGTACTGAGCTAAACACCTTATTCTCGAAGACAAAATATATTTTAGAGCTGGATGGCTTTCTCAGTAAAGACTTCACAGATAGCTCTCATTGTAAAGAAATGTCTCAACAGAGAGGCTATATTGTGATAAAAAAGCAGAAGCATTTAGCCTGTATACGCATATGAAAAGGCCCCCCCTTCTGAAACTGAACTATACAGAATCTGTGCAATGTTAAATTGTGATAATGAAAGGCCTACTGTTTCCCTTAATCCTTGTACATATATCCCTTATCCTTTTGAGAAGTGTTGCTGGACAGATAGCTCTTTTTGATCTGAACCAAACACCTTATTCACTGTGCAAAACATATTTTGAGAGATAGTGGTATATTATTAAATCCCTTGACACCCACCATTTAACCTGTTCAGGACTGTCAGGAGAGATGGTGTGTGTTAGACATGTGAAGGAGTAACACTGCATGGGCTTTTATAAGAGGGAATTACTCTTTCATTAAATAGTACCACAATCAAAGAGTAGCTTCCTGTCTAAATCTGATATTAGAGGACCTAGTGCTTGTCTAAAACCTTCTTCACTAACCCTTTAATTTCTTCAGAGGCATTAGTAGAAACCTTGCTGTCTGTAAACCCACTCGTATACCATGTTCTCTCAGAGGGCACACCTTTGTGTAGGGGTGAATTGCTCACTAAACCCTTCTGTGCCCAACCTTTAAACTATTTGTGAAGAGAGTATGTTCTGATTAAAGAGAGACAATTACTCTCTTTACAATTGTTTTATAAACCTCTCATTTACATCAAACTTTATTATCCCTCATCTGTCCCCTGCTAAAATGTAGAAGGACAAGGGCTAGTATATGTCTTTTACGCAGATGTTTTACTCTGTTTAAAGCTATCAGTAGATACCTTACCATTAATAAACCTGAGTAGCACAGAAGGTACTAGCTTTCTGAGTCATTACACAATAAGCAATTCATCTGTGTTGAGCTGTCATTTAGAGAGACTGCTGTTACTGGGTAGTATGAGATTAGGTCACCTTTTGCATTAAACTGTAAAATGCTGAGTGAAATGCTGAAATGTAATAACACAACTCTTATCTTTTATTTATTAGTAAGTACTCTTTAAGTAGCATAAATATATGTGTATTGTATGTTTTTTTCTGTAGTGTTTCCAGACAGTTAAAAATGCCAACAAAGCCGTAGAAGAAAAAGAAGAAAGAAACAACAGTACTACAAAGAAATCTCCAAACATCAAACAGATGCAGAAAAAGGAAATGATAATAAAAGAAAATTCATATCTAGTAAGCGTACCAAATGTTGTCTGTGCACCACACTAAAATGCAAGAAGATTGTACTTTGTAAGAGGTCCAGCTCTTCAGCTTCAAAAACAAAATGGTAAAAAAGTCAGTTCTGTAAAAAATTTCGTTCAGATGCAATACTTCAAACCTGAAAAGACTGAGATGATTGTGCAGAACAACACTGAAAATGTTAATACTAGTGCGGTCTTACATAATTTTAAAAAGAAAACTGATGTATTTGCAAGAGCAGCTGCAGAAATTCAAGATAAGGTGTGTGTTTTTTGCAAGTGAACTAATCACAAACCACAAGTAAAAAAACACGATTTTTGTGAAAAAAATAGAAAGGAGCGATCTAGTGCAGCGACTTAAACTTGCACTTTACTTGATTTCTGAAGATTTGTTTGACTATCAGTAAGCTAGATTGTCTGTAAATGATGTATTGACAAGATGGATGATAAAAAGTCAGCTAGAGGAATACATAACAAGTTGAATGTTTTTCCACGTCCTACTCAGTTTCAAAACCTAAATGTGAAGGAGACTGGTCTCATAGAAACAGTACATCCCTTCCAAGTCATTGTTAGCATGGAAACTAAAAAATAAGAAATTGCCTCTTTCTCAGCTACTAAAAGGGTTGAAAGATAAAGTTGTGTACTTGCCTTTGAATATTAAAGAGAATATTGAAACCAGAGAGGTAGATCGAGAAAAAGAAGAAACGTTAGTAGTTCTAATGAATGGAGTACCTATCAAAGAGAAACCCATTGGCAGGAACTAATCAGCATTGACAGGGTTAAGAGAGTCTTTCAGTACTTTAAAATAGAAAATTTATTTTACAAATATATTGATGTAGAAGAACAAGTTATTTGCCTTAAAACAGAAAGTTCCACACCAGATCCTTCTGCTCAGTTTGAAAAGGTTGATTTAAGTGAAGCAGAAGACATACATTAACATTACAGCATTCAACCATATATTCCAGAGTTATGATGGGTAATGATTTAGAATTATACCAAATGAAGCAAGCACAAGGAGAACCTGTAAGTGTGTGAGGAAAGAGCTTAGACACATTGGGGGTCATTCCAAGTCTGGCGGGCGGCGGAGGCCTCCCGCCAGACTTCCCCCCTCCGAAATACCGCTCCGCGGTGAGAAAGACCGCAGAGGGTATTCTAAGTTTTTCCCTGGGCTGGCGGGCGGTCGTACATATGTTGTTTTAGTGTATGTGTCACTGGGATCCTGCCATCCAGGGCCCCAGTGCTCATACGTGTGCCCTGTATGTGTTCCCTGTGTGATGACTAACTGTCTTACTGAGGCTCTGCTAACCAGAACCTCAGTGGTTATGTTCTCTCTGCTTTCTAAATTGTCGCTAACAGGCTAGTGACCAATTTCACCAATTCACATTGGCATACTGGAACACCCTTATAATTCCCTAGTATATGGTACTGAGGTACCCAGGGTATTGGGGTTCCAGGAGATCCCTATGGGCTGCAGCATTTCTTTTGCCTCCCATAGGGAGCTCTGACAATTCTTACACAGGCCTGCCACTGCAGCCTGAGTGAAATAACCGCCACGTTATTTCACAGCCATTTACCACTGCACTTAAGTAACTTTTAAGTCTCCTATATGTCTAACCTTCACCTGGTGAAGGTTGGGTGCTAAGTTACTTAGTGTGTGGGCACCCTGGCACTAGCTAAGGTGCCAGCACATCATTCAGGGCAAATTCCCCAGACTTTGTGAGTGCGGGGACACCATTACACGCGTGCACTATACATAGGTCACTACCTATGTATAGCGTCACAATGGTAACTCCGAACATGGCCATGTAACATGTCTAAGATCAAGGAATTGTCACCCCAATGCCATTCTGGCATTGGGGAGACAATTCCATGATCTCCCGAGTCTCTAGCACAGACCCGGGTACTGCCAAACTACCTTTCCCGGAGTTTCGCTGCAGCTGCTGCCAACCCCTCAGACAGGTTTCTGCCCTCCTGGGGTCCAGCCAGGCCTGGCCCAAGAAGGCAGAACAAAGGACTTCCTCAGAGAGAGGGTGTTACACCCTCTCCCTTTGGACAAAGGTGCCAGGGCTGGGGAGGAGTAGCCTCCCCGACCTCTGGAAATGCTTTGATGGGCACAGATGGTGCCCATCTCTGCATAAGCCAGTCTACACCGGTTCAGGGATCCCCCAGCCCTGCTCTGGCGTGAAACTGGACAAAGGAAAGGGGAGTGACCACTCCCCTGACCTGCACCTCCAAGGGGAGGTGCCCAGAGCTCCTCCAGCGTGCCCCAGACCTCTGCCATCTTGGATTCAGAGGTGTGCTGGAACACTGGACTGCTCTGAGTGGCCAGGGCCAGCAGGTGACATCAGAGACTCCTTCTGATAGGCTCTTACCTGTGTTACTAGCCTATCCTCCTTCCTAGGTAGCCAAACCTCCTTTTCTGGCTATTTAGGGTCTCTGCTTTGGGGAATTCTTCAGATACCGAATGCAAGAGCTCACCAGAGTTCCTCTGCATCTCTCTCTTCACCTTCTGCCAAAGGATCGACCGCTGACTGCTCAGGACGCCTGCAAAACTGCAACAAAGTAGCAAAGACGACTACTGCAACCTTGTATCGCTGATCCTGCTGCTTTCTCGCCTGTTTCCTGGTGGTGCATGCTCTGGGGGTTGCCTGCCTCCTTTCTGCACCAGGAGCTCTGAAGAAATCTCCAGTGGGACGACGGAATCTTCCCCCTGCAACCACAGGCAACAAAAGACTGCATCACCTGTCCTCTGGGTCCCCTCTCAGCACGACGAGCGTTGTCCCTGGAACTCAGCAACTCTGTCCAAGTGACTCCCACAGTCCAGTGACTCTTCAGTCCAAGTTTGGTGGAGGTAAGTCTTTGCCTCCCCACGCTAGACTGCATTGCTGGGTACCGCGTGATTTGCAGCTGCTCCAGCTCCTGTGCATTCTTCCAGGATTTCCTTTGTGCACATCCAAGCCTGGGTCCCCGACACTCTAACCTACAGTGCACAACCTTCTGAGTTGTCCTCTGGCGTCGTGGGACTCCCTTTTCTGACTTTGGGTGGACTTCAGTTCACTCCTCTTGTAAGTGCCTGATCCGGTACTTCTGCGGGTGCTGCCTGCTTCTGTGAGGGCTCCCTGACTTGCTGGGCGCCCCCTCTGTCTCTTCATCCAAGTGGCGACATCCTGGTAAATGCTGGGCCACAGCAGCACCCAAAAACCCTAACCACAAACCTTGCAGCTAGCAAGGCTTGTTTGCGGTCTTTCTGTGTGGGAATACCTCTGCAAGCTTCTTCACGACGTGGGACATCCATCCTCCAAAGGGGAAGTTTCTAGCCCTCTTCGTTCTTGCAGAATCCACAGCTTCTACCATCCGGTGGCAGTTTCTTTGCAACCTCAGCTGGCATTTCCTGGGCATCTGCCCTCTCTCGACATTGTCGTGACTCTTGGACTTGGTCTCCTTGTTCCACAGGGACTCAGGTCCGGAAATCCACTTTGGTTGCTTTGCTGGTGTTGGTCTTCCTTGCAGAAACCCACTATCATGACTTCTGTGCTCTCTGGGGATTATATGTGCACTTTACACCTACTTTTCAGGGTCATGGGGTGGGCTATTTTTCTAACCCTCACTGTTTTCTTACAGTCCCAGTGACCCTCTACAAGCTCACATAGGTTTGGGCTCCATTTGTGGTTCGCATTCCACTTTGGAGTATATGGTTTGTGTTGCCCCTATACCTATGTGCTCCTATTGCAAACCACTGTAACTTTACATTGTTTGCATTACTTCCTTTTGCTATTACTGCATATTTTTGGTATTGTGTATATATATATCTTGTGTATATTTGGCATCCTCATACTGAGGGTAGTCACTTAGATACTTTTGGCATATTTTCATAAAAATAAAGTTATTTTTAGTATATCTGTGTATTGTGTTTTCTTATGATATTGTGCATATGACACCAGTGGTATAGTAGGAGCTTTGCATGTCTCCTAGTTCAGCCTAAGCTGCTCTGCTATAGCTACCTTCTATCAGCCTAAGCTGCTAGAAACACCTCTTCTACACTAATAAAGGATAACTGGACCTGGTACAGAGTGTAAGTACCCCTTGGTACCCACTACAAGCCAGGCCAGCCTCCTACAAGGCCAGAGCCTGAAAAGGTCTCTGTAGGGCAGACACAGCACCGTGAATGCAATCCCCTGGATGGCATTGACAATGGTTGTCTGCCTACAGAGATGGTTCTCAGGAGGTCAATATCGTCCTCTGTGAGGGCAGCAGGGCTGACTGGGGCAGGGGAGGAGGTACCTGGGGCCCACCTTTCTGGGTCAGCGGGCACGGGCAACTCGGTGGGGAGCAGAAGGGAGGGTGGTGATGGAATGGGGGGTGGCGGAAGATATCACTGTAGTGGTGTGGCCACTAAGGTCCGCCACCACCGGGGAGCCCCCATCGGAGGAGGTCTCGGAGTCACTACCTCCAGTGGCAGTTGCCTCCCCCGTCGTACTCCCCTCACCCTCCCACCCCTTGGTCCCCTGGGTGTCGAATGTCTCTGCCTCCGAGGGTCTGTGGGCTGCTGCTTCCCCACTTGCTGGTGCCTCAGCTCCCTTGCCAGATGTTGCTGCTGTACCAAACCAACACAAGAGAACAGGGATGGGGAGAAAAAACAGGAGAGACACTTGTAAATAGCTGGATGGTGGTACATAATGGCCAGACATACACCCACCCAGAAGACACACCCAACAATCTGCACTGTTCACTATGCCCATGGCCATGCCCCTGACTACTGACCAGAATACTGCTCTACACCCATCCCGGGACTCCCTAAGTAGGCGACGTGTGGGAGACCTGACAAAAACACTCCTACGCCCTTTGGGGACCATAATGAACATGAACACCAGCCAGAGTCCCTGCCTCTAAGCAGCTTGAACCCTAATGCACAAACAGACATCATTCCAGACTGAAGTCTGTGACATGAGTACTCACCCCCTTGTGACTGATGTGCAGCCTTCAAGGGCCCATCCAGGTCTGGGTATGCCACCGCCAGTATACGTCGCATGAGGGGGGTCAGTGCCCGACAGGCACCCCTTCCACGTTGGGAGGACTTACCCAGCTGGGCTTCACAGATCTTACACGCCCAGAGCTGCAGGTCCTCCCACCTCTTTCTGCAGTGGGAGCTCCACCAGTTGTAGACCCCCAGGGTTCGCACCTCCTGGATGATTTCATGCCAAAGTGCCCTCTTCTGGTGGGCACTGACCTAAAAGGGTGACACAGATATGGAACACAGAGGTCAGGCACTTGCAAGATAGGTACAGCTGGTTAATTATCCACTATGGTACGGACAGTACTCTCAGACTTACAGGCCATACGCATGCAGCATGCCATGCACCACAGCCCATGCAGGCTCAGAGGTACACACATATGTCCATTCAACACCATCTATTACACCCAAACAGTGCCCCCCAAACCCAGACTCACCTGTACCTCTGGCTGTCTGTACAGTTTTGCATACAGGGGCAGGACCCCATCCACTAGCCTCTCCAGTTCCTCCTAGGGAAGGCCGGGGCCCTTTCCCCTGCAACGCGAGCCACATACATTGCCAGAGGCAAGCCACAGCAGTACACACAGTGGAGTACCTTTTCCGCATGAGATCAGGGAGTCAAGTGAATAATAGATGATGAAATTGCATACATACCTCGGCGGTGTGCACTGTCAACACCGGCGGCGATCATGATACGCCAGGATTCCCCATTGGCATCCATGTGTAAACACCACCTTATGCTGTGACTTCAACCGCTAGCGGTATAAGGTCACCTCCACAACAAAAGGCCTGGATTACAGTGGGCAGACATTTTGGCAGTATCTACGCATATATGAATAATAATGTGCACAATGCAGGCCCTACTAGCCAGATGAATCAGCTATGCATGTGACCATTCTGTAATATACCACACATGATAAAAACTGTTCCCTCATTGAGGTGTAGATGTAGATCTGTCAAGAAGCAGTTAATGTTGAGTCACTACAATGAAATATGCAGTGCACACTTTATGAAAATGTGTGTCTATGCATGTATGTTCATCACACCTTTTTTATACCCCTTGTAGGTACCGACCCTTGTGGGAGGAAGGGCACCGTCGGTGTACAGACCACTTGTGGATATGAGGACCATGGTGGAGCATCAGATCATAATCAATTACAGACTCACACATGCAACAATTCAGGAACTTTGTGCTTTACTGGATCTTGCACTAACTCCGGGAAATCGTAATCAGCAAGCCAATGTTCAGCGTGGTACTGACAAGATTTCTAAATGCATTTGTATGACACCTGCAGTCCTATGTGAGGATTTCCCAACGTACTAACCTCTCTGCCATCAAGTCTGAATTCTATGCCTTTGACAACATACCCCATCTGATAGGTACCATCAATAGCACCCACATTCCAATCATCCCCCCAAGAGTCAGTGAACAGGTGTACAGAAACAGAAATAACTTTCAGTCCATGAACATCCAATTGGTATGTACTACAGACCAGTACATCTCACATGTGAATGCCATGTTCCCAGGTTCAGTCCATGATTCTTTTGTGTTGAGGAACAGTAGTGTGTCACAGAGGATGGAACAACTCCAAGAGGACAGAGGGTGGATCATAGGTAAGTGTGTCTGTCAGTACCTGACACATAGCAGACAGCCAGGCTGTCTGACTAAGGGGCTTAACAATAACTACTCTGTATTGCACCTTTTTCTAGGTGATTCTGGCTATCCAAACTTGCGTTGGCTCCTGACACCAGTGAGCAATCCCCAGACAGATGCAGAGAGGAATTATAATGAGGCCCATGGACGTACTAGGAGGGTGATAGAGCGCACAATAGGTTTCTTGAATGCTAGATTTTGTTGTCTACATATCTCTGGGGGTTCCCTGGCCTATGGGCCTGAGAAGGTGTGTAGAATAGTGGTGGACTGATGCATGCTGCACAACGTGGCAGTGAGACATTCTATCCCCCTCGTGGAGGGTGCTGTGTGTCCTGACCAGCTACCTCAGAAAGGTGAGGAGAGTGATGGTGATGATGAGGAAGGGGAAGATGTCAATTCCAGGACCCAACTGATACAACTCTACTTCCAGTAACTGTGTGGGACTTTGGGCTGACATTGGGGTTTGTGACACATATTTTCAGTGTGCTCAGTCATATGGGGGGGGGTTGAAAATGATAGGTGAAACATGGTCCAGTTCTGCATGGTACAGATTGATATTTTCTGCATTTACTTAGGGCCCACATTAAGGCACACAGGACTCCCTTCATGCAAAGATTTGACAATAAAGTAGTTATCAGCCAGTTGCATCCATACTTCACTTTGTTCACAATTTAACACAGGGGACAGTGTTACAGGTGTGATATGTGTTTTATCGGTTGCAGGGAGTGAATAGTGCTATTTACAGTGATGGCAAGTCGTAAGGGATGGATGTCCTCAAAGCCATCATGGTGGCAGCCTTGTTGGTAGTATTGATGGGTCCATCTTTTCTTACATTAGTTCATATTGCCTCTTAGCAATTTGTGGTGGCTAATTGAGTGGGATGGTTGCTGGGCAGATAGTTGCTGAGTTACTTCTTAAAAGGGGCCTTGTTCTTTGCTGGGGTTCCAGTGCCATATCTTGGCCTGAGGGTCCATTTTGGGGCCTGCTCTTGATCTCGAGAGGATGACATGGTAGGCCCTTAGGTTTCCTGTGAGGGAAGTTCCTGGGATGTTTCTGCTGATGGTGTAAGGTGTAATCTCATGGTGGGTGTCCGGGGCTGTAGTGGGGGCCTCCAGTCCTGTGTTGGTGTCAGACTGTATTTGTACCAGCTGCAGCAGTGCTCCTTGTATGGTGGCCATTGTGGCGTTGTGCTGTTTCCACTGCTCCATGGCCTGTTGGTGGTGTTCCTGCTGCATCCTCTGACTGTGCTCCAGGGTGGACACTATCTGTGCCAACCTGTCATGGGTATGCTGGTAGTCCCCCAATACCTCTGATATCACGTCCTGGGCTGCTGCATCCATCCTGTGGCCTCCCCCCTGACCCACTGAGACCCTGACACTTTCCCTTGCCCCCTTGTGCCTGTGTCCCCTGCACAGGTCTGGCAGTACCACTTGTACTGGGGCCCTTGCCTTCTTGCATGTTGGGAGTGGGAGACTGTGGCCTCTGTACCTGTGTTCCACCAGTCTGTGGCCTGGATACACTGGTGTGGGGACGCTTGCCCTGGGCTGCTGGTCTTGACTGGGTGGTAGGGGTGACAGTCGTTTCATGGGTGAGGCTGCTGCATGGTGTCAGTCCAGGACTGTGTGAGGGCCCTGCCTGCTAATCAGTGTCCAAGGATCCTTCACCAGTGTCCTGTGAGGTGCCTTTGGCTCCCTGGGGGGCACTGGCACTCCTTGTCCCGTCTGTTAGGGTGGCATGGGTAGTGGTTACTGTTGGGGGACATAGACATGTCTGTTAAAGCTGCATGAACGTTTGGGGTGAACAGAACTGGGTTATTTTGTGCTGGGGTTACTTTTCAGTGGCCTTTGTGAGGTGGACACTGCATTTAGCTTCGACTGTAGGGTTGCATTGTGGTGGGGGGTGCCATTCCATTGTGGGTACTTGCAGGGGTAGGTGGCTGTGCACAAGGGGAGGGATGTGTGCCTGTTAGTTTATGGCCATGCAGGGGGGTGGATTTAGTGGCTGTTGCCTGGGTGGGGTATTGGTCCTGGTGGGTGTGGGTGGGGTGGGGTAGTGCATTTATTACAGGTATGGTGTATATGTGGTTCATGCTGATAACTTACCTGAGTCCATTCCTCCCTTGAGTCCAGTGAGTCCCTCAGTGTGCAGGATGGCCAGTACCTTTTCCTCCCAGTCTGTGTATTCTGGTGGTGTTGGTGGCGGTCCTCCCCCAGTCTTCTGGACTGCTATGTGGTGCCTTAATGCCATGGCCCTGACCTTCCCCCGCATCTCTTTCAGATGTCGTCCCTGGTGCGTAGATGGTGTCCCACTGCATTGACCCTGCTCACAATGGTCTGCCATAGCTCCATCTTCCTTGCAATGGGTGTGTGCTGCACCTCAGCCCCGGATATTTGTGGTTCCACCTCTATCATGGTCCTTAATTCCATTTCTGTGAAGCGTGGATGTTTGGGGGGGACATGATTTGTGTGGTGAATGGTGTCAGGGCTAGCAACGCGGTGAGGGTGCTCTTCTGTGGGTCGGTGTTTATCTCATGGATGGTGGCATTCGGTGTCTGCCTCTGGAGCTCTGTGTCTTCTTGGCCTGGTGTCATTGCAAAGGATTGTTGGGTATGTCTAGGGGTGTTTTATGGGGTTCTGGATGTGTGTCAGGTGTGTGGGTTGCACGCTTCTCCAATGTGTGCATTTCTTGCTGTTAAGTCCACTTGCCGCCCGTGGCGGTCGGAACCGCCAATGGTCATCCGGCCTCCACTGTCCGACAAGGTGATTTGTGCATCATTATTTGGAGGGCGGGATGTGGGTGTGCTCGGCGGTGGCGGGGTGGGCAGGTCCGGGGTTCCAGCCAACAGGGTCATGGCGGGGAGTGGTGGTCTGGTGATTTTTGGCGGGGTTGGGATTTTGGCTTATTATATGCCGGGTTTCCATTCACCGCCAACGGCGGACTTCTATTCACTGGCGCCACAGCGGTCGGCGGTGTTTCCCATCGTGTTCAGAATGACCGCCTGAATTCTCACAATTTGCTTGCCACTTCAAATGGTATCACCAATAAATGACTGCGCCAAATTAGGTCAATTCTTTGCTGCACTAAAAACCAAAACATATGGAACACCGCCACTTGCTGTTTTACCAGAAGTGCTCAAACAAATTCAAAATGAATATGGAGCTGTCCCGGCCATGGATTTGGGGATTAAATTATTTGGCAATTTTTCCACAGTACCCTTAATTATTTTAGGAAGTACTAAAGGGGAAGCAGCTTCATTGGCAATACACCAACAACGCGTGCAAGTTCCACTAGTAAATCAGGAATGTAAGCTATTAAAAAGTATTTCAGAAACCCATACTAGTAAAGATTGTGATAATTTAGGTGCCAGATAAAATAAGGCACAGTTTAATGGTCGTTCTGAATAGGACAATACCAAGCAAGCACTAGAGTCTTCTAAAAACACTGTGATAAAAAAAATAAAAATAAAAAAAAACTCATAATAAAGAAAAAACAAAATCATGGGGCTATTCTCTACTCCTGAAGTCCTCTGAAAGGCCCTGCAACCTGCACATCCGAGATTCACAGATACATCCTGACAGGTATTTTCTTGTTCCTTTCAGGACACATCTGACAAACAGAGTAGAGAGGTGGGCATTAAGAATGTGGGCAGAAGAATATATGAAACCAATAAAGGACGCTGCAAAGGTCACAATAGTTTGCCAGAATCTTCAAGTTTCTGGATGCGAAAGCAATTTATGACTACATAGAAGTAGAAACCCCAGACCTTTGAATCACACCTCCAGCTAGTCTGTATAATCTAAATATACAACTTGAGAGTGACATAAAGTGCACAGTTAAGGCACTTTTTGGAGAACATTTAACACTAAGGTATGAAATTCTCTTGGCTGAAAAGGATTGTCCACCATCGTTTGTTTGATCTTTCACACAAGGGGAAGATATCATTTTAAAAATGTTCTCAGTCCTAGTTCCCAATCAAGTAAAATAATTATGGCACAGACTGGGCTCTTGCACAAGCTCTGGCATTGTACCACAAACATACAGGCTGAAATGAAGAATCACCTTATCATCTAATTCCTATATATCTATATGCCTGAAAGTACAACAACAATACTAAATAAAGTATGAGCTCCGGTGAGAGAACTTCTCTCACAACTCGCGTACCAGGGAGTAATTGAACCTTATGTATCTCCCATAAAGATCTCATTATTCTTTTTGGCGAAGCCGGATCATTCCTATAGAATTGTCTTAGATAGACATTTAAATAGTCAAACACACACATTTGCAATGCAAAATTTACACAGCATGGCTCTAATGAACAAAATAGTAGCAAAACAACCCCGGACATTTACAGTGGATATTCCTGCCAAAGTCTAGCACCTGCAAGCAGAGATGTAAGCACCTTTTCCACGTTAGGCTCTCAGCGTCACTTTTGTCAACTCCCTCAAGAGTAAAAGAACAGTCCTGGACTGTGTGCTGGCTGAGTAACATTAATATTTCATTATACTGAATAAGAAGCATTGTCCTATTCTCATGATATACATCTATGGGACGATAACTTAAACAGACATTTTGCCCAGGTAGATTGCATTGTTTTGGGATTTACTGAACGTGGCTACAAATCTTTCAGGAAAAGAAAAAATGCTTTCCTCAGTGTCCTATTTTTGGGAAACAAACAAGCAAATGAGCGAAAGGGCGTGGCACCACACTTCCTAGAAAAGTATGGTCAATTACAACCACCAAATCCAATTAAAAAATTGAAGTCCCTTTTAGGATTCTTTCATTTTGGCAGAACTTACATTCCACACTATGCACAATGCATAAAACCATTGCATGTTTAATTGGTTCAGATTTTTCCAGTAAGTACTGGACTACAGAACATATACTAATACTCAGATCACTACAGACTGACATGCCTGCTGCACAACATCTACACCACCTGTAAACCAATCAAATGTAGGCCCTAATTTCGATCCTGGCAGTCGGTGGTAATTTGGGGAAAGGTACTGCCAACAGGCTGTCAGTCCCTTTTCTCAAATTATGACATTGCCAGTTTGGCACAAGCCAAATTGCCAATGTACCACTCCATCCGCCAGGGTGGTACTGGCCGCTGGGCTGGAGACTTCAGTCGCCATCCCGGCGGCCATCACGATCCCACCGTCGGGATTATTACCCCACCTACCGCCATGGTTTTCATGCAATGGTACCCCCACGAACACCATGCACTATCATCAAATTACCGGCAGGGTCGTAATGAGGGCCATTGTGTCTCCTGCAATTGACATCATGCAAACTGACATATCTTTTACAACATGGGTTGAGTCAGTGAGTTCCATTGTGCATTTGGGGTGCATATTGTAAGTATTAACGGGAAACTGTGCTCCCTGGTAGAAGAAACAGCTAGTAGTAGCCAAGACGATGCTTAACTTAAACAAGTTAGCTAAATTGCCTTTGACTGTAATGGAGATACTATCAGGCAGTATGGCTAATACAAAGGGTTATCTTATTGCCTATTTTCTCATTTCCAATTCACTGCATGTTTAAAACATTTTCTAGTGGGCAGATAGGAGGCTTTAGGGAAGAGTTTTATCCATGACATGTGGGCACTGCCTTTTGATTACAAGTATATAAGTGGGGAGAGGGAGGTTTTTCTAAGTGTAAGCGAATGTGAAACTTCACTAAGCCCTTCTATAAACAGGTAACATTTCACGGCATCTGCAATGCATCAGTGGCCAATCTGGCTTGTTATTTGAAGGTAGTTGCAGTTTCCTTTGCTTTACCCATTGTTTCAGATGCTTTCAAATGGAAGTTACTTGACACTGAATGAACATATTGTATGTGGTTTGTTTCTCAAATAGTGACCTGCTTCGGTAACATACTTTTTCCTCCCACACATGAGATTAGAGCAGTCAGCTTGTTGCCTACCATTCTAACATTTAATTGTAACTTTGACAAGGTGCACCACCTCAAAGCACTATTGTTTCAGAAGAACGTGGCGTTGCATCTGTCCGTGACAAAGTTTGAATTGCAAGTTGCAAGATCATCTTATTAATTACAGACACTCTTAAACACCAATTTTCTGAATAATTTTTGTGAACTTGTTTGTCGCATTTTTAACAGATCAAACACTGGAAGAATTGTATTCTTTTTTAAAGCAATAGGGCCTAGGTTTGTTAGTACAGTTCAGACTGTTTTCGTGGTAAATCCTGCAGAAAATCACTCTTTATTTTCTAGTGTCTTTGTAGGTTTGCCACCGATAATGGTTCTGTTAGATAGCATTTATGCTTTGCAATGGATTCCTCATTTTGAAGCAAATGTGTGATACAACTACCACACGTCAACCTGTGTTGTAAATGTATGATACAATACTATGGTGCATCTTTGCTGGAGGAACTGAATGAAGATTGTTCTGTGTCTTTTGAACCAATATGGTTCTATTGCATCCAGCCTGTGTTCCGCTGTCTTTGGTGCCATTATGATAGTGTACTGGATTTTTGTCTTAAAACAAAATTAATACTATTCATAGACTTGAACCTGTTAATGTCTGTGTTACGGGTCAATTTTTGTTGCTGTCCTATGAGAATACAATTACTTCAGAATGCCTTTTATGAACCACTACTTGTCAATACAAATTCAGGATTCATTCCTCCTAGATCATCATCAGTGGGGACTGTACAGGATGCTACTGTCTTGGAAGCAGCTGAGGCCACTGACCATATGAGTTCCTCCAATCTATTCAGGGAGGCTTTGGCAGTTTTATTGTCTGTGGAAGCGGGATCCATCCTAGATTCCATTGACACTGACAATTTGGATTCCTCCATGAACATTTAAATTTGGCTCCTATTTTGTATCTAAATTTGTTCTCTTTTTAAAATTACATTTTTTAAATTCAGTTTGTTTACTTTGCTTGTTTGAGTGAACATTTTAGCATTTTATTAGTTTACATGATGTTATCCATAAGGGATTTTCAAATCTGTCCTTGTCACTAGCAAAGGGAGGGTGTAGTGTTGTCCGTCTTGTACCGAGTTTGGTTCCCCTGCTTCTTATCTTTCTTTGCATTGCACATTTTTGCATGTTGTGCATTTTTGCTGCATCTTATTTTTAGCAGTATTATTTTTATGTGCAAGCGTACATGATATACTAAAACAGCAAAATACATGTTTGTTTTCTCATACACATCACCAGATATACTCTGTCGAAGGCTACATACAGAACATGATAATCTGGATGCTGTGTTGCCAGTTTAGATGATAGCTTCTAATACCAAGACAAAACATCAAGCCAGAGCTGCATCTTCTAACAAAGTAAAGTTTATTATATAAACAAGGAGATGACAGGAATGCTCTGAGGGGCATTCCAGCCACAACCATCTTGGGACCACAGTGTTCAACAATGCAGCTTTACTGGCACTGAATCACCAGCCTCATGATGAGGATTTCCATTCATCACACCAGCAGGCTCCTGATACCAGTTTCAGGTAGGAGGATAAGGCAAACCACTTGGATTGGTCAGGCAGAAAGGCACACCCAAATGTGCTCTCTTTAAGGAATTAGGGTCAAGTAGGAATCTGTAGATTTCTAGCAACAACTAACAATGGTGGGGATTTTCATTGCTTTCACCCTGTTCATAATGCTGATTATTTAGCTCTGTTTAAACTGTCTAACTTTCTTAGTTCATTCTGTCTATATAGAATTACATCAGTTTCAATAAATATATTGAAAACTCAGAACACATCTTTTTTGTGTCTTCGTCTTGGCATGCATAAGTAATTTGTCAATAGGGTGAGATCTGTTTCTGTGCCTTCCCTGGAGAGTAAAAGGCCCTCATTACAGCATTGGCGGTAAATCCCACTTACCGCCGTGCAGAAGACCACCAACACACCACTGCGACGGTGGAATTCCGCTACAGCTATTACGACCCACAGCTTGGAATCTGCCAAAATCCAGACACCCACACAAGTCTGCCACACCAAAGGTCAGTGATAAACTGGCGATAACAAAACCTCCACCGTCACGCCAACAGGAATAGACCCACACTATCATGACCCACAAATCCACGCGGCAGTCTTTCAACTGCGGTAATCCATTGGCAGTACACACCGCCACGGTCAAAATACACACACATTTACAAAACACATCCACATTGGACACACCACTCCCACACACTTAATCCAATATAAAACACCCACCCACATCACCCACAAACCGTTACAACCATAATTGCGATATAAGGCCAGAGAGATACACCACCAGAAACAACACTAGCATCCACAGGCACACAACATCATCATTCACACAACATCCACGCACCTCAGACAACACACACAAACACATCCCCTCACACATCACAACTGACACCACCTCACACATCACCCACACCACATCATAGCACCTCAATGACACCCCAAGTTCTCTGAGGAGGAGCTCAGGGTCATGGTGGAGGAAATCGTCCGGGAAGAACCACAGCTATTCGGATCACAGATCATGGGATGACATCAGGAAGAGGTGGAACGACCTACGGGGGAAGGTGTGTTCCCTGGTCTCCAGACACCAGATTGCAGTACAAAGGACTGGCAGTGGACCCCCACCTCTTCCCCCACAACTAACAACATGGGAGGAGCAAGTCTTGGCAATACTGCATCCTGAGGGCCTCTCAGGAGTAGCAGGAGGAATGGACTCTGGTAAGGCAACTCTTAACTATTATATCCCCCACCCTTCCTGCATGTCATCACATACCCCCACCCTCACCCTAATCCCCACCCCTCCAACACCTCACATATGTCCCCCTATCACAACCCACACATCCCAACACCAAGCCCCGCATGCAACACCAAAGCATGGACACCCATCACCAAAGCATGTCCACTACAGATACCCATTGCACACAATGGTACACACAGATGCAAAAATCATGCCTTTACACCCCTGCAGGACCCCTACCTAACGTCACCAGACAGGAGGTTCCAGACATGTCCAGTCCCCCCACAGAAGAGGCCCACAGTAATGACAGCAGCTCTGCACAACTGGATCAAGATGACCAGCCCGGCCCATCTGGGACCTCGGGACAGTCGGTTCCCCTGACACTGTCACAAGCCACCACAGAGCATCCCCCCCTCGGGAAACACCAGCACAGCACCCACCCAGCCTGCCCATACATCTGTCCCAAGGACACGTCAAGCAGCAGTGTGTCCACCACTACAGGGAACCCAGGCAAACCCACCACCCCAAGAAAATCAGGGACCTGGGGGCAGTGGGCACACGGTTCGGGGGACAGAGGAACAGGAAAACAGGGGAACTGGGAGTACTGCTGTGTGACAGGGGGAGGACAGGCCCAGGCAACCCACTCTCCACGAGGCCCTCTCCAACATCATGGGAGCGTACCATCATTCCCAGGAGACAATGGCAACGGTACTGGCCAACTTTCAGGAGACCCAGCGGCTGAAGGAGGAACACTATCTGGGGATCAGGGAAGAACTCAAGTCCATCAACACCACCCTGGTCACCATTGTAGGGGTGCTGCAGGACCTTGTCAACACCAGGAGGGACACTGTGGCACAACAAGGGGCCCCTGACACTAGCCTGGATGATGAACAGCCTACCACCTCTGCTGGTGCTTGTGGACAGGAGACACCGCCACAGGACCACGACACCAGCACCCCACCCCTTGCAGATGGAGAGCCACCCCACAAATGGTCCCTGAGATCCAGGAACAAGACAGAAAACATTGCCAAGACCCCGCCAGGAAATGAGACCCCCCCTGAAAGTCATCCTTCTGTCCCACTTTGTCATCCTGTCCATCCTTCAACTGCCCTGGCTCCACTTCCTATGCCCCTTTGGACAATGCACCTGTGAAAGAAATAGACTGGACTCTGCTATGGACATTCCTCCACCATTACCCCTGACCATTTTACAACCCCCTCCACTTATTTGCACAAAAATAAACACATATCAATCACAAAACAATCTGGAGTCAGTCTGTGCTTTCACAAATCTGTAATTGCAATAACTATGGAATATAGCAATGTCAATTTAAATGTCAACATGCCGATGCAACACAGCTCTAGTCCATGAGGTAATATAGCAGAGGTCACAAAGTGGGACCCACATCTGTTAAATGGAAAGGCAAAGTGACAAGTCAGGGTCCATACACTGGGTGAAAAAGACTAAGTTATGATAGGTCAAACAATAGTGTGAGATGTGGTAGGCAGTGATATTTTCTTACCTGTGTCTCACTGGAAGTATTGCTGGATAAAGTTATTTCTGTTGTCTATATCCTCTTCTTCAGCCTCCTCTTCTTCACTGTCCACAGCTGCCACAAGACCTCCAGCTCGACCATCCACCTGCAGAAAAGGCACTTGTCGTCACAAAGCCAGGTTGTGCAGCAAACAGCAGGCCAAAATGATCTGGCACACCTTCTTTGGTAGTAGAGAGAACCACCTGTCATATGGAGGCAACGGAACCTGGCCTTCCGGAGGCCGAAGGTTCTTTCTATAATCCTCCTAGTTCGCCCATGTGCCTCATTGGAGCATTCCTCTGCCCTTGTCCTGGGACTTCTCACTGGGGTCAGTAGCCATGACAGGTTGGGGTAACCAGAGTCACCTGAAAATATTGAGGGACAACTGTTAGACACATACTAACCCATAGGGACAACCCCAGACCCAGAAAACTATTCACAGGGTATAGGGTCCTTGTCCTCACCTATTAGCCACACACAGTGCCCCTGGAGTTGCCCCATCACATAAGGGATGCTGCTATTCCTCAGAATGTAAGCGTCATGCACTGAGCAAGGAAACTTGGCATTCACACGTACTGGTCGGCCAAACACACCATCTGCACATTCATCGAATGGTAGCTCTTCTGGTTTCTGTACACCTGTTCACTCCTGCCGGGGGGGGGACCAAGGCCACATGTGTCCCATCAATGGCACCTATGATGTTGGGGATATGTCCCAGGGCATAGAAGTCACCTTTCACTGTAGGCAAATCCTCCACCTGAGGGAAAACGATGTAGCTGCGCATGTGTTTCAGCAGGGCAGACAACACTCTGGACAACACGTTAGAGAACATTGGCTGGGACTTACCTGATGCAATGGCCACTGTGGTTTGAAAAGACCCACTTGCCAGGAAATGGAGTACTGACAGGACCTGCACTAGAGCGGGGATACCTGTGGGATGGCGGATAGCTGGCATCAGGTCTGGCTCCAACTGGGCACACAGTTCATGGATTTTTGCATGATCAAGTCTCTTGGTGACTATTACATGTGTCTCTTCCATTGTCAACAGGTCCACCAGCCGTCTGTACAACGGAGGATGCCGCCATCTCCTCACCTGCCCCAGCGGACGTGCCCTATGGACGAGAACAGCGAGCAGAGAGTCAGCCAACAATGAGGTATTACAAAATGTCATTACCACACATTTATTAATCTGCAATGTGCCTGTTACTGTCTGTATGCAAGGCCTAGATAGGTGTGACGCAGTTATTATTAATGCCATGTGGCACCCTGAAATGGCGGCTGCCTGACCTGTAAGGTGGGACAAGGGGATATGAGGTAACTGAGCTGGCGTTCAACACCGTCGCGGTAGGCGGTCTAAGAACGCAGCGCAAATCTGCATTGGTTAACATTGGAGCCTATGGGTCCCAGGAGCTAATGACGATGTACGCCAGAGTTGACGGTATTCACCGCCGTGGATGTGACCGCCATTTTCTGTCTGTTCACTCACTTGGTACCTGACCTTCGACTGGAGAGGACCTACACTGCAAGTGCTTCTGTGACCTCAGTCTGAAAGCGACGATGGCTCATGTGTCCGGGGAAAGGGCCCCTGCCTTCACTTCGGAGTAGTTGGAGAAGTTAGTGGATTGGGTCCTCCCCCAGCACACGCTACTCTACGGTCCTCCAGAAAAACAGGTGAGTACACTGTGAGCATGCTGCATGGGCAATGCCTGTTCGGAGTGGTGTAGCTGGAAGATACATGGGGGGGACTGAGGCCTGCATGTGCGGTCGGTGAGTGTCTGTGCGTTAGGGCAAGGGTGGGAACATGGGCCAATGAGTATGACGGTCTGGACGGGTAAAGATTATCCTTTTCCCCTGTACTATTCCTCTAGGTCAGCGCCCTGCAGAAGAAGGATATTTGGCGTGCCATCGCAAGGACGTCCGGACCCTAGGGGTCCACCACAGACGTAGCACCCACTGCAGGAAAAGATGGGAGGACATTCGCCGCTGGAGCAAGAAGACGCCGGAGGCCCAGCTGGGGATGGCCTCCCAAAGTGGGAGGGGTGCCTGTCGTACCATGAATGCCCTGATGTTCCGGATCCTGGTGGTGGCATATCCGTAGTTGGATGGGCGCTGGAGGGCATCACAGCAGCCACAAGGGGGTGAGTACAGTCACAATCATCTGACTCTGCGCGCATTACGAGGTGTCTGGGTAATGGAGGTGGGCAGTGGGTTCCCCTAGGCCTAGGCCCCTAGGTCCCTTGTGAGGCAGGCTCAGTGGCACCCCAACCCCACTAGAGCTTAGTTCCATCTTCACCTAGTCAGGCTCCTGTGACTTCCATGTGAGCAGCAACCGGGCATAGGCCTTGTACCCCATGGCCCTGTGAATAATCTAGGAACTATGGGGGTCATTCTGACCCCGGCGGTCGTTGACCGCCGGGGCCGGGGTCGGCGGTAGCACCGCCAACAGGCTGGCGGTGCTCCGCCGGGCATTCTGACCGCGGCGGTACAGCCGCTGCCAGAAACGGAAAGTCGGCGGTGTACCGCCGACTTTCCGCTGCCCATGGGAATCCGCCATGGCGGCGCAGCTTGCTGCGCCGCCATGGGGATTCCGACCCCCTCACCGCCATCCTGTTCCTGGCGGTTCCACCCGCCAGAAACAGGATGGCGGTGTGGGGTGTCGTGGGGCATGGGCACTGCAGGGGCCCCCGTAAGAGGGCCCCACTTTGAATTTCAGTGTCTGCTCAGCAGACACTGAAATTCGCGACGGGTGCTACTGCACCTGTCGCACATCCTCCACTCAGCCGGCTCCATTCGGAGCCGGCATCCTCATGGAGGGGTGTTTCCCACTGGGCTGGCGGGCGGCCTTTTGGCGGTCGCCCGCCAGCCCAGTGGGAAACCCAGAATAACCGCGGCGGTCTTTTGACCGCGCAGCGGTATTCTGGCGGTTCCCTCCAGGCGGGCGGCTCCCGCCGCCCGCCGGGGTCAGAATGACCCCCTATATGTGCATGGCATAGTGCAGAGGTCTGCTGGGTCTGTAGTGTCCGCCAACGGTAGTGGTGTTGCATGCATTGTACATGTCTTTCGTCTGTCTCCGCCCCCTTTTTTTGGTCTCCCTGTTCTTGTGTGCAATAGCATCATCAGGCAGAGGAGCAGTGGCACCGGAGCAGGAGGGAGCTGGATCCCACTTGGCCCTGGAGGGCGGAAAAACAGAGTCTGAAGCCACCAGTGCGACGGAGGGTGATGGGAGTTCCACGGTGGGGACAGGAGCGACAGTGACTCCTCCTCTGATGGGAGCTCCCTTGCGGTGGTGTAAATGTAAATTTTCACTTGTATAGCGCACTACTCACCCGTTAGGGTCTCAAGGCGCTGTACTCATACCGCTATGGAACCCCACCTGGCTTTTCCCTGTGAGGTGCCCACTGCTGGGCACCCCCAGGGTGAAGCCAGGCATCCAAGCGCTGTTGGGGCCGTTGTGGAGATTAAGCAAGCTATTGCCCAGAGTTGCAGAGTAGGACCCATTAATTAGATTAGGCACCGAGGCGAGAATTATCTGGTCCAAGGGAATTGAGCCCAAGACCTGCCGAAGCGGGACTTGAACCCTGGTCTTCAGCCAGATCTTAGCTTCAGGGTCTGCCGCTCTAACCATTGTGCCACACTTCTCCACAAGGTGGTGGGCCCCTCTGTGCTCCTGCATCAACAGGTACAGCCGCCACCCCGTGTGTCCCGTGCCCACTCACCCAGGAGGGTGGGCATCTCCTTTGCCCCAGGCACCTCAAGCCCTGCCCCAGTCAGCCCTGCTGCCCTCAGTGAGGAGGCTATTGACCTCCTGAGATCCCTCACTGTTGGGCAGTCTACCATTCTGAATGCCATCCAGGGTGTTGAGAGGCATTTGCAACACACAAATGCATACCTGGAGGGCATTCATTCTGGCCAGGCAGCCCAACAGAGAGTATTTCAGGCTCTGGCCTCAGCACTGATGGCAGTCATTGTCCCAGTGTCTAGCCTCCCCCCTCCAACTTCCTCCACCCAGACCCAATCCCCTGTACCTCAGCCTATCCCAATCACACCATCAGACCAGAATGCACACACCTCAACATACAAGGGTGGCTCAGGCAAACAGAAGCACCACACATCCCACACGCACTCACACAAGCATCATACCCATGCAGACATAGCAACATCCACTTCCTCCACTGTGTCCCCCTCCTCCACGTCTCCCCCCTCCCTCCCATGCTCATCTACACTCACACCTGCATGCACTACATCTTCAGCCACTACCTCCATCACCAGCACACCTATCACCACACACAGCTCACGTGCACTCACCACCCCCACTACCATTCACACATCCCCAGTGTCCTCTCCCAGTGTGTCAGTGAGCCCTCCTCCCAAAGTACACAAACGCAGGCACACACCCACCCAACAGCAATCCACCTCACAACAGCCCATGCACCTTCACCCAAATCCAGCAGTCGTACAACTCCTACAACCACTACCTCTTCCTCCACTCCCAAACCCCCTCCATCTACCCATCACAGTGTATCTAAAAAACTTTCCCTGCGGGCTACTGGAGTGCGCCAACCATCAGGGCTGCCAGTGTGCCACAGAGCGAGGGCAAGGACATTCCGCCACCTGCAAAACTAAAAAAGTTGCCCACATCCCGGAGGGAGAAGCAGAAAATACCTGCCACCAAGGGCTCAGGGAAAACGAAAGGCGATAGTGGCAAGACAGCTGCACCACCATCCAGGGTGGGGAAGGGCCAGAAACTCAAGTGCTGGTCAGGAGAGGGCATGGTGGCACCGACTAAGGGACCAGTGTCACACCTTCTGTCCTCGTCAACGCCACCTTGTACGGCGGAGAAGACCACCACCTGGTCTGCCACCTGCACTGCCACCTGCACCGCCACCTGCACCACCACAGAGCCCGCCGCCAGCACCACTGTCATTGAGCCCGCCACCAGCACCTCTGCCACAGAGCCTGCAGCCAGCACCACCGCCACAGAGCCCACAGCCAGGACCGCCGCCACAGAGCCCGCAGCCAGCACCGCCACCACAGAGCCCGCAGCCAGCACCGTTGCCACAGACTCTGCAGCCAGCACCGCCGCCACAGAGCCAGCACTGCCGAAACATAGCCCGCCGCTACAGAGCCCACCGCCAGCACCGCCGCCAGAGAGCCCGCCGCCAGCACTGCCGCCACAGAGCCCGCAGCCAGCACTGCTGCCACAGAGCCCGCCGCCAGCACCGCCGCCAAAGAGCCTGCCGCCAGCACTGCCGCCACAGAGCCCGCAGCCAGCACCGCTGCCACAGAGCCCGCAGCCAGCACCGCCGCAACTGAAACCGCTGCAAGCACCCCCAGTGGCCCCGCCACTTCCTGAGTGGCACCACCGCAGACATGGCTGCCATCCCCAGTGGTCATTCGTCCGATAAAGCACTGTGGGCACCAATCCCCCTCCAGAACCAGTGGAGAAAGGCATCCACTACCTCAGTCCTAGGCAGGATGAAGCACTCTGGGCACCAAGCACCCTCCAGAGCCAGTGGAGAAAAGCATCCACTACCTCAGTCCTTGGCAGGATGAAGCACCCTGGGCACAAAGCACCCTCCAGAACCAGTGGAGTATCACATCCACTACATCAGTCCTTGGCAGGATGAAGCACTCTGGACACAAAGCCCCCTCCAGAACCAGTGGAGAAAAGCATCCACTACCTCAGTCCTTGGCAGGATGAAGCACTCTGGGCACAAAGCCCCCTCCAGAACCAGTGGAGTATCACCGCCACTACCTCAGTCCTAGGCAGGATGAAGCAGTTTGGGCACAAAGCCCCCTCCAGAACCAGTGGAGAAAAGCATCCACTACCTCAGTCCTTGGCAGGATGAAGCACTCTGGGCACAAAGCCCCCTCTAGAACCAGTGGAGAAAAGCATCCACTACCTCAGTCCTTGGAAGGATGAAGCACTCTGGGCACAAAGCCTCCTCCAGATCCAGTGGAGAAAGGCATCTACTTGTGATACTGTGGCTTTGCACTCCCCAGGATAAAGCACTGGGCAACCCACCCACTGGAGAGACTTGAGAGACTGTGGCTTTGCACTCCCCAGGATAAAGCAGTGGGCAACCCACCCACTGGAGAGACTTGAGAGACTGTGGCTTCGCACTCCCCAGGATAATGCAGTGGGCAAACCACCCGCTGGAAAGACCTGAGAGACTGTGGCTTTGCACTCTCCAGGATACATCAATGGGCATGGAGCCCCCTCGTGGAGCAGTGGCGTTGTGCGTTCATCAGGCTGAGGTGCCCCCCTCCCCCTGAGGTGCCTGTTTATTTTCCATCTGATGCCCCTCCAGTGTTCTCTCGGTTTGGAGTCCATGCATTTTGGGCCCAGTGGTCCACGGACAATGATTTGTGCACTATCCGGACTTGTGTAGTTGGTGTGCATAATTGTATATACTGTATTTATAGTTTTGACTAATGGATTTTTATTGATTACAATCGTTCAAATCAATTCCTTTTGTCCTTGCATTATTGAAAGGGGGTGTGGGGTGTATATGTAATGTTGCAGCATGTATTTGTGTGCCTGGTGTTGTGGGTGAGGGTGGGGGTGGGGGTGTTGCGTGTGTGTGTAACTCTCTTTTCCCTCCCCCCTCCTCTGTGTTGTAGGTGCAGTACTCACTGTGGTCATCGCTGCCGTCTCTGGAGCTCCTGATAGAGGAGCAGGAAGAAGATCGCCGGAAGGATCTGCAGTTCTGGCTCCATAGCGTCCTGGTTCCTCGTGGGGTGTGGAGAGGTGAGTGTTTTCCCCTTCTGTGTACTGTTTCTGCCGTGTTTTTGATCGCGTGGGTTCCTCCCCGGAAAAGGTGGTGGATTGGCATCTTGTGATAGGGTGGGCGGTACATTGCCTTCCGTCTGTCTGTTGGTGATTACCGCCGCGGTGTTTGTTTCTACCGCCGTGGCGGTCGGAGTTTTAAAATGGCTGTCTATGTTGGCAGTTTCCACCATGGTCGTAATTACATTTTTTCCACCGGCCTGTTGCCGCTGTTACTGCCGCATTAACACCGATCGACCGCCAGGGTTGTAATGAGGGCCAAAGTGTCATGTTTCCGGTGACCACAAATCAGGGGTTCTTGTGAGGCACTGGGAGCTAGTCAGGAAAAAAGCCAACATTTTCTGATTTTGTGGAAGGACTCAGATCCCCATTTTCGGACATTCTGCTGTTCCATACTTGCAGTTCAGTTTCATAATAGGAACAATACCATTGATCTTGCATATGTTGATAGATACTTCAAGCTCAGATTTGAAGGCATGCTTCATTTTATCTGCAACAAAAAGAATCCACATCACTGCAAGAGATTTTGTGAAAAATTTACATGGTAAGCATGAGGTACTGGAAAGTAATTTGTTGAGTGTTATTGCTTGCCAACATGGTACCAATGAATAATGGTTCCATTGTCATGGTGAGCTGAAGTGTGTATTCCATAGATTGATTTCCTCTCTGCAGGTAAATTTTTATTGATGTCTGTCTTTGAACAATTTTGGTTCCCCCCGTTTTGTACTTTCCTTTCACATTACACATTTAGCATGTTATACATTTTAGCGACGTAACATTTTTAGCAGTATTATGTTTTATGTACAGCCTTATATGATATTGTTTTTAGAAGACAGGATACACAATGCTTGTTTTGCAGTAGACATAATAAGGAACATTCTGTCTATTGCTGAATACAGAATGAGATTTTCGGGATGCCATGTTACCAGTTTAGATAATATCTTCTAATACCAACACAAATCATCAGTCAGAGCTGTATCTTCAAACAAAGTGCAGTTTTAGTATATAAGCCATGCGCTGAACGGAAGGCTCAGAGAGGCATTCCAGCCACTACCATCTTGGGACCACTGTGCTCAACAATATAGCTTTACTGTCACTGATCCACCAGCCTCAATTCAAGGATTCCCAGTGCTCACACTGGTAGACTCCTAACACCAGCTTCATACATAAGGCTAAGGCGAACCCCTTGGATTGGGGAGGCAGAAGGGTACACCCAAATATCCTCTTTTTAGGGTATTAGGGCCAGGTAGGATTCTCTAGAATTTCTAGGACCTACAAACAATGGTGGAAAAGTTAATCGGCTAAACCCTGTTCATAATGCTGATTATTTTGCTCTTTCATCTGCCAAATTATCATAGCTCTTCTCTCTATATAAGGTTATGTTAATTTCAATAAATATAGAACATAAATTCAGAACATAACTTTTTTATGCTTTTGCCTTAGCATGCATGAGTAATATGACAAAGGGGTCAGACCTGCTTCCATTACTTCCCTAGGGAGTGTCATATTTCAGGTTGCCACAAATCACCGACTCCCATAAGCTCAGGGGTTCAGAGTTACTGTGAGCTAGCCTGGAACCGGGCCATCATTTTCTGATGGTGCTACCAACGTTGGGTCGAGTACTTTTTTAATGGATCTCCTGAGTAGTTGTCTCTTGTGTGCCAAAGGCACCCTATTCACTGTAAAATGGGGACGTTCATGGTGTTAGGGACATTATTTTTCTCAGCTGTATAGGATGCACCTATATTTGTCTGTAGGTCGTTCAAGCTTGAACTTTTAAAGGGATACCCGACTGTAGTACTTCTGTTCTCTGAATTCCATATGAAATGGCAAATTCAAATAATACTCCTGTTAATTGCAGACATGCAGTTACATAAAATGTACTTCAACATGGGCTAGCGAGTGGGGGTGGTGATATTACGTTTGTGGTTGAGGCACATGCAGTGTAAAGAACTGACATTTTTTACTCCTGGGTCACTTTTCCAGCAGTTGATGCTAACACGTTATCATTTTATACATTCACAACTGTGAATATACCTTAAAAATGCAGACCTTCTCATAATTTAGAAACAGTATAATGTTATCAACAAAACCAAAGTTGGTTTGAAGGTGTGCTACCAGATGTCATAGAACATGTTAGATTGGGACCCCTCAGCCATGACGGGGCACATGGCCAGTCTAATCTGGCTCTAAATCATATCCTACTATACAAAATTGGGCAGTAACTGACATATGTTTTGTTATATACTACCTTAGTTAATCTATATAGTCACTCAACACAATTTGTGATGTGCACATTAACTAGAGCAACAGGGAGGGCTGCTGAAGCTGTAAAACCAAGATAAATGCAGTAACATTACATGCTATCATGGGTAAGATACCCACCAAATGGGAGAATATCCTGTTTGGATTGCACCAAAAACAAATCATCTTGAGGCAGTGTTTCACCATACAGGACCCCAATATAAACATAGAATTTTCACAATGTGTTTGCCACTTGGAATGGTATTATCAATAAACTACTGCATCAGATGGGGTACAGTCTTTGCTGCACTATAACAAAAACACATTGTGCACCACCACATGCTGTTTTACCAGAAGTGCTCAAACATATTCAAAATGAATATAGGGCTGCCCCAGCCATGGATTTGGGGATGAAATTAATTGGCAATTTTGCCACAGTATTTTCAATTATTTTAGGAATTATTAAAGGGGAAGCAGCTTCACTGTCAATACACCAACAACTCCTACAAGTTCCACTAGTAGATCAGGAATGCAAGTTAGAAAACATTATTGCAGTAAAGATAATTTAAGTGCCAGACCAAATAAGCCACATCTTAATGGTAGTTCTGAAAAGGACAATACCAAGCAAGCACTAGAGTCTTATAAAAAACTCAGTGATAAGCAAAAAACTAATAAAGAAAAAACAAAATCATGGGCATATTCTCTACTTCAGGAGACCTCTGAAAGGCTGTACAACCTGCGCAGCCTTGATACACTGAAACATCCTGACAAGTATCTTCTCTTTCCTTTCAGGACACATCTGACAAAGAGAGTGACAGAATTTATTCAGAACATTGACAGAAGATTATGTGAAACCAAAGACTGACTTTTATCACCTGTTTGCCATAGTAATAAAAAAAGAAGAGAAGCTTCCACAAAATCTCCAATTAAAAAAGAAGAAGGTTGCAGGAATTTTGACAAAATATGCCACATATATTGAGAACATTGCTTCAGAACAGGACTTAGGCAGTGACTCTTCTAAGCAGCGCAGCAGAGGCCACAATAGTTTGCCAGAATCTTCAAGACCTTTTGAACATGAGAGCAACTTATGACAATATAGAAGTAGAAACCCCAGACCAGTGGATCACACCTCCAGCTAGGCTGTATTAACTGAATAAACAAATTGAGAGTGACATAAAGCGCACAATTAAGGTAATTTTTGGGAACTTTTAACATAAAGTTCTGATATTCTAATGGCTGAAAAGGACTGGCCACCAGAGTTTGTTATAACTCTCCCACAATGGAAGGGGGAAAGGTAATTTTATCATTTTTCTTAGTACTAGTTCCTAATCAAGTAAAAGAAGCATACACCACAGACTGGGCTGGGGTAAACAATCACCTTCTATTGTAATACCTATGTGCCTATATGCCTTCAAGTACAACAATACTAAATAAAACATGAGCTCCAGTGAGAGACCTTCTCTCACAACCTGAGTACCAGGGAGTATTTGAACCTTGTGTATCTCCCATTAATAACTCATTATTTTCTGTAGCAAAGATGGATCCTTCCTGTAGAATTGTCATAGATTATAGGCATTTAAATAGTCACACATGTTCATTTGCAATACAAGATTCACAAAGTACATCTCCTTGACATTTCCAATGGAATTTCCTGCCAAAGTCTAGCACCTGCAAGCAGATATTTAAGTCCTTTTTGAACGTGATGGAGGTCATAAGGGAAAGACTGTTGACTTAAGGGAAATGCATAATTGTTGTTACTCTCATTCCAGCCTTAGAGGTTATTACTAAAGCTAGTGTACCAAATGCTAAAGCACTACATCCAAAATGGGTTCAATGGGACACTTCCTTGACTGCCACTGATACAGATTATTGGTCTCATTATGAGGTTGGCGGGCTGGCTATCGGCCAGCCAGCCCCATGGAGAGGAGACCACAGAGAAGCTGGCAGTCTTCCCCCAGGCCGATTACAAGTTTCCACTGGGCTGGAATATCAGAGGTTTCTGCCAGTCAGCCCAGTGGAAACCCTGCCGCAGCATTGGCCTCTGCTTCTCATGGAACTGAAACCAATGTTGTCACACAGAGGCAGTAGCAGACAGTGTGCTTTCCAAAGGTGCTGGGCAAGGGGGCCCTGCACTGCCCATAGCATGGTTGTGGGCAGTGCAGGTGCCCCCAGTGACCCCCCCAGTCCTGGGTTTCTACAGCCTTTTCATAGCAGGGTCCCGCCATGAAAATAATGGCGGAAAGTGGACTCATGATCAGCACGGCAGAGCTGAACTCGGCTCCAACATAGCTGAGCACGACTCTACCATCGCCACCCTGGTGGTTGCGGTAGTCCCCTGGCAGTCTGACTGCCAGGACCGTATGTGCTAGTAGGACCGCCTGGAGCAAGGTGGCCCAATTGCCATCTCAAGGCAGACAGTCTAAAGACTTCCAGCCTCTTAATGAGTCCCTATGTCTTTGACCCAACACTACAAGCTTAAAAAGTTTTACAAAGTAACTAGAAGTACTCCATGCCCACTTACATTTTGCCTCTTGAACATTATAAATATATAATATATACTGATGGGTCCACCCAGCCTACTCTAGGTACTAAATACCAATATTCCGTGGCTTGTGCAGCCATATACAGAGGAATGAGGGATGTTTTGTTTCACCCTCAACAAACATACACACAGGCCCTCACTGTGACTGCAGCGGTCTTTTCACAAGACCACCGCAGCCGTTGCTGCCAGTAGACTGCCAGTGCTGGCAGTCTTTTGACCGCTGTATTATGACTGCCACCAGATATTCGCACCTCCGGTGGACGGATATCCAGTGGCATTCACTACGGCAGTCGGCAGTCGGCAGCGCTTAGGAGGTTCAACTACAGACACTACCACACCCGTAAAAGACCACCCACAGAATTACTACCAGTAATTCTGTGGGTGGTCATTTTCTGGTGTGACAGTGCCAGCGGTGAGAATGCTGGGTCCGATTCCCCTAATGGAGGAGTACCTCGTCGGACAAGGTAAGTGTCGTCCATAAGGGGAGGGATTGGGAGTGTGTGAATGCGTGCGTGTGAGTGCGTGAGTGTGTGTATGCGTGTCATGAATGTGGGGGGAGTGATTGTGTGTGTGTCTTTGTATAAATGCAGTGATGCTTGTGTGTTTGCATGTAGACGGGGTGGGTGTGTGTGCAGGGGTGAATGTGTAAGGAGTAATGGAGTGTGAGTGAGTGCATGCAGGTGTGTGTATATTTGTATGTGTATATGGTGTGTGTGCATGTGCAGTGAACTGGAGAGTGGGGGTTGTGTATGTATGTATGTAGTTTAAGGGAGGGGTTGAGGGGATGGAGAGTGTATGCTGCCTGTGTGATGTGTATGGATTTGTATGCGTGTCTATAGTAGTGACTGTTGTCAGTGCATGTTTGAGTAGGGGTGTATCTGTGTGTGATTGTGTGTGTGCATGCGTGTGTGTGTATAGAGGTATTTGGGGGTATCCCAGTGACGGGAACACAAGTTCCTGTCATTGGGATACCTTTCTGCCTTTTTTTTTTTGTGGCAGTGAGACCGCCAGGAAAATGCTGGCGGTGTCCCTACTCACAATAACCTCAGCAGCTATCCAACTCCTGCAGGGCAGCATGTGGAAATGGTTTGGCAGGGTCATAATGAGGCCACAGTCTTTTGGGGACTGCACAGTTCTGGTTGCTGAACTAAACCATTAATCCTGGCATTGGAAAATACGGATCCCACATTCCCCACTTTAATAGTGTGAGTCATATTACTGTGCACAGTCTTTTAATGAAAATGTTTATTATTAGTGCCTAAATAGATTCAGAGATTGTAAAGGAAATACTATCATGCATAAAATGCACTGGGGGAGCAGCCATACACAGAGCTACCAACATGTTGGAATATATATAATAGGGAACTCAGTGGCTAATGAACCTGCAAAAATGTTGAGTCAAGACTGCTACAGTAGCAGTGATTGAGCGTGCTCATATGAGGGTAGAGGAAGATATTATGGCAGCATTTAATGTTTCGGCAAATAACACTGCATTACCAAAAGTATATCCAGCAAAATATTCCTACCACTGAAGTGTCCAAAATGTTCCATATACAACAATAGAACGGGTGGGAGTTTGAGTTATCTCCAACCAAGAAAGCAGGCTAGAATTAATAAAAGCAGCACTTAAGGGAATTGCTTCTGCCCATGCTGGTATGACAGCTACATTCTCTTTATTACAAAAATGTTATTGGTGGGCTGGTCTGTACAAACAGATCAAACAGTATGTCCTATGTTGTGACATCTGTCAACAGCTTAAAGGTTCTGCCATCAAGTGCCTACCTCAAACACCCTCCTAGTTTCTAAAACATTTCAATGTACATGCTTAGACTACTGTTGCCCCTTACACACTGATAGTGGTTTCAAAAATATTCTACTTGCTGTAGATTCATGCTCTAAATTCCTTTGGGTACAGCCACAGCAATGAGCTGATACTCACACTGTTATTAAAGACTTGCAAGTCTTCATCTGGACGTATGAAGCATTCCACTAAGACCGGGGCTCTCCTTTTCCTTTAAGGCTTAGAGTGGCACTATGGGAACTGTGGGTTTGGCTGTGTAATATTCCTCACCAAATCATCCTGAGGGAAATTTCAGATTAGAGAGGAAGAACCATAACTTAAAGCAGTCCTTAGCAGCTAGAATATTAAGTTCAGGTCACAGTTGGGCCCATAACCTATATGGGGTCAAGAGAGCACCAAATAATCTGCCTAGGAGATCCTAGGGTGGCTGAACACCTTATGCAGTCCTGTTTAGCATCCAAATGTATATTGCAGATCTTGGTGGTCCTGGCAGAGTGGTGGCAAAAACACCTTTTGACATGAATGAAAGTATAACTGTCTTACAAGAGCAACAGGAATTTCATGATGCGAGCCCTACAACGCAAGCTACTACTGATGGAATGAAGGAGCAGCCATCATCTACCAGTTTACTTCCAACAGATAGGGACTTTGTTTGAGATAAAATAGCAGTGTAGATGGAATCTGGTCCTTCACATCGTGCACCAGTGCCAGTTATTGGAATTCACTGTACCAGAACTGTGGTTCTACCACCAGTTGCTGGCAGCAGAGACAATCGCGTTGTCTCCGTTGATCAAGTTTTATTGCATCATGTACTACTGAATATAAGACTCAAAAGCTCCCTTGGTAGTTCACTAACCCCATACAGGAAATACCTCTTCAAATATTAAACAACACAAATGCTGTTTCCTCTAGGCAGGGGAGGGTGGAGAATGAACTTTTGTTGATTCAAATTACTACTGCAACTACAACACCAGATGTAAATCTACAATTTTCTATTACTACTTCTCAAAGCAACAGAGTTGCTTATAATGAACCACCTCTGGAGGAGTGTACCAGTTCAATTATATCTGCTGATGCTGCAGTTTTCAAGCAGACTGTTTCTGGGTACTTTGTTGACACTGATGATTTTCCTTCTTTTTAATCTGCCATTTCAAGGCATACATACATGTCCTCATTGGTTAAGACACACTTTTCAGGTCTACCCATGATACTTATGCGTTATTCTTGCTTTACTTGCAGTATTCTTATGGACTGGATCTGTGACTGTGTTCTGTTTTTTGCTTAAATATTGGAGATATTTCCTGAAAGCTCAAAAGTGGACCGGGTAGTTGAGGTGTTAAAACCTCACTCATCTTCTCACAAGGTACAAAGAGACTTATTCCTTCTGAACATTTCTGCTGTTCCAGTTCGTGATGTAAGTTTGTAAGACACTGCCAGGAAATAAGACTCTACTGAATGTCACCCTTGTGTCCCACTCTGTCACCCTGTCCACCTTGAACTGCCATTCATCCACTTCCTATGCCCCGTTGGACAATGCACCTGTGATACAAATAGACTGGACTCTATCCTGGACATTCCTCCATCATCACCCCAGCCCCTTGCACATTCCCCTCTAATAATTAGCACTTACATCAACAACATTTGAATAAATACAAGTAAAGAGTCTGTCAAATAATTTAACCATGTATTAGTTTAAAAAGCTTTAAATGCTGCATTATAGCTGTACAGTAATGTATACATAGTAGTGACCTGTAGTTAGCTGCAATCAAAACACCAGGAGCGATAGTGGGACACAAATATCTCAAAATAGAGATGCCAAAGGGTACAGTAGGTGGCATAGAAGTGGGAAAATCAGCCTGCCATTGACAATGTCAAACACAAAACTGTCAATGTATGGTGTAAATACAGTGTCTTAACTGTATGTCATTGGAAATAGTGTTGTATTATTGCACTTCTGTTGTCCTCATCCTCATCCTCTGCCTCCTCATCTTCACTGTCCACAGGATCCACTGCTGCCACATGCCCATCTCCAGCCTCATCCTCCTGCTGAAAAGGCACCTGGCGATGTAAGGCAAGGTTTTGCAACATACAGCATGCCACGATAATCTGTCACACCTTCTGGGGTAAGTAGTTCAGGGATCCATCTGTTAGATGGAGGCAACAAAACCTGGCCTTCAGGTGGCCGAATGTCCTTTCTATTATTCTTCTTGTTTGGCCATGTGCCTCATTGTAGCGTTTCTCTGCCCTTCTCCTGGGATTCCTCACAGGGGTCAGTAGCCATGAGAGTTTGGGGTAACCAGAGTCACCTGCAAATATTGAGAGACAACTGTTAGACGCACACTAACCCTTAAGTCCCACACCATACCCATACACCAACATCCCCTGGGTGGGAGTCAGGGCTCACCTATTAGCCACACTTGGTGCTTCTGGAGTTGAGCCATCACATATGGGATGCTGCTATTCCTCAGGATAAAGGCATCATGCACAGACCCAGGATACTTTGCATTGACATGGGAGATGTACTGGTCTGCCAGACACACTATCTGTGCATTCATGGAGTGAAAGCTCTTTCGATTTCTGAACACCTGTTCATTTCTCCGGGGGGGGGGGGTCAAATGCTATATGTGTGCATCAATAGCCCCAATCATGTTGGGGATATGTCCCATTGCATAGTAATCAGCTTTCACTATGGCCAAATTCTCCACCTCGTGGAAAATGATGTACCTGCGCATGTGTTTTATCAGGGTAGACAATACTCTGGTCAGCACTATTAAGGACATTGGCTGAGACATTCCTGCTGCCAAGCCCACTGTGACTTGAAAGGAGCCACTTGCCAGGAAATGGAGCACAGGTAGGACTTGCACAAGAAGGTGGGATCCCGGTGGGCTGACGGATAGCAGATATCAAGTCAGGTTCTACTTGGGCACACAGCTCTGTGATTGTGGCCCTGTCCAGTCTATAGGTGAGGATAATGTGCCTGTCCTCCGTTGTTGCCAAGTCCACCAGGGCCCTGTACACGGGGAGATGTCTCCATCTCCTATTCATCCGCAGTGCTTGCAATCCAGGGGGCAAACAGTGAGTAGCTGGTGAGTATTCCATATTTCCACTTCACTGCATTGCATGTTGTGACTGTAACACAATATTGTTGTATAGTCCCAAATAGTGCCTATGTGCACTGTGACGCAGTTAGTTGTCATGGCCTGCCTCCCGCATAAAATGGCGTCCATCTGTCCTCTATGGAAGGTCAGGTGAAAATGAGGTAATTCCGCTGACGTTGTGAGCCATTGTGTGAGGCAGTCCAAAACTGCTTTGCAACTCCTCATTGGATACCATTGGACCCCATGGGTTACAGTGGCCAATGGTGATGTACGCCAATGGTGATGGTATGCACCGATGTGCGGACCCTTGGGGTTTACGACAGGTGGAGCACCCACTGTCGCAAACAATGGGAGGACCTGAGACGCTGGGCACGGAAAATGGTAGAGGCCCAGCTGGGGATGGCCTTCCAATGAGGAAGGTGTGCCATCGAACTCTGAACCCCCTGATGGCCCGCATACTGGTGGTGGCCTATCCGAAGCTAGATGGGCACTTGAGGGCATTACAGCAGCCAAAAGGGGGTGAGTACAGTGCCCCAATATACTACTTGCGTGGGGTCGGGTGGCATCTGGGTGGGGGATGTGGGCTTGTGGGTGCCCCTAGGCCAGGCTGGCCAGTGCAGGGTAGGGCCCAAGTTGGGCAGGGTCTGATGTCAACCTCCTCCAAACATGCTATAGGCCTCCGCTACTCAGCAGGGGGTCTGTGGGTCTCAGGTATGCTGCAATTGGCATTAGGTATCCCTGTCCATCGGCTGGTGACTAGCATTGTGACTGTTAGTGCATTGCCTAGTGCGTAGGGCTATTCCTTATATGTGTGTGTCGTGTACACCAACCGTGGTGTTGTTGCCGCCATCGACCAAGGGTATCCTTTGTCTCGTCCCCCGCTTTTTGCTTTGTCACCCTGTTGTAATGTGCATTAGCATCATCTGGCGGAGGAGCAGAGGCAACGGGCCCAGGAGGCTGAATCCACGGATGGTAAGGGCACCAGTGGGACGGATGGCGAGGGGTGAACCACGGCGGAGACAGGAGGAGACAGTTCTGACCTCCTCTGATAGAAGCTCCCTGATGGTGGTGGACACCTCTGTGCCCACCCCAACTACAGATACAACTGCCACCCCGTACCAGCGCTGCCCTCCCAGCAGCCCCTCAGCCTGTTTCCTATGCCCGCTCACCCAGGAGGGTGGGCATCTCCTTTGCCCCAGGCACCTCAGGCCCTGTCCCAGTTAGCTCTGCTGGCCTGAATGAAGAGGCTATTGACTTCCTGCGCTCTATCTCTGTTGGGCAATCAACCATTGTGAATGCCATCCAGGGGCTGGCAGTCCATTTGCAACAAACAAATGCATTCCTGGAGAGCATTAACTCTTGCATGGCGGCCCAACAGAGATCAATCCAGGCTCTGGCTTCCTCCCTGATGGCAGCCATTGTCCCTGCTTCTAGCTTTCCCCCTCCAACCTCCTCTGCCCAATCCCATTCCCCTCAACCCCAAACTATCCCAAACACACAGGCAGATCATCATGCACTCAGGACAACACACAGGAGTGTTTCAGGCAAACACAAGCACAACATATCATTCCACAAGCACTCACACAAACACCATCCAGATGCAGACATACCAACATCTACTGCTTCCACTGTGTCCCCCTCCTGCTCCAAGTCCACCTCTTTCCCAATAGCGTCTACACTCACACCTGCATGCACTACATCCTCTTCCACTACTACCATCACCATTATGCCTATCACTACATGCCCCTCACTGGCAGTCACCACCCCCACATCCATGCATATATCCCCTCTGACCTCTCCCACTGTGTCTGTGCCCCCCTCCCAAAGTACACAAATGCAAGCACTCAGACACCCAACAGTCACCCACCTCACAACAGTATCCAGCCCATGCACCTGCACCCAAACACAGCAGTCAAACACTTCCTACAGCCACTTCCTCTTCCTGTACTCCCAAACCTTTACCCTCTTCCCACCCCAAGGTCCCTAAGAAGCTTTTCCTCTCCACCATTGACCTCTTCCCTACCCCTCCTCCCTCCTTTCCTTCATGTCAGACCAGGGTGAAGAAAACCTAGGCACGCACCTGAGCCACCCAGTCCAGCAGCACAGTAGTATCAACAGATACTGCAGGTGGGAGAGGATCCTGGGCACCAGGCAGCAACACTAACAGGGTTGTATCAAGGAAGGGCAAGGAGGCACCACCAGCTGGGACTAGGAAGGGCAAGGAGGCACCACCAGCTGCGACTAGGAAGGGCAAGGAGGCACTACCAACTGCAGGTGTAAAGGGCAAGGGGCAATCCCCGGCTCCTGACAAGAAGGGCAAGGGGCCTGCACCAGCAGGCAGGAAGGACAGGTGGCCTGGTGCTGGGACTTATTCTGAGCCCCCACCACTAACCATGGTGGTTCTGCCGTCTGAGTCTGCAGGCGATAGGCTGGAGACTCCCCTCACCACTGCTAGCACCGCCAAAAGCACCACTGCCAACAGCAGCAGCCCCAATAGGCAGCCGTCTGAGGCTGCAGGGGATGGGCTGAAGCCTCCCCCCACCACTGCCAACACCGCCACCAGCACCACCGCTAGCAGCAGCAGCCCCAGTGGGCAGCCGTCCGAGGCTGCAAGGCATGGGCTGGAGCCTCCCCCCACCACTGCCAGCCCCGACTCCAGCCCCGCCACTGCCACCCACTGAGCAGCCATCCCCGCCGGCGGAGCGTGTATAGTCCTGCCTCCATGGACTGTTGTGTGTCCTGACCCCTGCAAATCCTGTGGGTCTGACACCCAGGTGAGAGACTGTGGCCTTGCACTTCCCAAGATCTGCATCACAGGGCACAATACCCCTTCCAGAACCAGTGGAGAAGACATCCACTCACCCCATCCATTCCAGGGTGAAGCACACAGGGCACCAGGCCCCCTCCAGGACCAGTGGAAGAAGCCAACCACTCACACCATACTTCCAAGGATGAAGCACACAGGGCACAAGGCCCCCTCCATAACCAGTGGAAGAAGCCATCCACTCACCCCATCCTTCCCAGGATGAAGCACACTGGGCACAAGGCCCCCTCCAGAACCAGTGAAGAAGCCGTCCACTAGAGAAACTGTGGCTTTGCACTCCCCAGGACCAAGCAGTGGGCAAACCACCTACTTGAGAGACTGTGGCTTTGCACTCCCTAGGACATTGCACAGGGCATGTAGCCCCCTCCAGGACCAGTGGTGTTGTACCATCTTCCGTCTGAGGTGCCCCCCCAATTTCCTGTCCCCCTGAGGTGCATGTGTATTCTTGACCTGGTGCCCCTGCAGTGTTATCTCCGTGTTGTTGCAGGAGTGAGGTGGGGCCTTGCCTATGTGTTGTGGCTCTGTGGCCCGCAGACATTAAGGACTGGGCAGTGTCCCTCCATTTGTAAGTATGTATATATTTTTGTAATTTAATGCACGTATTCATGTTCTATAATCGTATTACACTCACTTTCTTCCAATCATTTTGTCCTTGCATTATTCCTGAGGGGTACAGGTTGGATATGTAATGGTACTGCATCTGTTTGTGTGTATGGTGTTGGGGGTGGGGATGTTGCATGTGTGTGTCACTCTCTTTTTCCTCCCATCTCCCTTGTGTGCTCGTATGTTGTATGTGTGTGTCACTCTCTTTTTCCTCCCATCTTCCTTGTGTGCTCGTCGGCAGTACTCACCGTGGTCGTCTTCGCCAGTGTTAGTGTTCGTAATGCAGGAAAATGTAGACAAGCATGGGAAATATGTGCAACTCTGGCTCGTGGTTGTTCCCTGAGTTTCCAGTGGTAAGTCCTTTGACTTCTGTGTTCTGTTTCCGCCGTGCTTTTGATGTTGTTGGTCACACCCCGGAAAAGGTGGCGGATAGGCTGGTCATAATGCAGTGGGCTGTACATTGTCTTCCGCCTGGCCTGTAGCAGTTACTACTGTGGTGCTTGTTGATACCACCGTGGCGGTCAGTGTGTTGAAGTGGCTGTTTGTCTGAGCGTTTTCCGCCGTGGTCATAATTCCATTTTTGTTAACGCCGGCCTGTTGGCAGTATTACCCCCGCTTTATCACCGACCACCAGGGTTGTAATGAGGGCCATTGTGTCTTCTGCAATTGACATCTTATAAACTGACATGTCCTTTACAGCATGGGTTGAGTCAGTGAGGTCCATTATGCAGTTGGGGTGAATATTGCAAGTATTAAAAGGAAACTGCGTGTCCTGAAGCATGTCAACTGTATAGAACTGTTTTTGCCCTTTAATTTGAAACAGAAGCAGCTAGTAGTGGCCAAGACGATGCTTAACATAACAAAGTTAGCTACATTGCCTGTAGCAGGGATACCATCAGGCAGTATGGCTAATACACAGAGTTATCTCATTGCCTATCTCTTCATTTCCAATTCACTGCATGTTTGAAACATTTTCCATACTTCATAAGTAGGTGAAGGGAAGTTTTTCTAAGTGTAAACAAATGTGAAACTTCATTAAGCCACTTTGTAAACAGGTGACATTGCACAGCATCTGCCATGCTTTGTGGCCAATCTGGCTTGTTATTTGAAGGGAGTTACAGTTTCGTTGCTTCACCCAGTACTTTCAAATAGAAGTTACTTGATACTGAACGAACACAGCTGTTCTGGGATGAAAGCAGGTGTCCTGTATCTGGTTTCTGTTTCTCAAATACTGACCTACTGTGGTAACATACTTTTTCCTCCCGTGCATGAGACTAAAGCAGTCAGCTTGTGACCTTCCATTCTAACATTTAGGCCCTCATTACAAGTTTGGCAGTCACCAGATCGCAATGCCTTTGGTGGCGGTGCATACCACCATATTACAACCACGGCGGTGTTCCAACTGCAACACAGCCAAGTCACCGCCAGTACCACCAGTGAGGTTGGACCGCCACTGACGGCGGTAGCCATTTCCAGGCCGGGGGGAATCAATACGCCGCCCACCATATTATGAGTCAGCAGACTGCCAAGGTTTCTTGGGTGGTGCAACCGCCACGAAAAGCCTGACGGAAACTTGCAGTATAAAAGGAAACACTCACCTCCAGGTACACAGATGTGTCCGCGGACACCATGAAGCCTGAACTGGAAGGCTTCCCACAGCTGTATCGTGCCATACACCGCCAGGACCAGCAACATAGACGAAGACAACAACCGTAAGTACCCACACCTAGCAAACCTTGAAGGAAAGAGCAGTATTACACACCAACACACAAAACACACACCCTGCATGGACTGTGACAGCAACACATACACGCATCCAAACACTTGTACCAACACACACATCTATAGACACGCATGCACACATTAACTATGCAAATGCATACTCAAAATACACACATGACGGGCAACATACACGTGCCATTCACATAGCACTCTGCACAAGCACTCCACCACAACTGTCAAACACTTCAATACACAACACCCCACAATCAAAGAACGACATCAGTATCACAAACAGACAAACGCGTAGTCAGAAAGGCACATCGAACAACTCCACCTGACAACACATACTGGTAGGTATACTTAGCAACAACACACAATCATAGAAATAGTACATACATGCAAACAAGGCATCAGGTGACACGCCATGTCCAACCAACATACAAAGAACATCCCAGATGAATCACTATACACAGGGACGCACACACTACTACCTAACAAAGCCACACAACCATAACAACACATCACAACAAGCACATGGTACAAGTCATCAACCCAGCGCATGCAGCATCATAGATACATCCCATACACATACAACACAAACATCAAAGTATATAGATAAAACACAGCCATGTTGAAGGAAATCCAAGACAATTTCTCACTCTTGACATCCACATCTATGTGGGCAGATGTATTTAAAATTCAAATAAAAATTAATAACTATGTACAGGTGAGGCCCACTGTCCAGTCCGGCAAAAGTCTGAAGTGCCCCAGGAACTTTGAGCACAGTCACATGCCCCAGCTGGACTCCTGACTGCAAATTGACCTCTACTTGGCAGGGGCATCAATTGGGCAGGCAGGAACCTCAGGGGTGAGGTGGAGGCTTGGGCTTGGGAGCGGGGTACTTGGGTTTAGGTTTTGGAGGGGGATTTATGCCTAGATTTTGATTGTAGGAAGGGGGTTTGGATTTTGGGTTATAAGTAGGGACCTTAGGCTTTGGAGGGCATGTTTTTTTGTAGGGGGAGGGACATTGGTAGTACTAGGGGGACCATGGGAAGACGGAGAGGTAGAAATTCTGGGTTAAGACAGGGAGGCATGGCGCTTAGGGGCATCACAGGGTGGGATAGAAGCAGTGAACAGGTCAAGACTGTCAAGGAAAACATATTTAGGTACATGTACATGTGGTTGTGATGGTTGTCGTGGTGAGTGCGGATGTGGTATGTGAGGTGGATGTCTGCGGGCCTGCTCTTGTGGTATCTCTGGGTATGACAGGACTGGTGGCAGGATCAGGGAGCTAACCCACTCGCCAGAGCCCCTTCTCCGTCTCCTGAAGATGCTGACACACACAAGGATAGAAGAGGACAGGGAGACAGGGTGGGAGAGTGTAGGAGGCTGGCCTGGTTTGTAGTGGGTACCAATGGTACGTACACCCCATACCAGGTCCAGTTATCCCTTATTAGTAGAGTGTAGTAGTGTTCTAGCAGCTTAGGCTGATAGAGATAGCTATAGCAGAGCAGCCAAGGCTGAACTAGGAGACATGCAAAGCTCATGCAATACCACTTATATCATATAGGGACTATGTCATAAGAAAGACAATATTCATAGTTGCTAAAAATAAAGGTACTTTATTTTAGTGACAATGTGCCAAAAATATCTCAGTGGATATACTCCCTTAGGGGGTAAGTAACATACACAAAATATACACAAATAACCAAATCAGGTAAGTAAAACAGTCAGAAAGTAGTGCAAACTGTAAAACACAATAGGATGCAATAGGCTTAGGGGCAACACAAACCATATACTAAGTAAGCTGAATGTGAATCACAAATGCACCCCTAGGCAAGTGTAGTGTGTAGAGGGTCGCTGGGAGTGTAAGAAAACATTAAGGGTATAAAGGAGACCCCACCCCAGGACCTTGGAAAGCAGGAGTAAAGTACTTCTCTTTCCCCAAAAACACACTAAAGTTGTGATAAAGGAATTTGCAACAACCACAACAGACTGAAAAGCACTGATGACAGATTCCTGGACCTGAAGACCTGTAAAGGAAGGGGAACAAGTCCAAGAGTCACTAAAGTGTCTGGGGGGGGGCAGGAGCCCACTAAACCCCGGATGAAGGTGCAAAATGTCTGCCTCCGGTTGGAAGAAGATTCTGGTTTTGCACCAACGAAAGAAGGTAGGAGCTTCTGTTTTGTGCAGAAGATGTCCCACAGTGTGCTGGTGGATGCAGAGTTGTTTCCTTGGCAAAATACTGCAATCAAGGCTTGCTGCCTGCATGGGTCATGGTTGAAGAAAAAGGGTACTGCCCGGCCCAGGAAGGACCAGGTTGTCGCCACTTGTGAGAGAAGACAGAGGGGGCCCTCAGCAACATAGAGAGCCCACTGGAAGGAGGGAAGCACACGCAGGAGTCCTTGAACATAGGTTCAAGTAGACTGAACATGCCGGTCGTTTCAACACTGCAAAGAGAGGTCCCACAACACCAGAGGACAACTCAGGGAGCTGAGCATGGCAGGACAGAGTGCTGGGGACCTTTGCATGCAGGATTTCTTGGAAATATGCACAGAAGCCCTTGTAGCTGCAGATCACACGTGCACAAGATTACTGTCTGGGGAGGGGAGGCAAGGACTTACTTCCTCCAAATTCGGACAGTTGGACCACAGGATAGTCGGGCCACTTGGGTCCACCTCCTGTGTTCCAGGGGCCACACTCGTCAGGATGAGAGGGGACTCAGGGAACCGGTGAGGCTGTAGTTTGGTGCCTGCTGAGGCAGGGGGAAGGTTCTGTTGACCAACAGGAGATTTCTTTGTGGCTTCCAGTGCAGGGTGAAGGCAGGCAGCCCCCAGAGCATGCACCACCGGGAAACAGTCGAGAAAGCTGCCAGGATTAGGTGCTACAATGTTGCTAGTAGTCTTCTGGCTACTTTGTTGCAGTTTTGCAGGCGTCCTGGAGCAGTCAGCGGTCCATCCTTGGCAGTAGCCAAAGAGAGAAGTGCCCTTCAAAGCATTTCCAGAGGCTGGGGGAGGCTACCCCTCGCCAACATATAACACCTATTTCCAAAGGGAGAGGGTGTAACAGCCTGCTCTCAGAGGAAATGCTTTGTTCTTCTTCCTAGGACTGGACTGCCCAAACCAAAGGAGTACAGAACCCTGTCTGAGAGGTGGCAGCAGAGGTAGCTGCAGTGCAAGCCTCAGAGAGCTGGTCTCACAGTACTTGGGGTCCATAGTGGAGTGACAAGGATGCATGGAATTGGCTCCCCAGTACCAGATTTGGAATGGGGGGACATTTCCATGATCTTAGACATGTTACATCGCCATATTCGGAGTTACCATTGTGAAGCTACATATAGGTATTGACCTATATATAGTGCACGCTTGTAATGGCGTCCCGCACTGCGGGGAAATGGCCCTGAACTATTTGGGGGCACCTTTGCTAGTACTAGTGCAAGGGTGCCCTCACACTTAGTAACTTTGCTCCTAACCTTCAGCAAGTGAAGGTTGGACATATAGGTGACTTAAAAGTTACTTAAGTGCAGTGAAAATGGCTGTGAAATAACATGTGTGTTATTTCACTCAGGCTCCTGTGTAAGGGTTTGTCTGAGCTCCCTATGGGTGGCAAAGAAATGCTGCAGCCTATATAGATCTCCTGGAACCCCAATGCCCTGGCTAACTAGATAACACATACTAGGAACTTATAAGGGGGTCCAGTATGCCAATTAGAATTGGTAAATGTAATCACAAGCCTATAGTGACAACTTTAAAGGCAGAGAGAGAATGAGCAATGAGTTTCTGATTAGCAGAGCCTCAGTGACACAGTTAGGCACTACACAGGAATACACAGTTAGGCCACAAGCTATGAGCACCGGGGTCCTGGCTAGCAAGATCCCAGTGAGACAGGCAAAAACATTCTGACATACATGTAAAATTGGGGGTTACATGCCAAAAAAGATGGTACTTTCCTACGGAGAGAAACAAAGGAAGGAAAAGGTCAATGCCTACCCATCTAGTACACATACCAACAAGTAATCTACTCCTCCTCTGGCATGGCAAGGAATGGCTATGAAACATTGTCCCCAAATATTGGTCATGAAGACATAACCCAATATGCAAGCTATTACCTCCTAATTCCAACAAAATGACTAGTTTGGACATGCTGCAGTCTGTCATCAGTCGTTCTACAATGATAAAAACTACTAACTACCCACAAATACTTACCAATATGACACTTTCAGCACATTGATTTTCAAGTTTCTTGGATAGGTACATTGAACACAAAATATTGGACAGGTTGGTAAATCACTCATGATGTACATAAGTCCATTGAGAATGCAATGATTTCACAATAGAAGTTCCCTACTCACTGGACTTATTACCCAATATCAGCCCTAACTAGATGACATTGGCTATCCAAAGCAGACTCAGGGATAAGGAAAGAAGGTTTGGAAATCACTCAATATAGGAATGTATCTAAACGTAACTTGTCAAGGAGGTATAGCACCAACATATTACTACTTGCATGGTGTTTAAAAGCTAACTGACACCACTTCTAAACAGTTGAAGTAATAGCCAGTATTATGATCTTATCTAATGTACACACACCTCATTAGTACCTATGTAATATAACTGACACAATAGAAGCCAAACAAACAATCTGTACTCACCCCCTTGTAGCTGCTGTGCTGCCCTCAAACTCCCATCTATTTCTGGGTAGGCCACCGCCAATATGTGGGCCACTAGGGAGGTTAGGATCCGATGGGCACTCCCCCCTTTGTTGGCAGGATGTCCCCAGCTAGGCCTCCACGGTCTTTCAGCCCAGGGTCTCAGGTTCTAACACTGCTTTCTGCAGTGGGTGATACGCCGGCTATCGACCCCAAGGGTCCGCACTTGCTTGGCCATGGCTCCCCATAACCCCTTTTTCTGATGGGTGCTGAGCTGCATGGGAGACATAGACAAAAGGATATATCCATGCAGGGTTAGAGTACACCTACAGCAGCATGCTGTGCTTCACAATATGCCATTATCATTCATATAACACAGCCCCAGCAGTGAACCATGCCATGTCTATATTCGCACACGTTCACTGTCAAACAACACCCTAGCTCATATGTATACCACATTGTACTGATCTGTTCATCTAGATACCCATACAAGTGTCTATACAGGTGTAGGACCCCTTTCACCAGTTTCTCAGTTCCTCCGGGGTGAAGGCTGGGGCCCTATCTCCTGCAGGACGAGCCATTGTGGCTTCCAGAGACAGAACACAGCAGCTCACTCAGTGGAGGTCTTGCTTGCTCGAGTGTTAGGAGTCAAGTGAGCTGGGCTATAGAAAATGGCAGTCACTGCTGCCGCGGTCATAACTGTCACCATCGCCCGTGATCATCATTGGCCCCAGTTTCCCATAGACATCAATGTTAACCGATGAGAAGTTGCACAGCAGTTCCTACCATCTCCCGCCATGACGAATAACGCCAGCAGATGAGATCACTTTCATCTGTCCTCTGCATGCAGGACAGGCGGCTGGCATTTTTCATATTTTTAAGGTATCTATGTCATCCTAGTGCATCATAGCATGAAGGTAATCACTAGTTGTTTGATGTATGATGTCAGTTCATGTGAACTCAATAGTGAAGTGAGTGTCACCTGGCATAATGTCTGATGCATGATCTTTTCATTGTGTGGACCTTTGATAACTGTATCTGACTTACGGACAAGTTTACTATATCTCACTTCCCTCTCTGTACAGACCCCTTGCGACAAGTATAGCAATGGAATTGACAGCCAGGATGTCACAGTTGTATAGTTTGTGAATGACTGTTTCCCTGTGTCAGGTTTCAAATACCTTACATGACTTATCCTGTTTTCCACTTCTATGGTGTTCTTTAGTAATGACAGTGTAACAGCTTTAGTTCCTCCCAGGGCCAATTAGAAAAAGTCTACATGAACAGGAAGAATCACTATTCGACCAATGTGCAGGTGGTGTGACTTGTCGACCAATACATACCCCATGTGACAGCAAAGTTTCCGGGATCTGTACATGATACTTACATCTTGAGGAACAGCAGTGGCCCACAAAAAATGTTGCGACTACAGAGCGAGAGGGCCTGGTTCACTGGTAAATGTACCACTGTCTATGTCTAATGTCTATGCTACTTCACTTCACAGTCAGCTCTATGCATAGTTCCCTAATGATTGGTACCTTTGTTCACCGGGTGACTCCGGGTACCCAAACCTGCTCTGGCACCTGACACCAGTGAGATATCCTACAACAGATGGGGAGGACAGTTACAATGAGACTCACAGCCAAACGAGGCATGTAATTGAGAGGACATTTTGGCTACTGAAACCAAGATTTAGATGCCTAAATGTGTCCAGTGGTGCCCCACAGTACAGACCACAGAAAGTATGCCAAATCATTGTAGCATGTTGCATGCTACACAATCTTGCTCTGAGAAAATACATTCCACTGTTGGATAAGGAGGAAGTGGCAGTTGCACCAGTGGCTCAGACTGATGACTCTGGAACTGACGATGGAGGCAGATGAGGAGGATGCAGCTGACTCTAGGACTGAGTTAATTCGGCAATTCTTCGAAAGGAATGCCAGGTATGTGTGGTCTAAAGTTAAAGGGACCTCTAACACTGTCTACCCAGTGACATTGTCCCTCCTTGTTTTTTGCATCAGGGGATATGAGCGCACTACATCCATCCATCTGTGTTAAGCATTTTGATGGGATGCTGACTTGCCATTGGGGGAGGTACAACTGCTATACTGCCAAAGCCGTGTGGTACTTGCTATTGGCATGACATGACCTCAGCATAGGGTTCCCCATTTTGCAGGGTTTCAAGACTGCAGCTTGGATGTGTATGGTCTGGCCTAATCCTATCAGATGACAGTCCGGCTAGCCATCCACACTGTTCCTAAAGCTGGTGTCCCGTACCTACCTGTTTTAGACATTGTAAGATAGGTTTTCCATTGATGATGTTAGCTATGAGGAATGGTTCTTTTACTCTGCATGCGTGTGACCTACAGACCTACCTTGTAGATATGTGGTGACCTCCCCACTGCAACATTATTCCTGTGGATTGCATTATGTCCTGTATGTGTATTGGATGGGCAACATCGGAGACATCATAAAATATTTACCCTATCTTGTTCTATCTACAGGTCAGATGTGTGGTTACACTCTTCTTTCTGACACAACTGTTAGAACCCTTAGCATAGGATTACAGTACAGCAAGGATGTCTTGACCAATCAGCTAGATGTTCCTGCCACATCTTTCCATCTGTCTGACTTATTGATTTCTATATGTGCACTTCAATTTATATCTTTCACATTAAATGGTACAGATGACAGTGATGACATGTAAGCCATTACTGTGCTAGAATGTGCTTATTGTGATTCAAAGTGAATTTGCTGAAGCATCAGAGTAGATGGCCCAGCTATTGATTTCACAGGTCCAGTCTCCAAAGAACAAGGGAAACTGGAGTTTTGGCAGTGCACAGTCAACTGGGTGTCTCGTGGCACACAAGGGAGAATTTGCAGGAGAGGGATCACTCCCTGGCGGTGTTTTTGGTCTTGGCCTTAGGTCCTGCAGGGTGACCTCGTTTGCATGGGGGATTCTCAGCTGAAGGGGTAAGGGTGCTCATAGCCTCTGGGTCCTCTGGCTGGGCCTCCATTGCAGTAGCTGTGAGAGATGTTGATGGCACAGATGTTGATTGGCTACTGGTAGGGGCCTGCTGGTTGATGGAGGATGCAACCATGATGCTGGTAAGTTCAGGTAGCACCCCACAAATGGAGGCCATAGTGGAATTGTGTGCCTGCAACTGCTGCATGGCCTCGTAGTGGTATTCCCTCTGGTTCTCCTGTAAAGTTGTTTCTATTTGACCCATCCTGTCCTGGGATTGTTGGTATGCTCCCAGGACTCTTTAGATGGCCTCCTGGCCAGTCATGTCCTGCTGGTATCTCATCCCCTGACCCACAGTTGCCCTCCCACTGTCCCTTGCCCCCTGTGCCTGTGACCCTGTCAAAGTGTGCCCATTCTCACTGACAGCAGGACCTTCATCGTCTTGGATGTTAGGCGTCGACTCAGGTCCCTGTACTGTGGGGCACAATATAGATTGACCTGTCCTTGGGATACATGATTGGAGAGGAGGAGATTACTGTGCTGTATTAGCCACAGAGGTGGGGGGCTCAGATGTGGACAGGGTGAGGCTGGTGGTGTTTGACTGACCAGTCATCCCGGATGGGCCAGGTGTGGCATCCTCTTCCAGACATCCAGAGTTGTAGTCCTCAATTGGGACTACTTCAAGGGTCTGACTGTCTGTCTCTGGCATTCTCTGCTGGGTGGCAGTAGCAGGGATACATGTGAATGAAGAAGAAGTGTTTTACATTGTTGAAATGTACTTGTTGTCCACATGGTTGTTTTCAATCATAGCCTTGACATGCTTTCCAGAGCTGGCAATGACAGCTGCTTGACCACTGGCAATGTTTAAGGGCTGATAGAGTGTGCTGTTGTGTGCTTGTAGTATAGTAGTTTGTCGTCATCAATGCTGTCATTGCCATGTACTAGTGAGCAGTCCAAGTATCCTGCAGGTGAAGGGGGTGACATGTTTATACGTGCAGGTGTCCTAATGTGGAGTGGAATTAGCAGTTATACAAGGGTGGGGAGTGTTGCCTTATGGTAGTTGTATTACTTGCTACAGTAGGAGATATCCGTGCACTTGGTGGGCCTGTGTGGGATTAGTGGTAGTGGTGAGGTGAGGCATGCAAGGGAGGGTATTGGGTTCAGGTGGATTGGTGCTCACAAAGGTGCTGTGAGGGGTTGTAAGGGTGATGGGGTACATACCATGTAGGAGTACAAGGTGCCCAGGGAGTGTTGTTGACTTTCCAGAGTCAAGTCCTCCTGGTATTCCATCAGGCCCTCTGGGTGCAGGATGACCAAGACCTTCTCCTCCCACAATGTTAACATTGGGGGAAGGAGGTCGAGGACCACGCCAGTCTTGTTGATGGCTATCTGGTGTCTTGCGACCATGAACCAGACCTTCCCCCGTAAATCGTTCCACCTCTTCTTGAGGTACTCGTCTTTGAGTGTTTGGTTTCCCACTGAGTTCACCCTGTCGACAATCATCTGCATAACTCAGTTTTCCTGGCTATGGATGCATGTTGGACCTGTGCTCCAAACAGTTGCCACACCACTCTGACGATTTTGTCTACCACGACCCTCAACTCCTTGTCTGTGAATCGTGGGTATTTCTGTCATGACATGGTGGATGTATTCTGGGTGGTGCGGTACGTAATGTACAAGGGTGCAGAGTGTGCTGTTTGGTGGGGTTGTGTGTTTAGGTGTGCTTGTGGTATTTGGTGGTTTTGTGCAGTGGTGACATGTTTGTTGTGTGCAGGGGTGCAGTTGTGTAGTGTGTAGTGTGTGCTGCTTGTTAGAGATAGTGATACCTATGGTATCCAAGTTCAGTGTCTTCTATTTGTGTGTTCTTCCATTTCTCTGTGAGTAATTCAGGATGGAAGGGATTGTGGGTATGTGTGGGGGGGGGGTGTTATAGTGCTGTGATCAGGTGTGTGTGGTATGTGTATGTGTGTCAGATGTGAGGTATTGGTACTGTCCACTGTGGTGTTGTGCTCTGATGGAGTTGAGTTTTTGACTGCAGCGGTTCAGACCGCCAATGGATTACCGCTGTGCAAAGACTGCTGTGCTGAGTTATGGGTCGTAATTTGGAAATTGGGATGTTGCCAGAGTGGCCATGCTGGCGGTGGAACCGCTTCTCTCCCGCCGTCAGTCAGGCCAACGGTTTGGATTTTTGACTGATTTTGGCCAGTCTGCAGTTTGTGACTGGTAATACGGCGGTCATGAGAATGCCAACACTGGCGGTCTTTTGACGCCCGCCACCATGGAGTTCTTCAGAAAAGACTGCCAAATTCATAATGTGCACCTTAATGTTAACTTCGACAAGTTGAGCGGACTCAAAGAACTGTTGTTTCAGAAGAACTTGACGTTCACATCTGATGTGTCAACATTTGAATTGCAAGTTGTGAGGTCATCTTATGAAATGCTGGCACTCTTAAATACCAATTTTCCGAATACTTTTGGTGAAATTTTTGTCACATTTTTAATGTAACAAACACTGCAGGAATTGCACACTTTTTAAAAGTTAGAGGGTCTGGATTTGTTAGTACCGTTCAGACTGTTTTTGCAGTAACTCTTGCAGCAAATCACCTTTCATTTTTTAGAGTCTTTGAAGGCTTGCCACTAATAATGACTATAATGGGTGGCATTTTGGTCTTGTTTATTCTGCTCAGCAATGGATGCCCCATCTTGAAGGAAAAGGGTGATACAACTACCACACGTCAAACTGTGTTGTCTATGTATGAAACAATACTTTGGTGCATCTTTACTGGAGAAACTGAATGAAGACTGGGCTCTGTCATTTGAACCAATTTAGGTCTAATGTATCCAGCCTATGTTCTGCTGTCTTTGGTGCCCTTATGAAAGTGCACTGGATTTTGTCTTAAAACAACATTGATACTGTTAGAAATAGGGTCTTTGGTTGACAGTCTGGTTACCCCTGTTCAAGCAAGGACCCTCACTCTAGTAAAGGTAAAAGAGAATCACCATCAGCTAACTCATGCTTACCCCCTCGGTAGCTTGGCAGAGCAGTAGGATTAACTTCAGAGTGCTGGGTGTAAAGTATTTGTACCAACACACACAGTAACGTAATGAAAACACTACAAAATGACACAACACCAGCTTAGAAAAATAGGAAATATTTATCTGAACAAAACAAGACCAAAACAACAAAAATCCACAATACACAAGTCAAGTTATCAATTACAAATCTAAAATAGTCTTTAAGTAGTTTGAAACACACACTAACACTGTTAGCGTGAAAAAGTACCTTGGGTGCGTCAAAAATTACCCTTCACCGGCGAGTGTGCGTCAAAAAGGGCTTGCGATGCGTTGATTCCACTCACTAGTGGGACCTTGCGTCGTTTCTCCTTTCGTTGGGTCGGGCGCATTGTTTCTTCTCTCTGCAGGAGAGCGATGCGGTCAGTACTCTTGGGTCTGGGCAGGCCTTGCGTTGTTTTTACACGCTCAGCGGTACTTGCATCTGAAATCCAGCCGCACAATGATTCAAAAACCACGCAGCGCGGGTTTTGATCTCCGAGTCTCTGTCAGCGATGCTGAGCATAATTTCTCCTGCTCCGTGTGTCGATCCTTCGGTCGCGTTTCCGACGAGCGTCGATTTTCAGCCTCAGAGCCAGCGGCGCATCATTTCTTCAGCCGCATATCGGAGTTGTTTTGATTTTTTTCCCCGCACAGCGCTCTGTGCGTGGATTTCCTTTTCCCTAGGCTGCCAGCTTCTCCTTTCAGGGTCCCAGGAACTAGATGGGCACAACAGGGTAGAGTAGGAGTCTCTCCAGAGACTCCAGGTGCTGGCAGAGAGAGTTCTTTGCTGTCCCTGAGACTTCAAACAACAGGAGGCAAACTCTAAATCAAGCCCTTAGAGAGTTCTTCTCAAAATGGAAGGCACACAAAGTCCAGTCTTTGCCCTCTTACTCTGGCAGAAGCAGCAACTGCAGGATAGCTCCACAAAGCACAGGCAGGGCAGCTCTCTTCCTCAGATCTTCTCCAGGCAGAGGTTCCTTATGTTTCCAGAAGTGTTTCTAAAGTCTGTGGTTTTGGGTGCCCTTCTTATACCCAATTTCTCCTTTGAAGTAGGTCTTCTTCAAAGTAAAGTCTCTTTTGAATGTGAAATCCAGCCTTGCCCAGGCCAGGCCCCAGAAACTCACCAGGGGGTTGGAGTCTGCATTGTGTTAGGACAGGCACAGCCCATTCAGGTATGAGTGACCACTCCTCTCCTCCCTCCTAGTACAGATGGCTCATCAGGAAATGCAGACTACACCCCAGCTCCCTTTCTGTCACTGTCTAGTGTGAGGTGCAACCAGCCCAACTGTCAAACTGACCCAGACCAGGAATCCACAAACAGGCAGAGTCACAGAAATGATATAAGCAAGAGAATGCTCACTTTCTAAAAGTGGCATTTTCAAACACACAATCTTAAAATCAACTTTACTAAAAGATGTATGTTTAAATTGTGAGCTCAGAGACCCCAAACTCCACATGTCCTTCCGCTCCCAAAGGGAATCTACACTTTAATCAGATTTAAAGGTAGCCCTCATGTTAACCTATGAGAGGGACAGGCCTTGCAACAGTGAAAAACAAATTTAGCAATATTTCACTGTTGTGACATATAAAACACATTACTATGTGTCCTACCTTAACCATACACTGCACCCTGCCCTTGGGGCTACCTAGGGCCTACCTTAGGGGTGTTTCACATGTGAGAAAAGGGAAGTTTTAGGCCTGGCAAGTGGGTACACTTGCCAAGTCAAATTTACCGTTAAAACTGCACACAGAGACACTGCAGTGGCAGGTCTGAGACATGATTACAGAGCTACTTATGGGGGTGGCACAACCAGTGCTGCAGGCCCACTAGTAGCATTTGATTTACAGGCCCTGGCACCTTTAGTGCACTTTACTAGGGACTTACTAGTAAACCAAATATGCTAATCATGGATAAAACAATTACATACACATTTTGTAAAGGAGCACTTGCACTTTACCACTGGTTAGCAGTGGTAAAGTGCCCAGAGTAACAAAAACAGCAAAATCAGAGTCCAGCACACATCAACAATCTGGGGAACAGAGGCAAAAAGTTAAGGGAGACCACGCCAAGGATGAAAAGTGTAACAGATACTATCTACAGACTTAAATCTGTTGATGCATGTGTTACAGATCCATTTTTGGTGTTATCCTACGATTTTTTTTTTTGCTTCAGTATGCCTTTTATGAGTCGCTGCTTGTGGATACAAATTCAGGATTCATTCCTGCCAGCTCATCAATAGGGGGTACTGTACAGGATGCTACTGTCTTGGCAGAAACTGAGGCCACTGACCACATGTGTTCCTTCAATCTATTCAGGGAGGTTTTGGCTGCATTATTGACAGTGGAAGCGGGTTCCGTCATGGATTCCATTGACCCTAACAATTTGTACTCCTCCATGAAAGTATGAATTTGGCTCCTATCTTGTACCTAAATTTGTTCATTTTTAGAAAAACACATTTTTTAATTCAGTTTGTTTGCTTTGCTTGTTGGAGTAAACATTTTAGCATTTTATTAGTTTACATTATGTTAGCCTACAGGGAGTTTCAAATCTGTTCATGTCACTAGCAAAAGAAAGGGTTTAGTTTTGTCCTTCTTGGACTGATTTGGTTCCCCCTATTTTTTAGCTTTTTTTCGATTGCACATTTTACATGTTGTACATTTTTGCTGCATCAAGAGTACATGATATTGTACTTAAAAGGCAGGATACACCTTTGTTTTTTAAAACACATCATCAGGGATACTCAGTCGATTGCTTTATACAGAACGCAATATTCTGAATGTCATGTTGCCAGTTTAGATGACAGCTTCTAATACCAAGACAAAATATCATGCCAGAGCTGCATCTTCTAACAAACTAAAGTTTATTATATAAGCAATGAGCTTACCAGAAGGCTTGAAGGGGCATTCCAGGTGCCACTATCTTGGAAACGCTGTGGTCAACAATGCAGCTTTACTGGCACAGATCCACCAGCCTCACAATGAGTATTGCAATTCATCACACTGGCAGACTCCTGATACCAGTTTCAGGTATGAGGCTAAGCTAACATCTTGGTTTGGGCAGGCAGAAGGGCATACCTAAATATGCTCTGTTTAGGGTATTAGGGCCAAGGAGGAATCTCTAAATTTTCTAGAACCAACTTGGTGAGAATGTTTATTGACTTTACCCTGTTCATAATGATGATTATTTTGCTCTGTTTCATCTGCCTAATGGTTGCAGCCTATTATCTCTATATAAGATTACATTAGTTTCAATAAATATATTGAAAACCAGAAAGTATCTTTTTGTGTCTTCACATTGGCATGCATGAGTAATATGATGAAAGGAAGAGTGTGTTTCCAAGGCTTCCCTGGAGAGTCCGAGTGTCATGTTTCAGGTTGCCACAAATCACCTTCTCCCTGTAAGGTTAGGGCTTCAGGTGAGGCATTGTGAGCTAGCCAGGAACAGGGACGACATTTTCTGATTCTGTAAGAGGACTCACTTCCCCATAGTCAGACATTCTGCTGTCCCATACACTCAGTCCTAGCTATAATATGAACCACACCACAAATTGTCTTCTATTGATCCTGTAAATGTTTGTAAATACTTCAAGCACACGGTTACTTGTAAATCACCTAAAAATTCATATAACTGGAAATGAAGTAACGCTTCAAAGCTTATCAATGATTACAGTGCAGTGACCCTGTCAATGTGGAATGCCAAAATGGATATTCAGTTTCTAGGGGACAGTTCTATTGCTGTAGCTTGATATGTCACTTCACATTTAATAAAGTTAGAAAAGATAGAGTTGAAGGATGGATGAGAAGCAATAGCAGTAGAGAAGTCTATAAGTCAAAAGCTTTACAGTTTCGGTTTAACAATGCTCTCACACAGAGAAAATGGATCCTATTAAGCTAGTGACAAACTTAGTTCTTCATGCTTAGACAAGAAGTCCAAAGCAATCATTTTGGCTAGTTCAGGTCTGGCATCAGCATGATCCAGACAGCACTGAGCTCATTAAAACAAATATGATGGACACTTATTACCCTAATCGAAGTATCCATCTAGAAAAATGCAGTCCTATATATACAGAAACATTGTAAATGAAAGTATTGAGCAAGGGAACTTTGGAGCGAATGGCTGTAACAGGTGTTTTGTGAGACATGGCAAGCCAAGTCTCATTAATCATTGTAAATTGAGCTGTCAGACATGTGAGAAAAGGAAATTCTTTCACCTATCTCTATTGCAGCTTATTAAACCTTGGAGTGCAGAAGTTGAGTAGGTGACTATGACTGTGATTGGAGATGCTTTCACTAGAGTCAAAGATAGCATTCAATGTGAAGTGTTTCCCACACATAAGAAAATGATACATTATCAAATACAATAGGACAAATAAATTGCTGTATACGTTGCAACATGTAGCTCACAAGATAGCCATAGCTCCTGGCCTAATGGTCAAGATCACCTTGGCCAGCCCATCAATGAAAATAAGGCATCCAAACTATGAATGAGCTAAAATAATGCAAGGGATGAAGTGAGGAGTGAGAGCATTGACTTAAAACGTTTGATCCAAGCAAATTACCAAACCTGTAGAGCATTGACTGGTACATGATGTACATGATGTCTGAATTTACTTGTAAAACATTCAAGCCTATACTTCTCCATGTTAGGGGAGCCAGGTACAGGGAAAAGTTTTCTAACTGAAGTGGTGACTACATTTGTTCAAAGAAACAGTTGGTGTGATCTTGTGTTGTGACTGCTCCTACTGGACTAGGTACTCACAACAATAAAGAAATCACATTGCACAGACTACCTAGGTTGCCTGTGGGACATGACAACAAACTAGAATACCTAAAATTATCTGGTGAAGCTTGTCATGAGGTGCATAGAGTCCTCAAGAAATTTTAAGTTCCAACTATTGATGAGGTTAGCATGGTATCAAATATTACGCTAGTGTTCATTCATCTGAGGATGCAATAGGTCCTCACAACTGACTAAGATGTTTTGTTTGGAGGTAAACAGTTTTTGGCGACCTCCCACAGTTGACTCCAGTCAAAGGTCAACCAGTTTTTAAAACATGTATGTATGAAGAGGCTAAAAAGTCATTAGGGATTTTTAGAAATGTAAACATATGGTTACATTTCCAGTAAGTTGAGATGAGAAAAAAGACAGGCAACACATCTTGAGTATTAGGGTGAACTTAGAGACACAAAAATAGGAATAATTATCAAACAAGCAAAAAAAGCTGCTTCTTCTTGTATGGTTAGATCTCTATTCCCACACAAGACTTCACCAACTTCTATAATGCCACATCATGAAAACTCAGAAAAAGAGTGTGTGCTTAATGCCAACATTGGATGAGTATGCACATGAGTATGTAAACAAACAGGAGGTGCACTGCCAGATGTCTCCTGGTAAATATCTGTATATGAAAAGACAACAGTTTCCCCTGTGTTTGTCCTATGCTGCCACCATGAACTAACCTCAAAGATTACTTTTGGATGAAACTATTATAACCATAGGTCACACAGACTTCAAAGAAGGATTGTCTTATCTTGCTTTATCATGGGTGAGGACATTGTCAGAATTGTTCCTTCTTGATTTTGAGGTGAGCAGAGTAAATGATGACTTATTATGTGGGATAGAGTACAATCACCTGCTTACATCTCATTGTTGACAGGTATCCAACCTTTAGAAAATGAAAAATATATGTGATTGCAGATTTTTCAAACATTTCAAAATGAAATGAAGAATCTACAATGACTTCAAAAAAGCTAAAAACGAATAAAGTTAGCAATATAAAAGGTTCCCACTTTCAAAGTATCATGCTCTGTAATGTTATGGTCAATGATCTATTCCACTTCCTGTGGGTATTTGAAATCATTGTTCAATACACAGAAAAGATTTCTGTCCAGCTTTGATAACAGTTGTCAATTGAGTACAAACTAAAAAATGCAAGTGTAAATTTGACTGCATTAATAAGTGATATGGTTGACCACAAGAGTATTCAATGGTAGTGATAAATCTGTTAGAACTTGAGGGAATTGCAATTAATGGTTTCTTTACAACAAACTATTCGTGGGACCATGAATGTGTAAATTGCTGATATTCAGGCAGAACAGGCATTCATTCAAAGTGATGTGTGTGCCTTACCCCACGAGATTACAAGTCAGTGTCTTGTGAAAGATGTACAGAACATCTCCGGTCAAGACTGCAATCAGAATTGTTATCTATATTGGTTTTCAGACACAATTCAAAGTATCTCATTCTCATGCTACACAGATGCAGAGCTGATGGAGGCTTCATCAATAATCATATAAATAACTTTAAAGCTGGTCAGGTATCAGTTCACAAGAAAACATACACTAGTGTGGCTATTGCTTTCCATTATGGACATTCAAACAACTCTGGTCATGACACAGTATACCTTAAAAATGCATCTGGCTGGACTGAATGTGATGATGCTTCTCTTACAGTAAAACAGGGATTACATTAGAAACTTTTAAATTCCTATCTTATGTAAACAATTTCTGAAAGAAACAATATTTATATACATGCATGTAGAGATAAATAAGCACAAACACACTAAAATTAATTCCCATTGTCGTTATGTGGTCTACCAAGGAAAACAACTATATAATGACTGAAATGTTTAATAATGGATTGATTCAAAATAAACAAATGAGTATCAGTGTGCGCTATGTACCAATGCTGATCTCATGCACAAAAGCATGGTAGGTTTTTTCCATAAATCTAAGTGATTTATTTTATATAATGAATTGCATTTCACTAAACTAAACACACTGACACTATTCTGATGTATATAGATTTTACATACTACACGAGGATATATTCATTATAAATGCAACTTTTATTATAAAAATGTTTGATCTTGCAAGAAGATTGTGAGAAAAAAAACATAAAGCACTGCCCCTTGGACTGAATGAAAGGGATTTTCTACCTGGCTCTGATGAGCCCTTGTGCACTCCAGCAAGAGGCTCATGAGTGCACCTGATTACGATGGCCTTCTTCGGCTCACAAAAGAGTCTCGGGTGCAACTTTATAAAGGGAAAAAAGGGAAACATAGTGTAATCAACGTAGATCATGAAAGTAGAGGGTAGCTCTGGAAGGATCCTTTTTTTACAGTTTTCAATAATTATAAACATTTTTTGTATTTTTAACATTTTTTATATTTTTATATTTTATTTTTTAAAGGACAAAGATATAGAACTTGAGGTGTTAAACAAACACCAACAGCAGCTCCTTAAAAACCTAAAGGCAAAACATTTACAAAAAACTGTTAAAAACTACTGTCTAGGGTGCACTTGTGTTCTCGCACAAGCTTGCACTGGGCAGACCTGCTTGTCTCTGAAGAAAACATGATCTGCTTATATGAGCAGAAAAATAGCTCTTTATTTTTGTAAGCAGTATTATTGTGTGACTCTAGATGTAGGACCCGGGCAGGCAGAGTTTTGCCTTCAGCAAATGATGTTGAAGGCCCTATAGATTTGTCTAGCTCTGCAGCACAAGCCAACTCTGCCCATGCTAGCCATTGTGGATGCGTAGACCTGAGGTGTCTCCACAGCCCTGGGGTACTCATGCTATATTGTTTATTTTTGTACCTCAGCTGAACTATTTGCTACAACATTTGCAGGTAACATACTTGGCAGAAACTCTCCTGCCACCCAGTCTCATTTCAAAGACTTACCACACCAATGATTTCATGGGTGACTGAGATGGCTGAGCTGGTGCAGAAGCTCCTGGCTGTTCATCTGAATCTGAGGAAGTCATGTTTCTGCTAAAATAGAAACATGATAGGAGAGAAAGCCAAATATGTATACTCTAACCAAAGTCCAATAGTGGAATAAAGCCAAAAAGATGGAATGTTCTTCGTGTGCTTCCTCTTCTGGACCTCTCACAAGTGTCTTGTGGGCACCTTGCAAGACTGTATGTTAGAAATTAAGGGTCTTATTTATACTTTTTTGTGCAAAACTGCACTAACGTATCTGGTTGGAGGGGTGTGTGCCCTGTCCAAGTAGGGACCAAGGGCCAGATGTAGCAAACTTTTGCGAGTCGCAAATGACCCGATTCGCTATTTGCGACCCCGCAAAATCGGAAATGGGATGCAAAAATCCTATTTCTGACTCGCGAAATGCGATGCGAGCCGGTACCGACTCGCAAAATTTGCAACCCCATTTTGCGACCCGCTAATAGGAAGTCGCAATTTGCGAGTCGCAAACCACATGCAATAGCAACTTGCATATTGCGACTAGTCGCAAAAAGCCCATTTTGCATGTCCAATTTACCACTAACTCAGAGCAGGTGGTAACCATTACCAAAGTATAAAAGGAGACCCAGAAGGCATCTGGGTTACTCAAGATGGCGGAGATATACCTGATATCAGTGAGGAGGAGAGCCCACGCAGCCCAGCAGAGGAGGAGGAGGAGCCAGAGACAGGAGAAGATTTACAGAACAAGGCAGACACTCTTCCAGAAAACTGAGGAGGAAATATCTGCCAAATACAGACTTAGCAGCGCAGCTATACTAGATTTAATAGATTTACTCAAACCACAGCTAGAACGCCAGACTGTGCACGGCTGCGCCATCCCTTCGCATGTGCAAGTGCTATGCTCACTGCACCTCTTGGCCTCGGGGAGCTATCAGGGGGTCATTGCTGTGGCAGGTGGGGTATCCCAAAGTGCACTATCAAGGTTCTTCAGGGCATTCCTAGATGCCTTACTCACACACATGTCCCAATACAAATACCTACCCAGGAATGAGGCAGAAATTAACAGCACCAAGTTGGACTTTTACCGGATTGCCAACTTTCCCCATGTCATAGGGTGTGTAGATGGGACACATATTCAAATATGCACTCCTGCAAACCTGGAATATCTGTTCCGCAATAGAAAGTGTACCCACTCACTAAATATTCAGGTTGTTTGTGACGCCCATTATGTCATCACTGACATGGTTGCTAAATTTCCAGGCAGTACTCATGACTCCTACATTTTTAGGCACAGTGGGATACACCAACGCCTGGAACGTGGGGATTTTGGAGACGGATACCTCCTAGGTAGAGCTGCATGCACCTTGTAGACATGCACACAGATCAATGTGCAAACCAACCATGATTTGCTAACAGTGTACGTTTTGTGCCCAATAGGTGACAGTGCATATGCACTACGGCCATGGATACTGACTCCGTACTTAACACCCAGTAATGAATGTGTAAGGCGATACAACAGTGCACATAAGAGGACCAGGAACACTATTGAAAGAACCTTTGGACTGCTGAAAGCACGGTTCAGATGCCTCCTCCGAAGTGGAGGTGCCCTCCAGTATACCCCCATAACGGCTTTCAAAATAGTTGTTGCATGCGCTATCCTGCACAACATTGCTACCCGACGTGGCCTACCTCTCACCCCTGCAGACCCAGATTCTGAGGATGAAGAGCAAGAGCAACCACATCGCCATCATGAGGATAGGAGCATCGCAAATCAAGGCAGACTGAGACGGGAACACATTGCAACCCAATACTTTGGAAGGTACGTGCCAACTTCTACCATACTCACCATTAGAACAAACACTCCATGTGTTAAGTGTAATGAACAAATGATTTAATATGTGCAAAAAACCAAACTATATACAAGGAAAAACTGTTCAGGGACTTCAAAAGTCCACCTGGCATGGGACACATTGCTATCATGTGCCCCAACATCAAGGACAGTGTTTAGCTCACAGCCTACGGCGGCCTCGGCCAGCCTGGCTGGTACTAGGTGGCTCAGCAGTGCTCTGCCTTGTACTCCCACTCCGTAGCACCCTGGTGTCACCAGCAGAGACACTGCTGACAGTGGAGCCCTCCTCACTGTCTTGTGGGGTGTCACCTGTACCCCTGGACACCTGCCGTGCCTCCATGAGGTCTATTGCATGGGTGATCCGGCCCAGGCCCCGTGCCACATCACCCGCAAAGTGGCCCATGTCAACCTGGAGGCTGACTGTTCTCCTAGACAGCCCAGTTGTGTTCACTGCCAGTCTGACGATAGAGGAGGCCATCCTGTCCAGCCTTTGCAGCAGCTGGCGGTCCCTGCGCTGCGCACCCTCACTCTGCGTTAGCAGTCCAGCCACCAGTTTGCGCATTGACAGGGCAAGGTCACCTGTGTTGTTCCCAATGACCTCCAGTTGTGCATGTACCTGCTGCATGCTGTTGGCATGGTTCCTCTCGAAGCGCTGCAGAATCCCACTAATCCGCCCTAACTGTTGATTTTGCAGGCGCTGACCCCGTAGCAGTTGTGCCTCCGTTGGTGTTGTGGATGGAAGCCCTGACTCTGCCTGCTGCCCTGCTCTCATCATCCTGCGTCGCCTGCGCAGCGGTGGAGGCCCTGTGATGTCTGATGTGGCACTCCGGCTTGTACCTGGTGCAGGCTCCAAGACCATTGTTGCAACGGGTGTTGCCAGAGAGGGGATGGTGTTGGTGGTGCAGGTGGGAGTGGTGGCTGGTCCTGTTCTCTCCTCTCGGGGCTGGCTGACCATTGGCACCTGGCTGCTTTGGCTGGTGGGGGTGTCTTGTGGGAGACCTGTGGGACATGGGGAACACACTGTCAGTGTCTACTATCAGTTAACAACTTCCTAATAAACAATAGCCTATGCAATGCCTACTTGACTACATTGCCCATAATGGATCATTCTGGTGTTTGCTACTCTGAAATGGAGCTATCTTGGTTGTGCATGCCCCTGTGTACATGGTGGGTGGGGGTATGGCATTGATGGGGGAACAGGCTTATCACATGGTACTCACCGGTTCATGGTCCGGGCTCAGAGGTGTCCAGTTCTCCAAATCCAGTAACAGCCTCCGGCTCCAGGGTCTCCTCAACCCTTTCCTCCAGGGGTGTGGGTGGTGGTATGGTAGATGGTCCCCCTCCTGTGCCTCTCATCTCCCGGAGCCTTTCTGCCACCCTCTCCTTGGTCCGGGAGCGGAGGTCGTACCACCTCTTCTTTAGTTCGTCCACACTCCTGTGGCTGACCCCCAGGGAGTTTACCTTCTCCTGGATTTCCTGCCAAATTCGTTTTTTGTCAGAGTCTGGCACATTGAGGGCTGCCTTTCCAAACAGCTCATCATGGTGCTGACAGCACTCATCCGTTAGCACCTCCAGCTCCTTCTCTGCAAACTTGAGCTTTCTCTTCCTGGGAGTGTCAGCCATGGTTGCTGTTGATCTGTTAGCTGTGCTGCAGTTAAAAAGGGTGTGGTCCTCCTTCCTCCCAGGTGTATTTGTAAACTTCCTGGCTGTGACGTCATCATCATGTGCCAGGAAGTGTTTTCCTGAGTGTTCTGGAGTGGTTTCTGGAGTGTTCTGCAGCACCTGCCTTCAATTTTCAGCACAGTCGCAATTTGCGACACCCACTCGAAAATTGCGAGTCTGTTTTTTGCGCGGTCGCAAAAAGGGACCTCGCAAACAGCAGACTCGCTATCTGCGGTGCGACTCCAGGTGCGAGTCGCAATTTGTCCGCCAACTTTCTACCTGCATTCCAGTTAGCGACACGCAAATTGCGAGTCGCAAATGCTCGCAATTTGCAAATCGGCATTTTTTTACTACCTACATCTGGCCCCAAATTCCTAGTCAGGTAAAGTCACAAATACACCCAAATTAAACTTTGCTCATCCCCTGATAGCTTGGCACAAAGCAGTCAGGCTTAACTTAAGAGGCAATATGTAAAGTATTTGTGTCACACTTCCAACAGTACAACAGTGAAAACACCACACAAAAAGAAACCACACCTGATTAGTAAAATAGATGTTAAATTAATAAATAAAACAAGACCAAAATTACAAAGATCTAATTAGTAGAATCAGAGGTATGTATTTTTAAATAATAAACTGAAAAATAGTGATTAGAAGCCAAAAGTTTCAACCAGGATATCTGATCGTGCTGCACTGTCAAAAGTTCAAGCCTTTTGCGATGGAGCGTGGGTCGAATATACATACCAACCTTGGCCTACTGCAGAGTACCTTAGTTGGTCATCATCAAAGATAAGATGCGGGTGCAGATGAGGCAATGAGTCATTGTCGGTCTACAAAGAATGATGATGCATCGGTTCTGAGCCACGCAAAGCATGGAGAATGGAGTCAATCCTGGCAATGACAGTAATACAGCTGCAATGGTGGAAATGTATAGGTTCTGAGTCCTTGCTTTGACAGTGATGCATGGATTATGCCAGTCCCGTGTGGAGCGACTAGAAACCTAGGTGTGATCTTTGATGAAGCATTAAGTTTTAAACCGCAGGTTAATGCCTTAGTGAAGTCTTGCTATTGGACCCTGAAAATCCTGAGGAAAATCTTACCGTTCTTGAAGCAGGAGGAAAGAATCACGGTTATGTTGGCATTGATTATGTCCAGAGTGGACTATTGCAATTCATTGCTGCTGGATATTGATGAGTGTACTCTGAGGAAACTGCAACTAATTCAGAATAATGCAGCTCGTATGATTCTGGCACTTCCACGTTTAGCTTTGGCTTCCCTTAGCCTAAAGTCTCTTCACTGGCTGCCGGTGGGCAAGAGGATTATCTTTAAATCTCTCTGCCTTACCTTTAAAGCACTACATGGGGTTGGCGCAGAACACCCGGTGGACAGACTCAGATGGTATTGTCCAGGACGTGGCCTAAGATCGGGGAAGTCTTTTCTGATCCAGGTCTGTAGGACGCGCAGAGTTAGGTGGGGAGATGGAAAATTCACAGTGGTGGCTGCCAGATATTGGAATGGTCTACCTCTTGATATCAGGAAAGAACAGAACTTCGCGATGTTTAAGAAAAGGGTGAAAACCTGGCTGTTTCCTCGGTAGGGTTATTGGCTTCAGTCATCTTCTTATCCTTTATGTCCTCAAGCGTTTCGATGCCAAAGCCGGAACGCGCTATATAAATGCCCATATACATACATATACATTATGCTGGAGTAGCACTTCACACCCACTTGACATACTACAGGACTAGGTTGGCACCAACTGGCAGGGCAGACTCACAGATGGCAGTCCAAGTGCTGCAGCAGGTGAGTTGGGTGGCCTTTTTGTCCCTTATACTTCAATCAGCATGCAAGCCAGAATGCCTTTGGTGACACTCTGGTTCTGAGTTCAAGTGATGTGGGTCTAGTCCTTCCCACCTAGGCAAGGAGGGCAGCAGGCAGCAGGTTAGCACAGCAAGAAAGCAGTTATTTCAGTGCAGCAGGCCAGCAGAGTGGCAGTCCTTGTAGCAGCAGAATAGTCCTTATTACTGGAGTAGTATCCACAGGTCCAAACGTGTACTGAGTTGGTGGTGTCTGAAGTCAAGTACTTATAGCTAGTTGTGTCTTTGATGTAGGAGAGACTTCAAAGAGGTACTTTTGAAGTACATAGAGCCCCTGCCCTCCCTCACTGGCTCCAGTTTCACTACAAGATAGTGTGCAGCCCTTTGCTTGTGGCAGGACACAGAGGGGCATATTTATACTCTGTGCCAAATGTGCATCAAAAAGTTTGACGCACATTCAGTGCAAACGTTGCCCCGTATTTAAACTTTGACGCCCGAGCCCGCGGACGACAAAATTCCGCTGTGTGCCTAATTTTTTGGATGCGGCAACCCGCCTTGCGTTAATCATATGCAAGGTAGGCGTTCCCATCCAAAAAATGACTTAAACGGCCGTGCGTCGTATTTATGCTTTTGGGCAAAAATGACACACGGTCGGGAGGCAGAGCCATAAAATGACGCACAGCCCGATTTGCATCAAAATGCAATGCCTGGGTCAGGGCAGGCGTTAAAATGGGGCAAACACACCTGTATTTAATCAGAACAAACAGCAGAGCAGCAGAGCAGCAACAGGGAGACATGGAGGTGATTCTAATCCAGCGTGCACACAGACGCAGAGCCCAGCAGCAACAACAGCAGCTACAACAACACTAGCAGGGACCCCAAAGGCAGCGCAGAAGGCAGGAGAGGATATTCCGCCCCAGAACCAGGGAACACAACATCATCCAGAGTTACCAGTTGAACTGGCAGGCCATTCAGCAGCTGCTTCGCAACATTGAACCGCAGTTGGCCCCCACTTTGCTGACACCCAGCACCATCCCAACAGAAACCAAGCTGCTTGCCGTACTTCATATGCTGGCTCTTTTCAAACAACTGGTGCCCTGGTTGGCGGAATATCACAAACATCATTCTCCGCATTTTTGCCCAAAGTACTGGATGCCATCATTGGACTGACACCCCACCACATCTGCTTCCCTAACACACTGCAGAAGCAGCAGGAAACAAATCAGGGGTTCTATCTCATCAGTGGCTTCCCACACGTCCTTGGTGCAATCGACTACACACATGTATGCCCTGTGCCACCTGCTGCAACTGAACACCTCTACCGCAACAGGAAGCACACACATTCCATCAACGTGCAGGCCAAAGTCGATCACCAGGGATTGATCACCAACATCGTGGCTAAATATCCTGGGAGTGTACATGACTCATTCATCTTCCGTCACTACACCATCAATGAACACTTCCAGGATGGACGGTATGGCAATTGACAACTTGTTGGTAAGCACACAAACCTACTTATATACACACTGCACAGCAACCCTCTAGGACACACAACACATACACCACAACAGCAACATGTGAACAGGAACATACTGAGGTCGTGACATCGCTAGCCATGTTTCTTAGGGCACCATTGAACCTGTCACACAATTGAAATTACTGTACAGCCTAATGTTAAGACGTCAAAGATCACAACGTGTGGAGTGGATTGCCCAAATGTCACATTGCAAAATGTAAGTGTCCCAATGACCTTTACATTAATCCATTGCATAAGTCTAAAGGTATGGGATGTCCAGGGTACATTGATATGAACGTGTTAACAACACTGTCAATTTTAACCTGTGTATGGAACTATCACCTCACCCGCAGTGAAGACACACGGACACCTGTATCAAAAGTCACAATGCTAGGTAGGGCACGCTGTACTGCAAATACCAAAACATCCTGCTGACAAACGGTTAGCAGACAAACACTTGTTCAGCCAAGGAAACAACACAATGCAGATGGTACATCCTACAAGCCTAGGATGCTACATTATAATGCAAAAAGAGTCACAGACAACACAAGACAACTACTGCCAGAAAAGGTCCTTTCAATAGGGCCAGCTACATCAACATGATCCCAATCATTTTGTCTTGCAAAAGATCAGGGGTATGGCTTCCAGCCATGGATTATGACACCATTTGGCAACCCAAGTACTGCTGCAGGGCGTGCCTACAACGACGCACACAGGAGGACACGCAGCATTGTCGAGACGACCTTCGGCAGCCTCAAGTCAAGGTTCCGGTGCCTCAACATCACTGGTGGTAGCCTCCTATATTCCCCGGAGATGGTCTGTAGGATCATCCTAACATGTGCAATATTGCACAACATTTGCATCAAAAGGAACACTCCCCTCCTGGAACCAGAGCCACACATGCCTGAAGAGGAAGAAGAGGAGGATGCTGGCCTGCAACATGAGGGGGAACTACAGAACATGGCCGCTGCTATACGCAGTCGGCAACCGATCGTCAACAATTTCTTTTGAATATAATTACCTTCACCACTTTAGTTAATTTAATTTAAATAAACACCTATTCTAATCACCATATCATGGTCTGGCTATTTATGTTTGCACACCTTCATCTCTACTTATCAGAATAAGAGTGGTGCCTCATGGAGCATTGCTGATATACTGATTAGGACACTGAACATCCCAGAGCGAATGTGATGCCTAACATACAATGGTCACATACACACACACTGTTAATGACATATATCATGTACATTTCTCCTTTGAAGGCCAATAGCAGAGGACAACTATTTCACACATGCATGTTGAAATCAAGGTCCAACGCAGCATGTGGCACACAACTAAGACACCATCACTCAATAAGGGGAATACAAGCCTCATACATGAGGCAGTCAATGTGCTTTTGCATCAGTAACAGGAATGTCTGACCAGACCCTTGACAGCAGTAAGTCCAACTGCATCCAATATTTGCAAAGACTATCTGTGACCAGAGTTCCATAGAAGCAGAACATAGACAGCGCAAGTGCCACACATATGAACAGCATCGCACACATGACATTCCATGTACATGTCAGCCCATTTCCTAACTCCTGACACACCCATGCACCTGGTCACAACCCACCTGTCGGAAGAGATCCCTGGAATACTGAGATGGGTACCCTGATATTCCCTCCTCTACACACACAGACCAACATTAGCAATCCAGTGTGCTACACCCTTTCCTATGGTATGCCATTGTCATAGAACAACTTACTGCATGGACGTCAGTTTAAATTATACACTGTCTTCTAGTTTCAAAGCCCTGTTAGCACCTGTAGATTGCTTCCCGTGTGAAAATGTCTGTTGGCCCTTAGAATGCAAGTCTCACCTACAGGACTGGTGAGAAACAGATGCAGCCCACACCTGTGATCACCTCCATGCACACCACCTATGTCAAAAAGCACTGCCCCTGCTGATGCCTGGAACAGCATAGGAGTTGCTATTTAATCAATTACACCGTTAAGCATTGATACTAATTAAGCCGTGTAGCACAGCCCTTGGGTTCATTTGTCCCCGTAAAAAACACAGGACATACACAGTTTCACATATCACCTCTCTAGTTTGTCCTCCAAACAGTCTGAGTCAGACCACTGATTATGTAACTTGTCAAATTGCTGGATCCTGAACCACCCTGCATTCTGTCAGCCTGACTGGCATCTGTCTGTGTGTCACACTAAACTATCCCTGTGTCTACATATGTACCACACTTGCGTAAGCAAACCTCTCATTCAACAGGGGGTATTGGGCATGGGCTTCTTCAATTTATACACAAATACATTGTATAGCATCATCTGCCTTTTAACTGTAACATTTGAGTTAAATCCTCTTGGAAAAGCAAAATTCATGGCCCATCCCTTGTCTGGGTCTCATTTATGCATGAATGACAAAGTGTGACAGTGTCCCAGGGCCGTAGGCAGGGAATGGGTACGGGGCTTTCAGCACAACCAGCAACCTCTGATAATGTCCATGAAAAATACACACATGTCAGGACCATGACAGTTCACACACAGTGCTCACAACATAGTGATGGGCCGTGTGTGGTTAATAGCTGCGAGAATAATCAGCACAGAGGCTATGATGTTCCCAGATGCAGTGGGAATTGCAGAGGCTAACCTGTGTACAAATGTTGTAATGACACCTGCCGGAACATGACGCCTGAGACATTATCTCACTCAGCCCCTCAAGGTTGCCCTGTTGACTGTCTCATTACACGTCTTTAGTGACAGGGTGGGACCATCCCCATGTAGGTTCACATGTCCACATCCACTTTACTCACATTGATCAACCAAGGATACTCAGTAGATACAGGAATAGCTGCCACTGACTCATGATGAGTCCTGGACCGAACTGTGACAAATTACACCCCAAACTATATACAGGATCATCATTGGACCACACACATGAACAAGACACCTATGTGCAATTGATCACTGGAAATATGTGCTGTCTTGTATGCTGGTCCACCACAGCCACTTGATAGTTGGGGCTCACTTCTATGTCCTCAACTGTGGTGTCATCATACATTTGAGATTCACCCTTGTCTGTCTGTGCAAACAACATTGTACCCACTTCCGCAATGCATGTGTATGACTCACTGTGGGATTCACCAACTAGTGCCTAGGAAGCTGTTACCAATACTCTAGGACATAGGATGTAGAAAATGTGGACCATTGACATGAACAAGCGTCTGCCATCTATCTGGTGCATGCTATGTCACATGTGGTGTCTATGTGACCCTAAATCTTGGAAGTCCACTTTACGGATGTTGCTACATGTAGGACTAACACATGCCCTCTCTCATTTCCACAATGACTTGCATCTAAGGATTGGACACATGGACGTCACATTCATACAAGCATATGTACAAATATGCTTCATGTGAAACACACACACTTGATCAACAAATACATTAGTTGCCAAAGCACACACTTTGAGCCAAAGGCATTTAGGTATTGTACATATGTGTGTCACATTGCTATCCTCTTCTTATGCTAAACATGCACAATTTGTGCAACACATATATGTAGGCCACACTTATGCCGAACAATTGCGTCAGCCAACCGTAAAAATACTGTGAAGGTAGTAGCGGGTCATGGTCCGCTGCAGTATGATGTCACGCATGTGAACATACACCATCAACACCATAGTGTCTTCAATCAGCCTATCTCTGATGTGTCCCAAATTTAACATAACAAACTAGTTAATGCACTGAAATTTTGTTGTTCCTAGTGTTATGCGTCATTTTTTGTCTACCAAAACTGTATGTGCGTCATTTATTTTGACGCACAGGAGTGAAAATTAGCCCGCATCCAGATATTTGTACAGGCCATGTACTATTATGTGGATGCGGGCTAATTTTCACTCCTGTGCGTAAAAAAAAAATGATGCAAATACAGTTTTGGTAGACAATAAATTACGATTAGCGAGAAAAAGGCAGGACTTTTCATACAGGAAGTGATGTAATAGGATATCCTGGTTACAGATCATGTACAGTGGGTGTACTTTCACTTTCACTTTGCAGTTTATGATCCTTCTAGACTGTGTGGCTGTGTAGAGAGTGGTGCCCTAAGATTTTGTGTTTTTTTATCCTGCGTGCTATCTGTAAAGTCCATTTGTGAAATAAATATTGTTGCTGTATACTGTACTACTGTGTTTTGTCTACATTTGTCCATTTATCTTGTGTTTTTGTTGTTTGTGGGAGTCTGTTGTGGGTAGTGTTATTTTGGGGATAGTTGGGCTCTTTTAGTGGTTAAGTTTACTTTTCATCTGTATTTGTACCCCTACTTTCCCCCTTTCCCCTTTCTATTTCTTTTACCCCTATTCCCTTTCACTTTTCAAGTATGTCTGGTAGGCCACGTCTTTGCAGGATGGGTGAAGAGGAGTTGGGGGGGTTCATCTGGCTTGTGTGCCATTTCTTGCCACTCATGATCCAGGCAGGGGGCAGGGTGATACAGGGGTATCCAACAGAGGCATGCAGAATCCGGTGGGGAAAGGTGCTGCATCACCTGCAGCGTGTGTATGCCAGCCAGAGGAGTGACCACCAGCTGAAGCACCGGTGGGCTGACCTCATCACCAGGGAGAAGGATCCCTTGGACCACCTGGGAATCATGATTGGTGGCACTGTTGGTGAGTACTAATCATGTAAATGTGCACAATTGAATGCTCTGTAGTGGCATAAGAGGATTTGTACAAAGTCTGCCAGCTAAATTGCTGACTGTGTGTAATGCTGGGGAAACATAAAGGGATAATTGATGCACTACGGCAAGGATCACAATTGCTAGCTGTCAGGTAGCACGTGCTCAGCAAACTTACAGGATACTTTTCCATGAAGTAAATTGGTGCTGCCTTTTTGTCAGAAAACCAAACAAAATAGGAGCCAATCATGTATATATAGGGTACTATTGACAGAGAAGTAAAGATGTACCAAGATATTGGCTAACTTTGTTGAGGCAATAGCTAGACTGACTTTAAAATCACTACATGATGCTGAAAATGAGTGCTGCCTTCATGTCAATTGATAATAGCAAAGTGGCTCAGACATTTGTCTCACGTGAGTCTGGTGAGTGTGGAAGGAAAGTGTTCACGGAAGTACTATGAATGTTTGGGATTATTGTGTTCCTTTATCTTTTTGGATACATGTCAGATCTGGATTTGAAAACATCATGAAAAGGTGTAAGGTGCCCTTAGCTAACATCTTAGAATGTTTGTTGAAGTTAGTTGTGCCACATTCCAAATATGGATGGCAGTCCAAGTGTATGCACATGGCTTCACATCCCCATGGATGGTGCAAATCAGCTTAGGTGGGCCACATCAATTGAATCAGATGTAACAACAGGGGGGCTTATAAAAGTCCCTGCCCCTCCCTCTGTACATTGTACCTATGTGTCATTAATGTGTCACTGCCACAAGGAATGTTTGACTGGTAATGCAGTCCACAAGTAACCAGGCTTTGGATGTCTCTCTTGGATGCACATGATGAGACGATTACACTCCATAATCTTTTCTGCTCACCAATTACAGGGCATGTTTGCAACCACATGATAGTTAGGGCCAATCTATGTGTGCAGATATGTGTGTAACTGTCACAGGAGACCCATGCTATGTACAAGTTGGCCGTGATATATCAGATGCAGTACCATCATGTCTGAATGGCTGCCATTTCCTTATTCAGCCTACACATTGTATATGTTTATGAAATTGTTGCGCAGTGCACAGATTTTGAGCACATTTATTCCTTCCATACCTTACAGGTGGACCGGCACCCTACACTGTGGGAGAGGTGGCGACATTTGAGGACCCAGACCACTCCAGTAAGTGTTGATATGTCTGTTATGTGTTGTGTTTGCTGGTTATGGACTTGTGTGAGTTGAACGCATAGCAAGGTGTGATGCGTTGGGCAAGCTTTTCTCTTGTTCCATGAGTGGGAATTCAGTTTCTCACATGTTTTGTGTTGGCCAATGCGTATCTAATGGTATTATGTAGGGATTGTAGGCCATTCCTGTAGGCCCCACTGTGATTACAGGGGTTAGTCATGTGTCTGACACTTGTATCACCAACAGGCGCACTGGAAGTCAGCGTCGATTTAGTCAGCCTGTCACACCCACATTCTCCAAGATTGGTACAGCAAATTGCTTTCCAATAGACATCTGCTTCCCTATTTACCTACGTAATTATGAAACAGTAGGTAGAACCTCCTAGCAGCATGCACTTCCACATGTAGTGCTACAAGTATGTGGAACTTGAGTGCAATGGTCTAGGTGTGCATGCAATTCATGATCATGGGTGTTCTAGCAACTATGGGCCTGATTACGATTCCGGCGGGCGGCGGAGGCCGCCCGCCAGAATTCCGCCCTCCATAATACCGCTCCGCGGTCAGAAGACCGCGGAGGGTATTATGAGTTTTTCCCTGGGCTGGCGGGCGGTCTCCAAAAGACCGCCCGCCAGCCCAGGGAAAAACTCCCTTCCCACGAGGATGCCGGCTCGTAATAGAGCCGGCGGAGTGGGAAGGTGCGACGGGTGCTGTTGCACCCGTCGCGTATTTCACTGTCTGCAAGGCAGACAGTGAAATACATTTTGGGTTTGTGAATGGGGTACCTAGTACTGATGCTACCAGTATGTTACACATACATGTGAATAAGTGACGGTTTGGTTGCAACCTAGTATACACACTCAGGTATGGCACTTTATAATATACTGGCAAGTCCAGTTACAACTTGCAGACCATGTGGCTTTAGTTTTGCTTTCCGTACACTGACATTTGTAGCCCAGGTCTTGGCGGAGGATATGCAGCATGATTCTTAGCTGATAACTGGCAGAACTCAGATTGCAAGTCAAAGCCAGTTGTTACCCATCTTGTAGGTTATGGATGTGCTATGTGTGATGTGACCTTTGTAGGCTGGCCTGCCACGTACTTCCTCAGGGACATTCAATGATCTGTATTGTGATATGAGCTGTTACAAGTACAGTAGATGTATTTTCTGATTAACTTCTTGTGCCATTTCACACAATGCAGTTACTAATGTAGAATATCTGCATTTGTCTTCACAGCTGCAAACATGACTACAGACCAGGTCCGTGAATTTCAGCGCCGGGCCATGAGATACCAGCACATCCTGCTGGTGGAGTCAGGGTTCCGGAGGATGGCCCGGCGATATCGCCATGAACGGGCCTCCTGGGCATGGAGAGCCTTCCCACAGGGTGGCCCTACTTTGCCTACCACAGCCACCACCAGCACAACCACCAATCCAAGCCAGGTGGCCCCACCCACAGCTGGGACTGTTGGTCCTACATCTGCTGGACTTCCAGGCCCCAGCATTGCCACCGGTGCAGGACAGCCCTCTAGGCCTGGCACCACACACACACAGACCTCCTCCACCGGTATCCAGACTGCCACAGCTCCTTCTGTTGACCCTGCAGCCTTGCACAACATGGAACGTAAGATGGACCATGTGGTGCGCAAGTTGAGCCACCTGAGCCGGGATGTGCGCCACATTAACCGGCGTGTTAAGTCTATTAAGAGGACCCTCCGGAGGGCCAACCTCTAGACATTTTTAGGTGGACATGGTTCCCTCCTCTCCCTCCTCTTTCCTTGTTCTTATAGTTAGTGGGCTTAGGGGGCTTAGTGTTAGGTTAGTATAGGCTGTTAGTTTAGTTAGTGTTAGTGGGTGGGGGGTCCAGATTGTTTATATGTTTACTTATTAAGTGTGTGGGTGGGTGTGTGGGGGGCTATGTTGGGGTTCTTGTGTGTTAAAAAAAAAATATATTTTTTTTTTAAACCCAAAAAATATATATTTGTTTAGGATAGTATAGTATGTGTTTAGGTTAGTATGTGTTGTCCTCCATGTGTCTTGTCTCATAAGTGGGTGGGGGGGTAGATGTTTAGAACGTTTTGTTGCATGTGATAAGTAATTGTAGCTTCGGTTAGTTAAGGACAGTTGTGGGTAATGAGTAGTCAGGGTAGATTAGGGTAGGTAAGATTTTTCCCTCAGTTCCCTCTTCTGTGATTACCATTTAATAAATATTTGGTTAACCCTTAATAGTATGTGTTGAATGGTACTTGATCGTGGGTTTGGATTCAGTGCACATACATTTTGTACTATAACATCTATGTCCTATGCTACAAACAAATCCCAACTGAGCTGTACGATTGGCAGATAGCCCAGAGCTACCTTGCAAAGTGTCCATCCTTCGTTGCAACCACCAATCACAGTTAATATGGATGACAATGTGTTTCTGTTGATAAGTGTGTTTTGAAACTCACAAACAGTGCTTCCAGACTTGGTATTGGGGAAACAGTTTTAGGTCTGACTGCAGTGTGATGATCATGGACACCCTTATAAGATGAGTTATCATTGGCAATTTTGTATTCTTGTCTTCATGACTCTCATACATCATTTGTGACACAGCTCAGCATGATTACCTATTTGTATGTAAACTCAGACACCTTCATTTATGCAGTTTTTGTAGTGTTTGCTTAGATTAGTGTGCCATGTTATTTGTGTTATTTTTGCATGTTGACAACATTTTGCGGCCACTATTTGATGACTTAGTTATCCCCTGAGGAAGCATTCTTCTGTCCAACACAGCATTATGGTGTATGGTTTCTCACTTCATCAGATTTGTCCCTCAGGATGGGCAGAGTATGATGCAATCATGGGCACTGTGCAGATTTCTCTGACTACATATTATCAGGACAGTTGTATTGACAAGCTACGTAATTTGACAGTAGGCACATTTCAGTTATCTACTGCACACTTGATATGTCACATTACCCACAGACAGATTTATTGTGTAAGTGCTATTTATTGAAAAGTGCTGTAGTGCTATCTGTACATTGCCCATGATTGTGAGTCCATTATAGTGACATCTTACATTGTGATCCAACACAAGGGTTTACCAAAATGCTTTTGACATGCTGGGGTTGATGTTTCAGACAGTGCAGAGACAGAATTTGCCAATGAGTTGGAGAGACAAAATCACTGGGCTGGATGACAAGATATACAGTGGTTTGCGGAACAGTGCTTGAGTACAGTTGTCGCAAGACTGGCAAGTTACAAAGCGTAGGACCTTGGTAAATGTTGGCCATGTGGCAGGGACTAGTACTTCTGGGTCATTTTCCTTGTGAATGTGATCTGTTCCATGTCTTCTTCTTCTGATGTGTTTGTTGCCTCCTCTGTCCTTGTTGTTGTTGGTTGTGAAGGGGCAACACACACCTCAGTGTTAGAAGACGTGGAGTCAGACATCCCGGTCACTGCTCCCTGTGAAGGTCTTAAGGGCAGTACTGCAGCAAGGAGGATCTGCTGGTTCTTGAGAATAGCAGCCACATCACGATGGTAGACAGCCATGTCGGCCCTGAGGGGGTCATGATTGCATTCGTGCATGCAGTGAAAGGTTTGGGGTGCGAGGTGTTGTGGCAACTCCCTTATTGCAGTGGTGAATTCCTTGACAGTTTCTTGTAGTCCTTGCAGGATGGATGTTAGGGCTTGCATAGCTGCTGCCTGATCTGCAGATGACATCATGTACAAACGCACCCCCTCTAGGCTGGCTGCCATATTTTGCATCCCCACCACACCTCCTTGGCCAGCTCCCGCTTGTACTCCAACTACAGTTCTCTCAAAGCTGGTGCCAGTGTCGTCTGAGTCCTCAGCTGTATTGGAGCTGGCAGGTCTTACAACTGGGGTGGTAGGTGGATCCTCTGGGATGGCTGCTTGTTCTGTGCACCTCCTTGTGACTGAAGGTGGGGTCTGGAGGGTTTCAAGGACCTTTTGGATAGTCTCCTGGGGAATGTTTATAGGCTCGTCATCCATGTCATCAGGGAAATCTGGGACAGGCATATCCGCAGGAGATCCATCTTCCTCTGCAATGAAGCAGGGTACAATTATTGTGTCTGTGTTGTGGCAATTTTGATGTGACATGCCTGCCTTTTGATGAATTCACTTTGTGATCTTGTTTTGTGTTAATTGCTCCAGCCCTTCAGATGGGCATTCTTCCAGGCCTATGGCCCACCTGCATGTCACATGTATGTTATTGAGTTATTAGACTTGTCAGCCTAATCGCCTCTAGGTGTTGGTTTATGCCAAATAGAGAATTGCCACCTTCTTTTCCTACTCAAGCCTCTGTCTACATCCATTCTCATGGTGAGACCTTTCACTGGCTGTGGGTGTTCTGATGGCCCTGGCAGCACACTTAACAATCTGGACTTGCCCCAATCTCTAATCTTTCACATCCGCTTAAATGTATTTGACATGTGGCAAATACTATGCATGGCAATGTTATGATCTGGTATGGATGTTGACATTGGTAATGTGTATTGCTGATTTTGGGGAATGTGTTTTACATTGGATTGCCCTGATAATCGTATCAGTGTCCTATTTCCTCCTCTGACTGTGCAGGTGTATTTCAGTTACGAGTTACATGTGCCCCCCCCTCAATGCTGTTGTCTGAGCTGTATGACATTTGGGATGTTGCATTGTTACCCAGGCATATGATGGACCCTGACATATGCAGCATGGGTGTGTCCTTAGTGCTGTGTAGCTCCTATTGTTGTTTACATTGGCTGATGTTTGCAACAACTATGGGCATTGACATTTGAGAGTACTGGGGTTTTGTCTTGTTTCTGGAGATTGTTGAAGTTGTCATCTTCACCCCCTAATTTAGGTGTGTATGATCCATGGGGAGGTTACTGCCATTGGCTACTTGAGCTGCACAAAGAGCGGAGGTGGTAGTGGCAACTGTTATCGCAGTTACATTCCAGTTGTCGGTATGACTAGAGGTTGTTAAGAGGGCCCTAGTTAATGTAGGGGTATGGTGGCTGACGTGTGCCGGGATGTCAGTTTGACGTTGTGGCCTTCCCTCCTGGCATGGCTTTCCCTTTGCTCCATCGTTGGCATGACAGCATGCCCCCATTGGACTGTTCTTGATGTTGTGTAATGGTGTGCCCCAGGTCTTCTCAGAATGGGCCATGCCCCCCTGCTGTGCCCCTTTACCCATGCCACTCCATGTATAAGATGACTTCCATGCATTTTGTGGTCGGTATCCCCCTCCCGGTTGCAGATGACATTATTGCATTATAATTCGCCATGCGACTTACCCTGCATGTGCGTTGTCTCCTGGTAGTCTGCGCTGTCCTGTCCTTGAATCCCTGTGACGATCTCCTCAGGGATGACAGCTGCGACCATCTCCTCCCTGTGGTCCAGGGCCTCCTGGTGTGCTGGACTCCCACCTCCAGTCTGCAGTGCTGCCTTCCTGTTCCTGGCCATCTTTTCCTTGGTTCTGCGCTTGCAGTCATGCCAGCGTTTCTTGCACTCGATGACTGTTCAGCGTACTTCAGCCACACTGTTAATCTTGTCGACAATTTGTTGCCATATAGCCTCTCTCCTACTGATTGGCAACTTTGAGGTGACAAACAGTCGGTGCTGGTGTTCCATCACCTCTTTAACCAGAATTTCCTGCTCCTCTGCACTGAAGCGACACTTTCTTTTCTTCTTAAAAGTGTCCTGGTTCTTGTGTGGGTCATCCCGGCTGGTTCCTGGTCTGATGTCATCTTCATGGGGTCTGTAGTGGCATCTGGGATCCATTTTGGCTCTCCTCTGGTGAAATGGCAGTGTTCGCAGTTTTTTTTTACGCTATTGCATCAAAAAACAGCGCATATCCAGTTTGCGGGGTCATAAATCGACCTACAGTCATTTCCGCTGCATTAACGTTGTTGTGCTTTACGACTTGATGCTGCAGTGTGCGTCAAAAATGATGACTCCCACCTGTGGTTTGCGCCGCCGTGCGTCAAAGTATAAATATGACGCCCGCACGGCGCACGAAAATGGCGTTAACCAGCGGTAATATTTTTGACGCAAAACTGTGCCGGCGCAGTTTTGTGTCAAAAAGTATAAATATGGGCCAGTTGAGTATTTAGGTGTAACTGTCAAGCCCTCCATCCCTTCCTTCCCAAAATGGTCCATCAGGATGTGGGTGGCACATCAGTCACACTTAAGCTCCTTTGTGTGTGGTTGTCAAGAGAGAATGCACAAAGCCTACCTATCACCCACCCCAGATGTATATTCAGAGACAGGTAGAAAGCATCAAATGGCTTAAGTAAGAAAATGTCAACTTTCTAAAACTACTGAATTGGGGGGTTGGGCCTATTTAATCAGCAAGGTTGGGTGACTTGAAAATAAAACAATAGACTTATGCATTTAATTCATATGACAAAGTTAACACAGCCCATTTATTTGAAAAAACATTGTTTAGAAACATGTTTTTTTACATATTGTTTTGTAGTTCAACACCGACATCAGTCTAGAAACCAGACTTAGGGGGTCATTCCAACCCTGGCGGTCGGTGTTAAAGCGGCGGCCAACCCGCCAACAGGCAGGCGGTCAAAAAAATGGAATTCTGACCCTGGCGGAAACCGCCAACACAGACCGCCACTTTAACACTCCGACCACCACGGCAGGACAAACAAACAGCGCAGCGGTCACCGCCAACAGATAGGCGGGAGACAATGTACCGCCCACCCTATCACAACTCACCAATCCGCCACCTTTTCCGGTGCCGGAGCCCCGCCGATAAAAACACGGCGGAAACAGACTACGAACGGGAAAGCGCTCAGCTCTACACACTCCACGAGGAATCTGGACAGCATGGAACCAGAACTACACATCCTACCAGCTATTATCTACCTGCTCCTCTACCAGGAGCACGAACGCCGGCGCAGAAGACAACGGTGAGTACTGCACCCACGACACAGGGGAGGGGGGAGGATAAAAGATTACGGGCACACACATACGCGACACACCCACCCTCACCCACAACTACCTACACATCAATGCAGAGCAACAACTCAGAGTGACACCCCCCAAACTCCTGGAAGAATGCCAAGACAAAATAAAATGATCATGAAATTCAAATATATTGTAAGGCTAAGTAAAAAAAAATTCCAACATCTATAACTATATACACATATGTAAATTGTCCTGTCCAAATTGGGTTTCAGTCATTGTACGTGGGCCAATGGGCCTCAACACATGGGCAAAGCCCACACAGGAGAGCCAAATCCATTGGAGAGAACACTGCAGGGGCATCAGATAGAAAAACTACAGGCACCTCAGGGGGAAGGGAAGGGGAGGCACCCCAGCCACATGAGTCCACGACGCCAGATCCACGAGGGTCCTCCATGGCCACTGTCCCATCCTGGGGAGTGCAAAGCCACAGTCTCACAAGTCTCTACAGTGGGTGGCTTGACAACTGTGCCATCCTGGGGAGTGCAAAGCTCAGTCTCACAAGTCTCTACAGTGGGTGGCTTGACCACTGTTACATCCTGGGGAGTGCAAAGCCACAGTCTCACAAGTCTCTACAGTGGGTGGTTTGCCCACTGTGCCATCCTGCGGAGTGCAAAGCCACAGTCTCTCAAGTGGATTACAGACTCCACTGGTACTGGAGGAGGCATGGTGCCCAGAGTGCATCGTGCAGCCCTGCCCGACACAGATCCGGGCCTGCCCCTTCTGCCAATGGGCCAGCGGTGCTTGACTTGAAGGGCCCAGCGGAGCGGTGCTTGAGATGAAGGGCCCAGCGGAGCCGTGCTTGAGACGGCGGTGCCCAGCGGAGCGGTGCAGAGATGAAGGGCCCAGCGCAGCGGTGCTTGAGATGAAGGGCCCAGCGGAGCGGTGCTTGAGATGAAGGGCCCAGCGGAGCGGTGCAGAGATGAAGGGCCCAGCGGAGCGGTGCTTGAGACGGCGGTGCCCAGTGGAGCGGTGCAGAGATGAAGGGCCCAGCGCAGCGGTGCTTGAGATGAAGGGCCCAGCGGAGCGGTGCAGAGATGAAGGGCCCAGCGGAGCGGTGCAGAGATGAAGGGCCCAGCGGAGCGGTGCTTGAGATGGCGGTGCCCAGCGGAGCGGTGCAGAGATGAAGGGCCCAGCGGAGCGGTGCTTGAGATGAAGGGCCCAGCGGAGCGGTGCTTGAGAAGAAGGGCCCAGCGGAGCGGTGCTTGAGATGAAGGGCCCAGCGGAGCGGTGCTTGAGATGAAGGGCCCAGCGAGCGGTGCATAGATGAAGGGCCCAGCGGAGCGGTGCTTGAGTCGGCGGTGCCCAGCGGAGCGGTGCAGAGATGAAGGGCCCAGCGGAGCGGTGCTTGAGATGAAGGGCCCAGCGGAGCGGTGCTTGAGATGAAGGGCCCAGTGGAGCGGTGCAGAGATGAAGGGCCCAGCGGAGCGGTGCAGAGATGAAGGGCCCAGCGGAGCGGTGCAGAGATGAAGGGCCCAGCGGAGCGGTGCTTGAGATGGCGGTGCCCAGCGGAGCGGTGCTTGAGATGAAGGGCCCAGCAGAGCGGTGCTTGAGATGAAGGGCCCAGCGGAGCGGTGCTTGAGATGAAGGGCCCAGCGGAGCGGGTCTTGAGATGAAGGGCCCAGCGGAGCGGTGCAGAGATGAAGGGCCCAGCGGAGCGGTGCTTGAGACGCCGGTGCCCAGCGGAGCGGTGCAGAGATGAAGGGCCCAGCGGAGCGGTGCTTGAGATGAAGGGCCCTGTTCAGCGGTTCTTGAGACGGCGGTGCCCTGTTCAGCGGTGCTTGTCTTGAAGGGCCCTGTTCAGCGGTTCTTGAGACGGCGGTGCCCTGTTCAGCGGTGCTTGTCTTGAAGGGCCCTGTTCAGCGGTGCTTGTCTTGAAGGGCCCTGTTCAGCGGTGCTTGTCTTGAAGGGCCCTGTTCAGCGGAGCTTGTCTTGAAGGGCCCTGTTCAGCGGTTCTTGAGACGGCGGTGCCCTGTTCAGCGGTGCTTGTCTTGAAGGGCCCTGTTCAGCGGTTCTTGATATGTGTCTCCAGGGCACCATTTCCGGCCAATATATGGAGTTCACTCGCCATCCGACTTCTCGCTTGCGGGGCCCTCCTGTGCTGGAGTCCCGGGCCCGTGGGTGTCCTCCTTCACACCCGGAATGGGGCTGGTGGGGCCCTCCTGGGCAGCTCGCCTGCTGCCAGACTTGTCGGCCGTGCTGCCCTTGCCATCCTTCCGTGATTCTCTGTGGCCCTTGCCTCCCTTTTTAGATGTGCCAGCTGGCACCCCACTTCCTGACAGTGCCAGGGTAGTGCCTTTGGAGGCTGCCGTCTCTGGCCTCTCGCGCCGGGCCTTGCCTTTCTTGTTTTTTTTCCCAGGGGGTGGGCTGGCTGTCCCTTTACTGCTGGCCGATGTTCCTGCCCTTGAAGGTGGTGGACTCCAATATCCTTGTACTATGGTCCTTGTAGGTCCAGGGGTTGTGGTGGCTGAGGTGCTGATTGGACTCTTACGAGATGGAGGGGGTGGGTCAGGTGATGGAAAGAGGTTAATTTTGGACAGGAAAAACTTTTTAGGAGCAGTGGGAAGGGTAGGTGCAGTGGGTATGGGAGTGGAGGAAGAGGATGTGGTTGTAGGAGAGTCAAGTGTGCTGTCTTTGGGTGCAGGTGCTTGTGACGGAGGCTGTCGTGAGGTGGATGGCTGTTGGGTGGGTGGCTGCCTGCGTTTGTGTGGTTTGGAAGAGGGGGTGACAGACACACTGGGAGAGGACACAGGGGACGTGTAAATGGCAGTGGGGGTGGTGACTGCACGTGTGCGGAGTGTTCTGGTGGGTGTGCTGGTGATGGACGTAGTGGCTGATGATGTTGTGCATGCAAGTGTGAGTGGAGACATCACAGGGAGGGAGGAGGGAGACGAGGAGGAGGGGGACACAGAGGAGGCAGTGGCTGTTGGTATGTCTGCATATGGCTGTTGCTTGTGTGAATGCTTGTGTGATGTGTGGTGCTTATGTCTGGATGAGCTGCCCTTGGGTGTTGAGGTGTGTGCAGGCTGGTCTGTAGGTGTGTCTGGGATAGGCAGAGGAACAGGGGAGTGGGACTGGGAGGAGGAAGTTGGAGGAGGGAGGCAGGAGACAGGGACAATGGCTGCCGTCAGTGCTGAGGCCAGAGCGTTGAACGATCGCTGATGGGCAGCCTGACCCGAATGAATGCCCTCCAGGTATGCATTGCTCCGGTGCACCTCCCTTTCTACCCCCTGGATGGCATTCAAAAGGGTAGACTGCCCAACAATGAGCGTCCTGAGGAGGTCAATAAACTCCTCACTGAGGGCAGCAGGGGTAACTGGGGCAGGGCCTGAGGTGCCTGGGGAGAAGGAGATGCCCGCCTTTGTGTGCGAGCGGGCACGGGGCGAACGCTGAGGGGCTGCTTGGAGGGCGGAGCTGGTGCGCTGGGTGGCGGCTGTACCTGTTGTTGCGGTGGGCACGGATGTTGCCGCCACCACAAGGGAGCTCCCTTCCGAGGACGTGTCTGTGTCGCTGATGTTTCCACGTGTCCCCGTTGTGGAGCTCCCCTCACCCTCCGTCTCACTGGTGAACTCCGAGTCGGTTGCATGGCCCTCCAGGGCCATGTGAGATGCAGCTCCCTCGTGCTCCGATGCCACTTCTCCTCCGCCTGATGATGCTAATGCACACATGAACAGGAAGAGCAGCAAAAAAGGGGGGGGAAATAAAGACATGTTGAGTGCATGCATTGGCAACACAGTTGGCGGAGAGGACAGACACAGAAGCCCCCTGCACTACGCCGCGCACTTGGGGTACACTACTCAATCATTGGGACTTGGCCTACAAGCCTATGGACGACAAATGCACACATAGGTGACACAGGGCCATGGATAGCTGTACTTGGCACCCTACAGAGGTGGGGGGCGGGGGCACAGGGCCATGCCTTACGGAGGGGCCTAGCCTACAGAAATTGCCCTGGCCTAGGGATACCCACAGCCCTCCTCCGCCACCCAGACACCTCCACTGCGCGCTAAGATAGCAGAATGTGCTGGTACTCACCCCCTTTTGTCTGCTGTGATGTCCTCACGCGCCCATCCAAATCTGGGTAGGCCACCGCCAGGATCCGAGACATCAGGGGGGTCAATTGACGAGTGGCACCCCTCCTACGTTGGGATGCCATCCCCAGCAGAGCCTCCGCGGTCTTCCTCCTCCTGCGGCGGATGTCCTCCCACCTCTTGCGGCAGTGGGTGCCCCGTCTGTTGTGGACCCCCAGGGTCCGGACGTCCTTGGCGATGGCACGCCAAATGTCGATTTTCTGATGGGCGCTGACCTATGTCACATGTACAGGGGGAGAAATAACATTATTATAATTTTCTGCATGCTCGATGTGAGTGGCCCCCCATCCCCACCCTTGCCATGTGGCACATGCTCTCATCCGTCGTTTGATGCATGCCTCAATCGCTCCCCTCCCCACCATCTTTCATCCACCCGACTCAACCCAGGCATTGCCCCTAAAGCATGCTCCCAGTGTATTTACCTGTTGGTCTGGAGGACCGTAGAGTAGCGCATACTGGGGGAGGACCCCATCCACGAGTTTCTCCAATTCTTCAGAAGTGAAGGCAGGGGCCCTTTCCCCAGTCGCAGCAGCCATTGTATCTTCCAGACCGAGGTCACAGCAGCACTTGCAGTATAGGTCCTCTCCTGTGGATGATCAGGTCTCGAATGATTAAGCAGATAGAAAATGGCGGTCACGTCCGCGGCGGTGCATATCGCGGCGGTGCGTCCCGCGACTGCCGGCGCACTTCATCATTGGCTCCTGAAACGCATAGGGTTCAATGTTAACCAATGCGGCTTTGCGCCGCGGTCTTCGACCGCCTACCGCCACGGTGTGCCACACCAGCGCATTGACCTCACATCCCATTGTCGCACTTCACAGGTCAGGCAGCCGCCATTTCAAGAGCCCACATGGATTAATTTCTACTGCGTCACACATGCCTAGGCCTTGCATCGACACTCATACAAGCCATTCAATGTATAGAGAATCTTGTACTGTGCAAGCTCTGGGAACGTACCTGTGGGTTGATTGACTCTGTGCTCGCTGTTGTCCTTCCTAGGCACCGTCGGCTGGGACTTGCGAGGAGATGGAGGAATGTTCCTGTGTACAGACCGCTGGTGGACCTGTCGACAATGGAGGAACGACATGTCATTCTGACATACAGGCTTGACCGAGCCAATATACAGGAACTGTGTGCCCAGCTGGAGCCAGACCTGATTTCACCCATCCGCCAACCCACATGGATCCCCCCTCTAGTGCAGGTGCTGTCAGTACTCCATTTTTTGGCAAGTGGGTCATTTCAAACAACAGTGGCCATTTCATCAGGGATGTCTCAGCCTATGTTTTCAAAGGTGTTGTCCAGAGTGTTGTCTGCCCTGCTCAAACACATGCGGAGATACATTGTTTTCCCTGAGGTGGGGGATTTGCCTACAGTGAAGGGTGATTTCTATGCCCTTGGACATATTCCCAGCATCATTGGTGCCATTGATGGGACACTTGTGGCTTTGGTATCCCCCAGTGAAAGTGAACAGGTGTACAGGAACAGAAAAAGTTATCATTCCATGAATGTCCAGGTGGTCTGTTTGGCTGACCAGTATATCTCCCATGTTAATGCCAAGTTCCCTGGGTCAGTGCATGACGCGTACATCATGCAAAATAGCAGCATCCCTTATGTGATGGAACAACTACAGAGACACCGTGTGTGGCTAGTTGGTGACTCAGGTTACCCCAACCCCCCGGTTTCTGTAGGCTAGGCCCCTCCGTTAGGCATGGCCCTGTGCCCCCGCCCCCACCTCTGTAGGGTGCTAAGTACAGCTATCCATGGTCCGGGCTCACCTATGTGTGCATTTGTCGTCCATAGACTTGTAGGCCAAGTCACAATAATTGAGTAGTGTACCCCGAGTGCGCTCCGCCAACGGTGCCGCCAATGCATGCACTCAACATGTCTTTCTTTCTTCTCCCCCCCCTTTTTTTGGGTGTTCCTGTTCATGTGTGCATTAGCATCACCAGGCGGAGGAGAAGTGGCATCGGCGCACGAGGGAGCTGCATCTCACATGGCCCCGGAGGGCCCTGCAACCGACTCTGACTTAACCAGTGAGACGGAGGGCGAGGGGAGCTCCACAACGGGGACCCGTGGAGACGTCAGCGACACCGACACGTCCTCGGAAGGGAGCTCCCTTGTGGTGGCGGCAACATCCGTGCCCACCGCAACAACAGGTACAGCCGCCACCCAGCTCACCAGCTCTGCCCTCCCAGCAGCCCCTCAGCTTTCGCCCCGTGCCCGCTCGGCCAGGAAGCCGGCCATCTCCTTCGCCCCTGGCACCTCAGGTCCTGCACCAGTTACCCCTGCTGCCCTCAGTGCGGAGATCATTGACCTCCTCCAGACGCTCATTGTTGGGCAGTCTACCCTTTTGAATGCCATCCAGGGGGTAGAAAGGGAGGTGCATCGGAGCAATGCATACCTGGAGGGCATTCATTCGGGTCAGGCTGCCCATCAGCGATCGTTCAACGCTCTGGCCTCAGCACTGACGGCAGCAATTGTCCCTGTGTCTAGCCTCCCCCCTCCAACTTCCTCAACCCAGTCCCACTCCCCTGTTCCTCTGCCTATCCCAGACACACCTACAGACCAGCCTGCACACACCTCAACACCCAAGGGCAGCTCATCCAGACATAAGCACCACAGATCACACAAGCATTCACACAAGCAACATCCACATGCAGACATGCCAACAGCCACTGCCTCCTCTGTGTCCCCCTCCTCCTCGTCTCCCTCCTCCCTCCCTGTGACGTCTCCACTCACACCTGCATGCACACCACCATCAGCCAGTACGTCCATCACCACCACACCCACCAGAACAGTCCGCACACGTGCAGTCACCACCCCCACTACCATTTACACATCCCCTGTGTCCTCTCCCAGTGTGTCTGTCACCCCCTCTTCCAAACCACACAAACGCAGGCAGCCACCCACCCAACAGCCATCCACCTCACGACAGCCTCCAGCCCAAGCACCTGCACCCAAAGACAGCACACTTGACTCTCCTACAACCACATCCTCTTCCTCCATTCCCATACCCACTGCACCTACCCTTCCCATTGCTCCTAAAAAGTTGTTCCTCTCCAAAATTAACTTCTTTGCATCACCTGACCCACCCCCTCCATCTTGTAAGAGTCCAAACAGCACCTCAGCCACCGCAAGCCCTGCACCTACTAGGACCATCGTTCAGGGCTATTGGAGTCCACCAGCTCCTAGGGCAGGAACATCGGCCAGCAGCAAGGGGACAGCCAGCCCACCCCCTGGGAAAAGAACCAAAAAAGGGAAGGGCAGGCGCGACAGGCCTGAGACGGCTGCCCCCAAGGACACCAGCCGTGCACCGTCACCTGGCCCATCCACAAAGGGAGGCAAGGGCCCCAGAGATTTTGCCAAGGAGGGCAAGGGCAGGAGGGTGAAGAAGTCCGGCAGCAGGCGACCTGCCCAGGAGGGCCCACCAGCCCCATTTGGGGTGTGACGGAGGACACCCACGGGCCCAGGACTCCAGCACAGGAGGGCCCCGCAAGCGAAAGGTCGGATGGCGACTGAGCGGGAATTATTGGCCAGATCTGGTTCCCTAGGAACACAAGACAAGCACCGCTGAACAGGGCCCCGCCGTGAGAAGCACCGCTGAACAGGGCCCCGCTGTGAGAAGCACCGCTGAACAGGGACCCGCCAAGACAAGCACCGCTCCGCTGGGCCCTTCCTGTCAAGCACCGCTCCGCTGGGCCCTTCATCTCAAGCACCGCTCCGCTGGGCCCTTCCTGTCAAGCACCGCTCCGCTGGGCCCTTCCTGTCAAGCACCGCTCCGCTGGGCCCTTCATCTCAAGCACCGCTCCGCTGGGCCCTTCAACTCAAGCACCGCTCCGCTGGGCCCTTCCTGTCAAGCACCGCTCCGCTGGGCCCTTCATCTCAAGCACCGCTCCGCTGGGCCCTTCCTGTCAAGCACCGCTCCGCTGGGCCCTTCCTGTCAAGCACTGCTCCGCTGGGCCCTTCATCTCAAGCACCGCTCCGCTGGGCCCTTCCTGTCAAGCACCGCTCCGCTGGGCCCTTCCTGTCAAGCACCGCTCCGCTGGGCCCTTCATCTCAAGCACCGCTTCGCTGGGCCCTTCATCTCAAGCACCGCTCCGCTGGGCCCTTCCTGTCAAGCACCGCTCCGCTGGGCCCTTCCTGTCAAGCACCGCTCCGCTGGGCCCTTCATCTCAAGCACCGCTCCGCTGGGCCCTTCATCTCAAGCACCGCTCCGCTGGGCCCTTCAACTCAAGCACCGCTCTGCTGGGCCCTTCATCTCAAGCACCGCTCCGCTGGGCCCTTCATCTCAAGCACCGCTCCGCTGGGCACCGCCGTCTCGGAACTGCTCCGCTGGGCCCTTCATCTCAAGCACCGCTGGCCCATTGGCAGGGCCGGATCTGTGTCGGGCAAGGCTTCACGAAGCACTCTGGCCAACATGCCTCCTCCATAACCAGTGGAGTCTGTAATCCACCTGATGGACTGTGGCTTTGCACTCCCCAGGATGGTACAGTGGGCAATCCACCCACTGTAGAGACTTGAGAGACTGTGGCTTTGCACTCCCCAGGATGGTACAGTGGGCATGGAGGCCCATCGTGGATCTGGCGTCGTGGACTCATGTGGCTGAGGTGCCCCCCCTTCCCTTCCCCCTGAGGTGCCTGTTGTTTTATTATCTGATGCCCCAGCAGTGTTCTCTCCAATGGAATCGGGTCTCGTGTATGGGCTTTGCCCATGTGTTTATGCACATTGGCCCATGAACAATGGAATGTTGCCAATATGTGCCGGACTTTTGGACTATGTATATATTGTTCATTTTGTAATATATTTATTTTATAGATTTCATATTTCACTTAACTTCAAATATGCTATAATATACTTCAATTTTAATGGTCTTTTTATTTTGTCTTTGCATTATTCCGGGGGGTTTGCGGGGTGTCACTCTGACTTGTTGCTCTGCATTGATGTGTAGGGATTTTGGGGGGGGGGTCACGTATGTGATCCCCCCTCTAGTGCAGGTGCTGTCAGTACTCCATTTTTTGGCAAGTGGGTCATTTCAAACAACAGTGGCCATTTCATCAGGGATGTCTCAGCCTATGTTTTCAAAGGTGTTGTCCAGAGTGTTGTCTGCCCTGCTCAAACACATGCGGAGATACATTGTTTTCCCTGAGGTGGGGGATTTGCCTACAGTGAAGGGTGATTTCTATGCCCTTGGACATATTCCCAGCATCATTGGTGCCATTGATGGGACACTTGTGGCTTTGGTATCCCCCAGTGAAAGTGAACAGGTGTACAGGAACAGAAAAAGTTATCATTCCATGAATGTCCAGGTGGTCTGTTTGGCTGACCAGTATATCTCCCATGTTAATGCCAAGTTCCCTGGGTCAGTGCATGACGCGTACATCATGCAAAATAGCAGCATCCCTTATGTGATGGAACAACTACAGAGACACCGTGTGTGGCTAGTTGGTGACTCAGGTTACCCCAACCCCCCGGTTTCTGTAGGCTAGGCCCCTCCGTTAGGCATGGCCCTGTGCCCCCGCCCCCACCTCTGTAGGGTGCTAAGTACAGCTATCCATGGTCCGGGCTCACCTATGTGTGCATTTGTCGTCCATAGACTTGTAGGCCAAGTCACAATAATTGAGTAGTGTACCCCGAGTGCGCTCCGCCAACGGTGCCGCCAATGCATGCACTCAACATGTCTTTCTTTCTTCTCCCCCCCCTTTTTTTGGGTTTTCCTGTTCATGTGTGCATTAGCATCACCAGGCGGAGGAGAAGTGGCATCGGCGCACGAGGGAGCTGCATCTCACATGGCCCCGGAGGGCCCTGCAACCGACTCTGACTTAACCAGTGAGACGGAGGGCGAGGGGAGCTCCACAACGGGGACCCGTGGAGACGTCAGCGACACCGACACGTCCTCGGAAGGGAGCTCCCTTGTGGTGGTGGCAACATCCGTGCCCACCGCAACAACAGGTACAGCCGCCACCCAGCTCACCAGCTCTGCCCTCCCAGCAGCCCCTCAGCTTTCGCCCCGTGCCCGCTCGGCCAGGAAGCCGGCCATCTCCTTCGCCCCTGGCACCTCAGGTCCTGCACCAGTTACCCCTGCTGCCCTCAGTGCGGAGATCATTGACCTCCTCCAGACGCTCATTGTTGGGCAGTCTACCCTTTTGAATGCCATCCAGGGGGTAGAAAGGGAGGTGCATCGGAGCAATGCATACCTGGAGGGCATTCATTCGGGTCAGGCTGCCCATCAGCGATCGTTCAACGCTCTGGCCTCAGCACTGACGGCAGCAATTGTCCCTGTGTCTAGCCTCCCCCCTCCAACTTCCTCAACCCAGTCCCACTCCCCTGTTCCTCTGCCTATCCCAGACACACGTACAGACCAGCCTGCACACACCTCAACACCCAAGGGCAGCTCATCCAGACATAAGCACCACAGATCACACAAGCATTCACACAAGCAACATCCACATGCAGACATGCCAACAGCCACTGCCTCCTCTGTGTCCCCCTCCTCCTCGTCTCCCTCCTCCCTCCCTGTGACGTCTCCACTCACACCTGCATGCACACCACCATCAGCCAGTACGTCCATCACCACCACACCCACCAGAACAGTCCGCACACGTGCAGTCACCACCCCCACTACCATTTACACATCCCCTGTGTCCTCTCCCAGTGTGTCTGTCACCCCCTCTTCCAAACCACACAAACGCAGGCAGCCACCCACCCAACAGCCATCCACCTCACGACAGCCTCCAGCCCAAGCACCTGCACCCAAAGACAGCACACTTGACTCTCCTACAACCACATCCTCTTCCTCCATTCCCATACCCACTGCACCTACCCTTCCCATTGCTCCTAAAAAGTTGTTCCTCTCCAAAATTAACTTCTTTGCATCACCTGACCCACCCCCTCCATCTTGTAAGAGTCCAAACAGCACCTCAGCCACCGCAAGCCCTGCACCTACTAGGACCATCGTTCAGGGCTATTGGAGTCCACCAGCTCCTAGGGCAGGAACATCGGCCAGCAGCAAGGGGACAGCCAGCCCACCCCCTGGGAAAAGAACCAAAAAAGGGAAGGGCAGGCGCGACAGGCCTGAGACGGCTGCCCCCAAGGACACCAGCCGTGCACCGTCACCTGGCCCATCCACAAAGGGAGGCAAGGGCCCCAGAGATTTTGCCAAGGAGGGCAAGGGCAGGAGGGTGAAGAAGTCCGGCAGCAGGCGACCTGCCCAGGAGGGCCCACCAGCCCCATTTGGGGTGTGACGGAGGACACCCACGGGCCCAGGACTCCAGCACAGGAGGGCCCCGCAAGCGAAAGGTCGGATGGCGACTGAGCGGGAATTATTGGCCAGATCTGGTTCCCTAGGAACACAAGACAAGCACCGCTGAACAGGGCCCCGCCGTGAGAAGCACCGCTGAACAGGGCCCCGCCGTGAGAAGCACCGCTGAACAGGGACCCGCCAAGACAAGCACCGCTCCGCTGGGCCCTTCCTGTCAAGCACCGCTCCGCTGGGCCCTTCATCTCAAGCACCGCTCCGCTGGGCCCTTCCTGTCAAGCACCGCTCCGCTGGGCCCTTCCTGTCAAGCACCGCTCCGCTGGGCCCTTCATCTCAAGCACCGCTCCGCTGGGCCCTTCAACTCAAGCACCGCTCCGCTGGGCCCTTCCTGTCAAGCACCGCTCCGCTGGGCCCTTCATCTCAAGCACCGCTCCGCTGGGCCCTTCCTGTCAAGCACCGCTCCGCTGGGCCCTTCCTGTCAAGCACTGCTCCGCTGGGCCCTTCATCTCAAGCACCGCTCCGCTGGGCCCTTCCTGTCAAGCACCGCTCCGCTGGGCCCTTCCTGTCAAGCACCGCTCCGCTGGGCCCTTCATCTCAAGCACCGCTTCGCTGGGCCCTTCATCTCAAGCACCGCTCCGCTGGGCCCTTCCTGTCAAGCACCGCTCCGCTGGGCCCTTCCTGTCAAGCACCGCTCCGCTGGGCCCTTCATCTCAAGCACCGCTCCGCTGGGCCCTTCATCTCAAGCACCGCTCTGCTGGGCCCTTCAACTCAAGCACCGCTCTGCTGGGCCCTTCATCTCAAGCACCGCTCCGCTGGGCACCGCCGTCTCGGAACTGCTCCGCTGGGCCCTTCATCTCAAGCACCGCTGGCCCATTGGCAGGGCCGGATCTGTGTCGGGCAAGGCTTCACGAAGCACTCTGGCCAACATGCCTCCTCCATAACCAGTGGAGTCTGTAATCCACCTGATGGACTGTGGCTTTGCACTCCCCAGGATGGTACAGTGGGCAATCCACCCACTGTAGAGACTTGAGAGACTGTGGCTTTGCACTCCCCAGGATGGTACAGTGGGCATGGAGGCCCATCGTGGATCTGGCGTCGTGGACTCATGTGGCTGAGGTGCCCCCCCTTCCCTTCCCCCTGAGGTGCCTGTCGTTTTATTATCTGATGCCCCAGCAGTGTTCTCTCCAATGGAATCGGGTCTCGTGTATGGGCTTTGCCCATGTGTTTATGCACATTGGCCCATGAACAATGGAATGTTGCCAATATGTGCCGGACTTTTGGACTATGTATATATTGTTCATTTTGTAATATATTTATTTTATAGATTTCATATTTCACTTAACTTCAAATATGCTATAATATACTTCAATTTTAATGGTCTTTTTATTTTGTCTTTGCATTATTCCGGGGGGTTTGCGGGGTGTCACTCTGACTTGTTGCTCTGCATTGATGTGTAGGGATTTTGGGGGGGGGGGTCACGTATGTGTGTGCCCGTAACCTTTTCTCCTCCCTCCTCCCCTGTGTCATAGGTGCAGTACTCACCGTTGTCTCCTGCGGCGGCGTTCGTGCTCCTGGTAGAGGAGCAGGTAGACAATAGCTGGTAGGATGTTTAATTCGGGTTCCATGCTGTCCAGATTCCTCGTGGAGTGTATAGAGGTGAGCGTTTTCCCGTTCGTGCTCTGTTTCCGCCGTGTTTTTATCGGCGGGGCTCCCGGCCCGGAAAAGGTGGCGGATTGGTGGGTCGTGATAGGGTGGGCGGTACATTGTCTGCCGCCTGTCTGTTGGCGGTGACCGCCGCGCTGTTTGTTTGTCCCGCCGTGGCGGTCGGAGTGTTAAAGTGGCGGGCTGTGTTGGCGGTTCCTGCTAGGGTCAGAATTAATTTTTTTTTACCGCCTGCCTGTTGGTGGGTTGGCCGCCGCTTTAACACCGACCGCCAGGGTTGGAATGACCCCCAATGTGCATTCCCTGCAATGTGCACACCGACTTTAATGTCTGTAGAACAGTCTGAATTACCTTTCTGAAATGTTGCATGGATGAAAGCTTAACCAATTGTGGAATATAGTTCACAACAACAGCAGTTTTCAATATGGACACCTTTTCAAATGAAAATGTTGCAGGGAAAGTTTTTTTTTGAGTTCCTATACAAGTTTGTGCTTCACTGGTTTGTTTGTAGCAACTTCATCAAATAATGCATTTGTTTTAAGAAGATCATGCAAGAGAATGTCCTTGATGCATTCACACCTTTATTTTTGTACAACCATCTCTCAGTGTGTTTGCGAAATCTGCTTTTTTGCAATCTGTTTTGTAGAGGCTTTCTGGATGAAACTCTTAATTTGGCAATTAAAGCCTGGGAGTTTAGCTTTAGTATGTGAAACAGCTTTTTTCTCTTTCAATACAAATCTCTCCTGCTTCAGTTCTGCGTACAATTATGATCCATGTTCCACGACACATAATAGATGTGTCTTTATATCATTATAGACATATTTTTTTGGTCACAAAGTTGAGTAGTTGCACAGGCTCAGTCATTTCAAAAGGGTTTCCTTGCTTCAGCATGAAATGAAAAAGACTGTCAACATGTTTATTAAAACGTTCACCTCTTTTTCCCAGTTTGTGGTGAGGAACAGTTTCATAATGGTCCATTAATTTTGAATTTGTCATCTCCCTGAAAACATTGCAAATGGAAAGGACTTAATGGTGTATTGGTTGCCATTGAGCAACATATTCACTTTTAAGTGTCTGGCCAACAATTCCATTCGAGCTCGTCTGTAATCCTTGGATCATCTGTTCCAGTTTCATAGTTGGAGCCACAGCATTGAACTTGGCTTATGAACATTGCAACAAATTTAAGTAACACAATAAGAACATCTGTGTCATTTTACGGTACTGGATTTATTGGAACTCTCTGTCGTTCACCACAAAATTACTTTGTGTGAATTTTCTGTAGGAGTATGGTATTTCCAACACTAGCTTCCTCACTCTTTCCAAATATGCAATCAAAATTGTGAAACACAGTAATTAGTGACTCCACAGTCTTCACATGCAGCTCCCAATCACCTTCCCCATCAGCATGTACCAAGGTTTTCACTAGAACTGTCATGTATGAAACATTTTCTCACTACTTGCAAGGATCTGAATTTTTTCACACTCTTTGACAAACTCTACAAACTTGTGCCACATTACCGTAATTTTTTCGGATGCTAATGTGGCCAAACAAGGATAAAATCATACTGCCATATTTACAAAGTGGGGTCTGAAAAAATAGGCAAGAAAATCTCCCTGCATCATTTTGTATGGCACTTTTAACGCCTGCTCAGAGCATGCATTATAAGGGGGCTTCCATTATTTATGATGGGCCCCTATGCATTCTGTAGGAGTGGCATCAATATTTTGATGCTACTTCTGCAGAGTACATAAATAGCATCATGAAACATGACTCTATTTCCCCCTACTCTGCGCCATGGTGTGCCATATTTTAAATACGGGACACACATGGTGTGGTAGGGGGTGCTAAGTTGTACATGGAAAGTGGTGCTGCACTTGGTGCACCACCACTTTCCATAAACCTGCCCCTTGGTTTTCAGGTTTTCTGATTTTAAACTGAGAGTATTGAATATTGTCAGGCTTTGCATTTACTGGCTTAGTTACAAGCCCCGTGGTGCGGGCGGTGCAGCAAGGGCCTTGCTGTTCTGGCCTGCGCCACTGGGAAAGGGAAGAAATGTGCCATATCTGCAAATTATGGTGCATTTCTGTCCTCCCCCCCGTGCTGGCACACATACTGCTGCCTAGTACCAATGCAGGAACTCATGCACCATGGTGCAGGGATGCCTGCATTGTGGGGATGATGTTTTTATTCAGTAAGGGGCTCCTCCTGCACAAAAGCAGTCAAGGGAGGTGTTTTCCTCTTTCTATGTGTGCTGCAAAATGCAGCACACATAGAAAGAGGACAAATGGGGAGAAATGAGATATTTCTTCCCTTTGAATCACGTTTAAGACACACTGAGGCGGCATAGGAATCTGACTCATTCCTAGACTTGTAAATCTGGGAATGCATCAGATTATTTAACGTTCAATGGATGTTTCATAGGAACACCCACAGCAAAACTCATACAACGCCCATTTCACACAGTTTCATGAGTGAAAGGGGCCCATATTTACAAGGCCATGAAAAGCCTTGCAAGGTGGCTTTGTGTTCCCTTTTAAATAGGGGATGGCACACCGCACCACTGAAGCATAAAAAAAATGATGCTATAGGGGCACAGTTTGCCGATAGGACCTGGTGAATGAGGTCCCAAGTCTTTTGAATGAAGTACAACCTGTGTCTTGTTCACTTCTGAGATAAGATATGCAAAAACCTAATTTGTTATTCTGGATCCAGAAATCATTCCAATGCAATGTTTCTATAGCCTTAGATATGATAAGCATACCTTGTAGCAAATTAACATAATGAGTTTTGCTCGATACTGACAGGACAATTTTGCTTCCAAATATTTCAGCCTCAATAAGTGTATCGTCTATGCCACATCCACTGAGATAACACCCTGCACAACGCAACGCAACTTTTGTCATGTGGAATACACCCATCATTGGATAAAGATCATCAAATTCTTCTGTATTGCTCATAAAAATGGCAGTTACAATATGAAAAATATTTTTGTCGCAGAAAATTGGCAGGATACTCTGGTCTTCAAGCTGAGCATAAACATTTTGGAAGTGTTTTAGAGCTGTGTCTACTGTCTCACAGTTTGTGACTAAAGATGGTATTACTGGTAAAAACCCAACCTTCTTCAGTGGGATGGTAAACTGGGAGATCAGATCATGAATTGCAGCCCATGAAGGAACAGGCTTTTCTTCATCCTTCAGTCCTCACCAAATATGCAATATGATATATTCAGTTAAATCAGCTTTGCGGGCCGCAGTATCAGGTAGAAGATCCATGTTGTCAGCCACTTTGAAACCTTGTGGTAGAATGGGAGGGTTTATAGATTGTAGCGATTTTGCACACTTTGGCAAGGTAGTTGGTTTTATACAGTAGTTTGCAGCTTTGTTTGTTTATGCCTAATGCTGACAAAGCTTGTTTTCCAGCAACTACCTCACAGGTACAGACGTCAAAAAGCAGAATGGCAGTATCATGTTTGCTGGATGTTCCAGACAAAGAAGAGCTGCCTTCAAATTAAAAATTATCAAGAGTAGCAATTGTATATCCTTTCTGGTTAAAGTGTCTTGGAAGTGGTGTGCTGTCACACGATTTTACAGCATGAGATGCTAACAAGTTCCTGCTCTGTGCTATGTCAGTTTAACTTGTCATTACACCAATCCTATTCATAGAAGTGATTAGCTCTCTACTTTTGCCCTTTTCATAGATTGCATGGGCAATCATTATATGTAGCAGAGTTTTCCTTTTGCCGTGATGTAATTCATAAAACATTATTTGGAAAAGACAGTACATTTTCACATCACAAGCCTGTTGGTTCATGGAATTTTCTTCCACTTCTTCGCTTATATCTTCAAAGCCATCACTAATGTTGTTGGCTTTCTGAACTCAAAAACAGTTTTGCTTTGCTGATATTAAACATTGATGTAAAAAATGTTGAGACAACTTCAGGCATTCTCATTAACTCCCATGATTTGCAGAGCTCTGGGGCATCGCAAAAGTTGTCAATAAGTGCAAAATCTAAATACGTTAGGGTATTTCTTAATATGTTTCCTGCTGATGTTACTGCATCTTCTGGTCTTATTTTGGAAGCTAGCGCTTCAGAAATTACAAATTAACTGAGAGCACCATAAGTGTCTCATTCTTTTTGTTAGACTGACAAAAACAAATTCTGTCATTGTATTTTAAACACCTTAATTTCATTATTATGGATCAATACAGTTTCATCAATGTTGATCATTATTTCTGTGATCTCATTGAGTGTGAATCCTTAGCCAGCACTCAAGATTGGCTTTAAAACTTCATCTGCTTTTTCAAAGACTGCAAACTTAACTGGCTGGCAGTTATGCAAGCATGTAGTTCAGGTGGGCGTGCAAATCCACTGCAAAGACATTCACCTCACAGTTTAGTTCATCTACTCGGCTGAAAACCCTATGTTAAAGGAACTAGCTGCAGATAAAAACATGTTTGCCTTTTGAGACTCACATACTCTGTACTTTGTTCTTTCATCAATCTCTTTGGCCCTTGTTTCGGCTAACCACAGACTACAGATTGAAGATCCTCTGCTTTCTGATCAGATGACATAGGTGTGCAAGGAGTAGCCATTGATCTTTCAAGTGTATGGGCAATGGGTTTGGTTGTTGTTGCTTTCTCAGAAGACTTGGGCCCTCATTATGACATTGGTGGTAAATCCCACTTACCGGCATGCTGACTGCTGCCAACATACCCCTGTCGTCGCAGATATCCATTCACCATATTATGACACACATACACCAATCCGTCACTATTCAGCCACATACACAATTCTGCCACACCAAAGGTCAGTGATAAACTGGCGGTATCAAAACCCATACTGTTATGCCAACTGAACTGCGCCCATCACATTATGACCCACGAATCACCACAGCAGACATTCAACGGCGGTAAACCATTGGCGGTACATACCGCCACACTCAAAATACACACACACATACAAAACAACACCACATTAGACAATTTAAACTGCACACACCTGACACACATACACACACCACACCCACCCACTCACACACTATAAAACACATACCCACATTACCCACAACCCTTTACCATTACAAACAATTGCCACCAGAGAGAGACAGCAAGACCACTGACACAACCAGAGCCACACACCACTCACACCTATACACCACTCACACACCCCACATCACACACCCCAACACATTACCCTACACACCCTTACCTACACACCTCACGCAACACCCATGGCACCACAAAGACACCCTTGATTCTCAGAGGAGGAGCTAAGGGTCATGGTAGAGGAAATCATCAGGGTAGAGCCACAGCTGTTTGGAGCACAGGTGCAGCAGATATCGATAGCTAGGAAGATGGAGCTATGGTGGACAATCGTGGATAGGGTCAATGCCGTGGGACAGCATTCAAGAACAAGGGATGATATCAGGAAGAGGTGGAATGACCTACTGGGGAAGGTGTGTTCCATTGCAGCAAGACACCAACTCGCTGTACAGTGGACTGACGGTAGACCCCCACATCCTCCCCCACAACTAACAACATGGGAGGAGTAAGTCTTGGCAATCATGCATCCTGAGGGCCTGGCTGGAGTAGGAGGAGGACTGGACTCTGGTATGTCAACTCTATACTACTATCAGCCCCCTACCTGCATGCTATCACATACCCTCACTCCCATTACTCTACCACTTCCCACACACCCCACCATCACACCCCACTCATTCCAATGCCAAGCCCTGCATGCACTACCAATGCATGGACATCACTCACAGCCCTGCATGGACACCTACCACCAAAGCATGGACACTAGAGAGAATTATCTAGCCCACCACATACCAACTTACACAAGTGAAAGCTTCCAGGGCAAATACAACCAAATAGGGCAACTCACTGATACAAAATATGTCACACGCAAAAACAAGAACACATCATTTACATCCCCACAGGTATCCCACCCAATGTCACAGGAGAGGAGGTGCCAGCAATATCCAGTCCCCCACCTGAAGAGGCCTACAGTGATGACAGTAGCTCTGGTCGCCTGGATCTGGATGACCAACCTGGCCCATCAGGTACCTCTGGAAAGTCGGTTACCCAAGCCCAGTCACACACCACCCACAGCCCCCCCATCTGGAAACATCACCACGGCACCCACCCAGCGTACCCATACCTCTGTCCCCAGGAAATATCAATCAGCAGTGTGTCCACCTCTCCTGGGACCCCAGGGCACACCTCATACCTAAGACAATCAGGGACCTGGGGTCAGTGGGCACACGGTTCAGGGGACAGAGGCACAGGACAACAGGGAAACTGGGTGGACTGCTGTGCACCAGGGAGAGGACAGGCCCAGATAACCGACTCTGTGAGCCTACCAACATTCCCAGGACACGATGGGCCAGATCCTGGACAATGTGCAAGAGAACAGGAGGCTGCAGGAGGGACAGTACCAGGGGATCGGGGAGGACTTGCAGGTCATCAACACCACCCTGGTCTCCATAGCAGGCGTGCTGGCAGACATGGCCAACTTTATGAGGGAGGCAGTCTTACAACAGCGGGCCCCTGCCACTAGTCAGACATCTGAATTGCCTTCCACCTCCACTGCCGCTAGTGCACAGGATGCCTTGCCACAGGACTCACAGGCTACCAGCACTCCTCCCACTGCAGAAGGAGAACCAGCCCGCAAATTTTCCTTGCGATCCAGACAGAAGCCAGAGACTATTGCCAAGACCCCTGCCAGGAAATGAGACTCTCCTGATTGTCACTCTTGTGTCCCACTCTGTCACCCTGTCCACCTTGAACTGCCATTGCTCCCCTTCCTATGTCCCCTTGGACAATGCATTGGTGCCAAAAATAGACTGGAACAATACCCTGAACTTTCCTCCATCATCACCCCATCCCATTGTACTTGCCCCTCTTTTTCTTAGCACTTCACCCTTGGGGTATGTTACATTTTTCAAGTATGTATACGTTTAACCAGGTACAAACATTGCAACTCAACTGTACAGTAAATGAGCAAAAAAGACCTGTGGTTGGCTGCAGTGATCACACCAGGAGCTACAGTGGAGCACCAACACCTGTAAAAGGAATTGCCAAAGGGTACAGTAAGTGGGCATAGAAGTGGGAAATAGCAGCATGCCAGTGCCAAAGAATTTCAAAATAATGACAATGAAATGTGAAGTAACACTGTCTTACCTGTGTGTCATTGAAAGTATTGTTGTATCACTGCGGTTCTGTTATCCTCATCCTCTGCCTCAGCATCTTCACTGTCCACAGGGTCTACTGCTGCCATACAGGCATCTCCAGCCTCCTCCTCCTCCTGCAGAAAAGGCACATGGCATCTCAGGGCAAGGTTATGCAACATGCAGCATGCCACTATTTTCTGACAGACCTTCTTGGGTGAGTAGCACAGGGACCCACCTGTTAGATGGAGGCACCAAAACCTGGCCTTCAGGACGCCAAAGGTTCTTTCTATTATTCTTCTGGTTTGCCCATGTGCCTCATTGTAACGTTCTTCTTCCCTTGTCCTGGCATTCCTCACAGGGGTCAGTAGCCATGATAGGTTGGGGTAACCAGAGTCACCTGCAAATATCGAGGGACAACATTTAGCCACATACTATGCCATATGGCCCACACCATTCCCATACACCAACATATACTGGGTGGGAACCAGGGCTCACCTATTAGCCATACCCTGTGCCTCTGTAGTTGGGCCATCACATTTGGGATACTGCTATTCCTCAGGATAAAAGGAGATGTACTGGGCCGCCCAGCTCATCATCTGTACATTCATGGAGTGGAAACACTTATGATTTCTGAAAACCTATTCATTTTGACAGGGGGCACAAATGCAATATGTGTTCCATCAGTCGCCTAATTATGTTGTGGCTCTCTTCTATTGCATAGAAGTCAGTCTTCACTCTAGCCAAATCCTCCACCTGGGAGAAAACAATGTAGCTGCACATGTGTTTAATCAGGGCAGACAACACTCTGGTCAGCAGTATTGAGAGCATTGGCTGTGACATTCCTGCTGCCAAGCCCACTGTCACTTGTTAAGAACTAGTTGTCAGGAAATGGAGCACTGATAGAACTTGCACAAGAGGGAGTATCCCAGTCGGGTGACGGATAGCAGATATCAGGTCAGGTTCCATATGGGCACACAGCTTTGCGATTGTGGCCCTGTCAAGTCTATAGGTGAGAATGATGTGCCTGTCCTCCAGTGTTTCCAAGTACACCTGGGGTCTGTACACAGGGGTATGTCTCCATCTCCTATTCATCTGCAGCAGTTGCACTCTAAGGGACAAAAGAGTGAGGAGCTGGTCACACACTGAACAATGGGGCTACAACAGTACAATGCATGCTATCAATTTGTAATGGGTCAGTGAGAATTGTCCTGTATGTCCAAATTTTAACAGTGATGCAGTTATTATCCAAGGCCTGCCACCCCCGAAATGACGTCTGCCTGTCCTGTGTGGAGGGACGGGTGGAAGTGAGGTAATTCCGCTGACGTGTGCCATTGCGGGAAGCAATCGGGAACCACCGTGCAACTACTCATTGGTTAACATTGGGCCCTATGGGGTACAGTGGCCAATGGTGATGTACGCCGGCGGTGACGGTATGCACCGCCGCGGACGTGACCATCATTTTCTATCTGATCACTCACTAGCTACCTGACCTTCAACAGGAGAGGACCTACACTGCATGTGCTGCTGAGACCTGTGTCTGGAACCTACCATGGCCCATGTGACTGGAGAAAGGGCACCTGCCTTCACTTCGACGGAGTTGAAGCGACTGGTGGATGGGGTCCTACCCCAGTATGGGCTGCTGTATGGACTTCTAGACCAACAGGTGAGTACACTGTGGGCACAATGCATGTGGCATTAATGCATGGAGTGGTGTGTGTGAAGGCCTCATGTAGGGGGTTGGGTGGATGTCCTCTGGGTGGTATTTTGGTTGTGTGCTGGGCAATGTGTGTGTAAATGGTGATGTGAAGGGGTATGGTGGGCCAAAAGTGTAGCAGGTAGGACTGTCTGACTGATACTATTTTTTTGTGTTTTTCCTCTGCAGTTCAGCACCCCTCAAAAGAAGGGCATATGGCGTGCCATCTCCGAAGACATGCGGACCCTGGGGTTCTACGGCAGGCAGAGCACCCACTGTCGGAAACGGTGGAAGGACCTGAGAATCTGGGCATGGAAGACTGCGAAGGCCCAGCTGGGGATGGCCTGCCAATGAGGAAGGGGTGCCCTTTGAACCCTAACCCACCCGATGGCCTGCATACTGGCGGTGACCTATGCAGAGCTGGATGGGCACATGAGGGCATCACAGCAGCTACAAAGGGGTGAGTACAGTTCCCATCATTGCAACTTACGCATGGTAGGGTGGTTTCCGGGTAGGGGATGTTTTTCAGTGGGTGCCCCTAGGCCAGGCCTGACATTGCAGAGTAGGACCCCTGGTGGCAAGGGTCCTGAAGGGATAATCCTGCTACCTAGCTCATAGGCATCCACAAGTGGTCAGGGCTGCGTGGGTCCCAGGTGTGCTGCATTTGGAGGTGTGTGCCCCTCCCCATGCCTTGGTGGTTAGCAATATAACTGGTAGTGCAATGCATAGTGCATAGGGCTTTTCCCTGTGTGTGAGGGTGATGTGTACGCCAACAATGGTGTTGGTGCAGACATTGACCAAGTGTATCCTTTGTCTCATCCCCCCCTTTTTGTTTTGTCACCCTGTCCTTATGTGCATTAGCGTCATCAGGCGGAGGAGCAGAGGCACCGGCGATGGAGGGGGCTGCATCCCACAGGACCCAGGAGGCAGAGTCCACCAACAGTGAGGGCACCAGCGGGATGGAGGGCGAGGGGATCACCACGGCAGAGACTGGAGGGGACAGTTCAGACACAGATACCTCCACCAATAGAAGCTCCCTGGTGGTGGCGGACACCTTTGTGACCAGCCCAGCTACAGGTACAGCCACCACCCCTGTACCTGTACCACCCTCCCAGCAGCCCCTCAGCAAGTTGCCCGTGCCCGCTCACCCAGGATGGTCGGCATCACCTTCACCCCAGGCACCTCAGGCCCTGCCCCAGTTAGCCCTGCTGCCCTGAGTAAGGAGGCTATTGACCTCCTAAGATCCATCTCTGTTGGGCAGTCAACCATTGTGAATGCCATCCAGGGTCTGGCAGCCCAGATGCTAGAGACAAATGCATTTCTGGATAGCCTTCACATTGGCTTGGCGGCCCAACAGAGATCGATCCAGGCTGTAGCCTCCTCTCTGACTGGAGCCATTGTCTCTGTTTCCACCCTCCTCTCCAACTTCCTCTTCCCAATCGCATTGCACTCAACCACAACCTATCCGAAGCCACCAGGCATATAAGCATACACGCAAGACAACACACAAGAGTGGCACAGGCAAACACAAGCACCACACATCATCCCACAGGCACTCACACAAACACCATCCAGATGCAGACATACCAACATCCACAATTTCCACTCTCTCTCCTCCTCTTCCTCCTCCACCTCCCTCCCAGTTCCTTTTACACTTACACCTGCATGCACTACATCATCATCCACTACCAGCATCACCACCACACATAGCAGAACACACACCTCACTTGCAGACACCGCTACAACAGCCATACACACATTCCCTATGTCCTCTCCCACTGTGTCTGTCCCCCTCCTAAAGTACACAAATGCAAGCACTCAGACATCCAACAGCCATCCACCTCACAACAGCATCCAGCCCATGCACCTGCACCCAAAATCAGCAGGCCGACACCTCCTACAACCACTCCCTCTTGCTCCACTCTAAAACATTCTCCCTCTTACCGCCCCAATGTCCCTTAAAAGCTTTTCCTAATCACCATTGACCTCTTCCCTACCCTTTCCCCCGTCCTTCATATCTGGCCAGGGTAGCAAAAACCCAGACAAGTACCTCAACCACCCAGTCCACGGGCCCATTAGTCACCACACCTACCGGTGGTTGGAAAGGATACAGGGCACATGTCCTGAGGGTGAAGGAGCCTGCCCCAGCTGCTGTCCGGAAGGCCAAGGAGCCTGTCCCAGCTGTTGCCGGGAAGGGCAAGGAGCCTGCCCCAGCTGCTGGCAGGAAGAGAAAGGAGCCAGAACCAGCTGCTGGCAGGAAGAATAAGGATCCAGCACCAGCTGCTGCCAGGAAGGGCAAGGAGCCTGGGGCAGGGACTCTGACGGAGCCTCCACCACCAACCATGGTGTTGCAGCCATCCGAGGCTGCAGTGGATGGGCTGGACCCTCCCCCACCAGAAACAGCAAAATCACTACCACCAGTGGGTAGCCGTCCGAGGCTGCAGCTGAAGGGCTGGAGCCTTCCCCCACCAGCAGTAGCAGCACCACTACCACCACTGAGCAGCCATCACCGCCGGCAGACTGTATGTAGTCCTGCGTCCATGGGCTGCCGTGCAGCCTTCCCCCTGCAAATCCAGTGGGTATGACACCCACCTGAGAGACTGTGACCTTGCACTTCCCAGGATCAAGAGCACAGGGCACGATAATCCCTCCAGAACCAGTCGGTAAGACACCCACCAACCCCAGCCTCCCCAGGATCAAAAGCACAGGGCATGATTTCCCATCCAGAACCAGTGGGTAAGACACCCACCAACCCCAGCCTCCCCAGGATCAAGAGCACAGGGCATGTTGCCCCCTCCAGAACATGTGGGCAAGTCACCCACTTGAGAGACTGTGGCCTTGCACTCCCTAGGATCAAGCACAGGGCATGTTGCCCCCTCCAGAACCAGTGGCCTTGTTCCATCTCCCGGCTGAGGTGCCCCCGCCTCCCCAATCCCCTGTCCCCATGAAGTGTCTGCCTATTTTCCAACTGATCCCCCTGCAGTGTTCTCTCTGTGTTGATGCAGGTGACAAGTGGGGTCTTGGACTTTGGCCCTGTTGCCCACACACATTGAGGACTGGGCAGTGCCCCTTGAACTGTACAATTGTATGTATCTGTTACATTGCATATTTATTATTTATACTGTGTTGATCTTATTACACTCACATTAGTAAATTCCTGTTGTCCTTGCATTATTCATCCGAGGTACGGGGTAAATATGTTTTAGTATTGCAGCCGATTGTGTGTGCGGTGTTGGGGGTGTGGTGTGTGTGGTGCGTGTGTGTGTCACTCTCTTTTTGCTCCCCAATTCCCTTGTGTGCTAGGCGGCTGTATTCACCATTGTCGTCTTCACCATCATTGGTTTTCTTGATGGAGCAGGACGTAGAAGAGGATGGGAAAGACATGTAGCTCGGGCTCCATGGCGGCGTGGTTGTTCCCTGTGTCTCCAATAGTGAGTTCTTTCTCTTCTGAGGTCTGTTTACACCAGGCTTTTGATGTTGTTGGTACCGCCCCAGAAAAGGCGGCGGTTTCCTGGGTCATAATATGGTGGGCGGAACATTGACTTCTGCCTGGCTGTAGGCGGCTACCGCCATAGTGCCTGTTGTTTCTGCCCTGGCGGACGGTGTTGTAAAGTGGCTGTCTATCTGAGTTCTCACCACCATGGTCATAATTTAACAGTAATTACCGCCAGCCTGTTGGTGATATTACCATCACTTTTACATCAACCGCCAGGGTTGTAATGAGGGCCTTGGATACTTGTTGTGATTTTGTAGTTTCTGCTATTGTTTGGCAATTTTTTCCAGGCTTTTAGCCATTGTAGACACATTGTAGCACTAGTTCTTACAGTGATAAAATATTTGATCATCTTCACCCATCAGTTTCAATCCTTTATGAACTTCAGTAATGCCGTATTTCTGTAGCTTCATGAACTCTCTTCTGCCTAGCTGCAGTTGATGTTAGCTTTTCTTTCAGATTAGTTGGGCATATGATATGTTATATTTTGTTGAGAGAGATCTCATATTTTGAGGTTAACAACACTCTGTCAGGAGGTAAAGATCCTATGCTACCACCTGCTTCGCTCATGTTTACGAATTTGAATCAATGGAAAACCTGAAACAAAAATAATATTAAAATAAATTACCAATATGATGGCTTAAGCAGAACATTATAGAGATGTCATTTTGGAAAATGGCAGAAGGGTTGCTCTGAAGATTTAATTTCTGTCTCTATAAGACTACTTAACATCCAAAATCTACAATCTGAAATATACAAGTCTCATGGTTCCTGAGATATTACATCATCACTACAACACACCCATCATTTAAAAAAAATGTCATACAGTAAAAATCAGCCCGGATTAGCAATGTCTACCCAAGCTAAACTACTTCTTTAAAGATAAAAAACACCAATCAAAAAATTAAAACTCTGGCCAACAATTTTTTTTACAGAGGTATTCCAAGGGGCCAGGACTAATTACTTTAAAAAAATGTTTGGACGCAAGAATTATCAGCATAGGTATCAATTGTTGTTTAACATTCTAAAAGTGGCATTTTCAGAATTACAGTGTAAAATCCAACTTCACCATAGGTTGTGATTTTAAATTGTGATTCTAGAGACACCAAACGTGGGGCTCCTAAGCCTTCCCAGTTACAAATGACACTTATAAGATGTAATAAAGTAACCCCAATTTTATGCAATGGGAGCGATATGCCTTGCAGTACTGAAAAATGGATGGAAAGAGTTTTTCACTATTAGGGCATGTAAAGCGTAAAATAACATGTCCTACATTTTAAGTACACTGGACCCTGCCCTTGGACTGTCCTGGGCCTACCTTAGTGGCGACTTATATAAATTAAAAATTTAGGTATGGGCCTGGAAAGCGGGTTAACTTGCCAGGTGAACACAGCAGTTGAAAAGTGCATGCACAGATCCTGCAGTTGTAGGTCTGAGGCATATTAGAGGGATACTTAAATGGGTGGCACAATCAGTGTTAAAGGCCCACTAGTAGCACTTAATATAGAAGCCTTGGGTTCAGGTAGTGTGGGACTTATATGTAAATGCATGCATTGAGCCACTTTGTAACCCGCTGCACAACATTATGCTGGTACCTGGCAAAATGTATGCAATGGGGTAGTTTTTAGAAGAATTTTTCACACCTGCACAGAGCTGGCGTTAGAAGGAGGTACACCATTGTTTTTAATGGGCCTCAGTGTGCTTTGCAGGATTAGCGTCAACAATTTTGGTGCTAATCCTGCAAAGTATCAAACTAGCATAAAAAATGTTGGCGTTAGTTAGCTAACTACCGCTATGGTGCGCCGTATGTTAAACACATGGTGGCGTTAGGGGTTGCTAAGGGATGCAACAAAAGTGCAGCACCACTTTTCTTAAATTTGGCCCACAGTCTTTTAAGTTATGTAGAAATTGTCATGCTGTCAATATTCCGTCAAATACATTAAGGTTGCTTACAAACTTTTCTATCTACTATGGAGAATCTTACTCCTGTTGTAACATGTGTGTGGAACATAATGAACACAAGTCAACTGTCACCTACACACAGACTTAGGGCTTGATTTAGGTATTGACAAATGGGTTACTCGGCCATTTCAGCGGATTGGATAGCCATCACAGTTGTGATGGAGTAACTCATCCGTCAATTTCTAAATCGGGTCCTTAGTCTTCAATACAAAGATTCACAACATGTTCAAAACCTCTACACACCTGTGGTGCATTAGGAACGGATGTGTTGTGGAAATACTTACGCCAATTACCTGGACCCAGGATGTACAAAATTAGGGAGACAAGTAATATGATAGTTACCCGCCACTATGTAAACTAAAAGCAAACTCATTCGATGTCATCATTGATTCAATCAGTAATGTCATCAATGAAGTAATTTGAGATATCATCAGTAATGTTATGAATGATGTCATAGAACATGTCATGAGTGTGATAGGGCCTCCAGTTATAGTTAGTGCTGCTAGCTACAAGACCTGAATTTCTCAGTTTTTTTCAGTTCAAAACGTTAATGTTGTCAGAGATAAATTTGCCTAACTATGTTATTTTAACCTATATGCAATACAAAAAACCCTTTTAGAGTCTATTGAACAAAACAAATAAAGAGTTACTAAAAAACAAATACAGCAAGGAAAACAGACAACTTACAAAAAGGCATTAAAATATATAATAAAAAGGACATATCCTTTCCTAGGAAAATATTTTTATCAAGTAACAACTATTCTGTTCCTCTACCCAGAAGAGTGACCTTTCCAGACACAGGTTCCAATACAGATAGTGTTCAATCAGTCTCTAAGTCTCAAGCTTCATTCTATGGTGACAAATCATCTAGATCATGACAACATTTCTCAGGGTAGGGGCAAAGAGGCCCAGACCCCCATCAAAGACAAAAGGGTTCAGAAAGGGTTGGTACAGAAACCAATATGCTCCAGGTCAGAGATAGACATGCAATCAGCATTACTAATGGTAAACAATGATGAGTTCATACTTATGTTTAACCTCTGAACTCATCCAGTAACAGCGATGGAAATCTCACTACTAAGCAACGGACTTCAATTTGTTCCCATATACAGAAGTGAATGGTTTGGCATACAAATTGAATTATATTTATTCTTTGGTCTATCCAGATGAAACATTGCTTTGCCAAAAATGAAACAGTACCAGTATTTGATACCACAGGCTTACATAAACCCATTACATGAAATCTACAGCAAAAAACACACTGCTGAGGAATGATAGTCATCATACACAGGCCTTGAAGTATAATCTACCTTTCAGCAGTTTTTGCGACTATGTTGGAACAACTCCAGAAAAACAGATTGCTTTTGGAAAAACTTAGAGCAAGGTGTTATCCATAGAGACTACTAAGGAGATCACTAAAACGTGCATGGTGTAACAATTGAGAATCACTTTTACAGATGAAAAAATGACCTACTGATTCTAGACTGGTTTATGTTTCTACTTTTGGTACTCTATCAAACAAAATGAAGATAATAGTCCAAAAACATAGGAATTTGCTAAATGATGATACTGTATTTCCTGAGAAACATATGTTTGTGTTCAAAAGTAGTTTGACTTTGAAGGACAGTTTGGTGAGAACATACATTGAACTGACTCCTCCAGAGTCAAAATGTCCCTCAGATCTTTTGACATGTGGGAAGACTGGGCTGATTGCAGAAGACTCCCAACTTTTTTCCGCCCTTTTCCACTTATGCTGGTATTTTTCAGACTCAGATGGCGCCCTGCACAATGCTATACAGTCCCAGGGTCTGTGCTCTTTGGAATTGAAAGTACTTCCGAAGTCCTTGTTGTGTAGCCATTTTAGTTATAGCTTCATGCACCTTAGATTAACACACTAGGCCGCTGTGCACTTTGACCTAGATGTATTTTATTTGTTTCCATTGTTATTTTTACAATAACCAGTTTTACAGTCTTGTTTTATTTTCATCTATCTAACTGTTTTTTCTTAGCCCAGCACTGTGTTCTCAAACAAGACATTCTTGATCACTTTGTGCTTCAGTCAAGGCTACAGTTTGGTACATTCACGCTCCTAATCAGCATTTTAATATTGTTATTTTGTATCGTCCTGGTTATTGCAGCTCATGCTTTGCTATCTAAATGCAGTCGTTTTATTAAACCAATCATTAGAACATATACTGCTTCTGTCTGTCATTTATGTATGAGACCGAATTGTGAATGAGAGAACTGGATGCGACCTGAGTGACCACGACTTCCCTGAGAAGCCTAATATGTCATGCGCTTGGCTGCCCATTCATCCCTATCTTTTAGTAGAGATGAGGCACTGCTAGTTAGCCAGAGCAAAACCCGTATTTGGAGTGACAGGTGTCACCCACAGTGGGTCAGACTCAGTCTCCCACACCGTGGACGATCTTGCTGCTCAAAATCCAGTAGTATCATTAGAATAATGAGAGCCTACACAACATCCTAAGTTGTCTTATTTGTAAATGTGTCACCCATACGGTGTGCCCCAAGTGCCCCCAGGGTTGGGTGCAGTGTAACTATAAGAAGGGACTTTATAAAAGATGTTTTATAAGCCCTGGTGAGGGAAAAAGTTGTTTTCACCATTGTAGTGAATGGGCTCCATATGCTAACGTGGAGAAACTTTATTTTAAATTAATAAAGTCTTATTTTCCATAGGAGGGAGCCAAATATGGCATGTTTAGTATCAAATAAAAAGTTACCATGGATCCAACAATGTGCCACTGTTGAATTTAATAGAACTTGTACCTAGAAAGAGTTTTAGAACTCTTTATAAAAGTTACCAGTTTCAGCTATGTAGTGCACTTCTCTGATTGGTCAGCCTCTGGCAGCCTGAGACAGTTTTCCTTTCTGAGGTGTGAAGTGGCCTGGGCTAACACAGAGGAGGCACCTGGTGGGAAGAGATCTGCCTCAGCAGATGGTAGAAAAGGATGTGGGAAGATCAGCCAAACTGGTCTTCAAAGGAGAGAAGGACATTTGGGACAGCAACTGTACCTCCCCCAATTCCTGCAAACCAGACAGCCAGGTGCCTCCTGATTAGATTAAGGGAGGGCTGGAAAGGGGTGTTCCAAGGGAAACGTAGTCACACCATTAGGTGGCACAGCTAGACCTAACCTCTGAAATTGAATGTTTGCCATCTTGGATTTTTGCATAATGCTCCTCCCTGGGATTGATTTTTGTCACACTTCCCAGGAAGTGGTCACTCCAGAGGGTAGTGGTCTGGTTGTGACTGGGCATAGGCCCACCTTCTTTCCAAACCTACGAGCAAGGTGCACCCGACCTCAGATCCTTACAGGAACAAGATAGGAAGAAGAAGGACTGCCCTATTGGACCTCTGACCTGCACCTGGGCATTGCATTCAGAAGGACTACACCTGCTGCACACTTGGGCTTCACCACAAAAAGTACTTTGCCTATCTTCTACTGCTTCAAGAAGGGGCTCCCTGTATGCTATGGGTAGAAAATCGTCAAGTATTTGACCAGTGTCCCCTGCAGCAAGTCCTGAAGAACCTGACCAGCTGACCGGTGGTCATTTTTGGATTTGAGCCAAGTGCATTGTTGTAGTTGGAGTCCTAACCCTCAAGTAGAAACTCAGAGATTCAGGAACCTTGGGGTGAGTTAAGGACTCCTAAAGAACCTTGGAGGAACTTCTGGAAGAAAATCCAGACGTTTAGAAAGGTTTGGAGCAACTTTAGAAAACAGCTCCTTAAGTGGACTGACCCAACGTCATCAGTCAAGCTGGCTTACATCGACCGTGACGCAGCCTGACTTGCAGCTTCATCCCTCTGAAAAGCTTCAGAGCCCCAGACTTCCATGAATTCACCAGGGACTTGTGAAAGGTAATCTAACGACGTTGACTTGAAATCAGCTTGCTTTGGAGGATTGTCTGACGTCGGAGAGAAAAAGCCCCCAAAAAGTTTCTAAGTCCTCATGTAAAAAGTTGACCAAGGTTTCCTGCGCAATGTATCTGAAGAGGGCTCCAGGGAGGTCGGCTTCAATTTAAACTTTATCCCGGCTGAAAATTTCTGTCACAAAAAATAATCGATGTCCGAACGTAGAATCCTTGACCGAGGTCCCCTGCAGCACATACTCAGGGAGGTCGGATTTGACTTGTAACTTTGTCCTGGTGAAGAAAAACCTTCAAAGAGCCTCCTTGTGCAACATTGGCGTAATTTTTATTTACGCTAATGTGGCTCAAGAAGGCAATATTTACTGTGCCATATTAACAAAGTGTTGCAATGAATGCATTGTGCCACTTTGCGACCCCTTGAGCCACATTATGCCTGCATCAGGCATAATGTATACAAGGGTGACATTCCCACCTACAAGCATCTTTTTTTAATGCAAATTTGGTGCAAAACTAACTCCATATTTATACTTTGGCGCTAGACCCTGTCTAGCTCCAAATTTATGGAGTTAAAGTCATTTTTGGAAGTGGAAACCTACTCTGCGTCAATGAGATACAAAGAAGGCACTCTCATGCAAAAAATGACTTTATGGCCTTGGCGCCATATTTATCCCCAGTGCTACAATAACACACAGGAGGGAGGGGGGGTCAAAACATTATGCAAAGCTTACTTTGCACCATTTCTTAACGACTGGGTCTGGGCAGGCGTTAGGGGACCTGTGGGTCTATTTCCATGGTGGAACACCATGGAATAAGCCCACAGGTGCCTTCCCCAGTGCACAGGGACACCCACACCAGAGGGGCAGTGGAGGAATGGGGGACCACATCCCAGGTAAGTATAGTTAAGTACAGGTAAGTATTTTTTTTAAGTGCCATTGGGGGCTGTAAAAATGGGCCCCCATACATGGCACTCAGTGAAATGGCCATGCCCAAGAGACCCTGTGCTGGCCATTTGGGTGGTGGGCATCACTCCTATCTTTTCTAAGACAGGATTTGTGTTGTATGGATGGTTTTGTGTCAGAAAATGACTCTAGGCAGGTTAGAGTAATTTATTTTACTCTAACCTGCCTAACGTAATTTTTTGGTGCAAAACCCCCTTCTTCCATACCGGCAGCCCCACCCGACTAATGTCATTTTTTTGTTATGCTAGCCTACCCTTTGCACCGGCGTGCACCATTCCTGAAATATGGTGCCCAGCTGGTGCACAAAAATGGTGCAGCTTTTTGGTGTTAAACTGGGTTAGTCCAGTTTTGCACCAAAAAGTATAAATGACATTTGCTGAACATTTTATTAAATTCAATCATTCGGCCAGAGACATATCATGGCAGCTCATTGATTTAATTAAACCAAATGTCAGTACCGCCAACACTGAAGCTCTGCTAACTATGCATGAAAATAAATGGATTTGGAAAGCTTATTGGGTTAATTGTGGTCTGTACATAGCATTGCAAATACTAGCCGCATGCAAACTTAATCTTTTTGCATTTGTATGTGATTATGCTTATTATTTAACAGAATAGCTGTTCTACCACTCTGCCTTTCTAATCTGATCTGATCATTCTATAATGCCAAATGTCACTTTTTTATGCGATTGATCATCATCTTTAATAATAATGTCTTTTGTTTATTTGTATACTTAAGAACAACCCACATATTTATCTATGCTTGTTGGTATCCTGTTTAATCATATGATTTTACAGTAAATGATTGTCACCATCTAAGTGTTATAACAATGATTGTTGCTTTTATGCAGGCTAAAATGTGCAACTTGTTTACATCTTGGCATGCAATTCAATCCATATTTAGGGGGTGATTCTAACCCTGGCGGTCGGTGTTAAAGCGGCGGCCAACCCGCCAACAGGCTGGTGGTAAAAAAATTGGGATTCTGAGCCTGGCGGGAACCGCCAACACAGACAGCCACCTTAACACTCCGACCGCCACGGCGGTACAAACAAACAGCGCGGCGGTCACCGCCAACAGACAGGCGGCAGACAATGTACCGCCCACACTATTACAACTCACCAATACGCCACCTTTTCCGGGGCGGGAGCACCGCCGATAAAAACACAGCGGAAACAGACTACGGACGGGAAAACGCTCACCACTACGCACTCCAGGAGGAAGGAGGACAGCATGGAACCCGAATTAAACATCCTACCTGCTCTCGTCTACCTTCTCATCTACCACGAGTACGAAGTCCGGCGCAGACGACAACGGTGAGTACTGCACCTACGACACACGGGAGGGGGAGGACGAAAGGTTACGGGCACACACATATGCGACCCCCCCCCCCAACTATGTACTCACCAATGCAGAGCACCAAGTCACAGTGACACCACCCAAACACCCCTGAAAAATGCTAGGACATAATCATATTTGGAATAAATATTTATGTACCAAAAAGCTCCAGAAAATTAGCGTAAAACCATGAAAGATATTCACAACAAAACTAATGACATACACATCAGTGTATAACTGAAGTACCAAGTCCTGCACATCCTACGAATTCAGCATGTCCGTGGGCCAAAGTCTTGAGAAACAAGGGCAAAGCCCACACAGGAGACCTGAGTCCTTTGGAGAGAACACTGCAGGGGCATCAGATGTAAAAACTACAGGCACCTCAGGGGGAAGGGAAGGGGGGGCACCACAGCCACATGAGTCCACGATGATCCACGAGGAGCCACCATGCCCACTGGACCATCCTGGGGAGTGCAAAGCCACAGTCTCTCAATGTCTCTACAGTGGGTGGGCTGCCCACTGGACCATCCTGGGGAGTGCAAAGCCACAGTCTCTCAATGTCTCTACAGTGGGTGGGCTGCCCACTGGACCATCCTGGGGAGTGCAAAGCCACAGTCTCTCAAGTCTCTGCAGTGGGTGGATTGCCCACTGGACCATCCTGGGGAGTGCAAAGCCACAGTCTCTCAATGTCTCTACAGTGGGTGGGCTGCCCACTGGACCATCCTGGGGAGTGCAAAGCCACAGTCTCTCAATGTCTCTACAGTGGGTGGGCTGCCCACTGGACCATCCTGGGGAGTGCAAAGCCACAGTCTCTCAATGTCTCTACAGTGGGTGGGCTGCCCACTGGACCATCCTGGGGAGTGCAAAGCCACAGTCTCTCAATGTCTCTACAGTGGGTGGGCTGCCCACTGGACCATCCTGGGGAGTGCAAAGCCACAGTCCATCAGGTGGATGACAGTCTCCACTGGTCAAGGAGGAGGCATGGTGGGCACAGTGAACCATAAACTGTGCTTGAGACGGCGGTGCCCAGCGGAGCGGTGCTTGAGACGGCGGTGCCCAGCGGAGCGGTGCTTGAGAGGAAGGGCCCAGCGGAGCGGTGCCTCAGAGGAAGGGCCCAGCGGAGCGGTGCCTCAGAGGAAGGGCCCAGCGGAGCGGTGCTTGAGAGGATGGGCCCAGCGGAGCGGTGCTTGAGACGGCGGTGCCCAGCGGAGCGGTGCTTGAGACGGCGGTGCCCAGCGGAGCGGTGCTTGAGAGGAAAGGCCCAGCGGAGCAGTGCTTGAGACGGCGGTGCCCAGCGGAGCGGTGCTTGAGAGGAAGGGCCCAGCGGAGCGGTGCCTCAGAGGAAGGGCCCAGCGGAGCGGTGCTTGAGACGGCGGTGCCCAGCGGAGCGGTGGCTCAGAGGAAGGGTGCAGCGGAGCGGTGCTTGAGACGGCGGTGCCCAGCGGAGCGGTGCTTGAGACGGCGGTGCCCAGCGGAGCGGTGCTTGAGAGGAAGGGCCCAGCGGAGCGGTGCCTCAGAGGAAGGGCCCAGCGGAGCGGTGCTTGAGACGGCGGTGCCCAGCGGAGCGGTGCCTCAGAGGAAGGGCCCAGCGGAGCGGTGCTTGAGACGGCGGTGCCCAGCGGAGCGGTGCTTGAGAGGAAGGGCCCAGCGGAGCGGTGCTTGAGAGGAAGGGCCCAGCGGAGCGGTGCCTCAGAGGAAGGGCCCAGCGGAGCGGTGCTTGAGACGGCGGGGCCCTGTTCAGCGGTGCCCTTCTCCACGGCGGGGCCCGGTTCAGCGGTGCCTATCTCCACGGCGGGGCCCTGTTCAGCGGTGCTCTTCTGCACCGCGGGCCCTGTTCAGCGGTGCCTATCTCCACGGCGGGGCCCTGTTCAGCGGTGCTCTTCTGCACCGCGGGCCCTGTTCAGCGGTGCTCTTGTCCACGGCGGGGCCCTGTTCAGCGGTGCTCTTCTCCACGGCGGGGCCCGGTTCAGCGGTGCCTATCTCCACGGCGGGGCCCTGTTCAGCGGTGCTCTTCTGCACCGCGGGCCCTGTTCAGCGGTGCCTATCTCCACGGCGGGGCCCTGTTCAGCGGTGCTCTTCTGCACCGCGGGCCCTGTTCAGCGGTGCTCTTCTCCACGGCGGGGCCCTGTTCAGCGGTGCTCTTCTCCACGGCGGGGCCCGGTTCAGCGGTGCCTATCTCCACGGCGGGGCCCTGTTCAGCGGTGCTCTTCTGCACCGCGGGCCCTGTTCAGCGGTGCTCTTCTCCACGGCGGGGCCCTGTTCAGCGGTGCCTATCTCCACGGCGGGGCCCTGTTCAGCGGTGCTCTTCTGCACCGCGGGCCCTGTTCAGCGGTGCCCTTCTCCACGGCGGGGCCCTGTTCAGCGGTGCTCTTCTGCACCGCGGGCCCTGTTCAGCGGTGCTCTTCTCCACGGCGGGGCCCTGTTCAGCGGTGCTCTTCTTCACGGCGGGGCCCGGTTCAGCGGTGCCTATCTCCACGGCGGGCCCTGTTCAGCGGTGCTCTTCTGCACCGCGGGCCCTGTTCAGCGGTGCTCTTCTCCACGGCGGGGCCCTGTTCAGCGGTGCCTATCTCCACGGCGGGGCCCTGTTCAGCCGTGCTCTTCTGCACCGCGGGCCCTGTTCAGCGGTGCTCTTCTCCACGGCGGGGCCCTGTTCAGCGGTGCTCTTCTCCACGGCGGGGCCTGGTTCAGCGGTGCCTATCTCCACGGCGGGCCCTGTTCAGCGGTGCTCTTCTGCACCGCGGGCCCTGTTCAGCGGTGCTCATCCAGCAGGTCAAGGGAGCCAGACCTGGCCTCGACTCCCTGCTCAGTCGCCCTCGGACCGTGACGTTTCTGGACCCTTCGGGGACGGACTCCTGGCCTCCTTAGTGTCCTCCTTCCCAGCTGGGATGTGGCATGTGGGGTCCACCTTCTCCGCGCTCCTGCTGCCCTTCCGCTCCTTTGATGGGTCTCTCGGGCCCTTGCCTCCCCTAGATGGTGTGGGTGGTGAAGTGGCCGCACATTGCTCCTTGGGGGCAGCCCTGTCGGTCCTCGCACGGCGGTCCTTGTTTTTGCGGGTCCTCTTGCCGGGGGGGGGGCTGGACGTGTCCTTGCTGCTGATCGATGTGTCACTGCTGGCAAAGGGTGGGCTCCAGAACCCAGGCACAACAGTGACACCCGAAGCTGGGCTGGTGGTGGCTGCGGTGCTCTTGGGACTCTTTGAAGATGGATGGGGGAGGTCATCGGGGGGAAAGAGGTTAAGGTTAGCCAGGAAAAGTTTTTTAGGGCCAAGGTAAAGGGTAGGAGAAGTGGAGATGGAAGTGGAGGTAGAGGAGGTGGTTGTAGGAGAGTCAGGTGTGCTGTCATTGGGTGAAGGTGCTGGTGCTGTAGGCTGTCGTGAGGTGGATGGCTGTTGGGTGGGTGGCTGCCTGCGTTTGTGTGTCTTGGAAGAGGGGGTGACAGACACAGTGGGAGAGGACGCAGGGGACGTGTACATGGCAGTGGGGGTGGTGACTGCACGAGTGTGGACTGTACTGGAGGGTGAGGTGGTGATGGAAGCACTGGCTGATGTTGGGGTGCATGCAGGCGTGAGTGTAGACGTCACAGGGAGGGAGGAGGGAGACGAGGAGGAGGGGGACACAGGGGTGGCAGTGGCTGTTGGCATGTCTGCATCTGGGTGTTGCTCGGGTGAGTGTTTGCGGGATCTGTGGTGCTTGTGTTTGGATGAGCTGCTCTTGGGTGTTGAGGTGTGTGCAGGCTGGTCTGATGGTGTGGATGGGATAGGCTGAGGAACAGGAGACAGAGACAGGCTGGAGGCAGTCAGAAGAGGGAGGCTGGAAACAGGGACAATGGCTGCCGTCAGTGCTGAGGCCAGAGCAGTGAACGCTCGTTGATGGGCAGCCTGACCCGAATGAATGCCCTCCAGGTACGCATTGCTCTGTTGCACCTCCCTTTGCACACCCTGGATGGCATTCAAAAGGGTCGTCTGCCCAACAATGAGCGTCCTTACCAGGTCAATGAGCTCCGCACTGAGGGCAGCAGGGGCAACAGGGGCAGGGGCTGAGGTGCCTGGGGCGAAGGAGACGCGCGCCTTCCTGGGCGAACCGGCACGGAGCAAAGACTGAGGGGCTGCTGGGAGTGCGGGTCTGGTGCGCTGGGTGGCGGCTGTACCTGTAGAGGCGGGGGGCACGGATGTTGCCGCCACCCCTAGGGAGCTCCTATCCGAGGACGTGTCGCTTTCGCTGCTCTCACCAGCGGTCCCCGTCGTGGTGCTCCCCTCGCCCTCCAGATCACTGGTGCCCTCGGTGTCTGTTCCTGGGCCCACCGGGGCCTTGTGTCCTGCAGCTCCCTCGTGCTCCGATGCCATATCTCCTCCGCCTGATGATGCTAATGCACACACTGACTAAGACAACAGGCCAAGAGACGTCAAACGCGCACATGGGAGATGCTGGACCTTCAATGGCTGTACTTGTCACCCTACAGAGGTGGGGGCCGGGGGCACAGGGCCATGCCTAAGGGAGAGGACTACACTACAGAAAGCGCCCTGGCCTAATGTCACCCACAGCCCTCCTCCCCCACCCAGACGCCTCCACTGCGCAGAAAGATAGGAGAATGTGCTGATACTCACCCCCTTGTGTCTGCTGTGATGTCTTAAAGCGCCCATCCAATTCAGGGTAGGCCACCGCCAGGATCCGGGACATCAGGGGGGTCATGGTGCGACTGGCACCCCTCCTAGGTTGGGAGGCGATCCCCAGCAGTGTTTCTGCGGTCTTCCTTGTTCCGCGGCGGATGTCCTCCCACCTCTTGCGGCAGTGGGTGCCCCGTCTGTTGTGGACCCCCAAGGTCCGGACTTCCTTGGCGATGGCACGCCAAATCTCGATCTTCTGATGGGCGCTGACCTATTAGACATGTACAGGGTGGAAAGGAGGAAATCATCAATGACCTGCATGTTAGATGTAATTGGCCCCCCCCACCCACTTTGCCATATGGCACATGCTCTCATCTGTCGGGCGTTGCACTCCTCATTCGCCCCCCACCCCACCAACTTACATCCACCCCAATCCACACAGGCATAGCCCATTCCATTAGCACCCGGTGTACTCACTTGTTGGTCTGGAGGACCGTAGAGTAGCGCATACTGGGGGAGGACCCCATCCACGAGCTTCTCCAACTCTTCAGACGTGAAGGAAGGGGCCCTTTCCCCAGTCGCAGCAGCCATTGTATCTTCCAGACCGAGGTCACAGCAGCACTTGCAGTATAGGTCCTCTCCTGTGGATGATCAGGTCTCGAGTGATTAAGCAGATAGAAAATGGGGGTCACGCCCGCGGCGGTGCGTACCGCGACCGCCGGCGCACTTCGTTATTGGCTCCTGAAAACCATAGGCTTCAATGTTAACCAATGCGGCTTTGCGCCGCGGTCTTCGACCGCCTACCGCCACGGTGTGCCCCGCCAGCGCATTGACCTCACATCCCATTGTCCCACTTCACAGGTCAGGCAGCCGCCATTTCAAGGGCCTACATGGCTTAATTTTGACTGCGACACACAGGCCTAGGCCTTGCATTGCCACACATACACGCCTTTCAACCCATTGCCATTCTTTAACTGTGCAAGCTGTCTGTACGTACCTGTGGTTTGGCTGACTCTGTGCTCCATGTTGTCCTTCCTAGGCACCGTCCGCTGGGACTTGCGATGAGAAGGAGGAATCCTCGCGTGTACCGACCGCTGGTGGACCTGTCGACAATGGAAGAACGCCATATAATACTTCGATACAGACTTGACCATGCCACTATCCATGAACTGTGTGCCCAGCTGGAGCCAGCCCTGATGTCCCCCATCCGCCAACCCACAGGGATTCCCCCTCTGGTGCAGGTTTTGTCAGCCCTCCATTTTTTGGCCAGTGGGTCATTCCAGACCACAGTGGCCATGTCATCTGGAATGTCTCAGCCTATGTTTTCTAAGATTTTGAGCAGAGTGTTGTCTGCCCTGATGAAACCCATGCGGAGCTACATCATTTTCCCCGAGGAGGGTGACTTGCCTACAGTGAAGGGTGATTTCTATGCCCTTGGACATATCCCCAACATCATTGGTGCCATTGATGGGACCCATGTGGCTTTGGTACCCCCAAAAGACGATGAACAGGTGTACCGAAACAGAAAAAATTATCATTCGATGAATGTCCAGGTGGTCTGTTTGGCTGACCAGTACATCTCCCATGTAAATGCCAAGTTCCCAGGGTCAGGGCATGACGCGTATGTGATGCGAAATAGCAGCATCCCCTATGTGATGGAGCAGCTACAGAGACAACGTGTGTGGCTAATAGGTGACTCTGGTTACCCCAACCTGCCGTGGCTACTGACCCCAGTAAGGAATCCCCGGACAAGGGCAGAGGAACGCTACAATGAGGCCCATGGGCGTACTAGGAGGGTGATTGAGCGAACCTTTGGCCTCCTGAAGGCCAGGTTTAGGTGCCTGCATATGACAGGTGGATCCCTAATGTACTCACCAAAGAAGGTGTGCCATATCATCGTGGCGTGCTGTATGCTTCACAACCTGGCTTTGCGACGCCAGGTGCCCTTCCTGCAGGAGGATGGTCCAGGTGGTGGTGTTGTAGAAGCCGTGGAGCCTGTGGAGAGTGAAGAGGAGGAAGACTCAGAGGACGACACAGACAATTGGGACAGAGTGATACAACAGTATTTCCAGTAACACCCAGGTAAGAATCACCCACGCCATTTCCCAATTGCTTCTAGCCTCCTGCATCTGTACTTTCTGTAGTTCCCACCAGATATTTTTGGGTAATTTTTGATTTTCCCTTCCCTTCTCAGTGCTGTATGACGCAGTGCCTGACTTCTGCTTGGTTTGCCCATGAACTACAGCGTATTGACATTGGTATGTTGTCATCACTAATTGACAGAACAGATATTGAACAGTAATATGTAATACATTTGCTAATAATACAGCATGACTCCAAACTGATTTGTGTGCAATATGTGATTTATTTACAGGGCTAGATATTGGTACATGTGATTATAAGGGTGATGGGTGGGGGTGGAGTAATGTCCATGGCAGAGTCCAGTTCTCAGTCTCACAGGTGCATTGTCCTTTTGCCTGTGGAAGGATGGAGCAGAGGCAGTTCATGGTTGGACAGGGTGGCAATGTGGAACAGTGGGAAGAGTTCAGGGGGTATGTCCTGCTGGCGGGGGTCTTGACATCCTACTCTGTCTTTTTTTTGGATTTCAGGCTCCTCTTACGGGGTGGTTGTTCTTCAGCAGGAGGTGGGGTTCTGGTGGCCTGCCGTGGTGTTGGGGCCTCCTGTCCACTAGCGCCGGCGGAGGTGGTAGGCTGTTCCTGGTCCGGGCTAGTGACAGGGGCCCTGTGTGGTGCCACATGGTCCCGCAACGCCTCTTCTATCCTGTTGAGGGCCAGGACGATGGTCCCCATTGCGGTCCCGATGATTCTCAGCTCCTCCCTGAACCCCATGTAGCGTTCCTCCTGCTGTGCCTGGATCTCCGTGAACCTGGCCAGTACCGTCGCCATTGTCTCTTGGGAGTGGTGGTATGCCCCCATGATGGTGGTGAGGGCCTCTTGGAGAGTGGGTTCCCTGGACCTCTCCTCCCCCCCCTGTCGCACAGCAGCCCTCCGAGCTGCCCGGTTTCCCCCGGCCTCTGTCCCCTGGACGGTGTGCCCGCTACCACTGCCCCCAGGTCCCTGTTGTTGTTGGGGTGTTGGGTTAGCCTGGGTGCCCTGTAGTGGCAGACACACCGCTGATTGAGCTGTCCTAGAGACAGAGGCATGGGCCCGCTGGGTGGGAGCTGTGCTGGTGTCGGCAGAGGGGGTCGGGTCTGGTGTGGCCTGTGGCTGCCTGAGGGGAACCGACTGCCCAGAGGTCCCCGATGGTCCGGGCTGGTCATCAGGCTCACTGTTGACAGAGCTGCTATCCTCAGTGTGGGCCTGTTCCGGTGGGATGGACACTTCTGGACCCTCCTGGCTGGTGTGTTGTCGTTCGGGTCCTGCATGGGGTAAGAGAGTTTGGTTATTGTTTCTGTGTGTGCAATAGCATGCGTGTTATGGGTGCCCTTGTCCCCCAGTGCAGGCATTCCCTGGAGGGAGGTGTTGTGAGGGTATTTAGTGGGGGGGAGGGGTTAGTGCAGTGGTCATGCTTAGGTGATGGGTGCCCATGATTTGTGTTGGCATGCAGGAGTTGGTGTTGGGATGGGTGGGTTGTGCTGGTGAGACATTGTCAGGGAGGATGTGTGCTGGGGTGTTGGGGGTGAGGGTGGGGGTGTGGGTTGGCATGCTGGTGGGGTGGGGGGGATATAGTAGTTGAGATGGGACTTACCAGAGTCCATTCCTCCGGCTACTCCAGCGAGGCCCTGAGGATGCAGGATGGTCAAGACCTCTTGCTCCCACGATGTAAATTCGGGAGGGGTGGGTGGGGGTCCGCCGCCAGTCTTCTGGACCGCGATGTTGTGCCTGGAGACCATCGATCGGACCTTCCCCCGTAGGTCGTTCCATCTTTTGAGGATGTCCTCCCTATTCCTGGGATGCTGTCCCACCGCGTTGACCCTGTCCACGATCCGCTGCCATAGCTCCGCCTTCCTGGCTATACTGGTGTGCTGCACCTGCGAGCCGAAGAGCTGGGGTTCCACTCTTAGGATTTCCTCCACCATGACCCGGAGTTCTTGGTCCGAAAAGCGTGGGTGCCTTTGGGGTGCCATGGGGTGGTGTGGGTGAGGTGTGGGGTGGTGTATGTGATGAGGAGTGTGTTGGTGAGTGGTGCTTTGTGCTACTATGTGGTGTGTGTGATGGTGTAGTGTGCCTCAGTGTGTCTTGCTATGGATTGTCTGCTGTGTCTCTCTCTCCTTCTCTCAGTAATTAGGGTCGCAGGGGTTTGTGGGTGATGTGGGTGTGTGTTTTATAGTTGGTTGATTGTGTGGGAGTGGTGTGTGTATGTGTATCAGGTGTGTGTATTTCAAATTGTCCAATGTGGCTGTGTTTTGGTGATGTGTGTGTATTCTGACCGCGGCGGTGTGTACCGACAATGGAATACCGCGTTTGAATGACCGCCGTGTGGATTCGTGGGTCGTAATGGCATGGGCGTATTTCTGTTGGCGTGACGGTGGAGGTTTGGTCATCTCCAGTTTATCGCTGCCCGCCGATGTGGCGGGCTGCAGTGGAGGACGGATTTTTGGAGGTTTGGCCGTTGTGGGTCAGAATGACCGTGGCGGTTGACCGCGGCCGTGGCGGTGTTATGGCGGTCTTATGACCGGTGGTAAGGGCATTTTACCGCCGAGGTCAGAACGACCCCCTTAATGTCTCTGTCAATCTTTTACCTGTTCAAAGGAATTATGGACATCTATAATCCAATTTTACATGGAGTAAGTAATTTAAATGTAGCGTTCATAATTGTGTATTCGGATAGATCATGCACCCATTTTTAAACATTATCATTAAGATGCAATTTTATCCACTCCACAATGAACTTGATAGCACTGCCTGTTTATTCTGATGTTGTAATTCATTCTATTCATGATGAACACTTTTATGTTTATCATATCCCAAATTACAGAAATCTGGCCACTATGAAGTTTTTGGAAACCATTGTATCTGTATGGTAACATCTTGATTGTCTATGCATCCTCACTCAATATGGCTGTTTTAGTTAATCACTCTAGTTGATTTTGAACCAGCGCATAAATATGGAAGCACTGTCAAAGTACTGTTTTGCCTGAACAACATATGCAAAGATGCCACAGGGAGTGATTATTTCCACCAGGGTAAGCATGTCAAGCCTCAATGCTATGTTTACCAAGTGTTTATCAATGGATGGGCTTAAAGAGCAGATTCAGACTTCAGTAGTACTTGTGTAAACAAATCACGCCCTAATGTTACACATGCAATCGCTGTTTCTTAAGTGTGTAATGTTTATAGTTTCTCCTTCTTTAGACTTCTGCTGTTATCTAACAGTTTCCAGCTCAATTGAAAGTTCTGCTGCATTCATCTGAGAAAAAGCTCTAAGTCCTTCGAACTTCGTTGCTTTTCACTTCACCTAATGGCCATTGAGTAATTATTTTGTTTATGTTGTTCATATATATATATATATATATATATATATATATATATATAGATGTTCTGGTAGATTAGTTGGTTTGGGACATAAATTCAATTTACATTTTACAATGTATTAATATAATTAAGTTTATATGGGGTCTTCGTCTCATTCCCTAAAATCCGATTGTCCTGAGGATGGTCTCACGGGCTGAGTACAATTGAGACCAAAACATCAATGCCAAGTCTGACTGAATCCAAACACAACTATTGGACCTTCATCATCAAATAGATTTATCATGTGTGGTGGACTATTTATTTTTGGATTGGACTTCCCAGACATTAATCATCAACAGTGTTTTGCAAGATTAATGTTGTTATGGAACTTTATGATCTGTCCCCTTCAAACTTTATTCAATATGAGAATACTACAGTATTACAAATTGTGTATCCCACTAGGTTACGTTTAACTCTAGAATATCACCTACTGGGAAAAATAAGTGAAATACTTTCTTAAGCAATTGATTCCCTTGTATGGTCATAATCACAACCTATACATATTGTTAATACCAGTAAAAAGGTTCAATCTTAGCTGATTGAAAGGGCTCAGATTCCTGCCACGTAAACCTGTGTGAAAGAATAAGGGGGTCATTACAACCTTGGCGGTCTTTTCACAAGACCGCCGAGGGACCGATGTGCTGAAGACCGCCAGTGGTGGCGGTTTTCCGATCGGCGTATTATGACTATTGGCAGCTCTACGTCGTTTTTCGGATGGAGAGCCGCCAACAGCCATAGTGACGGGCGGCGGGGAAGTGGAGGTTGCTCCACCTCCACCGCCATGCCAACAGAACACCACCCAGCGAATCACATCCTGTGATTCGCCGCAGCGGTGTTCTGTTGGCGGTGTGGTGTCGGCGGAGCTGCCCACATGGCTCCCGTCCCCTCACAGAGGATCGCCGGAACAGGTAAGTCGATCGTCCGTTAGGTGACGGGGCCGGGGGGATGTTGTGTCTTGTGTGGGTGCATGGGGGTGTGCGTGGGTGTATGTGGAGGGGGTGTGTGAGTGCGTATATGCTTGCGGGGGTGTTGTGTGATTGGGAATGAGTGTGTGTGTATGTCTGTAGGTATGTCTGTATGGATGTGCGCATGTATGTTTGAATGTGGGTGTGCGTGTCTGACTGTGTGTGTGGATGTTGGCATGTATGTTGGCAGGAGTGGTGGGGGGTGTAGGGGAGGGAGTCGGGGTGGGGGGTGGGGGAGACCCCTATCAGTGCCAGGGAAAGAATTCCCTGGCATTGATAGTGCTTACCGCCATGGATTTCATGGCAGTTCCTACCGCTGGAAATCCACGGAAGTAAGCTGGGTCGAAATACCAGCAGCGGTATTGTCACGGCCGCCGGGCTGGAGACCCAGGTCTCCAGCCCAGCGGTCGTCTCCGCCCTGGCGGGCGGAACGGAGAAGCGGCGGATGACCATGGCGGTAACCGCCATGGTCATAAGCCTAAAAAAAAGACCGCCAGCCTGTTGGCGGTCTTACAGCCGCTTTAACACCGTCCGCCAGGGTTGTAATGACCCCCTAATTCTTTTAAACAAAATTATATACAACGAAGCACAAGAAACACAAAGAAGGCAAAACATCCTATTGCAGCGCAACCACTCCCTAAGTAACTATCACTTAAGTTTCCAAGTCTGAGTCAAGGTATACATTGAATTCTTCCTCAGTCTTCTTGCACTTTGGAATCAAGCAATAATACATAATATTCCTAGCCTAAGCTGAGGAGAACATTGCGTTCTTCCTTGGTATTTAGTCCTCATAACCCCTTAGAATACATTAATAATCTATGAACTTTCAAATCTCCTGAGACTTAGGCCCGTATTTATACTTTTTTTAGCGCCGCATTTGCGCCGCTTTTTGACGCAAAACGGCGCAAACCTACAAAATACAATGGCATTTTGCAAGTTTGCGCCGTTTTTGCGTCAAAAAACGACGCAAATGCGGCGCAAAAAAAGTATAAATACGGGCCTTAATTCATTGTTGCTACCTCTTACTGACTTGGGAATGTGGTCAAATCCATAAAGTATTAACTGGTTTCTATTGCAATTTTGTAATTCTTTGAAAAGCCTTGCCACAGGGATAATGAGAATTTACATTCTGCATGGCACATGTATGCTCTAATATGATACGTTGGCTGATGTTACTGCTTCCCTCCCTGGCGACATAGGCCCTCATTTAGACTTTGGCGGTCAATTTCAATGACCACTGAAGCCCAACCGGCCAGCCAGCCCAAGTGCTGGCAGTCAGCAGACCACTATATTATGCTTGCTGGAATTTTCTAGCACTATTAAGGTGGAAAGCAGACACCAGTCATGCTGGCAGTCGGCGCTGCAAAAGCGGTTCCCTCGCCAGCACTGCCATGCCAGCAGGACTCTGCCCGCCATATTACAAGCCATAATACGGCTTGGCGGAGTCTTGCACGCGTGGTGGTGGCAACAAGGGAAGACCTACAGGACCTATCCCCTCCCAGATGTCCCCCTCAACTGAGAAGGTAAGTGGGTGTCCAAAAGGAGGGGAGGGGTTCTGTGTGTGTGTGTGTGTGTTTGCAGAGGGGTTGCTGAATGTGTTTGTGCCTTCAAGTGAATGTGAATGTGTGTGTGTGTGTATGTGCGGGTGTATGGGGGTGTCTGTGTGGATGAATGCTAGTGATTGGGATGTCTGTGTGGATGAATGCGAGTGAGTGGGGGTGTCTCAGTGCATGTATGTGTGTGCTGCATGTATGTGTATGTCAATGCATGCAAGCGTGAAGGGGTGGGGGTTTGAGTGTGTGGACAGGTGGGGGGATGTGTGGATGTATGGAAACATGTGTGTTGGTGTGTGCTGGCGCCATGAATGAAGATTCCTGTCACCAGGTGCATAACCACCAGGGTTTTGATGGTAGGGTGACTGTCATGGAAAGCCTGGTAGTGTGCAACCTCGTAATTCGGATGGCAGGCTGAAGCCTGCTGTTGGGTTGGAGGTTCTGCCCGCCGGCCATGACAGTGTGACCAAACCGCTGGGCCAGGCGGGGCTGTGGAGGCTTGGCATCTGCCAAGTCTTACAACTCTAAATGTGGTGGTCCTTACCGTCGGCTACGGGACCTTAGTACCCAAATTCATGGTTGCTATATTTGCACTCCATGAAGGTTTGGCATGTATAGAAATCCTTGGTGTCTTTGTTGGTTTTATTCATCCCTGAAGTAATATACTTCTTGCTGATCATATCTCTGCGACATATCTATTTTCTGAATGTTATTTTGCAACAGTCCTTAATGCACTTCCCAATCACTGGGTGAAATCTCAGGACAGACCAGTCTTTGCAGAGGATATTGATTGATGTAAGAGTTGATAAATGTAATCACACTCTCACCATCCTTTAGATGCAGTTTTTAAAGAGGTTTTGGGTAGCTCCTTCCTTGAATCACTCAATTAATAACTTATGTTAAAATTTGTCCTTCTGTGCTACATAAGGGATGCTTTATATCACATTATTGGGCTCACTCCATACTTGAACGTGACTTCTCCCTTTCGTATCTTTCCTGAGCAATTTAGTTGTGCATGTCTCTTCTATCATGCATACTCTGGTATCTAGAAATTATACCTATTGTTTGCTAATATAAAATGTAAATATAATGAATTCTCATTGAATCTGTTCACAAATATCTAAGCCTTCTTTTTTGAGCCTTTCCAGATATTAAATATACCTTCAAAAAATATGACCCCCGATACATGTTCATAATGTGATGTAGAGCTGAGTACCTGCTCCTCCCACCAATCTGTACACAAGTTTGCATAACTGGCAGCAAAGCAGGTCCCCATCACAGTTCCTTTGATTAGTTTGCAGATTATGGACTCAGATCATTCAAAAGACAAAACATAAACATGTCAATTATCATTTCACTATGCAACAGATAGGATAGGGACCCTACCCTCAAAAATGTCTGCAGGCCTTGACACCATTTTCATTTTAATCTAGTGTACACATTATCCATATTCATTGTTAGAAGCACATTTTCTTCCTCCAATTTTAAACCTTGTATTCAGGAAATAAATCCCTATTGTCCTGCATAGAAGGTGGCAAAGTTAAGACGTAAGGTCTCAAAAAGAAGTCCTTGTATCTAAACATGTTCTCTATCAAATTCTCTATTGCTGAAACACAGTCAAACATTCAAGAGGATTGGTGACGTTCTTGTGCACCTTGGAGCAGGAGATATAAGAATATGGCCCCAATTATGACATTGGAGGTACTTACCGTCAACCGCTGAGGTGATGGCCACCAACATACTGCCACCGTGGCTATCATCTGTCCGCCATATTATGAGTACTGCCTGACGTCTGCTGCAATAAGGGCAGAAATCCAGAATTGCTCATGGTGGTGGGCGGTGGTAAGCTGGTGCTGCTACCACAAGCACCGCCACGCAAGTAGAGCGCCACCAGCCCTATTATGACCAGTAATAGGGCCTGGAGGTGGGGCGATGCTGGTGGTAGCAGTACACCTTCCTGTTCCCTGTCAGAAGACCTCGTCAACCAAGGTAAGTCAGGCTTCTGACAGGGGAGGTGGGTGGGATGGTAGGGGGTGTTTCGTGTGTATGTCTGAGTGTGTGCATGAATGTCTAAGTGTGTGTGTGAATGTGTCTATGTCAGTTGTTTACATGGGTGTATGCTTGTGAGTGAATGCATGTAAGAATGGTGAAGTGAGTGCATGCCTGAATGTCAGTGTGATTGTGCATAAGAATGTGTGTGAGCATATCTGGAAGTATGCATGAATTAATGCATGTATGTCAGTGTGTGAATGAATTTGTGTATGTCAGTGTAAGTGAATGGGTGTATGCCTGGTGCATGTGGGTGTCTGTGTGTGTGTATGTGAGTAAGGGGGGTACAGGGTGAGGGGCACTGTGACTGTAGTGGGGGCAGAGGGTTGATGTTTGCATTTGTGGCTGTGGGGGGTGGGGTCAGTTGTGTGGTGTGTGCTTGTACGGGGGTATGAGTGAGTTGATCAGAGTGTGTGGGTGGTGAGTCTGCATATAGAGGGGTGGGGGGCATCAGGTAAGTGTTGGGGGAGCCACCTACCAGTGACAGGGAAGGAATTCCCTGTCACTGATAGGGCCTACTGCCATAATTTTCATGGCGTTGCTAATGCCATGAAAACCATGGTGGTAGGATGGCTCATAATGCCATGGGCGGTACTATGTCCGCCGTCGGGCTGGAGATAGACATCTCTTGCCAGGTGGGTCATACCGCCATGGAGATATAAGCGTAGAAGTGGCAGGTTGGCTGCAGCCAACCCGCCAATCTCATAATGTGGCGGTATTCACCACCAGCCTGTTGGCGGTGATACCACCACATTAACCATATGGGTCGAACGACCGTCAGGGTTTAAATGAGGGCCAATGTCTCTTAGGGTAATCACAATAAAGGAAGAAAAATTCTTCCCAGTTAATTATTCCCTTCTCCCTGCAATGTGTTAGAATTGTAGTATACTCTGGATTGATTCTATTCATTGATGCTTTATCAATGTGGACATAACATAAACTGTCATTGACCTGGCATATCCCTACAATTTCATCAGCTTCTTGTAGATTGTTTAGGGCCCTTTTCTGACTATAACTAAGATTAATTTTATGTGGGCTTTTGTTCTTCCTGAGTTTCTTAAACTCAGAGGTCACTACATTCCTAAATCGAAAAAGGCATCATAAGGCATTTTTGCTATATACGTTGATGTAGGCTTAAAGCCCCTAAGATAGTTCTGTTCTACTTCAATGACTATGGCAATCTAATTCAGGTTAGGGACTCCATGTGCCTCAATCACTATGTTAAATTCAGCTTTTATGTATAAGAGCCCCACATCCCCAATATTCAGATCACCAACCTGAGGCACATAATTCTGATCAGCTCCTCTTTTAGCAGATTTTAAGGTATACATTGTTTTCATTTTTAGCTTGCATAAGACTTTTATACATATATACAACTGTCAGTGTAATCAATTGCATTAGTAGTACAGAAAGAAAGTCCAAACAGTAAGAAACTAAAGGGCCTGATTTAGAAGCCAGCCGATGGGTTACTCTGTCACAACAATGACAGCTATCCCAAATGCCGAAATCTACATCCCATAGGAAATAATGGGATTTAGAATCCGTTGTGACACAGGAACCCATCCACCAAGTACTACATCATTCCCTAAGTTCATTAGTTGGCAATAGTCTGTTGATTAAGTTCATCAGTGTATAGATTGTTTTCTTCATTATTTGCCTAGCAATGGACCCCTCACCTCAATTCCCACAGGGTCATGTTGTCCTACCTTTCGTTTGTTGCTTCTCGTGTCTTCCTTTGCCACCTCTTTTGGCTCCTCCACCATTTGACCATTTTTTACCACTGCCTCTGTTTAGTAGGTGAAAATGTATACTTAAAAGTCTCAGTTAAGCTGGTGCTATTTCACTCTGATATATCACCATCATTACATGTATTAGTGCTCTCAGAAACCACCTCATTGTTTGGAGCATTCTGTCTGATCTAATTGGCAGCCAGTCTGTCATTTCAAAGTGTTCCCCACATGGTAGTCTATGTAACCTCTAGTGCACTTGTGTATTCTTTTCTCATTTTTATTTCCTCTTAAATATATATATGATTTAGAACTGCAGGATGTTGAGTCCATATTGTCCTTTTATGAGTTTTAAGCACATGTTGAAATGCTTTCTAATGAAAAAGTGGGATGAACCCTAAAGGAAATGGACTTCACAATAGAGTAGTCACTGAGTATTGGGATGAAGCCCAAGTCCAGACATACCCCAAACAAAGTGCATGATAAAATTGAGGCATTTCATAGTATTATGATCCATAAGCTATTGCAGGTAGTGAGAGAGAGATACACCCACAGGTTTGACAACATAATGGAATATCAAAGGCAGGCCCTGATGTCTCCAAGTGATGATTCTTCTGTTATTATAAATCTATTGGATAAGGGTGGTGATATTGTAATAATGAACACTACAGATTATAGAACAGAGGCCTTGAGACAACTTAGTGGCCAAAATTGTCATGAAACTAATACCTGGGACACCTGTAGAAATGTATTTTTATTTTTTCAACAGGGAGATCAACAGCTAATGCAGCCACTCACACAGTCACTTGCTCACCCATACACATCCACTCACACATCCACTCATTCTCCTATACAGCAAATGACTCATCCACTCATTCACCCATAGACCCACTCACACATCATAGAACCACTTGCACTCAGTGGATGATGTCATCAGTAATGCCATTTAAGATGTCATCATTGATGTCATTAGTGATGTCACTGACCATGTCATGAGTGATGTAATATGTGAGGTTATAAGCAGTGCATTACAGTGGTGGAAGTTGTGTTTTGCTGAGGTCACTATAACTGCAGAATTTCACAGTTTTTGTGTGTATGAAATGTGAGCCTAATGCAACATCCCTGTAGCCTCTGTTTTTTTCAGTGAATTTCTATGTTTTAAAAAAAATGTATTTCCTATCTCTAACGTCCCTGTAACGTTTGTTTCTTTCAGTGAATTTCAAAGGTTTTTTTATATTCTATTTACAAACTATTATGTCTCTGTAACCTTTGTTTTTTCGAATTAATTTAAACATGTTTTTATGTTATTTCCTAACTGTAACCTGTAATTTTTCATATTGGATGTGTGAGTGATTTGGTAGATGAGAAGGTGTATGAGTGGCTGTATGGGTGAGTGGATGTGTGAGTGGGTCTGTGACTGGTTGCATCAGTACCTCAGTGAATCTCTGAGTGTGTCTATGACTGCCAGATTACGTCTGAGAGTGAGTGTATGAGTTTGTGAGTGGGTCCATCAGTGAATGCATGAGTTTCTTAGTGGGTCTGTGAGTGAGTGCATCACTCTCTGAGTGAGTCTCTGAGTGGTTGTGAGAGCTTATGTGGATTTGTAAGTGGGTGTATGAATGCTGGAGAGGTTTTGTGAGTAGTGTTGTGAATGTCTGAGTATATCTCTGAGTGCATGTATCAGTGTCTTAGTGGGTGTGTGAGCGGGATCATGGTTGTGTGAGTGGGTCTGAGTTTGAGTAGAAGAGTCTGTGAGTGAGTCCGTGACTAGGTGTAGCAATGTCTGAGTGAGTGTCTGAGTGCATTTGAGAGTGTGCGTGTGATTGTGTGAGTGTGTCAGTAGGTGCATGAGTGACATGGCCATAAAGGAACTGCACCTGACCATTTATTGAAGAAGATTCCACTGTTTTGCAGAAAATGTGTACACAACTGAAATATGTTGTACTAGTTAGTTAGTAACAGCTACTTCATTAAATAAATGTCCAGCGTATACCTTAGACTACAATTGTGTAATGGACCACAAGGAACTGTGGTCAGCAAACCTGTCTACATTTAACAATGTGATTGTGACTCATGTGACTTTTTGCAGTATTCTGTGTGAACACAAAGTGTCATACAGAGAGGCCAACAACATTAGAAACATGTAAGTAAGTACCAAATTAGGGTTGTCCTCCTAAGCTATGTGTTGTAAGTGATTGTTTTTTAGATAGTGATTTCCTCATATTCCTAAATGTAAAATAAATCCACAATGAAAATCTGCAGGAAAAGCACTGAGTGTCCCTTTGCTTAGCTGTCTACCTTTATAAAAGACAGGAAGGCTTTCCATAGTTCTCAGCAGCATGGGACAGGGCATGCTTTTTTAAGTTGGCAGTGGTGATAGTGCTCCGTAGTGTATCCAGTACTGAAATACTTGTGCAGTGGGGAGAGCAGTATATATATATATATATATATATATATATATATATATATCCCAACAAAACGGTCCTCATTGTGGCACGCTTTTCGCCAGTGCACAACAGAGCAGGGACAAACCAAACTCTGATTTATTTTACAAATCCATAGCACTCCAAGAGAGTTAATCCTTTTATTGTTATGATCCAGCACCAATTCCACCACCAACGCGTTTCAACCAACAGGTCTTGCTCACAGTATGTGAGGACATTTTCTATGTCTCATCTTTATACTATTTCCAAGCACCTCCCTGACAGTGCCTTCTCCCTGACAGTGCCTTATGGGAAACGTAGTGCACCAATAATAAAACCACTATACATATTTTACAAAATTACTCTACATGAATCTAAATTAACTAATCTTCTAAAATGGGGGTAAAGAATCTTATTACTGCCATATTATCCTTACTCTTTGGCTCTCTACATTATAGTTCTCTATTCATTATTACACATTGTATACTTCTATATCTCATATATATATAGTTGCAGAGAATTTTTTTCCCAAAAAAATATGTATATTTATTTTTACTTTCACCTCAATTAAATCATGTTATACTTATAACCATCTTGTTACTCCATATATTTATACCTATTCTTGAACTAGATATTATTATTCCTTTCTTTTATCACTTTTCGATACATTGTGTATTGAAATTCTTAATATATATTTCCCATATTAATTTTCAATGTTGGCAAACACTATTTATAATATTTATAAATGGCTATAATGCTCTTCATCCCCATTAAGACCTCTTGGGGTCTTGGTCTGCAATTTTATGATCAAACGTGATTCTAAACATGTAAGTTTCAATTCACGGTCTCCATCGCTTTCATTTTTATCAATACTGGCGATACCAAAGAAGCTCATATTCATCCAATCTTTTTTTCATGTGTGGATAAATGTTTTGACATGGCATAATACAAGTCTTAGTTTTGTACAGCCCTAACATGCTCTAATATTCTTTTTTTCAGAGGACATATTGTGCTCCCAACATACCGTAATCCACTGGTGCTGGATCATAACTTAAAAAGGTTAATCTCTCTTGGACTGCTATGGATTTCTGACTGTTTGGCTTGTGATATATATATATATATTTTTTTAGTTTTTTTAAAGCAATTTTTTAGATTCGCAGAACATCCATGCTGTAACATAGGAAGATGGACAAAGCTCTATGGTTTCTGTCCGGGTCACATGATTAAAATTAATCTACGTTTCTGAACCATGGATTTGTGAAATTCAAAAAAAAGAAAGTATATAAGTATATAGGATACATTGTTTATGATTTTGACATAAGCCTGCACATATTTGCAAGGTCCAAACATTTGCAGTATATTGAGTATTTAATTAAAAAGTAATTTCATGGATCCACAAATCTCCGACTCAGGATTTGCAGATCTGCTCAGTGTTAAAAGAGTATTCTGCTATTTCATTGGTTCATTTGAACTACAAATATCCAAAATAAGGGCTTAAGGAGTGGGAGTTTTTTTTTTTTTTAAGGATGGTCCTGTGCATGAAGCTCACATATACATCATAGAACAAAGGATGCACAGTTCCAAAAGAAATATCTCTGTGTGGATTTCACCCAAATGTAGGGGAGAACCAAAGCAGTCCCTGTGGATAACCTATATCAGGAACAAGAGCCCTTATTTACCAATTGGTGACATGCTTCATCATCGGGCTCTGCTCCTCATCAGACTAGCACTGAAATATCTGACGGGCCCCTCGTGGGGGTTCTTTATCAGAGATCTTTTAAAGAACATTGACATGGATAAAAATAAGTGGGATTGGTGAGAAGAAATGTTAAAAATGACTAGTAGGACCCTATAGTAAAGTCATTTATTAAGAGTACGGGCCTCTGTCAAGATTGAACAGGTCAGGGGAAGTAAGAATAATGTCTGTTTTATCCTATTCACAAAATAATATATAATGTCAGAGAACCCTGTAGTCTAGGGATCAAGTATGTGTATGGCAGAGTAGGACGTTCCTACGCTGCCCTAATATAGAAGGTCAACATGTTTCTGGCTGAAATAAGTCTATAAAGATCTTGGTGCGATTCATCAGGACCTCCAAAAAGTTATAAAATCATACATAATCCTGACATTTATAGTAAATTATGTAAATATTGTGGTACAGGAACTGGAAAAAGGATAATGAAAAAAGAGAGAAAGATTTCTTCTAAACACAATCATCTATTGGTACCAAGTGTCCATTGAACCCACCAGTGCCACACAAAAACACTTGTGAAGTCCCTAGTGGTGCTGTAGTGATCTATGATTTAACACTTCTACATCAAAAATAGGAAAATAGCTCTGGTTCTTATGCTCCCCAGATTCAAGGATGGGCTCCTTTGGAAAAAGCAGAGAGCCTATGTAGTCCTGCCAATGTATTGATCGGCTCGTCTTGGGTACAAGGAAGAAATAATAGGATACATAACAAAAGAATCAGTGGTCACTATATATTTATAGTAAATCCATTGGTATAATATGAATTAAAAATCTGGTAAGCATAGGTATACTTCTGAAAATAGCTCCTCCCCCCCAATATGGCATAATGCCTCATCCTGTGTGCCTCTTACATAAATAGTGGAAAGGGAAAGAAAGGGGGAAGTATGGACCATCAAACTTCATTACATGTGATAGATATCTGTAGCTCCCTGTGCCCTTCTCATCAAATGACCAAAACAATGTCAAGATAAATCAGCTTTATGTGAATTCAAATGACAGCTCCCACCAAGGTATCTATTCATAACTTGTGAGATAAATCCCTCTAGTCATAAATATACAGTCTTTTATGTGGAATGTGACAGCTCCCACCAAGTCGAATATATGTCATAAATGCATGGCCCCACCATCAGGCTGCTCATTGGGATCTCAATGTAACCCTAAAAGCTAGTAATGCAACAGCAGAGAAGCCCAAATGCCATGGTAAAATAGGATCCAAAAGCCAATGCTAGTTGCGCTTATAAATACAGGTCTCATGACATCCAAAATGTTTTAACAAACATACACACTGCTATTGCAGCAATACTTCCCTAAATCGGGAAGAACTTACTTGGGTGTCGGACAAGGCCTCTCGAGTACCTACCTCCGCTCCGCATCTCTTGTACTAACACCGGCACGTGGAGTCCCATATATAAGGGGGAGTGCCTGCACGCTGGAGGATAATAGATAAAGAAACTGGACTGGCGTTCCTAGGTGACGTCTGAAGTTAAACTTTAATATTATTTGCCTATCTATCAAAAGTTCACAATCTGTAGTATGAATGATATTGTTTATTAGAAGATACAATGAATTTATATTACTCTATAGCAATCACAAATAATATTTAAGCATGTTACATCTCCTGATCCACTGTTCCCAGCTTCTATAGTGTTGCACTAAATTAAATTAAGTGCATAAAGGTACTCATCTTTGGACAGTTGGAGGGAACAGTGATATGGACTGTAAAAAAAACATAAGTACATAGCACGTTATTTCAAATTAGCAATACTATGTGTGGCATTCACTACAAATATTATCCAAACTATTTTACCTATAATTGTCAAATTACATAAATATTATTAGAGCTTTATAATAGAATTAATGTGTATGAATCATAGTAGTGGTTAAAAAGTGTTTAAAGGTATCACTCTTGGTAGGCAACATGATGTCATTAAGTCCAGTAATTCATTAAAGAGGAGATCAACTGTTCTAGGACCAAAAGTTTACCAGTCTTTCTTTCTATCTTTTGTAGATGTATGTTGTAGTTCAAAGTTTCTGGTCTCCATTTCCTGTTTAGTACTTCGATTTCCGGCCAAGACTTAGAAAGACCTCACTCTTGATGTCTGATGTTGTTGTATTACAAATCCCATAGATGTATTGTTGCATTTCTACAGTAGTAATCCTCCCTAGATCCTTGGTTCAAGAAAAAGAATGCAAGAATTTGGCAATATATGGGGGAATCTCTGTTTAAACGTACCTTTACTATTATTGTACGATGTCCTTCCCAGTTTTTTTCTTTATGTAGATTTGTCCTGCTTTAAAATTTAATTTGAGTTTCTAATATAGTTCTATCTCCTTTGCATTATTGTAGCATTACGATGATATACTTGCCAGTTCTTTTGATGTTCAAAGTTGATAGAAGGTCACAGTTATATTTTGTGCATGTATTATTCTGTGAGCCATCTTTGAACAATTTATCAAAACTGACAGATTTAGAGTCTGGTAGAGTTAGGTAGAGAAATCGAGTCTATTTCTGTTTTTGAAAGAAAGGAACAATTTCACAATTGTGTCCCCCCAAATATCTTAGTCCAAATAGTTGCTCAATACATACCATCCCTGCTTCTAAAGTAACTAATAGGACCATCAAAAACTCTTCTGCATCTTCTTGAGTGTTTTGAGTGAAGTGTACAGATCCATGCACACATCTGCAAGATCTCTAATACAAGATGCAGAGTATATGTTTGTTCTATTACTGCATACGTGTTCTGACAAGCTCAAGAGGGCATAACATAGTCTCCTTTCTTTTCTTTGTTTTAGTTCATGAACCAGAGTAGATAAACATAATATTGGATGGAGGGCCACGTTAGCATAGCAGTTGACTCCAGAGATATTTGTGAACTGGTAACCTGCAATTTCGATCAGTTTTACTATTTTTCTGATCCTTTGAAAATTTTGGTAAAATTGAGGGCTTTTTGTAAACTGGGTACTGTCCTAGATATGGTGCATATAAGCTTCTCAAACTGTCGTACTCCAGCATGAACTGGAATCAGCATTTACTTTACTCTCATCAAACTCTAGCAGATACATACAAAAGTTCTAATTCATGAAAATGTTACATAAGATATACCTTCCTTAAACAAAGTGCCACCAATACTAATAAATGCTGCATCTACACTTAAATCTTGAGACTTAATTATTATTACAGCATATGCTAGAGACATTGGAAACCACTTTCTACGTACGTACAGGTCTTTCACAAGTAAGAAACGCGCAACAGATCTTGCTATCTGTTTTACACCTTCAAGATTATCAAATATAATTGCTAGATATTGAACCTCATTTCAGTTTGGAGACAAAATGAAATCAATTTTTTTACCCATAGTTCCATTAACAAATCCTGATTAAACATTACACCATAAAATTACCCACAATTCCTATAAAACACATAACCACTTTTCTAATCCTGCAGTTTTGAGAAGGCATTTCCAAAGAGTTGAGTTTTGATTGTACTTTTATACTCAACAGTATTTTCACTCCTTGGTGTGCCATTTCATCAATTGATGTGAATTCCAATATTATTTCTTACTCCAGTTATAGTATTTCTTCATTGAAAGACGTACATTCTTTAAGAAAAGGCATTAGACACACAATATATCTTCCTTGTTGAATGACATCAAACATTAACTGTGCTGCAGATGTTTCTGAAGGAAATGTCTTCATTATAAGTCTGATTTCCAAGCAACGTTTCCCTTCTATTCTGATATCCTTTAGAATATTTCCATATTGCAAATCAGATGCTTAACACATGTTTCTAATTACTTCTTTGTAGTGGAAATTCAACCAAATGTTGATATTTCCAACACTTCCTAAATAATTACGAATTTCTTATTGTAAGGTTATTTTGAATACAGGCTGCCCTTTCACTGGGTTAAGTTGTAACAAATCAGCAAAAAAATATATGTTTTCCACTAAAAAGGTCTTCATAATTAGTTTTCAATACTTGTATTCTTAAATGTACAAAGGTGAGCATTACGTTTGAGACTATGCTCATCTTATCAATGATTAAAAGTTTCAATTTCTTCAGAACACTGGAAACTTTGTGACAAGCTTATCCAGATAACTTATCATATTCCAGTTTATTACGGTTTTAAACAGGCAGCATACGTAGAAGATGTAAGGTAATTCCTTTGATATTATGTGCAGTTAATCCAGTAGGGGCCGGTTTTGCAGATGATAAAATAGAATCTGCAGATAAGTGATGAGAACTTATACTAAAAAACGTTTTCCAGTGCTAGCTTGTCCATTTACATACATAAGAATTGGCTTAAAACCTGAATATTTACATTGGTTCTTTTCATTGAGGAATCCATGTTCTATTTTATCTTTAACTTCCAAGTCTGTTGCTTTCTGCTCATCACTGAGTTGTTCTACTGACTGTTCTGTGTCAACATTTTCTTCTCTTGCTTGTTGCATTGCTGTCTCGACTTCATTAATCTCTATGGCAGCTTAATTTTTTATTATTGACGATCCAAGGGGATCTTGACTGAGAGGCCAGAACTCCGATTGCTTTCTCAGCTGTCTTTTGCTATCTCGGTAGTAATTATTTCCGCTTGTTCAGTTTCTTCATTCAGCATTCTTAGATAGTTCAGAAATACAGGACACTGAATGGTGTCTTTTAGAGCATGGAAATAGTCTTCATAGGAGTCGTATTGTGCAAGTAACTCTGTTTCAGAACACCAAGGTGGCTCGAGAAGTGCTAAGTTGAAGAAATGTTTTTTTCTCAGCAGTTTCAATGGTTTATTAAGTTACCTTTTGGATGCCAAACCATACAAACATCACAACCAGCTACACTGTGTTTTCTGAAACAGTATTTTTGTACCTCTAGTGCTGCAGAATGTCATAAAGACATTCATTTTCTAGCAGTGAACTCCCTCTTGGATAGTAAGTATCAAACATATTTGTTTTTACAATATCTGTACTGTCTGGATCAAACTCTGATAAGTAATGAATTTCTGGATATGATTTCAAGACTCTGTTTCGCATGCTAGCAATGCCTAGACTAACTCAAAAAATTCCTCCAGACTTTGAGAGAAAACTAGCTGAACTTAATCTATCACAGCACTCATAACAGCGTACCTCTCTATGTTAGAGCATTTTCAAGCTCTATCATTTTTTAATAGTCATTTTTCGGCAGAAATAGCTTCCCATGTTTCCATCATCTCAGTTTTTTCTGATATTGCAATGTATGAAGTAACATAGCGAGCAACAGCGATTGAGTTCTGAGCAACAAACTACGGGCCTCATTATGACTTCGGCGGTCTATAACCATATAGACCGCCGAAGTCCCACCAGCCACTAGACAGCCAGGGATAACTGATGCCAGCTGTCCACCTGAATTTGGGTGGAGAGCCACCAGCAGCCATACTTGCGGTCGGCGGTGAAAAGGAGGGTGATCCGCTTGCACCGCCATGTCAAGACAACACCGCCACACCTATTATGAGTTGGTAATAGGCATGGCGGTGTTGTGGCGACAGGGCGCTGGTGGCGGAGCAGGCCCCAAGGATCCTGTCCCCTCCTGGACAACCACTGAGAAAAGGTAAGTGCCTGTCTGATAGGGGACTGGGGGTGATGAGTGGTGTGTGCAAGCATGGGGGAGTGCATTAGTGTGATTGGAGGGAGTGGTGCTTGTGTGCGTGTATGTGTGTGATTGTGAGTGTCTGTGTGAGTGTGTGAATGGATGCGGGGGTGGTGGGGGTGTATGCAAGTGTATGTGTGTGTCTGTATGAGTGCATGAAAGGGTGATTGCATGTGTGTGAGTGGTGCATGCATGTTTGGAAGGGGTGGGGGTGGGAGGGTCTCTACGGCGCTTAAGGGGGACCGTGGCTGTGTTGGGGTTGCTGGGGGAGTTTCATACTGGTGAAAGTAATGTGAATTCCTGTCACCAGTATCCTGTCTGCCAGGGATTTCCTGACAAGTTGCCACCAGGAATTCCTGACAAGTTGCCACCAGGAAATCCCTGGCAGAAAGGAGGCTCCAAATACGGGCGGTCTATGTTGGACCTCCCTGGCGATACAGGCAGTGAACTGGCTGCTTTGTAGCCAGTTCATCTCTGTGGTCATAATCTGGCAGTCCAGCACCGCCATGTCTTTGGCGGTGTTACCGCCACCACCAGCATGGTGGAGCTGGACCGCCAATGTCATAATGAGGGACTATATATCCATGTTGGCATTCTATAACCTTGGGATCACTGGATTATTAATATGCTTGGATACCTCACATCATTGTAGATTGTGTGTATTTTTTGGTGATTTACTTTTCAATGTGTGTCTCACTGCAGATAAAAAGCTGTTGTCTCTTCCTTTTGAAATGATAGGCCTCAGAAATCCAAAAAAACACCCTTTGCAATGCCTTCCTTTAGATCTGTGTCTTCATCTGCAGTATTTGCTACATCTGTGTGTTTGGAAATGTACAACCTACTGTTGCAGTGCTTTGTTTTTCTTCCCATCTGAAATATCATACATGTAATATGCTGTTTTATGAAAGAAAGTATCCACTCATCAGTATCAGTGCCAAATTTTAGTACATCCTTTATCCATAAGAGCACATGGATATGGGGAGCACCCGTTGCCTAGAATTCGTTTCTTCAAAAACAAATCTGTGACTTCTCCAAGAGGACGATTTGTTTTGTTGTATATAAAACTCATCATCGCTTGAAACCTATGATTGAAATACCTACATATATTAGCAGGATCCAAAGAGCAAAGTTCTCCTGCTGTCTACAAATGGATGTCCTTAATGTTAGAGTTTGCTTCTTTTAGAAACTGTAGCAGGTCATGCCATGCATATTCTGTGCAAGTAAGTGTTAGAAACCAAGTAGGTGGACCTTATTTGCAGAGCATACATCCAAATGCTCTGTGACGAAGAAATCAGTAATCCTAATTCCCACATAGAAATTCCATTGAATTAATTAAGTTGTGCTCTAGATTTTAATCTTTACCTTGTATTTTATACACAAACTCCCTTGCAGAAAGATTTGGCAGATTCACCCCTATCTTAAGAATGTGGTGCACAGCATAAGAGTGTCCTGACAAGTCACTTTCAATTAACAGATTGAATATGTAGGGAATAGATTGTCAAAACCTAGGGTCCTCTGAATATAGGCTTGTTGACCTACATTCAGATGCAGGTATTTGTACAGGTGTCTCATCATAGCGTCTACCTTCTCCTGTGGGAAATAGCTGCAGAAAACAGAGTGCCACTAAACGTTTTTCACACTCATTGGAGCTCCTCTACCTTGTTTAATTTGAAACAGATATATGGCATCCCCAATAACTTATTTTCTATGTAGTGGATGAATGCTATAGTGCTCATATACTTCTGATTTCTGCTTATCCACCATTTGTAGTGGTCCTCTTAACTGTAGTGCTTCATCATCAACTCAATTCTCCAGTGATATTCGCATGTTTGTTGTAAACATTATTTTCTTTATATTTTATTATAGCTTTTTTGACTTTTCACATCCACTACTTCTTGCCAGATTTTCATACTTTTGGTCGGTACTCCATTTACTAGAATAAACAATGGTTAATCTATATCTTGTATCAACATTTTTTACAAACATCTAGAGGTAAATATTGAACTCTTCCTTTAAGTCGTTTCTGTAGTTCTGTTTGTGGGAGTTTCTCTGTTTTTAGCTCCAATCATTTTTTTGCTAGAAATCGGTGTACAGTTTGTACTAGAATTGATTCATACATATTCAATTCATCAAGTTCTTCCGGAATTGGTACTAACTCCCATCTATTATGAATAAGTCTAGCTAGCTTTATATCACTTTCCAATTTGTTATATCAATACTTACATATTGTTTCTTTTGCATCTAAATTAAACTGTTGTTCTACAAATAGATTTGCACCAAATTCCTTCCACTCATCATTGCTATGTTTTCAGTTTTAGAAAACACAACTTCATTACAAGATTATTTTTGCAATGGGTATGGCGACAAGAGATACATGTATTTCTCAGAACACATTGAATTTAAATGTTTTATCTCCTGTGTAAAAGTTTCAGTACTTTTCTGTCTATCGACTTCTTGTATAGTTCTCAACATTCCCTCCTTCTCCATTTCTCTGTTATCTTCTTCAGGGCCAAAGAAATAAAATTGAATATCTTATGAAACTTTCTCAACCACTGCCACGCTACCTTGTAACAGAGCTCTATTCAAATCTCCTAAATATAAAGCTGAACTTTTTACAAAATAATGTCCCCTAAGTAAATTGTGCATTTTTTAATGATGTACAGCAAATATTCTAAAGTGGTGAAACGTACTTTTGCACACTTTTTTTGAAAGACATGCCAATAAATGATCTTGTAAGTTTTTGTGTTTACTAACTTTGTATGGATCTAATTCTTGAAGTAATTTAATTTTCTGCTTCAGAAACTTGTTAAATTTATCAATTGATTCCTGACAGCCAGGACAGATACTGCCATATGTCCACTTATACACAGGCCTTGCTTATGCCAGTCTTGTACTTCTTCAGCTATCACTTATTCTACATTTCTAGGAACTAAGGGCCATATTTATGAAAAGTGGTGCATAATGTTCCATTACACCCCCTAACGCCACTATGTGTGCACCATATTTATGATATGGAGCATGTTAGGGAGCTAGCGTCAAACATTTTGACACTAGTTTGGTGCTTTGCAGGATTAGTGGCAAAAATATTGACGCTAATCCTGCAAAGTGAAAGAAGGTCCATTGAAAACACAAAAATCTCATAGATTCCACTGCACCATTTTTCTGGGCCTCCTACCTCTGGAATGCCCCCCTTGCATACATATGCCAGGCACAGGCATAATGTGGCGCAAGGGGTTACAAAGTGGAGCAATGCGTGCATTGCATCACTTTCTAAATATGGCACACTGTTTTTGATAACCTAACTCCATTTTAAAGTAAAGAAAAATTAGTGTGATGTGGTGCATATGCCCTGACCTGTTCTTTTCCTATTGGACTGTCATCCTTCACGTCATAGCATGGCCACTTGTGTCAACTGCATGCAATAATGAATTATCTTGCAAGTAGTTCTCTTCATTAAAAAATGGCTCCGTCTAGATGTATGTATCCGTTCACTTTTAAAAACTTTATAAAAATGTGTTTTAATGTTTATTTCCTCGTGCACAGTATTGTTTTGTCTAGTGTCCTCATTCTGTTTAACCCCTTGGGTGCTGGGGACATAACGGTTGCTTCCTCAGCAGCACCTCTCGTAATTGGTTCCCCTTCCATCCCCGTCCCCACAATGACGTCTGATGACGTCAGCGCGGATCGCAAGCTGACCTTATCAGAGGTCACCTCCATCGCAGTGGAAGCATGGCTTCCAGCATGACCCAAGGAGAAACAGATTAGTTTTTTGATCAGTACAGGGGAAGGGGAGCATTCCTGCAGCCCGATCGCATAGTTTATTACAATAAGGGGAGCGACCTCTTAGGCAAGGGTCGCTCACCGGGGGGGGGGGCAATTTTTAATAAGGCCTTTTCTGCCCCCCTGGGGGCAGATCAGCTCATTTTAATTAGGCCTTTTTTGCCCCCGAGGGTGGGTGGAGAAGCCACTAGACACCAGGGATTATTTTGTTTTTTTATTTTTTACACGTGGGGGGCGACCCCTTAGGCAAGGGTTACTCCCCTGGGGGGCAAAGTGTTTTTAGGCCATTTCTTCCCCCCTGGGGGACAGAAACCACTAGACACAAGGGATTTTTTTTTCAGGTCAATTTCACACACGGGGAGTGACCCCTTATTTCTATTAGGTTGATCTGCCCCAGGGAGGGTAGAAACCACTCAGGCACTAGGGATTGGAGTTTATGTGTTTTGTTTGGGGAGGCAGCCCCTTGCCAAGGGTCGCTCCCATTGTGGCACATTACTGTTGGCCATTTCTGGCCCTCCTAGGGGCAGATCGGTCTATTTTTGCAAGGCCCAACCTACCAGAGACCAGGAAGATTTATTTTAAAAAAAGAGAGGGGTATGGCCATACCCCACACCAAATAAATGGGGAAAAAGTTGGGGCAAAAACCACGATCCACTCCCCAGGGGTGCAGGAAGCCTACTAGATGCCAGGGAATTAAAGAAAAAAAATAGTGGGCTGGTGGCTAACAATCAACATGGGTATGTTAATTCCCTCACCCCAACTGAAGGGGTAACAGTGTTTCAGCTCTCCCCCCACACACTAAGAAATCTTATCCCAATGGTAGACCAGAGGACATTTGTTTTTTGGGGGGTTTTGCTTTTACATTTAGGCCATGAGAGCTTGGCAACATATTCTCACTTGGAATGGTGAGGGGTGCACATTTTGAACTTTGGGACATTGCCATGTCGAAAAATTTACGAAACCTTGACACATTTGAATACTAAACATCTTGGTGAGTACAGGGTGGTGTGCTTCACATGCACCCCACACCATTTTCCTACCCACAATGCCCTGCAAACCTCCAACTTTGCTTTAGATCACACATTTTTTCCTACATTTTTGTGATGGAACTTTGTCGCATCTATACCGATAAAAAGTCTGGAGGCAGGTCATTGTCATCCTAAAAAATGTTTTTTTTTCAAACTTCCTTTTGGACCTGCTTTGGTTACCCCTCAATTTCAACAATTCTTTGGCTCTTCCCTGTCACAGGAACTTGGCCCACCAACATAAGTGAGGTATAATTTTTTTCGGGAGACTGAGGGGAATGTTGCGTGGTAGGTAATTTGTGCCAGTGCGGTGATCCCACACAGAAATGTGGGGAAAACTTGATTTTCTTAGCTAAATTTGAGGTTTGCTGAGGATTCAGGCTAAGAAAAAACAGAGGGATCCAAGAAATTCACAACTCCCTAGTGTCCCTCGGGTGTCTAGTTTTCAGAAATGTCTGGGTTGGGTAGGTTTCCCTAGAAGACTGCTGAGCCCAGGTCCAAAGACGCAGGTGCCCCCCTGTTTTGCTTTTCACTAATGACCGAGCTGACAAAAATCTCAGGAAGGCACTTCTAAGTCCAAAGAAGACATTTATTATTTCACTATTCGATGTTCCTAAAAGGAGATTAGCATGTTGAAAGCACACATTTAAAAATAGTCACAGCAATTAAATAAAAACATACCAAAATGATTCTCCACAGCAATATACACAGCAAATATATGGATCTATATTATAATGCAAAGCAAATAATGAATTAAAAATGCATCACCGTAGGGCCTGTCAGGTGCCTTATGTTTCTCATGCCAGCAGGCTGATGTCCATGTTTTATTGAGAACACTATATCTGGCATTCGAGGTCTGAATCCTGATTGAGGACACTCCAACCATCACTGTCGCACTGGGTCTTTTTATTACTTAAAAAAACAAAAGAGCTTTCTGGATAAACCTTCATTTTGCGGATCAAACATGCTGGCTAGTTTAGGTATGCTTTGAAAATAACACGTTGGGGTTTGACCACAATTCCAAGATGTCAAGTCAAAACAAGGCCGTTCCCTGCCATCTGAGTACATCCTTATCAACCAAAGCTCTTGGTGAGAAAAAGCTGGAAACATGACAGAATGCACAGTTTACAATGTGGAAATGTATGGGCCGCCATTAACATGGCAGTGTCTAATGCTACAATAAAGTCAATAGGCAGCATTAAGCTAAGGCTAAACTGAATACAAAATGTAGTCTGTAACTGGTCAACACTGGACAGCTAATCCAGGTGCAAAGTGGTGCAACACAAAGTCAGTGGTCAGAACACACAGTTCACTACACCCCCTCCCCGCAAAAACAGGTAGTTTTGTAATTGATAACTTTTATGTGTCCATGTTGTGTTTTGGGGCATTTCCTGTCACAGGCCTTAGACCTACCTACACAAGTGAGGTACCATTTGTATCAGGAGACCTGGGGGAATTCTAATGATTCTGGGTAGCAGAACATGGTGAGAGCACCACATATTACCCCATCCTGGGTTCCCCTAGGTGTCTAGTCTTCAGAAATGTCCAGATTTCCTAGGTTTTCTACGTGCCAAAAGAGCTAAGGGCCAAAATCCACAGCTCGGCACTGTGCTAAAAACAAGTCAGTTATCTTTGGGAAAATGTGCTGGGTCCATGTTGTGTTTTGGGGCATTTTCTTTTGTGGGAATGGGCCTACCCACACAAGTGAGGTACATTTATAGTGGGAGATTTGCTGGGTGGAAGGAAATTTGTGACTCCTCTCAGAATCCAGAACTTTCTGTCACCGAAATGTGAAGAAAAAGTGTTTTTTTGCCAGATTTTGAGGTTTGCAAAGGATTTTGGGTAACAGAACCTGGTGAGAGCCCCACAAGTCCCCCCAAACCTGGATTCCCCTAGATGTTTAGTTTTGAAAGATGCACAGGTTTGGTAGGTTTCCCTAGGGGCCAGTCTGAGCTAGAGGCCAAAATCCACAGCTAGGCACTTTCCAAAAAATGTCAGATTTCAATGTAAAAATGTGATGTGTCCATTTTGTGTTTCCTGTCATGGGCACTAGCATACCCATGCAAGTGAGGTACCATTTTTATTGGGAGACTTGGGGGAACACATAATAGAAGAACAAGTGTTATTGCCCCTTGTCTTTCTCTATATTTTTGCTTTCAAATAGAGACAGTGTGTAAAAAAGATTTCTATTTGAGAAATGCCCTGTAATTCACATGGTAGTATGGGGAACCATTGCTCCTCAATACCTTTTCTTGTGCCCATTTTGAAAATACAAAGATTTCCTTGATAGTTAATTTCCACTTTTTATATTTTTCCAAATGAATTGCTGTATACCCAGTATACAATGAAAACCCATTGCAAGGTGGAGCTTCTTTATTGGCTCTGGGTACCTGGGGTTCTTGATGAACCTACAGGCACAATATATCCCTGCAACCAGAAGTGCCAATCAGACGCAATGGTATATTGCTTTAGAAAATCTGCCACAGCTGTAAAAGGTTATAGAATTAAACATGGACAGAAATGGCTCTTTTTCATCTCATTTTCAATATCTTTTTTATTTTTTTTATTTTAGCTGTTACTTTATGTGGGAAAAACTTAAAGGATCTAAACAAATTACCCCTTGCTGAATTCAGAATTCTGTCTACTTTTCGGAAATGTTTAGCTGTCCGGGATCCAGCATTGGTTTTATACCCATTTCTGTCACCAACTGAAAGGATGCTGAAAGCACAAAAATAGTAAAAATGGTGTATGTCCCAGAAAAATCCCCAAATTGTGTTGAAAAATGTGTTTTCTGACTCAAGTCTGCATGTTCCTGAAAGCTGGGAAGATGGTGATTTTAGCACAGTAAACCATTTGTTGATGCCATTTTCAAGGAAAAAACACAAGTTATGTTCTGCATTCCTTTTTTATCAATTTATTTGAAATAATGACATTTTTGCAGTATTTTGGCAAATTTTCTTGGTCTCCTCCAAGGGAATCCGCAAACTCTGGGTACCTCCAGAATCATTACGATGATGGAAAAAAAGGACACCAATTTGGTGTGGGTAGATTATGTGGACACAAAGGTATGAACTGCCCCAAATAGCCAAAAAAGACCTGGCACCTGAGGGGGAAGAGGCCTGGCAGCGAAGGGATTAATATTAGGATAAACAAATGCTTTGTCCACTATAATCTCAATATGTTGCTTCTAGTTAACTATTGCACTTCTCATTCCATAATTCTTCATCTTTTTTGTATTTTTTGTTTTACTCTAGTACAAAACACTTTTGCTCTTATGTCCTTTAACTGGTTTGGTCGCCAGATCAACTCCTTCCATTGTTGATTACATTTTCTACTTTTACTAGCATGTAAACCTTCCTCTTTGTAATTTAACTTAGAACTCATTGGACAATTTTTTTTAATTAGCATTTTTGCTCATACTTTTTTTTAGAAAGTCCTTAGTGCACTAACCAGCTGTTCTTTTTTTCTTGTCACCATTCTGCACCTTGTCTGTCTTTGTAGTCTCAGTTTGAATTAGGTAGTAATGTTTCCTCCGTTTCTTTCGTCTTTGTTCCTTATCAAGCATTCTGATTTTTCTTTTTTCACTACAAGTGGATATCTGCAAATGAAATAAAAATACATTCACCTCTATCTAAATACCAGTGCAGCTATCCTTTTGTTATTAGCTATATGAGTTGCAGTATTAGTTAGACACTATATACATAAGTAACCATAACACTCTGTAACTGTACATCTAACTCAGTGAAACTTAGAAAGGCATGTTTCATCTTTTAAATATAAATTTCCCTGTTCTATGCCCTACCCACAGCCTATCAGAGAACTGAACTTTCACCACTAAAATAACAAAATAAGGACTGATAAGCAGCCTTTCTAATGGCACGTGCAGCTGACAGTAAAACTACATAATTAGAGTCTAAAGTAGTAGAGTACTTGTGTGGATAGCTGAGCAGGTCCTGCTAGTATTCGGTACATATCTGAGTGTATGAGTACCTCATTGACTATCCCACCAGATTTCTAAGAATGTATGGTGAGGAAATGAGTATGTAGCTGTGTGTGCAACTGCTGCCAATACTGCTGGATACATAACTGTTATCTTAGTGAATGTATGAATGCATAACTGGCCCTCTCACCATCTTATTGGCTGCATGTCATTGGTTGCCTAAGTGAAGGGTAACTTATTTGAACTGACAGTACACTTTGAAGCTTGACAAATAGTTTTTTTAATCAGAACTCGAGGTACCAGTAACATTTCACACTCACATTCTGTAGTAGTAGCCTCAAGCATTGTTTAAAGGAGGACATGTCTGAATAGTTGACTGGTTTGTATCAGTGCCTTAGTATATATCTGAGTTAGTGTATGAGTCTATCTATAACTGTACCACACACATTTAACGAAATATGACAGTATATCACTGGCTATTTTACTAAGTCTATGGGTCTGTAACTGTGTCTGTAACTTTCTGTTTGGATAGCTAAATGGCTGTGTTGGTGACTTCAATAGTATGTAAGCACGTCTGCTATTGGTACTGATACTACTGGCTACATAGGTACTGATTTAGTATGTACATGAGTCTATAAGCGGATATCTCACTCTCACATTAGCTATGTCCGTGTTTCTCTCCTTTTATTATTAGCTATATGCATTGCAGTATGACTTGGAAACTGTATATATGACTTAGCATAGAAGTCTGCAAGTGCATGTCTAACTCAGTGAAAGTTAAAAGAACGTCTTTTATCTTTTACCTACAATACTCCTTACTGTTTCGGCTACCTATACGCTGCCTGAGTACTCAACTTTCAGAAATAAAACAACAGTTTAAGAATAACAAAGAGTCTTTCTAATGACAAGTCCTCCTGACAATAAATCTACGTACTCAGGCTGTACAGTAATAGGCCTTAGTCATTTTTAAAGCAGTACTTGGGTGGATCGGTGAGTAGGTTGAATCAGTATTCAGTACATATATGACTGACAATGAGTACATATATCAGTGACCAATCAAATGCCTACATAAATATTATGAGTAAAGATGTATGTAAGTGTGTGTGTCCAACTGACTTAAATATTATTGGAAACATAACTGTTCCCTGGGTGTGTACATGAATCTATAAGCAGACTTCTCACATTCTTCATAGGTGTATCAGTGGCCCTTCCTTTTTCTTTATAGTTGCATGAGTTGAAATATGGGTGGGAAACTACTTGTAAAAGAAAGAATATGAGTCTCTAAGTGCATCTTTAACTCAGAGAAATTTGGAAGGACATCTTTAATGTTTCAACCTTAAAGCACTGCACTCTATTACCTACCTTCCTAAACCTAGCTTGTTCGTCAATTAACTGTACTAATGCCATACTTTCAGAATCCTGATGCAGCCTTTCCAATGGGTACTCAAGCAGATAATAAAAGTGCAAACTTTCAGGCACCAGCAGTAGGACACAACTATGCTTTAAGTTATGTTACTATTCAGATACATATCAGTCTGACTGTATCAGTAGATCTGAGTGTTCCACCAGATGTTTAAGTAAATATACTGAGTATAGGACTATATATGAATGTGTATATATTTGCCCAATACTGACAAAACCATAAATACTATCTAGCGCCACGTATGAGTGTACATTCAGCCCTGTAAGTATCTATGAGTTATGTCAGTGACTCCATCCGTATGGTAATAACAATATGATCTCTAGTATCTATCTCAGAGTTAATATATGTGACCATAATACTCTCCAATGACACATTTAACTCAGTTGAACTTACAATAATATGTTTCATGTTCTAATAACAAACTATTAGACTCTATGGACTACCTCTACTGTACCTTACTTTTGCCTTTTTTGTGATTTCAATGAAGTGTAATCTTTCTTTACTGATTATTATACCTGTGGTAATGCTTAGCATACAGACATTACTATTATTCATTTTAGTGCTTATAAATATACTACTCAATCTCACTCTTATAATATACTATTATTCCTCTTGTAAAACATTTATATGTAAAATGTACTATACTACACATACATGAAAAATATGTTTCTTACTGTGTACATTTGTCTGCAATATTACTTTAATTTCTTCTCACTTAGATACACAAAAACCAAGCACAAGAATTGTATACCACTCTCAAGCAAATGAAACTTTCATGGCAGCATTTTCAAATGTACTTTCAAGGTTACTCAATTAAAAAGCCAATCAAAATTTCTCTTTCACATGTAAGTTATGGCACACATCTTCTGACTGGATTTCATAGTTAACCCTTTCCAACACTCTTCAAGAGCCCAATTCATGCCTGTTTTCTTCTGATCTGCGGATTCTCCAGGGGGGCTCAGTGTGGCCCCCTCGTAACTTCACAGTTGGATCCGTGGATCCACACGGGAGAACAACATTTATTTTTTGTATTTAATTTAAAATAATGCTATATATAATTCTGTTTGAATAAACAAATATATTCTTACCTAAGCATACTTTTTATATCCTTTCCCCCATTTTCCTCTAGCTGTGCTACTATGGTAACATAGTTTGTAATATTCTCTTGCAGCAGCAGGTCACAAAGTCATAACAGTTTCTGCAAGCATCATGCTTAATTTTAAATGAACAATATCATGTGTGGTTGACTTTGCAAGTAATATACATTTCACAAACAACAACAGTTGTTTTCTGCTTTCTCAAAACCCAATCCCACATCTCTTCACTTCTCTCACAACATCACTACCTACCTTTATGTATCAACATACACAGAACAACCAATAAAAAAATTTGTTTCAACTTTTCACTAATAGCATCTAATTGCAACTACATTTCTGCATTTCATTTGAACACAGCCTCATTCAGCTGTACCTTCTCTTCTGTGGTACTCCAACTTCTCTTGAGAATGCTCAGAGTGTGGATTGTGGGACACAGCTATGTGTTTTGGGCTAGAGAGAATGCAAGAAAGAGCGCCATCGACAGAAACCTGGGTGTAAGTAACGTGGACATTATTAGGATTATCCAGAGACGGCTAAGGTGGTATCAGTTGCTCCTTTTGGTTGAAACAATTAAGGATTGCTAACACCTGGACCTTATGATTGTGCAGTGTAATGACCTATGCACAGTTAGAGGAGTAGGATTGGAAATCGTAAAGAAGGATACCTTTGGAAAATTATTGCCACTTTTCCCATACACTGCCTTGGTTTTTTTCTAACATTTGCCAAAGGCAGAAGAGTATGCAGTCAACTGCATTCCGCCCACAAATAGACAAATCCAGGAAACATGTTAATAACACTGTTTCTGCATTCTTCAGAAACTATAACATGGGCTCTATATACCCCAATAATTTACAGTTTGATATGGATGGTATAAATAGAAGCTATATATAGTAGTGATGGAGCTCACCTGACAGTGAAAGGCAACAGGCTGTTACTGCCACACTTGAGAGACTGCACTCTGCTTCATGTGTAGTGATCATCTACACATCATAAACACAAAGGCTCTTTTCAGAGTTAATCCTTTTACAATATGTATATTAATTTATTTTTAAATACATTTTGTCTTTAAAAGATCTCATCTGGATCCAGAGATCCATCCATGGATTTAAAAAACAAACAAATAGAAAATGGCATTCTCTTCCTAAATGTTTCTGTTATATCACATTTAACTGAAACACTCTGGTTAGACAAATCCTATCCTGGCCCCTTCATATGTATTACTGTGCATATTTTTGCACTAACACATCTCTCATTGTAATAAAATGTCACCCACAACTCTGCATCTCAAGTCACAGACACCCTACACTGTAAGAGTACCTATCTGGGTGTGAGAGTGAGCAAGAGATTATGGCGGTCATTCTGAAAGCAGACAGTGAAAATCTTCATGGGGCCCTGTTAGGGGGGCCCTGCACTGCCCATGCCAGTGGCATGGGGAGTGCAGGGGCCCCCAGGGGCCCCACGACACCCGTTCCCGCCATCCTGGTTCTGGCAGTGTAAACCGCCAGAAACAGGCTGGCGGGAAGGGGGTCGGAATCCCCATGGCGGCGCTGCAAGCAGCGCCGCCATGAAGGATTCCCTGGGCCAGGGGAAAACCGGCGGGAAACCGCCGGTTCCCCTTCTCTGACCACGTCTTTACCGCCGGGGTCAGAATGGCCCTGGAAGCACCGCCAGCCTGTTGGCGGTGCTTCCGTGGTCCCCGGCCCTGGTGGTCATGGACTGCCAGGGTCGGAATGACCCCCTATGTGATTGGATATAGAGTGGCTGTAAGAGAATCTATCTGGGTATGTGAGTGGGTGTAAGAGTATTTATTTAAGTGTGACAGTGGATGCAAGGGTATATTTCTGACTACTGGATGTGTGTGTAAGAGCGTGTGCTTGAGTGTGTGGGTGAGTGTCAGAGTGTCTTCTTATAAGTAACGCTTTGTGTGAGAGAGTGTTTCTGAGTCTGAGAGAGAGTGTGATCATTTCTGTATGTGACAGAGAGTATGAGAATGTCTAACTGTGAGACTACATGTGGGAGGCTCTCTTAGAATATGAGAGTGGGTGTGAAAGACTGTGGCCCTCATTCTGACCCTGGCGGTCTTTGACCGCCAGGGCGGAGGACCGCGGAGGACCGCGGAATCCCCCAATGGGGATTCCGACCGCGGCGGTAAAGCCGCGGTCGGACCGGCACCACTGGCGGGCTCCCGCCAGTGTACCGCCGCCCCATTGAATCCTCCACGGCGGCGCAGATTGCTGCACCGCCGCGGGGATTCCGACCCCCCCTACCGCCATCCAGATCCCGGCGGTCCGACCGCTGGGATCCGGATGGCGGTAGGGGGGGTCGCGGGGCCCCTGGGGGCCCCTGCAGTGCCCATGCCACTGGCATGGGCATTGCAGGGGCCCCCGTAAGAGGGCCCCCGTAAGAGGGCCCCTACATGTATTTCACTGTCTGCTGTGCAGACAGTGAAATACGCGACGGGTGCAACTGCACCCGTCGCACAGCTTCCACTCCGCCGGCTCGATTCCGAGCCGGCTTCATCGTGGAAGCCTCTTTCCCGCTGGGCTGGCGGGCGGTCTGAAGGCGACCGCCCGCCAGCCCAGCGGGAAAGTCAGAATTACCGCCGCGGTCTTTCGACCGCGGAACGGTAATCTGACGGCGGGACTTTGGCGGGCGGCCTCCGCCGCCCGCCAAGGTCAGAATGAGGGCCTGTGTCTGAGTGTGAGAGTGGGTGTAACAGCTTGAATCTGAGCATCAGAATGTATGTGAGACTGTCTCTATGGGTCTGAGAGTGGGTGTGAAACTTTCTTTATCGTGAGAGTGGGTGTGAGGGTGTCTCTGTTGGTGCAACAGTAGGTGTCAGAGTCTCTGGATGTGAGACTGGGTGTGAGAGTGTCTGTCTTGGTGCGGGAGAGGGTGTCAGACTGTCTGTGTGATTGAGTGAGTGTGAGAGTGTCTGGATGTGAGAGTGAGTGTGAGAGTGTCTGTCTGGGTATGACAGTGGGGGTGAGAGTCGTCTTGCTGTGACATACACTCTGTTGATGTGCAAGTATGTGTGAGATTGTCTCTCTGGATGTGAGAGTGGATGTGACAGTGTCTGTCTTGGTGTAAGAGTGGATGCAAGAGTGTTTTGATGTGAGACTGTGTAACAGAGTCCATCTTAATGTGAGAGTGAGTGTGAGAGTGTCTGTCTGGTTAGGAGAATGGGTGTGACAGTGGCTGTCTTGCTGTGAGAGTCCACAAAGCCCTGGACTGGCTCACCTCCTTCCTCTCCGAAAGAACCCAAAGAGTTTGCCTCCCCCCTTTCGGGTCCACAGCCACCAAGATCATCTGTGGGGCCTTCGAACGATCCTCACTCAGCCCCACCCTCTTCAACATCTACATGATTCCTCTCCCCAACATCCTCCGCCCCCACGGCATCACCATCATTTCTTACGCTGACGACACCCAGCTCATCATCTCCCTCACTAGGAACCCAGCTACTGCCAAGTATAACCTGCACGCCAGACTCCTCGACATCGCCAACTGAATGACAGCAAGCCACCTCAAATTGAACTCAGACAAAACAGAGATCATCATCTTCGGCCCCAACAAGGCAGCATGGAACGACTCTTGGTGGCCCAACACCCTCAGACCATCCCCAACACCCACCACCCACGCACGCAACCTTGGCATCATACTGGACTTGTCTCTCTCCATGACCCAGCAAATCAATGCCATATCATCCTCCTTCTTCAACAACCTTTGCATGCTACGCAAGACTTTCAAATGGATTCCTTTAGAAACAAGAAGAACAGTCACCCACACCCTCATAAGCAACAGACTGGACTACGGCAACACCCTCTACGCAGGGGCCACAGCCAAGCTTCAAAGAAAACTCCAGCGAATCCGGAACGCAGCCGCACATCTCATCCTCAACATCCCTCGCCACAAACACATATCCATCCATCTCTGATCCTTAAACTGGCTGCACATCAACAAAAGGATCCTTTTTAAAATCCTTGTCCACACTCAGAAAGCCCTCCATGACACTGGACCGGCCTACCTCAATGAAAGAGTCAACCTCCACATACCTACTTGACAGCTCTGCTCCGCCGACCTCGCCCTCGCTACAGTCCCCCGCATCCAACGCACACCTCTGGCAGCAGATTCTTCTCCCACCTCGCCACCAAAACCTGGAACTCCCTCCCCACCAACCTACGCAATACCCAGGACCTCCTGACCTTCAGAAAGCACCTAAAAACATGGCTTTTTGAGCAGTAACAGACCCCCCAGCCCCTCCCTCCTAGCACCTTGAGACCCTACCGGGTGAGTAGTGCACTTAAGAAATTTATTTGATTGATTGATTGAGTGTGAGAGTATTTCTGTTGATGTGCAAGTGGGTATGTCAGTGTCTATCTGGATGTGAAAGTGGTTGTGACAGTGTCTGTCTTGGTGTGAGACAGGGTGTCAAAAATATGTGGGTGTGAGAGTGAGTGTGAAAGTGTCTGTCTGGATATGTGAGTGAGAGTGCCTATCTTGGTATGACCGCGGGTGTGAGAGTCATTGTCTTGTTGTGGAAGTATTGCCGTTGACGTGTAAGTATCTATGAGAGTGTATCTCTGGATGTCAGAGAGGATGTGACAGTGTCTGTCTTGGTGTGAGAGAGGGTGTCAATGTGTATATGTGAGAGAGTAAGTGTGAATGTGCCTTTCACGGTGGGGTTTATGAGGCCGCACAGCCCATCACACTGTGTATATGTTATGCCCTGGGGAGGTGTGGTCCCCAGGGCTGCATGGGGCTGCGTGGCCCCCCACATTGAATTAAATCATATCCCCAGGGAGGTGATAGTCCCCAGGGCTGTAGGCGGGGTGGGGGGCTTCCGAATTTGAAGTGTTGGCAGCTAATCAGAGCTGTGCATTTCCCTACACAAGCTCATCTTTTTTCGTGACTCATCGCAAAGGATCTGAGTCCCTAAATATACAAATTTATTTTCCCTTTAATTTATCAAAAGTTTTTTGAGCAGATTTACACCAAATAAACAAAAGTGTAATCTATGTACCGAAAGCTAGCTTTCTGCCTTTCTGCCATTGGTGTAATTCCATACAGTGGTTCAGGCTGTAGTCATGCCTAAAGCTCCTATGGGAATTAACATGGGAAACAATTTTTTTTTGACCTCCCCCTTTTTCTCGGCCCCATTTGACAGATCCCCACCTAAACTTTTTGTATGCAACAAGAATCACCAGGCCACTTTTTTTAGAATTTTTTGCAAACATTCATCAAACAGTGCCAAAGATATAGGCAAGTCAAAAAACTGTTTTTCAATGGAAACATGGCCCTAACTATAACTACATAGTGGTGTATATATCTTCTCCAAGTCTCCATTACACAGGTGGAGAAGAACAGCACAGCAAATGAGAATGGTTTCCACTGATTTGTTCCGCCATTCAAAAAAAGCAAGAAAATGTGTCTTATGCATTTCGGTGATTGCCTTTAACTGGGCCACAGAGTCCCCCCATTTCTTCATCAAATATAAATTGCTGCACAACGTCCTTCTTTTGTCTTAATAAACAAGAAAGACTAGGTTGTCAATTTTTCCCTAACCCACCACAATACAGATACCATTTTGTCCAACACAACCAGTGTAGAATTAAAATGTATGCATTTATATTGTAAACAAAACAGAAAAGGGAATATTAGTTTTGCACACTGATGCCTTCTATTCTCCAGTAATAATTTTAAAATAAACTAACTGTAAAGTACATTTAATTTATGACAAAGGTATGATGTTGTTAAATTACATATTTATAATTACCATATAACATTAATCGCAAACAAAAAAATACCACAGCTAAATGTGGGCACCAGAGTCTACTGCAGACAATGTTGTAGATATGCAAAATTCCTTTAAAAATTAATGAATTATATGTGTTCACATTTGTGCAAATCCTAGATTAGAACAAGGTCTAATATACATACTTCTATATTAAGTCACTCTTACATCAGTAATTAGACTCTCACAACAAAGTATTGGGAATCACTGTTTAAATGTGTTAAGGTACCCTATCTAATGAGCAATTGAACCACAATTCAATTTATGTCCAAATATAATGCAAAAAGGCAAGGTACACGGTGTGCAGTTATTAGAGTAAGGAATTGCATAAAACCATACCTTAGGATACACAATGGAAGTAATAAATCTATTAACACATAAATTACTATGAATTTGTGAAGTATGTTTCCAATTCTACAAAAAGGTGCAATGTGATGTTCATAAGGTTACTTCTCTGAAAATCTATTAAGTGCATGTGCATGATCCAAGCTGTCTCATCACGTGAGCCAAAAGTTCTAGGAATAGCCATATAAATCAGAAGGCAGAGATCTCCCCAGTTGTTAGTTATTTGACAATCATCTAGGATCTGGTGCAGTAACAATAAAGCAAGTGATTTCCAAGCTGATCCAGAAATATTCAGGAACAGTTCTGACCCTTATCACATATTCATTATATATGAGGCTGAAATGTATGATGCATATAAACTCAACCGCCAAAAGTTAGTATGTACCCTATTGTAGGATGAAAGCAGTAGATATAAATTCTTCAACATAATATCCATATTCAAAGAAAAATTAAGCAATAAAACCCATGAATTGCTTGCTAAAATGGACATGTAAATCAGCGTCAGAGTCATGACCCATAGGTATCTCTGTCCCAAAAGGTTTATCATTCTAGATTATGTCTTACATAGCAATAAATCATGGTTTCCACCCCTTTCTCCCCACACCACACATGACCTTCATGCACAGGTGAATGTTGGCTGAGGACGTGGCTTGCAGCCAGGTCTTGCAGCCAACCCTCTATAACCACCCAACCCTGTACTATACACAGATTTTGGCACAGAGAGAGTAGTCCACAGGTCCTGGCCTCTGCCCAGTCCCTGCGGCTAACCCCTGTCACCATCCAGCCCCACATGTGTATGTCTCAGAGTGGGTCAGTGAGTGTGTGTATGAGTACCATAGTGCGTGTGTCAGTTGGTGCATGGGTCTCTGAGTGGGTCTGTGAGTGGGTGCTTGGATCTCTGAGCAGATGTGTGAGTGGATTAAGAACTCTTTGAGGAGTCCATGAGTGGAAACATAACTATCTGAGTTGGTCTCTGAGTATGTACGTATTTGTCAGAATGTGACTATGATTGTGTGCATGACTGTCTCAGTTGGTCTGGAAATGGGTGCATGAGGGTCCAAGTGGGTGTGTGAGTTGGTGTGTGTGTGTCTGAGTGGCTCTGTGAGTGGGTGCATGAGAGTCTGAGTGGGTCTGTGAGAGAGTGCAGGAATGTCTGAGTAGGTCTGAGAATAAGTAAATGAGTCTCTGGTTTCATCTATGAATGCATACATTTCCTAGTGGGTCTGTGAGTGAGCTCATGAGTGGGTCTGTGAGAGGGTGCAAATGCCTGAGTGGGACTGTGAGTGGGTGTATGAATGTCTGAGAGGTTCTGTGAGTGGATGTGTGAATGTCTGAATGGGTCTATGAAGAGATGCGTTAGTGTTTGAGTTAGTATGTAAGCAAGTGTGTGAGTATCTGTGTGAGTGTGTCAGTAGCTGTGTAAGTAACTCAGCCACATAGGAACCTCACCTGCCCTTTTATCCAACAAAAGTCCACAGGTTTGCACAAAATATCTACCCAAGTGGAGTTCTTTCTGACTCCTGTGTCATCAGTGACCTTGTGTACATTTTGATTGTTCCGCAAGCGTCTTTCTCTAGAACTCTGTGATAACATAAATCCTGATTTAGAAGGCCAATCAGACCACAAAGACGTAAATCTCCACCCAAATAGAGCCTTTCCTTTGATCTACATGAGGTAGGTGCTTCTTTGTTTTGTGGCGATGTCATCATGTTCCTCGGCATCAAGTAAGTGCCACCCAAATTTGCAGCAAATGCACTGGGGGGCCCTTTGGTAATCTGCCTGTCATCATGGCAAAATGTGCGAAGACCTTTGCATACTACTAAGGCAGAGCCAAGGAGGCTGAGCTTCCAGGTGATTATCACAGGTGCATACTCATAGCAATTTAAAGGGGGAACCATGGACTCTGCTCTCACCAGAAGAAGATAAAAAAACACTCACTTGTCACAGTGGCATACAGATTTTGCTCCAGTTGATCAACGATGCATACACCCCCATGAAGGATTTCAGGTTTTTTTAATATGGAATTGCAGAGTAATGATAGTTAATAGAGGAGGGGGCCGTGCCCCCATCCCTTGACTGATTTTGACACTTAGGGGGTGATTCTAACCTTGGCGGGCGGCGGAGGCCGCCCGCCAAAGTTCCCCCAACAGAATACCACTACGCGGTCAGAAGACCGCCGCGGTTATTCTGTGTTTCCCGCTGGGCTGGCGGGCGACCGCCAGAAGGCCGCCCGCCAGCCCAGCGGGAAACCCCTTCCCACGAGGAAGCCGGCTCCGAATGGAGCCGGCGGAGTGGGAAGGGTGCGACGAGTGCAGTAGGACCCGTCGCGATTTTCAGTGTCTGCAATGCAGACACTGAAAATCTTTTAGGGGCCCTCTTGCGGGGGCCCCAGGACACCCCTCACCGCCATCCTGTTCCTGGTGGTCACGACTGCCAGGAACAGGATGGCGGTGAGGAGGTCGGAATCCCCATGGTGGCGCAGCAAGCTGCGCCGCCATGGAGGATTCCTCAGGGCAGCGGAAAACCGTCGGGGGACCGCCGGTTTTCCATTTCTGACCGCGGCTGTACCACCGCGGTCAGAATGCCCTTGGGAGCACCGCCAGCCTGTTGCCGGTGCTCCCGCGGTCCCCGGCCCGGGTCGGAATGACCGCCTTAGTCTCCCGTCCTCCAGGGAATGGCCATGTCTCATGGGTACCCCCATGGCAACCAGTCAGCAGCACTGGAGACTGCAGAGGGATCCTGAATGCCCTTGTGGTCCCAGTTGGCACCCCGCCTCCTGCGGGAGCTGGCATTGCTCTGAAACACAGGGAACTGCTAAACATGCAGCACTCTGTGTGTGAGAGTAATTGTCTGGTTCCTTGCCTGCATCACTGTGGGCAGATAAACTGATGAAAACTCTGCTCCAAGCAAGCAAAAGAGGTTTGATACCTCCCGTTTTTGGGAGTGAAGTTTATTTATGCTCTGACTTAGTGGGAGCTGTCAAAGTTCCTGCCAAATCAGAGAAAACAGCTATGTCCCAGGCATAGGCCCCCCAGGGCATAGCAGGAGCCGGCCCTGGGAGTCTCCCTAGGACCATATATGGCTTCAGGAGAGGGCAACGTGGCGCCCCTTCTTTCAATTCAAAGGGCCTGGCTTAGGGAGGTTGTGGTCTCCAGGGCTAAGAATATTGGTATTCCCTGGGGCTCTTGCATCCAATGCATGGGGGTCAACGCAATTCGACTCCACTTTTTTTCATAAATCATAAATCCCCACTCTCTTTTTTTCATAAATCCGTTGGGAGACTATTGTCTCTGGGACTTCAGTCAGCTCCAGGATGGGGGTATGTGTAGCCACGTCCATTTATTAATAAAAGCCCCAGGGAGGTGATGGTCTCAAAGAACCTTAGGAAGAGGCCACATGCGCCCTCCTCATATATTTAAAATAATATCCCCAGGACATGGCCCAACCGAGGTGATACCCCCCCGAAATATAATATGGGATATAATGGGATTTATATTTCGGCAGATAAAATATCTGTCACCATTGTGAAAGAGTGACCTGACAGCCAAACTCTAAATCAGTACCAAAGGCAAAATGGGCATCAAACACACACACAAACTAACACACTAACTGACTCCACAAAATGGTGAGTACAGCATTCATGGTCAGAAATGTAGGTGGCATAGAAAACAGATTTAATAGGGTACATAACCACCTGGTCCCACCCCAAACACACATACACATACACACACACTGGCTATACAAAAGGGGCACCACCACAAAGCTAGCAAAGAGGCAGCATGGACAACAAGGACACATGGCAGCCCATGGCAAGCACACACACACACACACACACACACTCACGCAAACGCACACACACTGGCTACACAAAATGGCCACTACAGTATGGCCAGCAAAGAAAGAGGCTTGAAGACAGTTGCCACGTCCTGCCTGGAACACCTTTTAACCCTCAAAGAAAACACATTGTAGCATTGCAGGGAAAGGATTGCAAAGATAATATGAGTAGTAGGCACATAGATAAAAAATAGCCTACATTTTGCATATAATGCAAAGGCATCAACAATCCCGAAATTATTTTCAAAAGGTAATAGCACAGCAGCTGTGAGAATAAGAAACATACTTCAAAAATATGCTCAAGGTCTAGTGCAGATCAGACTAGGCCCCAAACAGTAAAACCACACAATAAAATGGTAAACAAATCAGTATAAAATTAGAAAATCTCACACAAGAAAATGATAAAAGAGTATATATAGCCCTAGGCCTCCACTATCAAAAACAGTGTAAACATTACCTCGTAAAAAAGGTTATCCCACATGCCCCCTTGACCCCACCCCAAACTCAAGGCCACAACCAACAAAGATGAAAAACTAAAAACAAAATATTGGTGTATGATCTCTCTCAAACAAAAACATTTTTTCAAAGTGCTGCATTGTACTTACTTGATTTCTTCCAAACAAATAAGATTCTAATGGTGTATTTACAGCGGAGATTGCAGACAAAGACAGAAGGATGCTTTCTACTGAAAGTCCCAATCCAATGTGACCAAGGAAGGGCTGGATAAAGCAGAGGAAGGAGCCTTCATGACGGGAAGATGAATTTGCTATTGAATGTAAAATAGCCTTTCAGTCTCTATAGCACTTCCTTCCTTTTAGCAAATTAAGGTAATTTAATTACTACTGCATCAGGTTTTAACACATTCTCAGAAGCTGCATCCTGAATGACCACTATTAGTAGATAAACCTATAAATACAACTTGTTATGCCTTTTGGCATTGTTTTCTTTATAATCTTTAATATTCAATATCTCCAGTTCTAATAATTTGATTTTTGTAATTTTGGTCTTCTTTTATTTGTTAAATTAAGATATATATTCTAAACCTGACGTGGGCCCTCTTTTGTGGAGTTTTCACTGTTGTACTGTTTGAAGTGTTGAACAAATACTTTACACATTGCTTCTAAGTTAAGCCTAAATGCTCTGTGCCAAGCTACCAAGGAGGGGGCTGAGAACAGGTTAATTTGGGGATAGCTCCTGTCTTACCCTGACAAGGATTGTGGTTGCTGTTTGACCAGGGCCTCCATCCCAATAAACAACACAATTTCTTACAGTGAGATATTTTAAACTTAACTGCACATGAAATCAACAGGAAGATAACTGTAGCTGACTGTCTGCAACATTACCAAAGAATAATATAAACTAAAATAAGGACAAAAAAACATTGCTCCATCAAACTTTAGTGTTTGCTTATGGAATGTGAAAGAGTCGGTCCTGGATCGCTGATGATGCAAACATCCAAAAATTTTGACAGAACTGAAAAATCTTGTTCCTCTAGGAAACATGGCAAAAACAACCTTTCCCTTATAGTGTTTATAGATGTCAAACTGCCTAACATACTTGGATGTGATAAGGGTATCCAATAGGTGGTCTTTCTCCATGCATTGTTTCAAACATCTCCATTGAAGTAGGTTGGAACTAAAAGCATCCTGCTTACTAGGACTAATTGCCTAATGTATATTACAATCATGACCAGATAATTTGCTTTGACTAATAAATATTTACATAAACCATCATGCCGCAAAGTCGAAAAAATTGTCAATAAGAAGACTATAGGAAACCATAGGCAACTTGGCGATAACATACAATAAGGCCCAATGGTTAACTACGGCCTTCTTTAACAGGGCTCTAATAAAGAATTCACATGCATTGAAGCGCGTATGTCTGTATAATTATCAATGAACACACCCACAAAGAAACCATCATACACAAACGTGCCAAAATTGGAGAACTGCTTACTCCTTTTTTTCATTCATCAGGATTTAGAAATCTGAATGGCCAATTCAAATCAGGCCAGCCAGCAGCCCCAAATCATATGTCTAATACCAGTTCATCAATACTAGATTACAATTTTACTAGGGTATCCTTTTTCATTGCATAAAAGAGTATGTAGTTAAGGTAAGGAATGAGAGTGACTACCTTGCCAAATTGTCAAGAGATTTAGGCCCATATTTAAGAAAACTTAGCACTGCCTTTGAACCATTTTTTCTGACACAAAAGTGGCACATCATTTTTTATGGGCTCCACCCCACCTTGCGTCATTTAGCGACAATGATATGCAAGTTAGGCGTACCCTTCCAAAAAATGACGCTAGCCCTTTAGCACAACGTTTACTGCACTACGGAAAAACGGCGCATGTCAAACAACTAGTCCGAAATTATGATGCAAAGTCTGATTAGCATCAAAATTTAATGCCTGTTCAGACCAGGCATTAAAATGAGGTCCACACACTACTTCATAAGGAAAACACACAGAAGGAGCATTGGAAACCCCCTGGACAACATGGATTGGGTATTTCTCCAGTTCGGTACATGCAGTAGACGACAGCAATGACAATATGTCCTACCAGCACCACCGCAGCAACCCCAAACACCACCACAGCAGCCACAAAGGCAGCACAGAAGGCAGGAGTGGATATTTCAACAGCGCACACCAATCCTTGTGCTCAGGGAACACGATGTCATCAGACTCTACTGTCTGAAGCGGGAGTCGAATGTGCACCTGCTGCACCACATTGCGCCAGACACTTTCACTGCAAGGGTGGAAACTCCAACAACTATTCCACCCATGACCAAACTTCTGGCTGTCTACCATATGCTGGTGCCAGGATCGTTACAGACAAGTGGGTGGTATCTCCTAGCCATCCTTATTGGCCTTTCTTCCAAAGGTTCTGGGTGCAATCATCTGCCTCACACCCCACAACATCTGGTTCCCAAACACCCAGCAAATGCAACAGGAGACAAAGCAAGGTTTCTGCCAAATTGCTGGATTCCCGCATGTGCTGGGTGCAATAGGATGCACCCATGTGCAATTTGGTCCACATGCTGCAACGGAACACCTCTACAGGAACCGCAAACACACTCATTCTATAAATATGCAGGCCATTGTGGCCCAACTTGGGCTCTTCACAAACATCCTAGCCAAATATCCCGGCAGCTTTCATGATGCCTACACTGCCACCATTTGGGAGCCGTATACAATATACGGCGCACCATGGTGCAGAGTAGATGTAATAGTGTCAAGATAACGGCTGCCATTGATGGACTCTGTGGGAGTACTGACAACATACCTGACCATTTCATGCACAGTACATAGGGGCCCGTTCAAATCTTTGGTGTGCCCCTCCTAACACCGGCTCTGTGCAGGTGTCGAAAGTATCTGTGAACAATCATATCTAGGAACCTTGGAGAACCCTCTGCACCAATGTTGCTAGTCCTCCTATTGTGTGAATCTCCCCTTCTACACATGATGCCTAACACAGGCATATTCTGCCATAAAGGGTCACTAAGTGTCGCACTGCATGCATAGTGCCACATAGAAACGTGGTGGCCTGAGTGTGGCCTTGTAGGGCTACCATAGTGTCAATACAAATGACGCTATTATGGTGCAAGGATACGGTAGGTTCCATTAACACAGGACACAGTCTCACATATGGACAACACAACACATATTTGGCATTGTGGAACTGTCAGTCCAGATTTAATCACCAGGTCATTGAGGCACAACCCATGATAGTAATGTTGACCACCACACACCAATGCAACCATTCAACAAAACAAGAGCACACACAATAGTCATACAAGTCTGAGTCACCACTCCACCTAAAGCTAACATGTGCCATAGCACATAGGAAACCACAAATATGCATGACAGACACATGTTATTACATTACTCTGCAGATGACCAAGGTTACGGCATCCAGCCATGGGTAATTACCCCTTTTGGTAACCCGACAAAAAGGATGATAGGGCATACAATGAAGTCCACAGAAGGACACAGAATGTGGGGGAGAGGATATTTGGGCTCCTGAAGTCAAGATTCAGGTGCCTAGCCCTGACAGGAGAAAGCCTGTTGTATGTACCATCCCTAGTATGCAAGAACATTCTTGCATATGCAATCTGGTACAACATTTTTATTCAGACGAATGTCCCCTGGGATGAACTGGTAGATGTTCCCAATGAGGAAGAGAATGACAATGGTTCAGCACAGGTGGAGGGGGAACAACAAAACACTGACGCAGGAGTTTGCAGGAAACAACAAATTGTACTGAACGTCTTCAACTAAACACTGTACAACAAAAATCACCCTGTAACTATCATCATTAAATCACTTTGCACCAGATTGTCCATGGCATACTCATTTTCTGATTCATATACCATTGGTAAATTGCCGTTACCTCAGAGAGCAGGAAAAAAAAAACACAACAGTTACAAAGAATGTTGGAACATAGGTTGTGATTTAGGAGGGTCTAGCTCCTCCATCAGACATCAGCATTACATTACTCACGCTCATGTGGCTCTCTAATGCCTACATTCATGCACCAGAAATGCTGAGTGGTGTGATGTATGCATTTCACCAATTCCGACCCCTTGCACCACATCACGCCTACACCAGGCAAGATGTATGCAAGGGGGGGCGTACATGCGGTGGGGGCTGTTTCAAATTGGTGTACTTGAAACTAAGAAACTGAACTGTGCCACATTTCAGGCTAGTAGCTGTAACACCAGCACTGAGCAGGTATGACAAGGGTGAACACCATTGGTATCTATTGACCATTAAGTACTGGTCAGAATTAGGGACAAAGTTTAACTCTAACCCTGCACCGTATATCAATAGCATTACATACCATGAGCGCTATTGGCCCTATCCGTGCCGCATGGTATGCTGTCTCTGAAATATAGCACACACATGTTGGCTGTGGAGTGTGCTAAGGGCTGTAAGACATGTGGAGCACAAATGGGTGCTGATCCACTTTCCACACATATGCCACATAGCCAGGAATGATCAATAAAATGGGAGAATGCACCACCACATGAATGTGTGAGTTAAATGTAGGCAGGGTCTGTACAACTTCCAATGCACATTCTTAGAGACGTCACACAATTGTGTTGTCTTGACATATGCCTGCAGCTGTTCTAGAAATACATGTGAAGACTGTTGTACCGGTGTATGACCTAGGTAAGAAAGGGTTAACAATTACCTACAATAGCTTGTTTGTGTCTGCAAGGTAATCCAGTAAAGCCTGTATGATACAATCACACACAACATATGAAAACATACCTCTCATTGTCACTCACATGTCTGACCAAGAGAAAGTAACCTAGTGGGACTCTGTACATATTACACTAAATATGTCTTTCATATCACATACTGACCATATACCGACCTTCATTGACACTTCAGTATTGCAACTCCTGCATATTATCATATGTTAGACATGTAGCATAGCATTATGAACCCTGAACCACACAACACACCACAGTGTGGACGCACATAAACTCACATTGCCATGGGTTACATAAAATCATCCCTGCTGTACTCCTATGCATCCTTTGTGTATGATTTGTCAAGGGTATCACATGCATGAACATGTACTGGACATAGCCCATCATATCTAAAGTGCTGTTGTCAAACATACATTTGGAAATCAGACATGACAATGTGGTAGACCCACAAATATATGTTACACTCCCAGTACACATGTGGTAACATGTAAGTGAACAAATCTACCAAAATATGCACATATGCAACCAGTATTAGTAATTGCATGCATCACACACACATACAAACATATTGTAACACTTTCTGATGTTAGCATTGCATATATGTATGCACATGTTCACACACATAGCCATACCATGATGACTAAATACATGCATAGCCCCTGTAACAAGGAATGTGAATCTGGGTGCACTGTCAGCCTTTCAAACAACATCCATGCATTCCAATTATTAGTCAACATTTTTAACGCAAACAGCAATTCTCCATACATCGCAATTTAATAAAATGATGCCTGGCCCCTGAGCATCAGTGACCAGTCAACAGGCCTTGCCAGCCTTCATGGAAAAGAATAGCATTTCCGTTATGCGTCAAAATGTTTCACACAAATGCCAATTCTCCATACATGGCAAATCAATAAAATGACACCTGGCCCCTGAGCATCAATCCCAAGTCGACAGGCCTTGTCAGCCTTCATGGAAAAAATATGTCATGCGTAAAAAAAATGATGCATATCAGAATACGTGACACCCATGCCCAGGAAGTGATGTAACAGGACTTCCTTGCTGCAGACATGGTACAGTGATTTCACTTTTACTTTATAGTCTTTTTGTCTGTGATGTGAGAGGGTGTGTGGCACTGGTGCTGTTTGAGAAGCAATGGTTTTTTCAGAGTTTTATGCTGTGTCCTGTTGCTCTATTGTCAATTTTGTCATTTAAAAAAAAAAATTGTGTAGTGTTTTTTTTGTCATAGTAATTGTTTTGTCGGGTGTTTGTCTTGGGGTAGTGTAGTCTGTTTGGGTATTTGGGGTTAGATGGGGTAGTGTTTGACAATTTTTGGAGCTAATATACTTGCAGTGGAGGGAAACTGCAATATGTTGGGTACTGGGAGGGTTCATCTCATTGGTCAAGTACTACTTCCCCATGATTTTGAGTATTGGTGGCCGGGTCATTGAGGGCTACCCAATGGAGGCAGGGAAGCTGTGGTGGGGCAAGGTGCTCCAACACCTACGGAGGATCTTTGGTGTCGTGCCAACAGACTACTAAATCAAACACCGTTGAGCAGACCTCAGTGTGCGGGAGGGAGATCTATTTGATCACCTGGTGATTCAGATTGGTAGACCAGTTGGTAAGTACCCCTTTTGCATTGCAAAATCCTCATTTGCAAGTGTCTGACAGGGGGACATAATGATGACTGCAGCATGTTTTGTCAAGGGTCAGAACAGGAAGTTTAGGGGGTCATTACAACATTGGCGGTAAAAGCCGCTTACCGCTGTGCAGAAGACCGCCAATACACCACCGCGGCTGCGGAATTCCGCCACAGCTATTATGACCCACATCTCGGAATCCGCCGAAATTCACACACCCACACAAGTCCGCCACACCAAAGGTCAGTGATAAACTGGCGAGAACAAAACCTCCACCGTCACGCCAACAGAAACACGCCCATGCTATTACGACCCACAAATCCACGCAGCGGTCTTTCAACTGCGGTATTCCATTGGCGGTACACACCGCAGGGCTCAAAATACACACACATCTTCAAAACACTGCCACATTGGACAATTCGAAATGCACACACCTGATACACATACAAACACCACTCCCACACACCCATTACAATATAAAACACACACCCACATCACCCACAAACCGCTACGACCAAAAATTATAGATGAAGGCCAGAGAGATTGCACAGCATAGACAACCCCACCACACAGAGGCACACAACACCATCACCCACACAACATCCACGCACAAAACACCACACACCACTACATATCACCACACTCATCACCACATACACCATCCCACACATCACCTACATCACCCCATGGCACGGCAAAGACACCCCAGGTTTTCGGAGGAGGAGCTCAGGGTCATGGTGGAGGAAATCGTACTGGTAGAGCCCCAGCTATTTGGATCCCAGGTGCAGCACACCTCCATTGCAAGGAAGATGGAGCTATGGCGAAGAATAGTCAACAGGGTCAACTCAGTGGGACAGCACCCAAGAAATCGGGACGACATCAGGAAGAGGTGGAACCACTTACGGGGGAAGGTGCGTTCCGTGGTCTCCAGGCACAACATCGCAGTTCAGCAGACTTGCGGCGGACCCCCACCTCCTCCCCCACAACTAACAACATGGGAGGAGCAGGTCCTGACCATCAATCATCCAGAGGGCCTCGGAGGAGTCGGTGGAGGAATGGACACTGGTAAGTCAAATCTTATATATCATATTCCCCACCCTACCTGCATGCTATCACACACCCCCACCCTCACCCCCTCCCCTATCACTCCAACTCCTCACTAATGTAATAATAACACAAACCACCCATCCCAACACCAAGCCCTGCATGACACAACAAAGCATGTACACCCATCACTAAAGCATGCCCACTGCACATACCCATAACACCCCCTAACCATCATCACACAAGCCCCCACACAGGAATGCTAGCACTGGGGTACACACTCACCCACCCATTGCACACCATGACACACACAGATGCAATAATCATGCTTTTACACCCCTGCAGGACCACTACCTAACGTCACCAGACAGGAGGGTCCAGACATCTCTACCCCACCCACAGAAGAGGCCCACAGTGATGACAGCAGCTCTGGCCAACTGGATCCAGATGACCAGCCCGGACCATCGTGGGCCTCTGGACAGTCGGTTCCCCTCGCACAGGCACAGCCCAACACTGACCTTCCACCCTCTGGAAAGACCAGTACAGCACCCACCCAGCGGGCCCATACCTCCATACCCAGGACATGTCAATCAGCTGTGTGTCCACCACTACAGGGAACTCAGGATAACCCACCACCCCAACAACAACTGGGACCTGGGGGTAGTGGTCGTGGGCACACGGTCCAGGGGACGGAGGCCCAGGAACACAGGGGAACTGGGAGGGCTGCTGTGCGACAGGGGGCGGACAGGCCAATGGAACCCACTCTCCACGAGGCCCTCTCCTCCATCATGGGAGCATACGACCACTCTCAGGAGACGATGGCTACGGTCCTGGCCAAGTTTCAGGAGACCAAGCGCCTGCAGCAGGAACAGTATTTGGGTCCTCCGGTGAGGAACTCAGACACATCAGCTCCGCCCTGGGCACCATCGTAGGGGTGCTGAAGGACATACAAAACACCATGAGGGACACCGTGGCACTCCAAGGGGCCCCTGACACTAGCCTGGACGATGAACTGCCCACCACCTCCGCCGGCGCTAGTGACAGGACGCCCCGCCACAGGACCACCACACCAGCACCCCACCCCCTGCAGATGGAGAACCACCCCGCAAGCGGTCCCTGAGATCCAGGAACAGGACAGAGCAAGATGGCAAGACCCCCGCCAAGAAATGAGACCACCCTGATTGTCATCCCACTGTCCCACTTTGTAACCCTGTCCATATTGGAACTGCCCCAGCTCCACTTCCTATGCCCATATGGGCAATGCACCTGTGAGACTAATAGACTGGACTCTGCCATGGACATTCCTCCACCATCACCCATCACCATTTTACTACCCCCTCCAATAATTAGCACTTCAATAAACACCCTTGAAGCACAAAATTCTCAGGAGTCAGGATGTGATTTTGAAAATGTGTATTAGCTATGACAATGACAAAAGCAGTTCGAAAATGTAATGCCAACATACCTATGTCACACATCACAAGTCCATGAAGGATGCAAGCAGATGACACACATTGGTAACCACATCTGTGAAACCGTAATGGATATGTACAACTCAGTTACCAAATACTGCTTGAAATTGACAGACAGGATAAATGTAGAAGTGTGAAAGTAAATGTAGTAGTCAAGAAAGTGTTCTCACCTGTGTGTCACTGGAAATATTGCTGTATGACTGAGTCCCTGTTGTCAATGTCTTCTTCCTCTGCTTCCTCCTCATCACTGCCCACAGGCTCCACAGCTGCCACAACACCGTCATCTGGACCATCCTCCTGCAGAAAAGGCACCTGGCGTCGCAAAGCAAGATTGTGAAGCATCGAGCAGGCGATGATGATCTGGCACACCTTCCTTGGTGAGTAGAATAGGGATCCACCTGTCATATGGAGGCACCTGAACCTGGCCTTCAGTAGGCCGAAGGTGCATTCGATAACCCTCCTAGTCCGCCCATGGGCCTCGTAGCGTTCCTCTGCCCTGGTCCTGGCATTCCTCACTGGGGTCAATAGCCATGACAGGTTGGGGTAACCAGAGTCCCCTAATAGTCACACCCGTTGCCTCTGGAGTTGACCCATCACATAAGGGATGCTGCTATTCCGCAGGATGTAGGCGTCATGCACTGAGCCAGGGAATATAGCATTTACCTGCGAGATGTACTGGTCTGCCAAACATACCATCTGTAGATTCATCAAATGATAACTCTTCCGGTTCCTGTACACCTGTTCACTCCTGTGGGGGGGGACCAGAGCTACATGGGTGCCATCAATGTCACCTATGATGTTAGGGATAGGTCCAAGGGCATAGAAGTCACCTTTAACAGTAGCCAAATCCTCCACCTGAGGGAAAACGATGTAGCTCCTCCTGTGATTCAGCAGGGCAGACAACACTCTGGACAACACGCTGGAAAACATAGGCTGGGACATCCCTGATGCCATGGCCACTGTTGTTTGAAATGACCCACTTGCTAGGAAATGGAGCACTGATAGAACCTGTACTTGAGGGGGGATTCCTGTGGGGTGGCGGATTGGTAACATAAGGTCTGGCTCCAACTGGGTACACAGTTCCTGGATTTTGGCACGGTCAAACCTGTAGGTGATGATTAAATGTCGCTCCTCCATTGTCAACAGGTCCATCAGCGGTCGGTACACTGGAAGATTCCGCCATCTCCTCACATGTCCCAGCTGACGGTGCCTAAGAAGGACAACAGCAACCACAGAGTCAAGCAACTCAGAGGTATGTACCCACAGCTACACAGAACACGAAACAAAATCCAATAAGTTGTCTGTATGTGTGTTGAGTCCAGGCCTAGGTATGTGTGACGCAGTTGAAAATTAAGCCATGTGGGTCCCTGAAATGGTAGCTGCCTGACCTCTAAAGTGGGACAATGGAATGTGAGGTAACTGCGCTGGCGTTGTACACCGTCGCGGTAGGCGGTCGAAGACCGTGGCGCAATGCTGCATTGGTTAACATTGGACCCTATGGGTCCCAGGAGCCAATGACGAAGTGCGCCAGCGGTGATGATATGCACCGCCGCGGACGTCACCGCCGCGGATGTCACCACCATTTTCTATCTGTTCAATCACTCGATAACTGATCTTCGACAGGAGAGGACCTATACTGCAAGTGCTGATGTGACCTCGGTCTGGAAGAGACAATGGCACGTGCGTATGGGGAAAGGGCCCCTGCCTTCACTGCACAGGAGTTGGAGAAGCTCGAGGACGGGTCCTCACCCAGTACACGCTACTTTGCGGTCCTCCAGACCAACAGGTGAGTACATAGGGTGCAAGTTGTATGGGCTATGCCTGGGTGGAGAGGGCTGGATGTAAGTAGGAAGGGGGCAGAGTTCTGCGAGCATGAAGGACTGTGAATGCATGTGCCACATGGAAAGGCCAGGGATGTGGGCCACTCACTTCGACGGTGCAGTTGGTAATGACTTCTCTTCTTCCCCTGTACATGTCATGTAGGTCAGCGCCCACCAGAAGAAGGATATTTGGCGTGCCATCGCCAAGGACGTCTGGACCCTGGGGGTCCACCAGAAACAGAGCACCCACTGCTGTAAAAGATGGGAGCAAGAAGACGGCGGAGGCTCAGCTGGGGATGGCCTCCCAATGTGGGAGGGGTGCCCGTCGCACCATGACCCCCTGATGTTCCGGATCTTGGCGGTGGCCTACCCTGAGTTGGATGGGCGCTTGAGGGCATCACAGCAGACACAAGGGGGTGCATACACTCTCATTCTGCGGACTTTGCATGCAGTGGAGTTGTCTGGGTGGGGGAGGAGGGCTGTGGGTTTCCCTAGGCCAGGGCGCGTTCCGTAGGCTAGGCCCCACCGTAATGCAGGCCATGTGCCACTCCACCCCACCTCTGTAGAGTGCCAAGTACAGGTATACATGCCCCTGTGTCATCTATGTGTGCAGATGTCCACCATAGCCATGTAGGCCATATCCCAGGAACTGGATCTGTAGAGCCCAACAGCACGGCGTAGTGCAGGGGGATGCTGTGTCTGTATTGTCCGCCAACGGTAGCGGTAAGCCATGCACTCAACCTGTCTTTCTTCTGTCGTCCCCCACCCCCTTTTTGTGCTCTCCCTGTTCTTCTGTGCATCAGCATCATCAGGCAGAGGTACAGTGGCACCGGAGCACGAGGGGGCTGCATCCCACATTGCCATGGAGGGCCACACCACAGACTCATACACCAGTGGGACGGAGGGCGAGGGGAGCTTCACATCGGTCACCGGATCAGCAACCAGCGACACAGACTCGTCCTCCGAAGGGAGCTCCCTTGTGATGGTGGCAACGTCTGTGACCCCCACTTCTACAGGTACAGCCTCCACCCCCCCACTACCAGCACTGCCCTCCCAGAAGCCCCTCAGCCTTCGCCCTGTGCCCGCTCACCCAGGAGGGTGGGCATCACCTTCGCCCCAGGCACCTTAGCCCCTGCCCCTGTCACCTCTGCTGCCCTCAGTGAGGAGGCCATTGACCTCCTCAGGTCACTCAATTTTGGGCAGTCTACCATTGTGAATGCCATCCAGGGTGTAGAAAGGGAGTTGCAACACACTAATGCATTCCTGGAGGGCATTCATTCTGGTCAGGCTGCCCATCATCGAACCCTGCAATCTCTGGCCTCAGCCCTCCAACTTCCTCCACCCAGACCCCATCCCCTGTACCTCTGCCTATCCCAAGCACACCATCAGATCAGCTGCACACACCTCAACACACAAGGGAAGCACAGGCAAACATAGGCACCACACATCCCACAGGCACTCACACAAGCATCACCCACATACAGACACACCAACATCCACTGCCTCCACTGTGTCCCCCTCCTCGTCGTCTCCCTCCTCCCTCCCAGTGTTGTCTACACTCTCACCTGCATGCACTACCACTACAGCCATTAGGACTTGCACCAGAACACCCACCACCACCCACCACCACACCCCGCTCACCTGCACTCACCACCCCACTACCATTTACACGTCCCCTGTGTCCTCTCCCAGTGTGTCTGTGACGCCCTCTCCCAAAGTACACAAATGTGGGCACACACACACCCAACATCCATCCACCTCACGACAGCCTCCAGAACATGCACCTGCACCCAAATCATCAAAAGTTACACCTCCTACAAGCACCTCCTCTTCCTCCACTCCCAGACCCACTCCAGCTACCCGTTCCAGTGTGCGTCAGAAACTTTTCCTGAGCAACGTTGACCTCTTTCCCACCACCCCCCCCCTCCAAAATTCATAGGTCCCGTACTAGCACCTGGGCCAAAAAATCTCCGGTACCAGTGGTGCCTGTTAGAGGTATGTGGAGTCCGCCGGCCACCAGGGCAGCCAGTGTGACACGGAGCCAAAGCACAGCCAGTCCCCCCCCTGTGAAGCACCAGATGTTGGACAGTGCCCGACGGGAGAGGGGGAAGACTCCTGCCGGAAAAGCCGCTCACAAGGGTCCCGGGGGGAGTGTCGAGTCAGCTGTGACTCCTCCCAAGGTGGGAAAGGGGCAGAAGAAAGCGCCAAAGTCTGGGAAGAACAGCACGGCGGAGAAGGCACCCATCATCCACGCCGCCCAGGACGCCACCGCCAGCCCCATCGTCACTGGTCAGGAGACCACCGCCAGAGTCAGTGCCCAGGAGGGCAGCCCAATCATCACTGGTCAGGAGACCACCGTCAGAGTCAGTGCCCAGGAGGGCCCTGGCAGCCACAGCCCCTGGGCAATGATGGACCGCCATGGCAAACACCGCTGCACAGGTCAGCAAAGTCAAGCACCGCTGAACAGGGCAAGCACCGCTGAACAGGGCAAAGACCGCCATGGCAAGCTCCGCTGAACAGGGCAAGCACCGCTGAACAGGTCAGAAACTGCTAAGTCATGCACTGCTGAACAGGGCAAAGACCACCATGGGAAGCACCGCTGAACAGGGCAAGCACCGCTGAACAGGTCAGAAACTGCTAAGTCATGCACTGCTGAACAGGGCAAAGACCACCATGGGAAGCACCGCTGAACAGGGCAAGCACCTCTGAACAGGTCAGAAACTGCTAAGTCAAGCACCGCTGAACAGGGCAAAGACCGCCATGGCAAGCACCGCTGAACAGGGCAAGCACCGCAAAATCAAGCACTGGTAGCCCATGTGCAGCAGGGGCAGTGACGGAACTGGGACCGTCACGGGGAGAGTGATGCACTCTGGGCACCAGTCCCCCTCCAGAACCAGTGGAGAACAGCATCCACTACCTCAGTCCTTAACAGGATGAAGCACTCTGGGCACCAGTCCCCCTCCAGAACCAGTGGAGACATGCATCTACTACCTCAGTCCTTAACAGGATGAAGCACTCTGGGCACCAGTCCCCCTCCAGAAACAGTGGAGACATGCATCCACTACCTCAGTCCTTAACAGGATGAAGCACTCTGGGCACCAGTCCCCCCTCCAGAACCAGTGGAGACTGTTATCCACTTGTGAGACTGTGGCTTTGCACTCCCCAGGATGGTACAGTGGGCAAACCACCCACTGAAAAGACTTGTGAGACTGTGGCTTTTCACTCCCCAGGATGGTACAGTGGGCAAACCACCCACTGAAAAGACTTGTGAGACTGTGGCTTTGCACTCCCCAGGATGGTACAGTGGGCAAACAACCCACTGAAAAGACTTGTGAGTCTGTGGCTTTGCACTTCCCAGGATACATCAATGGGCATGGTGCCCCGTCGTGGATCTGGCGTGGTGCTGTCATCCGGCTGAGGTGCCCGCCTTCCCTTCCCCCTGAGGTGCCTGTTGTATTTCGATCTGATGCCCCAGCAGTGCTCTCTCCGTTTCTGGACAGGTATCGTGTGTGGGCCTCGCCCATGCATTTTGGGGCCAGTGGTCCACGGACATTGAATGGTGCATACCTTCACTACTAATCGTGATGTATAATTTTTTTAATGTGTATATATATCTGTATATATTACCTAACTGTATTTTGATACATTACAATGGTTGAACTCATTTCCTTTTGTCTTTGCATTCTTCCGGGGGGGTTGGGGGCTGTTACTGTGATGTTTGGAAATGCATTGGTGTGTGTTGTAGTGTGCGAGGGTCGGGGTGGGGGTGTTGTGTGTGTCCCTGACTTTTGCCTCCCCTCTCTCCTATGTCGTAGGTGCAGTACTCACCGTTGTCTTCGGCGCGGGCGTTGCTGATGATCGTAGAGGAGCAGGAAGACTATCGCAGAGAGTATTTGGAGTTCCGGCTCCATGGTGCCCTCCTTCCTCGTGGAGTGTGTTAAGGTGAGCGTTTTCCCATTGAAATGGCTGTTTCCGCCATGTTTTTATCCACGGTGAATCCGCACCGGAAAAGGTGGCGGATTGGCCTGTTGTAATACTGTGGGCGGTACTTTGTCTTCCGCCTGTCTGTTGGAGGGGACTGCCGCGCTGCTTGTCTGTACCGCCATGGGGGTCGAAGTGTTAAAGTGGCTGTCTTTGTTGGCGGTTTCCGCCACGGTCATAATTCCCTTTTTTTTCTGCCGGCCTGTTTGCAGTTTTACCGCCGCTTTAACACCGTCCGCCAGGGTTGTAATGACCCCCCCCTTAGTGTCTAAAGCAAACAGCATTTAAGAGAGCTCAGCAATGCACCGGTTTGCAGACAAATTGCATATTCCTCTTTTGTACATTGTGTATCACATATACACCATAAAGGGGGTCATTCTGACCTCAGCGGTAAAAGGCGCTTACCGCCTGTCAGAAGACCGCCATAACACCGCCGCGGTCGCGGTAAACCACCACGGTCATTCTGACCCGCAACTGGCAAACCGCCAAAAACCCGACAACAACAAAAGTCCGCCACACCAAAGGTCAGCGGGAAACTGGCGATGACCAAACCTCCACCGTCACGCCAACAGAAATACGCCCATACCATTCCGACCCACAAATACCCGCAGCGGTCTTTCAACCGCGGTATTCCATTGGCGGTACACACCGCCGCGCTCAAAATACACACACCTTTACAAAACACTACCACATTGGACAATTCCAAATACACACACCTGAGACACATACACACACCACTCCCACACACCGAATTAAATATAAAACACACACCCACATCACCCACAAACCCTTACGACCACAATTGCGAATGAAGGACAGAGAGAGAGAGCACAGCATAGAGTAGACCATCACACAGAGGCAAATCACAACATCACCCACACAATTTCCACACACAAAACACCATACACCACCACACTCTACAGCACATACACCACCCCTCACCTCATCCACACCACCCCATGGCACCCCAAAGACACCCCAGGTTCACTGACGCAGAACTCAGGGTCATGGTGGAGGAAATAGTTTGTGTAGAGCCCCAGTTCTTCGGGGCACAGGTGCAGCACACCACCATTGCCAGGAAGATGGAGCTATGGCAAAGAATAGTGGACAGGGTCAACGCTGTGGGACAGCATCCACGCAATCGGGACGACATCAGGAAGCGGTGGAACGACCTACGGGGGAAGGTGCGTTCCTTGGTATCAAGGCACAACATCGCGGTGCAGAAGACTGGCGGCGGACCCCCACCTACTCCACCAGAATTCACAGCATGGGAGGAGGAAGTCTTGCACATCCTGCATCCTGAGGGCCTCGCAGGAGTAGGCGGAGGAATGGACTCTGGTAAGTCAAATCTTCACTTCTTCATTCCCCCCACCCCACCTGCATGCCAAATCATACCCCCACCCTCACCCCCACCCCCATCACACCAACTCCTTGCTAATGGCTCACCATCACATCCCACCCATCCCAAAACCCAGCCCTGCATGCGTCCCCAAAGCATGGACACCCATCCCCAAAGCATGCCCACTGCACACACCCATCACCCCCACAAGCCACTGTCACAAAAGCCCCCACAAGGGAATGCCAGCACTGGGGTACACGGCCACCCACCCATTACACGAAATGCCACACACAGAAGCAATAACCATACTCTTATACCCCTGCAGGACCCGAACGCCACCACACCGCCACAGAGGGTCCAGAGATGTCCATCCCACCCCCAGAAGAGGCCCCCAGTGATGACAGCAGTTCTGTCTCCCTGGATCCTGATGACCAGCCCGGCCCATCGGGGACCTCGGGACAGTCGGTTCCCCACAGACAGCCACAGGCTACACCAGACCCAACCCCCTCTGGGAACACCAGCACAGCTCCCACCCAGCGGGCCCATGCCTCTGTCTCCAGGACACGTCAATCAGCAGTGTGTCCACCACTACAGGGCACCCAGGATGACCCACCACCCCAACAACAACAGGGACCTGGGGGCAGTGGTAGTGGGCACACCGTCCAGGGGACAGAGGTCCAGGGAAACAGGGGAACTGGGAGGGCTGCTGTGCGACAGGGGGGGGACAGGCCCAGGGAACCGACTCTCCAAGAGGCCCTCTCGTCCATCATGGGAGCATACCACCGCTCCCAGGAGACGATGGCTACGGTACTGGCCAGGTTCCAGGAGATCCAGGTACTGCAGGAGGAACAGTACATGGGGTTCAGAGAGGAACTGAGGAACATCATTTCCGCAATGGGGACCATCATCGTGGCCCTTAACCAGATAGTCACCACATTGCGGGACCATGTGGCACCACAAAGGGCCCCTGTCACTAGCCTGGACCAGGAACAGCCTACCACCTCCGCCGGCGCTAGTTGGCAGGAGGCCCCCACACAACGACAGGCCACCAGAACCCCACCTCGTGCAGAAGAAGAACCACCCCGCAAGCGGAACCTGAGATCTCACAAGAAGACAGAGTAGGATGCCAAGACCCCCGCCAGCAAACGATACCCCCTGATGTCATCCCACTGTCCCACATTGTCACCCTGTCCAACCTTGAAGTGCCCCTGCTCCATCCTTCCACAGGCATATGGACAATGCACCTGTGCGACTGAGAACTGGACCCTGCCATGGACATTACTCCACCATCACCCATCACCGTTTTACAATCATGTTCCTAAATGTAGCACTTCAATCAAATCACTTATTGCACTTAAAAAATCTGGAGTCTGCTTGTATTTTGAACAAATGTATTAGACATAACGTGCAGAAATGTTCAGTTACATTGTGATGACAACATACCACTGTCACACAGCTGTAGTCCATGGGCATACAAAGCAGAGGTCACGCAGTGGGGCCCACAGCTCTGAAAACGGAAGGGAAAGTCACAACTCAGTTAACAGGAACTGGGGGGGAACTCAGACAGTAGAGAGGCAGGAGACTTTAAGTAAATGTAAAATGGCGGGGTTGATTCGTACCTGTGTGCTACTGAAAATACTGTTGTATCACTGTGTCCCTGTTGTCTGTGTCGTTCCCGTCGTCTTCCTCCTCTTCACTCTCCACAGGCTCCACAGCTGCTACAACACCACCATCTGGACCATCCTCCTGCAGGAAAGGCACCTGGCGTCGCAAAGCCAGGTTGTGAAGCATACAGCAGGCCACGATGATATGCACACCTTCTTTGGTGAGTACATTAGGGATCCACCTGTCATATGCAGGCACCTAAACCTGGCCTTCAGGAGGCCGATGGTTCTTTCTATAATCCTCCTAGTTCGCCCATGGGCCTCATTGTACCATTCCTCTGCCCTTGTCCTGGGATTCCTCACTGGGGTAAGTAGCCACGACAGGTTGGGGTAACGAGAGTCACCTATTACCCACACACGGTGTCTCTTTAGCTGTTCCATCACATAAGGGATGCTGCTATTTTGTATGATGTACGCGTCATGCACTGACCCAGGGAACTTGGCATTTACATGGGAGATGTACTGGTCAACCAAACAGACCACCGGGACATTCATCGAATGATAACTTTTTCTGTTCCTGTACACCTGTTCACTTCCACTGGGGGGAACCAAAGCCACATGGGTCCCATCAATGGCACCAATGATGTTGGGGATATGTTCAAGGGCATAGAAATCACCCTTCACTGTAGCCAAATCGCCCACCTCAGGGAAAACAATGTAGCTCCGCATGTATTTCATCAGGGCAGACAACACTCTGGACAAAACCTTAGAAAACATAGGCTGAGACATCCCTGATGATATGGCCACTGTTGTTTGGAATGATCCACTTGCCAAAAAATGGAGTACTGACAGGACCTGCACCAGAGGGGGAATCCCTGTGGGTTGGCGAATGGGGGACATCAGGTCTGGCTCCAGCTGGGCACAAAGTTCCTGTATAGTGGCTCGGTCAAGTCTATATGTCAGTATGACATGTCTTTCTTCCATTGTCGACAGGTCCACCAACGGTCTGTACACGGGAGGATTCCTCCATCTCCTCGCAAGTCCCAGCGGACGGTGCCTAGGAAGGACAACATGGAGCACAGAGTCAAGCAACCCAGGTATGTAACCACAGCTTGCACAGAACACGATTCGCTATGCATTGAATGGCTTGTATGAGTGGCAATGCAAGGCCTAGGCCTGTGTGACGCAGTAGAAATTGAGCCATGTGGGCCCTTGAAATGGCGGCTGCCTGACCTGTGAAGTGTGACAATGGGATGTGAGGTCAATGCGCTGGCGTGGCACACCGTGGCGGTAGGCGGTCGAAGACCGCGGCGCAAAGCAGCATTGGTTAACATTGAACCCTATGGGTCTCAGGAGCCAATGACGATGTGCGCCGGCGGTACGCACCGCCACGGTACGCACCGCCGCGGGCGTGACTGCCATTTTCTAACTGCTTAATCACTCGAGACCTGATCATCCACAGGAGAGCACCTATACTGCAAGTGCTGCTGTGACCTCAGTCTGGAAGATACAATGGCTGCTGCGACTGGGGAAAGGGCCCCTGCCTTCACATATGAGGAATTGGAGAAACTTGTGGATGGGGTCCTCCCCCAGTATGCGCTACTCTACGGTCCTCCAGACCAACAGGTAAGTACACAGGGAGCACGTAGTATGGGCTATGCCTGTGTTGAGTGGGGTGGATGTAAGATGGTGGGGAGGGGAGCGAATGAGGAGTGCAACGCACAACAGATGAGAGCATGTACCACATGGCAAGGTTGGGGAGGGGGGGCCACTCACATCGACCATGCAGAAAAGTGATGATATTTCTTTTTCCACCCTGTACATGTCACATAGGTCAGCGCCCATCAGAAGATCGACATTTGGCGTGCCATCGCCAAGGACGTCCGGGCCCTGGGGGTTGACAACAGACGGGGCACCCACTGGCGCAAGAGGTGGGAGGACATCCGCCGCGGGAGCAGAAAGACCGCCGAGGCTCTGCTGGGGATGGCCTCCCAACGTAGGAGGGGTGCCAGTCGTCAATTGAACCCCCTGATGTCCTGGATCCTGGCGGTGGCCTACCCCGATTTGGATGGGCGCGTGAGGACATCACAGCAGAGACAAGGGGGTGAGTATCAGCACATTCTGCTATATTAGCGCACAGTGGAGGTGTCTGGGTGGGGGAGTAGGGCTGTGGCTATCTCTAGGCCAGGGCGGTTTCTGTAGGCTAGGCCCCTCCGTTAGGCATGGCCCTGTGCCCCCGCCCCCCACCTCTGTAGGGTGCTAAGTACAGATATCCATGGCCCTGTGTCACCTATGTGTGCAGTTGTCCATACACTTGTAGGCCAAGTCACAATAATTGAGTAGTGTACCCCGAGTGCGCGGCGTAGTGCAGGGGGCTTCTGTGTCTGTCCTCTCCGCCAACGGTGCCGCCAATGCATGCACTCAACATGTCTTTCTTTCTTCTCTCCCCCCTTTTTGTTGGTTTTCCTGTTCATGTGTGCATTAGCATCATCAGGCGGAGGAGAAGTGGCATCGGCGCACGAGGGAGCTGCATCTCACTTGGCCCCGGAGGGCCCTGCAACCGACTCGGACTTACCCAGTGAGACGGAGGGTGAGGGGAGCTCCACAACGGGGACCCGTGGAGACGTCAGCGACACCAACACATCCTCGGAAGGGAGCTCCCTTGTGGTGGCGGCACCATCCGTGCCCACCGCAACAACAGGTACAGCCGCCACCCAGCGCACTAGCTCCGCCCTCCCAGCAGCCCCTCAGCTTTCGCCCCGTGCCCGCTCGGCCAGGAAGCCGGCCATCTCCTTCGCCCATGGCACCTCAGGTCCTGCCCCAGTTACCCCTGCTGCCCTCAGTGCGGAGATCCTTGACCTCCTCCAGACGCTCATTGTTGGGCAGTCTACCCTTTTGAATGCCATCCAGGGGGTAGAAAGGGAGGTGCATCGGAGCAATGCATACCTGGAGGGCATTCATTCGGGTCAGGCTGCCCATCAGCGATCGTTCAGCGCTCTGGCCTCAGCACTGACGGCAGCAATTGTCCCTGTCTCTAGCCTCCCCCCTCCAACTTCCTCAACCCAGTACCACTCCCCTGTTCCTCTGCCTATCCCAGACACACCTACAGAACAGCCTGCACACACATCAACACCCAAGGGCAGCTCATCCAGACATAAGCACCACAGATCACACAAGCATTCACCCAAGCAACATCCACATGCAGACATGCCAACAGCCACTGCCTCTTCTGTGTCCCCCTCCTCCTCGTCTCCCTCCTCCCTCCCTGTGACATCTCCACTCACACCTGCATGCACACCACCATCAGCCAGTACGTCCATCACCACCACACCCACCAGAACAGTCCGCACACGTGCAGTCACCACCCCCACTACCATTTACACGTCCCCTGTGTCCTCTCCCAGTGTGTCTGTCACCCCCTCTTCCAAACCACACAAACGCAGGCAGCCACCCACCCAACAGCCATCCACCTCACGACAGCCTCCGTCACAAGCACCTGCACCCAAAGACAGCACACTTGACTCTCCTACAACCACATCCTCTTCCTCTTCCTCCACTCCCATACCCACTACAACTACCCGTCCCTGTCTTTCTAAATTGATTTTCCTTTCCAACCTTGACCTCTTTCCAACAACTGACCCACCCCCTCCATCTCGTAAGACTCCAACCAGCACCTCAGCCACCACAAGCCCTGCACCTACTAGGACCATCGTTGAGGGCTATTGGAGTCCACCAGCTCCTAGGGCAGGAACATCGGCCAGCAGCAAGGGGACAGCCAGCCCACCCCCTGGGAAAAAAACCAAAAAAGGGAAGGGCCGGCGCGACAGGCCTGAGACGGCTGCCCCCAAGGACACCAGCCTTGCACCGTCACCTGGCCCATCCACCAAGGGAGGCAAGGGCCCCAGAGATTCTGCCAAGGAGGGCAAGGGCAGCAGGGCGAAAAAGTCCGGCAGCAGGCGAGCTGCCCAGGAGGGCCCCACCAGCCCCATTTGGGGTGTGACGGAGGACACCCACGGGCCCAGGACTCAGGCACAGGAGGGCCCTGCAAGCGGAAGGTCGGATGGCGACTGAGCGGCAAATATTGGCCAGATCTGGTTCCCTAGGAACACAAGACAAGCACCGCTGAACAGGGCCCCGGCGTGAGAAGCACCGCTGAACAGGGCCCGCCGTGAGAAGCACCGCTGAACAGGGCCCCGCCGGGAGGAGCACCGCTGAACAGGGCCCTTCATCTCAAGCACCGCTCCGCTGGGCACCGCCGTCTCAGAACCGCTCTGCTGGGCCCTTCCTGTCAAGCACCGCTCCGCTGGGCCCTTCAATTCAAGCACCGCTCCGCTGGGCCCTTCATCTCAAGCACCGCTCCGCTGGGCCCTTCCTGTCACGTACCGCTCCGCTGGGCCCTTCATCTCAAGCACCGCTCCGCTGGGCACCGCCGTCTCAGAACCGCTCCGCTGGGCCCTTCATCTCAAGCACCGCTCCGCTGGGCCCTTCATCTCAAGCACCGCTCCGCTGGGCCCTTCCTGTCAAGCACCGCTCCGCTGGGCCCTTCATCTCAAGCACCGCTCCGCTGGGCCCTTCATCTCAAGCACCGCTCCGCTGGGCCCTTCCTGTCAAGCACCGCTCCGCTGGGCCCTTCATCTCAAGCACCGCTCCGCTGGGCCCTTCATCTCAAGCACCGCTCCGCTGGGCCCTTCCTGTCAAGCACCGCTCCGCTGGGCCCTTCATCTCAAGCACCGCTCCGCCGGGCCCTTCATCTCAAGCACCGCTCCGCTGGGCACCGCCGTCTCAGAACCGCTCCGCTGGGCCCTTTATCTCAAGCACCGCTCCGCTGGGCCCTTCAACTCAAGCACCGCTCCGCTGGGCACCGCCGTCTCAGAACCGCTCTGCTGGGCCCTTCATCTCAAGCACCTCTCCGCTGGGCACCGCCGTCTCTGAACTGCTCCGCTGGGCCCTTCATCTCAAGCACCGCTCCGCTGGGCCCTTCATCTCAAGCACCGCTCCGCTGGGCACCGCCGTCTCTGAACTGCTCCGCTGGGCCCTTCATCTCAAGCACCGCTGGCCCATTGGCAGGGCCGGATCTGTGTCGGGCAGGGCTTCACGAAGCACTCTGGCCAACATGCATCCTCCATAACCAGTGGAGTCTGTAATCCACCTGATGGACTGTGGCTTTGCACTCCCCAGGATGGTACAGTGGGCAATCCACCCACTGTAGAGACTTGAGAGACTGTGGCTTTGCACTGCCCAGGATGGTACAGTGGGCATGGAGGCCCATCGTGGATCTGGCATTGTGGACTCATGTGGCTGAGGTGCCCCCCCTTCCCTTCCCCCTGAGGTCCCTGTCGTTTTATTATCTGATGCCCCAGCAGTGTTCTCTCCAATGGAATCGGGTCTCGTGTATGGGCTTTGCCCATGTGTTTATGCACATTGGCCCACGAACAATGGAATGTTGCCAATATGTGCCGGACTTTTGGACTATGTATATATTGTTAATCTTGTAATATATTTATTTTATAGATTTCATATTTCACTTAAGTTCAAATATACTATAATATACTTCAATTTTAATGATCTTTTTATTTTGTCTTTGCATTATTCCGGGGGGTTTGGGGGGTGTCACTCTGACTTGTTGCTCTGCATTGGTGTGTAGGAATTTGGGGGGGGGGAGGGGTGTTGCGTATGTATATGCCCCTAACCTTTTCTCCTCCCCCCTCCCCTGTGTCGTAGGTGCAGTACTCACTGTTGTCTCCTGCGGCGGCGTTCGTGCTCCTGGTAGAGGAGCAGGTAGACAATAGCTGGTAGGATGTTTAATTTGGGTTCCATGCTGTCCAGATTCCTCGTGGAGTGTATAGAGGTGTGCGTTTTCCCGTTCAGGCTCTGTTTCCGCTGTGTTTTTATCGGCGGGGCTCCCGCCCCGGAAAAGGTGGCGGATTGGTGGGTCGTGATAGGGTGGGCGGTACATTGTCTGCCGCCTGTCTGTTGGCGGTGACCGCCGCGCTGTTTGTTTGTCCCGCCGTGGCGGTCGGAGTGTTAAAGTGGCGGGTTGTGTCGGCGGTTCCCGCCAGGGTCAGAATTCCATTTTTTTTACTGCCTGCCTGTTGGCGGGTTGACCGCCGCTTTAACACCGACCGCCAGGGTTGGAATGACCCCCAAAGTGTCAAATATCAGACACACAAGTGCGATGGTGCAAGGGTACATGTTTCCCACGCACAAAATGATATGTTCATCATGGTCATTACAACTGTGTAAATGGGGTAATTAATGCTAAAGTGAAGGGAAACATGATGCAGGAGTACTGTGAGTTACAGGTGTGTATGTGTGCCGAGAGTCATATGTGTGCATTGTGACATGACAGTAACACAGATGTAAGCAGGAGTGATTACCTCATGATGCTACATCTGTGCCTGATTTTTTTGAAGGTTATGTCATGGAGGCAACTACTACATAACCATATGTCAATGTTTGACAAGTGTAAGCATTGTGGCAGTTTGAAAGGCTGGTGCCACATGACGCAGAACCAGACCTAAGGAATGCAAGATGTGTATTCCTGCCATGGGTGGTACCCACAAATATAGCCTTAACATCACCTTGGTTACACTGTTCCTTTACTGGAGTCAGCCTATATTTCTGCCTAAGGCTTGTTGATTACCTGACTGTTCCCTTGTCATCAAGAAGCCAATTTCCACTTTGCACGTGTGGTATGTTCATGTATGGTGCTAAACATGCCAAGTGCGACCATACTGACATGGTTCCTAACATCAGTGTTGTGACATCTACCATGGTGTGCCATATGTTACATGTGGCTCGCACAAACGGAGGTATCTGTTGGTGCTATGTGAATGAAAATAGGGAAGCATCTGAGTGGCTGCCTGCTTCTTCAAATAGATAAAATAGAAGAGTCAAAGCTTTAGCCAATGGCCAGAATCCTGTCCCCGATATTGTTTATATATATATATATATATATATATATATATATATATATATATATATATATATATATCTGTGAAACATGTACACATATCTGACACCCAAATCTGTGCATGATCTTGTGTGATAACTATGAGCCACAGATGTGAGAAACAGGTGCAGAGCAGAGCTGTGTGCAACCTCAGAAGCACTGTGCTGTGCTGAACACAGGCCTGCCCCGTAATTCCTAGAGTACGGGACAGGCCTGTGTCTGTGCTTGCACCGGCACATAACTCAGCAGCCAGTGCCAATGCAAGCATACTTGGACCACAGTGCACTGTGCTGAAGGGAGTGTCTGTGTGCAGGTAGGTATCCCTTCCTAGACATAGACAGTCTACAATGGTGATATGCCATCTATGTGTGCTTCAGAATGCAGGCCACATAGTAGTACCAAAACATCCATTATGTCAGTTTGAAAATGTGCAGTAAGGGATATCTACGTGCACATAAACAAACAGCCATGGCATTTTACCTCTACTGTGCGAGCCTTCAAATGGTGTAGACATATAAGGAACAAGAAACAAGGAGGTATAAAGGCATTCCTCAACTTTTTGCCATGCTAACATCACCCCTGGTATGTTGTTACTCTTTTGGTGATGGCAGTAAGTACAATATCTTGAAAATCTGGTGCAGCATCAAAAGCTATGTGTGTCACCAGGACATGAATTTGGATAACCTTCTGTTGACACATTGTGCAAGTCCACATGTCCAGGTCATGTCACCTCTCAGTTACGCAGCTTTTCATTTGCAGCTGAATGTGACCCATTTCTTGGTCTACAGTGAATCACATTTACATGCCTGGCCTGTGTTGCCCATTCTGAGTAAGGTGCAGTACAGTTGACACAGTTAGGTTAGTGGAGCAAAGGTAGTGAAGTGGTCTTGCATATGAGGGGGTTCAGTGGACATTACAGGCAGTAGATATTTAGCCATTAGTGTGCCCACATGCAACCCATTAGACGCATACAGTGCCTCCAAAGTTCCTCCCTCTATGTCATTTCTGGGTTACAACATTCCCCCCTACAACACCTTACGCTGTGTTTTTTGTAGCTTCTCAATTACTGCAATGTCCTCTCCCTGGACTCTTTCCATCATCTCATGATGATGCCTGCCACCATCTCCTCTGGCTCATCCAGCTCCTCCTAGGGCATCGGGCTTCCACCTCCGGACTTTAGTGCTGCCTTTCTGTTGCAGGACAGTTTCTCTTTAATTCTGCACTTGCAATCATATCAGTGCTTCCTACAATCCACCACAGTTCTTCTGACCTATGCCACAATGTTGACTTTGTTATGGTCTGCCATATAGCCTCCTTCCTACCTATTGGCAATTTAGAGCTGACAAAGAGCTGGTGTTGATGCTCTGTTACCTCTGTGATCAGTTTTTTATTCTTCCTGGCTGAACTTGCAATTCCTCTTCTTTTTTCCCTATCCTGTGACTCTGCATGGAGATCCTGGCTGGTATCTGACTCACTGGGGTCTCTTTGGGGTCTCTACTCTCCAGATTTCTCAATTTTTCAATTTGCAGGCTTCGGTTTGGCATTTTTGTGGGTTTTTTCTGGTTGCTTTTTGATAAAAAGTGACCCTATTAAGATTAGCATCATGTAATGTGCCACAAATCAGGTTAGCACCACTTTCCCGAGAATAGAGCCATTTACTTTTGTGTCATGTCGCTTACGTTAGTGCCATTTAGTATGGAGCTAAACCTCCTTTACCTCCATGATGCGTCATATTGTAAGTCTGGCGCTTACATGGCACAAAGAAAAAGTCATAGTGCAGTGTTATTTTTTTTAAGCAAAACTGCGCTAGCACAGTTTTGCGGCATTTATTATAAATCTGGGCCATTGTCTCTTGATCAGGGCAAGGATTCCTTTGCAAAAAAACAATGCTTGGTCAGTGAGACATTTCTAAGATCAAACGCCCCCTCAACCATAATTTGAGCATTATTTTCTTACTACATTTGAAAATGAAATTGATATGATATAGATTAGGCTGTTTTTATACCAAGGATGTATCTTCAAAATTGAAAAGGGTTTGGCCTATTCAAAACTGCAGTCTCTACAGTTATATGTCTGAGACAATTTTGCAGATTTTTTGTATCTACCCTGCCCTTGGTGAACTCTAAAGTGAGCGGCTGAGACTACATTTGATGGTCTTACTTATTAGAACCTGCAGACAAGCCCTAATCCACTGTTTGAATGTAGAACACATGCAAATGAATTCTAAATTCATCAAATTGATGGACCATGCTAAACGTATGGTGATAAACAACTGCACTGCAATTTTATATCATGGTTCTAAAGCTTGTTATTTTTAAATTAAAATTTAATGTGTTAATGAGCATCTTTTAATCGAAGTTTAGAACTTCATAAACCTTAAAACATGTATGTGTTTGTAATGGTTTTAATTAACTGTACAGTAAGGATGAATACTAAAATAATCAGGTTGCTGCCCTATGATCTTTTTTAGAACTCTTAAGATGAATGGTTGAGGCACAAGGGCAAATGGTAAAAATCATGACAAAACCAATTGCATAATTCATCAAATGCCTTAATGTAAGTGCATTCTGTGACAAAGAAAAATAATTATGACACTTTTGAGCACACCCCCCAATTAGAAAAGTCCTGTTCATGATGAAGGAGGCCTTGAGGAGCAAGATGAGGCTTGCAGACAGTCATAGCTGTAGCATGAACATCCTATTGGGCAATGACTGAAGCTTTGTGGTTATAGTCACCCCTGTCTGTTGAGGTGCAAATCTCATGTTGCTGGTCGTCACTGGCAGTCGCTGCAGCACAAAAAGTCAGGTCCACCAGAGCTTAGTGTTAGCAGTTATTCCGAGTGGGAGATCTCAGTGTGAATGGGCCTGTTCATTGTCAGGAAGAGCCCAAACATCAGGCATTCTCCTATTCTTCACAGGAGCAGCTCATCCGATGACAGCTAAGGTTCCAGGATCTGGGGAGGCATCTCTCAGGGATCAGGAACTCCTGACAGCAGAGTCCAGCAGGTCTCAGGCAGGTCCAGGTGCAGGTCCAGGTAGGTCCAGTGCAGCAGGTCAACTGGGTAGTTATATGGAGGCTTCTGGAGCCTAATGTGTCCCTGTAGCCCGGAGCAAGAGGTCAGCCACCTGACTCTTGAAGTCACTCTGCCTGGGATGAAGGGAGTAGGTCCAGCCTTTCTTCTTAGAGAGCAGAGATATCCATTGGCAGTAAGACAGTCCCCTGGAAGCAGGGTTAGCCTTCTTCTGTAGAATCCACAGGTCCAGGAGTGTGCTGGGTGTGAGGGCCCTATTTCTAGTCTTGGTACCAGCTTTGAAGTGACATAAACTTCTGTCTCCCCCGTCCCCAGATTAATCTGCAATTTCCTTTCTCCTTGCCTTAGTCCCAGGATGTCTGGGATGCCAAAAGTCTAGTGTGAATTACTTTGTTAATGTGCTGAGGCAGCTCTTTTGAAATGTAACTGGGTATCTGCCCAGCTCCACCCCTCCCATTCTGGCAGGATAGCCCACCCTGCCAACATCGAGTCTCCCTTTAGTCAATATCTGGGAGGAATACACAAAGGGGAACTGCTAACTACACCTGCTCATGTGGTCCTGGGAACAGCCTGCAGGCACCAAATGATCAGAAGAAGAAAATGACAACTTTCTAAAAGTGGCATTTTTGAACTATGTCTTAAAAGCTGGCTTTACCATTAAAGAGAATTTTAAATTACAATGAATTTTCCAAAGAAATGTTAACAGTTGTTAACTGTAATAAAGTAACCCAATATTATCCTGTAGAAGAGGTAGCCTATAAAATAGTGAAAAACAAACTTAAAAGTTTTTATATACAAGTACAGACAAAACATAAAATTATGGGGGTCATTCCGACCGCCGGGGCCGGGGATGCGGGAGCACCGCCAACAGGCTGGCGGTGCCCCGCAGGGCATTCTGACCGCTGCGGTTTGGCCGCGGTCAGAACAGGAAAACCGGCGGTCTCCCGCCGGTTTTCCAATGCCCTCAGGAATCCTCCATGGCGGCGCAGCTTGCTGCGCTGCCATGGGGATTCCGACACCCCATACCGCCATCCTGTTCCTGGCGGTTCGCCCGCCAGGAACAGGATGGCGGTATGGGGTGTCGTGGGGCCCATGGGGCATGGGCACTGCAGGGGCCCCCGTAAGAGGGCCCCACAAAGAATTTCAGTGTCTGCTCAGCAGACACTGAAATTCGCGACGGGTGCAACTGCACCCGTCGCACCTTCCCACTCCGCCGGCTCCATTCGGAGCCGGCTTCCTCGTGGGAAGGGGTTTCCCGCTGGGCTGGCGGGCAGCCTTCTGGCGGTCGCCCGCCAGCCCAGCGAGAAAGCCAGAATGGCCTCCGCAGTCTTTCGACCGCGGAGCGGCCATATGGCGGTTCACTCCAGGCGGGCGGCTCCCGCCGCCCGCCGGGGTCTGAATGACCCCCTATATGTCCAATTTCTTAAATACACTGCACCATGCCCAAAGGGTTGTTTAGGGCCTACTATGAGTGATATGTGCATTACAGAGGAATGGTTAGGCCTGGCAAAAGGTCTTTCCAGGTCACAATGGCAGTTTGAAACTACACACAGGCTTTAATGCAAGTATGAAGCATGTTTTAAAAGTGCTGTGGGTGGCTCAATATGTACTACAGGCTCACTAATAGCATTTAATTTGCATGTACATGTATTACAGGCCCCAGTACATGTAGCACCACTTTACTAGTTACTTATAAGTAAATCAATTGTGCCAATTTGATGTAAGTCAATTTTACCATGTTTTTATGAAGACATCAGAGGCACTTTAGCACTGGTAAGACGTGGTGCAGTGGTGCAGGGTACAGGCTCTAATGCCAACAAAAACAGGCGGGGCGAAGGCAAAGAATGTGAGGGTGACCCTGCAGAGGAAACCAAGTCAAAAAAATATATCATATATCTGTTCTGACAAGCAGTGACTATTTCTGGAATTTCGACCCAAAGATAGAGTTCATGACATACAAACAGATTGTCAATGATCATTAAACGTTGTTTTAAAACCAGTTATTTTCTGTTGGCATAAAAACACATATTATTAATCCATTTATATTGTTTGTACAATTAGTCTAAACTGTTGGAGAACATCAATACTGAAACTTATTCCCACAACCTCATATATCCCATAAGTAAAGATTATTGAGCTCATCATTTTATGTACATCTAGAAAGTCATGATTCTCCTTCTTTGCTTAAATGTCAGTGGATATTGTTTCTTGATCTGACTGTAACACCAGCAACGGTGGGACTTTAGTCTGTAATAGTGCCACAGGCATCAGCTTCAATTGTCTACTGATTAACTAACATAATAACTTGGGGTGGTGAATGTACATGGCGGTTAAAATTTGCCACTTTATAGTCATGTTAAAATGGCAATTTTACCATGACAAATATGTTAACATTTTAGTGGAGCTAGTTAAAGCATAGTTAAATAACTCTACACCAGTGCAACAGAGGAGCAACATTCCCTTGTGTCTCATCCATTAGTTGATCATTATCTCCATTAATGTCATCTTCTTTGTTTCCTATTGTAATTGATTGAGAGTTAAAAATAGCTTAAAGAAAAGTGACTCATGTTGTGTCTCACTGTCACATACACTTTTTTAAAGTGATTGTATCTTTAGGAGCACATTAATTAAAGATTCATTATTATGTTTTTGAAGTTTAAGATATAGGCCCTCATTCTGACCTTGGCGGTCTTTTCGCAAGACCGCTGAGTTACCGCCGCGGTGAAGACCGCCGACCGCGGCGGTGTGCCGCTGTGCGCATTCTGACCGCTGGGAGCGTTCCGCCGGAAAACCGCCAGCAGCCACACTGGCGGTCGGCGGGAAAGTGGAGACTGGTCAACCTCCACCGCCACGCCAGCAGAACACCGCCCACAGAATTACGACCCACATTTCTGTGTGGCGGTCTTCTGTTGGCGGTCTTCTGTTGGCGGTCACGTCCCTATGGCTCCCGTCGCCTCCCGGAGGACCAACGCACAAGGTAAGTTGATCGTCCGTGAGGGGAGGGGGTGGGGGGGTGTTGTGTGATGTGGGCGTGCATGGGGGTGTGCGTGTGAGTGTGTAGAGGGGGTGTGTGAGTGCGTGTATGCGGGCGGGGGGTGCTGCTGTGTCTATGGGTAATGTGTGCTGTTCGGCAGGTGCGCATGTCGGCATGTATGTGTGCGGGTATGTGTCCCCGTTGTGTATGTGTGTGTAGGGGGTGTGTATATGTGCATGTTGGGGGTGTGTGCATGTCGCGGTACATGTATGTGCATGTCGGGGTGGGGGTGGGGAGGGGGTTCGTACCACCTCTGGGGGGTGGCAGGGGGGTGGAGGGTGTGGGGGGAGGACTCGGGTGGGTAGTGGGGGGTGGGGGAGACCCCTATCAGTGCCAGGGAAGGAATTCCCTGGCCCCGATAGTGCTTACCGCCATGGTTCGCACGGCGGTTCCCGCCCGCAAGAAACCGCGGCGGTAGGCAGGGTCATAATACCCTTGGCGGTCTTGGGACGACCGCCGGGCCGGAGTGCGCAAACTCCAGCCCCGCGGTCATGACCGCCGCGGCGGTCGGAGTGGAGAAGTAGCGGTCGGTCGCGGCGGGGACCGCCGCGGTCAGAATGCCATTTTTAATACCGCCGGTCTGTTCGCGGTCCGACTGCCGTCTCTCCGCCGACCGCCAGGGTCAGAATGAGGGCCATAATGTATCAATCAACATAGTTTAGCTAGAGGTGCATTGTTCAATGACAGGTCTCCTGCTTGAATAGCACAACAAATTCAAAACCAACTAAAAGATAGTTTAGGAGCTTTGTAAACAATGAACATATGTTTATATACTGAATTTAGTGTTAAATAATGTTGATGTATCAGATCCTTTTACCTTTTGTTGTCACAATAATCACCCTAGATCACCACCTCAGTATCACTTTTATGCATGTTTGTCGCATGGAATTCCTGCTATTATTCATAGTAGTGGTGTTTTTAGTGAGTCTTAACAAATTGCAAGCTGTGCGTTTCCATTTGAGTGATAATGTCTATTTGTCACTACAATTCTTCATGGTGTTTGAAATTCAGAAAGTTGACAAACCAGGCCAGAACATTGGATGATACAATGTGGCCTGTACAGTTTGCAATTGTTATGAGAATTCAACTTTCCATCTAATGTATTTGGCAACATTCAATTGAAGACGTTCTGGCCAATTTTCTTGTCTCTCTTCTTTCAGCAAAGCTTTTTAGGCATTCCTTGGAGTCAAGGGAGTTAAAATCAAGCCTTCAAATCACATAACAGGTAACCTATTTGATCATGCATTAAATCGCGGAGTCGGAAATTAAAGTTCAAACATTTATTTAAAATGTAAGGTCAACCTTACATAAATGAGTCTCAGAAACATGCCATTCATAATCACCAAAGGTGAAGTAGAGCGTCAATCAGATTAAATCTTACAAGCATGAGGCGTACAAGAATCTCTGTTGCAGGAATACAGAAGGTAAGAAATACGATTAGGTGTTCAGTGTACAAGTTGTGGTCCTCTTGTCTAATCATTTGAAAATGAATTTATTCTAAATATTCTAGCTAAACATTAGGGGAAATTCTGATGCGTTCTCAGAAAATATAGGACATGATGAAAACAATAGGAATGTGTCAGCAAAACAGAAAACTCAGTAGAAGTTCTGAAAGTGGGGTGTGGTTAGCATGAAGCTACTTAAAAGGACTAGAAATAGAGAGGACTGTACCTCTATAAGTCTAAGAAGAATCTGCTATCCCCAAAGGGGTCTGCTCCAGTCTAGCCATATGAATTCCAATTTATACCTTTCAGCACCTTACAAAATCTACGTCATCAACACCAGTAGTTTCCCACATTCCTTGCACAATTGGATTTGGCAACTCCCTTCAAGAACTCATCCCAGGAGTCAAATAACAAGATGATCTTGAAAGTCTCTAGGAGCATGGTACACAAATAGGAGTCATCTTAATTTTCATCACTGCAAATGTAGAAATATATACTTTACTATTGTTGAGAATTTTGTATGGATGAAGAGGAATTTTCCTGAATGCATTCATGGAACAATCAAGAAGAGTGCCCAATGCAAAACATACAGGCCCAGATTTCCTGTCTTTCATGCAAGGTAGCACTCATGAAAGAGATCATTGCATGGAAAGTTGAAGCACTGCATTGCGTGAAAGACAGAAAATAGTGTAGCACACGATTTATGGAGAATCATCTGCTAATGTCTGTGAGAAAAGGCCACTTTTTGACATGGTCAGCTCCCACTTTTTGCCTGATGTATAATATTTCCTAGAAATTGTAGTACCCAGGGCCCCTGCTAACCAGGTTCCCTGGGCCATAACTCTTTCCCTAAAACTGTTGTGATGCATTGGCACAGTTGGATGCACCTTTTGCTACCACTGTATATCCCTAGTAAAAGGCATTTAGTTAACCAGGACATGGGGTACTGAGGGCAGAAGCCCTGATTGTGCTACCTTCTAGGGTCATTGTTAAAAATGGGGTATTTGTTTGACAGTCAGGTTACCCCCTGTTCAAGCAAGGACCCTCACTCTAGTCAGGGTAAAAGAGAATCACCCTCAGCTAACCCCTGCTTACCCCCTTGGTAGTTTGGCAGAGCAGTAGGCTTAACTTTAGAGTGCTAGGTGTAAAGTATTTGTACCAACACACACAGGGGGTCATTCCGACTCTGGCGGTCCATGACCGCCAGGGCCGGGGACCACGGAAGTACCGCCAACAGGCTGGCGGTGTTTCCAGGGTCATTCTGACCGCGGCGGTAAAGTCGCGGTCAGAGAAGGGGAACCGGCGGTTTCCCGCCGGTTTTCCCCTGGCCCAGGGAATCCTCCATGGCGGCGCTGCTTGCAGCGCCGCCATGGGGATTCCGATCCCCTTCCGCCAGCCTGTTTCTGGCGGTTTACACCGCCAGAACCAGGATGGCGGGAACAGGTGTCGTGGGGCCCCTGGGGGCCCCTGCACTGCCCATGCCACTGGCATGGGCAGTGCAGGGGCCCCCTAACAGGGCCCCATGAAGATTTACACTGTCTGCTCTGCAGACAGTGAAAATCGCGACGGGTGCTACTGCACCCGTCGCACCCCTGCAACACCGCCGGCTCCATTCGTAGCCGGCTTCTATGTTGCAAGGGCTTTCCCGCTGGGCCGGCGGGCGGCCTTTTGGCGGTCGCCCACCGGCCCAGCGGGAAAGCCAGAATGGCATCCGCGGTCTCCTGACCGCAGAGCGGCCATTTGGCGTTGACCGCATGGCAGGCGGCGACCACCGCCCGCCGCGGTCAGAATGACCGCCACAGTAACTTAATGAAAACACTACAAAATGACACAACACAGATTTAGAAACATAGGAAATATTTTTCTAACTAAAACAAGACCAAAATGATAACAATCCACCATACACAAGTCAAGTTATCAATTAAAAATCAAAAAGATTCTTTAAGTAGTTTAAAAAACACACTAGCGCTGCTAGAGTGAAAATGTACCTGGTGCGCATCAAAAATAACCCAGCACAGACGGGTGTGCGTCAAAAATAACTTTGCACGGCGGTACGTGAGTCAAAAATCCAGCTTCACGATGATCTGAAAATCCCGCAGTGCAGGTTGTGATCTCCCAGCCTCCGTCAGCGATGCTGTGTGTCGTTTCTCCTGCTCCGTGCGTTGATTCTTCTGCCGCGTTTCCTGCGAGCGTCGTTTCTCAGCTGCGGAGCCGGCAGGGCGTCATTTTTCTCAGCAGCAGATCAGATTCACGTCAATCTTTTCCCAGCACGGCGCTCTGTGCGTGGTTTTTCTTGTCTTTAGGCTGCCAGCTTCTCCTTTCACGGTCCCAGGAACTGGATGGGCACCACAGGGCAGAGTAGGAGTCTCTCCAGAGACTCCAGGTACTGGCAGAGAGAAGTCTTTGCTGTCCCTGAGACTTCAAACAACAGGAGGCAAGCTCTAGATCAAGCCCTTGGAGATTTCTTCTCAAGATGGAAGGCACACAAAGTCCAGTCTTTGCCCTCTTACTCTGGCAGAAGCAGCAACTGCAGGATAGCTCCACAAAGCGCAGTCACAGGTAGGCAAGCTCTTCTTCCTCATCTATTCAGCTCTTCTCCAGGCAGAGGTTCCTCTTGGTTCCAGAAGTGTTTCTAAAGTCTGTAGTTTTGGGTGCCCTTCTTATAACCAATTTTTCCTTTGAAGTAGGCCTACTTAAAAGTAAAGTCTCTGTGAAATCCTGCCTTGCCCAGGCCAAGCCCCAGACACTCACCAGGGGGTTGGAGACTGCATTGGGTGAGGGCAGGCACAGCCCTTTCAGGTGTGATTAGCCACTCCTCCCCTCCCTCCTAGCACAGATGGCTTATCAGGATATGCAGGCTACACCCCAGCTCCCTTTTTGTCACTGTCTAGTGTAAGGCGCAACCAGCCCAACTGTCAAACTGACCCAGACAGGGAATCCACAAACAAGGCAGAGTCACAGAAATGGTATAAGCAAGAAAATGCTCACTTTATAAAAGTGCCATTTTCAAACACACAATCTTAAAATCAACTTTACTAAAATATGTCTTTTTAAATTGTGAGCTCAGAGACCCCAAACTCCACATGTCCATCCACTCCCAAAGGGAATCTACACTTTAATCAGATTTAAAGGTAGCCCCCATGTTAACCTATGAGAGGGACAGGCCTTGCAACAGTTCAAAACAAATTTAACAATATTTCACTGTCAGGACATATAAACGACATTACTGTATGCCCTACCTTAACCATACACTGCACCCTGCCCTTGGGGCTACCTAGGGCCTACCTTAGGGGTGTCTGACATGTAAGAAAAGGGAAGGTTTAGGCCTGGCAAGTGGGTACACTTGCCAAGTCGAATTTATAGTTAAAACTGCAAACACAGACACTGCAGTGGCAGGTCTGAGACATGATTACAGAGCTACTTATGTGGGTGGCACAACCAGTGCTGCAGGCCCACTAGTAGCATTTGATTTACAGGCCCTGGCACCTCTAGTGCAACTTACTAGGGACTTATTAGTAAATCAAATATGCCAATCATGGATAAACCAATCAACATTACAATTTACACAGAGAGCATATGCACTTTATCACTGGTTAGCAGTGGTAAAGTGCTCAGAGTCAAAAAACCAACAGCAACAGGTCAGAAAAAATAGGAGGCAGGAGGCAAAAAGATTGGGGATGACCCTGCATAAGCAAAAAAGTCCAACAGTCATGCTTCCAGATGCAGATGCCACCAGCATTGCCATTGCAGACTGGGTGTACTGGTACAAACCCCCCCAAAAAACACACACAAACTCGACATGGCACACTGCCTGTCTGTCCTGTCCACTATACAATACATATACTATGGTTAAAACATCCCTCTGGCAGGCTTTACAGCCCTAAGGCAGGGTGCACCATAATATATGTGAGGGCATAGCTGCATGAGCAATATGCCTTCTCTGTGTCCTTGTCAAACCTTGGCTATAGTGAGTGAACGGATCAGACATTTTTTAATACATGTGCTGGACACTGATAAACACCAGTTTCCCAGCTGCATGATGGCCACTCTGAACCCTGGATTGTTTGGTATCAAACAACTCAGAATGATATATCCAAACTGGTACCAGTATTGGATGTATCCCTAAATGTACTCTGGGGTCACCTTAGAGATACCCCCTGCAAAAGCTAACTACTCTGGCATAGTTGCTGACTGGTTCTATCCAACCTGCCACCTCTAGACACTAAGGGGGTTATTACAACTTTGGAGGAGGTGTTAATCCGTCCCAAAAGTGACGGTAAAGTGACGGATATACCACCAGCCGTATTACGAGTACCATAGGATATAATGGACTCGGAATACGGCTGGTGGTATATCCGTCACTTTACCGTCACTTTTGGGACGGATTAACACCTCCTCCAAAGTTGTAATAACCCCCTAAATCTACAAACCTTGGAGGAGAGACCTGTCTCTCTGGTTTGTAGAACAATGCCTTTCCTGGGTGGAGGTGCTAACACCCACTCCCTCAGAAATGTGCACTGCACTAGCGACGAGCTTCAAAGTGCTTACCACCCTTGAAACTCGAACCCCAGGCATGCTGTTAGCAGCAGATGTCAACCCCTTTGCAAACCCCACTTTTTGTGGGAGCAAAGGCAGAAAACTACACAAAGGTTAGGAGGAGTGCCCCTACCTTGCCTGCACCACTCTTGAGATGTTGACTGCGAGATGGTCACTCCATTTAATTTTCCATCATCTTAGATAGAAGAGAAATAGCCAATCAGGGCTAGGGAAGTGACCCTTCCCACAAGAAGTGGTCACTATTGTGGGTGTAGCCACCTAAATGTAAGTGTCGACTTGGACACTTTCAGGTTCCCACTAAAATGCCCACTAAATTCAGTATTAAGTGGGCATCCCTAGACCTGGTAATCAAATTCAACAGACACAAAGAGGACTAGCACCAAGAAGATCCAAAGCATGACAACTGAGGACCTGCTGAATAAAGGAAAGGCGCCAAACCCTGCCTGCTGCACCTAGGACTTACAATCGCTGCTGTGGAGCTGCTGGACAACTGGAATGACCTCAAGAATGCCAGACGACCACCAGGCTTCACCAGTTACCCAGACTTACCTCCATAGTGGAAGAAACACTCTGCAGCAAAGAAACCAGCAACCCAGTGAGGGTCACATCACTGACTGGCCACTAACTCCTGAACCAGAAGCTGCAGCTAAACCTGACAAAACACCAACAATTGTGAAGACAATCCCTACAAGTGTGAAATGTTTGGTGGCACTGTGTCCTCCAGTGGTTAAACAGTACCAATGCCCTAGGTACTGATCAGCTGACATTGGACATCAGGAAAGCCAGCCTCCACGGGGAAAGCCAGCCTTCCCGGGGCTAAAATAGACCAGGAGGATGCCTCAGTTGAGGGACTTCAGGAACACTTTGGACCTTCCTCTAGAATGCCCCCGTTGTCCTGTAAACAACCCTTGAACTGACCTACCTCCACATCCGAAAGGCATCTTTTCGCACAGCTCCTGGCTCCCTGATTCGCTATGCACCCGGCCGCCCTGTGCCTTGCAACAAAGAACCTGCTGTGCCCTAAAGGTCCCTCACCCCTTGCAACCTCAATACTTCAAGGGGACCCCAAGGAACCCCCTCTAAACTTACCTGCACAGACCTTTTCCAAGTGATCCTCTGCAGTGGCTCTGCACCAACTCCAAAGATCTTTTACTGCCACTCCAGCCAGGACAGAGAGCAGCCTGAACTTCTCCAGTTGGCACATCGTGCCCACCGACGATCTCAACCAACTTGCAAATGAAAAACTTGGTAAAGACACTGTGTGATTTTATATATATTTTTAAAGGTGACTTTTCATTGATTCCTATGGTGAATAATTATGCAGAAAAAAACTATTGTTATTAAACTTCAAAAATCCATATCTCAAAAAGTACTTAACTAATTTTGAGAATCTTGGTCCTAGAAATTACATAATAATCTGAAATATTTTTATATATTGGTCTTGAGTTATTCCTTTGAAGGTGTGAGTTGCATGATTGATACTGTGAGTACAACAAATGCTCTGCACTTCTCCAAGATTGGCCTGACAACCTCAACCAAGCTACCTTAAAAGTTAGAACATTAGGTGATCCAGTTTTTACGTCTGTAAACCAATGTGTGATTGTCTGGACCCCTTGCACAGTGTGCTTAGCTTTGCACACTACATATTGGGTCAGCCTCCTACAATGTCTAAGAAACAGCACAGAGAGATTCAACAGGCCTGGGTAGGGTCACAAGTTTGTTATAGGATATAGGACACCGATTTCCAGTTTTAAACATCCAACAAAAAAGTATCCTACAGAAAGCCTTTTCATAAATTTTTTGACTACTTGATGATTCTGTATTAATTTTTCTTTTGACCATCACATCCTATAGGTGCCATGCTTCTTCATCTGATCTCATCCTGGTTCCCATAAACCAGAAGGGGCTCTACCATTTTCCAAGGAACACTTTCAATATTTATCCTAACAGGGTCTACAATGGGTTATAGTTATCACAATTACTATAAGTCAGGCCATAAAGAAACTGTAACTCATGTCCTCACCATGCACTGCTAATTAGCTCCCATATTACATAACACATGACATGTTCTATGACATTATTTATAACTTCACTGCAACACCTGAAATGTTGGATGTTATTGATGACCACACTGTGCATGGTGGGGCCATGTCTTACAGTAATTTAAGGGCACAAGTTATAATTACTTGACCTAACTATAACCGGTGTGTATCAGTGTTTTTGTTTATTCAAAATGGTATGTTTTAACTGACATTTTCACCTAACTATAATGTCCCCTTAACCTTAGTTTTCTTTCCATTGAATTTCTAATGTTTTCATGTAAAGTAGCATATTATTACAATTACCATCTATAATGTCGCCTTAGCCTTTTATCAGTGAATTTCTATGTTTTTTACCATAAAGTAAGATGCCCATCACCATGCTTAGCATGAGGTTGGGCATGTGACCTGATCATGCCCAACCCCTTACAATCGTGCATGAATGGTACGTCATGTAACAGTATAAAAAGCATCATTTTAGGCAAGGCAGACCTACTGTCATTGACAATGGCTTGAAAGGCCAACATAATTTATAGGGTCCTGGGTCTATTGATTTTATCAACGGGTCAGCACATCAATCAATCAATCAATCAAAAAATGTGTAGAGCGCGCTACTCACCCGTGAGGGTCTCAAGGCGTTTGGGGGGAGAATCAAAAGTGGGGGGTAGGGAGGGTCACGGATCGAACAACCATGTCTTGAGGTTCTTTCTGAAGAGCAGGAGGTCTTTGGTTTTGCAAAGGTTAGTGTGGAGGGAGTTCCAGGTTTTGGGGGTGAGGTAGGAGAAGGACCTGCCTCCTGTGGTGGTGTGTTGGATGCGGGGGACTGTGGCTAGGGTGAGGTCGGCTGATCGGAGGTTGCATGTGGGAGTATGGAAGTTCACTCTTTCATTGAGGTAGGTTGGGCTGGTGTTGTGGAGGGATTTGTGTGTGTGGATGAGGATCTTGAATGTGATTCTCTTGACTATGGGGAGCCAGTGAAGGGATTTGAGGTGTGGTGAGAATCGTTCATGGCGGGGGAGGCCAAGGACGAGGCGTGCAGCTGTGTTCTGGATTCTCTGGAGTTTACATTTAAGTTTGAGTGTGGTGCCGGCGTAGAGGGTGTTACCGTAGTCCAGTCTGCTGCTGATGAGTGCGTGGGTGACTGTCTTCCTGGTTTCTGGGGGAATCCATTTGAAGGATTTTTTTATAGTGCGGAGTGTGTGGAAGCAGGAGGAGGTTAGAGCATTGATTTGCTGTGTCATGGAGAGGGAGGGGTCCAGGATGATGCTGAGGTTGCATGCGTGGTTTGCGGGGGTGGGTGCGGGGCCTAGGGCGGTGGGCCACCAGGAGTCTCCCATGTGGTTTTGTTGAGGCCAAAGATGATGATCTTGGTTTTGTTTGAGTTGAGCTTGAGGTGGTTAGTGGTCATCCAGTTGGCGGTGTCGAGGAGAGCAGCGTGTAGGTTGCTTTTGGCGGTGGTGGGGTTGCGGGTGAGGGAGAGGATGAGTTGGGTGTCATCTGCATAGGAGAGGATAGTGATTCCGTGTGCTCGGAGGATGTTGGCTAGGGGGGTCATGTAGATGTTGAAGAGTGTGGGGCTGAGGGAGGACCCTTGGGGGACTCCGCAGGTGATCTTGGTAGTGTTGGAGTGGAAGGGTGGAAGGCAGACTCTCTTGGTCCGGTCAGTGAGGAAGGAGGTGAGCCAGTCTAAGGCTTTGTGGCGAATTCCTATGTTGTGGAGACGTGTGCGGAGTGTGTGGTGGCAGATGGTGTCAAAGGCTGCGGAGAGGTCTAGGAGGATGAGTGCGACGGTCTTGCCTTTGTCGACTTTGGTCCTGATGTCGTCAGTGCATGCGATGAGGGCGGTTTCCGTGCTGTGGTTCTTGCGGAACCCAGATTGTGAGGGGTCAAGAGTGTTGTTTGCTTCGAGGAAGTGGGATAGGTGGGCGTTGACTAATTTCTCTCCAACCTTGGCGGGGAAAGGGAGGAGGGAGATGAGGCGGTAGTTGGAGAGGATCTCCGGGTCGGCTTGTTTTTTTTTAGGAGAGCAGTGATTTCAGTGTGCTTCCAGGGGTCTGGGTAGGTGGCGGAGTCAAAAGAGGAGTTGATTATGTTGTAGAGTATGGGGGCAATGGTTGGTCTGGCTTTGTTGTAGATGCAATGTGGGCAGGGGTCGGCGGGGGATCCGGAGTGGATGGAGTTCATGTTTTTTTTCGGTTTCTTCGTGTGTGGTGGGGGTCCAGGTGGAGAGTGTGGTGGGGGGGTCAAGAGTGAGGGTTGGGTTGGATGAGTGAGGGGTGTGTGTGGTGGATGTGTGTGGTATGAAGCTGTTGTGGATGTCCAGGATTTTGTGGAGGAAGTGGTTGGAAAAGGCGTCACATAGGGGCTGTGTGTGTGCAGGGTCTATGTTGCTGGCTTTGGGTTTGGCAAGTTCATTAATTATGGTGAAGAGTTCTTTGCTGTTTTGAGAGTTATTGTCCAGGCGTGTCTTGTAGTGATCTCTTTTGGCGGTGCGTATGAGTTGGTGATGGGTGCAAATGGTGGTTTTGAGGGTAGAGAAGATGGTTTGTGGAAGGTTCTAGTCGCCATATTTTTTCATTTGGCGGCATTTGCGCTTGGAGTCTTGGAGTTCAGGGGTGAACCATGAGGTGTTCTTGATGTTGCGGGTGGCAATGTGTTTTCTGAGGGGGGCTAGTGTGTATGCGTGGGGGGGGTTATGGGCCAGTTGGGAGTTTAGTCGTTCTATGGGGATCTTGTCCCACATGCGGTAGGGTGTGGTGTGTGGATGGTAGTGTGTGGGGGGTTTGGTGAAGGAGAAGTGGAAGCAGTGGTGGTCAGTCCAGAGGAGTTCGGTGGTGTGGGTGTAGGCTATGTGTTTGTTTGTGGTGAAAATTGCGTCAAGCGTGTGTCCTGCTGAGTGGGTGGGTGCGGTGACCAGTTGTTTGAGTCCGAGGTTGGTGAGGTTGTCTATGAGGGAGGTAGAGCTGTGGTCTTGAGGGTTTTCTAAGTGAAAGTTGAAATCACCGAGGAGGATGTAGTCTGTGGAGGTGAGGGCGTGCGAGCTGATGCTGTCGGCGATGGTGTCGCAGAAGGCGGGGCGTGGTCCTGGTAGTCTGTAGATTAGTGTACCTCTGAGGGTGGAGTTGCTGTTAATGTGGATTAGGAAGTGCATGTGTTCTGTGTTGTCGATAGTGTCTTGGGAGCTGGTGGGGACTTTGATGGTGTCTCTGTGTAGGATGGTGATGCCGCCACCTGGCCTGTTGAGGCAGTCTTTGCGTTGGAGTTTGTATCCCTTGGGGGTGGCGATGGCTATGTCGGGTTCTGAGGAGGGGTTGGTCCAGGTTTCCGTGAGGAAGACGATGTCAGTTGAGTGTGATGTGATGAGGTCCCAGAGTTCTACGGCATGTTTGTGAAGGGAGCGGGTGTTGAGGAGCAGGCAGTTGAGGTGGTTGTGGTGGGTGGCGTTGGTGTGGTGCATGAGGGTGTTGTTGCGGGGTGTGTTCTGGTTGTGGGCTGGTGTGCGCATACATAAAGCATATAACATATATAAAACAAAAATAATGGCTTTGTCAAAAGGTCAGGAATAACTGTATTCAAATATTTATTTCATGGAGTCACACATTGCAATTTTTAATTATAGTGATTGCCTCAAGTTATTTTTAATAAAGCATTTAAAAATAAATAAATCTTGGAGTCTTATTTGTAACATTTTTCCGGCCACAAATTGCAGTCATAGAACCAACCATAAGGAGGCACTGCACTCCATCCAGCTGAAGAGCACACAGCTCCAGCTCAGAGTCCCTTCAAAAATATGGTAAACTCTCGGGGGTCATGGATTCCATGACTCAGGACACTAAGGTGGTCATTATGAACATGGTGGTAAACACTGGCCCGCTTGCGGTGGCGGTAGCTCCCACCAACAGGCTGGAGATCCAGACCGCCAAATAATGAAGCATATGAAAAACAAGTAGCAGTCCATCCTCATACCGCCATCTTTGTAGTTCCGACGAGGATGGAGGAGGCTGCCCACAGACCGGCAGAAAGGACCTACCCACCCACCAAATAATGAAACCCCAGACTGCCAGCAGTTCCGGGGCAGAAACCACCACCAAGCAAAGCATGGCGGAAACAAAAAAAATATAAAAGGAAACACTCACCGAAGGCACACAGAAAACGCTGATGCAGACATGGAGCGAGAGTTGGAAAGAATGCTAGTGCTGCTCCTTGCCATATTCCTCCAAGACCGTGCCCGACGACAAAGACAACGACGGTATGTAATGCAGCCTAGCACACATGGGAAGTAAGAGCACACCTGCAATGCACACCCAACCCCTCCCACATCCCAAGCCATACATACCAAAACAAGATGCACTTACCAGACACAAGCCAACAAAGACCAGCATCAAAGTACACACATGTGCACACCACACCCCCACAGTGAAATGCTGAACTATATTGTGCCAACAGCACTACTGGCACTGAAATTGTATATACATGTCCAAATAAGGCCATTGGCCAGTCCCTTTGAAAATCCCTGAAGGGCCAATATAGGCCAAACTTGACTCCCACGCATGCAAAGGGTACTCCACTAGGAAAGGGGCATCAATGGGGCAGCCAGGCACCTCAGGGAACACTGGGTGGTGGGGTGGGGACTTATGTCTGGAAGTGGGGGGGGGCACTTGGGCTTAGTTTTGGGAGGTGGATGGGGTTTGGCCTTGCCTTTGGAAGGAGGGGGAGTGGGCTTGGACCGGGGGTGGCAGAGGGACCTGGGGCAACACGGGGCCTCTTTCTCCATGGGGAAGGTGCACGGGAATGGGAATGGTGGACTGGGGTGGACTTGGACGAGGAAGAAGTGGACTGGGCAAGGGCATGGACACTTTTAGCGACAAGATGGGGTGGGCCAGTGGGTTGAAACAGGTCAACACATGATAGGAAAAGCTTCTTAGGTGCAGTGGGAGGGGATTTGGAGGCAGGTCTGGGAGTGGAGGTTGAGGAAGTGCTTGTATCAGGTGTAGGTGTGCCGGAAGTGGATGCAAGTGCCTGTAAAGTATGCTTATGTGTAGTGGATGTGTGTGGTATGGATGTGTGCTAATGTTTGAGTATTTTGAGAGGAGGGGGGTGGACACAGTGGGACAAGACAGGCTGCCAGTGTACATGGATGTTGTCTGGGTGTCTGCAGGTCTGGTGACTGTGCTGAAAGTGTCTGTCAATGTAGTCGTGGTGAGTGCAGGTGTGATGTCTGGGGTGCATGTCTGGATGTCAGATGTTGTGGTGACTTCATGAATGGGGCAGCAGCAGTGACTGAGGGTGCTGCGTGTGGGTGTGCATGCTGAAATGACAGACAGGGTGGCGTGGGAGGTTGACACACTGGGGGAAGTGGATGTTGTCGTGTGTGCTTTTGTATGTTGGGTGCGTGCATGATTGTGGTGGGAAGTGTGGTGCTTGTGTTGTTCAGTGGTCTTCTTGTGTGTTGATCTGTGTGCATGGCTATCTGTATGTGTGCTTGGGATGGGGGAAGGGAGTGGGGTGCTAGAAGGGGTAGAGGTGGTGGGAGGGGGAACGGAAAGACCAGGGACACTGGCTGTCATTAAAGAGGAGGCCAGAGCCTGAAAAGATCTCTGTAAGCCAGACATGGCATTGTGAATGCCTTCCAGGTATGCATTGCTGCATCTGGGATGCTAGCCCTTAGATGGCATTCACAATGGTTGTCTGCCCTACAGAGATGGTTCTCAGGAGGTCAATAGCCTCCTCTGTGGGGGCAGCAGGGCTGACTAGGGCAGGGGATGAGGTGCCTGGGGCGAAGGAGACACCCACCCTCCTGGGTGAGCAGGCACGGGCAACTCAGTGAGGAGCAACTGGGAGAGCAGTGATCTATGGGGGGTGGCAGAAGATGGCAGAGAATGGGTGGGCCCAGCAGGGTCCACCACCACCAGGGAGCTGCCGTCGGAGGGAGTATCAGAGTCACTACTTCCAGTGGTAGTTGCCTCTCCCATGGTACTCCCCTCGCCCTCCAACCCACTGTTCCCCTTGACATCGCTTGACTCTGCCTCCTTGGAACCGTGGGCTGCTGCATCTCCACTCGCCGGTGCCTCAGCTCCCTCACCAGATGATGCTAATGTACAGAAAGGACACAAGATCACAGGGGTGGGGAAACATATAAAATCCTGAATATATGTACATTTTGGCTCACACACACTCCCATCTAGGTCACGTATGTACCCTCAGCACAGACAACATGCGTAATGAATGTGCCACTGACTAGTGGTCATGACCCCAGAATACACCACATTACCCTCATGAAACACTGTGTGGAGTAAACCCTAGACACCATTCCCAGCCAATGCACTTACAAGTCCATAAGGCCACACTGAATACCAGATGACAGAAAGTGTAACCCTCATAGGCCTGTAGAGTCTGCCAAAACTAGCCCTTCCATCATCCCAAGAATTTGGAGGGGGCAGGACTGCAGGAACACACCTGTCTAAGTGCCTGGTACTACAATGCATACATACCACAGCACCCAAATACATCCATCAATGAGGTATCACAACAGTGTTGCTATTCACCCCCTTGTGGCTGAAGTGCTGCCTTCAAGCGCCCATCCAGATCCAGATGGGCTACTGCCAGAATGCAGGGCATTAGGGGGGACAGGGTCCGACGAGCACCCCTTCCTCATTGGGATGCCTTCCTCAGCTGGTCCTCTACGGTCTTCCTGCCCCAGCGCGTTAGGTCCTCCCACCGCTTCCTACAATGGGTGCTCTGCCGGTTGTAGACCCCCAGGGTCCACACCTCCTTGGCAATGGCTTGCCACAGGCCTTTTTTTGATGGGCGCTGACTCGCATGGGACACACAGAGCAAATAAACAGACGTCAGTATGTATGCCCTGAATACAAATGCCATGTCGTTCCATATGGAACGGCCATTGTTGACATGCATGTTTTTAACTCACAGGCAGAAAGTGCCAGACAATCTATGGCTGGGAAGTCACACATCGAACCCACATGCATACAGGCATCTGCCACAATCACACACATCTAAGGATGACAGATGGCAACTCACCTGCTCCTCCTGTAGCCCATACAAATTTGCATACAGGGGTAGGAACCCATCCACCAGCTTCTCCAGCCCCTGAGCGGTGAAGGCCATGGTCCGTTCCCCTGTAACACGTGCCATCTCAGGAACCAGAGTCAGGATGCAGCAGCACATGCAGTGGAATACTACTCTTCACAGGAATCAGGAGTCAAGTGTCAAGGGTCTGACAAAATGGCATAGGTACCGCTGCAGTGTGCTCTGTCACCGACGCAGCGATTGTGATTGGCCCATGTTCCCCATTGACAATCATGTAATCCAATGATCAGGTGCACGGCAGTGAACACCGCCTTCCGCCATGATGACTAACACCAGCGGAATGAGGTCACTTCCACTCTATCATACCTCGATGGCAGGAGGCTGCCATTTTGCTACCACCACGTCTCCATAGCATGGTCATGGACCTCATCCAGGGCCCCAATCGCTCTCCCCTTCATCGCTTACTAACATGATTCTATATTCCTCACATGTACCTATCTTTGGAAGTGTGTCCACACTGTGATGCCATTATGACAGAGTTAACTCAGCACACACTTGCCTGAGGGTGTACCTTATACTTTCCATTTGTGTGTGTTACCTACGCATTTTAAAAAATACAGTGACATCATGTGATGCAAGTGTTAGTTGACATTCAGAATGTGTTCTTTCCTACCCCATATATACAGACCCATGTGGTGAGGGAGGGCCCCATCTGTATACAGACCCCTGGTAGATCTGGAAACTATGGAGGAACTTCACATCATTATCACATACTGACTGAATAGGGCTACAATCCATGACCTCTGTGTATTAATGGATCCTGTTCTGAAACCGGCAAATCGAAATCAGCATGCCGTCCCTACAACTGTGCAAGTACTATCTGTGCTCCATTTTTTGGCTTCAGGGTCATTTCAGGTGACAGTGGGCATGGGTGCAGTGTCTCACAGTCAATGTTCAGCCAAATCCTGTCTAAATTCCTGGATTTCTACGTTCAACACGAGCAAACATATGTCCTGTTTCCCCAAAGGGCTGAACTTCCTCCCATCAAATCTGGATTTTATGCCTTTCCTAATATCCCCCATGTGATAGGTGCCATTGATAGAACCCACAGAGCTCTCACACCCCCAAGAGTGAATGAACAGGTTTATAGGAATCATAAGAACTATCACTCCATGAATGTGCAATTGGTATGTACTGATCAGTACACATCACATATCAATGTCAGGTTCCCAGGCTCAGTCCATGATTCATTTGTCCTGAGAAACAGCAGTGTGCTACACATTATGGGACAGCTACAAGGGGATAGAGGTTATCTCATAGGTGAGTGTGTATGACACTTGGTCAGTACATAGCTAACAGCCAGGCTGTATGCATGTAAAGTCAGTTTATTCAAGTTTGTTCAAGTCCTCTTTCACTCACTTTTGCAGGTGATTCTAACTACCCAAAATTGCAATGGCTCCTGACACCTGTATTGAATCCCTGGACAGATGCAGAGAGGGATTATAATGAGGCCCATGGACGTACTAGGAGGGTGATTGAGTGCACTATCGGTCTCCTGAATGCTAGACTTTGTTGCCTCCATCTCTCTGGGGGATACCTGTGCTATGTCCCTGACAGGTGTGTAAATAGTGGTGGCTTGCTGCATGCTGCACAACTTGGCTGTGAGGAAAGCTATCTCACTTCTGGAAGTGGGGGGTGCTGTCCAATGAGCTCTGCAACCTCAGGGAGGGATGAGAGTGATGATGATGAAGAGTGGGAGATCTCAACTGCAGGACCCAGACAATCCACCTACACTTCCAGTAACTCTAAGGTACTGTTCAATGATGCTGATGTATTCACTGCATACTTACAGTCTGACTTATGTAATAAGTACTGTGGTGTCTATTGTCACTGACAATGCTAAATGATGACTGAAGTGGCATGTGCCAGGGAACCCAATATTACGTACAGTGTGACACGCTTCAGACACCACAGTCCGTTGGATCCCCTCCTGCAATAATGGTGTGAATATATTAACTGACTAATGTACACACAATCACAATTCATATCTCATATTGACAAGGGACATACGATTTGAATTCATAGGTGTATTTATTGAATGGCAAAATATACATAAGTGTTAGGACAGTGAAAGGGAGTTACCCATGGTGCAAATACATACTCAGGTACATATGCTCAGCTGTTGGTAGCACTGGGTTTTGTCCCATGTCGCCATTGGAAGGTGGTATGATGGTAGAGGTATGTCAACAAGGTAGCTCAGTGGCACACAAGGGAGACAGTTCAGGACAGAGTCACTTCCTGGCGCTGGGATTGGTCTTGGGTGGTGTTTCAGTGGCATATCTAGGTCTGAGGGCACATTTGCGAAGGTGCAGCTGGGCTGCAGGGTTAGGGGTGCTGGTTTCCTGTGTGTCCTCTGGCAGTGCCACCAGTCCAGTAGCTGCTGCAGATGTAGATGGCAAGACAGTGTCCTGGCTAGTGGTCGGGGCTTGCAGGTGGGTGGACGACTGGCTGTTGTACTGGTGCTGCAGCACCCCTGCAATGGAGGCCATGGTGGCATTGAGTTGTTTCCATTGCTTCATGGCCTCCTGGTGGTGTGCTATCTGCAGCCTTTGATTCTGCTCCAGGGTGGCCAGGAACTGGCCTATTCTGTTCTGGGTATGGTGGTTTGCTCCCGGGACCTCCGATATCACCTCCTGGGCTTCTGCATCCATCCTTTGGCCATTCCCTTGGGCCAGTGATGCCCTCCCACTGGCCCTAGCCCCCTGTGCCTGTGTCCCCTACACAGGTCTGGCAGTCCCACTTGCAGTTGGCCCTTCATCATCCTGTCTGTTGGTGGGTGGAGGCTCTGGCCTCTGTACATGTGGATCGCCAGTCTGTGGCCGGGAGGCCCTGGTGTGGGGTCATTTGGCCAGAGCGGATGATGGTGGCTGGGTGGTAGGGATGTCAGTGGTATTCTGGGAGGGGCTTCTGGAGGGTGACAGTCCAGGATTGTGTGATGGGCCAGGGAGTTCCTCTATTTCCAAACATCCCTCTATACTCTCCTGAGTGGGGCCTCTGTCTTCAGGTGGAGGGCTGGCACTCCTGGACGTCTCCTTTCGGGTGGCATATGTGGTGGTGCCTGTGTGTGGGGGAATAGACAGGTGGGTGTCAGGTGCTTTATTGGCAATTGCTGCACTGCTCTGCACTATGTGATAGTTATATTCCCCTGTCATGGCATGCCAGGTCCCTTCATGTACATTTAGTTACATTTTATGTGGTGGTGGAGCTGCATGTGGGTGTTGTAGGGCCACTAAAATTCTATGCAGGGGTAGGTGACTGTTGACAGGGGGCTGGATGTAGGACTGTTTTTGGGATTGTGGGCATGCAGTGAACTGAGGTGTGGGTGTTGTGGACTGGGTAGGGGATGGGGTCCTGGTGATAGTAAGAGGGGTGGTATGATACATGCATTATAGGTGGAGTGACTGTTAAGGAATTGTAGTTGACTTACCCGAGTCCAGTCCTCCAGTGAGTCCGGTGAGGCCCTCCGGGTGCAGAATAGCCAGGACCTTCTCCTCCCATTCGGTGTATTCGGGAGTAGTAGGTGGGGGACCACCACCTCTCTTATGTACAGCGATGTTATGCCTGGATGCCATTGATTGAACCATCCCGCTCAGGTCGTTCCATCTCTTCCATATGTCATCCCTTGTGCGTGGATGGTTTCCCACTGCATTCACCTTGTTGGCTACCTGCTGCCATAGCTCCATCTTTCTGGCCATGGGTGTCTGCTGCACCTGTGCGCTAAATAGTTGTGGCTCAACCCTGAGTATTTCTTCCAGATGGTCCTTAGCTCCCTGTCTGTGAAGAGGGGTGCTTAAGGGATGCCATGGTGTGTGTTTTGGATGGTGTGTTTTAGGTGTATTGGTGAGGGTGCTGTTGTATGGTTGTGTGAGTGGCTTGTGATGGTGTTTGGGGTATGTATGTGTTTTGGTGGTGTATTTGTATGTGTGACTCGTGTGATGTTGGGATCAGTGTATGCGTGTTCTGTTGTCAATCTCAGTCGTGCTATTGGCAATGCAAAGGATTATGGGGTGTGTATGTGAGTGTTTTATATTGTTGTGGATGTGTGTCAGGTGTGTGGGTTTCAGACTTGCCAATGTGCGCATTTGTTGTAGGTGGGTCCCATTCCTGGCCGTGGCGGTCCGTACCGACAATGGTCGTTCGTCATTCACTATCCACCATGCTGATTTGTGCATCATTATTTGATGGGCGGAGGATTTGTCTGCATGGAGGTGGTGGGGTGGGGAGTACTGCCTTTCTGCCGACGTAGGCCCTGGCGGTGGGTAGAGGTTGCAGGATTTTTTAAGGTTTAACTTTTTGGCATCATTATTCGGCGGTGTGCAGTCCACCCCCACTGGCGGGCTTCTGTTCATCGTCGCCATAATGAGGGCCTAACTGTTTTTTTAATGTATTTTTATTGATTTTCATCATTACTTCAAACATACAAACTGTTGTTAAATGTCCCCTTCTGTATCTCCCTTCATGCTGTACATTCTCTGTTACAACAGCTTAGTGCATGCGGTTCCCCCTAGATTAGTGTCCTGTTTTACTCCTCTTGGAAACGGCCTTTCTGCAGGGTCACCCCCAAACTTTTTGCCTTCTCTTTTTCAGACCTCATTTTTGCTGGCTTTAGGACTCTGCGCACTTTACACTGCTAATCAGTGCTAAAGTGAATATACTCTCTCCTTAAAACATGTAGACCTCCTTGTACAAGCTGTCCTTGTCTTGAACTACAAGCCAGTATATAATATCAAAAGATAATTTTAAAACTTTTTACGATCTGTGGAAATTTGCAAAATGTGCAAAAATTTCGAAATCTGCATGAACTAAGAAATCTGCTGGGAATTTCAAAATCCTTATATTTATAATTATGTGAAGTTGCTGAGAAGTTCATGCAAAAAAAAAAAAAAAAATTATTATTGTTTACATGCTTTATTAAAAAAAATAAAAGTATAAATATAGCAAACGTACCAAATATAAAATGTTCCTTATTAAGAAGTCATATCTGCTGACATGATCCTTATGTATCAAAGAATGGGTTACCACCAGTATCCATGCAGTCCCTACAATCCAAACCAAGTTGGAAAGTAGAACCAACAGCTGCCAACACATGTTTCTTCTTTATAAAAGACTTCTTCAGGGCTCTAAACTTCCGTTCTTAATGATGCACCCAATTATAATTCCACATGAGTAGGATCAACTTTAAGAGGAATAACTAGACCTCCAAAGCAAAATGTGGTCAAATGATAGTGAACATATGTCCACATGGCATCCAAATTGGCGTTTGTTTTCACTGGATCCCCAAGTTGATGTGAATACCACCACAGAGGTATGAAAACCCTTATCAAGGGATCGTGTTGTTTTTTAATCCATTCCTTCAAGTCAATCTGCATGAATATTTTTGATGCTATACGTGACAAAGCCAGAACTTGACATGGACATATGGTCCAATATCATTAAATTACATTATGCTTTGGGGGTCTGTGGTTATTCTCCTGTAAGTTGGTCCAACTCATATTGTAGGAAAGTCTTCCTTTTTGCCATGGTCAGCCCCAATACTTTTTGGACAGATACTAGTGGTTAATGACTCTTGGCTGTGCCCTGGGTACTGCTTACCAGTTCCAAGGCCAGTGCTCTGTGTAAAGTGGATATACAAATTAGGCAAATTATAATTGGCAATATTAACCTACCTATAAGTCCCTAGTATATGGTAGGGCATGTAGGTTTCGGGACCCCAGCATATGTAGTGCACCCATAGGTTCACTGCTGAGGTGCCCAGTGTCATTTTAAAGGCAGTCTTGCCTTGCTGGCTGCTTTTAAAGTAAAGTTATATGCAAATTCAACTCTGGAATTCAAAATACTTCCAAAGTCTTAAACTACCTTATTTTTACATATAAGTCACCTATAAGGTGTGCCCTATGTGCCCCTAGGATTGGGTACCATGTAACTATAAGCAGGGTCCCAATAAATATAGTATTATAAGCCCAGGTGCTGTAAAACAGCCGAATTCATTTTTCCCTCATTAAAGTGTATGGTCTCCATAGGCTAGAATGGGGAGACTTTATTTTAATTTATAAAGTCCCCTTAAGTGGCAGGTACCTCAGGTTTGGTATCAAATAAAGTCTTTTAAAAAATCCCACAACTTACAATTGTTGGATTTAATATAACTTGTTTAGGTAAAGAGTTTTAAACTTTACCTAAAAAGTTACCAACTTCAGCCCTGTAGTGCTTTGCTCTGATTGGCCAGCCTCTGGCAGCCTGGCCAGGCTGCCTTGATGAGGTGTGAAGTAGCTTGGGCTAAACACAAAGAGATGTGCCTTGGGGAGGGGATCTGCCCTCAATAGATGTGGAAGCAGATGTGGAAGCAGAAAGAGGGCTGCCAAACTGGTCTTCAAAGGCAGGGTGAGACATTTGGAGCATCCCACCACCTCCCTCACATCCTGCAAACCCAGACAATTAGGTGCCCCCTTGATTAGATTAGGAGAGGGCAGGAGAGGGGTGTGTTTAGGATTTCTAGCCACACCAGTGGGTGGGCTCAGGCAGATGTAACCTCCAAAAATCATTTTCAGCCATGATGGGTTTTTGAGGAATGTTGCTCCCTGGGACTGATTCTTGCCATACTTCCCAGGAAGTGTTCATCACAGGGGGGAGGACCCAGCACTTGATAGGAGAACCAGGACCACCCCCCCTGTTTTTCACCCAGGAGCAAGGATAAAACTAGTAGACCTGCACCCACACCTCAGATCCCTACAATGAAGAACTACAGGAGAACAAAGACTGCCCTGGACACTACACTCTGGTGGGCTTCACCACAAGAAGGACTTTGCCTGGCTTCCACTAGTTCAAGGAGGGATTTCCTGTTTGCTACAGGTGAAAAATTGCTAACCAGAGTCCCCTGCACCAACTCCTGAAGAAACTGATCAGCTAACCACTGTCCAGTGGCCAATTTGGAGTTTCCACCAGGTGCATTCTCGGAGTTCGCAGTTTGGAGAACATTTTGTAAAAAGCTCCATAAGTGATCGATCCACCGAGGCAACTCTAGCTGGCTTGCCTCAACTGCGACCCGGCCTGACTTGCAGGTTCATCCTGCTGAAGAAAATCTCAGAAAAAGTGACTTAGGGCTAGATGTAGCATGGCTTTTGCGCCTCGCAACCAGCTAAAATCGCTGTTTGCAAGGCTCAAAAGCCACATCGTGATGCCCATTCCCATTTTGCGAGTCGGTAGCCTGGTTACCGACTCGTAAAATGAGAATGCAAGTCGCAAATAGGAAGGGGTGTTCCCCTTCCTATTTGCGAGTCGCATCGCGATGCAGAATTGCTTTGTGACCGCGAACGCGGTTGCAAAGCAATTCGCAGTTACCACCAGTGTCACACTGGTGGTAACCTATTCACAAAGGGGAAGGGGTCCCCAGGGGACCCCTTCCCCTTTGTGAATGGCAATGAAAACATTTTTTCAGAGCAGGCAGACCAGAGCAGGAGGGAGCTGCATCCCACTTGGCCCTGGAGGGTGAAATAACGGAGTCCGAAGGCACCAGTGGGACAGAGGGCGAGGGGAGCTCCACGATAGGGACAGGAGCAGACACCAAGGACAGTGACTCTTCCTCTGATGGGAGCTCCCTTGTGGTGGCCGGCACCTCTGTGCCCACTGCATCAACAGGTACAGCCGCCACCCTCCCCTACCAGCACTGCCCTCCCAGAAGCCCCTCATCGAGTTTCCTGTGCCCTCTCACCCAGGAGGGTGGGCATCTCCTTCGCCCCAGGCACCTCATGCCCTGCCCCAGTCAGCCCTGCTGCCCTCAGTGAGGAGGCTATTGACCTCCTGAGATCCCTCACTGTTTGGCAATCAACCATTTTGAATGCCATCAAGGGTGTTGAGAGGCATTTGCAGCAAACAAATAAATACCTGGAGGGCATTCATTCTGGCGTGGCGGCCCAACAGAGAGCATTTCAGGCTCTGGCCTCAGCACTGATGGCAGCCATTGTCCCTGTGTCCAGCCTTCCCCCTCCAACTTCCTCCACCCAGACCTAATCCCCTGTACCTCAGCCTATCCCATGCACACCATCAGACCAACATGCACACTCATTAACACACAAGAGTGGACATGGCAAACATAAGCACCACACATCCCAAAGGCACTCAAACAAGCACCATTCCCATGCGGACACACCAAGATCCACTGCCTCCACTGTATCCCCCTCCTCCACATCCTCCTCCTCCCTCCCTGTCTTGTCTCCACTCACACCTGCATGCACTACATCTTCATCCACTACATCCATCATCAGCACGCCCATCACCACACACCGCTCCCGTGCAATCACCCGCTCCACTACCATTCACACATCCCCTGTGTCCTCCCCCAGTGTGTCTGTGAGCCCTCCTCCCAAAGTACACAAACATAGGCACACACCCACCCAACAGCCATCCACCTCACAACAGCCTCCGGTCCATGCACCTTCACCCAAATTCAGCAGATGTACACCTCCTATAACCACTACCTCTTCCTCCACTCCCAAACCCCCTCCACCTTCCTGTCCCAGTGTGTCTAATAAACTCACAAGCTTTGACCTCTTCCCTACACCTCCCCCCCATCCTTCCCCTAGGGCCAGGCTGTCCAGGTCCCAGCCCAGCACTTCAGCCACCAAATCATCCAGCACAGTGGTCTCAGCAAGTCCGGTCATATCGCGGGCGGCACCCATCAGGGCTGCCAGTGTGCCACCTAGTGAGGCCCAGTAGCAGGCCATTCCACCACCTGCCAAGGTGAAGAAGGTGCCCACATGCCGGAGGGAGAAGCTGCACCTACCACCAAGCAAGGGCTCCTCCAAGCCAAAAGGGGACAGTGACAAGGGACCAGCAGCGACATCAAAGGTAGGGAAGGGACAGAAGTCGAAGTGCAGGTCAGGACAGGGCACGGAGGCTATGGCTGAGGGACCAGAGTCACCCCTTCTGTCAACCACAACATCAACCTGTACGGTGGTGGACACTCCCACCTGCACCGCCACCTGCACCACCACTGCACCGCCACCTGCACCACCACCTGCACGTCTGCTGCCTCAGCAGCAGTCCCCAGCATCAGCCCCAGTGGGCAGCCGTCCGAGGCTGCAGGAGACGCCTTGCTGTGTCCCTCAACATGTGAAGATACATATTTGTATATACTGTATATACTGATATTTGAATTTGGCCCATCTGCTATTTCAATGATTGCACTTCATTTAATTTTGTCCTTGCATTCTTCCAGGGGTTGACGGGGTGTATATGTAATGTTGCTGCATGTATTTGTGTGTATGGTGTTGTGGGTGAGGGTGGGGGTGTTGCGTGTTGCGTGTGTGCATCACACTCTTTTCCCTCCCCCCTACCCTGTGTGCTAGGTGCAGTACTCACTGTGGTCGTCGCCGTCGTCTTTGCTGCTCCTGATACAAGAGGATATAGACCAGCATCCGCAGGACCTGTAACTCTGGCTCCATGGTGTCCTGGTTGTTCGTAAGGTTTCGAAAGCTGAGTGGTTTCCATTCCAAGTACTGTTTCCGCCATGCTTTTGATGGCATTGCTACCTCCCCGGAAAAGGTGGCGGATAGGCGTGTTGTTATACAGTGGGCGGAACCTTGTCTTCCGCCTGCCTGTTGACGGTTACCGCCGGAGTGTTTGTTTCTACCACCGTGGTGGTCGAAGTGTTAAAGTGGCTGTCTATGTTGGTGGTTTCCACCATGGTTATGATTCCATTTTTTTACAGCTGGCCTGTTGGCGGTATTACCGCTGCTTTCACACCGACCGCCAGAGTTGTAAGGAGGGTCTAAATATTTAAAAATTCATGTCTCCGGTTCCCTTTGTCCTATTTTATTAGTTTTGGTGTCCATTTAGAGCTAAACAATATTTCCTGTTTTTATAAATTGGTTTTGGATTTTTAAACTGTATCCTGTGTTTTATTTAATTAATTTTTTGTGACATTTGAATGGCTTTATGCTTTGTCTCCAAAGTAAAGTCTTGTGGCTCGTTGCCAAGCTACCAAGGGCTGAGCGAGGTTTAATTTATTGAGATGGAACTGGACCTAAGTGGAGGTTAGTGGACTGTTGCTAAGTGTAGGTTCTTACCTGCCCTTACCAGTAACCCATTTTCCAACACATATGGGATCATAAGTTACAAGGACAATAATGTAACTTATTGTAGGAAGTAAATAACAGAGTGCAGTGACAACCTTTATATGCATTTATTTATTTAAGCAGCATTTTATAGCACGAACATCACCAATAGACATTAGAACATTGAGGGGGTCATTCCGACCCTGGCAGGCGGCGGAAGCCGCCCGCCTGGCGGGAACCGCCAAAAGACCGTACCGCGGTCAAATGACCGCGGCGGTCATTCTGACTTTCCCGCTGGGCCGGCGGGCGACCGCCAGAAGGCCGCCCGCCGGCCCAGCGGGAAAGCCCCTTCAACAATGAAGCCGGCTCCGAATGGAGCCGGCTGATTTGAAGGGGTGCGACGGGTGCAGTGGCACCCGTCGCGATTTTCAGTGTCTGCACAGCAGACATTGAAAATCTTTATGGGGCCCTGTTAGGGGGCCCCTGCACTGCCCATGCCTGTGGCATGGACAGAGCAGGGGCCCCCAGGGGCCCCACGACACCCGTTCCCGCCATCCTGTTCCTGGCGGTATTTACCGCCATGACCATGATGGCGGGAAGGGGGTCGTAATCCCCATGGCGGTGCTGTAAGCAGCGCCGCCATGGCGGATTCCTTGGGCCAGGGGTAAACCGGCAGGAAAACGCCGGTTGCCTTTTCTGAGCGCGGCTTTACCACCGCGGTCAGAATGGCCCTGGAAGCACCGCCAGCCTGTTGGCGGTGCTTCCGCGGTCCCCGGCCCTGGCGGTCATGGACCGCCAGGGTCGGAATGACCCCCTGTATGTTAATTCAATAATGATCTACATAGCAACATATATATATATATATATATATATATATATATATATATATATATATATATATATATATCATGCTATATAAAAGCATTTTTGTACCATGCCTTACAACCAAATGATGATGTACTGGTAAAACTTAACCTTCTGAGGCTGTAGTGGGTTACAGCACATTATTATTTGAAGACCATTTAAATAGTGATAATTGAAGGTACATATATTATGCAGCCAAACCTGGGGCCAGGTGTAGCAAGGAGTTTTTCCAATTCTGTGTCTATGGGAAAATGTGTTCGTACATATGGCCCCTGGTCTTCTGAAAGCATGTTTAAACAATGCATTGCACCAGTGGCGTAGTAATGGCACCCGCAGCCTCTCAGTTGCGGGGGCGGCGTAGCTCCCGGGGGGCCCCCCTCAGCACAGTACCCTGTCCTGGGAGCTCCTGAGTGAGTCTGGAGAGGGGGACCCTCCATGTACTTGGCTAAGTGGGGACCTCAAGTTTCGTTGCCACTGAATTGTACATTTAAGGTCAAATAAAAAGCAAAAGCGAGTGCTTATTTTACTTATTATGAACTCATCAAACACACCTTATGATACTATACTATAAATGGTTAATGGTAAGTTGTATTTTCTTCTGTTCCTAACCGAATAACCAGAGAAACTAGAAAAAAAGTTTTAATATAGAAAAACAAACACGTATTGTATGTAGACGGGTAATTTTTGAATTAAGAAGGAATAGAATGTAGATTGACAACTTTGGGTGGGTTTATATATAAGTATATATAGAGAGAGTGAGCGATGCAGGTTCGTTTCTTTTATTAACATAAATGCTTCAACAATACAGTCCTAACTAAGCTTTCTTGCAACACAATTATTTTCACTGGCATAGTAGGTGGTGCGTGTTTGGGTGTGCGGTCTTCGTGTATTTGGAGTCATTAAGGCCCGTATTTATACTTTTTGACGCTAAACTGCGCTAACGCAGTTTAGCGTCAAAAACTTTTGCGCCGGCTAACGTCATTCTGAAGCGCCATGCGGGCGCCGTATTTATTGAATGGCGTTAGCCGGCGCTAGCAGACCGGCGCTGCCTGGTGTGCGTGGAAAAAAACCACGTACACCAGGCAGCGCCGGCGTTGGGAAAAGTGGCGCTAGGGCGTCTTAAAAATGGTGCAAGTCAGGTTGACGCAAAAAATCGCCTCCACCCGATTTGCGCCATTTTTAACGACGCCCAGATGCCATTTACATGACTCCTGTCTTAGTAAAGACAGGAGTCATGCCCCCTTGCCCAATGGCCATGCCCAGGGGACTTATGTCCCCTGGGCATGGTCATTGGGCATAGTGGCATGTAGGGGGGCACAAATAAGGCCCCCCTATGCCACCCAAAAAAAAAACAAAAAAAAATGTATACTTACCTGAACTTACCTGAATGTCCCTGGGATGGGTCCCTCCATCCTTGGGTGTCCTCCTGGGGTGGGCAAGGGTGGCAGGGGGGGTCCCTGGGGGCAGGGGAGGGCACCTGTGGGCTCATTTTGAGCCCACAGGCCCCTTAACGCCTACCCTGACCCAGGCGTTAAAAAGTGGCGCAAATGCGGGGTTTTTTGACCCGACCACTCCCGGGCGTGATTTTTGCCCGGGAGTATAAATACGACGCATTTGCGTCGCCGTCATTTTTTAGACGGGAACGCCTTCCTTGCATCTCATTAACGCAAGGAAGGCGTTCACGCAAAAAAATAATGCTATTTGCCCATACTTTGGCGCTAGAAGCGTCTAACGCCAAAGTATAAATATGGCGTTAGTTTTGCGCCGAATTTGCGTCGAAAAAAACGACACACATTCGGCGCAAACGGAGTATAAATATGCCCCTAAATGTACAACCAAGTCACGACGGGATACTTCACAGCACTGTCACCTTTACCTCCAAATGAAGAAGAAAAGGAGAACAGGTTGTTTTTTTCTGTAACTCGAATACGTATCCGAACAGCGCTGAAGTTTTGCTTTGAACAATTCCACACGGAGAAAAATATGTCAGAGGAGCTGCATGAGATGATTACAGAATAGCTGTTTCCGCTCGGTGGGTATGAAGGACAATGCAGGTCTATATATAAAGGGTCAAAGGGTAGGACATTTCAATGGCTGGATTGAAGACAGCACAGTTGGGGTGATAGTGCGGCAGACATGCTATATTGACTTTTTAACATCTGTATACAGTCGACCTTTTTTTCTAAGCTATCATTAATTGTTCATGACACTGTTTTTTCACTGTAGGACATTTAGAGGTGAGGTACCTGCTTGAGGCAGACTCACTCTCTGGTATGTACTACCTAAAGAAAGTCGTTTCATGCCCACTGTGCCTTGTGAAGGTTGTAAATGTAACTACTTTACACTAAATCAACAACTCATAAAACCGTGTGGAAGCAAAATGTCACTGACAAAATTAATATCTTCCTATTTTAGTGGAAATAAAAAGAGCACGATGTTCAGCATATCATTTGTGTCTTTCTTCAGAAACGTGAGGTTCTTATGATTTCAGAAGTGTTCTAAATATAAAATGTAGGCCTTTCAAAATAGTATCCCTACAGGCTTTTTGTTATTTATTTATTTTTATTTTCACACCATTATCATATTCACAAAATATTGCGTAATATTGCAAACATCAACGTATACTGTTGCTATCACACTATGTTTTCTGTAACAGTTCCCCTTGGTTTCGGACTGTCCTGTGAAGCTAATCTGAATTAGTCTGTTTTGGGTCTCGTTAAACCTATATCGCCCTTCCTTTCAAGTTTCTGCATCTCAGTTATTATCCCTAGGGCCGCTTCCCGTGTAGAAATACAAACTAAACACCTTCTCATCCTCACGGGTCCCAAGGCCCCCAAATCTTTTCGAATTTCTTTGAGCAGCCTCTGTCCTTGTAAATCTCTCATTCCATTATTTTGCAGAGGGTCATTCCTTCTTCTTATTTCTCTGATAATGGGGGGGGTGTTAATTCCCAGGTTCTGGGCGATGTCTCTTTTCGATACCATAACTCCGTAACTTTGTGGGTCTCCAAATCCCTAATAAGGCCAGCTATGGGGTCAGGTCTATGGATGTTACCACTGCTTCTGCCAAGGAAGTCTGTACAGAAATCCAGCATGGCTGTATGCTTGGGCAGTGCCAAATGTATGAATGAATGTACCATCTTGTCCGCATTGTCGGAGACAGCTCACTTCTCTGGCCCTCCCAATTTTATGAAGTAGTCTTCTAGTTTAGTAAGTTTTGTGCAGTAATTTCAATTGGTATATTTATTCTTGATTCAAAGATGAAACATAGATGATTTCTATAGTTTAACAAATTTTATGGCTGGAAACAGCTATTTGGACTGTTTCTGACTGTAAAAATATGTTTTATCGTATACAGAAACCCTTTTTTAGGAGTCAATACATTACTGCAGACTCAAAGTGGATTTATGATTCTGTAAGCAATGGATATTCAGTAGGGGTGTGGAATAAGCATCCCTTCCGAATAGCGATTCTTCAGGAGATGCATCAATGTTTTGTGGCTGAAATCTAGTTGCAAAATATTGAAAATTGAATTACTCTGGAGTACAAGTGGTAAGCCACTCACAAGAAGGAACAGGTCACAGGGGACCCCTCCCTTTCATTTCTTGGGGAGTAGGCAGTGGCGGGATCACTGCCAAACCCCGTCAAACAAACTTTCTTTTTTTTTTCTTTATAAAGTGAACTTATTTTAAAATGCAGCATTTTGACCTTTGGAAAAAACGACTGCCTTTAAAAAATAATTTTCTTTAAATGCAATCACAGACATGGAGGTCTGTTGCCCCTCCATTCCTTTAGTGGCTTCTTTGGGAGTAAGTCACAATTTGCATCCTACCTTATTCATGAGGTGGATCTGCTTGCGACCCCGTCTGTTAGACCTGGCATCCTTGGCGTGGTCTCCCCAGTCTGTGACTGTGTGCTGGACTTTGTTTGTGCTGTTTTTGGTACTCTGGGCACTTTACTACTGCTGACCAGTGCTAAAGTACAAGTGCTCCTGTGTAAAATTGTATTGGTGATTGGGTTTGTCATGATTGGCATATTTGATTTACTAGTAAGTCCCTAGTAAAATGCACGAGAGTTGTCCTGGGCCTGTAAATCAAATGCTACTAGTGGGCCTGCAGCACTGGTTGTGCCACCCACATTAGCAGCCCTGTAAACATGGCTCAGACCTCACACTGAAGTGTCTATGTGTGCAGTTTTAAACTCCCAATTCAACTTGGCAAGTGTACCCACTTGCCAGGACTAAACCTTCCCTTTTTATACATGTAAGGAACCCCTAAGGTAAGCGATATGTAGCTGTAGTGACAAGGGCAGGATGCAGTGTATGTTAAAGGTGGGACATTTACTTGTGTGATTTTACATGTCCTAACAGTGAAATACTACTAAATTCGGTTTTCTCTCTCATAGGTTAACATGGGGGCTGCCTTTAAATATCTCTAAAGTGGAGATTTCCTTTGAGAGCATATAGAAATATGGAGTTTGGGGACTCTGAACTCACATTATAAAAATTCATCAGTTAGTGAACTTGTTTTTTAGATTATTAGTTTGAAAATGCCACGTTTAGCCATTCTGTGACTCTGCCTGTTCTTAGATTCCCTGTCCAGGTCAGACTGAGAGTTGGGCTGTATGTGAATCTCCTCTAGAAAGTGACACAAAGGGTGCTGGGGAGTAGCCTGCATATCCTGATGAGCCATCTGGGCTAGAGTGGTCACTTACACCTGAATAGATTGTGCCTGCGCTCTCACAATGCAGCCTCCAACTCCCCTGGTGTGTGTCTGGGGCTTGGCCTGGGCAAGGCAGGATCTTGTAAACAACAAACACTTTCCTTTGAAATTTGCCTACTTCAAAGGAAAAAAGAAAAAAACACACATATTCCATCAGCGTCCAGGCCATCGTCGATCATCTAGGGAGGTTCACGAATGTGCTAGTAAAATACCCCGGGCGTGCACATTATGGTACAACATCATAAATTAGTACTTCCAGAATGGGAAATATGGTAGTGGACTACTTGTTGGTTCATAAATTGAAATAGACTATACACCAATTGGAAAGTAGAAGTGCATGGCAGTATAGCCATATCTGTGTCAGTTGACAGAGCTAGGGCCATCTGTATGAGAGTGCGCCTCTAATTTCCACTGTGCATTATGGTACATGTGTAATGCAAATCCCAAACTCTGACATATCAAGGCACACAAATCACCTTTGGTTAGTTTCCGTGCCAAAGCATGTAGGACTGCAACCCAGTGCAAAATGCTGTGTTGCATGAATGTGTGCAAGGAAGATGTCCTGTGTGTGGTGTGGGTGTTGCCATTAAACTGTCGTGGTTGAGGACATATGCCATGTAAGCCAAACAAGGAAAACCTGGGAATGCATACAAAGAATAGTGGGCCCCCAGTTTATGTGTAAGAAAGATAAACAACTGCAGTCCCTGAAGTTACTTCTGTTGGATTGCTGCCTAGGCCAAAGCAGGCACACTTGCAACATAAAGCAAGGATGCAACTGTTTCATGCAGGAATGTATGTGACTGTGATTGTGCATCTTACTGCTAACTAATATATGATGTGAACAATAGTGCTCCATCTATGTGTGCTGCTGTACACAGAACACAAAGAAAAGTAAAGTAACAAGAACATGTTACGGTCTAAGTTCATGTAATTTCACTCCTGGGAAGGTATTACTTACTGACACTTTTGCAGGTTTGCCTGGTGTTGTTTATTTATAAATGCATATATTACCATCTGATGTGTATGGCAACCCATATGCAAAGGTCAAGGGACTGAGTAATGCATGTAGTGATTTGCTTTATATTGTGGCACTCACAATTAATCACACTTGTCTCAGCCACTCAAGCTGGACCTGTTATGCTCAAACTATAGGCAAACAGGCAAACAAATGTGCTCAATCATTTACCAAGGTGCATTGTGCATGCACCACACATACTGTTGCAGAGATATAGCTCAGACTGCAAATGAGTTTGTACCAAATACCCAATACCAAATTACATGGTGGAAGTTGCCTAGTTTAGTGTGCAAATAAATGACTGCTAGAAACTCACATGTCATATTGGTCTTACACCATATCTATCATATTCATTCAGTTAATCTGCAAGCTGGATGATGCATTCACTGTAGACTTGCAGAGCCATATCATAAAATAAAATGATTGATGGAGTGTTGAAACTTTTCAAACACTCACCCCCAGTCACAGATGTGGGTTCAATCCATTCTTATTTTGCTTGCCACGTCACCCCAGTTCGGACACAGCCATATGTAAATCAGTCTTGACCCTGCTCCCATGGGAGCAGTCAAGCTCGAACTGCCAAGCGAAATCCTCCCTGAACAGGATCAAGCATCCTGGGATCAGTTTCATGGTATCACCCTTCATCAGCCAGGCTAGCTTGAATCCAGTGGCACAGTGAGCAAGGGACTCACGTCTGGGTATACCCTTCCTACTTAAGGCAACTATAGCAACACAAAAGGATGATGGACGGAGTGCTGAACAATCCAAACAATCACCCCCGTCACAGATATGGGTTTAATCCATTGTTCTTTTGCTCAACATACAAACGTAGTTTTGACCCAGTCATATGCAAATCAGTCTTGACTCTGTTTTTCATGGGAACAGTCCAGCCCGAACTGCCAAGCCAAGTCCTCCCTGAACAGGATTCAAGCATCCTGGGACCGGTCTCAGGGTATAACCCTTTATCAGCTAGACTAGCTTGAATCCAGTGGCACAGCAAGCAAGGGACCCACATCTGCACAAACCCTAGCTACTTAGGGCGCACAAGGCAATATCACAAAATGAAATGATGGACGCAGTGTTGAAACTTTTCAAACACTCACCCCCAGTCACAGATCTGGGTTTAATCAATCACTATTTTGCTTGCCACTACACCCCGGTTCGGACCCAGCCAGATGCAAATCAGTCTTGACCCTGCTCCCAATGGGAGCAGTCCAGCCTGAACTACCAAACCAGGTCCTGCCTGGACAGGATTCAAGCATCCTGGGACTGGTTTCAGGGTATCACCCTTCATCAGCCAGGCTAGCTTGAATCCAGTGGTGCAGCAAGCAAGGGATCCACGTCTGGGCATAACCTGGCCACTTAAGGCGCACAAGGCAATATCACAAAATAAAAAGATGGAGAGCCAGCCAGTCTTTGTGCTTCCCTGAGTGTGTATTTCATCCATCACACATCTTATGGCAGGAATCCACACAGATGGCCTGAACACTATAGTGTTGCTCATAGGCACAGTAACTCTATGTATTTGGCAAAAATCAGCCTACTCTGCAGCTAACGTTGTTCACCAAAGCATGCTATAAACAGCCAAATGAACAAAAACATGGAAATGTCTCTATACATTACAATCTGTAAATATTTTACAAATAAATATTTTGTCACTCAATATGTCACTTTTAGACTTAGCATTCTTAGTGTGGTCTCCCCTAACTTTTAGCCTGTTGATGTGTGATGGACTCTGTTTTTGCTGTTTCTGATACTCTGGGCACTTTACCACTGCTAACCATTGCTAAATTGCAAGTACTCCTATAGAAAATGTACGTCCAATTGGCTTATCCATGATTGGCATATTTGATTTACTAGTAAGTCCCTAGTAAAGTGCACCAGAGGTGCCCGGGGCCTGCAGCTCAAATGTTACTAGTGGGCCTGGAGGACTGGTTGTGTCACCCACCTTAGTAGCCCTGTAAACATTGCTCAGACCTGCCACTGCAGTGTCTGTGTGTGCAATTGTAAACTGCCAATAAAAGTTGGCAAGTGTAACCACTTGCCAGGTCTAAGCCTTCCCTTTTTGAACATGTAAGGCACCTCTAATGTAGGTCCTAGGAAGCCCCAGCAGGGTGCAGTGTATGTTAAAGGTGAGAGATGTACTGACATGTGTTACATGTATGAACAGAGAAATATTGCTAAATTCAGTCTTCACTACTGCAAGGTCTATGTCTCTCAAAGGTTAACATGTGGGCTGCCTTTAAATAACAATATAGTGCAGATTCCCTTTGAGAGTACATAGAAATGAAAGTTTGGGGTCTCTGAACTCAAAATTTAAAAATATATATTTTAGTGAAGTTAGTTTTTAGATTGCTATTTTGAAAATGTCACTTTTATAAAGAAGGCATTTTCTTGCTTAAATCATTCTGTGACTCTGCCTGTTTGTGGATTGCCTGTCTCGGTCAGATTGACAGCTGGGGTGTTTGTGAATCCCCTCTAGACAGTGAGACAAAGGGAGCTGGGGTGTAGCCTGCATATCTGGATGAGCCATCTGTGCTAGAGTAGAGGGAGGAGTGGTCACTTATACCTGACTGGGCTGTGCCCGCCCTCTCACAATGCCGTCTCCGGCCCCCTGGTGTGTGCTGGGGCCTGGCCAAGGCACGATCTTGTGAGCAACTGAGACTTTTCTTTGAAGTATGCCTACCTCAAAGGCAGAAAGGGGTATGAGTATTGGACCCAAAAACCCTGAAAATTAGATCACTTCTGGAACCAAGAGGAACCTCTGCCAAAGAGAAGAGCTGAAGAGCTGAGGAAAAGTGCTGCCCCTGCCTGTGACTGTGCTTTTTTTGGCCTATCCTGCAGTTGCTGCTTCTGCCTGGGAAAGGGGACAAAGACTGGACTTTTTGGTATATTCCTGCTTGTGAAGAATGTCCAAGGGCTTGAATTGAGCTTCTCTTCTGTTTTGAAGTCTTAGGGCCATCCAAGGCTTCCTCTGCCAGCAACTGCACTCTCTGCTGAGACTCTTGCCCTGCCAAGTGATGCCCTATTTAGTCCCTGGGCCCTTGAAGGTGATGTTGGCAGACCAAAAGCTGAAAGTCCACAAACAGAATGCCGTGCAGAGATATTTTTTACGCACCATCTGCAACGCGGCTGATAAACGATGCACCGTCGTGTTCGCATGTATATTCGGCACTCCACCTGCATTGCGGCTGGGAGATCGACGCAGCACTGCTGGAGAAATGATGCACAACACCCACTTGCGGCTGTGGATAATGACGCAAACCCCATACAGTGCGGTTTCCTAATACTGTGCATTTGATTTTCTGCTTATCGTCCTTGGGCAAACTGACTCTGTGTAGATTTGAGGTGCCCCGTCTGGAAATCAACACATCCCTCTCTTGCGAGGGAGAAAAATGACGCATCACTGACCCAACAGGAGAAGAAATGACACATGGTCTCCCTTGCAAGGAAGGAATCGACGCATAGCTGCCTTTTCTGAAGCACATTCACCTGTGTGGCTTTATCTTTGACTCTAACCAGGTACTTTGTGCAAAAGCAACGTTTCCATTGTTTTCTAGGGAGTAAGGGCCAGATGTAGCAATTTCCGAATTTGTGATTCGGAAATTGCGAGTCGGTGCGACTCGCAATTTCCGAATCACAAATTCGGATGTAGAACGGTGTCTCAGACACTGTCTGCGAATCGCTATGGGGTCGCAAAGACCCACCTCATTAATATTAATGAGGTGGGTTGCATTTTGCGACCCCATAGCGATTCCCTGCACTCACAGGGATGGTGGCCTGCTGGAGACAGCAAACCTCCATGTCTGTGACTGCTTATTAAATAAATCAGTTTTTTTGTTTTTTATATTGCAGCCCGTTTTCCTTAAAGGAAAACGAGTTGCAATGCAAAAAAAATAACAAAACCATTTGGTTTCGTTTTTTCAGAGTAGGCCGTGGTCTATTTGACCACTGCCTGCTCTGAAAAAACATTTTTGGCAACATTCACAAAGGGGAAGGGGTCCCATGGGGACCCCTTCCCTTTTGCAAATGGGTTACCACCAGTGTGACACTGGTGGTAACTGCGAATTGCTTTGCGACTGCGTTCGCGGTCACAAAGCAATTTAGCATCGCAGTGAGAGTCGCAAATAGGAAGGGGACACCCCTTCCTATTTGTGAGTCGCATTCACATTTTTTGAGTCGGTACCGTCTCACAAAATGTGAATGAGCATCGCGATGCGCATTTTGCATGGCGCAAACTGCGAATTTAGCAGTTTGCACCATGCAAAATGCTACGTACATCTGGCTCTATGACTCTTATTCTTTTGAAAATTCATATTTTAACTTGTGTATGTTGGATATGTGTCATTTTGGACTGAATTGATTTAGATAAATATTACCTATTTTTCTAGACTGTTGTGGTGTCCATTTTGTAGTGTTTTCACTGTATTTCTGTGTGTTTTGGTACACATACTTTACACATTGCTTCTGAGCTAAGCCTGCCTGCTCGTGACAAGCTGCCAAGGGGGTAAGCAGGAGTTAACCAGGTGTGCTTCTCCTTCGCCCTGACAAGATTGAGGGTCCTTGCTTGGACAAGGGGGAAACCTGACTGACAACCAAAGACCCCATTTCTAACAGTCACCACTAAGAAGGTAAAAACCCATACATAGGCATGCTATAACCACTGAAAAATCACATACCAGAAAATATTAAACCTGTCACAAAAGAAAGGGAGGAGCAAGGAAAGTGCCCACAAGGTGTGTTGTCATTCATTGCACAATTCCCTACAGTGTATCCCAGACAATAGGCCAGTTGTGCGGGTCATGACCCACGCATCAACACCAATGCATTGAAAGTATTGCATTGTGGCTAATGCATTCTGCTTCAGTTACACGTTGGCAAATTTATGTACTGATGCGTCATAAAATGAGGCATTTGTAAATAACAGGTGAGATACACACAGGAAGTGACACAGCGGGTGTGGAAGGCTACAAACTAGAAGTGTGAAGTTACTTTTACTTTTTCTGACTCTCTATTAGTCTGTGTTTGGTCTTAGAGTTGTTTGGAAAGTTTGTGAGAGATATTCTAGCATTCTGGTCTTGTCAGTAAGTGTTCTGTTCATATTTGTCTCTGTGTCATACATAATTGGATCTATGTCATTGTTTTATAGAAATATTTATCATTGTATTATCAGGATTTGGTCATTTTGGGATTTGTTTGTTGGGGTAGTTAGAGTTTGTAGGAGGTGTATTTTTAGATGCAGTGTTTTTGGTAGGGTTTGTAGAATGTCTGGGAGAGGTAGGAATTTCTCTGAGGCAGAGTTTGGAGTGCTTATATGGCTGATTGTTCATTATCTGCCAAGGATGCTAGTTTAGAGTAAGCCAGGGCTACCTTGTCAAGGAGAAAAAGGACAGACAGGTGTGCCTTTCGCTAGCACCATCATCAAATCTTCAAAATAGTCAGAGCAACAATACAGATGAAGCACTGATGGGCTGATGTAATATCACAGGATGCCAATGTCATCGACTTTTTTTGGACTAGAGATTGTTGTTTCCATAGATAGTATGTATGTTCTGTCTGCATTTTGAGATGTACCTTTATCAGTACTGCCAAACATAAACATGGATTGTACTTCAGTTGTGTTGTTTCCCAAATGTGCAAGATGTATAACACAATAATTGTATGTAAAGAGTTGATGTAGAGCAAGGGACCTTAGAGAGCTTCAGAATGCCTACATCAATCAAATGTAAAGCATGCAATGATTAGATTGAATGATTCCCATACCCTGCCACATAAGGCAACCTAAAGAAATGACCGGGCCGCTTAAAAATTCCTAGATTTCTCAATGTTGAGACTGAATTTGCAGACCTATTACAGTAAAGCTTACATTTGTGCTCCACAGAGTATGCTGCATTGTACTACACATGTACACAGATTGCTATGCCTCATGAGTAGCCAGATGTGCAGAACTGCATGTTTTCAGTGCTAACAGGCACGATTATGCATACTGAGAAGCCATGCAGCATTACACAAAGTTGGAAGGTGCAACATCTTACTACTGCTCAGCCCTCCAGTGCTAGTACACCCTTATATGGCTTCTATATCTTACATGTGGTGTATGGCTATCCTTTTCCATTATACCTACAATTAGTTACTCCTAAGGCCAATCATGTCACCAATATATCATGGTACAGTAGAGTCTGACATTATGTAGCCCAGCATTACTAAACAGATCACATCCTTCAAGTATGCTTCAGGCATGTCATGATGGGTACATCTGAACTGCAGCATCCAGCCAGCTCAGGCATGCAAGTGGACTAGATGTGTTCAATAATCTGGGCATATTGACCTATGTGTGTTTAAGCTGTTGTATACTTCTGAAATACTGAGACAGCATAGTATGTTTTGCAAAAATGTAAACTTATGGGAAAGTGTTAGAAATGGGGTCTTTGGTTGGCAGTCAGGTTACCCCCTGTCCAAGCAAGGACCCTCACTCTAGTCAGGGTAAGTCATACACAATCCAAATTATCCTGTGCCCACCCTCTGGTAGCTTGGCACTGAGCAGTCAGGCTTAACATAGAAGGCAATGTGTAAATCATACAATAACACAATATAGCACCACAAAAATGCACCACACAGTGTTTAGAAAAATATATAATATTTATCTGGTTGAATGCAGGTCAAAACGATCAAAGGTGCAATAAGTAAATGTAGAGATATCACAGAAAAGTGATGTAAAGTGTCTTAAGTCTTTTAAAGCAAACAAAGTCTCTTTCATGCACAAAGTACCTGGTTTGTGTGAAAAATCCCTGCAAAGGGCTTCAGAGGAGGCAAAGCGTGGAAACAAAGGGGTGTGAGTTGATTTCTCAGACCGCACACAGTGATGCATCATTTAGTTTCCACGCAGGGATGGCTGTTTGTCGATTTCTGGTGCTCGGCCATGGATCCTCTTCGGGTTGCGGGGTTTTCAGATACCCTGGGGATGGTGTGTGGATTTCCTGCACTGGCAGGATGAAGTCACAGGAGCTGCGTCGATCCGGTCAGCTTTGCGTCAACTTTTCTATTGCACGGCAGGCGCTGCATCAATTCCTCTCGGGAAGTCGGGCTGCGTTGTTCCGGCTTAGCTATGCATCGATCCAGTGGGCCATGCTTCGAATTTGTGGTCACTACGCTTTTGCTGCATCGATCTTCTCATTGTGAAGTCAGGCTGCATCGTTCCGGTTCGGTGTGTGGTGAAATTTTCATCATGGTGCAGGCTGTGCGTCATTTCTGGCAGGCTGTGCATCGGATTTCACCGCACAAGGAGTCCTTCTTGAAGAGATGAAGTCTTTTTGGTCCTGGGACTTCAGGGAACAGGAGGCAAGCTCTATCCAAGTCCTTGGTGGGCACTTCTTCACCACAGCCAGAGAGCAGCAAGGCAGCAGGGCAACAGAAAGGCAGCAGTCCTTCACAAAAAGCAGTCAGGTGAGTCCTTTGGGCAGCCAGGCAGTTCTTCTTGGCAGGATGCAGGTTCTGGTTACAAGTTTCTTCTCCAGGAAGTGTCCGAGTTGGAATGGCAGAGGCCCTGTTTATATACCCAAATGTGCCTTTGAGATGGGGGAGACTTCAAAGAGTGGCTTAGAAGTACAACAGGTCCCCTTTCAGTTCAATCCTGTCTGCCAGGGTCCCAGTAGGGGGTGTGGCAGTCCTTTGTGTCAGAGCAGGCCCTCCAATGTCCCAGCCGAGGAAGACTCATTCAAAATGCAGATGTATGCAAGTGAGGCTGAGTATCCTGTGTTTGGGGTGTGTCTGAGTGAATGCACAAGGAGCTGTCAACTAAACCCAGCCAGCCGTGGATTGTGAGGCACAGAAAGATTCAAGTGCATAGAAATGCTCACTTTCTAAAAGTGGCATTTCTAAAATAGTAATATTAAATCCAACTTCACCAGTCAGCAGGAATTTATATCACCATTTTGGCCATATTAAATATGACCTTCCTACTCCTTTCAGATCAGCAGCTACTACGCAAACAATGTACGAGGGCAGCCCCAATATTAGCCTATGAAGGGAGCAAGCCTCACAGCAGTGTAAAAATTTATTTGAGAGTTTTACACTACCAGGACATGTAAACTACATAGGTACATGTCCTGCCTTTTGCCTACACAGCACCCTGCCCTATGGGTTACCTAGGGCACACCTTAGGGGTGTCTTATATGTAGAAAAAGGGGAGTTTTAGGCTTGGCAAGTACTCTTAAATGCCAAGTAGAATTGGCAGTGAAACTGCACACACAGGCCTTGCAATGGCAGGCCTGAGACAAGGTTAAGGCTCTACTTAAGTGGGGAGCACAATCAGTGCTGCAGGCCCACTAGTAGCATTTAATCTACAGGCCCTGGGCACATATAGTGCACTCTACTAGGGACTTATAAGTAATTTAAATAGTCCAATTGGGTATGATACAATGTTACCATGTTTAAAGGGGGAGAGCATATGCACTTTAGCACTGGTTAGTAGTGGTAACGTGTGCAGAGTCTAAAAAACAGCAAAAACAGTGTCCAAATACTGGAGGGAGGCAGGCAAAAAGTTAGGGGTGACTACCCTAAGGCTGTCAGGTTTAACAGAAAGCAATATTTACAATGCTATGTCCCCATTCATGTCAATGTTGTTGGACATCTTCCATTCACAAGGGGAGCTGTGGACTCCTTCCAGGTCCCTAATGCTACCAGTAAGTGTTATAAGTACATGTATGTGTCATTTTGATGTCTGTTTGAGATCCATGTGAAACATTACATTGTGATGTGGTGAGGGGTAATACTCAACTACCATCAATTAGCTGTCAGTCTGTGAATCAGAATAGAACCTGCCCACAGATTCTTGAAGAATGATCACAAAGTAAAGTGTTTGAGAATGTAAGGTGTATATAAGCAGGCCCACAGAAACAAAACATCTTTAGATGTTTTTATAGTGGCACATCTATAGTCATGTTGCTTTCGGCACAGTAAACATGATCTGGGACTCTGTGTGTGTCCCACAGAAACACATTAACTTGTACAAGAAATGTCACAAATCAATACATCTACAACCAACATATCACGTAGCACAGTGTTTTTTTTGTTGTTAAGCAAGTATGGGCAGGGATCAGTTGTATATATCCAGAGTTGTGCATGATGCAGGGGCATATGTTGTGCAATATTTACATGCATGAGGGGACAGAAGAGGTTTAATTGAATCAGATTCACTGTGTGATTATACACATATGTTCCATCAACATGCAGCATCAAGGGTTCAGATAGGCCGCATTCTTTAGCACTCTCCAAATAAAACATTTCAATTTTACTGACCATAAGGATGGGAAAACGTATCTGCTGTGTTACACATAATATGTTTGTAGAGAACAGAACTGTCCCTGTAGCACTACGGCAACTCTAAATCAGAAATATGTAAACATTTATGACAGTGGCATCTGGGTTGTCCTCACAATCTAAAGAAATTTTAATATGGTAGTTGCAGCATATGTTGTTTTGTGATGGACTTATATCTTCATAAGTAATGTCTTTGGGTCATGATAGACAACAAATGGCATGCCTTCATGTGTGTCTATTCATGTGTGTGTTGATTATTGGATAATTTTTTAGATCTTTATTGTGTTAGCCTACCATGAGGGATGTCTGCTGTAATCCAGTCTCATTGGTACTTGAGCCTCCCTCAGAGTTATGGTGCAAGGGTCCATGCATCATATCAAAAAACGTCTTAGGCTAGATGAGTAGTCCGACAAGCATATACTCACTACTGAGTTGCTATGTAGAATTTATGATGTGTGCATCCGAATGTAGTCTTGGGATAATGTGTGGTCATAAACATGCTTAAGTGTGACTCCTCGTGATTTTAACCTACATGTCCAATGCAGGATATAATTGTTATATTTCTGCCTGAGGGTAAATTATAGTAATGTTCTCCAATCATGGTCTACAGAAGGTATAAGTCAACTCTCTATACATTGATGAGCTATCTGACACAGAGTAAGTGAAGTAAGAAATGTGTGCAGCCTTATGGTATTTCAGATTGGGTATGCAAGGCCAGGCCACACTGCCTGGGCTGTATCACCTTATCCACTTACACCTATGTTGATGATCAATGAGCAGCACATTAACATTACAGAACTCTTAATCCCAATTTAGGTCAAATAGGCCCATCTGTCCAATTTTAGATATGGATATCATCATGAGTGTGAAGTGTGATCCTTTATGATATGTATTTATAACATTTTATCTCATATTAGTGGGTGGAGGGTTTATGTTAGAGCTTTTTCAAAAAACATAAACATAAAAAAATAAAAAAAGAGTTATTTGTTTAGGTTTACATGTACAGTTAATTTATGGATAAATGTAATTGATGTTTGTATCGTGTCACTCAATGTGCGTTAAGGGGAGTGGGGATTGATATTTAACATGTCATTTGTGATTAGTATTTAAGTAACTGTAGGATAAGTTAAGTTAGTGTTCGGTAGTGTTAAATATATTTGTTTATTGTATAGATATAATTAGTTAAGAATATGTTTAGATAATGTAATGTAATGTTTAGGTTAGGTAGCATAGTTTAGGTAGGTTGAGTTTTCTTACATAGTAAACTTTTTATGCATTCACAACCCTGTAATTATTGCATCATTACAAGCCTCTAACATTGACTATGTTGAGGTGAGCACAAGTTGCAGCTAGTGCCCTGCAGTCTTTAAAGTTGTATGTTATTTTGTGAGAGGCCTCTGGTCAACAGGTAGTGTATTTCACATACAAGTCCCTTAAGGACTATTTGATAATCGTAATGCATTGTAAGTGGCCATCTTAGTGTGATTTGACACACAGCCCAACACAGATACTCACCTACTGTGGCACTGTGTGTGAAAGAGATACACCATGTTTAATTTGGATGGTTTTGTGACAACATATTACAGGTTGTGGGCTGTGCCGGGAATCACAATGGTGCCTGCACTAACAAAAATTATTGCATACAGGTACTTGTTGTTGGCTGGTTACAAATCACGTCTACCATTTCCTCTTGGCTGGTGAGGTGTTGCTTTGTACCTGGGTCTGTGCTCTGTATCCAAATCAGTAATATATGTATATATTTTACAATTTATGTCATGTGTGGTTACACTCACACTCAATTCATCTGAGTCCTCTCAGGGGCAGAGGAACTCATTTGTCCTACATATCCCAGTTGACCATTCTACACCATTTATCATTTATAAATAGACCTCTCCCAATATGATTTTGCATTTCATGCATAATGATATGCAAGGTGTTGGACTGACCTTGAACATCCTTGTACAACAAAGGTATAATACTAATTCTGAAGGAGTCTGGCCATGAGTACCTGCATATTATCAGTGCAAGCACATTTAAAGATCTTTAGGGTCACTTCCGTGTACGTATTTAAGCTATCTTATGTGCTTGTTGACGATTTAAAGTTCCCAGAGCTAGAAGTATGTGGATAGGTAAAATATTTTAATTGGCTCATATGCCTCACAGGCCCCATTTTGAAAATATACACCTTTATGTGTTTAGTCAGGCCTTTTCACTGTGTGACAGTCCAGTAACAGGAGCTGCTAAAAAGTAGGTTGTTTATGTATACAAATTCTATGGTATAAGTAGTCATTTCTTGAACAGAAATCCAAAACGTAGGTTTATAGGAGTGAATTTATTTACATGTGTGGGTTGGACACATGAGCATTTTACATATATTTGAGGCAACAACACAAACTTTGATAGTCAGCAAAGGATGCCCAGACACAGTCCATTTGGGAGACATGTCATGCAACATGTAGAGGTTTTGAGAATTTCAGTAAGGAGATCCAAATTGCCATTAGGGAAGGTAGGCCACTTCACAAGTCCACAGGTAGATGAGACTTTTACCCATACACAGACAAAAAGTGACAGATCTGGCTGACAAAAGAGATAGCGTGGTGATAGACACAGGACTACTAGGGAACCGTCTAGAAGACACAGACAAATGTTACTTGGTAGTTCTCGGAGGAAAATGTAAGAAATCCACACATTCCTCCTCTGATGGGTGTTGTGTCTCACTTGTAGTTGGTGGTGTACGCTTAGGAGTCATCTGAGGCACATATGCACCAAAGGCAGAAGATGTGGCTTCCCTGTCCTCAGCAGCATTTGTCTGTGCTAGTAAGGCAGCCAGTAAATCCCTGACAAGGGTCTAGTGGCTTGCCAATAAAGTAGCAAAGGTGTGTGACACCGCGAACCACCGTGGCGTCTCTCTATCGGACTGTGGTCGGGCGGCAGTCCGCATTCAGAATGCCAGCACCGCAGCGGCCTGTTTTTCTGTGTTTGTTTTGCTGCGGTGCAGCCCAGGAGGCACATTTCGTGCTCTAGGTTGCGCCACAGCCCCTGACAGCCTCCCTGATTTTCCCTCTTTTCACCTCCTTGGGACTTTCCTCTTCTTTCCTCCTTTTTCTCTCTCTTTTTCTTCTGTCTTCGTTTTACTCTTTCTTCTTGGTCTCTATATTGTCTTCTTCCTTGGTGTTCTTCCCAGCATGTCTTTTTCCTTTTCCTTTTCCTTTTCTACTTAGTCTTTTTTCTTATTCATTTCTATATGGTCGTTCCCAATCCAAGATGGTGTTGTACTTTCTTCCTGTAGTGTCACTTCATGTTTCCTGGTATAGAAGCACTGCAGTAACTTTCTTCCTTGCATTGCAAACACTTCTGTTTTTGTGGTGATCCTCGCTCCTGTTTTTCAATTTTTTCCGTGCTCCTGCTCCTTCCTGCAAGATTATATTCTATTTTTCCTTTTTTTATTGTTTTTCCTCTTTTTCAGAAGTTCCTGTGGTAGAGGTTTTTAAAAATTTTTGAGTTTTTCCTCTGGGACTCCTTCTGGAGGTTATGGTCTGCCTTGGAGTCTTTTCCAGTCAGCAGCACCGGGGCTACTAATAAGGATCACCACTATCTTGGCCAGTCCAGAACCAGTAAACAACCGTGTGTTCCTTCAAGTTCTTCAGCCTACTGTGTTAAGAGACATGCAGACCGTGACAAGGTGTGATTAAGGTTAGCCATTGTTGTTATGTATGAGTCCAACTTGCTCTCCATGGATTATAATATGTTATGGATGGCCCACAGCTGCGTGGCTACTTCACTAGTGTCAGAAGTAGAGGGTTAATCTTGTTCTCTCTGTATCATGACACCAGCAATGTCAGCTGGGGACTCATCAATCAAATGGAGCCAAGTGTAGGTATCTCTAAAAGCCTTAGCCATACCCTTATTGGAGATCAGACATCTATGTACTCCTTCTAGGGTGTTTGTCATGGTCTATATCCCAACATCCATCTCATCAATCATCCACTGGGTCATTAGTTGTGTGGCCTGCACAAGTAATGGGACCACACTCAACCACTACTGGGAACCAAACACCCCATTGTAGCGCTTGACTCTCACAGGGTAGCTATGCAGGACAGTCCAAGGCTTACACAAGGGAGGTGGTGTGGGCTAGTAATCCCCATTCAGGAGCACACAAGCATGCCACTCAATAAGTGATTGTTCAGTCTATGCTTTTTCTTCTGATAAAGTAAGTGTACATTTATTACACACAATAATCAGTACTATGCAAAAAGTTACAAATATAAACACATTTATGGAATTACTTTTGGATGACATTGTGCAATTATTCTTGCCTCCTTTGAGGGGAAATATAACCTAACAATCCACATCGCAAAACATTTACTTGTATCCCAATGCAATATTTGATTGTAAGTTGAAGTGAGAGCATATAAATCTTGCAATAAAGTACATCTACATTGATAAGATGTGGCTATCAGTCTTATTACTCAAATATGCATGAACAACAACCTGTATATGCATGTTAGAATACTTTGTGCTGTTAGGATTACTTTCAAATTACTTCCAGATTACCCTCAGATTACTTTTGATAACATTCTGTAACTTCATCCTGCAGCCCTAGAGATTGTTTTGTCATATGACCATTCTCAGGTCATACTAAGAGTCTCCCTACTGGGAACCACATATTCCGAAGTTTCCTTTAGCTTAACCTGCTATGGCATTCACTAAGGCTATAAAACTACTTGCCATTACAATCTCCCTTGGAAAGCATAGTACCACAAGTAAAGAACAACAGTTCTATCTAACTTGTGTTTCACAGTGCTTTGTAACCGTTAGGGGATTATACTTTTTTTGTCCCACCCAACGTAGGGTGAGGACAAAAACTCTGCGGTGGGGGGAGTTGTGCTGCTTCTGCAGCTCCCCCGTCCATGGACACTTGTTTGGTGGTGGTCTTATCTTCCTGGGGACACCACACGCTGAGAACACAGCTCAGGAGGACTTTGTGCCTTGCGTGGCATTGTGGGCAAAATGCATATGAAATGACCGGCCCTCCTGCTGAGACAGGGAGAGAAGCAATGCTGCTGCATTGGGGTACCCGGTCCCACTCAGATACCCCTGCATCAGGTATGGACTTCCCTCACTGGGGAGAGGTACAGGGAGCCTAACTCTCGACATTTCCACCGGCTCCCCACAGGTCCAGCACCTCTAAGTGCTGCAGCGGGAGCCAGCCCTTCATTGGGTGTCTGCCCACTCCTGAGGGCAGACACATGCTACTGCTGTAGCCAGACGGCCGGCTGGGGGAGCAGGACAGCACTCCCCCCTCCTCTCCTGTAGCAAACAGAATGGGGCCCGGGGCCCGCCTCACATTCCCAGGGAGCATCATCGCACTCCCCGCTCTCCTCCTTTTCACAGCGCCACCTGAAATCATCTTCCCTGTGGGGCCCCGGGATAGGGTCCATGGCCCCATTGGGTGTTTTCATGCAGAGCACAATGGCGCTCCTAGCTTTGTCTTTGGTCCCTCCCTCAGCCGGCAGCCATCTTTGCGGGATATGCGACGGTGTCCCCCAGCTTTTCTTCTTGAAGGGGCCCCAGAAGGGATTTGGGGCCCCTTTTATACTTTCACAGGGAGCACAATGGCTCTCCCAAATTTGGCTTTCTCTGTGGCACCCTGGGATGGGGTCCAGGAGGGGCATGACTGCACCCTTCCGGCTCTACTTCAGGCCCGTCCCTCCACATATTCACGGGGAGCACAACAGCATTCCCTGAATTTGCTTCTCTTTTCTCTTTTGGTCCGGGGCCTCTCTGTTAGGCTTCACAGGGGTGCAACACTGCTTCCCGGTTTTACTTCTTTTTGAGGGCAGCCCCGGGGCCCTGGCCCATCGCTGCTTGCTCGGAAAAGGTCAACAGTCACGGACCTTCTCCTAGTGATCTCTCGGGCCCCCATTGGATGTTTTTGATGATCTTGGTGTTGTTTCCCTCCTGGTGGCCAGCCTTTGCCACTGGAAGCACATTCCTTCAGCCTCCTGGCCTAGAAGGTTCCCAGATTGTAGGGAGCCAGTCTCACTGACACCCTGTGCCAGGCTTTTCTCTGAGTGCCTTCCTTTTCTGAGTGCCCTCCTTGTGCCAGCCCTCCCCCCAACTAGTCCTCAGGGGGTAAGGGGCCAGCTTATCTGGCCCTGGCATGAACCTCGCTGGGCCTGAAATCCTTCAGGGGCAATGTCCCTGCCCCAGTAACCAGTCAAGGGGTTCTTTCTTCCAGTTGTCCATGACACCAGTCTTCAGTCTCTGTGTCCAGCAGTGAAGCACAGCCAAGTTAGTGAGCTCTCCCCTTTGCAAGATCTTTTAAGTGGGGGCAGAAGTGCCCACATTACTTTCTTGCTCCTGCCCCCTCCTTCCTTTACAGTCTTCCGGGATAGCCCAAAATGACATCAAACAGGAGCTAGAGTCACATGCTCTGAAACTCTCAGCCCCTCCTCACTAACATTCCTTCCCAGGCCTTTCTGCTCATTTCCTGGCACAGGTTGACAGCTGGCTGATGCAAGGCCCTGCTCAGGTAGCTGGACAGAGTAATATTTGGCCCTCATCCTGCTCTGAGTCAGAGAAGGCTGACATTCCTGGATGACCCATAAGTTGTGCAACTATGCATTTATAACCTACTGCTTTTCAAACAGTTTAGAGTGAACATTGGTGTGACTCTGGTCTCTGTGGACCTGAGTTACACCCCATGCCATCCTTTCCTGCCAGTAAACATTTGCAATCTATTTTACCATGAGTTTACTGTGGGTGAGTCCCAAACTATGAGGTTCCCTCACAGTAAAAAGTAAAAAACCAGGTGATCAAAAAGTGAATAATCAGGGCGAACCAGATAGTCAGAACTGTCCTCTCACAGACTCCTACCACTCGCTGTTGGAAGGTAACTTGTGGGACCTCTGAGTCCACAGCTGTGCTTAGGTAGGCAGATGGAGCATTTTCCGCTGGTGGTGGAGTAAATCTGAAGAACCTGCAACACTGTCATCCTTTGACACATCTAGAGTAGGAGTTTCTATGGGAGTTGCTGGAAGGTGTCATCATCCATGGGTGGGCAGGAGCTCATCACCAACAGGTGGGCCATCCAGGACAGGCTACTGTACAGGAGGTGTTGATTGTCCATCGACAATTACTGATATTTGTTTTTGATAATCTATAACAGATGTTGTCCAGAGTATCTTGGAAGACAAACAAACTTTAATAAATTCACTTTACGTTACACATAAATATGTTGAACATGTGTTACTAAGAGTGAATGAAGCCAACAATCACTATTTTAACATCCTAAATGGAGATATCGGTGCATAGTTCATACAACCACTGTGTGACAAGGGGGTCATTTGTATGTTGTTGCAAAGATTGCAAGGCAGTTACACAGCTTGCTGTCCTGTCCTGGCTGAAAGGGAGAGTGCAAGTAATGGTGCCATTTAGTATGTAGCAATAATTTTTCTAATGTCATGGCTATAATGATGTAATGTTCACTTATTGACACTATTACTGAGAACATTGCAACCTTTTACCAGGGTACCTGCATTACCTGTAGCCTATACGTATTCAACAGTGACCGAGAATGTGTTTTTAGTGCTCAATTATTATTTCCTGTACATCACTCTGCCGTTCACACCATACATCACACCAATCTGCCTCACAGCGCTGTTTTGCATGCAATTTGTGCATTCATGTGGTGAAGACCTCGTACTTTACAGACATCCACACAACTCTATCTAGCAAGCAGCCTTACAACACTGCAGGACGGGGTAAGGGCATGTAACTACCATGGTCTATTTGCTTGTGTGTACTCCTGAGATTTTCTAACACATACAGACATCTCCTGAGTCCTGAACAATGAACTCTATGAAGAGGATATGCACTATCAAACTTTCAAAAATATATAAATTCTATTTATCAACATTTTGTAATTAGCCATGTTGGCCCTCTGTAGAGTGTCACACATCTGTTCACTTAGCCCTGATCACTTGTACATGGACATGACTCCTCTGTCAAACATCATTTGGGGCCAAGGTTTGCTCTCAGACACCAATGACATCCAAATTATACATTGACTCTCTGGTGACACAGACACAACCAACATTAGATAAAATATACAATTGGCCAACATGCCTATCCTGGATGTCAGAACTATGGCTCATGCCGAACCTCACAAGACAGTATATGCAACATTTACCTACCCTGGATGCAAATGTGATTAGTCCTAGACATATCACGCTCTAACCATCCCTAAAACAGGCCCATCATCCTGGACAACTGACTCCTTCTGTCACTTCAAACTTCCCTGTTTAATTTCCTCTTGCTTTGGGATATGCAGCATAGTCAGACGTTTGTGGGTAAGGCTCCCTCCTGACAACTGCAACACATTCTGCCGGTCCAAAGTCATTTGTCCAGGGTAGTACACTAATGCCCTCTTTGACAACATCCCTTCCCAGCTACTACACAAGTGCAACACTATCAAGATGAAGCTGTGCATAATTGTCAATGAATCTACCTCATCCCAAAAACATCACTGCTCTCCTCCTTCAATCCAATGGCTCACCATTCATACCGACTGGCATTTCAATGTGCTCATCTACAACTACATAGCACTACACTACCAGGGATGCAACAAACTCTCAAATAATCTGTGCTTCCAACAAACACTCATGGACCTCAAGTGTGCTTCACTTGCATTCTCCCCCACCCCCATTCTTCATATGTACAAGACAGGAGGTAGTGTTGTCTCTAACATGGCAGATAACACCTTTGAGATCTGAACCAGCACATCAGGACAGCTATGTGCATTGAGGTTTAATGCTACTGACTGTACACATGGCCCTTCATTAAACCCATTGGGGGATACTCCACATACTGATGCCCTAGATCCCCTCTCAGGTGAAGTTCATATCCCCTACCAACACCATTCCATTCCATTCTTTCACACTTCATTTTTGGCCTGTTAGCACCAATACACACGCATGTGCCTCATAATACAAGTGGACCGGTATTGTCACAGTAAGGTTGGGTAGGTTTTGCCTGTCCATGCATGATGTGTTACTCCACTCAAGCTTTTGTTTTTGTATTGTGGTACTTGTAGTCCTGGGGACACATGTTAAACATTAGACCACAACATGCAGTATTGAAAGGATAACTTTGATTGGGGCAGCACATCATGCATGGACAGGAGGAACTTAGCAGAGTTGCACAGGACACATTTTCACTTGCAAAAACAAATTATTTTTATGAGAGGAATGGGTTGACATATTAAATATTCCTGCCCTTTCCCTTGCACACAGCGCAGTGCAGTGCAGCAAAGTGTGTAGCTTTACTGCACAACATGACGGGCCATACATATGTTTAGCATTGTTCTTGTACCACGCAACATGTTGAAAGTGCAATTCAAACCTTAAGTGAAACATATCCGGACAGGCAAGGGACCTTTGCGTGGCCTAGCGTGGCTTTAAAAATCTTGAGTAATGGAACACAGCACAAAACACTGCATTACATTACTGTGCACCAGAGAGGCATTTCCCAGGAGAGGCGTAACAAATAGAAATATGTTTATATCTCCTCATTTTTTCATCTTTCGATGCGTACTTCATTCTGCTGCACACAGAAAGTTGAAAAAGCCTCTCAGGATAGCTTTTGCATAGGAAGGTATCCCAACACAGGGGGAAAGGACAGGAATGTCCCATACTGGTTAAATACAAACATTCATGCCCTTTCTCTGTGACACAGGGCAGTGCTCCAAGATGGTTTGCTGTGCTGGCATGTGTGCCACAGATCCCATATATATGCCACATTGTTTTCACCTCAGACAGTCCTCTTTATTTGATCAACACTGTTGATCGTATCCACTATGGACAGCCAAATGGTTTCAGTCTTCTCTCATGGAAATTTGGAGGTGAAACAGAGAAGTTGTTAATTTTTTATCACCTCAGCTAATAACATTTGGTTCTCCTCAATGAACTTGCTCTTCCTCTTTCCCTGGGCTTTTGTCTGGACATCTTGGCTGGACATGGGGTTGTTGTCTTTACTGCATGTGCTTGCTGCTTCCTCCATGTTTTGCTATTGTTGTTTGTAAAAAAAATTTTTTTTATAAATGTGTTGCATTTGAGGCCTTCCCAACGCACATTGCACTTCAATGTGACGCAAATCTGATTTGTGGCACCTAAAAAATGCTTTATGTGCCACAAATGTGATTTGCATCATTTTTGGAGATGATGCTTTATGACACTGTGTGGCATCCTTCCCACCGATACATTAAATTTTTTGATGTACTTTAGGACCTTACAGCATGGTGCGCCGTACAATCACTACAGAGCATTCATGTCACTTCAAAGTGCTGCACCACAGCATATGTTTTTCTGACTCATTTCTGTGTTGCTGCAGCCATGCATCACTTCTCATAAATCTTGGCCTAGGTGGGTGTAAAAGCTGGGAGTGATTACTGTTGTGGGCATATATTCAAATTAACGGAGTTCCACATCAAATGCCCCCTCAAATGGAACACCTGGAGATATCCCTATGAGTACCCCTGGAAAGTATGTCAAAAAAGTAATGCCCACTATTTGTTCCTTCCAACATTTCGATAGTTTCAACAGACATCAACTGTTTTTTCCAGTAAATATATAATGTGCACCTTTCAATAAGTATAAGTCTAATGATGTTTAATAGGAGTTGCCTTCCCCTAACATTCCAAGTAACTGGATTATATTTAGTGTGAACCCCTCTCTTAGCCTCAAACATAGTGCCCAGTAACAATTATGTTTTGTCCTAATTCTGTAGAAGTCCCTAATGTGCTGAAGCTTTCAGGTTCCTGTGCCTTATTTTTACAATGACCATAGCAGTAATAACAAAAAAATAAAAATCCTATTTCCAGGCATGTTTCATCTTGTGAGTCTTGCCAGTCGTGTTGTAACTTTCAACGAAACACAGAACCCTAAATCTCAGTATTATGTGTTTCATATTTGAATACTGGAAGCATGGCTTGTGTGCCATTGTGCTCTGGCAATCAAGACCCCTGTATAAGCCAGTGTGTGTGTATAGTCAAACTCTCCAACCACTGCTTATGGCAGGATCAGGCCATTTTGCAAAGGTCACCCCCTGTCACACAGCTTGTAGTCACTTAGGTGATGAAGTCTGCAACCCTAGGTGTTAAAGCCAGACCACTGTCAGGCAACAAACCTTGTGTCAGCAAATTACAAAGCAGCAGATTACATTCTCCCAATGCTCCTCCTCTGCTATGTACACCAAAATCACCAAAAGACTCTACCACCATGTACTAGCTGAGAAGAAAGGAGTAAGACACTAAAGAGAGTACCTCAGAAGATTGTGATGCTTTCCTTATAGCTTCTCAGTTTGTCCTACCTTAGTTATCCCACACTATTATTCTTTCTCTGCATTTTCATCTGGGGGCTTGGAGAATTCATAACAATCTGCATCTCTTGAAACATAAAAGGTATAGCTATTTTACCCTTCTCAAACATATCTTATATGTAGTTAAACCATAGTAAATACATATTAATGCACAAATATCATGTTTCTCTTCATACACAATATACCTAGTTATCTTGGAAGTTTGGCTTGTTCCTAAATTAAAATTTTTGAAGAAATGCCTGACTTACTCCTTGTAAAATTGCTTGTAATAGACGTCAACTATAAACACTTAATTAAGTTCTCTATTAGTAAATGTTCTTGATGCTCCTAAATTGTTTCTTTCTCAATGTCATTTCCTGACAAATATTAAATTACTTACTGACACATGACTCTTGACTCCTCTGGCTCTCTTCCTTGTCAAAGACAGAAAAAAGACGTTGAATAACTTTGATTTTTAAAATAGTGAATACCCCAATGTGTGAAACACAAAAAATGGGTCGGGTCAAGACAATGATGAAATTTCACTTCACAGAGTGGGCGTGGTAATGAGACACTGCTCTACTTGATAGAGTTCATTTGAAGTGCATGACCCAAATCCCGTGCATGCAAGTTGATGTATCGGGAACTGCTCGCACTGGGCCAGAAAAGGATTAGACCACTGCTCGTGGTTCTCTCTAGCCACATCCTTCACGTTAGGAATTTCTAACAAGTGCCTAAAAAGAGACTTCTATCCTATTCAATGATGTATCCATTGAAAGTGTTTCTTATGTTTGTACTTCATTTGTTTTCCTCTGGTGTTCAAAGTTTTCTGCCTCACTACAGCATTAGCATTATTGACAGCCTGTCAATTGTTGTATATCATAATAAAACTGAACACTGGGCTCCAGATTCCATCTTTGTATTGTGGCAAGAGGTCAACAGTCCAAATTAATTCTTAGATTGTTATAGGACTTCACCACTACTTGCCCTTTTTCAGTGGCTACTTGCTCTGCCAGAAGGCATCCATAGGATCTCCTATTGTTCCCTCTGGTTTGTTGTCTTCACACTTCACCTTGAACTCCTCTCCTTCCACTAGGTTTGCCACATTGTTTATTTGTCACTAGGGCCATGCCTCCTTCGGCTTTTGAAAAAAATGCAACATGTCACCCTGCACCACCATGAGTTTACAGGAAATAAAAAAGCATAAAAAGGCATATTTCAGGCCGAGAAAGCACACTTGTAGTTTAACAGAAATGTGAGTACTGTCCTTGCACTTCAGCAGTATAGTCAAGGATTGTAGTAAGTGTGTTGGCATTGTAAATCTATGGTTCTTTCACCCTGGGTAGCTGCAGAAAGAGGTCTCTGTTAGGGATGGGCAAAGGCACATAATGTGCTGTAAAGTAATTTTGTAAAATTACAGCAAAATTACTCGAGATTACACAGAATGATTCAAAGAGTGCAACACAGTATTTAGCACTATTTTCTTTACACAAAAAGACACCCTTGCACCCGAAATGGATACAATTATGTATTTTGAACACAACAGCAGCAGCCATTCATGCCTGCTAAATTCATTGTCCCTGTGCTCCTGCAGTAGGAATTTCATGCTTAATTACTCATAATTACATGAATGGATGGAGTCACATGATGTTTGCTAATTTTGCAACAAAAGAGTAACACAAAAGTTTCAAAATCACTCCAATTATTGCAACATACATAAAATTTCACCCAGGCCTAGGCCTCGTTTCTGTTCTGGAATGCAATGTGCTCTTCAAATCGAGAAGAACTTTGGGGCACATCCTGCTTGAACTGTGTCCATCAACCATTCTTCCAAAAACATTTAAAAGTTTGGGCCCTTAGTGCATTCTGTTAGTCTAATTAGTCCAATGTTATTGCATCCTTCACAGACCTCAGCTCTCATCTTAAGTTCTTTTACCTCAGATTTCAAAATTTGAAATTGAGTATGCATATCCTTCAGCATGGCATGGACTGAAGTTATTGCAGACTCAATGGCATCTACTTGATCTGTTAGATTGTTATGATCTGCTTTCAGTAAGTTCACATCAATGGTCAGTACATTAATATTTGACTCCAGGCTACTTTTGGGATTGTAGATTCCACTTTATGCAGGAAATCAGAAACTACTTATGTTTTCGACTGCACTTCTATTGTGTCTTTGGGAGGTAGAGGCCTGGTAGTTCTGGGCATAACTACTATCAATCACTTGATATCAAGAACATATAGGTCAGTGTCACACACAGTATGTTCTGCCCTGATTAGTAAAACAGTGGAGCCAGGTGATCTGCAACACAACATCCTTTACACAGTAATCCATCAACATCAAAAACAGCATTCTACTGGGGCACATTAGAAGGCACACACAAAGATCAATAGGTGGGGGAAAGACAGTGCTCAGAACCTCTCTTTTACTCTGTGTCTTCGACAACAAATACAATCACAAATACAAACACAATATCTAACATAATCCAAGAGCCCTAGGGAATCAATGTCCTTCAGATTGCAATGTAATACTGTGTCCCCAAGGGTGCTCAATCCATATATTGACTACTGAAGAGGGGCATTCTCTGGGCATATCTTGCTCAAATGGGAAGTGCAAAAAGAAACTACAATCTTATGTATAATCATGCGTCTGATTGCCCAGGGTGACACCAGCGCAGCCAACAAATTAAGTGTGTGCAGATCACTAAGCTACCGCTTTCTGGTACTCTCACGAGCCTGATGAGCAGATTCTGCAGTGATAGTAAGCCTGTCTCCTGCACCTCTATTAAGGCTGAATATGGAAGGAGACAATCGGCCCACAGCCATAGAGCACTTCAGTATTCTTGTTTCCTCACTTGTCTTTTTTATTCAGGATAATAAGCTTCAAGTGATTCCTAGGTGGGCAGCATTGCAGGCTGCCTCATGTTTCAGTGCAGTGTTCAGCTCTCCAGGTTGTAAGGGAGCCTTCCTCCACCCAATAAATAATCTCAGGTATTCCCGCAAATGGATGAGCTGAAGCGTGATAGTATCAGTAAGGGTGTCTCTCCACACCTGCAGTTGCTTTCCCAGGAGTCAGCCTGGTGATTGGGGCTCTCCCGGCATTAATCTGATGACCACCCTTGGTCTCCTGTGGTCACCGGATCTGCTCCTAAGCTGGTGCCAGCCAACATTCGTCTTGTTTCCCAGACACCCCTCCGCACACTTGAGCGATCAGCCCTTCAATAGTCTATGAGCATCAACCCCTGGGTATAGTAGGGACACTGATGCCTGGGGCCTTCATCAGCACAGCCCAGCTGCCATCTTTAGGGAAGGAATCATGATCAATCTGTGCCATCAAACTGCTGCTGGGCCTAGTTGATGTGGACTATTTGTCAATGCTGTGCATTCTTTGGTGTTCCCTCAGGGCTCCTGGGGCAGTGGCACAAAAGGGCTGCACAGTATTATTAAAGGATACGGCAAGGCCTCGAGGAGCCTAAGCACAAGACATCACTGTGATGGAAAGATCATCAATAAACTCTGTTAGGGTGGTATTGTGACCTCTGAAATACTGATTGCTAATAATACTTTGTCCGCATAGCGCATTAGTTTAAGCTTCCCAGCTGCTAATCTGATCTCATTAATGCTACTGATGTTCTAATGGCATATGACAGTGGTTCCAAAGTCAGGAGAAATAAGTAACATAGACAAAGGACATCCCCCTCTAGGGTTCCTGTAAATCTGCATGGCATAAGATATGAATCAGTTTATTCGTGCTGTGGGGACCTGATGAACCCAGTACACAATTGTGATTAATAATTTCCCCATGGCAAATCACTTCATAGTCCTGAAATGGGGTTGCCATTCCACTTAGTCAAATACATTCTTGGCATTGAGGGAAATATGTATCTTCTCCTAAGTGCCATGTCTAGTTTTCCAAATCAAATGTCGTTTTAAGAAGAGATTTTCACTACAAAGCCTACCATGTTTTTATGTACCATCAAATGTATAACTTTGATCAATCTTATAGAAAAACTCGTCCTGCTATATGTAACTTATGTTGTACTATTATAGAAAGGTGAGTTAATCCACAATTTCAGAGTGGTTATCTAGAGGATAATCACTTACCAAACTTAGGATGTCAGACCAATTGCAATTATAGTCCTCAATTGTTTCAGAAAAACTTTAATTCTTTAGTGGGAAGTTCTTGTTCATTTTAATCACCACAGTCTCTCCACATTTTGTGGTGAGAGACCGGTCCTTCTGACTGTGATAACTGCTCCAGCTGCACTGAAAACACACTTCAAAGAAACACTGACTACAGGACATTCAAGATACTTTTTTTCCATTCTGCTGCGCTCTGGCCACTGTACCCTATTTCCATGCCAATAGATCAATGGGTCTTGATCCATGTCCACCTTTGTTTGGTCATCCAGATAGTCTTGCACTATCTTCTGAATCATCATTGGTGCTGACACTTGCTGTATTTTGTGTGTAAATTGGATTTTGGTATTATATATTTATTTTGTTTCTGCAAGGATTATGTTAGAATTCCCTTTGTTACTGTACTGTTATTTTTTTTTTATCTTTCCTAGTTTAAACACTGACAGGTGATCTGCTGGATGATTTTGGTTTAGAAATGTTATTTCTTTAGTGTTGGAAAATGGGTTATTGGTAAGGGCAGGTAAGTACCTACACTTAACAATATGCCACTAACCTCCACTTAGGTCCAGTTAGGTCTCAGTAAATTAACCATAGTGCAACACTTGGTAGCTTGGCAACGAGCGACAAGGCTTAACTTTGAAGACAGAGGGGGTCATTCTGACCCTGGCAGTCATTGACCGCCAGGGTCAACGACCGCGAGAGCACCGCCAACAGGCTGGCGGTGCTCTCAAGGGCATTCTGACCGCGGCGGTTTGGCCGCGGTCAGAAAGTGAAAACCGGCAGTCTCCCGCCGGTTTTCCGCTGCCCTAAGGAATCCTCCATGGCGGCGCAGCTTGCTGCGCCGCCATGGGGATTCCGACACCCCATACCGCCATCCTGTTCCTGGCGGTTCGGCCGTGCTTAGCAGACACTGAAATTCGCTACGGGTGCAACTGCACCCGTCGCACCCTTCCCACTCCGCCGGCTCCATTCGGAGCCGGCTTCCTCGTGGGAAGGGGTTTCCCGCTGGGCTGGCGGGCGGCCTCCTGGCGGTCGCCCGCCAGCCCAGCGGGAAACACAGAATCACCACGGCGGTCTTCGGACCGCGGAGCGGTGTTCTGGAGGGGGAACTCTGGCGGGCGGCGGAGGCCGCCCGCCAAAGTTAGAATGACCCCCAGAGTGTAAAGCATTCAAACATCACAAAACAGTACTTACATAAAACACAGGAAACAGCTTAAAAATCCAAAATCAATTTATAAAAATAGGAAATATTTTTATCTTTAAAATGACACAATAACAAATACATTTGGATAAGGGAAACCGGAGATATGAAGTTTTACAGAATTATTGTTTTCGAGCACCTACAAACAAAAAGCGCCAATCTGGTCGCACCTGGTCCGGGGCAAAGTCAAAGTTTAAGGCCAACCGCGATGGAGCCCGGCTCGGCTACAGCCCGCGGCAGGCCTCGGTCAAAAGTGTAGCTTAGGACTTAGTCGTTTTTCTGAAGATTTTCTTTAGCAGGATGTACCTGCCAGTCCAATCTGACCTCCTGGAACTATTCCTCAGATACGCGTCGCGGGAGCCCTCGGTGGAGATTTTTACCTTCAGACTTAGTTGTTTTTTCGAGGGGAAAATCCTTCGACCGGGACAAACCTGGATCTTGAGCCGACGTCCTTGGAGCCCCCCTTAGATACGCTGGCTGGGAGGTCCCGGTCAACTTCCTACGTTCGGACTTAGTCTCTTTTTTGGAGATTTGCTTCACCGGGATGAACCTGCAAGTCAGGCCGGGTCGTGGTTGAGGCAAGCCGGTTGGAGTTGCCACGGCGGGTCGGTCCCTCTATGGAGCTTTTTTTTCAAAAGTTCTCCAAAGTTCTCAAAACTTCTGGATCTTCTTCCAGATCTTCTTTTAAGGTTCTTTTGGGGTGCACAGTTCACCCCAAGGTTCCAGATGCTCTGAGATGCTCCTTGGGGGTGTGGACTACAACTCCCAGAATGCATCTGGCGCAAACTCCTTTTTGGCCACTGGCCAGTGGTCAGCTGGTTGGTTTCTTCAGGAGTTGGTGCAGGAAACTCTGGTTAGCAAGTTTTCACCTGTAGCAAACAGGGAGTCCCTCCTTGAACCAGTTGAAGCCAGGCAAAGTCCTTCTTGTGGTGAAGCCCAAGTGTGCAGCTGAAGCAGTCCTTCACAGTGCAGGGTCCAGGTGCAGGCCAGGGGTCCGGCATGGCAGTCCTTCTTCTCCTGCAGTTCTTCCTTGTTGAAATCTGATGGGGATCTGAGGTGTGGGTGCAGGTCTGCCAGTTTTATCCTTGCTCCTGGGTGAATAACAGGGGGTCCTGGTTCTCCAATCAGGGGCAGGATCCTTCCCCCTGTGATGACCACTTGCTGGGAGGTATGGCAAAAAGCAATCCCAGGGAGCAACATTCCTCAAAAATCCATCAAGGCTGAAAGTGATTTTTGGAGGTTACATCTGGCTGAGCCCACCCACTGGTGTGACTAAAAATCCTAAACACACCCCTCTCCTGCCCTCTCCTAATCTAATCAAGGGGGCACCTAATTGTCTGGGTTTGCAGGATGTGAGGGTGTTACTGGGTTGCTCCAAATGTCCTTCTCTGCCTTTGAAGACCAGTTTGGCAGCCCTCCCCCTTCCTGCTTCACCATCTGCTGAAGGGAAATCTCCTGCCCCAGGCACATCTCTTTGTGCTGAGCCAGGCCACTTCACACCTCATCAAGGTAGCCTGGCCAGGCTGCCAGAGGCTGGCCAATCGGAGCAAATCAGCAAAAACACTGCAGGGCTGAAGTTGGCAACTTTTCAGGTAAAGTTTAAAACTCTCTACCTGAACAAGTTATAGTAAATCCAACGCCTGTAATTTGTGGGATTTATTATAACAATTAATTTGATACCAAACGTCTGGTATCTGTTACTTACGAAGATTTTTGAAATTAAAATAAAGTCTCCCCATTCTAGTCTATAGAGGCCATTCACTACAATGAGGGAAAAACGAATTTAGCTGTTTTACCTCACCAGGGCTTATAAAACTATTTTTATAAGGTCCCTGCTTATAGTTATATGGCACCCAGCGCTCGGGGCACATAGGGCACACCTTAGAGGTGACTTATATGTAAAAATAAGGTATTTTAAGACTTTGGAACTACTTTTAATTCCAAAGTCGAATTTGCATGTAACTTTAATTTAAAAGCAGCCAGCAAGGCAGCCCTGCCTTTAAAATGACACTGGACACCTCAGCACCTTTGCTGGGGTCCCTAAACCTCCATGCCCTACCATATACTAGGGACTTATAGGTAGGTTGACTGAGCCAATTATAATTAGCCTAATTTGCATACTGATTTTACACAGACCTCAGGCCCTGGGACTGGTTAGCAGTAACCAGGGCACCATCAGAGTCAGGAAAACACCAGCAAAAAGTGGAGTATGGGGGCAAAAATTTAGGGTGCATCTGCAATCAGCCCTGTTCTCTTACACAAGCCTCCCCCCCAGCCCACATGCCCAGGAGACTCAGCCCAACCCAGGGAGAATCTTCCTGGGTTGTCAGGCAAGGAAGACAGTGAAGGGAACAGGCTGTCCCTTTGCAGGGCCTACTCTGCCTTACATGGTCCTGCCATGGTCACTCCCTCTGGGTAGTGAATCCATCCCAACAGTGAAAGGACCCATCTCAAACTGAAACTTCCCTCTAGGGGGGTCTTCCTCCTCTTTCTCTGCCAACTTGGGTAGTGAGGTGCCCACCTCTCCTATCCCTAACTTTGATAGGGCAACACCTAGTTTACCCAAAGGGGTCCCCCAACACTTGAGCAACCTCACCATGACCAACAGGGTCAGGGGGCCTACTTTGCTTTTGGCCCTGGGGTCTGCCTCCCAGGCCAAGTGCAGTGCTGCAAGGAAGGCTCGCACCCAACAGAGGCTACTGACAGCTGTCAGCACCCAGAATCACACCCTAAGCTCTCCACTGACAGGTGGCTGAGTTGCTTTTGGAGCACCTGTGGGGTCCTGGCATCCCTCTTGCTGTCTAGAGTGGGGTCTACCACCCCCTGTGGCAGACACCCTCCTTCCACTCTCCCTTCTGTCAGTGCATGGGCAACACCCTGCATCTGAACAGCTGCCTGACTACTCAGGACTTCCTTGGGGTCAGGTGAGGCTTTGCCAGTGCCAACTCTGGGCTCCCCCCTACTGGGGCAGAAGGCCTTTGGCTCCCTGGAATTTTCCTTAAGAATGGCCCACCCTTCCTTTTCTTCTTTCCTTTTCTTGAGACCCCTGTCTCCTAACTGTAGGGACTGACTCCCCAGGACTTTGGGTTGGGGGGGCGCCCTGGGTGACCGCCCCACCTGGGACCAGACTCACCTCTGGGAGGTCATTGCCCAGGATACAATCTAAGGGGAGGTCAGCACTGACTACCACCCTAAACCAGGCAAGGATACTCTCCCCTCTAGGGGCACTATGGTTACAGGTTTGGAGATGACCTCCCATGTGGCTATCCTGACTTTCCTGGTCTCTCCTGGGACATACATGTCTGGGTTCACTAACCGGTCACTCACTATAGTGTGACTGGCACAGGTGTCTATCAGGCCAGTGGTAGGGATCCCATACACCTGAATGGGGTGAAAGTGCCTACTCCCACCCTCAGGGATCACCGGCTTACCATCTGAGTTTGTCTCCCAGCCCAATGCTAGGAGGACTTCATCATCTGAGGTGTCCTCCTCCATGGCTACACTGGACAGCCCAGTGCTAACCATCTTCTTTTGACAGACTGCATCTCCTCTGAAGTGACCTGTCTGCTGACAGTCAAAGCAAGCCTTACTGTCCAGGAGTTTTTTTTAACCCTGGGTCTCCCTGTCTCTGCTTATCAGAGTGGGAGTGGGATTTGCTCTCCTCCTTCTTAGGGTTCTGGGGTACAGAGGGAGTCTCTGTGGTGGGCTTACCACCTCCCTCCTTAGGTTTTTGGGGATCTGACCCCCCCTTCTTGGGGTCTCCCCCCTGGGACTTGACAACCACCCTGGTTCTCAACCACACATCCGCTGCCTCCCCCAGGTCTCTAGGGTTGGTCAGCTTAGAGTCCACTAGATGCTGGTGTGACCTTTCTTGGATACAACTGGTCAAGATGTGCTCTCTCATGATCAGATTTTATAACCCCTCATAAGTATTTACTTTGTTACCATGAATCCAGCCCTCTAGTGCCTTAAGTGAGGTGTCTACAAAGTAAATCCAAAACTGGGTATTGACCTTCTGGGTGTCCCGGACCTTGATCCACTACTGCTCTGGGGTCCGACCAAACTTTTTAGTTAAGCATTTCTTCATACTGGGGTATGAACCTGCCTTCTCCTCCCTCAAAGTTAGGAGCCTATCCCTCCCAGAGTTTTGGACCAACTCCCAAAGAAGTCAACCCCAGTACTGAGGCTTAACTCTCCTCATCTGGCCTTTGAGAGGGCCCCCAGCCACTTATCTATGTCATCCCCCTGTACATAGGCAGGAACCACCCCATTGGGTAATCTGGGGCAAAAACCCCCACCCATGGACAACTCAGCTTCTCTGTCGCTGCCACCATCTCTTTTCTTTTCTTTGCCCACTTTCCCTGAGGGACAGGTTCTCTCCTCCTGAAGGGACCCCATTCCCCCAAATAGCTTTGGGTATGCCCCTAGTGACTTTGTGCAGTGAGGACCGGTCGCCCTCCTCCTCACTTAGGCTCAGATGCTCTCCCTCGCCTGAGTGGTTGAAGCTAGCATCCTCCCCTGCTTCTTCCTCCTCTGGAGCTTCCTCTGAGCCTACTTCTTGGGCCTCAGCCCATGCTGTCGGATTTAACCAGGATATGCTTCCTGAGGTCAGTGGTTGCAGGCAACCATCTTGCAGTATACCTCCCCCTAAGATGGACTACTGTCAGTGTGGGTAGGCTAACCAGATCGAGCTCCATGGTTCCCTAGTTTTGTGACAACAAAAACTTTTTGCAAAAATTGGAAACAATTTCGAAAAATCAAAAAAATTCAATAATTGAAATTAAAACATTTTTTTACACTATGACAATATAAAGGATTTTGTATTTGTTTTACCTAAAACTGTAATGTGATACTGAACACAAGTACAGGATCCCACCACTGTGCACCAAAAATGTTGGAAAATGGGTTATTGGCAGGTAAGTACCTAAATTTAGGAATAGTCCACTAACCTCCACTTCGGTCCAGTTAGGTCTCAGTAAATTAAACCTAGCTCAACCCTTGGTAGCTTGGCAACGGACGACAAGGCTTAACTTAAGAGACAGAGGCCCTCATTCTGACCCTGGCGGTCGGCGGAGAGACGGCGGTCGGACCGCGAACAGACCGGCGGTATTAAAAATGGCATTCTGACCGCGGCGGTCCCCGCCGCGACCGACCGCCACTTCTCCACTCCGACCGCCACGGCGGTCATGACCGCCGGGCTGGAGTTTGCGCACTCCGGCCCGGCGGTCGTCCCAAGACCGCCAAGGGTATTATGACCCTGCGTACCGCCGCGGTTTCTTGCGGGCGGGAACCGCCGTGCGAACCATGGCGGTAAGCACTATCGGGGCCAGGGAATTCCTTCCCTGGCACTGATAGGGGTCTCCCCCACCCCCCACTACCCACCTGAGTCCTCCCCCCACACCCTCCACCCCCCTGCCACCCCCCAGAGGTGGTACGAACCCCCTCCCCACCCCCAGCCCGACATGCATATACATGCACCCCGACATGCACACACCCCCAACATGCACATATACACACCCCCTACACACACATACACAACGGGGACACATACCCGCACACATACATGCAGACATGCGCACCTGCCGAACAGCACACATTACCCATAGACACAGCAGCACCCTCCGCCCGCATACACGCACTCACACACCCCCTCTACACACTCACACGCACACCCCCATGCACGCCCACATCACACAACACCCCCCCACCCCCTCCCCTCACGGACGATCAACTTACCTTGTGCGTTGGTCCTCCGGGAGGCGACGGGAGCCATGGGGAGGTGACCGCCAACAGAAGACCGCCAACAGAAGACCGCCACACAGAAATGTGGGTCGTAATTCTGTGGGCGGTGTTCTGCTGGCGTGGCGGTGGAGGTTGACCAGTCTCCACTTTCCCGCCGACCGCCAGTGTGGCTGCTGGCGGTTTTCCGGCGGAACGCTCCCAGCGGTCAGAATGCGCACAGCGGCATACCGCCGCGGTCGGCGGTCTTCACCGCGGCGGTAACTCGGCGGTCTTGCGAAAAGACCGCCAGGGTCAGAATGAGGGCCAGAGTGTAAAGCATTCAAATATCACAAAACAGTACTTAACCCCTTCGCTGCCAGGCCTTTTCCCCCTCCTGTGCCAGGCCTTTTTTTGGCTATTTGGGGCAGTTCGCGCTTAGGCCCTCATAACTTATTGTCCACATAAGCTAGCCAAGCAAAATTTGCGTCCTTATTTTCCAACATCATAGGGATTCTAGAGGTACCCAGACTTTGTGGGTTCCCCTAAAGGAGGCCAAGAAATTAGCCAAAATACAGTGAAAATTTTGTTTTTTTCAAAAAAATGGGAAAAAGTGGATGCAGAAGAAGGCTTGTGGTTTTTCCCCTGAAAATGGCATCAACAAAAGGTTTGTGGTGCTAAAATAAACAGCTTCCCAGCTTTCAGGAACAGGCAGACTTGAATCAGAAAACCCAATTTTTTTACACAAATTTGGCATTTCACTGGGACATACCCTATTTTTATGATTTTTTGTGCTTTCAACCTCCTTCCAGTCAGTTACAGAAATGGGCATAAAACCAATGCAGGATCCCAGAAACCTAAACATTTCTGAAAAGTAGACATAATTCTGAATTCAGCAAGGGTTCATTTGTGTAGATCCTACATGGGTTTCCTACAGAAAATAACAACTGAAAAAGAAAAATATTGAAATTGAGGTAAAAAAACAGCAATTTATCTCTACGTTTTACTCTGTAACATTTTCCTGCAATGTCAGATTTTTTAAAGCAATATACCGTTACGTCTGCTGGACTCTTCTGGTTGCGGGGATATATAGGGCTTGTAGGTTCATCAAGAACCCTAGGTTCCCAGAGCCAATAAATGAGCTGCATCCTGCAGTGCGTTTTCATTCTATACCGGGTATACAGCAATTCATTTGCTGAAATATAAAGAGTGAAAAATAGCATTTCTCAAATTTGGCTAAAAAAACACGTATTCCTCATATTTCGGTGACAGAAAGTTCTGGAATCTGAGAGGAGCCACAAATTTCCTTCCACCCAGCATTCCCCTAAGTCTCCCGATAAAAATGATACCTCACTTGTGTGGGTAGGCCTAGCGCCCACAACAGGAAATGCCCCAAAACACAACGTGGACACATCACATTTTTTGACAGAAAACAGAGGTGTTTTTTGCAAAGTGACTACCTGTAGATTTTGGCCTCTAGCTCAGCCGGCACCTAGGGAAACCTACCAAACCTGTGGATTTTTTAAAATTAGAGACCTAGGGGAATCCAAGATGGGGTGACTTGTGGGGCTCTGACCAGGTTCTGTTACCCAGAATCCTTTGCAAACCTCTAAATTGGGCTAAAAAAAAAGTATTTCCTCACATTTCGGTGTCAGAAAGTTCTGGAATCTGAGAGGAGCCACAAATTTCCTTCCACCCAGCGTTCCCCCAAGTCTCCCGATAAAAATGATACCTCACTTGTGTGGATAGGCCTAGCGCCCGTGACAGGAAATGCCCCAAAACACAATGTGGACACATCAAATTTTTTGACAGAAAACAGAGTTTTTTTTTGCAAAGTGCCTACCTGTAGATTTTGGCCTCTAGCTCAGCCGGCACCTAGGGAAACCTACCAAACCTGTGCATGTTTGAAAACTACAGACCTAGGAGAATCCAAGATGGGGTGACTTGTGGGGCTCTGACCAGGTTCTGTTACCCAGAATCCTTTGCAAACCCAAAATTTGGCTAAAAAAATACTTTTTCCTCTCATTTCGATGAAGCCACAAATTTCCTTTCACCCAGCGTTCCCCCAAGTCTCCCGATAAAAATGGTACCTCACTTGTGTGGGTAGGCCTAGCGCCCACGAAAGGAAATGGCCCAAAACACAACGTGGCACATCACATTTTTTCACAGAAAATAGAGGTGTTTTTTGCAAAGTGCCTACCTGTGGATTTTGGCCTCTAGCTCAGCCAGCCCCAGGGGGGGCAGAAATGTCCTAAAATAAATTTGTCCCTTCACCCCTCCAACACCCCCCGAGAGCGACCCTTGCCTACAGGGTCGCTCCCCCTGCGTGACATTGACGGGGCAGATTGACCTAAAGTCGGCCGATCTACCCCCAAGGGGGGCAGAAATGGTCTAAATACAATTTGCCCCTCAGGGGAGCGACCCTTGCCTAATGGGTCGCTCCCCATCTCTAAAAAAACAAACAAACAAAAAAAGAAACACAAAAGAAAATTTGCCCTGGCGCCTAGAGGTTTCTGCCCTCCCTGGGGACAGATCGGCCTAATAACAATAGGCTGATCTGCCCCGGGGGGCAGAAATGGCCTAAAATAAATTTGCTCTCCCCGGGAGCGACCCTTGTCTACGAGGTCGCTCCCCCTGCGTGACATTGGCGTAAAAAAAAAATCCCCCGTGCCTAGTGGTTTCTGCCCCCCTTGGGGGCTGATTGGCCTAACCAAAATCGCCTAAAATAAATTTTCCCCCCAGGGGAGCGACCCTTGCCTAAGGGGTTGCTCCCCTTGTGTGAAATTCACGTAAAAAAAAATATATAATAATCCCCGGTGCCTAGTGGTTTCTGCCCCCCTTGGGGGCAGATTGGCCTAACCGAAATAGCCTAAAATAAATTTTCCCCCCAGGGGAGCGACCCTTGCCTAAGGGGTCCCTCCCCTTGTGTGAAATTCACGAAAAAAAAAAAAAAAACTCCCTGGTGTCTAGTGGTTTCTGTCCCCCTTGGGGACAGATTGGCCTCATAAAAATAGGCCAATCTGCCCCCAAGGGGGGCAGAAATGGCCTAAATATAATTTTCCCCCTAGTGGAGCGACCTTAAACTAAAGGGGTCGCTCCCCACCTCCAAAAAACCAGAACAAAAAAAAAAGAACAAAAAAAAGATCCCTGGTGCCTAGAGGTTTCTGACCCCCCTGGGGGCAGAAAAGGCCTTCCAAAAAATGCCCCCCCCCCGGGAGCGACCCTTGCCCAAGGAGTCGCTCCCTTATGCCAATTAAAAAAAAAAAAAAAAAATCCCTGGTGTCTAGTGGGCGTTTCAAAAGCCGGATTGCTTTGCAATCCGGCTTTTGAAACGCTCAGAGAGACTTCAAAGGGAAGGAAATTCATTTCCTTCCCTTTGAAGCCTCTCTGGGCCTCCCCCACGTGATCAAAAGAGAAATGCTTTGCACCGGCACCTGCACCACGACCAGCACCGCCAGCAGCCCACCGCAAGCACCGCCGCACCACCACCACCTGCACCGCTGAGAGTAAGACCACTACCAGCACCAGCAGCCCCAGTGGACGGCCGTCCGAGGCTGCAGGAGACGGAGCCTACCACCACCACTGGAAGCACCCCCACCAGCACCAGCACTACCACCACTTAGCAGCCTTAGGCGCCGCAGGATGGAGTCTAGCCCTGCCTCCATGAACTATCATGCTACCAGTTCCCTGCAAATCTCGTGCATATTGTATATTTTTGTAAATACTGTTTTTCAAATTCTAAAGTATATATGCCTATTTCTAAAATATCACTGATTTGACTCAATTACTTTTGTCCTTTCGTTCTTCCAGGGGGTTACAGGGTGTAAATGTAATGTTGCTGCATGTGTTTGTGTGTATGGTGTTGTGGGTGAGGGTGGGGGTGTTGCGTGTCACTCTCTTTTTCCTCCCCCCTTCCCCTGTGTACTAGGTGCAGTACTCACCTTGGCCATCGCCGCTGTTTTTGGTGTTCCTGGTAGATGAGGAGGTAGACCAGTATGGGTAGGACCTGTAACTCAGGCTCCACGGTGTCCTGGTTCTTTGTTGAGTGTTGAGAGGTGAGTGGTTTCCCTTCCAAACACTGTTTCTGCCGTGCTTTTGATGGCGTTGGTACCACCCCAGAAAAGCTGGCAGATTGGCAGGTTGTGATGGAGTGGGCGGTACCGTTTTTTCCGCTTGGCTGTTGGTGGTTACTGCCACGGTGTTTATTGCTACCGCCTTGGCGGTCGGAGTGTTAAAGTGGCTGTGTGTGTTGGCGGTTTCCGGCGTGGTCATGATCCCATTTTTTTTACCGCCGGCCTGTTGGCGGTATTACTGCCGCTTTAACACCGACCACCAGGGTTGTAATGAGGGCCATGAGGTCTTTTGTCTGCTTATACAAATTGGGCCACCAGTGGCATTGCTGTAGCATTTCTACGGATGCATTAACTCCAGCTTAGGCACATGTTACACCCTCAGATACTTCTCTGAGTATGTCTACACAGTGTAATAGGAAGTAACCTGCCTCTCACTCTTGGTAACTAAATGAGTATTGTCTGAATTAAGGGTGCTAGTAAATTCGGGAAGAAAGCCTGTGGCAGGCTTTCTGTTTCCTTAGCTTACATATATTGCGGTTAATATATTTTAGTTGATCTTCATCTGAGACCTAGTTAAGGCCGCCATTCTGACAGTCTGAATTGCAGCTTTGGTAGCTAAATCATCTGTAAAATTATTTTTGGCATGAAGTTCATCACACTGATGGCTCAAAGTGTGCGTCAAATGGACCAGTTGAAGCTCATCTTGTAAGCGACTACTTGGTGGCCAGATCTGCCAAGATGGGGGATGTGAACCTTTAAGACTTTGCTCATCAGTCCGCAAATCATCGACTATCTGGGATCAGGTCTCCTTCCTTAGACTGCAGGGGGCCTCGCTGTGATACGGTGATAGCTACCTGACCTTTCTAGGGCTCTAGCAGTGAAAATTATGCTTCCATAAGCCACATTCGACCCAAGCGGCTGATGCTTCCCTGCAGGGAGTACTGCAGCCTGGACTCTGCAGTGACTGTTGAACTCGTTGGCCCTGCCCTCCACCCCTTTTTACATTGTCAGATCCTGCGAGAAATTGGGCCATGAGGGGATGGTGAGCGGGGGAGGCTGTTTCTTAGAGACTGCAACGCAATGTACCCTGTGTCACTACAGCTGGCCCCATGGCACCTAGGCCTTCTCCACAGCCTTCTCTCCTCCCTCAAAATAGTGCTAGTTGGATGTGCACACAAGGGCACGGCACAAAAAAAATGGGCCAGCCTTGCTCTGGCAGGGGCTGGCACCTTACCTCCTATAGTCGCTGCTCTCTGGAACCGGGTCACTAGGTCCCTGGTTTCCGACATCGACCGAGGGCCGACCAACCAATACCCTGGGGCACTGTGGAGCGAAGTAAAATTGCAGAGTCCTGTACAAACACAGATATCCGGGTTTCCATCAACATAAAGGAGGGAATTCAGATGCACGTGGCTTTGAAGGAAAAGACAGGAGATGGAGATGAAAAGAGAACGGAAGAAGAATGCCCGGCGACGAAAAAGAAGCCGCATGAGGCCTAGACCCAGCGACGTGGACAACACAATACTGTAGAGGAGCACTTTCCCGCCACGTCCCTGGAGGGACGTGGCTATCGCAGGTACGTTCCTGCCTCCGAAACCACTACAGTATATTTCTCGGAAGGGAGGAGAGAGTGGGTGGTGTGGAGAAGGCACTGGGAAAGGCGATTGATCCGATAAACGTGCTATCACAGTTTATTTTTTGTGGTTATTTGTTTGGTGGTATAGTTGGTCTATCTTTCTAACATGCACAAAAGAGGACTTTGAAGCTAACAGTCCTACTGAACCAGTTTGCTAGAGTCACTTGGAAGAAATAAAGAGACACTCCATGACTTGGTGACAATTTGGGGCACCGGTTAAGGGTTACCCTACCACTCCACCCACCACGCTGCACCTCCCCTCCAAACCTTACCCCAGAAGTCCAAGAATACCCCACTTACCTTTTCCTTCGCTTCTTTTCTTTCCACTCTCGACTTTCATCCCGCTGACCCTCCGGTTCTGCTCGGACGACAGGGAGCGTAGCACTGAAGAAAGAACTCCTAAAAGAAAGACAGAGCAAGGAATTAGAAACCAAAGGAATGGACCAACAAGAAAAGACAATAAAAGTCCGAAGGAAGAGACTGAGAACCAAGAGAACAAGGACTGTGTAGAACTCATAAAGAAACAAAGGATCTGAAATACATAGGACAATAAAACCACAATAGTACTAGAACCAGATTCTGGGGGTCATTCTGACCCCGGCGGTCTAAGACCACCGGGGCCAGGGTCGGCGGGAGCACCGCCGACAGGCCGGCGGTGCCCCGCAGGGCATTCTGACCGTGGCGGTTCGCCCGCGGTCAGAAGAGGCAAACCGGCGGTCTCCCGCCGGTTTACCGCTGCCCTTAGAATCCCCCATGGCGGCGCAGCTTGCTGCGCCGCCATGGGGGATTCTGACACCCCCTACCGCCATCCTGTTCCTGGCGGTTCGCCCGCCAGGAACAGGATGGCGGTAGGGGGTGCCGCGGGGCCCCTGGGGGCCCCTGCCGTGCCCATGCCAATGGCATGGGCACGGCAGGGGCCCCCGTAAGAGGGCCCCGAAAAGTATTTCAGTGTCTGCTAAGCAGACACTGAAATACGCGACGGGTGCAACTGCACCCGTCGCACCCCTGCAACTACGCCGGCTCAATTCTGAGCCGGCGTCCTCGTTGCAGGGGCATTTCCTCTGGGCCGGCGGGCGCTCTTTTGGAGAGCGCCCGCCGGCCCAGAGGAAATGTCTGAATGGCCGCCGCGGTCTTTTGACCGCGGTGCGGTCATTCAGCGGCGGTACCCTGGCGGACGGACTCCGCCGTCCGCCAGGGTCAGAATGAGGCCCTCTGTCTCTTACAGGGTCCTTCATACTATTCTTTTAATAACGCTATACCGTCACCTCCTACACTCCCATCGGGTGTGTTAGACCTGACAGCCTTAGGGTGGTCACCCTCCACATTTTAGACACTATTTTTGCTGGTTTTAGGACTCTGCGCACTTTACCACTGCTAACCAATGCTAAAGTGCTCTCTCCCTTAAAACATGGTGACATTTGTTAGTACCCAACTGGCTGATTGAATCTATTTGTAAGTTCCCGTAAAGTGCACTACATGTCACCAGAGCCTGTAGATTAAATGGTACTAGTGGGCGTGCAGCACTGATTTTGCCACCCACCTAAGTAGCCTCTCAACCATGCCTCAGGCCTGCCATTGCAAGGCCTGTGTGTGCAGTTTCACTGCCACTCCGACTCCGACTTGGCATTTACAAGTATTTGCCAAGCCTTAAACACCCCTTTTTCTACATATATGTCACCCCTATGGTACGCTCGAGGTAACCCAGAGGGGAGGGTGCTATGTAGACAAAAAGCAGGACATGTGCCTGTGCAGTTTATATGTCCTGGTAGTGTAAAACTCCTGAATTAGTTTTTACACTGCTGTGAGACCTGCTCCTTTCAACGGCTAACATTAGGGCTACACTCATATACTGTATGAGTGGTAGATTCTGATCTGAACGTCATATGTAGTATGGCCAGAATGGTAATCCCTTACAATCCACGTCTGGCTAGGTTACTTGTCAGCTCCCTTGTGCATTTCACTCAGACAACCTCAAACACAGGATGCTCAGTCACACCTGCACACATCTGCATACTGAATGGGTTTTCCTGGCCTGGGAGGGTGGAGGGCCTGACACTTACATTTGAAAGGACAGTGTTCTGCCCTCACACAATGGACTGCCAACCCCTCTACTGGGACCCTGGCAGACAGGATGGAACTGAAAGGGGACCTGGTGCACTTCTAAGCCACTCTTTGAAGTCTCCCCCTCTTCAAAGGCACATTTGGATATTTAAACAGGGTCTCTGACCCTATAAACTCAGACACTTCTGGACAAGATACCACTGGAGAGGAAACCCTGAACCAAAACTGCAACCTGCCTAGAGGAACTGCCTGGGTGCCCAAAGGACTCACCTGACTGCTTTTCTGCAAAGGACTGCTGCCCTGCTGTTGCCCTGCTGCCTTGCTGCCCTCTGGTTCTGCTGAGAAGTGCTCTCCAAGGGCTTGGATAGAGCTTGTCTCCTGTTCCTTGAAGTCTTAAAAAGACTTCATCCTGCAAAGAACTCCTTGTGTGGTGAAAATTCGACCCACAACCTGCATTGCGGTGAGAAAATCACTGCACGCCAAACCGGAACAATGCAGCCCAGCTCCCCAAGAGGAGATCGACACAGCACCAGCGTTGTGACCAGAACTTCGATGCATGGCCCACTGGATAGATGCAAAGCCGAGCCTAAATGACGCAGCTTGACTTCTTGCGAGGAGAATCGACGCACCGCCTGCAGTGGGACATATATTTCCAGGCATTACCCACCGGATCGATGCAGCCCTTGTGACTTCCTCCTGTATGCCCAGGATTGCTTTGCATCATCCCTGGGGCATCCAAAGCCCCACAATTCGAAGAGGATCCCAGTCTTTGCGCCGGAAGTCCTGTCCTGCGTGAAAACTTATCGGTGCATCACCTGTGTGCGCACGAAAAATTTACGCCCACAACCCCATTTTCCAAGCATCTCCTTGCAGAGAATTTGAACGCAAACCAGGTACTTTGTGCCTGGAAGAGACACTTATTGCTTTTTAAGAATTAAAAACACCTTTTATCATTTTCTATAGTGATAATTCAAAGTGTACTTATCAAATCTTGATTGTTTTGACCTGCATTTAATCAGATACATATTATCTATTTTTCTAAACACTGAGTGGTGTATTTGTGTGGTATTATACAGTGTTATTGCATGATTTATTTCACAAATACTTAACACATTGCCTTCTAAGTTAAGCCTGACTGCTCAGTGCTAAGCTACCAGAGGGTGGGCACAGGATAATCTGGACTGTGTGTGACTTAACCTGACTAGAGTGAGGGTCCCTGCTCGGACATGGGGTAACCAGACTACCAACCAAAGACCCCATTTCTAACAGGGTGCATACAGCAGAGGGCCCACAGATTCAGCATCCCAACCTGAAAAACACCATGCTGTAGCAAATAGCCCCTCCTGCTGGGAGACCCAGATGTGGCATGGACTGAGGATACTGCACTGCCCACAGCAGCTGAGGTGCGCATTAGACCATGCCTCCCTCGCAGCCTGGAAACACAGGTGAGCCACTGGGCTGTTTCCAAATCCCTGAACTCAGCTATAAACCAGCGGGACCTCCACACGTCTACCTGAGGCCTCCTAAGCTCTTCCCTACCATGCATCGGTGCTCTTATCGGTGCACTGGGTGGCTCTGTTCCTTGAGGTTGTGTTCCTAGCGCTGGGGGGATCAGTGGACAAGCCATACACCCCACCGCCTGACATCTCACTGTTGGGGGACCCCTGCTGCCCTCAAGGTCCCCCCAGGGGTTCAAGGACCAACCACTCTTCACTTCACACTGCATCTGGTTAGGACGCCTGCAAGCAATTGCCTCTCACAATTTCTGTCTCTACTGAGGTCAGCTACTGCCTCCTGAACCTTCCTACTACCTACCCCACAGACACATACAACAGCCCGCAGGTGGGTGTCACCATTAGTTGGAATTCCTGGTGTGTAGCACCTGGACCACTGTGCTCCCACAACCATGTGCCTTATTGAAGGGCACACAAACCCAGACACATACCCCTGCACACCGAGTCATTGAGAAAACTTAGGCCCTCATTTCAACCTCAGCGGTCTTTAAGCAAGACCGCCGAGGTACCGCTGTGCTGAAGACTGCCAGTGCAGGCCGTTTTCCGCATAGCAAATCATGACTGCTGGCAGCCCTCTGTCCTTTTTCGGGCTGAGAGCCGCCAGCAGCCATACTGGCGGTCGGCGGGGAAGTGGAGGCTGCTCCACCTCCACTGCCCGTCATCAGAACACCGCCCACCAAATCCCAACCCAGGATTCGGTGTGGCGGTGTTCTGGTGACGGGGAGCTGGCGGTGGAGCAGCCCCCATGGATCTTGTCCCCTCCCGGAGGATCAACGGACAAGGTAAGTTGATCGTCCGTTAGGGGAGGGGGGTGGGGGTGTGTTGTATGCATGCATGGGGGTGTGCGTGTGAGTATGTAGAGGAGGTGTGTGAGTGCGTGTATGCATGCGGGGGTTGTTTTGTGTGTATGGGAAATGTGTGCAGGTTGGTCTGTGTGCATGTCTGTTTGTATGTGTGTGGGTATGTGTTGCTGCAGTGTATGTGTGCGTGTAGGGGTGTGTGTATGTGCATGTTGGAGGTGGGGGTGGGGAGGGGGTGTGTATGTGCATGTTGGGGTTGGGGGTGGAGAGGGGGGTCCTGCCACCTTTGGGGGGTGGTATGGGGTTTGGGGGTGTGGGGGAGGACTCAGGATGGGGGAGGGGGTTAGGGAGACTCCTATGAGTGCCAGGGAAAGAATTCCCTGGCACTGATAGTGCCTACCGCCATGGATTTCATGGCAGTTCCAAACCACCGGAAATCCATGGTGGTATGCAGGGTCCTGATACCACCGGCGGTCTGGTGACGGCCGCCGGGCTGGAGACCAAAGTCTCCAGTCCAGCGGTCGTCACCGCCCTGGCGGTCGGAGTAGAGAAGTGGTGGATGACCATGGCGGTAACCGCCATGGTCATAATTCCATTTTATTTTCCGCCGGCATGTTGGTCATTGTTCCTACAACCAGGGGAGACTTTCTATGGACTGGTAGGAGTGACTATGACTCCCTCATCTCCATCTCCCTGGTGGCCCATCCCACATCATGGGCCACTCCAGGCCCTTCCCCGACTAGTGCAGCTCAGGCATCTGCCATTCCTAACTCACCATAGAAAGACATGACCTCAGCAATGTCTAGGCCTAATAAAGTAGATCAAGTATTGGTTGCCATAAAGCACTCCGACATTACAGTCGAGATGAGGCTTGGTACGCTGACCACTGAGCTCAGCTTCCTCTGTGACAACCACTGGAAAACGTCGCCGACAGTGAAAAAACTGTGGGCACTCTACAACCCATTGTGACAGAAAACAAATGTGCTAGTCGGGACCTACAGGAATGAATCCAGTCTGGAGGAGAGGGGGGAGGATATTGAGGGACAATCCCGGAAGAGCAAAATATGGATTCTGGTACTACCAGAGGAAGTGGAGGGCCATGAACCAATCTCCTACCTGGAAATCTAGGTCACAACATTCACCCCTAGTTCATATCTCTCTTCCTTCTTCATAGTGGATAGAGTGCACCATGTCCAGGCCCCCTCCGCGCTCTCCCCCACCGCCGTTGCTGGTGAAATTGCGCACTTCAAAGACCATTCTTCAAGCAGCTCTCTGTCTCATCCCCATTCGGGTGAAGGATACAGTGGTCATGCTATTCCCTGATTACACTAATGTGGTGCAGTGGCTATAAGACTCTTTTCTAGAGGTCAAGAAACACCTACACTAATTGGGAGTCTAATACTCACTTCCTTTCTCGGCACGCCTTACAATTCTATTCAAAGGCACTTTCCATTTCTTCACCGATCCTAAAGATGCCAGGGATTAGCCGGACCAACACTACAGCAGGATTGCTCTACATCACCCAGACAAGACCTCAACTTCCCCCAAACCATGCCGGAAATGACAGGACAAGACTCCAGCACATTCTGCATCATGCTTCTCTTCAATGACAATCCAAAACCTGGAACAAATAATAGAAAACAAACAATGGGCCCTGAAAGTGGTGTCTGTCATGAGAGCCACTGCAGCAGACATAGACAATGACAAAGACCCACACTTCTTTACCACTGATGATGATACTAACCACTCTGACTCCCAGCAGGGCTCCCTAACCCCACCAAGTGTGACCCTGTAAACTGCTGATATGCTCATTTTAATAACTCCCTCTGTAACTACTCTGAATGATGTATTCTATTTTCACATGTTTTTGCTTAGCTTTAATGTAGTAATGTGTTGTGTGATACAAACACAACCCCCTTCTACACACTTCTCCCTTCATTTCCAATCAGTAGCAGACAAACATTACTAACCATCATACTCTAGGCTCACATTCCCAAAGGGTGCAATAACGACTCCCACTGTGGTCTCGCAATCTGAGATGAATCTGATCAGCTACCTGGAGGCCCTCCCACCTTTTCTCCTTACATATATGGGCCCAAAAGCTAACCTGCCACTGCTGTTTTAGTCACCCCCCCCACTCTACATTAAGTTGTTGACATAAAACACTTGCCTGTTGCAGTATGCTATCCCTGTTAATTTCACCACAATGTTTTTTCATCTTCAGTTATTCCTTTTCATGTGGTTAGAAATGGCAGGGGGGATGCAGGCAGGTACCACAAAAATTGGACACACCCCCCCGACTGCATCGAAGGCCATGTAACTCAGAAACACTGACATACTCCTCCTCACACTAAATGATATACTCATACATAAAACTCCGGAAGGCCCAAATTATCCTATTACAAGAGACACACAGAACACGAACGTCCCCTTAAACAATGGAGGGGCACGATTCAGGTGACTACTTACTCTGCATATGCTCAAGGAGTTGTAATATGGATCCAGCCTGGTATCCCCTTTCAGGTCTTAGATTCAACAATAAATAAGGAAGGATGTTGTATGCTTTTGGAGGGTGTCTAGATGGCCAACCCATCCTCCTCAGAAACATATAAGCCACAAATTCTGACCAACAGAAAATCTATGATGCCCTTCCTACAGTTCTAGCCCACACAACTGTACTCCCCAGGATCCTAGGAGGGGATTACAACTGTGTATTGGACCTGCCCCTTGATAGATCTCATCCTCCCTCACAACATTCCCTTCCACAAGCACAATCAATGCAACTTAGCACCTGGATACATCACTGGTCCTTATTAGATGCATGGCAAACCCATAACCCTACTACCAAACTATCTTCTTTCTACTCAGCATCACACAACCTTCACGTGTGCCTGAACCATTTTCACTGTTCAGCTTCATCTAATACAGCACACAGATTATTTAGGCTGCACAGACACGGACCACAACACACACTATATTCACATACAATGGGAGATCCCCAGGAAACCAATGCCTGTCTGGTGTCTCCCATGTGACACTCTGGAGGACCCCCGTCATTCACAAATAGCAAGGCATCTGCATTCAACATCCACCAGGATGTTTGAAGATAGTAGGTGTCCGGAGAATGTTAGAGAGGGAGATCAGAACTGCAGAACATCAGTTTCTGGAGCTAAGGAAGGCAGTTGATCATGACCACACACTAACCACCCAGCTAGTTATAGAAAAAACAGAGTATACAGCACTCTTGGAACTCCTTTGCTGCTTTAATGTTGCTGCACACAAGGCAAAACTCCAATGGAAGGGTGACAGGTCAGGCCGCTTATTGGCATGGCTGATTCAGCCGGACCACATCATCTCACCAGTCACTGAGATAGTATGCCCTTAGGCCACAAGATTTGCACACAGGAGGATATCCTTCAATCCTTTTATGAGTAATATGCTACACTATACAGTGCCCTGCCTGACTCCCAGAAGGAACACTCTACAAGCTTCCTACACTGTATTGAGTGCCCCTTTGCCCCCACTGCCACTAGCCATTCCTTTAATGCTAAGATAGCCATAGAGGAGATAGTCCTGGCAATCTGAGATATAGCCCGTAACCAGGCACTGGGACTGGACATTCTTGCTCTAGAGTATTACAGCACTTTTAAACAGCTCCTATCACCCCACCTATCTGCACTGTATGAGGCAGCCTTGACCACAGAAGAACTCCCCCACTCAATGTGTGAATTCCTTTCAGTTTCTCTATACAAAACAAGCAGAGACCCCACACACCTGCCGGCATACCTACAGCTAGCGATTTTAGGGATTCAATATAAGATACTGGCGAAAGACAGTCCACGATATCCTAAGGATAGACACAGAACTGCCCGACATTTACACCTGGGAAGGATGCATATTAGGCATATTTAAGCAACAAAAGCAATGCAAAGTGCCACTCATTTTGGCTCCTTGCCACTCCTTCTTGCTAAGAATACACTTACCCTCTACTGGCACTCCCTAACCACACCTCCACTAGAGGCCTGATATGGTGCAATACGTAATGGGGTGGCAATGTAGAAGGATGCTCTCCACTATGAGGAATCCGCCACTTGCTCAAACAACTTGTATCCTTACACTGGGTGACTCTGTTGATGGAATTCAAACAGTGTACAAATAAGGACAACCTGCTACCATAACCGTGCCCGGACTGCCCACTACCCCTCCATAAACTGAAATCTAGATGATCCTCTAAGTCATGCACCATCTCACAATGTCTGACAAATATGGGTCCTCCCCCTTCTCTCCCTGCTTCAGTCCTAGTGCCTCCCTCCCTCACCCTGGGTTTGGCCCCATCTGGTTTATTAAGATTGTTGCTTTTATTCCCTAATACATGTTGAATTTCTCTAGATGACTCAGTATGCTGCTGCTTTCTTTGTTAACTCACTGATTACTGATGTATGTCATTGCTAAATCTACATTTGGGCAACTATTGGACATTGACTATCACTCTCCATTATGAATCGATGGGTGTCTCTCTATGACATGTACTGTGTTGGGAATACATCGCTGTTTTTAGAAAAAACTCAATAAAATGATTCACATAAAAAATGAAAAACAAAAGATCTTAGAAGACAGCTACTTTTCCCCTGAGCTGTTTATTCTTAATAGATTATCCCTTTGAATCCATTTAATCACCAACATTACAAGTCAACATTGGGCCCTTGCATATGGAAAGAATAATCGGACACCATTGATATAGGAATTGACATGTCAGCTTTCTGTGTGGCAAAAACCAGGACATGAAGTCATCCATGTTGTGCAGTGCTTTCACCATCTTCTCCCTCTTTCCCTCCACCTTGCACTGCTCTGTAGGCTGTCTAGTACTTGTATGTATATTTCTTCTTCTAATTGAGCAGAGCCATCCATATAGAATATGCTCTGGTAAGATTCAATGAGTAAGGCTTCTGGAGTTGGAGGGGTATGTTGTTCATTTTGGTGAAAAGCCTTGATAATATGAATAAAAACAATGTCAACATATTACATAATATTTGCCAGCATAACTACGAACCAGCATCACTGCTGCTGAATCCACCCGACATGACCTGCCATCATTCCCGATTCAGAAATACGTGGTCAGGCAAGCCCTGTGACCTAGGCCTGAAGCAACTGATGGACAGATTACAGATGGGGTAACACATAGCCCATAGACAAATGCTCAAACAAAAAAAAAAGTAGATTGTTCCCTCAGTTAGGCAGTGACACCACAATAGTCATAGGACATTGGACCACAATAAAACACATTTGGCCAGAGGAGTGTGGGTTCCCAAAACACCATAAAAGTCAGATACCACATGAAGTTAGGAACACTCAGCTAATCCCTGAGTGTGACATAGGGATGAGGCCTCAATGCCTGGGCCTCGGGTTTGACACAGATGGTATGCATAGGCTCTGAGTATAATTAAAGACCAAAACCACAATCTTATTTTTTAGTGTAAAAGGTCTTCTCAGCACTATCTGTCTCATAAAAACTGACTGTGTCTGAAAGAAGTGAGTAGTGTTATTCGCTTGGACCACTGGGCATGACACAGATGGTACGCTAAGCCCCTGAGTGTGAAACAGGGTGCAAGTGGGACATTAGGGAAATATTTGGACCTTGGAGATTAAGTGCAGCTTGTGCTTGGTCAAGGAGGGAGTGTATTTGTCGAGTTGTTTCTTCTTCTTCGTGTATATTGCTGCTATCTTTGTCCCCGAGCCAATGTTGACAGGCTATCGGGCTCATGACGGGTCACATGTACCAACGTTTGGTTTTTTCGACTCGCAAACCTTATGTTGTATAGTGTCAAAGACACTATCAGCGATTCGCAAGGGGGTAGCATATGCCCACCACATGATTATTCATGAGGTATGAGGCAAGCAGCGCTGCCCAGGGGATTCTGACCCCCTTCCCGCCAGCCTGTTTCTGGCGGTTTACACCGCCAGGAAGAGGCTGGCGGGAACGGGTGTCCTGGGGCCCCTGGGGGCCCCTGCACTGCCCATGCCACTGGCAGGGCTGGGGCCCCCTAACAGGGCCCTAGCCTGCTTTTCACTGTCTGCCTAGCAGACAGTGAAAAGCGTGACGCACACCTGCAACACCGCCGGCTCCATTCGGAGCCGGCTTCAATGTTGCAGGCCCCCTTCCCGCTGGGCCGGCGGGCGGTAACATTGTTACCGCCCGCTGGCCCAGCGGGAAGGTCGGAATGCCGCCAGCGGTCTTTTGACCGCATGGCGGCAGATTGGAGGTTCCAACAGGCTGGCGGTGCTTCCCTGCCCATTCTGACCGCGGCGGTAAAGCCGCGGTCAGAAAACCGGGTCCGGCGGTTTCCCGCCGGATTTCCCCCGGCTTGGCAAATCCGCCACGGCAGCGCTGCAAGCAGCGCTGCCCAGGGGATTCTGACCCCCTTCCCGCCAGCCTGTTTCTGGCGGTTTACACCGCCAGGAAGAGGCTGGCGGGAACGGGTGTCCTGGGGCCCCTGGGGGCCCATGCACTGCCATTGCCGCTGGCATGGGCAGTGCACGGGCCCCCTAACAGGGCCCCAGCCTGCTTTTCACTGTCTGCCTAGCAGACAGTGAAAAGCGTGACGGGTGCAACTGCACCCGTCGCACACCTGCAACACCGCCGGCTCCATTCGGAGCCGGCTTCAATGTTGCAGGCCCCCTTCCCGCTGGGCCGGCGGGTGCTAACATTGTTAGCGCCCGCTGGCCCAGCGGGAAGGTCGGAATTGCGCCAGCGGTCTTTTGACCGCATGGTGGCAGATTGGAGGTTCCCGCATGGCGGGCGGCAACCGCCGCCCGCCAATGTAGGAATGAGGGCCTTAATGCTTTCACCGGTTTTTGGAAAGATAGGGGCAGATTACTTCTGTGTCAAAGTCATAAATGTTGATGGCTTTGCAAAAAATACAGAAAATTGAGCCTCAGCCTACCTAATATGGAATCAGGCCTTATCATCCTTACATTATTTCTTGCCCGGATATGAAGGGTGGCATGGGCAAAGTTTCATATTTTGGTGTCCCCTCATGTAACAGTTGATGTAGCTTCAACAACATCTGCTCCGCCAAGTGCAAAATATATTGATAGTGGAATTTAACAGCACAACAGACCACACAACTTGCATGGAAGAGGTTTAATGATTATATGAATGGATGGGTAGGCAAAATGAGGGAATGGTGAGAAATGGACAAAAACATTCACCAAGTACATGAGCACATCTCATTTCTCTTGAAAGGCAGATGAAAGATCAGTCAGTGATTTCAAAAAGGTTTCTCTTTAGCAGCCCATAGACTCCCAAGTTAGCTAATTATTGCAGATGCTGGAAAAATGTAAAAATAGGAAGGGCAATTCAAAAATTGATATTGTTTTGAAATGGACAGTGCAACTGCAGAGCTAAATCACAGAGCAGTAGTGCCATGGAGGCTCCCTGAAGAAGAGAAGGCCTATTACATGCAAAAAAGAGATGGAAAGTCAAGGTAAGCATGCCGTGTGATGTGATGGAAAGAGTAGAGCATAGAGTGGTACAGTGGCATTCCATGAACTGAAAGCCAATCTGTTTTGATCCCAGGCAACCAGCTGCATGTACCCAAGCTCATCTGCTACATAATAAATAATGTAACTGTGTCTATCATGTTACATGTCCTTACCACATGACTTCATTTGAGTTTGCAATCTGAGCCACTAATCTACGCTATTCTAATCAACACACCTCTTTCCGGTCCACAGAGGTAGGCCTCTTGGAGTCCTCTTGCTTACCATAGGAGTTGAAGAGCCTTGGTCCTTCTACTGGCTGGTGTCAAGGGTACTTCAGATTGTATTTCATCCAAACTGAGACTGGCCCTCTGAACAAGAAAATGACAAGAAATGTACTCTTAGTTGACTCTAGGTAAAACGAGGTATCCTAGAGAAACCTAGAGATGATAAACCTAAGCCTTAACAAAAGGGCAATCAAGTAAGGAAAGAATTCCAGCTACAAATGGAAACAGAATGATCACCCAAACGTTGCATATCAAGTTTAGTTTACCTGTAAAGACCCTCTCACTCATCACATAAATCAAATAATGTAATATTCATTGGTGCATGCTACCTATTTTAAGTGTGGTGTCTATTAACATGTATCTTTATCTTTTACATGGAAGTGATATACAACACATGTGAGTAGTATAGACTTTTGAATATTCACTGGCAGCCCAGCATGGTTATGAAAGAAAGATCAGGGATGAGAGGCATCTACTTGTTCTGTTGATGAAATGGAAGCTTTCTTTGAAGACTGATTCACATTTCAAAGTTTACAGTTGTGCCAAATGTTAAGTTAGTTTTTGTCACCTCTCATCACTTGGTGAGTCTTGACAAATAAATGGATTGATTTACTATTTGTATTTGTCGCATTGCAGTAAAGGATTGCACAACTATAAATATACAAAAGGTGTCTGCATTCACCCTGGGGACTACCCCATGCCTTTAACCACCACCAGCAAATTAGAAATGTGGATAAGAAAATAAACTTGAAAAATGTCCCAACAGCTAACTGCCAATGAGAACTTCAATTACCCCTCCATATTACAGGCATATTTGGAAGAAGGTACCTATGACCAAAGAAAATTGTTTGGCCACTTGGGCCTGCACACCAAGAGATATCGAAACCCAGGTCACCATCAGGGACATGCAGACAAAAAAAAACAAAAAACTATGTTTTACTTGCATTAAAGACCATTCACAAGCACCTAAAATGATAAAAACATTGACTTAATACAGCTGCAATGTAAATGTGAACATCACATTAAGAAATACACGCAGGGCCTTCATCAGGGCATACTAGGCCTAAATAACAAAATAACACATTAAATTATCAACAAGTCTGTACAAAAATCATAAACAACCATTGGAAATGGAAGAAATATGTATAAATAATATACATATATAGATATAGATGTGTATATATAATCAATTTACATCTGTATAACGCCGTGCCTCCAGCATCCCACAAATGAGCAAGTATAAGTAAATAAAAACAACCCGGCCAGGGCCCCTACCCCAAAAGCCAGACCATCTAATAACAAACATACAAAAATAAATAGGAACAAAACATGTGGTGTTTGCCTCCTTAAAACAACAAACCTTTCCCAAAGTACACCATTTACCTGACCTGACGTTTTCAGAAAAATAAGGGTTCTAAGAGGTGTGGATGCAACAGAGATTGCACACATAATCCATACTTTCCCTCCAAAATACAGATCCAAAATGACCAGGGCCTCAACAAAGCAGTGGAAGACGTCTTCGGAACAGGAAGAGAAGGTTGCTGCTGAATATACAGTAGCTTCCGAATCTCTGTGGCACTTCCTGTGGAAGAAAAAAAAAGCTTTGCTGAAGAAGTTACCCAAATAGTTGGTGCAGGTACACATCCAACTCAAAAAACTGCTGCTCATCTTCAGAAAATGCAGCTCACGCTTGTGCTGATCGTAATATTTCCTGTGCTCTTACTGTAGGATTTTTCCTGTAATGGGCTTCTCATCAAACGACGTGGAGTAATGACGCAATCCCATTGTGTTAGTCTTGAAATCGTACCTAGGTTCTAGTCAACAGCAGACTTTTACTGATGATTGGAGCTGAACTTTTTCTATGTGCGTACTTTGCCAGAGCCATTTAAAAAATCATATTTCTGATTTCCCTTAATTGATTTTAATACTTTTGGTGGTGTTTTTCTCACTACGTTGTTCTCTATTTTTTAAAATGGTTCAGGAATTGTATTATGTTTTATTTATTTGGAAATTATTGGTGTGCTTTGGATTTAGGGACCTGGGATTGAACAGAGTTTTTTCTGACACTTATGTTGAGACTTCACCATTGTTTTTTTGTTAAGTTGGTATGGATCCCCCTTTGCAAATTAATACTGCACTTTCTGACCTTGTGCACAGTATAATAATCAGTATAAAACACATAGACTAGCACCTTTAATAAATATATATGTGTCCACAACTTCATGCTTCTTGGTAAAGGTTTGACACATACTGATGTAAAATAAGTAATTTAAGGTCAGTAACTCCTGTGGCAAAGTATCAGGCTCTATATGTGACAAGATAAAATATTCTAAAATGCTCTTCCTATTTTTATTGCCAATAATCCCATCTTCTAGTTTCTTCGAGTAAGGTTAGTTTTGAGAAAGACGAAGAGGCCCTTCTACCCTGTAAAACATAGAAGGCCAAGAGGTGTAGCACATTAGGTGAGCACTGAAGGTTGGGCTGACTGGTGTTTTAGTAATTTAAGAGCTCACTAGACAGTGATAAATAGTAACTTGTTACTGGAATTTTAAAGGAAGGTGCTGCTTTTGACTGAAAGTGTAGCATCCTTTATTGACATTTTTAAAGTACTGAACAGAGCACAGCACATTGACATAAAAATAACATGACAACTAAAACATTATGGTGCTCAACACAACAATCAAGACAGAATGCAAGACATCAAAGTATAAAAATCCGATTCAATAATGCAGAACAAAACCAGAACAGTACAAAAAACATAATAGTTCAGCACCATTACAAAATGAAACACAACAAATATGCAAAACATCTGGTCACACCTCACCCCACCTACAAATCTGATTTTATAATGCGGTGGGAAAAAAGGTTTGCACTCACCCCGGTTTTGCTTACCACCAAGCGCCAAGAAAGGTTTTGTAATCTGGCGTACTAGTCTTTTGGTACAGGACCGGGAAAGTATGCCAATTGTCACTAATGGAAATATTTCTCCCTGTGAACAACGCTGTCTAACAGAACACATTTACGAAAACGAATCATTTTAAATATTCAAATTAAAAAGACCCCGATAGGAAGCCAGCTTGTTGCATTCTGCTAAATGAGTGACTTAACATGTGCAGTCACTTCACATGGCACCAAAAAAAAAATAACTTCTATTTCTCTTATTGTCATAATTGATTACTATCACAAGCTAACTTTATCTCGAAAGAACGTTTAAAACAGACCAGAGTGTCTCCCACTGACAATAAAATAAGTAACACTATTACCAACGGAGTACACTTTTATTATAGACAGCTGGACTCTTCAGGGGGTAAAGTATTTCATCGCTTACTGCCAGAAATATGTAGTGCAATTACAAATCTATTAATACAATCACTATTATTCACAGAGAGGAAAAAAAGTTATGATCAGGGTAAGGCATCCCCTTGGCAGAATTGGACAGCGGCGACTGGCTCTTACTTACAATGGGAGGGGGGACAGGAGGAGGGTACAATAATAATAAAAGACAAAAGAAAAAAATAGCTACTTACTTTTGGATGGTCACAAGACGGCCGGCCGAAGGGACATGCGCACTTTAAACAAGTGCATAGCTCCCTGCTGCCACTCAGCAGCAATTGCCACATGGAGGGGCTGCCCATGGAATTGTAAATAATACAGAGCTTTGTTCACCTAAATCTCTCAGTGACTGAGGATAGAGGTTATATGCTGGGCCCAAGTAGCAGATTTTTAAAATCTTTTCTCACATGGATGGTGAAATATACAACCTTTCAATCAAAAGAGAAGGGAAAGTGAATGAGCTGTCCTCGGATAAGGTATGGTTATTACCAATTTAATGTAATTAATAGGATAGGCCCTGTGCACCAAGGCCATAATAAGTTTATCACTGAATTTATTTTACTATGAACAGTAAACCTTAGATTGTGTTAAATCCATACTCCTCGCGAAAAGTGGAGAAAATCTCTTTCGTCTCCTGAGCATACATATTGAGGAGTATTTCTATTCTCATCCTTTCACAACTCAGTACATCAAGTTCCCTAGCTGCACACTGTTGCATGAAATAATAATAGTAAATATGCCCCTGTATTTACAGTCAGATGTATAAGTAAATAAATCAGTGTAGATTTACTACTTTCTGTATGAATCAGCCCATCGAAATTAACATCAATGAGAACTACAGCATATTGTATGTGATATTCAGATTTTCACTGGATAGCTAACCGTCCTCAGTCTATGTCTGTGACTGAGGTGAAAATATCCTACACCTCAACAATTACAAGAAGTAATCAATAGAAAAGGAAAGCTTAGTCAACATTTCTAGAAACTATTTTGGACTTGTTGGAAAATAGACTCATTCAAAATGAACACACATCATATGGCCATAATTGCTGTGTGTGAAATGTCACAATCTCTGGCTTGAGGGATCTCGGCACTGCCACAGCTCCTCATCCCAGGCCACAAACGCCATGAACTGAAACCAAAATCATGCATGTATGTCCCTAATGCAAGCAAGCCGTGGTTTATTAGTAGAAAACGTCTATTAAGGTGGTTGGGGTGGTGCAGTGAGCCTACTATAGCTTTCCTTGTGCTCAAGTGCAACTGCACCTGCTGCAGTATCGATAGGAATGCCAATGGTAACATACAAATATGAAGTAAAAGAACAGGAAGACAAGGAGCCTGTAAATCAGCAGCATAGCATAAGCAGAGCAAAATCGTCTCAGTTAGTCAATGTTTTATTGAAAAATGCCTAATGGACATCACCGGTTTAATTGTATATTTTGGTCTTTTAATTGACTCTTCCTGCGCCCTCATTATGAATTCTCTTAACCAAACAGCTATTAACAGTTCATTTGCTGCTGTGATCAGTTTTAGTGTGTTTCCCATCTAGTAGCAACCAAATCAGCAAAGATGATAAAAGAAGAAAATAATGTTAACAATTGCAGAGTAGTGGTAGCTTCAAGATCATTTACACCACTCTAATCTAACGATTATTGTGGTTCATGTTGACATATTTTGCTCTTTATCTTAGCAGTAGGGTATATTTTTAAGGAATTTAAAAAAGTATCGTACAACCAGAGGGTTTACATTGATTGCTTTTAGCCACGCAGTATCACTAAATGTTCTCCGAAACCATACAAGAATGTGAGACATGCCCTAATCCTAGAAACAAGAGAAGTAGGAAGGAGCCATGTCATGAGAAAGTAGGTATTGGCCAATGCAAATTGGGTTGGCTAGTACGGCATCTGAAACTAGACGAAACTTCTTTGTATTGACAATGAAAAGAAAAATATATATCCGAAAAAACAATCAAAATATAAACAAATGTTTTGAGATACAATGATTAATGATATTGAATGCTAATTGATGAGGAAATTAAAATTGGTCCCTAAAATGGCTGTGACAAATGTCCTTATCACCACTGCTCTACAGACTCAGAAAAGAGATATTGTAGAACTATTTGTTTCTATAACTACATTTCTGGAAGTTACAATTAATTTGACATTTGGGTCTTGAACATATTGTATCAAAAGTAAGTAACCCAATTGTACCCTGAAATTCATAAGAATTCTCCTCCTTATTGGTGGGCTACAGTTTTAGTACTGCTTCCATTTTTAATTGATAGTGCTAACCACAAAAAATGGTGCTACCTATTTTCTCTTAAATTGGGCAATTAAACACAATCCCACAGACTATCAACTTTTGACCATGCTAAATTCATGTGAAAATTATGTTAGAAAAACACCAATTCTATTTAACATCTTGAGAGATGCCAATTGTTTTTCACCATCTTAAAAGATGGTTTTCAGTGAAGCTATATCAACAGCATATGTTGTATTGGGGTTGGGCTAAGACAGAATTTTTGTCAAGTTTGGGCCCAATATATTATGTGATTACCAAGGTTTTGGACCATAGTCATCAGGGAAAATTTACTATTGGCTCTTCCATATTCATTAAAACACATCAAAAATGGGTTTGTGCAAAACTGTGTAATTTTTCTTTCACTAATTTCCATGACTGTTTCACAGATTTTGAGATATTACACTTTCAGTGTCAAACGTACTTTATGAGCATGGTACACAAGCTTTTTAAGTGAGCACACAAATCGTGTACAAGGTCTCACAAAATACCAGAAGGACACTGCTTCAAGCAGAAAAATATCCCTGCAGGATATTTTCTGCTTGAACCAGCCTCCCGCAGATACCGTGCCAGACTTTTTTTTAATGAAAGGCCGATTCATATCTTAAAAATGTATGAACATTTCCAAGCCTTGTGCATCACGAAATTCTGGAATTTTATAGATTTCTATGCAATAATTACAACTGTTCTCAAGCCTAATCCTAAGTGCACTACAGCATGGTACATCAGTGAAGTTTGTCCTACCTATATTATTGACTTTATACATTTAATTTATATATGTGGTATACTCACAGTCTACCCCTGGGGAGGGGCAGGAAAATAGTTTTCTCCCTTTTGAGTTGCGGGAGTAGCCAATGTCAGAGTGCTGCACCCACGCCCATACCCCCTTTTGTGCTCCAAGTGCAAAATGCAGGATATCTATTGGGCCCTGGGGTGTGGGGAGCATAGGCCCATGCCCAAGGGGGATCCTCTGCCCAAAACAACACTGTATGAATGCAGCCCTTCTTGTCTAATGGGCTTTATACACCCTGGGGGAAGCACATTGGAAGTAATTGCCACCATCCACCTACTGGGGGGGGAGGCAGAAATACATTTGTTCCCTAGTGTCTAGTGGTCTTTCTGCCCCAGTGAGGGTAGATTGGGGGCGGGGTAATCACCCATATCCACTCCCTGAGAGGCCAGAAAGGCTGCTTTTTTGGTGAGGGCATGGCTATGCCTATTGTGGACAGCACCCATTGCTATATTTTTATTTTAAAAAACCTGGTGTCAAGTGGGCTTTCGGGCTCCAGGGGTAGAATGAGGCTAATATTGTTCAACTACCTCCTAGGGTGAAAGAAAGACTGTTGCTATGTCTATTGAGAGTAGGGGCATGGCCATGTCTTGGTGGGCAGCCCCATCCCCTATTTTCTTATTATAAAAAACTGGTGTCTAGTTGTAGGTAATTGCCCCCATCAACCCTCCAGAGTGCGACAGAAAGATTAAAAGTTTGGATGGGGTTGCACAAGCCCTTGCCTATAGGGCCGCTACCTCATCCACAAGCAGGGATCTACTAGGCAGTGGTACCATTGAGAATGGGAGATTCTCCCTTTTCCAAAGATACCTCTCCCAAAAGATTCAGTGCCCAGGAGTCCAAGATATTTCTCCAAGCACTGATTCAGTCAAAGTGAAACAAGCCTTGAAACAAGACTTTTGGCTCATTTTACTTTTACTTTTGGAATGAAGTGAGCATGCCCTGTGTGCTGAATGTCATTACAAACAAGGAAAAAGCTCAGGCTACTCAGTAAGCTCTTCCCAACCAGTCCGAGCCTCTGGATAAAAAAGAAGTCCTCTAGGCAAAGCACCAGAGAGGCCTGTCTAACCCTCCCCAGTTTTGGCCAATGGCTGACTGACACACTTGGTTTGGCCAACACCCGAACCAAAAGAGTTAAACATTGCAATGTATGAATTTCCAAGATACACATTTGATTATTGCTACTGGTGATTTTTTTTTTACAAAGACAATATGGGGGTCATTCTGACCCCGGCGGTCTTAGACCGCCGGGGCCAGGGTCGGCGGGAGCACCACCGACAGGCCGGCGGTGCCCCGCAGGGCATTCTGACCGCGGCGGTAAAGCCGCGGTCGGACCGGCAACACTGGCGGTCTCCCGCCAGTGTACCGCCGCCCTTTTGAATCCTCCAAGGCGGCGCAGCTAGCTGCGCCGCCGAGGGGATTCCGACCCCCCCTACCGCCATCCAGTTCCCGGCGGTCCGCCCGCCGGGAACCGGATGGCGGTAGGGGGGGTCGCGGGGCCCCTGCATGGGCACTGCAGGGGCCCCCGTAAGAGGGCCCCTACAAGTATTTCACTGTCTGCTTGGCAGACAGTGAAATACGCGACGGGTGCAACAGCACCCGTCGCACCTTCCCACTCCTCCGGCTCGATTACGAGCCGGCATCCTCGTGGGAAGGGAGTTTTTCCCTGGGCTGGTGGGCGGTCTTTTGGCGACCGCCCGCCAGCCCAGGGAAAAACTTAGAATACCCTCCGCGGTCTTTCGACCGCGGAGCGGTATTTCAGAGGGGGGAACTCTGGTGGGCGGCCTCCGCCGCCCGTCAGGGTCAGAATGACCCCCTATGTTTGCTATATATGTGTTGATGTGCTGACCCCTTCATAAATCCATTAGGCCTGCTTTTAATATCTTTGACCCTTTGGCAAAGGCAATAGATCTGCCTTACTTAAAATGACACAATGAATATTGTTTCATGACATATCAGAGGTGGAGGGGGGGTTGGTTGCTCTTTTTTGCCCTGATTACCGCCTACTTTTTGACTGATACTGGTGGTTACTAACTCTGACTGTGCCCTGGGTACTGCTAACCAGTGTTAGGGCCAGTGCTCTTTGTAAAATGGATTATGCAAATTAGGCTAATTATATTTGGCTGTATCAACCTACCTATAAGTCCCTAGTATATGGTCCTAGGCTACCTTATTTTTACATGTAAGTCACTCCCTAGGCTATGCCCAAGTGCACCCAGGGTGGGGTGCTTTGTAACTATAAGCAGGAACTCTATAAATTATGTTTTCTAAGCCCTGGTGAGGGAAAAATAGCTAAATTTGTTTTTCCCCACCGTAGTGAATGGGCTCCATAGGCTAACATGGAGAGACTATTCAGTCTTTTTTTCCATAGGAAGGAGACAAATATGGGAAGTGTACTATCAAATTAAAAGTTTTAATAAATCCATTAACTTGTCACTGTTGAATCTAATATAACTTGTACCTAGAAAGAGTTTTAGAACTCTTGCTAAAAAGTTACCAACTTCAGCCTTGTAGTGTCCTTCTCGGATTGGTCTACCTCTGGCAGCCTGAGCCAGGCTGCCTTGATGAGGTGTGAAGTGGCCTGGGCTGAAACAAAGGAAACATCAGGTGGGAGGAGATCTGCCTCAGCAGATGATAGAATGGGATGGGGAGCGCAGCCAAACTGGACTTCAAAGGAGGGAAGAAAATTTGAGACAGCAACTGTATCGCCTACATTTCCTGCAAACCCGGACTGCCAGATGCCCCATGATTCAGTTAAGAGAGGGTTGGAAAGCTGTGTGTTAAGGGACACTTAGCTACACCAGTTGGTGGACTCAGCCATATCTAAATTCTAAGATAGAATTTTTGCCATAATGGATTTTGAAGGAATGTTTCTCCCTCGGACTGATTTTTGTCACACTTCCAGGGAGGTGTTCACTCAAGAGGGTGGCGACCTACACATGATTGGACAGGAGCACCCCCTGCTTTCCACCCCAGGAATAAAGATAAAATTGGCAGAGCTACCCCATACTTCATATCTCTACTGGAAAAAGACAAGAAGAAGAAAAACTGCCCTGCGGGACCCTTGGCACTCAGAAGGACTGCACCAGCGGCACACTTTGGGCTTCACCAAGAAAAGGACTTTGCCTTACTTTTACAACCACAGGAAGGGACTCCCTGTAAGCTACAGGTAAAAATAAGCTGACCACTGTCCCCTGCATCAAGTGCTGCAAAAATAGCCCAGTTGACCCGTGACCAGTGGCTATTTAAGGAATTTGACCAGGTACATTCTGGGAGATAAAATCTGAAAGCCCAAGGAGCACCTCAGAGCTTCTGGAACCTTGGAGTGACTTGTGAACACCTAAAGGACCTTAAAATTACTTTTGGAAGAAGATCCAGAAGTTTGGAGAAGTTTGGAGCAACTTTGGAAAAGAGCTCCATAAGTCGTCTGACCCCATCTGTTGTGAGTCAAGCCTGTCAACGTCGACAGCAACCCGGCCTGACATGCAGGTTCATCGCGATGAAAAGCTCCAGAGTCCCAGACCTCTAGGATTTCATCAGAGGATCATGGAAAGGCAATCTGACTATGTTGCATTGAAATCAGCTTGCTGTGGAGAGTCATCCGACATCGGTGAAGAAAGCTCTGAAAAAGTTTCTAAGTCCGAAGGTAAAAAGTTGACGAGGCCTCCCACGCAATGTGTCCAAAGAGGGTGCCCGCGAGGTCAGTTTCAACTTCGACTTGGACATGGATGAAGATTTCTGTCCTCAAAAATTGTCTAAGTCCGAACATAGAACTCTTGACCAAGGCCTCCTGGGAAATGTATCCGAAAAGGGCTCCAGAGAGGTTCGCTTCAACTTGTAACTTCGTCCCGCTTTGTGAGAGACCTTCAAAAATTCTTCTAAGTCCGAAGGTAAAATTTTGACTGAGGCCTCCCACTGAATGTAGTTGAGTAAGGCTGCATTGCGATCATCTTCAACTTTTGACTTTGCCCTGATCAAGAGGGACCAGATGTTCAAATTGGTGCTTTTTTTTTCTAAGCACTAGAAAAGATTTAGTATTTAACAATTCATATGTCAGGTTCCTTTTAGTCGACTTTAAGAATTTTAGTATTATTTAAAAGAGAAAAATATAATCAATTGTATAATTTAATTTTGGAATTGTATTGTTTCTTGTGGGTTACTTATTTACTGTTTTGTGGTTATTAAATGCTTTACACACCTGACTCCTAAGTTAAGTCTGATTGCTCGCTGCCAAGCTACCAAGGGTTGAGCTGGGATTAATTTATTGAGACCTTAACTTGACCTAGTGTGGGTTTGTGTCCTATTGCTAAGTGTAGGTACTTACCTGCCCTTTCCAATAATCCACTTTCCAACAGTTAGGAATTGTAATAATATGTTACTTTACATCAAAAGAAATCCTTAGCAATTGATTAAATAAATAAACGTTTAAAGGATGCTCTAATTAGGTGAAGCAGTCAATTAAAACATATTGTTTTAAATTATTTAAACAATTGAAATTCAGCAGTTATAATATAATATCCAGAAACGTATTACCTCTCAGACAGTGCAAAAAGCTTTTTAACATGTTTAACATGAGATAAAAGTTACAGAAAACTCAGTTCATAAAGTGCTGGGAAACAACAAGGGCATCCCACAGCTTCCAGATTATCAGAAATGTGGGGCAAATGAGATAGCTGCTTGATGTTTGCTAGATTTCAAACACTGTAGTCATTAGAATGCTGATGTTTTGAAGTTCTCTTCTTTGGTGCAATAAATAGAGAGGCATCAGTGGGGGTTTTAAATGGAGTCAAATCTTGGAACATATCAAGGTATCATTGATTGATTTAATTGTACAATTGCTGAAAGGAATTATTATGTAGAACTCTAGAGCTTTCAGTAGGAGACAGATGATCAGCTATACAATGATACACATACCAAATCATCAGGATATCAAGGGGAGGGAATTAAATCAAGGGTGAGTTTCAAACAATGGCTAGTAATCTGAAGGGGGAGGGGGTTAATTGACTCAGTTGCTAGACCAGAAGCCATTAAAGTGTAAACAGTTTCTACTTCAAATGGAATGTTGGTTCTTTGGACTGGGATCTGATGGTCTGAAGCTCAGTGACTGCCTCTGTATTGCTTGCAGAACTGGCATTAGGAGATGTTGAGGCTGAATTCATAGTTCTCTTTGGGAAATGATGAAACATGAAGATTTCAGAAAAGGAGTACAGGTAACATATTAACACTCACTTCTATTCCCTGCATTAGGGGCAAATCTGAAAGTATTGCTTAGGAAAACACAGGTAAAGCGCTCAGAAGATGACTGTAAGAAATTGGGTTAACATTTGAGAGAGGTGGAAGGTCCTCTCAAATAATAAACTCTATCCTGGCCAGGGTGGACCATCAAAGACAATAAATTAATCTGTGATTAGCCCTCTGCTAGATAGGCACAAAAACTGTCAGGCTTAACTTAGAATCAATGTGTAAAGTATTTATGCAGCACTCAAACAGTATTATACTGAAACCACAAACTCCCAAGTCAATTTAGAAAAAATAGAGAACATTTTGGGAATTGAAATGAAACCAAAACAAAAGAGGGTCTTGAAGAATATTTGTTACAGTGCTCAATTAATCTTGTTGAATCTTGTCAAACTGAATTGTCAGTTGAATAAGATCTTGTAAAGATGCTGACATGGCAACCTTTGCTAGTTTGTCCTTTAATACATCATTCAACCCTTTGCAAAATAAGGTGACACGATCTGACTCAGGCTAGTCAGTCTCTCTAGCTAGTTCTCTGTTCTAGAGATATATGTATGCTGGTCCATGAAACCTTAGCAGAATTCAAAAAATCGCCTCTTGAGAAAACTACTTGAGGTCTTTCCAGCTGAACATCTTTTGAATTCCATAAGGAAAGCAGGGAAGTTGTCCAGAAGTAGACTGGCATTTAAAACTAAAGGCATGATATAAGCCAAGTTATTTAGAGTTGCATCACTGACTGTAAAACCCACCTTTGATCTATTGCTATTTGTTGTGGGGCTTAAAGATGGTATGAATATGACATATCCAGAAGTGTATTTAGTCTCTTAAGTCTATTATCAAGTTTGAATTCTGCCAAGCCAGCCAGAAAAGGGTCCAAAGAATCTTGTTATAATACAGCAGGTGATTGGCGTAAATGAGCTATTTTCTGTTTTGAGACTCTTGACTTGGATGGCCAGCTGTCAATAATTCCTGGATCTCATCCATCTTAAAATTAACTGGCGTCATAACCTGTCAAGGAAAGGTCTTCTTGTTGATGGTTGGAGAGTCTTTTCATATGTATGACATTTCTACTACCTTCAGAAACTATACCAGACACCAAATTGTAATTGGAAATCTAGTATTTCACAGAAATAATTTCCAGCAGGAAGGAAAATCTGAAGACAAGAAAAAACTTCCAGCTGTCCAGGCCAAGCAAAAAGGTGAAAGCAAGAACAGAACAAGCAGGAACTGGAGAAGGGGAAGAATTAATATTGTCTAGTAAGGAAGAGATCAAGCAAGAACAATTGTGATGCAATTGGACTCAAAATGTACTCACCTTAAATGGTGCTAAACAGGAAGTAGTTTATAATTGTGGATTGGGAAAAAGTAGCAAGGCTAAGCATTCAAGATCATAAAACATATAATGATGGTACATTACACAGACTAGAGAATTAACAAAAAAACAAGATGTGTTTTTTAAACATTTATGAAATTAGTATGAACTCTGGTAAGATTAATACTCCTGAAAAGTGGAATGTTTGGTAAGCTAGCATGCTGGAGAGATTGCACCACAATCCCTAGAGCAGCCTCGATTGAGCCATTGTGACCAGGGAAACAAAATGGCCCTGCCCGAAGTGCTACCGTTCCCAGGGCTGTTAGACACTAGGACGAAAAGCTGTGCTCATAAAAGTTGCAAACAATAGTGGAATCAATGAGGTAAAGGAAAAATAAAATTTTCTGGTGTTTTCGTACTCATAAAGATTAGGCAGTTCACATAGAAATTCTGGTTAAGAACTGGCACCCAAAGACAGGTTGTAACCTGAAAGACCACTGGTGGCAGGAAGGTCCAGTGGTAAGTTTTTGTAGTGTTTCAAGAGGATGAATGGGTTTGGTTTATGCCATTTATCCTGATACTAGAGTTTGTAGCAAGTTTGAGTAAAGAGGTCCTTGGAAAGGGTGAATTTTAGAAAAAGTTCTGCTTGGACCATGCAAATGTATGAGGGGCATGGTAATTGTATTCTTGCATTTTCAGAACAAGGGCCCAATTATGATATAAAGGCCTGATGTACAAAGCCAGTCCGAATCACTATTTTGGGTCCTTAAGAAATGCAAAATGGGCTTTTCTGATGTGCAAATCTCTTTAGGGAATTGAAAATTGTGATTTCTACCCAGTAGAAATGGCAATTTGCGATCCTCTGAATGGGAAATTGCAAATAGGGATTACCTATTTGTGATTCCTATTCAGATGTACAAAGCATTTTCTAAATGCGAATTGGATATTTAGAATATACAATTACCATCAACTTCAAGTCAATGGAAATCATGTCCATTTTTAAAAAAAAGCACCCCCTGATGTTATTTTTAAATTGCAATAGAGCACACACATGCCCCTTGGGGCATCAGAGGAGGAGTTGCTGTTGCTGGTCTCTGCTCCTGTCCCCGCCATGGAGCTCCCCTGGCCCTCCGTCCCACTGGTGACTTCAGACTCTGTTGTCTCGCCCTCCAGGGCCATGTGGGATGCAGCTCCCTCCTGCTCCAGTGGCACTGCTCCTCCACCTGATGATGCTAATGCACACAAGAACAGGGAGACCACAAAAGGGGGGGGGAGAAAGAAGAAAGACATGTTCAGTGCATGCAATACCGCTACCGTTGGCGGACACTACAGACACAGCAGCCCGCTGCACTACGCCATGCACTTAGAGTTCTCTAATTAATCACAGGGACATGGGGTACAAGGCCTATGCCCGATTGCTGCACACATGGAAGTCATAGGAGCCTGACTAGGTGTAGATGGCTCTTACCACTGGTAGGGTTGGGGTGCCACATAGCCTTCCTCACAAAGGGTCCTTGCCTACAAAGCTCGCCCTGGCCTAGGGTAACCCACTGCCCACTGCCCACCTCCCCCACCCAGACACCTCCTAATGCCGCAGAGTCAGATGGATGTGACGGTACTCACCCCCTTGTGGCTGCTGTGAAACCCTCAAGCGCCCATCCAACTCCGAATATGCCACCGCCAGGATCTGGAACATCAGGAGGGTCAAGGTACGACAGGCATCCCTCCAACGTTGGGAGGCCATCCCCAGCTGGGCCTCCGCCATCTTGCTCCAGTGGCGAATGTCCTCCCATCTTTTCCAGCAGTGGGTGCTCTGTCTGTGGTCGACCGCCAGGGTTCGGACGTCCTTGGCGATGGCACGCCAAATATCCTTCTTCTGGTGGGCGCTGACTGAGAGGAATAGTACAGGGGAAAAGGGAAAAACTTTAACCGTCCGGACTGTCACAGTCATTGGCCCACGTTCCCACCCTTGCCCTGACGCACATACAATCACCGTCCGCTCATGCAGGTCTCAGTCCCCCCACCCATGTATCTTCCATCCACACCACTCCAAACAGGCATTGCCCATGGAGCATGCTCACAGTGTACTCACCTGTTTGTCGGGAGGACCGTAGAGTAGCGTGTACTGGGGAGGACCCCATCCACTAACTTCTCCAACTCTTCCGAAGTGAAGGCAGGGGCCCTTGCCCCAGACACATGAGCCATCATCGCTTCCAGACTGAGGTCACATCAGCGCTTGCAGTGTAGGTCTTCTCCTGTCGAAGGTCAAGTATCAAGTGACTGAACAGAGAGAAAATGGCGGTCACATCCGCGGTGGTGAGTACCGTCACCGCCAACTTACATTGTCATTGGCTCCTGGGACCCTTAGGGCCCAATATTAAGCAATGCAGGATTGCGCCACGGTCTTCGACCGCCTACCGCGACGGTGTACAGCGCCAGCGCAGTTACCTCATATCCCCTTGTCCCACATTACAGGTCAGGCAGCCGCCATTTCAGGTGGCCACATGGCATTATTTTTAAATGCGTCACACATATCTAGGCCTTACATACACACAGAGACAGACATATAGCGGATTGACAAATGTGTGCAATAAATTCTTTTTTTACTACCTCAGTGTTGGCTGACTGTGCTCGCTGTTCTCATCCATAGGGCAGGTCCGCTGGGGCAGGTGAGGAGATGGCGGCATCCTCCAGTGTACAGACCACTGGTGGACCTGTCAACAATGGAAGACATACACATAATTATCACTTACAGACTTGATCGTGCCACAATCCAGGAATTGTGTGCCCAGTTGGAGCCAGACCTGATTTCAGCTATCCGCCATCCCAAAGGAATCCCCCCTCTAGTGAAGGTTGTGTCAGTACTCCATTTCCTGGCAAGGGGGTCTTTTAAAACAACCGTGGCCATTGCATCAGGGATGTCCCAGTCTATGTTCTTAAACGTGTTGTCCAGGGTGTTGTCTGCCCTGCTGAAACACATGTGCAGCTACCTCATTTTCCCTCAGGTGGAGGATTTGCCAACAGTGAAAGGTGACTTCTATGCCCTGGGACATATCCCCAACATCATAGGTGCCATTGATGGGACACATGTGGCCTTGGTACCCCCCGCAGAAGTGAACAGGTGTACAGAAACAGGAAGAGTTATGAGTGTGCAGATGGTGTGTTTGGCCGTCCAGTACATCTCCCATTTGAACGCCAAGTTTCCAGGCTCAGTGCATGACGCTTACATTTTGAGGAATAGCAGCATCCCTTATGTGATGGGGCAACTCCAGAGGCACTGTGTGTGGCTAATAGGTGAGGACAAGGACCCTATACCCTGTGAATAGTTGTCTGGGTCTGGGGTTTTCCCTAAGGGTTAGTGTGTTTCTAACAGTTGTCCCTCGACATTTGCAGGTGACTCTGGGTGCCACAACCTGTCATTGCTACTGACCCCATTGAGAAATCCCAGGACAAGGGCCGAGGAACGATACAATGAGGCACATGGGTGAACTAGGAGAGTGATCGAACGGACCTTCGGCCTCCTGAAGGCCAGGTTCCGCCGCCTCCATATGACAGGTGGTTCCCTATACTACTCACCAAAGAAGGTGTGCCAGATCATCGTGGCCTGCTGTGTGCTGCGCAACCTAGCTTTGCGACAATAGGTGCCTTTTCTGCAGGGGGATGGTGCAGAAGGAGGTCTTGTGGCAGCTGTGTAGCCTGTGGACAGTGAAGAAGAGGAGGCAGAAGAAGAGGATATTGACAACAGAAACAACGTGATCCAGCAATACTTACAGTGAGACACAGGTAAGAAGACATCACTGCCTCCTACATCTCATACAATTGTTAGACCTATCATATGTCTGTCACTTTCACCCAGTGTATGGACCCTGACCTGTCACTTTGCCTTTCCATTTCACAGATGTGGGTCCCACTCTGTGAGCCTCTGCTATGTTACCTCATGGACTAAAGCTGTGTGACATAGGTATGTTGACAATACAATTGACATTGCTATTTTCCTTAATTATTGCAAATACACATTTGTGAAAGCACAGACTGACCCCAGTTTGTTTTGTGATTCAAGGGTGTTTATTTAAGTGCAAATTAGTCGAGGGGGTTGGAAAATGGTCAGGGGTGATGATGGAGGAATGTTCATCGCAGAGTCCAGTCTATTTGGTTCACAGGTGCATTGTCAAAAGGGACATAGGAAGTGGAGCTGGGCAGTTTAAGGATGGACAGGGTGACGAAGTGGAAAAGAAGGATGTCATTCAGGGTGGTCTCATTTCTTTGTGGGGGTCTAGGCATTGTTCTCTGTCTTTGCCCTGGATCTCAGGGACCGTTTGCAGGGTGGTTCTCCATCTGCAGGGTGTGGAGTGCTGATATCGTGGTCCTGTGGCGGTGCCTCCTGTCCACTAGCGCCGGCAGAGGTGGTGGACAGTTCATCATCGAGGCTATTGTCAGGGGCCCCTTGTTGTGCCACAGTGTCATTCCTGGTGCTCATAAGGTCCTTCAGCACCCCTACAATGGTGACCAGGGTGGTGTCAATGGACTTGAGTTCATCCCTGATCCCCAAATACTGTTCCTCCTGCAGCCGCTGGGTCTCCTGAAAGTTGGCCAGTACCGTTGCCATCGTCTCCTGGGAATTATGGTACGCTCCCATGATGTTGGAGAGGGCCTCGTGGAGAGTGGGTTCCCTGGGCCTGCCGTCCCCCTGTCGGACAGCAGTCCTTCAAATTCCCCTGTTTTCCTGTCCCTCTGTCCCCTGAACCGTGTGCCCACTGCCCCCAGGTCCCTGATGTTCTTGGGTTTGTGGGTTTGCCTGGGTTCCCTGTAGTGGTGGACACACTGCTGCTTGACGTGTCCTGGGGACAGAGGTATGGGCCCGCTGGGTGGGTGCTGTGCTGGTGTTTCATGAGGGGGGAGGCTCTGTGGTGGCATGTGCCAGTGTGTGGGAAACCGACTGTCCTGAGGTCTCAGATCTGCCGGGCTGGTCATCTAGATCCAGTTGGACAGAGCTGCTGTCATCACTGTGGGCCTCTTCTGTGGGGGGGGGTGGACCTATCTGGAACCTCCTGTCCGGTGATGTTGGGTAGGGGTCCTGCAGGGGTTTAAAGACATGATTATTGCATCTGTGTGTGCCATCGTGTGCAATGGGTGGGTGACCTTGTACCCCAGTGCTTACATTTGTGTCTAGGACCTTGTGTGATATTTGGTTTGGGGATCTGGGTGGGTATCTGTAGTGGACATGCTTTGGTGATGGGTGTCCATGCATGCAGGGCTTTGTGTTGGGATGGGTGGGTTGTGATAGTGGGGCATATGTGAGGTGTTGGAGTGATGGGGGTGAGGGTGAGGGTGGGGTATGTGATGGCATGCAGGTAGGGTGGGGTATGTAATAGTTAAGATTTGAATTACCAGTGTCCATTCCTCCTGCTACTCCTGCGAGGCCCTCAGGATGCAGTATAGCCAAGACCTGCTCCTCCCATGTTGTTAGTTGTGGGGGAGGAGGTGGGGGTCCGCCCCCAGTCCTCTGAACTGCAATCTGGTGTCTTGAGACCACAGAACGCACCTTCCTCCGTAGGTCGTTCCACCTCTTCCTGATGTCATCCCGTGTTCTTGGATGCTGTCTCACTGCGTTGACCCTGTCTACGATTCTGTGCCATAGCTCCATCTTCCTAGCAATGGAGGTGTGCTGCACCTGTGATCCAAATAGCTGTGGCTCTACCCGGACGATTTCCTCCACCATGACCCTGAGCTCCTCCTCAGAGAACCTGGGGTGTCTTTGCGGGGCCCTGGTGTGATGTGGGTGATGTGTTTGCTGGTATGTGTTGTGATGTGTGAGGGGATGTGTTTGTGTGTGTTGTGTGAGGTTCGTGGATGTTGTGTGAGCGATGGTGTTGTGTGCTTGTGGATGCTAGTTTGTTGATTGTGGTGTCTCTCTCTGTGCTTCTTTTTCAATTTTTGTCATAGGGGTTTGTGGGTGATGTGGGTGTGTGTTTTATATTGTATTGAATGTGTGGGAGTGGTGTGTGTATGTGTATCAGGTGTGTGTATTTCGATTTGTCCAATGTGGTTGTGTTTTGTAAAACTGTGTGTATTTTGACCGCGGTGGTGTGTACCGCCAACAGAATACTGCGGTTGAAAGAACGCCGCGTGGATTTGTGGGTCGTGATAGTGTGGGCCTGTTGGCGTGACCATGGAGGTTTTGTTATCGCCAGTTTATCACTGACCTTTGGTGTGGTGAACTTGTGTGGGTGTCCAGATTTTGGTGGAATCCAGCCTGTGGGTCGTAATAGCTGTAGCGGATTTCCGCGGCCGCAGCGGTGTGTTGGCGGTCTTCTGCACGGCGGTAAGCGGCATTTACCGCCAATGTTGTAATGAGGGGTTTTGTATTTGAGATTTCTCAAGTAACTGACTCTAAAAATGTTGTCCAACTTGTGTTTTTAAAAGAGTGCATACACCAGGATTTATTTGAACTTTTATTTTGTTTTTAAAATTTATTGATGTGGGTGGCCTCCAGTTTCAGTAGGGTCGTAGTGTTTGTTTTACTTGCAATTTTTCTTCTTTAGAGGAAAAATGTTGCACACTTTAGTACATTTCTCCTTGTTTTATAATAAATTTGCAATATTAATTAAAGTCATGATGTGTCTCTGCTAATGGGCCTTCCAGCTATAGGCCAAGTGCTAGTCATGGGTGCATGATGAAATAACTGTTTTTGTGTTGTCTGATGAAATTAAACATAATTTAGACCATCAATGGCATTGCATTAAAATACAAAATGTTGTTTGGCGGTATTTCATTTTTTTTTCTCCAAACGATGTATGATGGGGTAATATATTTGATCCCTTTAAAGGCTGTATGTTGTTGCAAAATGCACTTTTTTAGCCCATTTGATTTTCATTTTTAGAATTGCTGTCTTAATGCTGTTTTTTTCTATCCTGTGTTACCAATGCCTCCTTTGTGTGGCTAATGTGTGTCTGCTGTAGACCTCCATTTGCCTTTGTTCCCCATGCCACGTGGCCAGGGTCCCTTTCTGTATTGTCAATTATAGGCCTATATGTGTTTTTATGTTTTCCATTCATCCTGCTTTTTGTTTTAACATGTGGCTGGAAGGCATTTTGTGTAGGCAGCCAGTGTGCTTTTGTTATAGGCCTGCACATGTTCTTTGCTGTTATGTCCATGCCTCCTTGCTGTTTGTTGTTGCTGTTTGACCATGTAGCTGGCAGTCATTTTGTGTAGGCAGCCAGTGTGCTTTCAGGCCTGTGCCTCCTTGCTGGTTGTTGTTTGACCATGTGGCTAGTTGCCATTTTGTGTGTTATGCTTGAGGCCTAGTATCTCAATGTTCAAACTAAATGTACTGTAAGAGCAGTGTTTTATATTATTATACTATATAATTGTGTTTTTCACCTGCAGTACTCCTTACCTCCCAAATTCCAGTTGTTTCTCCTGGCAGTCCCCTTCCCCTAGTACGTCAGTTATTATATTTTTAAATTTTTAATTTATTTTTAATATTTTGTTTTCACAAACTTTTTACATTTAATGTATGTAATTAATAATATTAATAATTAATGATTAATAAAAAAAAATAAAAAAAAATATTTATTTCTTTTTTCTGTTTTCTTAATTGTTTTTTTATCAACATTTTTTATTTCATTTTTTTCTTTCATTTTCCCCATCAGCCCTATATCTGTCATACACACACACCCACACAACATTATCGAAGGATTATTCCATTGTAACCAGCAACTCCGAGTGCCACATGCTAACTTGATGCACATAAAGGTAACAGTTACATCTGTATGTTGTAGTTGTTGCTCTTTCTTATCCTTCCTGACTGTACATGATGATGAAAGTTTATGTTCGAATGGCTTCACAAATGGATGCACTGTATTGTTATTTATTTATAATTTAAGTAACCACTAAATGATATTGTTTGAACTACTAATTCATCTGCAACAATGCCACTTTTCACTGATGCTCTTCTTGAATGTTTGATTTTAAGTGCACAAAAGAAGAGACATCACCCACAGTACTGCCAGACAGAAGGCCTCTGCACAAAGTGACTCATGTGCACACTCACAACATGGAAGATAAATGATTCAAACTCACATCTTAGAGATGGCCCCAAAGACAGATGGATAAGGGGAACCAGAGATATGATTTTATTTAAAGAGTTAATGTTTTCTAGTGCATAGAAGCAACTAGTGCTCAAAGGGTTAAAAAAAAAAGGTCACACTGGAAGGGGAGAAAGTCCAGAGTTAAGGCCACCCACGAGGTAACACTGTCACACTTACTTTCAGAAGTGTTTCTTGATTCAGGAAGGTGGTCCAAAGCACCAGCCAAGGGTTCAGAGGCTCTGGTTTGCCTCTTGGGATCTGGCACTACAACTCCCACAATGCACCACTTCAACTTATGGAGTTGTTCCAAATGTCTCCAAACTTCTGGATCTTCTTCCAGAGGTGTTTTGGGGTCCATGAAGTGTCCACAACTTGATCTAAGGATCCAGAAGCTCTGAGTTGTTCCTCAGAAGTTGGTTCTTCGATTCCCATAATACACCTGGTCAGAACCTTCAAATGGGCAGTGGATGCTGGTCAGCTGGGCTATGATTGCAGGACTTGATGCAGGGGACTCTGGGCAGCTCCTTTCTACATGTAGCAAATAGGGAGTCCCTTCTTGAAGCAGTAGAGGACAGGCAAAGTCCTTTTAGTGGTGAAGCCCAAGTATGCAGCTGGTGCAGTCCTTCAGAGTGCAGTGTCCAGGTGCAGGTCAGGGGTCCAGCTGGGCAGTCCTTCTTCTTCTTTGTCTTGTTCCTTTTAGAGATCTAGTAGGGATCTGAGGTGTGGGTGCAGCACTGCCACATTTATCTTTGCTGCTGGAGAAAAAGCAGGGGGTCCTGGTTCTCCAATGAGATGCAGGGTCCTTCCCCGTGTGATGACCACTTCCTGGAAAACGTGTCAAAAATCAATCCCAGGGAGCAACATTCTTCAAAAATCCATCTTTGCTGAAACTGATTTTTGGAGGTTACATCTGGCTGCGGCCACCCACTGGTGTGGCCAGATACCCTAAACACACCCCTTTCCTGTCCTCACCCAATCTAATCAAGAGGGCACCCAATTGTCTGGGGTTGCATGATGTGATTTAGGTGCTGGGTTGCTCCAAATGTCCTTCTCTGTCTTTGAAGACCAGTTTGGCAGCCCTCCCCCCCCTTTCTGCTTCCCCGTCTGCTGAGGTAGCTCTCCTCCCTCAGGCACATCCTTTGTGTTCAACCCCGGCCACTTCACACCTCATGAAGACAGCCTGAGAAGGGCACTACAGAGCTGAAGTTGGCAACATTTTAGGTAGAGTGTAAAACTCTTTACCTGCACTAGCTATATTAAATTGAATAATTATACGTTGTGGGATTTATTATAACAATTAATTTGATACCAAACTCAATGTATCTGATACTTAAGGGGACTTTGCTAATTAAAATAAAATCACCCCATTTTAGCCTATGGAGGCCATTCGCTACAGTGAGGGAAAAACAGATTTGGCTGTTTTACCTCACCAGGGCTTATAAAACTATTTATATAAAGTCCCTGCTCATATTTTGATGGCACCCAACCCTAAGGACTCATAGGGCACACCCTGGGTGTGACTTATTTGTAAAACTAAGGTAGTTTAAGGCTTTGGAAGTACTTTTAATTCCAAAGTCGAATTTGCAAATAACTTTAATATAAAAGCTGTCAGCAAGGCAGGTCTATCTTTAAAATTATTCTGGGCAACTCAGCAGTGCACCTATGGGTGCTCCACATATGCTGGGGTCCCTAAACCAACGTGCCCTACCATATACTAGGGACTTATAGATAGGTTGACATAGCCAATAATAATTTGTCTAATTTGCATACTTATTTCATACAGAGCACAGGCCCTGGGACTAGTTAGCAGTACCCAGGGCACTACCATAGTCAGGAAAACACCAGCAAAAAGTGAAAAATGGGGGCAAAAAGTTTGGGGGCCTCTGCAATCAGCCCTGTTTTCTCAAAAACGCCATCAAAACACCCACCTACTGCCACTTTTTCTGACATTAGCAGTAGCACCAGTGTTAGAAAATTGGCCTCCCCAGTTTTGGACTTCTTTACGGTTAGTGAAAAGGAGCCGAACATTGCCATATGCTCCATTTGCTGGTTGAGTTTTACTCGGGGTAAGCTTGGTACAAACTATGGTACCTGAGGACAAACAAGCCACTGGAGAAAACATCATACAATCCGCTGGGAAGTGCATCTTAGCAGGCAAAACAAAACCTGCAGGTGGTGTTGGTGAAGTTGGTGAGAAAACAGAATGTGATTTGATCAGGGTGGAAGGTGAAGGTGAAGAAGAGGGGGACATTTTCATTACACAGATCAGCCCTGCCCCAGTAGTGCAGTAGTATTTTCACCCACATCAGCAACATCAAAATGGCACAAGAATCAGAGTCAGGTTGAGACACCAAGGCAAGAGCATACAGTGGCTGCTCGCTGAGATGCACATTGAGCCTACCACCACCTACTGCTTTTAAGAAGTCACCTGTATCAGTGGCATCAGTAAAGAAAGAAATCCCGGCCATTACTTGCATGTTTAGGCAGGAAAGGCAGTACGAATGCAACCACCCAATTGCATGTTAATACAAAGGGGAGGTGGCTAAAATGTTAGCACTGGACCGGCTCCCTTTTTTTATGGAAGGAGTGGGTTTTGTAGAATTTGTGGCAGCCATGTGCCCAAAATGGAAGGTTCTGAACCAACATATTTTGCCAGAGTTGCTGTTCCATTTCCAGATTACGACATGCTGGGATTGGTTGGAAACACAATCCACCTGACGACAGACATGTGGACCAGTTGCCAAGCCACTGACTACATGTGCATCGCTGCAAACAGGATCTCTTTTCTGGGTGTTAGAGAAATTATACCTGCAGATAATGACACTGCTGAAATTTGTAATGGTGCTCAGAAGCATTCAACGGTAGCTATGTTTGCCATGGAGAAATCACATATAGATGCAAAGATCTTGGATGACTTTAACAACAATGTCTTTGAATGGCTGTGAGGCAGAAGGCTTACCATTGGATTTGTTGCCACAGACAATGGCAGTAATAACGTTAAGGCCATGTCAGATGTGACCTATTTCAGGGTCCTGTGTTTGGTGCAGTGCATCAACATCATTGTTCAACACATTCTCAAAAACTAACAAAGACTCAGCAACTCACTGTCCACATGCAGAAGAACCTGCACTCATTTTAGCCATTCTTTTAAAGCGCAGAAGTTGTTGAGGATTATGAAGCATGATAATAGAATGCTGGTTAAAGCAGTTATACATGAGGTGCCAACACAATGGAATTCAACGTATTACATATTGCAATGTCTGTTTGAGTAGTACAAACAGATCAATGATTATGTCATGCAAAGTTGGGATGCAACTGTGAAAGGCATGATCATTGAGATGGACCAATGGGACTTGGTCAAATCCCTGACAGAGATGCTGCTTTCTTTTGAAATTTTCACACATCAAGTTAGCAAAGATGACTGTACTATGGACCAACCTATCCGTCATGATCCTCAGGCGATCCTTAGGCTGAAGCTCATTTCAAACAAAAGACTATGGGCAAGATGTACAAAGCCCTTTTGCACTTCTTTACAATCTGAATCGGTATTTTGAGCTGTTAGGAAGTGCAAAATTGTCTTTTCTTATGTACAAAGGCCCTTAAGGAATCACACGTTGTGATTTCTACCTTGTAGAAATCGCAATTTGTGATTCCCTGTAATAGGAAATCGCAAATAGGGATTCCCTATTTGTGATTCCTCTTCTGATGTACAAAGCATTTCCTAAATGTGACTTTGGCATTTGGGAGATGCAATTACCACCGATTTGAAGTCAGTGTTACTGAGGTGCAATTTAAAAAAACCCACCCCAAAGTGCTTTTTCAAAATAGAGCATACACATTCCCTTTAGGCATATGTGTGCTCTACAGGTGCACCTCTAGTTTTTGGGGTGCACCAGGGGGCTCTTTTGCCCTTTGCCATTCCTGGTTTTGCATTTCATAAATAGTGATTTTTTAATAAGAAATTGATATTTAAGAAAATCAAAACCGGCCCGTGACTAAAATGCAATGGGATTCCTTAAGACCAATTTCCAAATAGTGATTCCTACTTAGAAGGAATCGCTGTCAAGGAAATCGGTATCTCTGTACATAGGCCCTCATTCTGACCCTGGCGGTCGGTGATAAAGCGGCGGCCAAGCCGCCAACAGGCCGGCGGTCTAAAATATGCAATTCTGACCCTGGCGGGAACCGCCAACACAGCCCGCCAACTTAACACTCCGCCCGCCACAGCGGTACAAACAAACAGCGCGGCGGTTCCCGCCAACAGCCAGGCGGCAGACAATGTACCGCCCACCCTATTACGACCCACCAATCTGCCACCTTTTCCGGGGCGGGAGCACCGCCGATAAGAACACGGCGGAAACAGACTACGAACGGGAAAACGCTCACCTCTACGCACTCCACGCGAGATTCCGGCAGTATGGAACCAGAGTTGCAGGTCATCCCCGCACTCCTACTCCTGCTCATATACCAGGAGCACGCCCGGCGGCGCGGAAGACATCGGTGAGTACTGCACCTACGACACAGGGGAGGGAAAAGATTACCGGCACACACCCACCCACCCACACCCACTACAACACACACATCAATGCATTCCCACAGATCACTGTCACAACCCACAAACCACCCCCCTCCGAAATAATGCAAAGACCAAAAGAAGAGATCATAAACGGGCAGATATATTGAAATATGTACACCAGTAATCCCAATAAATAAATAAACTATGTACAAAATATATACAGCTACTAAATGTAGTCCAACCACTGTCCGTGGATCACAGGGGTCCTGTGCAAAGGGGCAAGGCCCAGTCCCACGACAAGAACTCCACGGAGAGAACACTGCAGGGGCATCAGAAAGAAAATAGGACAGGCACCTCAGGGGGAAGGGAAGGGGGGGCACCTCAGCCACTTGAGTACACGACGCCAGATCCACGAGGGGACTCCATGACCACTGGCCCATCCTGGGGAGAGCAAAGCCACAGTCCAAACAGTCCATACAGTGGGTGGCCTGCCCACTGGGCCATCCTGGGGAGTGCAAAGCCACAGTCCAAACAGTCCATACAGTGGGTGGCCTGCCCACTGGGCCATCCTGGGGAGAGCAAAGCCACAGTCCATACAGTCCATACAGTGGGTGGCCTGCCCACTGGGCCATCCTGGGGAGAGCAAAGCCACAGTCCAAACAGTCCATACAGTGGGTGGCCTGCCCACTGGGCCATCCTGGGGCGAGCAAAGCCACAGTCCATACAGTCCATACAGTGGGTGGCCTGCCCACTGGGCCATCCTGGGGAGAGCAAAGCCACAGTCCAAACAGTCCATACAGTGGGTGGCCTGCCCACTGGGCCATCCTGGGGAGAGCAAAGCCACAGTCCAAACAGTCCATACAGTGGGTGGCCTGCCCACTGGGCCATCCTGGGGAGAGAAAAGCCACAGTCCATACAGTCTATAACAGACCCCACTGCCACTGGAGGAGGCAAGTTGGCCAGAGGACATCCTGCAGCCCTGCCCGAGATAGATCCTGCCCTGCCACGTCTGCCAAAGGGCCAGCGGTTCTTGCCTTGAAGGGCCCAGTTCAGCGGTTCCTGAGACGGCGGGGCCCAGTTCAGCGGTCCTTGCCCTGAAGGGCCCAGTTCAGCGGTTCTTGAGACGGCGGGGCCCAGCGGAGCGGTGCGTGAGACGGCGGGGCCCAGCGGAGCGGTGCTTGAGACGGCGTGGCCCAGTTCAGCGGTCCTTGCCCTGAAGGGCCCAGTTAAGCGTTTCTTGAGACGGCGGGCCCAGTTCAGCGGTCCTTGCCCTGAAGGGCCCAGTTCAGCGGTTCTTGAGACGGCGGGCCCAGTTCAGCGCTCCTTGCCTTGAAGGGCCCAGTTCAGCGGTTCTTGAGACGGCGGGGCCCAGTTCAGCGCTCCTTGCCTTGAAGGGCCCAGTTCAGCGGTTCTTGAGACGGCGGGGCCCAGTTCAGCGGTCCTTGCCTTGAAGGGCCCAGTTCAGCGGTTCTTGAGACGGCGGGGCCCAGTTCAGCGGTCCTTGCCCTGAAGGGCCCAGTTCAGCGGTTCTTGAGACGGCGGGGCCCAGCGGAGCGGTGCGTGAGACGGCGGGGCCCAGCGGAGCGGTGCTTGAGACGGCGGGGCCCAGTTCAGCGGTCCTTGCCCTGAAGGGCCCAGTTAAGCGGTTCTTGAGACGGCGGGGCCCAGTTCAGCGGTCCTTGCCCTGAAGGGCCCAGTTCAGCGGTTCTTGAGACGGCGGGGCCCAGTTCAGCGCTCCTTGCCTTGAAGGGCCCAGTTCAGCGGTTCTTGAGACGGCGGGGCCCAGTTCAGCGGTCCTTGCCCTGAAGGGCCCAGTTCAGCGGTTCTTGAGACGGCGAGGCCCAGCGGAGCGGTGCGTGAGACGGCGGGGCCCAGCGGAGCGGTGCTTGAGACGGAGGGGCCCAGTTCAGCGGTCCTTGCCCTGAAGGGCCCAATTAAGCGTTTCTTGAGACGGCGGGGCCCAGTTCAGCGCTCCTTGCCTTGAAGGGCCCAGTTCAGCGGTTCTTGAGACGGCGGGGCCCAGTTCAGCGGTCCTTGCCTTGAAGGGCCCAGATCAGCGGTTCTTGAGACGGCGGACGGTCTATGGCCAACTGCTAATTGCCTGGTGGTGCCCTCCTGGGCAGCGGGGATGGTGCTCCTTCACTGCCCACCTGGGCTGTGGGTGGTGGGGCCCTCCTGGCCAGCTGGGCTGGGTCCTCCCTGGGCAGCGGCTATGGGGGTGGTGGGCTCTCCCGGGGCAGCTGTGCCGGTTCCTCCCGGGGCAGTGGCTATGGGGGTTGTGGGCTCCTCCTGGGCAGCAGGCCTGCTGCCTGACCTCTCCGACTTGCTGCCCTTGCCCTCCTTAGTCGTGGGCCTGTGGCCCTTTCCTCCCTTTGGAGCTGTGGCTGGTGACTGTCTCTGGGTGGTGTCCGGGGGGGATGTAGAAGGCGGGCTCCTGCGGCGCCCCTTCCGCCTTCTGCTCCTCTTCCCAGGGGGTGGGCTGGCTGTCCCCTTGCTGCTGGGCGAAGATCCAGACATGCGGGCTGGCGGGCTCCAATACCCCTGCACCCTTGTCAAGGGGGCTGCAGGGCTGGTGGTGGCTGAGGTGCTCTTCTTACCCCGACGAGAAGGAGGGGGGGCTCAGGGTCAGGAAAGAAGTTAGTAGTGGCGAGGAAGAGCTTCTTGGGACAATGGAGAGTGGTAGGTACAGTGGGAATGGGAGTGGAGGGAGAGGATGTGGTTGTAGGTGAGTCACGTTTGCTGTCTTTGGGTGCAGGTGCAGGAGGGATAGGCTGTCGTGAGGTGGATGGCTGTTGGGTGGGTGGGTGGCTGCGTTTGTGTGGTGTGGAAGAGGGGGTGACAGACACAGTGGGAGAGGACACAGGGGACGTGTAAATGGCAGTGGGGGTGGTGACTGCACGTGTGCGGACTGGAGTGGAGGGTGTGCTGGTGATGGAAACACTGGCTGATGGTGAGGTGAATGGAGGTGTGAGTGTAGACGTCACAGGGAGGGAGGAGGGAGACGAGGAGGTGGGGGTCACAGAGGTGGTAGTGACTGTTGGCATGTCTGCATCGGAATGTTGCGTGTGTGAATGTCTGCGTGATCTGTGGTGCTTATGTTTGGATGAGCTTCTCTTGGGTGTTGAGGTGTGTGCAGGCTGGTCTGATGGTGTGGGTGGGACAGGCAGAGGAACAGGAGACTGGGAGGAGGGAGTTAGTAGAGGCAGGCAGGAGACAGGGACAATGGCTGCCGTCAGTGCTGAGGCCAGAGCCTGGAACGATCGCTGATGGGCAGCCTGACCCGAATGAATGCCCTCCAGGTACGCATTGCTGTGATGAACCTCCCTCTCCACCCCCTGGATGGCATTCAAAAGGGTAGTCTGCCCAACAATGAGCGTTCGGAGGAGGTCAATGACCTCCTCACTGAGGGCAGCGGGGGTAACAGGGGCAGGGCCTGAGGTGCCTGGGGCGAAGGAGATGCCCGGCTTCCTGGCAGAGCGGGCACGGGGCGAACGCTGAGGGGCTGCTAGGAGGGCGGAGATGGTGCGCTGGGTGGCGGCTGTACCTGTAATGGCGGGGGGCACGGATGGTGCCACCCCCGCAAGGGATCCCCCTTCCGAGGACGTGTTCGTGTCGCTGCAGGGTCCAGTCGTCCCCGTCGTGGAGCTCCCCTCGCCCTCCGTCTCACTGGTCCAGTCTGGCTCTGTGGCATGGCCCTCCTGGGCCATGTGAGATGCAGCTCCCTCCTGCCCCTATGCCACTTCTCCTCCGCCTGATGATGCTGATGCACACAAGCACAGAAAGACAAACAAAAAGGGGGGGGGAGAGAGAAATAAAGGGATATTGAGTACATGGATCTCCGGTACAGTTAGCGGACATGACAGACACAGATGCCCCCTGCACTAAGTTGCTCACTTGGGGTCCGCTACGCATTCCGTGGAACATGCCCTACACGCCTAGAGTTGACAACTGCACCCATGGATGACACGGCCCAGGGATGGCTGTACTGAAAACTACTGAGGGTGGTGGCTGGGGACACAGGGGCTTACGGGGGTGCCCAGCCTACAGATATCGCCCTGGCCTAGGCGGACCCCCAGCCCTCCTCACCCAACCAGACACCTCCACTGCGCGACAACAGAGTAGATAATGCTTGTACTCACCCCCTTGTGTCTGCTGTGCTGCCCTCACGCGCCCATCCAATTCAGGGTAGGCCACCGCCAGGATCCGGAATATCAGGGGGCTCAGTTGACGGCAGGCACCCCGCCTACGTTGGGAGGCCATCCCCAGCAGAGACTCGGCGGTCTTCTTGGTCCCGCGGCGGATGTCCTCCCACCTCTTGCGGCAGTGGGTGCCCCGTCGATGGTGGACCCCCAGGGTCCGGACCTCCTTGGCGATGGCACGCCAAATCCCGATCTTCTCATGGGCGCGGACCTATGTGACACGTACAGGGAGGGAGAAATACCACGTTCAAGTTTGTCAGCATTTTCCTTTCCAGTGGCCCAACGCCCCCCATCCCCGCCAGGCCCCCCGCCATGCCCCCCGCCAGGCCCAACATGCCCCCCATCCCCGCCATGCCCCCCGCCAGGCCCAACATGCCCCCCATCCCCGCCAGGCCCCCCGCCAGGCCCAACATGCCCCCCATCCCCGCCAGGCCCCCCGCCAGGACCCCCGCCAGGCCCAACATGCCCCCCATCCCCGCCAGGCCCCCCGCCATGCTCCCGCCAGGCCCAACATGCCCCCCATCCCCGCCAGGCCCCCCGCCAGGCCCCCCGCCAGGCCCAACATGCCCCCCATCCCCGCCAGGCCCCCCCGCCATGCCCCCCGCCAGGCCCAACATGCCCCCCATCCCCACCAGGCCCCCCGCCAGGCCCCCAAGCCAGCCAGTGGCCCCAAATCCAGATTGAATTAAACTCACATGTTGGTCTGGAGGACCGTAGAGTAGCGCATACTGGGGGAGGACCCCATCCACAAGTTTCTCCAACTCCTCTCCAGTGAAGGCAGGGGCCCTTTCCCCAGGCGCAGCAGCCATTGTCCCTTCCAGACCGAGGTCACAGCAACACTTGCAGTATAGGTCCTCTCCTGTGAAAGTTCAAGTCGCAAGTGGATAAGTAGATAGAAAATGGCGGTGACGAAACCCATAGGCTTCAATGTTAACCAATGCGGCTTTGCGCCGCGGTCTTCGCCCGCCGCCCGCCGCGGTGTGCCACGCCAGCGCATTGACCTCACATCCCATTGTCACACTTCACAGGTCAGGCAGCCGCCATTTCCAGGGCCCACATGGCTCAATTTCAACTGCGTCACACAGGCCTAGGACTTGCATAGCCACTCAGACACGCCATTCACTGCATAGAGAATCGTATACTGTGCTAGCTGTGAGTACGTACCTGTGGGTTGCTTGACTGTGTGCTCCATGTTGTCCTTCCTAGGCACCGTCCGCTGGGTTGGGCGAGGAGACGGATGAATCCTCCCGTGTACCGACCGCTGGTGGACCTGTCGACAATGGAAGAACGCCACATTATCCTGACCTACCGTCTTAACCGTGCCACTATCCATGAACTGTGTGCCCAGCTGGAGCCCGACCTGATGTCCCCCATCCGCCAACCCACAGGGATTCCCCCTCTGGTGCAGGTCATGTCAGTACTCCATTTCTTGGCAAGTGGGTCATTTCAGACAACCGTGGGAATTGCTTCTGGGATGTCTCAGCCCATGTTTTCGAAGGTGTTATCCAGAGTGTTGTCTGCCCTGATGAAATCCGTGAGGAGCTACATCATTTTCCCTGAGGTGGGCGAATTGGCTACAGTGAAGGGTGATTTCTACGCCCTTGGACATATTCCCAACGTAATTGGTGCGATTGATGGGACCCATGTGGCTTTGGTTCCCCCAAGAGACAGGGAGCAGGTGTACAGGAACAGAAAAAATTACCATTCAATGAACATCCAGGTGGTGTGTTTGGCTGACCAGTACATCTCGCATGTAAATGCCAAATTCCCAGGGTCAGTGCATGACGCCTACATCCTCAGGAATAGCAGCATCCCTTACGTGATGGAACAGCGACAGAGACACCGTGTATGGCTAGTGGGGGACTCTGGGTACCCCAACCTGTCGTGGCTACTGACCCCAGTAAGGAATCCCCGGACCAGGGCAGAGGAACGGTACAATGAGGCCCATGGGCGTACTAGGAGGGTGATCGAACGCACCTTTGGCCTCCTAAAGGCCAGGTTTAGGTGCCTGCATATGACAGGTGGATCCCTAATGTACTCACCTAAGAAGGTGTGTCACATCATCGTGGCCTGCTGCATGCTTCACAACCTGGCTTTGCGCCGCCAGGTGCCTTTCCTGCAGGAGGATGGTCGAGACGGTGGTGTTGTGGCAGCGGTGGAACCTGAGGAGAGTGACGAGGAGGAAGACGACGGGGCTGAAACAGACAACAGGGACAGAATCATTGAACAGTACTTCCAATAGGACACAGGTAACATTTCAAAGATAATTTAGTAAATGTTAACTACTCTCCAGCATCTCTGCTGCCTGTCTATTTGCCCCAGTGTATGATGACTGAGTTTTGGCTTTTCCCTCCCTATTTCAGATCTGGGGTCCCCACTACGAGTCCTGTGCTTCGTTTCCCCATGGACTACAGCTTTGTGGCAGCTGTTTGTTGACTTCACTATGTACAAGGACATATTTGCACTGTCATGTCAATTACAATCTATTGAAATCACAGCCAGACTCCAGATATTTTGGTGCAAAATAGGTGTTTATTTAAGTGCTCAAAATGGGATGGGTGGTTTCAAGTGGGTGGGGGCTATGGTGAAGGAATGTCCATGGCAGAGTCCAGAGTAACAGTCACACAGGTGCATTGTCCAGAGGCCTGTGGAGAGATGGAGCATGGGCAGTTCAAGGATGGACAGGGTGACAATGTGGGACAGTGGGATGACATCAGGTGGTATCCATTGCTGGCGGGGGTCTTGACATCCTACTCTGTCTTCTTGCGAGATCTCAGGGCCCTCTTGCGGGGTGGTTCTTCTCCTGCAGGAGGTGGGGGTCTGGTGGGCTGCTGCTGTGCGGGGGCCTCCTGTCCACTAGCGCCGGCGGAGGTGGTTGGCTGTTCTTGGTCCAGGCTAGTGGCAGGGGCCCTTGGGTGTTGTTCAGTGTCCGCCCTGTTGTTGACGAGGTCCTGCAGCAGCCCTACCATGGTAACCAGGGTGGTGTTGATGGCTCTGATGTCCTCCCTGTACCCCCGATAGTGTTCCTCCTGCAGTACCTGGATCTCCTGGAACCGGGCCAGTACCGTCGCCATCGTCTCCTGGGAGCGGTTGTATGCTCCCATGATGGTGGTGAGGACCTCGTGGAGAGTGGGTTCCCTGGGCCTCTCCTCCCCCTCCTGTCGCACAGCGGCCCTCCGAGTTCCCCTGTTTCCCTGGGCCTCTGCCCCCTGGCCGGTGTGCCCACTACCACTGCCCCCAGGTCCCTGTTGTTGTTGGGGTGGTGGGTTATCCTGGGTGCCCTGTAGTGGTAGACACACCGCAGATTGACGCGCCCTGGAGACAGAGGCATGGGCCCGCTGGGTGGGAGCTGTGCTGGTGTTCCCAGAGGGGTTTGGGTCTGTAGTGGCCTGGGCCTGTGTGAGGGGAACCGACTGTCCAGAGGTCCCCGATGGTCCGGGCTGGTCATCGGTGTCCAGGTCGACAGAGCTGCTGTCATCGCTGACGGCCTCTTGGGTGGGGGGTGTGGAGAGTTCTGGCCCCTCCGCCGCGGTGTGTTGACGGTCAGGTCCTGCAGGGGTATAGAGGTATGGTTATAGTTTCAATGTGTGGCATATGGGTGTATCTGTGGGTTCTCGTGTCCCCAAGTGCTGGCATTCGTGTGTGGGGGCTTTGGTGAGGGTGGCTTGTGGGGGGGATGTGTATATGCATTGGGCATGCTTTGGTGATGGGTGTCCATGCTTAGTGGACGCATGCAGGCCTAGGTTTTGGGATGTGTGGGTTGTGATGGTGAGACATTGGCGGGGAATAGGTGTGCTGGGGGTGGGGGTGAGGATGGTGGTGGGGGTGAGGATGGTGATGGGGGTGAGGATGGTGGTGGGGGTGAGGGTGGGGGTGAGGATGGGGGTGGGGGTGAGGGTGGGGTTCGAGGATGGGGGTGAGGGTTGGGGTCTGATTTGGCATGCAGGTGGGGGGGAAGCAGTATTGAAGATTCAACTTACCAGTATCCATTCCTCCGCCGACTCCTGCGAGGCCGTCAGGATGCAGGATGTTCAAGACTTCCTCCTCCCATGATGTGAATTGTGGGGGTTGAGGTGGGGGTCCTCCGCCAGTCTTCTGCACGGCGATGTTGTGCCTGGATACCATGGAACGCACCTTCCCCCGTAGGTCGTTCCATCGCTTCCTGATGTCTTCCCGATTTCTGGGGTGCTGTCCCACTGCGTTCACCCTGTCGACAATCCTCTGCCATAGCTCCGTCCTCCGGGCAATGCTGGTGTATTGTATCTGTGTGCCGAACAGCTGGGGCTCTACCCGAACGATTTCCTCCACCATGACCCTGAGTTCTTCGTCTGTGAAGCGGGGTTGTCTTTGGGGTGCCATGGGGTGGTGTGTATGATGTGTGGGGTGGAGTATGTGTATTTAAGTGAGTTGAGTGTGGTGGTGTGTGTTGTTTTGTGTGTGGATAGTGTGTGGGTGATGGTGTTGAGTGGCTGTGGCTGTTATTTTTTGGATGCTGGTGTCTCGCTCTTGCCTTCTTTACGAATTTTTTAGCGTAGGGGTTTGTGGGTGATGTGGGTGGGTGTTTTATATTGTATTGTGTGTGTGGGAGTGGTGTGTGTATGTGTATCAGGTGTGTGGGATTCAAATCGTCCAATGTGGCTGGGTTTTGTTCGTTTGTGTGTATTCTGACCGCGGCGGTGTGTCCCGCCAATGGAATACCGCGTTTGAATGACCGCCGCGTGGATTCGTGGGTCGTAATGGCATGGGCGTATTTCTGTTGGCGTGACGGTGGAGGTTTTGTCACCTCCACCTTTCCGCCGACCGCTGGTCTGGCGGTCTGTTGTGGCAGTCGGATTTTCGGAGGTTTGCCTTCTGCGGGTCAGAATGACCGTGGCGGGTTTCCGCGACCGCGGCGGGATTATGGAGGATTTCTGACCGGCGGTAGGCGCCTTTTACCGCCGAGGTCAGAATGACCACCATAGTGTTTTGCAGTTGTTAAATAGTGATTTCTATGACATCGCTATTCAAGAAATGCAAATTTGCATTTTCGTACATCTGGACCTATATCTCTATTACAAGTGCAAAATAATTTGAACACGCAATAAAAATATCGAATAATGTGTGTTTTGTACGTTATATCATATATCTTAACATAACTTTGCTTTTTGTTAAAGATAATAAAAGTATGTACATCACTGCGATAGCAACCTTGCCCTTGCTCAGTTTTCACAGCTCCTGACACAGCTGTTTCAGAGGCTATAAAAGCAGCCCCGCCCCTATTGCACTTGCTGATTATTGCTGGCTGAGGGCAGACAATGAGCATCCTCGTTGGCTGCATCCCCTTGAAAACTTCATATCAAAACCATCCACCTTCGAAACGGTAGGCTATCTTGTGTGAGAACGTGAGTGGCAACGTCAGGTAAGAGACTCAGGGCCATATTTATGCTTTTTGACGCACAACTGCGGCAAAAATCAGGCCTCAAACCGGACTTGCGCCATTTTGTTGACGCACAACCCCCATTGACATGACTTCTGTCTTAGCAAAGACAGGAGTCATGCCCCCTTGCCCAATGACCATGCCCAGGGGACTTCTGGCCCCTGGGCATGGTCATTGGGCATAGTGGCATGCAGGGGGGCCCAAATCGGCCCCCCATGCCACTTCAAAAAAATAAAATTAAAAAAAATACTTACCCAAACTTACCTCAACTTCCCTGGGATGGGTCCCTCCATCTTTGGGTGTCCTCCTGGGGTGGGCCAGGGTGGCAGGGGGTGTCCCTGGGGGCAGGGGAGGGCACCTCTGGACTCCTTCGGAGCCCACAGGTCCCTTAATGCCTGCCCTGACCCAGGTGTTAAAAAACATTGCACATCAGACTGTGCGCCGTTTTTTAAGACCCACCCCCTCCTGTGCGTCAAAATGAGGCTGGGGTGTAAATAAGGCGCACAGGCCTTAAAGTCATTTTTTGGAAGGGAACGCCTAGCTTGCATATTATTAACGCAAGGCAGGTTCCCGCTTCCAAAAAATGATGCTCATGGTGGAATTTTGACATCCGTGGCGTCGGGCGTCAAAGTTTAAAAATGGGGCAGTGTTTGCGCCGGATGTGCATCAAATTTTCTGACGCACATTTGGTGCAAACAGAGTATAAATATGCCCCTCAATGAGTTGTAAAAGGGGGAATAGCTGCTATTGGTAGCAGAGCCTGTGCATATTTGACTTTCCCTTCAGAATTACCTTGAAATGATAGTTGTTGTTTATCATAATTGCACAGTGACCTTTCACCACTCATGAAAGATATTTAAATACTTCACATGGCTCTTTTCAGGTACCTAATTCTTAAGACAGGAGAAACCCCCACAGTAACGCAATAAGATATGTAAATAGGATATAACTCTAACACATAATTTATGCAAACAAAAAGTGATAGTAACGAACATATGGAAAGCTCAGAACATTCAAACTAGACATTTTAAGATGGATCTGAAGTTTGTATTTGAACCAGACAATTTCTAAGGCATAGTTTGAAGATAACACAATATTTTGAACATTTGTGAAGAAAAACACAAACAAGTTAATCATTGAAAGTCAATATAGTGCTCCCAGAGGTCCATCATCATATGCCTTGTCTAATCATTAACCACTGTGAGTGCTAGACCAAGATGAACATTTCTTTCACAGGTAATTGTTACTAGCTATATTCTTTTGGTAGCAACAACGTATTATTTTGAGAGAAAAGCACAGTGTATCAATATCAAAACACTGTTTCCAGATCTCTCTCACCGTAGTACCCTCCCTAATTTCCCTTCCCCATCTGACCATTCTGATACCCTGTACACATAGAAGCAAAGTCAGGACAGCTGGAAGTTGGGCTTCTTCAGGAAACTGCTTCTGACCAACCGAAAGAATCTTGACATAATCCCTTTGTTGCATATTCTACAGAAACAGCCAAAAGAGGTGTCTGAAATGTACACAGGTGTGGATGAAAAAACAGATGCACAGGAGTTGGCTGAGAGCTTAATCCTTCACTTATCTGTTAATACAAGGCTGCAAAGAGTGATTGTGTCATCCAAACATTACATCTGTGCCACAATTCTTGACCCATGTTACAAACAATTACTGGCCACTATCATTCCTTTTTCAGGTGGGGCTGTTTCAACCTACAAGACATGGATTTCTGAGCAAGCCAGTGACCTAGAAACAGAAAGGCTGAGAATTAGAGGCCCACTCATGGGCAGAAGTTCTGGGGTGCAGCCTACAACTTCCATTGAGCCTTAGGACAGTGCTGTTGGCTCACAGCAGTAAAAACCATCACCAACAATATCATCAACTACAATACAAAAGGAGCAGCAGCCCCAAAATCTGCATTTGATTGTTTCTAAAGGCAGGACGTAAGTCCACTGAAGAGGCAAAGGCAAAAGAGTTTGAGCAAAATGGAGCACCAATGACTATTGAAAGGATGGTCCAGGCCTACCTGGATGACCTAATGGAGGTCTATCTGGATCAAAACCCATTGGTGTATTGATATGGGAAGAGGCACCAAAGCCCAGCGCTTAGCAGATGGCAATAAAATATCAGGCTTACCTGTAGTCAGTGTGTCTGCTGAGCATGTGTTGAGTGCAACTGGTGCAGTTGTCACTGTGAGAAGGACCAGTCTCCCACCCTAAAAAGTCAAGAAGTTGACCATGATCAAAATGAATCAGCACTTTATACCCCCAATCACAACATATGAAGTACAACGGGAAGAGAATGAAGGTGATTGGTCAGACTCAGGTCATGATAGTGTGTTAGCTGACCACCTTCTGGATGAGCCACCTGAGTTTGAGGGTGAACTCTACTTCCCTGACTACTGACTCTGAGTAGACCTGGACCACCCTAGAACTTTCTATTGAGGAACTGCTTTGAAAGAAAAAAAAGGATATATCCAGCTATGGGAACATTATTTTGTTTGTATATGTCTTACTGACTAATGCACCACCACTGTTTTAGACACATGTATGGACGGATTGGTGTTGGAACCTGGGCCAGTGTGCAGTGAAGAAGCCTACCCCTAAATCTCTTCAAGTACATTGGGGAGACAATACCTGCCTCCATCCTGTGCCTATTCTTTCTTTTATCCACTAGCACGACTGCCCCAGAACATTTGATTTACAACTTAGTCTGTGCCCCTGTGCTTGATTGGAACAGGTAAGTAATGCTATGCACAAATGAGTGATATATGAGTGACATATGAGTGATTCTTGTTTTAATGTTGAGATGATTCATGAGGTGGCAGGCAGTGAGAGTGGGTGTTTATTGTTTAACTATAATTATTAAGCTTGATTGTGTTTGTGATTGATCTACAATGTCAGTGGGCTAATGAGTGATCATTTTGTTTCCTGAAGGTGATTTTTTTCCTTCCCATTTGACACTTAGCGAGATCTGTTTGCCTGTTTCACACTGCTTTGTTTTCTGGTTCCTTTCTCACTCCTCAAAGACCAGACAAGTCCATGCAGCCGACAAACACAAATCTAGCCTACACAAAAGAAAAACTACTCAATATTTCCCTTGTTGTGCATTACATCACTACAGGTTGTTTTCTCTAAATTGGGTTGTGAGACTTGGGCCCGTATTTATACTTTTTTTAGCACCGCATTTGCGCCGCTTTTTGATGCAAAACGGCGCAAACCTACAAAATACAATGGTATTTTGCAAGATTGCGCCGTTTTTGCGTCAAAAAACGACGCAAATGCGGCGCAAAAAAAGTATAAATACGGGCCTTGGTCTCTCGGAAGGAGTCGGTATGGAGTTGGACATAGGGCCTCATTACGACCCTGGCGGTCATAGACCGCCAGGGTGGAGGCCGGATGTAGCACCGCCAACAGGCTGGCGGTGCTACATCAGGTATTCCGACCGCGGCTGTGAAGCCGCGGTCGCCCAGCCGGGTCCGGCGGTTTCCCGCCGGATTTCCCCCGGCTGGGGGAATCCTCCATGGCGGCGCTGCATGCAGCGCCGCCATGGGGATTCCGACCCCCTTCCCGCCAGCCTGTTCCTGGCGGTGTACACTGCCAGGAAGAGGCTGGCGGGAACGGGTGTCGTGGGGCCCCTGGGGGCCCCTGCAATGCCCATGCCACTGGCATGGGCAGTGCAGGGGCCCCCTAACAGGGCCCCATAATGATTTTCAGTGTCTGCTTTGCAGACACTGAAAATCGCAACGGGTGCCACTGCACCCGTCGCACCCCTGCAAAACCGGCGGCTCCATTCGGAGCCGGCTTCCTCTTTGCAGGGGCTTTCCCGCTGGGCCGGCGGACGATCTTTTGAAGATCGCCCGCCGGCCCAGCGGGAAAGTTGTAATGGTCCCCGCGGTCATTTGACCGCGGGCGGTGTTTGGGCGGTTTCCGCCCGGCGTGCGGCACCCGCCGCCCGCCGGGGTTGGAATGACCCCCATAATCTATAATCTGTGTCAGGAGGTTTATTGAAGGACTCAGGAAATGAATTGACAACTTCAACAACTGCCAGAAGGAGGAAGTTTTCATCTTCACAGAAATCAACATAGATGATGCCTCTAAGAGGACTATTTAACTCTGTGGACCCGTGACAGTCACATTGATATCTTGATTTGGGAAATGCAAGGCGATTGCATGTGTGTGCTGACTGGCTCAAATTTGAAACTATGTGGTTGGGTGGGGGGGCTATTGTTGTAGGTAACTGGAGACAGACATGTGATGGATGATGTCACATCTTCACATTTTACACCTGCTCTAGGCTAAATGTTACTATGGCAGTTGTGACTTTGATCAGCCCGATACGTGCAGGCACTTGCCTGTGATTGTTGATTGTTGTAATTGCTCTTACTCAATTGATCGCACTACAGTCATAAAATGAATGATTGCAAAGGACTATGGGGGTCATTCCAACCCTGGCGGACATCGACCGCCAGGGTGGATGACCACGGAAGCACCGCCAACAGGCTGGCGGTGCTTCCCTGCCCATTCTGACCGCGGTGGTAAAGCCGCGGTCAGAAAAGGGGATCCTGGGCTGAATCTCCATGGCGGCGCGAGATTCCGACCCCCTTCCCGCCACCCTGTTTCTGGCGTTTTTTACCGCCAGGAACAGGATGGCGGGAACGGGTGTCGTGGGGCCCCAGGGGGCCCCTACACTGCCCATGCCACTGGCATGGGCGGTGCAGGGGCCCCGTAACAGGGCCCCAGAATGATTTTCACTGTCTGCTTAGCAGACAGTGAAAATCGCGACGGGTGCAACTGCACCCGTCGCACCCCTGCAACTCCACCGGCTCCATTCGGAGCCGGCTTCTGGGTTGCAGGGCCTTTCCCGCTGGGCCGGCGGGCGCTCCCTTGGCGGGTGCCCGCCGGCCCAGCGGGAAAGCCAGAATGGCCTCCGCGGTCTTTTGACCGCGGAGCAGCCAATTGGCGGTTTCCGCTTGGCGGGCGGCGCCTGCCGCCCGCCAATATTCGAATGACCCCCTATGTTCTTTCTCTGCCTCCTGTGACTCCAAACTACTCCTCATAAATTTTACCTTCCGTTCAATCCTTCTTCTTGATTCTACAATATCATGATAATCATTGCTGTTTTAGAATCCACAGTTCTTCTCTTCTCCTGCAAAAAATGTGAAAGCACTGTAACACTTATGCTTACCTTTATGGACCGCTTCAGCCAGACAGGCACTCAAAATTTATGGGGCAATCCTAGAAGAATGAAAATGTACCACCCAATTTGGCAATACAGTATCATTTTTCTTTTAATAATCTTTTTTTTTATATAATTCTGTGCGTTCCCTTCACTCCAACATTATGTCTATTTACTATTTTTCAAGACTAGGTGACAGAACATTTAGATATGTACCTTGGGTCTCTCTGGGGCTGATGGACTGTTTGCAATGCATTTAAGTTAACTGTGTCATACTCATTCCTTGCTATTCCTCCCACAACATGCCGCTGATTATCAGGAATCCCCAAGGTGCATCCTGCGTTATCTTTCAGCGGATTAAGGTTAAAATCATATCTCTGTTCTTGGTCAAACCTTCATGTTTCTAAGTAAACATATGTGCTGTGTTACACAATTGGTTTTATCAATGCTTGTTTTACCAATGCTTGTTTGCTTATGTGAGTAGGTGTAGACATGTGCTTCTAATTGGGTGTGGTGACATTATTTTCATCAACACATGGAAACTCAACTGCTTTCCTGATTGGCTATAAATAGCAGAGTGAAGCGCGCCTTCCTGCTTGGCTTTGTTTTGATTCCTGATCTCAGCATCTGACTTGGTCATCCTCGTATTCAGGACTTTTGTGGAAATTATTTTCTTTGTTCGTGTACCAGCTGACACCAGGCATTCCTCCAGCACACCGGAAAAGACTGCAGCTAAGTGACTAGTATTCTCCAGGGAGTTTGTTCTTTGAGCTCTGTGCTTTCCTAGAACAGCTGGTGGGTTTAAGACCTCGTATTTTGCAGAGTGTGTATCTTGAAGAGACAAATGCATTTCTGAACATTCTACATTATTATTGTAGTTACTTGCCTAAATGTGCTTCAGAATATCTGCTTGAGCTCAAGTACTACAAAAAGTGACAGTGCCATTTTAAAAGAGCATTTACGTGACTTTTCTTTCTCTAATAGCATAACTCTTGGATTTAAACTGTGTCACTCATGACTGTGTTTCAGGTTTGGGGAATTTGCTTTTTGAAGGGTTTTTCACACACACAGTGAAAACAAACCAAACTGTGCCACCCTAACTGTTTGAACCCAGAGTGGACATTTGTATTCCTTGGATTGTTTTAGTTCCTTTTAGTTTAACCCTATGCATGCAGGAAAGTTATATGTGATATAATTAATGCTCGTGTTTGTCTTTCTTTTGCATGATAAGTGCAACCACAGTTCTGGTTGTATTGTGCAACAGTGAATCTCTGTGAAGCCAACCCTAGTGTCGCAGTACTTATTGTTATGGTACTCAGTTTGGGTTTTTGGTAATGCAGTGTTAGTAATTGTGCCAACAGTTATTATTATCGAAGAAAAGTGCTGGAGCATCCCGGTGTTCCTCTACTGCCCCCGTGCCCATATCAGAAAGAGAGATTCAGTTTCAAGGGAGTTGAGTGCACTAACTCTACTATCACTCTGTCAACAACAACCTGCCCCCAAAGATACAGGGTGCCTGTCTGGACCGCCAAGACGTGGCAGTGTTTTGTCTCTTTCTCTTCTCCACTCCCCCTTTCCTTTTGGTACACCGGCCGGGGCTTCTGTGTCCATCAGGAAGTGCCGAGAAGTGTTCCAGGTGGTCGGGGGCATACCATCGCCCCTGCAGACATGCTGCTTTTTAGGTGAGTGGCCCGTCTTGACATTGATCAATGACCAGATGAATGTTGTGTTGATGTATTGTTTGTCTTTTTTTCACACCTTTCCCTAAATCCCCTTTCCCATCCATTCAACAAAACCCTAGCCCTCCTCTCCCTGGCTGTGCGATTTATTGAGGTGTGACTTAATAATGTACACCATTAATTGATCACACATTTGGTGAGGTGGATATGGTGAAAGCAGCACTAACTCAGTGTGCAGGATCTTCAGCTCTATATAGCCCACACTTACCCCATTAACCCACTGATGCATAAAATGTGATAGATATTTTCTGAGGAACATCATGTGACATCATCATCATTCAGGTACTATGTTGTTGCGTAAGCACTTACACTTGACCACTCCAGAGTTTGAGTCCACATCATGAATCACAAATCGAGTATTTCGTAACCTTAGTAAAATACTAGCTCACCATTGTTCTAAATAATTTAATTTAGTATTACTTATTATATATTCTATATCTGGAATTCTTTGTTGTGTAGTAGTCTAGTCTCAACTTTTTGTAAAGCTATGATAAATTCATGTGTAACCCACTAACTCAGTTTTTATTTCAATTTAGTTGCCTGCAATTCTACTTTCAATTAATCCTACAATTTCAGTTCACCTAGTTGGGAGTGGGACCTCGCTACTGATCCCTTCACTGTTGGTGTGCTAGCATGCTACTAATACCACCACCACCATGGCAGCTTCGGAACCCATGCAGCCCTTGCTTCATTTATTCAGGTAAGAGAAGTGTGGAACATTTTTGCACTTTTGGGCAATACAATAGTCAATGACAGATCTCTCCCTCCTACTCCTGAGGGGTCAACATAGTTGCAGATTGCAGTGCAAAGAAGAGGAGAGTGGTAGGGCAAGGGTACTGCATAACTATTTGTTATACACTATAAGCAGATTTTAAAAACATGCTGCTAAAAAATTAAATAAATAGTTATTAACCCTAACAATAAATAGAATAAAGCCCACCCCTTCTACCCACAACTGGCCCGCCCCTCTCTCCAAACAAATCTCCCTGTCCCTAGCCAATGTCCAAATATCTCAACTGTCAATGATAAAAGAAAAGTCCAACTATCCTGGTCCCAAAAACCCACATTCCCACCCTCACCACCCACTACAAGTCCCACCAACCAAAACAAAGGATAAAAAGGGGCAGAAGTGGGCACTAATGGCGGGCCAGGAGCTTTTTCAGGAACCCCTCCTTTTGTGCCTGCCTATCCATGCCAGCCTTTGCAGGACACAATGTTAAAATGTGTAGTCTGGGGGGGGCAGCAGTGATGTAAAGGTGGTGGGAGGCTACCAGGGGACTTTGCTGCTGATGTCAAAAGGCTGGAGGCGCTGGGGGCTTGCTGGTGCCCCTGGGTATTAGAAGCTACCTCCTCCTCCAGGACCACCAGTTGCTGGTGTTGAGCCCTGATAGCCTCCAGCTTATGCTGCTGCGTCGGGGCTGCTGTTTCCTGCTGAAAAGGTGGACCAGCAGGAGTAGCTATATCAAGAAAGAAAAAAGACAAAATGTGAACAATGCTCTGTGCAAAACACTTGTTTAAAATTATGTAGTGGCACAGTAGCAATAAATTTGCTAGTCACCTCCGCCCATTCGATTTTGTTGTGATTAGACTCACAGCCATTGTGCACTATGGAGTACTCTCCTGTTGTGCTAAATTAATGGAGGCATGCTAGCTCAGCTGGCACCCAAGTCATGCTCGTTAGTCATACTTTGCTAATGCCTGCAGCTGGGCCAACTGTAATGGACAATTAACTTATTTCAATGGCCCTGCTCTTCTCCAAAATGCCTTTCACTTTTACCCTGATTACAAGACAGATGAATACATTGAACGATGCACGTCACATACTATCATATCAATCATACAGACATCCTGTCTTCCATGAGTAGACGGTGGGAAAATCAAGGCATTGCAGTACAGGGAAAGTATTAACCAAAGGGATATAGTTTGTATTTGGAATGTTAGTCACAGACTGTCCCATCCGCAAAAGTCAAGGCACTTACTTAGTCCCACTTTACTACCAGGTCTACCATCCTCCACCATCCTTTCTAATTACTTTTTTCCAACAAAATACATTTGCTTAGCAGTAAGGAAAGGAATCATAACTTACTCTACTGCAGGGTAATTTAGAGGGGATTAGACTCCAGAGGTAGATGCTTTACTGATCATTATCATCATGTGCTTAAGGTTTGGCCAGTAGTGAGTCACTGTGTTTGGCAAATGTTGAAAGAGAAACATTTTTGCAGCATAAATCTTTTATGGAAGCCATAATGAAATATATCAATGGGTAGCAAAATGTGCTACAAGCAAAGAATAGATTTTTCAAATTTTTCTGAAGGCTGGGCAGAACTTATGAAACATTAATGGGGTGAATAACTAGGAAGTGACCGAGTGGGCACTGGGAGGGAAGGGAAACACACCTTGCTTTTACAACAAAGTAATAGTGGAGAGCACTAAGCACCAATTATTATGGATCATATTGTTAAGCTGGAATTTAGTATAACCATAAACATAATTCATTTATATACGTGAATGACTTTCAAGAAAAAATAGGTAAGTAAGAACATCAATTGCTAGACATCAGAGTGTAAATAATGTTTTTCTTTTACTAAATCAATTTGGAATAAAAATACTCCTTGCAAATATTCACACTCATTTCCATTGTAGCTTTGTAAAATTGCATGTTTTCAAACAATGATAGATGATTAACAGCTTATACACGATTTCAGCCAATGATTGAAGATTTCAGGCTATTCAGCTTTTACATATTTTAAGCCAATGATTGAAGGCTTCAACCAACACGTGTTTCATCCCATTACAGGACTTCTTCAAGGCTGATTAACTATCAACATAAAGAAACAGTATTAGAAAGCTTATTCTATATGTCCACTTGCCCAAAAATTGTTACTATAAGCTTTAGTATTTAAACCACCTGTGATAAAAACTCATTAAAAAATTCTCAAAAAGCACCATATGCCCCATGATCACCATATTCAAAATGCATTATGAAAGTGAATATTTCTTAGAATCACTCAGATGGACAAGAAGTATAAAAAGGTAAGTCCTTTTATTCCAACACCCTAATGTCTACTCAAGGCATTGGAATAGAGTTGTGACCCCAAGTAAAAATAAAATCTTTTATTAAAAGACAGAAGTGAAGAGTTAATTTTGTACATCTTAGCCAAAGAAGCAACCACTAAAGAAAAAAGGGAATACACTTTCAAAACTATATATACCACTAATAGTACCTAAAGTGCCACATACAAACCAACCTCATATTTTGCCTAGAGTAAGGGAAGTTTATGGATTCCAATTGTGCACAATGAGTATTTTCACATTCCGTTAAGAAAAAGGTTCACTTTTTCAATAAAAATCTAAACTTTTGATATTGCAATACATGTTTCTAAAAGGGACAACAAAAATATATATGAGTCCAAGTCAACATTACAATAAGTATTGAAGGTCGCAGCATTTCCAATTTTGGCAAATGTTTAATAGCATATATATCAAGACAACATCCTACCTATCAGTACTATAAAACATTATTTAATTTAGGACATCTTATTAGCCCAAATCACAATAGGTCCCTTATAAATCCATACTAACCTCTAGACCAGAGACAAAAAGAACACTATGGGTGTCATTCTGACCCCGGCGGGCGGCAGGAGCCGCCCGCCTGGAGGGAACCGCCAGAATACCGCTGCGCGGTCAAAAGACCGCCGCGGGTATTCTGGGTTTCCCACTGGGCTGGTGGGCGACCGCCAAAAGGCCGCCCGCCAGCCCAGTGGGAAACACCCCTCCATGAGGATGCCGGCGGAGTGGAGGATGTGCGACGGGTGCAGTGGCACCCGTCGCGTATTTCAGTGTCTGCAAAGCAGACACTGAAATACAAAGTGGGGCCCTCTTACGGGGGCCCCTGCAGTGCCCATGCCATTGGCATGGGCAGTGCAGGGGCCCCCAGGGGCCCCACGACACCCCTCACCGCCATCCTGTTCCTGGCGGTCGGAACCGCCAGGAACAGGATGGCAGTGAGGGGGTCGGAATCCCCCATGGCGGCGCAGCAAACTGCGCCGCCATGGGGGATTCCCAGGGCAGCGGAAAACCGGCGGGACACCGCCGGTTTTCCTGTTCTGACCGCGGCCGAACCGCCGCGGTCAGAATGCCCTGCGGGGCACCGCCAGCCTGTTGGCGGTGCTCCCGCCGACCCCGGCCCGGGGTCGGAATGACCACCTATATATCCTCCACATTAGAATTATAATCTATCCACATTGTCTCAGTAATTTAACAGGCCTCAGGTATCCTCTACATATACTATATTCACCCCAATTGTGTCAGAAATACAAAACTCCTGTATTGTCAAAAGGCATGAATTATAACCCTGTATGGGGTTGTCTTACCTATAGTATCTACGCCATATGCAAAGACCGACTTAGTGTCCACAGCCTACAGTTTGACATATGAGAAAAGTGAGTTTTGTGTTGTATCTTACCCACACATGCCGTATAAAGATATCTATTACTATACAAAATGCAATATTAACCTTTACAGAGGTTATCTTACCCGTACTCCTGACAGTATGAGAAAGACCCAAATCAACATCTACGGCACATGCCAACAAGCCTGAAACACCTGCGTCAGCCCCAATTTGAAGCATCAGATGCCCAATTAGAAGAAGGCTTTCTAAACAGTGGAGCAGAAAGAAAACATAGGCAGCCTAAAATTGAATAACTTTGCCATGTTGGAATAACTCTGTATATAAATGAAGTGTCATAAGCATCAACTATTCATTATCCTCTTGCAAGCAGGTGCCAAAGATACCTGCCACATTATGGGATTGGCGGGGAACGGGCCACTTCTCCACTCCTACCGCCATGGCAGTGTGAACCACCGGGCCGAGATGTATATCTCTATCCCGGCGGCCGACATAGTACTGCCGACAGCATTATGAGCCTGCCTACCACCTTGGTTTTTGTGGCTTTAGCAACGTCATGAAAACCATGGTGGTAGGCCCTACCGGTGACTGGGAATTCCTTCCCTGTCACCGATAGGTGGGCCCCAACACCCCCCACCTGACACCCCAACTGCCCCTCCATCCAAATGCCCTTGCACCCCCTATGATCCTCACAGACACACCCCCTCTGATCCTCACACACACACCCAACCCCTCCGATCCTCACACACCCCCAACCCCTCTGATCCTCACAGACACACCACTGACCCCCTCTGATCCTTACACACAAACCCCCACCCCCTCAATCCTCACAGACACCCCCTCCAATTCTCACACACAAAAACCCACCCCCTCTCATCCTCAGACACCCTCCCTACCTCCAAACACACAAACACCTTCAGACATTCACCATGCATATACCAAATCACTCACACTGGCATACATGCATTCATACACACACTGGCATGCAGGCTTTCATACATGCATACATCCAGACATGCTCACGCACATTCTTACAATGATCACACTGACATGCAGACACACACTCACTTCACCATTCGTACATGCATTCACTCACACGCATACAATCACGCAAACAACACAACACACACAGATGCATTCACACACTCACACATTCATGGACACACTCAGACACACACACACAACACCCCCCACCTTCTCGTCCCCCTCCCCTGTCAGAAGCCTGTCTTACCTTGAGCGAGGTGGTCTTCTGGCAGGGAACGGGCCGGGCACTGCTACCGTCAGCATAGCTCCGCCAGCAGAACACTGCCAGACCATATGAATTGCCATAATACGGCTATCGGCATTCAACTGGCGTGGCAGTGCTGGTGGTAGCAGCACCACCTTAACACCGTCCACCACCATAAACACTGACGGATTTCCACCCTTCTTGTGGCGGAAGTATGACAGTGCTCATAACATGGCAGACGGATGGTAGCTCCGGTGGCAGTATTTTGGCAGCTGTCAACGTGGTGGTAGGTGGTTTTTACCACCAATGTCATAATGACCACCTATGTGTTCTCTCAGACCCACTTGAATACCTCATCCTTGTAGGACTTGGCGGAGTCTACATGTCAGTGGTTCCACTGCTACTGCAAATAATAGGGGAGCTAGGGGACACCCCTGCCTTGTACCTCTTTGTAATATGATTTTGTCTTATACATAGCGTCCGGTGCAGACCCTGGCTCTGGGCTGAGCATATCACAGTTTAATCCACAGATGAACCGATTTCCCATTTTTTCCAGTAGAGACCAGACAAAATCCCAATTAAGGGAGTCGAAGGCCTGTTCAATATAAAAAAAGGCTAGGGTGTATTTATCCTGCTGGAACTGTGGAACGAGGAGCACCTGTGCGAGTCGAGGTAGATTATGGAGTGTGTTTCTGTGTGAAATGAACCGCAACTGGTCGTCATGGATAAGGGTTGGGAGGTGTGGAAGCAGATGTGTTGCTAGGATACTGCTTAAAATTGTTATATCGATACTAAGCATTGAGATAGGTCGGTAGGAGCTTGCATCTAGCCAATCTTTGCCTAGTTTGGGTATTACTGTAATGAGCGATTCAGTCATTGATTAGGGGAGGTGTACAGTTCTATATGCTTCGTCATATACCTCTACAAGTCTCTCTGCAAAGATTCTCAGGAATGTTTTATAAAATTCTGATAGTACGCCATCATTCTGGGGGGCCTTGGTGGTCCTCAGCGCTGTAATAGCCGCCAAGACTTCTGGTTTACCAATCAGGGCTCCAATGTTTTCACAGTTCATTTCTGAAAGTGCTTTTATGGGTAGGGAGTGTAAATACTTTTGTCTATCTACCTCCTCAATATCAGTGTGCGGTTGGGTATATACCCTACGTAGGTGGTCCAAGAAAACTCTGTTGATTTCCTGTTGGGTATAGACTTCCCGGCCCCCTTGATCTCGTATGATTAGCATGGGCCCAAGTACTTTTTCTGCCTTGATTAAATGGGCCAACATCCTCCCTGCCTTGTCACCCTCTAGGTACCATCGTTTACGAGCTGCTTTTTTATTGTGTTTATGGAGTTGTAGCCAGCATTTATTCAGCGTACTTTTCAATTGCTCCCATTTCACCCTGAGCTCTGGGGCTTCAGGAGGCCCAGACCTCAGCTTCTCCAGCTCCCGTTCTCGCTCTGTTAGCTCTTTTTCAAGCACTTGACTCACATCCACTGAGGTAGCCATACAGAACCCTCAGCGGACCGCTTTCATGTCATCCAATTTAGTAGCCGGACTCGCAGTAGTGTGCTTATTCTCCTTGAAATATTGTGTTAATGTTTCCTGAACTGTTGCCCGAAATGTGTGGTTGGTGAGGGTTTCCGGCCTTAGGCACCATAAGGGTACTTTAGAGGGGTGTCTCCATAGTGTGTAGGTTGCAAGGACGGGGAGTGGTCAGAGAGATACCTCACCAGGTAGTGTATGTGTGTTATGGAATGTGCAGATGACACAGTAATAAAAATATAATCCAAACAACTGTAGGTCATTGTTGGAGGGGAGTAGTATGAGTAGGCTTTTGTGTGTGGGTGATATTGGCACAATACATCCACCAGCCAAGTTTTTGTGCAATCTGGTGGAGGAAGGCAGTCAAACGAGACTTGGTATGAAGGTTAGGGGGCGATCTATTCACATTACCATTGAGTAAACAGTTATAATCACCTGCTATTATTAATTCAGTGGTAGGTGCGATCTGAGCCGTCTTCATCAACGAAGCCAGGAAGTCCCCATCATCAGTGTTTGGACCGTACACATTAACAATACAAATCTGGTGAGCATCTAACGAACCCTCCAGTAGGACATATTTTCCCTGCTCATCGATCCGTGACCTCATAACTTTAAAGGGGACTCATAGGGCTATCCAAATGAGCACTCCCATCGCACTGCCTGAGTAGGAAGTGGCAAAGATATTACCACACCATTTTCTCTGCAGATATTTAAGACATTTTCCCCAGATGTGTGTCTCTTGTAGGGGAGCTATAGCCACCTCATAACGCCTCAGGAAAGCATAGGCCCTATCTGGCTTAGTACGATTATTAAAGATCTATCCATTCCAAGTCAGAATTTTATAATTTGTTCCTATTCCTGTCATGGGTAAAGTGGCCTGTAGTTTGTCATCTTTTTGATATGGGGTACCCAAGGAGACCAAGGGGACACAGCTTTTCTCGGCGGGTCGGGTGTTCTCCCCGGTGGACAGGAATTGGTGCTATGACTGGTCCGGTGATAGCAACAAAAACAACTTGTAACAAATAAAAACAAATATTACAACCCCTAACCAGCCCTGGCGGTGGCAACTCCTGTCCCTTCCCCCCCTCCCACAGGCAATGGCTGCAGAACCCTACCAGTTACCAAGAGGGTCAGAAACCCTGCCCCACATAACCCACCCAAGAACTCAAAACTTAACTATACTGTATTAGAATGTGTGGTAATGCAGAGTCTTTTGAGACCCCTAGTGACCCTTCGATAGGAGCCCAGCCTAGGCTCAGAAATTCTGGGACACCCTGGACCTGAACCGTCCCATCCTGAACTTTGGACTATCAGTCCCTTGCCGCATCTCTGGAATATATTACGTATCAGATGTCTAAACCGGGTAAATATGAACAAAAACTATATCAAAGGAGTAAGGTAAGCATGAATCCCTGTCCCCCCCAAGATGACAACCTGGACCAGGTGGATAGAGATGAGCCCCATACGCTTTGGAAGTTCAATAGTTGGAAAGTCAAATCATCTTGTCAAACTGTCATATGCCAAGCACTCTGAGTTATGACTGACTGCCAGGTGAGTCGAGCGGGAGGAAGAGGTTGGGGATTGATTCCAAGTCATTCTCCACGCCGATTATCGCGTCTTCTGCCTCATTACTTTGTTGATGCCAGACGGTGCTGTAGCACAATCTCCACCTTTGGAAGTCTGAGAAATGCAGGAAGGTCATCGTGTCTTGAGTATTGTAGGTTCTTGCCAACCAGGAGTATGCTACCCCTGCGAGAGGCCTTTGGCTTCCATCCAGTTGAATGCCTCCTGCGGAGTCTTGAAGAAATGTACTGACTTTCCATGTTGTATCCTCAACTTAGCCGGAAAAGGAGACTGTATTTGATGTTATTTTCTCTCAGCTTCCTTTTGACCCCTAGAAAGTCTCTCCGGAGCTCCGGAGCTTTTCTTGTGTTGTCCGTAAATGTGAGTATGGGTGTAAATAGGCGTGCTATAATTGCTCACTGTGGCACACCAGGTCTCGGGGTCGGGCCCTGGGCTCTATGTGCTCTCTCCACATGAAGAATTTAGAGATGCACATAGGTTGCAGGGCTGTAGCAAGGCAATCTTCGAGGAAGAGTTCCGTGGATGGTCCCTCTGCCTGTTTTGGAAACCCCACCAGACGGAGGTTATTATGGTGTGATCAGCCCTCTATGTCTTCCAGTCTCTTCAAGTTTTGGATAGCTACTTTATTGAGTTCCGCTACCGTTGTTTGTACATGTTTAACCATGGTTCATAGCATAGTTACTGCTACCTCAGTATTCAGAACCTTCTCCACCACTTTACATAGGTCCAGGCAGAGGTGGTTTATGTCCATTGTCATAGTGTCCATTTTGTTTTCAATGGCCTCTCAGGTTCCTTTGATTGACTCCAGTATGTGAGCAATGTCTTGTGAGGGCTGGATTGAAGGGTCCTGCCCCTCCGCAGTGCTCAATCCCCGTCCTGGGGTAGTGTATTGCATGATCTTGTTTGATTGGGCTCCTTTGTATGTTTTATCTTTGCCCATGCTGGTGCAGCCCACGGGGTATTACCTTCAACCAGTGCAACACTGTGTGTACTTTCACTCGTTTTGTTGCTCTTTGCTGGTGGCTAATAGGATTTCAGTCATTGCCCCAGTTACGGGCCAATGTCTTCCATCATTATGCACAGGTCGTGGAGGACCTCTAGTCTGGTTTTGGAGTATTGTAGAGGGGGAGCTTTGGTCGTCTCCCCTGTACAGGATTCAGCATTGGAATGCAGGAAATCTGTGCTTCTCACCTCTTATTAGGTTCCACTGTGGAAGGGGGTGACCCCTTCTTTTCCCCACCTCACTTACCTGAAGCACTGTCACAGTTTTATGCAAGCAGTGGTCGATGGCGGTTTCCACTTCCCCTCCATCTTCCAGAATGTACACAGGGTTCTGTTGTTTAGCCCCGTCTAGTGGCTACTCCGATAGAGTGCAGGAGGACCAGGACTGTGGGGATTCCAATGGTTAATCCGGCCTTTGTACCCACAGGCCCATCGCTTCACCTCTGCATAGGTGCCAGAAGGCCCCCAGGATGGCATTTTGTGATCGCCATCCTCACATGGCTTTCCAACAGCTCCAGCGCCTCTCCTCCTGGTGCTGGTGTGGCTGATTACCGCTGTGGTACGTGTAAGGCAGACAGCTCAGTGTTTTGCTGAGTTTTGTGCAGGCCCTGCTTTCACTCCTCCGCCGCCTTCAGGTCTCCCCTCTGTCACGTACTAGGCTGGCCCGGTCGCCATCTGCCCTTGCACTCTGTCTTCTGATCAAGGGGCGGGATGTGGGGGAGACCGACCCCACTCCGAGGAAAGGTGGTGGCAGGCCCACATTTCCTGCTGTGTTTTTGTGGTTCCAGGGGGCCGGAGGCTGCAAGATAATGCCGGATTTTGTAGCTTGGGATGGGAGTTTTCGTAGGACACATCTAGGCGATTATCTTGGTAAGCCCCACCTTCATATCAAATACAATATATATATATATATATATATATACATATATATATATATATATGTATATATATATATATATATATATATATATATATATTACCTACTGCCACCATTTGAGGAATCTTCAAGAAACTTCCCAAAAAATGTCACAGTGATTCTTGTTTTTCATATAAAAGTTTTGGGGTGAGAAAAAGAGGGTTAAAAAAAGGTTGTGTTTCCCATGTTAATTTCCATAGGATTCTTTAGATACTACTATAGGCTGAACCACTAGACGGAATTACACTAAATTTGGCAGAAAGCTAGCTGTAAATACACAGATCACGCTTTTGGTGTTTGTCTCTTCAGTAGTTATTGAGAAATTTACAGAAATTCAAATTTGTATATCTCTGGCTGCAAAGTATTCGTGAACAAAGGGAAATCCACAGCTCTGATTGGCTGCTAACACTTCAAACCAGGAAATTAAAGACTTTGCTGTATAAATGGCAAAAGACTTTGGGGGTCATTCTGACCTTGGCGGTAAAAGGCCCTTACCGCCGGTCAGAAGTCCGCCATTCTACCGCCGCAGCCGCGGTAAACCGCCACGGTCATTCTGACCACCAACTGTGAAACCGCCAACAATCCGACATCCAAGGAAGGCCGCCTCATCAGCGGGCCGCGGAAAACTGGAGATGACCAAACCTCCACCGTCACGCCAACACAAACACGCCCATGCCATTCTGACCCACGAATCCACGCGGCGGTCTTTCAACTGCGGTATTCCATTGGCGGTACACACCGCCGCGCTCAAAATACACACACAGCTCCAAAACACAGCCACATTGGACAATTTGAAATACGCACACCTGACACACATACAAACAACACTCCCACACATCCAATCAACTATAAAACACACACCCACATCACCCACAAACCCCCACTAGTTGGAAATCGGAGAGAAGGCAAGAGAGATAGAGATAGAGAGAGCGAGCACAGCAATAGAAAACCCCAACACACACAGGAACCCAACTTCATCACCCACACCACATCTACGCACACATCACCACATATCACCACGCACATCACCACAAAATTATAAGGGTTGAGCCCCAGCTCTTCGGCACACAGTTGCAGCACACCACTTTAGCAAGGAAGGCTGAGCTATGGCAAAGGATCGTAGAAAGGGTCAACGCTGTGGGACAGCATCCCAGAAATCGGGAAGATATCAGAAAGCGATGGAACGACCTACGGGGGAAGGTGCGCTCGATGATCTCCAGGCACAACATCGCTGTGTAGAAGACTGGTGGCGGACCCCCACCCACTCCACCCCAATTCACAGCATGGGAGCAAGAGGTGGTAAACATCCTGCATCCTGATGGCCTCGCTGGAGTAGGCGGAGAAATGGACTCTGGTAAGTCGAATCTCAATAACTTCACCCCCCCCCAACCACCAGCATGCCAACCCCCCCCCCACCCCCAATCTCAACCCCCTAGCACACAACCTCCCTGCCAATGTCTCACCAGCACAACCCACCCTAAACAACACCAACCCCTGAATGCCAACACAAACCATGGACACCCATCACCTATGCATGACCACTGCACATACCCATCCCCCCCACAAACCACCCTCACAACTCCTGCCACAAGGGGATGCCAGCACTGGGGGACAAGGGCACCCACAAATCGCACACCATGGAACACACAGAAGCAATAACCATACTCTTTCACCCCTGCAGGGCCCGAACGCCAACACACCGGCCAGGAGGGTCCAGATATGTCCATCCCACCCCCAGAACAGGCCCCCAGCGAGGACAGCAGCTCTGTCGACCTAGAACCTGATGACCAGCCCGGACCATCGGGGACCTCTGGACAGTCGGTTCCCCACACACAGACACAGGCCCCAGCAGACCCAACCCCCTCTGGGAACACCAGCACAGCTCCCACCCAGCGGGCCCATGCCTCTGTCTCGCGGACGCGTCAATCAGCGGTGTGTCTGCCACTACAGGGCACCCAGGCTGACCCAACACCCCAACAGCAACAGGGACCTGGGGGCAGTGGTAGTGGGCACACCGTCCAGGGGACAGAGGCCCGGGGAAACAGGGCAACTGGGAGGGCTGCTGTGCGACAGGGGGGGGGGACAGGCCCAGGGAACCGACTCTCCAAGAGGCCCTCACCACCATCATGGGAGCATACCATCACTCCCTGGAGACGATGGCGACGGTACTGGCCAGGTTCACCGAGATCCAGGCACAGCAGGAGGAACGGTACATGGGGTTCAGCAATGAACTCAGGAACATCGCTACCGCTATGGGGACCATAGTCCAGGCCCTCAACCGGATAGAAACCACATTGCGGGACCATGTGGCACCACAAAGGGCCCCTGTCACTAGCTAGGAACAGCCTACCACCTCCGCTGGCGCTAGTGGTCAGGAGGCCCCCACAGAACGACGGGCCACCAGAACCCCACCTCCTGCTGAAGAACAACCACCCCGCAAGAGGAACCTGAGATCTCAAAGGAAGACAGAGTAGGTTGCCAAGACCCCCACCAGCCTAATATCCCCCCGGATGTCATTCCACTGTCCCACAGTGTCACCCTGTCCAACCTTGAACTGCCCCTGCTCCATCCTTCCACAGGCATATGGACAATGCACCTGTGCGACCGAGAACTGGACTCTGCCATGGACATAACTCCACCCTCACCCATCACCGTTTTAATATCATGTACCAATATCTAGCACTAAAAATAAATCACTCATTGCACTGAAATCATTCAGGAGTCAGCCTGTATTATTTACAAATGTATAACACATTACTGATCAATAATGTTCTGTTATTCTTGTGATGACAACATACCGATGTCAATAAGCATTAGTCCATGGGCTAACCAAGCAGAAGTCACGCAGTGGGTCATACAGCACTGAAAAGGGAAGGGAAAATCAAACATCAGTTTAAAAGAACTGGGGGGAAATACACAAAGTAAAGATGCAGGGGGCTTTCAGTAAATGTTAAATGGCGTGGGTGATTCTTACCTGTGTGCTACTGAAAATACTGTTGGATAACTCTGTCCCTGTTGTCTGGGTCGTCCTCTTCGTCTTCCTCCTCTTCACTCTCCGCAGGCTCCACAGCTGCTTCAACACCACCATCTGGACCATCCTCCTGCAGGAAAGGCACCTGACGTCGCAATGCCAGATTGTGAAGCATACAGCAGGCCACGATGATCTGGCACACCTTCTTTGGTGAGTACATCAGGGATCCCCCTGTCATATGCAGGCACCTAAACCTGGCCTTCAGGAGGCCAAAGGTTCTTTCTATGATCCTCCTAGTTCGCCCATGGGCCTCATTGTACGTTCCTCTGCCCTGGTCCGGGGATTCCTCACTGGGGTCAATAGCCAAGGCAGGTTGGGGTAACCAGAGTCACCAATTAGCCACACACGGTGTCTCTGTAGCTGTTCCATCACATAAGGGATGCTGCTATTTCACATCACATACGCGTCATGCACTGACCCAGGGAACTTGGCATTCACATGGGAGATGTACTGGTCAGCCAAACAGACCACCTGGACGTTCATAGAATGGTAACTTTTCCTGTTTCTGTAGACCTGCTCATCGTCTTTTGGGGGTACTAAAGCCACATGGGTCCCATCAATGGCACCAATTATGTTGGGGATATGTCCAAGGGCATAAAAATCACCCTTCACAGTGGCCAAATCCACCTCCTCAGGGAATACAATGTAGCTCCGCATGTGTTTCGTCAGGGCAGACAACACCCTAGACAAGATTTTTGAAAACATAGGCTGAGACATTCCAGATGACATGGCCACTGTTGTCTGGAATGAGCCACTTGCCAAAAAATGGAGGACTGACAGAACCTGCACTAGAGGGGGAATTCCTGTGGGTTGGCGGATGGGGGACATCAGGGCTGGCTCCAGCTGGGCACACAGTTCATGTATAGTGGCTCGGTCAAGTCGGTATCGTAGTATGATATGGCGTTCTTCCATTGTCGACAGGTCCACCAGCGCTCGGTACACGCAAGGATTCATCCTTCTCCTCGCAAGTCCCAGCGGACGGTGCCTAGGAAGGACAGAGTCAAGCAAATCACAGGTACGTTCACCACAGCATGCATAGCACACGATTTACTATGTATTGAAAGGCGTGTATGAGTGGCAATGCAAGGCCTAGGCCTGTGTGACGCAGTACAAATTATGCCATGTGGGCCCTTGAAATGGCGGCTGCCTGACCTGTGAAGTGGGACAATGGGATGTGATGTCAATGCGCTGGCGTGGCACACCGTGGTGGTAGGCGGTCGAAGACCGCTATACTAATCCGCATTGGCTAACATTGAAGCCTATGGGTTTCAGGAGCCAATGACGAGGTGCGCCGGCGGTCGCGGTACGCACCGCCGCGGTACGCACCGCCGCGGGTGTGACCGCCATTTTCTATCTGCTTAATCACTCGAGACCTGATCATCCACAGGAGAGGACCTATACTGCAAGTGCTGCTGTGACCTCGGTCTGGAAGTGACAATGGCTGCTGCGACTGGGGAAAGGGCCCCTGCCTTCACGTCTGAGGAGTTGGAGAAACTTGTGGATGGGGTCCTCCCCCAGTATGCGTTACTCTAAGGTCCTCCAGACCAACAGGTAAGTACACTGGGTGGGGTGGGGGGCGAATGAGGAGTGCAACGCACGACAGATGAGAGCATGTGCCATATGGCAAGGTTGGGGAGGGGGGGCCAATCGCATCTAACATGCAGAAAATTGATGATTTTTTCCTTCCCACCCTGTACATGTCAAATAGGTCAGCGCCCATCAGAAAGTGGACATTTGGCGTGCCATCGCCAAGGAAGTCCGGGCCCTGGGGGTCCACGTCAGACGGGGCACCCACTGCCGCAAGAGGTGGGAGGACATCCGCCACGGGACCAGGAAGACCGCCGAGTCACTGCTGGGGATGGCCTCCCAACCTAGGAGGGGTGCCAGTCGTACCCTGACCCCCCTGATGTCCCGGATCCTGGCGGTGGCCTACCCTGATTTGGATGGGCGCTTGAGGACATCACAGCAGACACAAGGGGGTGAGTATCAGCACATTCTGCTATCTCCCTGCGCAGTGGAGGCGTCTGGGTGGGGGAGGAGGGTTGTGGGTGACATTAGGCCAGGGCGCTTTCTGTAGTGTAGTCCTCTCCTTTAGGCATGGCCCTGTGCTCCCGGCCCCCAACTCTGTAGGTTGACAAGTACAGCTATCGATGGTCCAGCATCACACATGTGCGCGTTTGTCGTCTCTAGACCTGTTGTCCTAGTCAGAAGTACTGAGTAGTGTACCCCGAATGCGCGGCTTAGTGCATGAGGCTCCTGTGTCTGTCCTCTCCGCCAACGGTGTTGACATTGCATGCACTCAACCTGGTCTTCGTTTTTCTCCCCCCACCCTTCTTCTTCATCTTCTTGTGCATGTGTGCATCAGCATCATCAGGCGGAGGAGAATTGGCATCGGAGCACGAGGGAGCTGCAAGTCACAAGGCCCCGGTGGGACCAGGAACAGACACCGAGGGCACCAGTGATCCGGAGGGCGAGGGGAGCACCACAACGGGGACCGGTGGTGACACCAGCGACAGCGACACGTCCTCGGATGGGAGCTCCCTAGCGGTGGCGGCAACATCCAGGCCCCCCGCCTCTACAGGTACAGCCGCCACCCAGCGCACCAGCCCCGCCCTCCCAGCAGCCCCTCAGCCTACGCTCCGTGCCCGCTCGCCCAGGAAGGCGGGCGTCTCCTTCGCCCCAGGCACCTCAGCCCCTGCCCCTGTTACCCCTGCTGCCATCAGTGAGGAGGTCATTGACCTCCTTCAGACCATCATTGTTGGGCAGACTACCCTTTTGAATGCCATCCAGGGGGTAGAAAGGGAGGTGCATCGGAGCAATCGGGTCAGGCTGCCCATCAACGATCGTTCAATGCTCTGGCCTCAGCACTGACGGCAGCCATTGTCCCTGTTTCCAGCCTCCCTCTTCTGACTGCCTCCACCCTGTCTCTGTCTCCTGTTCCTCAGCCTATCCCATCCACACCATCAGACCAGCCTGCACACACCTCAACACCCAAGGGCAGCTCATCCAGACACAAGCACCACAGAACCCACAAGCATTCACGCAAGCAACACCCAGATGCAGACATTCCAACAGTCACTACCACCTCTGTGTCCCCCTCCTCCTCGTCTCCCTCCTCCCTCCCTGTGACGTCTACACTCACACCTGCATGCACACCACCATCAGCCAGTGCTTCCATCACCAGCACACCCTCCAGTACAGTCCGCACACGTGCAGTCACCACCCCCACTACCATTTACACGTCCCCTGTGTCCTCTCCCACTGTGTCTGTCACCCCCTCTTCCAAGACACACAAACGCAGGCAGACACCCACCCAACAGCCATCCACCTCACGACAGCCTCCAGCACAAGCACCTGCACCCAAAGACAGCACACCTGACACTCCTACAACCACATCCTCTTCCTCCACTCCCATCACTACTTCTCCTACCTTTTACCTTGGTCCTAAGAAAGTTTTCCTCGCTAATCTTGACCTCTTTCCATCCACTGACCCACCCCCTCCATCTGCAAAGAGTCCCAAAAGCACCTCAGCCACCACCAGCCCAGCTTCGAGTGTCACTGTGGTGCATGGGTTCTGGAGTCCACCCTTTGCCAGCAGTGACACTTCAATCAGCAGCAAGGGGACAGCCAGCCCCCCCACCAGGCAAGAGGACCAGGAAACTAAAGGGCCGCCGTGAGAGGACTGACACGGCTGCCCCCAAGGAGCAAAGTTCGCCCACTTCACCAGCCACAACATCTAGGGGAGGCAAGGGCCCGAGAGCCCCATCTAAGGAGCGAAAGGGCAGCAGGGCGGAAAAGTCAGCCAGCAGGAGCGCGGAGCAGGAGGGGCCCACAAGCCCCATCCCGGGTGTTAGGGAGAACACCAAAGGGCCCAGGACTCCGTCACCGAAGGGTCCAGCAACAGCACGGTCGGAGGGCGACTGAGCAGGGAGTCCAGGCCAGGTCTGGCTCCCTTGACTTACTGGACGAGCACCGCTGAAGAGGGCCCCGCCGTGCAGAAGAGCACCGCTGAAGAGGGCCCCGCCGTGCAGAAGAGCACCGCTGAACAGGGCCCTGCCGTGCAGAAGAGCACCGCTGAACAGGGCCCCGCCGTGCAGAAGAGCACCGCTGAACAGGGCCCCGCCGTGCAGAGGAACACCGCTCCGCTAGGCCCCGCCGTCTCAAGCACCGCTCCACTGGGCCCCCCCGTCTCAAGCACCGCTCCGCTGTGCCCTTCCTGTCAAGCACCGCTCCGCTGGGCCCTTCCTGTCAAGCACCGCTCCGCTGAGCCCCGCCGTCTCAAGCACCGCTCCGCTGGGCCCCGCCGTCTCAAGCACTGCTCCGCTGGGCCCCGCCGTCTCAAGCACCGCTCCGCTGGGCCCTTCCTGTCAAGCACCGCTCCGCTGGGCCCTTCCTGTCAAGCACCGCTCCGCTGGGCCCTTCCTGTCAAGCACCGCTCCGCTGGGCCCCACCGTCTCAAGCACCGCTCCGCTGGGCCCTTCCTGTCAAGCACCGCTCCGCTGGGCCCCGCCGTCTCAAGCACCGCTCCGCTGGGCCCTTCCTGTCAAGCACCGCTCCGCTGGGCCCTTCCTGTCAAGCACCGCTCCGCTGGGCCCCGCCGTCTCAAGCACCGCTTCGCTTGGCCCTTCCTGTCAAGCACCGCTCTGCTGGGCCCCGCCGTCTCAAGCACCGCTCCGCTGGGCCCCGCCGTCTCAAGCACCGCTCCGCTGGGCCCTTCCTGTCAAGCACCGCTCCGCTGGGCCCCGCCGTCTCAAGCACCGCTCTGCTGGGCCCTTCCTGTCAAGCACCGCTCCGCTGGGCCCCGCCGTCTCAAGCACCGCTCCGCTGGGCCCTTCCTGTCAAGCACCGCTCCGCTGGGCCCCGCCGTCTCAAGCACCGCTCTGCTGGGCCCATCCTGTCAAGCACCGCTCCGCTGGGCCCTTCCTGTCAAGCCCCGCTCCGCTGGGCCCCGCCGTCTCATGCACCACTGGCACAATGACAGTGCCTGATCTGTCTCGAGCTACTGTTCACGGTTCACTGTGCCCACCATGCCTCCTCCTTGACCAGTGGAGACTGTTATCCACCTGATGGACTGTGGCTTTGCACTCCCCAGGATGGCACAGTGGGCAAGCCACCCACTGTAGAGACTTGAGAGACTGTGGCTTTGCACTCCCCAGGATGGCACAGTGGGCAAGCCACCCACTGTAGAGACTTGAGAGACTGTGGCTTTGCACTCCCCAGGATGGCACAGTGGGCAAGCCACCCACTGTAGGGACTTGAGAGACTGTGGCTTTGCACTCCCTAGGATGGCACAGTGGGCAAGCCACCCACTGTAGAGACTTGAGAGACTGTGGCTTTGCACTCCCCAGGATGGCACAGTGGGCATGGTGGCCCCTTTGTGGATCTGGCGTCGTGGACTCATGTGGCTGTGGTGCCCCCCCCTTCCCTTCCCCCTGAGGTGCCTGTAGTTTTGTCATCAGATGCCCCTGCAGTGTTCTCTCCAAAGGACTCAGGTCTCCTGTGTGGGCTTTGCCCTTGTGTTGATACACTTTGGCCCACGGACACTTGGAATTTCGTTAGATGTGCAGGACTTATTGCTTCGGTTTATCGTATGCACTGAATATTGAATTGATTTTTTTGAATTGTTATTGCTATTTGACCGTGACTTATCAGTGTTTTTTATTTCCCATAAATTTCGAATCACAATTTAATTATGTCCTTGCTTTTTTCACGGGGGTTTGGGTGGTGTCACTGTGACTTGTTGCTCTGCATTGGTGTGTACATGGTTTGGGGGGGTGGGTGTATCGCGTATGTGTGTGCACGTAACCTTTCGTCCTCCCCCCTCCCCTGTGTCGTAGGTGCAGTACTCACCGTTGTCGTCTGCGCCGGCATTCGTACTCGTGGTAGATGAGCAGGTAAACGAGAGCAGGTAGGATGTTTAATTCGGGTTCCATGCTGTCCTCCTTCCTCGTGGAGTGCGTAGAGGTGCGCGTTTTCCCGTTCATAGTCTGTTTCCGCCGTGTTTTTATCGGCGGTGCTCCCGCCCCGGAAGAGGTGGCGGATTGGCCGGTCATAATAGTGTGGGCGGTACATTGTCTGCCGCCTGTCTGTTGGCGGTGACCGCCGCGCTGTTTGTTTGTACCGCCGTGGTGGTCGGAGTGTTAATGTGGCGGGCTGTGTTGGCGGTTCCCGCCAGGGTTAGAATTCAATTTTTTGGACCGCCGGCCTGTTGGCTGGTTGGCCGCCGCTTTATCACCGACCGCCAGGGTTAGAATCACCCCCTTTGTCACTATCTAGCTCGGCGTGGATAGCACTGTGCTGATCCAATGCTTAAAAACTTTGCTAGATAAACAGACATTTGAGGTGAGCAAATCTAGATTGTCGCTGGGGTTGCAGAGTGCTCCTTACTAGAGTTGCTCCCCACCTATGTATATATATATATATATATATATAAATAGCTCAGTCTGTAGGTCACAGACCTTCGCACTGAGTTACAGGGCATTGAGTCCTGATAGACTGATTTCCTTTTTCTTAATACATTTTTTTAATCTTTTTTTAAAGAGCAAATATATATTTTTATTTTAAATTGGAGACAAATAACTAATTCTAAGTATATCAGACATCAAAGCCTAAAACACTCTGGTGGTCATTCCAACCTTGGCGGTAAAAGCCGCTTACCGCTGTCAGAAGACCGCCATCATACCGCTGCGGTAAACCGCCACGGTCATTCTGACCCACAACAGGCAAACCGCCAAAATACAGACATCCACAAAAGTCCGCAACACCAAAGGGCAGCGAGAAACTGGCGATGACCAAACCTCCACCGTCACGCCAAATGAAATACGCCCACACTATCACGACACACGAATCCACTCAAAATACACACACACTTACAAAACACAGCCAATTTGGAAGATTACAAATACACACACCTGATACACATACACACACCACTCCCACACACCCAACACAATATAAAACACACACCCACATCACCCTCAAACCCCCACTCCTACAGAATTGGGACCACGCACTGAGAAAAAGAGAACTGAGCACCCAGACGCACATTTTACTTTCACCCAGCAATATTTCCACGCACTTCACACAACACACCAATACACATCACCACACAATCCACCCCACACATCACCCACACCACCCCATGGCGCCACAAAGACACCCCAGGTTCTCGGAGGATGAACTCAGGGTCATGGTGGAGGAAATTGTATGGGTAGAGCCACAGCTCTTCGGAACACAGGTGCAGCACACCACCATTGCCAGGAAGATGGAGCTATGGAGCAGAATAGTCGATAGGGTCAACGATGTGGGACAGCACCCAAGAAATAGGGATGACATCAGGAAGCGGTGGAACGACCTACGGGGGAAGGTGCATTCAATGGTATCCAGGCACAACATCGCGGTGCAGCTGACTGGCGGCGGACCCCCACCTCCTCCCCCAGAATTTACAACATGAGAGGAGCAGGTCTTGGCAATCCTGCATCCTGAGGGCCTCGCAGGAGTATCTGGAGGAATGGAATCTGGTAAGTCTCATCTTCACTACTTCATCCCCCCCACCCCACCAGCATGCCAACTCATACCCCCACCCTCACCCTCACCCCCATCACATCCTGCTCCTTGCAAATGTCTTACCATCACAGCCCACCCATCCCAAACCCAAGCCCTGCATGCGACCACAAAGCATGGACACCCATCAACAAAGCATGCCCACTGCACATACCCATCCCCCCCCAAACCACCATCACAAAAGCCCCCACACGGGAATGCCAGCACTGGGGTACACGGGCACCCACCCATTACACGCTATGGCACACACAAATGCAATAACCATACTTTTATACCCCTGCAGGACCCGAACATCACGTCACCGGGCAGGAGGGTCCACAAATGTCCACTCCACCCCCAGAAGAGGCCCACAGTGAGGACAGCAGCTCTGTCGACCTGGATCTAGATGACCAGCCCGGCCCATCGGGGACCTCTGGACAGTCGGTTCCCCTCAGACAGCCACAGCCCATAGCAGACCTTCCCCCCTCTGAGAACACCAGCACAGCACCCACCCAGCAGGCCCATACCTCTGTCCCCAGGACACGTCAATCAGCGGTGTGTCCACCACTACAGGGCACCCAGGGTAACCCACCACCCCAACAACAACAGGGACCTGGGGGCAGTGGTAGTGGGCACACAGTCCAGGGGACAGAGGCCCAGGGAAACAGGGGAACTGGGAGGGCTGCTGTGCGACAGGGGGGGACAGGCCCAGGGAACCCACTCTCCACGAGGCCCTCGCCTCCATCATGGGAGCCTACCACCACTCCCAGGAGACGATGGCGACGGTCCTGGCCAGGTTTCAGGAGATCCAGCTTCTGCAGGAGGAACAGTATTTGGGGTTCAGGGAGGAACTACGAAACATCAGTTCCGCCCTGGCCACCATTGTAGGGGCTCTGAATCAGGAAGTCACCACATTGCGGAACACTGTGGCACCACAAAGGGCCCCTGACACTAGCATGGACCAAGAACTGCCTACCACCTCTGCCGGCGCTAGTGGACAGGAGGCCCCGCCACAGGACCAACAGGCCACCAGCACCCCACCCCCTGCAGAAGGAGAACCACCCCGCAAGCGGGCCCTGAGATACAGGAAGAAGACAGAGTAAGATGCCGAGACCCCAGCCAGGAAAGGATACCTCCCTGATTGTCATCCTACTGTCCCACATTGACACCCTGTCCATCCTTATACTGCCCATGCTCCACTTTCCACAGGCATTTGGACAATGCACCTGTGATACTAATAGTCTAGACTCTGCCATGGACAATCCTCCACTATCACCCCTCACCGATTTGCAATCACCCACCAATATAGAGCACTGAAATAAACACAGTTATTGCACAAAACAATCAGGAGTCTGGCTGTGAGTTTGTACAAATGTATTAGACATTACAGTGCCAAAAATGCATATTTACATTGTGATGCCAACATACCACTGTCACACAGCTGTAGTCCATGGGGAAACAAAGTAGATGTCATGCAGTGAGGCCCACATCTCTGAAATAGGAAGGGAAAGTCACAACTCAGTTACCATACACTGGGGGAAAAGGTCAGACAGTAGAGAGGTAGTAGGGGTTAAGTATATGTAAAATGCTGGGTTGGAATCTTACCTGTGTGTCATTGAAAATACTGCTGTATTACTGCGTTCCTGTCTATGTCGTCCTCTTCGGCTTCCTCGTCTTCACTCTCCACAGGCTCCACAGCTGCTACAACACCACCATCTGAACCATCCTCCTGCAGAAAAGGCACCTGGCGTCGCAAAGCCAGGTTGTGAAGCATACAGCAGGCCACGATGATCTGGCACACCTTCTTTGGTGAGTACAATAGGGATCCACCTGTCATATGGAGGCACCTGAACCTGGCCTTCAGGAGGCCGAAGGTCCGCTCGATCACCCTCCTAGTTCTCCCATGGGCCTCATTGTACCGTTCCTCTGCCCTTGTCCTAGGATTCCTCACTGGGGTCAGTAGCCATGACAGGTTGGGGTAACCCGAGTCACCAATTAGCCACACACGTTGCCTCTGGAGTTGACCCATCACGTAAGGGATGCTGCTATTCCGCATGATGTATGCGTCATGCACTGAGCCAGGGAACTTAGCATTAACATGGGAGATGTACTGGTCTGCCAAACACACCATCTGTACATTCATAGAATGATAACTCTTCCGGTTCCTGTACACCTGTTCACTCCTGCTGGGGGGGACCAAAGCAACATGTGTCCCATCAATGGCACCTATGATGTTGGGGATATGTCCAAGGGCATAGAAATCACCCTTCACTGTAGGCAAATCCCCCACCTCAGGGAAAACGATGTAGCTCCGCATGTGTTTCAGCAGGGCAGACAACACTCTGGACAACACTTTGGAAAACATAGGCTGGGACATCCCTGATGATATGGCCACTGTTGTTTGAAATGACCCACTTGCAAAGAAATGGAGTACTGACAGCACCTGCACTAGAGGGGGGATCCCTGTGGGTTGGCGGATTGGTGACATCAGGTCTGGCTCCAGCTGGGCACACAGTTCATGAATAGTGGCTCGGTCAAGCCTGTATGTCAGTATGACATGTCTTTCCTCCATTGTCGACAGGTCTACCAGCGGCCTGTACACGGGAAGATTCCTCCATCTCCTCGCATGTCCCAGCGGACGGTGCCTATGAAGGACAACAGCGAGCACAGAGTCAATCAACCCACAGGTACGTAACCACAGCTTGCACAAAACACGATTCCCAATGCATTGAATGGCTTGTATGAGTGTTGATGCAAGGCCTAGGTATGTGTGACGCAGTAAAAAGTAAGCCATGTGGGCCCTTGAAATGGCGGCTGCCTGACCTGTGAAGTGCGACAATGGGATGTGAGGTAAATGCGCTGGCGTGGCACACCGTGGCGGTAGGCAGTCAAAGACCACGGCGCTAAGCAGCATTGGTTAACATTGAACCCTATGGGTCTCAGAAGCCAATGAGGATGTGCGCTGGCGGTCGCAGTACACACCGCCGCAGTACGCACCGCCGCGGGCGTGACCGCCATTTTCTATCGGCTTAATCACTCGATACCTGATCTTCGACAGGAGAGGACCTACATTGCAAGTGCTGCTGTGACCTCGGTCTGGAAGAGACAATGGCACATGCGACTGGGGAAAGGGCCCCTGCCTCCACTGCTCAGGAATTGGAGAAACTCGTGGATGGGATCTTCCCCCAGTATGCGCTACTCTACTGTCCTCCAGACCAACAGGTAAGTACACTGGGGCCATGCTTAGTGGCCAATGCCTGTGTTGAGTGGGGTGGATGAAAGATGGTGGGGAGGGGAGCGATTGAGGCATGCATCAAACGACGGATGAGAGCATGTGCCACATGGCAAGGTTAGGGATGGGGGGCCACTCACATTGAGGGTGCAGAAGGTGATGACTCTTTTTCTCCCTCTGTACATTTCACATAGGTCAGCGCCCACCAGAAGATTGATATTTGGCGTGCCATCGCCAAGGACGTCCGGACCCTGGGGGTCCACCACAGACAGGGCACCCACTGCCGGAAGAGATGGGAGGACATCCGACGCTGGAGCAGGAAGACGGCGGAGGCTCAGCTGGGGATGGCCTCCCAACGTGGGAGGGGTGCCAGACGGACTTTGACCCCCCTGATGTTCCGGATCCTGGTGGTGGCCTACCCCGATTTGGATGGGCACGTGAGGACATCACAGCAGACACAAGGGGGTGAGTACACTCTTATTCTGGTGACTTTGCGCGCAGTGGAGGTGTCTGGGTGGGGGAGGAGGGCTGTGGGTATCCCTAGGCCAGGGCTATTTCTGTAGGCTAGGCCCCTCCGTAAGGCATGGCCCTGTGCTCCCTCCCCCCACCTCTGTAGGGTGCCAAGTACAGCTATTCATGGCCCTGTGTCATCTATGTGTGCAGATGTCGTCCATAGGCTTGTAGGCCATGTCCCACGGATTGAGTAGTGGACCCCAAGTGCGTGGCGTAGTGCAGGGGGCTTCTGTGTCTGTCCTGTCCGCCAACGGTGTCGCCAATGCATGCACTCAACATGTCTTTATTTTCTCCCCCCCCCTTTTTTGTGGTTTTCCTGTTCATGTGTGCATTAGCATCATCAGGCGGAGGAGAAGTGGCATCGGAGCACGAGGGAGCTGCATCCCACATGGCCATGGAGGGCCAAGCAATGGATTCCGATTTCACCAGTGGGACAGAGGGCAAGGGGAGCTCCACAGCGGGGACTCGGGCAGACATAAGTGACACGGACTCGTCCTCTGAAGGGAGCTCCATTGTGGTGGCCGCAACATCTGTGCCCCCCGCAACAACAGGTACAGCCGCCACCCAGCGCACCTGCACTGCCCTCCCAGCAGCCCCTCAGTGTTTGCCCCGTGCCCGCTCACCCAGGAAGGTGGGCATCTCCTTCGCCCCAGGCACCTCATGCCCTGCCCCAGTCACCCCTGCTGCCCTCAGTGAGGAGATCATTGACCTCCTGAGGACGCTCACTGTTGGGCAGTCTACAATTTTGAATGCCATCCAGGGTGTCGAAAGAGAGGTGCACCAGAGTAATGCATACCTGGAGGGCATTCATTCTGGTCAGGCTGCCCTTCAGCGATCGTTCAACACTCTGGCCTCAGCACTGATGGCAGCCATTGTCTCTGTCTCTAGCCTCCCCCCTCCCACTTCCTCCACCCAGACCCTATCACCTGTACCTCTGCCTATCCCAGACACACCATCAGACCAGCCTGCACACACCTCAACACCCAAGGGAAGCTCAGGCAGACATAAGCACCACACATCACACAGGTATTCACACAAGCAACATCCACATACAGACATACCAACACCCAATGCCTCCACTGTGTCCCCCTCCTCCTCGTCTCCCTCCTCCCTCCCTGTCACGTCTCCACTCACACCTGCATGCACTACATCTTCAGCCACTACGTCCATCACCAGCACACACACCAGCACCCCCGCACACGTGCAGTCACCACCCCCACTGCCATTTACACGTCCCCTGTGTCCTCTCCCAGTGTGTCTGTGACCCCCTCTTCCAAGATACACAAACGCAGCACCTCACAACAGCTATCCACCTCACGACAGCCTTCAGCCCAAGCACCTGCACCCAAAGACACCAGACTTCAAACTCCTACAACCACATCCTCTTCCTCCACTCCCATACCCACTACACCTACCCCTCCCATTGCTCCTAAAAAGCTTTTCCTGTCCAAACTTAACCTCTTTCCATCAAATCCCCCACCCCGTCCATGTCATAGGACTCCAGTCAGCACCTCAGCCACCACAAAACCGGGCCCTGTCATGACAGTCTGCCATGGACTATGGAGTCCCCCACCCTCCAGGGCAGCCAGTTCAGTACGGAGCCAAGGCACGGGTAGCCCACCCCCGGAGAAACAATCAAAGATAGTCAGTGGCCGGCGCAAGAGGGTGAAGACACCAGGCACAAAAACCCCTACCATGGCTCCTGCAGGAGGTGTGGAGACAGCTGTCACACCGCCCAAGGTGGGGAAGGGCCACAGGCGATCAGGGAAGGCTGGGAAGGGCAGCACACCCGACAACACCGCCATCAGCCCAGCTGGCCAGGAGGGCCCCGCCAGACCCATCCCAGGTGGGCAGGAGGCCACCAACATGCCCGGCACTGCAGCCCAGGAGGGCCCCGCCAGCCACAGGACAGATGGGCAAGAAGGCACCGCCAGCCACAGGGCAGGTGGAAAATGAGCTCCACGCCATGCCCAGATCCGCTGAACTGGGCTCTTCATCTCATGAACCGCTGAACTGGGCACCGCCGTCTCAAGCACCGCTGAACTGGGCCCTTCATCTCAAGCACCGCTGAACTGGGCCCTTCATCTCAAGCACCGCTGAACTGGGCACCGCCGTCTCAAGCACTGCTGAACTGGGCCCTTCATCTCAAGCACCGCTGAACTGGGCCCTTCATCTCAAGCACCGCTGAACTGGACACCGCCGTCTCAAGCACCGCTGAACTGGGCCCTTCATCTCAAGCCCCGATGAACTGGGCCCTTCATCTCAAGCACCGCTGAACTGGGCACCGCCGTCTCAAGCACCGCTGAACTGGGCCCTTCATCTCAAGCCCCGATGAACTGGGCCCTTCATCTCAAGCACCGCTGAACTGGGCACCGCCGTCTCAAGCACCGCTGAACTGGGCCCTTCATCTCAAGCACCGCTGAACTGGGCACCGCCGTCTCAAGCACTGCTGAACTGGGCCCTTCATCTCAACCACCGCTGAACTGGGCCCTTCATCTCAACCACCGCTGAACTGGGCCCTTCATCTCAAGCACCGCTGAACTGGGCCCTTCATCTCAAGCACCGCTGAACTGGGCACCGCCGTCTCAAGCACCGCTGAACTGGGCCCTTCATCTCAGGCACCTCTGAACTGGGCCCTTCATCTCAAGCACCGCTGAACTGGGCCCTTCATCTCAAGCACCGCTGAACTGGGCACCGCCGTCTCAAGCACCGCTGAACTGGGCCCTTCATCTCAACCACCGCTGAACTGGGCCCTTCATCTCAAGCATCGCTGAACTGGGCCCTTCATCTCAAGCACCGCTGAACTGGGCACCGCCGTCTCAAGCACTGCTGAACTGGGCACCGCCATCACAAGCACCGCTGAACTGGGCCCTTCATCTCAAGCACCGCTGAACTGGGCCCTTCATCTCAAGCACCGCTGAACTGGGCACCGCCGTCTCAAGCACCGCTGAACTGGGCACCGCCGTCTCAAGCACCGCTGAACTGGGCACCGCCGTCTCAAACACCGCTGAACCATGAGAGCCAGGGGCTGGCCCGCATCTTAGTCGGGCAGGGCTGCACGAAGCAGTCTGGGCACCAGGCCCCACCCAGAACCAGTGGAGACTGTTATCCACTTGTGAGACTGTGGCTTTGCACTCGCCAGGATTGAACAGTGGGCAACCCACCCACTTGTGAAACTTGAGAGACTGTGGCTTTGTACTCCCCAGGATGGAACAGTGGGCAACCCAACCACTGTAGAGACTTGTGAGACTGTGGCTTTGCACTCCCCAGGATGTAACAGTGGGCAAGCCACCCACTGTAGAGACTTGTGAGACTGTGGCTTTGCACTCCCCAGGATGTAACAATAGGCAACCCACCCACTGTCCGGACTTGAGAGACTGTGGCTTTGCACTCCTCAGGATTGAACAGTGGCCATGGAGGCCCCTCGTGGATCTGGTGTCGTGGACTCATCTGGCTGAGGTGCCCCCCCTTCCCTTCCCCCTGAGGTGCCTGTAGTTTTGCTATCTGATGCCCCTGCAGTGTTCTCTCCATTGGAGTCAGGTATCTTGTGTGGGCTTTGCCCATGTGATTTGGGCCCAGTGGTCCACGGACAATACATGCTACAATGCTCGGACTTGTACATTTATGTATATAACAGTTTTTGATGTAGAATTATATTTTTAAGCCAGTAATACAATATATTCCTATGTTTAGAATAATTTCCTTTTGTGTTTGCATTCTTCCGGGGGGTTTGGTGGGTGTCACTCTGATGTGTTGCTACGCATTGATGTGTGTGTTGTAGTGGGTGAGGGTGAGGGTGGGTGTGTCGCGTATGTGTGTACCCGTAATATTTTCTCCACCCCCCTCCCCTGTGTCGTAGGTGCAGTACTCACCGTTGTCTTCTGCGCCGGCGTTCGTGCTCCTGGTAGAGGAACACAATCGCTGGGAGTATGTGGAGTTCGGGTTCCATGCTGTCCTTATTCCTCGTGGGCTGTATGGAGGTGAGCGTTTTCCCTTCGAAATGGCTGTTTCCGCCGTGTTTTTATCGGCGGGGCTACCGCCCCTGAAAAGGTGGCGGACTGGTAGGTTGTGATACAGTGGGTGATACATTGTCTCCCGCCTTTCTGTTGGCTGTGACCGCCGCGCTGTTTGTTTGTGCCGCCGTGGCGGGCGGTGTGGTAATGTAGCGGTCTCTGCTGGCGGTTTCCGCCAGGGTCGGAATTCCATTTTTTTTCCCGCCAGCCTGTTTGCGGTTTGGCCGCAGCTTTAACACCGACCGCCAGGGTTGTAATGAGGGCCTCTATCTCTCTCTTCCCCTCACTTTCTTTCTCTCTCAGATCCTCATGCACCCACTCAGGCCCACTCAGACAATTATGCACTCACTCACACACCCACTCAGACCATCACACACTCACTCACACACCCACTGACACCCTGATGCAGCCACTTACATACCTGTGCACATACTGACGCAACCACTAAAACACAGATGTACACACCCTTACACCCAGACACTCTGACAGTCACTCTTATCCCCAGATACTGCAACGCACACCTATTTTCATACCCACATTGGCTAACTACTGCCTTGCAAGTACAATGGGCCATGCACAACAACGGGCTGGGTAGTCAGGGGTGTTGGCCACAGGGACTGGCTACAGGCCAGTTCTTGTGGGCAAGCCCTACTTCATATGGGAGAAGGCAGTGCACACTGAAAGGTTGAATGCTTATATTGGATTGGCCTTAGGGCCGGGCAGCATTCTTGTAAAGCATCTTCCTCTCTGTGAAAACAGTTTAGGCTGAGTGCCTGCCTGCCTCTTCGCAGGCTGGCTGACATACAAAACCTCTGCTCTACTGAAGGGAGAGTTGTTTGACTTGGTGGCAGCAGTCAAACCCACTGTCAAGCCACAGCAAACATCTATGTCCAAGTGGTGGGCACCCCAGGACATTGCAGGAGCCGGCCCTGGGCGATGGTGGTCCTGAGGGCCATCAGTGGCTTCTCAAGGGGGATCACATGACCCCCTCAGGGAGGCAGTGGTCCCCAAGGCTGTGTGGTGGGCACTACCCCCGCACACAATCTGTTAATAGTCCTTTGGAGGTGGCGGTCCCTGGGTCTGCAGGGGGGTGTGCCACCCCTGCACACAATTTTTTAATAGCCCCAAGGAGGTGGTGGTCCCTGAAGCTACATGGGGGCTGTGTGGCCTTCGCATAGAGTTAGATTAAATCCCTGAGATGGTGGTCCCCAAGGATGTGGAGGGGAGCAGCCCCCTGAATAGAATTAGATTAAAGCCCCAGTGAGGTGGGTGGCAGTCCCTGGGGGCTACAGGGGGCCCAAGGCGGCCCCCTTATAATTCATGAAAGCTTGGGGAGGTGGTGGTACCCGGGGTTCTAGGTAAGCCTGCACTTAGTTTTTTTGTTTTGTTTTTAATTTTCTCTGGATCCACCACCACCTTTCTGCCAAATTTGGTATATATATAAATTTCAAAAGACGGTGAGACGTTTTTTCAATCACCGAACGGCTGCACAATGTCCCAGAGATCGTATGTAGCAAATAGAACGAAAAAATCCCAAATGATCTGTATAGAATTTGTCGACTATTTTATTGAGAAAAAATATAAAAAAGATATATGTGTAGGTGTCTGAAAATCAGAGCAAAAATAATAAATCACGCTTTCCCGGCCAAATGTCAACGAGTTTCGGCAAATGCCTTTACTGGACATATATATATATTTATTCACAAACAAGCAGTCAGAAATCATACAGAGTGCACACAAAATGCCCAGGTGCTGGTAGCAGGAGGTAGACCAATTCTCCTCAAATTATAATTCCAAGGAAAGACACCACTGCACTCTATTTCTCCTGAGAAATCGCAGTGTTTAATCCATGCCAACAAACACCAATGCATTTCAACTCCGAAGAGTCTTGTTCACAACTTGAGAGTCATTTTTCAGTATTCATTAAATACTACTACCACAGTGAGCCCATAATGAGGAATTCTGTGACATGTTGTGTGACAAAATTAAAATACAAATGGAGAATCAAGAAATTTAAATGTAAATGTCATAATAAATCAAACCAAATAGGTGAAACCATAGATCATTCCAATAATACAAACATTGCAATGTGTCTTCGATCAAAGAAAAATGGTTTACATTATCCATCAAACCATAAATAAGCCACTTATGTGTCTTGTTCATATATATATAGTTCACATTGTGTGTATATCCTTCTGTCCGACCATAAGCATAAACAGTAATAAATAATGGTTCAGTGCCATCTTACCTTATTCATTCCATTGATTCCATTTTGCTTTAATTATCATTATTTAAGTATATAGACTTGTATGCTCACCTACAAGTAGTCCATGGTATCAATTATATAACTATTACAGATAAACATGAGGTTCCTCATCGATATTGAGTTCTTCTGTAATCTTAGGGTGGTCATTCTGACTTCGTGGTTTTTTACACAGACTGCCGAAGCTGCGGTTGCCAGAAGACTTCCAGTGGTGGCAGTCCTCCGACTGCCATATTATGAGTATTGAAGGATTTCCACCACAGTTTGGACAGAAATCCTTCAGCAGTTGTGCTGGTGGTCGGCGGTGCAGAGGCAGTTCTACAGCCATCACCACCATGCCACAAGGACTCTGCCCGCCGTATTACCAATTGTGTGGTGTGCCAGTGTCCTGAGGCGGGGTGCTGCTGGCGGTGGAAGCGTCTGTTCCCGTTCCGTGGCAGACTACCTCCTCACCAAACAAGGTAAGTCGATTGTCTGACAGGAGAGAGTCGGGGTGTTGTGTATGCATGTGTGAATGTAAGTGTGTATGCATATGGGATAGTAAGTGTGTATGTGTGTGTGATTGTTGAATTGAGTGTGTGTTGGTATGTTTGTGTGAATATGTGTCTGTTGGTGGGTGTGAATCTGTGTATATATGTGTGTTGGGGAATGTGTGTATGTATGCGTCTTGTTGAGTGTGTGTATGTATGCGTGTTGGTGAATGCGTGTTTGTATGCGTGTTGATGAATGTGTGTATGTATGTGTGTTGGTGAATGCGTTTATGTATGCTTCTTGGTGAGTGAGTGTAAGTATGTGTGTTGGTAAATGAGTGTATGTATGCATGCTGGTGAATGCGTGTATGAGGGGTAAGTGTGCATGTGAGTGTGTGTGCGTGTATGCAGGGAGGGTGGGGTTGGAGGTGGGGGTGCTATGTTGGAAGGTGGTGGGGGAAGGGGGTGCTGTGTTAGATAGAGGGGTGGGGGTGGGAAGTGTTGTGTGTTGGAAGGAGAAGTGATAGGAGTCATCTGCCAGCAACAGGAAAGGAATTTCCTGTCACCAGTAGCCTTTCTGCTACGGTTTTCATGGAGGTGCTACCGCTGCATAAACTCTGGCGGGCAGGTGACTCCTAACCCGCTGTCGGTCTTCAGTGGACAGCTGGCCCGGAGGTGCTGTCCTCTGACTCGGCTGTCCTACCGCCCTGGCGGTACCAGCGGGGATGTGGCGGATTGGCAGAGGCCAAACCACCACCCTCGTAATGTGCCAGTCTTCACCGCCGGCCTGTCGGCGATGAGATCACCACCACGCCACTGATGGTCTTCGGACTGCCAGGGCTGGAATGACCACCTTATAGTCCATAATCTAATGATACACCTACTTTACAGCCTGCATAGCAGTAGAGTCTGATCCCCTTCTCGTTCATTTAAAGGTACATGTGCCAAATCATATATTGAAGGGATTGCCAATCTCCACATTATGATACCATTGAGTGCTTGACCACAGCGCAGCTTCCATCTGTGTTCCACTGCACGTATATGTTCCAAGATAAGTTTCTTTACTGGACAAGTTGTACTTCCAATATATTTCAGACCGAATTTGCATTTGATGACATAGGCCACATGAGTAGTCCCGCAGGTAATCCTCTGTTCTATCTTTATCTGTTTACCTTTAGGATCATTGACATATTTGTCATTTTTTCCAATCTTACATGCGTTGTAATTGAGGCACTTGACAAATCCTTTATTTTGTGTCCCTAGCCATGTGGTAGATTATTTGTCTACAAAATTACTTCTAACCAGTTTATCTTTAAGTGAGGGAGCCTTCCTGAATGTAATTTATTCTCTAGATCCTATCATCTTTGAGATGTCTCCATCCCTCAAAAGAATATGCCGTTTCTCTGAAAGTTTGTTTGATGTCATTACTTTCTTTACTGTATGTAGTTATCATCCTTACAACATCTGAGTTATCATTCATCAATGATGATGTATCCATCAGAATGTCTCTACATGATAAGCTACTGGCCTTGACTGCTTCCTGTTAAAAAAAACCTTGTTGGATAACCTTGCTTATAGAATCTTTTCTTGACTTCTTTAAACTGAAGGTCCACATCAGTTTTCAAGTTTCAATTTATTTGATACAAATGAATTCACCCAATGGAATGGTCTTAATTAAAGCTCTAGGGTTAAAACTTGAATCATGAAAGACACTATTTGTAGCTGTTGGCTTTCTATATAAAGTTGTTTCAAGCTTGTTGTCATGTACAAACACATGAATGCCCAAAAAGTCAATCTCTTGCTTGCTTATATTGTATGTGAATTTTAAACCACAATCATTTGAATTAATCTCTTCAAAACATTTCAAAAAGAGATCTTTTGTACCTTTCCAAATTAGGAAGAAGTTGTCAATGTACTTTAACCAAATGATAACGTACACAAGCTCATTGTATTTTTCTTGCCATACAAGTTCCCTCTGCCACCAGCCCATTTTCAGATTAGCACAGCTGTGAGAAAATGAAATCCCCATTGCTGTCCCACAAGTCTGTTGATGTACTTCATGGTTAAAAAGAAAAACATTATTGCACAGACATATCTCAATAATCTACAATAGCATGTCTGAATGTTTTGAGTCTTTTAGTTTTCTCTGTCTTGAAAAATATGTTAAAGCAATAATGCCAATGTCATGTCTATTTGATGTATAAAAAGACACCACATCAGTCATGACCAGAATAAAATCCTCTTGCCATTCAATGCCAGAGATCCATCTCAGGAAAGCACCAGAATGTTTAACATAGGCTGATAATGTTTGACAGCTTTTCAAAGGCTGAACCACACCCTGATACAATAGGTCAACCCGGAGGCTTATGTATCATTTTATGAATCTTTGGCAGAAATAAATGGTTGGTATCACTGGGTGTGTAACAGTAAGGAATTGTAGTTCATCCTTATTCAGTAATCGTTGGTTATGCCATTCTTTGAGTTTTTTGTTGAGATTATCCATGATCACCTTAATGGGACTGTAAGATAGCCTTTTGTAATTTTTCACATCCTTGAGTTGTCTGATAGCTTCATCTAGGTAGTCTGATTCGTTTTGAGTAACAATATTCCCGCCCCTGACGGCTGATTTGAATATGATAAAATATTTGGACATAAGATTGTTCAAAGCCTCTCTTTCGTGTTTCGTCAAGTTTTCATTGGTCTTCTCATTGTATTTATTACACATCCTGTCCAGATCCCTTATGACAGCCTCATAGAAGACATCCACTTTGTTACCTGATGGAAAAACTGGACAGAATATGGACTTCAATATACTATATTCATAATCATTGACATCATCTAGGTTATGAATGAGGTCAAATATTGTTTTGATATCACTCTTTTGTTCTATATGTTTTCGCTTTCAAGTCTCTCTTACCCATTCTTGCCTCCATTGTTGTGTAACAGAGGAACATCAAGAATTTGCTGGCAATATAATGGAATCTCAACCGTATAAAGATGAAATAGCCTGCCACAATCTACACTGCAGGCTGCATCAACCAATTGCATTTATCAGGGATAAAGACTCTTCAGAGTTGAAACACATTGTTGTTTGTTGGCATGGATTAAATACTGTGATTTTTCAGGAGAATTGGAGTGCAGTGGTGTCTTTCCTTGGAATTATTATTATATATATATATATATATATATATATATATATATACACCAAATTGGGCAGACAGACAGTGGTGTGAGAGTGGTTTCAGAGTGTCTCTGCGAGTGGATCTGTAGGTGTCTATGTGGACATGTGAGTGGGTGTGTGAGAGTATGAGTAGGTCTGTGAGTGGGTGTGTAAGAGACTGCATGCATGAGTGCATGAGTGTCTGAGTGGGTGCACAAGTTACTGAGTTGGTCTGTGAGTGGATGTGTGAGTGTTTCAGTAGGTCTGTGACTGGGTGCATGAGTCACTGAGTAAGTCTGTAAGTGGGTGTGAGTGTCTGTGTGGGTCTTCGAGTGGGAGTTTGAATATTCTGAGTGGGTCTGTGAGTGGGTGTTTGAGTGTCTGAGTGGGTCCATGAGTGTCTAAAGAGGGTGTGTGAGTGGGTTTCTGAGTGGGAGCGTGAGTGTCTGAGTGGATCTGTTAGTGGGTGCATGAGTATCTGAGTGAGTCTGTGAGTGCGTGTATTGGTGTGTACATGAGTATGTTGATTTATATTTGTTTCAGCAATGTTTACGACTCTTTTACAGCGTTACATGGGGCCATGCTGATGATCCCTATGGAGTCATGACTCCAAATGTTAAAAAACGAATTTGGGCATTTTAAAGCTCATAAGGGGTGCCTCAGACACCCCTGAAATGCTGCCATGGTTCAGGTCACCTCTACCATGACCCCTTCTATACTTTTTAGCCTCAACATTCATCCCCTGTAACACGGTCCTGGTTCAGACAATAGCAGCCTTGACTTTCTTCTTAGGTTGTGGCCCACCAATCACAGTACTTCTCCTGGTGTGAGGGTTTGCGATGCTCTGCATAGGCTTTGGGAAGGATCCACATCCCTATATATTCACATTTGGTTTTCTTTTAATAAGTAGAAAACTACTGAACAGATTTTCACCAAATCACAAACAAGCATTTACAATGCAACATTTCTCACATTTGCTTGAGTTAGACCTATTGGAGTTGTAAATGCATAACATGTATTTTTCTTGCCACATACATTGGTCAACCCTGATGCATAATTTGGTCCTCTCTGCCACATAATTCCAAAGACCCTGTATACAACTAAAGCACTAAAGCACTTCCTTTTACCTTCTTCCTCTATCTGCAGCAAAAAATGAAAATATTGCCATTATTTGTTTTATTTATTTAGTGTGTCACCCTAAGGCATATGGCTGATCATGCAATAACACGGTCGGTCTCCAAGGCGGTAACAAAGCAACCCCAAGGCAGAACAAACGTAAAGCTAACTATTAAGACATGACATTCACACCTCGGAACAAACATAAGAACAGTAAACTATTAAAACAATACTCATCAGAAAAGTATGTTATGGTACAAATAAAAGCTACCACACATAGCTTAGTTCAATAGTGGTAACAACAAAAATCACCATTAGAAAACAAGTTAAAACAATGGGATAAGTAATGGTATAAGTGATATTTAATTTGTTTTTATCGCTTTGACTGGAGCTTTCCACGTCTGTGAAAATGTGTATTTGAAGCACATAACTCAAATAAAAGTAACAACTATGACAGCCCCGGTGCTCGCAAGGTTTTAGTCATTCACACAAGAAGAAAAATGTTTACTCCTCTTGGTCACGGCACAACAAACGACATGGGGTTTCATTAAATGACTATTACTATAAATTAAGTGCAAATCACAAATGAGAAAATATTAGTATACTCAAAAACGATACTCTTTAATAAATATCAAAAATATACCTCTTTGATTTATGGCAATTCACGAACTGTTCACTCCGAGCAGAACACACAATTGCAGTTCACAGTAGTGACAGAGATCTTTAAAGCTATGCCAATTTTCTCTTCTTAATAGAGTACGTTTCGCCCTTCTAAACACAGCAAATGCTTCCCCTACTCCAGACTCCTTGTTACACCCTTCTCACGTAAAAAAAAAGGTGTGAACGCCTTTTCACTCAGCTTTGTGCTGAAGATAGCCTAAAGGATTAGAAGAACACATTTAACCTTTGAAGCCACTGGCTGCATTTTTTTAACCCTAAATAACACAAACATAGCGCTAAGGAGTCTGGAGTAACGTGATAAAGTTGAATAGTTTGGGGCTGCGAAAAAAGACAGCAGTGTTCCAGTAAAGCGACAATTAGCGTAGCTCTAAGCTCTAACTTAGATCTTAGAGCTTAGAGCCATGGAGTTGTGTTGTAACCAGCACATGTGGAGGCTGATGGCACGTAACTATAAAGGGATTTCCCTTAAATCTAGACAAGAGACCATTCACGCCGAACTTGGAAACTACTTCTAACAATATCCCCACAAGCTCATGTTTACGAAGTTAAAAAAAGATCAAGTCCTAAATAAAAAAATAAATATAAACTCATACAGCCTTCCATTTAGCAGTGAATCCCACAGAACGAATCACAAAACAAAACCATTCACCCTACTGTTTGTACCTGTTCAAATCACAGTCCTCAGTTTTGCAAATTAACAACAGTGAAGGGTATAAAATGTAACCTCTTAGCTGCTGGGCCTCCCCCCCAACCCCCCCACCCCCGTGCTGAGCCCTTTTTTGGCTATTTGGGATATTTCGCGCTTAGGCCTTCTTAACTTTTTGTCCATATAAGCTATCTCTCTCAGCTTGCCCCCGCATTCACCTGCTCTCTGGGTTGGGCTAACCCACTATTACCCCATTGCACAGACTGTGCTTGCGAAGGGACAGCTGGACTGTCCTCATCACCTCCCTCATAATTTACTGGAAGAGGAGTTATTGAATAGGACTCCTCCGACTGAAAAATCACTCCCAGAGTCTGCGCCATTGTCCTATCCCTCAGATGCTGTCTCAGTATCTAATGTCTCAGTCTCTGATCCTATGTCAGAGCTGTCCTTTATAACCCGAGTGACGGCAGCAGTCATCCATCAGGATGCCATCTCTGCTATTGGCTAAACTGTTGCTCTAAAACACTAGCCTACGTAGACAGTCACAAAATCGATGGTGTGTGTGAGATACGTGCAATAGTACAGGCCACCTTACCTGCGCTTCTTCCCTCAATCAGCACGTTCTTTCAAGACACTCAAAAAACACCTTGTCACATACCATTCGTCACAGTCTTTAGCACCTCCTGCGCCCAGTCCAACAATCATTATTGGTGCTCCCACTCCCTCCTCCTCGGATTCCCTCATTACCACCCAGCAAAAGTGCCCTTCATCTCTCCATAGCCGCCCTCCACCCCGCACATACATTTCATTTGTATTATAGCGCAGGTAATGGCTGACTTTACTAATGTACTCAGCTATTTACATAAAATACAGATTTGCTCTTTGCAGTAGGCATATAAACCTTCTGCGCTTCTTTATTGCACTAAAACTGCCACTAGACAAGAATGACCCTTTTGTACCAGAAACATAATCACAATAGTAACTTGACTTTTTTATTGCTGCCTAAAAGCTACAGTTGAAATGCGTCAGTTGAAGTATGTGCATTGCTTTGAAGACGCAAGCTGCAACTGCAAGACGACTGGTGGCAAATATATATATATATATATATATACATATATATATATATATATATATATATATATATATATATATATAGATCACTTTTATATGTGGGTCTGGTTTTCCTGGGGGCCGATCGCAGCCCCCAGGGAAACCACACACGTATTGACAAAAGTGATATATATATATATATAGATATATATATATATATCTATATATATATATATATGTATCTACATAGATATATCTGTAGATAGATCTATATATATATATATATATATATATATATATATAGAGATCTATCTCTGTATATCTATCTATCTACATAGATATATCTATATATATATATATATATATATAGATCTATATATATATTTATATAGATCTATATATTTTTTTGTTGTTGTATGGTTTCCTTCGGGGCCAAAATGGCCCCCAGGGAAACCTTACAACAACTAAAAAAAATATTGCCCCCACAGGGGGTCACCCTGGCCACGTGCGACCCCCTGTCCATTTATTTTTTTATTTTTTTTAAAATAAAATTTAGCCCCGGGGGGGCACGATTGCTCACGATTGTGCCCCGCCAGGGGACACCTACCTTTAAAAAAAAAAAATATATGACCCCGGGGGTGGGGGGGGGGGGCTACCCGTTTTCTGAGGGGGCCGACCTCCCCAAGTGAAATCCCTGGTGTCTAGTGGTGTTTCCTGGCCCCCGATCGCCGCTGTGCTGCAATCGGGTGCCAGGAAACACTTTCAGGAAGCCCTCATAAGAAAGGGGAGAGTCTCCACAAAGTCGAGTCAGTAAGCTTCCGTGTCTCCCGGGGAGATAAAACATTTTTTATAAATCCTCGGGTGCGACGCACCCGAGGATTTATTAACCACCTCCCTGGTGTCGGCCACTGGTCGTGACCCGCACCAGGGAGGTAGTGCGGGCGTCGTCCAGTGGCCGACGCCTGCACCCAAGGGTTAAGCTTTGTTGGCATTGTACATTAAGCCAATGTAAGCACAAAAGTTTATATTTGAAAGTAAGATAAATTGTAAAAGTCAGATTGGAAACTTGACAAGACAACTAAACCAGCCTCACATCACACACACAGCCAAACAAAAACAAACAAGGAATATTTTAGCTGCTAAACGTGCGTCTCCTTTGGAGATGAAATGAAATCAGGTCCATATTTATACATTTTTATACAAACCTGCATTAGCGCAGGGTAGTGGAGGTGTAGGGAAAACTGAAGATTGTGCGGGAAAGAATGCCGCTAGTCAGGTGAGAGTAAAAAAAATGACTCTAATCTGACTAGAGTCATTTTGTGAATGCACAACCCCCATGGACTTGACTTCTTTTTTAGTAAAGACAGGAGTCATGCCCCCCAGCCCAATGGCCATGTGGGCGGGCCCAAGCTAGGCCCCCCAATGCACTTAAAAAAAAAAATTAAATTACTTACCTGGACTTACCTTGAATGGGTCCCCCATCCTTAGGTGTCTTCCAGGTGTGGGTGCGGGTGGGTGGGGGTGTCCCTGGGGGCAGGGAAAGGAGCCTGTGGGCTGTTTCCATGGTATCTGACCATGGTAAAAGGCCCACAAGTCCCCTAAAGCCTGCCCTGACCCAGGTGTTAAATAATGGTGCTAAGGAGGCTTAGCACCATTATTTAAGGACATCTGCCTCCCTTCTGGGATTTTTGCACAGGAGGATAAATAAGGCGATGGGGCCTTTGAGTCATTTTTTGCCCGGGAACGCCTACCTTACATCTCATTAACGCAAGGTCGTTTTCTGCAGACCAAAAATGACCTTAACTCTAATATTTTGGTGCTACACATGTCGAGCTTCAAAAGATAAATATGGAGTTAAGTTTGTCCCGGATTTGTGTAAAACAAATGACTTAAATCCAGCACAAACAGAGTATAAATATGCCCTTCAGTTCTTAAGCAACAATAATAAAATGTTGAAGCCATCACTCCCTTAACCCCTCGTAGCTCTTTTGAAAGGCTTATTAGTTCAACTTTATAACAGTTGTAACACATAGCAACAAGAACATTTATTTCATGATCCCAATTTGAATAAGTGACCAAGATAACAACATAATTTACAGACCTGTTTGCTAAAGTAGCATTGCAGGGCCGATAAGCTAAAAGCAAATGCTCTGCAAACTAAAAGGGAAGCTTTGCCAAGCATGAGCAGGAAACCAAGAAAAAAAAGTCCCCTGAAGAACAAACAAAATGACAAAGTGTAATTATTGAGTAGTCGGTACCTGCTCCCAAAGAGAAAAAGGTGGTATAAACAAACATAACTGACCACTAGCATACAAGGATATTTAAATGACACTGACACTAACAAATGAAATAGCTTTAAGCCACTGTTAAAGTATACTTAAATGTATACAGGAGGTCATATGCTTACACTTGACCTAAAAAGGGCACTTTTTAGACCAAGAGCTAGCTTTGTGCCAAATTTGATGTAATTCCATCCACCGGTTCGGACTATAGTCAATTTCAAAATCCCTAAAGAAATTAGCACAGGGAAAACATGTTTTGGAACCCCCCACTTGATAGATCACCCCAAAACTTTCTGGACAGCTGCTGAAGTGAGTGCTGATTTTCTTTGGGAAAGTTCATGAAGATTCATCAAAGGCACAAAAGATATAGGCAAGTCAAAAAACGCTTTTTCTTAGGAAACTACGGTCCTAACTATAACTACCTAGTGGAGACTGACACAAGGTGTTATATATATATATATATATATATATATATATATATATATATATAAAAAGACATATAACCTAGTGACAGTTGCCACTCAGTAGTTTTTGCTAGGACCATGTTTCAATAGGAAATGGGTTTTTTGACTTGCCTAAATGTTCACAAAATATTTCAAAAATAGTGCCCTGTGATTCTCGCTTTGCTTGGAAAGTTTTAGGGGTGATCTGTCAAGCAGGGGTTGAGCAAAAGCATAGGACCTTTAGTCAGGACTATAGCCATAACCACTAGACGGTATTACACTAAGGCCCATATTTATATTCCCTTTGCACTGGATTAGCGTCTTTTTTTAACGCAAATTCAGCACAAAGCTAACACCATAATTATACTTTGACGCTAGACCCGTCTAACGTCGAAATAACCCAGTGTGAGTCATTTTCTGAATGTGTGAAATGGCCTTGCGTCAATGAGATGCAAGATAGGCGTTCCCGTTTAAAAAATGACTTAAACACCCGTGCGCCATATTTATCCAACCTTGCAAAAATGGCGCACGGTTGGTAGGCGGAGCAGGAAAAAGATGCAAATCCCGATTTGTGGCAAAATGTAATGCCTGGGACAGGGCAGGCGTTAAAATGGGACAAACATACCACTACTTAGGGAAAACTCACACAAGCAACATTAGAGCTCAAACAGGAAGACATGGAGGTGCTATTCATCCAGCATGCACGAAGACGCAGAGCACAGGAGCAACAGCAGCAGCTACAATCACATCAACAGGGACCCCAAAGGCAACACAGAAAGCAGGAGAGGATATTCAGGACCAGGACAACCCTTCAGGGCCTCAGGGAACATGACATATTACAGAGGTACAAAATAAACTGGCAAGCCACACAGCAGCTGCTGCCCCACATTGAGCCACAGTTGGCACCCAGCTTGCAGACACCCCACATCATTCCACCAGGGACCAAGCTGCTAGCTGTCCTGCACATGTTGGCAAGTGGCTCTTTTCAAACCACTGGTGCCCTGGTTGCTGGGATCTCACAGCCCTCAGACTCTGACCTCCTTCCCAAGGTACTTGAAGCCATCATCTCCCTCATACCCTGCCACATCAGCTTCCCCAACACGCAGCAGAAGCAGCAGGGAGACCAAATGGGTTATATCAAATCAATGGCTTCCCGCACGTGCTTGCTGCCATTGACTGCACACATGTACAGATTGTGCCCCCTGCCGCAACGGAGCATCTATACCTCATCAGGAAGCACACACACTCCATCAATGTGCAGGCCATTGTGGCTCACCGTGAATTGATCACCAACTTCGTGGCAAAGTATCCTGGGAGTGTACATGATTCATTCATCTTACGCCACAGCACCATCAATCTGCACTTCCAGGATGGAAGATATGGCAATGGCCTACTTGTTGGTAAGTACAGAAACCTAGGAATTTACACACAGCACAGCAACCCTGTAGGACACACAACACATACACCACTACATTGACACATGGCCAAGAAGACACTAAGGTTGTGACAATGGTAGTCATGTTTGATATCCTGACCCAATGGGATACACACCTATGGACAAATGACAGATGCAAATAACTATAGATACCACTTCCAGAGCCACACGGGACCAATTTAAAACCACACAGTGACAATGACATGGACTTAACTGGCAGTACAACTTGGAAGATGAACCTTTCAATATCACATCAATAACACTCAATCACACACCCTTCCAACCAATACGTCCTGTGTAAGGGGTGTGTAATGTGTTTTGCTGCAGGTCAAATACCATGAGACACATAGCATGATGATGCTGACTCTAATGAAGGTGACATGGAATCATTGAGGCAGTACAAACATCTCACATCACTCTTGGGGTGACATTGCCCGCTAGCAATAAGGAAGTGGACTGTGCTATGAAAACATGTGGATGTGACACTAATGCAAAGTGCACACTGCTACACATACGGATTGAGACAATTCCCCATAGACATAACAGATGTACAGGCACATGGACCTTCTGACACCAAAACCTTCACCCCAACAACCAAGTTAGACAGCTTACCTGGAGCAAGTTTAGTAGTGTAGATACATGTTTGCACATTAGCCAACTCCGTGATGGCACAAAAATAGGTTTGCATAGAATTTGTCACACATGGGATAATTGTTAATTGCCAATTGTGAACACTTCAGTCCTGCCATATTATGGAGATGTGTTGTACATTGTCACCTAGCCAAATCATAGGGCCTCACTGTTGCATTTCACATGCAATTACATATGGCGAATTGGATGGGATTGTTCAGCCCATATAGTGCAACCGTCTTACCACCACAGTGGAACTGATTGTGTGTGTGGAAATATTATGTCACCTCCAGTGAAGGCACACGGAGACTTCTTTCACATTACATAATGCATGGGAGATACACACTGAACAGCAAGTTTCGAAATATACCACTGAGTATATCAGGTCAATCAGCCAAACACCAGTTTTGGTAGTTAAACAACCCAGTGCAGAAAGAACATCACAAAAGCCTAGGATCCCACACAATACCACGAACACTGAAGAGTCACAGATGACACAAGATAACAACTGCCATGCAAAGCGATAATCAAGGTGCAACCAACAACCAAATATTTACCCTCATTTTCTCTTTCAGCTGATCAGGGTTACGGCATCCAGCCATGGATCATGACCCCATTTGCCAACCCAAGCACAGCAAAAGAGTGTGCCTATAATGAGGCACATCGGAGGACACGCACCATAGTTGAGAGGACTTTTGGCATCCTGAAGTCCAGAATCAGGTGCCTGGACATCACCGAAGGCAGCCTCCTATATTCACTTGAAATGGTCTGCAAGATCATTTTGACCTGTGCCATCCTGCAAAACCTTTTTTGTAAGGAGGAACATTCCCCTCTATGAACCAAAACCACAAATGCCTGAAGAGGAGGAAGAGAAGGATGCTGTCCGTGAAAATGAGGGGCTACATCCAAACACAGCTGCAGGATTGCGTCGCAGACAACACATCGTACTAAATGTCTTCGAACTATAGTCACCATCACCACTTTATTATCATATGTCATTAAACACCTAACTTCATCACTCAATCATTCTCTGGGTATTTTTTGTTATGCATCACATGATCCCTGAGTTTAACCTCATGGAGCGTTGCAGAAATACAGATTAGGATACTGAAAAAGTCACATCACATTTGATGGATATGAATGTACAGCCAACATCACACACTGTGTAAATGACATATATCCTGTCTATTTCACATGTGAAGGGCAATATCAGAGGACCACAGCTATGAGACACATCCATGTTGCCAACATGGTCCATTGCAGCAAATGACACACAACTAAGACACCATCAATCATAAGATAAAAAAGTGTCCCATACATGAGGCAGTGGATGTGCTATTGCATTGGTAACAGGAATGTATGACCAGACCCTTGACAGGAGTAAGTGTGACATCAGCTATCTCTGCAAGGAGCATGTGTGACAAGAAGTGAATCTAAGCTGAAAATGGATAGCACGAGTATGACAAGCATTGCTCACAAGACATGCCCTGCGCAGTCCATCCCAGGTAATAAGTCCTGGCACTGCCATGTTTTAAGTCTCTCCCCACCATTCTCTAGGGGGCCCTGTAAAGGGACTATCTGTACCCTGAGAATCTTCATCTACACACACCCAGACTCCCATTATGACTTGTGTGTGCTTCCCACTTCAGTATGGCATGCCATAGTCATAGTTCATCAGTCTGCATGGACTTCAGGTCAAATAATGCACTGTCTGGTAGTCAGTAAGACCTGTAATCAGCTGTCCATTCCTTCCGAAGTGAAAGGTCCACTTGGCTCTTTGAACTTTATTCTCAACTCCACGACTTGTGAGAGACTGAAGCTGCACACACCTGTGAGCACTACCATGCATACCAGCCACTTGGCTCTGCCCTGCCTTTGCTGCTGCCTGGAACTGCTTAGAAGCTGGCATTTTGAGAATGTCCTTGTTGTGCATTGGCGTACAAATCACTTGCGTACCAGAGCACTTGGGGGATTGTGTAACGTTGCAGACCACAGCAAGAACTGTTTTTAGTTCCCACAGTGTTGTTCCAGCTTTTCCCAGACAGAGTACGTTCACTGTGTATTTGCCTTGTTCATGTCTGTTCCTGACAGAGCCTACATCCTGTTAGCCTGACTGGTTCCTGTCTTTGCGTAAACCATAGAGGTTCCCTGTGGCTACATTTATCTCATAGTTGCTTTCCATGCCCTCTCTTTCCTCCGGGGGTATTGTGTCTGGTAGGTCTACAATGAATCCTCAGATAGATAGTATAGTTTAATCATCTTCCTCATTGTAATCAGTTCTGGGACATATATTCAAATTGCTTAACCCAGCCCCCATCCCTTGTCTGTTTTTGCATGTATTCATTATTGCCAAAAAGGGACAGTGTGTCCTTCATAGGCACCGTCCGCTGGGACATGTGAGGAGATGGCGGCATCCTCCGGTGTACCGACCGTTGGTGGACCTGTCGACAATGGAGTAGCAACATTTGATTATCACCTACAGGCTTGACCGTGCCACAATCCAGGAACAGTGTACCCAGTTGGAGCCAGACCTGATGTCAGCAATCCGCCATCTCACAGGAATCGCCCCTCAAGTGCAGGTGCTGTCAGTGCTCCATTTCCTTGCAAGTGGCTCATTTCAAACAACTGTGGCCATGGCATCAGGGATGTCCCAGCCTATGTTTTCCAACGTATTGTCCAGAGTGTTGTCTGCCCTTCTGAAACACATGCGGAGCTACATCGTTTTCCCACAGGTGGAGGATTTGCCTACAGTGAAAGGTGACTTCTATGCCCTGGGACATATCCCCAACATCATAGGTGCCATTGATGGGACACATGTGGCTTTGGTCCCCCCCCCACAGGAGTGAACAGGTGTACAGACAATCAATCAATCAATCAATCAATCACAATATTTATAGAGCGCACTACGTACCCGTTAGGGTTTCAAGGCGCTGTGGGGGGGGGGCTGCTGCTACTGGTCAAAGAGACAGGTCTTGAGGAGTCTCCTGAAGGTGAGGAGGTCCTGGGTCTGTCGCAGGGGGGTCGGGAGGGCATTCCAAGTCTTGGCGGCGAGATAGGAGAAGGATCTGCTGCTGGAGGTCTTGCGTTGGAAGAGGGGGACGATGGCGAGGGCGAGGTTGGCGGAGCGGAGTTGGCGGGAGGGGACGTAGAAGTTGAGTCTGTTGTTCAGGTAGACTGGTCCGGCGTTGTGGAGTGCCTTGTGAGTGTCGGTGAGGAGCTTGAAGGTGATCCTCTTGTCCACGGGGAGCCAGTGGAGGTCTTTCAGGTGTGGCATCGGCGGGGTACGTCGAGGACCAGTCGGGCGGAGGCGTTTTGGATGCGTTGGAGACATCGGATGTCTTTTGCTGGGATGCCTGTGTAGAGTGCGTTGCCGTAGTCTAGTCTACTGCTGACGAGGGCCTGGGTCACAGTTTTCCTGGTTTCCGTCGGGATCCATTTGAAGATTCTACGGAGCATGCGGAGGGTGTTGTAGCAGGAGGAGGAAACTACGTTGACCTGCTTGGACATGGTGAGGGCGGAGTCGAGGACGAAGCCCAGGTTGCGTGCGTGGTTGGTTGGTGTTGGAAGGGGTCCCAGGGCGGTGGGCCACCAGGAGTCGTCCCAGGCGGAGGGGGTGCGTCCGAGGATGAGGACCTCCGTCTTGTCAGAGTTCAACTTCAGGCGGCTGTTTCTCATCCACTCAGCGATGGACTTCATTCCCTCGTGGAGGTTGGCTTTGGCGGTGTGAGGGTCTTTGGTGAGGGAGAGGATGAGCTGGGTGTCGTCGGCGTAGGTGAGGATGTTGAGGTTGTGCTGACGGGCCAGTTGTGCGAGGGGGGCCATGTAGACGTTGAACAGCGTCAGGCTTAGGGAGGAGCCTTGGGGTACGCCGCAGATGATGTTGGTGGCTTCGGAGCGGAAGGGAGGGAGTCGGACTCTGGGTTCTGCCGGAGAGGAAAGAGGAGATCCAGTTGAGGGCTTTTTCTTATATTCCGGCTTCGTGGAGGCATGTTAGTAGGGTGTGGTGGCAAACCGTGTCGAAGGCTGCGGAAAGGTCCAGGAGGATGAGGGCTGATGTTTCGCCGTTGTTCATTTGCTGTCTGATGTCGTCTGTAGCGGTGAGGAGAGCAGTCTCGGTGCTGTGGTTGCATCTGAAACCGGACTGGGAAGGGTCCAGGATGGAGTTGTCCTCGAGGTGGTGGGTGAGCTGAGCGTTGACGATCTTCTTGATGACCTTTGCCGGGAAGGGGAGGAGGGAGATCGGGCGGAAGTTTTTGAGGTCGTTGGGGTCTGCCTTTGGTTTCTTGAGGAGAGCGTGGATTTCGGCATGCTTCCAGTTTTCCGGGAAGGTTGCGGTTTCGAAGGATAAGTTGATGATCTTTCGAAGTTGGGGGGCGTTGGTAGAGTCGGCTTTGTTGTAGACGTGGTGGGGGCATGGGTCTGAAGGGGATCCTGAGTGGATGGAGTTCATGATTTTGCAAGTTTCCGTGTCGTCTACGTGGGTCCAGGCGGTCAGGCGGTTGGTGTAGGTGGAGCTGTCGGAGGTGGGGTCTGGCGGAGGCATGGTGTTGAGGCTGTCGTGGATGTTGGTGATCTTCTGATAGAAGAAGGTGGACAGGGCATCGCAGAGTTCTTGGGAGGGTTGTATGTCGTTGGCATTGGCGCTGGGGTTGGATAGCTCTTTCACGATGCAGAAGAGTTCTTTGCTGTTGTGTGCGTTGTTGTTCAGGCGTTCTGTGAAGTGGGAACGTTTGGCGAGACGGATTAGCTGGTGGTGGTTGCGGGTGGCTTCCTTTTGGGCTGCCAGGCTGTCTGTTGTGTGTTCGAGGAGCCATTTCTTCTTTAGTTTCTGGCAGGTGCGTTTGGAGGTGATGAGTTTGTCCGTGAACCAGGCGGCTTTTTTCTTTCCTTGGTTGTCGGTGGGCCTTTTGAGAGGTGCGAGGGTGTTGGCGCAGTTGTTGATCTACTGTCGTAGGTTGAGGGCGGCGGTGTCTGGGTCGGTGGGCGGGTTCTGGGCGAGGGTGCTGGTCAGTTGGTCTTCGGTGACTTTGCTCCAGCGGCGGTGAGGTGGTAGTTGGGTGCGTTGATGTTCGATGTGCTTCTTGAATGTGAAGTGGACGCAGTGGTGGTCGGTCCAGTGGAGTTCGGTGGTGTGGCTGAAGGTGACGTGGTTGCTTGCGGAGAAGATCGGATCAAGCGTGTGGCCGGCGATGTGGGTGGGTGTGTTGACCAGTTGTCTGAGGCCGAGGTTGGAGAGGTTGTCGATCAAGGATGTGGTGTTGGCGTTGTTGTTGTTCTCCAAGTGGAAATTGAGGTCTCCCAGGAGGATGTAGTCCGTAGAGGCGAGGGCGTGAGTGCTTGTGAGGTTGGCGATGGAGTCGCTGAATGGAGCTCGTGGTAATGGGGGTCGGTAGATGAGCGTTCCCCTGAGGGTGGTGTTGGGGTCAGTGTGGATCCGGAAGTGCAGGTGTTCGGCGGTCTTGAGTGTGTCGTCCGTGTGGGTGTGGATTTTGAGGGTGGATTTGTGGGTGATGGCTATTCCTCCTCCGATTCCATTGGGGCGATCTCTTCTGGTGATCTTGTAGCCGTCCGGGATGGCTATGGCGATGTCAGGTGCTGAGGAGACGTTCCACCATGTTTCGATCAGTAAGGCTACGTCTGGGGCGGTGGTGTCGAGCAGGTCCCAGAGCTCGATGGCGTGCTTTCGTGCGGAGCGCGTGTTGAGGAGTATGCAGTGGAGGTGGATTATGCTGGTTGCTGCAGGTTTCCTTGTTCTGTTGCAGGTGAAGTTGCAGGCGCGGCAGGAGAAGGGTCCTTTGGTGTTCTTCGGTGTGGCCTGGAAGCATGTAGTGGAGGAGCCGGGGTTGAGGGCGATGAGCCAAGTAGTGGCATCTGGTGGTGCGGGGGGCCTGCGGACCAGAGGAGGTGGCGCTGGGCGCAGTCCAGGCGCGGACGGGCGCAGACGGGCTTGCCCCTGGCGCGCCTCCGGCGCGCCAGCCGCGCGGACGCACATCGCCAGCCATTAAGAAGGGAGGGGGGAGGGAGGAGCAGCTAGGAGACGGGAGGGAGCGGCAAATGGGGTCGCGAGGGGGGCGGGCCACAGGGAGGCAGCAGCAGGAGAAAGTGGCGGGGGGAGCGCACAAGGGGCTAAAAAAAGCGGTTACAACAGTAGGAGAGGCACACATGGAGAAAATGGAGCAAAAGGCACAAAAAAGTGAGGCACAGAAAAAAGTCACAAATACAGTGAAAACGGCAAATGGGGCAGAAAAGGCAGAATAAGCAAGGCGCAGAATACAGTCACAATACAGTGAGAGCGGCAAATGGGGCAGAAAAGGCAGAATAAGCAAGGCGCAGAATACAGTCACAATACAGTGAGAGCGGCACATGGGGCAGAAAAGGCAGACTAAGCAAGGCACAGAATACTGTCACAAATACAGTGGCAAAATACAGTCACAAATACGGGCAGAAATGGCAGAATAAGCAAGGCGCAGAATACAGTCACAAATCCAGTAAAAAAAAACGGCACAAAGCACACGAGTGCAGCGAAGCTTACCAGAAGCCCACTAGACGGGCCTCGAACACGCTAACAGCAGCGTGCGCGGGGTTCGGGACACGGGCACAACAGGTTGGTGCTGCGGACGTGGGGGTGCGAGCTCTTGACCGAAATCAGGTCAGAGGTCGCTCACCCTCGACGCGCAGCGCCAGCCATTAAGAAGAGACGGGGGAGGGAGGAGCAGCTGGGAGCTCTTGACCGAAATCAGACACCGGAAGAGTTATCGTTCCATGAATGTACAGATGGTCTGTTTGGCCGACCAGTACATCTCCCATGTGAATGCCATGTTCCTTGGCTCAGTGCATGACGCCTACATCCTGCGGAATAGCAGCATCCCTTATGAGATGGGTCAACTCCAGAGGCACCGTGTGTGGCTATTAGGTGAGCACCTGGAAGCAAGTAATTGGGAATGGTTGTCTGGGTCTGGGGTTATCCCTACAGGTTAGTGTGTGTCTAACAGTTGTCCCTCGCCATTTGCAGGTGACTCTGGTTACCCCAACCTGTCATGGCTACTGACCCCAGTGAGGAATCCCAGTACAAGGGCAGAGGAACGCTACAATGAGGCCCATGGGCGAACTAGGAGGGTGATCGAGCGGACCTTCGGGCTCCTGAAGGCCAGGTTCAGATGCCTCCATATGACAGGTGGATCCCTTTTCTACTCACCAAAGAAGGTGTGCCAGATCATCGTGGCCTGCTGTATGCTTCACAACTTGGCTTTGCGACGACAGGTGCCTTTTCTGCAGGAGGATGGTCCACATGGCGGTGTTGTGGCAGTTGTGGAGCCTGTGGACAGTGAAGAGGAGGAAGCAGAGGAAGAAGACATGCACAACAGGGACTCTGCAAGATTTCCAGTGAGACACAGGTAAGAATAGAAACCTGCCTACTACATGTACTTTAACACTACTACCTCTCTACTGTCTGTCATTTTCACCCAGTGTATGGTCATTGAGTTGTCACTTTTCCTTACGATTTCACAGATGTGGGTCCCACTGTATGACATCTGCTTAGATTCCTCATGGACTAGAACTGTGTGACATAGGTATGTTGACATTACTATTTAAAAAGCATTTTGTCACTGTAATTGGTAATACACTATTTCGAAATCACAGACAGACTCCAGATCATTTTGTGCTTTAGGTGTGTTTATTTAAGTGCTCAATATTGGAGGGGGTAGTGAAATGGTGAGGGGCTATGGCGGAGGAATGTCCATGGCAGAGTCCAGTCTATTAGTCTCACAGGTGCATTGCCCATATGGGCATAGGAAGTGGAGCTGGGGCAGTTTAAGTATGGACAGGGTGACAAAGAGGGACAGTAGGATGACAATCAGGGTGGTCTCATTTCTTAGCGGGGTCTTGGCACTTTGCTCTGTCTTTGTCCTGGATCTCAGGTTCCGTTTGCGGGCTGGTTCTCCCTCTGCAGAGGGTGGGGTGCTGGTGTGGTGGTCCTGTGGCAGGGCGTCCTGTCCACTAGCGCCGGCAGAGGTGGTGGGCAGTTCATCATCCATGCTAGTTTCAGGGGCCCCTTGTAGTGCCACAGTGTCCCTCCTGGAGTTCACAAGTTCCTTCAGCACCCCTACGATGGTGCCCAGGGTGGAGTTGATGGTTCTGAGTTCCTCCCTGAAGCCCATATACTGTTCCTCCTGCAGGCGCTGGGTCTCCTGAAACGTGGCCAGTACCATTGCCATTGTCTCCTGGGAGTGGTGGTAGGCTCCCATGATGGAGGAGAGGGCCTCGTGGAGAGTGGGTTCCTTTGGCCTTTCTGCCCCCTGTCGCACAGCAGCCCTCCCAGTTCCCCTGTGTTCCTGGGCCTCTGTCCCCTGGACCGTGTGCCCACTACCACTGCCCCCAGGTCCCTGTTGTTGTTGGGGTGGTGGGTTATCCCGGGTTCCCTGTAGTGATGGACACACTGCTAATTGACGTGTCCTGGAGACGGAGGTATGGGCCTGCTGGGTGGGTGCTGTGCTGGTGTTTCCAGAGGGTGGAAGGTCTGTGGTGGCCTGTGCCTGTGTGAGGGGAACCGACTGTCCCGAGGTCCCCGATGGGCCGGGCTGGTCATCTAGATCCAGTTGGACAGAGGTGCTGTCATCGCTGTGGGCCTCTTTTGTTGGCGGTGTGGACATGTGTGGACCCTCCTGTCAGGTGACGTTGGGTAGGGGTCCTTTAGGGGTATACAAGGATGTTTATTAAATCTGTGTGTGTAATGGTGTGCAATGGGTGGGTGACCGTGTACCCCAGTGCTAGCATTCCTGTGTGGGACCTTGTGTGATGATGGTTTAAGGGGGTGTATGGGTATGTGCAGCGGGCATGCTTTGGTGATGGGTGTCCTTGCTTTGTTGTTGCATGCAGGGCTTGGTGTTGGGATGGGTGGTTTGTGATGTTGGGACATATGTGAGGAGTTGGGGATCTGGGGGTGAGGGTGGGGGTATGTGATAGCATACAAGTAGGGTGGGGGATGTAATAGTAAAGCTTTGACTTACCAGAGTCCATTCCTCCACCTACTCCTGCGAGGCCCTCAGGATGCAGAATCCCCAAGACCTGCTCCTCCCATGTTGTTAGTTTTGGGTGAGGAGGTGGGGGTCTGCCGCCAGTCCGCTGAACTGCCAGGTGGTGTCTTGAGACCACGGACCGCACCTTCCTACGTAGGTCGTTCCACCTCTTCCTGATGTCCTCTCGATTTCTTGGGTGCTGTCCCACTGCGTTGACCCTGTCCACTATTCTTCGCCATAGCTCCATCTTCCTTGTGAGTTTGGGGTGAAAAAGTGTGGTGATATGTAGTGGTGTGTTGTGTGAGGTGCTTGGAAGTTGTGTGGGTGATGGTGGTGTGTGCCTGTGGATGCTAGTTTGTTGATGGTGGTGTCTCTCTCTGGCCTTCTCTCGGTGATTCTGGTTGTGGGGGTTTGTGGGTGATGTGGGTGTGTGTTTTATATTGTAATGGGTGTGTGGCAGTGGTGTGTGTATGTGTATCAGGTGTGTGCATTTTGAATTGTCCAATGTGGCTCTGTCTTGTAGATGTGTGTATTTTGAGCGTGGCGGTGTGTACCTCCAATGGAATACTGCAGTTGAAAGACCGCCGCGTGGATTCGTGTGTCGTGATAGTGTGTGCGTATTTCTGTTGGCGTGACGGTGGAGGTTTTGTTTTCACCAGTTTATCACTTACTTTTGGTGTGGTGGACTTGTGTGGGTGTCTGAATTTTGGCGGATTCCGAAATGTGTGGTCATAATAGCTGTGGTGGAATTCCGTGGCGGTGTGTTGCCGGTCTTCTGCACGGCGGTAAGCGGCTTTTACCGCCAATGTTGTAATGACCACCTCTGTGTCACAAACACTGTACCTACCTAGCATATTCAAATGCCTGACTCATAGGTAGTATACACACAAGTGACCATGAAGTGGTATCCAATATTTCATTAAATGTGATGAGTTACATTTCTGACATTGCCATTATCAACCGCCCGCTATCTATCCTGTGTATAGTTTGTCATGGGAAATGTTTTGTCCCCAAAGTCAAGGAAGTACACACAGCATAAGACGCAACAGATATAACAAACACATATCATGACTGATGTACCTCAATGAATGGCATCTCATAGTTATACACAATCACAACACATTCATACCTGCACATTATGCAAAACACTTATTGTGAGGTTCATACAGAGGCACAACATCAATTGAATTAGCCAATTCACAGACATAAACACACAGGCCATGAGTCTCTTTGTTTAGTTGCGTAGCCTTGATATCCTCTATTGATGCGACACCTGCTCAAACTTGGAAATACCACCTTTATTCCAAAAGTTTGTATTGCTGTTGCATCAGTTAAGAGAGCTAATCCAGCACAACAACATGAGTATTATGGTCCACAGTAGTGTGGTCTGCCACATGTGCCCAAACACTAGAACACACACAGCAGGTCATAAAATCCTATCTTTTGGGGTCATTCTGACCCTGGCGGACCGCCAGGGCCAACGGCCACGGAAGCACCGCCAACAGGCTGGCGGTGCTTCCTGGCCAATTCTGACCGCGGCTGTAAAGCTGCGGTCAGAAAAGGGAAACCGGCGGTTTCCCGCCGGAATTCCCCTGGCCATAGGAATCCTCCATGGGGATTCCGACCCCCTTACCGCCAGCCTGTTCCTGCCGGTTTACACTGCCAGGAAGAGGCTGGCGGGAAAGGGTGTCGTGGGGCCCCTGGGGGCCCCTGCACTGCCCATGCCAATGGCATGGGCAGTGCAGGGGCCCCCTAACAGGGCCCCAGCAAGATTTTCAGTGTCTGCTTGGCAGACACTGAAAATCGCGACGGGTGCCACTGCACCCGTCGCACCCCAGCAACTCCGCCGGCTCCATTCGGAGCCGGCTTCATCGTTGCTGGGTCTTTCCCGCTGGGCCGGCGGGCGGCCTTTTTGCGGTCGCCCGCCGGCCCAGCGGGAAAGTCAGAATAACCGCCGGGGTCATTTGACCGTGGTGCGGTCTTCTGGCGGTCTCCGCCTGGCGGGGTTGGAATGACCCCCTTTGTATAGTTATAGGCTTCATGTCTGTTAAAAAAAAGAAAAATGACACAAACACAGTTATAGACAGATTTTTTGATGCAAAAGTGCCATAAAGATGCATATGTGTCAAAATATGAGGCATATGCATTAAAAAATGACGCACACACCCATAATACATCGATTGGTCCCTAGCGTTAATTCTAACACTGCACCCCATGAAATTGGTTATCCATTAAAAATGTATTGATCCTTGAATGCAGGGGAATTTTTATGCATATGCGTCCAAAAATATTGATGCAAAGCTCGTAAGTGTCATAAAATGTCACGCAATATCATAAAAACACACCTCATTTGAGACAGGAAGTGATATAATAGGATATCCTCTTTACAGAAATGGTACAGTGGTGTACTTTCACTTTGCAGTCTGTGATTCTTGTAGACTGTGTGGCTGTGTATAGAGTTGTGTCTGTGAATATTGTTCTTTGGTCTCCTGTGTGCTAATGCCATTGTCATTTGTTGTTTTTGTAAGTGTCTGTGTAAATCAGTGTAAGTGTGTTTTAGTCATTTTTTGAGATTAGATTTGTCTTTTTACTGTTGTGAGTGTGTTAGTGGGTATTGTTAGATGGGATATTGTTGGGCTGTTTGTGGGTTCTTTAAGTTTCCTTTCCATACCTCCTTTCACTGTTTTTACCTCTTTACCCTTCCCTATCCTTATTATTGTTCAGATGTTGGGAAGGCCACGTCTGGGGAGAATGGGTGAGGAGGAGCTGGGGCCCTTTGTGTCACTGGTGTGCCAGTTCCTCCCCCGATGTTGGAGGCTGGCGGCAGTGTGATACAGGGGTATCAAACGGAGACTAGGAGGCTCAGGTAGGCAAAGGTGCTGTTTCACCTAAGAAGACTGTTCAACAGCCAGCACAATGACCACCAATTAAAACATTGCTGGGCTGACCTGGTGGCCCGAGAGCAGGACCTGTTGGACCACCTGGGTGTGGTGATTGGTGGCCCTGTTGATGAGTACAAATTAGACTAATGTGTACAGTAAAATGCTCTGTAGTGACAGTAGCAGATTTTGTGACATGCTGCATGCAATGTTTGTGGACATGTGGAATGCAAGTTGAACAAACAGCGGCCCTGATTTATAAATTGTTTGCTATGCATTGCCGTCATTTGTTGATGCAAAAGCTGCACAAACTTACAAAAGACAACTTTATCTTGTAAATTATTGCAGCTGTGATGTCAATAGATGATGGTAATGCGACACAAACAAAAGTATTATTCAGGGCCTGTAAGTGTACCAGGAATAGGATGTTTTTCACATGCTAATACAAGGAACCAATGTAGTCCTCAATTTCTTTAAACCATGTCTGAACAGTATTCATGGCCATACCTACAAAGATCTTCCTAACCTCTGTTTATATCTTAGGCTGAGATTTCGACTTTGTTTGTGCAGCATTTAAATTAATTCTGGATGCCAAAGTAATGCACACTTGATAATATCAAAATACTTTGTGCTACTTTACATAGCTATTGCGTAAACAAATGAAGCAAATGCCACACATAAAAAAAAAAAAACATCTGGCCCTAAGTTAATTGTTTCTGTGTTTTTAGGTCTGGACAGATAATCTTTCACATGGCCAAACCTAATTGTGCCCGGATTCTACCAGATTGCAGTAGCACAAACAGGTTCATCTTGTGGCTTTTTGGAGTAGGCGTAGAAATCCTATCATTGAGTAGCATGGCCCAACAACATTTTTGCCTTGGGCACAATTGCTGGTACAGAGCTGGTGCCTTTGCCATCTGAGTCACTTTATAGCCAAACAATTTTCTAAAGTTAATGGGTCATGATGGGATCCCTGAACTTTGTGAATGCATGGTCACAAATTATTTATTTGCATGATGTTGTTCAAGGGACCACTGACTGCTTTCATCATGCATTTAAAGTGAAAAAATAATTTACTAGTTTACGTTTGGTACATCACTGCTGATATAGTGCAGCATATGTAGAACTGTTAACTTCTCAGTATGAAGGCTATCACAGACATGGTGGTATGCTAAGATCAGCATGCCAGCGTTCCTGTGAGTGCCGCCATTCCCAAGGTGCTTACAAATAGAGACCTACCTCATCAAGATTGCAGAAGTAAGACATTTGCTAAACCATGTTTTAATTAGCGGACAGCGTCAGTTTGGTTGTGTTACCACAGATCACCCAACCTGGCAATTCTAAGATAATGAATGTGGCAAACTGTGATCTACAATACCTGATAGAGGTACCAGGGCCCACAGGAACACATTTCAGGTGCAATGACTACTCCTGTGCCCATGTATTCTGTCACGGATGATCAAATTAGACACTGTCAGCATATATGTTTTTGTTTTTTTGATTTAGATAAATGGCCAATCCATCTTTAGCGTAACATTGTCATCAAGTAACACACAGGATCCCTGCCATCATGTTGTCATAGGGGGCATATACGGCTCTGGGTACACTGCCAATGTGGCATATGCAACCTACATAAAACACAGCCACACATATAATGGACAATTGAAAGAACAATAATTCCTGAACAAAGCTCAAACCACATAAGCATCACACAGTAACTCATTGTCCCTTGATGCACAAACCACAATACCTGAGTCACTGGTATTGCGGTGCACCAGGAATGTGGCTTTGCATGACTCTCATAATAACAAATTATGAAATGGAGTACCTTCTAGAAATAATTAAGCACAAAATTGAGTATTCATGTTTGGCACCACATGATTGTTAGGGCCAGTGCATGTGTGCATATGGGTGTCTATCATTCACTGGAGTGACAGTGTCAATGCATGTTTGCATGACTATGTCTATTGGTGTGTCTACATGTCTGAAGTGCTGCTCTATCATTTAAAATGTCAAACACAATAATTTTTTGATCCACGTTTTGTACAGTGAGTAGACATTGAGCACATTTCACCATTCCATGTTTTACAGGTGGACCTGCCCCATATACAATTGGTGAAGTGGCTTGATATGCAGACCCAGACGTATCCAGTAAGTGTTAATATGTTTGTCCTGTGTTGTGTTTGCAGCTGTTGTGTGATTGACTCCTGTGTGTTGGACTCATTGCAAGGTATGATGCTGGCATATGATCTGATATGTGACTTGACTGGAGGTTGACATTTTTTTCCATGTTCGAGTTGGACATTCTGTGCTGGAGAGTCATATATTGGGAGTTGAGTGCTGCTCTATAGGCATGGGCAGATGAACAGGGTGATTTGTTGCTACATGTATGCCAATGATCAATTTGGAGGTGGCCAGTTTCATGATTTAGTCAGCAAGTCATACCCTGATTCATACAGACCAGTGATGCCAAAGTCTTACCCACAGACTTGAGCATCCCTGTTAAGTAATGAACATGTAGGACTGTATGTTTGACTTTCTGGCAGCATCTAGCTCCACATGTTGTGCTCCGTTTATGTGGCACTTGAGTGAAAAAACATAGGCGTGCATGCAGGTCAAGGCCAGATGGGTGCTTGCATCAATGTGCTTGTTTTTGGAAAGGTATCAGTGAGATCTAATGATGTTGACAATTGTCCGCAATTAGAAAAATAAATGTGGATGTGATTGTCCAATGTTTGAGTCAATCCTAGTAGGCAGCCCTCCTTTCCTGCGGTGGACTGACTAAACCCATGGACAGCTGTCCAAAGCTTCCTGGCTGTCCTTGATGTTTGAAATTATGTGTTGTAAGTCCACCCCCGAGGCACAGGTTAGGAAATATGTGTACCTAGGTGTGAGGACCCCAGTGTAGAAGACAGACATGTAATTAAAATATTCCTGTGTTCCAACCTGCGATGCCCCCTCATGATTACCAACTGCATACCGTCCAGCCAGTTCCATTTACAAATCACAGGTCTTGTGGGCCTTGATTGTCATCCAGAACATAGTCATTAGTTGGCCTGCAACATATGGAGTACTTGCAGCATTTGTTATGTGACTAATAGCAATACAAAGATGCACAGATCATTTAATTAAGAACACACCTTGTTGTGTATTGCTGTGCTGTTATATAGTAGATGTATAGGCTGCATTGGCAGGTCATTCCTCAGGGACATTCTATCATTTGTACTGTGATTTGGACTGTATGTGCTACTTTTGATGAAGTGTTAGACTATCATCTGTAGATGTATCAAACAATTATGTCACTAATGTTTACCTTTCTCTATTTTGACAGCTGACAACATGAATGCCCAGGAGATAAGGGAATTCCAGAGGTGGGCAGTGCGTTACCGCCACATACTAGATGCGGAGGCTGGGCTCCGCAATATGGCACGTCGTTATCACCATGAGAGAGCCACAGGGGTCTGGAGGGCATTTGCTCAAGGGGGGCCAGCCTTGCCCACAACAGCCACCACCACCACCACAGCTCAGACCACAGTGGCCGCAAGGATGACAGCCACAGTAGCAGGTCCCTCAACGTCATCTGCTCCACAAGCAGCATCTCCAGCACCTCCAACTCCAACCACGGCACCGGCACTAGCAATGGCATTAACAAGTGGTACACTGACAACCCCAGCTGCTGTGATAGACAATATGGAATTTCAGACACTGAGATGTCACATGCAACGAATGTGCATGATGGACAGGCTGCACCAGGAGGTGTCCCGCAATAGCATGACACTGTGGGATATCAAAAAAATACTGCGAAGGGCCAATTTGTAATTAATGGATCCTCACCCATGATTCCCTCCCCTCCCTCCTCTTTCCTCGTTCTTATCTTTAGTGGGTTTAGGGGGCTTAGAGTTAGTTTGGAGAGGGCTGTTAGTTTAGTTAGAATAAGTGGGTTGGGGGGTGGAGGGGGTTATATTAGTACATTTTATTTTGTGGGTGGGTGGGTGGGGGATGGTGTTGAGGATTATGTGTATTAAAAAAATATTTTAAAAAAATACAAAACAATATATATTTGTTTAGGATAAGTTAGTATGTGTTTAGGTTAGTATATGTTGCCCTACATGTGTTCCGTCATATAAGGGGGTTGCGGGTTGATGTTTAGTGTTTAGTTAAATGTGATAAGTAAGTTTAGCTTAGGGTAGTTAGGGCCTGTTGTGGGTAATGTATAGTTAGAATAGGTTAGGTTAGTTAAGGTGTTTCCCCTAGTTTAAGTTTCCTTTATTACTGTAAAATAAAGTTTTAGGTACTTCTTTACAGTATCTGTCATATGCTTGGGGATCAGGGCCTTGGCATAGGTTTACAGTGTCAATTTAGTATTTGCATTTCTGTTCCATCCTGCATCAGAATCCCATTATTGACATGGTTATTCCCAATTCCAAATGAGCTGTCACATTGGCAGCTACAACAAAGCTACTTCTCTATGCATTTGCCATCCATTGCACCCACCACTCAAGGTTACTATGGTTCCCAATGTGTTGTGAAGGTTGGTGTGTTTTTAAATCTGTCATTGTTTGAGTCCTGAATTGGAATCTTGGTCACTGTGGGAGGTCTGCCTGCAGCCTGATGTTCATGTGAACCCTGATAACCTGAGTGATGGTATCATCTTATGTAGTTCTGTATACATAACTCACACCTATCATTTCTTACATTGTACTCCCAGGTTACATATTTTTCCATAAACTCGTACACATCCATTCCTGCTGTATGGTGTGTGTGTTGAAAGTTTATAGTCAGGTGTCACAGACATAAAGATTGTCTTGGAGGGAATGTTGGCCACATTGAGTTTCATCTTTTACATACTTTGAAGTTGCCTTTTTCTGTTCTACACAGCATTATACTGTTTGTAATCATTTCAGTTCAGAAATAAGCCTAAGGAAGCACAGATGATGATAAAATGCAGACCCCAGTGCATAGTTATCAACCCACATTCTTTCAACACTGTTGTATTGATGTGCTATGGCCATTGACATGTGACATACATCACTAATCTCCTACACAGTTGATGTGTCACATTACACTGAGACAAAGTGGTTGTGTAAGTGCTATTTATTTTAAAGTGTTGTAGTGCAATATTTACATAGTCCAGGATTGTAAGTCCATTAGTGTGACTGTATTGTGATGCAACACAAGTGCAATGGTGAGGGACATGTCATTGGACATGCTGGGGTGAAGTGTCATACAGTGCAGAGGAACATGAATTGCCAATGAGATAGTGAGAGACAATTACAGTGCATAGTGTCGAGGTAACAGTGTGCTGGAGAACACTGCATGTTACCAACTGTAGCAAGACTGGCATGTTAACAAGCACAGGACCTAGGATATCAGTGCCCATGTAGCATGGACTGGTGATACCGGGTATTCCTACGGGTGAAGGTGACCTGTTCCACGTCTTCATCTTCTGATATGTGTGTCGTCTCCTCTGCCCTTGGTGGTGGTGGGTTTAAATGGGCAACACACACTTCAGTGTTTGAAGATGTGGAGTAAGAATTCCCGGTGGCTGCCAACTGTGGGGCTATTAAGGGCATTACTGCAGCAAGGAGGAGCTGCTGGTTCTTGAGCACAGCAGCTACATCACTGTGGTAGGCAGCCAGGTCAGCCCTGAAGGGTTCATGATTGCATTTGTGCACACAGTGAAAGGTTTGGGATGCCAGGTGTTGTGGCAACTCCCTGCTGTGGTGAAATCCCTCTCACATTGTTGTAGTCCTTGCAGGAGGGATAGTAGCGCTTGCATGGCTGATGCCTGTTCTGCATATGACATCATGCACGTGGCATCCCCTCAAGGCTGGCTGCCATATTTTGCATCCCCACCGCACCTCCATGGCCAGCTCCCGCTGTACTCCCACTACTGTCCTCTCAAAGGTGGTACCAGTGTCCTCAGAGTCCTCAGCTGGGTTGGAGCTGGCAGGTTGTACTATTGGGGTGGTGGGTGGGTCCTATGTGATGGCTGCTGTATCTGTACTCCTCCTTGCGACTGAAGGTGGGGTCTGGAGGGTTCCAAGGACATCTTGGAGGGTCTGCTGGCTAATGTTTGTCTGCTCTTCATCCATGTCATCAGAGAAGTCCAGGACAGGCATATCCACAGAAGAGCCATTGTCCTCTGCAATGAGATATTGTACAATTAGTGTGCCTGTGTTGTGGCAGTTATAATGTGACATTACTGACTTCCTATTATTGAGATATAGTAATCTTGGTTCCTGTTCATTGTTCCTGTCATTAATATCAGCATTCTCCCAGGCCTATGCCCCACCTGCATGTCACATGTAGTGTGGGCAGTTTGGGGAATTGTCTGCGTCACATCCGCTAGGTTTAGGTTCTGTCCAAATTGTATGTTGCCACCTTCTTGTCCTACTCAAGCCTCTGTCTACTTCCATTAGCATGGTGAGGCCTTGCAATGGCTGTCGGGGTTCTCATGCCACTTGCACCACACTTAACAATATGGAACTGACCCAGTCTAGGTTATTTCACATACACCTATGTTGCTGAGACCAACCACATAATATGTATAGTATTGGCATGGCAAGATACAGGTGTCAGCATTGGTAGTGTGTAATGTTGATGTTGGTGAATGTGTGCTACAGTGGATTGCAATGATGGGCCTGGCAGTGTTCCATTTCCTCTTATGATGGTGTGGGTGTGTTTAACTAGCTAGACACATATGTCTTCCACCTCAATGCTGTTGTCTTAACAGTATGACACTTGGGATGTTGCAAGGTGGCATTGCCGCTATTGTAACACAGGCAGGGGGTAGGCCTTGAAATGTGCAGCATGGGTATGACATTACTGCTGTGTACTTCATAATGTAAGTAACAATACCTGATGTTTATAGCACCTACAGACATGAGCATTTGACAGGATTTACACTTTTTTAGGAAGTACAGGGGATTGATAACGTCGTCATCCGGCACTGTTTATTTTGGGTGTGTTTGATCCATGGGCACGCTACTTGACCTGCACACACAGCACAGGTGGTAGTGGCGACTGTTGTCAATGGTAAATACCACTTGCGGCTATGGGCTGAGACTGGAAAGTGAGCCCTAGTTCATGTTGTGACAATTCCAGCTGTCGTGTGACAGCAGGCCAGTATTACGTTGTACCATACCCTCCTGGACTGGCTTTGCCTTTCCAACATCCTTAGCATGGCAGAGTACTCCCATGCAAAGGTTGTTGGTGTAGTGTTGTGCTGTTCCTCTGGTTGCCCCTGCACAGCCCATGCACTGTCCTTTGCCCCTTTGCCCTTTCCACTGCCTGATTTTCATGGCTGAGATGCATTGTGTAGTAGGTATGCCCCCCCCTGTTTACAGTTAACATTTAGGCAATTTTGCCCCCCATGCAACTTACCCTGCATCTTTGTGGTTTCCTAGAGGTCTGCGCTGTCTTGTCCTTGAATCCCTGTGATGATCCCCTCTGAGATAACGGCTGCCACCATCTCCTCCATCTGGTCCAGGGCCTCCTGCGGTGCTGGACTCCCACCTCCAGTCTGCAGTGCTGCCTTCCTGTTCCTTGCCATCTTTTCCTTGGTCCTGTGCTTGCAGTCATGCCAGCGTTGCTTGCACTCAGTGACTGTTATCTGTACTTCTGCAACACTGTTTATCTTGTCCACAATTTGTTGCCAAATTGCCTCTCTCCTCCCAATTGGCAATTTTGGGGTGACAAAAAGTTGATGCTGGTGTTCCGTCACCTCTTTCACCAGTATTTCCTGCTCCTCTGCACTGAAACGTCACTTCTTTTTCTTCTTCTCCCTCTCCTGGGTCTTGTCTGAGTCCTCCTGGCTGGTTCCTGGTCGATTGGAGTCTTCCTGAGGACTCTTCTGGCTTCTGGGATCCATTTTGGGGCTCCTTAGCACATTTTGCTGTGTTTGCACCACTTTGTGACGCACTTACGGGGAAAAATGGCACGTATCCGGTTTGCGAGATAGTGAAACATATTAAAGTCATTTTTGCAGCGTTAACATAGTTTTTCTTTACGACGTGCTGCAATGGTTAGAGTGAAAATAAATGACTCTAACCCATGGTTTGCACCACGGAGCGTCAAAGTATAAATTTGCCACCCTGGTGGTGCAAAGAAATGGCGTTAGCCGGCGTCAAAAAGTATAAATATGGCCCTAAGATTGGCAGAAAGCTATCTTTTGGTACTCAGATAACTCTTTTCCTTATTTGGTGTTAATCCATTCAGTAGTTTTTTTAGAAATTTAAGGAAATCCAAATTTGTATATCTTTGACCACAAAGCCTTCATGAATAATGACAGGTTTGTGCAGGGAAATGCACAGCTCTGATTGTCTGCCAACACTTCAACCAGGAAGTGTTGTCAGCCATCTTGGTACTGGGCTTCAGCCGAGTCTCCCCAAAGAAATTCTGAAAAAAGTAGAAGGGGCCAGGTTAGAAACACCCTGACCACTTAGCTCTGGTATTGGTGTCCCAGAGGGACCCTGACAGGGCAACAAAAGTATTTTTGTTTTTTAAGTTTTGCATTGAATTTGTGAAATTTGCGAATTTGTGGCAACATTAAAAAAAAAAAAACAAGTGTGGGCTTCCATGCCCATTTTTGTAAAGCCTCTGGGTGGGCCAGTTCCCGAGGGCAAAGTAAAAAATATTGAGGGGGCACATAGGGACCCCTCCTGGGATTTTCAGTGCTCCCAGAGACTGCCACCTCCCTGGGGCTTATTTTTCATTTAACGCGGGGGACGCATGGCCCCCCGCAGCCCCAGGTACCATCAGCTCCTCGGGGCTCTGGTCTAATAAAATGCGGGGAGGCCACATGACTGCCCCAGGGTCCACCACCTCCTCTGGCTTGTTTTTATTTGACTGCAGGGGGGCTGAGTGGCCCCCCAACATCCTGAGGACCACCACCTCCCTGGGGCAAACATGAAAAAGAAAGAAAGGGGGGGCATTTTAGACCCCAGCAGCCCCAGGGACCCCCTCCACTCTGGCACAATACATTTTGGTGGAGGGGCAGTGATTGCCCTGCGGTCCACCACCCCCAAGGGCCACCTCCTGCTATGTCCTGGAGTGCCCCTTCTGGGGCATAGCTGTTTGCTTTTGCTTGGTGAGAGCTGACAGCTCCCACCAAGCAAAAGCAATCAAAGTCCACTTTCTGCAAGTGAGAGTTGTCAACCAGCTTTTTAAAGCAGTGTATTATTGGGGGAGCAACGCCGGCTCCTGCAGAATGCAGGGAGCCTACTAGGACTGCTGGGGGCTTTGTGTAAATACTGTATAACTTGTGTACTTGCCATGCACTGCTAATTACTCCACAATTTACTGTCCTTACGGCATCTTTGATTACATCATTGATAATATCGATGTAATATTTGCTGTACAAACATTTTAAGAAAAACCTGTGCATGGCGGGGGCGCGAGTTATAGTTACCTTAGGGTACGAGTTATAGCTAGTTGAGAAAACTCTTATTACAACAGGTAAATTTCTATGCTTTTTTATGTTTAAAATGTGAACCTAACTGTTACATCCTTGTAACCTTTGTTTTTTTTAGTGAATATAGATAGATAGATAGATAGATAGATAGATAGATAGATAGATAGATAGATAGATAGATATCCACAAATTAGTCATCTGTAGGTATTTTATATTTCTTGTAAAACAGCAAACATCACCATGAAAAACTCCTCTGCATTCTCTTGAGTGTTTTGAGTAAACTGTACAGATTCTCTACCTTTAACTACAATGTCTTGAATGTAAGTTGCACAATGTGTTTTAGCTCTGTCACTACGCAGACATTGCAACAGGACACACAGTGCAGAACACGGTGCCTTTTGTTGTTGTTGTTCAACAGCATGTACAACATGAGGTAATACACACTGTACATTTAGCACATCATTACCATAGCAGTTGACAGCAGATGGGTTTGACAACTATGGACCAACATTATCTCCCTCATTTTACATTTTTTGGTTCTCAGCAAATTCCTTCTTCTCTTTCATTTTCTTCTCTGTAACAGAAGCACTTTATTGCTTTGAAAGTTTCCACTTTGGACAGATGGAACATTTTCATAAATCGGATACTGTCCCACACTTGGAGCATAAATGCTTCCTAATTGGTTGTACTCTTTTACACAACTTGAAACAACATTTACTCTGCTTGCATCAAACACATCTGGATACAAACCGGACAATGTCTTAAATCGCAAATTAATCAACAGATGACATACCTTCCATAAATATGGTACTACCAAGATTAATAAATGCTGCAACTAGATTTAAACCTTATGATTTATATAATAGTAATAGTACATGTTAGAAAAACTTCAAACTTTTTAGGTCAAACATATAAATCTTTCACAAGCAAAACTCCTGCAATAGACATTCCAATTTGATTTGGACTGTTAATCTGATCAAATTGAATCACTAGCTACTCCACTCCATTCCCATTTCTTAAAACCAATAAAGTCAACAATTTTACCCATAGCACCCGTGACCTAACCTTCCTCAGCAAATACATTTGAAAGCACAATTATTCTACAGTCTTTCCAAAGACTTGAACATTTCTATAATCCTGCAGTTCATGAAACAGATATTTCTAATAAATCCTATTTTTGTGTGTACCATTTAATTTAGCAATACAGTGACAACCTAGTGTTCCACTTTGTTTATTTCTTTCAGTTGCAAAATGTCTTCTTTCTCCAATTCCATAAATTCCTTTTTGAGGCACACTCCTCAAATGTTGTTATTAAGCACATACAAGGTCTACCTTCTTGTATGAAAGTGAACATTAGTTCTGCAGCTGTCTTCATTGTTGGAAACAGTTTTTATGAAGATGACTTTCTAAATCACATCATGCCTCTTTTGAATGAACACCTACTCTAATATGTTTCAACATATTTCCACATTCAATATCTGATGTTTGTTGCATATTCCTATTTATTTTTTTGCTTTCAAAATGTAACCAAATATTCACATTTCCTATGCTTCCCAAATAATTCTTAGGGGTGATTTAAGAGCCCTTAGTGCCTCCTTACACCACATCAGTGTTATTTGTATATGCTGATGAGGCCATAATTGCCACTCTAGATTTACAAAGTGGTGCAATGCATGCATTGCTCAACTGTGTATCCCTTTGTGGTACACTATTTTTGTACCAGGCATGATGTATGCAAAGGGAATGTTACTCCATTGAGGGTGGGGGAAATGGCATCCAGAAATCTAAGAGATTTCTTTGTATTGTGTTTTTTGGCATGTTTAAAGCCTGCTCAGAGCAGGCATTAAAAGGAGGCACACCATTGTTTTCAGTGGGCCTCAATGGGCTTTGCAGGATTAGTGTAAACATTTTTGATGCTAGTCCTGAAAATCTCTGAACTAGTGTCAACATTTTTACGCTAGTTTCCCTAACTACTGCCATGGTGAACTGTATCTTAGATATGGCACACACATGGTGGCATTAGGGGGGTGCTAAGGGGCACAAGGAAAGTGTTCTGCACTGGGTGCAGTGACGCTTTCCTTAAATTAGCCCCTTAGTTTCATCATGGAGCAGTTTTGTGAGGACAGGCAGTTGTTTCACAGCTGTAAGTTGCAATGGATCTACAAAAATACTCAACGGTGTTCCTCCAAATAGAACATTGTAATCTGTTTTCAGAATCTTGTGCAATCTCAAATGTACAAAGGCAAGCATTAAGTTTGAGACCATGCTCACCTCATCGATCACACTATTAATACTTCATGGCAAGATTCACCAGAGAACTTTTAGTATTCAAGTTTGTTGCTATGGTCCATAGGAAGCATCAAAAGTTGATATAAAGTAGTAACTCTGGTACTGTGTGCAGCTAATCCAGAAGGTGCCTTAACTAGATGTGACAAATTGCAGTCTGTAGTCTTCTGTAGGAAAGCAGTAAGAACTTATATCAACAAATATTTTCATTTAATAGCTTGGCTGCAGACATACAACAGTATAGCAGAAAGCAGTTTTTCTTGGAAAGCAGTCCATCAGTAAGGCACTCTTTGCAGCACATCACTTCCTCCTCCAGGCTGAATTCTTCCTAGGTCCAGTAGTGTATTGATTTGGTAGGGTGGGAGCCCCTGTTCTTATACCCAAATGTGCCTTTGAAGTGCTTTGAAGTGGAGGTGACTTCAAAGAAGGGGCTTTGAAATGCACAGATACCCTTTCTGCCTAGCCATGGCTCTAGACAACTGGTAGGGGGGTACTCAGTCCTTTGTGTGGGAGCACACACTTCCCTATTCAAGTGAAAGTGTCAGTTCCCCTTCACCCTTCCTGTCAGGAAGGCCCATCAGAATGCATAAATAATTGCAGATAAGTGCTCAGTTACACCTAACCTTCCTGTGTTTGTGGCTGTCTAGAGGGTATAGCTGTTGCCTATTCCAGATGTATATTGGAGACAAGCTGCAAGGCACACAGCACAGTAAGAGCAGAGAAATTCTCACTTTCTAGAAGTAACATTTCTAAAATAGCAATGTTAAATCTAACTTTACCACTAAAGATGGTTTATCATTATGATTCCAATCCTTTGTGATCAGGAATTACAACTTAAAAGTATAATAAGAATTCCCAATGCTGGCCTATGGGAGGAGTAGGGCTCACAGTAGTGAGACATGACTTTGGGAGCTTATAACTACTACACATGTCAAACTTAAAAGTATGTGTCAGGCCTTTTACTTACATAACACTGCACCCTGACTTATGGGCTACCTAGAGCATACCTTAGGGGTGACATAACTACAACTACAGACCTATCACAAATGAACCTTTCTTGGGCAAATTGATAGAAAGAGCAGCATTCGCCCAGATGTCACAATTCATTGAAGACAATTCTATACTTTCAGACTTCCAAACTGGATTCCGTCCAGGAAGAAGCACTGAATCGGCACTCATGGCAATCTGGGCCGATCTTAAAAACACAGTCGACCGAAATAGAGTTGCTGCACTACTTCTCTTGGACCTCTCAGCTGCCTTTGATACGGTTGACCATGACACCCTAACTCAAAGACTCCATGAAGCCGGCATAAAAGGGATTGCTCTCGACTGGATTACTTCCTATCTCCAAAAAAGAGCGAATATCATCCACTCGCCCCCCTTCTCGTCCGAACCCTACCTCACAAAAACAGGGGTCCCCCAAGGGTCAATCATCTCACCTTTGCTTTTTAACATCTACATGACATCTTTACTAGAACTGATCAATGATTTCCATCTCACATGCTACAACTATGCAGATGATACACAAATACTACTTAAATTAGAAGCCCCCAAAAACATTGAAAACTCACAAATCTTCAGTTGCCTCAGAGCCGTTGATCAGTGGATGACCTGGAGCCATCTCAAACTAAATACCTCCAAAACAGAAATACTCATATGTGGTGACTGGAAACATTATGACCCTCTGTGCGTCTGACCTGACGATCTCACACCACCTCCTCAATTATCCAAGGAAGTTAAAAACCTAGGAATCACCATGGATTCCAAGCTAACTATGAATGCCCAAGTAGACAAATTAGCACGCACAAGCTTCATCACCTTAAAGACTTTACGACGCATCTTCCCCCACCTCGGATTTCCACACAAGGTGCAAGCTACTATCTCACTTGTATTATCCAAACTGGATTATGCCAATAGCCTCTACCATGGATCATCTCTATCTGTTATGAAAAAACTACAACATATCCAGAATTCCGCAGCCAGGCTACTACTACATATAAAGCCGCAAGCCCACATCTCCCCTGCCTTGAGAGCACTACACTGGTTACCCGTTGCCAGAAGATGCACTTTCAAGCTGCTTTGTATCACCCACAAGGCTATACATGGAACAGGACCGCTTTTTATCAGAAAGAAAATTACCAAATACATCCAACAAAGAACCCTCCGCTCAAGACTGGCACCCCGCCTTAGAACACCACCATACAAGAAAAAGACTGTAGGTGGTACATCCTTCTCCGTCCAAGCAGCCAAACTATGGAATTCATTACCCCCAACTATAAGAGCCACAGATAACTTTCTTGTCTTCAGAAAACTACTCAAGAGTTGGCTCTTTCCTTCATAACCACCTTTTTCAAATCTATGAACTGCATATGCCTATGTGGATACATATTTTTATCAGATTATATGTATATTTCTATTTAGTTATAGTTTCTTTGGAAAATATGTATTGCTACTGTCATAACAATAAAATACACACACACTCTTTTAAACCTGTCTGACTAAGTATTTTTTAGCCATGATTCTAATTATGTATTGTATGTGCATATGTGTGTGTATTCATGTGTGTGTGTGTGTGTGTATAAATATATACATATATATATGTGTATGTATGTGTATATGTTGTTTCTGTGCTTGGCATGTTCGTGGATCATTGCATGGCTCCTGTTTTTTTTTTTTCTTTTTGGGTTGTTATACGAGATATCTATGAATTTCTGCTCTCATCTTATCACACTTATCTACTCATCACTCTTATGTCATGTCTCTATCAACCTATCCTCCATTTCTCACTCTGACTCATCCCAAATCCCTTCAACCACTTTCATCTCCTAAATATCTCTGCCTAAGCTCTTCCCTCCACCTCCACATCTAACTCACCAAACCTCACTCTACTTCTGTGACCTCCCACACAACCCTACTAAATTCTCCTGCATTCATCTCACCCTGCTACTATGCTCTCCCTAACCCTTCCACATACTCTTCCCCCTCCACCCCCCTTTATTTATCCCAAGCCTTTGGGTTGAGTAAATGAAGGATATACTCCCAATTAACACTTCTGGATTTCTTTCCTCCTCCACCCCTCCATTACTCCAGTCAATCTAACTAACAAACTCTCATATCCGCAGCTCAAATTAACTCATAATAATACTAAAACTGTACTCATTATTAAATGATACTAATCCATCACTAATTCTTGTTGGGTTCCGGAGTAGCGTGCTACTCATCGAAAAGCGCTTCGACGCCTCATCAGGGGTAGTAAGCGCTATATAAATACAATTACAATACAATACAATATGTAAAAAAAGGGAAGATTAAGACTTGGGAATAGGCTTTGAATGCCAAGTCAAAGTAGCAGTGAAACTGCACACACAGGCTCTGTAATTGCAAATGTGAGTCAGGTTTGAAAAGCTACTTGTGTGGGTGGCACAATCAATGCAACAGGTCCACTTGTAGCATTTGATTTTGATTTACAGTCCCTGGGTATAGGGTATACCACTTTACAAGAGACGTACAAGTAAAGTAAATATGCCAATTGTGGATATACCAATGTTATCATGTTTAGGAGAAAAGCACATGCACTTTAGCACTGGTCAGTAGTGGTAAAATGCTCAGAATCCTAAGGCCAACAAAAAAATGTAGCAAACATGTGAGGAGTACAAGCAAAAGGTTTAAGGGAAGGTCATCTTAAGGTTGACATGTCTAACATTCACCCAAACAATTCCTCTGGACTTAGAATACACCCTGAATGAACTCAACTGATCACATTATTTATAGGATCTAATTTCCCTGTGTGAAACACCTTAAAACTACAGCTGTACCATTCTCTTGTTAGATACTTTTTAGCAGTAATCACTCCCCACACATCCAATGACATTTTGGGTAAAATTTTCCTTTTGCTCTGTATTTTCTCCAACACTACTTACCACATATATACCATTAGCATTGAAAACACAGAATTGCTGTTTTAGGCCTTTTTTCTTCGGTGTCCTTTGGGATCGTACATGTAACATACTGTTCTAAGAAGGAAAGTACAAACACATCAGTGTCAGTTCCAAATTTTGGTGCATCTTTCATCTACAACAGCATATCACTATGAGGAGCACCTCTTGCTTGGTACTTTTCATGCTAATAGAGATCAGTAATTTCTCCAAGAGGTGGATTATTTTGTTGCAGATGGACAGCATGGCTTGAACTCTGTGGTTAAAATACCTGCAGACATTTGCAGGACCCAAAGAGGAAAGTGTTCCTGGTGTCTTGAATTCCATACCTCTAACTTTAAAGTTGGCTTCTCTCAAAAAGTCATGTAAATCATGCTGTGCATACTCTGCACAACTTAGAGACACAAAGCTAGTTGGTACACCTAAATTTTTCAACATGCACTTCGACTCACCATGACCATAATACTCATTGATCCCCCATTGGCATATCTTCAAATTCATCAAATTATACTTCAACTTTTTATCTTTCCATGAATTTTTGGGACACAAATTATTTTGCAGACATATTGTGTAGATTAACTTATGCCTTAAGAACATAATTACAAAAGCAAAGAAACACAAATGATGGACAGAATGGGTAACCAATCTAACATTCACCCACATCTGGGATCTGGGTTTAATCCATCAATTCTTTTGCTCACCATGCCACACAAGTTTGGACCCAGGCATATGCTAATCAGTCTTGACCCTGTTCCCCATGAGAACAGTCCAGCCCGAACTGCCAGGCCAGGTCCTCCCTGGACCGGAAACAATCATCCTTGGACCGGTTTCCAGGTATCACCCTTCATCAGTCAGGCTAGCTTGAATCCAGTGGCATGGGGAGCACGGGACACACGTCTGGGCATACACTTCCCACTTGAAACGGCAAATACAAAAAAAGAACAAGTGATCTCTGTACTGGGGTGAATGTTTGACATTGTTCAGCATTCCGTCCACAATTTTTTCTTTTTTGCATTAAGACTATGGTTAGCAGCATAAGACAGTCCAGACAAATCACCTTCAAATAAGAGATGGACTATGTATGGAATACTTTATCTACATTTAGGGTCATTTGAATATAATCTTGTTGACCCATACTCAGCTGCAAGTATTTGCACAGGGCAGTCATTATACTGTCTGCCGAAATAGTTGTGGAAAACACCGAGCCTCTAAACTTTTCACCCACATACTCGTTTCATCTAATACAGTTCAATACATCCCTCATAACCTCCTTTGAATGCTGTGGATGGAACCTTTGGCACTCATATATTTCTTCACATCTATTCCGATCCATATTTTAAAATTGTCCACTTGATTTCTTCATCCACGCAACTCCCATATGCATCTTTGTAATACACATTATACTGTTTGGGATAGAATGTAGCTTTCTTCACCTTATTCACATCCATTAGCTCCTGGAATATTTTTTTGTTTTTTTTGGTGGCCACATCATTCATGAGGCTAACAAGCGGTTTTTCCAGATCTCTCTCTACACCCACAGTTTTAATATTGCTTTCAAAATCTAAAGGCAACTGCACAACTCTACCTTTAAGGTCTTTTTGAAGCTCAGTGGGTGGCTGTTTCCCAGTGTTTGGTACCCTAGGAGCAAGTACTTGTCAAAGATGTGTGGATTGTATTTCTTAATAAACAATTAGATGTCAAAGCTCCTCTGGAATTTCAGCCAATTGTAATTTGTTGTGCATTGCTCTAGTAGGGATTTTGTTGTCCTTTAATTTGTCATAAAAATCGGGTAATGGGAACCGGAGATATTCATTGTCAAATGATGTATGTTTTCTTGAGCATAGAAGCAACTAGCATTCAAAGGGTTTAAAAAGGTCACACTGAAAAGGGTCAAAGTCCAAAGTTCAGTCTACCCAAGAGGCTACACTGTCACACTCACTTTCAGAAGTGTTTCTTGATTCAGGAAAGTGGTCCACAGCACCAGCCAAGGGTTCAGAGGCTCTGGTTTGCCTCTTGGGGTCTGGGACTACAGCTCCCACAATGCACCTCTTCAACTTATGGAGTTGCTCCAAATGTCTCCAATCTTCTGGATCTTCTTCCAAGGTCCTTTCGGGTCCTTGAAGATGTCACAACTTGATGCAATATTCCAGAAGCTCTGAGGTGCTCCTTGGGAGTCTGAACTGCATTTCCCAGAATGCACCTGGTGAGAATTGTCAAATGGTAACTGCACGCTGGTCAGCTGGGCTCTTCTTGCAGGACTTGATGCAGGGGACTCTGGGCAGCTCCTTTGTACCTGTAGCTTACAGGGAGTCCCTTCTTGAAGCAATAGAAGATAGGCAAAGTCCTTTTAGTGTGCAGCTGGTGTAGTCCTTCGGAGTGCAGTGCCCAGGTGCAGGTCAGGGGTCCAGCAGGACATTCCTTCTTCTTCTTTGTCTTGTTCCTTCTAGGGATCTGAGGTGTGGGTGTAGCTCTGACGTATTTATCCTTGCTCCTGTGTGGAAAGCAGAGGGGTCCTGGTTGTCCAATCACAGGCAGTCTCCTTCCCCCTTTGATGAGCACTTACTGGGAAGTGTATCAAAAATCAACCACAGGGAGCAACATTCTTCAAAAATCCAACATGGATGAAAGTGATTTTTTGAGGTTAGGTTAAAAAATCCTAAACACACCCCTCTCCTAATCTAATCGAGAGGGAACCTAATTGTATGGGGTTGCAGGAAGTGAGGATAGTCCTGAGCTGCTCCAAATGTTCTTCCCTGACTTTGAAGACCAGTTTGGATGCACTTCCCCCCATCCAGTTTCCCCATCTGATGAGGCAGATCTCCTGCCACAAGCACATCCCTTTGTTTTCAGCCTGACCACTTCACACCTCATCAAGGCAGCCTGGCCAGGCTGCCAGATACTGGCCAATCAGAGAAGGGCACTACAGAGCTGGAGTTGGCAACATTCAAGCCGAGTTTTAAAACTCTTTACCTGAACTAGTTACATTAAATCCAACAATTGTAAGTTGAGGGATTATTATAGCAATTAATTTGATACCAAACTCAAGGTAAGGGGACTTTTTTAATTAATATAAAGTCTCCCTATTTTAGCCTATGGGCCATTCACTACAGTGAGGGGAAACACATTTGGCTATTTTACCTCACCAGGGATTGTAACAAATTGTGGAAATGTGGCACAATGGTTAGGGTGGCAGACCCTGATGCAAAGATCTTGCTTGGGACCAGGGTTTGATTCCCACCTTGATGGGTCTTTGGCTCAATTCCCTTGGAGCAGATAATTTTCGCCTCAGTACCTAATCTAATTAATGGGTCCCACTCTGTAACTTTGGGCAATAGCTTGCCTAATCTCCACAATGGCCCTGACAGCACTTGGATGCCTGGCTTCACCCTGGGGGTTGCTCTGGAGTGGGCACCTCACAGGGGAAAGCCAGGAGGGTTTTCACAGCGGTATGCGTACAGCACCTTGAGACCCTAACGGGTGAGTAGTGTTCTGTACAAGTGCAAAGTTTATGTTTATAAGGTTTCTGCTTATACTTACATGGCACCAAACCCTAGGGGCACATAGGACGCACCTTAGGAGTGACTTTTACGTAAAAATAAGGTAGTTTAAGATTTTGGAAGTACTTTTAATTCCAAAGTCGACTTTGCATATAACTTTAGCTTAAAAGTAGCCAGCAAGGCAGGTCTGCCTTTAAAATGACACTGGGCACTTCAGCAGTGCACCTATGAGTGCACTACCAATGCTGGAGTCCCTAAACCTTCATGCCCTACCATATATTAGAGACTTATAGGTAGGTTGATACTGCCAATTACAATTAGCATAATTTGCATATCCACTTTACACAGATCACTGACCCTGGGACATGTAAGCAGTACCCAGGGCACAGCCAATTGTCAGTAACCACCAGTATCTGTACAAAACGTTTGGGGGTGACCAGGACAAAAAAGTAGACCATTCTAAAATGCCCCCCTAGATGAAAGGGGATGAGTACTAACCTACACCCTGGTAGTCCTCATCAGCTAAGTGGAAAAACCTGGAAAGGCCATCTGCATTGCCATGGGAACTCCCAGGTCCATGTCAAACTGTGAATTCCATCGCCTGTAGGGAAATGGACCACCTTAAAAGTTTTGGGTTCTCCCCCCTCATTTGCATTAACCTTCTGAGGTCTGTGATCAGTTTGAACACTGAAGTGAGTGTCAATCAAGTATGGCCTCAACTTCTTCAGGGACCAGACCACAGCAAAGGCCTCCCTCTCAGTGGCACTCCATCTTTTCTCTCTGGGAAGTAGTCGCCTACTGATAAATGCAACTGGCTGATCCTGGCTGTCTTTATTAACTTTTGCTAACACTGCCCCAATCCCTTCCTCTGAAGCATCTGTTTGCATTATAAACTCTTTGCTATAGTCAGGGGGCAGCAACACTTGTGCTGAACACATAGCTTGTTTCAGAGTGTCAAAGGGCTGTTTCTTTAAGGTGAGTTCTGTCAGAGGGGCCACTATGTTTCCATAATTTTAAACAAACCTCCTGTTGTACCCAGTCAGACCAAGGTTGGCCCTGACTCGAGTCCGGGTTTTAGAAGCCTCCCAAACCAGGATTGTCTGGGTCTTGGGCTGGAGAGGCTGTACCTGGCCTCCACCAACAAGGTGGCCCAGGTACACCGCTGAACTCTTCCCTAACTGGTGCTTGCTTGCCTTGATAGTCAGGCCTGCTTCAAGCAGGGCTTGGAGCACTTCCTTCAGGTGGAACTGAATACAGCTATTTCATCTAGATGAGCTGCACTGAAAGATTCCAAACCAGACAGGATTCTGTTCACCAGTCGTTGGAAGGTGACAGTAGTATTTTCAGGCTGAAGGGCATCACATTGAACTGAAAGTTGCCCTCTGAAATGGAAAATGCTGACCTCTCCTTGGCTCCTGGACTTAGGGCAATCTGCAAGTATCCTGAGGCTCAATTACCTTGAGAACCAACATCTTAGTCACCTCAGCTCTCATGTTGGCCTTGACCTGGTCAGACAGTCTGTACAGCTACCTTGTAAATATGGTGCTATGTTAGTGGCCCATTTTGGCACATTTACAGCAAAACTTTGCCGCAAATGTGGGGTAAAGGGGTTCACGGGCAAAGTAAATCTGACCTTATGCGTTTTCTTATAAGTCTTCTCACTTTCAATACTACTTACTCCTTCACCGTTGTGAGTTGATTTTAAATCTTGCTAGCTATGTGAATGTTTTCCCTCATTTTGCATTTTTCCAAATACTCTTTTAAGAAACTCCTCAGTTCTCACACTAGCAGGGCTTTTTTAGGCAGTACATTCTCCACATGATGTCCTTTTTTAGTCTCAGTTTCAAGAAAACAGTACTGTTTCCTATGTTTTATTTCTCCATTCTATCTTTTTTGACATTATGCATACTCCTTTTTAAACAGAAGCAATCAATTATCTAAAAAGCAAATGTAGAGTACATGTAACTTAATATTGTATATTACTCCATTAGATATTATAAACAAATCAGTTGGTATATAAATCTTTATCTCAGTTTCTAACAGGTTCTGTAAATCTCTAATTATGGGTGTGTGAAAATGTATGTGGCTCTACAGCTGGGTATGTAGGTGTGTCTCTGGTTCTGAGCAGAAGTGGAGGGCGCTCCATCTCTCACATCATAGCAAAAATTGGGAACAGTCTCCCATGCTCCTCTGGATCTTCACCTCACTTTGGGAATTTTGAATGGCCCTCAAGACCTGGCTGTTCGAATAAGCCTCTGAGACCTGCAAGCTTCTAGATGCTGTATAGATTGATTAGCCACACTTTATAAATCCTGACTGATTGATTGATTGATTCAGTTTATCAGTGTCTGTGGATGAGTATCAATGCATGTATAAGTAGCTGTTTGGTATCTCAGTGGCTGTGTTACTGATTGAGTGGCTGTGTAAATGGGCATGTAAGTGCTTCTATGGATTGGTAATTGGCTGTATTAGTCAATGTTTGAGTGTACAACTGAGCGTACTAGTGACTTTGTTAGCGATTCATATATAACTGCTAGGTCAGTACGTCAGTCAATGTTCATTTACCTTTGTCACTGTGTGCCTTGGTGTGTAAGTGACTGGTTGTGTAAATAGGTATCTGAGTGCCTATATGTATATGTGACTGGGTAAATAACTCGGTAAATGCATTAGCAGGTGTCTGCTTGCTTAACTGTCTGAGTACTGGGCATATGAATGGTTATATAGGTGCATGCCTGGGTGTGACATTCCCTGTATGGATCTGTAAATGACTATGCAAGTGGATCTATTGCTAAGTAAATGCACATGTGAATGTTTTTATTGGGGGATTTCTGAGAATGTTAGTTAGTCTCTAGCTATATGAGTGGTGGGTACATAACTGCTTTTCTGGGAGTCTAACTGGGTGTATGAGTAACTGCCTCACTGTGTTAGTGACTAAAAATTACATATAATAAATTGCATGCTATAAACAAACACCCACTTCAAATTTCAAACACATTCATTCCTAAACACTTTATATAATAACTATATTTTCAGTATACCAATTCACCTTTCTCCTTTCGTGATCACTATGGGGGTCATTCCGGCCGGGGACCACGGAAGCACTGCCAACAGGCTGGCGGTGCTTCCCAGCCCATTCTGACCACAGCGGTAAAGCCGCGGTCAGAAAAGGGGATCCGGCGGTTTCCCGCCGGATTTCCCCTGCATGGGCTGAATCTCCATGGAGAATCCGACCCCCTTCCCACCATCCTGTTTCTGGCTGTTTTTACCACCAGGAACAGGATGGCGGGAACGGGTGTCGTGGGGCTCCTGGGGGCCCCTGCACTGCCCATGCCACTGGCATGGGCAGTGCAGGGGCCCCCTAACAGGGCCCCATAAAGATTTTCACTGTCTGCTTAGCAGACAGTGAAAATCGCGACGGGTGCAACTGCACCCGTCGCACCCCTGCAACTCCGCCAGCTCCATTCGGAGCCGGCTTCCTTGTTGCAGGGCCTTTCCCGCTGGGCCGGCGGGCGCTCTTTTGGCGGTCGCCCGTCGGCCCAGCGGGAAAGCCAGAATGGCCGCCGCGGTCTTGTGACCGCGGAGCAGCCATATGGCGGTAACCGCGTGGCGGGCGGCGGTACGCGGTCAGATTGACCGCCTATGTTTTTATTTAATGCCATCATATGACCTCCCTTCTATGTTCTCTTTTATTGTAAAGTACACATTTTTTCATAGCTTACCTGCAGTTATACTTTTTTACACATCATTTTTTGCAGTACAGCCTAATTCACATACCAATAAAATCTCTTTCCTGTTCTTCAACTGCTGCTCTCCAACTCTTCTCCTAATTGCAGTTAGTATCACTTTTTAGTGCAAACCTCAAGTCAGAAGTGTAGCAATGGTATGCCACTCTCAGTACAAAAGTACCAATTATGGCTACCTTTCAACACTGTGCTTTCACTTATACTCTTGCACTTAGCATATCTCAGTCTTCCTTTCATCTTTTGTTTTTATTCTACAACTTCTAAAAGGTCAGTATTTTAACCTTTTCTAAGAATCCTGTAAGAAGACCAATCTGGTAGTGTTTCTGGGTGGATCCACTGTGGCGCTCTGCGAGGCCACCCGTGTAAACTCATGGCAGATCTGCAGATCCACATAGAAACCTATAAAAGCATTTAATACCGTGCTGTTAATGCTTTGCATCTATATTTAACTTTGTAAGAAACTACTCAATCACAAGCTTTCCACTTCCTAACAAGCAATGGAGCTATGACAGCTCCCGCCAAGTGAGAGCAAACAGTAAGTCCTCTCCTAGTCGGCAGGAGCAGGAAAACCGCTCCTGCATGCTGGGAGCGGACTTTTTTATCTGTTATTCTGCCTGCTGTGAAGAAGGCAGGAATACAGATGACACAATTGCTCCTGCATACAGGGTGATGCATTTTTTGCTGCTTCTTGCATGCAGGAGCAATGCTAGCTCCCGTTGGAGGTGGGGAGCCCACACCAACTGTGGGGGCTTTGAGGCTCCCCACACGGACCCAAAATTTGCACACGGGGTGACCAGGTTGGGGCCAGGGCACCCAGCAGGAAGTGGCCAAGAATTGAGGGATGGCCAAAGTTATCCCTGGGAGGACTGACCAGCATCCTTCTCCTTCAAATAATTGGCCAGGCCCCAGGGGGTGTGGTCCCTTGGGTCAAAAGTGGCCAGGGATGGGGGACCAATTAATTGCCTGGGCCCTTGGGATGCAGTCACTGGGGCTAAAATAGGCCCAGAAAGGGAGCCATGCAGTCCCTCCCCCTACAACTAAATAGCCTGGCTCTGGGGGATGGGGTCCCAGGCCCAAAAAACAGCACAGGGAATGGAAACACATGCCCTCTTCCCTTAGATGAATTGGCTAGGCCCGAGGGATTGGGTCCCCATGGCAAATGTTGGCCAAGAAAGGGGGCAATGCAGCCCCCTCCCATTTTACTAAGTGGCTGGGCCCCAGGGGAGGGAGTCCCGGGCTGGAAATGGCCTGGGGAGTGGGAAATCTTGCCCCCTCCCCTTTTAGCTATTGAGTGGCCCTGGAGGATGGTATCCCCAGGCCCAAAATATGCCCACAGAAGGAGGCTATGTGCCACTCTCCCAGGTTGCCTAAATATATGGGGTTGGCCACAGGGCCTGGTCATAGACGTGGCCCTATGGTGACCCCCTCATTGAGCATGGCCTGCCACACCATGTGGTGCAGGGGTGTGTGTCTACTGGTGGTTGGCTGCAGGTCCTTGCCCTGTGGCAAACTCCCGCCATGCATGACCAAAAGCCAAGCATGGCATGGGGTTGGGTATCTAAAGGGGTTGGATGCAGAGGGTTGAAAGCACTTAAATATATTACTTAACATTTAAGAAATTCACTGAAAAAAACAAAGGTTACAGGGATGGGATAGTTAGGTTCAGATTTTACAGGCACAAAACCATGCAAATTCAACAGTTGTAATTATACTTATCTCAAGAAACTGTAACTCGTGGCCTAGGGCAACTTTAATCCACACCCTTGCTATGCACTGCTAATCACCCCACATATTAAATCAGTCATGGCATCTTCTATGACATCCGTGATAATATCGCCACAACATTTGCAATACAATTAGTGATGAGAAACCTGTCAATGGCGTGGATGCGTTATAGCCACCTTAGGGCATGAGGTATAATTTCTTGAGATAAGTATAGCTATATCACATAATTCTTCCCACCCAGCATTCAAATACTTTTACAAATAACAACTACACCCACCTATGTGACCTGGGGCTGGGGCTGTTAACCGTGACATGAACAGTCAATATTGTATCAATGAGGTCTTCACATGGCTACAATTTTTGGCTGCCCTAGAAATAGGGTATGTCCACCCACACATGCAAGGCAGCATTTCAATTGAAAGATGTATGTGAATGCAGAGTGGTAAGACTTTGGACTTTGGTTGAAAGTTCCAAAGCAACTTAAATGTTCACAGGGTATCCTGTGTAAGAAACCCAACTTGGATCCATGCACACCACCCAACATTTAAATCCACTAGGTCCTTAAATGTACTTTAGAAATGCCCAGAATTGGTGGGGTTCCCTGGTTGCTGGCTTATTCAAAGCCCACATAGTACAGGGATCCACCATGGCAAGTGAGTGGAAAGTCAGATTTCCTTGTGCATAGTTTTGTCATATGGGATGGCGGGAGAGAGGGTAAATCTCCTCCAATCTGCCCACCTTGGGGTCAGAAGTATTGTGTCATAGGACTCTTACCAGGGAAGTTGTAGTAGAGTAGATGTTACCTCTTTCTCATGTTTACACAAGTCTCACACATGCAAAGGCAGACAAAGAGATGCAGAATAGGTTTCAATGCATTTATTGAAACAACGGATTTCTATGATAAAGAGTGAGCTGCAAATATTAGGAGTATGTAACATAACACACTGGATTAAAACATATAAACAGTCCCAACATCCTAGCATAATCATTAGTCAAAGAATGCTACCTACAGGTCTAGCATATAACATGAGAGCATAGTAGTCTTAGCCCTTCTGCCCGTACTAGTCTATGGAAGGAGCTCCCAACCTCATATCTGGAAATGCAAGGATCTGCCTGTTCTTCTGTTGGCAGAGCACCTGATTGGCTGGAAGGACAAGGCCAGGATCAATGCAGCTATTGACTAAGTGGCAAACAGCGTAGGATGCCTGGCTAGAATGTCCCCTCTGCCTTTCTTCAGCTTATGTGGTGTATAACAAAATGTGTTGTGTTCTGAGATCAGGCCTGACATAATAATATGACTATGGTGAGAAGGTTGACTCTGTTACTCTTGGAATGGCAATACTAAGTAAGCTATTGCGAGCAATAAAGCCTTGACCAGAGCACAGCATGAAATGTTGTGCAAAGGAACTGACACCAATGCTTTCGCAGAAAAGCAGCTGATTAGAATATAAGAACAACCCTGCTGAAAAGCAAGCTGTGCTAAAATATAATAAAAGTAATATACAAGTGAAGTGTACATAGGTGAAAGAGCACATGCCACAGTCCTGGATCTAAAATAAAGATGTGCAATTTAAGCATTATAAGGAACCCACGAAAATGGTATGGTTCTGTACCAAGATTGTCTGCCCCCCAAGTCCATTCCTTTTCTCATTTTTTCTTGCTAGTTTATTAGGCATCTAACCATTTTTTAAAAATAAATCTGCATCTTAATGTCTGATTTGTTTTCCCAAAGACATGGAGGCTGTTGAATAATTTGTGTTAAATTATGTCTGTGGGTGATGGAATCCAATTGAGAGGAAAAATGTCCCACTACTAACTCCACCTTTAGTATTCATATCTCAAATAGAAATTGATTACAAGAATGGAAGCTCTATCAAGCAATCTTTTCTTGCAGTTTAATTTCATTTAGCAATTAAGTTGAAAGAAAAAAACAAAAATATATAATGCTATTCATTTGAAAATGAATAAGCAACATAGAGAAATGCTACCGTAATGCATAAATAGAGGCTAACAAATAAGCACTCTCTCTTTGCTTGATGCTACAATCTAAGCCAAGCTTTCTTCTTATTATTTCAACAAATTTGATTGCTTTTTGTAATAATAATTAGAAGGAAGAGGTACAGAGCGTCAGATCAGGTAAAAGGATACAAATAGTTTACATAACATTGCAATAGAATATCCATAGTTAATCTGACTAAGGCATCTAAGTAAGGGGCCAAGATAGTACTTTAGATATAAGGAGGGCCCTTTGAAGGATAATAGACAGTTTGGTGAGTTTATTCGATATTTGATGTGTCTTGTTGAAGTTGCTATTGTAAATTGTCAGAGGATCATGGTTGCTTTGCCTTGTTAACAATACATTTGAGGGCGTGTGTCACAGGCCTGCTTTGTTTGCTTTTGGATTAGGAGCTCAAAGTTCATAAATTATCCTTTTGCTTTGTTTGTTTAATTGATAAACACACAGGTGAAGCTCAGAAATGAGGATTAAGGAATTATAACCTGCAATTAACTTACTGATTTAGAAAGATGTTATAATAAATATTGACATGTGAGAAAGCGGATTATTAAATGGAGTGGATGTTAGTCTACCAAAAGTAATACTGTCAAGATTTTTGTTAGCTCCAAATAAGGTTCCAGTAATGTAAACCTGAAATACACCCATGGTCTCTATCACACAGAGCAGACAGACTTTTGGCCTTATTGCGAGTTTGTCAGTTCCGTGATCGCCATGTTGGCGGTGACGGTACGACCGTCAACGGTGTGTTGGAGAAGACCACTGTATTACGCATTTGGCAGTCATACAAAAAGATGACCACCAGCGGCCCGTTGGCACCATCAGGCAACACAGACCACCCTGGTGCAGAGTCAGTGTTTCCACCAGATCAATTACGAGGTTGCACACCTCTAATGTGATACTTTGGTGGTCCTACCACCATGTACAAGTTGGCAGAAATATAAATTTAAAGGGAGACACTCTCCTGCAGGCAGCTTTACATCTCTGGGGATGCCATGGAGCCATGCACAAACATCATTCTGCTGGTCCTGTTCATCGAGAGACCACAAAATCAAAGTCAATGTGGACGCCATCAACCATACCTACACACACCTACCTGTATTAACAACCTTAAGAAACAGTTTGTAGCATCAGCAAGTACATCATAGGCGTGGTACGCCACAGGCAGCAGGCACATGTCTCATATAACAAACACTCACTGACATACATCAACATCTAAACGATGGGGAATAGAAAGTCAACAAAGCACATACAACTCCACTGCATAGAACATACCTCTACAGGAACCATTTGCAAGGGACACACAACTAAATGGACACATGCACAGTCAAATGCAAACACAGCTAGCACAATTCAAGACACTCCAGGTCTGCACATACAAAACTCAAGATAACACACATCTCATGAATACATCACCCACATCAGGGGCACAAGTCTCACACCATATATACTTACATTAGACATCAAAATAATACCATACTAAACAGTGCACAGTGTCATGGCACAGCCACTGCATTCACACACACATACATATACACACAAAATATACCCTTTTCCTGGAGGACAACAATACTGCACACAAATAAACAAACTGCATCAGCAACTGGAGCAGCAAGGAGGCTCAAAGACACACAACTGCAGGTATACAACCAAAGTCACTCAGGGGCAACAGAAAGCTAGAAACAGAATTGAAGGACCAAGGTGTACTCAAAACAAAGCAAAACAACTGTTGGGTTTTTGAATGAAAAATGTTAATATTGTCCAAAGACCATTGGCCAGTCCATGATTCTTGCCTATAATGGCATACTGTTTTTCCCCAACTTGGCTCCTGACTGCCATCTAATTTCCACGGAAAGGGGCATGAAGTGGGCAGGCAGGCACCTCAGGGATTATTGGGGGGGGTCTGATTTTGGAGGGGAAGGTTGGACAGGGAGGGGTAGTCTTCTCTTTCAGAGGGGTGGGTTTCTTATTTGGACAGGTGGGCTTCTTCGTGGGAGGAATGGCTACTTGCAGGGGACAGAGGAGGCCTTGGAGGCAGAAGGGATGAAATAGGAGATGGGTGGGGTGCTTCTGGGTGTAGTTCAGGGGGAGAACATGGGTAATCCAAGGTAACACAGGAACGATTTTTGGCAACAGAGTGACGATCATCAGAAGGGAAATGGGATTTGGAGATTGAGGATGTGGTTGTAGGCATTGTAGGTGTGGATGTTTTGGGTGCATGCTTCAGCAAGCTATGCTTGTGTGTGGTGGGTGTCTGTTGGGTGGGTGAGTGAGGGTGTTTATGTGTATTGGGTTTAGGGGAGTGGAGGTGCTGGGGGATGCCATGGTGGGTGGGTGCCTGTTGGGTGGTGACTTGAGGTATGGTGGATGTGGTGGATGTGGTGGATGTGGTGTGCCCATAGTTGTGGTGTCTGTGGGTGTGGTGCTTGTGGTGGATGTCTGAGGGTCTGCTTGGGTGGTGACCATGGTTAGGATTGGTTTGGTGGCTGTGTCAGTGACTGTTAAGGTGGTATCTGTAGGTAGGCTTCATGTCGTGTATGTGATACTGGGGTGGGGCGTGTCAGGGCCAATTGTGAGTGTTGCTGTGTCTATGGGTGGATACTGTTTGTGTGTGGCATTGTGTTTTGTGGTGCTTGTGTTTGTATGTCCCATGTCTGTCTGTTGAGGTAGATGCATGAGGATCTGTTCATGTGCTTTCGTTAGGCAGGGGGATGGGGGATTTGGATTGGGAAGAGGAAGGTGGAGGGGGACAGAAGCTTGGGGGATGAATGACTGCCGTCAGTTTGGAGGCCAGAGCTTGAAACTATCTCTATAGGCCAGGCATTACACCATGAATGCCTTTCAGGAATGTATTAGTATGTTGTAGCTTACTTGACAATCCCTGGATGGGATTCACAGTGACAGTCTGACCCACAGAGACCATTCTCAGGAGGTCAATAACCTCCTCACTGAGGGCAACTGGAGTAACAGGTGTTGGGGTGGAGGTGCCTGTGGCCAAGGAGTTGCCCTCCCTTTCGGGTGAGCAAGAACAGCCAACTGGATGGGTTGCAACAGGGAGGGCGGTGATAGAATGGAAGGTGGAAAACAAGGATGGCACTAGGGAGGTCCCTGATGGGTCCACCACCACTAGGGAGTGGTCACTGGAAGAGGAATCCGATGATGAGGATGTTGATCTTGTCTCCCCCATGGCACTCCCCTCACCCTCCAGGTCACTGAGTCCCTCTGTGTCTGTGGTATCTTGAACCGAGGTCCCATGGCCAGATTCTTCCCTACTCAGCTGTGCCCCATCTCCTTTCCTTGCTTGTGCTTATGCTGTAAAAAAATGAGAAATCGGGTCATAACAGATACATGATAATACCTCAACAACAACTCTGATTGTCAAACAATGCCACCATGCCATCATGCCATCATGTCAAGTAGGCTTATAAAATGATTTCATCAAAGTGGCACTTTCATGTGTTATACCATATGCATGCATGCCATCTAGACTCACTAAAGTTATCCACAGGCCAATCAGGATCCCAGACAACTATTAGTGCATGGCTGTAGTCTTGCAACCACAATGACCATACAACAACTGTGTGACCTCTCCATCCTCACAGCTGTGCCACTTGCAGCAGACCTCAGTTCACTTGTAGCCAACAATTCAATCACTTGTTAAAGTCACTTTCCATATTTCAAACACAAGATTATGCACACAACTATTTTGTACATACATGAGGTTCCAAACATTTGAGATGATGTCAATGAAATCCGGCTATAGTAGATAAAAAAGTGAAACATCCTGGAGTAGTTGACATTTAAATACTGTTGTCACAATGGACACATTTCAACAATATACATCTCAAAACGTGATGCTTGTCCCAATAGAGTCAAGGGGGTAGTATCAATTTCACTTTGACATGCCTCACATTTTTCATTGGATAACATTGACATCAGGTCCAATATATCAGGGAGAGATGTTTCCAGAAAACACATGACAATGAATCAGTCAGCTCCAAGATAGTAACCATTGATGTCTGACACCCATTACAATGACATAATCTGAGGGTCTGTGGTATACATATGTACCTTGCATGTTGGAGAGATACAAAACTTGCAAGGAAAAATAGAAGGACCCCAACCTGTTGTCAAATGAGAAGCAACAGCACTATCCATATCTAAGACATGCCAACCCTGGTATCTGTCTGTGGATGAATGCCTGAACCTAAACAAAGTGATGTCACCATCACTGCAAGTCACTCAAATGTGCATGACAACAGTCAGGGAACAATGCCCAATCATTAAACATGTGCAGTGCACTTTTCCACAAGGTGCCACATCAAGGGCATAGATTACCACAGAGTGGTTCCACAATCTGGGCCTAAATGTCATGTCCATCATTGCGATTGCAGGCCTACATGACAAATAACATTCTACAATGCATGAAGATATCTGTCAGACAATAAACAATGCTGACACACTCCTGTCTGTGGCATAACATGATATGGATCCGCATTGTCAATGTGATATCCCGCTAACAGCTTTCCATGCACATATATGTGAGGGAATACATACATCATCCCATCAACAGAGGTAGCACATGCATGAAATTGCATAATAAGGGAAAAGGACACATTTTGACATGTAGGCATAAGGAATGTTGGCTATAGTCATGGGACATTATTGTACTCAATGGACATTCCACACTTACCAAGGGAAATGAGTTGGCTACATCTTCACACCATTAACCATGTAAGCCATGTCACATCTATGCTGAGCACAAACACATCACAGACGGCAGTGAGGTACAAGCACACATCACACAATCTAGAAAACGTGCTACTGGATGGAAGATGTCAACATACACATATGCTTACATACATGGCAGAGGACAGTGATCAATCACCCACTTACATTTTGTCTGTGACATTCAGGGGAAGTGATCTGTGGGTCAGAAATTACACCCACTACAGCAACAGCAATGAAATGAAAGATCATTGTACACAGCCATTTGTGGTCCCTGCAGAGAAAGTTGTTTGAGGATTGCCCCCAGGATCGTACCAGATCCCAGGTTCAGAAGGCAAAGTAGACCAGTTTGATACCCATGTCATGTCAACACAATCTCCCATCTACTCTCTGACACATGGCTCCTCCCTAATAGTCAGGAGGAGGAGTCAGTACCACACTCAATTACCTGACAAAGGGACAGGCAGGAATTTGCTGTCAACACACTCTCTTGTGGTTTCTGTGCTGCCCTCAAATGCCCATCTAGCTCTGGGTAGGCCACCCCTATACTGCAGGCCATTAGGAAGGTAATTGTGAAAAGGGCACCCCGTTCATGTTGGGAGGACATTGCCAGCTGGGCCTCCCCGATCTTCTGGGCCCAGTGTCTTAAGTCCTCCCACCTCTTTCTGCAGTAGGTGCTCCGCTGGCTGTGGACCACCATGGTCCACACCTTCTTGGTGATGGTTCTCAAAATCCCTTTCTTCTGACGGGCATTGACCAGCATGGATGCAAAAGAAATTATGTCCACATGTCCCATCCAAAATGGCATAGTCACACACATGTCAGTACACGAAGCTATGAAAATTATTTTTTGCTTAAACCTCCCAAGTGTGCCACATACAGACACATGTCTACAAGCACTTCCCTATCTGCAAACCTACCCATCACCCTGCCTAGCCCCGCCAATGACTAAGTAGGTCTACTGACATCTTATGGTACATGTTCTAGCAATCTGACTGAGAACTGAAGAACCATGGGACACATCACACCTCTATGGCTTCTGAATGGTACACTCCATAGGCATGTATGCATTCATTCACACAAGAATGATTCCCTGCATCCAGGTTGTATGAGCTACTGCCAGAGTACAAACTGAAACATTATACATCGGTAACGATGAAGGAACTGGCATGGTGGGTATAGAAAGTGTCCAACCTGTGCATGTGTTGACATGTGGCCTGACAAATGCATATTCATGCCAACTGAGGGGGTGGGGTTTTGCATTGATGGGAAGTGAATTATTGGTAAGGGCAGGTAAGGAACCACTAGGCCCAGTTAGGTCTCAATAAATTAACCCAAGCTCAACACTTGGTGGCTTGGCAACGAGCAACAAGGCTTAACTTAGGAGACAAAGGTTGTCATTATGACATTGGCAGTGACTGTTAAAGTGGCAGTAATACCACCAGCAGGCTGGTGGGAATTACTGCCAAATTAAGACCATGCCGGTGATAACTCCCATAGACAGCCAATGTACTACACCAAACGCCAGGGCATTAACATCACGCACCATGGTGATAGCCATTAACAGCCAGGCGGAAGACAAGGTACAGCCCACCATATCATGATTCAGCAAACTGCCACGATTTCTGGGGCGGTACCAATGCCATCAAAAGCCTTGTGGAAACAAAACACAGAACACCAAAGACTCACCAACAGAGACACAGAGAAGATCAATGCTGCCATGGAACCGGAACTTCAAGATTTCCCAATGCTCTTCTATGCCATTCTCCACCTGGTACACCAACACTGATGACAGCAGTGAGTACAGATGCCTAGCACACAAGGGAGGGAGGGAGGAAAAGAAGAGTGACACACACACACGCACGACACACACCATTCCCACACACACCATACACAAAACCAGCTGCAGACGCAAACCAATTGCATAGGACACACAGCATAATAATGCGAGGACTACAGGTCGGCAGTACTGAGATTGTAATGCATTTCAACAACCACCATATGAACCAATTGGAAAATAAAAATATATGAACAATTGTCTAGAAAGGGCCAATGCCCAGTCCAAAGTACAAAAGGCCAGCATGGCCACAAGCCCCAACTCGATCCTGACTAAGTCCGCAAAAAACTGTGCAGGGTCAACATCTCGGAAGTGGACAGGCACCTCAGGCAGATGTGGGGTGGGGGGCATCTCAGCTGAAGTTGGGAACTTGCCCACTGGTTCTGTAGGGGGCTCAATGCCCATTTCTCTGTGCTGGGGAGTGCAAGTTCACAGTCTCCGAGGTGAGGAACCTGACCACTGGTTCTGGAGGGTGCTCCATGCTCTTTTCTCTGTCCTGGGAATGCAAGGTCAGAGTCTCTGAGGTGGGGAACTTGCCCACTGGTTCTGGTGGGGGCTCCATGCCCATTTCTCTGTGCTGGGGAGTGCAAAGTCACATTCTCTTAGGTGGGGAACCTACCCACTGGTTCTGGAGGAGGGTCCTTGTACATCAGTCCCTGGAGGGTGGCCTACATGCCCTCTGCTGGAGGTGAGGCCTGCTGTATCTCAGCAGGGGATGAGGGCCCCGCACCTACTGGTGGTGGTGGTGTTGGTGTTGATACCTTGCCAGCCTCTGCAGGAGGAGAGGGCTGCTGTGTCTCAGCTGGGGAAGGTGCTTCCTGGGCAGCCTCTGCTGGAGGCGAGGGCTGCTGTGTCTCAGCAAGTGATGAGGGCCCCATGCCCACTAGTGGTGATGGTGTTGATACCCTGCCAGCCTCTGCAGGAGCTGAGGGCTGCTGTGTCTCAGCTGGAGGTGAGGGCTTCTTCCCTTTCCTGGCTGGTGGAGTGGGATCCTTCCTTTCCTGGCTGGTGGAGTGGGATACTTCCCTTTCCTGGCTGGGGGAGTGGGATCCTTCCCTTTCCTGGCTGGTGGAGTTGGATCCTTCACTGTCTTGCCTCCATGACTAGGAGGTGCCTCACCTGTCCACGTGGACTGTTTGGCTGAGGTGCTGGGCTGGGTCGTTGGGACCCTGCTCTTACAGGCAGGACGGGGAGAGGGGGAAGCTTCTTATGGATGGTGTGGTGGAATGAAGGAGGAGGGATGGGAGTGGAGGTTAAGGGAGTGGTTGTTGGAGGAGTACTTCTGCTGGACTTGGGTGCAGGTGCATGGAAAGTGTGATGATGTGAGGTGGATGGCTGTTGGGTGTCTGAGTGCCTGAGTTTGTGTCCTTTAGGGGGGGACAGACAGGGCGGGAGAGGACAAAGGGGATGTGTGGATGGATGTTGTGGTGGTGTCTGCTAGTGAGGTGTGTGTGCTGCTTGATGTGGTGATGCTGGTGGTGGCTGTTGAAGCAGTGCATGCAGGTGTGAGGGTGGATGTGACTGTGAGGATAGTGGAGGAGGAGAAGGGGGGGACAGCAGAGGCAGTGGATGTGGATGTTTGTGTAACTGCCTGTTTGTGTGAGTGCTGGTGGACTGAAGTGTGGTGCCTGTGTTTGACTGTGCCACTATTGTGTGATGTCTTGTGTGCATGCTCGTCTGTATGTGTGCATGTGATGGGTTGGGGTTGATGAGACTGGGACTGGGAAATGGTAGTTGGAGGGGGGATGGTGGGAACAGGGACAATGGCTGCATTGGAGAGGAGGCCAAAGCCTGATTCGATATCTATTGGGCCGCTAATCCTTTGTGGATGCCCTTCAGGAATGCATTGCATTGCTGCATCTGGGAAGACAGCCCCTGGATGGCATTCACAATGGTTGACTACCCTACAGAGATGGATCTCAGGAGGTCAATAGCCTCCTAACTCAGGGCAACCGGGCTCACTGGGGCAGGGCCTGAGGTGCCTTGGGTGAAGGTGATGCCCACTCTCTTGATGAGTGGGCAAGGGCAACTCACTGAGGGGCTACTGGGAGGGCAGTGCTGGTATGGGGGTGGCAGCTGTATTTGCAGCTGGAGTTATCACAGAGGTGTCCAGCACAACCAGGGAGCTTCTTTCGGAGGAGGAATCAGAGTCTGTGTTGTCACCTCCTGTCTCTGCTGTGGTGCTCCCCTTGCCCTCCGTCTCACTGGTTCCCTCAACGTTGGTGGACTCTGCCTCCTGGGTCCTGTGGGATGCAGCACCCTGTGTCGCCGGTGCCCATGCTCCTCCTGCAGATGATGCTAATGCACATGTGAACAGGATGACAGAAGGAGAAAGGGAGAGTAAGGGAGCACTAGGTCAATTACAGCACCAAGACCACTGCTGGCATACACAGTACCATCACACACAGGGATCAATATTGAACACTATACAATGCACTGACATTCAATTGGCTAGGTGCCCCAGCAGAATGAGGGCTAACCACCTCCAACTGCACCCCTCCTGGGACCCACAAAGCCCTGACTGACATGGAATGCAACTAAGCTAGGTTACCTGCATTTGTTATACACCCAATACCCTTGAGATGGATCACGCTGCAATGTCTGTCCTGGCATTAAAGGGCACCCACTAACTCACACCCAACACCCGGCTCCCATGCCACCTACCAATTATTGTAGTAACCTCCTTGTGGCTGCTGTGATGCCCTCAAGCGCCCATCCAGCTCTGGGTAGGCCACCACCAGTTTGGGGGCCATCAGGGGTGTCAGGTTCTGAAAGGGCACCCCTTTTTCGTTGGGAGGCCATCCCTAGCTGGGCCTCTGCGGTCTTCCATGCCCAGAATGTCAGGACCCCCCACAGTTTCCTGCAGTGGGTGCTCTGCCTGCAGTAGACTCCGAGGGTTCACACGTCCTTGGCGATGGCATATCAGAATCCCTTCTTTTGATGGGTGCTGACCTGCAGAGATAGTAAAAACAGGAGGACATCATTAAACATACAGTACAGCCTGCCACACATATGCCCCACAAATCCCATTTCCAACTCCATTGGCACACAAATCACCCAATGCCCACCATGCACACTACCACCAGATATCCCCCTCCAAATGACACAATGCCTGCACACGCATCTCCATGCAACCTTCCCACATGCATCATGCCCAAGGTGTACTCACCTGTTGGTCTGGAGGCCCATACAGCTGTCCATACTGGGGTAGGACCCCATCCACCAAGCGCTCCGACTCCATCGAAGTGAAGACAGGGGCCCTTTCTCTGGTCACACGGGCCATGGAAGGTTCCAGACACAAGTCACAGCAGCACACGCAGTGCAGATGTTGTCCTGTAGAGAGTCAGTAATCAAGTGAGGATTCAGATGGAAAATGTCGGTTACGTCCACAGCGGTTGATCCCCTTTGGCCACTGTACTCCATAGAGCCCCATATTAGCCAATGAGGAATTGCACGGCAGTGCAAGATCACCTTCCACCACGATACGCAACATGGCAGAGATACCTCACTTTCACCAGTCCCTAGATCCAGGACAGGCAGTCGCCATTTCATGGTGGTGGACAACATTCAGGTCTTCCATAACTCCGTCATTGCCGAAAATTGCACATACATTGCCATTCACACTGTCCCATCACATTAATGCTGGATGAACACTGAGGTGGTGGATTCATTTTGAAATTACAACAGGCTACTCACTTTTGTGTCCCTTAGATACCTAACACTGAGGATGAAGAGGAGGAGGAGACAAACCCCGTGAACAGACCCCTTGTGGACTTGGCTACATTGGAGGACAGGCACATAATACTCTATAGACTGGACATGGCCACAATCACAGAGCTGTGTGCCCAATTGGAGCCTGACCTGATATCAGCTATCCGTCATCCCACTGGGATCCCCTCTCTTGTGCAGGTTCTATTAGTGCTCCATTTCCTGGCAACTGGTTCTTTCCAAGTGACAGTGAGCTTGGCAGCAGAAATGTCACAGCCAATGTTCTCAATCGTGCTGGCAAGGGTATTATCTGCCTTGGTGAAACACATGTTCAGATACATTGCTTTCCCCCAGTTGGAAGATTTGGCCACTGTGAAAGCAGGATTCTATGCAATGGGACATATACCCAATATTATTGGGGGAATTGATGGTACACATACAGTCTTTGTCTCCAACCCCGCCAGAATGAGCACACGTTCGGGAATCAGAAGAGTTTCCACTCACTCAATGTGCAAATGCTGCGCCTGGCGGACCAGTGCATCTCCCATGTCACTGCCAAGTATCCAGGGTCGGTGCATGATGCCTTTGTTCTGAGGAATAGCAGTATCCCAAATGTGATGGCCCAACTACTGAGGCACAGGGTGTGGCTAATAGGTGAGCCGGAGTCCCCAACCACTGTATGCCAGTGTAGCATTGTGTAAGGCTAATGTTTGTCCCTCAATGCTTGCAGGTGACTCTGGATACCCAAACCTATTGTGTCTCCTGACCCATGTGAGGAATGCCATGACAGGGCCTGAGAACTGTTACAATGATGCACATGGGTGAACCAGGAGATTAATTGAAAGGACCTTCAGCCTCCTGAAGGCCAGGTTCAGATGCCTGCATCTGACAGGTGGATCCCTGTGCTACTCACCCGAGAAGGTCTGCCAGATAGTAGTGGCATGCAACATGTTGCACAACCTGGCCCACAGACGACATGTGCTTTTTCTGCAGGAGGAAGAGACTGTAGATAACCCTGTGGCAGCAGTGGACCCTGAGGACAGTGAGGATGAGGAGGCAGAGGATGAGGATGTGGACAACAGAACATCAGTTATACATCAATACTTCCAGTGAGACAGTGGAACTGACCATTACTCTGACTATTGATTTTATCTGTGTGGCTCTAGCATGAAGGCATTCACTTCCTTTGCATCTCAACTTACTGTCACCTATGGCTTGTCCTTTTACAGATGCTGGTGATATGACAGCAGTGTCCTGATGTGATTACTACAGACAGCTACAGGTCATTATTTGTATGTTATCACAGTGTTCAGATCATTTGCATTAGATGTGACTGTTCCCATAAATGCACATTTTCAACACATAAAACAGTGTCACCCAAGTTGTGTTCCATGGTGTTTATTGTAGGGCTAATAATTAAGGTAAAGGTGCAATGGAATGGGGTAATGGTAGAGGAAAGTCCAGGGTATTGTTCGAGTCTGTTTGCAGCACAGGTCCAGTGTCCAAGGGTCCATAGGAAGGGGAGCAAAGGCATTTCAAAGTGGACAAGGTGACAGGGTGGGACACAAGGGGGACAATCAGGAGAGTCTCATTTCCTGGTGGTGGTCTTGGTCTTGACAAGTGTCTCTGGCTTCTGTCTGGGTCGCAGCAAATGTTTGCGGGGTGGTTCACCTTCTGCAGGGGGAGGGGTGTTGGTGGCCTATGGGTCTTGTGGCGGGGCCTCCTGCCCACTAGCTGCAGTGGAAGTGGAGGGCTGGTCAATAGACTGGCTAGTGGTAGGGGCCCGTTACTGTGCTGTTGATTCCCTCATGATGTGGGCCATGTATGCCAACACCCCTGCTAGAGAGACCATGGTGGTGTTGAGGGCCTGCAAGTCCTACCTGATCTCCTGATGGTGTTCTTCCTGCATCTGCATGTTGGTAAGGATCTGGCTCATTGTATCCTGGGATTGTTGATAGGTCCCAAGAATCTTGATTAGTGCCTCCTGGAGAGTTGGTTCCTTGGCCTGTCCTCCCCCTAGCGTACAACGGTCCTCCCAGTGTCCCTGTTGCCATCTGTCTGTGTCCCCTGAACGGTGTGCCCACTGCCACTGGGCCCAGGTCCCTGATTGTCTTGGGTGTGAGGTGTGCATAGGTGGGCACACTGCTGATTAATGTGTCCTAGGGACAGAGTTGTGGGGACACTGGGTGGGTGCTGTGGTGTTGGATACTGATGAGGATGCTCTGTGGTTGACTGTGAGTGGGCTGGGTTGACCGACTGACCAGTGGCCCCTGATGGGCCAGGGAGTTCACCCAGATCCATAAGTCGAGAGTTACTGTCATCACTGGGGAGCATCATCTGTTGGGTGACTGGTTTGTTGTGGCACCTTCTCTCCGCTGACATTGGCTCGGGCACCTGCAGCAATGTAAGTGATGTATTATGCTTCATATCTGTGACATATTGTATATCCCTAGCTTCCCCTCAATCATTGCTGTTTTTCCCTGCCACCTTTGTATTTGAACGATGATGTATTGTGGGATTGTTAGTTCCCCTATGCTGTGCATGCTTTTGTGATGGGTGTCCATGTAGGGCTGGGAGGGCTGTCCATTTATTGGTATAGCATGCAGGGCTTGGCATTGGGGTTAGTCAGATGTGTAGGTGCAGTGTGTGTGATGGAGTGGAGTGATGGGAGTGAGGATGAGGGGGTGAGATGGAATGCAGGTATGGGGGTGATAAGTAGTAAATATTGACTCACCAGTGTCCAGTCCACCGGCTACTCCAGTGAGTCCCTCAGGATGCAGTATTGCCAAGACCTGCTCCTCCCATGCTGTGAGCTGTGGGAAGGAGGAGGGGGTCCACCGCCAGTCCTCTGTATGGTGAGCTGGTGCATTGCTGCCACCGAATGTACCTTCCCCCATAGGTTGTTCCACCTCTTCCTGATGTCGTCCCTTGTTCTTGGATGATATCCCACAACGTTCACCCTGTCCACGATTCTCTGCCATAGCTTTATCTTCCTGGCGATGGCATATTTGCTGTACCTGAGCTCCAAACAGCTGTGGCTCTACCCTGGCTATTTCCTCTACCATGACCCGCAACTACTCATCTATGAAATGACGGTGCCTTTGTGGGGACATGGGTGTTGTGTGGTGTGTGTAAGTGTGAGGGTGTTGGGTGATGTTTTTGGGTATGTGAAGTGGAGTGTGTGAGGGATATATGGGTGTATGTTGTGTATGTGTCTAGTTGCCGCAATGGTCCTGGTGTCAGTCTTGTGACAACAATTTGTATTTGCAAAGGGTTGTGGGTAATGTGGGTGTATGATTTATAAAGCTGTGGGTGGGTGTGGTGTGGTGTGTGTATTATTGTCAGGTGTGTGTTTTTGGTATTGCCCAATGTTGTGTGGTTTAGTATATTAGGTATCCATTCTGAGACCGCCAGTGTGTACCACCAATGGCTTACCACCATTGAATGTCCGCTGTGGTGATTCGTGGGTCATGTTTTGTTGGTGTAACGGCATGGGTGTTGGTACCGACACTTTAACACTTACCTTTGGGCTGGTGGATTTGTGTATGTGGCAGTAGTCTCTTGGATTGGTGTGTGTGTCACTATTTGGCAAACAGATGCCTCCGCGGTGCTCAGTAGGATTCAACACCAATGTCATGATGAGGGCCTTCGTGTGTGAAGCATTAGAATATCACAAAACAGTAATAAAATAAAACACGGAAAACAGTTTAAAAATCCAAAACCAATTTATAAAAATAGGACATATTTGTATCTTTAATTTGACATCAAAATGAATATGAGGGGAACCTGAGATATGAATTTTTAAAGAGTAAGGCCCTCATTATGACATTGGCGGTAAATCCCTCTTATCGCCATCCCGACTGCTGCCAACATAACGCCGCGCCGTGGATAACCGCCAAGCATATTATGACACACACATACCAATCCGTCACTATACAGCCACACACACAATTCCGCCAGACCAAAGGTCAGTGATAAACTGGCGGTAGCAAAATCTACAATGTTACGCCAACAGAACTACGCCCACAGCAGTATGACCCACGAATCACCGCAGTGGACATTCAATGGCAGCAAACCATTGGTGGGACATACCCCTACGTTCAAAATACACACACTCAAACAAAACAACACCACATTGGACAATTCAAACTACACACACCTGACACACACACATACACCACACCCATGCACCCACACCACTATAAAACACACACCCACATTACCCACAACCCTTTACAACTAGAAATAAATTATACCAGAGAGAGACAGCAAGAGCACACACACAACCAGAGCCACATAATATCATCACCTATACACCACACACGCACTTTACATCACAAACCCCAACACATCACCCCACACACCTTTACCCACACCACTCACACTACACCCATGGCACAACAACTACACCCCAGATTCTCAGAGGAGGAGCTGAGGATCATGGTGGAGGAAATCATCCGGATAGAGCCACAGCTATTTGGATCACAGGTGCAGCAGACATCCATTGCTAGGAAGATGGAGCTATGGCGGAGAATCGTGGACAGGGTCAACGCCGTGGGACAGCACCCAAGAAAAAGGGATGACATCAAGAAGAGGTGGAAGGACCTACGGGGGAAGGTACGTTCCACAGCAGCAAGACAGCAACTAGCTGTATAGAGAACTGGCGGTGGACCCCCACCTCCTCCTCCACAACTAACAACATGGGAGGAGCAAGTCTTGGCAATCATGCATCCTGAGGGCCTGGCAAGAGTAGGAGGAGGACTGGACTCTGGTAAGTCAAATCTGTATTACTATCTCCCCCCTACCTGCATGCCATCACAAACCCCCACCCCTACCCTCATGCCCATCACTTCACCACCTTCCACATACCCCACCATCACAACCTACTCATCCCACTACCAAGCCCTGCATGTAACACCAATGACTGGACACCCCTCACAGACCTGAATGGACACCTATCACAACTGCACGCACACTGGAGAGAATCACCTAGCCCAACAAATAGCTACTCACTCAAAGGCAAATCTGCCAGGGCAACACCAACTTTAGAAGGTAACACACCAATGCACATGATGTCACACGCAGAAACAATAACACTGCATTTACATCCCCACAGGTTCCCAAGCCAATGTCACCAGAGAAGAGGGGCCAGCAACATCCAGTCCCCCCCCCAGAAGAGGCCCACAGTGATGACAGCAGCTCTGCTCGCCTGGATCTGGATGACCAACCTGGCCCATCAGGGATCTCCGGACAGTCAGTTACCCAGGCACACTCTCACACCACCACAGAGCCTCCCCCCTCAGGAAACACCACCACAGCACCCACCCAGCGGGCCCATACTTCTGTCCACAGGACTTGTCAATCAGCAGTGTCTCCACCACTACAGGGACCCCAGGCCACACCACAAACACAGGGACCTGGGGTCAGTGGCAGTGGGCACACAGTTCGGGAGACAGAGGCACAGGACAACAGGGAAGCTGGGAGGACTGCTGTGCAACAGGGGGAGGACCGACTCTCCAGGAGACACCCACCGCGATCCTGGGAGCATACCACCATTCCCAGGAGACCCTGGGCCAGATAATGGACAAGTTGCAGGAGACTCAACGGCTGCAGGAGGGACAATACCTGGGGATCAGGGAGGACTTGAAGGACATCAACACCACCCTGGTCTCCATTGCAGGGGTGCTGGCACACATGGCCAACATGATGAGGGAGGCAGTGTTACCCCTCCGGGCCTCTGCCACTACCCAAACCGATGAACAGCACTCTACCTCTGCTGCAGCTAGTGAACAGGAGGCCCGCCACAGGACAAAGAGACCACCAGTGCCCCTCCCCCTGCAGAAGGAGAACCACCCCACAAACGTTCCCTGTGATCCACGCAGTAGCCAGAGACTATTGCCAAGACCCCCGCCAGGAAAAAAGACTCTCCTGATTGTCACCCTTGTATCCCACTCTGTCACCCTGTCCACCTTGAACTGCCTTTGCTCTCCTTCCTATGCCCCCTTGAACAATGCACCTATGATACAAATAGACTGAACTCCAACCTGGACTTTCCTCCATCATCCCCCCAGCCCATTGCACATCGTCTTCTACCTCTTAGCACTTAAATAAACACCCTTTGAAAAAATACAAGTATGGAGTATGTAAAATGATTTAAGTATGTATTAGTTTAACAAGGTTTAAACATTGAAAATCAACTGTACATAAATGTATACATAGGAATGAATGTAGTTGGCTGCAGTAAACACACCAGGAGCGATAGTGGGACACAAATATCTGCATTTAGAGATGCCAATGGGTACACTAAGTGGCCATAGAAGTGGGAAAATAAGCCTGCCAGTGACAATGTCAAACACAAACTCAATTAAATGTGAAGTTACACTGTCTTACCTGTGCATCATTGGAAGTATTGACAAATTATTACACTTCACTTGTCCTCATTCTCATCCTCTGCCTCCTCATCTTTACCGTCCACAGGGTCCCCTGCTGGCACATGGCCATCTCTAGCCTCCTCCTCCTGCAGAAAAGGCACCTGGTGACGTAAGGCAAGGTTGTGCAACATACAGCATGCCACGATGATCTGGCAGACCTTCTTGGTGAGTAGTACAGGGATCCACCTGTTAGATGGAGACAACACAACCTGGCCTTTAGGAGGCCAAAGGTCCTCTCTATAATTCTCCTTGTTCACCCATGTGCCTCATTGTAACGTTACTCTGCCCTTGTCCTGGGATTCCTCACAGTGGTCAGTAGCCATGAGAGGTAGGGGTAACCAAAGTCACCTGCAAATACCGAGGGACAACTGTTAGCCACACACCAACCCTTAGGGCCCACGCCTTACCCACACACCAACATCCACTGGGTGTGAACCAGGGCTCACCTATTAGCCACACCCTGTGCCTCTGGAGTTGAGCCATCGCATATGGGATGCTGCAATTCCTCATGATAAAGGCATCAATCACAGACCCAAGATATGTTTTTATTGACGTTAGAGATGTACTGGTCCGCCAGGCACACCATCTGCGCATTCATCGAGTGAAAGCTCTTTTGATTTTCTGAACACCTGTTCATTTTGCCAGGGGAGGGATAAATGCTATATGTGTACCATCAATTGCCCCACTAATGTTGGGGATATGTTCCATTGCATAGAAATCAGCTTTCACTGTGGCCAAATCCTCCACCTGGGAGAAAACGATGTAGCTGCGCATGTGTTTAATCAGGGCACACAACACTCTGGTCAGCACTATTGAGAACAATGGATGAGAAATTCCTGCTGCCAAGCACACTTTCACTTGGAAGGAGCCAGTTGTAAGGAAATGGAGCACCGACAGCACTTGCACAAGAGGGGGGATCCTGGTGGAGTGACGGATAGCAGAGATTAGGTCAGGCTCCAATTGGGCAAACAGCTCTGTGATTGTGGCCCTGTCCAGTCCATAGGTGAGGATAATGGGCCTATCCTCCATTGTTGCCAGTCCAACAGGGGTCTGTACACGGGGTATGTCTCCATCTCCTATTCATCCGCAGTAGTTGCAACCTATGGGGCAAAATGGCGAGCAGCTGGTCAGTATCTCTTATTTCCAAACACTACACTTCAATGCATTTCGTGATTGTAACAGTATTTTGTTGGAGAGGTGCAAATGGTGCATATGTGTACTGTGAGGCAGTTAGGAGCCATGGCTTGCACCCCCCTGAAATGGCGTCCGCCTGTCCTGTTTGGAGGGACAGGTGGAAATGAGGTAATTGCGCTGATGTTGTGCGCTGTTGCGGGAGGTGGTTGAAAACCACTGTGCAACTCCTCATTGGTTAACATTGTGCCCTATGGGGTACAGTGGCCAGTGGTAATGTACGCCGGCGGTGATGGTATGCACAGCCGCGGATGTCACCACCATTGTCTATCTGTTCACTCACTTGCTCCCTTACTTGCAACAGGAGAGGACCTACACTGCAAGTGCTGCTGTGACCTGTATCTGGAACTGACCGTGGCTCGTGTCACTGGGGAAAGGGACCCTGACTTCACCTCGGTGGAGTTGGAACGACTTGTGGATGGGATCCTACCCCAGTACCGAATGCTGTACGGGCCTCCAGACCAACAGGTGGGTACACTGTGAGTACGATGCATGGGGCGTGAATGCATGGAGTGCTGTGTGTGAAGGCCTCATGTGGGGGGGTTGGTGGATGGGCCCTGGGCAACGTGCTGCATGTATGCTGGGCCATGTCTGTGCTAATGGGGATGGGAAGGGGCATGAGTGTAACAGGCAGGACTGTCTGACTAATATCTTTCTCTGTGTCCATTTCCCTGCAGGTCAGTGCCCATCAGAAAAAGGGAATATGGCGTGCCATCACCAAGGAACAGTGGACCCTGGTGGTCTACGGCAGGCGGAGCACCCACTGTCGGAAATGGTGGGAGGACCTGAGATGCTGGGCACGGAAGACGGTGGAGGCCTGGCTGGGGATGGGCTCATAACGAAGAAGGGGTGCCCATCGAACCCTAACTCCCCTGATGGCCCTCGTACTGGTGGTGGCTTATCTATAGCTGGATGGGCGCTTGGGGGCATCACAGTAGCCACAGGGGGGTGAGTACAGTGCCCCAATATACAACTTGCACATGGTGGGGTGGTATCCTGGTGGGGGACGTGCACCTGTGGGTGTCCCTAGGTCAGGCCTGACATTGCAGAGTAGGTCCCATGTTGGGCAGGGTTCTGATGTAAAATACCTCCAACCAAGCTAGTAGGCATCCACTACTGGGCAAGGGTCTGTTGGTCTCAGGTATGCTGCAAGGGGCTTTAGGTGCCCCTATTCATGGCTTGGTGGCTAGCATTGTGACTGGTACTGCATTGTATAGAGCATAGGACTGTTCCATATGTTTGTGTGCGTTGTGTGCACCAACGGCGGTGTTGTTGCCGCCATTGACCAAGTGTATCATTTGTCTCTTCCCCCCCTTTTTTTTGTCACCTTCGTCCTTATGTGCATTAGCATCATCTGGCAGAGGACCTGAGGCACCGACGATGGAGGGAGCTGCATCCCACAGGGCCCAGGAGGCCGAATCCACTGATGGTGAGGGCACTAGTGGGATGGAGGATGAGGGGAGCACCATGGTAGAGACAGGAGGGGACAGTTCGGACACGGATTCCTCCTCCGATGGAAGCTCCCTGGTGGTGGCGGACACCTCTGTGCCCATCCCAGCTACAGGTACTGCTGCCACCCCCATACCAGCACCGTCCTCCCAACAGGCCCTCAGTGTGTTTCCCGTGCCCGCTCACCCATGAGGGTGGGCATCTCTTTCGCCCCAGGCAGCTCAGGCCCTGCCCCAGTTAGTGAGGAGGCTATTTACCTCTTGCTATCCATCTCTGTTGGGCAGTCAACCATTGTGAATGCCATCCAGGGGCTGGCAGCCCAAATGCAACAGACAAATGCATTCCTAGAGGGCATTCACACTGGCATGGTGGCCCAACATAGATCAATGCAGGCTCTGGCCTCCTCTCTGGTGACAGCCATTGTCCCTGTTTCCCCCCGTGCCCTCCACTGCCTCCACTGTGGCCCCCTCCTCCTCGTCATCCACCTCCCTCCCAGTTGCGTCTACACTCACACCAGCATGCACTACATCCTCATCCACTACCCCCATCACTTGCACACCTATCAGCACACACCCCTCACTGTCAGTCACCACTCCCACTTCCATGCACACGTCCCCTGTGTCCTCTCCCACTGTGTCTGTGCCCCCTCCTCCCAAAGTACACAAACGCAAGCGCTCAGACACCCAACAGCCATCCACCTCACAACAGCATCCAGCCCATACACCTGCACCCAAACACAGCAGACACCTCCTACAACCACTCCCTCTACCTCCACTCCCAAACCATCTCCCTCTTCCCGCCCCAATGTCCGTAAGAAGCTTTTCCTCTCCACCTTTGACCTCTTCCCTAGCCCTTCCCCCTTCACATCAGGCCCGGGTGGTCAGAACCCAACCAGATACCTCAGCCACCCAGTCGAGGGCCACAGTAGTGTCCACAGCTACACCAGGTGGGACAGGATCCTGGGCGCCAGGCAGCCACACTGATAGGGTGCCAGCACCAAGTGCTGCAAGGAAGGGCAAGGAGGCACCCCCAGCTGCTGCAAAGAAGGGTAAGGAGGCACCCCCAGCTGCTGGAAAGAAGGGCAAGGAGTCAACCCCAGCTGGTAAAAGGAAGGGCAAGGAGGCGTCCCCAGCTGCTGCCAAGAGAAGCAAGGAGCCATCCCAATCTGCTGGCAGGAAGGGCAAGGGGCCTGCACCAGAAGGCAAAAAGGAAAATAGGCCTGGTGCTGGGACTCAGTTGGAGCCCCAACCACCAACCATGGTGGTTCAGCAATCCGAGGCTGCAAGGGGATGGGCTGGAGCCTCCTCCCACCACTGCTAGCAAAACCACCAGCACCGCCACCAGCACAACTGCTAGCAGCAGCAGCAGCCCCAGTGGGCAGCCGTCCGAGGCTGCAGGGGAAGGGCAGGGGCCTCCCCCCCACCACATCCAGCACCGCCACCAGCACCACTGCCAGCAGTAGCCCCAGTGGGCAGCCTTCCGAGGCTGCAGGGGAAGGGCTGGAGCCTCCCCCAACCACTGCCAGCACTCCCACCAGCACCACTGCCAGCAGCAGCAGCGCATTCTCCACCAGCACCGCCACTGCCACCACTGAGCAGCCTTCACTGCCGGCAGTCCTGCATCCTTAGACTTTTGTGCGGCCTGGCCCCTGCAAATCCTGTGGGTCTGATGCCCAGGTGAGAGACTGTGACCTTGCACTCCCTAAGATCTGCATCACAGAAGAAACCATCCACTCACCCCCTCAAACGTTTCCAGGATGAAGCACACTCACCCCATCCTTCTCAGGATGAAGCACACTGGGCACAATGCCCCCTCCAGAACCAGTGGACAAGCCATCCACTAGAGAGACTTTGGCTTTGCACACCCCAGGACAAGTCAGTGGGCAAATCACCCACTTGAGAGACTGTGGCCTTGCACTCCCCAGGACCAAGCAATAGGCAAGTCACCCACTTGAGAGATTGTGTCCTTGCACTCCACAGGACAAGTCAGTGGGCAAATCACCCACTTGAGAGACTGTGGCCTTGCACTCCCCAGGACTAAGCAGTGGGCAAGTCACAGACTTGAGAGACTGTGGCCTTGCACTCCCCAGAACCAAGCATATGGCATGTTGCCCCCTCCAGAACCAGTGGCGTTGTACCATCTTCCGGCTGAGGGGCCCCCCATTCCCCATCCCCCTGAGGTGCCTGTCAATATCGACCTGATGCCCCTGCAGTGTTCTCTCCGTGTTGTTGCAGGAGTGAGGTTGGGCCTTGGACTTTGTGATGTGTCCCTGTGGCCCACAGACATTGAGGACTGAGAAATGTCCCTTGCACTGTAAATATGTATATACTTTTTGATTTGAAGAACAAATTTCACATATATTATTACAGCCTTTTTACACTATAGTAGTTGTCCTTGCATTATTCCTGAGGGGTACGGAGTGTATATGTTATGTTACTGCATCTTGTTGTGTGTGTGGTATTGGGGGTGTGGGTGTTGCATGTTGCGTTTGTGTGTCACTCTCTTTTTCCTCCCCCTCCCCTGTGTGCTAGGCAGCAGTACTCACCATTGTCGCCTTTGCCGGTGTTGGTGTTCGTAGTGGAGCAGAAGGCAGAAGAGCATGGGGAAGACATGGAACTCGGGCTCCATGGCGGCGTGGTTCTTCCTTGAGTGTCCAGAGGTGATTCGTTTCCCTTCTGTGCAGTGTTTCTGGCAGGCTTTTGATGTTGTTGGTACCACCCCGGAAAAGGTGGCGGATAGGTGGGTCATATTACTGTGGGCGGTACACTGTCTTCCACCGTGGTGCCTGTTGGTTTTGCCCTGGCGGTCGGTGTGTTAAAGTGACTGTCTGTCTGAGCGGTTTCTGCTGTGGTCATAATTTCATATTTATTCCCGCCAGCCTGTTGGCGGTATTACCACCACTTTATCTCCGAACGCCGGGGTTGTAATGAGGTCCTAAATGTTTTTAACACTTAAAAACTGAAAGCTCCACTTGGGATATCGGATCACACCTCAACCGCGGCAAAGTTAAAAGTTGAGGCTGACCATGATGGAGCGCTGCCTGGCTACAGCTAGTTGGAGGCCTCGTTTAAAGTTTACCTTTGTATTTAGGGCCTCATTATGACATTGTTGGGCGAAGGAGTCGGTCCTCCAATGCCATAAAGCCTCCAAGCCACACAGGGGGCCTGAACCCCACTGGCCCTATTATGGTTTCCCTGATGGGCCGACAGGCGGAATCAGTGTTTCCGCCGGCCGGCCCAGCGTGGAACAGGGCCTTAACATTGCAGCTGGCTCCATTTGAAGCTTCCCATAATTAAGGCAGTGGAATGCATGATGGGCCTGTGCATGGGGTCCCTTGGCAAGTGCAAAGGCAGTGCAGGGGCCCCCAGTGCCCCCCCAAGTCCTCTATTCTGTCAGCCTTTTCATGGTGGTGTTTACCGCCATGGACAGGCTGTCGGATGGGGACTCGTAATATAAGCAGCACTGCCCTGGCTGATTACAACCACGTGGACTGCCAGGCTGCAGGCTGGCGGTGTCGGCAGTTGGACTGCGGTGGCTCCTCCATGGTCATAATGTGGCAGTCAGACTGCCACGACCAAGGCGGTCCAACAGGTACTGTGAACCGGGCGGTCTAGTGACCGGCAGGGTCATAATGACCCCCTTCGACTTTTTCTTGAAGATTTTTCTCACTGCTGGAAGTCACCAATCCCATCCGACCTCCCTGGAGCCCTCTTCGGATACGTGTCACAGGGGACTTTAGTGAAGAATTCTACCTTCAAACTTAGTCGATTTTTTGGAATGGAAATCTTTGTCCGTGCCGAAGTTAAAATGGATCTGATATCCCTGAAGCCCTCCTTGGATACGCTGCGTGGGAAGTCCTGGTCAACTTTTTACTTTTGGACTTTGCCCCTTTTACAGAGCTTTTTTTCTCTGACATTGGACGACCCTCCAAAGCAAGCCCATTTTGAGTCGACATTGTCAGATTGCCTTCCCAAGAGCCCCTGGTGAAATGATGGACTCACGACGCCGGGTTTCTTTATGGAGCTTTTTTCCAAGAGTTCTCCAATCTTCTCCAAACCTCTGGATCTTCTTCCATAAGGTCTTTGAAGGTCCTTTAGGAGTACACAGCTCACCCCAAGGTTCCAGAAGCTCTGAATTGCTTCTTGAGGGTTAGGACTCCAACTGCCAGAATGCACCTGGCACAAATCCAAAAATGGCTACTGGACAGTGGGGGGCTGGTCAGGTTCTACAGCTTTTGATGCAGGAGACTTTGATTAGCTATTTTCTTCCTGTAGCAAACAAGGAGTCCCTTCTTACAAGAAGATGAAGCCAGGCAAAGTCCTTTTTGTGGTGAAGCCCAAATGTGCAGCTGGAGTAGTCCTTCACAGTGCAGTATCCAGGTGCAGATCAGGGGTGCAGCAGGGCAGCCTTTCTTCTTCTTTTCTTTCTTCCAGATAGGGATCTGAGGTATGGGTGCAGGTATGCCATATTTATCCTTGCTCTTGGGGTGGAAATCGGTGGGACTGACCAGTCACAGGCAAGCCACCACCCTCTTGGATGACCACTTCCTGGGAAGTGTGGCAAAAATCAATCCAAGGGAGCACCATTCCTTAAAGATCCAAAATGGGAGAAATTCAATGTCCACACACCGGTGTGGCTAAAATCCTTAACACACCACTTCCCTGCCCTTACCTGATCTAATGAAGGGGGCACCTGATTTTATGGGTTTTCAGAAAATGGGGACAGTCCTCATCTGCTCCAAATGTCCTTTCCTTCTTTGAAGTCCAGTTTGGTTGCTCTCCCCCATCCTGTTTTATCATCTGCTGAGGCAGAGTTCCTTCCCCAGGCACTTCCTTTGTCCTCAGCCCAGGCTACTTCACACCTCTTGGGCCAGGCTGCCCAGAGGCTGTCCAATCAGAGAAGGGCACTACAGAGCTGAAATTGAAACTTCCAGGTAGAGTTCTAAAACCCTTTCTCTGAAGTAGTTATATTAAATCCAACATTGATAAGTTGTTGGATTTATTAAATCAATCAGTTTCATACCAAACGTGAAATATCGAGCTCCTTTTGAGACTTATTAATTAAAAATAATGTCTCCCCATTTTAGCCTATGGAGGCTATTCACGACAATGAGAGAAATACAAATTTGGCTATTTTCCCTCACCAGTTATGATAAAACATATTTTATAATGTCCCTGTTTATAGATACACTGCAACTAATCCTAGGGGTACTCAGGGCACACCTTAGGGGTGACTTATATGTAAAAATTAAGGTAGGTTAAGACTTTGGAAGTACTTTTAATTCCAAAGTTCTATTTGAAGGTAACTTTAATTTAAAAACAGTCAACAAGACAGGCTGCCTTTAAAATGATACTGGCACCTCAGCAGTGCACCTATGGGTGCACTACATATGCTGGGATCCCTAAACCTACTTGCTCTACCCTATATCAGGCACTTATAGGCAGGTTGATACTGTCAATTATAATTAGCCTAATTTGTATATCTACTTTACACAGAGCACTGGCCCTGGTTAGCAGTACCCAGGGCACAACCAGGAGTCACTAACCACCAGTGTCTGTCCAAAAAGTTTGGGAAGCATCAGGGCAAAAATGAAAATGTTCAGACAGGAATCATAAACCTTTAAAAGTGAGAATTGGGGAACATACAAGAGCTCTGGTACAACAAGATACTAGATATCCGTTGGTGGTACATTTGATGTACTGTGAGTCCCAAAAAACAAGAACTGGCTTTACTTTCTTTGGTTGTGAACAGGTACTGAGAGACCCAAGGGGAGGGAATAGGGAATTGACATTACGGAGGAGGGACGCAATGTGGATACTGCGCTTAAGGGCGGTGGAAGATAGGTTGAATTCAGATAGGGAATTGGAATATTTTCTGTGGGCTTAGACTCAGGTACAACATTGGGGTCGATAAGGGATTACACTACTTATGCTATGAACTTAAATATGATAGATATGTACTCTTTTAGTGGTTTATTTGAATAATTAATTAGTGAGTTACTACGTACCCTCTCCATTAGATATTTACGGCCTTGTGCTCAGTCTTACTAATTTTGTGATATTCCACATATTTATATATATGGGGGGTGAGGTGTCTATACTAGCTCACAGCAAGCATTAATTGAATGGTCCGTATATTGTGTTTTTATTTGAGTAGAATGTCGGTATTACAGGTATAAATCTACTGCATGACTGGCACCTTAAGTTATTTCTTTGTTTTAAGATACATAAATAATTAATGCCCAGGGGTGGCTATTGTGTGCCACTATTTTGTGAAGGACCCTTTTTACATCTTTCCTTTTTCTTAAGATTTTCCCTTTCTATGGACTCGAAAGGTATGGAAATTAGAGGTGCAGTTCTTCCTTTATTTTTAGTGAAGGACGACTGTGAATTAGTCCTTTCTCTCTTGCTAGGATTCGCAGGATTTAAATGCTGGCTACACAGGTGCGACGCGTATAACGGTCACGCGTCCGTCTGAGGTAATATACGGAGGCATTGGATATTTCGGCAGACGCCTGTGGAGAGAGATAAAGGGGGTTATTCCAACTTTGGAGGAGGTGTTAATCCGTCCCAAAAGTGACGGTAAAGTGACGGATATACCACCAGCCATGTTACGAGTTCCATAGGGTATAATGGACTCGTAATACGGCTGGTGGTAAATCCGTCACTTTTCCGTCACTTTTGGGATGGATTAACACCTCCTCCAAAGTTGGAATAACCCCCAAAGTCTCTATACCAGGTATTTTATTATGTTTTCTCACGGGTATTTGAAAATATAACAATGAGGCTGCTGACTTCGTATTATTTACTTTGCCTAACAAGATTAGGCGGTTTATGGTGTGATAATGTAAAGGTTTACACTATATTTGCTTATAGAGTAGAGGACAGCGTTTGGAGCGGCGCTTGATTTGGAGGGCAGTTTTCCGAAAATCGCTGACTGTGGGTCCATGGTATGATTAAGGTTCCGGAGTTTGGGATACAGTCCTTTTGGAGGTAAATTTGACTGGACTTTCCCGGGTGGGTTATTAGTTTTGTGGTCTATGGATATAACGTGACAGTAAATGGGTCACATTTAATTCTAATTCTTGTTTAGTCATGTTCTTTTCTATCTTATATAACCCCTCAAGTTTTCTATTTATTTATGCACACTATGATGATTTTGGTTGCATGTGTTGTTGCAATACCAGCTATTTTCTTTTTGGCACTTTAGGGATATTTGCTTGTGGAGGGACTGTTATCACTATGGGTGCTTTCACAGATTAATAAGGTGTTATTTTGAGATATGACTGGGTCTTTGGATACTAATCACTCAAAATGGGGTTTTGGATTAAAACGTTCTATTTTGGATTTATGGTACCTTTTGAGCATTGTTTAGTGTTTGTTTCTTTGATTTAAACATGATTCCATTGTGTCTTGATGATTTTTGGGATTTAGGAAAATTGTTATAAGAAGCTACTACATTTCAGCCCTGAAGAAGTCAAGCGACGAAACACGTGATGGTCATTGTAAGGATTTTGGATGTTTTATCAAGTATAAGGCTACAAAAAGCTTTGGAGGACATGTCAAGAATAAATATAATGGACTATGAAGATTACATGGATCACTATTTCATTTATCTGTGAATTTTGAAGGAGATGGACTCACATTTTGAATTCTGAGGGAAAGGGGAATTAATTGTGATTAGGAGGGGGGCTACTTATTTGTTTGAATGGATATTAAAGAGTTTGGAAATTTATGATCTGTTACTTTTTCGTACTACTACTTTTCTTTGAGCCTATTACTGTAAAATATTCGTTGTGTTTTTCACTTGTGTAGGCACTTATGTAAAAGGAAAAAACCTTTTTCTTTAGGATAATTGTATACATGCTCAACGGGTGCCTCAGCATTGTCGTAACGGTATTTGATTGCTAATTCAATCAATTTTGGAGGTTCTAGGGTGTATTCCCCATTGTAGTGCACCATTGCAGATTTAGATATTGAATCAATACAATCCACTTTTTTGGTGTGCCATTTCTCCCACTAGAATACACCCCTGTCTGGTAGTGATGAAGGCCAGATAATGTTTGAAATCTCACAGTCAACATACACATAGCTCAATCCACACACACATGACACATGCAACATGCATACACAGCTCATGCTGTCATAAAATTCATGTGGTCTCACATTGACAACATCCATGTGTCAAGTGATGTATGGGGATGGCTTTGATGTCACCTCACCTAGGTTTGTGCATCCAACATATGGGACAACTGGGTACACTCAAAACAGACATACACACCAAAGTAGAAGGACCCTGCATCTGGCAATGAACACAGTTACATGAACTTAAACTCTCCCACTGATGCTACACTGACTCAAGCTCAGTGGCCATGACTTTTTATCCAGGCACACATGGGTACCATCTAGCCGGTGAGGAAGGAAAATGGTGAAATGGCGTAAAAAACTGGACATGAGGTACTTACCTGCTCATTTGGTGCACCACAGAGCTGTTCATACAGGCGTATGGCCTCCTCCAATAGCTTCTCCAGCTCCTCTGGGAATAATGCAGTGGTGCTATCACCTGTTGGACATTGTATGATTGCTCCCAGAGACGGCACACAGAAGCTCAGGTTGTGGTGGTCTTGGTGGCAGCAGTGTCAGGAGTCAAGTGAGTGATATTTCAGAACATGGCGGTCACATGTGCCACATACACGTCTGTCACTGCCGGTGGACATAGCCAATAGTCTATGACCGCCACTGGCAACAATGTTAGCCTATGGCTGTGACAGGAAGAACTTCCATTCGATCAATGTCCAAACTGTTTGTCTGGCGGACCTTTACATATCAGAGGTCTTTGCCAGTTATCCATGATGCCTTCATCATGTGAAACAGTGCAATTCCACGGCTTATATCACCACTGTAACCGGAGAGGGCTAGAGTTGCACATATGTCACACTCCATTAAATGGGACTCTGCATCCCCAACCGTCCATGATTGTTGACACGGGTGAGGAACCCAACTAAGTCAGAAGTCCGCTTAAACAATGACCATGGAAGAACATGCCATATCATGGAGTGGGCTTCTGGGCTCCTGAAAGCCAGATGTAGGTGTCTGAACAAGACAGGTGGAGCCCTCCTCTACTCATCCGAAAAAGTAAGCTCATTGTGGCCTGCTGCATGTGCCACAACATTAACCTGAGGAGAGAAATCCTATATATTCCAGATGAGGGGTAGCTAGCAGTACCACCTGGTGAGAATCCTGAAATGCCAGGTGAGGATGACAGTGATGAAGAGGAAAGTGAAGATTTGTGGGCCGATCTCATCAATCACTACTTCACTTGAGTGTAAGTATGTAATGCAATGTTATGTGATTACTGTGACTGTATGGGGAACTGTAGGGGTCAGGATGGGAAGAGCATGGTATTTGTTTCCTATCAACAGAGGATATGAAGCTATGCATTATACAGCTAAGGTTTGCGTGCTAAGTCAGAATTGAAAATGTAGCTACCTTGATGATTTGCTTTGTGTCAATCCCATTGTGAATGTGATTGGATCCACTGAAGTTTGGATCACATGTGTGATATTTCATGCCTAAACATCTTGCTTTGTATTCTGAGGTCTGTTCACCATGCCATCCTCATGTTGGCACTTCAGCGTTGTGACATTGACAGGTAGCTGTTGCTGTTCTGACATATGAAGTGAACATGGATTGATCCAGGTAGTGTTGGTCACTGATATGGGGTGTATGCATCCTGTGCCAAAGCAGCTTGGGCAGTAGGTGGAATTCAGAAGTGCACAATACAATTGTTGGATGTGGTGAGTTGGTGCAATTGTCTCATGTGTGTGATCATGTGCCCTTGAAACAAGTCATCCAGTGCAATCCATGATTTCTCCCCTCACACTGTGTTGACAATGATCCTGTATGAACTTTGTGTAGCTGTCAATGTGTTTCCTCATTGCAAATGACAGAACCCGTGCCACAACACTGACATAAATTTGTGTCATGCCACCAGATGCTTGCTCATTGTAATGGGATGGACCTATGATCAGGGACTGTTGTACTGCCCTTTGTCTGTACCATGGTGTATGTTTAGTCAGCAGACATGGTTTTGGTATGTGATAAGGCTCTAGCTAGTGACACCAATGTCTTAGCTTAGTCTACAGGGCAAAGGTCTGACAAAGCCCTTTCTTTTGTGGTCTGGGGGATGGTACCTTTGTGATATCTAGCTTGACTCAAGATGCTTTTGCCATTCCTGTCTATGACAGTCCAGACATTTCAACAGCTCATGTACTGTACTGAGCAATAAAGTGTTTGCTGTGACCAGACACTTGTGTCATTGTGTTGCTAATTCTCCACAGCATGACACTACCTGAGGCAAATCCCTCCTTCCATTACAATCTTATGACTTCCTAATGTGCATCACATGGGTTTACAATTAAATGGTTCAAAATGTTGAAAAACTGTAGTTAGCAGTGTTTTTGTGATAGGTGTGTTTCTTCACATATGTACAGGGCATAATTGTGACATCTACCTCCAATAGTAAATAGTAAATAGTGACATTTGGCTAAAGCCATCTACACATTGTATTTGCAGATTTCCTTTATGTGATAGGTACACATGCTATGAGCTGTATTGACCTGACATTTGGGTAACATACCAAATCCATTTCAGTCAGCAAGCTTTAGAAAGTCTGTGTTTGTTAGCACTTGGAAGGATGGTCATAGATTAATTTGTTGTCAGCAGTGCAAGCTAAACAGTGGCTGGGCAGGGTGTGGTTTAGGTCATTTTAGGACTTGTTCACTGTGATGCAGGCAGACACTGAACCTTGTTGTATAAGTCATAGTTGTCATCATGTGGTCAGTGCATTGTGAATGTGTTTACTGCCAATACCATTCATATGATGCATCTTGGGGCCTTTAACCAGTCTCAAGTTTTTGTTTTTTTGCACATAGGTTGAACTGTTCTTCTTCACAATATTTTCATTTTGGCATAGCTGCTAAAAATGGATCTAGATGTATAGCCACATCACAGAGTATAGCCTGATCTGCATCTTGGTCCATCCCAGGTGGTCTGACTTCATTTGTAAGTTCACAGACAGATGCACAATGTCATATGGACACTGTCTTCATTATTGGAGTTACAGAGACTGGACCTCCTTGGATCTACAGTCATGTTATTCCAAGTTGTACACACGGTAAACAAATGTCATCCTCTCAGGTGAGTACAGTTCAAAGGCAGAGTAGAGGGATATGGGTCATTGGAGCAGAGGACACTGTGGTGGCTGAGTGGAGTGAAATTAGCAGTGCCTCCTGGTCTTAGCATTCCTGTCAGTGCCTGTCCTACCCACACAGTATACATATGGCATTCTCTCAGGTGTGCACATTCCAATGAAGAGGTGACAATCAACGTAATTTTGAGTATAATAATCTGTTCATGTTTTTGTGGTAGTGAAACAGTGCTTGCTGGGATTTGTAGTGCTGTCAATCCTTGTACTACATACACTATACAGAGTTGTTATTGTCCCAGGTGAATCTAGTTCACATGTTGGAGGCCAGACAGGGGTCTATGGACAGGTGGACACTGGGAAGTTGAGTGGTTTGACAGTGAAGTTGATAAAACGGGTGCAGTGAGCATGCATGAAAATACATTTTGGTGATATTTTTGTGTTGTGACTTACCTGACTCCACCTCCCGGTATACCTGTCAAGCCCTCTGGATGCAGGATGGCTGAGACCTTCTCTTCCCAGGATGTGAGTTCTAAAGGAGGAGATGGGGTCCTCCACCTGTCTTCTACACATGCAGTTGGTACCAGAATGCCATGGAACGGACCTTCTCCCTGAGGTCGTTCCACCTCTTCCTGATGCGTCCCTTGTGCGGGGGTGGGGCCTACAGCATTTACTCTGTTGACTATCCTTTGATACATTTCCATTTTCCTGGTGATAGTAATGCACTCGACCTGGGCTCCAAATAGATGTGGCTCTACTCTGATGATTTCATCCACCTTGACTCTTAACTCATCTTCAGTGAAACAGGGATTTTTCTAGGGTGACATGGTGAGGATTAAAAAATAGGTGGTGGGAAATGGACAGATGACGTTGAGTTAATAGGGTTGGGAAGTGTAAATGGGTGTGATTGGAAATAGGAGTGTGTTGAGGACGTGGGATATGTGCTTAGGGAAAGTTGTTTTGTGATTTATGTTGTGCTCTAGCTTGGGTGTTTGGCACTGGAGATGCAAAGGATTGTGGTTTGTGAAGGGGTGTGTTTTATGGTGTGCTTTGCCGGTGTGGCAATGTGTGTCAGCTTTGTTGTTTTTAAATCCATCCAATGTGGTGTTGTGTTTTACTTTGTTGAACTCTCACTGCCGTGGTTTGGACCGCCATTGGCGGACCACCATAGCTGACTGCCACTGCGACTCTGCACTTGTAATGGGTTCGGAGGTTGGTTGATGGGCTGTCAATGCGGGTGGTCAGACTACCAGTTTCACACCCACCAAAGTACGGGCAGTGTCGGTCCTGCCTGTGTGACTTGTATTATGGCAGTCTGTATGACCGCCAATATGCCAATATGGCGGTCTTTTGGCAGCCACCACTATGGCAGTCTGGCAGACTGACTGCCAAACTCATAATCGTGCCCTTAATGTGTATAGCATTTAGAAGCAGTACAACATTTAAAAAGTAAAAAATACAGCACAATAAAAAATCCTACTCCAGTTAATCAAAATGAAGAATATTTGAATGAACAAAATTACAACAATATTACATAAATCCAATGGCACATGTGAATTTGTAAAGTTTTAAATGAACATAGTGCAAAAAGTGGAAAGCACCATCAGCGGGCAACTGATCACTTTAGACCAGGACAATGGTAAGGTATGAGGATGATCAAGATGGAGTATGTATCAGATATGAGGACAAGGTTAGCATTGGCCAAGGAGAAACATTTAGACTTAGAAACTTACATGGAGAAAAGTAGTTGTCAACAAGTTGTAGTGTGGATAAGCTGCAAGCTAGATCTGAAGAATTGCTTCTCCTTTGGCGGGTTGCCGAAGTGCGAGGTCCTGGAGTGGAAAGCTCAGAGTGGGTGAAGTTCAGGCCCAGGAAGGCCTCACCATTGGATGCTGCTTGGCATCAGCCCCAGTGCAGCCCCCTACATTTGAACTTAAATTTCCTACAAGGCAAACCAGCAAGCAGAGGCCACTGGTACTTCGAAGTTAATGTCTGTGGTTTGATTGCGGCCCTGGTCTCCACTGGATCTTCAGGGTGTGAGTTGGCAAAAAGTTTCTAAGTCCCAGCTTTTTATGTTTGGGCAGCAGGAATACTCTTTAGCTCTAGTCAAGGATTCCAAAACCTTGGGAAAAACACTTGGGGGTCATGATTCACTCAATAGAAGCCACCAGCAGCATCCCTGGCATGCCTACTTGAAAATGGTCAGCTCGGCTCCTTCAGAAAATTGGGCCTACCTACAGCCATTGTGTCCCTGTTGCTAAACATGAGGTCAGCCAACTGAACCTTGGAGTCCACTTCTCAGTCCCAGGTACAAATGGGGGCTGGCCGGCCCATAGTATTCTCCCTAATGGTCTCAACAGCAGGTCCAGCCCTTCTTCTGTCTTCCACAGGTCAAGCAGTATCTGAGGAAGGTACATAGGGTGCCACATTTATGTACAAACACTAGCCTCTGGGTGGGAGTGACTCATGCCCCGCCTTAACCAATAGGAAAAAAGTTCCCAGGGGTAACCCAGCCCGTGTGCCCTACTACAAACCATTCCACAATGTCCCTCTATGAAGAAAAACAAGATAGCAGAGCCTTTCTTCCCTTGTGCAGAGATTCTGTGTCATTAGTAGAGATGTGGTCAGTGAAAATGAGCAACCCCTTCTATGTTGTCACTCAAAACCGGTTCTGGAGGCAGCTTCTGCCCGACTTGGATTGGTGACTGGCTGACTAGTTACACAAAGGAAAGGCAGACCCCAGTGTGAGCTACACCTGCCCGTGATATGGTAGGCATCCTTTAAGGATATGCAAGGGCTAGGCACAGCTCCTGTGTCATCTTGTCAGGGAATGGTCACGTTTTCTCCATACACACAGCCTTTGTCTCATATCTGGGAACCACCTCATACCTTTGAAGGAGCTATTTAGCTTCTGTGTGACAGTTGGAAGGTGAAGCCAATGGGCTTATAGAGCTTTAGGTAGAATAAAGGTAATCTTTGAATGTACCTTTTAAAATATGTGCTTGTTGCCTAGGAGGAGATAATGGCCCTCATTCTGACCTTGGCGGGCGGCGGAGGCCGCCCGCCAAAGTCCCGCCGTCAGGTTACCGTTCCGCGGTCGAAAGACCGCGGCGGTAATTCTGACTTTCCCGCTGGGCTGGCGGGCGGCCGCCTTCAGGCCGCCCGCCAGCCCAGCGGGAAAGAGGCTTCCACGATGAAGCCGGCTCGGAATCGAGCCGGCGGAGTGGAAGCTGTGCGACGGGTGCAGTTGCACCCGTCGCGTATTTCACTGTCTGCGCAGCAGACAGTGAAATACATTTAGGGGCCCTCTTACGGGGGCCCCTGCAGTGCCCATGCCAGTGGCATGGGCACTGCAGGGGCCCCCAGGGGCCCCGCGACCCCCCCTACCGCCATCTGGTTCCCGGCGGGCGGACCGCTGGGAACTGGATGGCGGTAGGGGGGGTCGGAATCCCCTCGGCGGCGCAGCTAGCTGCGCCGCCTTGGAGGATTCCAATGGGCGGCGGTACACTGGCGGGAGAAATACCATAATACCATACACTGTGCCTAATAGGCATTTTAGGGATACTTAGAGGGACTTGGAGGGTTTAGCCGTGTTAGAAGAGGTTATTCTGACAGTTTGAATTTGTTTTTTTATAGCCAGGTTACTGATGGCACAGTTGCAGTCATGTTTTTCATTGTCAATTTCCTAATGGCACAACATGTACTGGAGTCCACTAGTGATATTTAACTTACAGGCCCTGCTTAAACCTTGTACCATATACTAGAGAATTATGAGTAAGTTAAATGTGCGAGTCAGGAGTATATCCAATTGTGACATGTTTTAGGGGTCCGAGCAAATGCACTTGGGCCAGATTAGGAGAGTTCCAGTAGAAAGAGTACAAAAAAAAAACAGCAGTATCAATCCAGAGAAATGGGGATGATTGTGTCAAAAGTAATTATGGAAAATTATTTTCATGACTCTAATGGTGAGGGTACTGAGTTAAGTGAGGATGAAACAATTAGGAAAAATCTATGTGAGTTTATTGATCTATCAGTCTCCCAGTTGATTCATGAGGTGATAGCTTAATCTTTCAAGTCTGTGTCTCTGATGTAGGAACTTCTTTGTCTAACACTATTGCAAATATTCTGACCATGCTGGCAAAGGGAAGCAGGTCTTAACTTCATTATTCAGGCCTGGAGGCTACAAGTTGAACTTCTTCTGGATGCAAAGTGGGAAAATACAATGAAATCAACAAGTATTGTCTTTACTTACTTAACGTAAATTGAGTTATCATTTTTATTGTGAGATTGTTGATATCCATTTGCAAACTGATGGTCACTCAAACTCTCAATCTAGACCCTCTAGCCTCCAGGTAAAGTGCATTCATATAACAAATCATTCGATTTAATATCTAATTTCTTTGCAAGTATGATGATTATTATGTTGATACAGAATCTAGTATGTATTACAATGATGTGTTTTTCATGCTTCGTGCAGAAAATGCACAATGCTCAAAAACTCCAGATGAATCTTATAGATTCTAGTGGGCAGTCTGTGTTTATATCAAGTCAAGACTGAGATCTCCTCCAGATAGGCCCACCATTGTCATATGAGTGAAGAATATCGACAACCCACATTATTTGAAAAGGCTGCATTTACTTGAATCCTTCATTGCAGCATAGTGACATACTTAAGCAAAGGTGGATGGGTCCAAAGAAGGGTATTAATAGAGTATGTCAAAAGAACTGCTGAATGATTTGTGGCCACTTACTAAGAATCTGTGTGTAGCTGAGCAATGTAAGCATTTGGGGAGTCCGTTGGATACAGAGAGAGTTGTTGATTGGGCCCAGAGGGATTTATGCTTCTTACGCAATGCCATTTCAACCTGATCCACAGAAAGAAGAAAGGGGTTATTGATAAGAAATGACCCAAAGGCTGGAGACTTGGCAGGATCTGAGTTTGAAAACGAATCTCAGATTCTCTTATTTGGCCATGCTTACCTTGTGTCTTCAGCAGGTATGTTTTTCTTGGGCCAGCAGACAAAGGGGTTGCTTTCCTGACTACTTTGGGCCAAGTAAGAGACTCCAACATGGTCAGTCCTTCCAGTTCTATTGGCCAGTGTTCTTGAGAAGGCTGCATGTATTCTGCTAAAGGACAAGGGAAAAGACTTATTGTTCAAGGTAAGTCCCCATACCAGTCCCTTCGCGAGGGATGGGGGGCTGGATAGCTAGTTTTGCACACAACTGAATAGGTTTGTCAAATAATCCTTACATTCTACAGACTTTCAGATATAATCATATTCCCCCCCAATTCAAACTCAGGTCCCAAGTATTAAACATATTTTATTTGAAGGACTTGTTTCTGAAGGGAGTAATAGTATTGTGTGCTTTAGATATTGATGTTTCTAAGCATCATATTCTTACTCAAAAAAGAATAAGTAGTTTTGCACTGTCATAAATGTGAAATAACTCAATTATATTTTCCTATGCCATCACTTCAAGATGGAGACTATAATTAATATCAAGCCCATATAACTCCCATGGGATTGGTTTGCTCGGTTAGATCTGATAAGATGTTTATTTAACAGTTTCTACGATTAAGCATCACAGTAAGAGACTTCTGTTCATTTGGCAGGATCAGATCTATACATGTTTCCCTGCATTGGTGCTTTACCAAACTTCTTAAACCTCTAGCAGCAAAACTCAGTATGTATGGTCTCCAAATAGTGATATATCTTAATGACATGAATTTCCTAGATCAGGATAACATGTTAATGAGACACGTCTTGTTGGCTATGAGGCTGCTTCATAATCCAGATTTAGAAGTGACATGGGGGAAGTATTTTTCCCAGCAGGAGTTCCTAGTTTTTTTTGTATTTACAGATATTATTATGGCTTCTGATAGTAAAGTTAGCAAAATTCAAGAAGAAACTGAAGCTAATTTAGTTCATCAGACTGTGGGCAATCCTATGGGATTAAGATTTCAGCGGACAGAATATCAGTCACTGTGTGGCAGAGTAACCCATCCACTGAGTTCTATATCAGGTCCTGTGTCCCTACAGCAGTTGGCAAAGTAGCCTGTCATCTTATGCAGATGAGATCTCCCTTAATAACAAGGCTCGAGACAAAATTTGTTGGTGGTTAAGGCACATATATGCCTGGAATGGGTGGTTCATGTTTCCTACTACCCATGATCTAGCTTTAAATCAGATGTAAATCTTTGTAGAAGGGGCTCTACATGTGGAAAGAATTGACTGGGGAAGGGTGGCCAGAGAGGAAGTTGTCACTCTACATAAATTGCTTCAAGCTTATTGCAGCCTCCTTTGCAATTCACAGCTTTGTGAAAGGCAAAATGCACAAAGCAATCCTCCTAAGCATGGATAACCCAAAAGCACTGTGGTATACAAATCATCAGAGTGGAGCAAAGTCAAAGACCGTAGCCAATTTGATCAAGTCCCTATGGAAATTTTGTCTCAACGGAAGTATCTCACTGAAATCTGAATATTTTCCAAATCCTGACAATTGAGTAGAGTATTGACTATTCAAGAGTGAAGATGAACCATCACATTTAGTAGTTCTTTTTAAAGCTTTTTCAGAGTCTTAAAACATTTCAGAGCACTGTTAACACATTATTTTATTTGGAGGTTAGACCCCGGAGACTGATGCTTTTCTGTATGATTACTCATGTAGGATTCAGGCCCTACACACATTTCTTCCTTGCATGATGACTTTTAAGTGTCTTGTGCAAATCCATAGGACTAAAGTTCATGCAGTGCTAAAATCATCTCTCTGGACAGCACATACTTAGTACCATTCTTTCCTAGAGTTGGCTTGGGATTTCCTCCAAAACCACTTCCCATCCCTACTGCTAAGTCTGAAGGGCATGGTACGTTCTAGAAGGCATCCTCATATTGGTGGCATTGAGACTTTTGGAAATCCCTGGCATCTCCCAGGACTTTAGAAAGGTACTTTTGAAACTTATATGAGGTTCCAGGACTCAAGGAATAACCAAGGTGTTCTAAATCAACTTGGAATGCTTGGGCTAGACAGTGCCTCAAGTGGAGTATCAATCCTATTTCAGTGGATGTCATCTTGAGTCTCAATGTCAAACCTCTTTGGCTACTGAACATAAATCCTATTACAACTTTAGTTGTCATAGGTTGGCCATTGATTGAGAATGCCTCTTTTAGAATTATCACCTCCATTTTATTCTGGACTGATGCTGCTAATTTTTGATGCTGTGCAGTAAGATACTGCTAACCAGGCCCCAGTGTATGTGCGCTGACCCATAAAACATGTTAGAATTGGCAAACTTCTGATGGGCATATTTTACATACCTACAAATACCTAGCATGTGGTACCAAAGTGTACCTAGGGACTATAGATTAAGTGTCACTGATGGATTGGAGCACCTATTGTGCCATCACTGAAGTGACAATTGAAATCATGTCACCAGGTCTGCCTCTACAGCCTGGTTGTGCAGTTTTAAAAGTGCCATTCGACTTCAGAAAATGAAACTTTTGTCAGGCCTAAACTTACCTTTTAATACTTATAAGTCACACTTACAGAAGGCTCTACATGCACTTTGGACAGGGTCCATGATATTTAAAACATAGGCCATGTGTAATTTCTCTAACTCTAAGCTTTATGTTAAAATCAATTGCTTCACCGGGGCCTTGTCCAGCAGCTATCCAGCCTTGTGGAACCTATATGGACACAGCATGCTGCATTGCCATACTGAGTATTTTTTACTCCAATTTCAGAGACTACCTTAAGCCTGTATGCTCTGTGTAATAGCTACAAAGTGTTGATCTTAGGTTTAAATTACTGAAATCTTCATTGGACCTAACAGAAAGACTGACATTATTTGTTGTAATGGGCCACAATCTACCCCAACTAATAATCCACTTTCCCACTGCCATTTTGGCAGGTCACGAAAAAGTAAGTACTAGGCCAGCCGGTGAGTACAAACAGGGTGCAGATTACTTTAAAGAGCTAGATATGCTAACCCACATAAACATCACTATTTAACTTTATGGATTTTAAACTTGATTCTTCAATTATTTCCATCATAGCCAGATAACAATGCACTTACGTTAACAATGTTGTCTGCTAAAGTGATGATGTTATTATATTATATTTGATGTGTCTGATGTTACGTCTGTGGATGTCACTTCAATGCATTTTCTCCAGCTTAGCTCTCTTTTTTATTATATTTTTTATTATCTCAAGATATACTACCTTGGTGGAATACCCTTAGTTTCTTTCCCATCCTAATTTGTGTGTGGTACATTTTCTTAGTGCTGGGCTTACAGAAGAATACGAGGCAGTCTGAACCTGCTGCACTTGGCATCTGCGTGTGACCTGTGAGAAGAACATGAAGAGGTTGGACCCCCGCTCACTATGAAATCTAAGAACAGCATGATCTACAAAGTTCATAAGGCTCATCCCCTGTGTGGCTCCAGGATTATAAAAAGGGGCCTTTCCTGTGATTAATTCCAGCTGACCAATGGCAACTGAACCTGGATTGGACTTTGCTGTTGCAGCTACCTGATACACTGTGAGAGTCTCTCCGACGTTCTAGGGGCATTGGGGGTAGGAGGTTGGAAGTGTACTTGTACAGTTGCCTTGACACCAAAAAAGATTGAGAGCTTTTTCAAAATATTTGCTGCAGTGCTCAAGAGCTTCAAAGGGACTGACTGCAAAGACTATCCGACCAGCAATTAAATGCTATCAGATTTCAGGTTTGTCTGACATTGAGAAGAGTTTTTACTCAGAATAGCAACAAAGTCCCTTTTTAGACTGTGTCTTAAAACCTTTTTGAGTTTCCCTACTAATTTGGTGAATCTGTCCTGGACTCCATCATGGTAGACATCAACACCAGCCTCTTTCCCAGTCTACTGCCACCAACGACTACCTTTAGAGCTTTACAGTTTTTGGTGGTATTTTCATTTAAATCTTTTAAAATTCCTCTTCCTATTATTAGATATTTGTCAATTCGGTGTACTTTTGCCTAGTTTTATTCATTGGAGTGGTATTTTACATTTTTGCATTTGTTTGCCATATCCAACAGTTAATGAGCTCATTTGTAAATGATTCAAGCCTCTGACTGGACCTAGCAGGATAGTGACCTATTACTTGTGGTGGATGCCACTCACCCCAATTAGTAAACCCCTATCTCATAAGCCCTTTTTACATTCCTTAAAGCCTCTTTATATGAGTTCATAATGTCCTAAACCAAGCATTGATGTGAGAAACAATTTTAACAGCAGCACTCAGATTCCCTTTGCTTTACTCTCCTGATTAGTAAACCTTTACTCGTGACTGGCAGCAGGCTTCAAGGAGAGAGCAATAAAACATCTAAGATGCAATTGCTAATGGCCTCAAAGCCAGGGAACACTTCCTTGTCACTTGTCCCATTTCCCAACACGTTGCAAAGTCTAAATTGGTGCCACTGATCACCCTGCAAGTCAGTCCCCCAGAGTTTACAAAAGGCCACTGAAGGCTACCTTCATTTTAAAAATATTCTTGATAGGAGACAGTTCTATTGATAGTAATCAATGTTGCCACAAAGGATAATCCTGATTTATTATCAAACAATTATGGTTGCCCTCTGCATAAGCTCTGAGTTCAAAGTAATGTACATGATTTTACAGATGAGAGAAAATGATGCAATGCTAAATACCAACGTCCTACTCTTTCTCATATTGGTGAGGCACACAGGCATATAAAAAGGGCAAACAGCAGGGCAGCTGATCAAGGCATGACCACTGATAAATTACAATTAAATTAAATTAAATTAAAAATTAGTTGAATGACCTATTTGTGCCCAAATGTTATCCCAAATAGAAAGTGGCCAACTAAATCTATAAATCGATATCCTATAATGTTTCCTGTTTAGATTTGGGTCTATCTTGGACTGTTGCAGTAAGTGGTTTATATAGGAGGGAGGCTGAGGGAGTTTTGTGTGGTGAATAAGTAAGTGTTTGCAGAAGATCATTACTAGTAGAAGGGTTGGAAAAAGAAATAAGAGCCACTGAAAGTAGATCATGTAATATGTTGTATTGATTAAGAAATAATCAATCAATAAATCATTCAGCACTTGTAGACTGCGGCTTAGTACCCGTGGGGTTTCAAAGTGATGTTGTGGGTATGCCTATCACTCGAATAGCCTCCATCCTGAATTGCTTCAGTGATGCGGCCTGTCTGAGGCTGAGTAGGGGAGTATTCCATGTCCCGGGGAATACTCCATGTCCGGGCTGCTGATTCTGGGAATGGCAGCGAAAGCAAGATGGAAGGATCGGAGTTGCCTGGCAGAGGTGTAGAACGTCAGGCGGTGATGAAGTGTCTTGTAGGTGTGAGTCAGTAGCTTGAAAGTGATGCATTTGTCCATCGGGAGCCAGTGGAGGTATCTGAGGTGGGCGGAGATGTGGCAGTGGCAGGGGATATTTAGGATGAGTCTGGCTGCTTATTTCTAGATTTTCTGTAGCCTTGCTTTTAACTTCTTTGTGATGTCGGCATAGAGTGCATTGCCGTAGTCCAATTTGCTGCTGACCAGAGCACGGGAGACCATCCTTCCAGTCTTGGTGGGGATCCACTTGAAGATATTCCAAAGGAGATGCAGAGTGAGGAAGCAGGCTGATGAGACAGCATTGACTTGATGGATTATGGAAAGAGTGGAGTCCAGGATGATCGCAAGGTTGCGTGCATAGTTAGGGGATAGGGCCATTTCCTAGGGCGGCTGGCCTCATGGAGTCATCCAGGTGGAGATGTTGGAGCCAAGTACAAGGATCTCTGTCCTGTCCAAGCTGAGCCTGAGGCAGCTGGCTTCCATCCAGGTAGCGACTGCACTTATGACATAGAAGTTACTCTTGGCTGTTGATGGGTCGTCGGTCAGGGAGAGGATCAGTTGGGTATAATCAGCATAGGAGACAATGTTTAGACAGTGCTGCCTGATGATTTTGACAAGTGGGCCATGTAGATGTTGAAGAGGGTCAGGCTTGGTGAGGATCCCTGGGGTATTCTGCAGCAGGTTCCTTTGGCTACCGAAGTGTACGGTGGGAGTCTGACACTCTGGGTTCTTCAATACAGGAAGGAACAAATCCATTCCAGTGCTTTGCAAAGGATGCTGGTGTTGTGGAGTCTGGTGCAAAGGTTGAAGTTGGAGACTGTGTTGAATGCAGCGGAGGGGTCGAGGAGGCTGAGGGCGGCTGTGTCACCGTGGTCCAGTATGCCTTGGATGTCATTGGTGGGTGCGAGGAGGGCTGTCTTGGTGCTGTGATTGCTCCTGAAACCAGACTGTGAGGGAGCTAAGGATGTGGTTTGACTCGAGGAACTCCATCAATTGCATGAAAATGGTAAATTGTTTAATGGGGAAAGAACTGGGAAAGGAATAGCTGAATTGTTTATGATGAGTTGAGAAACAATAAGCATACCCTTACCAATCCATCTCTGCCATAAAAGAGGTCTTCCCTTTTAATGTACTAAATGGGGTTCTGAAGAAGTTGCTGAAATGAAGATGCCTTGGAGATACAAAGCAGTTTGCTCAAAGAACAGGAGTATGAGATAACTGGCAATAGCAAAAACTTAGGGGTTTGGGGTATGTAAATAACCTGTTTGTGGGAGAAAGGAAAGATAATGAAGGTTTCTAATTCAAACCATAATTTATGTTCACTAGAGGCAGAATGAAAAGTAGATGATTGTATTTGCTTAATACTGAAGACCATGTGATAAAGATAGAAATCAGGAAATTAACACTTCCAGCAGATTTGGGAAGTTTAAGTCTGTTTGATGATATGCATGATCTTTTCCCATTCCATAAGAATTTAGTTAACATTGTATCCAGGGAAATTAAATATTTCCTATGAATCTTAATTGGTAACATCTGAAAATAAAAATTGATAATGGGAAAAATCTTAATTTTAATTGTATCAAGGCGTCCCCAACATGAAAAGAAGATGTTTGTCACCCTTGGGTAAGATGAGTAATTCTACAAATTTTACTATCAAGATGGATTTTTCTGTATTAATATAACTAGTGTAGAAAATCCCCAAATATCTAACCTTAACAGGATTCCAAGATTGTCCTGCTACAATAAAATGTTCTTTTATGCAGTATTTTTTAAGAGGTGGAACTTCAGATTTATTTTATACACCTGCACACTTGTTCAAACTCAAACTTATTAAACAATATTACTGCTGGCAGTGCAACTCTCATCCTGGCACCTACATTCATATGTACTTCCATTGTTCAGTAGTCTCAGATTTCTGGTTGCAAGTTTGGGACAAAATCACTACCATCATTGATATTTCTGCTCCGTTCTCCCTGAACAAAATGTGGATCACATATACTATGGACAAATAACAAAATGTATAGACAATTTGTGGATTTGTTACTTGCCATAGGCTCACAGGTTGTTACTTCTCACTGGAAGTCCACAGAAAATCTTAGTATTAAACTGTGGTGGAACTTAGTGTGCCATAACCACAAATCTTGACAGATAAAATGTACAAACTTTTCCAATGTTGGTTAAAAAAGAGATGTTGTGGTTTCTTCTCACTACTTATCTTTCCAAAGTTGCTAATGCATGGACTCCTTGACACTTCATGTGCATCATCCATATTTAGTGGTTTTGCTTTAAGATCAATGACACATATTATTGTAATATTTCCTTTCTTGATACATTTTATTTGGTATATATTACTTATGAAGGTATCTCGGAATTGTTTTCCTTTTTCAGTTTTTCTATCCTTTTGTTTTTTGATTACTTGATCTTTCTAATTGGCATTATTTAATACTTAATGATCATATTTACAATTTACTGATCGTTTTGTATGTCATTGGATAATACATTGTATTTGACGTTTACCTGTATTCATGCTAAAAATAAAAATTTCCCACACTAAAAAAAATAAAAATGAGTTTATTCATATCAAGATTTAGCCATAAAAGTACAATATTACCTTGGAATAAAACTACATATGATGAAACAGAATATTTACAGTTTGAAACTATTAGAACCTGGATCTCACTATCAATGTATCTGTGGGAGGCATAGGAGAACTGGCTAAAAATGAACAGTGAGAAAAACGAGATCATAATATTGCCGACTCCAGCATGAAGAAAATCGTATCTGCCAGAGGCTTTTGCAGCTGCTGTTGACCACCTCCAGTTACATCATCTACACAGAGATTAAACAGTGGTAAGTTGAGGACATAGTTCAGCTGACCCCACTATTACTGTGGTTTAGCATATGGGCGAATCAGAGAGCACAATGTTGCAGAGATGTCATTCAGACCTGCCTCAGACTGGACAGGGGGAATGCCATTATTTGGCTGAGTTACATCGCCAAGATGTTTGAGGCATTGGGGTTGTACTCTTTATACACTTCCGCCATGAACATTAAGAAGGAGGACAAACTTAGGGTAAAGAATATTTTTTGTTTTTTTGTGAGGAAAGAAGGTTGCAAATCCAGCTGGTAAAAAACAGTGTCCAGGTTAATTATAGGTTTTTTGCCACTGTGGACCCTGCTTTTTACCTCCACTAGAACTCACACATTGAGAGAGTTCCTTTCTTTTTTGTTACAGAAACATCTTGGTTTGGTAGCTTCTGTGTCCAGGGACTCAAATCGGCACCTTCAGTGGATTGGCGCCATTCTGCACATGTGATGGGCCATCCGTTCAGTCTCTCTTGCACTATGAGTTCTTATACACTGAATTTAGCTATCCCTGCAGCTTAGTCCTTACAGTTGAAAAAAAAATCACTGGGTTTTCAAAGATGTAGGGATGGCCCTGTTCTGTCTGCAATTATTAAATACCAAGACATCTGTTTTAGGACATCCTCATTCCTCAAAGCTGCAGTTCAGCCAGGAAATCTACAGAGGGGTTATCATCCTGGTTATGTTACAAATATTTGCACTTTGTTTTGTGTGTCTTGTATCTTAATCTGCTGTTTTTACAATAGGTTTTACTTATGTTTGATGTACTGATGGGCGGTCTCATTAAGGAGCCACCAATCAGCGCGGGGAGTATTGTGTCTTTGATGAATTTTAGAAGATTTATTGTGTAATTTTATGGCCATGGATGGCCGAACAAAGAATAAAGAATTTGAATTTGACTTAACTGGTTTGTTAAATTTAAAAGAGAAATCTAAATACAGCCTCTGTTTTTTTATAGATTACTGTACTTTTATTGTATGCAACTGTTTCCAGTCTACGGAGGATGTAAATGGGAGACATAGATGTAAAATATTTGGTTCTCTCAGCAGATTTACTTCCAATAAAATGGGTTCTAACCCTTATATTTCTATGTCCGCAAGTCATGATGAAGGATTTTGTTAGGTTCATGTTTATATCTAAATATCTTCTTAATTGGTAAATCCATCCAACAAAATGTTAAGGCTGTTAGAAATGGGGTCTTTGGTTGGCAGTCAGGTTACTCCCTGTCCAAGCAAGGACCCTCACTCTAGTCAGGGTAAAGGAGAATCACACTCAGCTAACACCCGCTAACATCCTTGGTAGCTTGGCACAAGCAGGCAGGCTTAACTTCAGAGTGCCAAGTGTAAAGTATATGTACCAACACACACAGTAACTTAATGAAAACACTTCAAAATGACACAACACAGGTTTAGAAAAATAGGAAATATTTATCTAAACAAAACAAAACAAAAACGACAAATATCCACTATACACAAGCCAAGTTATTAATTAAAAAGCAAAAAGAGTCTTAAATCCTTTTGTAAAGAGGTAAAACACAGCTAGCGTTGAAAAGTATCTGGGTCATGTTAAAATAACAGGCACAGGTGAGTGTGCATCGAAAAAGGTAAGCAGTGCGTCGATTTCTCACCCGCAAGTAAGATAGTGTGTCTTTTCTCCTTCTCCGGTTGGACCGGCGTGCGCTGTTTTTCCTCCCTGGAGGGGAGCGATGCATCAATCTGGGCAGCACTCGGGTCCGGGCAGAGGTTGCGTCCTTTTTCCACGCCAAGCAAGGTTTGCGTTAGAAATCCTGTTGCACTGTGATGGTAAAACTGCACTGGATGGGTTGTGACGCTACAAGCCTCCATCAGTGATGCGGCGCATCATTTCTCCAGCCGCGTGCGTCGATCTGCAAGTGCTGTGTCGGTTTCAGCTGCAGAGCCGGCGGCGCGTTGTTTCTTCAGCCACTCTCAGAGATTGCGTCGTAAATTTTCCTGCATGGCGGTCTGAGCGTGGATTTTCAGGCTTGGTCTGCAAGCTTAACCTGTCAAGGCACCAGGTACTGGATAGGGCACCACTTGGCAGGGCAGGAGTCTCAGCAGAGAGTCCAGGTGCTGGCAGTGGAAGTCTTTGATGGCCCCGCAACTTCAACAACAGAAGGCAATCTCAGGACAAGCCCTTGGAGATTTCTTCACAAGCAGGAATGCACAACAACGTCCAGTCTTTGTCCCCTTTCACCAGGCAGAAGCAGCAACTGCAGGATAGCTCCACAAAGCACAGTCACAGGCAGGGCAGCTCTTCTTCCTCAGCTCTTCTCCAGGCAGAGGTTCCTCTTGATTTCCAGAAGTGATCTAAAGTCTGTGGTTTTGGGTGCCCTTCTTATACCCATTTGCCCTTTGAGGTAGGCTTACTTCAAATAAAAGTCTCTCTTGTTTGTGAAATCCTGCTTTACCCCAGCCAGGCCCAGACACACACCAGGGGGTTGGAGACTGCATTGTGTGAGGGCAGGCACAGTCCTTTCAGGTGTGAGTTACCACTCCTCCCCTCTCTCCTAGCACAGATGGCTCATCAGGATATGCAGGCTACACCCCAGCTCCCTTTGTGTCACTGTCCAGAGATAGGTGCAAAGCAGCCCAACTGTTAAAATGATCCAGACAGGAATCCACAAACATGCAGAGTCATAGAAAGCAAGAAAATGCTCACTTTCTAAAAGTGGCATTTTCAATCACACACTCTTAAATTCAACTTTACTAAAAGATGTTTTTTTTAAATTGTGAGCTTAGAGACCCCAAACGCCACCTGTCTGCTCCCAAAGGGAATCTACGCTTTAATCATATTTAAATGCAGCCCCCATGTTAACCTGTAGGATGGATAGGCCTTGCAACAGTGAATAACGAATTTAGCTGTATTTCACTGTCGGGACATATAAAACACATTAGTATTTGTCCTACTTTATAATTGCATTGCACCCTGCCCATGGGGCTACCAAAGGACTACCTTATGAGTGTCTTACATGTAAGAAAAGGGAAGGTTTAGGCCTGGCAAGCAGTGGCAAGTCTGATACATGATTACAGGGATACTAATATGTGTGGCACAACCAGTGCTGCAGGCCTACTAGGAGCATTTGATTTACAGGCCCTAGGCACCTCTAGTGCACTGTACTAGGGACCTACCAGTAAATCAAATATGCCAATCATGGAAATCCAATCAACAATACAATTTACACAGAGAACTTATGCACTTTAGCACTAGTTAGCAGTGGTATAGTGCTCAGAGTTCTAAAGCCAACAAAATAGGTCAGGAAAAATAGGAGGCAGGAGGCAAAAAGATTGGGGATGACTCTGCATAAGGGAAAATGTCCAAAGGCCATTTGTAGTTCTATATGAGTACAGCATCATCAGCTTACAAAAACACTACTGATCAAATGCTTATCCAAGCTATTTATATAAAAATGTAAATTAAAAAGGGTGCACGCTGACAACCTTGTCTTCCCCTCTTGTCAATGTCATTTGTAAGGTGTATTTCCAGTGAAACCCAAATCGGACCCTAGCAGTTGCATCATGATGTAGTTGTCACAACAAAAGAACAAAATATTTTTCCATCTCTATGATTTCTATTAATAATCAGAGCTTAGAATGGTTCACAGTGTAAGACGCTCTAGTTAGATCTATGAATCCCACACGTAGTGACCCCCTCTTGGCTTTAGTGTATGTTCCCGTTATCAAATATAAACTCAAACATTGCTCAATGGTAACAAACCCTAGGTGGAAACCATATTGAATGTCTGCTAAGATATTATTACACTCCATCCACGTATCAACAGCAATAATCTGCCCAAAATATTTACAGTTAAGTCAAGTACAAATAAGAGGTGATAGCAACTAGGTGAATTCTTACTCCCCATCTTAAAAGTAGGCACAATAATGGCCTCAGTTTGTAAAATAGGCACAGCTGCAATGGAAGAACATTAGCTCCAGCAGCCCTTGTGGTTCGGTGGGGGGGTGGGGGGGACTCTGAGGTCTAGAGGGCCTACTCAGCCCAGTACACAGTGCAAGGTGGCGGGTCCCTGGCCTGGGAGCTCCATAAGTTATATTATGCCATTGTACAGCTGTAGTATTATTTTCTCAAGTTACATTCGTTATCAGCGGGGCCCAGAGGGGCATGTTATACTTAAACAAGTCTAATGGGACCCCATCCCAGCATGATGCTCTACCTGGAAGGCTGTTCTTCATTACAGTATTTACTTGATAGACTGACTAAAACTGTGGCGCCCCCTTGGGGTCACTGGCGTAATCAGACACCAATACATCAGGCCAAGGATTGCCTGAGTTAAAGGATTTTTCAAAATGTTCGAACCATTACTCTTCAGGAATCAAAGATTCCAGATCTGGACCGTTTGTATCAATAAAAAAGAGGGATGCACCCTCCTGCAGAACATCACACTTCGTCTTGTTTTTTCCACCTATACGAGATCTTCCCAGGCCTTTCCTTGATTTCTTTCTTTCTTTCTTGCTTGCTTTATTTCTTTCTTTCTCTATAATAATGCTTTCCTACTTTCCTGTGTTTCATTCCTTGATCACAAGACTTATTTTAGAGCAGCATAAATATTCTTATGTGCATTGGAAAAAGCATGCTTGAACTAGTGGCAGTGCTGAACTTGTGAGTAGAAATACTTAGGGGTTCATAATTACTTAAGGAGTTACCTTAAGACGCAAAGGAAGTTAAAATAAAATTGGGATCTATTCCAAATGACAGGCATTCCTATTGTGATGTAAGAGGTAAGGAATGCAAAGATGTCATAGATTGATGTCCCTGTGGAATATGGGTAAAAGGGCTGGAACATGGAATGTTGGGATGAGCGGAGCAGGGCATATGCAAGCAGCTCGACCTGTTGACTTCCTCTGGTTTGCCAGGTTCATTAATCTGCAATAAATCGTTTTTCAAGAGATCGCGTGTGAGGATCATCTTTACAATTTTTGGTGATGAGCTGACTGACCCTGGCAGCGAATCCTCGATATGGCCGCTACATGGATATTTCTTCAAGCACATCTTCTCTATATTTGAATTTGAAAATATTTCGTCAGGACTTCTTTAAAAACAGGGAGGAGTTCATTGTGGTGACAATCACATCTACTTGGGTGTGTAAATTAACTGTGAGTACACTTGCCACTTTTGGTTTCTCGACAGTTAATGGTATTTTGCTCATATGCATCTTGTCCATGTTCCAGTGACCTCCCGACTTTGGTCGCTTGGCAACATGCAGGTGCACAGATTCCAAGCGCACTTACATCATGCACTGGTGTTTCCTGGTATTTACAACGTGTACGTGAATGTTTCATTATGCAGCATCATATACAATGCCATCCTGTCAACACAGGCCCATTGCTTAAAAGCCCCACTTTGTTGGTGATGAGACCCTCTGTAGATTCCATGAGATCATTTGATTGGTGTCATCCTAAAGCGACATGCACACTCGCCGCTAGGATGTGTGTATCTCCTTCACAGAGACATGCACACCTATGACCTCTCTGTGTGCTTCAGCGACGTGCACACATGATTAAAGTGTGTAATTCTCAACAGCAACATGCACGCTTATAATCACAGTTGCGCCCCTGCTTATCACTGCAGTTTGTATTTCTCCACAGTGAGGTGCACGCTTATAATCACAGTGTGCTTCCTCTTACCATGATATGAACGCCCTTCCCTCTGTTACAGTACCAATTTTCAACATGACTGCCACAGTGATGAGCACTCTTATAATCACAGTGTGGGTCTATCTTCCGTAAATGTCAGGAATGGTGAGAATATTTCATGAACTATATTTCTACCTTTGATGATGATGAAGACTTTACTCCTTAAAAGAAAAGAATGGTTTTATTACATTGTCTAGGGCCTTCTGGTTTGAAAATGTGAAATCACATTGAAAAGGAATCAGTTTAAGGTGATGTTTTTGCCAATGTCTTAGAGGATTTGGACAGGTATTTTTCACCTACAGTCTGTGTTGGTGTGGATAGATATAACTTTCCATAGAAAACAAAATAAACAAGAATCATTTGTTAATGTGGCAGCATTAATCAACCTTGATTTAACATGCCGTTTTGGTTCTTTTTATGATGAACGCATACATGATCAAATTGTTATGCAGTCCACCAATCCTGCCACCCAAGATAATTTGTGGGCTAAAGGGAGCAGCTCCATCACAGGAAGTGATTGATATAGTCAAGTGTTCAGAACTTACAGGCAGATGTGGGAAAGTTGTTTCATCTGAAAACTGCAAGGATTTGTATGATAAAAATGTACACACACCTAATGTGGTGATCCATAAAATAAAACCAAGTAAGAAACAAAAAGATAAAGAAATTATACGTGGAAAGAAAACCTATAGTGGGCAAAAAGAAAAAGATGACAACAAGAGTATAATCAAATCTTTTTCTGGTCCTTATGCTTATGACAAATAATGTACTTCACAGAACCAATGTAGATTATTGTGTGGAATCATTGGTCATTTAAAAAAAAAGTATGCAAGACAAAGAAAATGGTGCCATAAATGTATTAGAAGATGATTCAAGTCAGGATTGGCAGTCTAGTAATAAGGATGATGATACAAACATATGTGTGTTGAGTGTGGAATCGTGTTTAAATGTATCACTCAAGCCTAACTTTAAAAACTGCAAACCCAAATATGAATTATTTATAGGAGGTGTCAATATAACAAATAGAGCTGATACTGGTTTCCCTTGCAGCATTATTAACAAAAATGTTTGGAAAAGGAAGTTTACATCTGTGTTGGGGAACAAGTTGTAGCCACTGAATGTATATCCACAAGCTTTTACCGGTGACTCAATTGATTTATTGAGATTCAGAGAACTTCCTTTCATGTTTAAGGCTAGAGAGGCATTATGTAAACTGTAGTATTAAAAAACGGAGCCTTCCAAGTTGGGCTAATGGGACCAGGGGGGGTCTAGTCATTACACTAATTCCCAACATTCCTGAACCAGTCATGGCTGTGGGTGATATTGAGGACAAAGGAGCTACAGAGTTTATATCAGCATATCTGGAAGTCGTTTCTGGTGCGAATGGATGTTTGAAAGGGTTCCAGCATAAAAACATTTTAAAGGATGTGGTTGTACTGTGTGTAAATAGAGCAAGGCATGTAACATAGAGCGTAAGAGATGAAGTACAATCTGAACTTGATAAATTGCTAATAGATGGAATCCCTGAACGGGTTGAATCTGTGGACTGGGTCGCTCCACTGGCAGCAGTAGGATGACCTACTGGGAGGTTAAAGCTTTGCATAGACTTGAGGGATTTAAACAAGAACATTCTTGTAGACCAGTTCCCCCCTCCCAAAATGTCATGACATTTTATTTTTAACTAAGGGTGTGAAGTGATTTACAACTACTGATTTAAAATCTGTGTGCCATCAGGTCTCCCTTCACAAGAGCAGTTGTAGGTGCACTGTATTTATAACACCTTTGTATGCTTTCAGTTTGTGAGAGGTCCTTTCAGTCTGGCTTCGGTGGCAGCCATGTTTCAGTGTCTCATGTATATGATGTTTAAGGGATCCAAAAATATCTTGATTTTCAGAATGCCATATTAGGTATGGGAAATAGGAAGGAGCATGATGTGACTTTAATCAAAGTACTCGACACATTAAAGGAAAAGGGTTTGACATCTGAATAGAGCAAATGTAAGGAGAGAGGTAACTTACTTGGTTAACAAAACAAGTAGCAAGGGAATTATGCCAAATATATTTAGTGAATGCCATACATGATGTGCCTGCTCCCTCCAATAAGGAGGAAATTAGAGCATTCCTAGGTTTAGCCAAATTGTACTCAAAATGTGTACAGAACTTTATGAGTATGACCTACCCCATCAGACTACTAATAAAATTGAAAAAAATGAGTTCAAATGGTCCATGGAATGTGAGGGTGGTTTTGTGTCTATAAAAAGGTAGATTATCAACACACCTTCATTGCAAGCTTTTGATCCTGGTCTTCAGAATATTGCTACTTCTGACACTGGGAAAGGAATGTGTAACAGTATTCGCTTAACGTTCCTTGTCTCTACCTGAACAAAAGTATTGTGTAATCGAATGCCAGCTTTAGCGTGTGTTTCGGACCTGGATGATTTTAGACCATTTATTTGGGGATCTCAGGTGGAGTTGAGCAGTGATCACAAACTACTTACAAAAGTGCTAACTAGGAAGGGTTTATTCAATGCTTCTCCACGATTGGCACACGTGTTCATAATATTGCGAGATTGCAATGATGTTGTAAATTATGTACAGGGTGTCAAGATCGAAATTGCTACCTATTACGAAATACTGATGAAAGAAGCATAGAAGTGCAAATGTTTGATGATTGCTGGGTGGCCGATTTTGATGAGGAAGTGAATGGTTTAAAAAAAAGTGAATAGAAAGAGGCCTTTGAAAAAGATGTTGTTTTGCAAAAAGTGTGTATTTGGATAATTAATGGATGGCCTAATAAAGGTGGCATAGAGGGTGACATCTGTGTTTTTTGGGAATTGAGGAAAGAATTCTTGGAGGAGGCTGGAGAGGAAATACATAATGGGAGGATGTTTCGACTGAGTACATTAAGAGAGGATTCTGCCATTAAGGTCCTTTTGGAATTTCAAAGACCAAAAGTAGAGTAAAGGAATTTTATTGGTGGCCTGTTATGGATGTGGCCATTGAGAGGAGAGTCAGAGATTGCGATTTATGCAAAGATTCAGAACAAACCCTAGTTACTTGTAATCCACCACTGGTTCCCATAAAAGCTCCAGACATTCCAATGGAGAAGGTTGGTTTAGACATAATTAGTCCAATTCAGGATGACGCCATACTGAAGTATATTACGTTGTCTTTTGATCACTTTGCCAATTGGTCAGCAATAGAAATTCTGTCTAAAGCAGATTCTAATGATGTAGTTAGTTTCTTGGATCATATATTTTAGGAGAAGTTGTTCCAAAGTGCATAATCACTGACAATGAAGCCCAATTCACTAGAGAGGTTTTTTTAAAATATCTGTGCAGGAATGCCATAATACTTAACACAATGTCTGTGTGCCATCCTGAAGGAACTGTTGTTGTAGAGAACTTAAATGGAGTTATATAAAGGACAGTATACAATTGGCAAAGAATGCAGGACACAAACGTAAAAAAAGAGGTATGTTACACAATGTGGGTGTATAGAGTAACACCTTGGGTGTCTACTGGGTATAGCCCCTTTGACCTAATAGGGGCAGAGTTCCTTTGATAAAGGATAATTTTGGATGGATGAGTAAGTCCACAATGAGTGGATGGACACCAGAAAGGGTTAAAAGTAATTTAGACAGAGCAAAATCAATTATAAAAAACATTATAATCACAAACATGGATGTAAAAAAATTCAACTTGTCAGGTGACTTGGTAAAAATTAAGGGTCCGATTACAAGTATGGCAGTCCTACAGTCACCGTACTCACGGTGAGGGTCCACCCGCTGCATCCTTGGCAGTTTGACCACCAGATTATGATGCAGGCAGTTGGACCGCCACAAGACCGCTGCCAGGATCTTGGATCTCATGGCGTCGGTGGTGAGGAAAGCCATGGTCAAGCACACAGTGGTGATGTCAGGGACACTGTCATGAAAATACCGGCAGAAAGGCAAAGACTAGGCCACAGGGGGGCCCCTGCACTGCCTATGCCCATATCATGGGCAGTGCAGAGGGCCCCCTGTCAGGAATGTGCACTATCTGCAATGGCAACAGTGCACATTCTGTCTGTGCTGGTGGCACATACATTGCGGCAGCATTCGCCTCAGCTCTCCCTTAGAACCAAAGCCAATGCTGCTTCACTGTCTCCGCTGTCTGGCCCCATGGAAACTTCATAATATGGTGATGGGGGAGCTTCTGGCTCCGCGGCGTCCTCCTCACCACCATATTGGTGGTTTGGAGGTCAGACCACCAAAATCATAATCAGGCCCTAGGAAACCAGGTATCTATAAGAAAGGTGAATGCAGATTTTATGATCCAGTTAAAATGTTTAAGGTTTTTTGCAACTTTGTTTTATTGGAGGAGGATAAAATCTGACACCTGAGTCGGGTGTCTCTGTATAGAGGTAATGATGCAACAGCAAAACGATTTATATACAATGGAAATGATGTGAGTATGTTGAGTCCAGGTGATTGGAACATTGGGGATGAAAATGCTTAGGAGCAGGGTACCAGAAATGTAAATGTGAATGAAAATGATTATAGTGGTCCCGTGCAGTGTTCACTTCAGGATCCCACCCATGTAAAGGATAGCAATGGATTTTCTGCTAGAGAAGGTAGCTAATTAACAGAAGAACTAACCTAACTAACCAAATTCAAGGATTTTGTTTGTGCATAAAGCTTGTTATAATTTGTTTTATTTTTTGATGGTTCATTATGTTATTCGTATTAGTAATGTTTTTGCAATATCTCAATGTATATACAATATAATCTCATTTTGTGTTATGGTGTATATATATATATATATATATATATATATATATATATATATATATCATTCTTGTTATTTGTGTTTTAAGGGGCGGAAGATATGTTATGATGTAGGCAGTACGGATAGTAAAGATGCCATAGATCGATGCCACTGTGGATTGTGAGTAAAAGGGTTACAACATGGAATGTTGGGGTGGGAGGAGCAGGGAACATGCGGGCAGCTAGATGTGCTGTCTTCCTCTGGCTCTTTTCGACACATCTTGAATGAGGCTCATTTTTGCTATTCCCACCAAGCGGTGACTGTTGTGATAAAGAGATCTTCCAACAATGTTGTGGGGCCAATTTTATTCCATGTGTTCCACAAATCTTTACATCTGGCATAACTAAGAGCCAGCCTTCCTAACGTTTACCTTCAGCTCTTATATCCAGATAAATTGATGGTGGCTTATGATAATTCATGCATTTTGGTATAATCATAGGGTTGATCATCAAACTCAAGAAACTAGAAGAAAACAAAATAAAAATTCATAGTACTGCCCAAGCCATTCCCTATGAATGATGGAGGTACAAGTCCTGCTAATAGACGATCATCTGATTCTCAAGCAATAGGTCATAATTCATAAAAAAGTGAATTAATAGCTCATAATATAAATCGTTATTATAGTGGCTTAAGTCCTCTCTGCCAGCATCAAGAAACCCATAAATCTCTTTTTTTTTTAGCAAACTTGCATTTTGGAATATGGAAATCTGTAACCCAGACAATGATAGGTGGCTTGTGGCAATTCCTAATCTGTTTATCAGTATCATGATCTAATTCCTTAACCACACATGAGCATTGATGATCATACAAGTTAGACTAAAAATGTATTATTAATATGTCTGCACTTCCCCCAGAATTCAGAAACAATATGTGGAAATATGGGGAATAGCTTACAGCCTAGCCCAGAAGTACTGATACATATCAAAACAGCAAGGTCCCTTCTCACGTTGCCTATATTTGATTCTAGCACTAGATTGTGCATAGTTAGCAAGCCATTAATTTAAAAATCTTCTCTATTCCATTTTTCCAGACAGCATATAATATTAAAAGTAAAGATAAAAAAGAGGTAGATGGTTTCAATGACTTCTCACCGGCCTGTCCTTTCTGTTTAGAGGGATTGACCTCAGTTGCTCCTCCAGATGTTGTTGAAATGCTGAAGAGGTTCAAATTCCCAACCAGATGGGGATTTGTAAAATTTATGACCACATAAACTCCGGTGCTATTCTCTGGTCCACTCATGATCCATGCAATCCTTCTTGTCAAAATAATCTTGTTGCATAAATTGTCCTTCCACCCCAAGTGTTTCCAGAGCCAGTATGCCACTTCGGGCGGTCAGGAATATTCTGTCAAAAACTTGATGAATATTCTGTCTGCAGTGTTATAATTCCAATATATTCTATGGGGATTGTAATACGGCAGACCAGATATCTGTCATGTTGTGACAAAGTATTCCCTCTACAAAGATCTAAATCAGGCCCTTTGTTCCTTAATTTAAAAAATGTTCTATTTGTGATAAACCAATACATTCTGCAAAATTATTATGTACAGTGTAGATTATGGAGGCTTTGTATGTTAGCTGCGTTGCTTCTCCAAGGGGCTCCGTGCGTCGAAGACAATTTATTGGAAATATTAGTAGAAGCATCATGTTGCATATCTGAGTTATGTTTATTGCGTGATGTACTTTCCTAGGTGTGTCACTCAACTGAGAATATAAATGCACCGACCGATTAAGGGCCATAGTTTGTTGAAAAACCTGGTCCTCATAACTAGTGACACTTGTAGATAATATCAGTTTCTTTTTTAGAAGGCTGCTAGATGTTCATGCCTATTAATGGCAGAGCTTGACAGCAGTTTATTTTCTAAACACTTTAATTTAGAACTCAGCTGCAAAAACCTTTTAGCATGTCCTCTTGTTTGGTCAAAAAGATAGTCAAATGGCTCATGAGGTCAAAAACTCCTCTTGATGAACAATTCAATGCTATACTACCCAGGCTTTAGGCATATCACTAAAAGTTAAATACTCACAGTGTTAGAAGGTTGGGTCCATACCTAAAACCAATCTTGGCAATACAATCTCATAATGACCATAAACTAAGGAGCCATATTAGCCAATGTTAAATAACTCACAGTACTGTTCAAAAACCTGACAGTTTGGACAAATGAATTGGGAAGATCCACACCAGAAAACCTAATAATTATAGGAAAATGAGTTCAGACTCACCTAACCTCCCGAATTTGAAGGCACGATTCAGTGTCTCTTTTGTTATGTCTGCCTTTGATCTGGTACTTTTGTGATATTTTATTAAATGCTATATTATGTAGATTTTTAGAGTGCACTTGTCACCTGAGAGGCTATCCAGGCACTGGATAAATGGTTGGATCAATAGGGCCTGCATACACACTGTGGATGAGGTATGAGTCTGTGAGAAGTTTAAAGTGGCAGCATTTCTGGATGGGGAGCCAGTGGAGCTTCGTGAGGAGAGGCATGGTGTGAATGTTACACAGGAGGTTGAGGTTAAGTCTGATGGTGGCATTCTGGAAGGTCTGTAATCTTTGGAGGAGGTGGGTAGAGGTTCTGGGGTAGAGTCCATTGCCATAGTCTAGTCTGTTCATAATGAGGGCTTGTATGATGGTGGATCTGGGGTTCTGGGGAAGCAACTTGAACATATGGGATGTGGAAGCATAAGGAGGTAATGGTGTCGACCTGAGGTGCCAGGGTGAGCTTGTTGTCCAGGGTTAACCCACGGTTTCTGGTGTGGTGCTTTGGAATTGATTTAGGACCTAGCTCCATTGGCCACTAGAAGGAAACTCTGGGTGAACTATTGTTTCCAAAGATCAGCACTTACATCTTGTCGGTGTTGAGCTTCAGGCAGTACTCTCCAATCCAGTTGGCCACTTTAATCATGCAAATTGTGAAGTTATTACTGGTGGTGTCATCTGTCAGCGATAAGATGTTGTGCATATCATGGGCGTAGGTTAAAATGTTGATCTTGTGGGACCAGAATATATTTATAAGTGGTGTCATGTATATGTTGAAGAGGGTTGAGGTGAGTGACAATACTAGCAGGACTCCTGAAATGTGCTTCTTGGGTTCTGAGGTGTATGGTGGAAGTCTCACTCTCTGGGTTCTTCAAGTGAGGAATGATGTTATCCACTTTAGTTTTGTTCCTTTTATTCATTTGCAATGAATCCCTGTAATGAGGGTGTGGTGAGGAATGGTGATTCTGACTCTGGTAGGCCTTGGAGAAGTCGCTTGCAATGAGTAGTGTGATTTTCCTTGGTCGAGGATGCCCCAGATATCCTCTGTGGTCATTACAATGGCTGTTTTTCTGCAGTAGTTGATGCAGAAGCCTGACTGTGTGCTGTCCAGCAGTTGTTGGAGTTTGAGGAGACTGGGGTGTTGCTTTTTTGATCAACTTCTCCAGGTCTTTGGCTGGGAAAGGTATCAGTGAGATTGGTCGATAGTTACTGAGTTCACTTGGATCAGAAGATGGATTCTTAAGGAGAGCACTGACTTCTGCATGTTTACAGCTATCTAGGAGAGGTGGGGTTTCACTGGAGGAGTTGATGATGGATATGAGTGAGTGGCTGATTGTGGTTCCTCCTAGGTTATAGATTTATTGGGGGCACAGGTCAGTGGGGGCCCTGACTGGACTGACTTCATGATTAGAGCTGTTTCTTCATTGGTGAGTGGGCTGCAGTTGGTTAGATGTTCATCCTTGTTGATGGTGGTCGGCACCTGGTCAGTGAGGTCCACGTGATGGGGCTAGGGATTGAAGTTGCTGTAGATCTTCAATATTTTGTTGTGGAAGAAATAGAAGAGGCCTTTGCAGAATTCTTGTGAAGGGATGGTTGTATTAGTTGTGGCTATGGGGTTGGAGAACTCCTTAACAATTGTGAATAGTTATTTGCAGTTGTTGGAGCTGGTTTAAATTTTCAGTGCCAGGGCCCTTATTTTTTGTTCCCTTGAGATGGTGATGGTAATGCCTGAGAGCAGCTTGTAGGTGTTTATGGAGGTAGCTTCCTGGCTGGTTCTTATTTCCCATCTAGTTGCTTCAATTAGCATTTCTATTCCCTGAGGTTGTCAGTGTATCAGCTGGCTTACTTGTTGGTTCTCCTTTGTTTGGTGTTCTTGATAGGTGCAACGTTATTGGTGCATTCCATCCTTTGAATTTTTCAATTTCATTGTCCAGAATGTTGGAGGTTAAAGGTTGGTTTGTTTTAAGGATCTTGTTCACTTCCATTATTTTGTTCCAGCTACTAATTCAATTCCAGCTCCCTCCCATGTGGGCCAAGTTAATTACTCTGCTGGTCAGCTGGAAGATTGTTCCTAAACAGTACAGCCATTTGGCAGTGCTTGAGCCTGTACCTGGGAAGGAAAAAATCAAGGACATAAACTGCATGGATTATCGTTTTTGATGCTGTATTAGGCTTACAAAGGAATTTTAAGGAGGAGAAAGTGTTGAAGGTCAGGCCTTTAGAACAATCACTGGAAAGGCTCCCCTTTGAGGTTTTAGAGAGAAGGGACCAAGCAGCTCAGCTGTCAGAGGTGAGCTAGGTCCTACAAGAGACCACTTCTGTGCAGAAGAGTTGGGAGTGAGGCTGAGTGGTGATATGTCATCCTATGATTTGATAGAGGTGGCAACCATCTGGAACTTTCACTCTCATTAAATACCACTGCACACGGAAGACATGGAAAGACAAGGTGGATTTGACATGACCCTGGTTAAAACCATATCCCTGTATAGGGTGCTGGTGAACTCTGGACTTAGACAAGACGGGATTCTGTTGATTCACCTTTCTGACCCTACTGAGAGGAACAGTAGACGGATGGACTTATTGAGGACACAGATGAATAAGGGTTCCCCTGGAACATCTGAGGACAGGGCCTGCAGAGTTGTAACCCTCATCAGAGGGCCCCCTGACTTCGCTATCACATAGAGGTCCTTCATGTGACCAAGCAGGCTTAGCGGGTATTCTAAGCAAACAAAAGGTACACTGTTCCAATGGAAAGCAAAAGGAGGACACAGGACAACCCTACTGGTAGAAGCACAAGCCCTCACACATCCAATTGGATGTCATGCTTCATCATTGGGCATGCGCCTCATCAGACCGGCGCTGCAATGTCTGGCGGGCTCCCCATGTAGGGGGCTCTTTGCGAGAGGTCTTTAACAATGTCAATGTGCCTATGGAAAATAATAAGGCGGTTAATGCCGATTAACAAGATCAACAAGGAAAAGAGAGCAGAAAAGAGTAAAATTGGCTCAGAACCTTTCTGTTCATCATCAATTTATTCATTGGGTTAGAAAAAGGTTGAGGCCAAGTTTAAAAAACAAATGCTCAACCACTCTCTCAAATTAAATTATAGGGGGAAAAAAATATTTTTTCTTACCACCTCTCTAATGGGTCAACATGTTTTGCATCTCAAGGGTCCACAAGGATCCCATGACACTTCTTCAGTACCAAAACAGAAGAAAGTACTTCTCCTATAGAAAGAACATGGAATCCTCAATGTGCCTGGGAATGTCATTCTACTCAGCTACGGTCACTTACTTTGTCAACAATGTACAACTGGCTAATCTAGCAAGTAGGGGTTGCCCTGCGAACAAAAAGAAAAACATTAATAAACGTCAATTTAATAAAGTCGTATCATATCATGCACATGCACATGTGAGTGACGTGCAGTGAGCAAAAAAGTGAACAGGTGGTAGTGTGGCAAGATGTTAAAAAACTGGCTTACCGTCCCAGATTGTGGAAACAGCTCCCTAGAAATCACTTGCTGGGAGACGGGTGCATAGGCTAAAGACATATAAAACACAGTCCAGAAAAAGTTAATAGAAAATCTGAAGACAACGGTATAGGGACCCCGCCCGATGTTACCTTATGTGCCTTTTTTAGACCACAGCCGGGGCAGAGGCAGAGGCAGAAGGAGAGGAAGCGGACAACACGTACATTGGGCCAGAGAAGAACCCCAGATGGTGACTCGGAGCAGGACAAAAAACAGCCATTGAGAACTTAGGGGTTAATTTATCCACAAGGTCTCTCTCCTCTGATGAAACCAATGCGCTTAACAGAGGCTTAGGTTTTGTCCCTACACATAAGGAAGACTTCTTCCGACTCCCTTGTGAACTTTCCCAATTCTTCAGAAAGATCTGGTTACACTTTTTCTTTAAAGACCATCCTATGCAGCCTCCGACAGAGGACTTAGGTTTAAAAAAAACATCCACTTTTGTCCCCCCGACACCCACCTTGCCATATGAAGTCCTTGCTTTTGAAAAGGCAGTTATGTCTGATCTTGACAAACTCCGCCCCAGACATCCCTTTAACAACATTTCCACCAAAGACAGGAATGCTTTGAAAACTTTGGCAAATGACCGCACCATTGTGATCAAACAAGCCGATAAGGGCGGGCCATAGTTATCATGAACTCCGACGATTACAGAAAGGAATGTGCTCGTCCTTAAGTGATTCCACCTCCTATGCTCCCATCCCATGAGACCCCACACAGAGATTACAGATCCACATACGGAGTATGATCGAGGAAACCCGCAATAATCCGCCATGTGGTACGACCGGCATCGCCAACATGGCGGTCCTGGGACCGTCAAACTCGTAATTACCCCCTTGATGTTTAGTATTAAGAAATGTGTATGTAATAAAGAACTTTTGCTTTTTATAAATAAAAGCATTGACTAGACATGACTTATTGTGTGTTGCTCATTCTGTACCTGTGGATGTTTGAGGTAATGGCCCACATCACTTCCTCTGAGTAGGCCCTAGACTGCTCTGCCTCACTACCCTGAGAGAGTTGATTACTACAACTGGATAATTGGTTCCTAGACGACATGCCCAGTAACAATCCCTCTTCCGTACTATAATAAACTAAAAACGATTGAGAGCTGTCTGGATAGTCCAAGAAAATCCTAATAAAAGACACATTTCTAAAGATTTTCAGAAGGCAAATGAGTAATTGTGCAGTAAAGTGGCAAGTAAGATCAATAAAACCCAACAGGGAACATTCATGATGCACAACAAAGGGCTGAAACTTATCCAGAACATTTTTTTCACCACATGTGTCTGCAGTTCAACCATGTGGAAGCAACTGACAAGTTAGCCACCCTTGAGTCAGTGACTCTGATAAGAGACAACTTATGATACAAAACATTACTTTTAATTTAAAAAAGTCACAATCAGCTTTGCTCTGCAAAAATGCATCATTCACATTCTTGATACTAGTCCTTTTAGGAGGGCCTTTGTTATAAGTCTATTATTTTAGCTAAGGATGATAGTGTTCTGCATCTACTCTGGGTTAAAGCACTTTGTGAAATGATCTAAGGCAAACTAGGTTTCACACCAACTCCTGGGTAACAAAGAGACAGCAGTACCAGGGAGTTTGCTTGCATGGTCAAACCGTTTGAGGTACAATTAGATATAGGTCCTCGAATGACTGGAGCTGAAACACTCAGGGGCCTCATTTCAATTCCCTCAACTTTTTTCCTGCTTCATTAAGTCAACTAGGGAAACAGGTAGTCATTTGACCTTTGGTGGTAAAAAACACATACTACTGTGGTCATGGCCACCAAAATACTACCACTGTGGCTACCATCCGCCCGTCATATTATGAGCACTGCTGGTGGAAATCCGGAAGCATTGATGGCGGCTGATGGTGGTAAGGTGGTGCTGCTACCAACAGCACCGCCATGGCAGTAGAATGCCACCAGCTGTATTATGACAAGTAATACAGCCTGGTGGTGTTCTGCTGGTGGGGCGCTGCAGGTGGTAGCAGTGCCCCTTCCCGTTTCCTGCTGGAAGATCTCCTTGCTTCTGACAGGGGAGTGGGTGGGGTGGTGGGGGGTTTTGTGTGTGTGTTTGTCTGAGTGTGTGCATGAATGTGTCAGTGAGTGTGTGAATTAGTCTGTGTGTCGAGTTGTTTGTGTGGTTGTATGCGTGTAAGTGAATGCGTGTAAGAATGGTGAAGTGAGTGCATGCGTGTCTGCATGTGAATGTGATTATGTGTAAGAATGTTTGTGAGCATGTCTGGAAGTATGCATGTATGAATGCATGTCTGCAAGTGTGAGTGATTGGGTGTATGCATGGTGCGTGTCTGTGGGTGTGTGACGTGTAAGGGGGTGGGGGGGTGAGTGAGAGGATCGGAGGGGTGGGGTGAGTGAGAGGGTTGGAGGGGGTGTTTGGATCGGGGTGGGGGTTTAGTGTGTGTACTTTGGATGGAGGGGTGGGGGGCGTCTGGTGTGTGTTGGGCTGAGGAATTCTTCCCTGTCACCGCTAGGGCCTACCACCATAGTTTTTGTGGCATTGCTAACACCACAAAAATCATGGTGGTAGGCAGACTCATAATGCCACCGGCGGTACTGTGCCGGCCACCAGGCTGGAGATTGACATCTCTGGCCCAGTGGCTAATACTGCCATGGCGGTATGAGTGGAGAAGGTACAGGACACTCATACTCTTGCCTTCTATTGAATAAGAAGAGGAATTCAGTTCTAATCATCTACCTTCCTGCTGGAAAACACACAAATAATTACATTCTTCAGATCTTGGCCTATGTCCAACTAAGTCAAATAGTAGAATTGGAGAGATGACTTTGTTAGCCAAAGAAGGAGGTATACAATCAGTCTGAGAGTCAGAGTGGCAGCCAGTTAAATGCTTAATAAAAGCATAAGGAGGCATCAACCAAGAGTGCAGAGAGCCATTACTTACCATTTGAATATGTGTCTTTACATTTTTCAAAATAATTTTAAAATTGTCTTCAGATTACATGAAAGATTGTTTGCCAGTCTGACAGAATAATTAGTATTGATACATCTGGTCAAATTAGGCAGACCAGTGTCAAAAGAGTTAATGCATTTTTTGAATGAAGAGGATAGACAAAGGGGGGCAGGAGTGATTCAGACACAGGGCCCTAGTAAAGAGGATTGTTTGAATTAGACAAAGGTTTGAATCAGATGACAATTGTTTGAATTAGAGGCTTCTTAAGACCTGTTTTACACTCACACTCTCATAATCTATTACCCCAAAGCCTTTTCTAAAAATCCGTCTATGGAAGCCACACTCAATTTGCTTTCTCAATAGAGCAGACTTCAGTGTTCTGGATGCTTTCCACTTTGTCACAGTGTGATGGAGGCTTTCTGATTTGTCATGATACCTGGATGAGTTCTCCTCATACTTGTTAACCTAGAGAAGGGTCCTAGGCAGTTAAATTCTTCCTTTCCTGATGGGTCATAGTCAGGGTTGCCACTAACCCAGATTTTGAGGGGAGAGTAGGTGGGCATCTGCATTGCTACAAGCGTTGGGTATTTTGGTACCCTGGTAAGTATCCACATCTTCAATCACCCACAGCCTCTCGAGTTAATGTCCTACATTGTGGGAGATACCAACACATTTTGATGGTATATGAAGAAAATGGGTGAGGCTTCTGTAGCCCTGGGGTTGCTGGATGATGTGGTCCGACGACGAGTCTCAACACCTGCAACCACCCTTTACCTATTCAATCACTCTCCAATTGACTCTATATTAAATATCTAACAATGTTAAATGACTTCTAGCTCAATGCTAAATTATGTGAAACTAATGTATCATTAACTTTGCAATTAGATTTTGCTTGCATACAGTTAGTATTAAAATATAATTCACCCAGAACCTTCTTGTTTTCCCAATGCTTGTTTGCAGGGTGCTGTAAGAGTCATTATCACTCTCCCATTTAGAGTTTCCAAAATGTTTGTTGGTCTGGAGTTAGAATACTTAATCTGCCCCCCAAACAAAAGGCACACTGTCCATTGTTTGTGGAACACTAGTTATAATAATAAATCAGACCTCTTTGATAGTATTCAGTTTACTCAATGCTTGTTGGATTGGGTTTAGAATAGCAAACTTATGCCTTCCCGAACCCACCAAATATATGCACTTTCTCAAATGTAAGTGGGGTTTGAACAGTAAATCAGATTCCCCTTCATTGTATACATGTTCCCCTATTTATGGTGGACCATATTTAGAATAGCCTATCTGTCCCCCAAATATATGCACAATCTAAATTTTTTGTGAGAATGGGGTTATAATTGTAAATCATACCATTGTTAATGTATTAACTTTGCTCAAAGTTTCTTTGATTGGAGATCGAATAGTAAATCTCTGCCATCTCCCCAATATATGCACTTTACCCAATGTAAGTAGAACTAGGGTTGGAACAGCAAATCTGGTCACTGTAAACTGATACAAAGGGCCAGATGTAGGTAAGTATAATTTTGCGACTTGCAAATTGCGAGTCTGACCGACTCGCAAATTGCAACTCGCAAAATGTTATGCAGAAATGTATCTCAGACACCTTCTGCGACTCGCTATGGGGTCGCAAAGACCCACCTCATGAAAATTAATGAGGTGGGTCGCAGTTTGCGACCCCATAGCGAGTCCATGCACTCACAGGGATGGTGGCCTGCTGGAGACAGCAGACCTCCATGTATGTGACTGCTTTTTTGATAAAGCAGTTTTTTTTTCTTTTTGTAGCCCGTTTTCCTTAAAGGAAAACGAGGTGCAAAAAGAAAAACTTCCGAAACCATTTGGTTTCGGTTTTTTCAGAGTAAAAATGGACCACTGCCTGCCCTGAATTTTTTTTTTTTTCGGCATTCACAAAGGGGTAGGGGTCCCATGGGGACCCCTTCCCTTTTGAGAATGAGTTACCACCCACTTTAAGTGGGTGGTAACTGCGAGTTGGTTTGCGACCGCATTCCCGGTCACAAAGCAACTCAGCATGGCGATGCGGTCGCAAATAGGAAGGGAACACCCCTTCCTATTTGAGAGTCGCAGCCTCAAATTGCGTGTCGGTACCGAAGTCATGAACCCTCGCCTCATTGAATTCTCCAAACTAAACTAAAGGTAAAACATACAATTTGGAGCTATATGGATCATCAACCCTTTACAGGTTCAGGTGCCAACAAACTTGTTCTGGTTTCAAGGCAAGGCCCAAATATCATTCCACCTAATTCCAGAAATGGTAGTCTAAATGTTTCCACCATCCTGGTATTAGTTTCATCAAATCTAATTCTAACCCTGCATTGAGCCAGATTCCAATCTGTTGGATCATCATTTTGTTAATTTTACTCAGGAGGTCTCAGTTGTTAGAAGCAAATCTTATTTCTATTTTTTTGATAAGTGTTCTTTTGTGCCTCTGTATAGTGTGAGATGGGAATGCTGTTGGCTGCTAGGTGAGAATATACCTTTTTCTCTTTCTGAGCTTGATCTTCCATTTCTTCAAGTATCATTGCTAGATGGTCTTCCACAAAGGTGAGTCCATCTGAAAGGGATCTTGCCTCTTTTTACAGCGTTAATTAGTGACTTAAGTTTTTTTAATTTTTCCAGTGTGAATGGTGTGGGGCCATAGAATTGGATACGCTTCTCATCACTGAATAGCACTGGAGAATTGTTTTGAGCTTCTCTCAGAATTGTTTATTTTTATGAGCTGGATGGCATCTTGACTGTTCTGTATCTAGGTCTGACATTATTGCTCAGATCCCTCAGTCCCACTATGTGTTCTCACTCTATATCTACAAATTCTCAGGGTTCCGCTCTATAGTTAGCACGGTTGACCAGGCTTTTAGGTTGACCGTGCTACACTGGAAATATGTAGTCTTGGCAAAGCAAACTCTATATGTCACTTTTGTTGATCTGCGCTCTGCTTTTGATTTGGTCCCAAGAGATAAGCTTTGGGGAGTGTTACACAAAATAGGGGCACCACCCGATATTATCCACCTATTAATACGCATGCATGAAGGCACATACGCGCAAGTAAGATGGGGCAATCAAGGTGAATTGACTAACAAATTTCCCATTAAAAGAGGTGTCCGTCAGGGATGTGTGCTTGCACCACTTCTGTTTTCTTTATTCATCAACGAGGTGGTCCAAGAACTAATGACATGCCAGAACGATGCTCCCTCCCTAGTCAATCAGAAAATCCCAATTCTCCTGTTTGCGGACAACTCTCTATTGATTTCAAAAACCCCAATGGGGTTGCAAATTCTTGTAGACAGATTTAAATCATTCTGCTGGAATTTTGGTTTAGAGCTGAACTCGAAGAAAACGAAATTGATGGTGCTTCGCTCTGGCCCTCGTAAGAAATGTACTATTATGTTAGATGGAGCTATTTTGGACCAGGTTAGCTCCATTGACTACTTGGATGTGAGACTTACAGATTCACTCCTTTGGGAGGAACAAGTTGGCAAGAGTGCTGGGCTCTTGCAACATCGGGCAGCATCCATATTGCGCCTCTATAGAAATACTGTCGCTAAAGTTGTGTCTCCAGCAGTAAAGATTTATGTGGCGAAGGCACAGGGTGCTGCTGTTTACAGCGCAGAGATTTGGGGCATGTCAGATAGTAGTAGGATAACCAAAATTGAGAATAGCTTTGCACGGGCTTTATGTGCTTGCCCTACTAGCACCCCATTAACCCCCCTATTTTTAGACCTAGGGTTTAAACGAATAGCTGTTTAATTATCTTACGGCCTCTATTATGTTGGGTGAGGCTTTGGGTAGTTCCCGAACTGGCCATATATAAGTTTTCTCTATTAGAATTGTTAAAAAGCCCTAACTCTACGTCCATCCCATGGATCAAATACATATCCGGTTGGTTTTGCACGCTGGGATTGAGGAATTTTTGGGAGAATCCCCAGCAGCTCGTGAAGTCCCATGTAAAAATACTGAAAGGAGCTTACTGGTCCCACATACGTAATAATTACATTTCTCAAAAATCGAATGGTCATTTAACTAATTTGTTTATTGATTTTAAATGGTACCCAGAGTCCGAACTATATGTAGATATAATACCTGATTTACTAGGCAAAAGTTTGTATGCCAGATTTCGATTCGGAACACTACCCTTGAAGGCCTTGACGAGCAGATGGGGACCTAAGTTAAGCTCTGATATTTGTCCCACATGTGGCACTTCTTCCGAAACAGTAGAACATTTTATGTTTTTTTTTCCCGCTTACTCAACCCCAAGGTTTAAATGGATTCACAAAATCTGTTAGAATTGAACTTAAGGAAATGTTTTTTAGCTTTGAGGATTTTAAAAAGCCATAATTCAAATGTGACAATTTATGCAGTAAGTAAGTTTTTAGTAATGGCATGGCGCATACGCATCTTTTATTTACAATGATTTGAAATTGTTCCAAGTCGGGCAAACATGGACTTTACTTTCTTTTTTTTAAATCTTGCTATGATATTATGATATTTATTTATATTTATATTGTATTGTATTGTATTGCTTTGATGGTCTGTTGGCCGAATAAAGCTTATGTGTGAAACAAAAAAAAACAAATTATTTTTATTTTATGGTCTAAATCTGAATGAATTCCAATCGGGCAGAGGCCCACATCAGCACCTGGTGATTATTCTTCTGTGTTGTATTTTGTTATAGTTTCCTTCCTTGCCCTGTTTCCACTTTAGTTGTAGCATATAAAGTTGGTATGTAGTACTTTGTTGAAATAGTTCTTTTGAAATCTAATACTACATTTTCATTTTCAGTTACCTTTGTGCCACTCTGCTCTATGTCTCGTCTCACAGTTGTTAATGATGCATTCAGAATTACCTTTACTTCTCCAAGCTCCTGCAGGAGATATTCCTTCCATTCTTGTTTCAGATCTTGTAATCAGGCACTGAGATAATCTATTGTCAGACCAGTTTCTTCTATTCAAGTTGCCATTTTTGGTTGAGTGGCAAGGTTTATGTTCATGCTTCAAAAATCCACTGTTTGCTGTTTATGTCAGTAAGTGTTAAGGTTCTTATTTCCCCTTTACTGTGGTTTACCTGATATTCATTAACTTCTGGTTCAATCTCAATGGGCTATATATCTCATACATATTGTATCTTGTGCTTACCCCTCCACTTCTCTTTTTGCAATGGACTTGGATGCTATGGAACCTTCTTTGTACATGTGTCCTAGAGGCTAAAGAGGATCCACTATATCACTCATTGTCTAGCGTGTCTTGTTTGCTGAACTATTCAAGTCTCCTCCGTTGTGACCTGTTGAGTTCTCCTGTAACAATTACACTTTTATGTTGTGGACACCAGAATTTGTTCTTTGTGGCAGATTCCCTCTCAACTTTGGAGTGGTCAAAGCACTGCTGCTTTTACTTCTTTTTTTATTTATACTCTATTTGTCTAATCTCTTCTCACATCATAACAGTTTAGCACATTATAGAAATCTGGGAATTCATTTTCCTCTTCCAGTTTTCCATCTTTGCTATTTACATTACCATTTTTTCTTGTGTCTGTTAAGCCTCACTCTTTTCCTTGTACCACCCTGCCTTGTTCTCCTCTTCCATGTGGTGCTCTGCTCTGTGTCACTCTTGATTCTCATTTGTTGCAAGGAGATAATGCAAGTCTTAAAATCTAAACCTTGTCCTCGGACAGCCTCCTTCAAATGTGGTACTCTCGCTACCCTCTCTGTCTTGCAAAGACTTCTGAAAGCCTTCAATGGCCTATTAATTAACCTCCTATGTGCTTAACTGATTTCCTCCTCCCTGTAGTGCTCATCTCCTCAGAGCTTCTGGAACTTTTTTGCCCTGTGGCGGCACTACAGGTCTCGCAGACTGCTCAGTGTTCACTGCCTGCCTTTCGTCAGGAGATCTTTAGAGAGTGTCCTGAGCATTAGTAAGCAGATCCAATGGTCCCACAGCTCTGAGGTTAGCATCAACAATGTTGCTTGATTGGTCACACCACCTTTTATAATGTTTAGGTAGTTGTGAATATTATTTTGTTCTATTTTATTTTGTTTGGTTGATTCTTTTGGTGTACTATGAATTTCCAAATTATGTGTGTGTGTAAAAAAACATTTTAATGCTTACCAAATTATTATTTGGAAGTTTTTCCGATGGCTTAAGATTTATGAATGTGTGCTTATTAGTGCATGTTTTTATAATGTACAATTTACTAACATTTACATATGCTGATATTGTGGGTGTTTTCTTTTAAATTAAACGAATAATGTTTAATGCAGTTTTCACAATTGTTTAATTATGTATATGAGTAAAAATATATTTCATATATTTATATTTTTAAATTAAATGAACTATTGTTAAAAAATATGTGTTTTTGCACATTAATTGTATTGCTCTAAATCATGTAATTGTTAAAAAATATATATGTAAGCATGTTTTTGATTCAATATAAAATGTTAGAAAACATGGTTCTTTTAAAAAACATATGAAATTGTATTCAAATGTAGATACTGCAGATTGTGTAAACTGCACACCTGAACAGTATTAGATCATCCATAGCTTTTCAGTTCTCTTATTCATTTTTCATATCACTGGCAAGTCGTCCTTGTGTAAAAATCTCCTTTTAGTGTCTGAATTTGGGGTTGGTTTTGATTTTTGATATATACTACTATTTTCTTTCTAGGCAGAAAATGTATGTCTTTGTGATGTTAATGACTGCATTGGTTTCAGCACAAAACACAGATACACAACATACATGATTATGATCAATACAATACCACAAGCAGTTTATTATTATATTAATATATTGGGTAGGTAAGACATTGATTAGGGCCTCATTAATCCCAGTGGTAATCTGGTAAGACATTTGGGCCTCATTACAACCCTGGCGGTCGGTGTTAAAGTGGTGGTAATACCACCAACAGGCCGGCGGAAAAAAAATGGAATCACGACCATGGCGGAAACCGCCAACATAGACAGCCACTTTAACACTCTGACCGCCACGGCGGTACAAACAAACAGCATGGCGGTCACCGCCAACAGACAGGCGGAAGACAATGTACTGCCCACAGTATTATGACAGGCCAATCCGCCACCTTTTTCGAGGCGGATTCAACACGAACAAAAACACAGCAGAAACAGGACTTGGAAGGGAAAACACTCATCTCTACACAACCCATGAGGAACCAGGACGCCATGGAGCCTGAACTCCAAATACTCCCTGCGATTGTCTTCCTGCTTCTCTACCAGGAGTACGACCGACAGTGGCGACAACCACAGTGAGTACTGCACCTACAACACAGGGGAGGGGGAGGGAAAAGAAAGTGACACACACACGCAACACCCCCACCCCCACCCTCACCCACAACAACACACACACAAATACATGCTGAAACATTACATTCCCCCCCCAGCCCGCCTTGAAGAACGCAAGGACCAAATGAAATGATTGTAAAAAATGTAATCAAGAAAAATCCATTACTCAAAAATTTATATACACTATAGACAAATATGTAAACCAAGAATTCAAGTCCAGGTACTGCAGCTATATAGTCTGTGGACCACTGGGCCCAAAATGCATGGGCGAGACGCACACAAGATACCCAATCGAAACGGAGAGAACACTGCAGGTACATCAGATTGAAATAAAACAGGCACCTCAGGGGGAAGGGAAGGGTGGGCACCTCAGCCGGATGAGTGCACGACGCCAGCTCCACGAGGGGGCTCCATACTGTAGGAGTCTGGACTGGCTTGTAGTGAGTACCAAGGGGTACGTACACCTTGCACCAGGCCCAGGTATCCCTTATTAGTGTAGAGGGGTGTCTAGCAGCTTAGGCTGATAGAAAAGGTAGCTTAGCAGAGCAGCTTAGGCTGAAATAGGAGACGAGTGGAGCTCCTACAGTACCACTAGTGTCATATGCACAATATCATAAGAAAACACAATACACAGATATACTAAAAATAAAGGTACTTTATTTTTATGACAATATGCCAAAGTATCTCAGTGAGTACCCTCAGTATGAGGATAGAAAATATACACAAGATATATGTACACAATACCAAAATATGCAGTAATAGCAATAGAAAACAGTGCAAACAATGTATTGTCACAATAGAATGCAATGGGGGCACATAGGGATAGGGGCAACACAAACCATATACTCTAGAAGTGGAATGCGAACCACGAATGGTCCCCAAACCTATGTGACCTCGTAGAGGGTCGCTGGGACTGTAAGAAAACAGTGAGGGTTAGAAAAATAGCCCACCCCAAGACCCTGAAAAGTGGGTGCCAAGTGCACCTAAGATCCCCAAAGAGCACAGAAGTTGTGATAGGGGAATTCTGCAGGAAAGACCAACACCAGCAATGCAACCACGATGGATTTCCAGACGAGGGTACCTGTGGAACAAAGGGGCAAAGTCCAAAAGTCCTGATCAAGTCGGGAGTGGGCAGATGCCCAGGAAATGCCAGCTGTGGATGCAAAGAAGCTGCCACCAGATGGTAGAAGCTGATGATTCTGCATGAACGACAAGGGCTAGAAACTTCCCCTTTGGAGGATAGATGTCCCAGGTCGTGAAGAGTTGTGCAGAAGTGTTTTCCCGCAGAAAGACCGCAAACAAGCCTTTCTAGCTGCAAGGGTTGCGGTTAGGGTTTTTGGATGCTGCTGCAACCCAGGAGGGACCAGGATGTCGCCAATTGCGTGAGGAGACAGAGGGGGCGTCCATCAAGAGAAAGAGCCCACTCAGAAGCAAGCAGCACCTGAAGAAGTGCCAGAACAGGCACTACAAAGTGGAGTGAATCAGTGCTCACCCGAAGTTGCACAAGGGAGTCCCACGCCGCCGGAGGACAACTCAGGAGGTCATGCAATGCAGGTTAGAGTGCCGGGGGCCCAGGCTTGGGTGTGCATGAAGGAAATCCTCGGTGAGTGCACAGGAGACGGAGTAGCTGCAAAACATGCGGTTCCCACCAATGCAGTCTGGCGTGGGGAGGCACGGACTTACCTCCACCAAACTTGGACTGAAGAGTCACTGGACTGTGGGAGTCACTTGGACAGAGTTGCTAAGTTCAAGAGACCTCGCTCGTCGTGCTGAGAGGGGACCCAGAGGACCAGTGATGCAGTTCTTTGGTGCCTGCGTTTGCAGGGGGAAGATTCCGTCGACCCACGGGAGATTTCTTCAGAGCTTCTAGTGCAGAGAGGAGGCAGACTACCCCCACAGCATGCACTACCAGGAACTCAGTCGAGAAGGCGGCAGGATCAGCGTTACAGTGTCACAGTAGTCGTCTTTGCTACTTTGTTGCAGTTTTGCAGGCTTCCAGCGCGGTCAGCAGTCGATTCCTTGGCAGAAGGTGAAGAGAGAGATGCAGAGGAACTCTGATGAGCTCTTGCATTCGTTATCTAAGGAATTCCCCAAAGCAGAGACCCTAAATAGCCAGAAAAGGATGTTTGGCTACTTAGGAGAGAGGATAGGCTAGCAACACCTGAAGGAGCCTATCAGAAGGAGTCTCTGACGTCACCTGCTGGCCCTGGCCACTCAGAGCAGTCCAGTGTGCCAGCAGCACCTCTGTTTCCAAGATGGCAGAGGTCTGGAGCACACTGGAGGAGCTCTGGGCACCTCCCAGGGGAGGTGCAGGTCAGGGGAGTGGTCACTCCCCTTTCCTTTGTCCAGTTTCGCGCCAGAGCAGGGCTGAGGGATCCCTGAACCGGTGTAGACTGGCTTATGCAGAGATGGGCACCATCTGTGCCCATCAAAGCATTTCCAGAGGCTGGGGGAGGCTACTCCTCCCCAGCCCTGACACCTTATTCCAAAGGGAGAGGGTGTAACACCCTCTTTCTGAGGAAGTCCTTTGTTCTGCCTTCCTGGGCCAAGCCTGGCTGGACCCAAGGAGGGCAGAAACCTGTCTGAGGCGTTGGCAGCAGCAGCAGCTGCAGTGAAACCCCGGGAAAGGCAGTTTGGCAGTACTCGGGTCTGTGCTAGAGACCCGGGGAATCATGGGATTGTCTCCCCAATACCAGGATGGCATTGGTGGGGCAATTCCATGATCTTAGACATGTTACATGGCCATATTCGGAGTTACCATTGTGAAGCTATACATAGGTAGTGACCTATGTATAGTGCACGTGTGTAATGGTGTCCCCGCACTCACAAAGTCCGGGGAATTGGCCCTGAACAATGTGGGGGCACCTTGGCTAGTGCCAGGGTGCCCACACACTAAGTAACTTAGCACCCAACCTTTACCAGGTAAAGGTTAGACATATAGGTGACTTATAAGTTACTTAAGTGCAGTGTAAAATGGCTGTGAAATAACGTGGACGTTATTTCACTCAGGCTGCAGTGGCAGGCCTGTGTACGAATTGTCAGAGCTCCCTATGGGTGGCAAAAGGAATGCTGCAGCCCATAGAGATCTCCTGGAACCCCAATACCCTGGGTACCTCAGTACCATATACGAGGGAATTATAAGGGTGTTCCAGTATGCCAATGTAAATTGGTAAAATTGGTCACTAGCCTGTTAGTGACAATTTGGAAAGAAATGAAAGAGCATAACCACTGAGGTGCATGGGAAGGAGGTGGATGGCTGTTGGGTGGGTGTGTGACTGCGTTTGTGTACTTTGGGAGGAGGGCTCACAGACACACTGGGAGAGGACACAGGGGATGTGTGAATGGTAGTGGGGGTGGTGAGTGCACATGAGCGGTGTGTGGTGATGGGCGTGCTGGTGATGGAGGTAGTAGCTGAGGATGTAGTGCATGCATGTGTGAGTGGAGACGTGATAGGGAGGGAGGAGGGAGACGTGGAGGAGGGGGACACAGTGGAGGCAGTGGATGTTGGTATGTGTGCATGGGTATGATGCTTGTGTGATTGCCTGTGGGATGTGTGGTGCTTATGTTTGCCAGAGCTACCCTTGTGTGTTGAGGTGTGTGCATGCTGGTCTGATGGTGTGCTTGGGATAGGCTTAGGTACTGGGGATTGGGTCTTGGTGGAGAAAGTTTAAGGGGGGAGGTTGGACACAGGGACAATGGCTGCCATCAGTGCTGAGGCCAGAGTCTGAATTGCTCGCTGTTGGGCTGCCTGGCCAGAATTAATGCCCTCCAGGAATGCATTTGTCTGTTGCAACTGCCTCTCTACACCCTGGATGGCATTCAGAATGGTAGAATGCCCAACAGTGAGGGATCTCAGGAGGTCAATGGCCTCCTCACTGAGGGCAGCAGGACTGAATGGGGCAGGGCCTGAGGTGCCTGGGGCGAAGGAGATGCCCACCCTCCTGGGTGAGGGGCCACGGGGCACACTCTGAGGGGCTGCTGGGAGGGCGGTGCTGGTAGGGTGGTGGCGGCTGTACCTGTAGATGCGGGGGGCACAGAGAGGCCCGCCACTGTAAGGGAGCTCCCATCAGGGGAGGAGTCGGTGTCGCTGGTCTCTGCTCCAGTCCCCGCCGTGGAGCGACCCTCACCGTCCGTCCCACTGGTGAATTCTGACTCCGTAGTCTCGCCCTCCAGGGCCATGTGGGATGCAGCTCCCTCCTGCTCTGGTGGCACAGCTCCTCTGCCTGATGATGCTAATGCACACAAGAACAGGGACACCACAAAAAGGGGGGAAAGAACGTAGAAAGACATGTTCAGTACATGCAATACATCTACCATTGGCGGACATTACAGACACAGCAGCACTCTGCACTACGCCATGCACTTAGAGTTCCCTAATTCATCACAGGGACATGGGGTACATGGCCTATGCCCGATTGCTGCACACATGGAAGTCACAGGAGCCTGACTAGGTGCAGATGGCTCTCACTACTGGTGGGGTTGGGGTGCCACTTAGCCCGCCTCACAAAGGGTCCTTGCCCACAAGGCTCACCCTAGCCTAGGGGAACCCACAGCCCACCTCCCCCACCCAGACACCTCCAATGCACGCAGAGTCAGATGAATGTGACTGTTCTCACCCCCTTGTGGCTGCTGTGATGCCCTCAAGCGCCCATCCAACTCCAGATACGCCACCGCCAGGATCCGGAACATCAGGGGGGTCATGGTGCGACGGGAACCCGTCCCACATTCCGAAGCCATCCCCAGCTGGGCGTCCGCCATCTTCTTGCTCCAGTGGTAAATGTCCTCCCATCTTTTACGGCAGTGGGTGCTCCGTCTGTGGTGGACCCCCATGGCCCGGACGTCCTTGGCGATGGCATGCCAAATATCCTTCTTCTGGTGGGTGCTGACCTACAGGAATAGTACAGGTGAAAAGGTAAAACATTAACCGTCCGGACCGTCACAGTCATTGGCCCACGTTCCCAACCTTGTCCTGACACACATACACTCACCGTTGGATAATGCACACCTCATCCCCCCCACCTCCCATCCACACCACTCCAAACAGGCATTGCCCATACAGCATGCTCAGAGTGTACTCATCTGTTTTTTCTGGAGGACCGTAGAGTAGCGTGTACTGGGGGAGGACCCCATCCACTAGTTTATCCAACTACTCCGATGTGAAGGCAGGGGCCCTTTCCCCAGACACATTAGCCATCGTTGCTTCCAGACTGAGGTCACAGCAGCACTTGCAGTGTATGTCCTCTCCTGTCGAAGATCAGGTATCAAGTGAGTGAACAGAGAGAAAATGGCGGTCACATCCACGGCGGCGCGTACCGTCACCGCCGGCGTACATCATCATTGGCTCCTGGGACCCATAGGGCCCAATGTTAACCAATGCAGGATTGTGGCGCGGCCTTGACCACCTACCGCGACGGTGTACAACGCCAGCGCAGTTACCTCATATCCTCTTGTCCCACCTTAAGAGGTCAGGCAGCCGCCATTTCAGGGGGCTACGTGGCATTAATTTTAAATGCGTCACACATATCTAGGCCTTGCATACACACTAAGACAGGCACATAGCGGATTGACAAATGTGTGCAATAAAGTTGTTTGTTTACTACCTCAGTGTTGGCTGACCCTCTGATCGCTGTTCTCATCCATAGAACACTTCCGCTGGGGCAGGTGATGAGATGGCGACATCCTCCGGTGTACAGATTGCTGGTGGACCTGTCGACAATGGAAGAGCGACTTGTAATAGTCACCTACAGACTTGATCGTGCCACAATCCAGGAACTGTGTGCCCAGTTGGAGCCAGACCTGATGTCAGCTATCCGCCATCCCACAGGAATCCCCCTCTAGTGCAGGTCCTGTCAGTACTCCATTTCCTGGCAAGTGGGTCTTTTCAAACTACAGTGGCCATAGCAATCGGGATTTCCCAGCCTATGTTCTCAAACGTGTTGTCCAGAGTGTTGTCTGCCCTGCTAAAACACAGGCGCAGCTACATCATTTTCCCTCAGGTGGAGGATTTGCCCACAGTGAAAGGTGACTTCTATGCCCTGGGACATGTCCCCAACATCATAGGTGCCATTGATGGGACACATCTGGCCTTGGTACACCCCGCAGGAGTGAACAGGTGTACAGAAACCGGAAGAGCTACCATTCTATGAATGTGCAGATGGTGTGTTTGGCAGACCAGTACATCTCCCATGTGAACGCCAAGTTTCCTGGCTCAGTGCATGACGCTTACATTCTGAGGAATAGCAGCATCCCTTATGTGATGGGGCAACTGCAGAGGCACCGTGTGTGGCTATTAGGTGAGGGCAAAGACCCTATACAGTGTGAATTGTTGTCTGGGGTTGTCTCTAAGGGTTAGTGTGTGTCTAACAGTTGTCCCTCAACACTTGCAGGGGACTCTGACTACCCCAACCTGTCATGGCTACTGACCCAAGTGAGAAATCCCAGGACAAGGGCAGAGGAACTAGGAAGGTTATAGAGAGGACCTTCGGCCTCCTGAAGGCCAGGTTCCGGTGCCTCCATATGACAGGTGGTTCCCTATACTACTCACCAAAGAAGGTGTGCCAGATCATCGTGGCCTGCTGTATGCTGCACAACTTGGCTTTGCGTCGACCGGGGCCTTTTCTGCAGGAGGATGGTCTAGAAGGAGGTCTTGTGGCAGCTGTGGAGCCTGTGGACAGTATAGAAGAGGAGGCAGAAGAAGAGGACATAGACAACAGAAACAACGTGATCCAGCAATACTTCCTGTGAGACACAGGTAAAAGACATTGCTGCCTCCTACATCTGATAAAATTGTTCGACTTCTCATCTGTCTGTCACTTTCACCCAGTGTATGGACCCTGATTTATCCCTTTCCCTTTCGATTTCACAGATGTTGGTCCCACTGTGTGACCTCTGCTATGTTACCTCATGGACGAGAGCTGTGTGACATTGGTATGTTGACAATACAATGGACATTGCTATTTCCCTCAGTTATTGCAAATACACATTTGTAAAAGCACAGACTGACTCCAGATTGTTTTGTGATTCAAGAGTGTTTTTTTAAGTGCTAAATAGTTGATGGGGTTGTAAAATGGGCAAGGGTGATGGTGGAGGAATGTCCAGTCTATTTGTCTCACAGGTGCATTGTCCAAAGGGGCAGAGGAAGTGGAGCTAGGGCAATTTAAGGATGGACAGGGTGACAAAGTGGGACAGAAGGATGACATTCAGGGTGGCCTCATTTCTTGGCGGGGTCTTGGCATTGTTCTCTGTCTTTGTCCTGGATCTCAGGGACAGCTTGCGGGGTGGTTCTCCATTTGCAGTGGGATAGGTGCTGGTGTTGTGGTCCTGTAGCGGTGCCTCATGTCCACTAGTGCCGGCGGAGGTGGTGGGCAGTTCATCGTCCAGGCTAGTGTAGGGGCCCCTTGTTGTGCCACAGTGTCCCTCCTGGTGTTCACAAGGTCCTTCAGCACTTCTACAATGGTGCTCAGGGTAATGTTGATGGATTTGAGATCCTCCCTGAACCCCAAATACTGTTCCTCCTGCAGCCGCTGGGTCTCCTGAAACTTGTCCAGTACCGTTGCCATTGTCTCCTGGGAATGATGGTACGCCCCCATGATGTTGGAGAGGGCCTCGTGGAGAGTGGGTTCCCTGGGCCTGTCCTCCCCCTGTCGCACAGACCTCCCAGTTCCCCGGTTTTCCTGGGCCTCTGTCCCCTGAACTGTGTGCCCACTGCCCGCAGGTCCCTGCTGTTCTTGGGGTGGTGGTTTAGCCTGGCTTCCCTGTAGTGGTGGATACACTGCTGCTTGATGTGTCCTGGGGACAGAGGTATGGACCCGCTGGGTGGGTGCTGTGCTGGTGTTTCCTGAGGGGGGAGGCTCTGTGGTGGCCTGTGACTGTGTCAGGGGAACTGACCGTCCCGAGGTCCCAGATGGGCCGGGCTGGTCGTCTAGAACCAGTTGGACAGAGCTGCTTTCATCACTGTGGGCCTCTTCTGTGGGGGGAGTGGACATGTCAGGAACCTCCTGTCCGGTGACGTTGGGTAGGGGTCCTGCAGGGGTGTAAAGGCATGATTATTGCATCGGTATGTGCCATGGTGTGCAATGGGTGGGTGACCCTGTACCCCAGTGCTTACATTCTTGTGTAGGACCTTGTGTGATAATTGTTTAGGGGTCTGTGTGGGTATCTGTAGTGGACATGCATTTGTGATGGGTGTCCATGCTTTGTTGTTGCATGCAGGGCTTGGTGTTGGGATGTGTGGTTTGTAATAGTGGGACATATGTGAGGAGTTGGAGTGATGGGGGTGAGGGCGAGGGTGGGGATATGTGATAGCATGCAGGTAGGGTGGGGGAAGAAGTAGTTAAAGCTTTGACTTACCAGAGTCCATTCCTCCAGCTACTCCTGCGAGGCCCTCAGGATGCAGTATAGCCAAGACCTGCTCCTCCCATGTTGTTAGTTGTGGGGGAGGAGGTGGGTGTCCGCCACCAGTCCTCTGAACCGCAATATGGTGTCTTGAGACCACGGAACACACCTCCCCCCGTGGGTCGTTCCACCTCTTCCTCATGTCATCCCGTGTTCTTGGGTGCTGTCCCACTGTGTTGACCCTGTCCATGATTCTGCATCATAGTTCCATCTTCCTAGCTTTGGAGGTGTGCTGCACCTGTGATCCGAGTAGCTGTGGCTCTACCCGGATGATTTCCTCCACCATGACACTGAGCTCCTCCTCAGAAAACCTGGGGTGTCTTTGCGGTGCCCCAGGGTTGTGTGGGTGATGTGTGAGGTTGTGTGTGTTGTGATGTGTGGGGTGATGTTTAGGGGTGTGTGGTGTTTTGTGCGTGGATGTTGTGTAAGTGATGGTGTTGTGTGCCTGTGTATGCTGGTGTGGTCTTTACTTTGCTGTCTCTCTGCCTCTTCCAAATTGTTCGTTGTAAGGGTTTGTGGGTAATGTGGGTGTGTGTTTTATTTTGTATTGGGTGTGTGGGAGTGGTGTGTATGTGTATCAGGTGTGAGTATTTGGAATTGTCCAATGTGGTAGTGTTTTGTAAATGTGTGTGGATTCGTAGGTCGTGATAGTGTGGGTGTATTCCTGTTGGCGTGACGGTGGAGGTTTTGTTTTCGCCAGTTTATCACTGACCTTTTGTGTGGCGGTCTTGTGTGGGTGTCTAGATTTTGGCGGATTCTGAGCTGTGGGTCATAATAGCTGTGGTGGAATTCCACGGCCGCGGCGGTGTGTTGGCGGTCTTCTGCACGGCGGTAAGTGGGATTTACCGCCAATGTTGTAATGAGGGCCTTGATGTTTTGAAAACACCTCGGTTCTTTATGTGTAAATAACCTAACCACATATCAAAAATGATCTGATTCCTGAATTAAAGTTGTTCTTCAGTCTGTAGCCACTGTGCCACCATTGCTGGCTAAATTATCTACAGTTGATTTCTTGTGAAGCATTTCCAAATCTACTTTCTTCATTTAAATTACCATAAAAAGCAAATTTCTGTTATTCATTCCTCAATTTTTAGATTACAACTCGTGTTTTTAATGTACTAACGTTATTGTCCTTTTGATGTTTTAAGGGTATCCAAAGTCAGAGTTATGATGTTGACTGTACTAGAAGGTCAATTGGATTCCCAATTCTAAGAGTAGAAAAGGCCCCATTGTTGAACAAGATGAGTTTCTATTTCTTTTCTGTAAGAAATGTGAAGGGGTTTTGCCTTGGACAAATGTTTCAAGGCAAATCAAGAGGCAGGAATCTAAATGAGATTAATAGACAAACCATGCTCAGAAATGGCTGCTACATATGAGCAGTCACCAAAGTCCTGCAAGACCATCTTTGGGTAAAAACTCTCATGTCAACTCGTCAATTGCAAACGTATGATCTTAAATGAGTATTCTTATTCTCTGCTACTCTGGATAATGATAACTCCCTTCCTGACACATTGGATCTATCAGACCTAAATGCGGTTGAAAGCCTCTATGACTGAGGCTATGTGATTACCTTTCGGTATGTACATGGCCATCCTCCCTTACTCCACTAGATTGGTTTGATTAGGTGGACAGCCTAGGAGCTATCCTTGGCTTAAATTTATATCTGATGTTTCAGGTGAACTGTGACTCCAAACATGCATGTTATCAAGGTCTCCTGAGTAGATGATGGCAAACTCCAAATAGTACAAAATCAGGCTGCCCACCTCAATCTTGAATTTAAATTAATTTAACACATCTCACATACACTAATGCACTCAATAGCTCTGAACTAAAAATGAGAATAATTATAAACTTTCACTCATTCAAAAGGTTCTGAATGCATGCACACATTCATATAAATTTAATGTGCTGACACATTATCATCTGGCCGGTGGATGAGATACCTAAACTGCTTGAAATGAATTAAATAAAACCATATCTATTTAGAATGAACCTGGGCTTGATCATAAAGAATCACCTCTCAGTAATAAATGTCTACTAATGTGATAAATCTGAGGTTATATTTGATACTTCCACATGTCTCCCTATTAAACCATACTACTAAGTTGTAAAATAATTTTGAAATGGTCATAAGACAGCTATTGTCCTCTATAGAAAAAATAATACAAGAAAAAAAAATGTCATGTAGAGTTTGTAGAAGATGAAAAGAACCAGATGTTAAATATGGAATTCAGTGGGTGAAGATTTCTGGGAATCTTGATTGTGTACATTACCACTGCCCTCTCACCTTCTTCTAATGGTTTGTCTGTGAGTAATATTTCATCATTCACTATGATGATACTATCAAAGAAAGAGAGAGACTTGGGATTGAATCACATCTCTTTGCTGCCTGATATGTGAGACCTTCAATTTTCTATCATGCTTTTGGAATATGGATTATTTGTAAGGGCAGGTAAGTACCTACACTTAGCAATAGACCACTAACCTTCACTTAGGTCCAGTTAGGTCTCAATACATTAAAACCAGCGAAACCCTTGGTAGCTTGGCAATGAGCGACAAGGCTTAACTTAGGAGACAAATGTGTAAAGCATTTAAGAATCACAAAACAGTAAATAAGTAAAACACAAAACAAAATAAACATACAACACAAATTTATAAAAATATATTATATTTATATCTTTAAAATGATGCCAATATGATTAAAATCAGATAAGGGCAATCAGAGATATGAATTTTTAAATAATTAATGCTTTCTAGCACATAGAAGCAACTAGCGCTCAAATGGTTAAAAAAAGGTCACACTGGAAAGGAACAGAGTCCAGAGTTCAGGCCACCCATGAAGTAGCACTGTCACACATACTTTCAGAAGTGTTTCTTGATTCAGGAAAGTGGTCCACAGTCCCAGCCAAGTGGTTCAGAGGCTCTGCTTTCCCTACTGGGGTCTGGGACTACCAATCCCACAATGCACATCTTCAATTTATGGAGTTGCTCCAAAAATCTCCAAACTTTGGATCTTCTTCCAGAGGTCCTATTGGGTCCTTGAAGTGTCCACAACTTGATCCAAGGTTCCAGAAGCTCTGAGTTGCTCCTTCTGAGTTGGGACTACAATTCCCAGAATGTACCTAGTAAGAATCCTCAAATGACCACTAGACGCTGGTCAGTAGGGCTCTGCTTTCAGGACGTGATGCAGGGGACTGTTGGCAGCTCCTTTCTACCTGTAGCAAACAGGGAGTCCCGTCTTAAACCAGTTGAAGCCAGGCAAAGTCCTTCTAATGGTGAAGCCCAAGTGTGCAGCTGGTGCAATCCTTCAGAGTGCAGTGTCCAGGTGCCGGTCAGGGGTCCAGCAAGGCAGTCCTTCTTCTTCTGATGTTCTTCCTTGTAGGGATCTGTAGGGATCTGAGGTGTGGGTGCAGGTATGCCAGTTTTATCCTTGCTCCTGGGTGAAAAACAGGGGGTCCTGGTTCTCCATTCAGGCACAGTGTCCTTCCCCTTTGATGTCCATTTCCTGGGAAGTGTTGCAAAAATCAATCCCAAGGAGCAACATTCCTCAAAAATCCATAATGGCTGAAAGTGATTTTTGGATGTTACATCTGGCCAAGTCCACCTAGTGGTGTGGCTAAAAATCTAAAACACACCCTTCTCCTGCCCTACCCTAATCTCATCAAAAGGGCACCTTATTGTCTAGGGTTGAAGGATGTGATGGAGGTACTGGGTTGCTCCAAATGTCCTTCCCTGCCTTTTAAGACCAGTTTTGCAGCACTGACGTTTGCAACTTTTTAGGTAGAGTTTAAAACTCTTTACCTGAACAAGTTATATTAAATACAACAATTGTAAGTTGTGGGATTTATTATAACAATTAATTTGATACCAAACCTGAGGTATCTGACACTTAAGGGGACTTTATAAATTAAAATAAAGTCTTCCCGTTCTAGTCTATGGATGCCATTCACTACAATGAGGGAAAAACTAGTTTAGCTGTTTTACCTCACCAGGGCTTATATTACATGGCACCCAGCTACAGGGGCACCTTAGGGGTGACTCATATGTAAACATAAGGTAGTTTAAGACTTTGGAACTACTTTTAATTCCAAAGTGGAATTTGCATATAACTTTAATTTAAAAGCAGCGAGAAAGGCAGGACTGCCTTTAAAATGACACTGGGCACCTCAGCGGTGTACTTAAGGGTGCACTACCTATGCTGGGGTCCCTAAACCTACATGCCCTACCATATACTAAAGATTTATAGGTAGGTTGCCATAGCCAATTATAATTAGCCTAGTTTACATACTTATTTTATACAGAACATAGGCCCTGGTACTGGTTAGCAGTACCCAGGGCACCATCAGAGCCAGGAAAACACCAGTAAAAAGTTACAAATATGGGGGAAAAACATTAGGAGGCCTCTGCAATCATCCCTGTTTTCTCACACAAACCAACCCTAGCCCACACACCCAGGAGACTCAGCCCAACCCTGGGAGAGTCTTCCTGGCTTGTCAGGTAAGGAAGACAGAGAAGAAAACTGGCTGACCCTTTGTGGGGCCTACTCTGCCTTAAATTCGCCTGTCATGGTCACTCCCTATGGGTAGTGAACCCATCTCAACAGTGAAAGGACCCATCTTAAACAGAAACTTCCCTCTAAGGAGGCTCTTCCTCATCTCTCTCGGCCAATTTGGGTAATGAGGTGCCCACCTCCCCTATCCCTATCTTTGCTAGGGCAACACTTAGCTTACCTAAAGAGGTCACGCAACACTTGAGCAACCCCACCATGACCAGCAGGGTCAGGGGGCCTACTTTGCTTTTGGCCCTGGGGTCTGCCTCCCAGCCCAAGTACAGTGCCTCCATAAAGGCCAGCACCCAGTAGAGGCTACTGACAGCTGTCAGTAATCAGAACCACACCCTGAGCTCTCCACTGACAGGTGGCTGAGCTGCTTTAGGTGCTACTGTGGGGCCCTGGCACTCCTCTTGCTATCTAGAGCGGGGGGCTACCACCTCCTGTGGCAGGCACCCTCCTTTCATTCTCCCTTCTGTCAGTGCAGTGGCAACATACTGCAGCTTGATAGCTGCCTGACTACTCAAGACTTACTTGGAGTCATGTGAGGCCTCACCATTGCCAACTCTGGGCTCCCCCCCTCTCACAGGGGCAGAAGGCCTTGCACTCACTGGAACTCACTTTAAGAATGTCCTACCCTTCCTTTTCTTCTTCCCTTTTCTTGGGGACCCCTGTCTCCTAACTGTAGGTACTGGCTCCCCAGGACTTTGGGTTGGGGGGCGCCCTGGGCGACCGCCCCATCTGGGACCAGACTCACCTCTGGAAGGTCATTGCCCAGTATACAATTGAGGGGGAGGTCAGCACTGACTACCACCTTAAACCAGTTAAGGATACGCTCCCTTTCTATAGGCACTATGGCTATAGATTTGGAGGTGACCTCCCCTGTGGCTATCCTGACTTTCCTGGTCCGGTCTGGAACATAAATGTCTGGGGTCACCAACTGGTCACTCACTATGGTGTGACTGGCATGGGTGTCTCTCAGGCCAGTAGTAGAGATCCCTTTCACCTGAATGGGGTAAAAGTGCCCACTCCCACTCTCAGGGATAACCAGCTTACCATTTGGTCCTGTCTCCCAGCCCACTGCTATGAGGACCTCATCATCTGAGGAGCCCTCCTCCATGGCTACACTGGACAGCTCAGTGCTAACCACCTTCCTTGGACAGGCTGCATCCCCCCTGAAGTGACCTGTCTGCTGGAAGTCAAAACCAGCCTTACTGTCCAAGAGATTTTTCAACCCGGAGTCTCCCTGCCTCTGCTTGTCAGAGAGTGAGTGGGATTTACTCCCCTCCTTCCTAGGATTCTGGGGTACAGAGGGAGTCTCTGTGATGGGCTTACCACCTCCCTCCTTAGGGTTTTGGGGACCTGACCCCCACCTTCTTGGAGTCTCTCCCCTGGGACTTGACAACCACTCTGATTCTCAACCACTCATCAGCTGCTCTCTGGGACAGGTCAGCTTAGAGTCCACAAGATACTGGTGTAACCTTTCCTGGATACAATTGGTCAAGATGTGCTCTCTCATTATCACATTTTATAATACCTCATAAGTATTTACTTTGTTACCATGTATCCAGCCCTCTAGTACCCTAAGTGAGGTGTCTACAAAGTCAACCCAAGACTGGATATCGACCATCTGGGTGTCCCTGAATTAAATCCTATCCTGCTCTGGGGTCAGACCAACCTTCTTGGTTAAGCATCTCTTCATATTAGGTGTTAGAAATGGGGTCTTTGGTTGGCAGTCGGGTTATCCCCTATCCAAGTAAGGACCCTCACTGTAGTCAGGGTAAAGGAGAATCACTCTCAGTTAACCCCTGCTCACCTCCTCAGTAGCTTGGCATGAGCAGACAGCCTTAGCTTCAGAAGGAAGGTGTAAAGTATTTGTACCAACACACACAATAACTCAGTGAAAACACTACAAAATGACACAACACAGGTTTGGAAAAATAGATATCATGTATCTAAACAAAACAAAACCAAAACGACAAAAATCCAACATACACAAGTCTAGCTATAAATTTAAAAAGCAAAACAGTCTTAAATTCTTTAGAAAACAGTGAAGACTTTGTTAGTGTACAAAAGTACTTGGGTAGCATCAAAATAAAGCTACATGGATGAGCGTGTATCGAAAAGGCCAGCGATGAGGCAATTTCTCACTCGCAAGCAAGAGCATACATCGGTCCTCCTCCACTCGGGTCGTCGTGCATCATTTCTTCTCTCCTACAAGAGAGCAATGAATGGATCTGGATGGGCACCTCGGGTCCGGGCCGGCTTTGCTTTGATTTTCCACACCCATCTATGTTGTGTCAAAGTCCGATTGCACGGTGTCAAGAAACCATACTGCGTGGGGGCTTGCATCATTAACAGCAGCCGCTGCATGTGTTGTGCGTCATTTCTCCAGCCACGTTGCATCGATCTCCCAGCTGCGATGCAGGATGGAGCATCAATTTTAGCTGCGAGGCTGACGGCGTTTCGTTTTTCAGCCACAAAGTGGCAGGGGCGTCGAAAGTTTCCCGCACAGTAGTCTTTGCATGGGCACCATCAGAGTCAGGAAAACACCAGCAAAAAGTGAAAAATTAGGGCAGAAAGTTAGGGGGCCTCTGCAACCAGCCCTGTTTTCTCACAGACGCCTTTAAACTCTGCTGCATATTTGAAAGTTTAGAAGGTACTGATCAGTGTGCTCTGGATGTTGTCAATCAAAGATCCAATAAACCTAGTGACCACTTGGTATGTGAGTAGAATTTCGACATCATCTTGGCAACATCTTTGTATAGTGCATTTTGATAGCCAATCAGATTTCCTTTATTTGTTTCTCTTTTTTACCACTTGTTAGAAATTGGTTTTTTGGTTGGCAGTCAGGTTACCCTCTGCCCAAGCAAGAACCCTCACTCTAGTCAGGGTAAGTCACACACAATCCAAATTATCCTGTGCCCACGCTCTGGTAGCTTGGCATGAGCAGTCAGGCTTAACTTAGAAGGCAATGTGTAAAGCATTTGTGCAATAAATCATACAATAACACAATATAGCACCACAAAAATACACCACACAGTGTTGAGAAAAATATATAATATTTATCTGGATAATTGCAGGTCAAAACGAATAAAGATGCAATATGAAATTGTAAAGATATCACTAAAAAGTGATATAAAGGCCCTCATTCTGACCTTGGCGGGCGGCGGAGGCCGCCCGCCAAAGTCCCGCCGTCAGATTACCGTTCCGCGGTCGAAAGACCGCGGCGGTAATTCTGACTTTCCCGCTGGGCTGGCGGGCGGTCGCCTTCAGACCGCCCGCCAGCCCAGCGGGAAAGAGGCTTCCACTATGAAGCCGGCTCGGAATCGAGCCGGCGGAGTGGAAGCTGTGCGACGGGTGCAGTTGCACCCGTCGCGTATTTCACTGTCTGCGCGGCAGACAGTGAAATACATGTAGGGGCCCTCTTACGGGGGCCCCTGCAATGCCCATGCCAGTGGCATGGGCACTGCAGGGGCCCCCAGGGGCCCCGCGACCCCCCCTACCGCCATCCGGATCCCGGCGGTTGGACCGCCGGGATCTGGATGGCGGTAGGGGGGGTCAGAATCCCCGCGGCGGTGCAGCAAGCTGCGCCGCCGTGGAGGATTCTATGGGGCGGCGGTACACTGGCGGGAGCCCGCCAGTGGTGCCGGTCCGACCGCGGCTTTACCGCCGCGGTCGGAATCCCCATTGGAGCACCGCCGGCCTGTCGGCGGTGCTCCCACGGTCCTCCGCCCTGGCGGTCAAAGACCGCCAGGGTCAGAATGACCACCAAAGTGTCTTAAGTCTTTAAAAAGCAAACAGTCTCTTTCAAGCACAAAGTACCTGGTTTAAAGTGAAAAATCTCCGCAAAGGGGCGCAGAAGAAGAGATATGTGGAAAAATGGTGAGTGCGTCGATTTCTCCTCTGCACACACGGACTTGCATTGTTATTTTTCACGCGGGGAAGTCGTGCGTCGTTTTCCGGCGCGCGGACAGTCTCTTTCTGTGGGTCGCGGGATTACCAGATGTCCCGGGGTCTGTGCGTGGATTCTTCGGCTTGTTTTCCGGCTGCGCGTCGTTCTGCGAGGCTGTGCGTCGAAGTTTCGTTCTCACAGCAGGTGTTGCGTCGATTTCCTCTCTGGAAGTCAGGCGGTGTTGTCCTTGCGAGGCTGTGCATCGAAGTTCTGGTCGCCCCGACGGCGTTGCGTCGATCAGCGTCGGTGTGCGGCGATTTTCTTGCCGCAGAGCAAGCTGTGCGTCGAAATGTTTGGTGCACGAAGAGTCCAAATGAAAAAGAGAAGTCTTTTTGGTCCTGAGACTTCAGTGAAAAGAAGGCAAGCTCTATCCAAGCCCTTGGAGAGCACTTTTAAAGCCAGACAAGAGTTCAGCAAGGCAGCAGGGCAACAGCAGGACAGCAGTCCTTTGTAGAAAGCAGTCAGGTGAGTCATTTAGGCAGCCAGGCAGTTCTTCTTGGCAGGATGCAGGTTCTGGTTTCTTCTCCAGCAAGTGTCTGATGAGGTAGGGCAGAGGCCCTGTTTTATACTAAATTGTGCCTTTGAAGTGGGGGTGACTTCAAAGAGTGGCTAAGATATGCACCAGGTCCCCTTTCAGTTCAATCCTGTCTGCCAGGGTCCCAGTTTGGGGTGTGGCAGTCCTTTGTGTGAGGGCAGGCCCTCCACCCTCCCAGCCCAGGAAGACCCATTCAAAATGCAGATGTATGCAAGTGAGGCTGAGTACCCTGTGTTTGCGGTGTGTCTGAGTGAATGCACAAGGAGCTGTCAACTAAACCTAGCCAGACGTGGATTGAAAGGCACAGAAAGATTTAAGTGCAAAGAAATGCACACTTTCTAAAAGTGGCATTTCTAGAATAGTAATATTAAATCCAACTTCACCAGTCAGCAGGATTTTGTATTATCATTCTGGTCATACTAAATATGACCTTCCTGCTCCTTTCAGATCAGCAGCTGCCATTTCAACAATGTATGAGGGCAGCCCCAATGTTAGCCTATGAAGGGAGCAGGCCTCACAGTAGTGTAAAAACGAATTTAGGAGTTTTACACTACCAGGACATATAAAGTACACAGGTACATGTCCTGCCTTTTACCCACACAGCGCCCTGGTCTAGGGGTTACCTAGGGCACCCATTAGGGGTGACTTATATGTAGAGAAAGGAGAGTTCTAGGCTTGGAAAGTACTTTTAAATGCCAAGTCGAAGTGGCAGTGAAACTGCACACATAGGCCTTGCAATGGCAGGCCTGAGACAAGGTTAAGGGGCTACTGAAGTGGGTGGCACAACCACTGCTGCAGGCCCACTAGTAGCATTTAATCTACAGGCCTTAGGCACATATAGTGCACTCTACTAGGGACTTACAAGTAAATTAAATAGCCAATCATGGATAACCCAATCAATAGTACACTTTACACAGAGAGCATATGCACTTTACCACTGGTTAGCAGTGGTAAAGTGCCCAGAGTTCAAAAGCCAACAACAACAGGTCAGAAAAAAAAAGAGGAAGGAGGCAAAAAGTTTGGGGATGACCCTGTCAAAAAGCCAGGTCCAACACCACTGATAGGGCATGTGCAGCTCAATGATTTCTTCCTTGGGTCTTTTCTAAGTATTTCATTTTGATTAAGTATTTACTGTTTAATTCTGTGCACGAAATATAAAAGGCTAAATAGTGAAACACAGTTGAATTGCAGAGTAAGAAACAGATACAGAAATGCAGCATATGCAATGTTTCTTCAAATTAGGGGCCGTGTCTTTAGAATATATTCTTTGGGTATGTTAGTGTAACCCTAAGACAAGGAATCATATGAATCAAACCATGCAAAAAAAGGATGGTCAACAGATGAATAATTTGCCTAGTTCACTCTTGGAATCTAGACATAAATTAATAAGATTTCCTTACCTTAAAATAGAGGCCATGGTTTCTGAGCCATTTACTAGAGTGAAAGGGGCAATCTGAGATTGCAATATCTGATTGCTTTGAGGATTAGACTCTGATAGATGCATAGAGGTGATATTTCATGGTTCCACTGCCCCAGAGCTTTCCCAGGTGGGTGGAGCAGCACACTCTTTACCTTACTTTATGTCATAGGAGAACCCAAGTTTGTTTCGTAAAGAACCAGGGTTCTCTGAGTAGCTGACTGACTCTGATGGTGCTTGATACATTGAATATATATATTACAAACATTACCAGGGATGAGATAATAGTTGCCAAAGAGGCTGATAAAAGCAGCTACGCCTGCAAGTGAGAGAGGGTGGGAATGATCAATAGTCTGCAGGCATGAATTAAAGATTCAGTACAGTGCCAGAAACAATGCAGTGACAGGGGAATCAGAGTATCTCAGAGATGAAAATGCCAAAGCTCCATTGCAATTTGCCAGTGACACATGGTAGTTTTCATCAAAGTAGAGGCCAATTAACCATCTGTGAAATCAAAGGCACCATAGTTTCAGTAATTCTATTTCTGTCATACAGTTCAGGATGGAAAAACTGGGTGCCCTTGAAGATTCTAACTTCTCCTAGACGTAAAATGTGGCATTGTTTTCTTGTCCATGAGAAATCAATCACCATCAATTGTAGCTAGTCCTGTTATGATAATCTAATAATGTGGTACCCAACCAGGTGCCTCGATTTGTAAGGAGCTCATTTAGAGATTGGGTGGGTTGGAGCCATTAATTGGTCATTGTGAGAAACTGGGGCTGATTGCAGAGGCCCCATAACTTTTTGCCCCCATTTTCCACTTTATGCTGGTGTTTTCCTGACTCTGATGGTGCCCTGGGTACTGCTAACCAGTCCCAGGGCCTGTGCTCTGTGTAAAATGGATATGAAAATTAGGCTAATTATAATTGGCTAAGTTAACCTACCTATAAGTCCCTAGTATATGGTAGTGCATGTAGGTTTAGGGACCACAGCATAGGTGGTGCACACCTAGGTGCATTGCTGAGGTGCCCAGTGTCATTTTAAAAGCAAGCCTGCCTTGCTGGCTGCTTTTAAATTAAAGTTATATGCAAATTCGACTTTGGAATTAAAGGTACTTCCAAAGTCTTAAACTACCTTATTTTTACATATAAGTCACCCCTAAGGTGTGCCCTATGTGCCCCTAGGGCTGGGTGCCATGTAACTATAAGCAGGGACTTTATAAAAATAGATTTATAAGCCCTGGTGAGGTAAAAACAGCCAAATTCGTTTTTCCCTCATTGAAGTAAATGGCCTTCATAGGCTAGAATGGGCAGACTTTATTTACAATTTTAAAGTCTCCTTAAGTGTTACATACCAAGAATTTGGTATCAAATTGATTGTTATAATAAATCCCACAACTTCCAGTTGTTGGATTTAATATAACTAGTGCAGGTAAAAAGTTTAGACTTTACCTAAAAAGTTGCCAATTTCAGCTCTGCATTGTTTTTGCTGCTGTGCTCTGATTGGCCAGCCTGCAGCAGCTTCTGCCAGGCTACTTTAATGAGGTGTGAAGTGGCCTGGCTTCACACAAAGGAATGTGCTTGGGGGAGAGAATCTCCCCTCAGCAGATGGTGAGGCAGGAAGGGGGAGGGCTGCCAAACTGGTCTTCAAAGGCAGAGAAGGACATCTGGAGCACCCAGCAACACCCCCACATCCTGCAACCCCAGACAGCTAGGTGCCCCCTTGATTAGATTAGGAGAGGGCAGGAGAGGGGTGTGTTTATGATTTTTAGCCACACCAGTGGGTGGGCTCAGCCAGATCTCTCCTCCAAAAATCAGATTCATCCATTTTGGATTTTTAGAGACTGTTGCCTTCTGGGATGGATTTTTGCCACACTTCCCAGGAAGTGGTCATCACAGGGGGACGACCCTGTCCCTGATTGGAGGACCAGGGCCCCCCCTGCTTTTCACCCAGGAGCAAGGATAAAACTGGCAGACCTGCACCCATGCCTCAGATCCCCACCAAATTTCAAGAAGAAGGAACTACAAGAAGAAGAAGGACTGCCCTGCTGGACCCCTGGCCTGCACCTGGACCCTGCACTCAGAAAGACTGCACCAGCTGCACACTTGGGCTTCACCACAAGAAGGACTTTGCCTGGCTTCCACTGGTTCAAGGAGGGACTCCCTGTTTGCTACAGGTGAAAAATTGCTAACCAGAGTCCCCTGCACCAACTCCTGAAAAAGTGACCAGCCGACCACTGTCCAGTGGCCAAAAAGGAGTTTGCGCCAGGTGTATTCTGGGAGTTGAAGTCCGCACTTCCCAAGGACCATCACAGAACTTCTGGACCCTTGGGGTGAGCTGTGGACCCCAAAAGAACCTTAAAAGAACATCTGGGTGAAGCCCCAGAAGTTTGGAAAAGATTGGAGAATTTTTGAAAAAAAGCTCCATAAAGTGACCGACCCGACGCGGAAATTCTAGCCGGCTTGCCTCAACCGCGACCCGGCCTGACTTCGTGGTTCGTCCCGGTAAAGAAAAACATCCAAAAAAGAGACTAAGTCCGAACGTAAAAAGTTGACCGGGACCTTCCAGCCATCGTATCCGAGAAGGGCTCCACGGACGTCGGATCAAGATCCAGGTTTACCCCGGTCGAAGGATTTTCATCTCGAAAAAACGACTAAGTCCGAAGGTAAAAATCACCACCGAGGAAACCGACTTCGCGTATCCGGACAAGGGCTCCAGGAGGTCGGATCCAACTGGCAGGTTCGTCCCGGTGAAGAAAAACTTCAAAATAAAGACTAAGTCAGAAGGTAACTTTTTAACCGAGGCCTCCCGCGACCTGTAGCCGGACAGGGCTCCATCGCGGTCGGCCTGACAGTTTGACTTTGCCCCGGTCCTGGTGCAACCAGATGACCCGATTGGCGCTTTTTGTTTCTAAGCGCTAGAAAATAATAATACTTTAAAAATTCATATCTCCGGTTCCCCTGAACCGATTTTAATCGTTTTTGTGTCATTTTAAAGATAAAAATATAAGCTATTTTTATAAATTGGTTTTGGATTTTTAAACTGTTTCCTGTGTTTTATTTAATTACTGTTTTGTGATATTTGAATGCTTTACACTTTGTCTCCTAAGTTAAGCCTTGATGCTCAATGCCAAGCTACCAAGGGTAGAGCTGGGATTAATTTACTGAGACCTAACTGTACTTTTGTGGAGGTTTGTGGCTTGTTGCTAGGTGTAGGTACCTACCTGCCCTACCAATAACCCATTTTCCAACATAATTGGAAGCAGCGACGGGATCCTGTACTTGTGTTCAATATCACGTTACAGTTTTAGATAAAACAAATTAAAAATCCTTTAAATTGTCCTAGTGCAAAAATTGTTTTTAATTTTTAATTTTAATTTTTTTTTTTTTAAATTAATTTGGATTAATTTCAATTATTGAATTTTTGTAATTTTTCTAAATTCTTGTTTCCAATTTTTGCAAAAAGTTTTTGTTGACACAAAACTAGGGAACAATGGAGCTTGATCTGGCTAGCCTACCCACACTGACAGTAGTCCAGCTTAGGGGGTTGTGTATTGAGAGGGGGTTGCCTGCAACCCCTGATCTCAGGAAGCAAATCCTGATTAAATCCCTGACAGCATGGGCTGAGGCACAAGAGGTAGAGACAGAGGAAGCTCCAGAGGAGGAAGAAAAAGAGGAAGATGCTAACTCTAACCACTCAGGGGAGGGAAGGCATCAGACCCCAAGTGAGGAAGAGGAGGAACTGTCCTCACTGGATACAGTCACTAGGGGCAGACCCAAAGCTAGTGGTAGGAAGAGGGTCCTTTCAGGAGGAGAGAACCCATCCATCAGGGAAAGAGAGCTGGAAGCCCAGCTAGCCTACATAGCTTTGGAAGCAGATAAGCTGGCCCTAGAAAAGCAAAAGTGGGCATACAAAGAAAAAAGAGATGGAAGCAGCGATAAAGAAGCTGAGGTGTCCATGGGTGGGGGAGTTTGCCCCAGATTACCCAAGGGGGTGGTTCCTGCTTATGTAGAGGGGGATGACATAGATAAGTGGCTGGGTGCCTTTGAGAGGGCACTCCAAATGAGAAAGGTTAGGCCTCAATACTGGGGTTCCCTTTTGTGGGAGTTGGTCCCCAACTCAGGGAGGGATAGGCTTCTGACCTTAAGGGGGGAGGAGGCAGATTCATACCCTAGTATGAAAAGGTGCTTAGCCAAGAAGTTTGGTCTGACCCCAGAGCAATATAGAATGAAGTTCAGGGACACCCAGAAGGTCAGTACCCAGTCTTGGGTTGACTTTGTGGACACCTCACTAAAGGCACTAGAGGGCTGGATTATTGGCAACAAAGTAAATACTTATGAGGGGTTATACAATCTGATCATGAGAGAGCACATCTTGACCAATTGTATCCAAGAAAGGTTACGCCAGCATCTAGTGGACTCTAAGCTGACCAACCCTAGAGAGCTAGGGGAGGCAGCTGATGAGTGGTTGAGAACCAGGGTGGTTGTCAAGTCCCAGGGGGGAGACTCCAAGAAGGGGGGGACAGGTCCCCAAAAACCTAAGGAGGGAGGTGGTAAGCCCACCACAGAGACTCCCTCTGTACCCCAGAACCCTAAGAAGGAGGAGAGTAAATCCCACTCCCACTCTGACATGCAGAGACAGGGAGACCCAGGGTTAAAAAAGCTCTTGGACAGTAGGGCTTGCTTTGACTTTCAGCAGACAGGTCACTTCAGAGGAGATGCAGCCTGTCCAAAGAAGGTGGTTAGCACTGGGCTGTCCAGTGTAGCCATAGAGGAGGACTCCTCAGATGATGAAGTCCTCCTAGCATTGTGCTGGGAGACAGGACCAGATGGTAAGCTGGTGATCCCTGAGGGTGGGAGTAGGCACTTCCACCACATTCAAGTGAATGGGATCCCTACCACTGGCCTGAGAGACACCTGTGCCAGTCACACTGTAGTGAGTGACCGGTTAGTGACCCCAGACATGTATGTCCCAGGAAAGACAAAGAAAGTCAGGATAGCCACAGGGGAGGTCACCTCCAAACCTGTAGCCATAGTGCCCCTAGAGAGGGAGGGTATCCTTGACTGGATTAGGGTGGTAGTCAGTGCTGACCTCCCCCTGGATTGTATCCTGGGCAATGACCTCCCAGAGGAGAGTCTGGTCACAGATGGGGTGGTCGCCCAGGGCGCCCCCCCAACCCAAAGTCCTGGGGAGTCAGTCCCTACAGTTAGGAGACAGGGGTCCCCAAGAAAAGGAAAGAAGAAAAGGAAGGGTAGGCCACTCTTAAAGAGAGTTCCAGGGAGCCAAAGGCCTTCTGCCCCAGTAAGGGGGGAGCCCAGAGTTGGCACTGGTGAGGCCTCACCTGACCCCAAGGAAGTCCTGAGTAGTCAGGCAGCTGTCCAGATGCAAGGTGTTGCCCCTGCACTGACAGAAGGGAGAGTGGAAGGAGGGTGTCTGCCACAGGAGGTGGTAGCCCCCCACTCTAGGCAGCAAGAGGGGTGCCAGGACCCCAAAGTTGCCCCTAAAGCAGCTCAGCCACCTGTCAGTGGAGAGCTTAGGGTGTGGTTCTGGGTACTGACAGCTGTCAGTAGCCTCTGCTGGGTGCTAGCCTTCCTGGCAGCACTGTACTTGGCCTGGGAGGCAGACCCCAGGGCCAATAGCAAAGTAGGCCCCCTGACCCTATTGGTCATGGTGGGGTTGCTCAAGTGTTGGGTGACTTCTTTGGGTAAGCTAGGTGTTGCCCTAGCAAAGTTAGGAGTAGGGGAGGTGGGCACCTCACTACCCAAGTTGGCAGAGAGAGAGGAGGAAGACCCCCTAGAGGGAAGTTTCAGTTTGAGTTGGGTCCTTTTACTGTTGGGATGGCTTCACTACCCAGAGGGAGTGACCCTGACAGGAGGATATAAGGCAGAGTAGGCCCTGCAAAGGGACAGCCAGTTTTCTTCACTGTCTTCCTCGCCTAACAAGCCAGGAAGACTCTCCCAGGGTTGGGCTGAGTCTCCTGGGCGTGTGGGCTGGGGGGGGGGTTGTGTGAGAAACTGGGGCTGATTGCAGAGGCCCCATAACTTTTTGCCCCCATTTTCCACTTTATGCTGGTGTTTTCCTGACTCTGATGGTGCCCTGGGTACTGCTAACCAGTCCCAGGGCCTGTGCTCTGTGTAAAATGGATATGCAAATTAGGCTAATTATAATTGGCTAAGTTAACCTACCTATAAGTCCCTAGTATATGGTAGGGCATGTAGGTTTAGGGACCACAGCATAGGTGGTGCACACCTAGGTGCATTGCTGAGGTGCCCAGTGTCATTTTAAAAGCAAGCCTGCCTTGCTGGCTGCTTTTAAATTAAAGTTATATGCAAATTCGACTTTGGAATTAAAGGTACTTCCAAAGTCTTAAACTACCTTATTTTTACATATAAGTCACCCCTAAGGTGTGCCCTATGTGCCCCTAGGGCTGGGTGCCATGTAACTATAAGCAGGGACTTTATAAAAATAGATTTATAAGCCCTGGTGAGGTAAAAACAGCCAAATTCGTTTTTCCCTCATTGAAGTAAATGGCCTTCATAGGCTAGAATGGGCAGACTTTATTTAAAATTTTAAAGTCTCCTTAAGTGTTACATACCAAGAATTTGGTATCAAATTGATTGTTATAATAAATCCCACAACTTCCAGTTGTTGGATTTAATATAACTAGTGCAGGTAAAAAGTTTAGACTTTACCTAAAAAGTTGCCAATTTCAGCTCTGCATTGTTTTTGCTGCTGTGCTCTGATTGGCCAGCCTGCAGCAGCTTCTGCCAGGCTACTTTAATGAGGTGTGAAGTGGCCTGGCTTCACACAAAGGAATGTGCTTGGGGGAGAGAATCTCCCCTCAGCAGATGGTGAGGCAGGAAGGGGGAGGGCTGCCAAACTGGTCTTCAAAGGCAGAGAAGGACATCTGGAGCACCCAGCAACACCCCCACATCCTGCAACCCCAGACAGCTAGGTGCCCCCTTGATTAGATTAGGAGAGGGCAGGAGAGGGGTGTGTTTATGATTTTTAGCCACACCAGTGGGTGGGCTCAGCCAGATCTCTCCTCCAAAAATCAGATTCATCCATTTTGGATTTTTAGAGACTGTTGCCTTCTGGGATGGATTTTTGCCACACTTCCCAGGAAGTGGTCATCACAGGGGGACGACCCTGTCCCTGATTGGAGGACCAGGGCCCCCCCTGCTTTTCACCCAGGAGCAAGGATAAAACTGGCAGACCTGCACCCACGCCTCAGATCCCCACCAAATTTCAAGAAGAAGGAACTACAAGAAGAAGAAGGACTGCCCTGCTGGACCCCTGGCCTGCACCTGGACCCTGCACTCAGAAAGACTGCACCAGCTGCACACTTGGGCTTCACCACAAGAAGGACTTTGCCTGGCTTCCACTGGTTCAAGGAGGGACTCCCTGTTTGCTACAGGTGAAAAATTGCTAACCAGAGTCCCCTGCACCAACTCCTGAAAAAGTGACCAGCTGACCACTGTCCAGTGGCCAAAAAGGAGTTTGCGCCAGGTGTATTCTGGGAGTTGAAGTCCGCACTTCCCAAGGACCATCACAGAACTTCTGGACCCTTGGGGTGAGCTGTGGACCCCAAAAGAACCTTAAAAGAACATCTGGGTGAAGCCCCAGAAGTTTGGAAAAGATTGGAGAATTTTTGAAAAAAAGCTCCATAAAGTGACCGACCCGACGCGGAAATTCTAGCCGGCTTGCCTCAACCGCGACCCGGCCTGACTTCGTGGTTCGTCCCGGTAAAGAAAAACATCCAAAAAAGAGACTAAGTCCGAACGTAAAAAGTTGACCGGGACCTTCCAGCCATCGTATCCGAGAAGGGCTCCACGGACGTCGGATCAAGATCCAGGTTTACCCCGGTCGAAGGATTTTCATCTCGAAAAAACGACTAAGTCCGAAGGTAAAAATCACCACCGAGGAAACCGACTTCGCGTATCCGGACAAGGGCTCCAGGAGGTCGGATCCAACTGGCAGGTTCGTCCCGGTGAAGAAAAACTTCAAAATAAAGACTAAGTCAGAAGGTAACTTTTTAACCGAGGCCTCCCGCGACCTGTAGCCGAGCAGGGCTCCATCGCGGTCGGCCTGAAAGTTTGACTTTGCCCCGGTCCTGGTGCAACCAGATGACCCGATTGGCGCTTTTTGTTTCTAAGCGCTAGAAAATAATAATACTTTAAAAATTCATATCTCCGGTTCCCCTGAACCGATTTTAATCGTTTTTGTGTCATTTTAAAGATAAAAATATAAGCTATTTTTATAAATTGGTTTTGGATTTTTAAACTGTTTCCTGTGTTTTATTTAATTACTGTTTTGTGATATTTGAATGCTTTTCAATTTGTCTCCTAAGTTAAGCCTTGACGCTCGATGCCAAGCTACCAAGGGTAGAGCTGGGATTAATTTACTGAGACCTAACTGTCTTTCCAACAGTCATTAATTGGTATACGTCAAAAAAAAAGGGGATTCGGAGGAATTAAAGGTCCGGTGTATACCCTCCAATAACAGTTGCTAATAATGTAATACACTGTTCCTAAAGAGCAAAAAGAAGACAGGGTGAGTACTAGGGGGTCCTATTCAGTAGGAGCAAGAGTCCTCACACACCCAAATGGGTGTCATGCTTCATCATTGGACCAGCTCCTCGTCAGACTGGCGCTGCAATGTCTGACGGGCACCACCCTTTCGGGGGGCTCTTTGCCGGAGTTCTTTTTGATGATGCCACACTTTCCCGCTGATGAGTAGGGAGAGAGGGAAAGAAGAGAGAGCAAAAAGTAAACGAAGAATCAAATTGGCTCAAAGACCCTCGCTAAGAGCTATCTTTATTAATGCGGGGTACAGGCCAAGATTAAAACAATTACCAGGAGAGTGAAATCGAAGTAATGTTCGACCACTCTCAAACTGTATCGTACAAAACAGGGTGGTCAAGAAACTACAAGACCCACCTCAAAATCGGGTCGACATGTTTCGCGTCTATACGGTCCAAAAGGATCCAATGACGCTTCTTCAGGACCTAATGAAATAATGCTTCTCCAAATACAAACTCAAATTGCTCTTGCCTATAACAGCTGACAATAAAAAAAAAAAGGGGGGTTTAGTGTCGTCAGTCACTTACATGAGTCCATTATGACCCAGTATGTCGTTCCTATTCGTTGCCCTGAAAATGTATGAAAATCACAACATTGGTTAATGCTCCGGTCAATGTAGATTGAATCCGATTTAATTAAGTGTGTATTAAGTTGTGTGGCACACGGTGATCGTGATAGAGGTAACACACCCATGCCAGTAAAACAAACAGATTGTGCTTACCCTCCCACTTTGAGACAGGGCTTCATGGGATCACGCGGACCATAGGCCTGGTCCACATAACACGCTACTTGTCATATGGAAAAACACATAATAAAAGAACAGATGTGAGAGTCAGAGAAACACACACTTCAACAACCTAGAACGGGTAAAAATAAGTCAGATTCCCAACATATAAAGGTAAATAGTCAAAAAGAGAGTCGCCTCACTTAGTTGCGTGCTCTCTCATCATTATGTTGTGAGTGTCTCAATTGAAACAGATAATAACAGACTGCAGGGCACTTATCATAAACATGAGTAATACAGGACTATTAATGGTAGTTGTGTCCCTAATAGTCAAGTTAAACATCCACCTGGTTAGGGGAGACAGAACTGTCTAGTCGGTGAATTAATTATCTTGTGATATCACAATCGCTACCTTAAATCATCTCGTTGTTAGCAAAAGGGTCAAAGTTAATATGAGGCAGTCCAAATAATGCTCATTCAGCCGAGTGCGAAAAAAGCGGCCCCTCGAGACAGCCGATGCTCGGAAATCTATTCCCCAGTCACACATTCGAGTAGATAGGCTTGCGGAGCACTTGCATGATTAGGACTCGCCGACGGTACTTGCACCTACCCCGGGTCGCGCTCCCGTAATGACAAGGGAGGCGCGGTCGCGGGAGAAGAAATGGAGCCAAACCCGGAAGTCGGCTTACTCGCGCGTTGCTAAGCAACGGGTGCGAGTCTCAGGAAATGCGCTCATCGTAATTGCAAATGAGCGACGGACTACATTCGTGATGCCGGTAGGCAACACGGCGGCCATGATGGAGCGTCTATATTTGAGTTATACCTAATACATATGAACTGATGGATGGAAAAGACGCGTCCAATTAAAGTAAAATGCCAGTCTTCATAAATTCTACCAACATGGTATAATGAAGTAGAGCTGGCAAATCCAGTCATAAGTCTTGGATATTCCTGCATTTAAGTCAATGGGTGTTCGCCATCAGCACAATTTGATTTGTGTACAATCATTCTGTTGTCGGGTAAAGAAGGGGTCAAGTCATCTAGGGGCCAGGGGTAACACTGGATATCAGAAAACAGTTGATAAATATCCAATATATTTTCAGAGAGTGTGAGGACAAGTGGTGGCATCACTACTCTCATGTGGGAAAAACTACCATGTAGATTTCTCAATACTAGTGTTAAATCAAGGGGAAAAATGAATCCATGAGATGTCATCATTTAAACCCTTACGGTGGGTCCCAAGTTTAAATACCCAACGTTGTTCTAACTCGAAGAGAGACTCGACGCCTCTATGTGGGCATGTCTGTAGTACAACCCACCACATGTCATCCGGACTATGCTGTGCTTCGATGTAGTGAATACTTAGTTTAGTCGAAGTTCGACCACAACGAATATTACTGCGGTGTTCATTGATTCCTAATTTGACCGCTCTTGTGGTCATCCCCACATATTGTAAGCCACACGGGCACGTTATCAAGTACACGCAGTTTTGGATGTTGCAGTTGGTATGTCTAAGTAGTCGCCAGTGCCCGATCGGATCTAGCTCCAATGAATCTGTTTGTTTAGTTAGGGAGCACATGTTACAATTACCACATGGGAAATGTCCCATGACTGGTGGTAACTCCCACAAGGTGCCTTGTCTGTTGGACGTCACCCGGGGTCTGGGTCTTGTATGGATCAGTATGTCTCTCAAATTAGTGGTCCTTCTAAAGGCAAACAGAGGTTTAGGGATATTCTCACCCCCACTACGAAGGATCTCCCATCTTTTGTTGATGATTTTCTTGACTGTATTAGACAGTGGTGTAAAAGTTGTGACACATGTTAGTTTATTATCTGCACGCCTAGGCACCGTTTGTAGTAATAGATCCCTGTCACTATATTTAGCTCGTTTATAGGCAATATTAACCACTCTTGTGGGATAGTGACGGTCATACAGTTTATGTTTCAATTCTGTAGCTTGTGTGTCAAAAGAGTGAATGTTACTACAATTACGGCGTAACCGTAAAAATTGGCCAAAAGGCAGGTTATCTCTGAGTGCTTTAGGGTGATAACTGTCGTAGAGTAATAAACTATTGGGGTCTGTAATTTTTTGATGTGTGCAAGTCATTACTGTGCCTCTATCAATACTGATCACCAGATCCAAGAAAGTGATCGTGGTGGTAGAGACCGAGGAGGTAAAATTCAGAAAAGGATCAAGATTGTTAACCCACGTCGTGAAGGCTGTTACCTCCTCGATGGGACCCTGCCAGATGACCAAAATGTCGTCAATATATCGACGCCACAATTTGATGTTACCAAAATATGGATTAGAGGTAGGTAGTATGAATCGTTTCTCGAAATCATACATGTAGAGACATGCTAGGCTAGGAGCAAAAGTGCTGCCCATTGATGTACCTCGAATCTGGTGGAACAACAAGTCTTCGAACTGATTTTTTTTTAATTTCATCGCTAAATTTGCACAATGCATAATGAAATGCACCGGAGTAGTTAGATCAGGTGTGGTCGATAGGAGAGCTGATTCTACTACCGTCAAAGTAGCTTGTTGAGGGATGTTGGTATATAATGCTTCAACATCCAAGGTGATCAATGCCTGGACATCCCCTTCAGAATTAATAGATTCTATGAGGTTAAGGACATCTTTAGTGTCCCGTAGATATGTAGAGGACTGCTGCACAAGTGGTTGTAAAAAGTGGTCACAGAATGTGGACAACGGTTCGAGGATAGATCCTATCCCTGACACGATTAGGCGACCCGGAGGTGGAATCTTCCCTTTGTGAATTTTGGGCAGACAATAAAAGTATGGTGTTCTAGGATTAGCAGTATCTAGAAAATCTGCTTCTTTGTGCGAAATCCAAGAATTGCTAATGGCCTCATTAATCATTCCTCTAATTTCAGTTTGTATTATAGTTGTTGGATCGTTATCAATTCGTGTGTAATAAGTAGAGTCACTCAAGAGACGAAGACATTCCTGTCTATAGTCTGATGAATTCAAAACAACTATAGCGCCACCCTTGTCTGGTGGCTTGATGGTGATGTTGTTATCAGTTGCCAACCTCTTAAGAGCGTCACTCTCTACTTTAGGTATATTAACAAAGCACTGTTTTGGTCGTAGTTTATTGAGGTCAGTATTGACCGCTTTTTCAAATGCCAGGATCTCGCAGGGTGTGGCAGCTGCGGGGGCCATGAATTTAGACGGTTTTTTGAGGCCTGAATCTGTGGGTGCCGTATCGAGAGGTCTGTCACAAAAGAAAGCCTGTAATCGAATCTTCCTGAAGAACTGTGTTAGTTCGCTTTGCAGGCGGAAAAAGTCTTCTCTGGGAGTAGCTACAAACCCTAGACCCTTATTGAGAACGGTCGATTCTTCAGGGGAGATGGGTCTAGCAGACAGGTTGATGACTAAGTCCTTGGTGGTTGGTTTTTGCACTGACTTCGTGTGACCATCTGGGGCTCCTCCTGTGCCCAGTGGACCCTTCTGCCTCTTCCTCGTCTTCTGCCTCTTCCCCTGCCCCTGCCGTTGCCTAAAAAAGGCCCATATGGAAGCATGGGATGGGGTTGGTAAAACGGGAATGGTTGCTGCCATCCCATAGGTTGGTTAGGATGGAATTGTGGAAAATTGAAGTATGGATGTGGTCTCTCATCATCTGGACTTCACCCGTCGGATGAAGAGCTATGGCTATATTTGCGAGGTTTCCTGAGTGACGTAGAAGAATCATCAGATGAAACAAGTTGTGAATCGGCTAAATAGTCTTCCTTAATATAAGGGTAGACTTTTTCTCGACTAAAACTGCTAATGTCTTTTTGTAATTTCATAATTTTTTGTTGAGTTAAAAATTCTTTTGACTCATTTAGATCAGAATTGATCTCAGCTAATCGATTCTTAAATGCTGTGATGGAAACTGTAGTTTTCAATGTGTTTTCCATGAAGGTAATCTGTACGGCCATGGATTCTGCTATCCGTTTGGAGGTATTGATGATCAGTACCAACCAATCACGGGTGCATTTCCAGGCAATTTGAGACCAATCTTTCCTTCCGCCGCCCGCCAGGATCCCGCCCTCTAAATTACCGCGCCGCGGTCAAAAGACCGCAGCGGGTATTACGAGTTTTCCCCTGGGCTGGCGGGCGGTTCCAGTAAAACCGCCCGCCAGCCCAGGGGAAAACGACCTTCCCACGAGGATGCCGGCTCGTAATCGAGCCGGCGGAGTGGGAAGGTGCGACGGGTGCAGTGGCACCCGTCGCGTATTTCAGTGTCTGCAAGGCAGACACTGAAATACTTTTCGGGGCCCTCTTACGGGGGCCCCTGCCGTGCCCATGCCATTGGCATGGGCACGGCAGGGGCCCCCAGGGGCCCGCGACCCCCCTACCGCCATCCTGTTCATGGCGGCTTTCCCGCCATGAACTGGATGGCGGTAGGGGGGGTCAGAATCCTCATGGCTGCGGAGCTTGCTCCGCAGCCATGGAGGATTCCAAAGAGCAGCGGAAAGTCAGCGGGAGACCGCTGACTTTCCGCTTCTGACCGCGGCTGAACCGCCGCGGTCAGAATGCTCATTGGAGCACCACCAGCCTGTTGGCGGTGCTCCCGTGGTCGGTGGCCCTGGCGGCCACCGGCCGCCAGGGTCAGAATGACCCTCCAAGTCTTGTAGGAAAATTCTCGGCATGTTTGACACGAGTAGTCCATTGGGGGGCTATGTTGGCTCTCAAATATTCCATCATAATTGTCCCATGAAGGACTGTTTTTACCAAATCTCGCTTTAGTTTATCCCATTCTGCTTTAGTGGGGCCCGAAGGCCCAGCACCATCATTTACCAGAATGGATGGAGTCTGTAGGATCGCGGAAACGATGTCATCGTCGAAGCTTAACCCCTGGAAATTATCCATATTGGGGGAGTCTAACAATAGACTGATAAATAATCCAGCAGCAAAATTGCTGTGCTAAACACGTCAAAAAATAAGGGGATTCGGAGGAATTAAAGGTCCAGTGTATACCCTCCAATAACAGTTACTAATAATGTAATACACTGTTCCTAAAGAGCAAAAAGAAGACAGGGTGAGTACTAGGGGGTCCTATTCTTTTTGACTATTTACCTTTATATGTTGGTAATCTGACTTATTTTTACCCGTTCTAGGTTGTTGAAGTGTGTGTTTCTCTGACTCTCACATCTGTTCTTTTATTATGTGTTTTTCCATATGACAAGTAGCGTGTTATGTGGACCAGGCCTATGGTCCGCGTGATCCCATGAAGCCCTGTCTCAAAGTGGGAGGGTAAGCACAATCTGTTTGTTTTACTGGCATGGGTGTGGTACCTCTATCACGATCACCGTGTGCCACACAACTTAATACACACTTAATTAAATCGGATTCAATCTACATTGACCGGAGCATTAACCAATGTTGTGATTTTCATACATTTTCAGGGCGACGGATAGGAACGACATACTGGGTCATAATGGACTCATGTAAGTGAATGACGACACTAAACCCCCCCTTTTTTTTTTGATTGTCAGCTGTTATAGGCAAGAGCAATTTGAGTTTGTATTTGGAGAAGCATTATTTTATTAGGTCCTGAAGAAGTGTCATTGGATCCTTTTGGACCGTATAGACGCGAAACATGTCGACCCGATTTTGAGGTGGGTCTTGTAGTTTCTTGACCACCCTGTTTTGTGCGATACAGTTTGAGAGTGGTCGAACATTACTTCGATTTCACTCTCCTGGTAATTGTTTTAATCTTGGCCTGTACCCCGCATTAATAAAGATAGCTCTTAGCGAAGGGTCTTTGAGCCAATTTGATTCTTCGTTTACTTTTTGCTCTCTCTTCTTTCCCTCTCTCCCTAGTCATCTGCGGGAAAGTGTGGCATCATCAAAAAGAACTCCGGCAAAGAGCCCCCCGAAAGGGTGGTGCCCGTCAGACATTGCAGCGCCAGTCAGACGAGGAGCTGGTCCGATGATGAAGCATGACACCCATTTGGGTGTGTGAGGACTCTTGCTCCTACTGAATAGGACCCCCTAGTACTCACCCTGTCTTCTTTTTGCTCTTTAGGAACAGTGTATTACATTATTAGTAACCATTAATTGGTATATTCATCATCCCATCAAACGTATTGTTCCATCTCCTTTTTTAATGTCAGTGACCAGTTTTTAATGGCAGATTCTTCACAAGTTTTGCCAGGGAAAGCTGTTTGTTTTCCAGCATCCCATGGGCACACAATCCTGTCACCCGACGTTAAAAAGACATATCCATCCTCCCATGGATTGTGGTTTTCTTTCCAGAGGACACACTAACAAAGGCACCTAGGTTAGTTTACTTCTCACACATGGATGTCACTAACACAATTAAGGCGTCATTATGAACACACCGGTAAACACCGCTGATCGCTGTGGCGGTGGTGAACACAAGGCCGTTGTTGGCGGTGAATGGAAACCCACCATATAATGAACGAAAATTCCCACCTCGCCAAAAATCACCAGGCCACCAGTCCCTGCCATGACCTTGTTGGCAGGAATGATGGACCTCCCCACCTGCCACCGACGAGCACACCCACATCCTGCCCTCCAAATAATGATGCACAAATCACCTTGGTGGACAGTGGAGGCTGGACGACCATTGGCGGTGCCGACCGCCATAGGCGGCAAGTGGACTTAACAGCAAGAAGTGCACACATTGGATAAGCATAAAACCCACACACCTGACACACCGTCATAACCCCATAAACACTCCTAGACACACCCCACAATCCTTTGCAATGAAACCGGGCCAAAGAAGACAGAGAGCACTAGAAGCAGACACCTAACGCCACCATACACGAGACGCATACCGACCCACAGAAAAGCACCCTCACCGCGTTTCCAGCCCGACACCATTCACCACACTCACCATGTCAGCCCACCAAACATCCACGCTTCAAGAAAGGGAGTTAAGGACCAAGGTGGACGAGATCCTGAAGGTGGAGCCACAAATATTCGGGGCCTAGGTGCAGCACACCCATCACAAGGAAGATGGAGCTATGGCAGACCAATGTGAACAGGGTCAATGCAGTGGGACACCATCCACGCACCAGGCACGACATCTGGACGAGATGGAACGACCTGTGGGGGAAGGTCAGGGGCATGGCATCAAGACACCACATTGCAGTCCAGAAGACTGGGGGAGGACCACCACCAACACCACCCAAATATACTGACTGGGAGTAAAAGGTACTGGCCATCCTGCACCCTGAGGGACTCACTGGACTCACTGGAGGAATGGACTCGGGTAATTCATCCACATTTACCCCATATGCACCATACCTGTAATGCACGCACCACCCCACCCAACCCACACGCACCAGGACCAGTACCCCACCCAGGCAACAGCCGTTGAATCCACCCCCCCTGCATGGCCACAAACCCACTAACAGGCCCACATCCCTCCCCCTGTGCACAGCCACCTACCCCTGCAAGGATCCACAATGGAACTACTCTCCCCCAATGCAACACCACACCCGAAACAAAATGCAGTGTAATCCTGACAAAGGTACCCTGGATGGCCACTGAAAGTAAAACCAGCACAAAATAGCCCAGTTCTGTGGACCCCGAATGTTAATTAATTTGTAAAAGACATGTCTATGTCCCCCAACAGGCACTACCACCCATGCCACCCTCATGGGCGGGACAAGGAGTGCCAGTGCCCCCATGGAGACAGAGGCCCCTCACAGGACACTGGTGAAGGATCCCTTGACACTGCTGAGCAGGCAGGCCCCACACACAGTCCTGGACTGTCACCATGCAGCAGCCCCACCCAGTATACCACTGACACCCCTACCACCCAGTCAAGAACAGCAGCCCAGGGCAAGCGTCCCCACACCAGTGTATCTAGGTCACAGACTGGTGGAACACAGGTACAGAGGCCACAGTCTCCCACTCCCAACATGCAAGAAGGTGAGGGGCCCAGTACAAGAGGTACTGCCAGACCTGTGCAGGGGACACAGACACAGGGGGCTAGGGCAAGTGCTAGGGCCTTAGTGGGCCAGAGGGAAGGCCACAGGATGGATGCAGCAGCCCAGGATGTGATATCTGAGGTATTGAGGGCCTACCAGCATACCCATGACAGGTTGGCACAGATAGTATCCACCCTGGAGCACAGTCAGAGGATGCACCTTGAACACCACCAAGAGGCCATGGAGCAGTGGAAACAGCACAACACCACAATGGCCAGCATAGCAGGAGCACTGCTGCAGCTGGTAAAAACGCAGTCTGAGCCCCACACAGGACAGGAGGCCCCCACCACAGCACCGGACACAGACCTGACAATTACACCATCATCAGAAACATCCCAGGAACTACCCTCACAGGAAACCCAAAGGCCAACCATGTCATCCCCTCAATATCAACAGCAGGCGCCAAAACGGACCCTCAGGCCAAGATATGGCACTGGAACCCCAGCAAAGAACAAGGCCCCCTTCAAGAAGCAACTCAGCAACAATCTGCACAGCAACCATCCCACTCAATCAACCACAACACATTGCTAAGAGGCAATATGAACTAATGTAAGAAACGATGGACCCATCAATACTACCAACAAGGCTGCCACCATGTTGGCATTGAGGACACCCACCCATGACGACTTGCCATCACTGTAAATAGCACTATTCATTCCCTGTCACCAATAAAACACATATTATACCTGTAACACTGTCCCCTGTGTTAAAATGTGAACAAAGTGAAGTTTGGATGCAACTGCCTGATAACCACTTTATTGTCAAATCATTGCATAAAAGGACTCCTGTGTGCCTGAATGTGGGCCTAAAGTAAATGCACTATATTGAAATTGGTACCATGCAGAACTGGACCCTGTTTCATGTATCAGATTCAAACCCTCCCCTATATGACTAAGCACACTGAGAGTATGTGTCACAAACCCCAATGTCATCCCTAAGTCCCACACAGTTACTGGAAGTAGAGTTGTATCAGTTGGGTCCTGGAATTGACATCTTCCCCTTCCTCATCATCACCATCACTCTCGTCACCTCTCTAAGGTAGATGGCCAGGACATACAGCACCCTCCACCTCCAGGTGGGGATTAGAATGTCTCACTGCCACATTGTGCAGCATGCAGCAGGCCACCACTATTCTATACACCATTTCAGGCCCATAGGCCAGGGAACCCCCAGAGATATGTAGGCAAAGAAATCTAGCCTTCAGGAGACCTATTGTGTACTCTGTCACCCTCCTAGTACGTCAATGGGCCTCATTGTAATTCCTCTCTGCATCCGTCCTAGGATTCCTCACTGGTGTCAGGAGCCAATGCAAGTTTGGATGGCCAGAATCTCCTAGAAAAAAGTGCAATACAAAGTAGTCATTGTCAGGCCCCTTGGTCAGACAGACTGGCTGTCTGCTATGTGTCAGTTAGTGACAGAAACACTTACCTATGATCAACCCTCTGTCTGTCCTCTTGGAGTTGTTCCATTTTCTGTGGCACATTACTGTTCCTCAGCACAAAGGAATCATGGGCTGAACCTGGGAACAAGGCATTCACATGTGAGATGTACTGGTCTGCAGTACATACAAATTGGATGTTCATGGAATGAAAGTTCTTTCTGTTTCTGTACACCTGTTCAGTGACTCTTGGGGGTATGATCGGTATGTGGGTGCCACCGATGGCACCTATCACATGGGGTATGTTGGCAAAGGCATAGAAACTAGACTTGATGGCAGGGAGGTCAGTACTTTGGAGAAATCTCACATAGGACTACAGGTGTGGTACAAATGCATTTAGAAATCTTGTCAGTACCATGCTGAACATTGGCTGTGAAACTCCAGCACCCATGCCCGCTGTTACTTCAAATGATCCTGTGGTCGGGAAATGGAGCGCGGAGAGCATCTCCATTTCAGTAGGGATGGCATGCTGATTATGATTTCCAGGAGTTAGTGCAGGATCCAGTAATGCACAAAGTTCCAGAATTGTTGCACGGGTGAGTCTGTAATTGATTATGATCGGCCACTCCACCATGGTCCTCATATCCACAAGTGGTCTGTACACCGATGGTGCCTTCCCTCGCCTCAAGGGTTGGTACCTACGAGGGATATCAAAAAGGTGTGACGAACGCACATACATAGGCACACATTGTCATCAGTCGTGCACTGCATACTTCATTGTAGTGACTCAACAGTAACAAGTTCTTGACAGATCTACATCTACACCTCAATGAGGGAACAGTGTTTTTCATGTGTGTTATATTACAAAATGGTCACATGTATAGGTGCTTCATGTGGCTAGTAGGGCCTGCATTGTGCCAATTTTTTATTGATAGATGCATAGTTAATGCCAAAATGTCTGCCCGCTGTAATCCAGGCCTGTCATTGTGGAAGTGACCTCATACTGCTAGCGGTTGACGTAACAGTGCAAGACTGTGTTTACCGCCATTCGCACCGTCATTGGTTAACATTGATGCCAATGGGGAATCCTGGCGTATCATGATCGGTACGTACGTGAATTTGTCTTCTATACTTCACTTGACTCCCGGATCTCGTGCGGATAGATACTCCGCTGTGTGTACTGCTGTGTCCTGCCTCTGATCATGGATGTGGCTCGTGTTGCAGGGGAAAGGGCCCCTGCCTTCGCCCAGGAGGAACTGGAGAGGCTAGTGGATGGGGTCCTGCCCCTGTACGCAAAGCTCTACGGATGGCCAGAGGTACAGGTGAATTTGGGTTTGGGGTGCACTGTTTGGGTGTAATGGATGGTGTTGTAAGGACATATGTGTTCACCTGTGAGCCTGCATGGGCCATGGTGCAGGGCATTCTGCGTACATATGTCCTGTAAGTCTGACAGTACTGTCCGTCCCATAGTGGACGAATAGCCAGTTGTACCTATATTGTACGTGCCTGACCTCTGTGTTCCATTTCTGTGTCACCCTCTTAAGTCAGCGCCCACCAGAAGAGGGCACTTTGGCATGCCATCGCCAAGGAGGTGTGGACCCTGGGGGTCTACAACCGGCGGAGCACCCACTGCAGGAAGAGGTGGGAGGACCTTCAGTGCTGGGCACGTAAAATCTGTGAGGCCCAGCTAGGGAAGTCCTCCCAACGTGGAAGGGGTGCCCGTCGGGCACTGACCCCCCTCATGCAACATATCCTGGCAGTGGCGTACCCAGACCTAGATGGGCGCTTGAAGGCTGTACAGCAGTCACAAGGGGGTGAGTACTCATGTCACAAACTTAAGTCTGGAATGATGTCTGTGTGTGCATTAGGTTTCATGCTGCTTAGAGGCAGGGACTGGTGTCCATCTACATGATGGTCCCCAAAGGGTGTAGGGGTGCCTTTGTCAGGTCTCCCACACATCGGCTCCTTAGGTAGTTCAGGGGATGGGTGTAGAGCAGGGTTCTAGTCAGTAGTCAGGGGCATCGCCATGGGCATAGTGGACGGTGGTGCCTGTTGGGGATGTCTTCTGGGTGGGTGTATGTCTGGCCACTATGTACCTCCATTCAGCTATTTATAAGTGTCTCTCCTGTTTTGTCTCCCCATCCCTGTTCTCTTGTTCTGGTTTTGTACAGCAACAACATCTGGCAAGGGAGCTGAGGCACCGGCAAGTGGGGAAGCAGCGGCCAACGGATCCTCAGAGGCAGAGACATCCGACGCCAAGGGGACCAGTGGGTGGGAGGGCGATGAGAGTAACACGGGGGAGGCAACTACCACTGGAGGTAGTGACTCTGATACCTCCTCTGATGGGGGCTACCCGACGGTGGCGGACCCCAGTGGCCACACCACTACAGTGACATCTTCCGCCACCCCACATTCCATCACTGCCCTCCCTTCTGCTCCCCACTGAGTTGCCCGTGCCCACTCACTCAGAAAGGTGGGCGTCTCCTGTGCCCCAGGCACCTCCTCCCCTGCCCCAGTCAGCCCTGCTGCCCTCACAGAGGAGGCTATTGACCTTTTGAGAACCATCTCTGTAGGGCAGACAACCATTGTCAATGCCATCCAGGGTCTAGCATCAGAGGTGCAGCAGACAAATGCCTATCTGGATGACATTCATGTTGCCGTTTCTGCCCTACAGAGATTCTTTCAGGCTCTGGCCCCTTTTGGATGGCAGCCAGTTTCCCTGGCCATTCCATCCCCCCTCCCACCTCCTCTACCCCTTCCAGCACCCCACTCCCTTTATCCGTCCCAAGCACATAATCTGACTCGCAGTCAAGCACATCAACACACAAGAAGCACACTTCAAAACACAAGCACCACACATTCCACCGCATTCACACAGCCAACATACACATGCACACACAACAACATCCACTTCCCCAGTGTGCCCACCTCTTCCGCCTTCCTGTCTGTCCTCTCTACATCCACACCCTCATACACTGCACCTTCAATCACTGTTGCTGCTCCTCTTACTGCTCTCACCACAATAGCAGACATCCATACATGCACCCCAGACACTGCACCTGCACTCACCAGAACTACTGTAATTGACACATGCAGCACACTCACCAGACTTACAGACACCCACACAACATACATCCAGACTGGCAGCCTGTCTTCTCCCACTGTGTCAACCTCCCTCCTCCAAAAACACACAAACGCACCAAGACACCCACCCATCACACATCCACCACACCACAGCATACTGTCCAGTCACCTGCACCCACTACAAGCACCCCTACACCACATACATCCACAGCCTCAGCCTCCACTCCCACGCCCTCATCCAGGACCACTCCAATTGCTCTGAAGAAATGTTTCCTCTCCCGTGCTGACCTCTTCCAACCCACTGGCCTACCCCGTCTAGTCCCTAAGCGTGCACACCTCCTTGCCCTTTCTACTTCTTCCACTTCACAGCCCACCCCTGTCTACCCCTCACATTGCCGTACCCCTTCCCCAGAGAAGAAGAAGCCCCATGCAGAGCCAAGTCCATCTGGCTCCACCCGCTCAAAACAACCCCCCATCCTTCAAAGGACAAGCCCACACCCCCTCCACCTTCCAAGCGCAAGTCCAAGCCCCACCCTTGTCGCAAGTCCCCACCCCCACCACCTCCTGCCCCCATTCCGTGAGGTGCCTAGATGCCCCTTTGTTGCCCCATTAGTTGGAGTACTGTGCACTTTTGGGAGTCCGGTTGGGTCCGTCGTGGCCTATGGCACTCACAGCGCTACGGACTGGCTATTGGCCTTGTTGGAAGTAGTTGGTTCTGTGAGCTTCAATGAATATTTCTATGTGGCCTGTGTTTTGGCGGCACACTGTTGCACCCTGGTCTATCGTTTCATTGTTTGTGGGTATGGGGCATTTGTATGTACTATGGTCAAGTTGGATTTGCCTTGTGTCGGGTAAGTACCTCTTGCTGTGGGGTGTATGGCTTGTGCTGCTGGTAAGGGTTGGGGGGGTGTTGCAGGGTGGGTGGAGTGGGTGGGTATGTAACAGTGCCCTTTCCTCCCTTGTTTTGTAGGTTGCGGTACTTACCGTCGTCGTCTTCATCGGCGGTCTCGGTTGTGGAGGTATAATGCAAGGAGCAGGGCTGGCATGATCTGCAGCTCTCTATCCATGTCTGCTTCGGCACGTCGTATGGGCCTCCGGTGAGTGTTTAATTGGATTTGGTTAATTTCCACCTGGCTTTGCGCGGCGGTGGTTCCCGCCCCAGAACAGGCAGCTGACTAGTGGTTCATAATTTGATGGGCGGGTTGGGGCTTTCTGTCGGCCTGTGGGCAGACTCTGCCGTCGTCGTCACCACTCCTCTTTTGGTGGTGGGTGGTTTTCTGGATGCCTGTGTTTCGATTGGTTCATTATTTGGAGGTCCAGACCGCTCCTCTGTTGGCGGTTATTACCACCACCGGCGGTGGCGTGGTACAGACCTCTGTGTTCATAATGAGGGCCTAAGTCTCTAATGTCCCAAATTCCCTCTTTTTTAATTGTGCAATCCAGTTCCCTGCCCTGAGGAGACCTAACAATGTGACAAGGATGAAACACATCATCAAGTTTCCCTAGGACAAAGGGTGTTTTTTCCATTTTCCATAGGATAGCCTGATAGCTACCATTTGAAGGAATGTTGAGTGAAAAAATCAAGGTTCCCCTAAGGACTTTGTGTGACCAAGCATCCCCTGGCCGTATTTAAATTGGTGGAAGTAACCAATCAACTAGATATTATTCATATCATTGCTAAAGACCTCGGACCTAGCTTGAAAAACTGATCTGATTTGATCAATTATGTTTGTGTATGACTCTATTGCTATGATGATATGTGCTTACTTATCCAAATGAACATGGATTAATAATTAATGACATAATGAGCACATAGTTCATTGTCTGTTAGACCTGGCATCCTTGGTGTGGTCTCCCCTAACTTTTTGCCTCTGTTTGCCAGGTTGTTGATATGTGCTGGACTCTGTTTTTGCTGATTTTGATACTCTGGGCACTTTACCACTGCTATCCAGTGTTAAAGTGCAAGTGTTCCTATGTAAAATGTATTGGTAATTGGCTTTCCATGATTGCCATATTTGATTTACTAGTAAGTCCCTAGTACAGTGCACTACAGCCTGTACATCAAATGTTAATAGTGGGCCTGCACCATTGGTTGTGTCACCCACAAGAGTAGCCCTGTAAACATGGCTCGGACCTGCCACTGCAGTGTCTGTGTGTGCAGTTTTAAACTGCCAATTCGACTTGACAAAGGTACCCACTTGTCAGGCCTAAACCTTTCCTTTTTTACATGTAAGGCACCCCTAAGTTAGGCCCTAGGTAGCCCCATGGGCAGGGTGCAGTGTATGTTTAAGGTAGGACATATACTAATGTGTTTCATATGTACTGACAGTGAAATACTGGCAAATTTGGTTTTCACTGTGCAAGGCCTATCTATCTCATAGGTTAACATGAGGACTGCCTTTCAATATAATGAAAGTGAAGATTCCTTTTGGAAGCAGATAGAAGTCTGGAGTTTAGAGTCTCTGAACTCACAATTTAAAAATACATCTTTAAGTAGTTTGTTTTCAGATTGTGTGTTTGAAAATGCCAATTCGACTTTTCAGGTGTTCCCACTTACCAGGCCTAAGCCTTAGCTTTTTATACATGCAAGGCATCTCTAAGGTAGGCCCTAGGTAGACCCCTGGGCAGGGTGCAGTGTATGCTCAAGGTGGGACATGTACTGATGTGGGTTACATGTCCTAATAGTAAAATACTGAATCAAATCAAATCATTAACATTTATAAAGCGCGCTACTCACCCGTGCGGGTCTCAAGACGCTAGGGGGAAGGGGTTACTGCTGCTCGAAGAGCCAGGTCTTGAGGAGTCTCCGGAATATGGAGTGGTCCTGGGTGGTCCTGAGGATGGTGGGGAGGGTGTTCCAAGTCTTGGCCGCCAGGAAGGAGAAGGACCTCCCACCCGCTGTGGAGCGGCGGATGCGGGGGACGGCGGCAAGAGCGAGGCTGGTGGAGCGGAGAAGACGGGTGGGGGCGTAGAAGCTGAGGCGGTGGTTGAGGTATTCTGGTCCCTTGTTGTGGAGGGCTTTGTGTGCGTGGGTGAGAAGTCAGAAGGTGATCCTTTTGCTGACGGGAAGCCAGTGCAGGTTTCTCAGGTGGGCGGAGATGTGGCTGTTGCGGGGTATGTCGAGGATGAGGCGGGCGGAGACGTTTTGAATTCGTTGCAGATGTTTCTGGAGTTTTGCGGTGGTCCCAGCATAAAGGGTGTTGCCGTAGTCCAGGCGGCTAGTGACGAGGGCGTGGGTCACAGTCTTTCTGGTGTCAGCGGGGATCCAGCGGAAGATCTTACGGAGCATGCGGAGGGTGAAGAAGCAGGAGGAGGACACGGCGTTGACTTGTTTGGTCATGGTGAGGAGAGTGTCCGAGATGAAGCCGAGGTTGCAAGCGTGGTCTGAGGGGGTCGGTGCGGTGCCAAGGGCCGTGGGCCACCAGGAGTCATCCCAGGCGGTTGGGGTGTTGCCGAGGATGAGGACTTCCGTTTTGTCTGAGTTCAGTTTCAGACGGCTGAGTCTCATCCAATCTGCGACGTCCTTCATACCATCTTGCAGGTTGGTCTTTGCGCTGGTGGGGTCCTTGGTGAGGGAGAGTATAAGTTGAGTGTCGTCGGCGTAAGAGGTGATGATGATGCTGTGCTTGCGTACGATGTCGGCGAGGGGGCTCATGTAGACATTGAAGAGTGTCGGGCTGAGCGAGGAGCCTTGAGGGACGCCGCAGATGATCGCGGTGGGGTCTGAGCGAAAAGGTGGGAGGTAGACTCTCTGAGAGCGGTTGGAGAGAAAGGAGGCGATCCAGTCCAGGGCCTGGTCTTGGATCCCGATGGAGCGGAGGCGGGTTATTAGAGTGCGGTGACAGACGGTGTCGGAGGCAGCCGAGAGGTTGAGGAGGATGAGGGCAACTGTTTCACCGTTGTCCATCAGGGTTCTGATGTCGTCTGTGACTGAGATGAGGGCGGTTTCAGTGCTGTGGTTGGCTCGGAATCCGGATTGTGAGGGGTCAAGAAGGTTGTTGTCTTCAAGGAAGTTGGTAAGCTGCTTGTTGACGGTCTTCTCTATGACTTTGGCAGGGAAGGGGAGGAGCGAGATGGGGCGGAAGTTCTTCAGGTCGCTTGGGTCAGCCGTAGGTTTCTTCAGTAGGGCGTTGACTTCAGCGTGCTTCCAGCTTTCGGGGAAGGTAGCAGACGAAAATGAGGAGTTGATGATGGTCTGGAGGTGTGGGGTGATGATGTTGTCGGCTTTATTGAAGATGAAGTGTGGGCAGGGGTCCGAGAGGGCACCGGAGTGGATTGAGTTCATGGTGGTTTTGGTTTCTTCTGTGTTGATGTGGGTCCAGGCGTTGAGGGTGATGGCTGGGGGTGTGGGTTCGGTGTTGGTCGGCTGGGTCTGGTAAAGTTAGTCTTCACTGTTAAAAGGCCCATCTCTGTCATAGGTTAACATGGGGGCTGCCTTTAAAGTGAAGATTCCCTTTGAGAGCAGATAGAAATCTGGAGTTTGGGGTCTCTGAACTCACAATGTAAAAATACATCTTTTAGTGAAGTTGTTTTTTATATTGTTAGTTTGAAAATGCCCCTTTTACAAAGTAGTGTTTTTCTTGCTTAAACCATTCTTTGACTCTGCCTGTTTGTGGATTCCCTGTCTGGTTTAGTTTGACAGTTGGGCTGTTTGCACATCTCCTCTAGACAGTGACACAAAGGGAACTGGGGTGTAGTCTGCATTTCCTGATGAGCCATCTGTGCTTGGAGAGAGGGGAGGAGTGGTCATTCACACCTGAAAGGTCTGTGCCTGCCCTCACACAATGCAGTCTCCAACCCCCTGGTGTGTGTCTGGGGCGTGGCCTGGTCAAGGCAGAATCCTACAAACAAGACAGACTTTCATTTGAAGTTTGCCTACTTCAAAGGCAGAGTATACGTAGTGGATCCAAAACCCCTGAAAATTAGATCACTTCTGGAATCAAGAGGAACCTCTGCCAAGGAGAAGAGTTGAGGAGTTCAGGAGAAGTGCTGCCCCTGCCTGTGACTGTGCTTTGTTGGGCTATCCTGCAGTTGCTGTTTCTGCCTTTGAATGGGAACAAATTCTGGGCTTTGTTGTGCATTCCTGCTTGAGAAGAATCTCCAAGGGCTTGAACTGAGCTTACCTCCTGTTGTTGAAGTCTCATGGATATCAAAGATTTCCCCTGCCAACACCTGGACTCTCTGCTAAGACTCCTGCCCTGCCAAGTGGTGCCCTATTCAGTCTCTGGGCCCCTGAAAGGTGAATCTGGCTAACAAGAACTGAAAACCTATGCACAGAACACTGTGCAGGGAAATTTACGATGCACCTTCTGCAACATGGCTCATATATGACGCGCCACCTGCTTCGCGGGTGAAATCAATGCTCCACCTGCACCACGGCTGGGGGAAACAACGTGCAACACCCACTTACGGAGGTGGATAATGATGCAAACCCCATGCAGCGCAGTTTTCTAACACTGTGCGGACGGATTTTCTCCGCATAGTCCTTGGGCATCGAAGTCAACCCAACTCTGCTCGGTCCCGAGGTGCCCTGTTCAGAAATCAACGCATCATTCCCTTGCAAGGGAGAAAACCTAACGCATCGTCGACCCGACCGGAGAAGGAAATGATGCATGGCCTCACTTGCGAGTAAGACGCACGCTCGCCTCTGCGGCTTTATTTTTTATGCTAACCAGGTACTTTGTGTAACAAAAGCATTCTTGCTGTTTTCTAAGGATTAAGGGCCAGATGTTTAAAGCATTTTTCTAGTTGCAAACCGGTTGATTCACAGAATCGGCCCGTTTGCGACTAGAAAAATGCTTTTTGGAATGTACAAACCCCAAACTGCGATTCAGTAACTTGTTACCGTATCGCAATATGGTTTTTACGATTCGGTTTTAAGGAGGGACATATCCAGGGCATCCCTTTCTAATACCAAATTTAAATGGTATGTATGACTGTTTTGTGACTGTGAATGCGGTCGCAAAATAATTGCAGTTAGCATCAATTTCAAATTTGTGCTAACCCATTCGCAAAGGGGAAGGGGTCCTTAAGGGACCCCTTCTCCTTTGTGAATACATGTGAAAATGTTTTTTAAGCACAGGCAGTGGTCCCACGGACCACTGCCTACTCTCAAAAAATGAAAATGAAAAGTCTATTTTTTTTCTTTTTAAATGCTGACTGTTTTTCTTTAAGGAAAATGGGATGTACTTAAAAAACAAAAATAAAGATTGCTTTATTTAAAAGCAATCACAGACATGGTGGTCTGCTGACACCAACAAAGCATCATCCCTGTGATTTTTGCGATTCCCGGTGGGTCGCAAATTGCAACCTACCCCATTAATATTAATGAGGAAGGGCTATTTGGGACCCACTGGGAATCACAAAAGAAACTCAATGGAGTCTCTTACATTTGGAATTGCGCTTCCTTAATTGCGATTCACAATTCCAAATATTTGTATCTGTGGCCCCATGACTCTTATTATTTTGAAAATTAATATCTTGATTTGCGTATGTTGGATTTTTGTCGTTTCGGTCTTGTTTTGTTTAGATAAATACTACCTATTTTTTTAAACCTGTGTGTGCCATTTTGTGGTGGTTCACCATATTACTGTGTGTGTTGATACAAATATTTGACACATTGCTTCTGAAGTTAAGCCTACCTGCTTGAGCCAAGCTACTAAAAGGGTAAGTAGGGGTTAACTGGGTGTGATTCTCCTTTACCCTGCCTAGAGTGAGGTCCTTGCTTGGACAGGGGGTAACCTGACCGCAAACCAAAGACACCATTTCTAATATGGAATTTCTGGGAGTTTAAGTGTTTGCTTTGGTACTGTAATGGCATTACAACTTTGTTTTCAGGGAATTAACAAAATGGGAGAAGACAAGGGAGATGTAAGTTTGATATAATTGGCTCTTGATAAGTTTATGTCAGAAAGTTTTGTCATATTATGTTGTAGTATTTTCAAATATCTATTAGGCAATATATAGGGCCTTATTCTGACCCTGGCGGTCCAAGACCACCAGGGCCACGGACGACTGAAGCACCGCCAACAGGCTGGCGGTGCTTCATTGCCCATTCCGACCGCGGCTGTAAAGCCGCGGTCGGAAAACCGGGTCCGGCGGTTTCCCGCCGGATTTCCCCCGGTTGGGCGAATCCTCCATGGCGCCGCCATGGGGATTCTGACCCCCTTCCCGCCAGCCTGTTTCTGGTGGTTTTTACCGCCAGGAACAGGCTGGCGGGAACGGGTGTCCTGGGGCCCCTGGGGGCCCCTGCACTGCCCATGCCACTGGCATGGGCAGTGCAGGGGCCCCCTAACAGGGCCCCAGCCTGCTTTTCACTGTCTGCCTAGCAGACAGTGAAAAGCGCGACGGGTGCAACTGCACCCGTCGCACACCTGCAACACCGCCGGCTCCATTCGGTGCCGGCTTCTGTGTTGCAGGCCCCTTTCCCGCTGGGCCGGTGGGCGCTACCTTGGGTAGCGCCCGCCGGCCCAGCGGAAAAGTTAGAATGGCCCCAGCGGTCTTTTGACCGCGGGGCGGCCGAATGGCGGTTCCCTCCAGGCGGGCGGCGACCGCCGCCCGCCGGGTTCAGAATGACCCCCATAATCCGCAAACCTTACATGAATTCTAGATTCTATAAATCCGACTAGTAATGTGTAATGCTATTAACATATTTTAAGAAGAATATTTGGCCATCTTTACAAAAATATCAAACATACATGTGTTAAAAAACGCTACAGTACTACTAGTCACCCGTAGTGGTCTGAACATCTATGAATTTGCATATTTTTCAACAGGCTGGACAGAAAATAATTTGTTTTGGAATAATTTTAGTCGGGTTGATAATGAGATAATTCTTACATTAGTGCATTTTTTAAAACAAATATATCCTTATCTCTTAAACGAAGCAAAATGTGTTCTTTCCAAATAACACATTTTTAAATTTTAGTTTCTGGGTTATAGCTCATAAGAAAATAAGAGGCCATGTGGAAACGTAATGTTTCTTTCATTAATTCAGAATCCAGTTAAATCCATTAATCAATGAAAAATTATAGCGTCCTCACACTAGTATTAAGGGTTGAAAGCCTTGTGTGAGACCCATTAGTATTTTTAATTAAAGAATCAATTTTTGCATCTCCTAATATTCGAAGCATGCTTTGCTGGTTTAATAGTAATTTTGCTACTTAGCTGGCACACTAAAAAAAATTAAACATCTATGTTTTGTCTCTCCAACATGTCGAATTGTGCCTTGGCAGCGTTTCGTGCGGCAAAGTTTGTGTACAATACTGTGAAGTACAAACCTTTATGGTAATGAACATTCAATGTGTACTAGTTCACGCACTGGAGTACTATCCAGATTGTTATATAGTGATTGAGGCACGGAATATCTTTGGGGTGGCCACAGTTTCAAATGGATCTTAGGAACTGTATTAGTTTGTTAATATGTTCGAAAGAAAGCAAATGGATGGAATAGAGAAAACTTAGAATTGGTAAACCTGGATCTTCTGAGTCAACTCATGGGCCCTAATCACATAGGCATTTTGAAGTAAGTAAATTAGTACTACTTTACATACATGTTCATGCAGTTGTAAACTTGCCTCAAGACATCTGAATGAAACGTAAAAAAATTAAATAATTTTAAAAAGGGAGTATTGGAAAAATAAGCATATACAATAATTACACATGGAAGCCCTGAGCCCCCTTTGCACTTTTACTAATAGGGAAATTAATGATCTGCGGCTAATTTACAAGACTTGTAAAATTATCTTCCCCGTAGCCACAAATACATTTGGGAATCAACCCCGAGTGTAGTACCATAACAAAACTTGAGGTGGGACCCTGCAAACTATATCGTGGGTCCCCCTTTACCACCCAGTCAGGAGCCCTGAGGCCAGGTCCCCGCCGTCAGTGCACAGTGTACTGTGCTAAGGGGGACTCTGAGCTCGGAGACCCCCCACATTGCGGGGGCTGTGGCGGCCTTTGTTACGCCAGTGCCTAAGCGCATACCTCACACTGCAAAACTTCCATAAAATAACATGTATGTACATTTGTACTGTAGATCCACCAACATCACCTGCATGACGTCACTGGATATGAACTGTGAACACGTTTTAATTTGCTGTGGCTACGTTGTGTGTAACCATAACTTACACCAGTTTCCAATGCTGGATAATATGCATAGTGAACCAGTCTCCTAAACATGGACATAGTCAAAGTTCATGGTTCATGTTCATTCTGGAGATCTACCAAACAGTGAGTCTGATGTATGAAATGATTATATTCATTCTGTGTCCATGGGGAAATGACTGGATACGTAAGGGCCATTGACAGCAGTTATTTTCTACTGTCATCTGTTTTTGGTGGAATTAGATGTGACATGGTGCATGGTTGTTTTCACTGTTGTTCATGGTAAAGACAATTCTTTTGTAACCATTGTATGTGACTTCCTTCAAGTTATGGCGCATATTCTGTGCACCTGTCAGCTAAATAGTGTTTTAAGCCATAAACAATAGCGGGTGTATCTGAGTGAGAAGAATATCTGGGGCCGTTTTATACATTGTGCCGTAAAAGTGCAATGGGCGTGTGCGCCAGCTTTGTGACTCCACATGGCACAATGGTATCACAGAAATGGATGCAGATGCTTGTGTACCTTCTCCTATAATCCTGATAGCGCTGACACATGTGGTGTCAGCATTATCATGAATGGGGTGCTCCTTCATTTGCATGGGTGCATCACCTCATGCAAATTAGGGAATACCTTTGCCTCTGCCCCTGTGCCATATTATGGAGACTGGCATGGAGGGAAACATGCCCTCAGAAGGTGCACTGAAAGTGCCACACAAAAGAGTGACAGTTTTTAAGTGCACCTCTTAAAAGTAGCCCACTGGAGGGGAGAAATGGGGTCTCCTGGACCCCCAGAATATCTTCTGCAGGTTGGTGCAGTCTCTGCACCTACCTGCAAGGGGATTTCTCTTCCCTCTTCGAAGAGCAGGGATCATGCCACTTGCACTGTGAAATATAGAGCAGCTTTGAAGTAGCTGCTCCGTATTTCACATTAAGTGAAATGGCTGAGCTGGAGACAGCACATTCTTTGTAATGTGGTGCACTGCCCCCTGTTTGCATCCGGTACACCTTCTGAAATGTGCCACGTGGCAGAAACAGGGAAATTGCGCCATATGCATAGTATGGCTCCATGTGCATTTGTGCTCTGTGTGTATGTTTTGTGCTGTGAACATTTTAACTGGCCATTTTGTGAGTCTGGTAAATGTGAAGGAACCAGTGATTTATGAAGAAGATGTATGGAGTGATTGTGGAGTTGTGTATAGAATATAAGACTAAAATCACATTTCTAGACTTGGAAATTTACATTCATAACCAAATACTGACGACTAGATCTTTTAAGAAAGAAACAGCTAACAATAGTATTTTACACTTTAAATAAGGACATCCCCATAATCACAAGGGAAATATACCTTACAGTGAAATCCTTACCCACAAAAGAAACCGTTCCAATGAAGAGGACTATAACTTAGAGAAGCTTAGAGCATTGGAAAGATTAGCTGCAAGGGAGTATTAACCTAAGATCCTGTTAGATTCAGTAAAATGACTCCAGATTATATCTAGAGATACTCTTCTTAAAGCCAGCAGTCATAAACAAAAAAGACTAAAAGACAACAAGGGGGAAATCAAAAAGTAAGATTCTAAACTAACGCAGTTTTGCACCAAAATGTTTAGCACCGGCTTGCACCATTTCTGTGCATTAGCTGGGCACCATATTTATGGAATGGTGCAAGGCGGTGCAAAGGGTAGGCTAGCGTAAAAAAAATTACATTAGCTGGGTGGGGCTGGTGGTATAGAAGAAGGGGGTTTTGCACCAGAAAATTACGTTAGGCAGGTTAGAGTAAAAAAAAAAAAATGACTAACCTGCTTAGAGTCATTTTCTGACTCAAAACCATCCATACTACATGACTTCTGTCTTAGAAAATACAGGAGTCATGTCCACCACCCCAATGGTCAGCACAGGGGACCAGGGTCCCCTGGGCATGGCCAATCCACCCAGGGACATATAAAGATCAGCCAAACCCTTCATTAATTTGAGAAGAGCTCAAACTCGTAGAAATATATTAAGTCCTAGTGACAACCTTAGATTTGACCCAAGGGAAACCAGAACTTGGCTTTCAGAACAAAACCTTGGGAAAATATAAATGTTACAACAGTGTAGTTTGTCAATACTTTCCAGATAAGACAAAAACCTTTACTGGACATGGTGGCAAGATACTATCCCCTATCAAATAGTCTATCAATTGCTATACTTCATTTTGTGTTTATATGTTGACATCCATATGTGGCAAATGGTGCATTGGATAAACTATCCTTCCTTTGAAGCAGAGAGTGAAAGAACACATCTACTCTATAAACAAAATGGATAATGAATCATCTCTTAGCAAACATTTTGTTGTATTCCATTTCTATACTCATGTGTCAACTATTAGAGTTATGGAAAATGAAGATTTGTACTCAAATAGTAGAAGAGGAAAACAGATCATTAAATCATGTCAAAGAGAGACATGGTGGATAGATACTTAGAGTACCATTGATTTTGGTCTTAATATCAACAGAGAACTGTACACCACCTTAGAAGTACAGAATCAACACTCTACCCATAGTACGCAGCAGCCTTTATGTGGTCCATGACATTGAGGATTCCAATATAATATTTTTTAATATCTTGGTCATTTATCTTTGAAATCGGTTTAACTATTCTCATACTGAGGGCTCAACTACTTCGTGTGTGTTGTTCTTGTCAGACAATTTCTAATTGTAACATTTAGCATCTATGAGTGCATCAGCATTGATCTCTAACCAGTTCTGACACGAAAAACTCATATATATAAATATACATATATATATATATATATATATATATAATAAGTATGCTGCATATGAACCATTGGCGGGTCAGTAAAGCTGTCTGTACTGCAGGCAGTTGAGTTAATATATTTGTCTCAATGTCTGTATTATTAAGCCTTTAGAAGTGAGTTTGATACCTCTCTTTTTGTTTATCATAACGAAAAAAACATAGATGCTCTTGAACGGTAAACAGGATATATGTAAAGATATAATAATGGATATGGGCATGCTGCACATGATCTTTTAGGTGTTGAGAAGGTATTTCTACAGAGAGGCGTAACTGTAGGACATTTGATGAATTACTTGTATCAGGAAACCCTATAAAGTGGGTTTGATTCCCTCGTATTTCTTTTTCCTTAATTTTAATATTTTGTAAATAGAAGATAGTATTAGTACGATATTTTTTCCTAGTGCTGCATTAGACACAAACTTGTACGCATCATGGAATGAAACACTAATATACAAGGTTACACTGCACAGGTCCCATTACTAGTCCAATAGCTCACCTCACTGCAAACTTTAGCACACTTTAGCACTTTAGCACACTGGATTAGCCGTGTGTACTAGTTAGCCCTCCTCCTATATAGTGGGTTTCATTCCTTCTTTTTGACTTAATGTTTTGAAAATAAAATTAGCTTTCTTTTAACATGCTATAATTATCTTGGTTTTCAGGTGAATTCAGTTTGTACCATTTGTGGTTGAGCAACTATTTTCACAATGAGGGCTAATTATTGTCAGTTATTTCAGCAGTTAGCTAGAGGCCCCTTTGTTCATATGGAGATGTTAGTTATGATGCATTGGCTGTTACGTACAGTTCCAGTCCAGGTTTTAAGTTCACCTTGAGAATGGTCATGTGCTTCAGGTGCTTGTTTATCAGTAATCTTTCTAACCAGTATATATAGCAGAAAAGTTTAGTGATTCCATTAGCAATGGATTGATATCAACGCTCGGCAGGACATTCTTTATACAATATCTTTAGGTGAGAACGGGGTCTGCACTATTATCATTTCTTGGTCCAGATAGAGCATATTTCTCACATATTATTTGTTTGATTGTCGCTTACAAAACCCTATATTTTGGAACCTTTGATTTACAATCAATTGATACTATGAAGGTGAGTTTTGCAACATGCTCTTGTTCATTTTCAAATTAGGTAGTAGTTTGGTAGTGCAATTATCTGTTATTTCATCACACACTGTGTTTTACTTGAAAAAGTGTAGTAGTCTTCCTAAAAATGGATGGGACCCATCTGGGAGGTGTATGACAGGGGATCTCACTAACAGCTTGACCCCATGGGAATATGTAATGGGAAGAAATTGATCATTGTGCTTGAAATCACTAAATGCAATTATATTTCCAGTGTGAGGCACCCATCAGGTTGTTTTTTAACTTTTTTTTAAGAAGCTCCGTAGTTACCCACTAAGCCACGCCTTATTTTTAGAGAGATTCCTTGTAAATAAAATGTAATTAATAGTGCATTGTTTCTCTTGAAACTGATTTCATGACAACACTTTCTCAACCTGGATATCATCACATGACCAGGAATCCCATTAGCTCTCTTTGTATGAGGAATACAATAGAGGATTAGGAGTGGGCAGATGCACAGAGACATGCTACACAGAATTCTGCGAAGTTTTAAAAAAACTCTGCCACGCTAAATGGAGTTCTGCGACCTGGTGGAGGTCTCTGTGGCACCTGTTCACATTTCATTTGATGTAGAACGCAACGTGAAATACGTACTCGCATTGAAAATCATGCTTGAAACGCACCATGCGGATCGGAAGGGCTCAGTCATCTTTGTTTTCACTCTGACTATGGTGCTGGGCCTGTTTTTTCCATTCCTGTTTTATCCTTGTAATCCTCCACCCTCCTAATTCATCTACCCCTCATTTTTATTTATTTTATTTGTGTCAATATCACTGAACCTTTCTTTTTACTTTTTACTTTTTTTACATACTATTCAAGTTTTTTGTGAATTTATTTTTTTTGTTTTCTTTCTCTTATTTTTTCCTTCCTTCCTTCCTTCTCTTTTTCTAATCTTCTTTACCACACCCCGCACCAAGGAAGATCAGGGAGAGGGACAGGGTAGCAGCAGCCACCTACCTTGAGGGCTGCTGCACTGTCAAGGAGTGCAGCCTCACCCCATCTTCAGCAAGGAGGTGGCATTCTAGTTTTGTTTTCTGCAGTGCCACCTACCCTCCATGCTGGCAGCAGGTGGCAGGCCTGGGAGTGGTTACAGCCTTTGGGAGCGTTGACTCCTGTGGGGGAGGGTATGCCGGCTTGTTTGTCAGAACACTGGGAGCCAGTGCACCCATTAGCAATTGATGCACCGTTGGGCGGACATCATCGACCTGGAAAAGGACCTGCTTGACCTCATGGGCATCAGTTGTCAGGGCCTGGTGAGTAATAGTTATATATGTGTGTGTTGTTGTTCCACAATGCAAGCTGCTGCATTGACTCACCCTGTGAGTCACAGGGAGGCGTTCCATGGGAGTGACAGTGGGTGTTCCCATGTGACACCCATGGCCTTTGATGCATTCCCAGATTTACAAGGTTTTGTAAACTTGGGAAGGTGTCCCCTACGCCTCCGCAGGGGAGGTGAAAAGAAGATACAATGAGAAGAAATACCTTTATTTCTCCTTGCTTTTTCAGCCTGCAGCACACATAGAAAAAGGAAAACTCCTCTTGTGATTTTCTTTGCAGGAAGGTGTCCCTTCCTGCACAAAAACATTTATCCCCTCAATGCAGGGACTCTTGCAGCATGGTGCAGAGATGCCTACATTGGCTAATTGCAGCCCATTGTACACAAATGTCGGGAAAAAGGTCAGGGATGCGCCATATCCGTTGCAAATTCAGCACATTCCTGCCCTCTCCTTTTGACACAGGGCAGTGCTGCAAGACGTCTTGTGGCGCTGCCCTGCATCAAGCGTTTGTAAATATGACCCATAGTTTAGGAAATCTGGAGTAGGGCTTAGGTGTAGGAACTAGGAAAGTAAAAGTAATAGGTGAACTCGAGTTAAAAGTCCATCATACTAGGCAATCTGATTTAGAATAGTCCAGCGTTACTGTGTTTGTCTCCACTTCTCCGAAAATATTTTTGACAATTGGGAGATTAACTGTACCACTAATCTTTTTTTATCTTCTTTTTTATTTCTTACCTCAGCACCCAAGCGGAAGAAGAGGGCAACATTGTTGGCGGGTCCAGGAGGAGAGGGTGCTAGTCCTAGTGCCACCACCAGTGCAGATGCTGGCAGATTTGCTGGCCCCAGTAAGTCTGCCAGGTATATTGTTTCAGATTTTTTACCTTTCCTCATTTGAAATCGTTTTTCATTCAGTTTTTCTATTCCTGGCTACCTTTGTTCAATTATTGCTATCCCTGCATTTATCTATGTTACATGTTTCTTCCAAACATGACTTCCTCCTGTCTGTTCTAGCTTTCTTCCCCTTTGTTACTAAGCTTAGCTTTCCCTTCTCCCTTATATATCTTGTCGACTGGTACTTAATATTAAGAGGACAGATTTTTAGGACAGGTACTCTACTAACAAGATTGCATGCCCAAGACAGCTTTTCCGCACACGTTTGTGAAGGTTTTCTTTGGCTTGCTTATGCCCCAACTCCTCACCATGTTCTTCTAGATTGACCAAAGTAGTCCATCCCTTTATTGTGCTTCAGTAACTTTGCTGAGCTCTGCCACTCTATTACAAAACATTTGTGGTTGATTTGTCTACCTTGCTTTTCTAACAACTGACAACATTCTTAAAGTGAATGATGGAACAAGATAGGACTGCCATGACATATTGTGGGTATATTTATTTTGTTGGTACTAAATTGTGCAATGTTTTTTCCAGCCGTTGTCAGGGCCAGTGGCAGCACCAGTGTGCCGGATGTGTCAGCTGTCGGAGTGTGAAAACCAGCGGTAGCAGGGACAAACGCTGGTAAGTAATATTGCTCTTTCTCATTGACAATTACTAATATACTCACTGCAAGGGTGTTGCTTGTGAAGCCCTTGGTTTAGTGTCTGCAGTAGGGATGGAGTTCTTAATCTTAGTGGCCTCTTCCTGCTACAAATCAGCAGACAAAAGCTCATAACGTTTCAATGGATGCTACAAATGATGATTTGACAGAAAAGCAAACAAAAGATGGACGGCTAAAAGAAAAAAATTGGTGAATTGATATATGAGTGAAAGGATGTTTGGGTGAAAAGAAAAAGATGCATAGGTGAGTGATAACAGATGCATGAGTGGGTGAAAAGATAGATGAAAGGGGTGTAAGGATGTCTCAGTGGGTAAAGGGTGGATGGGTAAAAGCCAATGCTCAGTGCAGAATGGGTAAACGTTAACAAACAAAACATTGGTAAATGGATGGATAGGTGTTTGAAAGGGTGGGTACTGGATAGGTGAGTCTATGGATGGATGGGTGAATAAATATGGATGGCTGGATTGGACTAGTGAAAGATTGGATGAGAGAGTATAAGCTTAAATCAAATGGTGGGGATTAAAGGGTTAATAGAGTAGATGAATTAAAGGATGAATGTATAATTGTTTGGATCAAGAAGAAATGAGTGATCTGTTGTGTGAGAGGTATGTGTATGCAGGTCACCTAATTTGCTTGTTTTGCATAGTTATCAAAGCTTTGGTTAAAAGTTGGGGTATTTTAATTTTCTGTCTTCTCCCTTAACTCCCTGTAGTTGAAGCAAGACAGATATGTATCCTGCCACCCACCATTATACATCCCTTCCCACTAGTCACCAATGCTACTGTGATGTAACTGCAACATGGCAGTGTACAATAGTCTTCTCTGTGCAATGTGTGAATCTGCTTCAATTAATGCAGTATTTACAAAGTTGTCAATGCGTTGCAAATTTAAAAAAGGTGTTTCCCTTCCACCCCAGTGCCCACTCTGTCACCTCAGATTAATTTATTCATTCCAAATTTCTGTCTAGGCCATCCCAAAAAATTGTAAAATTCCTTTTGGCATGTGCCACATTTGTGTATATTTAATATGTCAGGCTTCCATAATGTATTCATACCAGTTAAAATGTTACCCTTTTGACATTTGTCAACTACAGTGAGGCATGTGTGGGTAAAAAATGGCCCTGTGACTCATTATGATCAGCCGCATCAAATTCAAATGGCCCTAAGGGACCAGCAGTTTACTGCTACTGTGATACTGTACTTTTTTAAAAAATTGTATGAACAGAGCACGGTTTATAATTTGTCATTTTCCTTTTTCTTTCATGCTATTGTCAGAGTCACCAGATCCTCGGGGTCAGTGCACGCTCCCAACACTTCCACCAGAAGACAGCTCCAATACTCTGATTAGATTTGTCACAAAGTCTAACAGAGTCCAAGTGGGGAAAAGGGGATTAGGAAGGGAACAGCTGGGAAGGAGACCTGTAGGAAGCAAAAGGTTAAAACACACAAGCATCAAAATAATCTCTCATGAAAATAGTACTATACTATGACTCTAAGCATCATCATTCTGAATACATAAGAATGAATCTTATTAAGACTAGACTTTTTGATGACTGTGGGAGAAAACAAGAGGAGTTAAATATAACTTTCAGATTCAAGTACTTTCTTTAGCATGAATATCAGGAAAACTATCTGAGTAAATTCTGAACCTTCATATTATTCTTATTTAAAGAATACATATTAGGAACACACATCATTTCATCTAGAACTCTGGACTTCTTTGTTCTCTCTAAATGTTGAAACATGAGTTGCGCACATTGTAGATTTCCACATAGGTATTTAAAACCCCCATAGAAGGATTGAGCGCCATGAATAACACCACATAGATTCAAGGAATAAATCATGTGACTTGTCAACTCGAATAGTAAATGCCTTAGAATGGTAGCGCACAATGAACAACATGAATAAAGCACGAGGAATGAATTCCGCGTCTTGTCGATTCGAAAAAAAACATGTAACTGTCAAGGAATGGTAGTTTACAATGAATAACATGAATTAAGCACGAGGAAAGAATCACGCATTTTACCGATTTGAAAACCACCATGTAACTGTCAACGAATGGTAGCGTACAATGAACAACATGAATTAAGCACGAGGAAAGAATCGCGCGTCTTGCCGATTCGAAAACCACCATGTAACTGTCAAGAAATGGTAGCGTACAATGAACGACATGAATTAAGCACAAGGAAAGTATTGAGCATCTTGCCGATTCAAGTGCCACCATGTAACTGTCAAGGAATGGTAACGTACAATGAATATCATGGATTAAAACACAAGGAAAAGAATTGCACGTCTTGGTGATTCGAGTGCCACCATGTAACTGCCAAGAAATGGTAGCGCACAATGAATATCATGAATTAGAACACCAGGGAAAGAATTGCACGTCTTGCCGATTCGAAAACCACCATGTAGCTGTCAAGAAATGGCAGCGCACAATGTATATCATGAATTAGTACACAAGAAAAGAATTGCGCGTCTTGCCGATTCGAATGCCACCATGAAACTGCCAAGAAATGGTAGCGCACAATGTATATCATGAATTAGTACACAAGAAAAGAATTGCGCGTCTTGCCGATTCGAATGCCACCATGAAACTGCCAAGGAATGGTAGCGCACAATGTATTTCATGAATTAGTACAAAAGAAAAGAATTGCGCGTCTTGCCGATTCGAATCCCACCATGAAACTTCCAAGGAATGGTAGCGCACAATGTATATCATGAATTAGTACACAAGAAAAGAATCGTGTGTCTTGCTGATTCGAATGCCACCATGCAAATGTAATGGAAAAGTCCAAACGCACATTCACATATGCAAGGGCAAATTATTTTAGCAAGAAAAAATTAGGCTCAAGAGTTCGAGCGTCATTGATATGGAGTCGGGGGCCCAGCCCAACCTCCGTCTTACCACCCTGATCAAGAATCACCCATAGTGAAAGGGCGAGGCCTGGAAAATCAAAGTAGGCCACCGGAACAGGAGCTCAGGAAGTTGCTGCTGCTCTGCACCGGGACCTTTGAATAGTGAGCACGTGGAGCTGGGCTGGCTCCCTTTTATAGAGTCTTGGCCCAGCCCACAACCACACCCAGGCATGCTGCAGGGAAAGCTTCTAGAAGGCCCTGGAAAGGGACCACACCATGACTCACTCTGAAAGCTTGCAGCAATACATTGCAAATGGACAGTATTTATAAGCACCTTAAAAATGATTCTTCATGATTGAATTCTGCAATGCAAAAGGTTAAACAATAACATATCATCACAATGCATAAATTATATTATCTTGAGAGTGTTTGGTTTTTGCATTCTGGTTGCCTGTAGAGCGCACACTGTCCTGGTGTTGACAGCTATAGCTACTCCAGGTGCACCTCATCCAACTGGCTCAGAGATAGCAGGCAGGATCTAGCAGCAGAAGCTGAAGGGCTTCTGCAGCTGGTAACCCTGCAGGAGAAGGAGGAGGAGGAGGCAGATGCAACACTCATGGCCGCCGACCCTAGCTCCTCCAGCCAGCAGCCAGCAACTCTAGCCTCCCAGCAGTACCACCATTGAAGCTGGCAGCTGGCATTACACCTTTCCAGCTCCACCACTGCTGCCCCCTCCTCACACCAAGAACGGTTATTTCAATGCCTTGCCCTGCAATACCTTGTGTGACTGGACCATCGGTTTGCACATATTGAAGCGACTCTCTGGACCCGACTGTGCCCTCTTTGGACTCTTTTTTAATTTTTACTTTTGCTGGGAGGGACACTTATTTTGGGTGGAGAAGGTGGGGAGGGAGTTGAGGTGGGGTCTGAAAGTTACTTGGACTTTTAGTTGGACTTTTTGGGGGCAGGACTATTTGTTTGGGGAAAGGGGTTAGCATTTTTGTGGGTGGAAAGGGTGGGTGTTCTATTTGTAAAAATAAATGGGATCATTTATTTTACTTGATTCGTGCCTCAAATGTTTATTTTGGTGCTTTAGCTTGCACTGCTGTCTTTTAGCTTAGCTAGTTTTTTAAATCTGCTAAAAAAGAGTATGTCATTTACTTTTTATGGTTACCCTTGCTCTGATGCCCTCAGCAACTGAAGTATATTAATCACTAGTGGATGATTGCCATTGCCTATTTTACCTACAAAAACCTAGGTACATAGACAAATAAGACAACAACTTATTTAGTAGGAGTTAATTACTAACTAAACAAGTTAACTTCAATCCATAATTCTTCTCCTTCCTGGATACATGAAGCCATGGAGTCTTCTTCTTCTTACTGCAGGGTTTTTTCCCAAGATGGCATCTTAAGGGGGTTGTAGGTAGTATAGTAGTAGGTTAGCACACTAAAATGGAAGACAGAATGTCACAGAAGGTGCCACTCCCACCTATGCAAACTCCAACTACATGATTAATCAAAGGGTTATCCATCACTGTCAACTTGATTGAAAGAAAAGTAAAGCAGAGAGTTAGTGGGTCATCATACTGTTACAACTTTAGGAAGACTGATGCCAGACTACTACAATGACAGTATTTGACACACAGCAAAGAAGACCTGATATGATAATAAAATCTAGCAATATCATTTTCGTCTGAGCAATGGTGAGGAGCTATAAAACTAAACTTAGGAAATTAAATCATAGAGTCAGGAGAAGTGGGCTGAGACTCGAGTGGTTGGACCACATTAGGGCCCTATTTACGAACTCGGTGGGAAATCCCACCGAGTTCGGTGCTGGCGGTCAAGGCAATGATTGCCAGCACGTTGAAGAGCCTGACGTCCCAAAAAAACAACATTCCGCTGGGCCGGCAGGTGGAAACAGTGTTTCTGTCAGCCGGCCCAGAAGAATACAGGGCCTGTACATTGCCGACGGCTCCTTATGGAGCCGTCAGCAATGTAGCAGTGTGATGGGTTCAGCAGCACCAGTCGGGCATATCACTGCCCGTCAATCAGGCAGTGACATGCACGAAGGGGCTGTGCACGGGGGCCCCTGCACTGCCCATACCAAGTGCATGGGCATTGCAGGGGCTACCAGGGGAGCCCTGAAGCACCCATTCTGCCAGCCTTTCCCTGGTGCGCTAAACCATCAGGGAAAGGCTGAGGGAAAACAGGTTCATAATCCGGCAGATCCAGGAACTCTGCCATCGCCAGGCTGCCTGGCGGCGGTAGCCTGGCGGTGGTGGAGTTCCTCCTGTGGCGGTCTTGCCATGTACATTATGAAATTACCACCACCAGCATGGCGGTCTGGACCGCTATGTTCATAATGAGGGCCTAAGTGTTTACGGAACACACATACACAAGGCATGAATGATGATTTGATTGGGCAGTAAGGAATATAGCTCAGGTAGTAGAAATTTAGAAGGTCATGCAGTGAGTTGGGGTCACTTTCACTATATCCACCCCAGCAAGTGTGTGAGTCATTTAAGGTGCAAATTAAGTAATACCTCACTATACAAAATAAACTGCAGCAATATTCATTGGGGCGCTGTACTGTTGTAGAAGGAAACAAAGAAATAAGTATGACACAGTTCAGTTAAATATATTACAAACAGCCTTTCTGCCTCAGATAGGCCCCACATAGTACATCCTTAAATGTTATATCTGCAAGTTTTGAAATATTGAAGATTGAATGTTACACACCCAGCTCTAAAAATAATGATTCTTAGATGAAAAATTATACTGTATTGACAAATCTGTGCCTCTTTAACCTGTCTGGTAGGTAAGCTGGAGTCTTGAGCTTTCCACGTTTTGTTCATGCAGGAGAATAGAGGTGCATCCTAATTAGGAGAACGATTGTGTATTGAAAAAAAAACAGCATCTGTATTATAGAATAAAGAAAAAGGCCAAAAGAAAGCAAACTAAGTTTCATGGGGAGTCAGGAGTGTACCAAGAGGACTCAGAGGCAGAGCTAGAACATAGGAGAACTTTCATGTTTGAGCTAGCAGTACAGCAAACATACTCAGCAGCATTTGCAAATCAATGCACCTCTCTCCAGTTCACAGAGCTGAGTGAGTACTAGAACTCGGAGTCCTTGCCATCATCATAGGCTCTCTTTGAAGTTAAAAACATTCTCCTTTCTAGCTGTTGAGGTAGTTTCGCCCTTCCATATTCCTCCTAGAGATTCAGAGTAACTCCTTTGAAGTACCAAACCAAGCAACGTACACCTGTGAAATGCACTGCTGTTGAAGATCAAATAAAGAAACAGACTGGTGTATATTTTTTTTAGATTTGTGTTTAGTAATTAAAGTGGCTGGTTTGTTATGGGGAACCAGTAAAAAGGAGTAGACCTTGCAGGTCAATTTCAATACTTTTGAAAGGCCAATAACTTTCAAGAAAAAAAGATCACACATCAGCTGCCAAACATTGAAAATCATTGGAAACCAGTTTGTAAATTTGTTTAACTTCCTCCCTCACTGTCAGCCATCACCTGCAGCAGTCATCATACATTCACAATCACAATCAATCAATATACCACCACTCATTTTTGCATTAGCACTGTCAGTCCTTTAATCAATAATCTTCTACGGCAACCCTGCTAGGTGATGTAAAAAAAATAGGATAGGCATTGGCATGTGAGGGAGGCAAGCATAAATTATGTCCTGAGGAGTATGTAGAAGCTTCCTCACAGCAGACAGGCCCAACTCCAGTATGGGCTTATATGTGACTATAAAATTGAAAGTGGGGCAGGATAAATAAAAAACAAGCATTATGTTGCATGGACATTATTATTTTTTTAAAAGAAAGAAAGAGAAAAAGAAGCTGAACGACAAATAATTAAACAGTTCTACGGTGGCACTAGAATACTTAATCCGGGAACTAGAGTTTGTCTTCAAACTCTCCTGGTTCTCCCAGAATTTGGTCAGGTAACATGTTTGATTCTGACCAATCATCCTCATCCTCCTCCTGTGGAGTTTCTGAATGGTGTAATCAGGTGGTATAAAATGCTGGTTCATTTTGATCACAGTCAAACTCTCCATGAGGCAAGAGACTGGTCCTTCTCACTGTAACAACTGTACCACCTCCACTGAACACATGTTCAACAGACACACTGGATACAGGACAAGTAGAAACATTATTGCCAGCCTGATGAGCTCTGGCTATTGGCGCATCTTCCTATACCAATGCACCAATGGGATTTGATCCACGTACATCTCTTTCAAGTCATCCAGATACTCCTGGAACATCCTCTGAGCATTGGTGCTGCCACCTGTACAACCACTTTTTCCTTCAACTCTGCACAGTACCTAAGTCCAGCCACATGAAAACAAGCCAGTGCAGAGGATGGGTCTGATTCCTCTGCTGCTGTTGTCACAGTTTGTCTTATTGTTGGGGTTGGAAGATGTGAAACATGCCTGACCTCTCTGTAAGTTCAAGGTGGCATTCTAGAACTGCAAAGTGGGACTTTTCGTTCCAACTGTTCATCTTCTAGATCACCTGCCTGCTCAACAATCCATCCCGTGCATTGTAATACATCCCCTTCAGAAAAAGGAATCATAGTGGAAATAAAAATTTTGTAGCGTGGATCAAGTAGGATGGCACAGATGTGCTCTTGCAAATGCAATAATGGGATAGTTTGGCCCATTGTACTGTCCTCCTTACTAACTTCCCACATGAAAACCTCAAAAGTGAGCAGCATCTTTGTGAGGCACGTGACTGGGCCACATTTGTATGCATTGTTGGTCATAGCTTTCTCAAATGCATCAGCTCATCTTTGAATGACACAGTCTTTGGTCTGTTTGTACTGCTCAAAGAGATGTTGCAAACATAATAGGTTGATTTCTAATGTGTTGGCACCTCCTGTATCCGGGCTTTAACTGGTACTCTGTTATCATGCTAAATAATCCACAACTGTTTCTGGGCTTTCAATGAATGGCTAAAATGAGTGCAGATGCACCTGCAGGTGTTCAACATGTTGCTGACAATGTCTACTTTTTAAAGAAAGTCTTGCACAAGCAGGTTGGTGCAGTGCGCCAAACACAGGACCCTGAAATAGCCACAATGGACTTGACTATGTTACTGCCATTGTCCATGGTAACAAATCCAATTCAAAGACCTCTGGGTCACAGACATTCAGACACCTTGCTATTTCATTCCTCTAAGATGTATGCAGCTGTGTGTGAGTTCTCCATGGAGAGAACATGGTTACAGTTGCATGCCACCGAACGCTCTTAAAGATTTCTTCAGGGCCAAAACCTGTAGATAGCTTTTTCATTACCCCCAGAAAAGAAATCCAGTGTGCAGTGATGCATATGTAATCAGTCACCTGACAACTGCTCTACATGTCTGTGGTCAGGTGGATAGGGTGGACAATACTTTGCTGCAAAGCATTTCCAACGAATTGTAGTGCATCGTGATTCAGTGCTGGAACAGCAACTCTGAGAAAATAGGTCCTGCTGGGAATCTTTCATTTGAGGCTGTAGGCTGCCACAAACTCTAAGAATCTCACTCCTTCCACAAAAGAAAAAGGGAGGAGGTCCAGCGCTAACATTTTTGCCAGCATCCCATTGTATAAACGTGCCATTGGGGTGGCTGCGGTCGTACGGCCCCTCCAGCCTAAACATGCCCACAAATGCAGCCTGGATTTTTTTCTCTTTTGTGGGGCCACTGAGACTGGTGACTTTTGAGATGTACATGGTGGTAGACTCAATGCGTGCCATGGTGGTCTCAGTATGTTGTGTTTTCTCCATCTGACTCTGAGTTTTCCTGTGCCTTTGTGAGGTCACTGAAATGGGTGATTCTGGGGCACTGCTGGGGACAGGACTGCTTTGCATGAGGATGTCACGCTCTTCTTCTTCATCTTCCACAATGATTTGACCAGTTGTATCTCATGTTTCCTGGCTCTCTGCACTTTCACCAAGCATATGGCAATGTTCTCTTCCTGTGTGCTTATCGTAAAAAAGTCCCAAACAGGGGACGAGTACTTTGTCATTGGGCCACTGCCAATGCCTGGAGAAGAACTGGATATAGGTGGGTGTGTTGATTTCCTCTCTGCAGTGCATACTTCCACTGAAATAAGGGTTGGTACAGGTCTGGAACCTAGCGGTGCTGCCTGTGCCACATCCCTCAGAGCAGGTTGGATAACCATGACAGACTCCTCTGTGCCAGCTTCAACAATGACTAGCTCATTGTCATCATCCTCCTTATCATCATCCCCTTCCATAATTCTAAGGCTTTCTGGAACTTTTCTTTCCCCTGGCCTCTCTTGGCCTCTCCCGGACTCTGCCGGGGTCGACTCCATGTCCTTATCATCATCATCATCAGAAGTGGTGATTTGAGAAGATGGCAGAGAGGAACCCTTTCTTGTTCTTGTGGAGATCTGAGAGCAGGTGTTTCTAAAAGAAGAGGTTCTTGCTCAGCAGAAAGCTCAACCTCCCGGTCTGCTCCAACTTTGGGAAGATCTGGCTGGGGCTAATGTCCACTTTGCTCTGTTTCCTCACATGATTCAGTACTACTTTGTGAAAGGGACAAATCCAATTTAACATCACTGCTTGTCGGTGTTGCCATGATTGCAGTGGCTGCCTGACTGAAAGACATAGACTTGGGCTTGGGTTGGTCTGGTGCAGGCACACATCTCCTGAAAAGGTTTGTGGTTGGCAGGCCACTGGCGGAAGCTGCTTCTCACTGGACACTTTCTTAGGAGCAACTTTCTTTGGAGCCATCTTAAGCTATAGGATGGCAGTGGCACCAAGATGCACAAGCAAAATAGTTTGGTACCTGGGGACGCAGTAACTGTAAAGCCTTCTCTTTGGCAGTACTGCGGGTGATGTGGGGTCTCTTTTTCTTGTGCATCTAAAAACAACAAAGTAAGAAAAACCTGTAGTTAGTCTATTGAGGGATTGTTGCAGGTTGAAAATAGTATAGAGAAATGCAGTCTTAGTGTAATTGGTTACTTATGTCATATGCATATTAAATCAAATATTGTAAAGACAAACCACACCCCCACACCAGAAAAAAATACATTTCAAATCAGACGGCACAACAGGCAGATCTGGCTCTTTGCTTTGACTAAATCTTTTTTAAAGGAGCCACTTGGGGTGGTTATAGAGATGTGCATGTGTAAATAGATTTATTCTTTAAAAAAACTATTGCGGAAAGGTGGTCCAGGGGAATTTGAATATTTATTAACAAAATTAATTATGCTGTTGATTTGTCTGTCCTGGAGAAATGGAATTAAACACAAGAAACTGAATGCTGTAGTTCAGCTCTGTGTCTTTGGTGGATGGATGGAGGAATGGAATGGATCGGATGGACGTGGATGGATGGAGCAATGCAAAATGCAGAATTAAATAAAAATTGGAATAAAAATAAAAAGTTATAAAAATTTTAAAAATAAAATATAAAAATTACAATAAAGAATACATTAATAAAATTAAATTAAAATTAAAATAAACCACAAAAAAGTAAAAATACGAAAAATTATAACAAAAACGAAAATATAAATATTAAAATAAAAAATAAACTTTAAAAATGAAATCATAATGGCATCTCAAATCCAAATTAAAACAAAAAATAGAAAAATTAAAATAGAAAAAAATAAAAAGAACTTAGTAATGATGTTTGTATGTAAGCCTATGTCAAAGACACACTGGCCCCACACACAAAATGTTTGCCAGACATGCACATGGTCAAACAACAAGCTATAACAACAAGGAGTAAGGAGGAAGCATGGAGAACAAACAACACATGCAACCCTATGGCAAGAGACAATGACTGGATGGACAAAATGGCTACCAGCCATCCACATGGTCAAACAAAAACTACAAAAAGCAAGGAAGCATGGCAAAGAAAGACAACATGCAAACCTATGGCAAGGGACACTGGCTAAATAGACAGAAATGTCTGCCAACCACATAAAAAAACAACAACAACAAGGAGCAAGGAGGCATGGCAAACAAAAAACACATGAAAGCCTACAGCAAAGGGAGGGACACTGGCTGCCTGTACACAATGGTTGCCACATACATGATCAAACAACAAGCAGCAAGGACGAGGCACAGCTAACAAAGAACACTTACAAGCCTATGGGAAGAGACACTGGCAGGATGGACAAAATGACTGCCAGCGAGCCACATGGTCACACAACAACAACAAGGAGCAAGGAGGAATGGTAAACAAAGAACACATGCAAGCCTGTGGCAAGGGACACTGGCTGGATGGCAAAATGGATGTCAGCCATCCAAATTGTCAAACAACAACGACAAGGAGCAAGGAGGCGCTGCAAACAAAGAACACAGGCACAGGGAGGGACACTGACTGCATGCACAAAATGGATTTCAGCCACATGATCAGACAAAAAGACAACGAGGAACAAGGATGAGGCATGAAGAACAAACAACACATGAAACCTATGGAAAAAGACACTGGCTGGTTGTCAAAATGGCTGCCAGCCAGCCACATGGTCAAACAACAACAATAGTGAGCAAGGAGGCATGGCAAACAAAGAACACATGCAAGGCTATTGCAAAGGGACACTGTCTACATGCACAAGATGGCTGCAAGCTACATAGTCAAACAACAACAAGAAGCAAGGAGAACAAAAAAGAGCACATGCAGGCCTATGGCAGATGGGACAATGGCTGCATGTACAAAATGCTGCCAGACATATGGGCATACAACATCCTCCTATCTCATCAAATATTGTTACCCCACAATATGTACACTTTTTGCAAAATAAATGTAATGCAAAGAATACATTTTAAATATAATCCAATGCCATCCCTGCTCTAAATTAAGTTTTAAATTCATTTACCACTGAAACATTCATTTCATGCAATGTTGAAAACTAGTACTGGGACGACTGGCTAAGTGGCCCTTTGGAAATATAGGCCATATACTAAACTAATATTTCAAATGTTACAAACATGTAGAAAAGGTACTGGGCTGTGCAGCAATTTCCCTTGGAATGCAAAATAAATAATAACTAGACATACCTAAACAGTCCACTCAATATTATAAAATTTAAAAATCAAATATCAAATTAAAGTAAAATGAAATACTGGTGCATGCCCAAGCAAAGAAACACAAAATCATTATGCAATAGTTTTTTAACTTACTTGTGTGATTCAACAAAAACAAAATCATTATCCAAAGGTATATTCAGGAGACAAAAAAGTGATCCTTTCACCTTGAAATCCAAGTGAAAAATTACGGGTGATGGTAAAAGCAATGGGTGGAGCCTGCTAGAGAGGAACAGGAAGTTGGAGTCTCTGACACACTTCCTTCCTGTTTGAAAAAGGCTTGTCAATGTGAAAAACAAATTCCAGGGTCCACTGAGGAAGAAAAACTACTTAAAATCTATTTTTTACTAGATTAAGTGGCTATGGTGTAGAAAATCCACTTTAAAAGTGAGTTAACGCTTACAAGTGGCATTGTTTTGGTTACTGGCATGGAAGTCTTGTTTACACTCACTAGCAGCCCAGGAGTATCATTGCGCTTATGGGAGAGCACCAGAACCTAATTTTGCGAATTTGAGCAAACTCTGCTCTACACTGGAGTATGGAATTTGGGAACTCCACGCTAGTCTGCATAGCGGGAAGTGTCCGAAGTACGCAAAGTTCAACAGCCAGTCCTATGCAAGATATGGACTGTGAGTTCAATTCTGTAATGAGCTATTAGCAAGCATTTTACTTTCCAAACTTTACCCTTTTTTCACCGTTGTAATTGGTTAGACAGATGCTCCAGTACTTAGAGTGAGTATTGGTGAACTTTTATATTTTTATGATTCTATGGGGCATATTTATACTCCGTTTGCGCCGAATTTGCGTAGTTTTTTTCGACGCAAATTCGGCGCAAAACTAACGCCATATTTATACTTTGGCATTAGACGCGTCTAGCGCCAAAGTATGAGGAAAGAGCGTCATTTTTTTGCGTGAACGCCTTCCTTGCGTTAATGAGATGCAAGGTAGGCGTTCCCGTCTAAAAAAATGACTGTGACGCAAATGCGTCGTATTTATACTCCCGGGCAAAAATCACGCCCGGGAGTAGGCGGGGCAAAAAACCCCGCATTTGCGCCGGATTTTAGCGCCTGGGTCAGGGCAGGCGTTAAGGGACCTGTGGGCTCAAAATGAGCCCACAGCTGCCCTCCCATGCCCCCATGGACCCCCCCCTGCCACCCTTGCCCACCCCAGGAGGACACCCAAGGATGGAGGGACCCATCCCAGGGACATTCAGGTAAGTTCAGGTAAGTATAATTTTTTAATTTTTTTATAATTTTTTTTGGCATAGGGGGGCCTGATTTGTGCCCCCCTACATGCCTCAGTGCCCAATGACCATGCCCAGGGGACATAAGTCCTCTGGGCATGGCCATTGGGCAAGGGGGCATGACTCCTGTCTTTACTAAGACAGGAGTCATGTAAATGGCGTCTGGGTGTCGTTAAAAATGGCGCAAATCGGGTGGAGGCGATTTTTTGGCGTCAACCTGACTTGCGCCATTTTAAGACGCCCTAACGCCATTTTCCCCAACGCCGGCGCTGCCTGGTGTACGTGTTTTTTTTACACGCACACCAGGCAGCGCCGGTCTGTTAGCGCCGGCTAACGCCATTCAATAAATACGGCGCCCGCATGGCGCTTCAGAATGGCGTTAGCCGGCGCAAAACTTTTTGACGCTAAACTGCGTTAGCGCAGTTTAGCGTCAAAAAGTATAAATACGAGCCTATGTCTTTATGTATTATTGTCATATAGTTACCCACAAAGCGCTCTTTCTTTTTAGAGAGATAACCTGACAATACAACTTAATTAATAGTGCATAGTTTCTCTGGAAACTAATTTCATGAGAAGCTTAACTCAACCTGGATAACATCATATGACCAGGAACCCCTTCAGCATCCTTTGTACAGGAAAGATAATAAAGAGAAATGGACTGTGTTTTCTATCTTGCAATGCACTTGCAGAAAGTATTTTGGTTTCCAACCTTTATTTTTATCTTCACTGTTGTGATTGGTTGGGCACATGCTCCAGTACTTATAGAGAGAGTACTTTATATTAGAGCAGGCTTTTATGTTTTCATGATTCTATTCCATTATATGTTGTCCATATATTCCACTCCAGTAGCTTGAGCAGCAAGGACAGTATCTAATGAAGTCTTTGCTTTTATCCTGAGCAATTTAAGAATCTGTTTATGATCCATGGTCACTTCCTTTTAACCAGATTAAGGTAAACTCGAGAATTACATTAACTTTGCAGGAACTCTTGAAAATCCAAATCTTGAGTTCAGTATTTATATTGAATGCTTTGTTTCTCATTGATCTAGAATACCCGGGGAACCCTTTTAGGAGCTACATAGAAAGAATTGTCCACACATAACACATGAACTGTTTCTTATGGCCTGCTCACCACTTTTTCCCCGGATCAGAACGTGGTAGGTGTTCTTTTCACAGATTGACAGGTGCATTATAGTCCCTACACTGCACAGAACATGGTGGACAGAACATATGCCATACTGTCATGGAGTACCCTCTGTGAAAAAGCTTTAAAGACTTGCTTAGATTTTGCAGTGCTATTTAGGGAACTTGTGTATACTACAACCTAGGTACAGTGAGTAGTTTTTAGGAAACGTAAGTATACTACACAGGGACCACCCTGATTGCCCATGAGAACCAATGTAAGTGTAATAGGTCAAACAAATGTCCAGTGGGACTTATTTACCAAAATGTCTATATTCTTTGAAAGTGTGCAAACTCAATTACTAACCAATGTTATTGAAAAAGGGTACAGGACACAATATGGTGTATGATGATTGATTTGAAATATTTAATATAATATGTGAAAACAATCATCATACAAGATATTGTGTACTAAACCCTTTTTCAATAACATTAGGTATGATAGAAGTTAGTATTTGAGGTTTTCACATGTTCAAAGCAGATGTAGAAGTGTTGGTAAATGAGTCGCACCAGATATTTGTTCGGCTTATTACTGTAATGAATTTAGTCCGCATTCCCCAGCATGTTTCCCTTAGGTTCAACAGTAGATATGCTCATTTAGTTGGAGGAATGAGGCCTCAGAAGGCATATTCGGTCACCCATAACTTGTACCCCAAAACTGGAAGAAGTTGGATTTAGCATAGTAAATTTGCTGATTGTGCATGGAAGACATGTTTTCTAGATCTGTGAGTAGGTAGGGATTGAAATAGGTTCACTTGGCAACTATTCAGTAGTATTTCCCAGCTGTTTTGCCTTAGTTTCGAAGGTTTATATGCTCACTCAGTTTGAGGAATGATGCCTCAGATGCAAACTGGGGCACCACCTAATTTGCATCCACAAACTGGAAGGAGCTGGATTTTCCACAGTGAGTGCAGTAAAGACGCATGTAATTCATGTCTTCTTGAGTCTCCTGTGGCTGTCATGGGAACCATTAGTAAAAGTTCACCAGGCATGTGTTAGGTAATGTTCAGAAAGCAGGACTACTTGACAGGTGGTAAAGTGAAGTTAAACTGATTCCATCCTGTGGTGTATGAATGTGATGGGCCCTTGCATGGCGCCGGTATGTTGATATGAGTATAATGATCATCTGGATTAGGTCCATGGCTGGCAAAATTAAGGTCTTGTGTGTGGTCCATGCATGGCATGTGAATGGACCATAAAGTGGTTGGTGCTTTGATGTGGCTTTATGGCTCACCTTCAGAAGTCTTCATTTCAATATTCAGATACTTTGGGGGCAGATTTATGGAAAGTGGAGATGCACTGTGTGCAGCCCCACTTTCCCTGTGCCCCTCAGCACCCCCCTACCGCCACCATGTGTGCACCGTATTTAAAATACGGCACACGATGGTGCACAGTAGGGAGCAATAGTGTGATTTTTTATGACGCTATTGATGTACTCTGCAGGAGTAGCACCAAAATATTGGCGCTACTCCTGCAGAGTACATAAGGGCCCATTCTAATGAATGGAAGCCCCATTTTAACACCTGCTCTTAAGCAGGCGTTAAAAGTGGCATAATAAATGGTCCCAAGAAAACTCATAGATTTCCTTGCCCCCTTGTTCTGGTTCCCCTAACGGGAGAACATCCCCTTTGCATACATTATGCCTAGCGCATATGGTTATAGAGTGGTGCAATGCATGCTTTGCGCCACTCACTAAGTATGCCGCAGGGATTTTGGCCTCGTTTTGGGCCACATTAACATCAAAATAAATGATGTTAATGTGGCCTAAGGCAGTGCTAGGGGCTAATAAATATGCCCCTTTGTGCTTTGACACCATCATTTTTAGAGGTGCTAAAAATAACCACGGTAAGCTGTAGATTAACTTTAAAATATTAGTACAAGATTTATATCTGGGGCAGTAAGATGACTCTTATTAAGAACTTATTTTTTTTCAATATGGAAGCGTCAATGGGAGATGCAGGGGTGCATGACATGCGTGGCTCTCACCAGGTAATATTTCCCAGAAGCCAATGCAAACATCATACTTTGACAAGAAACATACATTTTCATCACATTTCTTTGATGGAACGAAATTGAATCTATCTGGATCCACAGGTTTGACTTGTCGCTGTCATGGGCACTAGACCTAGCCACACATGCGAGGTAGTCTTTTTATTGGAAGACGTGGGAAGAATGCCAGGAGGATGGAAGTCTGTTTCTTCCCACAGATTCTAGAACTTTCCATCATAGAAATGTAAGGAAAATATGTTTTTCTTAGTTAAAATTTGAGGTTTGCAAGGGATTCTTAGTAGTTAAACATAGTGAAAGCCATGCATCAGCCAACCTTGGATACCCCTAGGTGACTAGTTTTTAGAAATGTAGAGTTTGGCTACGTTTCCGCAGTTACCGGCTGAGCTAGGTTCCAAAATCTAGAGCTACCTACTTTGTAAAAAGGGTCGGTTTTCAGTGGAAAAATCTGATGCATCCATATTGCGTTTTGGGCCATGTAGTGGCGGGTGCAGTAGGCCTACCCACACAAGTGAGGTACCTTTTTTATCAGGAGACTTGGGAGAGTGGTGGGTATAAAGATGCAGGTTGCTACCCGCAGATTTCTGAACTTTCCATCACATGAAAGTGAGGAAAATGCATTTGTCTTAGTCAAGATTTGAGGTTTGTAAGGGATTCTGGGTAAAAACAATGTGGTGAGAGCCACACAGGTCAGCCCACCCTGAAAAGCCCTAGGTCTCTAGTTTAAACAAATTTAGAGGTTACATAGGTTTTCATGGGTGCTGGCTGAGCTAGGGTCCAAAATCTAGAGCAATCCACATTGGAAAAAAGGATCAGTTTTCAGTGGAAAATTGTGATGCATCAATGTTGCATTTCGGCCCTTTTCTGTTGCAGCCACTAGGACTAGCCAAACAAGTGAGATATCATTTCTATTGGGGGGCTAGGGGGAATGCCAGGTAGATGAAAGTCTATGGTTCCCCACAGATTTTAAAGCTTTCCATCACAGTCATTTGAGGAAAATAGTTTTTTTTTAATCAAAGTTTGAGGTTTGAAAGGGATTCTGGGTGAAAAAAATGTGGTGAAGCCCATCCTGGATACCCTTAGCTGTCTAGTTTTAAGAAATGTACAGGTTTGCTAGGTTTCCCTAGCTGCCGGTTGAGCTAGGGTCCAAAATCTAGAGTTATCCACCTTAGAAAAAAAGGGTAAGTTTTTGGTGAAAAAAGCTATTTGTCCATGTTGCATTTTGGCCCTTTTCATTTCATAGCCACTGGGCCTACCCACTCAAGTGAGGTAACATTTCTATAGGGAGACCTGGAAAAATGCCAGATGGATGGATGTTTGTGGCTCTCCTCAGATTCTAGAACTTTCCATGATAGAAATATGAGGTAAACGTGATTTATGAGGCAAAATTTGAGGTTTGCAGGGTGGGCTGACTTGTATGGGTCTCGCACATTCTTTTTTACAAATCAGCCCACCCTGGATTCCCATAGATGTCTAGTTTTCAAAAATGTTTCTGTTAGGTTCTGGCTGAGTTAGGGTCCAACACTTAGAGCTACCCACATTTGAAAAAAGGGGCAGTTTTCAGTGGAAAAATGCGATGTGTCCATGTTGTGTTGTGGGTCATTTCATGTTTGGGCTACTAGGCCTGCCCATACAAGTCAGTTACCATTTTTATCAGGAGACTTGGGGAATGCCAGGTAGATGGTAGTCTGTGCCCCGCATAGATTCCAGAACTTTCCATCAGAGAAATGTGATGATTTTTATTTTGTCAAGGTTTGAGGTTTGCAAGGGATTCAGCCCACCTTAGACACTCCTAGGTGTCTAGTTTAAAAAAATGTACAAGCCCATGTTGTGTTTTAGGCAATTTCCTGTCACAGACACCAAGCCTATCCACACAAGTCAGGTATCATTTTTATCAGAAACGTTGTGGGAGTATAGAATGGTAGAACATATGTTTTTACCAAATGGATTTTGCTGTATCTGTGCATTTTAACTGTAAGCACTTGTATACCTAGCTTGCCAGCTGCGTGTGGCTTCCAGTTCCTGCTTGTTCCAGACTGATCCACCGACTGGGTTTACCCACTCACCGTGCTTCCTATCAACAGAAGCTCTGTCCAGCGCAGGACCTACTTAATGCAGGCCACAATGTGACTTACACTACTCAAATTACCCTCCGCCAACCCCAGCAAGCAAAAAATTACCTGTCAATCTCCCTGTTTCGATTCCCAGCTAAGGTGCTGAAAAAGACCATCAACAAGCAACTCATGACATACCTGGAACAGAAACAGCAACTCAATGTGTTCTAGTGTGGCTTCCGCAGCAATCACAGCACCAAAACTGCCCTGATCGCTGCACCAACAACCAAACTCCTTTCCACAGAGGATAAATGGCAGCTTTGATCCTCCTTGACTTCTTGGTAGCCTTAGACACCATATCCCACCACACATGCTGAACGAAAGACTTCACCACATCGGCATCTGAGGGGATGCACTCAGATGGATCACCTCTGTCACTGGAAATACCTAGAGGATCCACCTACCACTTTTCCCTCTGAACCCAAGTAGAACACCTGCAGTGTCCCCCCGGGCTCATCTGTCAGCCCCACACTCTTCAATGTATATATGACCCCACTGGCCAACATCGTCAGATCCCAAAGTGTCAACATAATTTCCTATGCAAGTGACACATAACTCATCCTCTCACTCACTGACAGCCCCTCCTCCACCAGAAACACCTTTCACAGATGCATAACAAGCATCACCGACTGGATGAAGAACAACTGCCTGTAGCTGAGCTCAGACAAGATGGAAGTACTGATCTGTGGTAACAGCAGCCACACATGGAATGACTCCTGATAGCACTCAGCCTAGAATCGCACCCACTCCCTCAGATCATGCCAGGAACCTCGGAATCATCGACAACAACTTCACCATGAAATCACAGATCAACACCATCTCCTCTGCCTGCTTCCTCACTTAGCACAAGCTACATAAGATCTTGAAGTGGCTACCCCTTCACACAAGATACATCATGACACAAGTCCTCATTTCCATCCGACTGGACTACAGCAACACCCTCTATGTAGGAATCACCACACATCTCCTAAAGAGACTACAAACCATGCAGAACGCTGCAACCAAACTCATCCTTGGCCTTCCCCAGCAAACCCACATCACACCCCTCCTCATGCAACTCTTACAAAAGAGATGCCAATTCAAGCTGCTGACCCATGCACACAAAGCTCTACACAATCAATAAGCTGTGTATATTAAACACTGCCTGAACTTCTACCAACTGTCAAGGAGACTATGCCCTGCCTCCCTTTCACTTGCCCATACTCCCCACATCTACTGAAACAAAATTGGAGGACCCTTCTCTCACATCACAGCAAAAACCTGGAACAACCTCCTTACACACTCCGGACCATCACCTCACTTCCGGAATTCAAAATTGCCCTCAAGACCAGGCTGTTTGAACAAGACTCCAGGACCTGCAAGCATCTGGATACCCTATTGGGTGATTAGCCGCACTTTTTAAATCCTGTTTGACTATAGCCAGTGTTTAAAAAACATAAAATGTTAACAAATACCATCTAAATCATACGCTAGCACGGATACCCACAAATGTACAAATAACTACTGCTCCTAAACTCCAGAGCTTGTGCCTATGTCAGATATACATAGGTTTCCTTGACACCCATTTTTCACTCTGCCTAATTTGCTAAATGAATTGGTCTGCACTCAATAGTCAATGAAAAACCATTGTACATTGCAGCTCAGTTGTTCGATCTGGGTACCTTGTCTTCTTGGAGAACCTACAAATCCTATATATGCGCACAACCAGAATGGTCTAGCAGATGCAATGGTATATGGAGTTTGTAAATCGACCGTCGTGATAAAAAATTACAGATGAAAATGTCTTCACAAATTGCTTTCAATATTTCTATATTACAACAGTTATTTTCCTTGGGATATCCTTGAAGGATCTATGCATATGAGCCTTTGCTGAATATGAACTATTATCTTCTTTTCATAAATCTATAGATATACTGGATCACTCACAGGTTTTGCACTGCTTTCCATCACAAACTGGAAGCAGGTTCTGAGCACAAAAATAGGAAAAATGGAGTACCACTTACAAAAATGCCACCTCCTGCCACGCTGACGGCCACCAACATACAGCCACGGTGGTGAATATCCGTTCGCCATTTTATGACACACACACACACACACCAATCCGACAGAATACTGCCACATACAAAAATCTGCAAGCCCAAAGGTCAGTGCTAAAGTGGAGGCCTCAATACCCATATGTTACGGTAACAGAACAATGCCCACCACATTATGACCCATGAATCACTAATGCAGACATTAAATGGCGGTAAACCACTGGTGTTACATACCGCCGCGGTCAGAGTGGACACCCACATACAAAACAATACTACATTGGCCAATACTAAAAACACACACCTGACACCCATACACACATCACAACCACCCACCCCCACCAATATAAAACACACACACACTTTACCCACAGCCCTTTACGATTACAAATTAATGCCACCATACTGACACCAAGACCACTGACACAACTACACACACACCATTTACACCCATACATCCATCACGCACCCCACATTACACACCCCACCACATTACTCAACACACTCTCACCCAACACGCCCCACACAACATCCATGTCCCCACACAGGCACTCCCGTTTCACTGAGGAGGAGTTAAGGGTCATTGTGGAGGAAGTTGTCAGGGTAGAGCCATATCTGTTTGGAGCACAGGTATAGCAAATAACTATTGCCAGGAATAATGAGCTATGGCAGAGAATCGTGGACAGGTTGAACGCTGTAGGACAGCTCTCAAAAACAATGGACAACATCTGGAGGAGTTTGAACAACCTATGGGGGAAGGTACGTTCCATTGCAGGATGGTACCAGCTCACCATACAGAGGAGTGGCGGTGGACCCCTCACCTCCTCCCCCACAGCTCACAGCATGGGAGGAGCAAGTATTGGCCATACTGCATCCTGAGGGACTCACTCGAGTAGCCGGAGAACTGGACACTGGTAAGTCAATAATTACCACTTATCACCCCCATACCTGTATGCTATCACATCCCCTCACCCTCACTCCCATCACCTCACTCCACCCCACACACTGCACCAACGCAGATTACTAACTCCAATGCCAAGCCCTGCATGCCATACCAATGCATGGATAGCCTCCCAGTTCTGCATGGACACCCATCACCAAAGCATCCACAGCATAAGGGAAACTAATAATCATACAATACATCACCAAATTCAAGCAAAGGTGGCAGGGCAACAGCAACGATAAAGGGGAAGCCTGGATTTACAATTTGTCATACACATGAAGCATAATACGTCACTCATATCCCTACAGGTACCCCAGCCAATGTAAGTGGAGAGGAGGTGCCATGCCTATCCAGTACCCCAAGAGAAGATGTCCATAGTGATGACAGTAACTCTGGACTTCAGGATCTGGATGATCTACCTGGCCCATCAGGGACCACTGGACAGCTGATCACCCAAGCCCATTCACAGACCACCACAGAGCCTCCCCTTTCAGTATCCAACACCACAGCACCCACCCAGCATACCCATGTCCCTAGGACACGTCAAACAGTCAATCAGTCAGTGACAGTGGGCACACCATTCAGGGGGCGGGGACACAGGCTAACAGGGACACTGGGAGGACTGTGTGCACTATGAGGAGGACAGGACCAGGGAACAGACTCTCCAGGAGGCACTCTACGAGATCGTGTGAGCCCACCAACATTCCCAGATCACAATGTGACAGATCCTTGACAACGTGCAGGAGAACAGGCGGCTGCAGGAGGGACAGTATCAGGGGACAAGGGAGGACTTGCAGGCCATTAACACCACCCTGATCTCCACAGTAGAGCAGGGGTGCTGGAAGACATAGCCAACATCATGAGGGAGCCACCAACACACCAGCGGGCCCCTACCACTAGCCAGTCCATTGATCATCCCTCCACCTCCGCTGCCGCTAGTGGCCAGGAGGCCCCGTCACAGGACCAACAGGCCACCAGCAGCTCACCACCAGCAGAATGTGAACCACCACGCAAACATTCCCTGCGGCCCAGACAGAAGCCAGAGACACTTGCCAAGACCACCACCAGGAAATGAGACTTTCCTGATTGTCCCCCTTGTGTCCCACTCAGTCACCTTGTCCACCTTTAACTGCTGTTGTTCACCTTCCTCTGCCCCCTTGGACACTGGACCTGTGCTACAGACAAACTGGAACAATACCCCACAATTCCCCTAAATTTCTTACCACTACAATAAGCACCCTTGAACACAACTCGTCTACTTGTATGTTGTTAGAAATGGGGTCTTTGGTTGACAGTCAGGTTACCCCCTGTTCAAGCAAGGACCCTCACTCTAGTTAGGATAAAAGAGAATCACCCTCAGCTAACCCCTGCTTACCCCCTTGGTAGCTTGGCAGAGCAGTAGGCTTAACCTCAGAGTGCTGGGCGTAAAGTATTTGTACCAACACACACAGTAACTTAATGAAAACACTACAAAATGACACAACACCAGTTTAGAAAAATAGGAAATATTTATCTAGACAAAACAAGACCAAAACGACAAAAATCCAACATACACAAGTCAAGTTATGATTTCTAAAAGGTTTAAAATAAAAAGAGTCTTTAGGTAGTTGTAACAACACACTAGCGCTGCTAGCGTGTAAATGTACCTGGTTTGCGTCAAAAATAACCCCGCACGGGCGGTGTGCGTCGAAAGTAACCCTGCACGGCTGTGTGCGTCGAAAACAACTCGGCACGGCGGTGCGCGTTGAAAAAGCCAGCCACACGACGATCCGAAAGTCCCGCGGCGCAGGGTGCGATCTCTCAGCCTCCGTCAGCGATGCTGCGCGTCGTTTCTCCTGCTCCGGGCGTCGGTTTTTCGGTCGCGTTTCCTGCGGCGTCGTTTCTCAGCTGCGGAACCGGCGTCGCGTCGTTTTCTCAGCCGCGATCGGATTCGCGTCGATCTTTTCTCCGCACGGTGCTCGGTGCGTGTATTTTTGTCCTTAGGCTGCCAGCCTCTCCTTTCAGGGTCCCAGGAACTGGAAGGGCACCACAGAGCAGAGTAGGGGTCTCTCCAGAGACTCCAGGTGCTGGCAGGAAGAAGTCTTTGCTATCCCTGAGACTTCAACAACAGGAGGCAAGCTCTACATCAAGCCCTTGGAGATTTCTTCTTCAAGATGGAAGGCACACAAAGTCCAGTCTTTGCCCTCTTACTCTGGCAGAAGCAGCACTGCAGGAAAGCTCCACAAAGCACAGTCACAGGCAGGGCAGCACTTGTTCCTCAGCGATCAGCTCTTCTCCAGGCAGAGGTTCCCCTTGATTCCAGAAGTGTTTCTAAAGTTTGTAAGTTTGGGTGCCCTTCTTATACCCATTTTAGTCTTTGAAGTCACCTTTCTTCAAAGGGGACTCACACCTTCTTGTGAAATCCTGCCTTGCCCAGGCAAGGCCTCAGACACACACCAGGGGGCTGGAGACAGCATTGTCAGAGGCAGGCACAGTCCTTTCAGATGAGAGTGACCACTCCACCCCTCCCTCCTAGCAGAGATGGCTAATCAGGAAATGCAGATCACACCCCAGCTCCCTTTGTGTCACTGTCTGGTGTGAGGTGAAAAACAACCCAACTGTCAAACTGACCCAGACAGGGAATCCACAAACAAGGCAGAGTCACAGAATGGTTTAAACAAGAAAATGCTCACTTTCTAAAAGTGGCATTTCCAAACTCACAATCTTAAAATCAACTTTACTAAAAGATGTATTTTTAAATTGTGAGTTCAGGGATCCCAAACTCCACATGTCCATCTACTCTCTAGGGGAATCTACACTTTAATCATATTTAAAGGTAGCCCCCATATTATCCTATGAGAGAGAGACAGACCTTGCAACAGTGAAAACGAAATTGGCAGTATTTCACTGTCAGGACATATAAACCACATTACTATATGTCCTACCTTATCCATACACTGCACCCTGCCCTTGGGGCTACCTAGGGCCTACCTTAGGGGTGCCTTACATGTAAGGAAAGGGAAGGTTTAGGCCTGGCAAGTGGGTACACTTGCCAAGTCGAATTAACAGTGTAAAAATACACATACAGACACTGCAGTGGCAGGTCTGAGACATGATTACAGAGCTACTTATGTGGGTGGCACAACCAGTGCTGCAGGCCCACTAGTAGCATTTGATTTACAGGCCCTGGCACCTCTAGTGCACCTTACTAGGGACTTACTAGTAAATCAAATATGCCAATCATGGATAAACCACTTACATACAATTTAAACAGGAGAGCATATGCACTTTAGCACTGGTTAGCAGTGGTAAAGCGCTCAGAGTTGAAAAGCCAACAGCAACATGTCAGAAAAATATAGGAGGCAGGAGGCAAAAAAGTCTGGGGATGACCCTGCAAAAGCAAAAGTCCAACACGACCCCCTACCAGCCTAAAGCCAGGGGAGAACAATCAATACCTTGATGTACTTCCCTGATTGGGGCGATAGAACAGGGACCCAGGCCCACAACAGCAGGGGCATGTTCCAGTTCTACGCCTTCCTGACTCCAGTTGGATCCCTCTGTCCATACTCTCAGGGCCCACTAAGCTAACCCATGGGGAATCCTTCTCCACATCTACAGACACCATCTGTGCAACACCTAACTTTACTTTGCTCACAGATGTATTGCAATGGGCAGATAGTACCACCAGGGCCAACACAGTGGTGTTGCCCACTCCACCCCCGGGGTGTGACTCTCGTCCTCCCCCCCCCAGGGGCAACTCTGTCCACCAGGACAGCAAGCCACAGTGGCCCCAGACAACTGTCAGGGATGAGAGCCCGACCTCAGGCCTCTCTAACCACTGTGACTGTGGAGAGTGGGGGGTGGTAGCCCCAGGTGCCTGGCACCCTTTGACCACTCTCTCTTCCACCAGGTCAGGGATGACAACCTGACCCTGGTCCTCCCCTCTGGGGCTCTGTACCCTCCCTGCAGAAGCGGCACCCCCAGAGTCAAAAACTGTCAGGGTGCTTGTAGAAGCAGTCCTGCACAATTCTTCTATCAGTGCAGGGATGTTAACCTGCAACTGATCCTCCAACCTGGGGTCTGTACCTTCAGGTTGGACCAGGGCCAGGGGTGAGGCTTCCCTCCCCCTGCCCTCTCTTCTGGGGTCCTGAACCACCCAACTAGGAGTGGCCCCCCCAGAAGACAACATGGTAGGGGCACTATTAGCAGTAGCCCCTTCCTCCAGGTCAGGGGAGACACCCTTAACCTGGCCTCCCAATCCAGGGTCTGTACCCACAGACTGGATCACTGCCTGGCAACCCAGGACTTCCTGGGGGGCATACCTACCCCCTACCAGGTCAGAGTTTACCCTCTGAACCTGGTCATCCAACCTAGGGTCACCACCCTGCGGTTGAACCACTGCCTGGCACACCAGGACTTCCTTGGGAGCACACTTACCCCCCATCAGGTCAGAGTTTACCCCCTGCACCTGATTATTCAACCCAGAGTCACCACCCTGCGGTTGAACCATTGCCTGGCACACCAGGACTTCCAGGGGGGCACACTTACCCCCCTCAAGGGACACACTGTCCCGAAGGGCCACACAAGAGTCTGGCTGGCGCAGGTCTCCTGACCTCTGCCCATCTGACAGAGTCTGGATTCCCCCCAGCCCAGAAATGGTCTCACCAAGGTCATTCATGGGGGGCTCTGCTCTCAGAGCTGACCCCTGACCCTCCAGGTTCTCCACTGGGGTCCGCAACCCCCTCTCAACCCTCTGTCTGGACTTCTGCACCCCCTCACTAGGAGTGGTACTGCCAGACACCAGAACTGGTGGGACGCTGGCTACAGCCGCCCCCCCAAGTTCTCCTGACACTGTGGGGTCTCCCTCAACAGATGTCCCTATGGTACAGGCTAGGCTCCCCTCCTGGTGTTCCCGCAGGGAACCCTCCAGGACCTGGGACCGGATCTCGGGCACCTTGGGCCTCAACCCATCCCCATTCCCTCTCCTCTGAGACTGGACATGGGGTCCCTCACCCATCCCACTACACTGGGACCTACCTGGGACACTACAATCCTTCCCTACCTCACCTGGTTGGGAACTACCTAGACCACTCCTCTCAGGAGCACCCCCAAATGCCTCTTCAGACTCTCTGGTACTCACCCAGAAGTCTGCCTCCATTGTAAGCTCCCTGGGGTCAGAGAACTCACACTCCACCTGGTGTTGGCATAGCTCTGGAAAATAAGGACTAGACATATGCTCTCCAGCAATTACATCACTCAGCCCCTCACATGAATTAACCAAAGTACCCTTCACCCAACCATCCAGTGACTCTGCCTTGAAAAAGCACCCCACATCACCCTCCTGAGACTGGTGAGACAGTACCTGACTGTCCCTGACACTCAACCCACACTCTTCTGGGATGTCTTCACACTCCATAACCAGGACTTCTACCTGGGGGGAACCCCTCTCCCTGTCACTCTCACCTAGAGTCAGTAGAGTGTCCCTCCCACCAGTAGGAATATGACTCCCCATGCCAGTTCCCCAATCCACCTCAGGGACCCTGTGCATCACTGGAGCTACCTCATACCCCTGAACCTCCTGGCGTGTGTTAACTCCCTCCTTCAAGTAGGGCACCACATCTCTGGGCATGTGCACTTCTTCAGCAGTAATGGATACAAGATTTTTGCTGCCACCATCTGAACTGGACTCAGCCCTTCCGGCCTCCAGTTTCAGCTCTTTACCGCTCAGCTCTTGAGCTGCAATCTTTTCTTCTTCCAGGGCTAAAAGTCTTTTTGCCTCAGCCCTCTCAAGCTCTGCATCTAGCTCTTCCAGACTCCGGATTCGAGCTAGGAGCCACTCATCTCTTTCTGTTCCCTCCTCTTCGGAGTAGTCCTCCTCCTCAGAGTCATTTGGTGGTGTTGCCTGACAACGTTTCAATTCATACTGAAACAGGGCTGACTCAAGATCCTCCCTTCTGGATTTCTTGTTCACAGCCAGTCCCCTTTCCATGCAGAATGCTTTAAGCTGCCACTTTTTATACATAAATAGGTGCCAGAAATTGACTTCCATTCTGCAAAGGCTTCACAACCAAAAAACAAAGTCCAAAAATATCATCAATACTTCCAGGAGGACATCAGAGAACAAAAAGCAGAATCACAAGACAAGTAGTATGTGGTCACGTAGTGGTCTGAGATCAAAACAGTAGTGTACACTTAATTACTGTATGTCAAGTACAAATACAAGTCCAAATCCCGACCGCTGGTCACCAATGTTAGAAATGGGGTCTTTGGTTGACAGTCAGGTTACCCCCTGTTCAAGCAAGGACCCTCACTCTAGTTAGGATAAAAGAGAATCACCCTCAGCTAACCCCTGCTTACCCCCTTGGTAGCTTGGCAGAGCAGTAGGCTTAACCTCAGAGTGCTGGGCGTAAAGTATTTGTACCAACACACACAGTAACTTAATGAAAACACTACAAAATGACACAACACCAGTTTAGAAAAATAGGAAATATTTATCTAGACAAAACAAGACCAAAACGACAAAAATCCAACATACACAAGTCAAGTTATGATTTCTAAAAGGTTTAAAATAAAAAGAGTCTTTAGGTAGTTGTAACAACACACTAGCGCTGCTAGCGTGTAAATGTACCTGGTTTGCGTCAAAAATAACCCCGCACGGGCGGTGTGCGTCGAAAGTAACCCTGCACGGCTGTGTGCGTCGAAAACAACTCGGCACGGCGGTGCGCGTTGAAAAAGCCAGCCACACGACGATCCGAAAGTCCCGCGGCGCAGGGTGCGATCTCTCAGCCTCCGTCAGCGATGCTGCGCGTCGTTTCTCCTGCTCCGGGCGTCGGTTTTTCGGTCGCGTTTCCTGCGGCGTCGTTTCTCAGCTGCGGAACCGGCGTCGCGTCGTTTTCTCAGCCGCGATCGGATTCGCGTCGATCTTTTCTCCGCACGGTGCTCGGTGCGTGTATTTTTGTCCTTAGGCTGCCAGCCTCTCCTTTCAGGGTCCCAGGAACTGGAAGGGCACCACAGAGCAGAGTAGGGGTCTCTCCAGAGACTCCAGGTGCTGGCAGGAAGAAGTCTTTGCTATCCCTGAGACTTCAACAACAGGAGGCAAGCTCTACATCAAGCCCTTGGAGATTTCTTCTTCAAGATGGAAGGCACACAAAGTCCAGTCTTTGCCCTCTTACTCTGGCAGAAGCAGCACTGCAGGAAAGCTCCACAAAGCACAGTCACAGGCAGGGCAGCACTTGTTCCTCAGCGATCAGCTCTTCTCCAGGCAGAGGTTCCCCTTGATTCCAGAAGTGTTTCTAAAGTTTGTAAGTTTGGGTGCCCTTCTTATACCCATTTTAGTCTTTGAAGTCACCTTTCTTCAAAGGGGACTCACACCTTCTTGTGAAATCCTGCCTTGCCCAGGCAAGGCCTCAGACACACACCAGGGGGCTGGAGACAGCATTGTCAGAGGCAGGCACAGTCCTTTCAGATGAGAGTGACCACTCCACCCCTCCCTCCTAGCAGAGATGGCTAATCAGGAAATGCAGATCACACCCCAGCTCCCTTTGTGTCACTGTCTGGTGTGAGGTGAAAAACAACCCAACTGTCAAACTGACCCAGACAGGGAATCCACAAACAAGGCAGAGTCACAGAATGGTTTAAACAAGAAAATGCTCACTTTCTAAAAGTGGCATTTCCAAACTCACAATCTTAAAATCAACTTTACTAAAAGATGTATTTTTAAATTGTGAGTTCAGGGATCCCAAACTCCACATGTCCATCTACTCTCTAGGGGAATCTACACTTTAATCATATTTAAAGGTAGCCCCCATATTATCCTATGAGAGAGAGACAGACCTTGCAACAGTGAAAACGAAATTGGCAGTATTTCACTGTCAGGACATATAAACCACATTACTATATGTCCTACCTTATCCATACACTGCACCCTGCCCTTGGGGCTACCTAGGGCCTACCTTAGGGGTGCCTTACATGTAAGGAAAGGGAAGGTTTAGGCCTGGCAAGTGGGTACACTTGCCAAGTCGAATTAACAGTGTAAAAATACACATACAGACACTGCAGTGGCAGGTCTGAGACATGATTACAGAGCTACTTATGTGGGTGGCACAACCAGTGCTGCAGGCCCACTAGTAGCATTTGATTTACAGGCCCTGGCACCTCTAGTGCACCTTACTAGGGACTTACTAGTAAATCAAATATGCCAATCATGGATAAACCACTTACATACAATTTAAACAGGAGAGCATATGCACTTTAGCACTGGTTAGCAGTGGTAAAGCGCTCAGAGTTGAAAAGCCAACAGCAACATGTCAGAAAAATATAGGAGGCAGGAGGCAAAAAAGTCTGGGGATGACCCTGCAAAAGCAAAAGTCCAACATATGTCATGTGTTAAAAATGTCTATTTATGGAAACAACTACATTCATTGCAATTGAACTGTACTTTGTGAGAGCATAGACATAATGACCTGTAGCTGGTTGTACACAGTTGTTATAGCACCAACATCTATAAAATGACAAACCATAGGTGAGAGTAAATAGAGGTAAAAAGAAATTAATACCATCATGCTACAGCCACACAGAATACACCAATAGTCATAGAAATGTGAAGTTTCACTGTCTCACCTGTGTGTCATTGGATGTACTGACGGATAACTGATGTTCTGCTGTCCTCATCCTTATCCTCTGCCTCCTCATTCTCACTGTCCTCAGGATCCACTGCTGCCACAGGGACATCTCCTGTCTCCTCCTCCTGCAGAAAGGGTGCATGGCGTCTGAGGGCCAGGTTGTACAACATGTAGCATGCCACTACTATCTGGCAGACCTTCTCGGGTGAGTAGCACAGAGATCCACTTGTCAGATGGAGGCATCTGAACCTGGCCTTCAGGAGGCCGAAGGTCCTCTTGATGATCCATCTGGTTCACCCGTGTGCCTTGACAATTGACAACAGAAAACCCTACAGAAAGGCCGCACTTTCCTTTGATATAGAGTGTAAACACAGGTGCTCAGTACATCCTAAACATGTCCGTTGTCCAACATGTATTAAGGGGCAAGAAACTTGCACCAACAAACTATAATCAAAAGGAAGAATGGAGCACACTATTATTGATTTACTTCCAATAATAATTGAAACCCTGAGTCCTTTGGTTCTATTTAAACTTCAATAGACAACCATGGTACAGTTCAAATACATAATAAGTTCTACATATTGGCTACACTATTTGAAATTCACATTTAATACAAATAGAAACACACCTATACAAATAAAACTAATAATTCAAAATAACAACAGAAAATTAAAGAAATAAATATCACAAATTTGACACAACTCGTCTAGAAAGTCCATATCATTGAACTCCAGAGACTTAAAAGTCAAAAGACACCCAAGTCCAAAAAGTCCGTGACAAGGGTGTATGTTGTCCCATATGTTGACTTGAAGCAATGCAGTTTCTTAGTATCCAATGCGAAACAATTCGCTGCAGAATCCGAACCAAATTCAGCCGACACGTGTTTCGTCCCTAAAGGGACTTTCTCAAGGCTCGTCCCTTCGCATTTGGTATGAACTTTTCAAAATCTGTTTGTCCAGTAGGGTACAGGGGTGCTACACATCTGTACTAATTTCATTTCCAGTGGAGAGATTCCCGATGAAACGTAATTTTCTAACCCTAGTTAAAAGCGAGGCACAACAACCTTTCTTCCACTATATCCTGAGATGCAAAACAAAGCCAAGTAACCAATTGGCATGCGCCTTATACTGAAGTGTACGTCCTTCCTGGTTCACTTCCTACAGATACAGAGAAACGGAGCTGTGTTTCTATTTGTATTAAATGTGAAAATTACGTTTCATCGGGAATCTCTCCACTGGAAATGAAATTAGTACAGATGTGTAGCACCCCTGTACCCTACTGGACAAACAGATTTTGAAAAGTTCATACCAAATGCGAAGGGACGAGCCTTGAGAAAGTCCCTTTAGGGACGAAACACGTGTCGGCTGAATTTGGTTCGGATTCTGCAGCGAATTGTTTCGCATTGGATACTAAGAAACTGCATTGCTTCAAGTCAACATATGGGACAACATACACCCTTGTCACGGACTTTTTGGACTTGGGTGTCTTTTGACTTTTAAGTCTCTGGAGTTCAATGATATGGACTTTCTAGACGAGTTGTGTCAAATTTGTGATATTTATTTCTTTAATTTTCTCTTGTTATTTTGAATTATTAGTTTTATTTGTATAGGTGTGTTTCTATTTGTATTAAATGTGAATTTCAAATAGTGTAGCCAATATGTAGAACTTATTATGTATTTGAACTGTACCATGGTTGTCTATTGAAGTTTAAATAGAACCAAAGGACTCAGGGTTTCAATTATTATTGGAAGTAAATCAATAATAGTGTGCTCCATTCTTCCTTTTGATTATCACCCGTGTGCCTTGCCCTGGTTATCCTCACAGGGGTCAGCGGCCACAATAGGTTTTGGTAGCCAGAGTCACCTGCAGGTATTGCGGGACAACATTTAGCCACACACAATCCTATTGGGTCAACACCAGAGGCATACACTAGCATACAGTGGGTGGGGACCAAGGCTCACCTATTAGCCACACCCTGTGCCTCTGTAGTTGGGCCATCACATTTGGGATACTGCTATTCCTCAGGACAAAGGCATCATGCACCGACCCAGGATACTTAGCATTGACGTGGGAGGTGTACTGGTCCGCTAGGCACACCATCTGCTCTTTCAGTGAGTGGAAACTCTTATGGTTCCTGAACATCTGTTCATTCTGGCGGGAGGGACAAACGTAATATGTGTCCTGTCAATCGCCCCAATAATATTGGGGATATGTCCCATTGCATAGAATCCGGTTTTCACAGTGGCCAAATCTTCCACCTGGGGGAAAACAATGTAGCTGCACATGTGTTTTATCAGGGCAGACAACATTCTTGCCAGCACGATTGAGAACATTGGCTGTGATATTCCTGCTGCCAAGCCCACTGTCACTTGAAAAAAAACAGTTGCCAGGAAATGGAGCACTGATAGCACTTGCACAAGAGGTGGGATCCCAGTCAGATGACGGATATATGAGATCAGGTCAGGCTCCAAGTGGGCACACAGCTGTGTGATTGTGGCCCTGTCCAGTCTATAGGTGAGTATAATGTGCCTGTCCTCCAGTGTAGCTAAGTTCACCAGGGGTCTGTACACAGGGGTATGTCCCCACCTCCTATTCACCCTCAGTGGTAGGTATCTAAGGGACACAAGAGTGAGAGGCTGTCACAATTGGAACTACAAAACCACAACTGCAGTCCACATGGTGCACTTATGTAAAGGGACAGTGTTAATGGTGCAGTATGTGCCAATCTAATCTGTGATGCAGTAATTGTCGATATGCCTGTTTCCCCACCCTGAAATGCGACCGCCTGTCCTTTATGTAGGAACAGGTGGAAGTGAGGTAACTCGCTTAGTTGGGCGTCGTGACGGAAGGCGGTCTTCCTCATTGGATAATATGGGGCTCTATGGAGTACAGTGGCCAATGGGAACTACGCCGGCGGTGACGGTATACACCTCTGCCAACGTGACCGCCATTTTCTGATTCCTCACTTGTTTCCTGACCATCAACAGGAGAACACTACACTGCGTGTGCTGTTGTGACCTGTGTCTGGAACCTATCATGGCCTGTGTGACCGAGGAAAGGGCCTCAGCCTTCACTTCAGAGGAGTTAGAGTGACTGGTAGATGGGGTCCTACCCCAGTACAGACAGCTGTATGGGCCTCCAGACCAACAAGTGAGTACACTATGGGCACAATGCATGTGGGAAGGATGCATGTAGATGTGTGTGCAAGCATTGTGTCAGCAGGGGTGGATGTGGGGAAATGTTTTAAGGCGGTGTACATGTTGTGCGCTGGGCTATGTGTGGGCCAATGGTGATGGAATAGGGTATGGTGGGCCATTTTTGTGACAGGCTGGAGTGTTTCTTTAATGGTGTTCTCCTGTCTGTATTGCGTCTGCAGGTCAGCGCCCATCAAAAGAAGGGAATATGGCATGCCATTGCCAAGGACGTGTGGAGCCTGGGGGACTATGGCAGACGAGGCACCCACTTTCAGAAACTTTGGGAGGACCTGAGATGCTGGGCATGGAAGACCGCGGAGGCCCAGCGACGCCTCCCGACGAGGAAGGGGTGCCTGTCGGACCCTGACCCCCCAGATGGCCTGCATACTGGCAGTGCCCTACCCTGAGCTGGATGGGCGCTTGAGGGTATCACAGCAGCCAAAAGAGGGTAAGTACAGTGCGTATCAATACATATTTTAGATGGTGGGGTGGTATCTGGGTGGTGGATGTGTGTTAGTGGGTGCCCCTAAGGCCAGGCCAGACATTGCAGCATGGGTCATCTGAAGGGTATTGGGTGAATGGCAAATACAGGTAACCTAGCTTGTAGCAGTCCTTTTCAGCCAGTGCATTGTGGTCCCAGGAGTGCTGCAGATGGCAGTGTGTGCTCCTCATCTTGCCTTAGTGACTAGCCAATATAAGCGGTAATGCGGTGCATAGAGCTTAAGCCTGTTTCCTGTGTGTTACGGTGATGTGTATGACAGTAGTGGTGTTGGTGCAGTCATACACCCAGTGTATCCTTTATCTCTCTCCCTGCCTTTCTTCTTTTGTCATCCTGTCCTTGTGTGCATTACCATCATCTGGCGGAGGAGCAGGGGCACTGGCGACAGAGGGAGCTGTATCCCACAGGACCCAGGAGGCAGAGTCCACTGACGCTAAGGGAACCAGGGCGAGGGGAGCACCACAACGGAGACTGGAGGAGACAACACATATTCAGATACCTCCTCCGTTGGGAGCTCCCTGGTGGTGGTGGACACCTCTGTGACCACCCCAGCTGCAGGTACATCCACCACCCCGTACCAGCACTGCCCTCCCAGCAGCCCATCAGCAAGTTGGCCATGCCTGCTTGCCCAGGAGGGTGGGCATCCCCTTCGTCCCAGGCACCTCAGGCCCTGCCCCAGTGAGCCCTGCTGCCCTGAGTGAGAAGGCTATTGACCTCCTGAGATCCATCTCAGTAGGGCAGTCAACAATAGTGACTGCCATGCAGGGACTGGCATCCCAGATGCAGCAATGCAATGCATTCCTGGAGGGTATTCACAGTGGATTGGCTGACCAACAGAGATCGATTAAGGCTCTGGCCTTCTCTCTGATGGCAGCCATTGTCCCTGTTTCTACCGTCCCCCTCCAACTTCCACTTCCCAGTCCCATTCTCCTCAACCCCAACCCATCCTAGGCACACATACAGATGAGCATGCACACAAGACAACACCCAAGAGTGTCACAGGCAAACACAACCACCACACTTCATCCCACAAGCACTAACGCAAACACCATACAGTTGCAGACATGACAAAATCCACTGCCTCCACTGTCTCCCCCTCCTCCTCCTCTACCTCCCTCCCAGTCATGCCCACACTCACACTCGCATGCATCAACATCTACTAACAGCATCACCACACCAAGCAGAACACACACCTCACTGGCAGACACCTCCACAACAGCCATGCACGTGTCCCCTCTGTCATCTCCCACCCTGTTTTCCCCCTCTCCTAAAGGACACAAACGCAAGCACTCCCACACCCAACAGCCATCCACCTCACATCAGCATACAGTCCATTCACCTGCACCCAAATCCAGCAGACATACACTTCCTACAACCACTCCTTCAACCTCCACTCCCATTACTCCTCCCCCCTCCCACCCCAACCTCCCTAAAAAGCTTTTCCTTTCCCAACTTGACCTCTTGCCTATCCCTTTCCCCTGTCCTACCCGTCAGAGCAGGGTCCTAAAGACCCAGCCCAGCACCTCTGCCAAACAGTCCACGGGGACAGGGGTAGCAACACCTACTTGTGGTGGTAAGGATACCACACCTCCTTCGAAGAAGGGGAAGGAGGCTCTACCACCAGACAAAAAGGGGAAGGAGCCTGCACCACCAGGGAAGAAGAAAAAGAAGCCTGCACCTCTATCCATGAAGGAGAAGAGGCCATCCCCCCCTGCCAGGAAAGGTAAGGGATCCACACATCATGTAATGGAAGAGACGAAGCCCTCTACTGCAGCGGAGGCTGTCAGGGTGACACCTACTCCACCACCAGCTGTCACATGGCCCCCATTACCAGCTGATGAGTTGCACCACACTGTAGCCCTCACAAACTGCGGAGGCTGTACAGGAGGCTCCTCGATCCACCACCACACGGCAGCCATCACAAACTGCAGAGGCTGCCCAGGAGGAACCTCCATCCACCACAATACTGCAGCCATCAGTAACTGCAGAGGCTGCCCAGGACGCACCTCCATCTGTCAACACACTGCAGCCATCACCACCAGTGGACGCCATGTAGGCCACCCTCCAGGGGCTGCTGTACGAGTTGGCCAATCCAGAAGCAGTGAGCAAGTCACCCATCTAAGAGACTGTGGCCTTGCACTCCCCAGGACAGAGCAACGTGCATGCAGCCCCCTCCAGAACCAGTGGAAAAGTCACCCATTAGAGAAACTGTGGCCTTACACTCCCCAGGACAGAGCAATGGGCATGGAGCCCCCTCCAGAACCAGTGGGAAAGTCACCCACTCCAGAGACTGTGGTCTTGCACTCACCAGGACAGAGCAATGGGCATGGAGCCCCATCCAGAACCAGTGGGCTTGTTCCCGCATTCGACTGAGGTGCACCTTCCTCTCCCTGAGGTGCCTGTCCATTTCCAAACTGATGCCCCTGCAGAGTACTATCCGGATATGGTCAGGATTCAAGTTGGGCCTTAGACTGTGCCCTTAGGCCATGTTGGACCTTGGAAAAATGGACTGGGTAGAGTCCTTTTGTGTACATGTGTACCTATCTGTTTCAATGACAAATCAAAAAAGTAATTTAGATGCTGATTTGATTACAATCACTTTCGTCCAATCCTGTTGTCCTTTCATTTTTCTGCCATTTTTCTGGGACAAATTGTTTTTCGTGTGCAGCTGGTTGTGTGTATGGTGTGTGTGTGTGTGTCGGGTGTGTGTCGTGTGTGGTTGTGTCACTCTCGTTTTCCTCCATCCCTCCCCTGTGTGCTAGGCGGCTGTACTCACCATCGTCGCCTTCATTAGCATTGGTGCTCCAGGTGGAGCATAATTTAGAAGATCATCATGAAAACTTGTAGTTCGGGTTCCATGGCAGCTTTGTTCTTCTCTGTCTCCGATGGTGAGTCCTTTCTCTTCTGTGATGCTTTTCCGCCATGCTTTTGATGGCGTTGGTACCACCCAAGAAAAGGTGGCGGATTGATGTGTCAAAATATGGTGAGCGGTACTTTGTCTTCCGCCTGGCTGTTGGCGGCTACTGCTGTGGTGTGTATTGTGTCCACCCTGGCAGTTGGTGTGGTACATTGGCTGTCAATGGGAGTTATCACTGCCATGGTCATAATTTGGTGGTAGTTACCGCCAGCCTGTTGGCGGCATTACCACCACTTTATCAGTCACTGCCAGCGTCATAATGAGGGCCTAAGTTTCTTGATTCCGCTCTGCATATTCTTGAAAGCTGGGAAGATGGTGACTTTAGTAAAGCAAACTGTTTATGGGTGCAATTTTTGGGGAAAAAACAGACACTTTTATCTGGAGCACTTTTTCTATTTTTCTGAAACAAATTTGTGCTATAATTTGCCCATTTGCTTTGTCCACAAACTCTGGATACCTTCAGAATCCCCAGCATGTTGGAAGCAAAGGACACACATTTGGCATAGATACCTTATGCTTGAAAAAAGCTATGGACCTCTGAAGCACAAACTATCCCAAATAGCCAAAAAAGGCAGCACTAAAGGCCCAGCAGCTAAGTGTTAGCTATGTTTATTTCTCCTAAATGGAAAGGAGTTTAAGAAGGTAGTAAGAAAACTGACTTACAATTACATTTGATGACAAAGACCGAGGTCTGAAGGAAGCATGTTTGAAAGATAGCACTTTAAGATTCTACATCAATGGCACTGAACATTGGTAAAGCTACAAAGAGGCAAACTAAGGCCCATATTGAAGAAAAATGGCGCACAACTGCCCTAACGCAGTTGTGTGTCATTTTTTTTTTTAACGCCGGCTAACGCCATTCCTTAAAGCCATCTGTACGTCATATTTATTGGCTAGCATCACAGAAAAAGGCACTAGCTGGTGGGGGGTGGCATTAGGGGAAATAGCGCTAGTGGGTCAGAAATGACATTAGGCTGGTTAGGAGCAAAATTTCTGCCTCTAGTCAGCCTAGCATAATTTTTGGGCGCACAAGCAGCCAAAAAATGACTGCTGTCTAAGTATAGACAGGAGTCATTACCCCCACCCCAATGCCCCCCAGAGGGGACCATTGTCCCTTGGGCAAGCCATACATACCCAGTGGCAGGTATGGGGGCCCATGTAAGGAGCCTCCAATGGCACACCACACACATGAACACACACGCACCTGCAACTTACCTCCTCCACTAGTGTACCTGTGGTGTGGGTGGTGGTGTTGCTGGAGGTTGGGGTAGGCATCTTTGTGCCCATTTCATGATGTTTCCCCTTGGAAATGGGCCTACCTGCTCTTTAACACCTGGTCTGAACAGGCATGGTGATAAGAGGGCTTAGCGCCAATATTTAGGTCCGCCTTCCACCCATGCATTGTTTCTACACCGGGAGTTAAATATGGCGCTGGGGGACGAGTGTCGTTTTTAGGAAGGGAACACCTACCTTGCATCTCATTGTGAAAATCTTTTAGAGAAAACTTTAATTTGGAAAAAATCTATCTAGAAGAATATCTATAACCAGCGTCGTTGGTACCTAGAAGAAAAAGCATACAAATCGTCAATCACGTTTTCACAGCTTCCTATCCAGGATGGATCAGCAACAGATCAGTCTTTGTCTTTAGATCATCTATTAGTCAGCTACGGATCAGGCTCTCAGAGTATGTGCCCAATATCAGCACCTTGGACAGTGTCTCCTAACGTCATCAATTCTCTCCCTACCACTCAGCCTCCTGTCATGGCTTTTTATTAGGGTCTCCCAGTCCATCCCCCCAATTGCTAATTTGTCATTCAATCAGCAGATATGACTTTAACCTATAGTTTTTATTTACCGAATCAACTAATTTTCATATGAACTTGTTCACTAGATGTGGATTGGTTCTCCAGGTGATGTCATCATCATCCGGCCCTTCAGGTATTAAAATTGTTGCATGTTTCATTTTAGTCAGTGCTTCTATTGTTCAAGTCCTAGGAAAGTACATTTAGCCTACTCCACACATAATTGTAGCGTATTGTCTTCATCATCTCCTGTTCGCCGGTACATTGCAGAAAATTCTAGCTAAGTAACTTTAACATCATGCGGGTCATGGCCAGTGCATGCCTCCAGTTCTTTGCAAAGCGCTCAGGGATTTCAGCTTCTCATGTATGCGAGGCCCAGGGAAACTAGGCCTTTGGTTCAGCTAACTTAATACTACAAATTAATGCAAAACATAGGTTATACATCTTATTATGACATATTATTACATTTCTCTTGTATATTTTCATTATTTCATGCAGCTTAAATCATATTAGTACATATGGTGATCATACCTGAGGGCACATTTTCAAATGTGCACATTATTTTCTCTATGATTAATTTCTCTACGCATTTCTCATTAGTAAACACATACACCATTAATAATTTTTTAATTTGAATATCTGCTTCAACAGCAATATCACTTGAATTGTGTGGAACTTATTCCAATTCCACACCATGTGACAACTGTCAGCCTTACCCGTTTCCGGCCAGTCAGCAGTGCCTCATCTCTGCCTGAGAAAAGGGATGATTTGTGGCAACTGAGCACATGGCATTATGGCTTCTCAGGGAAATCATGGTGGATCAGATCATATCCTTTTTTCTCAGTTACATCCGTCTCACACATGCAAAGACAAAATAGAAGCAGGGAATAGTTCAATAAGATTTATTGAATTAGTTGTGTGTTAGATAAGATAACATGAAATGCAATAATTAGAATGCTGAAACATACTGGAAGTAAAATGGTGATAAGAAAAGTGAAACACAACAAAAGTCCCACCTTACTGTCTCTATGCAAGATGTATGATTCCTAACCATACTGCTAATGTTCTATGTTAGAGCACAGGATAAGCACTAATTTGACCTGCAGGACCCTGTGGGAAGACATCATCCCTATATCTGAATATGACAGTAGCAGAGAAGCCTGTTTTCCATAGAGACACCATCCCCATGTAGGCCAGAGAATCGGTAGTCTCAGCGAGCAGCTGTAACAAATTCAGACACCATCCATCCATAGTCATTTGGCTTGAACCTCCCTCTAACATGCATGGGACAGGGAAATGTTTTTTTAATAAAACAGCTAGTGTTCTGAGAAAAATGTCCCCATTTAAAAATACGTATGTTTCTGTGAAATGCTTGTGACACAGTATACAACTTGTGCCTACAACCCTATCTTTAATTTTGTGCTAAGAAATGTAAATGCTTTCTGAGGCAAAAGGACAGCAAGATAAAGGTAAAATAAAACATCACCACAAAATGTGGTCATTTCTAAAAGAAAAAAATGAAATAAAACGAAATGTTAGTGGGCTAAAGGGCACAGGCAGCAGGTCTAGTAGCTAAAATACCTTGCCCACATATCTTCCTAAGATGGCTCCAGAACTGTATTACTTTGTATAGTACAAAATGCAATTTGTGAATCAGGCTTGTGATATTCATAATTACAAGGGTTGTCATGTAAGATAGGTGTTTTCAGTCATTGGCTCTCTTTCATTGCCCGTGAATGACAGTATTTTATTTATATCATATGATTTGTTTACTTGTCTCCTTTTTCTTATTTTTTTCCTTTTCAAAAGGTCTATGTGAAAACATCTATATGCACTGAAAAAAAAGATTACAGGGCCGTTATAGTTAGGTTTACATTCTACCCATACACAACCATAGAAATTCAGCAGTTACAGTTTTAGATATAGTTATTTTTATGTTAAAAAACTATAACTCGTGGCCTAAAGTTACTTAACAGCATGAGTGATAGTTTCTTCAGATAAATATAACTAAAAGTATAGCTATAGCTGCCCTGTAAACTTTTTTACAGTGAATTTGAATGTGTTTTTCTAAATATAGTAATGCAAAATTACCTTACATTAATACAACCATCTTAATGCATGGGCTTTGGTCCTGTGGCCACCCCATCTCCCACATGCGTCCCACCCGGCACACTGCCTTTGGCCCTGTGCGGTTGGGGTTTGATGTGTGAGTGAGTCTTTTTTTGGACCGTCATGAAAAATAAATTGGGAACATTTTGCCCATGAAGGGGGGCCTTAGAAACCCCCTGATGAGTCATATGGAGGTCAGGATTCATGTAACCTGACACCTTGTGTGTTTGTAGACTTTATTTTTACCTTCCCTGGACCAAGTGATAAACAAACTGGTGGCCTCAACTTTCCTATCAGGTTGTGATCAGCCAATCAGGGCCTTGCTTTTCTTCTAGATCCACAGATCCCCCTCGGGTTGATCCGCGAAGGATCATCGTCCCTAGGTATCTATATTTTTTTCCATTTTTCCCTTTGCACCAAACAACACAATAGATCTTTCTGGACCAAGATCTACCTTTTTGCCAAATTTGGTGCAAATCCGTTAAGCGGTTCAGGCTGTAGTCATGATTAAAACTTGCAAAATCCCCATTGACATTGCATAGGGAAAAACTGTTTTGTTACCCTGCTTTTTCTTGGCCTCCACTTGACGAATCACCCCACAACTTTCCTTACAGAAGCTGAACTAACTAGTGTATGAGTTTAAAAAAATGTTGTAACGATTCATCAAATTGTGCTCAAGTTATTATCAAAACAAAAATACTTCATCAAAGGGGAAATTTTGGTCCTGACTATAACTACCTACTGGCTATCGGCAGTATATAATATCTATCTATCTATCTATCTATCTATCTATCTATCTATCTATCTATCTATCTATCTATCTATCTATCAATCTATCTATGTATTTGTTTTACACTGAAAAAACAAAGGTTAAAGTGATGATACAGTTAGGTGAAATGTTTAGTAAAAAAGTAAAATGTAAACTCTAAAAACTAGGCCTGGCGGAATTCGTGGAGTTTTGCTTTGTGGAATTCTCAGGAGTTACTAACAAAACTACGTGAGATTCTGCGGAACTCAGTGAATGAGCACAAAATATACTTGTCCATCTTTTTGCATTGTTTTTTCATGCCAGTAGCACATTTCACACTGACGATCAGCACAAACAGTACCACATGGTGCACATTGTGGCGGCGATTTTGTTTTACACACTTTGGGGGTCATTCTGACTCCCGCCGGTGGCGGTAACCGCACGGCTGGCGGGAGCCGCCGAATGACCGCACTGCGGTCAAATGACCGCGGCGGTCATTCTGAGTTTCCCGCTGGGCTGGCGGGCGACCGCCAGAAGGCCGCCCGCCCGTCCAGCGGGAAACCCCCTTCCACGAGGATGCCGGCTCCGAATGGAGCCGGCGGAGTGGAAAGGGTGCGACGGGTGCAGTTGCACCCGTCGCGATTTTCAGTGTCTGCTATGCAGACACTGAAAATCTTTGTGGGGCCCTGTTAGGGGGCCCCTGCAGTGCCCATGCCATTGGCATGGGCACTGCAGGGGCCCCCAGGGGCCCCACAACACCTGTTCCCGCCAGCAAGGTTCTGGCGGTCAAAACCGCCAGAACCAGGCTGGCGGGAAGGGTGTCGGAATCCCCATGGCGGCGCTGCCTGCAGCGCCGCCATGGAGGATTTCTCAGGCCAGGGGAAAACCGGCGGGAAACCGCTGGTTTCCCTTTTCTGACCGCAGCTTTACCGCCGCGGTCAGAATTGGCCTGTATGCACCGCCAGCCTGTTGGCGGTGCATCCGCGGTCCCCGGCCCTGGCGGTCTATGACCGCCAGGGTCGGAATGACCCCCTTTCTCTGCTGTTATGTGCATTGTGCTGGACTTATTTTTAATCTCATTTGATTTGTTCTAATCCTCTCCCTATCCCACTCATCCACCGCTCATTTACTTATTTTAATCAGTTTGTAACTTTCTGTGTGTGTATTGTATACTTTTGTCCTTTTTTTAACTTTCATGTGACTTTTTGTAAATTTTTTGTTTTCCCTTTCCTTCCTTATGTCTCACTTCCATCTCCTTCCTTCATGTCTCGTGTTGATTCTCCTTAAGATTATTTTCACCCTGCCCTATTTGCAGAGCAGCGGCAAGCAGCAGCATGTGCTGGCTCCATAAGCCTCACACCCTGTGGGCTCAGGTGCTGATAAAGGGTGCAGCCTCACCCCAATTTTACAGAGGCAGAGGTGGTCATGCTGGTTTTTTGGTTCCAGCTCTACTTCAATTCTGCAGTGGCAGCAGACGGTGGGCCTGGGAGAAGTTAGGGCCTGCAGGACTGTCGGTTCCTATGGGGGAGAGTGTGGCAGTGCATGCGCCACTTAAAAGGGGTGAAGCTCATGATACAGCAGCTGATATACTGCTGGGTTGACATAATTGTTTGAAAACAAGGCCTGCTCAACCTCTAGGTAGCATAGTTTTGGGCCTCAGTAAGAAATAATTATTTTTTGTTTTCTGAAAATTCTAATATTATTTTTCAAATAGCATCATGCTATTGAAAAGGTAAGTTAAGATAGCATTACAAATAATATCCGATTCAGCGTGAGCTAGCCAGGTGCTCAGTGCTACCTAGTCGCGATCGCTTTGGCTGACTATTTAAGAACTAAGTTAGTGGTATATCAGGGAGCTAGAATTCTCTCTGCCTTTCTTATGTAGCTAATACAGTCCCAATCTCCCAGTAATGTGTAGTATGCATTGAAGAGGAAGACTGAGAAGCAAAGATCATTTTTTGCAAAGCATTTGTAGTTCAAAATGTAGTTTAGGTTAAGAAATTAAGGAATAGGGATTAATTTTAAGAAATTAGCAATAAGGCAATAGGCTATCTGATTCAGAAAACTACACTGCTACTGCATCTGCTTGTCAAAATATTTTTTAGAGATTACCTGCACCACTAATCTTTTTTTTAATTCTCCTTATTTCTTACATCAGCACTCAAGGGAAAGAGGGCATCACAGGAGCAGGGTGTAGGTGCTGCCACCACCAGAGCAAGGGCAGATGAAACCACTACCAGCGCATCAGCAGATGGTTTTACTGACCCCATTAAGTCCTGTTATCATTACTTCCAGTGAAGTTTACCTTTACCTACTAGTAAAATAACTTTGCCTTGAGTATTTAATTCACATTGTCTCCTTTTTTTAACTCCTCTATCTAATGTTTGCTAAATTCTTGTTAGCCCTCCATTATCCCTTTTTTCTATATTCCATATTTCTGTAGCTGACTTCTTCCTGTCTGTAGTTTTTTCTGCTCTTCTAGTGAGCTTTCCCTCTCCTTTTATATGTCTTGTGGTAATGTAAGACTAACAAATATATTTGTGGTACTGTGAATATTGCAGGCCCAAGTAAGCTTTTATATATTCACAACATGTTTGTTGAGAAGGCTTTCTTCCGTGCTCTACTCAGACAGACAAAACAAGAGAGTGCCCATGGTCATGGACCCCCTCAATGTTGTGTTTTCATTCATTTATACAATATACCACCAGATTTCATGACAATGCAGCATGGAAGGAAATTAATGACTGAGAACCCATTGAATTTGCCAACCGAGACCACATGTACCTCACTGACCATTTTACTCCTTTACTGCACTTCAAGTGCATATCATACCTCTGCTCTTCCATTACATGAAAACAGGTTTTGACTGGCTTGGCTGGCTTGACTACCTGTTTTTTCTAACATGTCAACCAACAAACATCCCAAAGTAGAAGGTCCTGCTAACTGAACTGTAGTGAGGTATTGCTGTTGTACTTTGTTCAAAATAATAAGAAATTCTTAGGAGGCAAATCTGGTATCTATAATGTGTATTGTATAAGTGCCAGGACCAGAGACAGCACCAGAGCAACAAAGGAGGCCCAGGAGGTTAAAGGGGGAGGAGTCACAGCGTTGGCAGGGACACAGGGTGCCGGTAAGTCACAATTATTACTTATCAACAAACTAAGATATAATGTATTTGTTAAGCAAGGTAGATATTCCACCCACCATCGTCACCTCCTTGTGCGTGGCTTTTTTTCCACCATTGACCGAACTGCAGCATGGTTCAATACGGCACTGCAGAGTTGGCTGTGCAATGTGCTTCTGCTTCAGTTAATCTGGCATTATATAATTTTCAATGTATTTACAAACCAAAAGGAAGGTGTACATCTCAGTGGCCACTAAGTCATCTCCTACTAGTACTCACTTTGTTATTCTTTGCTAAGTTCTATATCAGCCGAACAAAAATTGAAGAAATCCATTCTTGGTATTCTTGGTTTCTGGCCAAGTGAGTTAAATATATATATTTCATGGCTTAAATGACAGACTTATGACTGTTCAAAATTTTCCTTTTCATCATTCATCAACTACAGTGACTAAGCAAAATGATGATCAGTGACTCCTCATATGATGATCAGTAACTCCCCACTACTCTATATCAAAACAAAACCTCTACCTAACGTAATCCTTCTTACTTACTTTGCAATAGAGTAACTTTCCTTACTGCCAAGTAAAAAATATTTATTGAAAATAGTTTGTATTGGAGGGCGAGGCCAGGGAGTAAAGTGGGACTAAGTGCCTGATTTCGAGTTTGGTGGATATGATACTCTACGATGAACATGCCAAATAAAATATAGATCCTGTTCCCTTCCCTGTACTGCAGTGTGTTGTTTTTTCCAACTGTCTACTTACAGCAGACAGGATATCCATGTTACATGTGACATGTGTGACATACAATTAATATTATTCATCTGCTTCTTTGGAGTCAGGGTATAATTGAAAGTCAGTCAGAGAAGAGCAGGGCCATTGAATAAATGGCTACTGCCTGCTCTGGTGGTGGTTCCACCTGTTGTGGCCAATGCCGGTCCCCCTTGGCTGAAAGCCCGCCATGGCTCCCGTGGCTCTCTCCCTCCGATAACGTCTTGTCATCATCCTGAACCCAGACTCCACATCCAGGTTGTGCCTCTACCTCACTGCCCGCCTCTGGAAATCCCTTATCCCCGCGACATTCATGTTGGCAGCTGAAAAAATGAGACAGGCAACCATTAGTGTCATCGTGTGATGCATGTACAGATGATAATCTAACACTCTCCCTCAAATTGCACATGCAGTCTCAATCACAATGCAGATTATATATTGTCCCTGAAGACTGACATGACAACACTGCCTAACCATCAAGTATTTAACAGCACAGAACAACAAGGGGTGTACCAAATAAAGTGATCTGTGCATTTATGTAGTGCAATGTGTCATAATGCAAATGCAGCCAGAACTTAACATGTGCCAGGCCGACTAATCCCTATCATCTGGATCAACTTCAAGACACCCAAGACAAGTGATTTGTAGATGTAATTGGCAGAATGGTATGCTGTTGCCAATCATAAGGGGTCAGTGTTGTTTGGGACACATGCATGCTTGAATTAGATGACTGTCATCTACACTGTGAAATCACACCTACCTACATATATGTTCTCCCCTACCCCTGGGCCTCATGGGGGATGGGCATGCATTACATCATCACAACTGAAAGGACAACCACAAAGCCATTCCACCTGTACATTGATTTCGTGAGTGGAATACATGTGAGGAGGCCTGCCAACTAAGAATGAGGTATCCATGGGTCAATCACATCTACATTTATGTTTCTGTTTGTGGACAACCATCAACATCTGATCTTCCAACACATTTCCAAAATCACCCACATTGACGCCAGCACACATCTGGCCTTGATTTGCATGTACACCTATAACATACCACATAAATGTCACGTAAATGGATTCCAACATGTGGGGCTTGATGCTAGGGGACAGTTACCCATACAGTCCTACATGTACATTACAATACAGGGATGCACAATTTTGTTATGAAAATTGATTCATCACTGTCTTGTGAAAATGAGGGTATGACTTGCTGACAATATTCTGGTTCTGGAGCACTTCCAAATCAAATCTGGGCCTATATTTGGCTACTAATCACCCTGTTCACATGCTGCTGCCTATTGCGCAGCACAAGACTCCCAAGATATAACCCTCTGTCTGTGAATGTCTAACCCTTGCGTGGAACACTATGTCAACCTCCGGCCAAGTAATATATCAGATCACATGCCAGCTCATCATTGCATTGAGTGCAACATACAAGAGTCACTCACACAACAGCTGCAATCACTACACAGGACAGGCATTTTCACACTTACTGGATATGTCTCGGTCCTCAAATTGAGCCACTTCCCCAATGGTATAGAGGGCCGGCCCACCTGTAAGAGATGGAAAGGAAATAATTGTTCAATGTCTGATCACTGTACAAACTTGTGGACAACATATCACAGTGTGTGACATTTTATATGAGAGAGCTGCTGATCCTGCATGTAGACACTCCAACAGACATACCACTGCAAACTTGCATTGACACTGACACTCCTGTGAGTGATAGACACACATATGCACACATGCACTGGGCCAAACAATCATGTGGTGCTAAACCTGACTACAAAGATTTGTGGCTAATCCATTTCAGATGGTACTCCATGTCATGATTTGTAATTGGGTGTCAATTGCAATGGCACTTCCCTGGTGCATTGCAATGCAAGTGACTCAGGTATTGTGGCTTGTGCATCAAGTGACAATGATTAACTGTGTGATGGACATGTGGGTACATTTTCAGTCAGCAATTATCGTTCATTCAGTGGTCCATAATAGATGTGGCACAGTTGTATGTAGGTAACAAATGTCCCATTGGCAGTGTCCCCTAAGCTATATATGCCCCCTATGTCAACATGATGGCAGGGATCATTTGTGTTTAATGATGACAAGGTAGCGCTAAACATGGATAGCCCACTTTGCTTTACCAAAACAGTGAAATATGGTATGCTGACAGTGCCTTAGCTGGTCATCATTGACCGAATGCATGGGCCCAGGTGTTGTCATTGCACCTGAAATGTGTTACTCAGCGCCATGTGTACCAAAATCAGATTTTTTGAGTCACACATTGCGAGACTTAGCAACTAGCAATTAGCAAGTTGGATGATCTGAGGTAGAACACTCTCAATGACACTATTTGCAATTCAAAAATGTGGTAGCAAATGACCTATCTCATGAATAATGATGAGGTAGGTTTCATTTTGCAAACCCCTTGGGAATGGCTGCACTCACAGGGATGCTGGCTTGCTGGGCTCAGCAGACCACTGTGTCTGTGAATGCTTTCAAATAGGGATGCATATTTTTCAAAACAGCCAGTGGTCCGTGCCAGCATTTTGCTCAAGAAAAAAACAATCAGCGGCCTGTGACTCGATAATAGGCTAGGAATGCCCATTTCTAAATGCCACTAGCAAACCCTGTTTTGTGGCAGTGCAATGTGATAGCAGAATGGCAAATTGTGGGTTGTGCATTTGAATGAATATTTGTCCTGACGTAAACACAAAAATTCAGACAACTAGGCCGTTTGTGAACATTATAAATAGCTTTGTACATATGGCCCTAAGTAATAGTCGGACGTGGCTCAATGCTTCAGCTGGTGCTCGTTCCTTGAGGTGTTGAACACACATTTCAGGTGGAAGAGCACCTTGGTCCAGCGCAGCCGCCTTGCCTCCGTGTGATACCCCTGTATCACACGGCCCCCCGCCTCCAGCATCATTGGAAGAAAGTGGCACACAAGCCACACAAAGGCCCCAAGCTGCTTCTCACTCATGCGGCTCAGCCTCGCCCTTCCCAACATGTTATAGTACAAAATTAAAATAAAAGGGAAAAATTAAGGAAAAAAACAGAAAATAGGAAACTTACAACCCAAATTACAAACCCCAACTAATCCAACTAATCTAACCCCCAAACACACACCCGACAGTACAAATACAGACAACCCCAAATACACAAAAACACTTAAACAGGTACAATATACAAACAGAATACACATAAGGACAAAATATAGATACCACAAGATACAATACATGCAATCCAAACAAGAGGAGCACCACTGCAAATTGAAAGTGAAAGTACACCCACTGTACCATGTCTGTAAACTGAATTTCCTAATATATCACTTTCTGTCCCCTTTGAGCCCCGTTTTCTGTCTTGTATGTATTTTTTTGACGCATACGTAGTTTGCATGAATATATTTGATGCTTAACCTACATGTGCAGCAAAATACCACGCATTACCAGGAAACTACTATTTTTATGGATATCCGCATGCTTGGAGTGCGCTGGTGGAATTAACGCTAGGGGCCTATTGATGTTTAGTATGCGTTTGTGTGGTTTTTCAACGCACTTGCATCAAAATTTCTGACTCAAACTGTGTATGTGTGAATTTTAAATATATAACTTGCATGCAGCCTGTATCTAGATGAAGATAGGATGGTGTGGCCTGCAGTGTGTGTTATAGTGTTTGGCCACATGTGGTAAACCATTCAACTGCGGACCACATTTATAGTATCTTTCCACAGCATTTCCTTTTTTTTCTGATGCAAAGGCAGTGCAAAGTTAGAAAATTCTATTGGAATCTGTAAGTTTGCACTGATTTTGCATCAATAAATGACGGCATGGCTGTGCTACAAAAGTATAAATCATGGTATGTGTGTTTTGTGTGTGAATTGACTGTTACAACTATATGTGTGCTTCTGATGGAACGGCATGCAATACATTTGGCGTAATGGTCATGTATGAATGTGTTACAAATGGGTATCAACATCCGATGCCAATCAATGATGTACAACAGTCATGGTATGTGTTTGTAATAAGTGTTGACTAATTTGATGTGTGTAGTTGTTTGACTTTGGGGACATTACATTTCCCACGACAAACAATACACAGGGATGATTGAGGGTGGCTGATGCGGGCTATGTCAGATATGTTATCCCTCACATGTCATTAATTGATGGCTACAACTTCATGGTGACTTGTGTGTAAACTACCCATATGTCGGGCATTTGTACGTGTTTGGTAGGTGCAGTGTTTGCAACCTCAATTCCAATCATAAAATTGTTATGTACACGTCAGTTTGACTAATGTAAATGACCTATGTTACTCATGTGGCTATGGTGGACCTGCAGCCATTTCTGCATGTGTTCACATATTTTCAGAGGTGAATTGCACAAAATTGTCCAGTTCAAGTGTGAGGCATGTCTACCCTGTGTCAGTCATTGGGCTCCATGGTGTTATGGTTTCATGCAGGTCTAGTCAGGAGTCTGCTGGGGCAACCCTTCAATCAATCAATCAATCAATCAATCAAAAGAATTTATAAAGCGTGCCACTCACCTGTGAGGGTCTCAAGGTACTTGGGAGGGGCAGGAGGGTCACTGTTCGAACAACCATGTTTTGAGTTTTTTTCTGAAGAGCAGGAGGTCTTTGGTTTTGCGGAGGTTGGTGGGGAGGGAGTTCCAGGTTTTGAGGGCGAGGTAGGAGAAGGACCTACCTCCTGTGGTGGTGCGTTGGATGCGGGGGACTGTGGCTAGGGCGAGGTTGGCTGATCGGAGGTTGCGAGTGGGAGTGTGAAAGTTCACTCTTTCTTTGAGGCCGGTGTTGTGGAGGGATTTTTGCGAGTGGATGAGGATCTTGAATGTCATTCTCTTGTTTATGGGGAGCCAGTGAAGGATTTTGAGGTGTGGTGAGATTTGTTCGTGGCGGGGGAGGCCAAGGACGAGGCGCGCGGCTGTGTTCTGGATTCTCTGGAGTTAGCGTGTGAGTTTGAGTGTGGTGCTGGCGTAGAGGGCGTTACCGTAGTCTAGTCTGCTGCTAATGAGTGCATGGGTGACTGTCTTCCTGGTCTCTGGGGGAATCCATTTGAAGGATGTTTTTAGAGCGTGGAGTGTGAGGAAGCAGGAGGAGGTAAGAGCATTGATTTGCTGTGTCATGGAGAGGGAGGGGTCCAGGATGATGCCGAGGTTGCATGCGTGGTTTGTGGGGGTGGGTGTGGGTCCTAGGGCGGTGGGCCACCAGGAGTCATCCCATATGGTTTTGTTGGGGCCAAAGATGATGATCTCGGTTTTGTTGGAGTTAAGCTTGAGGTGGTTAGTTGTCATCCAGTTGGCGGTGTCGAGGAGAGCTGCGTGTAGGTTGGTTTTGGCGATGGTGGGGTTGCAGGTGAGGGAGAGGATGAGTTGAGTGTCATCTGCGTACAAGAGGATAGTGATTCTGTGTGATCGGAGGATATTAGCTAGGGGGATCATGTAAATGTTGAAGAGTGTGGGGCTGAGAGAGGACCCTTGGGAGACTCCGCAGATGATCTTGGTGGTGGTGGAGTGGAAAGGTGGGAGGCGGACTCTCTGGGTCCGGTCAGTGAGGAAGGAGGTGAGCCAGTCTAGGGCTTTGTGGCGAATTCCTATGTTGTGGAGGCGTGTGCAGAGTGTGTGGTGGCAGACAGTGTCAAAGGCTGCAGAGAGGTCTAGGAGGATGAGTGCGATGGTCTCGCCTTTGTCGACTTTGGTCCTAATGGCATCAGTGCATGCGATGAGGGTGGTTTCCGTGCTGTGGTTCTTGCGGAACCCGGATTGTGAGGGGTCATGAGCGTTCTTTTCTTTGAGGTAGTGGGATAGGCGGGTGTTGGCTAGTTTCTTGGCGACCTTGGCAGGGAAGGGGAGGAGGGAGATGGGGCGATAGTTGGAGAGGATCTCTGAGTCAGCTTTGTTTTTTTTTTTAGGAGAGCGGTGATTTCCGCGTGCTTCCAGTGGTGTGGGTAGGTTTACGTGAGGAAGGAGATGTCGGGTGAGTGTGATGTGATGAGGTCCCAGAGTTCTATGGCATGTTTGAGAAGGGAGCGGGTGTTGAGGAGCAGGCAGTTGAGGCGGTTGTGGTGGGTGGCGTTGGTGTGGTGCATGAGAGTGTTGTTGCGGGGTGTGTTCTGGTTGTGGGGTGGTATGCTGCGGGCTGGTTGGTGGGTGTGGGGGCAGAGCAGGTGTGTTTTGCATTGGGGGGTTGTGTGTGTTGTGAGGGAGGAGGAGCAGGAAAAATGACAGGTGTGGCAAGTGAAGGGGCCATGAGTGTGTGTGGGGCTGAAAAGGGTGCAGGTGGGGCGAGAGCCTAGGTTGAGTGAGTGGAGGATGAGGGGGGAGTAGGCTTGTCTGGGAGGGCCAGGGGGACTGACGTTGGGTGCGGGCTTGGTGCCGACGTGCGCAGACGGGTTTGCCTTTGGCGTGCCAGCGGCACGCCAGTGGTGCACCCGCTGCGCGCGTCTGCGTTGCGGCTTACATAAATGGGGGGAGGGAGAGAGTGGCAGCTGGGAGGAGGGAGGGCTGGACAAATGGGAAGGCTAGGGGGGTGGGGCAGCAGGGGACGCAGCGGATGGGGAAGCTGGAACGGAGAAAAGGAAACAAAGGGAACGGAACGGTGAGGTGGAGGGGGGAGGCGGGAGGGGCCGCAGGGGACGCAGCAGCTGGGGAAGCTGGAACGGAGAGATGGACACAAAGGGAATGGAACAGTGAGGAGGTGGCGCTGGGCGGCAGAGCGGGGAGCGACCTGTCTGCAAAGCAGGGTGAAGGTTCACAGAGTATCTTGCAAGGCAGATTTGTCGTAAAGCAGAAGATCAGCTAAAGGCATACAAGGGGATAGGGGAGCTATGGTACAGCAGATAATACAGATGAGTGAATACAGAGCAACCTTAGTGTGGACACATATGTAACGGGTCAGTAATGGACAAACATGCAGGGATCATCACTAAGATTGTACACAGGGTAGGGCTCAGAACTTCCCACAGCAACAGTGGTACATCAGTGCCTCTGTGCAGATTAATCTCAAAGCAAGTCACCATGCAAGCCCCATAGAAAGGTGGCGGCAGAAGTGAATCTGTGTCTGGACCCTCATGGTACAAACATGGATTGTCCTCACATACACAAGACTAGCCCTTGCTTGATGGGTTTGAGACACAGTAACAAATCCTGGAATACAGCAATAGCACACTGTCACTGTTAGGCACTAATGACCACATGCAAAACTAGACAAATAATGGGGGCTGGATTAGCCTCCTGGAAACCAGGTGCCAGAACAAATACAAAGTTAAACAATTCTATACAGACTGATAGTACACTTACCAGACACGATATCCCAAGAGGAAACAGAGGGCAAGGAAACCAACTAGGAGCAAAAAGCAGGCACAGGGAACAGGCTCTGGTTGGCACAAAGACTGGAACAGGTCTGGGTAACAGAAAGCAGGCTCTGGCAGAAACAAACATGAAAAGGCTGAAAAACTGGGAGCAGAGTCTGACTGGAACAAGCAGGAACAGCACTGTGTAAATAGAGAGCAGTTTCAGGCGTAATCAGGACTGTAGCAGAATCCAATAAGGGCTCTGGTACACAAATTAATTGTACTGCAATGCACAATGAGGAGTTTCAGGGAATGCTAGCTTCTAAGCAGTTCCAGGCAGCAGCAAGGTCAGGGCAGAGTCACATGGTTGGGCTGCACGTGAGAGCTCACAGGTGTGTGAAGCTTCACTATCTCACAAGTCCTGGAGGAGAAAATCCAGTATAGGGGGACAACCAGACTTTTGCCATAGGAAGCTATGGACAGAAGATTATAGATCTTACCAACTACCAGGCAGTGCATTATGGGACCTGAAGTCCATGCAACCTAATGTAGTTCTTCTATAGCATGCTATATGGAAAAGGGAAGCAACCAGGAGTCCGAATGGGAGTCTGGGTGAGTGTTAATGATGATTCCCAGGGTACAGATAGTCCATTTACAGCACCCCCTAGAGGAGGGAGGACAAAGACTTAACACATGGCAGTGCCAGGACTTATTACCAGGGAAGGACTGCGCAGGGCATGTATTGTGACCATAGCTTGTCATACCTGGGGCACTCATGCTATCCATTTTCAGGATTGATGCACCTCTTGTCACACAAGCTCTTTGCAGAGATAGCAAATGTCACACTTACTAATGTCAGGGGTCTGTTCATACATTCCTGTTACCACTGATATTTCACATCCACTGCCTCATGTATGAGGCGCTTATTTACCTTATGATTGTAGATGTCATAGTTGTGTGTCATGTGCTACAGTAGACCATGTTGGCAATGTGGATGAGTGTCATATGCTGTTGTCCTATGATTTCGTCCTTCATATGTGAAATTGAAAAGATGTTTTATTTTTAAAAACTGTGTGTAATGTTTGCTGTACAATCATACACATCACATCTGATGTTGCATCAGAAGTAGCCAGATTTGTCTTTGTGACATGCTCCCTGACGTAATACTCACATTCCTAAAGAACATGTGATGCAGAAATAAGTAACCAGAGCAGGATTGAGTGATACAGTGAGGTGTTTAATTACATATCGTAACAATGTGTTTAGAGTGGCTATTGGTGAAAAATGTTTTGAACAATCTGTTTGCTGTCTGCAAAGCATTCCTGCAGCTGTCAATCAACAGCAAATGGCAACTCATTAATTGAAATAAATGCACATTCTAATTATGTAAGAAGGAACTTATGGGTGCTCATACACTGAAACACATCGTTGCCTTGATGTGTAAAACCGGGTTTATAAAAGTAAACCCGTTCTAGTAATAAAGAAACATACCAGTGGGGCACACCAACAAATCAATATTTATACTTTAAAGATAATATGATATCTTGATGAGATAACATGAAGAATCATAATAAATTCAACTAGAATGCTTGTTTAGTCCTCTCCCTTTCTTGAACAGTGTAAACAATCACATAACTGACCAAAGAATGTGATATACACAAATGTAAGACTACCCAAGAGAAGAGTATGTCCATGCAGATAGAAATTTTAATACAAAAAGAATATAACTTCTTATACACATTAACATATATATATATATACACAAAACATATAGAAAAAGAATGAACAGCCATCAGCCGACACGTGTTTCGTCCTGAATGGACTTCTTCAAGGCTTTGATCACTTCTATGTCCGTTATACTCATATCCCATCTATCATACTCTGTTTTAAACCACAGTCAGTCACCTCTTTTCTTTCTTCGAAATCAATCTAAATACTGGGCATCGTAAGTTTCATATATTCAGGAACCAACTTTGATCACTTCTATGTCCGTTATACTCATATCCCGACACGTGTTTCGTCCTGAATGGACTTCTTCAAGGCTGAGAAAATCACAACAAACAACAATCAATCACGACAAACATATATATACGTATGTTTTCCTTAAGTAGTGGTGTGTTTGCCCCATTTTAATGTCTGCCCTAACCCAGGCATTAAATTTGACTCGGGCTTTGTGTCATTTTTTGAGTCTGCATCCAACCCGTGCGTCATTTTTGCCCTGTCACTAGGGTGTTTGAGTCATTTTTGGGACGGGAACGCCTACCTTGCATCTCATTGACGCAAGGCGCTTTCATGCATCCAGGTCTAGCGTCAAAATATAAATATGGAGTTAAGTTTGCGCCAGATTTGCGTCAGAAATCCGGCACAAACAGAGTATAAATATGCCCCTCAATGCTTTAAGTTTTGCCAATTTGATTAAATCTTGATGGCTTCAGGTGTGCCACACTTGTGTCATAAGTAAGACTGTTAGCACTCCAATTGTTCTTTAGAAGATTCTGGGAGGTTGCAGTAAAAATATAAGGGAATTAACCGACAGGCTGCTTCTGTTGGAAATACAAAAAGATATTTTAGAACTCACTTAAAACGTGTCATAATTTTTTCTTTTTTACAGCATTAACCATAATTTCTAAAGAAAATGGGAAGCTGCAGTAGAACACTAGGGAATCAACTAAGAGGTTGCTCCTGTTGGAAGTACATGTTTTACTAAGAATATCGTGCTTCATTCTAATACGGTTGAGAAAGATAGTGTGAATTTATAAAAAACATGCTCTCATTTTAGCCTCTGTAGAACCTTCCATATCATCTAAGGGAAAATCATGTGAAAACAGTTTTCTATCAAATATTATTTAAAAATTGCAGCCACACAGAACGCCGTACGGAACGCAGCTGCAGTCACAGCCACAGGGAACACCAGGAGGATGAGGATCTTTAATCCTCAGCTCACTGGGAGGAGGGCACCGCCTGATCCAGCAGGGCCGGACAGGGGAGCACAAACATGAAGTAAGTGCAAAGGGCTGAGGGCAACGAGCAGGAAGTGCAGGCACCAATGGTGACGGGCTCCGAGGCTCCTGACAACCGAGCACTACCTCTGCATTCCCTGAGCACTGGAGCTCTGCCCTTACTCCCACAGAGCGCCTCCTCCCAGCCCGAGTGCCTCGAGTGCCCGGACTACAATGGTCTGCGGGGGCAGAGTGGCGTGCATGGGGAGCAGGCGAAGAGGGGAGGTGAAGAGGAGGCCAAAAGGCTGCCACCTCTTAGCTGCTTTGGCGATCCTGGCCCTTCAGGAGTCTCTAGCCTGCCCCCTGCAAAATCTTTCTTCTTTTGGGCAGACCCGTGTTGCTGAGACTTTGTGCTCACCTCTCGTACTTCTTTTACCTCTGTTCTCACCGACTGGCTGCCCTCACGGAGATTCAAACTGTGCATCTGTGCCTCTTGTGTGAGCACAGAGGTCATAGCTGACCTCAGCTGAGTGCATGTCCGGGCCCTCAGCGGAAGCAGGCCAATTAGTGCAGATGCAGCTTTCAGGGGGCCTGCAGTGCCCTGCTCGCTATTTCTTTCTTTCTCCTTCAAATCTACTAATCTTCATACCGGCACCACCAGCAATGCGTTAAGGGCATGCTTGTGCCACCCACCCTAGGCAAAAGGTGAGGTGAGGCAGCATCCTTAATAAAATCCTGTGACGCGCTCGTGCCACCCCACCAAGGTATAAGTGGGATGTGGTGGCACCTCTGCGCAATGAGGTCTGGTAAGGTGTGCATTGCATTTAATCCTGCTAAGAAATGTGGGAAAAGGTAAAGGCCATCCCCACACTTATTGATGGCCCCAGCAAATGCACATCAGCCACTTCCAGTCAAGTGCCTAAAAATCAGGGGAAAGAGAAGATCAAAGACTTCCTTAAAGCTCCTATAGGATTGTAGTGTAGTCATTTTTAATATAGCTTCATGCACGTTAATTTATCATATTAGGCCGCTGTGCACTTTGCTCTAGATACATTTTATTCAGCTTCGCACTGTTATTTTACAATAACCAGTTTTACGGTCTTGTTTTAATTTCTTCTATCACACTGTTTAGCTTAATTCAGTACTGTGTTCTCAAATAATGCATTATTGATCACTCTGTGCTTCAGTCAAGGCTACAGTCTGGTACATTGCGGGTAAATGTGGTAGAAGTTTAGTCTCCAGTATTCATAGAAAATACACATCCTTACATAGGGACATTTTCTTAGAACATCTGCGTGTTAGTTATAAAAACACTTCCTAGTCCTAGTATACTTCAAGAGGGAGATTCCAGCCAGGATCCTACAACTAGATGCTGAATGCCTCGTTGCAGATGCTGATGCAGATTACAGGACTTTGCTCAAGTATGAGGGTTGATGTCCTCCAAGGGGAACTTGAAAGTCAGGCTTAGAGCTCCACATGCTGTGCTCGAACTATAACTTAGAGAGAAAATAATCTAGCCGCACTATGATAGCCTTATTCTTGTGCTTCACTCTCATCGTTACTATTTTAATCTTACTGTGTTGTGTAGTTCTGGTTATTGCAGCTCACGCTTTGCTATCTAAAATGCAGTCGTTTTATTAAATCAATCTTTAAAACTTAAACTGCCTTTGTCATTTATTTATGAGACCGTACTGTGTATGAGAGAACCGGTTGTGACCTGAGTGACCCCGACTTCCCTGGGAAGTGCTAACATGTCATGCGCTCGGCTGCCCAATTGTCTCTTCCATTTGGGAGAGATGAGGCACTGCTAGTTGCCGGAGCAAAACCTGGATTTAGAGTGGCAAGTGTCATCCACTGTGGGTCAGACTCGGTCCCCCACACTGTGAATGATCTTGCCGCTCAAAATCCAGTAGTCTCATTAGGATAATGAGAGCCTATGCAACAGGATCTCCTGCCCCAGTCCATGGCCGCTCATCAGTCAGCATCTTGGCTGAGACTTGCCCAACATCACTAGAAACAGGCAACTTCAATCCAAAATAGGCCAAAGCAACTGGAAATCCTTGCTGACAAAGGTCTGTGCTCAAAGGGTTCACCCCCCAGTGCATTGAAGGAAACAACTCAATTATCCAGCATGCCTCCTCACAGAGTCCCCTTAATTTCTTGCATGAATCACATCAAGCAAACTCCTCCACAAGAAAATCCCTGGATTCATCCGCCTTATGGTAAGAGCTCCTACAGAGCCCATTCAAGGACAGCCATGAAGGCTTCATTGTGCAGAAGGATGTGACTACAATTTCAGGTCCCAAACACAATTACAATGTCCTGCTCTATCCAATTACGGCCAAATGTACCTGCACAATCGAACGTCTTTCCCAGGGAGTGTACATTTTAAAGGTAGTCTAGAGCTTCATACAGTGTCATACCCCCATAAAGACCATAACAATGAAGCATCTCTCTTTGAACTTGGCAGCACATTGGGGACCTCAGCATAACTTTCATCACTTCAGCAGGCCCCCTCAAAATGTGGTAGGATGTCACCCAACAGCCAGGGGGCCACAAACATCATGGGGCATAACGCATTAGTGCTGCGCCTTTATGGCACCCTTGTTAACCTCAACGGAGTTGATCTCCTTGGCCCTCTCCTATCACTCAGAAAAGCTTGACCTCCAAGTCAACATCCTCAACTCCATTGGCCAGTCATGTTCTTGGCATTGACCAAAAATTGCAGGATCTTAATTACATCATCAAATGGGTGCCGAAAGACCCCGACACAGCCTATCATTCTTGCAAATGTTCTTTTTTTCTGGATCATCTAAAAACCTTGCAATTCATTCTGGATGAAATCTAGGCCACCGTCAAGCTCCCAAAATCCTCTTTGGCACTACATCCCACCACAAAATTTGACAGTGAGAACGTTAAGCTGGCAAAATATGAAGTGTCACCTTGAGAGGGTGCAAGATCCTTCTGACTCAAAATTAACTCTTGAGCCCTGCTATGGTGCAGTATCGGATGCAGGGATCAAAGAAAATGGGTCCTCTATGCAAGGAAATATTGTGACCACAAATGTACCTCTGGTCCACAGCCCTCCACAGAGCTCCCTATCGGGGTCCCTGGATGGAACCACCCAAAAGCAAAACCTCATGTGATCAAGAGAGTGCGCAAGTGTCTCACGAAGGCCAGGAACAACAAGCAGAATAAAGAAATAGCTCCTATACCTTCGCCCCTCGGACACCCTCAGTTTTCAAAGGAGCACAATGACCAACCAAAATTACAGCCACTTTACCCGCTCTTTCAGTACAAAGTACCACACAACCCCCTGCAAGCCAAAGAGCTCACACCTTCACAGCCCGCTCAAATGGAAAGGTCTGATATGAACCATGTAAGTACAGACAGTTCAGATCGGTCAGTAGACAGAGTTCCATCAGCTCTCAGGTCCTAAATCCAGTGGAACAGAACAAGGTGCCTCTTCATAACAGTTCTATGGACAGGAGCCACCAACAAATGGTCCCTAACGTGTGGCAGGTTACTGAACCCATTCAAGGACAGCCATGAAGGCTCTATTGTGCAGCAGGACGCAACTATAGTTTCAGGTCCCAGACACCATCACAATGACCTGCACTCTAACGGCCAAATTTACCTGTTCGATCGAACTTCTGTTTCCCAGGGAGTGTACATTTTAAAGGTAGTCTAGAGCTTATTACAGTATCATCCCCCCATGAAGACCATGGGAACCTCAGCACAGCTTTCATCACCTCACCAGGACCCCTCAAAATGTGCTAGGATGTTGCCCAACGACCAGGGGGCCACAATTATCCTGGGCATAACGCATTAGTGCATCCTCCTCTATGGGCACCCATGTTAAACTCAGTGGAGATGATCAGTGGATTTGATTTCCACAGCCCTCTCCTATCACTCAGAAAAGCTTGACCTCCAGTCAACATCCTCAACTCCCTGGCCACTACTGTTGTTGGCATTGACCAAAAATTGCAGGATATTAATTACCTCATCACACGGGTGCAGAAAGACCCTGACACCACCTATCATTCTTGCAAATGTTCATCTTTTCTGGATCATCTAAAAACCTTGCAGTCCATTCTGGATGAAATCTAGGCCACCGTCAAGCTCCCAAAAAATCAATTTGGCACTAGATACTGCCACAAACTTTGACAGTGAGAACCTTAAGCAGACAAAATATGAAGCATCAGCCTGGGAGGGTGCAGGACCCTTCTGACTCAAAATTAATTATTGAGCCCTGCTATGGTGCAGTGCCAGATGCAGAGATTAAAAAAGGTGGGTCCTCTAAGCAAGGAAACATTGTGAATAGACAAGATCCTCTGGTCCACAGCCCTCCACAGAGTTTCCTTTTGGGGTCCCAGGATGGAACCACCCAAAACAAAACCTCCTATGACCAACAGAGAACGCAAGTGCCTCAGAAAGGCCAGGAACAACAAACAGAATAAAGAAATAGCTCCTATACCTTTTCCCCTTAGACACCCTCCGTTTTCAAAGGAGCACAATGACCAACCAAAATTGCAGCCACTTTACCGGCTCTTCCAACACGAACTTCCACACACCACTGTGCAAGCCAAAGATCTCACACTGTCACAGCCCGCTCAAACTGAAAGGTCTGCGATAGCCCACGTAGGTACAGACAGTTCAGATCGGTCAGTAGAAAGAGTTCCATCAGCAACCCAGGTCCTACATCCAGGGGAACAGAATAAGGGGCCTCTTTATAACAGTTCTAAGGGCTGGAGCCATCAACAAATAGGCCCTAACTTGTGGCAGGACCCACACATTCAGGTTCAAGTAACAACCCAGCCACTCGGCCCGGCTAATGTTCAGACCCGTAATCTCACCCAAATTCAACATTAGGCTACTCCCCCATGCCATTCAGCCATGGTAGGCTTCCCAGTAGTCACTCCTGAACTCACACAAGACCCATTAGCAAACAATGGCGTGGAACTGCCAATCCAACAAACATGTCAGTATCCTCAAATTTTCACTCAGGCCCAAGACAAAGTTCAGCCTTTTGCTTTGGCCAATGATCAGCTCTCTAACCTCAGCCAGCACCACACAAGTTTCCTCCACCATGTAGCTTTGGCAAGCCATTTAACTCAGGATACCATTGACCAAGTGACTTGTCAGCTAATAACGGACCGGAACAGCTTCCTTATCATCCATAAAACCCTCCATGGAATCCCACTTACAACCTCCAGGAGGACAATCAATGGTATACAGGTAGTTTGGAGCCACAAACATAGAGGACTGACAGGATTCCCTACTAAAAGCCCAGAGGAGGGCACAACATCCTAAATAGGGCAGCTATTCTAAAGCTGGTCCAGGACAAAGCCAATCTCAACCACCTTCAATCTGATCATATTGAGCGCATTCAATTTAAGGCCAATTTTGCAACACCAGGAAGAGAAACAACAGTGGTCACCTGTCTGATAGTAGGACTGCTGCACTTGCATGGTAAAACAGGGACAGTTTCTTAACCCCTTCGCTGCCAGGCCTTTTCCCCCTCCTGTGCCGAGCCTTTTTTTGGCTATTTGGAGCAGTTTGCGCTTAGGCCCTAATAACTTTTTGTTCACATAAGCTACCCACGCCAAATTTGCGTCCTTTTTTTCCAACATCCTAGGGATTCTAGAGGTACCCAGACTTTGTGGGTTCCCTAGAAGGAGGCCAAGAAATTAGCCAAAATACAGTGAAAATGTTGTTTTTTTCAATAAAATGGGAAAAAGGGGCTGCAGAAGAAGGCTTGTGGTTTTTTCCCTGAAAAGGGCATCAACAAAGGGTTTCCGGTGCTAAAAGCACCAGCTTCCCAGCTTTCAGGAACAGGCAGACTTGAATCAAAAAACCCAATTTTTCAACACAATTTTGGCATTTTACTGGGACATACCCCATTTTTACGATTTTTTGTGCTTTCTGCCTCCTTCCAGTCAGTGACAGAAATGGGCATGAAACCAATGCTGGATCCCAGAAACCGCAACATTTCTGAAAAGTAGACAAAATTCTGATTTCAGCAAGGGTTAATTTGTGTAGATCTTACAAGGATTTCCTACAGAAAATAACAACTGAAAAAGAAAAATATTGAAATTGAGGTGATAAAAACATCAATTTTTCTCTACGTTTTACTCTGTAACTTTTTCCTGCAATGTCAGATTTTCGAAAGTAATATACCGTTACGTCTGCTCAACTCTTCTGGTTGCGGGGATATATAGGGCTTGTAGGTTCATCAAGAACTCTAGGTACCCAGAGCCAATAAATGACCTGCACCCTTCAGTGGGTTTTCATTCTATGCCAGGTATAAAACAATTCATTTGCTGAAATATAAAGAGTAAAAAATAGCTATCAAGAAAACCTTTGTATTTCCAAAATGGGCACAAGATAAGGTATTGAGAAACAGTGGTTATTTGCACATCTCTGAATACCGGGGTGCCCATACTAGCATGTGAATTACAGGGCATTTCTCAAATAGACGTCTTTTTTACACACTGTCTTACATTTGGAAGGGAAAAATGTAGAGAAAGACAAGGGGCAATAACACTTCTTTTGCTATTCTATGTTCCCCCAAGTCTCCCGATAAAACTGATTACTCACTTGTGTGGGTAGGCCTAGCGCCCGCAACAGGATATGCCCCAAAACACAACGTGGACACATCACAGAAAACAGAGCTTTTTTTAGCAAAGTGCCTACCTGTAGATTTTGGCCTGTACTCAGCCGACACCTAGGGAAACCTATCAAACCTGTGCATTTCTGAAAACTAGAGACCTATGGGAATCCAAGATGGGGTGACTTGTGTGGCTCGGACCAGGTTCTGTTACCCAGCATCCTTTGCAAACCTCAAAATTTGGCTAAAAAAAAACATGTTCTTCACATTTCTTTGGCAGAAAGTTCTGGAATCTGAGAGGAGCCACAAATTTCCCTCCACCCAGCGTTCCCCCACGTCTCCCGATAAAAATGATACCTCACTTGTGTGGGTAGGCCTAGCGCCCGCGACAGGAAACGCCCCAAAGCGCAACGTGGACACATCCAACTTTTTGAAAGAAAACAGAGATGTTTTTTGCAAAGTGCCTACCTGTAGATTTTGGCCTCTAGCTCAGCCGCCACCTAGGGAAACCTTCCAAACCTGTGCATTTCTGAAAACTAGTGACATATGGGAATCCAAGATGGGGTGACTTGTGTGGCTCGGACCAGGTTCTGTTACCCAGAATCCTTTGCAAACCTCAAAATTTGGCTAAAAAAACACATGTTCCTCACATTTCTGTGGCAGAAAGTTCTGGAATCTGAGAGGAGCCACAAATTCCCTTCCACCCAGCGTTCCCCCACGTCTCCCGATAAAAATGATACCTCACTTGTGTGGGTAGGCCTAGCGCCCGCGACAGGAAACGCCCCAAAGCGCAACGTGGACACATCCAAATTTTTTAAAGAAAACAGAGGTGTTTTTTGCAAAGTGCCTACCTGTAGATTTTGGCCTGTAGCTCATCCGGCACCTAGGGAAACCTACCAAACCTGTGCATTTCTGAAAACTAGAGACCTAGGGGAATCCAATGATGGGGGGACCTGTGTGGCTCGGACCAGGTTCTGTTACCCAGAATCCTTTGCAAACCTCAAAATTTGGCTAAAAAAACACATGTTCCTCACATTTCTGTGGCAGAAAGTTCTGGAATCTGAGAGGAGCCACAAATTTCCTTCCACCCAGCGTTCCCCCAAGTCTCCCGATAAAAATGATACCTCACTTGTGTGGGTAGGCCTAGCGCCCGCGACAGGAAACGCCCCAAAGCGCAACTTGGACACATCCAATTTTTTCAAAGAAAACAGAGGTGTTTTTTGCAAAGTGCCTACCTGTAGATTTTGGCCTCTAGCTCAGCCGCGACCTAGGGAAACCTACCAAACCTGTGCATTTCTGAAAACTAGAGACCTAGGGGAATCCAAGATGGGGTGACTTGTGTGGCTCGGACCAGGTTCTGTTACCCAGAATGCTTTGCAAACCTCAAAATTTGGCTAAAAAAACACATGTTCCTCACATTTCTGTGGCAGAAAGTTCTGGAATCTGAGAGGAGCCAAAAATTTCCCTCCACCCAGCGTTCCCCCACGTCTCCCGATAAAAATGATACCTCACTTGTGTGGGTAGGCCTAGCGCCCGCGACAGGAAATGCCCCAAAGCGCAACATGGACACATCCAAATTTTTGAAAGAAAACAGAGGTGTTTTTTGCAAAGTGCCTACCTGTAGATTTTGGCCTGTAGCTCAGCCGCCACCTAGGGAAACATACCAAACCTGTGCATTTCTGAAAACTAGAGACCTAGGGGAATCCAAGATGGGGTGACTTGTGTGGCTCGGACCAGGTTCTGTTACCCAGAATCCTTTGCAAACCTCAAATTTTGGCTAAAAAAACACATGTTCCTCACATTTCAGTGGCAGAAAGTTCTGGAATCTGAGAGGAGCCACAAATTTCCTTCCACCCAGCGTTCCCCCACGTCTCCCGATAAAAATTATACCTCACTTGTGTGGGTAGGCCTAGCAACCGCGACAGGAAACGCCCCAAAGCGCAACGTGGACACATCCAAATTTTTGAAAGAAAAAGAGGTGTTTTTTGCAAAGTGCCTACCTGTAGATTGTGGCCTGTAGCTCAGCCGGCACCTAGGGAAACCTACCAAACCTGTGCATTTCTGAAAACTAGAGACCTAGGGGAATCCAAGATGGGGTGACTTGTGTGGCTGGGACCAGGTTCTGTTACCCAGAATCCTTTGCAAACCTCAAAATTTGGCTAAAAAAACACATGTTCCTCACATTTCTGTGGCAGAAAGTTCTGGAATCTGAGAGGAGCCACAAATTTCCCTCCACCCAGCGTTCCCCCACGTCTCCAGATAAAAATGATACCTCACTTGTGTGGGTAGGCCTAGCGCCCATGACAGGAAACGCCCCAAAGTTCAACATGGACACATCCAAATTGTTGAAAGAAAACAGAGGTGTTTTTTACAAAGTGCCTACCTGTAGATTTTGGCCTGTAGCTCAGCTGCCACCTAGGGAAACCTACCAAAACTGTGCATTTCTGAAAACTAGAGACGTAGGGGAATACAAGATGGGGTCACTTGTGTGGCTCGGACCAGGTTCTGTTAGCCAGAATCCTTTGCAAACCTCAAAATTTGGCTAAAAAAACACATGTCCCTCACATTTCTGTGGCAGAAAGTTCTGGAATCTGAGAGGAGCCAAAAATATCCCTCCACCCAGCGTTCCCCCACGTCTCCCGATAAAAATGATACCTCACTTGTGTGGGTAGGCCTAGCGCCCGCGACAGGAATTGCCCCAAAGCGCAACATCGACACATCCACATTTTTGAAAGAAAACAGAGGTGTTTTTTGCAAAGTGCCTACCTGTAGATTTTGGCCTGTAGCTCAGCCGGCACCTAGGGAAACCTACCGAACCTGTGCATTTCTGAAAACTAGAGACCTAGGGGAATCCAAGATGGGGTGACATGTGTTTTCCAGACCAGGTTCTGTTACCCAGAATCCTTTGCAAACCTCAAAATTTGGCTAAAAAAAACACATGTTCCTCACATTTCGGTGGCAGTAAGTTCTGGAATCTGAGAGGAGCCACAAATTTCCTTCCACCGAGCGTTCCCCCACATCTCTCGATAAAAATGATACCTCACTTGTGTGGGTAGGCCTAGCGCCCGCGACAGGAAATGCCCCAAAGCGCAACGTGGACACATCCAAATTTTTGAAAGAAAACAGAGGTGTTTTTTGCAAAGTGCCTACCTGTAGATTTTGGCCTGTAGCTCAGCCGCCACCTAGGGAAACCTACCAAACCTGTGCATTTCTGAAAACTAGAGACCTAGGGGAATCCAAGATGGGGTGACTTGTGTGGCTCGGACCAGGTTCTGTTACCCACAATCCTTTGCAAACCTCAAATTTTGGCTAAAAAAACACATGTTCCTCACATTTCTATGGGAAAAAACACATGTTCCTCACATTTCTGTGACAGAAAGTTCTGGAATCTGAGAGGAGCCACAAATTTCCTTCCACCCAGCGTTCCCCCACGTCTCTCGATAAAAATGATACCTCACTTGTGTGGGTAGGCCTAGCGCCCGCGACAGGAAATGCCCCAAAGCGCAACGTGGACACATCCAAATTTTTGAAAGAAAACAGAGGTGTTTTTTGCAAAGTGCCTACCTGTAGATTTTGGCCTGTAGCTCAGCCGCCACCTAGGGAAACCTACCAAACCTGTGCATTTCTGAAAACTAGAGACCTAGGGGAATCCAAGATGGGGTGACTTGTGTGGCTCGGACCAGGTTCTGTTACCCAGAATCCTTTGCAAACCTCAAATTTTGGCCAAAAAAACACATGTTCCTCACATTTCTGTGGCAGAAAGTTCTGGAATCTGAGAGGAGCCACAAATTTCCTTCCACCCAGCATTCCCCCACGTCTCCCGATAAAAATGATACCTCACTTGTGTGGGTAGACCTAGCGCCCGCGACAGGAAACGCCCCAAAGCGCAACGTGGACACATCCAAATTTTTGAAAGAAAACAGAGGTGTTTTTTGCAAAGTGCCTACCTATAGATTGTGGCCTGTAGCTCAGCCGGCACCTAGGGAAACCTACCAAACCTGTGCATTTCTGAAAGCTAGAGACCTAGGGGAATCCAAGATGGGGTGACTTGTGTGGTTCGGACCAGGTTCTGTTACCCAGAATCCTTTGCAAACCTCAAATTTTGGCTAAAAAAACACATGTTCCTCACATTTCTGTGGCAGAAAGTTCTGGAATCTCAGAGGAGCCACAAATTTCCCTCCACCCAGCGTTCCCCCACGTCTCCCGATAAAAACGATACCTCACTTGTGTGGGTAGGCCTAGCGCGTGCGAAAGGAAATGCCCCAAAGCGCAACGTGGACACATCCAAATTTTTTAAAGAAAACAGAGGTGTTTTTTGCAAAGTGCCTACCTGTAGATTTTGGCCTGTAGCTCAGCCGCCACCTAGGGAAAGCTACCAAACCTGTGCATTTCTGAAAGCTAGAGACCTAGGGGAATCCAAGATGGGGTGACTTGTGTGGCTCGGACCAGGTTCTTTTACCCAGAATCCTTTGCAAACCTCAAATTTTGGCAAAAAAAACACATGTTCCTCACATTTCTGTGGCAGAAAGTTCTGGAATCTGAGAGGAGCCACAAATTTCCTTCCACCCAGCGTTCCCCCACGTCTCTCGATAAAAATTATACCTCACTTGTGTGGGTAGGCCTAGCGCCCGCGACAGGAAATGCCCCAAAGGGCAACGTGGACACATCCAAATTTTTGAAAGAAAACAGAGGTGTTTTTTGCAAAGTGCCTACCTGTAGATTTTGGCCTCTAGCTCAGCCGCGACCTAGGGAAACCTACCAAACCTGTGCATTTCTGAAAACTAGAGACCTATGGGAATCCAAGATGGGGTAACTTGTGAGGCTGTGACCAGGTTCTGTTACCCAGAATCCTTTGCAAACCTCAAAATTTGGCTAAAAAAACACATGTTCCTCACATTTCTGTGGCAGAAAGTTCTGGAATCTGAGAGGAGCCACAAATTTCCCTCCACCCAGCGTTCCCCCACGTCTCCAGATAAAAATGATACCTCACTTGTGTGGGTAGGCCTAGCGCCCATGACAGGAAACGCCCCAAAGTGCAACGTGGACACATCCAAATTGTTGAAAGAAAACAGAGGTGTTTTTTACAAAGTGCCTACCTGTAGATTTTGGCCTGTAGCTCAGCCGCCACCTAGGGAAACCTACCAAAACTGTGCATTTCTGAAAACTAGAGACCTAGGGGAATACAAGATGGAGTGACTTGTGTGGCTCGGACCAGGTTCTGTTACCCAGAATCCTTTGCAAACCTCAAAATTTGGCTAAAAAAACACATGTTCCTCAAATTTCTGTGGCAGAAAGTTCTGGAATCTGAGAGGAGCCAAAAATTTCCCTCCACCCAGCGTTCCCCCACGTCTCCCGATAAAAATGATACCTCACTTGTGTGGGTAGGCCTAGCGCCCGCGACAGGAAATGCCCCAAAGCGCAACATGGACACATCCACATTTTTGAAAGAAAACAGAGGTGTTTTTTGCAAAGTGCCTACCTGTAGATTTTGGCCTGTAGCTCAGCCGGCACCTAGGGAAACCTACCGAACCTGTGCATTTCTGAAAACTAGAGACCTAGGGGAATCCAGGATGGGGTGACTTGTGTGTCCCAGACCAGGTTCTGTTACCCAGAATCCTTTGCAAACCTCAAAATTTGGCTAAAAAAAACACATGTTCCTCACATTTCTGTGGCAGTAAGTTCTGGAATCTGAGAGGAGCCACAAATTTCCTTCCAGCGAGCGTTCCCCCACGTCTCTCAATAAAAATGATACCTCACTTGTGTGGGTAGGCCTAGCGCCCGCGACAGGAAATGCCCCGAAGCGCAACGTGGACACATCCAAATTTTTGAAAGAAAACAGAGGTGTTTTTTGCAAAGTGCCTACCTGTAGATTTTGGCCTGTAGCTCAGCCGCCACCTAGGGAAACCTACCAAACCTGTGCATTTCTGAAAACTAGAGACCTAGGGGAATCCAAGATGGGGTGACTTGTGTGGCTCGGACCAGGTTCTGTTACCCAGAATCCTTTGCAAACCTCAAATTTTGGATAAAAAAACACATGTTCCTCACATTTCTATGGGAAAAAACACATGTTCCTCACATTTCTGTGGCAGAAAGTTCTGGAATCTGAGAGGAGCCACAAATTTCCTTCCACCCAGCGTTCCCCCACGTCTCTCGATAAAAATGATACCTCACTTGTGTGGGTAGGCCTAGCGCCCGCGACAGGAGATGCCCCAAAGCGCAACGTGGACACATCCAAATTTTTGAAAGAAAACAGAGGTGTTTTTTGCAAAGTGCCTACCTGTAGATTTTGGCCTGTAGCTCAGCCGCCACCCAGGGAAAGCTACCAAACCTGTGCATTTCTGAAAGCTAGAGACCTAGGGGAATCCAAGATGGGGTGACTTGTGTGGCTCGGACCAGGTTCTGTTACCCAGAATCCTTTGCAAACCTCAAAATTTGGCTAAAAAAACACATGTTCCTCAAATTTCTGTGGCAGAAAGTTCTGGAATCTGAGAGGAGCCAAAAATTTCCCTCCACCCAGCGTTCCCCCACGTCTCCCGATAAAAATGATACCTCACTTGTGTGGGTAGGCCTAGCGCCCGCGACAGGAAATGCCCCAAAGCGCAACAGGGACACATCCACATTTTTGAAAGAAAACAGAGGTGTTTTTTGCAAAGTGCCTACCTGTAGATTTTGGCCTGTAGCTCAGCCGGCACCTAGGGAAACCTACCGAACCTGTGCATTTCTGAAAACTAGAGACCTAGGGGAATCCAGGATGGGGTGACTTGTGTGTCCCAGACCAGGTTCTGTTACCCAGAATCCTTTGCAAACCTCAAAATTTGGCTAAAAAAAACACATGTTCTTCACATTTCTGTGGCAGTAAGTTCTGGAATCTGAGAGGAGCCACAAATTTCCTTCCACCGAGCGTTCCCCCACGTCTCTCGATAAAAATGATACCTCACTTGTGTGGGTAGGCCTAGCGCCCGCGACAGGAAATGCCCCGAAGCGCAACGTGGACACATCCAAATTTTTGAAAGAAAACAGAGGTGTTTTTTGCAAAGTGCCTACCTGTAGATTTTGGCCTGTAGCTCAGCCGCCACCTAGGGAAACCTACCAAACCTGTGCATTTCTGAAAACTAGAGACCTAGGGGAATCCAAGATGGGGTGACTTGTGTGGCTCGGACCAGGTTCTGTTACCCAGAATCCTTTGCAAACCTCAAATTTTGGCTAAAAAAACACATGTTCCTCACATTTCTATGGGAAAAAACACATGTTCCTCACATTTCTGAGGCAGAAAGTTCTGGAATCTGAGAGGAGCCACAAATTTCCTTCCACCCAGCGTTCCCCCACGTCTCTCGATAAAAATGATACCTCACTTGTGTGGGTAGGTCTAGCGCCCGCGACAGGAAATGCCCCAAAGCGCAACGTGGACACATCCAAATTTTTGAAAGAAAACAGAGGTGTTTTTTGCAAAGTGCCTACCTGTAGATTTTGGGTTGTAGCTCAGCCGCCACCTAGGGAAACCTACCAAACCTGTGCATTTCTGAAAACTAGAGACCTAGGGGAATCCAAGATGGGGTGACTTGTGTGGCTCGGACCAGGTTCTGTTACCCAGAATCCTTTGCAAACCTCAAATTTTGGCCAAAAAAACACATGTTCCTCACATTTCTGTGGCAGAAAGTTCTGGAATCTGAGAGGAGCCACAAATTTCCTTCCACCCAGCGTTCCCCCACGTCTCCCGATAAAAATGATACCTCACTTGTGTGGGTAGACCTAGCGCCCGCGACAGGAAACGCCCCAAAGCGCAACGTGGACACATCCAAATTTTTGAAAGAAAACAGAGGTGTTTTTTGCAAAGTGCCTACCTATAGATTGTGGCCTCTAGCTCAGCCGCGACCTAGGGAAACCTACCAAACCTGTGCATTTCTGAAAACTAGAGACCTATGGGAATCCAAGATGGGGTAACTTGTGAGGCTGTGACCAGGTTCTGTTACCCAGAATCCTTTGCAAACCTCAAAATTTGGCTAAAAAAACACATGTTCCTCACATTTCTGTGGCAGAAAGTTCTGGAATCTGAGAGGAGCCACGAATTTCCCTCCACCCAGCGTTCCCCCACGTCTCCAGATAAAAATGATACCTCACTTGTGTGGGTAGGCCTAGCGCCCATGACAGGAAACGCCCCAAAGTGCAACGTGGACACATCCAAATTGTTGAAAGAAAACAGAGGTGTTTTTTACAAAGTGCCTACCTGTAGATTTTGGCCTGTAGCTCAGCCGCCACCTAGGGAAACCTACCAAAACTGTGCATTTCTGAAAACTAGAGACCTAGGGGAATACAAGATGGAGTGACTTGTGTGGCTCGGACCAGGTTCTGTTACCCAGAATCCTTTGCAAACCTCAAAATTTGGCTAAAAAAACACATGTTCCTCAAATTTCTGTGGCAGAAAGTTCTGGAATCTGAGAGGAGCCAAAAATTTCCCTCCACCCAGCGTTCCCCCACGTCTCCCGATAAAAATGATACCTCACTTGTGTGGGTAGGCCTAGCGCCCGCGACAGGAAATGCCCCAAAGCGCAACATGGACACATCCACATTTTTGAAAGAAAACAGAGGTGTTTTTTGCAAAGTGCCTACCTGTAGATTTTGGCCTGTAGCTCAGCCGGCACCTAGGGAAACCTACCGAACCTGTGCATTTCTGAAAACTAGAGACCTAGGGGAATCCAGGATGGGGTGACTTGTGTGTCCCAGACCAGGTTCTGTTACCCAGAATCCTTTGCAAACCTCAAAATTTGGCTAAAAAAAACACATGTTCCTCACATTTCTGTGGCAGTAAGTTCTGGAATCTGAGAGGAGCCACAAATTTCCTTCCACCGAGCGTTCCCCCACGTCTCTCAATAAAAATGATTCCTCACTTGTGTGGGTAGGCCTAGCGCCCGCGACAGGAAATGCCCCGAAGCGCAACGTGGACACATCCAAATTTTTGAAAGAAAACAGAGGTGTTTTTTGCAAAGTGCCTACCTGTAGATTTTGGCCTGTAGCTCAGCCGCCACCTAGGGAAACCTACCAAACCTGTGCATTTCTGAAAACTAGAGACCTAGGGGAATCCAAGATGGGGTGACTTGTGTGGCTCGGACCAGGTTCTGTTACCCAGAATCCTTTGCAAACCTCAAATTTTGGCTAAAAAAACACATGTTCCTCACATTTCTATGGGAAAAAACACATGTTCCTCACATTTCTGTGGCAGAAAGTTCTGGAATCTGAGAGGAGCCACAAATTTCCTTCCACCCAGCGTTCCCCCACGTCTCTCGATAAAAATGATACCTCACTTGTGTGGGTAGGCCTAGCGCCCGCGACAGGAGATGCCCCAAAGCGCAACGTGGACACATCCAAATTTTTGAAAGAAAACAGAGGTGTTTTTTGCAAAGTGCCTACCTGTAGATTTTGGCCTGTAGCTCAGCCGCCACCCAGGGAAAGCTACCAAACCTGTGCATTTCTGAAAGCTAGAGACCTAGGGGAATCCAAGATGGGGTGACTTGTGTGGCTCGGACCAGGTTCTGTTACCCAGAATCCTTTGCAAACCTCCAAATTTGGCTAAAAAAACACATGTTCCTCAAATTTCTGTGGCAGAAAGTTCTGGAATCTGAGAGGAGCCAAAAATTTCCCTCCACCCAGCGTTCCCCCACGTCTCCCGATAAAAATGATACCTCACTTGTGTGGGTAGGCCTAGCGCCCGCGACAGGAAATGCCCCAAAGCGCAACAGGGACACATCCACATTTTTTAAAGAAAACAGAGGTGTTTTTTGCAAAGTGCCTACCTGTAGATTATGGCCTGTAGCTCAGCCGGCACCTAGGGAAACCTACCGAACCTGTGCATTTCTGAAAACTAGAGACCTAGGGGAATCCAGGATGGGGTGACTTGTGTGTCCCAGACCAGGTTCTGTTACCCAGAATCCTTTGCAAACCTCAAAATTTGGCTAAAAAAAACACATGTTCTTCACATTTCTGTGGCAGTAAATTCTGGAATCTGAGAGGAGCCACAAATTTCCTTCCACCGAGCGTTCCCCCACGTCTCTCGATAAAAATTATACCTCACTTGTGTGGGTAGGCCTAGCGCCCGCGACAGGAAATGCCCCGAAGCGCAACGTGGACACATCCAAATTTTTGAAAGAAAACAGAGGTGTTTTTTGCAAAGTGCCTACCTGTAGATTTTGGCCTGTAGCTCAGCCGCCACCTAGGGAAACCTACCAAACCTGTGCATTTCTGAAAACTAGAGACCTAGGGGAATCCAAGATGGGGTGACTTGTGTGGCTCGGACCAGGTTCTGTTACCCAGAATCCTTTGCAAACCTCAAATTTTGGCTAAAAAAACACATGTTCCTCACATTTCTATGGGAAAAAACACATGTTCCTCACATTTCTGAGGCAGAAAGTTCTGGAATCTGAGAGGAGCCACAAATTTCCTTCCACCCAGCGTTCCCCCACGTCTCTCGATAAAAATGATACCTCACTTGTGTGGGTAGGTCTAGCGCCCGCGACAGGAAATGCCCCAAAGCGCAACGTGGACACATCCAAATTTTTGAAAGAAAACAGAGGTGTTTTTTGCAAAGTGCCTACCTGTAGATTTTGGCCTGTAGCTCAGCCGCCACCTAGGGAAACCTACCAAACCTGTGCATTTCTGAAAACTAGAGACCTAGGGGAATCCAAGATGGGGTGACTTGTGTGGCTCGGACCAGGTTCTGTTACCCAGAATCCTTTGCAAACCTCAAATTTTGGCCAAAAAAACACATGTTCCTCACATTTCTGTGGCAGAAAGTTCTGGAATCTGAGAGGAGCCACAAATTTCCTTCCACCCAACGTTCCCCCACGTCTCTCGATAAAAATGATACCTCACTTGTGTGGGTAGGCCTAGCGCCCGCGACAGGAAATGCCCCAAAGCGCAACGTGGACACATCCAAATTTTTGAAAGAAAACAGAGGTGTTTTTTGCAAAGTGCCTACCTGTAGATTTTGGCCTCTAGCTCAGCCGCGACCTAGGGAAACCTACCAAACCTGTGCATTTCTGAAAACTAGAGACCTAGGGGAATCCAAGATGGGGTGACTTGTGTGGCTCGGACCAGGTTCTGTAACCCAGAATCCTTTGCAAACCTCAAATTTTGGCTAAAAAACACATGTTCCTCACATTTCTATGGGAAAAAACACATGTTCCTCACATTTCTGTGGCAGAAAGTTCTGGAATCTGAGAGGAGCCACAAATTTCCTTCCACCCAGCGTTTCCCCACGTCTCTCGATAAAAATGATACCTCACTTGTGTGGGTAGGTCTAGCGCCCGCGACAGGAAATGCCCCAAAGCGCAACGTGGACACATCCAAATTTTTGAAAGAAAACAGAGGTGTTTTTTGCAAAGTGCCTACCTGTAGATTTTGGCCTGTAGCTCAGCCGCCACCTAGGGAAACCTACCAAACCTGTGCATTTCTGAAAACTAGAGACCTAGGGGAATCCAAGATGGGGTGACTTGTGTGGCTCGGACCAGGTTCTGTTACCCAGAATCCTTTGCAAACCTCAAATTTTGGCTAAAAAAACACATGTTCCTCACATTTCTATGGGAAAAAACACATGTTCCTCACATTTCTGTGGCAGAAAGTTCTGGAATCTGAGAGGAGCCACAAATTTCCTTCCACCCAGCGTTCCCCCACGTCTCTCGATAAAAATGATACCTCACTTGTGTGGGTAGGCCTAGCGCCCGCGACAGGAGATGCCCCAAAGCGCAACGTGGACACATCCAAATTTTTGAAAGAAAACAGAGGTGTTTTTTGCAAAGTGCCTACCTGTAGATTTTGGCCTGTAGCTCAGCCGCCACCCAGGGAAAGCTACCAAACCTGTGCATTTCTGAAAGCTAGAGACCTAGGGGAATCCAAGATGGGGTGACTTGTGTGGCTCGGACCAGGTTCTGTTACCCAGAATCCTTTGCAAACCTCCAAATTTGGCTAAAAAAACACATGTTCCTCAAATTTCTGTGGCAGAAAGTTCTGGAATCTGAGAGGAGCCAAAAATTTCCCTCCACCCAGCGTTCCCCCACGTCTCCCGATAAAAATGATACCTCACTTGTGTGGGTAGGCCTAGCGCCCGCGACAGGAAATGCCCCAAAGCGCAACAGGGACACATCCACATTTTTGAAAGAAAACAGAGGTGTTTTTTGCAAAGTGCCTACCTGTAGATTTTGGCCTGTAGCTCAGCCGGCACCTAGGGAAACCTACCGAACCTGTGCATTTCTGAAAACTAGAGACCTAGGGGAATCCAGGATGGGGTGACTTGTGTGTCGAAGACCAGGTTCTGTAACCCAGAATCCTTTGCAAACCTCAAAATTTGGCTAAAAAAAACACATGTTCTTCACATTTCTGTGGCAGTAAGTTCTGGAATCTGAGAGGAGCCACAAATTTCCTTCCACCGAGCGTTCCCCCACGTCTCTCGATAAAAATGATACCTCACTTGTGTGGGTAGGCCTAGCGCCCGCGACAGGAAATGCCCCGAAGCGCAACGTGGACACATCCAAATTTTTGAAAGAAAACAGAGGTGTTTTTTGCAAAGTGCCTACCTGTAGATTTTGGCCTGTAGCTCAGCCGCCACCTAGGGAAACCTACCAAACCTGTGCATTTCTGAAAACTAGAGACCTAGGGGAATCCAAGATGGGGTGACTTGTGTGGCTCGGACCAGGTTCTGTTACCCAGAATCCTTTGCAAACCTCAAATTTTGGCTAAAAAAACACATGTTCCTCACATTTCTATGGGAAAAAACACATGTTCCTCACATTTCTGAGGCAGAAAGTTCTGGAATCTGAGAGGAGCCACAAATTTCCTTCCACCCAGCGTTCCCCCACGTCTCTCGATAAAAATGATACCTCACTTGTGTGGGTAGGTCTAGCGCCCGCGACAGGAAATGCCCCAAAGCGCAACGTGGACACATCCAAATTTTTGAAAGAAAACAGAGGTGTTTTTTGCAAAGTGCCTACCTGTAGATTTTGGCCTGTAGCTCAGCCGCCACCTAGGGAAACCTACCAAACCTGTGCATTTCTGAAAACTAGAGACCTAGGGGAATCCAAGATGGGGTGACTTGTGTGGCTCGGACCAGGTTCTGTTACCCAGAATCCTTTGCAAACCTCAAATTTTGGCCAAAAAAACACATGTTCCTCACATTTCTGTGGCAGAAAGTTCTGGAATCTGAGAGGAGCCACAAATTTCCTTCCCCCCAACGTTCCCCCACGTCTCTCGATAAAAATGATACCTCACTTGTGTGGGTAGGCCTAGCGCCCGCGACAGGAAATGCCCCAAAGCGCAACGTGGACACATCCAAATTTTTGAAAGAAAACAGAGGTGTTTTTTGCAAAGTGCCTACCTGTAGATTTTGGCCTCTAGCTCAGCCGCGACCTAGGGAAACCTACCAAACCTGTGCATTTCTGAAAACTAGAGACCTAGGGGAATCCAAGATGGGGTGACTTGTGTGGCTCGGACCAGGTTCTGTAACCCAGAATCCTTTGCAAACCTCAAATTTTGGCTAAAAAACACATGTTCCTCACATTTCTATGGGAAAAAACACATGTTCCTCACATTTCTGTGGCAGAAAGTTCTGGAATCTGAGAGGAGCCACAAATTTCCTTCCACCCAGCGTTCCCCCACTTCTCTCGATAAAAATGATACCTCACTTGTGTGGGTAGGCCTAGCGCCCGCGACAGGAAATGCCCCAAAGCGCAACGTGGACACATCCAAATTTTTGAAAGAAAACAGAGGTGTTTTTTGCAAAGTGCCTACCTGTAGATTTTGGCCTGTAGCTCAGCCGCCACCTAGGGAAACCTACCAAACCTGTGCATTTCTGAAAACTAGAGACCTAGGGGAATCCAAGATGGGGTGACTTGTGAGTCTCGGACCAGGTTCTGTTACCCAGAATCTTTTGCAAACATCAAATTTTGGCCAAAAAAACACATGTTCCTCACATTTCTGTGGCAGAAAGTTCTGGAATCTGAGAGGAGCCACAAATTTCCTTCCACCCAGCGTTCCCCCACGTCTCCCGATAAAAATGATACCTCACTTGTGTGGGTAGGCCTAGCGCCCGCGACAGGAAACGCCCCAAAGCGCAACGTGGACACATTCAAATTTTTGAAAGAAAACAGAGGTGTTTTTTGCAAAGTGCCTACCTATAGATTGTGGCCTGTAGCTCAGCCGGCACCTAGGGAAACCTACCAAACCTGTGCATTTCTGAAAACTAGAGACCTAGTGGAATCCAAGATGGGGTGACTTGTGTGGTTCGGACCAGGTTCTGTTACCCAGAATCCTTTGCAAACCTCAAATTTTGGCTAAAAAAACACATGTTCCTCACATTTCTGTGGCAGAAAGTTCTGGAATCTCAGAGGAGCCACAAATTTCCCTCCACCCAGCGTTCCCCCATGTCTCCCGATAAAAACGATACCTCACTTGTGTGGGTAGGCCTAGCGCGCGAAAGGAAATGCCCCAAAGCGCAACGTGGACACATCCAAATTTTTAAAAGAAAACAGAGGTGTTTTTTGCAAAGTGCCTACCTGTAGATTTTGGCCTGTAGCTCAGCCGCCACCTAGGGAAAGCTACCAAACCTGTGCATTTCTGAAAGCTAGAGACCTAGGGGAATCCAAGATGGGGTGACTTGTGTGGCTCGGACCAGGTTCTGTTACCAAGAATCCTTTGCAAACCTCAAATTTTGGCTAAAAAAACACATGTTCCTCACATTTCTGTGGCAGAAAGTTCTGGAATCTGAGAGGAGCCACAAATTTCCTTCCACCCAGCGTTCCCCCACGTCTCTCGATAAAAATTATACCTTACTTGTGTGGGTAGGCCTAGCGCCCGCGACAGGAAATGCCCCAAAGCGCAACGTGGACACATCCAAATTTTTGAAAGAAAACAGAGGTGTTTTTTGCAAAGTGCCTACCTGTAGATTTTGGCCTCTAGCTCAGCCGCGACCTAGGGAAACCTACCAAACCTGTGCATTTCTGAAAACTAGAGACCTATGGGAATCCAAGATGGGGTAACTTGTGTGGCTCGGACCAGGTTCTGTTACCCAGAATCCTTTGCAAACCTCAAATTTTGGCCAAAAAAACACATGTTCCTCACATTTCTGTGGCAGAAAGTTCTGGAATCTGAGAGGAGCCACAAATTTCCTTCCACCCAGCGTTCTCCCACGTCTCCCGATAAAAATGATACCTCACTTGTGTGGGTAGGCCTAGCGCCCGCGACAGGAAATGCCCCAAAGCGCAACGTGGACACATCCAAATTTTTGAAAGAAAACAGAGGTGTTTTTTGCAAAGTGCCTACCTATAGATTGTGGCCTGTAGCTCAGCCGGCACCTAGGGAAACCTACCAAACCTGTGCATTTCTGAAAACTAGAGACCTAGGGGAATCCAAGATGGGGTGACTTGTGTGGTTCGGACCAGGTTCTGTTACCCAGAATCCTTTGCAAACCTCAAATTTTGGCTAAAAAAACACATGTTCCTCACATTTCTGTGGCAGAAAGTTCTGGAATCTCAGAGGAGCCACAAATTTCCCTCAACCCAGCGTTCCCCCACGTCTCCCGATGAAAACGATTCCTCACTTGTGTGGGTAGGCCTAGCGCGCGCGAAAGGAAATGCCCCAAAGCGCAACGTGGACACATCCAAATTTTTTAAAGAAAACAGAGGTGTTTTTTGCAAAGTGCCTACCTGTAGATTTTGGCCTGTAGCTCAGCCGCCACCTAGGGAAAGCTACCAAACCTGTGCATTTCTGAAAGCTAGAGACCTAGGGGAATCCAAGATGGGGTGACTTGTGTGGCTCGGACCAGGTTCTGTTACCCAGAATCCTTTGCAAACCTCAAATTTTGGCTAAAAAAACACATGTTCCTCACATTTCTGTGGCAGAAAGTTCTGGAATCTGAGAGGAGCCACAAATTTCCTTCCACCCAGCGTTCCCCCACGTCTCTCGATAAAAATTATACCTTACTTGTGTGGGTAGGCCTAGCGCCCGCGACAGGAAATGCCCCAAAGCGCAACGTGGACACATCCAAATTTTTGAAAGAAAACAGAGGTGTTTTTTGCAAAGTGCCTACCTGTAGATTTTGGCCTCTAGCTCAGCCGCGACCTAGGGAAACCTACCAAACCTGTGCATTTCTGAAAACTAGAGACCTATGGGAATCCAAGATGGGGTAACTTGTGTGGCTCGGACCAGGTTCTGTTACCCAGAATCCTTTGCAAACCTCAAATTTTGGCCAAAAAAACACATGTTCCTCACATTTCTGTGGCAGAAAGTTCTAGAATCTGAGAGGAGCCACAAATTTCCTTCCACCCAGCGTTCCCCCACGTCTCCCGATAAAAATGATACCTCACTTGTGTGGGTAGGCCTAGCGCCCGCGACAGGAAATGCCCCAAAGCGTAACGTGGACACATCCAAATTTTTGAAAGAAAACAGAGGTGTTTTTTGCAAAGTCCCTACCTATAGATTGTGGCCTGTAGCTCAGCCGGCACCTAGGGAAACCTACCAAACCTGTGCATTTCTGAAAACTAGAGACCTAGGGAAATCCAAGATGGGGTGACTTGTGTGGTTCGGACCAGGTTCTGTTACCCAGAATCCTTTGCAAACCTCAAATTTTGGCTAAAAAAACACATGTTCCTCACATTTCTGTGGCAGAAAGTTCTGGAATCTCAGAGGAGCCACAAATTTCCCTCAACCCAGCGTTCCCCCACGTCTCCCGATGAAAACGATACCTCACTTGTGTGGGTAGGCCTAGCGCGCGCGAAAGGAAATGCCCCAAAGCGCAACGTGGACACATCAAATTTTTTTAAAGAAAACAGAGGTGTTTTTTGCAAAGTGTCTACCTGTAGATTTTGGCCTGTAGCTCAGCCGCCACCCAGGGAAAGCTACCAAACCTGTGCATTTCTGAAAGCTAGAGACTATGGGAATACAAATTGGGGTGACTAGTGTGGCTCGGACCAGGTTCTGTTACCCAGAATCCTTTGCAAACCTCAAAATTTGGCTAAAAAAACACATGTTCCTCACATTTCTGTGGCAGAAAGTTCTGGAATCTGAGAGGAGCCACAAATTTCCTTCCACCCAGCGTTCCCCCACGTCTCTCGATAAAAATTATACCTCACTTGTGTGGGTAGGCCTAGCGCCCGCGACAGGAAATGCCCCAAAGCGCAACGTGGACACATCCAAATTTTTGAAAGAAAACAGAGGTGTTTTTTGCAAAGTGCCTACCTGTAGATTTTGGCCTCTAGCTCAGCCGCGACCTAGGAAAACCTACCAAACCTGTGCATTTCTGAAAACTAGAGACCTAGGGGAATCCAAGATGGGGTGACTTGTGTGGCTCGGACCAGGTTCTGTAACCCAGAATCCTTTGCAAACCTCAAATTTTGGCTAAAAAAACACATGTTCCTCACATTTCTATGGGAAAAAACACATGTTCCTCACATTTCTGTGGCAGAAAGTTCTGGAATCTGAGAGGAGCCACAAATTTCCTTCCACCCAGCGTTCCCCCACGTCTCTCGATAAAAATTATACCTTACTTGTGTGGGTAGGCCTAGCGCCCGCGACAGGAAATGCCCCAAAGCGCAACGTGGACACATCCAAATTTTTGAAAGAAAACAGAGGTGTTTTTTGCAAAGTGCCTACCTGTAGATTTTGGCCTCTAGCTCAGCCGCGACCTAGGGAAACCTACCAAACCTGTGCATTTCTGAAAACTAGAGACCTATGGGAATCCAAGATGGGGTAACTTGTGTGGCTCGGACCAGGTTCTGTTACCCAGAATCCTTTGCAAACCTCAAATTTTGGCCAAAAAAACACATGTTCCTCACATTTCTGTGGCAGAAAGTTCTGGAATCTGAGAGGAGCCACAAATTTCCTTCCACCCAGCGTTCCCCCACGTCTCCCGATAAAAATGATACCTCACTTGTGTGGGTAGGCCTAGCGCCCGCGACAGGAAATGCCCCAAAGCGCAACGTGGACACATCCAAATTTTTGAAAGAAAACAGAGGTGTTTTTTGCAAAGTGCCTACCTATAGATTGTGGCCTGTAGCTCAGCCGGCACCTAGGGAAACCTACCAAACCTGTGCATTTCTGAAAACTAGAGACCTAGGGAAATCCAAGATGGGGTGACTTGTGTGGTTCGGACCAGGTTCTGTTACCCAGAATCCTTTGCAAACCTCAAATTTTGGCTAAAAAAACACATGTTCCTCACATTTCTGTGGCAGAAAGTTCTGGAATCTCAGAGGAGCCACAAATTTCCCTCAACCCAGCGTTCCCCCACGTCTCCCGATGAAAACGATACCTCACTTGTGTGGGTAGGCCTAGCGCGCGCGAAAGGAAATGCCCCAAAGCGCAACGTGGACACATCAAATTTTTTTAAAGAAAACAGAGGTGTTTTTTGCAAAGTGCCTACCTGTAGATTTTGGCCTGTAGCTCAGCCGCCACCCAGGGAAAGCTACCAAACCTGTGCATTTCTGAAAGCTAGAGACCTATGGGAATACAAGATGGGGTGACTAGTGTGGCTCGGACCAGGTTCTGTTACCCAGAATCCTTTGCAAACCTCAAAATTTGGCTAAAAAAACACATGTTCCTCACATTTCTGTGGCAGAAAGTTCTGGAATCTGAGAGGAGCCACAAATTTCCTTCCACCCAGCGTTCCCCCACGTCTCTCGATAAAAATTATACCTCACTTGTGTGGGTAGGCCTAGCGCCCGCGACAGGAAATGCCCCAAAGCGCAACGTGGACACATCCAAATTTTTGAAAGAAAACAGAGGTGTTTTTTGCAAAGTGTCTACCTGTAGATTTTGGCCTCTAGCTCAGCCGCGACCTAGGAAAACCTACCAAACCTGTGCATTTCTGAAAACTAGAGACCTAGGGGAATCCAAGATGGGGTGACTTGTGTGGCTCGGACCAGGTTCTGTAACCCAGAATCCTTTGCAAACCTCAAATTTTGGCTAAAAAAACACATGTTCCTCACATTTCTATGGGAAAAAACACATGTTCCTCACATTTCTGTGGCAGAAAGTTCTGGAATCTGAGAGGAGCCACAAATTTCCTTCCACCCAGCGTTCCCCCACGTCTCTCGATAAAAATTATACCTTACTTGTGTGGGTAGGCCTAGCGCCCGCGACAGGAAATGCCCCAAAGCGCAACGTGGACACATCCAAATTTTTGAAAGAAAACAGAGGTGTTTTTTGCAAAGTGCCTACCTGTAGATTTTGGCCTCTAGCTCAGCCGCGACCTAGGGAAACCTACCAAACCTGTGCATTTCTGAAAACTAGAGACCTATGGGAATCCAAGATGGGGTAACTTGTGTGGCTCGGACCAGGTTCTGTTACCCAGAATCCTTTGCAAACCTCAAATTTTGGCCAAAAAAACACATGTTCCTCACATTTCTGTGCAGAAAGTTCTGGAATCTGAGAGGAGCCACAAATTTCCTTCCACCCAGCGTTCCCCCACGTCTCCCGATAAAAATGATACCTCACTTGTGTGGGTAGGCCTAGCGCCCGCAACAGGAAATGCCCCAAAGCGCAACGTGGACACATCCAAATTTTTGAAAGAAAACAGAGGTGTTTTTTGCAAAGTGCCTACCTATAGATTGTGGCCTGTAGCTCAGCCGGCACCTAGGGAAACCTACCAAACCTGTGCATTTCTGAAAACTAGAGACCTAGGGGAATCCAAGATGGGGTGACTTGTGTGGTCCGGACCAGGTTCTGTTACCCAGAATCCTTTGCAAACCTCAAATTTTGGCTAAAAAAACACATGTTCCTCACATTTCTGTGGCAGAAAGTTCTGGAATCTCAGAGGAGCCACAAATTTCCCTCAACCCAGCGTTCCCCCACGTCTCCCGATGAAAACGATACCTCACTTGTGTGGGTAGGCCTAGCGCGCGCGAAAGGAAATGCCCCAAAGCGCAACGTGGACACATCAAATTTTTTAAAGAAAACAGAGGTGTTTTTTGCAAAGTGCCTACCTGTAGATTTTGGCCTGTAGCTCAGCCGCCACCCAGGGAAAGCTACCAAACCTGTGCATTTCTGAAAGCTAGAGACCTATGGGAATACAAGATGGGGTGACTAGTGTGGCTCGGACCAGGTTCTGTTACCCAGAATCCTTTGCAAACCTCAAAATTTGGCTAAAAAAACACATGTTCCTCACATTTCTGTGGCAGAAAGTTCTGGAATCTGAGAGGAGCCACAAATTTCCTTCCACCCAGCGTTCCCCCACGTCTCTCGATAAAAATTATACCTCACTTGTGTGGGTAGGCCTAGCGCCCGCGACAGGAAATGCCCCAAAGCGCAACGTGGACACATCCAAATTTTTGAAAGAAAACAGAGGTGTTTTTTGCAAAGTGCCTACCTGTAGATTTTGGCCTCTAGCTCAGCCGCGACCTAGGAAAACCTACCAAACCTGTGCATTTCTGAAAACTAGAGACCTAGGGGAATCCAAGATGGGGTGACTTGTGTGGCTCGGACCAGGTTCTGTAACCCAGAATCCTTTGCAAACCTCAAATTTTGGCTAAAAAAACACATGTTCCTCACATTTCTATGGGAAAAAACACATGTTCCTCACATTTCTGTGGCAGAAAGTTCTGGAATCTGAGAGGAGCCACAAATTTCCTTCCACCCAGCGTTCCCCCACGTCTCTCGATAAAAATTATACCTTACTTGTGTGGGTAGGCCTAGCGCCCGCGACAGGAAATGCCCCAAAGCGCAACGTGGACACATCCAAATTTTTGAAAGAAAACAGAGGTGTTTTTTGCAAAGTGCCTACCTGTAGATTTTGGCCTCTAGCTCAGCCGCGACCTAGGGAAACCTACCAAACCTGTGCATTTCTGAAAACTAGAGACCTATGGGAATCCAAGATGGGGTAACTTGTGTGGCTCGGACCAGGTTCTGTTACCCAGAATCCTTTGCAAACCTCAAATTTTGGCCAAAAAAACACATGTTCCTCACATTTCTGTGGCAGAAAGTTCTGGAATCTGAGAGGAGCCACAAATTTCCTTCCACCCAGCGTTCCCCCACGTCTCCCGATAAAAATGATACCTCACTTGTGTGGGTAGGCCTAGCGCCCGCGACAGGAAATGCCCCAAAGCGCAACGTGGACACATCCAAATTTTTGAAAGAAAACAGAGGTGTTTTTTGCAAAGTGCCTACCTGTAGATTTTGGCCTCTAGCTCAGCCGCGACCTAGGGAAACCTACCAAACCTGTGCATTTCTGAAAACTAGAGACCTATGGGAATCCAAGATGGGGTAACTTGTGTGGCTCGGACCAGGTTCTGTTACCCAGAATCCTTTGCAAACCTCAAATTTTGGCCAAAAAAACACATGTTCCTCACATTTCTGTGGCAGAAAGTTCTAGAATCTGAGAGGAGCCACAAATTTCCTTCAACCCAGCGTTCCCCCACGTCTCCCGATAAAAATGATACCTCACTTGTGTGGGTGGGCCAGGTGCCTGCAACAGAATAAGGCCCAACACTTGTAGAGATAGAGGGGATAGCACAGCGAGTTTATAAGGACATATTCTTTTATACATCTTTAGACTGACTCTGCTTTGGGGACCCACATAAGTGAGTTGTCATTTTACTTGGGAGACTGAGTGGAACACTGGGGAGTAGGAATTTTGTGCTGGAGTGGTGATCCTACGAAGAAAAGTCAGGAAAATATGCTTTTTTAAGCAAATTTTGAGGTTTACAGAGGAGTCTGGGTAAGAAAATGTTGGGGGATCCACGCAAGCCACACCTCCATGGACTCCTTGGGGTGTCTAGTTTTAAAAAATGTCTGGGTTTGGTAGGTTTCCCTAGATGAAAGCAGCACACAGGACCAAAAACATAGGTGCCCTCTTCCCCCCAAACACAGGTAGTTTTGTAATATATCGTTTTGATGTGTCCACATACGTCTGTGATGTGCCAAACACTAAAATTTTGAAAAGAAACGCACTTAGGTTATGTGAAAAAGACGCCTCACCCACCAACCAAGTTGGTGGCATGCTTCATCATCGGGGTCCAACCTGAGGCACCTAGCGTGTCACAGGTGTGCTGCGACGCCTGATTACAGCGGAGCAGGTTTTGTCATTTTTACCACACATACTGGTTGGATTTGGCACAAGGGTGAGTGATGGTTCAGTGGATCAAATTTTACTAACAAGAGCTTTCACAAAAATGAAATGCATTGTTAATAACTGAAAGGCAAAAAACGGAACCAATGACTCACAGCTCGTGAGCTGTAAAGCCGCGACAAGGCACCAACCTCTTTACAGTCCATTCACACAACTTTCATACATGACACACACAAGACCATTCACACCGCCAGCCACGGGCCCAGCACATTACAACACTCACATCGACAGACAGCGCCACTCAAGGGCCCATCACTTACATATGCCCACATGCCTGATACAACAATCACACCAGCTGATGGGAGAGTGTGGACTGGTGTTTGGCTGGCAGTGTGTTGCAGTAGCCAACAGCAAGTCAATATGTACACTCTCAGCCAAGCCCCACTCCACACACAATGGCATAATTTTTTTTTTTTTTTTTTTAACAGAGGAACCCCTAACTAAGTAGAAAGAATTACAAAACTACAAACAAAAAAGCTCTAACTAAGAACATGACAGAAATGCTAACCATGAAACTAAACACATGAAAATACAAAACAGACATGAGTTTACACTCATGGTTGTTCCCAGAAATTCTTCTGGGTGTGGTAATTCTTAAAACAACCACCGACACACAGCCCAGGCTTTGAAGGACAATCTGGGCAGTACATTCGAGTCTCCCTCCGGATACCTCTTCGAAAACACACTACATTTCTTAGCTAGAAAGTCTTTTTTGGGTGTGGGAGGAATGTGCTCAGCAAAGTGGCGATCTTTCAATCTAGCCACATCCTCCACCACTGCTTCTCTAGGAACTCTGGCCTGTTCCACCACAATAAGGCTCTCTATCACTGACTCCTGAAATTTCACAAATGTCATCTTTGACTCTGGAGACCTATCCCTAAACACAATAAAAGCATTGAAGGTTGCTTAGTGGAAGAGGTGAAGTGTTAACTTCTTATACCAAACGTAAGACTTACGAATAGCAGTATAAGGTTCCAACCTCTGGTCAACTCTATCTACACCTCCCATGTGCTTATTATAATCTAAAATGCACACAGGTTTGCGCACTTCATCAACCTGGCCCCAAACAGTCACGGGGGAAGTACTCTCATCATGGATGGTACTTAGCATGTAGACATCCCTCTTGTCTGAAAATTTCAAAGCTAGCAGCTCCTCGTTCCGCAAGGCACAGCACTGTCCCCTCTCAAGTTTTTTACAGACAAGCTCCCTTGGATAGCCTTTCCGGTTAGAACGGATTGTGCCACAAGCAACTGTGTGCACTATAAACAATTCCTTGAACAACTGCACACCAGTGTAGAAGTTATCTACATACAAATGGTGACCTTTGTTGAACAGTCGTCTACCAAGATCCCACACAATTTTCTCAGTAACTCCAAAAGTGGGAGGACAACCAGGGGGGTCAATATTGGAATCCCTACCACTGTACACACGGAAACTATAGACATATCCTGTCCTACTTTCAGACAGCATATACAATTTAATTCCATATTGTGCCCTTTTGCTAGGAATGTACTGCCTAAAAACCAAACGACCCTTGAAGAGGACCAAAGACTCGTCCACACTTAGCTCTTTGCCTGGAACATAGACCTCCGAAAAACGATCTACAAAATGATCAAGGACAGGCCTAATCTTAAAAAGACGGTCAGAATCTGGGTGATCTCGTGGCAAGGCTAATGCATTGTCAACAAAATGCAGCATCCTAAGTAGAAGCAAATACTGATTACGACTCATGGTCGCAGGAAATATAGCTGTTGCCATCAAGGGACTAGTACACCAATAAGAAGCCAGTGACGGCTTCCTTATCAACCCCATCAAAAAAGTCAAACCCAAAAACTTTTTTATCTCCTCCAAATTTGTGGGAATCCACTGGGCAGCTCTAGAGTGTGGCCTAAGTCTAGCAGCGTTGTCCCTCAAATGCTGCTCCGCATACAAATTAGTCTGCTCAACAATCTCTTCCAAAAACATATCATCCTTGAATAACTCAAAGAAATTGATAGGCAAAAAGTTCTCTGTATTGGCGTTACACCCCGGGAGACCAGTAAAGGCAGGCAACTCTGGCTGCTCCATGTTTGGGGCAACCCAGACATCAGGCCTTATAACGGGAAACCTTTCTGCCCCAGGTTGCTGCACTATTGGCACATCAATGTCCTCCTCTAAAACAGGCCCTTCATCTGCACTGAGTGTGGCTTCATCATCAGAAGATTCCCCTCCAACAGAAACATCACTGCCAGAATCTCTTACTTCCTCCTCTGCCTCAGATGCAGAGTCCGTCTCATAGTCATGATCAGACTGTGACTCAAAAAGCATACCAACCACCTGCTGAACGGTCATCCTGCGGCTAGCCATGAGCTCTCCTGCTAAAATTAACTGGACAAATTCACCATCAACAACCAGCACTGTGTAAGACAAGTAACAAAGTGTAGCTTTGTTGGTAAAAGTTATAAACTCAAAAACTACACCGCTCACTTGCCTGAAAAAGCTTGATTCACCAACAACTACACAGCAATCACCAATGATATCCCACTAAAAAGAAAGAAAGAAAGGCAAATTATAAATAAGACAAAACAAATATCATTGTGCCCAAACCTAAGGACAATTTCACACACAATCCTGCATTTAGTACACCTCCTACAAAGATGTCATTCATGCATGGCAACAATACTCCTTTGGAGTAAATTGTTTTTATTTACCTAAAACATGCAACTGTGCAAACTGCAGGTCAACCACCGCCAAAACCGCAAGGAGCCACAGCAAATAAAGCAAAAGCTTTGAACTAGAACAAAAAGGAGGAAACATTTTTTTTATCACAAATGCAAAGACTTCTTCAGTTGACAAACACCCCACCATCAAACATTTAGAAATTGGTGCCTAAGTGGATTCTGCCATAGGGGCAGATGGGCCTACTAAAAAAATAGGCCTGTCTGCCCCAAGGAAGCCAGAAAATACCTTTAGTAGTGTGTCCCTATGGAGAGCGACCCTTGCCAAAGGGGACAGCCCTCAAACAAAAAAAAACAAAAAATCACACACACACTATCCCTGGTGTCTAAGTGGCTTCTGCCCCCCTTGGGGGCAGGTGGGCCCAAAAAAATAGGCCCATCTGCCTCCAGGGGGTGCAGAAATGGCCAACAGGTCAATGCTCCCCTTGGGGGGGCCGCCCCGTGACCAAGGGGATGCCCCCCCACAAATATAAACAAATAAAAAAAATCCCTGGCGTTCTAGTGGTTTCTGTCCCCCTTTGGGACAGATCAGCCTAAAAATAATAGGCTGATCTGTCTCCAAGGGGTGCAGAAATGTCCTGGGTACATGTGCCCCCAAAGTGGGGGGCGACCCTTGCCCAAAGCCCCCCCCCATCCACTAACACACACACACACTATCCCTGGTGTCTAAGTGGCTTCTGCTCCCCTTGGGGGCAGGTGGGCCTAAAAAAATAGGCCCATCTGCCTCCAGGGGGTGCAGAAATGGCCAACAGGTCAATGCCCCCCTTGGGGGGGCACCCCGTGACCAAGGGGACGCCCCCCCCCAACAAAAATAAACAAATAAAAAAAATCCCTGGCGTTCTAGTGGTTTCTGTCCAGCTTGGGGGCAGATCAGCCTGAAAATAATAGGCTGATCTGTCTCCAAGGGGTGCAGAAATGGCCTGGGTACATGTGCCCCCAAAGTGGGGGGCGACCCTTGCACAAGGCCCCCCCCATCCACTAACACACACACTATCCCTGGTGTCTAAGTGGCTTCTGCCCCCCTTGGGGGCAGGTGGGCCTAAAAAAATAGGCCCATCTGCCCCCAGGGGGTGCAGAAATGGCCAACAGGTCAATGCCCCCCTTGGGGGGGCGCCCCGTGATTAAGGGGACTCCCCCCCACAAAAATAAACAAATTTAAAAAATCCCTGGCGTTCTAGTGGTTTCTGCCCCCCTTGGGGGCAGATCAGCCTAAAAATAATAGGCTGATCTGTCTCCAAGGGGTGCAGAAATGTCCTGGGTACATGTGCCCCCAAAGTGGGGGGCGACCCTTGCCCAAGGCCCCCCCCCATCCACTAACACACACACACTATCCCTGGTGTCCAAGTGGCTTCTGCCCCCCTTGGGGGCAGGTGGGCCTAAAAGAATAGGCCCATCTGCCCCCAGGGGGGGCAGAAATGGCCAACAGGTCAATGCCACCCTTGGGGGGCCGCCCCGTGACCAAGGGGATGCCCCCCCACAAATATAAACAAATAAAAAAAATCCCTGGCGTTCTAGTGGTTTCTGTCCCCCTTGGGGGCAGATCAGCCTAAAAATAATAGGCTGATCTGTCTCCAAGGGGTGCAGAAATGGCCTGGGTACATGTGCCCCAAAAGTGGGGGGCGACCCTTGCCCATGCCCCCCCCCATCCACTAACACACTCACACACTATCCCTGGTGTCTAAGTGGCTTCTGACCCTCTTGGGGGCAGGTGGGCCTAAAAAAATAGGCCCATCTGCCCCCAGGGGGGGCAAAAATGGCCAACAGGTCAATGCCCCCCTTGGGGGGGGCGCCTCGTGACCAAGGGGACGCCCCCCCCACAAAAATAAACAAATAAAAAAAATCCCTGGCGTTCTAGTGGTTTCTGCCCCCCTGGGGGGCAGATCAGCCTAAAAATAATAGGCTGATCTGTCTCCAAGGGGTGCAGAAATGTCCTGGGTACATGTGCCCCCAAAGTGGGGGGCGACCCTTGCCCAAGGCCCCCCCCCATCCACTAACACACACACACACACACACTATCCCTGGTGTCTAATTGGCTTCTGCCCCCCTTGGGAGCAGGTGGGCCTAAAAAAACCGGCCCATCTGCCCCCAGGGGGGGCAGAAATGGCCAACAGGTCAATGCCCACCTTGGGGGGGGTGCCCCGTGCCCAAGGGGACGCCCCCCCACAAAAAGAAACACATTAAAAAAAATCCCTGGTGTTCTAGTGGTTTCTGCCCCCCTTGGGGCAGATAAGCCTAAAAATAATAGGCTGATCTGCCCCCAAGGGGGGCAGAAATGGCCCTAAAAGACATGCCCCCCAAAGGGGAGCGACCCTTTCCCCTTGGGGGCAGATGGACCTAAATAAAATAGGCCGATCTACCCCCAAGGGGGGCAGAAAAGGCCAACAGTTCTCTACCCCCTTGGGGGGCCGCCCCTTGCCCAAGGGGGCACCCCCCCACATAAATAAACAAATATAGAAAAATCCCTGGTGATCTAGTGTTTTCTGCCCCCAAGGCAGATCTGCCTAAAAAGTAGGCCAATCTGCCCCCAAGGGGGGCAGAAATGGCCGTCAATATTGGCCCCCACAAGGGGAGCGACCCTTGCCCAAGGAGCCGCTCCCCGCAAGTCAAAATGATTACACAAATCCCCCCCAAAAAAATCCCTGTTGTCTAGTGGGCATTCCTGCTGCCCGATCGCAATGCGATCGGGCAGCAGGAATGCTCAAAGAGACACCGGGGGAAAGGAAAAGCCTTTCCTTTCCCCCAGTGCCTCTTTGGCCCAAACCCCCCACCCACCGGGAAGAGGAACTCACCTCTTCTCCGAACGCCGCACAGGAAGCAAATGGCTTCCTGTGCGGCGAGATCCCCATAATGAAGTTAGCGCGCGATTGTGCGCTGATGTCATTATAGGGGGGTGGGGGGTCAGGGGTGGAAGGGGAAGGTCTTCCTCTTCCATCCCTGACTTTGGGGGGTGGGGGGAAGCACACAGAGGGAGCGAGAGCGCTCCCTCTGGGCTTTGTGCCGAGGACGTAGTGGTTACGTCCTCGGCACAGCAGCACTGTGCCGAAGGACGTAACCACTACGTCGTCGGCACAGAAGGGGTTAAGATAGGGTATCGAACTGACAAGGACTGTATCAGAGCCCTATCTGAGTCCTCTTCGTCCAAAGCAGAGCCCATTTACAGGGAGTAACAGCCACAGCACTGGGATGCTAAGGGGAACAATCACCCCCCTTAAATCGTCTCCTAAAATCCCCCTGAATTTTACGATTCAACAAACAACACTTCAAGGTGCACCCAGTTATGTGAGACAAGTGTCTTTTGCTAGCAACTCATGTGCGTCGGGAGGGGACAGAACGGCGGTGTGAATCTGAAACAGCCACAACCCCAACTTATTAACCCTGTGCTCCTGGAACACTAACAGCCTTAGCAACAAGGTAGAAGAGGAAGACTTCATCAGTCATTTGTCAAAACACGACATTGTGCTGTTGCTGGAAACATGGTCTGCACAGCCGATTCTATCACAAGCTTCAAGGAATATCACCTACCCACCAAGAAACAAACAAAGGCTGGCAGAGCAGCAGGTGGAATTTCAATGTACATTGGAACTCATCTATTATGGCAACACACTCCAATTGATTTGGCCATTTTTTGGGCCCAATGTGTAAAATGTACTGCCCTAACTACCTCACATTTAGACCCTAAGCCCTGCCTTTTACTGTGCAATGTCTTTATACATTCAAGCAGAAAAGGCAAAGGGGGGAAACTTGAAGTTTTATACAAACCAGTTAAATCTCTACAACACATGTTCCCTCACGCAAGGCTGGTCATATCGGGGGATTTCAACATGCACCGTTTAGGAAATAACACCTATCATAATCAGTCTTCACTGTTGAGCACAAACTTTAAAATACCCTTAGTAATAACATCAACCAACAGAAATGACCAGCTTGGAAAACAATGCATCATGGTTTTGCAACGCATGGAACTGTACTCCCTCAATGGCCGACTTCCTCAAGGCCAACCAGCAGCCTTCACCGGAGTCATGAACAAGTCCTCTTCCACCCTGGACTATGCCTTTGTTGTCTTAGAGTTACTTCCAATTGTCACTCACCCCAGTATCCTTGACAGAGTACAGTGAGCACTTCAGCCAACACATAAAACTTCTGTTAAACCCCCCCTAAAGATCCTCATGCCAACAACCTATTGACCACCCAGTGCCTACAACCTTAGGCGTTTGATATAGAAAGGAGTAGATACTGAGACCTTAATTCACTTCATACTCAACTATGTACGGCAATATCACCCCACTTATAATCCGCATTTGATACACTTCTGGGAGTCCTTAACGATGACACTTCAGAGTCGCTTTGCAGCAACTGGGACAGGAAATTGCAAAACCACCAAGGGGGGGCCACATGGTTCACCTACGCCCTTCGGCTGGAAAAAAGACAACTATTAAGGCGTCAGGAAATTCCGGCAGGACGATCCATCAGTCGGCTTCAGTTCCAGACAACACATCAATGCCCTAGTATCACAACAGACAAACAGTATTTGGTCTGCTAAGCGGTCATAACAGACTCAAATCTGTCTGAAGCTCCTTTATGCATGCAAAATGAAGAATAGCCACTGCTTTTGGGCTCACATCAATTCCCTTGCAAATGGGAGAACCAGCCATCATAATGCAGGTATCTTGGAAGCAGAATGTTCCACTTTTATCAAGGCAGCATTCTTAGGAGACCAGGAAGTGTGGAACGTGCTTCTTTAACTTGTCAGCCTCAATCCCCATCAGACACACACTGGCTGCCCAAGGCAGAACTGCTGTTAATCCTCAGAAAGTTGAGATCAGACTGGGCTCCTGGCCCATATGGCCTACCTAACTGTCTATTCAAGGAAGTCCAACCCTTTTGGGCTTCGATCTTCAGACCACTGTTCAATCAGGCTGTTCTTGCCAACATTATACCATTGACATTAAGAGGCATTGCTTTGCATCCCATGTTCAAAGTGGGCTTGAGATCTGACCCAACAAACTATCACATAATTGTCCTGATAGATTTGGAAGTCAAGCTCTTTGATTCCAATCTGCTATTGGACCTGGAAGCATGGACTTCTGCTTCCAACCTCATCCCAAAAACACAGAATGGTTTCAGGGTAGGAATGAATATCTTGATCAATTTTTTAGCGGTCTCACTCCAGGTGAAAAAGCCTAAAGAAAACACATGCCGCTTTGCGCCTGCTTCGTTAACTTAAAGGCTGCCTTTGATAGGCTACTGCGCCAGAAACTATGGTAAAAAATGGCCAGCTGGGGTTTACCACCAAACCTGCTAGATAAAATCAGAAATCTATACAAAGATACCTGGGTTCAGGTTAAAATTGGAAATGGCAACAGAATTACTCAGAAGATTCCCACGCATACTGGACTAAAACAAGGGTGTGTGGTCGCCCCTGTACTATTTAACATATATATGGGAGACCTTGACTCCAGATTAGTAGAAGTGGCAAGCGACCCCTCTCCCACCAAATTAACAAACGAACATGTGCACGTTCTACAATATGCAGATGACACCGTCCTCTTCAGCCAGACTCAGTTGTGCCTCTAGTGCTCTAATAACAAACCAGATGAATACCTGACTACGTAGGGTCTTAATCTAAATCACAAGATCAAAGTGATCTGCTTCTTGGGCTCCCATAGCATCATTGGTATTAGGTTCAATTGGGTGGCCAGTAGTAAACACATAGCACTGGTCAAACACTACAAATACCTTGGCGTAACATTGGACGGATCTTTATCTTACAAAAGACATTTTTTGCAAAGTACAACATTGTAATACAACAATTTTGCTTACACACAGCTACAGAAAAAGCTAGGCAGCACATCGCAGAGCTATCTTTTGCAGGTAATCAGAGCAAAATTACTTCCATTGTTAACCAATGGATTGGAGCTACTTAAAGGGCGTTACGCCCCTCTTCTCAACCGCTTACAGTCAGTTTTGTTCATTCACTTTTTCCATCTCCCAAAGCATTCATCCCAAGCTCAGTTGAGGTTGGAATTTGGACTGTTCCATCAAGCTCCGATCGGTTGCGGGGGACAATAATAAAAATGTGCTGGAAACTGTGAACCACCCCAACAACACCTTGCCCGCCCATTGCTGGAAGGAAATGGGGCTCCAACCTAATGACAGCTCAAGTTGGTTGACAGTACTCAGCAAGCCCTGACTAACTTAAACCTACAGGCTGCCCGGTACTCCAACACTGCCCTCGCTCTGCCAAAAAGAAAAACATCAACAAGGCTACCAAACTTCATTCTTGGACAAGTCCATGTACTGACCCAACATCATGGCTGCACTGTCTTTCACATTTATTCAGACTAGCACCTCGCGCTATACCTCATGACCGATCTTGCCGGCTCCATCCAAAATTCCGTTCTCCAATTCTGTATGGGTGTTTTCCTGTCCAAGGACTTGACTCCACTGTGGAAGCAATCCTGGCCAGACCTCTCTTTCCACCTCTGCGGCTTGTCGACCAAAAGTATTTGAGATGTTTTGTGTGTTTGTCCGTCGGTCCTGTTAATGAAAAAGAAATTGCTATATTCCGCACTAAAAGCCCTATGAATTAGAACTTGTTGCTCAGCGGTGATGGTGCTCTTAGATGGGCAACACATTCAGCTTGCGGCCAGAGCTACTAAGGTGCTCTTGCACATTAAAACATTTCTATCTCAACTGGCTGAGACACAGAAGTGTCCTCTGATCTGGTCCTCAACTACCACGATCGTCTTCTGTTTCCCTTGGAACTTTGAGCAATGAGCTCCCTCAATTCTTCAGGCTTGGGTCACTAATCCATTGAGTTCTTCTGTCTTCTGAATGTTTTGTAAATAATGTATATTTTAATCTCCTATCATCCCAATCAGTTAAACTTCTTAAACTATATGCTTTGGTGACAATACGGTGTAGTATGGTGACATTCTAATTGTTTTGTTTTTCTTTGTTCTATCTTGTATATCTAATATGCAACAGTTTTAACTAACTACGCATTAATAAAATTGACTTCACTCTATCAAACGTGATTCATGAAATCACAGAAAAAAGGCATTTTCACAGAGTAAAATCACCTTATCAACAAAGGATTCATGTTGTAACTAAAATCTAATTACATGCTCCTTTTTGTGACCTTCAAAACCTGCAATTCACTACAATGAATTTCACTGGGGTGCTATCATGCATATTTGTCCAGAGATGGCTGTCATCACTTTCTGGTTGTAGTGCTGACAACAAATCAGATCTCAAAATGAGAGCTGAGCATAGGCTCCTCTCAGATATCCAACTTTTTTTCCTTTAGTACCTCAAAAACTACTAAACAGATTCACACCAAATAACAACAAGCATGGTTTCTGGACCAACAGCTTCCTTTCTGCCAAATTTGGTGTAAATCTGTAAATCCGTTCAGTAGTTTGGGTTGCAGGCATGTCTAAAACCTGCATGGAAATTAACTTAGGAAACACACTTTTTTTTACCACACTTTTTCTCAACCCCCGCTTGACGGATCACCCCAAAACTTTACAATAACATCAAGACACTTGAGGATACTTTTTGGGAAAATTTATGAAGATTCGTCAAATGGTGGAAAAGATATAGGCAAGTAGGCCCAGGCAGTAAATTCTGATCCACTCTTGGAGTTTTCAGAATTCAGGCACTTCATTCTACCCAGAGCAGCACAGAGTTTCAAAATTCTGCCCTATCTGGTGTAAAGTTGAGTTTTTATTGTGGTTGTGCATGCAAGATTTAGGGCCTCATTCCGACCCTGGCAGGCGGCAGTAGCCGCCGGCCTGGCGGGGGCCGCCAGAATACCGCTGCGCGGTCAAAAGACCGCCGCGGTTATTCTGGGTTTCCCGCTGGGCTGGCGGGCGACCGCCAGAAGGCCGCCCGCCAGCCCAGCGGGAAACACCCTTCCATGAGGATGCCGGCTCCGAATGGAGCCGGCGGAGTGGAAGGGGTGCGATGGGTGCAGTTGCACCCGTCGCGATTTTCAGTGTCTGCATGGCAGACACTGAAAATCTTGGTGGGGCACTGTTACGGGGGCCCCTGCAGTGCCCATGCCATTGCCAGAACCGCCAGGAACAGGATGGCGGTATGGGGCTCGGAATCCCCATGGCGCCGCCATGGAGGATTCCCCAGGGCAGCGGGAAACTGGCGGTGCACCGCCGGTTTTCCGTTTCTGACCACGGCTGTACCGCCACGGTCAGAATGCCCATGGGAGCACCCCCAGCCTGTTGGCGGTGCTCCCGCGGTCGTCGGCCCTGGCGGTTTTTACCGCCAGGGTCAGAATGACCCCTTTAGTTTTGGAACTCGTTCGCGAGTGCCCCAATACTCTTGGGCCTCTAGTGAGTCTGTGTGAAACTTCCAGCCATGACGGCAGCAAAAACAGTGCCGCTCTCAAGTTCAATCACACCTCAAGTTGATTTTGTACTTGTGATGCATCTAAATCTAGTGAAAAATACATTTTTGAATTAGATTTTCTTCTTCAATGGACCCTTCAAGTTGTTTTTCAGTGTGAAAGGCCTCTTTTTGAAAAAGGAAGTAAGTGCCTCAGAGACTACAACTTCATGTTCCTGTCCATCATGCTCCTCCCTGTGCTTTGTCCATCTCCTGGTCCCTTTTCACTTGGAATTCGAGGTGGAAGGATCAATCTCTTTGTATCCTGGATAAACCTTTGGATTTAAGGATTTAAGGATTTTTTTTTAATCAAACAAGTAAGTTCATAAACTGTTGAATAAGGGTGTTTTTTTGCGTGCTTGGGCATTATGTCTAAGTACTTTAATTTGATTTTTAAAATTTGTGATGGTGTGTGGCCTGAAGTTTAATTATAGGCCTAGTTATTTTTTTTTGTATTTCATTGATTTTTAATCTTTTGTAAGGGAACATTGTTACACAGCTCAGCACCTTTTCTCCCTGTTTGGTACTTTTGCAATATTAATGTTTTTTACTATGTGACCTAGCTCTCCAAAGGGCCATCCATTCAGTAGACCAAGTACTAGTAGTCATCAGTTCAATAAATAAATGTTTCAGTGGGATATTTTTTAAAACTTCATTTAGGACAGGGATGGCATTAGATTAACTTAAAAATGTTGGCTATTGTTTGCATTTTTTTTTTAAGTCTATATGTAAATGGGTTATATTTGATGGTATAGGAAGATGTTTCTGGTTAAGAAATGTTTATAGCTCTGTTGAATATCGTGTTGTTGAATTGCTGGACTAATGTTAGATATTGTTTTCTTCAGTGTTTTCACCATGCCTCCTTTTTTTCTGGCCAGTGTGTGTGTGTGTGTGTGTTGTTGTTTCACCACATGCCTGGCAGCCATTTTGTGCATCCAGACAGTGTTTCTTTGCCATAGGCTTGCATGTGTTCTTTGTTCCTCATACCTACTTGCTCCTCGTTGTTGTTTGACCATGTGGCTGGCACCCATTTTGTACATTTAGCCAGTGTGCCTATGCTGTAGATTTCCATGTGTTCTTTGTTTCCCATGTCTCCTTGCTCCTTGGTGTTGTTTGTCCTATGGGCTAGTGGCTATTGTGTGCATCCAGTCAGTGTGTCTTTGTCATGGACTTGCATGTGTTCTTTGCCCCCCATGCCTTCATGCTCATTGTTCTTCTTGTTGTTGTTTGACCAAGTTGTTGGTGGCCATTTTGTGCATCCAGCCAGTGGGCCTGTGTTATAGCCTTGCATGTGTTCTTTATTTGTTATGCTTCCTTGTTCCTTATTGGTGCTGTTTGACTATGTGGCTGACAGCCATTTTGTGCATCCAGCCAGTGAGCCTGGTAGAAATGGAGTCTTTGTTTGGTAGTCAGGTTAACCCCTGTCCAAACAAAGACCCTCACTCTAGTCAGGGTAATGGAGAAACACAGTTAGTTAACCCCTACTTACCCCCTTGGGAAATTGGCACCAGGAGTTAGGCCTATCTCAGAAGCAATGTATAAAGTATTTGTAACAACACACACAGTAATACAGTGAAAACACTACAAAATGGACATCACACAAGTTTAGAAAAGTAGATAATATTAATCTAAATCAAACAAGGCAAAAATTACAAAAATCCAACATGGACAAGTTAAAATATGAATTTTCAAACAAATAATAGTCTTATTCCACAGAAAACAATGGAGACGGTTATAGTGCATAAAGTACCCAGTTAGCTACAAAAATAAAGCTGCACGGGCAAACATGAGTTGGAAAAGGCAGCGATATGTCGATTCCTTCTTCGCAAGGGAGGGTGTACGTTGTTTCTTCTCTGGTCGGGTCGGCAATGAGTTGTTTTTCTCCTTCGCAAGAGAACAATGTGTCGATTTTCAGACGGGGCACCTCAGATCTGCGTACAGTCAAGTTGACTTTGACACCCAGGGACAATGCGTGGAAAGTCCTGTCGCACGGTATTAAAAAACACGCTGCATGAGGTTTCTGTCATTATCAGCAGCCCCAAGCGGGAGTTGCGCGTTGTTTCTCCAGCCATGATGCGTCGATCTCCCAGCTGCGATGCAAATGGAGCATTGATTTTAGCCACAAGACAGCTGGTGTGTTATTTATCAGCCGGGTTGAGGCGTCCTGTGTGTGGATTTTCACCTTTCAAGTGCGCAGGGACTGGATAGTACACCACTTAGAAGGGCAGGAATCTCAGCAGAGAATCCAGATGTTAGCAGAGGAAGTCTTTGATGTCCCTGATGCTTCAAAACAGGAGGCAAGCTCAGTTCAAACCCTTGGAGACTCTTCACAAGCAAGAATATACCACAAAGTCAAGTCTTTGTCCCCTTTCACAGGCAGAAGCAGCAACTGCAGGAAAGCCCAACAAAGCACAGTCACAGGCAGGGGGAGCACTTCTCCTCAGCTCTTAGCTGTTCTCCTTGGCAGAGGTTCCTCTTGAATCCAGAAGTGATCTAATTTTCAGGGGTTTTGGGTCCAATATTTATACCCCTTTCTGCCTTTGAAGTAGGCCTACTTCAAAGGAAAGTCTCTGTTGTTCACAAGATCCTACCTTGCCCAACCCAGGCCCCAGACACAAACCAGGGGGTTGGAGACTGCATAGTCATAGGGCAGGGACAGCCATTTCAGGTGTAAGTGACTACTCCTCCCTCCACTCTAGCACAGATGGCTCGTTAGGATATGCAGGCTGCACCCCTGATCCCTTTGTCTCACTGTCTAAAGGGGATTCACAAACAGCCCAACTGTCAAACTGACCCAGACAGGCAATCTACAAACAGGCAGTCACATAATGTTTTAAGCAAGAAAATGCCCACTTTCTAAAAGTGATATTTTCAAACACACAATCAAAAAACCAACTTAATTAAATGATGTTTTCTAAATTCTGAGTTCAGAGACCCCAAACTCCACATGTTTATCTGCTCCCAAAGGGAATCTTCACTTTAATAGTATTTAAAGGCAGCCCCCATGCTAAGAGATAGGCCTTGCAACATTGAAAACTGAACTTGCCAATATTTCACTGTCAGGACATGTAAAACACATAAGTACATGTCCCACCTTTAACATACACTACACCCTGCCCTTGGGGCTACCTAGGGCCTACCTTAGGGGTGTCTTATATGTACAAAAAGGGAAGGTTTGGGCCTGGCACGTGGGTACACTTGTCAAGTCGAATTGGCGGTTTAAAAATGCACACACAGACACTACAGTGGCAGGTCTGAGCCTTGTTTACAGGGCTACTTAAGTGGGTGGCACAGCCAGTGCTGCAGGCACACTAGTAGCATTTGATTTACAGGCCCTGGGTACCGCTAGTGCACTGTACTAGGGACGTATTAGTAAATCAAATATGCCAATTATGGAAGTCAATTACACCTGCATTTTACATAGGAGCACTTGTACTTTAGCACAGGATAGCAGTGGTAAAGTGCCTAGAATAACAAAAATAGCAAAATTGGAGTCCAGCATACATCAACAGCCTGGGAAACATAGGCACAAAGTTAGGGGAGACCACTCCAAAGATGCCAAGTCTATCACTGGCCTTCCCCGGGGCTCTAGGGATGACTATACTGGCCTCCCCATAACAACATTTTGTGTTACCCCAGATAGGTGGCATCCCTGGGGCTTAAAGAAGCCCTAGGAGTCGGGCCCTGTTCAAACCCAGCTTTATAAAGCACCCAATGCTCCCGGAGCCTGGCCCACCCAGGGGCAAAATTTTTAAAAAGGCTGGGAGACCACTTTTTTTATTTTTAAGTCAGGAAAATCCACAAATGTACATTTATAAAATAAAAGAAGCTGTGGGCTCAGAGTGACCCTACCCTGCACCTTTAGTTATGTTTAATTGTTTGTGGGACTTGGCTGAAGTTGAGTCCTAAGATGGTTTCCAACACTTCCTTGTTGAATTGTTGGCAACAAATCAGCTATCAGCAAAGGGCAGCTGGTTCCGCAGAGGAGCCGCATTCCTAGATATCTATATTTTTAAACTCATCTCCAAAGCAACTGAAGGGATTTATACCAAATCAAAAAAAGTATTTAGTTCTGGACCAGGAGCTTGCATTCTGCTAAATGTGGTGTAATTTTGCTCAGGGGTTTAGGTTGTAGCCATTTTCATGAATTTGAAAAATCCCATTGACGTAGAGAGGGGAAAAAGTGTTTTGGGACCCCCTTTTTCGTAGCCCCCCACTTGATGGATCCCCCTGAATCTTTCAAGACAGCAGCTGAAGTGGCCAAATTATACGTTTTGAAAATTGTGTGACAATTCATCTAACATCGCCAAAAGTATTGGCAAAACCCCAAATGTCTATGGAAAATGTTTTCCTATCTATAAATACCTACTGGCAACCTCCAGAAGGTAATGTGTTTATATAAATATATACATATATACATACAACGGACCACAGCCCAATATTCTAATAACAGAATAATAAAAGCATGATGGACATCATGTAATGTCACAACATTACATTGTAAATCCATCTGTCAGATGATCTTTTTTTCTTTTTCCTTGTTATTCTTTTTATCTTTATGTCTTTTGTCACATTATAAATCTAATTCTAATCCACAATTCCCTCACCATTTATGACCACACTCTTCTGTATTATGATCATACACTCTTAAATGTAACTGTCACGCTTATGACCAATATTAACATCATCATTGTCATCTGAGTGGAAAAGTTAAGGAAAAAAAAGATACAAGTAATATTATTGTCTCCTTACTTCCTAACAATTTCAGACCTTTTTATAACTTTTCATATTTAATTATTCCACCCGTCAATAATACCAATTCTGCCCAAGTAGGCTGATTCACATATTGGTTAATCACATGCCAGAAACTCTTAGTACTATAGTTCTACCTACTCAATACTTTCCATAACCAAATACATTATCTATTCTATGTTATTCTTTGTGACTGTTCCTGTCACAGCTGCATAGAAAATAATTTGTTAAAATCCATAAACAACTGCTTACAAAGGAAGATAGTGGGAGCGACAGCAGAAATCCTCATCCAATAAACACATGTAACTCAGTGTCTACATTTAACCTCTCAGTTCTAATGAGGCCAGCTTCAAGATGTATCTCACTTACAATCTCCTCAATGCTCTCTCTCTATTTCCATCCCTGGGACTTTTGGAAACAGTATTTATTACGCAATACAACAATCTGTCTGGCTACCGGATATGCATTATTGTTGTTTTTGATTTCCCTTAAATGCTGCAAGATCTGCTTGTGTACCTATAGAACGGTTCTCCTCCCTTATACCATAGTACGCTCACATTTCAACATGTACACACCAAATTCAGTTTTGTATGTGAAGTTTTAATTTATCCTCTATTCCAGTCCAAAAGATGTCCCAACCAATGTTATTTTCTATGCATGTCTACAGACTTTGAGTTTATTACACTTGAAGAAACCTACATCTGCTCTCAGCCACGTACCACTTCTACTTCTTATGTTGCTGTTTACCTATCTATCCTTAAAGGATCTAGCTCTTCTGTAAGCGATCTGAGGTTTGGTCGGAATACTGTCTAAGATCACTGCCTCAGTCCTTAACAGATTCCAGTGTTTCTGAAACATTGTCCTTATCAAAAAGTGATCTCTATTGTAGGTGGTAATGAACCTAATGACTCCACTCTTCAAATTCTCCTTGCTGGGCTTTTCTTTAGAAAACACTTCCTCATGTCCTTGCTTTTCCACTCTTTTGCTTGCTACCTTATGCACATTCTCACTGTCTCCCCTATGTTTGAATCTTTTTTCCTCACTACTTAGTTTCCTAAAACCTTCCTCTGCAGTGCATATTCATCTAGCTCTCAACAATTCTCCATCGGGGATACTCCTGTTCAGACTCTCTGGATGGCAACTTGCCCCAAGTGAGACATTATTCCATGATGTTTCCTTCCTATGAATACTCATGACCATCTTTCTATCCTTGATGTCAATGGCTATATCCAAAAATTCACTATGAATAGCACTGATGATAATTTCAAATGTAGTTTATCATCCATCTTTTCTATGAAGGATCGAGCCAAACTCAGGTCTCTCCTCCAAATCACAAACAAATTAACAATGAACCTTATCCAACACAATGGGGGTCATTACAACATTGGCGGTACAAGGCGCTTACCGCCGTGCAGAAGACCGCCAACACACCGCCGCGGAATTCCGCCACAGCTATTATGACACACACCACGGAATCCGCCGAAATTCAGACACCCACACAATCCCGCCACACCAAAGGTCAGCGATAAACATGCGGAAACAAATACTCCACCTCCACGCCAACAGAAACACGCCCATGCTATTACGATACACGAATCCACGCGGCGGTCTTGCAACCGCGGTATTCCATTGGCGGTACACACCGCTGCGCTCAAAATACACACACTCTTACAAAACACAGCCACATTGGACAATTCCAAATACACACACCTGATACACATACACATACCACTCCCACACACCCAACTCAATATAAAACACACACCCACATCACCCACAAACCCCTATGACCCGAAATTAGAGAGAAGGCCAGAGAGAGACAGCACAGAATAGAGAACCCCATCACACAGAGCACACTACACCATCACCCACACAACATCCACGCACAAAACACCACATACCACTACACTCACCACACTCATCAACACATATACCACCGCACACATCACACACACCACCCCATGGCACGCCAAAGACACCCCTGCTTTTCCGAAGAGGAGCTCAGGGTCATGGTGGAGGAAATCGTACGGGTAGAGCCACAGCTATTTGGCTCACAGGTACAGCACACATCCATAGCCAGGAAGATGGAGCTATGGCAAAGAATAGTCGACAGGGTCAACACTGTGGGACAGCATCCAAGAAATAGGGAGGACATCAGGAAGAGGTGGAACGACCTACGGGGGAAGGTGCGTTCCACGGTATCCAGGCACCACATCGCGGTTCAGCGGATTGGCGGCGGACCCCCACCTCCTCCCCCACAACTAACAACATGGGAGGAGCAAGTCTTGTCCATCTTGCATCCTGAGGGCCTCGCAGGAGTCGTTGGAGGAACGGACACTGGTAAGTCAAATCTTAACTATCATATCCCCCACCTTACCTGCATGCTATCACACACCCCCACCCTCACACCCTCCCCTATCACCCTAACTCCTCACTAATGTACCCATAACACCAACCACCCATCCCAACACCAAGACCTGCATGACACAACTAAGCATGGATACCCATCACTAAAGCATGCCCACTGCACATACCCAGAACACCCCCCAACCATCACCACACAAGCCCCCACACAGGAATGCATGCACTGGTGTACATGCACACCCAACCATTGCACACCATGAAACACACACATGCAATAATCATGTACTTATACCCCCGCAGCAACCCGAAGGACCGTCACCACACCAGAGGGTCCAGACAACACCACTCCACCCCCAGAAGAGGCCCACAGTGACGACAGCAGGTCTGCCCTACTGGATCTTGATGACCAGCCCGGACCATCGTGGGCCTCAGGACAGTCGGTTCCCCTTGCCCAGCCACAGCCCAACACTGACCTTCCACCCTCTGGTACCACCAGCACAGCACCCACCCAGCGGGCCCATACCTCCCTACCCAGGACAGGTCAATCAGCGGTGTGTCCACCAATACAGGGCACCCAGGGTAACCCACCACCCCAACAACAGGGACCTGGGGGCAGTGGTAGTGGGCAAAATGTCCAGGGGATGGAGGCAGAGGAACACAGGGGAACTGGGAGGGCTGCGGTGCGACAGAATGAGGACAGGCCAAGGGAACCTACTCTCAACGAGGCCGTCCCCTCCGTCATGGGAGCATACTACCACTCCCAGGAGACAATGGCGACGGTCCTGGACAAGTTACAGGAGACCCTGCGTCTACAGGAGGAGCAGTATTTGGGGTTCAGGGAGGAGCTCAGGACCATCGGCTCCGCCCTGGGCACCATCGTAGGGGTGCTGACGGACATTCAAAAGACCTTGAGGGACACCGTGGCACTCCAAGGGGCCCCTGACACTAGCCACGTCGATGAAATGCCCACCACCTCCGCCGGCGCTAGTGGACAGGACGCCCCGCCACAGGACCAACACACCAGCACCCCACCCCCTGCAGACGGACAACCACCACGAAAGCGGTCCCTGAGATCCAGGAACAGGAGAGAGCAAGATGGCAAGACCCCCACCAGGAAATTAGAGCACCCTGATTGTCCCCCCACTGTCCCACTTTGTTACCCTGTCTAAATCGGAACTGCCCCAGCTCCACTTCCAATGGCCAGATGTGCAATGTACCTGTGAGACTAATAGACTGGACTCTGCCATGGACATTCTTCCACCATAACCCATCCCTATTTCACAACCCCCCTTCATGTTTATGCACTTAAATAAACACCCTTGAAACACTGATAGAACTGGAGTCAGTCAATGAATTTGAACTTTGTATTGTCAATTACAGTGTCAAAAATGGTTACCCATTGGAAGGCCAACATACCAATGTCACACATCACAAGCCTTTCAAGAGTGCAAGCTGTGAAACTGAAATGGAAGGGGACAACTCAGTTAACAAATAGTGAGTGAAATGTAGGTACAGGATAGACATTTGAAAGTTAATGTAATGTCAAACCAGAAAACGTTTTCACCTGTGTCTCACTGGAAATATTGCTGTATGACTGACTCCCTGTTGTTGTTTTCTTCTTCATCAGCTTCATCCTCATCACTGTCCACAGGCTCCACAGGCTCCACCGCTGCTACAACACCGTCATCTGGATCATCCTCCTGCAGAAAAGGCACCTGGCGTCGCAATGCCAAGTTATGGAGCATGGAGCAGGTGATGATGATGTCGCACACCTTCTTCGGTGAGTAGAATAGGGACCCACCTGTCATATGGAGGCACCTGAACCTGGCCTTAAGGAGGTCAAATGTGCATTCGATAACCCTCCTAGTCCACCCATGGGCCTCATTGTAGCGTTCCTCTGTCCTGGTCCTGGGATTCCTCACTGGGGACAATCGCCAGGAAAGGTTGGGGTAACCAGAGTCCCCCAATAGCCATTCACGGTGCCTCTGGAGTTGAGCCATCGTATCAGGGATGCTGCTATTGCGCAGGATTTAGGCGTCACGCACAGAGCCAGGGAACATAGCATTTACCTGCGAAATGTACTGGTCTGCCAAACAGACCATCTGGACATTCATCGAATGATAACTCTTCCTGTTCCTGTACACCTGTTCACTCCTGCGGGGGGGCAGAGCTACATGGGTCCCATCAATGGCACCTATGACGTTGGGGATATGTCCAAGGGCATAGAAGTCACCTTTCACTGTAGGCAAATGCTCCACCTCTAGGAAAATGATGTATCTCCTTACGTTTTTCAGCAGGGCAGACAACACTCTGGGCAACACGTTGGAAAACATAGGCTGGGACATCCCTGATGCCATGGCCACTGTTGTCTGAAATGACCCACTTGCAAGGAAATGGAGCACTGACAGCACCTGCACGTCAGGGGGGATTCGTGTCGGATGGCGGATTGGTGACATCAGCTCTGGCTCCAACTGGGTACATAGTTCCTGGATTGTGGCACGGTCGAACCGGTAGGTCACGATCAAATGTCTCTCTTCCATTGTCAACAGTTCCACCAGCGGTCGGTACACCGGCGGTTTCCGCCATCTTCCAATATGTCTCAACTGACGGTGTCTAAGAAGGACAACAGCAAAGAAACTGTCACCATTCCTTCAGGTATGTACCCACAGTCACACACAAGACTACAACAGACAATTAACCCTTCCGGGAAAAGTTTTGAGTGTAGGCCTCGGTATGTGTGACGCAGTAGTAAATGAAGCCATGTGGGCCCCTGAAATGGCGGCTGCCTGACCTCTAAACTGGATCAATGGAATTGTGGGGTAACTGCGCTGGCGTTGGACACCGTCGCGGTAGGCAGTCGTAGAGCGTGGCGCAATGCTGCATTGGTTAACATTGGACCCTATGGGTCCCGGGAGCCAATGAACAGGTGCGCTGGCGGTGATGATGCGCCCCGCCGCGGATGTCACCGCCGCGGACTTCACCACCATTTTCTATCTGTTCACTCACTAGATACCTGACCTTCGACAGGAGAGGACCTCCACTGCTAGTGCTGCTGTGACCTCGGTCTGGAAGCGACAATAGCTGCTGCGTCTGGGGAAAGGCCCCTGCATTCACTGAACAGGAGTTGGAGAAACTTGTGGATGGGGTCCTCCCCCAGTACACACTACTCTACGGTCCTCCATACCAACAGGTTAGTACACAGGGAGCACGTTGGATGGGCTAGGCCTGGGTGGACAGGGCTGGGTGGGAGAGCGAAGGGGGCACAGTTCTTACAACAGAAAAGCATGGGGATGAATGGGCCACATGGACAGAGTTGGGAGGGGCCCACTCACATTGACGGTGCAGTAGGTAATGACTGTTCCTCTTTCCTTGTGCATGTCATGTAGGTCAGCGCCCACCAGAAGAGGGACATTTAGCGTGCCATCGCCAAGGAAGTCCGGACCATGGGGGCCCACCAGAGACGGGGCACCCACTGCCGTAAGAGATGGGAGGACATTCGCCGCTGCAGCAAGAAGACGGCGGAGGCTCAGCTGGGGATGGCCTCCCAATGTGGGAGGGGTGCCCGTCGCACCATGACCCCCCTGATGTTCCGGATCCTGGTGGTGGCCTACCCGGAGTTGGATGGGCGCTTAAGGACATCACAGCAGACACAAGGGGGTGAGTACAACCTCATTCTGTGGACTTTGCGTGCAGTGGAGGTGTCTGGGTGGGGGAGGTGGTCTGTGGGTGTCCCTAGGCCAGGGCGAGTTAGGTAGGCAAGGCCTCGTCGTAATGTAGGCCATGTGGGACTCTACCCCTCAGGCGTAATGTATGGGGCTGCTGCGTCTGTCTTGTCCGCCAACGGTAGCGGTATGCCATGCACTAAAACGCTCTTTCTTCTGTCTCCCCCACGAGGAGCTGCATCCCACATGGCCATGGAGGGCCACACCACAGACTCTGAATGCACCAGTGGGACGGAGGGCGAGGGGAGCTTCCGTCGGCCACAGGATCACCACCCAGCGACACGGACTCGTCCGCCAATGTGAGCTCCCCTGTGGTGGCGGCACCATCTGTGCGCCCCACTTCTACAAGTACAGCCGCCACCTCCCCTACCAGCACCGCCCTCCTAGCAGCCCCTCAGCCTTCGACCCGTGCCCGCTCACCCAGGAGGATGGGAATCACCTTCGCCCCAGGCACCTCAGGCCCTGCCCCTGTCACCCCTGCTGCCCTCAGTGAGGAGGTCATTGACCTCCTCAGGTCACTCACTGTTGGGCAGTCTACCATTGTGAATGCCGTCCAGGGTGTAGAACGAGAGTTGCAACACGGTAATGCATTCCTGGAAGGCATTCATTCTGGTCAGGCTGTCCCTGCAATCTCTGGCCTCAGCACTGATGGCAGCCATTGTCCCTGTGTCCAGCCTCCCCCCTCAAACTTCCTCCACCCAGACCCAATCCCCTGTACCCCAGCCCATCCCAAGCACACCTACAGACCAGCAGGCACACAAGTCAACACCCAAAAGTAGCTCAAGCAAACATAGGCACCACACACACCACAGGCACTCACACAAGCATCACACCCATACAGACACAGCAACATCCACTGTCTCCACTGTGTCCCCTTCCTCCTCTTCTCCCTCCTCCCTCCCAGTCTCGTCTACACATACACCTGCATGCACCACATCTACAGGCACTAGGACTCGCACCAGGACACCCAGCACCCCAAGCCGCTCACCTGCACTCACCACCTCCACTGCCATTTACACGTCCCCTGTGTCCTCTTCCAGTGTGTCTGTGACGCCCCCTCCCAAAGTACACAAACGCCGGCAATCACTCACCCAACATCCATCCACCTCACGACAGCCTCCAGTACCTGCACCCAAAACACCTAAAGTGACACCTCCTACAACCCCCTCCTCTACCTCCACTCCCAGACCCCCTCCAGCTACCCATCCCAGTGTCCGTCAGAAACTGTCCCTATGTCAAATTGACCTGTTTGCCCCCACACCCCCCTTCAGTTCATCAGTCCCGTCGTACCGCCTCAGCCAAAAAGCCTCCAATGCCAGTGGTGCGTGTCCCAGGTTTTTGGAGTGCACCGTCCACCAGGGCAGGCAGTAGGACCCGGAGCCAAGGCACTGGCAGCCCACCCCCTGTAAAGGCTCCAAAATTGGAGAGTGGACGACGGGACCGTGTCAAGACTCCTGGTGGGACAACAACTAAAATGGGATCCAAGGCGATTGGTGAGTCGGCTGTAACTCCAGAGAAGGTCCCGAGGAAGTCTGCACAGCCTGTTGTGAGTGTCACGGCGGAGAAGTGCGCCATCATTTCCGGCGGTCGAGACACAACCGCCAGCACCGTCGTTACTGGTCAGGAGACCACCGCCAGAGTCACAGCCCAGGAGGCCCCAAGTATCGTCACTGGTCAGGAGACCACCGCCAGAGTCACAGCCCAGGAGGGCTCAAGTATCGTCAATGGTCTGGAGACCACCGCCAGAGTCACAGCCCAGGAGGGCTCAAGTATCGTCACTGGTCCAGAGACCACCGCCAGAGTCACAGCCCAGGAGGGCCCAAGTATCGTCACTGGTCCAGAGACCACCGCCAGAGTCACAGCCCAGGAGGGCTCAAGTATCGTTACTGGTCCGGAGACCACCGCCAGAGTCACAGCCCAGGAGGGATCAAGTATCGTCACTGGTCCAGAGACCACCGCCAGAGTCACAGCCCAGGAGGGCCCAAGTATCGTCACTGGTCCAGAGACCACCGCCAGAGTCACAGCCCAGGAGGGCTCAAGTATCATCACTGGTCCAGAGACCACCGCCAGAGTCACAGCCCAGGAGGGCCCAAGTATCGTCACTGGTCCAGAGACCATCGCCAGAGTCACAGCCCAGGAGGGCTCAAGTATCGTTACTGGTCAGGAGACCACCGCCAGAGTCACAGCCCAGGAGGGCCCAAGTATCATTACTGGTCAGGAGACCACCGCCGGAGTCACAGCCCAGGAGGGACCAGGATCCCACAGCACCGCTGGGCAATGATGGAACTTTAAGCCACACACCAATGTCCAGTGTGGAGATCGTCATGCCACACACCAATGTCAGTATCCGAACCGCCAGAGTCACAGCCCAGGAGGGCTCAAGTATCGTTACTGGTCCGGAGACCACCGCCAGAGTCACAGCCCAGGAGGGATCAAGTATCGTCACTGGTCCAGAGACCACCGCCAGAGTCACAGCCCAGGAGGGCCCAAGTATCGTCACTGGTCCAGAGACCACCGCCAGAGTCACAGCCCAGGAGGGCTCAAGTATCATCACTGGTCCAGAGACCACCGCCAGAGTCACAGCCCAGGAGGGCCCAAGTATCGTCACTGGTCCAGAGACCATCGCCAGAGTCACAGCCCAGGAGGGCTCAAGTATCGTTACTGGTCAGGAGACCACCGCCAGAGTCACAGCCCAGGAGGGCCCAAGTATCATTACTGGTCAGGAGACCACCGCCGGAGTCACAGCCCAGGAGGGACCAGGATCCCACAGCACCGCTGGGCAATGATGGAACTTTAAGCCACACACCAATGTCCAGTGTGGAGATCGTCATGCCACACACCAATGTCAGTATCCGAACCGCCATGTCAGAGCACCGCTGAACAGGGCCAAGACCGCCATGTCAGAGTACCGCTGAACAGGGCCAAGACCGCCGTGGTGAAGACCGCTGAACAGGGCAAAGACTGCCATGGCTAAGCATCGCTGAACAGGGCAAAGACCGCCATGTCAAAGCACTGCTGAACAGGGCCAAGACCGTCATGGTGAAGACCGCTGAACAGGGCAAAGACTGCCATGGCTAAGCATCGCTGAACAGGGCAAAGACCGCCATGTCAAAGCACCGCTGAACAGGGCCAAGACCGCCATGGTGAAGACCGCTGAACAGGGCAAAGACTGCCATGGCCAAGCATCGCTGAACAGGGCAAAGACCGCCATGTCAAAGCACCGCTGAACAGGGCCAAGACCGCCATGGTGAAGACCGCTGAACAGGGCAAAGACTGGCATGGTGAAGACCGCTGAACAAGGCAAACATCATGTGGGTATGAATAGTCCGCCACATCAGGCATCCTTATCCCATGTGCAGCTGGGACAGTGACAGGACATGAACTTTCATGGAGAGACTCATCCTGTCTGGGCACCAGTCCCACCCAGTACCAGTAGAGAACTACAGATACTTGCGAAAATGTAGCTTTGCTTTCCCCAGGATGGTACAGTGGGCAACCCACCCTCTGTATAGACTTGAGAGACTGTGGCTTTGCACTCCCCAGGATGGTACAGTGGGCAACCCACCCACTGTAGAGACTTGTGAGACTGTGGCTTTGCACTCCCCAGGATGTAACAGTGGGCAACCCACCCACTGTAAAGACTTGTGAGACTGTGGCTTTGCACTCCCCAGGATGTAACAGTGGGCAACCCACCCACTGTAAAGACTTGTGAGACTGTGGCTTTGCACTCCCCAGGATACATCAATGGGAATGGAGCCCCGTCGTGGATCTGGCTTGGCATTCATCTGGCTGAGGTGCCCCCCCTTTCCTTCCCCCTGAGGTGCCTGTAGTGTTTCTATCTGATGCCCCGGCAGTGTTCTCTCGGATTTTGGTCAGGTATCTATTGTGGGCCTCGCCCATGCATTTTTTGACTGTTGGTGCACAGACATTGTTGTGTACATATCTGCACTACTTCTTGTATTGTATATTTAAATATTACAGATTTCGAGATATATATCAGTATATTTTTGTATGACATGTATATTGGCACATTACAATGTTTGACCGCAATTCGCTTTGTCTTAGCATTCTTCCTGGGGGATTGTGGGTTGTTAATGTGATATTTTTGACTGCATTGGTGTGTATGTTGTGATATGCGAGGGTGGGGGTGGGGGTGTTTGGTGGGTGTCCCCCTAACTTTTGCCTCCCCCATGTCGTAGATGCAGTACTCACCGGTATCTTCTGTGCCTATGTCGCTGTTGGTCGTAGAGGAGCAGAAAGACAAGGGCAGGTAGTATTTGGAGTTCCGGCTCCATGGAGTCGTCGTTCCTTGTGGAGTGTGTCAAGGTGAGCGTTTTCCCATAGCAAAAGCTGTTACCGCCGTGTTTTTATCCACGGAAAATCCAGCCCGGAAAAGGTGGCGGATTGGCCTGTCATAATAGTGTGGGAGGTACATTGTCTCCCGCCTGTCTGTTGGCGGTGACCGCCGCGCTGTTTGTCTGTACCGCCGTGGCGGGCGATGTGTTAAAGTGGCTGTCTTTGTTGGCGGTTTCCGCCAGGGTCGTCATTCCCTTTTTTTGACCACCGGCCTGTTTGCGGTATTTCCGCAGCTTTAACACCGTCCGCCAGGGTTGTAATGACCACCAATATCTTTTGGATATAACTATTGGATGGCTCAAGGACCACCTGCTCCTACCACGAGCCCAAATGCAATTTTACATAGTTGGGTGCAAAGCAGGTGCCCATCGGTGTCTCATGCTCTTGTATATTTGTCCATCACAAAAGAAAACATTTCTAGTCAAACAAAATTCAACCATTTCTACCAGCATCTTATTGTGCTCATATAATCTAATAGGTTTTGCCCTCAAAAAGTGTTTCACTGCTGTAAGACCATCTTGATGAATCATACTGGTGTATAATGGTTGATACATCCAAAGTAATCATTAGCAGATCAGAGACCCATACAACATCAAGCATTCCCTTTACAAATTTTGTAGAATCTTTTATATACAAGGATGGTTAGAAACAACAAAAGATGTTGAACAAATCAACATATTTCAATGTGTTTTCCAACAAGCTGTCAATAGCTGCAATAATTGGTCTACCTGGTGTTTTTTTTTTTTTAAATTGTATGCCCATTCAATATAAGATGAAAAATCGAAAGCTTGGGAAAAACATTTCGCAAAAACCTCACCTCATCATCATTGAGTAATTTTCAGGAATGCCAATCCCTCAACCTCTCATGGAACTCATTTATGGTGTCAGAATATTCCTGGATTTCAATATTTTCATAGTATGTAAGATCATTCAATTGCTTATAAGCTTCTTCCATACACCACTTTTTAGGCATCATCACGACATTCACGACTTCATCAGCTCTGTCTATCAAACAATCTCCTTTGTTATTCAGTCTAGCCATCAACCTGTCAATTTCCCTTTGCCTCAGCGCATTACATATCTTATACTTCTGTTTTGTATTGAAATATTTCAAATCTTTTTCTATAGCTCCAGCAAACAGGGTTATATTATCATGAATGATGGGTAGAACCATCAGTGACCTAACCTTAAAGTGTGAGTCGCCACCTGCTGACAACACCATACCCATTCTTTCTTCAATTGTTCATCATAAGGCATCTGTTGGACTTTTTGCCTTACGCAGGGTCATCCCCAGTCTTTTTGTCTCCTTCCTCCTGGTTTTTCTGACCTCTCACTGTTGGCTCTAGGACTCTGAGCACTTTATCATTGCTGACCAGTGCTAAAGTGCAGGTGCTCTCCCATCTAAAGTTGGCATGATTGGCTTATACCTAATTAGCATATTTAATTTACCTATAAGTCCCTTGTACAGTGGTATCTCTATACCCAGGGCCTGTAAATTAAATACTACTAGTGGGCCTGCAGCGCTGCTTGCACCGCCCACTGAAGTACACTTTCAAACCTGTCTCAGGCTTGCTAGCGCAGGGCCTGTGTGCGCAGTTTTCTGCCACAGGGACCTGGCATCTAAACTTACTTGCCAGGCCCAGAACTCCCCTTTTACTACATGTAAGTCACCCCTAAGGTACGCCCTAGCTAGCCCTATGGGCAGGGTGCCATGTATGTAGAAAGGCAGGACATGTGCCATATTGCATGGCCTGTCCTGGTAGTGACAAACAGCCTAACTTGGTGTCTCACTGCTGTGAGTGCTGCCTTCTCATAGGATTGCATTAGAAATGCCCTGCCTTATGTGTAAAGGGTATGGTTGTGATGGTGATAATAAATACTGCTTACTGGTGTGGGTGTATTTTTTATTACTATCACAGAAATGCCACTTCTAGAAAGTGTGCATTTATCTGTGCTTATGACTCTGGTGTTTTGCAGCTTGACTCCAATCCACGTCTGGGCAGAGTGACAGTTGGGGCTTTGTGCATACTTTTCAGACAGCCTGTACACAGGGAGTGTGGAGGTGTCACAGAGGTGCATCTACATACTGAATAGTCTTCCTGGGCTGAGAGAAGGGAGAGGCGGGGCACACCTTCATTTGTAAAGACTGTGCCCTGGCCTCACACAATAGGGTCGTTAACCCCCCACTGATGTTTGGAGCCTGTGCTGAAAGGAGAGAGGGGGCACTCCCAGAACCAGTTGTAACTGGCTGGAACCTCCTCTCCCTACCATTGTAAAACACTGTAAGAACTGACTAAAAGTACAGGGGAATTTTCCCCACAATTTGGAGACTCTTGGAATCATCTTGGAACTGGACACCAAAGGCTGAAAGGACTCACCAGGAACCGCCATGCACTGCTACTGCTGTGCTGACCTGTGACCTGCCTGGTCACTGGGAAGGACTTGCCACTTGCTGCCTTTCCCTTGTGCTGGCCTGTAGCTGGGCCCTCCACCTGAGGAACTTGTCTTAAGATTCTGCTCCCCAGGGGCAGGGTGCTGTGGGCCCCGACCCCTGCATCCATTTCTTCACGAGGGGTGCTTCTCCGTGGTTGCGGCTGCCATAGCGCTGATCGCAGCACGCTTATGGAGCCTTGGGAGCTCGTAGGCTCCTTGCTGCATTGTTCCCCTTTAAATAAGATCACTGCAGCGGCCCAGGAAGCTGGAAGAACAATCGCGCACCACATCGGGTGCAGACGAGTGTCTGCTCGGGCCCCAGGAGGGGTCCGATCTTCTTGTGGCTTCACGGCAGGACCAGGGGAAGGCGCGGGGAGTGCCCCCTTCCCCCTGGCCTCTGCATTAGGAGCAGGACACTCCTTTTCTGCTGTTAGGTAAAACGAGCATTACTGTGCCCCCCCCCCTTAGTGGAAGGGCCAGTGGAGGGCCAGGGGGCCCCCAGAGATCGCGGGTCCTGTCACTAAACCGGAGGGGGTGCATGGTACCCTAAGTTGTGTTTGCTGGCTTTGGCCCCCCTGGTGAGGGCCGGTTGAGGCCCTGGGGGGCCCCCAGTAATCATGGTCCCCGGAGGGGCCTGTCTATAAAAGAGAGGAGGTGCATGTCGCCCTCCTCTGACCCCAGAGTATAAGGGAGGCCCCCGTTTTTCACATAGGAGCGCCGGGGCCCCATTGTTCGCCTTCTAGGCACTGGAGGTGCCTTCATCCAACCAGGTACTGTTTAAAGGACCAATATGGTTGCAATCCAAAGTTCTTTCTACAGACTTTTGTTTGATTCATATATTACCTACCTGCGTTTGATGTTTTTCATATGTGTATGCAAATGTTCCTTATATGGACATGCTTGCTAATATGTTTTTCTAACTTCCCATATGTTTTCTAATGTTCCTACTATGGGCATTTTATGATATTCTTATGACAAGGGCTGTGATGTAATAACGTGTTTTCCTGACTACTGCTTATGTTGCAGAATACTGAGTAACCTGTGTGTTATGTGTGACTACTGCTAGGTTGCAGAGTAACTAATGTGTAACGTTCTGAGAACTGCTAAGGTAGCAGGATAGTACTGATATGTGATGTTTGGTCTGATAATTGCGTTGTGTACAATACAGTATATTTTCATATAATCTGGTGTTGTGTTTCCTTGGTGGTGGGGATATTGTGTCACATGTGTTGTGTGTGTTGTGCAAACGCTTTACACATTGCCTCCGGGTTAAGCCTGACTGCTCGTGCCAAGCTACCAAGGGGGTGAGCAGGGGTTATCTTGGACGTGTAACTCCCTTGCCCTGACTTCAGTGGGTAAGTTCTGCCTGGCTGAGGTGCATACCCTAGCCAACCAGAAACCCCATTTCTAACATTGGTGGCAGCGGTGGGATAGGACTTGCACTTGCACAACACCACTGTGACTCATTATTTCACTACAAGGATTGCGTTTAGACCATCACATGTTTGGCTTCTCTTAACTTTCTCTCTTTGGTCATTTTTCCTGTTTTCAGTTCTCACGCTTGGGTATTGGTTGTCACATTTGAGTTATTTTTGCCTTTTCAAGATGGGACTTACCTTTGATTTAGAGGACCTGCCGTTTTACACGCAGGAGGAATTAGAGGGGTTCTGTAGAGAGAGAGGGCTACCTGTAGAAGGGGACCTCAGGAGATCTCTGAATTTCTTTGAAAGGTTTGTGACATACACCCAGGGAGGGAGTATGCTTAGGGAGTACCCAGAGGATCCTGAGTGTAGCGAGGGTTCCCAATGGGAGGGCTCCCAGACCTCATCCCTAGAGAGTGGTAGAGAGACTGATCAGGAGGGTGAGAATGACCGGTTGGGGACGCCAGTTGACAGGGAAGGCCCCAGTGATAGGGAGTCCCTTGCTGGGTCCAGTGTAAGAAGCAGGGCTACCTCTCATTCCTTGACTCCTGATGAGCTAAGAGATAGGCAGGAAGAGAGGGACCTGAAGTTGCAGTTAGCGCGCCTAGCTGTTGAGGAGAGAAGGGCTGAGGTAGAGAAGGCCTTAGTACAGGAGAGAATGGCAGAGAGGGCCTTTGCCAGAGAAAGACTCGCTCTAGAGCGTAGTCTGAAGGTTCTGGACTCACCAGCGCTGCAGGTGGAGTCCAGTGGTGGCAGCAATGTACAGTGCTGTAGCAAAGATGTTCCTCACATACCCATAGATCTGGTACCTAGGTTCCAAGAGGGGGGTGACATACGTCAGTGGTTAAAGGAATATGAGAGGGCTCTGGTAGAGCGCAGGATCCCTGAGAAGGATTGGGGAACTGGCCTAGGGAGCTTTATTCCTGAGGAGGGGAGGGATGCCCTACTGAATCTAGAAGAGAGTAACAGGGAGGGGTACTCCACTGTAAAAAATGCACTGATTGTGAAGTATGGTTTTTCCCCTGAGGAACACAGAAAAAGGTTTAGGGGTGGTAAGAAACTGTCCCACCAGTCTTGGGAGGAGTTTGTGGAGGATTGCTGCATTGCACTAGATGGATGGGTGAAGAGTAGCACAGTAAACAATTTTGAAGGGCTGTTTAATCTGATTGTCAGAGAGCACCTGCTTCGTTGTTGTTTTTCAGAGTTACGCCAACACTTGTAAGTGTGTGAGCTCTCTGACCCCAGGGAGCTTGCAAAGGAGGCAGACTTCTGGTTGCGTACCAGAGGGTCTGGTGTGGCATTAGTGGGTGTTCCTAATGAGAGTGGTCTAGGTGTTTCCCAACCAGGTGTGGTGGGAAAGGCTTGTGTCCCAGGTAGGTCCCAGTGTATTGGGGCGGGTAAGGCACCCCATGTCCAGTCTCAGAGGAGAGGAAATGGGGTTGGGCTGAGGCCCAGGGTACCCGAGCTCCAGTCCCAGGTCCTGGAGGGTTCCATGAGTGAACGCCAGGAGGTGAGCCTAGCCTGTGCCGTAGGGCCAGCTGTTCAGAAGGATCCCATTTTGTCATTAGGACTTGGGCGGGTGGCTGGTGATAGCGTTCCGCCGGTCCTGGTGTCTGGTAGTCTCACTCTACAGCGGAGGAGGCGGAAATCCAGGCATAGGGTTGAGAGGGGGCTGCGGGCCCCAGTGGAGAACCAGGAGGGTCAGGGGTCAGCTCTGAGAACAGAGCCCCCCAGGAATGACCTTGGTGAGACCATTTCTGGGCTGGGGGGGATCCAGACTCTGTCAGATGGGCAGAGGTCAGGAGACCTCCCCAGCCAGACTCTTGTGTGGCCCTTGGGAAAGGTGTTTCCCTGGTGGGGGGTAGGTGTGCCCCCCAGGAAGTCCTGGTGCGCCAGGCAATGATTCAAACACAGGGTGGTGACTCTGGGTTGGATGATCAGGTTCAGGGGGTAAACTCTGACCTGATGGGGAGTAGGTGTGCTCCCAAGGAAGTCCTGGTGCGCCAGGCAGTGGTTCAACCGCAGGGTAGTGACTCTGGGTTGGATTGCCAGATTCAGGGGGTAAGCTCTGATCTTTTAGGGGGTAGGTGTGCTCCCAATGAAGTCCTGGTTCGCTGGGCAATGGTCCAGTCTAAGGGTGTCGTCCCTGGACTAGATAGACAGGTTCAGGGGGTAAACTCTGACCTGGTTGGGGGGCGGTTAGTGTGCTCACCCCCGTGTGAAACTTCTCATGGCTTCTCCCGAGGTGGGGAGACGCAGGACTCTGGAAGCGGGGTTGAGGGAGGGGGAAGCCCGCCCCAGACCCCGGTGCAACCCAAGGGTGTCGTCCCTAGGTTAGGTGGTCAGTCGCCAGGTAGTGATCCTGGGCTGGCGAGAGAGTTGTGCAGGGCTGCTGTACCCAGCACCCTGGCAAGTGTGGATTCTGGTGATACCCCTCCTAGGAGAGGAGGGTGGGATCCTAGACGGATTGATAGAGGAAGGAGAGCCTCGCCTCTAGCCCCTGTGGAACCCATGGGGGCGGACCCTAGGTTGGTGGATCAGTGGCAGGGTAGAGCCCCTGAACTGATTGGAAGTGGAGTGGAGACAGGTTGCTTTGCACCTGGGGCTACCGCCCCCCACCTGTTATGGTTTCAGAGACCAGAGGCTCCTAGATGGCCTGGGGCCTGGTTCTGGCCATTGGCAGCTAGAGAATCCCAGTGGGTTGGTCTAGGCTGCCTGGGAAGCATTGACAGAGAGATCGAAATGGAGTCAGGAAGACGTAGAACTGGAACATGCCCCTGCTGTTGTGGGCCTGGGTCCTTGTTCTATCGCTCCAATCAGGCAAGTACATCAAGGTATTGATTGTTCTCCCCTGGCTTTTGGCTGATAGGGGGTTGTGTTGGACTTTTTGCCTTACACAGGGTCATCCCCAGTCTTTTTGTCTCCTTCCTCCTGGTTTTTCTGACCTCTCGCTGTTGGCTCTAGGACTCTGAGCACTTTATCATTGCTGACCAGTGCTAAAGTGCAGGTGCTCCCCCATCTAAAGTTGGTATGATTGGCTTATACCTAATTAGCATATTTAATTTACCTATAAGTCCCTTGTACAGTGGTATCTCTATACCCAGGGCCTGTAAATTATATACTACTAGTGGGCCTGCAGCGCTGCTTGCGCCGCCCACTGAAGTAAACTTTCAAACTTGTCTCAGACCTGCTAGCGCAGGGCCTGTGTGCGCAGTTTTCTGCCACAGGGACCAGGCATCTAAACTTACTTGCCAGGCCCAGAACTCCCCTTTTACTACATGTAAGTCACCCCTAAGGTACGCCCTAGCTAGCCCTATGGGCAGGGTGCCATGTATGTAGAAAGGCAGGACATGTGCCATATTGCATGGCCTGTCCTGGTAGTGACAAACAGCCTAACTTGGTGTCTCACTGCTGTGAGTGGTGCCTTCTCATAGGATTGCATTAGAAATGCCCTGCCTTATGTGTAAAGGGTATTGTCTGATTTATGAGGGGTAGCGTAGGCGTGTTTGGTATGGTTGTGATGGTGATAATAAATGCTGCTTACTGGTGTGGGTGTATTTTTTATTACTATCACAGAAATGCCACTTCCAGAAAGTGCGCATTTATCTATGCTTATGACTCTGGTGTTTTGCAGCTTGACTCCAATCCACGTCTGGGCAGAGTGACAGTTGGGGCTTTGTGCATACTTTTCAGACAGCCTGTACACAGGGAGGGTGGAGGTGTCACAGAGGTGCATCTACATACTGAATAGTCTTCCTGGGCTGAGAGAAGGGAGAGGCGGGGCACACCTGCATTTGTAAAGATTGTGCCCTGGCCTCACACAATAGGGTCGTTAACCCCCCACTGATGTTTGGAGCCTGTGCTGAAAGGAGAGAGGGGGCACTCCCAGAACCAGTTGAAACTGGCTGGAACCTCCTCTCCCTTCCTTTGTAAAACACTGTAAGAACTGACTATAATTACAGGGGAATTTTCCCCACAATTTGGAGACTCTTGGAATCATCTTGGAACTGGACACCAAAGGCTGAAAGGACTCACCTGGAACCGCCATGGACTGCTACTGCTGTGCTGACCTGTGACCTGCCTGGTCACTGTGAAGGACTTGCCACTTGCTGCCTTTCCCTTGTGCTGGCCTGTAGCTGGGCCCTCCACCTGAGGACCTTGTCTTAAGATTCTGCTCCCCAGGGGCAGGATGCTGTGGCCCCTGACCCCTACATCCATTTCTTCACGAGGGGTGCTTCTCCGTGGTTGCGGCTGCCATAGCGCTTATTGCAGCGCGCTTATGGAGCCTTGGGAGCTCATAGGCTCCTTGCTGCATTGTGCCCCTTTAAATAAGATCACCGCAGCAGCCCAGGAAGCTGGAAGAACACTCGCGCACTGCATCGGGTGCAGGCGAGTGTCTCCTCGGGCCCAAGGAGGGGTCCGATCTTCTTGTGGCTTCACGGCAGGACCAGGGGAAGGCACGGGGAGTGCCCCCTTCCCCCTGACCTCTGCATTAAGAGCAGGACGCTCCTTTTCTGCTGTTAGGTAAAACGGGCATTACTGTGGGCCCCCCCTTGGTGGAAGGGACAGTGGAGGCCCAGGGGGACCCCCAGAGATCGTGGGTCCCGTCATTAAACCGGAGGGGGTGTGTGGTGCCACCCTCTTGCCCTAAGTTGTTTTTGATGGCTTTGGCCCCCCTTGTGAGGGCCGGTTGAGGCCCTGGGGGGCCCCCAGTAATCCCGGTCCCCAGAGGGGCCTGTCTATAAAAGAGAGGAGGTGCATGTCACCCTCCTCTGACCCCAGAGTATAAGGGAGGCCCCCGTTTTTCACATAGGAGCACCGGGGCCCCATTGTTCGCCTTCTAGGCACTGGAGGTGCCTTCATCCAACCAGGTACTGTTTAAAGGACCAATATAGTTGCAATCCAAAGTTCTTTCTACAGACTTTTGTTTGATTCATATATTACCTACCTGCGTTTGATGTTTTTACATATGTGTATGCAAATGTTCCTTTTATGGACATGCTTGCTAATATGTTTTTCTAACTTGCCATATGTTTTCTAATGTTCCTACTATGGGCATTTTATGATATTCTTATGACAAGTGCTGTGATGTAATAACGTGTTTTCCTGACTACTGCTTATGTTGCAGAATACTGAGTAACCTGTGTGTTATGTGTGACTACTGCTAGGTTGCAGAGTAACTAATGTGTAATGTTCTGACAACTGCTAAGGTAGCAGGATAGTACTGATATGTGATGTTTGGTCTGATAATTGCGTTGTGTACAATACAGTATATTTTCATATAATCTGGTGTTGTGTTTCCTTGGTGGTGGGGATATTGTGTCACATGTGTTGTGTGTGTTGTGCAAACGCTTTACACATTGCCTCCGGGTTAAGCCTGACTGCTCGTGCCAAGCTACCAAGGGGGTGAGCAGGGGTTATCTTGGGCGTGTAACTCCCTTGCCCTGACTAGAGTGGGTAAGTTCCGCCTGGCTGAGGCGCATACCCTTGCCAACCAGAAACCCCATTTCTAACAGCATCTCTTTCCCACCATACTATCTTTCAAGATCCAACAACTGCATAAACACATCAACATCATCTACAAGCAAATTATACCTCTCCATTACTCTCTCCTGTGGTACATTGCACTTCTCCCATTTTCCTCTTTTCCTCAAATAATTTTAACAACTGCAGTTTCCTGATGAACAGATATAGGTCAGGTCTTGATTGCACAAAATCAAATGTAGATTCTTGACAAAACGACAGACCAAAAGATGACAACTGAGTCTCGGCATCGGATAGCATTAAATCAATCATGTTCATTACCGTATTCACACCTTCTAATTTTGGTGGATCCCAGTGTTTCCTCAAATTATGTTCCTCCATACTTTTGTTTCCCTTAGCCACCTCTCCTTTGGTGGCTCCTCCGCTTCCTTTTATTCTGCCTCTGCCCAGTTGATGATCATTCCTTCTGGCCTAGGATAAAAAATTGGAAGTTATCTGATATTGATGGTTGTCTCAAACCTTCCATACTTCCTTTTAAGCTGCCAACCATGTCTGAATTCAAATCAAAGCTAAAGTCACAAGATTCTTGTCTGGCCTAGTTCCGATCACTCAGCTTTTGCTTCCTCAGATTTTCAGTGTCTTGAGAAAATAAACACTTCTCCTCTTTCATAATGTAATTGGTCTTGTTCAAATTTTCTAGCTTTTTTCAATTTAACCTCCTCCTCACGCTTCCCTATTTCATTTTTTTCCTTAGCTTCTCCAACAATTCCACATCTTTCGCCTTTGATGTTTCTTCTTGAACATGCTCCATTTCCAATCTAGTCCACCATATTTAATTAGTATCTGAAGCATTCCTATTGAGCTTGCTTTATTATGATCAACCCATTTCTTAATCGATGCTGTATTAGCTTGTTCAAAGGCCAGGGTAATCACTATTCTCACTCCCTGTGAGATTCAATACATTTCTATAGGGTCCTGCTTTTCCACCACTTTGAAAGCTCTTGTTTGCTTAATTTCTCCTGACTGAATAAATATTGCTGCAATGCCTTTCCTCCACCTTCATTCCTTTTAGATCGCCAATTGCTCATCCCCTGGTATCAGACATACCTCGGCTGCTACCTTCTCCCTCGCTTCTATTTCTCCAGCCATTCTATTTGTTCACACATTTTCCGTGATGAGATTAAACGTCACCAATGCCGGATTGGTATAAGAAGATAAATCACTCACCACCGCACTCCCGCCTGCCGCCTCTCTAACGGTTCCATGGTCAAGATCCAAAAAGAGCCCTCCGAGTCTCTCCACTCATTTCTTTTGGCGACCTTGCAGGTATCCACTAGACAACATAGTCAACAGTAGGTAGTTATAGTTAGAACCATGTTAGAAAAGGCATTTTTTGACTCACCTATATCCTTGGCACAGTTTGACGAATCTTCCCAAAAAAAAGTGTGCAGGTGATTTTTGTTGCACATGGGACGTTTCTGGGTGATCCATCAAGCAAGGGTTGAGGAAAAAGGCGGGGGTTAAACAACATGGGCTTCCCATGTTAATTTCCATAGGAGTTTTGAACATGACAGCAGCCCATACTGCTGGAGAGAATTACAACAAATTTGGCAGAAAGCTAGATTTTGTTCTGCAAATTGCCCTTTTGGTTATTTGGTGTAAATCCATTCAGTAGTTTTTGATTTATTACAGGAAAAATAAATTTGTATATCTAGTATGGTGAATCCTCCCCAACGCCTTTGCGAATAATCAGAGCTTGTGCACAGAGCTCCGATAGGCTGTCCACACTTCAAACCAACAAGTGTTAGCAACCATCTTAGAACTCAGCATCAGCCAAGTACCAGAAAAAAAGGTTAAAAAAAATACAAAACAAAAAACGGAAAAGAGCCTGGATAGGGACACCACCAGGGCAAAAAGCACTTTAAAAAAAAATGTGGCAAATTTATGACGACTTTGCAAATTCACAGTAATTTTTTTGTTTAAAACAAGCGCAGGCTCCCATTTTTTTTTAATGAAGCCCCCTGGTCAGCCAAGTCCTTGGGGCAGTTTTAAATAAAGGAGGAGGGCATACGGGGTCCCTCTGCTAGGACATTTTGATGCCCTAGGGCCTGCCACCTCCTGGGGGCTTTGATCAAATATAACATAAGGGCCAGGTGGCTCCCGCACAACCTCGGGCCCACTGCCTCCCTGGGGCTTTGATCAAATATAATGCAGGGAGCCATGTGGCCCCCCCAAAGCCTTGGGGACCCCTATCTCCCCAGAGAAGGAATCAAATACATTGCATGGGCCTTGTGCCCCCATCCACAGCCCCAGGGACCACCACTGCCCTAGGGCTTTATTCAAATGTAATGCAGGGGGATAGGCACCTCCCCGCAGCCCTAAGGACCACCACATCCCCACAGATGAACTAAACTAATGAAGGGTCTCCATTGCGGGGCCCTGGAGACCACCACCTCCCTGGAGCTATTTTACATTGGAGGGGGTCATGCGCCCCCCCCCAAAGAAGCCATTGATGGCTATGGGGACTGCCACCCCAAGGGCTGGTTTCTGCTATGTCCCAGGGTGCTCAACCCCATTGACAGCTCCCACCAAGTCAGAGCAAACACTTCACTTTCTGCAAGTGAAAGCTGTCAAACAGCTTTCACTTACAGAAAACAGAGTTTCAAATATGTGAGAAAGGAAAAAGATAAAAAAACCATTGTTCCCAAAAGAAAGGATCTGTTATTTAAAGCAACTCCCTGCCTGTGGGAGCAATGCTAGGACCAAGTCGGCATAATGGGATGGAAGAGAGCAAGATATTGTTATTGCAATGGTCACTCCATGTAATGACTTCAAAGTGTGAAACTAGCAAGATATTTGGTGAAATTGTGATACTTACATTTTGATCGATAGCGGACAAGGGTTGCATCTGTCATAATGGTAAATCTCTTTGACTGTCAGTAGGTTGAATGTTCACATTCTAGTATCTCATGACAGTGTGTCAGTTTATTTGATAGTGTTTTGACTGCTACATATTCCTAGTCATTGAACATTGAATTTTTTCCATCGAAACTCACTCACTCACTCACTCACTTGAATGTCATAGCTAAGTCTGGACACAGAACATTAAGAGGTCACCTCTCGCCTAGTGTTTAAGGTCTCAGACATGCACACTGAATCTTATGGGTTCCAGTTTAGTTGAGTCTGTGATCATTTCCTGCTTCAGTTTCTTTTCAAATATAAATATTTAAGTTACACACTGAAAGGTGATCTCACTCTTTTTAATTGACAAAAAAACATTTTTCTTTTCAATTTGTCCACACATATCTCCTTCTAAGTATATCACTCATCAACACCCTAATAACTCTTTCTCTCAATCTCTCACTTTGTCTCTCTCTCTCTCTCACAGGGTTGGGTGGTTGGCCACAGGCCAGGCCCTGTGACCAACCTTGCACCGTGCATGCCTGCAAGCTATGCGTAGCTCAAGGTTGGGTGGCTATAGAAAATTGTCAACAGGCCCTGCAGCCAACCGCTGCCGCGCATGGCCAATTATGTTAAAAAAAACAATAGAAAATCGCTGAAAAAACAAAGGTTGCAGAGTCTTTATAGTTAGGAAATATATATTTATTTAAAAACATAGAAATTCACTTAAAAAAACAAAGGTTACCAGAACGCTATAGTTAGACTCACATTTTAAACCCCAGAAATTCACCTGTTGAATTACCTCAAGTAACTATAACTGGTACCCTATGGTAGCTATGTCTCCCTCCCTCCCCAGACACTGCTAATTACCCCACAAATTACAGCACTCATGATACCTTTGATAACATCATTGATAATATCAATGTAATATTTGCAGTGAAATTAGTGTTAAAAAACTATGCATGGCGGGGGTGCTAATTATAATTACCTTAGGGCACAAGATTTCAGCTACCGGTTTTAAAAATGTTTCTGAGATCGATTTAAACATTTTAATATATTGCATTACTTTTTTCATTTTATACATGTTATTTTGTTCTGTTATTGATGTTGTTCCATGGACCTTTTATGTAATCTATTATTCAGAACTGGCCACATCTTTATGGCAGTGTCTGCAGAATATGATGAAATGCTGCATGTTTTCATCGTCTTACTCTTCTTGTTCCTGCTCTTGCTCTGTAGCAGTTGGATCTTTTCTACCACTCTTCTTTTGAATCTATGCGAATGCTATGCTGTTTGATGCATACCCTTCATGTGTTTCCACATTCCAGGGGTCCTCACTTTCCTCTATGCAGCACTTTCTAACAAAAACTAAACACAGCATCCTGAGCACTTATTTTTTTGTCAGCTGGACATTCAAAACAACAGTAATTAATTTGCTGACCTTACATATTGTGGTGCTGTGGACATGCTTGGAAGAACAGTAATGTCATTCTCTTCATATGATGTAACATGCAGAGGCCTCCTGAATATTGCATTTTTTGTTTATTGTTCTCCAGTTTTCTCAGAGGCCATGATGGCTTCCGATTTACTACAAACTGTGTCTGCTAAACAACAATCCAGTAACTGTGGTTATCAAAATCATGTGAGGTTGTTTCTGAAGGGTGTGCACTTTTATTATGAATGCAGTTCTCTGAGTGACCAATGAACTGCTGCTTTAATTTCAATTTTGATCTCTCTTAAGGTACAATGGTACTCCCATGAAACCCATAGAATTAGTGAGAGGGACCTGAACGAATCCTGCATTGGATTTAAGTTTCTGTTTCCTGTCACTCTGGAGTACCAGGCCCATAATTTCTAAAAAATGAAATATGTTCAAAATTAAGGCATACTTTTATATAAGGTTAAAAGCCTAGAGGTTCTCCCACAGCCCAAAATAAGAAAGGTGTCTTCCTTCAGCAATGTGCAGCAGGGTGCTGACCATACAGTCTAGTCTATGACCAGACCCTTAACCCAAACCCTGTGGGCAGCCAACCCTCGCAGCTGAAGGATAACACCCTTCTAATTTGGCCTGTGTGAAAACCTCTAAGCTATTAACTAAACCTCAAACTGCCCAAAATCCCAACCATAGTCAAGCCAGCATTCCTCTGGGTACAGCTGGTTGTGCTCAGCATTGGTTTGGGCTCTTTTCAAACTTGAACTCTGTAATCATCTTCTCTGTTCGATAGTGAGGTTGTGAACATCTGTGTTTGAAAGAAGGGGGGAACTTCACTTTAATATTCCACTGAATTCTGAGACCTACAGTAACAATTACACAAATGGTCCTTCCTATTGTACTTTATGTCACTTAACATTTTCTTTTAATGAAATGTTGAAGGGCTAAACAAGTACATATTTCACCACTTTTCCAATTGTAGCTCCTTTTCCACTACTGTGGGAGTACTGCGGTGGACCCTCAAAAAATAATGAAAGCTCTACTATCATTTTCTACGGACTGGAGAGTTCGGCTTTGTATGGCAGGGGTTGGCAATGTGGCCTGGCCTGTGATAAGTACTTGTAACCAACCGCCTCAAAAGGCAGCCAACTCACTGCTACACACAGCCTTAGGACATGCATTGCATGGTGTTGCCTACATGGTCTTCAGACGTGTGCAGCACGAGGTTGAGCACAGAGCCAGGCCTGCAGCCTTTAGCCAGGCCCTAAAACCAGCCCAAGTGGATGTTCAAATCCCTGCTGCACATGCCATCCAGGCCATGAATCTAACCCAAGTAGGTGTTCAAATCCCTGCTGCATTGTCTTTCACTACGTGCTGCAGGGGGTGGCAGCACCACCTGGCCTGTGGCCAGACACTATGAGTAACCCCCCATTGAGGTACAATTCCTGCCGTGCACTCATTTAACAGTCACAGGTTTGTAGGAGTATGTATATCTCCAGAAGAGAAAATCAGTAGTGGTAAAGCAAATGCATCCGCTAACATTTATTTTTTTACTCTGGACAAAATATATTTGCCCTTGGAGATAGTCTACATCTCGAACAATCTCCCTTTCTTGTCTGGAAGAAGTTTAATTCACCATTGTCAGGAGTAAATCTGAAATAAATCTGTAACCTTGTCTAGTGTGCAAAAGTGTCCAAATGTGTTCATAAATCCTTTTAAAAGTGTTTCTCCGCCTTTGCAGATATCCAAATGTGTTTTTTCATTCCTAAATAATGTTGTTTCTGTTTCTGTTTCTGAGTCAACCTGAAATAATCACATAGCATTGTATAATAGACCATGCTTAAATTTATTTTAGTGGTACTATATGCAGTGTGTTTAGTGTAGGTTGACTGATAGCATCTTTATGAGGGGAGTATTGTAGTAATGACTGAAGGCCATGGAATGTTTATGATATGCATCATGAAGTAACCAAGGAACAACACAATAAGCGGTGGTCTGGTGATTACTATAATCAGAGTATAGTTAACACTCGAGGGTTATTTTTAGGTTTTGCTTTGCTTGACAAACAAGTCTCCTATGTGATAAAAAAAAGAGATTTCAGGAGTACTACAGGTAATAATGTGGCTCTGTCCAGATGTTGGGTTATCTGATTGCAGCTTTTAATTTGTGAAACATTGTGTACTTCTTCAGCTGCATGAGCCAGGCTCTGTTTCAAGCAAAGCTATTGTTTATGAATTTGCAGTCAAGCACATGCCACTGCGATATACAGAGCTTGCCCTTTAGGGTCAAACAAATGAAACTTCTATGCTATTAAGCAACTTCTGTTAGGTTGCTTGTGTAGCAGTTGCTTGAGTGTTTGGTGCTTAATAGTTTTCGCCAGATTGTCAAAGTTGTTCGTTAGAGTATTGGAAATACAGTTATCATGGTTGTTTTATTTCCTTTATGAGTCTCTTTGTTTCACATACTTATGGACTGACATTGTTAATTCTCTACCGGTGTCTAGCATTGTTTTACACTGATTTTTGTTGTGCTGCTTACTAGCTTGACTTTTAGAATTTATATCCTTTTGTGGTTTATGTTCTTATGTGTCTGGCTGCTTTTCTTATGGTGGGATTCGTGATTTATTAATTGATACCTGTTTTGAGGATGAGGCTACTTTCAGAACTTTTTACAGATTATTTTAGGCACATGAAAACACTCTCATTACTATTTTCCCATGTGGAATTACCTTTTGAGATAAAATTGTGTGCAGTTTCCAGTACACTCTATATGAATGCTATGCCACATTCCCTTAAAATCTTACTGTGAATACCACATACCACAATAAAGTAAAAGTAGGAGTGCAAATGGAGGCAAACAGTTCCCTTGTGTTTAGTCATTAAAATCTACTCATTTTTAACAAAATGAAGGATTACTTACGAACTGGAAATTAAATGAAATCCACTGTCATTTACAAAATGAAAGATGTTGCAATCTAGTAGGGGGTTAGGCCACAGGAATTGATGGCTTATGGACATGACACAGTCTGTGTTGTTCTGGTGTGTCAGAAGGCTGTACTGACATTGGTGAATTGAATGGACATGTGCAAGGTGTAACTTAAGTGGAGATAAGAGGAGTTTATGATGCTGGCGGTGGGTGTAGTCAGAAAGCTGGAGAGCAGACCATCTAGGATGGATAGGTTGGATAGGTCTGTCTACCAGTTCTTTCTTGCCATCCATATAGGAATAATTTAAATAATTCCTATATGTCTGGAATTAACAAAGTGGGACCGAGAAAACAACAAAACACTTGCTCTGAGGTGAGAAGTATGCTTGACTTTGGATTGTTCAACATTAAAACAAACACTCTTCAATGATTACCACCAATGAGCAAATAAGACACACAGGGTCATTATGAGCCCGGCGTCAGTGTAAATGTTGCGGCTGCTACTGTCCCACCGACGACATTATGACCCTGCCTACTGCCATGGTTTTCTTGGCCTTCATAACACCAAAAAAACCATGGCAGTAGGCCCTACCAGTGACAGGGAATTCTACCAGTGACAGGGAATTCATTCCCTGTCACTGGTAGGAGGTCCACCCCCAACACTCCCCATACAACCCCCAACCCCTCTCTTTCCACGCTCCCCCTTCCAATCCACCCCCCCATACACGCACACACACAGGCAGACACCACGCATTCACACAGTCACTCACACAGACATACATGCATTCATACACGCATGCATCCATTCGTTCATGCACACATCCGTACACACATCCAAACATACACGCAGACACGCATTCACTTTTGCATTTATTCACGCATTCTCACGCATGCACACACACATGCACGCAACACTACACACTCATGCACATGCACGCATACACTCACACAGTTTTGCACACATCCCCCCACACACACAACACCCCCCTCCCCTGTCAGAAACCTGACATATCTGAATCCAGGGGGTCTTCCGGCAGGGGATGGGGCGCTTCTACTGCCAGCAGCGCCCGCCAGCAGGGAACCACCAGGCCGTATTATTTTTCATGATACGGCTTGCGGCGGTCTACTGGCTTGGCGCTGCTGGTGGTAGCAGCGCTACCTTAACACCGTCCATAGGTATGACCACAGCCGGATTTCCGCCCTTCTTGTGGCAGAAATCCGGCTGTGGTCATATTATGGCAGACGGATATTAGCCGTGGCAACGGTCTTTTGGTGGTTGTCGCCGCAGCAGTAGGCTGCACTTACCGCCAATATTTTAATGAAGGCCAATATGTTTAACTGAATATGGGCCACATCAAAAATATTAGCTCTTTGCATTTGCAAACATTGATTACAATATCAAAATGTCTCAGTCTTATGACAGAGGGCACTGCCATAGAAAATATTTTCAATATGTAAAATGCACCTGTGAAGAACAACACATCAATAGGTGGGCCCTTTGATGACCTTGAGGGTGTGGGTGAAATTTAATCTCTGCGTGGAGAGAATGAGGCAAAGGGCCCAATTCTGCTAGGGGTGTTGACGGGAGCTGTTTTTGCGGAGGCCTGAGTTTTTTTAATGGAAGTGTATACGAGGAAGGTAAAGGTGGTGCTGCTAATGTAGTCGTATAGAATAGTTTGGAAAGGTGATGTGATGAACTATCAGGAAAAGTCATAGCTGGGAAGGTACTGCTGGACATTGGCTTGGGTGCAGCCAAGGTCACTCTGACAGTAGTTGTTATAAGCAGTTACTAAAGGCTACAAAGCACTTACTGGGATGGTCCTGTAAGAAAGTATGGAGGCAAGTGTGATGGGTTCTAATTCAAAGGCTCTGCAGGTACCCAAGTAAGGAAAATGACTGGTTTTAAAGGCAATTTCCATTGAGAAAGGAATGTGGCAACATCTCCAGTAGGTAATCTTATGACATTTGTGCTAAATGCTATGTTAAGCAAAATAGTTTTTTCCTTACTTAGTGAAATTCAAACATAGTTGGATTTGCAGCTACGTTGAAAGAGAAAGTAACTTTTGAGCTATATGTGTCAGCTGTTTGTGGGTCCATGATGACGCCACACTGGTCATACTTTCCCTTTACACAAAGAAGTGCACTTGTATCAAATGTGTAGTTGTAAGTGAAAAACAAAGATGGCAAATATACTAATGGAAAGAATAACAAATATCAGCAAAACCGGTTTTGTTTCCTAAACTCTGAGCTGTTGTTTTTTCCAGTGCATTTTGTATTGGCTGCATGCATTACAGCACATGCAGATGAATGCCTGGAAATATTTCTATATTTTTTATTAAATAAAACCCATTTCTAATCAACTAACATGGAGAATGGCCATGTTAGAACGGTAAATATAACGTAAAATATCATTTGATGAATGGCTATTGAAACAGATGGCAGCTGTCCACCAAACTTTGTTACTTGAGATAACCACTGTGCTGGTGGCCATCTCTAGATTAAGTGCACATCAGTCAGTCAGTGTGGCAAGGGTTATGTCCTCTGCCACCCTGATAGACCGATTACCATGTGTCAAGCCATAAATCAGGCTGTTAGTTATTACTTGATTTTGATAAAGTACGTGAACCTCTGTTTAGTCTGTTTTGACCATTTAGGATTTTGAAAATGTGATCTTTCCTTCATGATACAAATATTGTGTCATCTGTTACTGTATTCTTTTTTGCGTTGTAGGGACCCCACATATTCACGTTCCTAGAATACACTTTTATTTCTGTGGTATTATAATCAGTTTTTTATTCGAGCCTAGAACTGAACACTTGCTTTTAAACTAGATGAATCGCCTTAAGTCTTTGCTCAGAAGTAAAATATATCTACGTTTTTCATAGTAAAGTGAAAACGTGCAATTTTGTTTCTAAACTTTGCTGGCCCACATTTGACTAAAGTTTGCTAATGGAATTAGGCACATTTTTAGACAGATTCCTTATGTTCACTCTGAGTTTAACCTTCCTGCCTACTGAGTAGGGACTACCCAAAGGGCAATGGCAGTGCTAGGCAGTGCACAGCATTAGCATGAGTTTAGAGGTAAAGGATATCTTTATGGAGAGTGGACAAGGATGGTGCTCCTCAAATGTCTCGTTTTGACATGAAATTGGGTGGTTGTTCCTTGGGTAGAGTTGAATGTTTTATATGTAGCGCCATAATTGACAAAGGCTTTTCCTCCATTACAATTGAATATTCTGATTATGGTTTTGTTGTTTAGATTTCTGAGTGGTGTTCAAATACACATCCCCAAGCAGTGCACTACATGGACTGCACATGTTAAATAATCATGCCCTGCAGGCAAAGACTGTGTGCTGTGTTTGATTATCCAAGTAATACAACCAGTGCATATCCTTAGGCCAATCAAACAATATAATTAATTGCCTCTGAGGGCATACTAAATAGATAACCCCCACAATTCAGAAGAAATCATAAATAATTAATTACATTCTCTGTAATACTCTGTCATACATTAAACTGCTCATTTAAAAATATTTCCAGTATTGGGCACATGGCCATAAAAATTCCATTCTTATCTTTTATAAAGCACTCATGGTGGCAAATGACTAGAGGACTGCTCTTCCTCTTTTCTGTCACGAGAATGGCTAAGCACGTTATCTGACCCATGACCTGCACAGTAGTTATACAACACTGCTAAAATGCTTGGGCATGTTCTAATGTGGTTGCAAGCCGACCCTTCATCAGCCCCTCAACTATATATCTATTATACTATGCCTCTACTGATTTTAATCTTGGTTAAGTCTAGGTGCACTCTTTAGTCCAGCCGCATTGAATTCTTCCTCACTCACAATGCATTGCATCTTATACTTCAAAGCAATTTAGTTACATAGTGTGTACACTCTAAGTAAATAAAAATACATATATGAAGCAATAAAAAAAGAAGAAAAATGTAGGTCCTATTGCACTGGGTTGACACACACACATGCAAGAGCATATCCAAACACACACATATATCGCTTGGTGTAGTATCAAATGTTCTGACACTTCTATCAAAACCCCACGAAAGATGTGATCAGTCTTCACTTTTTAATGAAGTGATTCGTCTTGTTTGACGTAACAGAAGAAACTGGTAGTTTGTGCTGATGATATCTTCAAAGCAACACACTGTTGTCATTCTGCCTGATGCAGTATACATCAATACATATTTGTTATGTAAATGAGAGAGCTGCAAAGTTAGAGATGAATCTTCCTCGACTACGGTTTCAGGGCTTTGTCTTCACCTAATCTCTCAATAAACCTCCACACAGGGCAAGAACTATTCTTCCTCTGGTCTAGAGATATAATGGGGACCTTAGCTGAACAAAATATATGTTTTAGAGTTACATTTGTGCCAAAGCACAGATTCTTAATCAGCTTTTAATTCACCACTCAGACTATACATACTTTGGTTCTAATAAGTTATTGTGGTGGACTTGCGTTCACTCCTAACTGCTTTCATATTGTAAATTGTTCCTACTCGCCACAGTGTGTGTCATCTTTCCTTATGCCTCTGTCTCTCTGTCCAGTAATCTGTGGCTCTACATCCCGGTGTACTTGTCTCTCCATTGAACAGTCTGTGTCCCCCACTGCCAGTACTGTTTTCTCCCACTGCGCGCGTGTCACTGCCTCTATAACTAAATCTCCCTTTCCTTTCTCTTACTGTATCACACTGTGTCTTAGACTCCCTTCCTTGATGCTAGTGTCTTCCTCTCTGTGTCTCTGTTTCATGTCCCATTGTCAATGTCTGACTGACCTAACTTCTCTGTCTCTCTGAGTCTACTCTCTGTGTCCCTCAATTTCAGGGTTCCAGTTTCCCATCCCTGTTGCTTCTGTTTAGTTGTCAGAGGTGGTTTTGTCTCGTTGTCTTCAAGCCCACGCATCCCTGTTTCACGGCCTCATTTCTTGGATGTGAACTACTCCACCATACATATCCCAAGCAGCTGGTAAATGGAATTGGAAATGGTTCATTATTAGGCCTAGAATGGGTTTTGAAATATAGGAATTTACTCATACTAAGTCTCTAAGTTGTTCCTTATTCTAGAGTCAATAAATTAAAAACCCAATAATTTGTGCGTGGATACCTGAGAGATTTCAGACACTGGGTACTTTGCATCAAATAATTTGCAAACCAATCAATCAATAAAGAACAGATGCATTTGACATCAATAAAAGTGCACTGAGAGAACATGTCATAAAAATCATAACGTCAGAAATTTACAATCAAAACATATGCAATAAGTCAATAAATACAATTGGGAAGACGGCACTGATCTGAAGGCATGTACATCCGACTTTAAAAAAGACCCTACATAAAAAAACAACTTCTTCATTGGCTGGCCAGAAGCAGCAGAAATCTCAGAGAAGGTCTTTTTAAAAGTGGAATTAAAACGAGCTTGTTATAGCTAATGTAAAATGAGCCAAAAAAAACTAAAATGTAACATTAATTGGCGGGATGAGTCATCACAGGGACACGCCTTGTCATCAAGTTTATGAACAAATCCCAAGAGAAAGGAAGACAGATATTGTATGCTGCCCGCCCTAAATTGGAAGAGCAAAGTTTGCTCTCAATGGGTACGGGCTACCCACATATAATCAGTTGAACTGCTCAGTACTCTCAGGCAGAGATATTTATTAACACTGACTTTCCCCTCCACGTCCCTAAGGCACTTTTGTTCCACATAATCATAAAGTACTTTTGCTACTGCTTTCTTGCTTTCCCCAGTGCACAAAGATGGATCTGTAAACAAAGCTGACATGCCTACTTTGGTAAATTCCCTTTTTACGTACTTAATCCACGGGAAGGAGGCCACAATCAAAAGCCAGGCAATCCCTTATTATCTGTTTGGTCAATTCAGCTTACGAAGTTTGTCAGATGGCAAGCCATAACATAATTGTCCATACCCTGATCAGATCCTCAGTATACAGAAGTTCTAATGCATTGTGATAAATGAAATGCAACGCTGAGATGGGAACTGACAATATCCTTCTACAAAACCTGTTCTTCTCCCTTTGAATGGCCATACTCTCGGCAACTCCCCATATCTCAGCCCCATAAACAGCGATGGGTACACATTGAGAACTATGGCGGTCATTCTGACCGTGGCGGTCGGCGGTCGCCGGCCGCCAAGCGGTTCCCGCCGAAAGACCGCACCGCGGTCAAAAGACCGCAGCGGTCATTCCGGCTTTCCCGCTGGGCCGGCGGGCGACCGCCAGAAGACCGCCGGCCGGCCCAGCGGGACAGCCCCTCCAACAGTGAAGCCGGCTCGGAATGGAGCCGGCGGAGTTGAAGGGGTGCAGTGGCACCCGTCGCGATTTTCACTGTCTGCTAAGCAGACAGTGAAAATCTTTGTGGGGCCCTGTCAGGGGGCCCCTGCACTGCCCATGCCAGTGGCATGGGCAGTGCAGGGGCCCCCAGGGGCCCCACGGCACCCGTTCCCGCCATCCTGGTTCCGGCGGTGGACACCGCCAGAAACAGGCTGGCGGTAAGGGGGTCGGAATCCCCATGGCGGTGCTGCAAGCAGCGCCGCCATGGCGGGTTCCCTGAGCCAGCGGGAAACCGGCGGGAAACCGCTGGCTCCCCTTTCCGACCGCGGCTTTACCGCCGCGGTCAGAATCGCCCAGGAAGCACCGCCAGCCTGTTGGTGGTGCTTCCGCCGCACTCCGCCATGGCGGTCATGGACCGCCAAGGTCAGAATGACCCCCTATATATTTTTAACATTGGTGACAAAAAAAACCACCCCTAGGCTGAGGAAGGCTGCTTAGGAACCCAAAGGCTGCCGATAATTTAATGGAGCGCTGAACAATAATAGGTGTCAAGGAACCCTGGGCAGAGAAGACAATACCTAAATAAGGTAAGTTATTAATACTGCTCAGGTACTGGTTGCCGAATTACCTCTTTGATAACGAGTGGCACTTAGGGCCACAGGCCATAATATGTGATTAATTAAAATTGGTTTGAGGGTCCAAGGAAGACATGTAACCAACAAAATTGCAAATTAATTGGCATATAGCCCTGGGGGTTAGAGCTAAAAGTGCTGCATCATCGGCGTAGAGAAGTGCAGGGAGTGGTTTGCCCTGAATTACTGGAACATCTGGAGGGGCCTGAGTCAAATGTGAGTGCAAATCATTAATATATCAAATGAATAAAAGAGGGGCCAAAAGGCACCCCTGTCTCACTTCACGATGTATTCCGATGTATTCCGATATCCCGTGTCACATTGCCCTGGTTACTAATACGCACCTGTGCCCTCATATCCCTATACAAATAAGCAAGGAAATGGACTAAAGCTGGGCCCAAACTACGAGCAACAAGTAAATGACATACTTTATCACAGTTTACCCAGTCAAATGCTGACGAGAGGTCCATAAACGCTAAAAAAAGTGGAACCTTTTTTGCACTGTATACTTGCATAGGACTTAATTAAGGTTAAGGCACTGCTCAACAGTTCTGACTTTGCACCTAAACCCATTTTGGCAATAGTGCAAAACAGACTCATCCGAGACCCAGGCCATAATAACCCTATTATAAATAATTTGGTCAAGGATCTTGGCAGTAGTATCAACAAGTGACATTGCCCAATACCATGCTGGAAATGAGCGGTCACATTTTGAAATATTAGGACAATAATAGATGTCCCACAGGTATTGGGCAGGGGGAGTAAGATAAGTTACTGAAGACATTGGTTAACAAGGGGGCCTATAAGGCAAAATTGCATTTAATGAGGTCAATGGGAACCCCGTCTGGACCTGTGGCCTTTCCACCAATACTTGTTGTCCAGAAGCTCAATACCCAAGCATAATCAATACGGAAAGGGGTAGAAGGTGGGAGAGCAGCATATATATTGCTAAAGTATTACTCCCAAACACTAGCAACAATATTACAAGACATGTACTTTGTGCTTGTATGGTGTGCTTAACATCTGTTACTGAAGCCCTGCTGATGTGCAATTCATAGTGAGGCCCTCAGCATCCTTGACCTTTTGTCCGTTATTAATTCATACAAACCTTTTTCCCATTGACTTAGGGCCTGATTAAGAGTTTGGCAGTCTTGGGACTGCCATGGCAGTGGCGACAGTCATCCCACCACAGTTTTTGGCGTTCTGATCAACGTATTACGATGCATGCAGTTGCATAGACGACAGACCTCAACAGTCCCACCAATGCTGCCAGCAAATCTAGACCACTGCATTGGTAAGTTAGGCAATTGCTACCGTTAGAGAGCAGACCACCAGTGCAACCTCCAGACCAATTATGAGGTGGCTTTCCACTGAGTGACTGTGGCAGTCCAACCACCATATCTGAGCTGGTGGGAAGGGAGGCATATACAGCTGAAACTCACCTGTACCCAGCTTCATACAACCTGCGCTGCCATGGAGCCAATCATACACACTATTCTGCTGCTTGTGCTGTCAGATTATATCCAAAACACATACTGTTGTGGATACATCCAACGGTAAGCCAAACACCTGTTACCAACAAATCCACAGCAAATCGATGCCCCTCCATGGATCTGATATGGAGGATGTGGTCCATGGGTCAAACATATTTTGTGTGCCCCTCTTCTAAGTTGTACTCAATGTATGAACCAATCACAGCCCTATGATGTCCTCTTTTGGCAGGTCACTGACAATGCACAGCCACACTCTTCTAAATTTTGAAATGTGTGCACAACCAATAATCAGGGATAGTGATGTGTCTGTAACATTGTGTCACACAACTGCAACTCATCATCAATATCCCATCTACAAATCTAAGTGACACCCTCACATTTTTTACATACCATGGTCTGTTGTGCTATAAAAGATACATCTATATGGATGTTTAATCACTGTAGGCCTAAGTGCCTGTGGAACATCACTGACATTTTTTTGTATCATACCACCAGATGCAGCAGCACTGGACTGTAATAACCCTGTTATCAGGAACTGTTGTACTGTCATCAGTCTGAATATTGCATTATGTGATGATGGATTTCTTGTGTGAGGTAGGTGATATGGCTCCAGCTGATGACATCAACCAAATTATTTTTGCCTATACAGGATACTGTCTGCTATATCCCTTCTTTCCTTGTTCTAGAGGTCTGTATCTTTACATTTGATCGCCTACTGTTGGAAATGGCCTTTCTGCATGGTCACCCTTAAACTTTTTGCCTTCCTCCTTCTCTTTTCTAATTTCATTTTTGCTGGCTTTAGGACTCTGCGCACTTTACCACTGTAATCAGTGCTAAAGTGCATATGCTCTCTCCTTAAAACATGCTGACATTGGCTCATACCCAATTGTCTCATTTAATTTACTTGTAAGTCCCTAGTCAAGGGCTCTACATGTGCCCAGGGCTTTTAAATTAAATGCTACTAGTGGGCTGCAGCATTGGTTGTGCCACCCATAAGTAGCCCCCTAACCATGTCTCAGGCCTGCCACTGCAGTGCCTGTGTGTACAGTTTCACTGCCACTTTGACTTGGTATTCAAAAGTAATTGTCAAGCCTTATCAACTTGTCAAGTTTAAGTAGTATATCCTGATCTGAAAGGAGTAGCCAGGTCGTATTCAGTATGGCCAGAATGGTGATAAAAAATCTGCTTAATGGTGAAAGTGGATTTTATATTACTATTTTAGAAATGCTACTTTTAGAAAGTGAGCATTTCTCTTCACTCAAATCCTCCTGTGCCTTCCAATCCACGTCAGGCTAGGTTTCGATGACAGCTCCCTTGAGCATTCACTCAGAGAAACCCCAAACACTCACACTTGAACACATCTGCATGTCGAATGGGTCTTCCTGGGCAGTGAGGGTGGAGGGCCTGACACTTACATGTCAAATGACATTAGCCTGCCCTCACACAGAGGACTGTCACGTCCCCTACTGGGACCCTAGCAGATAGGATGAAACTGAAAGGGGACCATGTGCACTTCTAAGATACTCTTTGAAGTCCCCCACACTTCAGAGGCACATTTGGGTATTTAAGCAGGGTCTTTGACCCTACCAACCTAGACACTTCTGAGATAGACACTCTACTTCATCAAGACACTTCCTGGAGAAAAGGCTCTGAACCAGAACCTGCAACCTGCCAAGAAGAACTGCCTGGCTGCACAAAGGACTCACCTGTTTGCGTTCTACAAAGGACTGCTGCCCTGCTGTTGCCCTGCTGCCTTGCTGCTCTCTGGCTGTGCTGAGAGGTGTTCTCCAAGGACTTGGACAGAGCTTGTCTCCTGTTCCCTGAAGTCTCAGAAACAAAAAGACTTCATTCCTGCAAAAGAACTCCTTGGGCGGTGGAAATTGACGCACAGCCTGCAAGAAACGATGCACAGCCTGCATCCCAGTGAAAAAATCACTGCACGCCAAACTGGAACAACGCAGCCTGACTTTCACAAGGAGAAGTTCAATGCAGCGCCAGTGCTGTGACCAGAAATTCGACACGCGGCCCACTGGATCGATGCAAAGCCAATCCGGAACAACGGAGCCCGACTTCCTGAGAGAAATCGACACAGCGCCAGCCTTGCGGTAGAAATTTCCATGCATTTACACACCGGATCGACGCAGCCCCTGTGACTTCGTCCTGCATGCCCAGGATTTCAACGCATCGTCCGCGGGGTGTCCGAAAACCCCACAACCTGAAGAGGATCCCAGTCTACGCGCCGTAAATCGATGCAAAGCCTGCCCTGAGTGAAAACTCACTGACGCGACATCTGTGTGTGTCGGAATAAACAAAGCACACCTCCCCTTTTTCCACACATCTCGTCCTCTGTGGTCCCATGCGGAGAGTTTGAACGCAAACCAGGTACTTTGTGCTTGCAAGAGACGCTTGTTGCTTTTCAAGAGACTAAAGACACTTTAGCCCTCATTACAACACTGGCGGTCGGTGTTAAAGCAGCAGTAATACCGCCAATAGGCCAGCGGTAAAAAGAATGGAATCATGACCACGGCGGAAAGACGAAGAAGCAGGACGCCATGGAGCCCAAGCTGCAGGTCCTTCCCATGCTGGTCTATCTTCTCATCTACCAGGAGTAAGAACGGCGGCGGCAATGACCACTGCTCCTGGAGGGGGCTCCATGCCCACAGAAATGTCCTGGGGTGTGCAAAGCCACAGTCTTTCAAGTCCCTCAAGTGGGTGGTTTGCCCACTGCTTGGTCCTGGGGAGCGCAAAGCCATACTCTCTTGAGTCCCTCAAGTGGGTGGTTTGCCCACTGCTTGGTCCTGGGGAGTGCAAAGCCACAGTATCTCCAGTGGGTGGTTTGCTCACTGCTTGGTCCTGCCTGGAGAGTGCAAAGCCAAAGTCTCTCAAGTGGGTGGTTTGCCCACTGCTTGGTCCTGGGGAGTGTAAGGCTACAGTCTCTCAAGTGGATGGCTTCTCCACTGGTTCTGGAGGGGGCTTTGTGCTCAGTGTGCTTCTTCCTGGCAAGGAGGGGCTGAGTGGATGCCTTTTTCCACTGGTTCTAGAGGGGGCTTTGTGCCCAGTGTGCTTCATCCTGCCAAGGATAGAGTGAGTGGATGCATATCTCCACTGGTTCAGGAGGGAGCTTTGTGCCCAGTGTACTGCATCCTGCCAAGGATAGGGAGAGTGAATGCCTTTTTCCACTGGTTCTGGAGGGGGCTTTGTGCCCAGTGTGCTTCATCCTGGCAAGGAGGGGCTGAGTGGATGTCTTTTTCCACTGGTTCTGGAGGGGGCTTTGTGCCCAGTCTGCTTCATCCTGCCAAGGATAGGGAGAGTGGATGCATATCTCCACTGGTTCTGGAGGGGGCTTTGTGCCCAGTCTGCTTCATCCTCCCAAGGATAGGAAGAGTGGATGCATATCTCCACTGGTTCTGGAGGGGGCTCTGTGTCCAGTGATGCAACACTTGGGGTGTGGCAGTTCACAGCCCCTCACCTGGGTGTCTGAGCAACGAGATATGCAGTGACCAGGATGCATGATAGTCCATGGGGCCAGGGTCTTAGTCCATCCGGCGGCAGCTACAGCTGCACAGTGGTGGTAGTGCCGGTGCTGGTGGGGGTGCTGTCAATGGTGAGGGAGGCTCCAGCCCCTCTCCTGCAGCCTCGGACTGCTGCCCACTGGGGCTGCCTCTGCTGGCAGTGGTGCTACTGTCAGCGATGCAGGTAACGTTGCTTGCGGTAGTGCAGGTGGCTGTGCTGGCTGCTGTGCAGGTGCAGGTGCCGCCAGTGGTGGGGGGAGGCTCCAGCCCTTCTCCTGCAGCCTCAGACAGCTGCCCACTGGGGCTGCTGCTGCTGACAGTAGTGGTGCTTGCAGCAGTGCAGGTGTCAGTGCTGATGGCAGTGCTTGCGGTGGTGCTTGCGGTGGTGCTAGCGGCGGGGGTGCTGGCGGTGCTGGCCCTGGTGCAGGTGGCGGTGCTGGCAGTTGTGCTGGTATCCACCAGGACTTCACCTGATGCCTCGGATGGCTGAAGTGCCTTGCCTGGTGTTTTGTGCCCCTTCATCACCTTGGCAGATGGTGGTGTGACCTTGCCTCTGGCAGCTGGAGTCTTTGAGGTGGCCTTGCTGGGTGGTTGTGGCTCCTTCCCCTTGCTGGGTGCTGTCCCCTTCTTTACCTTGCCAGGAGGCGGAATGCTTTTTGCCTTGGCAAGGGTAGATGGCATACTGGCTGGGTTGACGGGTGCCCCCTGTAAACCTCTGACAGGAGCATCAACCACAGCGGACGTGGACTTGGTGGCTTAGGTTCTGGTCTGGATTTTGGCCACCCTGGCCCGAGGGGAAGGACTGGGGCGGGAAGAGGGAGAAGGTTTGGGAGTGGAGGAAGAGAGACTGGTTGCAGGAAGTGTCTGTCTGCTGACTTTGGGTGCAGGTGCATGGGTTGGATGCTGTTGTGAGATGGATGGCTGTTGGGTGGGTGGATGCTTGCGTTTTTGTAATTTGGGAGGAGGGGTCACAGACACAGTGGGAGAGGACACAGGGGACGTGTGCATAGATGTGGGGGTGGTGACTGCCAGTGAGGGGTGTGTAGTGATAGGCATGCTGGTGATGGAGGTAGTGGGTGAGGATGCAGTGCATGCAGGTGTGAGTGGAGAAGCTACTGAGAGGGAGGTGGATGAGGAGGAGGAGGGAGACAGAGTGGAGGCAGTGGATGTTGGTGTGTCTGCATGGGGATAGTGCTTGTGTGAGTGCCTGTGAGATGAAGTGTGGTGCTTGTGTCTGCCTGAGCCACTTCTGTGTGTGGATTTGGATGAATGCTGGTCTGAAGGTGTGCTTGGGATAGGCTGAGGTTCAGGGGATTGGGACTGGGTAGAGAAAGTTGGAGGGGGGAGGCTAGACAGGGACAATGGCTGCCATCAGGGAGGAGGCCTGAGCCTGAAATGCTCTCTTTTGGTCCGCCACGCTAGAGTGAATGCCCTCCAGGTATGCATTTGTTTGTTGCAAATGCCTCTTGACACCCTGGATGGCATTCAGAATGGTTTACTGCCCAATAGTGAGGGATCTCAGGAGGTCAATAGCCTCCTCACAGAGGGCAGCAGAACTGACTGGGGCAGGGCCTGAGGTGCCTGGGGTGAAGGAGATGCCCACCCTCCTGGGTGAGCGGGCAAGGGAAGCACGCTGGGGGGCAGCTGGGAGAGGGGTGCTGGTGGGGGGGGTGGCGCCTGTACCTGTTGTTGGGGTCGTAACAGAGATGTCTGCCACCGCCAAGGAGCTTCCATCGGAGGAGGAGTCACTGTCTGTGGTATCCCCTCCTGTCCCCATCGTGGTGCTCCCCTCACCCTTCGTCCCACTGGTGCCCTCACCATTGGTGGATCCGGCCTCTAGGCCCATGTGGGATACAGCGCCCTCCGTCACCGGTGACTCTGCTCCTCCGCCAGATGATGCTAATGCACACTACGACAGGGTGACGAAACAAAAACAAGGGGGGAGAGACAGAGGATACATTTGGTCAATGCCAGCAATAACACTACAGTTGGCGTACACAACACACAGGGAGCAGCCCTATGACTAGGCCATTCATTACCAGTTACAAAGATAGTCACCAGCCCATGGGGTTCATTGCCTAACGCCATTAACTGCACATCTGAAGCCCCAGGACCCTGCCCAGTAGTAGATGCCCACTAACACTATTGGGGTAGGAGTGCTTCAGAGCCTGCCCAACAAGGAACCTACCCTGCAAAATTTACCCTGGCCTAGGGGCACCCACAACCCACATCCCCCACCCAGGTAACCCTTAACACGCGCCAAGTCAGGATTCAGAATCTGTACTCACCCCCTTATGGATCCTATGATGCCTTCAAGTGCCCATCCAACTCCGGATAGGCCACCGCCAGGATGCGGAACATCAGGGGGGTCAGGGAGCGACGGGCACCCCTTCCTCATTGGGAGGCCAGCCCCAGCTGGGCCTCCGCTGTCTTCCTTGCCCAGTGGCGCAGGTCCTCCCACTGTTTGCGGCAGTGGGTGCTCCACCTGTCAAAGACCCCCAGGGTCCGCACCTCCTTGGCAATGGCACGCCAAATACCCTGACCTGGGGCTGACCTGCAGGAAAAATGACAACAGAAAAGGGAATTAGTTAACCATCCGGACCGTCACACTTATGACCCACCATATACCTCCTATCCCCTGACGAACATACATTGACCACCATACACATAGCACTCTGCCCTGGACGCCTCAAACCCCCTCCACATGTGATTTACACACACAGCACTCCATCCATTCATGGCCCACGCATCATGCTCACAGTGCACTCACCTGTTTGTCTTGAGGACCATAGAGTAACGTGTATTGGGATAGGACCTCATCCACCAGTCTCTCTAACTCCTGTGCATTGAAGGCAGGGGCTCTTTCCCCAGACACATGAGCCATTGTCACTTCCAGACACAGGTCACAGCAGCACTTGCAGTGTAGGTCCTCTCCTGTCGAAGGTCAGGTAGCAAGTGAGTGAATAGATAGAAAATGGCGGTACACCACCATTGGCTTCTGGAACCGATAGGGCTCAATGATAACCAATGCGAAGTTGTGCGGCGGTTGTCGACCGCCTACCGCAACAGTGCCTAACACCAGTGGAATTACCTAATTTCCACTTTTCCCTCCTCACATGTCAGGCAGCCGCCATTTCAGGGGGGTACAGGCCATGGCACCTAACTGAGTCACAGCAGACATTGGCACAGCAACTGATTCTCAGATTCACATACTGATCTCTGTATAGGAAGAAATGCATCATTATTGCAATAGCTGTGTGATTATGAACCTCTGCTCACCGTTTACCTCCATAGGCTTCGACCACTGAGGATAAATATGAGATGGCGGCATTTTCCAGTGTACAGACCCCCAGGGGACCCCCAGGGGATCTTGCGGCAATGGAGGACAGGCACATTATCCTAACCTACAGACTTGATCGGGACACAATCCAAGAACTGTGTGCCCAATTGGAGCCAGACCTGATGTCAGCTATCCGCCAGACCACTGGTATCCCCCCTCTAGTTCAGGTCCTGTCAGTGCTCTATTTCCTGGCAAGTGGTTCCTTCCAAACAACCGTGGCCATGGCATCACGGATGTCTCAGCCACTGTTCTTCAACAATAGAGTGTTGTCAGCCTTGCTTAAACATAGGCACAGCTACATTGTATTCCCCCAGGTGGAGGATTTGGCCACAGAGGAAGCTGACTTTTATTCCCTGGGACATATCCCCAACATCATTGATTGTACACATGTGTTCAGGAATAGAAAAAGCTAAACTAATACATATTTCAATCATTTGACAGACTCCAGATTTGTATTTGTTTCAAGGGTGTTTATTCAAGTGCTCATAAGTAGAGGGAGATGTGCAATGGGCTGGGGTGAAGGTGGAGGAATGTCCAGTTAGAGTCCAGTCTCTTGGTATCACAGGTGCATTGTCCAATGGGGCATAGGAAGGGGAGTAATGGCAGTTCAGGGTGGACAGGGTGACAGAGTGGGACAGAAGGGTGACAATCAGGAGAGTCTTATTTTCTGGCGGGGGTCTTGGCAATGTTTTCTGGCTTCTGCCTGGATCACAGGGACCATTCGCTGGCGGTTCTCCTTCTGCAGGGGGTGGGGTGCTGGTGGCCTGTTGTTTCTGTGGCGGGGCCTCCTGTCCACTAGTGCCGGCGGAGGTGGAGGCTGTTCTTCGGTGTGGCTAGTGTCAGGGGCACGTTGTTGTGCCACTGCCTCCCTCATGGTTTTGGCCATGTCAGCCAGCACCCCTGCAATGGTTACCAGGATGGTGTAGATGTGTTTGAGGTCCTCCCTGATCCCCAGGTACTGTCCCTCCTACAGCTGCTGGGTCTCCTGCAACTTGGCCAGTAACTAGTCCATCGTCTCCTGGGAATGGTGGTATGCTCCCAGGATGTTGGTGAGTGACTCCTGGAGAGAGGGTTTCCTGGGCCTGTCCTCCCCCGTCACACAGCAGTCCTCCCAGCATCCCTGTTGTCTTGTGCCTCTGTCCCCTGAACCGTGTGCCCACTGACCCCAGGTCCCTGATCATCCTGTGTTTGTGGGGTTGCCTGGGGTCCCTGTAGTAGTGGACACACTGCTGATTGACGTGTCCTGGGGACAGTAGCATGGGCCCGCTGGGTGGGTGCTGTGGTGGAGTTTCCTGAGGGGGGAGGCTCTGTGGTGGGTAGGGACTGTGGCAGGGTAAACGACTGTTCAGAGGTCCCTGATGGGCCAGGTTGGTTATCGTGATCTAGGCATGCAGAGCTGCTGTCATCACTGTGGGCCTCTTCTGGGAGGGACTGGATGTTGCTGGCAACTCCTCTCCAGTGACGTTGAGTATGGGTCCTGTGGGGGTGCAAATGCAGTGTTATTGTATCTGCGTGTGTCATCTTGTGCATGGGTGTGTTTCCCTGTATGGTTGTGATTGCTCTGTCAGCTTTACCTTTAGTGCATGGGGATTTTGTGGGCTAGGTGATTCTCTATAATGGGCATGCTGTGGTGATGGGTGTCCATGCAGGTCTGTGATGGGGGTCCATGGATTGTTGTGGCATGCAGGGCTTGGTATTGGGATGGGTGGGTTGTGATAGTGGGGTATGTGTGAAGTGGTGGGGTGATGGTGGTGTGGGTAGGGGTGGGAGTTTGTGATGGCATGCAGGTAGGGTATATAGTAGTAAAGATTTGACTTACCAGAGTCCAGTCCTCCTGCTACTCCTGCCAGGCTCTCAGGATGCATGATGGCAAGACTTGCTCCTCCCATGTTATTAGTTGTGGGGGAGGAGGTGGGGGTCCACCGCCAGTCCTCTGTGCAGCTACCTGGTGTCCTGTAACCACGGAACGCACGTTCCCCTGTAGGTCGTTCCACCTCTTCCTGATGTCATCCCTTATTCTGGGGTACTGTCCCACAGCGTTGACCCTGTTGATGATTCTCCGCCATAGCTCCCTCTTCCTAGCAATGGACGTCTGCTGCACCTGTGATCCGAATAGCTGTGGCTCTACCCGGATGATTTCCCCCACCATGGCTTTTAGCTTCTCCTCTAAAAACCTGGGGTGTAATTGGGGTGCCATGGATGTGGTGTGAGTTGTAGGTGTGAGGATGTGTGGGGTGATGTGTTGGGGTGTGTGGTGTGAGGTGCGTGGATGGTGTATGAGTGATGGTGTTCTGTGGCTCAGATTGAGTGGGTGCTCCTGGCTTGTGTCTCTTTCTGTTGGCAATCTTTTTTTTCATTGAGAGGGTTGTGGGTAGTGTGGGTGTGTGTTTTATATTGGAGTGGGTCTGTTATGTGTATGTGTGTCAGGTGAGTGTAGTTTGAATTATCCAATGTGGTGTAGTTTTGTAAGTGTGTGTGTATTTTGAGCGCTGTGGTGTGTACTGCCAATGGTTTACCGCAATTGAAAGACCGCTGCAGTGATTCATGGGTCCTGATACTGTGGGCGTGTTCCTGTTAGCATAACAGTGTGGGTTTTGGTACCACCAATTTATCAGTGACTTTTGGTCTGGCGGACTTGTGTGGGTGTTAGTATAGTGGTGGATTTCTCTGTGTGGGTCATAATACCCGTAGCGGTATAGCGGTCACAGTATGTTGGCGTCCGTCAGCACGGCACTAGGTGGCATTTACCACCAGGGTTGTAATGAGGGCCTTAATGTCATTTTTACAGTGATATTTCAACATATACTTATTGCATCTTGATCGTTTTGTTCTGCATCTTATCAGATAAATATTATATATTTTCCTAAATAATGTGTGGTGTATTTTTGTGGTGTTCTACTGTGTTATTGCATGATCTATTGCACAAATACTTTACACATTGCCTTCTAAGTTATGCCTGACTGCTCAATTCTAAGCTACCAGAGGGTGGGCACAGGATAATTTGGATTGAGAGTGACATACCCTGACTAGAGTGAGGGTCCTTGCTTAGACTGGAGGTCACCTGACTGCCAACCAAAGACCCCATTTCTAACACTTACACATTCAATCATGTTTGATTTTCTAGGTTTCTGACATCCTGACACCCTTTGATTTGAGTAATGTATTAAAAATCTTCTTAGACAAGCCACTTATATGTGTGTGTCGTTGTGGCATGGCTGTGTTCCAGAGCTAAACATTGTGTACATGCAACATATCCATGATTAACAAGTAGCTTGTTTTCCCATTGTATAGTTCACATGGGCTTAGATATCCACATTGCTTAATGTGCACTGCGGCAGACCATGGGTTTGTGACTTGAAGTGTTAAGGGTAGAGACATACTTGGTGCAAAAACAAACATAAATACAAAGTGAAGTAGTCAGTCATGCAGAATGAAACCATAGATGTGGATACCAAATAATTGGAACTCCAAAGTCCAGATTATTCCTCCCATCAGGAATGGAAAAGTGTCCAGAATGAGTCCACATAGTGAATGTGTGACTCACAAAGGAGGTATCTTGCTGCCAGTGGTGAGTGTCTTGCCAACCGCACCTCATGGATATTTGAATGGATGTCCCTGCTTGCGGGAGCAGGCGGTGGTTCAGCTGCTACAGAGGCAGGTGGTGCCCAACGGGGTTTCTTACTCTGGCAGGGCCTCCCTTTCTGTGTCTGACACATATGTAGTTGGACTTGAATTAGTTACACCACAGAAAAGGGTAAATTGTGGTGAAAAAGCCCTGCTCAGGATTGTATGGATGTCCGTCAGCACCCCTGCTAAGGTGCCTATATTGGAAATATGGGCATCCATCTGTTGGTGCATGTCCCTCTGCAGCTGCTTAATTTCATGGAGGTTTGTTATTACCTGGCCCATCATGCCTTGGGACTCCTGTTAGAACCCCCGCCCCCAAGACTTCGATAATCGTGTCTTGGTCATGAGTGGCCCCAGTGGCCTCACTCTGCCAGCTCACATCATCTTTCCCACCCTACCCCCTCATCACCCTACCCCCACGAGCCTGTGTCCTTGACCCAGGGTGCCCTCCCCAACTGGATCCTGGTGTCTCTGTGTCAGGGGTGGTGATTTGCACTTCAGGATCCAGGACTGGAGGGCACAAGATAATACTAACTGTGCCAGGTAGATAGGGTGGAGGGGATGATGTTGGCTGAGATGTTGTAGCAGCTGGGTAGGAGGTGTTGATGTGTGCACAGTGATACTGTAGTTGTCTGACCAGATATGCCAGGTCTGTCATCCACATCCACATGTCCAGGAGTGTTGTCATCCCTGAGGGCTTCATCCAGGGGTGGGTTGGGAGACTTTTCTGTGGACAGTGTCTGCACGGTGCAGTGACAGCTCAACCTGTTTAGAAATAGAGTACATTGTTATTGGTGGAAGTGTAGAATCTCCATCCATTGTCTGCATTTTGGATAAAGGAATGAACATGACATCTAACAAACTGTTAAACTAACACATTGAAGAAGTAACATGTGTATTTGACCCTTCCAAGGCCTAGTTGTGTAATGGCCTCTTGTTTTGAGTTCCAGAAACATGGCCTCATGGTAGTTATAGACATGTCACTTTCTAACTCCCAACACTTGACAAATGGTAAACGTCATGATGACTGAACATCAGTTGGGACTTGGCTAACACATGTCTTTGTGCAAGTGCACAATGGCCTCTTGTTTTGAGGTACAGAATCAGGGCCTCATGGTAGCTGTAGTCACATCCTTCTCTCTGCTTCCCAGCACTTGATAAATGTTTAGTCTGTCATACATATTGCCATATTGCAATTAGGCTGGGCCATACATTTACATGTTGACAGATACCATGGTTCCTGGCTTGATCCTCAGATATTAAAACATTTACAGCCCCCATTTCTACAAATTGAATGTAATGGAGAATGATACATGTCATTATATACAACAATACACATTGACAATCTACCGTCTCTGATACTTTGGGTATTGCATGTTATGAAGTAGATGAACACCACAATGGCAAGACCTGAGATGTAAGAATAGAGGACATTGAAGTTTTGTGACAGTTTTTGTCATGTGATTTACAGGACTCTGCTCCCCAGCTATTCCTATCAAGCCCTCATGATGCATGATAGGCAAGACCTTCTCATTCCAGTAAAATAGTTGTAATGGTACGCTGGGAGGACCACAACCATTCTTCCAGGACTCTAAGGGGGTCATTCTGACCCCGGCGGGCGGCAGGAGCCGCCCGCCTGGAGGGAGCCGCCATATGGCTGCTCCGCGGTCGAAAGACCGCGGAGGCCATTCTGGCTTTCCCGCTGGGCTGGCGGGCGACCGCCAGAAGGCCGCCCGCCAGCCCAGCGGGAAACCCCTCCCAACGAGGAAGCTGGCTCCGAATGGAGCCGGCGGAGTGGGAAGGTGCGACGGGTGCAGTTGCACCCGTCGCGAATTTCAGTGTCTTCTGAGCAGACACTGAAATTCTTTGTGGGGCCCTCTTACGGGGGCCCCTGCAGTGCCCATGCCAGGGGCCCCACGACACCCCATACCGCCATCCTGTTCCTGGCGGGCGAACTGCCAGGAACAGGATGGCGGTATGGGGTGTCGGAATCCCCATGGAGGATTCCTCAGGGCATCGGAAAACCGGCGGGAGACTGCCGGTTTTCCTGTTCTGACCGCGGCCAAACCGCCGCGGTCAGAATGCCCTGCGGGGCACCGCCAGCCTGTTGGCGACCGCCGGGGTCGGAATGACCCCCTAAGTGTGGTCTTGGTCTTGCTGTGCTTCAGTAGAGAAGCAAAGCATCATGGTCTGGAATGGGGTGTGCTTGATAGTGTTATTTGCAAGTGTGTCCACTTGGCCAATGGATGTCAGATGTGTTGTTTTTGAATCCATCCAATGGGGACTTTTCTGGTGCTTTGCTGTGAGAATACCACGACGGCCAACCACCTTCATCTAACTGCTGCAAGGGGGCGCCATATCAACTGTGTTTTTTGTAATAGGCTTTGGGGTTGGCCACAGCCATGATGGTGAAGGAGTACGCACCACCAACACTGCAGCCCGCTGCGCCACTGGCAGACAGCAAGATGTCAACGGAGTCGGGGGTTCACTTAGCATACATTGTAATTTGGCAGCAGGGAAACAGCTGGCACCACCGTCTTCTTGGGACTACCACAGCGGCAGACTGGCAGTCCAATAGCCAAAATTGTAATAGGTCCCTCAGTGACTTTGGGTTCCAAATTCAACACTCCTGTTTTCTTGTACTTATGATCACATCACATTCTCTTTTTCCTCATCACTCTCCCATACTGATGCTCTTCAATTTTTGCCACTGTCTTAATATAATTTTATTCTAGTGCTTATACCTCCATGCTCCACTGTTTCTTCTCCTTTTATTTGTCATTATATGCCCGTACCATTGTCCTTTTCCACTGATCTCAGTGACTGTGTACCCTTCTTTCATAGTCCACAGATTATTGTCCCAGTGTCTAGTCTTGTTCATGTATGCTTAATTTCAATTTCACTAACCACTTTTTAAAGGGGAGCATACTCCTTCCCTTATGATTTTGACAGTGCCCTTAATCCCCTGATCATTCACATACAACAAAACAAAACTACAAGATAAACTGTGTGTAAAATGATGTCAGCTACATGGCCATTGGTACTCTTGTGGATGAGAGTTAGAGGACAGCAAGTGAGTTAAAATATGCCTTGCTTTTAATGAGATGAGATTTAAGTGTTAGTCTTCAGCTTAGAGTGGTATGCAACTACCAGAGTGGCCTTTACACTGTGGTAAACGTAAAGAATATTGGACGGTATACTGGTCATGAATGCATTTTTGTACAGTAATGGGTTCTTTGGCTTGGCTCACTTGATATTACGCAGAACATGGAGCATTAAAACAGAGACACATTTAGACATGGGGTTTACACTTCAATGTAGATCTTTGTGAGGAGATCTGCACTTGCAAACATACATTCAAGTATACAGCCCATGTACATCTACACCTATGCATAATTCTCCTTGTGAAAGAAATCCACCATTTCTATGTCTAGTCCCACAAGCAAGAGGTTTAAAGATCCCTACAACTGAAATACAACCTAAACATTTCTGTAAGATATTTTCACGTGTTTCTGGAGATCACAACAACTGGGGCAGAAATTTCCCTTTGGAAAGTGATAGAGAATTTTAAGAACATTCATTTTAAGAAGAAAAAATACATATATATTTATATATATATATAAAAAAATTGTATATAATAAAATACATTTCCCTAAGTCCTATTCAATTAAGACTATTAGAGTGCCGATGGACAACACAGCTGCTCTAAAACACAGCATATTAATCAACTTTAATTTATATATTTTTTAAATTATTGTTAGAAATGGGATCTTGAGTTGGCAGTCAGGTTACCCCCTGTCCTAGCAAGGACCCTCTCTCTAGTCAGGGCAAAGGAGAATCACACCCAGTTAACCCATGCTCACTCCTTTGGTACCTTGGCAAAAAGAGACGGGCTTAACTTCAGAAGAAATGTGTAAAGTATTTGTTCCAACACATACAATAATATAGAGAAAACACTACAAAATTGACACCACACCAATTTAGAAAAATAGGTAATATTTATCTAAATAAAACAAGACCAAAAAAAAATAAAAAATAAAATCACAAGTCAAGGTATACACTTTCAAAAGAATAGAAGTCTTAATTATCAGAAAACTGTGAGAATGCTGTTGTTACACAAACTACCTGGTTAGGATAAATAAAAAGCTGCACGGGCGAGATTGCATTGGAAAAGACAGCAATGTGTTGATTCCTTCCTTGCAAGGGAGGTTGTGCATTGTTTTCTTCTCGGGTAGGTGATGTGTCATTTCTTCTCCCTCACAAAAGAATGTGCATTGATTTCCGGACGGAGCACCTCATATCCACGCAGGGTTGGGTCAACTTTGACGTGCAGGGATGCTCAGTGGAAAATTATGTTGTACGGTATCAGAAAACTGCACTGCATGGGGTTTGCGTCGTTATCAGCAGCCACCAGCGGGTGTTGCATGTATTTCTCCAGCCACGATGCAGGTGGAGCGTCGATTTAAGCCACGAGGCCAGCGGCTCATGGTATAATCAGCCGCCTTACAGATGGTGTATCGTACATTTCCACCCATGGCATTCTGTGCGTGGATTTTCAACTCTTGTCTGCCAACCTCACCTTTCAACGGCCCAGGGACTGGATAGGACACCACTTGGCGGGGCAGGAGTCTCAGTAGAGAGTGGAGATGTTAGCAGAGGAAGTCTTTGATGGCTCTGAGACTTCAAAATAGTAGGCAAGCTCAGTTTAATCCCTTGGAGATTCCTTACAAGAAGGAATGCACAACAAAGTCTAGTCTTTGTTACCTTTCACACGCAGAAACAGCAACAGAGGGATATCCCAACAAAGCACAGTCACAGGCAGAGGTTCTTCTTGAATTTGGAAATTATCTGAATTTCAGGGGTTTGAGTCCAATACGTATACCCCTTTCTGCCTTTGAATTAGGCCTACTTTAAAGGAAAGTCTCTGTTGTTCACAAGATCCTGCCTTGCCCAGGCCAGGCCACAGATACACACCAGTGGGTTGGAGACTGCATTGTGTGAGGGCAGACACAGCCCTTTCAGGTGTGAGTGACCACTCCTGCCTCCCCTCCTAGCACAGATGGCTCATCACGACATGCAGGCTACACCCCATCTCCCTTTGTGTCACTGTCTAGAGGAGATTCACAAAGAGCCCAACTTTCAAACTGACCCAGATAGGCAATCCACAAACAGGCAGAGTCACAGAATGGTTTAAGCAAGAAAATGCCTACTTTCTAAAAGTGGCATTTTCAAACTAAGAATCTAAAAACCAGCTTCAATAAAAGGTGTATTTTTTAAATTGTGAGTTCAGAGACCCTAAACTCCACATGTTTATCTGCTCTCAAAAAAGGGAATCTCCACTTTAAATGTATTTAAATCCAGCCCCCACGTCAACCTATGAGAGAAATAGGCCTTGCAAAAGCAAAGACTGAATTTAGCAGTATTTCACTGTTAGAACATGTAACACAATCAGTACATGTCTCACCTTTAACATTCACTGCACCCTGTCAATGGGGCCACCTAGGGCCTATCTGAGGGGTGCCTTACATGTATAAAAAGGGAAGGCTTAGGCCTGGCAAGTGGGTAAACTGTCCAAGTCTAATTGGTAGTTTAAAACTGCACACACAGACACTGCAGTGGTAGGTCTGAGCCATGTTTACAGGTCTACTAGTGTGTGTGGCACAACCAGTGCTACAGGCCCACTAGTAGCATTTGATTTACAAGGCCCTGGACACATCTAGTACACTTTACTAGCACTGGTTAGCAGTGGTAAAGTGCCCGGAGTATCACAAAACAGCAAAAACAGTCCAGAACACATCAACAATCTGGGAAGCAGAGACAAAGCAGACGCAAAAAGTTAGGGGAGACCACGCCAAGGATGTCAAGTCTAACAATTATGTTTTAAATAAATGTCAATATTTAATGTCCATTTCTTACAGTCTCATTTGTGTTCAAAAATATGAATTATGATAAGTGTTCTTAAAGTTAATGTTCATAATAAATACCATTTGAAAATGCTTAAGTTAAAATATTAATAAGAAATGTAGAACATATTTGAATTTAAGTAAATGTATTTTTATTGTGTTCTATATTTCTCTATGTTTTACTGTTTATACTGATTTCAATAGGAATGTGCTGTAGTACTACTGACTGACTGTGTGTTTGACTTACTTCTAGGCTGTTCTGTCAGTAGTACTATTGAGGCAGATTTAAATGACTGTGAATTATGATGAGGGTGTGTTTTGTAATAGCATGTCCCTTCTGTACCTTTCTGCTTCTGAAATGCATTTTAGAGTATGTAAAATACTTTAGAGAATGTGAAATTGTACAAATTACTGACCTCTTTATTATGATTTCCAAAGGTCTGAATGTGGGATAATGGAGAATTATACTATATTTTATCTTTCATAAAATTTAAAACACAGAATGTTGAGTTTTTCCTACCAGCACTTGCCACTATTTTGACAGGGAAAAATACTCCTATCATATGTCAAATAGCTGTGCTCTGTGCCCTGTCAAAACCATAGCCCTCAGAATAATTGCCTAAATCATGCATGCCATAACAACCATGAAGTATTCTTGAGAAGTAAACATGGTACTGTATGAGTTTAAAACAGTACATTAGAAATATAAAAATATGAGATTTGTGTACAGCTTGGCCCACAGAACCTAAAAAATAAAGTTTCATTGGAAACGTAATGGAAAACTGTGGCATTTTGATGTAATATTCTTATTACTCTTGTAATATTGGTAACTGGAAGGTAAATGTGCAGCAAACAAATACCATACCCTTTGATGTCAGTCTTTACTAGGTACAGTATTATCTCCAAACATAGTGGTCCACTAGTAATGCGAACAACACCTTAACTTCAGGAAATAAAAATACACATAATACACATATTTACTTAAACGTTGTGCTGGATTTGTGTTTGTTCTGTAACGCTGTCTCTATACCCCGACCGTGCTGGTAGTGTACCCACCTATCAACCCCCAGAAGCACTTTACTGTAATCCGAGGATTCATCTGCATTATTTTCCCTTGATATGCACACACAATGTTCTAAACCTGTTTGTGAAAAAAAAAATCTTCAACTATTTCTCATATATGTCTCTTGATTTGTTGTTATTTCTCGTTTATTTCTTATTAATTTCATTTGTTAACACGATTCCCTTCAACTGTTACAAATCATGTTCTTGGTGTGACATCATGTCCAGCCAAAAAAACTCTCCATCATCCTGTAACTTTGTCTACTCAATGCAGTTCCTTTTTGTGGGACCCTTCCTCAAAACAGCATTTTGTTGCATGTATCGTGCACGCCTTAAGGACCACAATTAAACAAAAATGTATGACTCTAAATCAAATGGCACCTCCATGCCTGTGTCAAAATGTCTCATGCACCCTCCAATGAAAATGACCTGTGAATAACAACTCCTAATCCCCCCAAAACATGGCTAATCTTGCTCATTAATGTAGAAATTCGTCTCGCAATACACACTGCGCATTGTGCCTTTTCTGTGCCTTTAATTATATCTCTTAAAAAAATGAAACCACAGAGAAAACTCCATGAAAATAAACCACAATGTTAAATATGCTTGGATCCTGATGTTACAACATTACACTGCTATGTTGCAATCCTCCCACTTCAATAAATAATACAGGGCCAGATGTAGGAAACAAAAAATTTGTGACTCACAATTTGCGAGTTGATGCGACTCACAAAATGCGAGTCGCAAATCGAAATGCAGGTAAAATAACAGTGCAGAAATAGCGACTCGCACCCGGAGTCGCAACGCAGTGAGCGAGTCCACCGATTGCGAGGTCGCTTTTTGCGACCGTGCAAAAAACGAACTTGCAATTTGCGAGTGGGTGTCGCAATTTGCGATTTGCATGTAAATTGCTTACAGGTGCTGCAGAACACTCGAGAAACCACTCCAGAACACTCTGGAAACACTTCCTGGCACATGATGATGACATCACAGCCAGGAAGTTTACAAATACACCTGGGAGGAGGGAGGACCACACCCTTTTTAACTGCTGAACTTCACACAGGAGAAACAGCAGCTGCAATGGAAGGAACTCCAAGGAAGAGAAAACTGAAGTTCTCAGAGAGGGAGCTGGAGGAGCTGACAGATGAATGCTGTCAGCACCATGACGAATTATTTGGGAAGGCAGCCCTCAATGTGCCTAAAGCCACCAAAAGACAGCTGTGGCAGGACATCCAGGAAAAAATCAACTCCCTGGGGGTGAGCCACAGGAGTATTGATGAAATAAAAAAAAGGTGGTATGACCTCTGCTCCCGGACCAAGGAGAGGGTGGCTGAAAGGCTCCGGGAGATGAGAGGCACAGGAGGGGGACCATCGTCAGTACCACCACCCACACCCCTGGAAGAAAGGGTGGAGGAAACCCTGGAGCAGGAGGCAGTATCAGGATTTGGGGACCTGGACACCTCAGAGCCCACCACATCAACTGTTGAGTACCATGTGACATGCCTGTAACCCTATCAATGCCATACCCCCACCCACCATGTACACAGGGGAATGCTCAACCAAGATAGCTCCATTTCAGGGTAGCAAACACCAGAATGATGCATTATGGGAAATGTAGTCAAGAAGGCAGTACATAGGCAAATGTTTATTAGGAAGTGTGCAACAGTTAGGAGACACTGACAGTCTGTTCCCCATGTTCCACAGGTCTCCCACAAGACACCACCACAACTCACAGCAGCCAGCCCCATGAGGACAGCTCAGGAGCCACCAGCACTCCCACCTGCACGGCCAACATCATCCCTGCAATATCCACACTTGCTGCACCTGTGTCCCAGGAGGCTGCGAAAGCAACAGGCAGGAGTGAGACAGTGGAACACACAGGGCAGCCACCGCTGCGCAGGCAAGGCAGGTCTAGAAGATCAGGGCTGCAGGCTGCGTCCGGCCATCAACCTCCCAGCCACAGTGAGGCACAGCTGCTGCGTGGTCAGCGCCTACAAAATAACATATTAGGGAGGATTAGTGGTGTGCTGCACCGCTTTGTCCGCAATAACGAGACCAGCATGCAGCAACTTAACTCCAGAATCGACATGATAGCCACAACCACTGGGGACCTTGCCCTGGCCATGAGGGATCTTGCGGCAGGACTAGTGGCCCAGGCCGAGGGTGGGCGGCGCAGGGACCGTCAGCTCCTGCACAGACTGGATAGGATGGCCTGTCGAGGAGGACAGTTGGCCTCCAGGTCGAAATGGGCTATTTTGCAGGGGATGTGGCTAGGGGCCTGGGACGTCTCACACACGTCATAGACTTGATGGAGGCACGGCATCTGTCCAGGGGCACAGGGGAAACACCCCAGGACAGCGAGGAGGGCTCTACAGTGAGCAGTGTCTCTGCCACTGACACTAGGGTGCTCCGGAGTACCAGGCAGAGCACAGCAGAAGCAACAGGGACCAGCCAGGCTGGCAGGAGCCGCAGAAGGACATAGACATTACCCTGGCCCTGTTGATGTGGCACATGACATCAATGTGCCCCATGCATGGTTTGCATTTACATGCCCATGAACAGTCATTACTTGTATATAGTTCTATTTCTGCAATAATTAAATAGTTTTTCTGTTCCACTTAACAAATGGTGTTTTTGGTTAATAGGTGAGTATGGTTGGAGTTGACACGTACCTTCCAAAGTATTTTGTTGCGATGTGTTCCCGTCTCAGTCTGCCTTGATTAGGTATACTCCGATCCCCATGATGGCGCTGTGGTTGCTTTTGCTCTTCATCATCAGGATCTGGGTCTGCAGGGGTGAGAGGTAGCCCACGTCGGGTGGCTATGTTGTGGAGGATGGCGCATGCGACCACAATTTTGAATGCTGTAATGGGGGTATACTGGAGGGCACCTCCACTGCGGTGGAGGCATCGGAATCTTGCTTTCAGGAGTCCAAAGGTGCGCTCTATGAGGTTCCTGGTCCTCTTATGTGCATTGTTGTATCGCCTCTCACATTCATTGCTGGGTGTTAAAAACAGAGTCATAATCCATGGCCTTAGAGCATATGCACTGTCACCTGTTGGGCACAAAAAGTACACTGTTAGAAAGTCCTGGTTGGTGTGCACAGTGACCTGTGTGTATGTCTGCAAGGTGTATGTAGCTCTACCTAGGAGGTATCCGTCTCCAAACTCCCCACGCTCCAGGCGTTGGTGTATCCCACTATGCCTAAAAATGTAGGAGTCATGGGTACTGCCTGGAAACTTAGCTACAATGTCAGTGATGACATAATGGGCGTCACAAACAACCTGAATATTGAGTGAGTGGGTACACTTTCTGTTGCGGAAAAGATGTTCCAGGTTTCCAGGGGGGCATATTTGAATATGTGTCCCATCTACACATCCTATGACATGGGGAAAGTTGGCAATGCGGTAAAAGTCCAGCTTGGTGCTGTTTATTTCTGCCTCATTCCTTGGTAGGTATATGAAGTGAGACGTGTGTGAGTAAGGCATCTAGGAAGGCCCTGAGGAACCTTGACACTGCACTTTGGGATACCCCACCTGCCACAGCAATGACCCCCTGATAGCTCCCTGAGGCCAAGAGGTGAAGTGAGCATAGCACTTGCACATGTGTAGGGATGGCCCAGCCACGCAGAGTCTGGTGTTCTAGCTGTGGTTTAAGTAAATCAATTAATTCTAGTATGGCAGCGCTGTTAAGGTGATATTTGTCATAGATCTCATCCTCAGTTTGCTGAAAAAGGGTCTGCCTTGTTCTATAAATCTTCTCCTGTCTGTGGCCCCTCCTCCTCCTCTGCTGGGCTGCGTGGACTCTCCTCCTCACTGCTATCAGGTATATCTCCGCCATCTTGAGTAACCCAGATGGCTTCTGGGTCTCCTTTTATACTTTAGTACTGGTTACCACCTGCTCTGAGTTAGTGGTAAATTGCAAGTGCAAACTGGGCTTTTTGCGACTAGTCGCAATTTGCGAGTTGCTATTGCATATGGTTTGCGACTCACAAATTGCTACTTGCTATTTGCGGGTCGCAAAATGGGGTCGCAAATTTTGCGGGTCGCAAATGGCTCACATAGCTTTTTGCAAGTCGGAAATGGGGTTTTTGCATCCCATTTCCGATTTTGCACAGTCGCAAATAGCGATTTGGGCCATTTGCGACTCGCAAAACTTTGCTACATCTGGCCCACAGTGCTTCATGTGTAGAGATGCTCTTGCTCACTTTCTTAACACTGCACTCATTGTTTTGCTCACCTCGCGAATCACTAGTAAATAAAGTATTCCATGTATAAATGTGCTCATGCTTGCATTCTTAATCACCATCACCAGATACTTTTTTCCCATCATGCTTCATACGAATACCGGCTACTGCTGAAGAATGTAAACAAAGATCCCAGTCATAGAATTCACCATAAATGCGCCTTCAACACATGCAGTTGTCCTCTCCCCCGCCTGTGCTCCTGAAGTATTCCTTATAACCCCGGATGTGCCATGAACAGACCAGTCAGCTACATGCTATCTGGTCCCGAATATGGAACTTTGAATTTAAAGGAACAGCAAGGTATTCAACTATGCCTTTCTGACCGGCATGTGATTGTACACGATAAATCTGTATGACCTACTCGAGCCACTGTACATAAGCATGACTCGTGCTCTGTTGTCCTAAACGCACAAGTTTAAAAATAAATAACTATAAATAAAACAGCCAAAATTGTGTTCACCCAAGCTCAGGATTTGTGAGTGACACTGGGTTCATTACTAAAAACCCTTGCATATTCAAAAAAAGAAATAAACAATTCAACATACATATTATGGCCCTAGTTGTCACACTCCCCACCCCATGAGTTTAAATACATTCCTGGGTGTTTGCTGGACACATACAAATTCTATCCCACTCCTGAAGAGGATGTGTAGAAAAACATGAAAGCGGCTATGTGACAGGTTGGCTCAATGAGGACAAGTAGTCAGTGGCAGGTATGATGTTAAATGTTTATTGAAGCTGTACTTTTGTTTTGTACAATTCACGTTTTTCCAGATAGTTGAGAATGTCCTTTTACATTTTCTTTTCTTCTTCTCGTCTTAGGGCTCCCGGGAGGTGCATGTGGGAATAAGAAGGAAAGAAATACATGTAAGTGTGGGTTTCTTCACTATGTTTCAAATGTTTTCCTGAAGTCCCTCTTTCTTCCTTTCTCTTTCTTACTTCTGCCTCTTCCTTTTCTGTATTTCTGTCTGTCCTTTCTTTTTCTTCCCTGCAACCTGTTCTGTTGGTCTCCTCTTTTCTTCCCTTCTCTGTACGTTTCTTCTTTGTGGGGGTGCTTTGGGTTTTCCTTTCTCACGTTGTTCTATACTGCCCTTTTTCCCTTATTCCTTTTCCACTGGCCTCTTCCTTCTTATAGCAGCTATCTGGGCTTGTATTCTGTCCTGCTCTCCTTGCCTCCTGCGCTATGGATTCCTTCTCTTTTATTTGCCTCTTTGCCCAAAGGCAGCTAGGGTGCCCGTCACTATTCTGTAATCATGTATAGAGGGCTCACCCCCCTTTACTGGTTGTCCTGTCTGTTTTACACCCCCTCCCCAATAGCCACAAGAAAAAAATAATACCGAACCCCCAGTAACTCAAGCAAACAAAAATACTCAACAAAAGTAGTCATTCAGGCTCTCCCGAGTCCTGTATTGTTCTACTGTCCGATTCCCTTCTTAAGCCCCTGTCCCCCTCCCCCGTATTGTGCATGTACCTGTGGTGAGCACGCTTTCCCTCAAGCGTGGCCGGAGCTTGCGCTGGGCACCTCCCATGCCTCAGACTCCTCGGGAAGGTCTTCGGAACACCAGCCGGTCTCCGCGAAGCCTTCTATGCCGTGTCTCTCATCTCCTTTTCTCTTCTGGATGCTCCGACGCAGACAGTCCAGGTCGGGTCCTCCCTTTTACGTGCCCGACAGGCGCGCATCCCCTGCTCTTGCCCTCCGTTCCCCAGAAGTGGCAAGGGATTAGATGATGCTGCAAGCTCTTCCGGGTCAGAAGAGGCAGCATCAGTTGCAGTTCGGCACGACGGGTCCGTTTGTTGTAACAGCGGCACGTCACAGGCTATTAACAAAGATGCATCACAAATCGTGTACCTCATCAAAAATCCTTCAGGCTTTATAGGCCTAATGCTCACCACAATGCTGAATAATGAAAATACAAAAACTGTGAACATGTCAATTTTAGTCCAACAGTACAATTGTGACAACCAACTATGTATGTCCTTCTGAACTCAGAGAGTGAGATCATTTAAAAAAATAAGAATACTTAATCAAGGAAAACAAGTGTATTCCAGTTTATCATTCATCCTATGAGGTTGCAAAGTATCTAGGCCCTCATTACGAACTGGAAATCCCGCCGAGTTTGGTGCTGGGGGTCGAAACAAAGACCGCCAGCATGTTGAAGACCCCGCCGGCCAAATAGACAACATTCTGCTGGGCTGGCCGATGGAAACAGCCAGCCAGCCCAGCGGAATGCAGGGCCTGTACATTGCCGACGGCTCCACTTGAAGTTTTTGTTTTATTGCAGATATTACTCTTATGTTCAGTGATTCGTACCATGATTTTTCTCACTGTTTTTCCAATGTACATCATTCTGCACGGACATTTTAAAGCATATATTACATTTTTTGTATTGTAATCAGCAGGAAATTTCATCCATATTTCCCAGCCCTTCTTAGGGTGTGTCACTGTGTCGCCTGGTGCTCCATTTTTAAAAATGGACACAATTCAAACATGCATGCCTCAAAAAAACTCCTTCTTGTTTTGGGAGCTTCAGAGATAAATGGCCTCATTATGAGTTTGGTGGTCTCAAGACGGCCATGTTGGTGGTGGCGGTCATACCGCCAACAGGCTGGCGGAGAAGACCACCAAATTATGACAATGGTGGTATTCCCAATGAAATACAAACAAAGCACCAATGGCACCACCACTGCGGTCTGGCTGCCCCAGACGACAATAGCCACCTGCTGGCCAGTTGAGACCATGTTTCTGGCAGACAGATTACAAGGTTGCACACTGCCAAGGTTTCTGCCTCAGTCACACCATTACAGAAACTCATGGGGGAATAAACTGCATAATAGGAGACACACCTTCAGTAAGCCATACACGCCTGATGCAGCCATGGAACCAGAACTACACGTCATCCTGCTGCTCCTACTCGCCCAGAGACTCCAGAATCAACACCGAAGACAGCAAGTACACAGACTTACCTGTCGCTGTTGTATATTACCAAAGTTTGTACACTCACACAACAGATCATTGGAAACAGGGGCGAGGGTGACACACATGTATCCTGACACTGACAAACACACTCACAGACTGCCACACACACTCCCACACATACACAGTACCCACAATATAACCAACACACACACACACACACACATCAAAAACACAACCAACTCCCAGAAACACTGCACCCGGCCAGTCACACATTAACACACAACACCTCAACACATCACAACAACCGCAACACCATCAATGCATTGGTAAACACCCACAACATACACTACCCAGTGACAAATCACACATACAACACAACGTACCATCAACAGGGAACGAACACATACAATCACACAACGAAAGACTGCAGCAATTGACATACACAGAAAACACACAGCACAACATGTCTGACATACCATACACCAAACACACACAGAGTCAAGGCACACAGAACCACACAATATTGCAACAACCACAGCAACACAAACACCACTCAATAGCATCACAACAACCTGCCCCCAACATACACATGGCCATCACACAACACACATGTTGGACCTGGCTGGGGTGAGCAGGGGTTATCTTGGGTGTTTAACCCCCTCGCCGATTTTGTGCATACCCTAGCCAACCAGAAACACCATTTCTAACACTGGTGGCAGCGGTGGGATAGGACTTGCGCTTTCACAATACCATTGTGGCTCATTGTTGCACCACAAATTGCACTTAGACCACTACATGTTCTAATTCTTTTTTTGATTCTCTAGTTCTCTCAAAACAGTCATTTTGATTTTTTGTTCCTGTTTCATATTCTCACATTTGGGGCTCTTGTTGTTTTACATCTGTGTATGTTCTCATCAAAATGGAATCTAACTTTGATTCAGATGATCTGTTGCTCTACAATCTGGGGGGTTAAAGGGATTCTACAGGGGGAGGGGCATACCTGTAAGTGGATACTCCACTATGTGGGACCTTTGGAAAGCCCTGTTTAATTTTGAGGAGGCACACTTGGTTATTACTATAAATAAGGACCAATGGGGGGTGGCTCTAAGGGATACCCTGTGGAGAACCATGAGAGTAATGAGGACTTTGAGTGGGAGTGTCCCCAGTCCACATCCCAGGGGGACAGTGTACCCCAGAGAGTTTGAAACAGAGGGAGAAGATGACTGGCCAGGGAAGCTAGTTGAGAGAGAGAGGACCCCCGTAGATAGGGAGTCCCTTACTGGGTCCTTTCCTAGGAACAGTGTCAACTCCCATTCCCTGTCAGAGATAGGCAGGAAGAGAGTGACCTGAGCCTACCGCTAGCCTTGCTGGCTGTAGAAGAGAGAAGGGTTGAGGTATAAAAGGCCTTAGCCCAGACAGGAGAGGATGGCAGGACCCCACTGCCCCCAGCAGCAATGAGAAAGCATGGGGCAGCGTGCACTCTTCAGTGCCTCCGAGGCACTGGCAGGCATCCCCCTTGGGGAAGTTACCGCCGCCTACACTGGCATGTCAAAAGGGATACTGCGAGCCACCCAGCAGAAGGACGCTTGCCAGTCGAGCCGAGAGGACATCATATGAAGAGATGGGCAGCCAATCGTGGGGAAGAGAGGAGCCAGCTGGAGTCGCCCTTCCCTTCCTGCACCACAGCAGCGCTTTGCTGAGTGGATGAGAGTCAGGGGCAGCCACGCCGGGTATTCATGACTATCTTCTCTCCACCTCCATCCCCCGCAGGAGAAGTACTGGGGGTCACGGGGAGCCTTGTTGCTCAGGGGGTCAAGCTCCACAGGACAGGGTCGCTGGGGGCCATTTAAATGACCCTAGTTCAGCCAGAACACAGGAGCTCCCGGGTCAAGCATAGTCGACGTAAATCCACTAACTTGTTTAACCGAGGAGCGCAAGGGCGCACCCACCTCATATGGGGGGTGATTCTTACCTTGGCGGGCGGCGGAGGCCGCCCGCCAAAGTACCCCCGCCAGAACACCGCACCGCGGTCGTCAGACCGCTGCGGTGATTCTGGGTTTTCCACTGGGCTGGCGGGCGACCGCCAAAAGGCCGCCCGCCAGCCCAGTGGAAAACAACCTTCCCACGAGGACGCCGGCTCTGAATGGAGCCGGCGGAGTGGGAAGGTGCGACGGGTGCAGTGGCACCCGTCGCGTATTTCAGTGTCTGCAAAGCAGACACTGAAATACAAAGTGGGGCCCTCTTACGGGGGCCCCTGCAGTGCCCATGCCATTGGCATGGGCACTGCAGGGGCCCCCAGGGGCCCCACGACACCCCATACCGCCATCCTGTTCCTGGCGGGCGAACAGCCAGGAACAGGATGGCGGTATGGGGTGTCAGAATCCTCCATGGCGGCGCAGCGAGCTGCGCCGCCATGGAGGATTCATTTGGGCAGCGGAAAACCGGCGGGAGACCGCCGGTTTTCCACATCTGACCGCGGCCAAACCGCCGCGTCAGAATGCCCTTCGGGGCACCGCCAGCCTGTTGGCGGTGCTCCCGCCAACCCTGGCCCCGGCGGTCCATGACCGCCGGGGTCAGAATGACCCCCATGATCTGCTCTGTTTGTGGTTTCTCTGTATGGGGTGCCTCTACTCCATTTTCCCTCCATGTGGAAACTACATTACCTGTTGCAGAGCTGACCTAAGGTATATGCTCCACTGCCATGATCAGGGTGATGGGCACTTTTGTAGGGTCTGCCTAATACATAGTGGGAGGATGGATAATGGTTTATGTGTCTTATGCCATAGAGGAATGTCTCTCTTCCCTGTGCATGATTGATGATGTCTTGGCATTCAGGATAATGTATTTATCATTTCATGTGCAATGTTGGTGCTAATGACAACCTGACTACTACTTATGTTGCAGGGCAACCAGTAACCTATGTGTTTTATTACAACTACTGTTGGTTTTCACAGAGTAATAGTACCTGAGTAATGTTCTGACAACTGCTTGTTTAGCAGGGTATTACTGATACTCATTATGAGTGGTCTAATGATGTTTTGTGCAATACATTTTTTTTTTACATAACTTGGTTTTGTGTTTCCTTTGTGGCAGGGGTAGTGTGTCACATGTGTTGTGCCATCACTTTCCACATTGTCTCTGGGTTAGGCCTGACTGCACATGCCAAGATACCAAGGGGATGAGCAGGGGTTATCCTGTGTGTGTAACCCCCTCACCCTGACTAGAGTGGGTGGGTTCTGTCTGGCTTAGGAGCATACCCTAGTCAACCAGAAACCCCATTTCTAATAACACCTGTTACTGGGGGATAAAAGCACTGCACAGAACCTCACATGCTGCCCAGACAATAAAGGTAGCACAAGCACCACTTACACATAAATACTCACACACAAGCAATGTCAGCCATTCCCAAATGTGCCCTAAGAAAAGAAATGTAGGACAAATATGTAACGTCAAAACCAACAAATGGTTGGTCCAATTATCTATTAAAAATCTGAAATGAGAATGAAATGTCCAAAGCCATAGGCCAGTACAAGTGGAGATTGTGCAACATGCACATCTATGTGTCCTGAACTTGACTCCTGACTGCCATGTAACCTCCACAGGTAGGGGCATCAAGGGGGCATGATGGCACCACAGGGATTATTTGGGGTGGAGGGGGTTTGGGCCTAGGCTTTGGAGGGAGTTTTTGGGATTAGGCGTGGGATGGGTTAGGTCCACGTTTAGGGGAGGTTTGGATTGGGTTATCTTTGGCGGGGTAAACTTCTTGATGGGGGAGGGGCCTGGGTGGGGCCTGGGTTCTTGCGGCGGGGTAGGGGAGGCCTTGGATGTGAAGGGACCGGCCTGGAGAAGAAAACAGAGCATTTAGGGGTCTCACAGTAGAAGAGGAGTAAGGAAAAGATCAAAACATGAAAGGAACACTTTTTTAGACACACAGGGATGGTCATCAGAAGGGGGTTTGGGTGTGGAAGGCGACGGAGTGGTTGTTGGATGTGTATGTGTGGGTGTCGGCTGAGTGTTTGTGGGAGGCATGCTTGCGGGTAGTTGGTGTCTGTTGTGTGGGTGAGTGAGGGTGTTTATGTGTACAGGATTGAGGGGGATGGAGGTGCTGGGTGACTGTTGGGGTGGTGACTGCTGGTATGGTGGATGTGCTGCATATAAGAATGTCAGTTGTTGTGGTGTCTGTGGGTCTGGTGACTGCAGTGGATCTCTGAGGGTCTAATGTTGTGATGACTATGGATAGGATAGGTGAAGAGGCTGGTTCTGTAAATGTTGGTGTGGTGTCTGCAGGTGTGTCAAGTGTAGTGTCAGCAATGCTGGGGTAGTGGGGCTGTCAGGGCAGGTTGTGACTGCTGCTGTGTCTGCATCTGCATGTTGTTTGTGTGCATGCTGGTGGTGTGTCTTGTGGTACCTATATTTGTCTGAGCTTCCCTTGGATGTTGATGTGGATCCATGCCTGTCTGTTTGTGTGCTTTGGCTGGGTTGGGGGAGTGGGGTTTCGGAAGAGGTGGAGGGGGGACAGTAGACAATAGGTGACTGGCTGCCATCAGTGTGGAGGCCAGAGCCCGAACAGATTTCTGTAGGCCAACCAGTGTACTGTGAATGGCCTCCAGGAAAGCATTACTCTGTTAGACTTGAGTTGTCAGTCCCTGGATAGCATTCACGATTATCGACTCATGATTTTTGACTGATCCACAGAGACTGACCTCAAGAGGTCAATAGCCTCCTCACGAAGGGCATCAGGGGCATGGGCAGAGGTGCCTGTGGCAAAGGAGATGCCCAGCCTCTTGGGCGAGTGGGCACGGCCAACTGGGTGGGGAGCTACAGGGAGAGTGGTAGTAATAAGGGGAGTGGCAGACTGAGATGGCGCTGGCATGGTCCCAGATGGATCTGCCACCACCAGAAAATGGCCACTGGTGGAGGATTCTGAAGATGAAGAACTGGATCTTGTCTCCCCCCGGCACTCCCCTCGCCCTCCAGGCCACTGGGTCCCTCAGTGTCCGAGGGATCCTGACTTTTGGCCCCTTGTCCAGCAGCTTCCCCACTTGGCCGTGCCCTGTCTATTTCACCTGCAGATGCTGACAAACAGAGCGAGAGAGGTAGCATCATCATATTCTTTACATATACATACATTCATACACAACAGGAGCATCAAATCTAAGTGTAAAACACCCCCAGGTCGGAGCCATTGTAATACAACATCATGTCACAACAACATACTTCCAACGGATATTGTATAACAACAATATCATACACAACATAGGTCAACTGACCACACCATTGCCATCATATCAGTACAGTCATAACACAAACTATTCCTGCACAAGATGATTTGTCAAACTAAAAAGTATGTCCAAAAATAGAGCATCACTGTGAAACAACAATCCATCAGTGGGAATTAGTGTTGACTTTGATATCACATTCATACATACTCCAGATCTACATTTGCTCAGTTCATTACCAGATGTCGTGTCATATGAAAATTACCTCATCGCCTTCCTACTCAGCACACAGGATTTACCCACAGACAACTCCTCTTTGGAGTAAAGTAACACTGACAAAAACAATTTCTTAAATGACCATGATTGAGACATACACCTAGAGTCAAGCAAATTGACCGGTAACAAATACCATTCCACCAACATATGAATGTCAACCACAAAACCAGCAACACAATAAAGTCAGTGTAAATTGAGCCTATCCATACCAACATCCTTCTAAGCGGATTCAGAATACCTAAAGTAAATATGCCAAACTTGGATCACGAAGCTTGAAAATGGCAGGAATTACCAACGCACACATGATGGTGGCAAACAACTGTGTATATTGTACCATATAGACGATGTCCTGTCCTATGTAGCATGCCCACAATACATTGGCTAAAGAAATAGCAGGTTAGCCACTTACCTTCACAATACCAAGTATATTGTACAAGTAGTCTGAACTCACATTTCAATTATATGCTTTGCAGTAAGAATGTAGAAATACCACCATGCTTCTCATTATGTGGGATGTCTACCCTGATTATACATCACATTTTGCAACGTGCAGTCCACACTTAACAATGGGGACACCACCACACACCTCTAAGTACGTGTAGCAAGTATGCCATGTGAGATTTCAGATTGGGATCACACCCTCACATGAACTTTACATCGAGTTCACAACTAGTGATTGATTGGTCTGTTTCTCACCTGTCAGAACCTATGTTGCAGATAGAGCTAGATCCAGTGAAATAGTAATAGACAGAGTCCAAAGACCTTGACAACTTACCAACGGGATATCTGTAGTATGGATCAGTAGGTGGGAAGGATGACCCACCAGGTTACATGTAGAGCAGTATAGAGGTATACATATGACACCATCACATATGCATCACTGCATGCTTTAAAACAATATAGTTAACATTGGTGAGTATTATGCCCCTATACTCAATAGAATCTCCACACCTCTATATCAATGTCATATCCTGTACACCTAGGTGTACCTAGGGGAACCTTTGCTTTTAGCACTTGCCACATTGTCACAGCTAAAATACTTAGACATTATACACTGAACTGGCAGAGGGATGTCCATGTGTGTAGTCATGTCTGTGGCTGCTGTGCTGCCCTCAAATGCCCATCCACCAACATGTGGCCCATTAGGGGGTCAAAGTCTGAAGGGCAGCCCTCCCACGTTGGGAGGACATCCCCAGCTGGGCTTCTCAGATCTTCCAGGCCCAGCATCTCAGGTCCTCCCACCACTTCCTATAGTGGGTATTCTGCCGGCTGTTGAACCCCATGCTCCACACTTGCTTGGCGACTGCACACCAGATTCCCTTCTTTTGATTGGCATTGACCTGCATGGGTGACACGGATAAGAGGAGAAAGTTATGTCCACGTGCACCATTCCAACACAAGTGCTCAGGACACTTCAGCCACAGAAAGTAGTCAAAGATTCCCTTCTTCTCAGTCCAAACTCATTTACAATATACCATCTGCAGCCAACCCATGTGTGAAGTGGAGTCTCCCATACGACATGTATGATCAGTGCCTGGTATTGACTAGACACATATCTCATGTTATGGATAATCATGTGGCTTGGCCATGTCTCTATAAACATTTATCACACCATTATTGTTGTCCATGCTGCAATCTATGTTGTGCATAAATGAAGTTAGATGACAATATCTCCCATGTATAACTACTGTATGTCTGAATATGCACCTGTACACATTTCCAGACATGATTGTCCATTCCCTCACTACCTCACATTTCATGTTCTCCTTCGTAGACTCCACCTTTCACATATTCACATACCATTGGACTCACCTGCTCCTCGGGGGGGCACCATATAGGTGTCCATACAAGGGTAGGACCTCAAGGACCTCATGTATTAGCTTGTCCAGCTCTTTTGGAGTGAAGGCTGGGGCCCTATCACCTGTAGGATGTGGCATGATAGCTCACACTGGCAGTACACAGCAGCTAAGGTTGTGGAGGTCTTGATGTCTTGATGGCAGCAGTGTCTGGAGTCTTATGAGCATTACTGCAGAAGATGACGGTCACGTCTGCCATGTATGAGACCACCACTGCCAACAGACATCCCCATTGGGCTAGGTCCACCAAAGGCAGCAATGTGTTCCAATGGCAATGTTCACTACAGTTGTGACCTCCTACCGCCATAACGACATCCACCAGCGGAGTCAGGTCACTTCCTCATGTTCAGTACAGTAAGTCAGGCAGCTGGTATTTTGAGGCAATTATATGTATGGGACAGTAATGGAAAGGATGTCATTTGCAATTACCTATATAGTGCAAATATAATTTAATGTGCTGACTTCATGTTTAGTAGTCCCATTGTGCATGTGGGTAGAAAAAACTGTGTTACAGTGGTATGGGTGGTAATTGAAATGATAACTTTTCTCAACATCTTATGTGCAACGTCAATGGAATATAGGTGCAACATATATGTTTCTCATGCAAATCAGGTAGGACTATCAAACACTGGCAGTCACAGCTATATATATGCATGTAAAGTACATCAGAGAATTTAGGGAATCTGGATCAAGGGGACTGCCACAGGATGCATAGCAATATGCTGTACATCAAATGTCATATGTTGCATCTTACATCATATGGAGATATATGTGACTTGTATTTAATCATATTCATCATGTGTACATTGTACATTCAACTACATTCTATTTTGGTCCCACATAGTTACCATGCCATGAGGAGAGGAAGACAACCTCTAGTGTACCGCCCCTGGTAGACCTGCACACCATTGAAGAGAGACACATTATACAATTATATTGCCGGAACAGGCATAAATCATGGATCTATGCCAGTGGTTCCCAACCTTTTGATTTCTGTGGACCCCCACTTTAACATTAACGGATCTCAGGGACCCCCACTGAATCATCATGGGAATCCAGGGACCCCCGCCTGAGTCATTACTGGAATTTGGGGACCTAATATGTCAATATTTATTAATATTTTTTAATTTTCTAGGCTCTCTCGGACCCCCTGAGAAGGCTTCGCGAACCCCCAGGGGTTCCCGGACCACAGGTTGGGAACCACTGATCTATGCAATCAGTTGGAGCTAAATCTGATGCCTGCCGTTCGCAGTCCCAATGGCACACTCCCACCATTCAAGTCAAGTCAGTGCTACACTTCCTGGCCAGTGGGTCCTTTCAGAATAGAGTAGTCCAAACTGCAGGGATGCCTCAGCCCATGTTCAGTTTGGTTTTAAAGGCTGTACTGTCTCCATTGTTGAAACATCTGGACAGCTACATCAAGTTTCCCCACAGTGCATATTTTGGCCTATGTGAAGGCAGAGTATTAAGCTTTGGGACACATTCCACATGTGATTGGAGCCATAGATGGCACATATGTAGCCTTGGTCCTACCGCACTGCCAATGAGCAGGTATATAGAAACAGGGAAAATTACCACTCCATCAATGTCCAAGTGGTGTGTTTGGCAGACCAGTACATTTCACAAGTATGTTCCAAGTATCCTGGATCAACCCATGATTCCTTTATAATGCCGAAAAGCAATATCCCACTGCTGATGACATGACTCTACACAGAGAGGGCTTGGCTGGTTGGTAAGTCACATATGACAGGTGTGTCTGCAATGATTCTCCTGCTATCACAGATGTGCATATCCAAGATATGTTTGTGTTGTTATACCTATTCCTAATAGGTAATTCTGGCTATCCAAACCATCCTTGGTTATTGACACCAGTGAGGTAACCACGCCAGGGGAAGTCCAATTCAATGAGGCCCATGGAAGGACAAGGCATGTCGTGGAGTGGACATTTGGGCTCCTGAAGGCAAGATTTTGATTTCTGGAGAAAAATGGAGGAGCCTTCCTCTACTCACCTAACAAGGTCTATCAAATTATTGTTGCTTTTTGAATGCTCCACAACCTTGCCTTAAGATGTCAGACACCATTCATACCAGATGAGGGGGAGACAGCAGTACCTTTGGGTGGAAATGCAGATTTGCCAAGTGAGGATAAGCCAGATGTAGATGAAGCTGGAGACAACAGGGCAGATCTCATCAATCAGTACTTCAACTGACTAAAGGTATGTTATGTGTTGTCAATAGTAAGTTTCTATTTTGTAATCTACAAATGATGGCTGGCAGATCACCTCTTATTTTCATCATCTGTGAGGTCTTAGGTAGCTCCAATGTCAATAAGTAAGATATGCATGTAGATTGTTAGCTGATATTGTGTACTAAATAGTGTGGTATACACTGTCATGCTTTGTTACTGCACAAGCAAAGTGACACCTGTAAAAATGACTTGTCAGAAATTAAGTATATTGCCAAATATGTCCTATCGCTTATCTTTGACAATCACAAATTTGTGGAGTTTCAGTTTAGCTCTTCCTTGTTGGCAAGACACAGACAGTGTCAGAGGCAGATGGGATTTGCAGACATACATGAGACGTTTACTTGGATGAAACCAAGTAATGATTAGCATGAGCATGTGGAGTGTCACTTATATGGCCAGACTGTCAGGACACTTGGATGGAAGTGCGTATTCCTAACAGGAAGACCCGTTTAGTACTAGAGGTGATTAAATGGTGCCATGTGTGTGTCCATGTGTGTCTGACAAATGTGAAAATGTTGTACCAAAGCCTATACCATCACACTGGTTTCAGTTGTAGGTAATCTTCCTGGTACATAGCTGTCAGGGTTTTACTACTTTGCAGACCAATGTGCATGTCTCTGAGGGCCGACATACATGAGAAGCAAAACTACAGGTACCTGACTATGGTAAGTGAAGGGTTTCAGGACTGGGGACATCAGTACTGATATATGTCTGTATCATGGGGAAAGATTATTAGGAAGCTAAGGTATGGGTATTTGATAAGGCTTTACCTGGTGATACAAAGGGCTGAATCTGTATGCCTCCTGGCTTCAGGGAAGACGGACATGTCCCGAACTTCAGTATCCTGTGGCTTAGTAGTGTATGATAACTAAGCTCACATTCAGAGGCCACCAGCAGTACTACTCTATCTGTTTGTTGCAAATCTGCAAATAAATGTGTGGAGATGTACAATACATCTGTTTTGGTTTAGGTATATGTTACAATCCCAATGCAATGGGTCTCCTGGTGATACTGTATACGTGTGATGTCCATAACAATCACTGTACAATACAGAGGGACATATTGGTACAAGAGCTGTCATACATGACAGTTGTACATGATTGATACATGACACTTACACAGAACCTGTGTTTAAGGGATATTATTTGGGGAGTGCAAATCAATATGTGTGACTTGAAACAGAAATAGCAGAAAGAAACAGTGAATGGTTCTGTCAGGGTAAATAAAATAATCAGGGTAGCGGCTACACCATTTGGGAACAAAAGTGCAGTGTCCTTGTACCATAGGAACATTGAGTTCACTTTCAGACCAGTCAACAGGGTATATCTGTGGCACACAAGAGTAAGCAATCAGGAGAGGTTCACTTCCTAGTGGTGGGTTTGGTCTTGCCATGTGCTCCTCCTGGATGTCTGGGTGGATGTCCACATTTGTGGGGGTTCCTCTGCTACAGAGGGTGGAGTGTCTGAGGCATGTCCTTCTCATGACAGGGCCTCCATTCCACTAGTAGCTGCAGATGTTGAAAGGCCTGAAGACTCACTGATGTTGTGTGGCAGACCTACGTAGGGCAGTATTGAAGTCCCTCATCACTCCAGTGATGGAAGCCAGGGTGGCATTGTGTGCCTGCCACTGCTGCATGGCTTCCTGGTGGTTGTCCCTCTGCAACTGTTAGATTTCCCCCATCATGGTGAGTATCTTGGGAACTCTGGTAGGCTCCCAAAACTTGGGAGGTGGTTTCCTGGTCAGTATTGTCCCTTTGAGCCTCTATCCTCTGGCCCACACCATCCCTCCCATGCAACCTAATCCCACATGCCCATGCCCCTGGCACAGTGTGCCCACTCCCAGTGGTGGCTAGTCTATCATTGTCAGGGGTGACAAGAGGAGACTTAGGTACTTGCACTCGGGGGCACACCATGGAAGAAACAGTCCTTGGAACACAGGTTTGGTGGGGAATGGTTGCCTGTGATGTAAATGCAACAGGGCTGGGAGAGTCAATGAAGGCAGGGTGAGGCTGACAGTTGTTGACTGGGCAGATGACCCCAATTTGCCAGCTTTGTCATCAGTGTCCAAACATCCAGGGGTGTTTTCCTCACTGGGGCCTTCATCCGGAGGGGTTGTGGCAGACTCTGTATCCTCTCCATGGGGACAATGACAAGGTTAGCTGTGGGAGAAGTGGAATACAGATTTGCATTTTTAAAAATAGTAATGGTAAAATATCTGAAGTTAAGGTTTGGTACTGATAACGCGTCCGTCTATGTCAATTTATACACATCAGGACTCGTTTTAGGACGATGAATCTTTGGGCCCAGTGGTGAGACACCGTAGGACGAGATAACTGATCAAAATCTCAATCAATACGTCAATAACATTGTCAATGGTTAACACCAAATATCTTACTTTATTCATTAATAAACCTTCGGCGCAATCATGACCTTTCAGTCATGAATAACCACACCTTAATGAAGTTTTATGAGTTTTATTCCCTATTGATTACAATCTAGTAGCAAATGCATCAATCTCAAAGCCAGGAAGCATATAAGCACAGTCACAAAATGACAACCATAATAAGCTTTCAATAATGCAAAGATCAATAGCATAGACAATCAGATAGATATGAGCAGATTGTAACACATCGAACTTTCTAAGATACTAGTTCAGCATAGCACCATGTCAGTCACGTCAGTTTGTCAATCAGAATGAATTCCTCGTCTAACCTCTAATTAGCATTAGCATGTTGGGCGTCATGCAAAACAATTTTGAACACCAATTTGGAAAACATCTAACTAAGGCCTCTAATAAAAACATACAGCAGTTGGTACCTAGAAAGAAAGGCAAATAAATGAATTTTCATTAGCAATTTTATAATTACCCTCCTCTGATTAAGTCAGCATTCAGGATCAGTCTTCGTCTTCAGGACATCAGTTAGATCGCCGTCAGTCTATCTAAGTTAAGGCAAGACACTCTCCTCATAAGGAGAAAAGTGTAAGGGGCAAATCTATGGGCAAGGATGGTTTGTCTAAGTCTCAAGTCACAAAATAGTGTGACAGAGTTTCGGGATGCAATTGATATCATTCCCTACCTAATTGTGTCGTCTGTTCCCTGTCATGGGTTTTTATCCCTTTTTCGTGATACATTCCCCCAAAATTCTATTGGTCAGCCAATACACCCCACCATTGTTAACCTATCAAATTATACATTAAGTAATGCATTTGTCATTTCTTGATATTAACTTGTCTTTTGATTGGTCTTCAAAATTGGCATTTCGTAGGTGGCATATCCGGGGTTACTTCACCATCTTGGCACACGTCTCAGGTTAAAAGTTCTCTTTCCCTCGTCTCATTGTCCTTGGAAGTGTCCATAAATGTTTTGAAGCACATCATTTTATACTAAAAGATGCTAGCATGCGGATGGGAGAATTCCTTCATGTTACTAACAAAATACAGAAAGAACAATAGCTGGGTCATGGTCGTTTGCAAGTCCGCACTCTGAAGAGACAGAAAAATACGCTTTTAATATGAGAGCTACACAGCTTTGCTTGGCTCATGCTAACTTAAGATATACAAGTTCTAATGAATGCAGTTTTATACGTGTTAATGTGCTCAGTTAGGCAAACTTTAAACGATTACTTCTCACAGTCGACATTAGTTTATACATATGAACGATTCTCCATATTTATGAATATGCTTTAATGAATGTTTTATTAATACAGCATTGTTAGACATAAGCATTTCACGTCTATAATATGTAATATCAAATACGCTCTCTCAGTCCCTCCTCTGATGACGCTCGTCATCACAAATCTTTCTGGTCTTAATTTTTCACCTTGCGCATAATACGCATTTCAACATCCTGCCCTTTATGTGAGCTTTCCCATATTTCATTGAACATTTTCTCTCTTTCACTTTCTTCGTTTCTTTGGGTTCTTTTAGTCAATTTTCTTTTCACTTTATCATTTATTTTGCATATTCCCCAAAATCCCAATAAACAAATCAGAACAATTAGTAGTCCCATCATGATTTTTGCAAGTACCCCATTCCAAATGTTGGTAAACCAGCTTCCCACTCGGGCAATTCCTTTTCCAAATTTCTCCCAAACACCAAGTTCTTTTAGATCCTTTAAATCTGTACTATCTCTAGTCAGGTTAGTAAGCATGCTTCTAATTTTCTTACTGTTGTCAGGTATATATGAGCAGCAATGACGTTCATTAAGCATTTTGCACACACCTCCACTCTTTGCTAAAAGAATGTCTAAAGCAAGCCGGTTTTGAAGAGTCATAGCTCTTTCCGCAGCAAGTTCAGTATCCATCAGAAGTATAGCTCCTGTAAAGTTTGTCAGCATGTTATCCACAATAGTAGACAACTTTTGAATTTTCATAGAATTTAGGATAACCCCCACTGAAGGGATTATAGCTCCAAATATGTCACCAATGACAGCCGCCACTGATTCTCGTTTTTGTCTGGCATGTTGTAATTCAGACGTTTTAGGTAGTTGTTTTAAGTCATCAATCTGGTAAATCTTTGGGAATATTATTCCCAAATAACATGTCCCATACCATCCCTTAGGGAGACGGTAATATGCATTTAACCCACAGATGTAATAGATTCCAGGAATCGCTGGGTCTTGTCCATTTAACATAAAGGTCCATTTGCTCTGAAACAAAAACACATGCCTACATTCAATCGTTCCCACAAACAAAGTATCTTGATCGGATTTTGGTCTATATATGCAGAGTCTACCTACGTGTAATGCATCTATAGCTAACTTGCCTTGTGTTTTAATTTCAGTATAAGCATAATCATTTGCATAAGTGCGTTTTTCTAAACCTTTTTCTAATCTTTCTTTTAATGCTTTTCGTCTATCATCTGTGTGATCTAAAAAGCTTTTCTCTACCGGAGATAGTAAGCATGTTAAGTTATTTCAATGTGCATAAGCAGTCCCAAATGTTAGTGTTGGCTCAAAGAATCCTCTAACTAATTTTATATCATGCTCTTTAGCTAACTTATTTAAGAATTCAATAACAGGCACAAAAGAAAACACAACGTCTAAATTTGAATAAAAATATTGCACATGCTCTTGATCATAAAATCTTGTTAGTAGCAAGCTACAGCTAATCCCATACGTAAGAGGGAGACTATGATAAGTAACTCCCTCCTGCACAGATGAAGGAATTTTAGTGCATACATAACAGTCTTTCGCATTCATAGTTTCCACATACTCATTTAGTAGGCGATAGAAAACATTAGTAGAAAGCTCCCCTTTTGCATTAGTTCCCTCATGCAGATGTCTTGTCTCTTGCTCAAATTTCTCCCATGGTGATAGTTTATTAGTTGTAGTAGTAGTCTCAGGTTTTGAAGTTGCATTAATAGTTTCACTCTCTCTCCATGGCATTCCCACAATCACTCCCACAATCATTATTGCGCATACAACACCTATCATAAGTCCTAACCAGCCACACACTTTACTTCCTTTGTTACTATAAGCCATGTTTGTATAGAATCAGAATAGCAGATTAACAATCAACTCTGAGTAGCAAACTCTTTCTGCGTAATTTACAGCGTCTTCACTCACTCCAGGACCCTTTTCGTCAATTCAGGTTAGCAGCTTGTCGTAATCAGGTTTCTATAAGTCAAATCCAGGTTTAATGTCACTTTCCGGTAGTTTTCTTTTTCTCTAAGATTCTTGATTTTTATTTTTCAGCTTTTACAATTTCAATCTTTTATCTTCAGTTTTCTTGTTGTATATTCTTCAGGTACCGTAGTACTGGCCTGGTATTTCTCGATCAAAACAGAATACTAAGAATTCTTGTTGCCATTCAGAGGTTGTAGCATATGCCCATTCAGGACCGGTATATCTTCTATTTGCTATTCTTTTTCTTTTTAATTTTCGTTCTCCTTGCTGTTCTTCTTCACTCAGATCGTCTGCTCGTGAGGTATCTCTTTCCTCTATTATTGTTTCGTTTGCTATTTCTCTTATTCTAAAGTGTGATTTGTCTGGCCAATTGTCACCTCTGTTCGTCTTACTTCGGCGTTTTCCTTCAGTACTTTGGACAGCACTCTCCTCTGGTAATATGGTGTTTTCTCCTGATAGGCTTGAAACTTGTTTAGCAGATTCTGATTCGTTCTGATTTAAATTTGCCACTTCTTCGTCTCTCTCTCCTTGTTCAACACTGTATTCAGATTCTGAATTGTATTCGTCTGCTTCTGGGAGAACATCTCCTTGTCTTTGTTCTCCTGCTGCCTCCACTGAGATTGGCACTTCGTCACCTCTCTCGAACTCACTGATAGTTTGAGGGACACGGCTGTTCTCAGCGGGCTCTCCTGTAGTCTCAGATCTTTCTTGACTGATCTCTGGCTCTGAGACTTCTCCTCTTGAAGCTGCTGTACCGGAATTTTCAAGTTCCTCTTCAACAGGACACGCTACCCTTTTTGTATGGCTGGCATGTATCCAGTTGGGAATCCCGGCACACTTCACAGCAGTAGTGGTCGTCAATATAACTTGATATGGCCCTTTCCAACGCGGCTCAAGACACGATTTTCTTACGTGCTTCTTGACAACCACCCAATCTCCAGCTTGCAGAGAGTGTCCTGGTTCGCCGATTGGTGGTAACGTGTTAGCTTCCACCTGGTGAGAGAAAGAGCGAATCACGTCAGCCAAACTTTTGCAGTAATCCAACACCATATCATCTGTAATATTCACTAGTGCATTTGCAGGTACTGCCGGTAACCTCATTGCTCTGCCCAAGAGGATTTCATGTGGGGACAATCCCTTTTTCTTATCTGGCGTGTTTCTCATAGACATCAGCACTAGAGGTAATGCATCTGGCCACTTCATGTTTGTTGCTGCACACATTTTTGCTATTCTTGATTTCAAAGTACCATTCATCTGCTCGACTAGTCCTGAGGCTTCAGGGCGATAGCTACAATGCAGCTTTTGTTCAATGTTGAGTGCGGCACACAGAAGTTTAATTACCTCATTGTTGAAGTGTCTTCCCCTATCTGATTCTATAGAAACCGGAAACCCGAACCTGGGTACTAATTCTCTGAGTAGTAGTTTTGCAACTGTAAGACTGTCATTCCTACGTGTGGGATATGCCTCAATCCAATGGCTAAAAACACACGCAATCACCAACACGTATCTCAAACCTCTGCAAACAGGCATTTCAATGAAATCCATTTGTATCTTATTAAATGGACCACCAGCTCTCCCAATGTGGCTCAAAGTTACCACAGTTCCTTTTCCAGCGTTCATCTGTTGACAAATGACGCACCTGTGACAAGTAATTTCTGCGGCATGTCTGAATTTTGGATTGAACCAATCAATCTTAAATGATCTGATCATGGCATCTCTTCCTAAATGTGCCTGCCCATGATACAATCAGGCAAATTGTGACAGAAGACTGTTTGGCAAAACTAGTTTTCCCTCTCCTGATACCCAAATATCGTCTGCTCTCTGTACACACTGCATTTTCTGCCAAGAACGTTTTTCTTCCTTACCAACGTGGCTTTGTAATGTCTTTAATTCGTCTAAAGTATCAACCACTCGTAATGCTAGACTTAAAGTTGTGTCATTTTCAGGTTGTGTTAACAGTTCCCACTGCTCTTTAAAAGATATACAGTTCAATGCACAAAATCTGGCAACTTGGTCTGTCTAACCATTCCCCATTGACACAAAATCTTGTGATCTGGTGTGAGCACTGCACTTCACCACGGCAATTTCAAGAGGCAACTGAATTGCATGTAACAAATCTCTTATTTGTTCTCCATTTTTCACTGGTGAACCAGGAGATGTCATGAACCCTCTTTGTGACCAGAGTTGACCAAAATCATGTACAATTCCAAATCTGTATCTGCTGCCTGTATAGATTGTGACTTTCAGATTTACAGCAGCATGGCAGGCTTTTGTGAGAGCTATCAATTCTGCCACTTGTGCAGAAAACACTTTCTCGAGCCAGGAGGCCTCGACTATACCAGATATGGTACATACTGCATAACCAGCTCTCAAGGTTCCTGTTGAATCTCTTAGACAGGACCCATCAACGAACATAATGTAATAGTTTTCCTTTAACTGAGTATCTTTTATATCTGAGCGAGGTTTGGTACTGAGCTCAGTCACCTCCAGACAATCATGCTCAAACTCTTCCCCATCCTTTATTTCTGTATTCTCAATGGGAAGTAGAGTTGCCGGGTTCAGCACAGTGCACCTTTTCAATGTGACATTAGGTGACCCCAGAATAATTGTCTCATATTTGGTAAGTCGTGCATTTGTCATGTGTTGTGTCTTAGTTCGTGTCAGCAGAATTTCAACAGAATGTGGAACCAATACTGTCAAAGGGTATCCCATGACTATGCCCTCACATTGTGAAAGGCTTTGACCAACTGCTGCGACTGCTCACAAACAACCCGGTAAGGCTGCTGCGACAGGGTCCAAAGTAGCTGAAAAATATGCTACAGGGCGATTTGCATCTCCATGGACCTGTGTTAAAACAGACAAAGAACAAGCATCACGTTCATGACAGAACAACAAAAATGGTTTCTCATAATCAGGCATTCCTAATGCTGGAGCCCTGCACATGCATTCTTTCAGCTCTAGAAATGACTCAAGTTCTTCTTTTGTCAATGTGATTGTGTATGGTTCATCCTTAACTTCCTTTCCTGTCAGTTTTGTTAATGGTTTTGAAATGATCGAGAAGTTGGGTATCCACTGGCGACAGTAGCCCACCATTCCCAAGAACATCCTGACATCTCTCTTTGTTGTTGGGGGATTCATTTGTAAAACAACTGTTATTGTCTCTTTTGATATTCTTCGGGACCCTTTTTCAATCAGATGCCTCAAATACTTCACTTCTTTTTGACAGTACTGCAGCTTTTTAGGTGACACCTTATGTCCGTTTTTCCCTAAATGATTTAATAAGGCAATGGTATATTTGCAGCTGTCTTTGGTTTTGGATGCAATCAACAAATCATCAATGTACTGCACAAGAGTCGAATTGTAAGGCAGCACAAGAGGTTCCAAATCCTTCCTCAATATCTGATTGAAGATGGATGGTGACTCAGAAAACCCCTGAGGAATTCTGCACCAACTGTATACCTTGTCCAGGAATTTAAAACTGAACAAAAATTGGCTGTCTTCGTGAAGTGGTATCGAGAAAAACGCTTGTGATAGGTCTATTACGGTAAACCATTCAGCATCACAAGGAACCTGGTACATTATTACTGCTGGGTTGGGAACCACAGGGCAGCATTTTACCACAATTTCATTTATTTTTCTCAAATCCTGCACAATTCGAACTTTCCCACAAGGTTTTCTCAAACCCATAATAGGAGAGTTACACGGACTGCTCAGGACCTCTTTCAAAACTCCCTGTCTGAGAAAATCTGCAATTATCTGTGTCACTTCAATAAGGACATCCTGAGTCATGTGATATTGTGGGAACACTGCATTCGGCTTTATCTGCACCTTGACTGGACCTACTCCCTTTATTAATCCCACCTCCTTTCCAGTCAAATCCCACACCTTCTCTGTTACCGATCCTTGCAGATCAGCCGGTAGATCGATCAAGGTAAACACTGGGAAAAGGGTAATTAGAGGGTAATCTTCATTCATCTCTCCTCCTTCTTCTATGAGTTGACCCTCATCTGCCTCATCATCACTGTTTGTCTGAACCTCTATTCCACCATTGGAACAGGTAATTGAACATTTGGTTTTGCATAATAAATCTCTTCCTAATAAGGATACTGGGCTTGAATCGCATACAACAAATCTATGCAGACCCTGAAAATTTCCGATTTCAACCTGCACTGGGTCAGTGATTGGATTAGTCAGGTACTGATTAGCCACACCAACCACTCGTATGGTGCGCCCTGAGAGAGGTAATCTTGGTACCTCTGCACTGCGAACCGTAGAGCGTGTAGCTCCTGTATCGACTAAAAATGAGACTTTGTAGCCCATTACTTTTCCCTCCACATATGGGCCTCTCTGGTCTACCTCTAAGGATGCGGTGAGTCTGCACTGTTCACTGTCTGAGCTATCATCTGACCAATCCTCATTCATCTAATTTTCACCTCGTAATGGGAATTGTTGTACAGTGTTGTTTTGATTTGTTACCTGACCTGTGACCTGTTGAGGAAACGTCACCTGTTGCTGTCCCATCGGAGCCAGGGGTAACTGCATTTGCTGTCTAGGCACCATAGGGATCTGCTGTTGTATTGGTTGTACTGACACTGTTTGGAAACGCGGCATTTGCATTTGCTGCATAGGTTGCACCCCTGACATTTGCACCAAATTATTTTGATAGTTCTGATTCGGGTGTCTCATTCTTGAACCTCGTGAATTTTGCAATGCACCGGCATTGATACTCTGCTGAACTGTACCATCCTGCATTATATTTGGACAATCCTGTTTCCAATGTCCCACGCCCCCGCACGCATGGCATGGTGACATCTTTTTCACTCCTTGACCATCACCTTGAACAACACCATTATTCATGTCCGAACCACGGTTCACAAACCCTCGACCTCTACCTCTTGGCTGTGCCTGAAACACACCATTCAAATGCGGTTGTTGTGTATCATTTGCTGAACACCATTTCCCTGTATTCCAGCCTGTGCAGCCCTTATCTGCATCACCATCACCTTCTCCTTCAACTTTTTCTGCTTTAACTCAATTTCGTCACTACAGTATTTCGCGTACTGTAATACTTCATCAATCGGTTTAGCTTGCCAACAAATCAAATGATTTTTAATCATTTGGCTGACCTCCGGTCTCAGCCCTTCGACGAATCTGAACACAAGATGATTCATGTCCTTCGGCTCAATTGTTTCAGTACCACTGTAATGTTTGAATGCCTTTAACAACCTTTCATGATATGCATGTATTGACTCTTTAACCTCTTGAGAGGTCCGGTCGATTTTCTGCCAATCGGTCACCTTCGGCGACACCTTTTGTTTCAAAAACTCAATTACTTTATGATAATATTTCATCACCTCTTCAGAAGGTGCTCCAGTCACCTTATCCCTTGCTGGTTCCTTTGTGGGCCAATCTACCCCTCTCTTACACTCGAGCCACAAGTCTGGCGGAACAATAATCTCAAACAAGGTATTTAAGTCTTCCCAGAGACATTTCGCAAGCTTCACGAATCTATCTGTCTGTTGATACCACTCGATCGGTTTTTCTCTTAACCTAGGATAATCATTCGTAAAGGACAAAATGTCTCCCCTGGACCAAGGCACATGCACCAAAACACCACCAGCTGTTTCTCTCATAGGTAGGATTTTCACCGTCTCTAAGTTTGGTGTGACTGTTGTTTCATTAGATCCTGGACTATCTCTTTTCCCCTTATCTCTTTTCTTCATCCATCGGCCTTCCCATTTCTCCAGTGCTCCCCAAATTTGTGCGCTTTGCAGCAACTCTTTCAAATGTGTCTTCATGCCTGCAGATCTCATGTGCTCAAAATCCTTTGTGTCAAAATCTAATCTGTAACTCCGTTTCAAGTGTTTCGTGTTTCCAATGTCGATATTGTATTTGTCTGCCAAATTCGTTAATTTCTGGTGTACTTTGCCTACCTCTTTCGTGATTTTAGGGCATAAGTACCTTAATTCTGCCTCAGTGTAAGACTCCAACCTATTTACTCCCATCGTTCCATCCACCAATTCAGTAGCTTCTGCTCCTAGTCGTACTAGATTTAGGTATTCATTGTGTTTTTCTTTCTCAGGTTCGATTGTAGTCGCTGTAGTCTTTTGTGATGTGCAAGTTTTCTCTAACCACTCATTTAACTGTTGTACTGTAAAACCCTGCAGTGAAATGTTCCCTGCATGTATCATTGGAGTGTATGAGGTATTTGTACTCATAGTTTGGGGAGTCAGGACTCCCAATCCTGCTTGTCGCATTGCCTCAAGAGGTGCCCCTATTGGACTGAGGTCCATTAAGGGTCTTGATTGTTCACAAATCTGTCCTCTCTGTGCCATTATTTGTGGAGTTATAATAGGCCCTCCTCTTATCGTTTCATGAGTTATGACTCCCTGTTCACACGTCCTTGTTTTCTCCTGTGCATATCACGGCACCGGGGGACCAACCGTAATGGGTAGTGATATAGCGGCAGGTGTCTGGCCTGCTCCCAAGCTTCTTGGAGCTTCGACACCATAAGTCTGCTCTAATAATCCTGGTGCAGGTTCTTTTAAAGGACCCGCTACTGGGTTATACCCAGGTATCAGTTGTGGCGGTTGTGACACTAACTGTGGAGTTGACTCAATCTGCATCAACCTTGGCTTTGTATATATCGGGTTTGGTTGTACCACCAAGTTCGTAGTAGTCTCGAGTACTGGAACATCGGGATAAATTCTTTTTATCTGTGGTGGAGGCTGTAACTGTATCGGCGAGTCTGGTGCAGTGGGTACACTGACACCATTCTGTATCAAAGCTGTATCGCTAGTCTGCACTGTATCAGTAACACCCTTCTCTTTCGTCTGGTTCCCAGGATCCAAGCTAGTGCTTGGTGCACTGTCGTTCACCGCATATGGTGGCGGACGATCATGTAACAATCTATCCATAAACGCCTCATCATCTGAATCGTCCTCTTCTTCCCAAGATCTTTTATTCTCTTTGTTTTTGCCTGGTTCTTTGTCAGTTTTGCAAGAAGCTTTCTTTCCCTACGTTTCCTCTCCCTGGGTTATTGCCGGAAACAGCTTCAACCCATCCACTATTCCTCGTCTCCACATTTTGTTCTCATTGTCCCATCTAGCCTCTGCATAGGACTTTTCTGCTCTTGTCAATCTCCTGTGAAATCTTTCTTGTCTATGTTTAAGAGCCATCAGGTCCCAAATTGCCAAAGCCTCATATTGTGCTGGTCGAGGAGGTGGTTTCTGCGTACTTAACATCCACCTCAGATTTTCTAACACCTTTTGATTAAATGTTCCATGTTCTGGAAACGCTAGACACCCTTCTTTCTCTGTTAGTTTGCGCCATTGTTTTATCCATAAACACGGTGCAACACCCTTTTCCTCCAGAACCGTGTAAGCTGGTGTACCCTCAGGTGGTGTAGGTTCCCCATCAGTTGCAACGATATACACATCTCCTTTCAAAGCGCTTTTGAATGCCTTAACAAAATTCATTTTATTTTATATTTACTCAGAAAACGGCTTAGTTCCCAGGACACTCTTCACCTACCCTTTGCTCAACCTATTGTCTCTTACGGACAGTAACCAATCCGTGCGCGACCCCTCTCGACATCTGACCTATCCCAGCGCGGCACTACTGACGTCACACTCACACACACTGCGGCTGACAAAGTCTTGCAGCTTGTCCACACCTCGCTAACTCCTTACAACTCATACAAACTAATGTGAATTATTGCTAGCACTTAAATGACAACACAAATCTGCCGGTTTACTACAGGAAGGATAACACATTAGCTTCAGAACTTTACAGAGATTTCACTTGAAGCCTCGGCCGCTACTCTCTCCTTCTCAGTTCCCTCATACGCAAGCAGAATTCGACCTGCAAATTCTACTCTCGACTTGTCAATGACTCCTTCTAGTGCACTTTAGAACTTGTCAAATCTCCATCGAAGGTTTTCACACATGCATCATAACTCGAAACTTGACCTGTCAACCACGCCCGATTGACCTATTAAACCGCACAGATTACAACATAAACCAATTTAACATCATACTCCGGAGTCTTAGACCTCAATAGGCCCGTATACAACAACCAACCACGTGGATAATTTTGAGCAACAAGCGCTGCATTCACATGAAGTACGCCGACTTCCCTACTCTAATGCTGTGGAGTACGCCCACTCCTTCTAAACACCACTTAATTTGGCCTAGTCGCATTCAAATATTCACAATCACCTGCAAAGTGCATAAGATTTAATAAGCGCAAGAGACCCTAACCACACATACTATGGCGCCAAGAACATTCCCAACTCATTTAGGCAGGCTCCGAGATCCCGGGAAAGCCCATGGCAAACCTAGCAACTCATCATCTTTCCAGATTGCATTATCACAAGAAAACAATTGAACAGTGAAAACTCCGTCCTAGGGCCCCCAAGGGCCAAACCGTACTCTGCTACCAGAACTGATAACGCGTCCGTCTGTGTCAATTTATGCACATCAGGACTCGTTTTAGGACAATGAATCTTTGGGCCCAGTGGTGAGACACCGTAGGACGAGATAACTGATCAAAATCTCAATCAATACGTCAATAACATTGTCAATGGTTAACACCAAATATCTTACTTTATTCATTAATAAACCTTCGGCGCAATCATGACCTTTCAGTCATGAATAACCACACCTTAATGAAGTTCTATGATTTTTATTCCCTATTGATTACAATCTAGTAGCAAATGCATCAATCTCAAAGCCAGGAAGCATATAAGCACAGTCACAAAATGACAACCATAATAAGCTTTCAATAATGCAAAGATCAATAGCATAGACAATCAGATAGATATGAGCAGATTGTAACACATCGAACTTTCTAAGATACTAGTTCAGCATAGCACCATGTCAGTCACGTCAGTTTGTCAATCAGAATGAATTCCTCGTCTAACCTCTAATTAGCATTAACATGTTGGGCGTCATGCAAAACAATTTTGAACACCAATTTGGAAAACATCTAACTAAGTCCTCTAATAAAAACATACAGCAGTTGGTACCTAGAAAGAAAGGCAAATAAATGAATTTTCATTAGCAATTTTATAATTACCCTCCTCTGATTAAGTCAGCATTCAGGATCAGTCTTCGTCTTCAGGACATCAGTTAGATCGCCGTCAGTCTATCTAAGTTAAGGCAAGACACTCTCCTCATAAGGAGAAAAGTGTAAGGGGCAAATCTATGGGCAAGGATTGTTTGTCTAAGTCTCAAGTCACAAAATAGTGTGACAGAGTTTCGGGATGCAATTGATATCATTCCCTACCTAATTGTGTTGTCTGTTCCCTGTCATGGGTTTTTATCCCTTTTTCGTGATACATTCCCCCAAAATTCTATTGGTCAGCCAATACACCCCACCATTGTTAACCTTTCAAATTATATATTAAGTAATGCATTTGTCATTTCTTGATATTAACTTGTCTTTTGATTGGTCTACATAATCAGCATTTCGTAGGTGGCATATCCGGGGTTACTTCACCATCTTGGCAATCGTCTCAGGTTAAAAGTTCTCTTTCCCTCGTCTCATTGTCCTTGGAAGTGTCCATAAATGTTTCGAAGCACATCATTTTATACTAAAAGATGCTAGCATGCGGATGGGAGAATTCCTTCATGTTACTAACAAAATACAGAAAGAACAATAGCTGGGTCATGGTCGTTTGCAAGTCCGCACTCTGAAGAGACAGAAAAATACGCTTTTAATATGAGAGCTACACAGCTTTGCTTGGCTCATGCTAACTTAAGATATACAAGTTCTAATGAATGCAGTTTTATACGTGTTAATGTGCTCAGTTAGGCAAACTATAAACAATTACTTCTTACAGTCGACATTAGTTTATACATATGAACGATTCTCCATATTTATGAATACGCTTTAATGAATGTTTTATTAATACAGCATTGTTAGACATAAGCATTTCACGTCTATAATATGTAATATCAAATACGCTCTCTCAGTACCAATAATGTATCATGTATATTTTCATAATCCATCCTCACTCAAGTGCTGGCCAAATGCGTGTGCAGTGTTATGCTTCTGCGTTCAGGTACTGTTGTCACCAACAGTTAATTCTGTTTTTATGAAAGATTAAACACCCACTTGTAATGCGTGACACATTGCATTTTTTCTTTTTAGGAATTTGGCCTTGCTCAGGTTACACGCATTGAACATTTCCACAGAGTATAACAGTTTCTAAGCAACGGTAAATAACTGAAGCATCTGTTTGCTCGTGGCTTCAAAACAAACAAGCAATCAGATGATGCGTTATCACTGAGTGCCTCAGCTAATATCTTAGATTAAGGAACATTTCACAATATTTTCATAGTTGATTTAAAAAAATAGTTATTGGGTATTTTTATTCAAAATAGAATTTGTAAGGAAGTTTTATTTTGCAACCAGCATTCATACAATTTACAGTGGTGAAGCTTAGACTAAAAAAAATTGCAGAAGAAAGTATTGTTTCTTCTAAGGATATATGGGAAATAAGAAGAAGAATATTTTCTCAAGAAGTTGGTGAAACAGTTCTGCAAACTGTAAAAAATAATTTTAAGGGACAATAAAAGCAAAGGTAGGATAGTTGAATAAGAATAATATTGGACACTTTCGGAGGAGGAGGAGGTGGAGAATAGAGGCCCAGGAGGGAAATGTTTAAAAAAAGAGGAAGAATGTAAATGATGATGACTTGATGAAATAACATTCATTGGTTATGAATGAATTGAATTCAGGTGTCCTACTCAGCACAAGGGAAAGGCAGAAAAACCTTACAAAAGAGCTGTATTATAAGCCTGATGGGAATGATCAGGATATGAATGATGACAGATGAATATATCCTAAATTTAGTATATGATGATACTGAAGGCACAGCTAAGAGGCTGAATAAAGAAGCAAAGGACCCATTAGGACAAGCTTTATTTCAGCTTTCTGATGTGAAACATCCACATAGTTCTGAATGGTGGTCAATGAGTCACGTGGCAGACTATAGGATAAGGAAACCCTAAGAGAGGGGAGAGAGGACTGTAACGAGAGCTGATTGTTCACGTCTTGTATTCAGAGGCAAACTGTCTATGACACCTAATCTGGATCCATATCTTATCTCTTATTTATTTAAATTATGCTGCGATCCAAGGAAAGGACTAGAAAGACCATTAAAACAATGTGAAGATAAGTTTATGGATATCCTTTGGGCTTTGGCGAGAAGTTATGATATGGTTGAGGAGTCTTATAGTAAGGAATCTGATTTGGACATTAACCCAATTAATTAGGGGACTGGAGCCAAAGAGCAATCTTTCTTTAGGATATGCAAAAGAAGGGCTCACAGCAGAAAGGGGAAGAGCAGTTCTTTTGAGAATAAGTCTTAAGCTAGGTGAATTGGCAAATAAATATACTTCTGAGGCAACAAAAGGACTTCTCCTTGGAGAAGGCATGATTTAAGCTTTAGGCAAGTGTGTTCATACTTTCACTGCTTTAGACAAAGCACATACTTCAATCTGCAAAATATTTTGAGATGGACATTTATATGGTCATGCTGGAAGAAGGTGCCTATCATTCTGCCAAACATATTACAGAGGCCCATATGGACAAGGCGTTTATAGAGGAAGTTATACCTGAAATACCTTTTCACCACAAAAAGGAAGAGATGGTAGAGGCTGATCAGCCCATGGAAGATCACAAGGCCTTAATTCGGGATCTCAATTGGGACAAGGTGAGTATGAAGATTGGAACTGTTTTTCTTTCCAGGGAAAAATGTCAGGACAGTTTAAACATGTTCTAAAAGAATGGGAAAAAATGACGATGGACAGTTGGATTCTGGAGACAGTGAAAGGGTATGCAAAAGAGTTTCAGATGGTTCCACATCAAATGACAGAGCCAAGGGAAATTCATTTTCAACACAAGTAAGAGAGATTGTGAGCAAAGAAAAAAATGAAATGGTGGAGAAAGGAAAAATAGGGGTGAGATTGATTATTTAATTTGATAATATTTTGTTAATGAATCAGGAAAATAATAGATTTGATGAAACATGTTCAAATGACAATAGATGCTTTACAGAATTTATGTTTTGTGATCAATCAGGAAAAGTCTATTTTTCTTCCTTCTCAGAGGATAGAGTTTTGGGATTTGTGGTAGACACAGTGGAAACACAATTGCAATTACCAGACAGAAAGATTTATTTGGTAAAGAGAGACATAAAAAGGTGCTATGAGGAAAGCAAAAATTATGCTGTGGGAGTTAGCAAGAATAATTGGTTTAGTTTCTTACTGGATTCAGGTGATTTAGAATTAGAGAGCTTTGCAACATCTAAAACTATTGGCTTTGACAAAAGGTTTATGGTACGAAAACATTATAAAGGTCATAGAGGATGCAGTGAAGGCACTTGTATGGTGGTTGGAAAATCTTCAGGCTTGGAATGGCAGAGCAATTTTTGGTTGTACCCCATAATATGTTTTGGAAACCAATGCAAGTAGTATAGGTTGGGGAGCACCCTTGGAATATCAATTGACAGGAGGGAAATGGAGTATGGAAGAAAGACAGTGTCATAGAAACTGTTTGGAATTGAAAGTGGGGGAAATAGCAATATTCAGTTTCAGGAAAGAGTTAAAAGGGTGTTCAGTTTTGTTGAAGATGGACAACATGTCAGCCTTCAATTACATAAACAAATTGGGGAGCAGCAGATCAAAGAGGCTTTCAGATATGGCAAAGGATTTTTTTGAGTTTTGTATGGAGAAGAATATAGGGGTAACAGCACAGTATTTACCAGGGAAAGTGCATACATAAAATAATTGGAATTCCTGATATATGTTGGATTACAGCAATTGTAAGGTAATGTCTCATATGTTTCAGGAGATCAACAACAAATTAGGTCCACTGGAGGTGGATCTATTTACTTTTTGATTGTCAATTCAGTTAGAGAGGTATGTGAGGTGGTGTCTGGATCCAGGGACAATAGCAACAGATGCATTCAGTTTGGATAGAAATTCAGGTTTACACTTTTCCTCCATTCTCAATGATACAGAGAGTTTTAAGGCAGGTGAGGAGACAGAAGTGCTAATTAGTACAAGTGACTCAGTTTTGGACAATTCAGGCATGTTACCCCTGAGTGATGAAAATAGTAATAGAGGATTCTTTTATGATACAAGTTTGAAAGGGTCTCTTAAAAGATGTGTACAACAGAACATCCTTTAGTAGAGTCAGGGGTGCTCAATCTTCTAGTTTGGAAGATTTCAGGAGAGCTCAGTATTTCACAGACTTATCTGGAGGAGTTTCAGAATTACTATGAGTCTTGGGCACTTGGAACAAGGAAGGTACAGTAGTGCATGGAATGTATGGGTACATTAGTTCATAGAAAGGGATTTGGATCCAGTGAAAGTAAATTGAAATCAAGTTTTTTAGCAGTATTGTGTAAAAAGTTTGTTACAGAACAGTAAATTGTTAGAAATCGGCAATTGCTGCTGGTCATTCTTTAGTAGATGGATTAACAGTAGGTAAGACTGCATTAGTATGTCTAGTAATGAAAGGAATGACAATAAAGAGACCTCTTACTACAAGATATAGAACTCCTTGGGATGTTATTTTGCATGAAATGTAGCAATCTCACAGTTTGTTAACAACTGGTGTGTGAATTAGAACTTTATTTCATTTAAAAGGTTTTCAGATGTTAAAGAGCTGGGAGTGACAAATATATTTTTACAACCATATGGGGTTTTATTTGAAATAAGGAAAAGAACAAAAACAATGTCAGGACCAATGTTTTATCCTAGGTTTGATTATCATCCAAAGGGATGTGTGTACAATAGAATGTCAACGGAGAATGAGTGAGCACAGAAATGCTGGTACACTTACTGATTTCATATGTGAAACCTTATGCAGCTGTGCCATCAGCTATGATTGCGAGGTGGGTGAAAAATGTGATGGACGAAGCAGGCGTGAACTTCGATTTGTTCACAACTCATTTTATTAAGGGAGCAATGTCTTCCAAAGTTTACTTTAAAGGTGGGAGATTGGAGCATATCATGAAAGCAGCTCATTGGTTTAGTGATAAATTGTTTAGAAAATGTTAACTAATAGAGCACATGGCTCTTTTATCAGTTTAAGCTTTGATAATGCACACTGCTAGACTCCTGTCTTGACATAAAATGTTGATTCTCAAATGTTTACTGTATAGAGAATTGTGATTTCATTAAAGACAAGGAGGCTAGCATTATTCCTCCTCTTCCACCCCTGGGAGATAAATTGATTTAAAGAAGAATTTCAGATATAATTCTTTTCAAGGTCATACTGTTTAAGCACACGTGTTAAGAAGTCAATGTAAAAGAAGGAAAAGATGATGAAACAAGAAGTAGGAATATCATTTTGTTTTGTTGTAAATTATTTCTTTCAGATGTTTAATAAGATTGGCTGGTTTGTCCTAAGTGGAGATTTAAGGAAAAGAAGCAAAGAAGGAAACAGAAGATGACAGCAGAACAAAAGAAAAAGAGAATATTGGACATAGGGCTTATATGTACTGTTGACCTACTACTTTCACTATGACTTCATGTTAGATTCTGTTGATACTTCAAAGGTGCTGCACAGAAGTGGTGAATAAAAGGTTTATACATAATGCTCGCCTCTTTCTATTTCATAAAATCCTGATTCTCTATACAGTAGACCTTTGCAAATGTACATTCTTCTCTCAGTCATTTTATTTGTATGTCCTGATGATGACCTTATGATCTGCTAAGGATCAAAATTTCATACCCAGAATAAATTGTAAATGTTGATAATAATTTACACAAAAGCAGTGGTACTTGTACAATGAGACTACACCCATTGAGTTTAAATTGTCACACTTATATGCCTTACTGTTTTCCCATTTTTTGTCTCCCATGTTACTGTGTGATATTAATATAAATAAATACATATCAATCAATCAATCAATCAATCAGGGATTTCAAAAGCGTGAAGGTCTGAAGGCACTGAGGAGGGGAGGGGGCAGGGGTGGGGGGAGGCGCTGCTACTGTGACATATGAATTGTCTATTGGGCAAAACAATAAGGCATCTTTGTATTCCTATTGTATTTAGTTGTTAATATGCTTTGAATTAGGTACTGTTGTTACTTTAAAAATAAAAGTACCCCTGGTCCCTCTGAATCCATGTTTTTTTATTTTCCCTCATGGACATAGTTCACACAATTGCTGGAATGCAAGGGTATGGTGATCATCCTACCTGTTTCAAGTGAATTCATTCCCCTCTCTTTCTCTTTCTTTCTCCTCCACATCTTCTCCCAGTTCCCTTTCCCACCTCTTCCCCTAGTTTCTCTCTCATTTGTAGAGTTGTTTTAATAGTTATACTAGCATGTCAAACCACACCCCACTTCACTCAGATGAATAAATCAAAAAGATATTGGAAAGACAATCCCTCTTTCCAGACATAACTGATGCCACCCAACCAGCAAACTTCAGTCTTTTTCAACAATTGGAATTTTTTTTAAAGAAACATTTTAACTCCAGCTGATCATATGGATGTTGATTGAATATTCAAGGTCAGAGACTATTCCAGTGGGCCTACAAGTTAGGAACATTCCAGGGATCTTTACTGATGATAAAAAATATTTGCATGGCTTTAGCTATCAACATGTTCACGGCACTGGATGGTGCTAGGTATGAACACCAACATCAAACATTCCAAAAAGACTTGCAGAAGAGATCCTATACCTCAAAAAGCAAAATCTAGTATGAAAACAAATGTGAAGAACCTCCTATAAAAGATCAAAAAAAGGTTTCAGAATTTAACAGAGTACAACAGGACAAGAAAACCAACGAATTTAAGAATAATACTCACAATTATAAAATTGACCAGACATGCTCATAGCTAACTGACAATTTTTTTACAAGTAGGACATACACAAAACCAAGCTTTGGATGCCTGTGGAACAGATACAATAAACACAACATTATTGTTACTTTTCACTTAGACATCTTGGGAATCTTCCAATAACTCAGATGCAGGTGACAGCCCCAGTACCAGCACTTTTACTAATACACCACACCTGACTTCAAGAAAAGGACAAGCCAGACCTCCCAGATAAGGGAAAGGGTGAAGTCTGTGCTAGTTCAGCACTCTGGTAGACCACAAAGCATGTCATAAATATTATCAGTAGGAAAGCCAGTAAGTCCAGCCACTACCTCTTTACCCCCCCAATCAAGTCGGGCAACAAGCTCATACAATGAACAATTTTCAAACTATTCCCATTTTTAACTTACCTACACACCAACTTTCTTCTGAAGAGTTTGCTCTTAAGCAAGTGCCTCTCATGTGTTCCCATCATCCCCCCTAATTTCATGGAGCTGCAGACAGAAATAATTAGGTTCTTCGGAGGGGGGGAAAGGTTTTCAAACATTCTTCACTATACACAAATATTTCTCATCTGGAAGGTATCAATGTGATCCATAAGACTATGGAAAAAAACTAACTTTACCTACTTCTTTTATTCTAGAGCTACTCACCCTTAACTTGACAAGAAACTTTTTTTTGATGGTCATTATTACAAAAAGGTCAAGGGGACATTGATGGGGTGGTTGGGGTATTGTTTATGGCTGACCTTGAAAATTATATTCTCTCAGACACCAAGCCTTTCTGTAGCAATATCCTCATTCGGAAGCACTACATAGACAATATATTAATGATCTGGCATGGCTTGTCTGACACTCTTGCTGAATATCTCATCTGGCTGCATGCAAATTTCAGGGGCCTGAAGTTCACACTTGAAGAGAGCATAACCAAACTCTCTTTTCTGACCTAATGATTAGGACAGCCAGTGGAGAACTCTAAAGCTCATTATACTGTAAACTCATCAAAAGGAAGACTCTATTATCCTATTCCAGTCAGCACCCTAGGGCCCTTAGGTACTCTTTATTCCATTCCCAGCTCCTACCCATCAGGTGAAGCTGTTTTTTTTTTGTTTGTTTTTTTATAAACAAGATTACTTTCAGGAAGCCAGTCCCTGTCCAATAGACTGATTGCAGGAGGCTACCCACGCAAACTGCTTAGGAGGTCCATGAAACGTGTGTGGTGTTGCCTCAGAGACCTACTACAGACACCCAGGGAGAAAAAGAATAATGACAGACTGGTTTGCATCACTACTTTTTCCCCGATCTCCAACCAATTGGAGTAATGTATTCTTAAACACTGGCAGGTACTAAATACAGGTGAACTTACTTTAAAACACTACGGGGGTCATTCTGACCCCGGCGGTCTTAGACTGCCGGGGCCAGGGTCGGCGGGAGCACCGCCGACAGGCCGGCGGTGCCCCGCAGGGCATTCTGACAGCGGCGGTAAAGCCGCGGTCAGACCGGCAACACTGGCAGTCTCCCGCCAGTGTACCGCCGCCCATTGGAATCCTCCAAGGCGGCGCAGCTAGCTGAGCCGCCGAGGGGATTCCGACCCCCCCTACCGCCATCCAGTTCCCGGCGGTCCGCCCGCCGAGAACCGGATGGCGGTAGGGGGGGTCGCGGGGCCCCTGGGGGCCCCTGCAGTGCTCATGCCACTGGCATGGGCACTGCAGGGGCCCCCGTAAGAGGGCCCCTACAAGTATTTCACTGTCTGCTTGGCAGACAGTGAAATACGCGACGGGTGCAACAGCACCCGTCGCACCTTCCCACTCCGCCGGCTCGATTACGAGCCGGCATCCTCGTGGGAAGGGAGTTTTTCCCTGGGCTGGCGGGCGGTCTTTTGGCGACCGCCCGCCAGCCCAGGGAAAAACTTAGAATACCCTCCGCAGTCTTTCGACCGCGGAGCGGTATTTCGGAGGGGAAAGTCTGGCGGGCGGCCTCCGCCGCCCGCCAGACTTAGAATGACCCCCTACATCTTTGCATTCTGTAAAAGCAAGAGCATAAATGAATACCTAGTTAAGGTTAATATACCACGCACCAGGTCAGAGCATAGCCTCACTGACATGTGGGGATTGGCACCTGTAGAGGTCCATTTCAAATGTGGAAACTTCAGTGTCTGCAATTTTGAAGTGAAATCAAAAGAATTTGTTTGTGAAAATTTCAGATTTACTTCAAAACAGTGTTCAAATTGTAACACATGGAATGGTGTTTATGCTATCAAATGCCTCTGTAATAAAGTATATATATCGGACAAACAATATAGACGATCTAGGTGTGGATCTGTAAACATAGAATCCTATTGTGTTGCAAAACAGTCAATGCCCCCCCTGGTTGAGCACTTAATTGGTACATACTGTCAATGACCTATGGTGGCAGGTTATTACCGTAGTCAAATCAAGGGCCAGATGTATCAAGATTCCAGGATGCGATTTCCAAATTGCGAATTTTAAGAATTCGCAATTTTAGAAATGCAAAATGCGATGTATCAAATTTGAAAATCGCTAATAGCGATTTCTTAAAATTCGCAAACGCTATTTGCGAGATGCAAATACTGAATTCCAAAAACATTTGCGATTCGGTAACTGAAAATCACAAATAGCGAATACGGCAAACTGGAACAGCCTGATGACATCACAAGCAGGAAGTGAGTCAGCCCATGCTGTTTCCAGATGCCACACCCATAGGAGCAGTGAGAGATACATAGCCCAGCAGCATGGAGTCAGCATTGTGAGGAAGCCAGGATCAAACTACAACATGGCCAATGCTGGCAATGAGAAGGAGAAGAGAGACAGGAAGAGGAAGCTACAATTCAGTGAGAAAGAATTGGAGGTGCTCATTGAGGAGGATGTTGGGAACCATGATAGACTCTTTGGCAAGACCTCACTACAAGTACCTGAGAGTGAGAAGCGGAAACTCTGGTCTGACATCCAGACAAAAATATGCACAGTGGGTGTTGCGCAGCGCTCTGTGGAGGAGATACGCAAGCGATGGTACGACTTGCGGTCCCGTGCCAAGTAGAGGGTGGCCATCAGGCTTAGGGAGGCAAGGAGAACCGGAAGCGGACCATCCTCCTAAACACCGTCCACCCCTATGGAAGACCTGGTGGAGTCCACATTGCTGCCAGAAGCTGTCAGTGGTGTAACTGACATTGACACCTCAGGGACACCCAGCACCAGCAAAGGTAAGGCCAGTGATTATGTGTATCCCCACATGTGCATGTACACATGCCCTTAGGATATAGAACATAGCTTGATGCACAATGAAAAGTAGTCCATGTCACATCTTACATACAACACAATAGTGCCTTATGGGAGTGGTAGTACACAACCCTAAGGTGAACACACAACATAAAATAGCAAGATAGTGGTCAGCCACATAGAGAAATACCACAAACGACTCAGGGTGACACAATTTAATTGTACATTTAAAGCAACACTATGGAAATCCGTGACAAATGCTAGAACTGACATGCTGCACATTGTCCTTGCAGATGGCTCAGTCCCTGCTGCTGCAGGATCTGAAAAAGTGGGGGAAGCAGAAACACAGCCACAGTCAGACTCAAATACCAGTGAGTCCTACAGTATTGTTCCGACTAGATGCAGGGCAAGGGTGTTACCACTGCCAGAGTACAACCTGGACTCAGATGAGATGCCAGAACACGAACCCACACCACCACCAGAGGCGAATCCCACAGGAAGACAGCAGTCCCTGCACCAGCACCAGCATCAGTCAACTCCCCTCAGGCGGTGCCACGATGCAGGCAGACAGGGCACAGAAGAAGGAGTGGGCCCATCAATCTTTGGCGTCCTGGAATTGGAAGCTTCCATGCTGAAGGTGCAGCACCTGCAATGCAAACATTTGAATTCACTGCACAGACAGTTTGTGTCTCACAATAGCAATATGGGGTTACAAAACAAGCACTTGGAGACTCTGATTGAGGGACAGCAAAGAGTTGTTGAAAACACCAAGGAGTTGACACAGGCCATTGTGGAACTATGCACTGAAATACTGCAGGAGCACGTCAGCCAGCGCAGGCACCATCACCAATATTTGGGAAAGTTTGATAGCTTCTGTAGATAAGTCAATCGGCTTGCAAGTTCATCAGCCCAGATACCATGGCGTGCCGTTGCCACACAAGTGGAGATGGCACATTGCAGTCAGGACATTACACAGGGACTGGTGCAAATTACCAACGTAGTTGATGCTATGCAAACAGCACGCAGTGCCACAATCAGGGAACTGGCTAGTCCCCTAGCCTCAGCAGTCTGACAGTCCCTGTGATTGATCTGAGGCGTCGCAGTGCAAGTCACAGTAGTGCAGGTGAACCTGCTACTAGAGGTGCTAGCGAGGGCACTGAGCACTCAAGTGGAGTGCGTAGTCATAAGAAGTGATGTTGAGGGCTACAGAAGACCACCTCAACATGTAGAAATAAAGTCATGCTATGATGCTAATAGTGTGACACTGTTAATAGGTAATGTCTACCCATTGTGAATAGCTATGTCCTAATGACACAATGTTTGCCTGAAGTCAAGGCAATAAAGATGCTAACTACTAAAATACATATTATTGAAGTGGATTTGTCATTACTTACATCAAAAATGGTTGTGCATGATGTCAGCACGTCTTTGCCTGCCTTCTGCTGCACTGGTCCTGTCTGCTGGTAGAAGGGGTGGTAAGGGATCATCATCCTCATCTGAGTCTGGCTCTGTGAGATCCACTGGTATGCCCCTGGTGGTTGCTATGTTGTGCAGGATAGCACATGTGGCCACAATTTTGCATGTTGTCCCAGGGCTGTACTTTAATGCACCTCCACTCCTATGGATGCACCGGAAACGGCTCTTCAGCAGCCCAAAAGTGTGCTCCACCACATTGTGGGTAGCTCTATGTGCAGCATTGTACCTGGCAGAGCTCAGGTAGGGCATTAGCATATAGGTGCGCACTGCGTGGGCACTGTCTCCTGAATACACAGAGAGTAAAATGAGTACATTTGCTGTCTGACATCATGCTTACATCAATGCATTATTCTGAACTATCAAATTACCTAGAAGATATCCTTCTCCAAACTCCCCAGCTATCAGTCTTGTGTGTATCCCGCTGTGGCGAAAGATGTAGGAGTCATATGTGCTCCCTGGGTATCTAGCCACGAGATCGGTAATGATGTAGGAGGCATTGCATGTCACCTGTATGTTCATAGAATGATGGTTTTTACGGTTGCGATACACAAACTCACTGGCCGATGGTGGCAGATTGTGTCCCATCAATGGCACCTAGGACTTGTGGGAACTGTGCTACCTGGTAAAAATTAACATTAGTTTGTTGTAATGCCTATGGGGTGTTGGGGGATTTTATGTACGGTTGTATTCTGCTCAGCATGGCATTTAGAAATGCATTGAAAAATCTAGAGAGGGCACTTTGTGATACCCCTCCAGCTGCTGCTATGACCACTTGATAGCTCTCTGAGGTTAGTAGGTGCAGGGAGCATAATACCTGCACATCTGTGGATATGCTATTGGTCCTGTGTGTTGTGCGCTGCAGCATGGGTTGTAGCTCAGATATAAGGTCAAGTATCATGGCTGAGTTTAACCTGTACTTATCATAAATTTCCTCCTCAGTCTGCTCAAAAAGGATTATGCGCACTATGAAAATGCGCTCCTGTCTCCTCCTCTCTCTCCTCAAACCTGCCAAGATCCTCATTCTCCTTGCCATGATGTAGAGTGCAGCCGTTGTGGAAGAGGGGCTGAGGCATTCTGAGCCTCTATATAGGTTGCACTTGGTTACCACCTGGTTTCAGTTCGTGGTAAATTGCATGTGCAAATGGCCATTCTGCGAATAATCTCAATTTGCGATTTTTTGCTACATCCCATTGCGAATCCATTTTTGCTTGTCGCAATCTGCATCTCGCAAATAGTGGCATGATTTAGAAGATCGCTATCTGCGGTTCGCTATTCTGTATCGCAATTAGCATTTCGCAAAAAGTGATTCGCTAAATCATACCGCTATTTGCGATACACTGTTTGCGACACGCTAATTTGTGTCTCACAATACATCGTAAAACACATTTTTGCATTCGCAAACGGACATTCGCACCATTTGCGAATGCAAAAACGCTTGATACATCTGGCCCCAACTCCCAAAGGTGTGGACATTTCTACAATACTGAACAAAAAAGACACAAATGGATTTTTAATTCCAAGAGCCTCCACACTAGCTTCAACTGTATGGAAGACTGGACCTCCTTACTTAGAATTATATATATGGCATTAACCACTGGGCTATATTTACTTCTACACGCAATCTGTACCAATACTACTCAGGGTACATGGATGTACTTGACAATTGCTTACCACAATAATGGTGTATTTTTTTTTAATTGTGCCTTTATTCATAATTTTTTGTATTTACTTTTATTCATTAATGTCCCTTCTCTTTTTCACCTTTTTCTGTAATACTCAATTTTCCTTTGCCAATTTTACTTAGCTTTGGCACAAGAAATCTCTTTTTTAATTTTAGTTTTTTACAGTATTGTCCTACCCTTATGTTGGAAAGTGGATTATTGGTAAGGGCAGGTAAGTACCTACACTTAGCAATAGGCCACAAATGCCCCCCCCCCCAATAAGTCCAGTAAAGGTTTCAGTAATTCTTGCTCAACCTTTGATAGCTTGGTAGCTTTAACCCTGGTGAGGGAAAAATAGCCAAATTTGTTTTTCCCCATTGTAGTGAATGGGCTCAATAGTCTAACATGGAGAGACTATTTTAAAATAATAGTCTTATTTTCCGTAGGAAGGAGGTACATATAGCAAGCTTGGTATTACATTAAACGTTATAATAAATCCTACAACTTGCCACTGTTGGATTTAATATAACTTGAACAGAGAAAACATTTTTGAACACTTGCTAAACTTTACCAGCTTCAGCCCTGCAGTACCCTTCTCCAATTGGTCAGCCTCTGGCAGACTACCCCAGGCTGCCTTGATGAGGTGTGAAGTGGCCTGGGCTGAAATAAGGGAAGCATCTGATGGGAGGAGATCTGCCTCAGCAGATAGAACAGGATGGGGAGAGCAGCCAAACTGGACTTCAAAAGAGGGAAGGACATTTGGAACAGAAAAATGACCTCCCCCATTTCCTACTGCCCCAGATAACCAGATGCCCCCTTGATTAGGCTAAGAGAGAGATGCAAAGGGGTGTGTGAAAGCAAACTTTACCACACTAGTAGATGGATTCAGCCAGATCTAAACTCTAAGATTGAGGTGCATATTTAAGAAAAGTGGCGCTGCACACAGTTCAGCGCCACTTTTCTTGCACCGTTTAGCACCCCCCCACTACCATGTGTAAGCTGTATTTAAAATACTATGCACTGTGGCTCAGGGTAGGGGACATTAGCATCATTTATATTGACATTATTGATGTTCTCTACAGGAGTAGCACTAAAATATTGGCGCTACTCCTGCAGAGTACATAGCGGCCCATTGTAATCAATGGCATGCCCCCTTTTAATGTCTCCAACTCCCAGAATGCACCAGGCTCAAACTCAAAAATGACCGCTGGGCAGTAGTCAGCTGGTCAGTTTCTTCAGGCTTTCATGCTGGGGACTCAGGATAGCTAATTCTGCCTGTAGCAAACAGGGAATCCCTTCTTCAATGATTTGAAGACAGGCAAAGTTCTTTTTGTGAAGCCTAAATGTGCAGCTATGGTGCAGTACTTCAGAGTGTGATATCCAGGTGCAGGTCAGGGGTACCGCAGGGCAGTCCTTTTTGTTTTTCCTTGTAGGGATCTGAGGTATGGGTGCAGTTCTCCCATATTCATCCTTGCCCCAGAGGTGAAAAGCAGAGGGGTCAGCTGTCCAATCAAAGGCAAGCCACCATCATCTTGAATGACCACATTCTGGGAAGTATGGCAAAAATCAATCCCAGGGAGCAACATTGCTTAAAAATCCAAATTGGCAGAAATTCAAGTTTCGAGGTTAGGTCTGGCTGCGTTCACCTACTAGTGTGGCTAAAATTCCTGAACACATTCCTTTCCTGCCCTCTCCTAATCTAATCAAGGGAACAACTGGTTGTCTGGATTTGTAGGAAATGGGGGAGGTCCTGATCTGCTCCAAATATCCTTCCTTCCTTTGAAGTCCAGTTTGGCTGTTCTCCCCTCATCCTGTTTCCCCTTCTGCTGAGGCAGATCTCCTTCCCTAGCCACATCCTTTGTCCTCAGCCCAGGACACTTCACACCTCATCAAGGCAGCCTGGCCAGAGGCTGGCTAATCAGAGAAGGGCATAACAGGGATTAATTTGGCAAATCCCAGGTAGAGTTCTAAAACTGTTTCTCTGAGCTAGTTATATTAAATTCAACAATGGCAAGTTGTTTGATTTATTGTAACAATCAGTTGGATACCAAACTTGAAATATTTAGCTCCTTTTGGGACTTTATTCAGAATAAAGGCCCTCATTATCATATTGGCTGTAAAAACCACCTACCGCCACGGCGACGCCTACCAAAAAACCGTTGCTGCGGCTACCAGCCGTCAGCCAGATTATGACCACAGCTGGATTTCTGCCAGATGGATGGCGGAAATCTGGCTGTGGCCATGCCAGCGGACAACAGTAAGGTGGCGATGCTTCAAGCAGCAGCGCCACACCAGTAGACCACCGCAGACCGTGTCATGTCCCATGATACGGCCTGGCAGTTTTCTGCTGGTGGACACTGCTGCTAGCAGCAGCGCCCCGTCCTATCTCCTGCCAGAGGACCAGCTAATATCAGGTAAGTTGGGTGCCCCAACAGGGGAGGAAGGTGGGAGGTGTTGTGGGGGTGTGTGGGTATGTGTGTGTATGTCTGTGTGTGCGTGTATGCAGGTGTGTGATGCGTGTTGTATGTGTGTACATGGATAGATGTAAGAGTGCATGTATTTTGTGTTTTGTGAATGCGTGTGTGCTTGTATGTATGACAGTGTGGGTGGATGTGTGTGTGAATGGATGTATGCATGTGTGGATAAATGTGGGTATGAGTATGTGTATGCGTGTGTTCGTGTGTGCATGAAGGTGCGTTTATGTAGTGGGGGGTCTGGGGAGGAGGGGGGTAGGGGTGATCTGGGGAGGGGAGGGGTGCGGGGGAGACCCCTATCAGTGACAGGGAAGGGATTCCCTGTCACTGATAGTGCCTACCTCAATGTTTTTTGTGGTGGTAAGGAAGCCACGAAAATGATGGTGGTAGGCGGGGTTATATTCCTGTAGGTGGGCAAGTGACGGCCTCTGGGCTGGAGAGTGAAGTCTTAAGCCCAGCGGTCATTACCGCTGTGGCAGTCGGTGTGGTACTTTGGCACTATGGCTTTAGCCAAACCGCCAGTGTCTTAATATGGAGAAAAGTACCGCCAGCCTGTTGGCAGTACTTTCCTCCATATTAACGCCATCCACCGGGGTCATAATGACCCCCACAGTCTTCCCATTTTAGCCTATGGACCCCATTTACTACAGTGAAGGAAAATAAATGTGACAATTTTTCACTCACCACAGCTTATAAAATATATTTTATAAGGTTCCTTCTTATAGTTACACTGCACCCAACCCTGGGGGCACTTAGGGCACACCTTGGGAGTGGCTTATATGTTAAAAAAAATAGTTTAAGACTTTGGAAGTACTCTTAATTCCAAAGTCAAATTTGAAAGTAACTTTAATTTAAAAGAACCCAATAAGGCAGACTAGCCTTTAAAATGACACTGGGCACTTCAGCAGTACCCTATAGGGGTACTATCTATGCTGGGGTCCCTAAACCAACATGCTCTACCATATACTAGGGACTTACAGTTAAGTTGGAGTAACCAATTATAATTAACCTAATTTGCATTTCCACTTTACACAGAGCACTGGCCCCGGGGCTGGTTAGCAGCACCCAGGGCACTGCCAAGTCAATAACCACCAGAATCTGTCCAAAGGTTTAGGGGGGTCAAGGATAAAAAGGAGGACTTTACTACACTGTTTAATTTGTGTTTCTCAGGATGCGCAGGATACAGACAGTGATAAGTTGTTTTGTTATAGAGACCCCTGATGAAGGATCACAGTACCTGAAATGCATTGGGCACAAGAAGTTACCTGATGATGGGAAGTTTGAGTTGCTTTACATGATGTTATACCAAGAACATGTATGTTAACAGCTGAAGTGAATCATGTTAACAAATGAAAATATTAAACAAGGCATAAAAAATAAAAGGAGACATGAGCATTTATTGAAGAAGCATTATTTCAAAAAGCTTTTGAACATTGTATGCATATCATGGAAAAATAATATTGATGAACCCTTGAGTCACAGTAAAGTGCATCTAGGGGCTGGTAAGGGGGTTTGCAACCAGCACAGCCAAAATACACAGACAGTGGTGCAAAACGGGACAGTGCACACATCCAAACAACACACGTGTGAAATTATCATGACCAAAACAGATTAAAATTAGTTTACAAGGAGTGTGCAAGTTATATTTTGTTTAGCAGTTCTGTAATGCTAACAGGATGTTAAGCTGTTTGGTGATATTTACCAACGCATAGCAGATTTGCATTGAAAATGTGGCCAAAGTACCTATATGCTCTACTTTTCATCTAGGGGTGTTCCGTGGGTGGCACAAGGTAATTTCTATGCAACCATGCATCGATTTTTATTCAAAACCCTATCTACTAACAAATGTAGACAGGTAATTGCGGCAAACCCTTATGCCTTCTTGAGGAAGGTAAAAGCATAGCCATGTTGTTTTCATTTCTCCATACCTTTCAAACTTTACATGTGTGCTGAACTGTGAAGTGCATTTACAAAAGTGGGAAAGTGTTAAAACACAGTTTTTGAACTAGAATACTCCCATTCCTGTACAAAACCTGTGCTTCACAGAACTTACACACCATTACCACTACAGTGCAAGTGTGTGTGAGTTTGTGCATGGCAGTCTAACATGCCCCAGCATTAGGAGAGAGAAAAACAGCACCATATGTTAGTAGATGATAGAAATTGGGTCTTTGGTTGTTAGCCAGGTTACTCCGTGCCCAAGCAAGGACCCTCACTCTAGTCAAGGTAAAGGAGAATCACCCTTGGCTAACCCCCACTCATCCCTTTGGTAGCTTGGCACGAGCAGGCAGGCTTAACTTCGAAGTGCTTGGTGTAAAGTATTTGTACCAACACACACAGTAACTTAATGAAAACACTACAAAATGACACAACACAGGTTTAGAAAAATAGAAAATATTTATCTAAGCAAAACAAGACCAAAACGACAAAAATTCAACATGCACAAGTCAAGTTATTAATTAAAAAGCAAAGAGAGTCTTAAATCCTTAAGAAAACATGTAAAGCACTGTTAGCATTGAAAAGTACCTGGGTAGAGTCAAAATAACACGCACGAACGAGTGTGCCTCGAAAAAGGTAAGCGCTGTGTCTATTTCTCACCTGCAAGTGAGACTGTGCGTTGTTTCTCCTTCTCCGGTCGGGTCGGCGTGCATTGTTTTTCCTCCCCACAGAGGAGCGAAGCGTCGATCTGGGCAGCACTCGGGTCCGACCAGGCGCTGCGTAGTTTTTCCGCGCCTAGCAAGGTTTGCATTGAAAATCCTGCGCACAGTGTCAGGAAAACTGTGCAATATGGGTTGAGAGGTTAACAGCCTCCGTCAGCGGGTGTTGCACGTAATTTTTCCAGCTCTGTGCGTCGATTTTCCAGCCGCAATGCCGGTGGAGCGTCAATTTCTGCCATGGATCCGGTGGGGCATCATTTTTCAGCCGCGTCTTGGAAGATGCATCAAATTTTTTCCCGCAAGGCGGTCTGTGCATGGATTTTCAGTCTTGGTCTGCCAGCTTCACCTTCCAAGGCCCCAGGAACTGGATAGGGCTACTTGCAGGGCAGGAGTCTCAGCAGAGAGTCCAGGTGCTGGCAGGAGAAGTCTTTGATGGCCTGAGACTTCAACAATAGGACAAGCACTTGGAGATTTCATCACAAGCAGGAAGGCACACAAAGTCCAGTCTTTGCCCTCTTGCAGAGGCAGAAGCAGCAACTGCAGGATAGCTCCACAAAGCACAGTCTCAGGCAGGGCAGCACTTCTCCTCAGCTCTTCAGCTCTTCTTCAGGCAGAGGTTCCTCTTGATGTCCAGAAGTGATCTAAAGTCTGTGGTTTTGGATACCCTTCTTATACCCATTTTGCCCTTTGAAGTAGGCTTACTTCAAAGGAAAATCTCTCTTGTTTGTAAAATCCTGCCTTGCCCAGGGCAGGCCCGAGAGACACACCGGGGGTTGGAGACTGCATTGTGTGAGGGCAGGCACAGCCCTTTCAGGTGTAAGTGACCACTCCTCCCCTTCCTCCTAGCTCAGATGGCTAATCAGGATATGCAGGCTGAACCCCAGCTCCCTTTGTGTCACTGTCTAGAGGGAGGTGCAAACAGCCCAACTGTCAAACTGACCCAGACAGGGAATCCGCAAGCAGGCAGAGTCACAGAATGGTTTAAGCAAGAAAATGCCCACTTTCTAAAAGTGGAATTTTCAAACACACAATCTTAAAACCAACTTTACTAAAAGATGTATTTATAAGTTGTGAACTCAAAGACCCCAAACTCCAGATGTCTATCTGCTCCCAAAGGGAATCTACCCTTTAGTCATGTTTAAAGGCAGCCCCCATGTTAACCTATGAGAGAGATAGGCCTTGCAACAATGAAAACCGAATTTGGCAGTATTTCACTGTCAGCACATACAAATCACATTAGTATATGTCCTACCTTAAACATACACTGCACCCTGCCCATGGGGCCACCTAGGGCCTACCTTAGGGGTGTCTTACATGTAAGAAAAGGGAACGTTGAGGCCTGGCAATTGGGTACACTTGCGAAGTGGAATTGGCAGTTTAAAACTGCACACACAGACACTGCAGTGGCAGGTCTGAGCCATGTTTACAGAGCTACTAAGGTGGGTGGCATAACCAGTGCTGCAGGCCCACTAATAGCATTTGATTTACAGGCCATGGGCACATCTAGTGCACTGTACTAGGGACTTACCAGTAAATCAAATATGCCAATCATGGAACGCCAATCACATACACATTTTATACAGGAGCACTTGCACTTTAGCACTGGATAGCAGTGGTAAAGTGCCCAGAGTAACAGAAACAGCAAAAACAGAGTCCAGCACACATCAACAACCTGGGAAACAGAGGCAAAACGTTAGGGGAGACCATGCCAAGGATGAAAAGTCAGTAGATATATGTATATAGTAGGTTTTCACCTTTCCTTTGATGCAATTCATACAGTGTCTTTGGCTGTTGTTTGACATTGAGTCACATTTTGGTAAATATCCCACCTTATACAAAAAGTCACAAATCTCCATTGTGATGTCTAAGACAAGTTTTTTTTTATTTGTTGCCTTTTCAGACTTGACCTTTCTATGGATATTTATCTATAGATATGTATTAAGTCAAATGAATTTAGTCTGTAAGGCTAATGTTTATATATATTGCATAACAGCAAAACAAGACACATACTTGAGTCACTAATATGCACGCATGTATGGAATGTAAAACTGATGAAGCAGGCAGGTTGTAAACAGGAAATCAAAATGCAATTTCAGACATGAACATTATAAGATACAATTTATCAAGGGACATTCTACTGAACTATTTTTGGGATGCTGGTAACTCGTACCATTTGTTTACTCCAATGCCTCACTCAGAGAAGAGGAAATGCCTTTGGAACCTATGGATTATGACTTTGAAATGCTTTATTGTTGTAAATTGTAATATGTTTGGTGGAAAACTTTACTACTTTGGAAAGACAGCAAAGTTTCCTTTTTCAGTTGAAAGCTTTATTAGAGGTTTCATACTAGCACACACATTTTCGTACAATGAGCAAGATACGCAATACAGTCATTATATATAAAATATACTTTAAAACCATTAAAAAAAGAGCATATATAAACTACCATATCCATAACATCATGTACCACAAAAACCTATGACACTCACATTATATTATAATAATAATAAAGTTTTAAAAGAGAAGGACACATAAAAGGCAAGAGAAGGAAAGTGAAATGGGAAGTGGGGATGAAGTGTAACCATACATTAATTCCAACATTATACCTTTTCTAGCTATGAGGCATATATATATATATATATATATATATATATATATATATATATATATATATATATATATATATATATATATATATATATATATTCCATTTCCATGAAGCAAATTATTCATTGTAAGCAGAATGAAAGAAACTAGTCATCCAAACTGTATTGAACTAGTATACATTTGAAATATCATAATGAGAACATATCACATCAGCTTATTCACTTCATAAGTAGACAAACCTATATGTATGGCAAATTAGATGGTCTAGCAGTAAACATAACAGATTCCCTGAATGAGAAAGGTGATATAAAAGAATGTTCTATGTTCACACATAAAGGTTTTGTTAGAACATCAAGTTCTTGCCAATGTGCAACTTGGTTTAAACAAAAGGCACCATGATTTAGCTGAATTCGAGAAATGTACTCCCCCATCTTGCTTAACCATCCATGAATATGTATATACACATGTATATATATATATATATAAAAGCATCATCTTAAAAGAGCCTAATCAACCACACTGTTAGACCTGACATGCCTTAGGGTGGTCACCCCTAACTTTTTGCCTGCCTCCCTCCACTTTTTGGACCCTGTTTTGCTGGCCTTTAGACTCTGCACTCTTTACCACTGCTAACCAGTGCTAAAGTGCATATGCTATCTCCCTTTTTAAACATGGTAACTTTGGATCATACCTGATTGGACTATTTAATTTATTTATAAGTCCCTAGTAATGTGCACTATATGTGCCTAGGGCCTGTAAATTAAATGCTACTAGTGGACCTGCAGCACTGGTTGTGCCACCCACTCAAGTAGCCCCCTTAACCTTGTCTCAGGCTTGCCATTGCAAGGCCTGTGTGTGCAGTTTCACTGCCACTTCGACTTGGCATTTAAAAGTACTTGCCAAGCCTAGAACTCCCCTTTTTCTACATATAAGTCACCCCTAATGTGTGCCCTAGGTAACCCCTAGAGCAGGGTGCTGTGTGGGTAAAAGGCAGGACATGTACCTGTGTAGTTATCTGTCCTGGTAGTGTAAAACTCCTAAATTCGTTTTAACACTACTGTGAGGCCTGCTCCCTTCATAGGCTAACATTGGGGCTGCCCTCATACATCGTTGAAGTGGCAGCTGCTGATCTGAAAGGAGCAGGAAGGTCATATTTAGTATGGCCAGAATGGTAATACAAAACCCTGCTGACTGGTGAAGTCGGATTTAATATTACTATTCTAGAAATGCCACTTTTAGAAAGTGAGCATTTCTTTGCACTTAAATCTTTCTGTGCCTTACAATCCACGTCTGGCTGGGCTTGGTTGACAGCTCCTTGTGCATTCACTCAGACACACCCCAAACACAGGGTACTCAGCCTCACTTGCATACATCTGCACTTTGAATGGGTCTTCCTGGGCTGGGAGGGTGGAGGGCCTGCTCTCACACAAAGGACTGCCACACCACCTACTGGGACCCTGGCAGACAGGATTGAACTAAAAGGGGACCTGGTGCACTTCTTAGCCACTCTTTGAAGTCTCCCCCACTTCAAAGGCACATTTGGGTATAAAACAGGGCCTCTGCCCTACCTCATCAGACCCTTGCTGGAGAAGAAACCTGAACCAGAAACTACATCCTGCCAAGAAGATCTGCCTGGCTGCTCAAAGGACTCACCTGTCTGCTTTCTACAAAGGACTGCTGCCTTGCTGTTGGCCTGCTGCCTTTCTGAACTCTTGTCTGGCTGTGAAAGTTCTCTCCAAGGGCTTGGATAGAGCTTGCCTCCTGTTCCCTGAAGTCTCAGGACCAAAAAGACTTCTCTTTTTCACTTGGACGCTTTGTGCGCCGAAATTTTCAACGCACAGCTTGTTCCGCGGCGAGATAAACGCCGCACACCGACGCTGATCGATGCGATGCCTTCGGGACAACCGGAACTTCGACGCACGGCCTCGCAAGGACAATGCCGCCCGACCTCCAGAGGAGAAATCGACGCGACGCCTGCCGTGAGAGCGAAACTTTGACGCGCAGCCCCGCAGAACGACGCGCAGCCGGAAAACAAGCAGGAGAATCCACGCACAGACCCAGGACATCTGGTAATCCCCGCGATCCACAGAAAGAGACTGTCCGCGTGCCGGAAAATGACACACGACTTCCCCGCGTGAAAAATAACGACGCAAGTCCGTGTGTGCTGAGGAGAAATCGACGTACACACCATTTTTCCACGTATCTCTTCTTCTGTGGCCCTCTGAGGAGATTTTCCACTCCAAACCAGGTACTTTGTGCTTGAAAGAGACTTTGGGGGTGATTCTAACCCTGGCGGTCGGTGATAAAGCGGCGGCCAACCCGCCAACAGGCCGGCGGTCCAAAAAATGGAATTCTGACCCTGGCGGGAACCGCCAACACAGCCCGCCACATTAACACTCCGACCGCCACGGCGGGACCGCCAAACAGCGCGGCGGTCACCGCCAACAGAATGGCAGCAGACAATGTACCGCCCACACAATCATGACCGGCCAATCCGCCACCTTTTCCGGGGCCGGAGCACCGCCGATAAAAACACGGCGGAAACAGACTACGAACGGGAAAACGCGCACCTCTACGCACTCCACGAGGAAGGAGGACAGCATGGAACCCGAATTAAACATCCTACCTGCTCTCGTCTACCTGCTCATCTACCACGAGTACGAACGCCGGCGCAGACGACAACGGTGAGTACTGCACCTACGACACAGGGGAGGGGGGAGGACGAAAGGTTACGTGCACACACATACGCGATACACCCACCCCCCCCAAACCATGTACACACCAATGCAGAGCAACAAGTCACAGTGAAACCACCCAAACCCCCGTAAAAAATACAAGGACATAATTAAATTGTGACTCGAAATTTATGGGAAATAAAAAACACTGATAAGTCAAGGTCAAATAGCAATAACAATTCAAATATACCAATTCAATATCCAGTGCATACGACAAACCGAGGCAATAAGTCCTGCACATCTAACAAGATTCCAAGTGTCCGTGGGCCAAAGTGTAGCAACACAAGGGCAAAGCCCACACAGGAGACCTGAGTCCTTTGGAGAGAACACTGCAGGGGCATCTGATGAAAAAACCACAGGCACCTCAGGGGGAAGGGAAGGGGGGGGGCACCACAGCCACATGATTCCACGACGCCAGATCCACGAAGGGGCCACCATGCCCACTGTGCCATCCTGGGGAGTGCAAAGCCACAGTCTCTCAAGTCTCTACAGTGGGTGGCTTGGCCACCCGGCCATCCTGGGGAGTGCAAAGCCACAGTCTCTCAAGTCTCTACAGTGGGTGGCTTGCCCACTCAGCCATCCTGGGGATTGCAAAGCCACAGTCCATCAGGTGGATAACAGTCTCCACCGGTCAAGGAGGAGGCATGGTGGGCACAGTGAACCGTGAACAGTAGCTCGAGACAGGTCCGGCACTGTCATTGTGCCAGTGGTGCTTGAGACGGCGGGGCCCAGCGGAGCGGTGCTTGACAGGAAAGGCCCAGCGGAGCGGTGCTTGACACGGCGGGGCCCGGCGGGGCCCAGCGGAGCGGTGCTTGACAGGAAGGGCCCAGCGGAGCAGTGCTTGAGACGGCGGGGCCCAGCGGAGCGGTGCTTGAGACGGCGGGGCCCAGCGGAGCGGTGCTTGAGACGGCGGGGCCCAGCGGAGCGGTGCTTGACAGGAAGGGCCCAGCGGAGTGGTGCTTGAGACGGCGGGGCCCAGCGGAGCGGTGCTTGACAGGAAGGGCCCAGCGGAGCGGTGCTTGACACGGCGGGGCCCAGCGGAGCGGTGCTTGACAGGAAGGGCCCAGCGGAGCGGTGCATGAGACGGCGGGGCCCAGCGGAGCGGTGCTTGAGACGGCGGGGCCCAGCGGAGCGGTGCTTGACAGGAAGGGCCCAGCGGAGCGGTGCTTGAGACGGCGGGGCCCAGCGGAGCGGTGCTTGAGACGGCAGGGCCCAGCGGAGCGGTGCTTGACAGGAAGGGCCCAGCGGAGCGGTGCTTGAGACGGCGGGGCCCAGCGGAGCGGTGCTTGACTGGAAGGGCCCAGCGGAGCGGTGCTTGAGACAGCGGGGCCCAGCGGAGCGGTGCTTGACAGGAAGGGCCCAGCAGAGCGGTGCTTGAGACGGCGGGGCCCAGCGGAGCGGTGCTTGAGACGGCGGGGCCCAGCGGAGCGGTGCTTGACAGGAAGGGCCCAGCGGAGCGGTGCTTGAGACGGCGGGGCCCAGCGGAGCGGTGCTTGAGACGGCGGGGCCCTGTTCAGCGGTGCTCCTCTCCACAGTGGGGCCCTGTTCAGCGGTGCTCTTTTGCACAGCGGGGCCCTGTTCAGCGGTGCTCCTCTCCACGGCAGGGCCCTGTTCAGCGGTGCTCTTCTGCACGGCGGGGCCCTGTTCAGCGGTGCTCCTCTCCACGGCGGGGCCCTGTTCAGCGGTGCTCTTCTGCACGGCGGGGCCCTGTTCAGCTGTGCTCCTCTCCACGGCGGGGCCCTGTTCAGCGGTGCTCGTCCAGTAGGTCAAGGGAGCCAGACCTGGCCTGGACTCCCTGCTCAGTCGCCCTCCGACCGTGCTGTTGCTGGACTCGGTGACGGAGTCCTTGGCCCTTTGGTGTCCTTCCTAACACCCGGGATGGGGCTTGTGGGCCCCTCCTGCTCCGCGCTCCTGCTGGCTGACTTTTCCGCCCTGCTGCCCTTTCGCTCCTTAGATGGGGCTCTCGGGCCCTTGCCTCCCCTAGATGTTGTGGCTGGTGAAGTGGGCGAACTTTGCTCCTTGGGGGCAGCCGTGTCAGTCCTCTCACAGCGGCCCTTTAGCTTCCTGGTCTTCTTGCCTGGTGGGGGGCTGGCTGTCCCCTTGCTGCTGATTGAAGTGTCACTGCTGGCAAAGGGTGGGCTCCAGAACCCATGCACCACAGTGACACTTGAAGCTGGGCTGGTGGTGGCTGAGGTGCTCTTGGGACTCTTTGCAGATGGAGGGGGTGGGTCAGTGGAGGGAAAGAGGTCAAGATTAGCAAGAAAAACTTTCTTAGGACCAAGGTAAAAGGTAGGAGAAGTGGTGATGGAAGTGGAGGAAGAGGATGTGGTTGTAGGAGAGTCAGGTGTGCTGTCTTTGGGTGCAGGTGCTTGTGCTGGAGGCTGTCGTGAGGTGGATGGCTGTTGGGTGGGTGTCTGCCTGCGTTTGTGTGTCTTGGAAGAGGGGGTGACAGACACAGTGGGAGAGGACACAGGGGACGTGTAAATGGTAGTGGGGGTGGTGACTGCACGTGTGCGGACTGTACTGGAGGGTGTGCTGGTGATGGAAGCACTGGCTGATGGTGGTGTGCATGCAGGTGTGAGTGTAGACGTCACAGGGAGGGAGGAGGGAGACGAGGAGGAGGGGGACACAGAGGTGGTAGTGACTGTTGGAATGTCTGCATCTGGGTGTTGCTTGCATGAATGCTTGTGGGTTCTGTGGTGCTTGTGTCTGGATGAGCTGCCCTTGGGTGCTGAGGTGTGTGCAGGCTGGTCTGATGGTGTGGATGGGATAGGCTGAGGAACAGGAGACTGAGACAGGCTGGAGGCAGTCAGAAGAGGGAGGCTGGAAGCAGGGACAATGGCTGCCGTCAGTGCTGAGGCCAGAGCATTGAACGATCGTTGATGGGCAGCCTGACCCGAATGAATGCCCTCCAGGTAGGCATTGCTCCGATGCACCTCCCTTTCTACCCCCTGGATGGCATTCAAAAGGGTAGTCTGCCCAACAATGATGGTCCGCAGGAGGTCAATGACCTCCTCACTGAGGGCAGCAGGGGTAACAGGGGCAGGGGCTGAGGTGCCTGGGGCGAAGGAGACGCCTGCCTTCCTGGGCGAGCGGGCACGGAGCGTAGGCTGAGGGGCTGCTGGGAGGGCGGGGCTGGTGCGCTGGGTGGCGGCTGTACCTGTAGAGGCGGGGGGCCCGGATGTTGCCGCCACCGCTAGGGAGCTCCCATCCGAGGACGTGTCGCTGGTGTCACCACCGGTCACCGTTGTGGTGCTCCCCTCGCCCTCCGGATCACTGGTGCCCTCGGTGTCTGTTCCTGGTCCCACCGGGGCCTTGTGACTTGCAGCTCCCTCGTGCTCCGATGCCATTTCTCCTCCGCCTGATGATGCTAATGCACAGATGCACAAGAAGACGAAGAAGAAGGGTGGGGGGAGAAAAACGAAGACCGGGTTGAGTGAATGCAATGTCAACACCGTTGGCGGAGAGGACAGACACAGGAGCCTCATGCACTAAGCCGCGCATTCGGGGTACACTACTCAGTACTTCTGACTAGGACAACAGGTCTAGAGACGACAAAGGCGCACATGTGTGATGCTGGACCATCGATAGCTGTACTTGTCACCCTACAGAGGTGGGGGCCGGGAGCACAGGGCCATGCCTAAAGGAGAGGACTACACTACAGAAAGCGCCCTGGCCTAATGTCACCCCCAACCCTCCTCCCCCACCCAGACGCCTCCACTGCGCAGAGAGATAGCAGAATGTGCTGATACTCACCCCCTTGTGTCTGCTGTGATGTCCTCAAGCGCCCATCCAAATCAGGGTAGGCCACCGCCAGAATCCGGGACATCAGGGGGGTCAGGGTACGACTGGCACCCCTCCTAGGTTGGGAGGCCATCCCCAGCAGTGACTCGGCGGTCTTCCTGGTCCCGCGGCGGATGTCCTCCCACCTCTTGCGGCAGTGGGTGCCCCGTCTGATGTGGACCCCCAGGGCCCGGACTTCCTTGGCGATGGCACGCCAAATGTCCACTTTCTGATGGGCGCTGACCTATTTGACATGTACAGGGTGGGAAGGAAAAATCATAATTTTCCTGCAAGTTAGATGCGATTGGCCCCCCCTCCCCAACCTTGCCATATGGCACATGCTCTCATCTGTCGTGCGTTGCACTCCTCATTCGCCCCCCACCCCACCAACTTAGCATCCACCCCACTCCACACAGGCATAGCCCATTCAATGTGCACCCAGTGTACTTACCTGTTGGTCTGGAGGACCGTAGAGTAACGCATACTGGGGGAGGACCCCATCCACAAGTTTGTCCAACTCCTCAGACGTGAAGGCAGTGGCCCTTTCCCCAGTCGCAGCAGCCATTATCACTTCCAGACCGAGGTCACAGCAGCACTTGCAGTATAGGTCCTCTCCTGTGGATGATCAGGTCTCGAGTGATTAAGCAGATAGAAAATGGCGGTCACGCCGCGACCGCCGGCGCTCCTGAGACCCATAGGGTTCAATGTTAACCAATGCTGCTTTGCGCCGCGGTCTTCGACCGCCTACCGCCACGGTGTGCCACGCCAGCGCATTGACCTCACATCCCATTGTCCCACTTCACAGGTCAGGCAGCCGCCATTTCAAGGGCCCACATGGCATTATTTGTACTGCGTCACACAAGCCTAGGCCTTGCATTGCCACACATACACGCCTTTCAATACATAGATAATCGTGTGCTATGCATGCAGTGGTGAACGTACCTGTGATTTGCTTGACTCTGTGCGCCATGTTGTCCTTCCTAGGCACCGTCCGCTGGGACTTGCGAGGAGAAGGATGAATCCTCGCATGTGCCGACCGCTGGTGGACCTGTCGACAATGGAAGAACGCCACATCATACTACGATACCGACTTGACCGAGCCACTATACATGAACTGTGTGCCCAGCTGGAGCCAGACCTGATGTCCCCCATCCGCCAACCCACAGGAATTCCCCCTCTAGTGCAGGTTCTGTCAGTCCTCCATTTTTTGGCAAGTGGCTCATTCCAGACAACAGTGGCCATGTCATCTGGAATGTCTCAGCCTATGTTTTCAAAAATCTTGTCTAGAGTGTTGTCTGCCCTGACGAAACACATGCGGCGCTACATTGTATTCCCTGAGGAGGTTGATTTGTCCACTGTGAAGGGTGATTTTTATGCCCTTGGACATATCCCCAACATAATTGGTGCCATTGATGGGACCCATGTGGCTTTAGTACCCCCAAAAGACGATGAGCAGGTGTACAGAAACAGGAAAAGTTACCATTCGATGAACGTCCAGGTGGTCTGTTTGGCTGACCAGTACATCTCCCATGTGAATGCCAAGATCCCTGGGTCAGTGCATGACGCGTATGTGATGCGAAATAGCAGCATCCCTTATGTGATGGAACAGCTACAGAGACAACGTGTGTGGCTAATTGGTGACTCTGGTTACCCCAACCTGCCTTGGCTATTGACCCCAGTGAGGAATCCCCGGACCAGGGCAGAGGAACGGTACAATGAGGCCCATGGGCGAACTAGGAGGATCATTGAAAGAACCTTTGGCCTCCTGAAGGCCAGGTTTAGGTGCCTGCATATGACAGGGGGATCCCTGATGTACTCACCAAAGAAGGTGTGCCAGATCATCGTGGCCTGCTGTATGCTTCACAATCTGGCATTGCGACGTCAGGTGCCCTTCCTGCAGGAGGATGGTCCAGATGGTGGTGTTGAAGCAGCTGTGGAGCCTGCGGAGAGTGAAGAGGAGGAAGACGAAGAGGACGACCCAGACAACAGGGACAGAGTTATCCAACAGTATTTTCAGTAGCACACAGGTAGGAATCACCCACGCCATTTAACATTTACTGAATGCCCCCTGCATCTTTACTTTGTGTATTTCCCGCCAGTTCTTTTAAACTGAAGTTTACTTTTCCCTTCCCTTTTCAGTGCTGTATGACCCACTGCGTGACTTCTGCTTGGTTAGCCCATGGACTAATGCTTATTGACATCGGTATGTTGTCCACACATAAATAACAGAACATTATTGATAAGTAATGTGTTATACATTTGTAAATAATACAGGCTGACTCCAGAATGATTTCTGTGCAATGAGTGATTTATTTTTAGTGCTATATATTGGTACATGATATTAAAACGGTGATGGGTGGGGGTCGAGTTATGTCCATGGCAGAGTCCAGTTCTCGGTCGCACAGGTGCATTGTTCATATGGCTGTGGAAGGATGGAGCAGGGGCAGTTCAAGGTTGGACAGGGTGACACTGTGGGACAGTGGAATGACATCCGGGGGGATATTAGGCTGGCGGGGGTCTTGGCATCCTACTCTGTCTTCCTTTGAGATCTCAGGTTCCTCTTGCGGGGTGGTTGTTCTTCAGCAGGAGGTGGGGTTCTGGTGGCCCGTCGTTCTGTGGGGGCCTCCTGACCACTAGCGCCGGCGGAGGTGGTAGGCTGTTCCTGGCTAGTGACAGGGGCCCTTTGCGGTGCCACATGGTCCCGCAATGTGGTTTCTATCCGGTTGAGGGCCTGGACTATGGTCCCCATAGCGGTAGCGTTGTCCCGGAGTTCATTGCTGAACCCCATGTACCGTTCCTCCTGCTGTGCCTGGATCTCGGTGAACCTGGCCAGTACCGTCGCCATCGTCTCCTGGGAGTGATGATATGCTCCCATGATGGTGGTGAGGGCCTCTTGGAGAGTCGGTTCCCTGGGCCTGTCCTCCCCCCCCTGTCGCACAGCAGCCCTCCCAGTTGCCCTGTTTCCCCGGGCCTCTGTCCCCTGGACGGTGTGCCCACTACCACTGCCCCCAGGTCCCTGTTGTTGTTGGGGTGTTGGGTCAGCCTGGGTGCCCTGTAGTGGCGGACACACCGCTGATTGACGCGTCCGTGAGACTGAGGCATGGGCCCGCTGGGTGGGAGCTGTGCTGGTGTTCCCAGAGGGGTTTGGGTCTGCTGTGGCCTGTGTCTGTGTGTGGGGAACCGACTGTCCAGAGGTCCCCGATGGTCCGGGCTGGTCGTCAGGTTCTAGGTCGACAGAGCTGCTGTCCTCGCTGGGGGCCTGTTCTGGGGGTGGGATGGACAAATCTGGACCCTCCGTGGCGGTGTGTTGGCGTTCGGGCCCTGCAGGGGTAAAGGAGTATGGTTATTGTTTCTGTGTGTGCCATAGCGTGCATTTTGAGTGCCCTTGGCCCCCAGTGCTGGCATTCCCTTGTGGGAGGTGTTGTGAGGGTTTGGGGGGGGGGGTGTATGGGTATGTGCAATGGTCATGCTTTGGTGGTGGCTGTCTATGGTTTGTGTTGGCATTCAGGGGTTGGTGTTGTTTAGGGTGGGTTGTGCTGGTGAGACATTGGCAGGGAGGTTATGTGCTGGGGGGTGAGATTGGGGGTGAGGGGGGGGGTTGGCATGCTGGTGGTTGGGGGGGGTTGAAGTAGTTGAGATTCGACTTACCAGAGTCCATTCCTCCGCCTACTCCAGCGAGGCCATCAGGATGCAGGATGTTTACCACCTCTTGCTCCCATGCTGTGAATTGGAGTGGAGTGGGTGGGGGTCCGCCGCCAGTCTTCTGCACAGCGATGTTCTGCCTGGAGATCATCGAGCGCACCTTCCCCCGTAGGTCGTTCCATCGCTTTCTGATATCTTCCCGATTTCTGGGATGCTGTCCCACAGCGTTGACCCTGTCTACGATCCTTTGCCATAGCTCAGCCTTCCTTGCTATGGTGGTGTGCTGCACCTGTGTGCCGAAGAGCTGGGGCTCAACCCTCATGATTTCCTCCACCATGACCCGGAGTTCTTGGTCCGAAAACCTTGGGTGTCTTTGGGGTGCCATGGGGTGGTGTGGATGAGGTGTGGGGTGGTGTTTGTGGTGATGTGCGTGGTGATATGTGGTGATGTGTGCGTAGATGTGGTGTGGGTGATGAAGTTGGGTTCCTGTGTGTGTTGGGGTTTTCTATTGCTGTGCTCGCTCTCTCTATCTCTATCTCTCTCGCTCTCGCCTTCGCTCCGATTTCCAACTAGTGGGGGTTTGTGGGTGATGTGGGTGGGTGTTTTATAGTGGATTGGATGTGTGGGTGTGTTGTTTGTATGTGTCTCAGGTGTGCGTATTTCAAAATGTCCAATGTGGCAGTGTTTTGGAGCTGTGTGTGTATTTTGACCGCGCCGATGTGTACCGCCAATGGAATACCGCGGTTGAAAGACCGCCGCGTGGATTCGTGGGTCAGAATGGCATGGGCGTGTTTGTGTTGGCGTGACGGTGGAGGTTTGGTCATCTCCAGTTTTCCGCGGCTCGCTGATGTGGCGGCCTTCCTTGGATGTCGGATTTTTGGCGGTTTCACAGTTGGTGGTTAGAATGACCGTGGCGGTTTACCGCGGCCGCGGCAGTAGAATGGCGGACTTCTGACCGGCGGTAAGGGCCTTTTACCGCCGAGGTCAGAATGACCCCCTTTGTTTGCTTTTTAAAGACTTAAGACACTTTATATCACTTTTCAGTGATATCTCTACAAATTCACATTGCAACTTTATTCGTTTGACCTACAATTATCCTGATAAATATTATATATTTTTCTAAACACTGTGTGGTGTATTTTTGTGGTGCTATATGGTGGTATTGTATGATTTATTGCACAAATACTTTACACATTGCCTTCTAAGTTAAGCCTGACTGCTCGTGCCAAGCTACCAGAGGGTGGGCACAGGCTAACTTTGGATTGTGTGTGACTTACCCTGACTAGAGTGAGGGTTCTTGCTTGGACAGAGGGTAACCTGACTGCCAACCAAAAACCCCATTTCTAACACACACCAAGAGAGAAATGTTAGATTCCTTTTCAAAAACACACCTTCCAATTTTTTTAGATCTTGTCTTTTGTTTGGTGTTGGTGTGTTGATTTAGTTAGGCTAATGAGATATGGGCACATACGTTATTTATGGGACATAGAGGTTGTGCCGAGTGACGCAAAATGCTCATCATATTGATTTGTTTGTCTTTATTGTAGATGATTCAAAGTATGTGGTCTGATGCGGGATGATTCTGTCCAAGCTCACCTGTTGATTAAGATAATACGACAACAGGTATGGGGCATGACATAGGGGATCTAATGTCCTGAGGAAGGCTAACTGGCCCTTACAGGCAACAGATGTGACCACAACATGTCGACTTATAGGCAGATGACTTGGGGTGAATGAGTGATTAGGCCCCTATTTCACCACAAGTCTATTTTTAACCATATCAAGGGGATCCCTGAATAACGATTAGTACTGGATACCCATGAGATAGTTTTAACACTTATGTTGGTTTCTGCCCGAGAGATCCCTATGTGTTTTATGTTGTATTGTTTCCCCTTCCCTTTTGCTCCATCCCTGATGCTGGCTATCATGGGATGTGGAAGCAAAGCCCGGTGATGAAGCATGCCACGACCATTGGGTGAGGGTAATTTTTAACAACCTAGTTGTGCCTGATATATGGGCAGAGCTTCTGTCTGTTTTTGGGAGCATGTACTGTTGTTTCCTGACCTTGTTGTGATAATGGTTTAGTTATTTGGGAGGACGGACAAGGAAACTTTTCCCTTTCACCCCTCTTTTGGTGTATGTTTAAGATGGAATTTGTCATCAATTTTGTCATTCCAGTGCATGGATTCATTTAACATTTATTTCTGTTTGCAAAAATGTAAATGGGCAGAAGGCCTGTCCTTGATATTGACATCAGAGGGCAACATTTCAATAGGTGGCCCTTTCGACAGTATTCTCATTCGCACATGGACCGCGTTAGATTGCTTCTCTAATAACAAAGCGGAAGGTAAATGTACTACTGGGATTGGCTTAAACCACATCTTCCTAAACAGTGAACATTTTCTCAAAACGTAATCTTTCATCCGTTGAACGTATACTGTAAGACTGCCAGTTTTACAAGGATGAAAAACGGGAACTTCCCAAAACGTGTCTAAAATAAAAACAGGCCTTCACACTCAAAGTAATTCCAGATTTGAGATGTAGTTACGATTTTTCCATCTACAGGTGTCGCGTTGCGATTAGCGGACCTGCCTTTCTTTACTTTTTATATACTAGTTTTTAGCATCCTAAAACGTACATAATAATTAAAAACATTTCACACTCTTATCTTTCATGTTCGAGAATTCCCCAAAATGATTATTGGTGTGTGGGGGCTAGGTGCAGCTAGTGTAAATGAAATTAAAGCAGCTGCAGAGAGAGTGACAGTCTGAGTGTTGGAGATCCCCGTCGTCACTTTTCCTGCCGATGAGGACATGACACTTTAGCAGCTGCCTGACTAGAATGGCTGTTCCTAGGAGGCATTTCCCGGAAGACAGCATGTGCAGGACAGCTGCTTGCATTTACGGATGCAAGGTTTGTTGATATCAATCCTGGAAGCGGCAAAGAGCTAAGCGTCATTTCACTGTTCAACCGCGGTGTTCGTAAGGTGTTTTGAATTCATATTTAGGGCAGTATTTTTGTTCTCCTAATTTTGTGATGAGAAACACAGATACTTTTATTCCAATTGCTTCCTTTCCATGATAGAACTATTTTGGTAAGACGAATTCCTCGTTACTCCTTAAGGAAGTTACCTACCTTTGCTTTGCGTTTAATGTAAAAGGCAAGAGCGTGTTCGTGTGTTTGCATCTGCCCTACTTAATCCGCGATTACTTGAATAAGTACGTTTGGGACAGAGAACTACTACATTAGAAATCTGGCAATTCCAGCTGATTGTGTTCTGTATCATGAGTGGCACTCCGTGATGTTTAATTTTGTATTTACTTTAATAAAATAATGCACATCTACCAAGCAACCTTTAGCCAATAAATAAATGCCTGTAAAAACCCTGCATACTTTGGAACTGTAAAGGGGTGACTGCATCTAAGAATGCTATTGAAGTGAAAAGGTAACTCCATTCAACTGGAAAGACAGGCTGCGTCATGCACGCTTGCAGTGTTCATAGATTTCTGCAATTGCAGAGCACAACATTATCTACAGTCAATCTGTGAAACCGTTGCTTACAGATTTCCAAGTGCTCTGCATTATACTCGGTGCCTAATTTGTACCATCTATTTGCCGGTGCTCGCCAGCGCCATTCAGTTGTCACTGTGAGCACTCAGTCTATCAAATGGTGGCAATATCTGCCCATATCGGAGCGGTGCACATCAGTTTAACAATTAAAAACACATTGAAAACATAATTTTTACGCGTCCAGGCCATTCTTACAGTTTTGGGTTGTTTAGAATCGTCCAAACGCTCACGTTTATACTAATGTGATGGTTATTAGGGACCATTTGTAACTGGCATGTGCAGAGATGGCAAGTCCAGTCGGCAGGGCAAGCTTCAGTAGCATGAGGAACACCTTTGGCCCTGGTACTAACATATTTACAAATTAGGAATTTATTTGCCTTAGATGAGAGTCTGTCCCGAATTAAGAATTAAGCTAAACCTACATTGTCTTATACATTAACTTCATGATTTTTTATATAGTTGTCATAAACTCATGTGTTCATGTTCACCGTATAGAAACGCCAAGCACACTGGCGCAAGGGTCGCAACTAAAATACACCATGTCACATTGTAAGAAAATATACGTTTTCCAAAAAAGTTACAACATTTGCTTTTGGACCTTTGATTCTATTCTGTTCGTTGTTTAGCGAAATGCTTCTAAAAGATGATTTGAAAACATATTGAGGGTTAGCAACTATACTAAACCATTGAAATGAGTTGAATTACCATTTTATGAATATGAATCATGAGCTTTAAGTTTAAAATCAAGGCAGTGCATAAGATTGTCATTATGTTACCAGTAGCACCAACAAACGAATCCTTAAATTCTTGCCAGTATAGTGTACATTTTTCACCACCACTCCACCAGAAAATGTGCGCTATGAGTGTACACATCTGAAAGTCCACAAAAGCACGTTTTAAGAAAAGAAAAAAAACGATTAAGAATTAATCATTTTAGAAAATATGTTTTTTTACTTACAGGTGAAGTTTTGCAAACTTGTCAAACTGTGCAAAAATGTAGGAGTACTTTGCTTCGCAACTTTGGAAAATGTTCGTCTTTGCTTTTTTGATTGAATGGCCACTAGCTCACATTCTCTGTCACAAATGTGTGCTATCTCCTTCATGGAGATGATCAGGCCCAGGTGGAATTGTAGCAAGGATGGTCAATTGATATTGGAGCTTGACAAATTGGAAAAAAAAGGTTTACCAGGAGGGGTTGCAATAGAGACACCAATTAACACCTCATGACTTAAGTTGGCAGATATCAAACAGGAATCCTTACTTGTTAGCTCGAGGAAATCTAGAAAGAACAGATGCGGAAGTTTGCTTTCATTAAGCGTTATTCTGTCCATAGCTCTAAGGATTATAAAATCTTTGCTGGACACTGGCAATTATTGACAAAAGACTAAACCCTGAGTGTTAGACCTGACAGCCTTAGGGTGGTCACCCCTAACTTTTTGCCTGCCTCCCTCCACTTTTTGGACACTGTTTTTGCTGGCTTTTAGACTCTGCACACTTTATCATTGCTGACCAGTGCTAAAGTGCATATGCTCTCTCCCTTTAAACATGGTAACCTTGGATCATACCTGATTGGACTATTTAATTTATTTATAAGTCCCTAGTAATGTGCACTATATGTGCCTAGGGCCTGTAGATTAAATGCTACTAGTTGGCCTGCAGCACTGGTGGTGCCACCCACTCATGTAGCCCCTTTACCTTGTCTCAGGCTTGCCATTGCAAGGCCTGTGTGTGCAGTTTCACTGTCACCTCGACTTGGCATTTCAAAGTACTTGCCAAGCCTAAACCTCCCCTTTCTCCACATATAAGTCACCCCTAATGTGTGCCCTAGGTAACCCCTAGAGGAGGGTGCTGTGTGGGTGAAAGGCAGGACATGTACCTGTGTAGTTTACATGCCCTGGTAGTGTAAAACTCCTAAATTCGTTTTGCACTACTGTGAGGCCTGCTCCCTTCATAGGCTAACATTGGGGCTGCCCTCATACGGTATTCAAGTGGTAGCTGCTGATCTGAAAGGAGTAGGAAGGTCATATTTCGTATGGCCAGAATGGTAATACCAAATCCTGCTGACTGGTGAAGTTGGATTTAATATTACTATTCTAGAAATGCCACTTTTAGAAAGTGAGCGTTCCTTTGCACTTAAATCTTTCTGTGCCTTACAATCCTCGTCTGGCTGGGCTTAGTTGACAGCTCCTTGTGCATTCACTCAGACACACCCCAAACACAGGGTACTCAGCCTCAGTTGCATACATCTGCATTTTGAATGGGTCTTCCTGGGCTGGGAGGGTGGAGGGCCTGCCCTCACACAAAGGACTGCCACACCCCCTATTGGGACACCGCACACCGACGCTGATCAACTCAACGCCTTCGGTGCGACCGGAACTTCGACGCACGGCCTCGCAAGGACAACGCCGCCCAAATTCCAGATGGGAAATCGCTGAGATGCCTGCCGTGAGAGTGAAACTTCGACGAACAGCCCCGCGGAACAACGCGCAGCCGGAAAACAAGCAGGAGAATCCACGCACAGACCCCGGGACATCTGGTAATCCCGCAACCCACAGGAAGAGACTGTCCGCACGCCGGAAAACAACCCACGATTTCCCTGCGTGAAAAATAACGATGCAAGTCCGTGTGTGCACGGGAGAAATCAACGCACACACCATTTTTCCACGTATCTCTTCTTCTGCGGCCCTTTGCAGAGATTTTCCTCTTCAAACCAGGTACTTTGTGCTTGAAAGAGACTTTGGGGGTCATTCTGACCTCGGCGGTAAAAGGCCCTTACCGCCGGTCAGAAGACTGCCATAACACCGCCGCGGCCGCGGTTAACCGCCACGGTCATTCTGACCCACAACGGCCAAACCTCCAAAAATCTGTCCTCCACTGCAGCCCGCCACATCAGCGGGCAGCGAGAAACTGGAGATGACCAAACCTCCACCGTCACGCCAACAGAAATACGCCCATGCCATTACGACCCACGAATCCACACGGCGTTCATTCAAACGCGGTATTCCATTGGCGCTGCACACCGCCGCGGTCAGAATACACACACAGCACCAAAACACAGCCACATTGGACAATTTGAAATACACACACCTGATACACATACACACACCACTCCCACACAATCAACCAACTATAAAACACACACCCACATCACCCACAAACCCCTGCGACCATAATTACTGAGAGAAGGAGAGAGAGACACAGCAGACAATCCATAGCAAGACACACTGAGGCACACTACACCATCACACACACCACATAGTAGCACAAAACACCACTCACCAACATACTTATCATCACATACACCACCCCACACCTCACCCACACCACCCCATGGCACCCCAAAGGCACCCACGCTTTTCGGACCAAGAACTCCGGGTCATGGTGGAGGAAATCCTAAGAGTGGAACCCCAGCTCTTCGGCTCGCAGGTGCAGCACACCAGTATAGCTAGGAAGGCGGAGCTATGGCAGCGGATCGTGGGCAGGGTCAACGCGGTGGGACAGCATCCCAGGAATAGGGAGGACATCCGCAAAAGATGGAACGACCTACGGGGGAAGGTCCGATCGATGGTCTCCAGGCACAACATCGCGGTCCAGAAGACTGGCGGCGGACCCCCACCCACCCCTCCCGAATTCACAGTGTGGGAGCAAGAGGTCTTGAACATCCTGCATCCTCAGGGCCTCGCAGGAGTAGCCGGAGGAATGGACTCTGGTAAGTCCAATCTCAACTACTATATCCCCCCCACCCCACCAGCATGCCAACCCACACCCCCACCCTCACCCCCAACCCCCCAGCACACATCCTCCCTGACAATGTCTCACCAGCACAACCCACCCATCCCAACACCAACTCCTGCATGCCAACACAAATCATGGGCACCCATCACCTAAGCATGACCACTGCACTAACCCCCCCCCCACTAACTACCCTCACAACACCTCCCTCAAGGGAATGCCTGCACTGGGGGACAAGGGCACCCATAACACGCACGCTATTGCACACACAGAAACAATAACCAAACTCTCTTACCCCATGCAGGACCTGAACGACAACACACCAGCCAGGAGGGTCCAGAAATGTCCATCCCACCACCGGAACAGGCCCACACTGAGGATAGCAGCTCTGTCGACAGTGAACCTGATGACCAGCCCGGACCATCGGGGACCTCTGGGCAGTCGGTTCCCCTCAGGCAGCCACAGGCCACACCAGACCCGACCCCCTCTGCCAACACCAGCACAGCTCCCACCCAGCGGGCCCATGCCTCTGTCTCTAGGACAGCTCAATCAGCGGTGTGTCTGCCACTACAGGGCACCCAGGCTAACCCAACACCCCAACAACAACAGGGACCTGGGGGCAGTGGTAGCGGGCACACCGTCCAGGGGACAGAGGCCGGGGGAAACCGGGCAGCTCGGAGGGCTGCTGTGCGACAGGGGGGGGAGGAGAGGCCCAGGGAACCCACTCTCCAAGAGGCCCTCACCACCCTCATGGGGGCATACCACCACTCCCAAGAAACGATGGCGACGGTACTGGCCAGGTTCACTGAGATCCAGGCACAGCAGGAGGAACGCTACATGGGGTTCAGGGAGGAGCTAAGAATCATCGGGACCGCAATGGGGACCATCGTCCTGGCCCTCCACAGGATAGAGGACCCGTTGCGGGACCATGGTGCACCACACAGGGCCCCTGTCACTAGCCCGGACCAGGAACAGCCTACCACCTCCGCCGGCGCTAGTGGACAGGAGGTCCCAACACCTCGACAGCCCCCCAGAACCCCACCTCCTGCTGAAGAACAACCACCCCATAAGAGGAGCCTGAGACCAAAAAAAAAGACAGAGTAGGATGTCAAGACCCCCGCCAGCAGGACATACCCCCTCAAGTCTTCCCACTGTCCCACATTGCCACCCTGTCCAACCATGAACTGCCTATGCTCCATCCTTCCACAGGCAAAAGGACAATGCACCTGTGAGACTGAGAACTGGACTCTGCCATGGATATTCCTCCACCCCCACCCATCACCCTTAGAATCACATGTACCGATATCTAGCACTGTAAATAAATCACATTTTGCACACAAATCTGTTTTGAGTCATGCTGTATTATTAACAAATGTATTACATATTACTGTTCAATTTCTGTTCTGTCAATTAGTCATGACAACATACCAATGTCAATACGCTGTATTTCATGGGCGAACCAAGCAGAAGTCAGGTACTGAGTCAGACAGCACTGAGAAGGGAAGGGAAAGGCAAAAATTAATGAAAAACATCTGTGGGGAACTACAGAAAGTACAGATGCAGGAGGCTATAAGCAATTGTGAAATGGCGTGGGTGATTCTTACCTGTGTGTTACTGGAAATACTGTTGTATCACTCTGTCCCTATTGTCTGTGTCGTCCTCAGAGTCTTCCTCCTCTTCACTCTCCACAGGCTCCACGGCTTCTACAACACCACCATCTGGACCATCCTCCTGCAGGAAAGGCACCTGGCGTCGCAAAGCCAGGTTGTGGAGCATACAGCACGCCACGATGATATGGCACACCTTCTTTGGTGAGTACATTAGGGATCCACCTGTCATATGCAGGCACCTAAACCTGGCCTTCAGGAGCCCAAAGGTTCGCTCAATCACCCTCCTAGTACGCCCATGGGCCTCATTGTACCGTTCCTCTGCCCTGGTCCTGGGATTCCTCACTCGGGTCAATAGCCACGGCAGGTTGGGGTAACCAGAGTCACCTATTAGCCACACACGCTGTCTCTGTAGCTGTTCCATCACATAGGGAATGCTGCTATTTCGCATAACATACGCGTCATGCACTGACCCTGGGAACTTGGCATTTACATGGGAGATGTACTGGTCAGCCAAACAGACCACCTGGATATTCATTGAATGGTAATTCTTCCTGTTCCTGTACACCTGTTCATCGTCATTTGGGGGGACTAAAGCCACATGGGTCCCATCAATTGCACCAATGATGTTGGGGATGTGTCCAAGGGCATAGAAATCAGCTTTCACTGTAGGCAAATCACCCTCCTCTGGGAAAATGATGTAGCTCCGCATGAGTTTAATCAGGGCAGACAACACTCTGGATAAGATCTTGGAAAACATAGGCTGAGACATCCCAGATGACATGGCCACTGTTGTCTGGAATGAGCCAGTTGCAAAGAAATGGAGGACAGACAGAACTTGCACTAGAGGGGGAATTCCTGTGGGTTGGCGGATGCGGGACATCAGGGCTGGCTCCAGCTGGGCACACAGTTCATGGATGGAGGCTCGGTCAAGTCAGTATCGTAGTATTATGTTGCGTTCTTCCATTGTGGACAGGTCCACCAGCGGCCGGTACACGCAAAGATTCCTCCTTCTCATCGCTAGTCCCAGCGGACGGTGCCTAGGAAGGAGAATATGGAGTACAGAGTCAATCCACTCACAGGTACGTACAACACTGCTTGCACAGTACAGGTAAATGTATGGTTTGATATGTTTGTATGTGTGCCATTGCAAGGCCTAGGCCTGTGTGACGCATTAGAAATTAAGCCATGTGGGCCCTTGAAATGGCCGATGCCTGACCTGTGAAGTGGGACAATGGGATGTGAGATCACTGCGCTGGCGGGGCACACCGTGGCGGTAGGCGGTCGAAGACCGCTGTGCGAAGACGCATTGGTTAACATTGAAGCCTATGGGTTTCAGGAGCCAATGACGATGTGCGCCGGCGGTCGCGGGACGCACCGCCGCGGTACGCACCGCCGCGGGCGTGACCGCCATTTTCTATCTGCTCAATCATTCGAGACCTGATCATCCACAGGAGAGGACCTATACTGCAAGTGCTGCTGTGAACTCGGTCTGGAAGTGACAATGGCTGCTGCTACTGGTGAAAGGGCCCCCGCCTTCAGTTCAGAAGAGTTGGAGAAGCTCGTGGACGGGGTCCTCCCCCAGTATGCGCTACTCTACGGTCCTCCAGACCAACAGGTGAGTACACTCAGTGCACATTGAATGGGTTATGCCTGTGTGGAGGGGGGGGGATGTAAGTTGGTGGGGTGTGGAGGGAATGAGGAGTGCAACGCACGACAGATGAGAGAATGGGAACCATGACAAGGTTGGGGAGGGGGGGGCATGTACTCCAAACATGCAGATATGTGACGGTTTCTCTTTCCCACCCTGTACATGTCAAACAGGTGAGCGCCCACCAGAAAATCGATATTTGGCGTGCCATCGCCAAGGAAGTCCGGAACTTGGGGGTCCACAACAGACGGGGCACCCACTGCCGCAAGAGGTGGGAGGACATCCGCCGCGGAACGAGGAAGACCGCAGAAACACTGCTGGGGATGGCCTCCCGACCTAGGAGGGGTGCCAGTCGCACCATGACCCCCCTGATGTCCCGGATCCTGGCGGTGGCCTACCCTAATTTGGATGGGCGCTTGAGGACAGCACAGCAGACACAAGGGGGTGAGTATCCGCACATTCTCCTATCTGTATGCGCATTGGAGGCGTCTGGGTGGGGGAGGAGGGCTGTGGGTGACATTAGGCCAGGGCGCTCTCTGTAGTGTAGTCCGCTCCCTTAGGCATGGCCCTGTGCCCCCGCCCCCCACCTCTGTAGGGTGCCAAGTGCAGCTACCCATGCTCCAGCATCACACATGTGCGCGTGTGTTGTCCCTAGACCTGTTTGCCTAGTCAGAAGTACTGAGTAGTGTACCCCAAGTTCGCGACTTAGTACACGAGGCACCTGTGTCTGTCCTCTCCGCAAAGGGTATTGCTAAGGCATGCACTCAACTTTGTTTCATTTCTCCCCCCACCCTAAATCTTTGTCTTCTTGTGTTTTAGCATCATCAGGCGGAGGAGATTTGGTGTCGGAGCAGGAGGGAGCTGCAGGTCACCAGGCCCCGGTGGGCACTGACACAGACACCGAGGGCACCAGTGATCCGGAGGGCGAGGGGAGCACCACAAGGGGGGCCGGTGGAGACACCAGCGACACGGACACGTCCTCGTTTGGGAGCTCCCTAGCGGTGGCGGCACCATCTGTGCCCCCCGCAACAACAGGTACAGCCGCCACCCAGCGCACCAGCACCGCCCTCCCAGCAGCCCCTCAGTCTTCGCTCCGTGGCCGCTCGGCCAGGAAGGCGCGCGTCTCCTTCGCCCCAGGCACCTCAGCCCCTGCCTCTGTTACCCCTGCTGCCCTCAGTGTGGAGCTCATTGACCTGGTGAGGACGGTCATTGTTGGGCAGACTACCCTTCTGAATGCCATCCAGGGGGTGGAAAGGGAGGTGCATCGGAGCAATGCCTACCTGGAGGGCATTCATTCGGGTCAGGCTGCCCATCAACGAGCGTTCACTGCTCTGGCCTCAGCACTGACGGCAGCCATTGTCCCTGTCTCCAGTCTCCCTCTTCTATCTGCCTCCACCCTTTCTCTGTCTCCTGTACCTCAACCTATCCCATCCACACCATCAGACCAGCCTGCACACACCTCAACACCCAAGGCCAGCTCATCCAAACATAAGCACCACAGAAAACACAAGCATTCACCCAAGCAACACACAGATGCAGACATATCAACAGTCACTACCACCTCTGTGTCCCCGTCCTCCTCGTCTCCCTCCTCCCTCCCTGTGACGTCTACACTCACACCTGCATGCACCCCAACATCAGCCAGTTCTTCCACCACCAGCAAACCCTCCACTACAGTCCGCACACCTGCAGTCACCACCCCCACTGGCATTTACACGTCCCCTGTGTCCTCTCCCACTGTGTCTGTCACCCCCTCTTCCAAGACACATAAACGCAGGCAGACACCCAAACAACAGCCAACCACCTCACCACAGCCTACGTCCCAGTCACCTGCACCCAAGGACAGCACACCTGGCTCTCATACAACCACATCCTCTTCCTCCACTTCTCTCACCACTACTCCTACCCCTTACCTTGGTCCCAAGAAAAATTACCTCTCCAGTTTTGACCTCTTTCCCTCCCCCGACCCACCCCCTCCAACTGGGAAAAGTCCCAAGGGCACCTCAGCCACCACCAGCCCAACTTCTACAGTGCAAGTGGTGCATGGCATGTGGAGTCCACCCTTTGGCGGCAGTAACACTTCGGTGAGCAGCAAGGGGACAGCCAGCCCCCCCCCAGGCAAGAGGACCCGGAAATTGAAGGGCCGCCGTGAGCGGACAGAGACGGCTGCCCCCAAGGAGGTGACTCCGGCCACTTCACCTGCCACAGCAGCCAGGGGAGGCAAGGGCCCGAGAGCCCCATTTAAGGAGCGGAAGGACAGCAGGGCGGAGAGGACAACCACCAGGAGCGCGGAGCAGGAGGGCCCCACAAGCCCCATCCCGGCTGCAAGGGACGACACCAAAGGGCCCAGGACTCACTCCCCGAAGGGGCCTGACACAGCACGGTCGGAGGGCGACTAAGCAGGGTGTCCAGGCCAGGTATGACTCCCTTGACATACTGCAAGAGCACCGCTGAACAGGGCCCCGCCATGAAGACAGGTACCGCTGAACAGGGCCCCGCCGTGAAGACAGGTACCGCTGAACAGGGCCCCGCCGTGCAGAAGAGCACCGCTGAACAGGGCCCCGCCGTGAAGACAGGTACCGCTGAACAGGGCCCCGCCATGAAGACAGGTACCGCTGAACAGGGCCCCGCCGTGAAGACAGGTACCGCTGAACAGGGCCCCCCCCGTGCAGAAGAGCACCGCTGAACAGGGCCCCGCCGTGAAGACAGGTACCGCTGAACAGGGCCCCGCCGTGAAGACAGGTACCGCTGAACAGGGCCCCGCCGTGAAGACAGGTACCGCTGAACAGGGCCCCGCCGTGCAGAAGAGCACCGCTGAACAGGGCCCCGCCGTGAAGACAGGTACCGCTGAACAGGGCCCGCCGTGAAGACAGGTACCGCTGAACAGGGCCCCGCCGTGCAGAAGAGCACCGCTGAACAGGGCCCCGCCGTGAAGACAGGTACCGCTGAACAGGGCCCCGCCATGAAGACAGGTACCGCTGAACAGGGCCCCGCCGTGAAGACAGGTACCGCTGAACAGGGTCCCCCCCGTGCAGAAGAGCACCGCTGAACAGGGCCCCGCCGTGAAGACAGGTACCGCTGAACAGGGCCCCGCCGTGAAGACAGGTACCGCTGAACAGGGCCCCGCCGTGCAGAAGAGCACCGCTGAACAGGGCCCCGCCGTGAAGACAGGTACCGCTGAACAGGGCCCCGCCGTGAAGACAGGTACCGCTGAACAGGGCCCCGCCGTGCAGAAGAGCACCGCTGAACAGGGCCCCGCCGTGAAGACAGGTACCGCTGAACAGGGCCCCGCCGTGAAGACAGGTACCGCTGAACAGGGCCCCGCCGTGAAGACAGGTACCGCTGAACAGGGCCCCGCCGTGAAGACAGGTACCGCTGAACAGGGCCCCGCCGTGCAGAAGAGCACCGCTGAACAGGGCCCCGCCGTGAAGACAGGTACCGCTGAACAGGGCCCCGCCATGAAGACAGGTACCGCTGAACAGGGCCCCGCCGTGAAGACAGGTACCGCTGAACAGGGCCCCGCCGTGAAGACAGGTACCGCTGAACAGGGCCCCGCCGTGCAGAAGAGCACCGCTGAACAGGGCCCCGCCGTGAAGACAGGTACCGCTGAACAGGGCCCCGCCGTGAAGACAGGTACCGCTGAACAGGGCCCCGCCGTGCAGAAGAGCACCTCTGAACAGGGCCCCGCCGTGAAGACAGGTACCGCTGAACAGGGCCCCGCCGTGAAGACAGGTACCGCTGAACAGGGCCCCGCCGTGAAGACAGGTACCGCTGAACAGGGCCCCGCCGTGAAGACAGGTACCGCTGAACAGGGCCCCGCCGTGCAGAAGAGCACCGCTGAACAGGGCCCCGCCGTGAAGACAGGTACCGCTGAACAGGGCCCCGCCGTCTCAAGCACCGCTCCGCTGGGCCCTTCCTGTCAAGCACCGCTCCGCTGGGTCCTTCCTGTCTAGCACCGCTCCGCTGGGCCCTTCCTGTCAAGCACCGCTCCGCTGGACCCTTCCTGTCATGCACCGCTGCGCTGGGTCCCGCCGTCTCAGGCACTGTTTATGGTTCACTGTGCCCACCATGCCTCCTCCTTGACCAGTGGACTCTGTAATCCACCTGAGAGACTGTGGCTTTGCACTCCCCAGGATAGCACAGTGGGCAATCCACCCACTGTAGAGACTTGAGAGACTGTTGCTTTGCACTCCCCAGGATGGTCCAGTGGGCAATCCACCCACTGTAGAGACATTGAGAGACTGTGGCTTTGCACTCCCCAGGATGGTACAGTGGGCAACCCACCCACTGTAGAGACATTGAGAGACTGTGGCTTTGCACTCCCCAGGATGGTACAGTGGGCAACCCACCCACTGTAGAGACATTGAGAGACTGTGGCTTTGCACTCCCCAGGATGGTCCAGTGGGCAACCCACCCACTGCAGAGACTTGAGAGACTGTGGCTTTGCACTCCCCAGGATGGTACAGTGGGCAACCCACCCACTGTAGAGACATTGAGAGACTGTGGCTTTGCACTCCCCAGGATGGTACAGTGGGCAACCCACCCACTGTAGAGACATTGAGAGACTGTGGCTTTGCACTCCCCAGGATGGTCCAGTGGGCAACCCACCCACTGCAGAGACTTGAGAGACTGTGGCTTTGCACTCCCCAGGATGGTACAGTGGGCATGGTGGCTCCTCGTGGATCTGGCGTCGTGGACTCATGTGGCTGTGGTGGCCCCCCCTTCCCTTCCCCCTGAGGTGCCTGTAGTTTTGACATCAGATGCCCCTGCAGTGTTCTCTCCAAAGGACTCAGGTCTCGTGTGTGGGCTTTGCCCTTGTTTCGCAGAACCTTGGCCCACGGACATGTTAGATTTGTAGGATGTGCAGGACTTGTTACTTCAGTGATACACTGATGTGTATATCTTTTTGGTTTTTGTAAATATTTTTCACGGTTGCTCAATTATTTCCAGGTGCTTTTTTTGTACATGAAAATTTATTCCAAATTTGGTTGTGTCATTGTATTTTTAACGGGTCTTTGTGTGGTGTCACTGTGACTTCCTGCTCTGCATTGGTGTGTACATATTGGGGGGGTGGGGGGGTCGCATATGTGTATGCCCATAACCTTTCTTCCTCCCCCCTCCCGTGTGTCGTAGGTGCAGTACTCACCGTTGACGTCTGCGCCGGAGTTCGTACTCGTGGTAGATGAGCAGGTAGACGAGAGCAGGTATGATGTTCAATTCGGGTTCCATGCTGTCCGGATTCCGCGTGGAGTGTCTCGAGGTGAGCGTTTTCCATTGGAAATGTCTGTTTCCGCCATGTTTTTATCGGCGGGGCTCCCGCCCCGGAAAAGGTGGCGGATTGGTGGGTCGTGATAGGGTGGGCGGTACATTGTCTGCCGCCTGGCTGTTGGCGGTGACCGCCGCGCTGTTTGTTTGTTCCGCCGTGGCGGTCGGAGTGTTAATGCGGCGAGCTGTGTTGGCGGTTCCCGCCAGAGTCAGAATTGCATTTTTGGTCCGCCGGCCTGTTGGCGGGTTGGCCGCCGCTTTATCACCGACCGCCAGGGTCAGAATGACCCCCTTTGTTTGCTTTTTAAAGACTTAAGACACTTTATATCACTGTTCAGTGATATCTCTACAATTTCACATTGCATCTTTATTCGTTTTGACCTACAATTATCCAGATAAATATTATATATTTTTCTAAACACTGTGTGGTGTGTTTTTGTGGTGCTATATGGTGTTATTGTATGATTTATTGCACAAATACTTTACACATTGCCTTCTAAGTTAAGCCTGACTGCTCGTGCCAAGCTACCAGAGGGTGGGCACAGGATAATTTTGGATTGTGTGTGACTTACCCTGACTAGAGTGAGGATTCTTGCTTGGACAGAGGGTAACCTGACTGCCAACCAAAAACCCCATTTCTAACACTGAGGAACTCCATTGCTAGTAGGCCTGCACTCACACATGGCAGGGGTAAAACACCTAAACAATCGCTTTGACCCAGTGTTTTTAGCACCATGTACTCATAGTACTTGGCTTCCATCCCCACCAAGTGGGATTTAAAAATGAGGCACATTCAATCAATCAATCAATCATAGTATTTATAAAGCGCGCTATGTACCCGTTAGGGTTTCGAGGCGCTGAGGTGGGGGGGGGGGGTGGAGAGGCTGTTTAGCGGTCGAAGAGCCAGGTCTTGAGGAGCCTTCTGAATGTGAGGAGGTCCTGGGTCTGGCGTAGCGGAGTGGGGAGAGAGTTCCAGGTTTTGGCGGCGAGGAAAGAGAAGGATCTGCCGCCGGAGGTCTTGCGCTGGATTCGGGGTACGATGGCTAGGGCGAGGTTGGCGGATCGGAGTTGGCGTGTTGGGGTGTAGAAGTTGAGTCTGGTGTTGAGGTAGGAGGGTCCGGTGTTGTGAAGCGCCTTGTGAGCGTGGGTAAGGAGTTTAAAAGTGATCCTCTTGTCTACTGGGAGCCAGTGGAGTTCCCTCAGGTGTGGGGAGATGTGGCATCGGCGGGGTATGTCGAGGATCAGTCGGGCGGAGGCATTTTGGATCCGTTGGAGTCGTTTGATGTCTTTGGTAGGGATGCCTGTGTAGAGTGCGTTGCCGTAGTCAAGTCTGCTGCTGACGAGGGCCTGGGTCACCGTCTTTCTGGTTTCTGTTGGAATCCACTTGAAGATTCTGCGGAGCATACGAAGGGTGTTGAAGCAGGAGGAGGAGACGGCGCTGACCTGTTTGGACATGGTGAGGGCGGAGTCCAGGATGAAGCCGAGGTTTCTTGCGTGGTTGGCAGGGGTGGGCGGGGGACCAAGGGCGGAGGGCCACCAAGAGTCGTTCCAAGCCGAGGGAGTGCGCCCGAGGATGAGGACTTCCGTCTTGTCGGAGTTGAGCTTCAGGCGGCTGATGTTCATCCAGTTGGCGATGGATTTAAGTCCCTCGTGGAGGTTGGTTTTGGCGGTGAGCGGGTCATTGGTCAGGGAGAGGACGAGCTGGGTGTCGTCGGCGTAGGAGATGATGTTGAGATGATGTTGGCGGGCCAGTTTGGCGAGGGGGGCCATGTAGACGTTGAACAACGTAGGGCTGAGGGAGGATCCTTGGGGGACGCCGCAGATGAGGTTGGAGGCTTTGGAGCGGAACGGGGAGAGGCGGACTCTCTGAGTTCTGTCGGAGAGGAAGGATGAGATCCAGTGGAGGGCTTTGTCTTGGATCCCAGCTTCCTGGAGGCGGGTCAGTAGGGTGCGGTGGCAGACTGTGTCAAAGGCGGCGGATAGGTCGAGGAGGATGAGGGCTGAGGTTTCGCCCTTGTCCATTTGAAGTCTGATGTCATCTGTGGCGGCGAGGAGAGCAGTCTCAGTGCTGTGGTTTCGTCTGAATCCGGATTGTGAGGGGTCCAGGATTGAGTTGTCTTCGAGGAAGTGGGTGAGCTGAGAGTTGGCGATCTTCTCGATGACTTTGGCTGGAAAAGGGAGGAGAGAGATCGGTCGGAAGTTTTTCAGGTCGTTGGGGTCAGCCTTGGGTTTCTTGAGAAGGGGTTGGATTTCTGCGTGTTTCCAGCTGTCCGGGAAGGTGGCGGAGGAGAAGGAGAGGTTGATGATCTTGCGGAGTTCGGGGGCGATGGTGGCGTTTGCCGAGTTGAAAACATGATGAGGGCAGGGGTCCGTAGGGGAGCCTGAGTGGATGGTGTTCATGGTTGTTATGGTTTCTGCATCGTCCACGTGGGTCCAGGCGGTGAGGCGGCAGTCGTGGGAGGAGACGCCGGGGGTGGGGTCTGGCGGTGGGCTGGAGTTGAAGCTGTCGTGGATGGTAACGATTTTCTGGTGGAAGAAAGTGGAGAGGTCGTCGCAGAGTTTCTGGGAGGGCGGGATGTCGTTGGAGTTGGCTTTAGGATTTGAGAGTTCCTTCACGATCCCGAAGAGTTCTTTGCAGTCGTGGGCGTTGTTGTTGATGCGTTCGGTGAAATGGGTGCGCTTGGCGACGCGGATCCGTTGGTGGTGTTCACGGTTGGCGTTTTTGAGGGTGGCGAGGTTGTCGGGTGTGCGATCTTGGATCCATTTCTTTTTGAGCTTCTGGCAGATGCTTTTGGAGGTTGTAAGGTCATCTGTGAACCAGGCTGGTTTTTTCTTTCCTTGGATGGCGGTGTGTTTCTTTAGGGGGGCGAGGGTGTTAGCGCAGTCGAGGATCCATTGATGGAGGTTGATGGCGGCTGTGTTCGGGTCGGTTGCGTCGGGTGGAGGGTTGTTGGTGAGGGTGCTGGCCAGTTGGTCCTGGGTGATTTTGCCCCAGCGGCGGTGGGGAGGTGGCTGGATGCGGTGATGTTCTGTGATTTTCTTGTAGGTGAAGTGGACGCAGTGGTGGTCGGTCCAGTGGAGTTCGGAGGTGTGGCTGAAAGCGATGTGGTTGCTTGAGGTGAAGAGGGGGTCCAGGGTGTGTCCGGCGATGTGGGTGGGAGTGTTGACTAGTTGGCGGAGTCCGAGGTTGAGGAGGTTGGAGGTCAGTGAAGTAGTGTTGACGTCGGAAGTATTTTCTAGGTGGTAGTTGAGATCTCCCAGGAGGATGTAATCAGTGGATGCTAGGGCGTGGGAGCTTGCGAGGTCTGCGATGGTGTCGTTGAAGGGGGCTCTTGGTCCTGGAGGGCGGTAGATCAGGGTTCCTCTGAGGGTTGTTTTGGGGTCCGTGTGGACCTGGAAATGGAGGTGTTCGGCTGTTTTGAGGGTGTCGTCCGAGTGGGTGTGGATTTTGAGGGTGGCTTTGTGAACGATGGCTATTCCGCCGCCGATCCCGTTGGTCCGGTCTCTTCTGGTGATTTTGTATCCGTCCGGTATGGCGATGGCGATGTCCGGAGCAGAGGAGTCGTTCCACCAGGTTTCGGTCAGGAAGGCCACGTCAGGTGTAGTGGTGTCGAGCAGGTCCCAGAGCTCGATGGCGTGTTTTCGTGCGGAGCGGGTGTTGATGAGGATGCAGTTCAGGTGATTGGGGTTGAAAGTTTTTGTAGTTGGATTCGTCGTTCTGGTGCAGGAGAAGTTGCAGGTGCGACAGGAGAAAGGTCCTTTAGTGAGCTTCGGGGATGCCCGGAAGCATTCAGTGGAGGGCCCGGGGTTGAGGGCGCGGAGCTCTTCGGCCGAGAAGTGGGCGCGGGAGGCGCGAGGACCAGGGGGGGTGGCGCTGGGCGCGGTACAGGCGCGGACGGGCGCAGACGGGCTTGCCTCTGGCGCGCCTCCGGCGCGCCAGCGGCGCGCCCGCGGCGCGGACGCGCAGCGCCAGCCATTAAGAAGGGAGGGGGGAGGGAGGAGCAGCTGGGAGGCGGGAGGGAGCGGCAAATGGGGGCGCGAGGGGGGCGGGGCCGCAGGGAAGCAGCGGCTGGGGTCGAGGAGCGCACAAGGGACGAAAGGCACAGAAATCGGGCAAAAACAGTCACAAATGCAGGAAAAAACACAATATGGACACAATACTGGCACTAAATACGATCGGGGAGACAGCAATCAGGGGGGCACAATGGGGCAAAAAGCGCCGGCGGCGAGGCGCAGAAAAGCGGAAAAAAGCTGAAAAACAAACTTACGGGACGGCGGAAGCGGCACTCGGGTCAAGTGAGCCCATTAGCCACCAGGGATGAGGCGCAGGAGGATGCCTGCGGGTGGAGGAGGGCCTCGAACACGCAGACGGCAGCGTGGTCGTGGGGCAGAGGCAGAAGGCAGCAGGTTGGTGCTGCGGTCGTGAGGGGCGAGTTCAGGACCTGAACCAGGTCCGAATTCGCTCACTGGCGACGCGCAGCGCCAGCCATTAAGAAGGGAGGGGGGAGGGAGGAGCAGCTGGGAGGCGGGAGGCGGGAGGGAGCGGCAAATGGGGGCGCGAGGGGGGCGGGGCCGCAGGGAAGCAGCGGCTGGGGTCGAGGAGCGCACAAGGGGCGAAAGGCACAGAAATCGGGCAAAAACAGTCACAAATGCAGGAAAAAACACAATATGGACACAATACTGGCACTAAATACGATCGGGGAGACAGCAATCAGGGGGGCACAATGGGGCAAAAAGCGCCGGCGGCGAGGCGCAGAAAAGCGGAAAAAAGCTGAAAAACAAACTTACGGGACGGCGGAAGCGGCACTCGGGTCAAGTGAGCCCACTAGCCACCAGGGATGAGGCGCAGGAGGATGCCTGCGGGTGGAGGAGGGCCTCGAACACGCAGACGGCAGCGTGGTCGTGGGGCAGAGGCAGAAGGCAGCAGGTTGGTGCTGCGGTCGTGAGGGGCGAGTTCAGGACCTGAACCAGGTCTGAATTCGCTCACTGGCGACGCGCAGCGCCAGCCATTAAGAAGGGAGGGGGGAGGGAGGAGCAGCTGGGAGGCGGGAGGCGGGAGGGAGCGGCAAATGGGGGCACGAGGGGGGCGGGGCCGCAGGGAAGCAGCGGCTGGGGTCGAGGAGCGCACAAGGGGTGAAAGGCACAGAAATCGGGCAAAAACAGTCACAAATGCAGGAAAAAACACAATATGGACACAATACTGGCACTAAATACGATCGGGGAGACAGCAATCAGGGGGGCACAATGGGGCAAAAAGCGCCGGCGGCGAGGCGCAGAAAAGCGGAAAAAAGCTGAAAAACAAACTTACGGGACGGCGGAAGCGGCACTCGGGTCAAGTGAGCCCACTAGCCACCAGGGATGAGGCGCAGGAGGATGCCTGCGGGTGGAGGAGGGCCTCGAACACGCAGACGGCAGCGTGGTCGTGGGGCAGAGGCAGAAGGCAGCAGGTTGGTGCTGCGGTCGTGAGGGGCGAGTTCAGGACCTGAACCAGGTCCGAATTCGCTCACTGGCGACGCGCAGCGCCAGCCATTAAGAAGGGAGGGGGGAGGGAGGAGCAGCTGGGAGGCGGGAGGGAGCGGCAAATGGGGGCGCAAGGGGGGCGGGGCCGCAGGGAAGCAGCGGCTGGGGTCGAGGAGCGCACAAGGGGCGAAAGGCACAGAAATCGGGCAAAAACAGTCACAAATGCAGGAAAAAACACAATATGGACACAATACTGGCACTAAATACGATCGGGGAGACAGCAATCAGGGGGGCACAATGGGGCAAAAAGCGCCGGCGGCGAGGCGCAGAAAAGCGGAAAAAAGCTGAAAAACAAACTTACGGGACGGTGGAAGCGGCACTCGGGTCAAGTGAGCCCACTAGCCACCAGGGATGAGGCGCAGGAGGATGCCTGCGGGTGGAGGAGGGCCTTGAACACGCAGACGGCAGCGTGGTCGTGGGGCAGAGGCAGAAGGCAGCAGGTTGGTGCTGCGGTCGTGAGGGGCGAGTTCAGGACCTCAACATATGCCGAATAGCTACGGACAGGAATAATACCTTCCGCTGTAACACTATGCAGGTTCATGTTATCATCAAAATTATTCAATGTAAAACCGAGTTTGTGGTCCACGCATTCACGGTTAATGTAATCTGATTTAGCACTGTGACACCATTGTAGAATGAAGTTAAACTCTTGTTCAATTACATATGTTATGAACATTGTCAAATATGTGCATAGTGAAACAGAAGAGTAACAAGGGGTACTACCATAGCAAACTCCGTTGTTACCAATGAGAGGGCACACAGAGCTGAATTCACAAGTAAGTACAGCTCACTGAGTTAGCTTCTGACCCCTTGGTGTCAAAAGGTACTGGCTTCTCATTATTTATAGTGCCACTAAGACAACATCAAGTGCTGCACAGAAATGTATCTTATAAATATATGCTGAAACGTGAGGCAATGTGCTGCTTTTGTTCATTTAAAAAATGCACACAAGTTGAACAGTGAAAGTGCTTTGATACACAGCCTTGAAATGGGTAGGGGGTGCAGAGAACATGCATGGACTAAAGATTACACATTAGAGCTATTTTAAAACATGGTTACCTGAAGTGGATTGGGGAGAGGTTGGCAATGTTTTGTGGGTAGAAGAATCCAGCTCTCAGGCACCTTCAGGGAAAACTCCGTCTTTGCATGAACAGCAAATGCTACAAAGTAACATTCACAGCCCTGGTTTTTTTCTAAGATTTAGCCACAGGGAGACAAGGACAAGGGGAGGTTGGAGGAGGACGAAATGAATGCAAAAGAATAAGATAAAAGACAAGCAAATGCAATAGTCTGTGCACATTTTGTACCTCGGTCAAAATCAAAACATGGGAAAAAAAAAAAAAAAAAAAGTAACTGATTACATTTTGATATAAAAGCCAAACGGGTTAAAATGAACTATGAGTGTATTTGTTCTGGAGTTTTACAGCCCTTTTTTTCAAATATTTAGCTGAGACAAGGTTTGAGTGAGGGGCAGAGGAAAGAATGTAAACGAATTTTGGGGATGGCTTCTAAAATAAATGAAGCGGAGCGAAAAGCCACGAGTGCTGCTCAATAGAAAATAAACGAAACATGAGGTGCGGCGAAAAGCAGCGTGTGCTGCTCAATGAAAAATAAATTAAACATGGAACGTGACAAAAAGCCCCACATGCTGCTCAATAAAAAATAAAACAAGAACCCATCGAGCACTTGCTATAGGCAAATGAAACACAAGTGCCTGGAGAAGGTGGGAAATGTGTGTTTGAAATCCCCCACTACAAGCAAATCTTGAGGCCCCTGGGGAGGGCTGACATCTGGCTGTGTGGTGAGAGGTCACACGACAGGAGCCACAGACACAAAGGAGTGTCCCGGAATCCAAGCCAGTACCACAAAGAGGGAGGGAGAGGGGTTGGCAAAGGTGCAGGCATGGTGGCTGCTTGCTTCGGAATTATGGACAGGACGGCATGTTGCCTTTGTGCAATTTCAAAAGGGATGGCCTGGCGATGCAGCGCGGGAATACTTGTGACAACAACGATGTGGCGTAACCTACAGAGCTGCTGACATTAAGACCGGGGAACCAGGTTCGAGTGTGGCGTTGCCTCTTTTTAAAAAAAGAAATTGCTGATCTAAAAATAAACTCATAACAAATTAAATAAACAATGGCAATCAAAAGGCAGATAGGTAGTGTGGGCGTGTGGAAGTCAACAAAGGAAGCGCAATAAAATTGAATCAAGTGCCTGTCATGTAGCGACATAGAAGCATTAACAATCATGTGTAGGCTCCGATGTGAGACCACGAATAAATACAACAATGCTAAACATGAAGTTGAGGCAAAAGAAACAACATATGGTCACACAGCACAAAGCGGAAAGGCCAAAGAAAACATGCATTTTGAAAGCAATAGTCTCATGTTTGCTCGAGTTAAGCTTTTAGCATTGTAAATTACTGGCTGGACTTCTCTTGCCACACAGACTAAAAATAACAAGAGGAAGAGAGCGAGAGTGAGCTGGCCCTGGAAAAGCCCCCCGCTCCTGTTGGTTTAAGTTTACAGAGGGAATTGATGGGGAGGAGGGGCTGATTATACACCCACAGTGTGAGACAAAAAGGCTAATACTGAAAGAAAAAGTTCCCTTCAGAAGAGATAAACAGGACATAGTGAAATTATACAGTAGTTTGTGGTGCTCCCAAAGAGAAAAAGACAGGACAAGGAGGCAGAACTGACCACTAACAAGCAAGGATTTTTGAATGACCGTGGAACCAACAAATGAAATCACTGGAACCCACAGTATAAGTATACTTAAAAAGTATACAACACGTCGAACGTTACACACAATAATACAAGAATATCTGAGAGCCATAAAAAAAAAAAACAATACTGCAAATTACCCACTAGCGGCACATGATATTGACATCTTTGGTAACAAGTCAGGGGGTGGTGATATGACACTGGCCCTTAGATGACTTGAAAGCAGATGGTGTTATCAAACTTAGGGCCATGTGTATTAATAACTGCTGTTTCATATGGGTATCTTTCATTCTACAGTCCATGTCAGAGCATTCACCTATTATGTATTTGCCCTGAATAGTCTATTTTGTACATTTTATCATTGTGTTACCATACCTTGTCATTTTAACATGCATTCTACTGACCCATGTTACACCATGTAGTGATTTCTGTCATATGCTGAGTGACTACGTAATGCTCCTCCCGTTCAGGGCTGTATGTTCCAGTCCTACATTTAGGGCTGATGCCAGATAATACTGTCTTTCTATGTTGCACACAGTTTCTGTGATTATTTCTGGCCCTCTAAGATGTCGCATTTATATACTTTATTATCATCTATACTGTCTGTCAGTATATAACGAAGGATCCAATACAACAGGGGATTTGGATGCATATACACACTGGATCATCGTTTTTGAAGAATGCACATTTCAGCTGTTACTTACCATTTTGTGTCTATACACCTTATTTGTGGTAACATTTGTGTTATGAAGATGAGGCTGGCATTTGTTCTGTGAAAAATGTTCTCCTGATTTTGACATTCTTCTACCTATACCTTACCCACTTGTCACACTTTGCTTGATTCACGAACACCTGCAGTCATTCAATTTTGTTTACTATATGGCTTGATGGCTACTTATTAATGTTTGCCCCTACCTTTTTTCATCTAATCACCTCACATTTCATAATGTTTGTTTTTTGGCACATAACGACTGCTGTTAAATCTGCCTGTGGGTACTGACATCCCCATTCCAATATGGAATCCTTTTTATGTTAGATCGCTGGCTCAGTCCTCTTCTACTGTTTATTATAGTCAGTGTCAGGTGTTTGAAATACATACGTGTCTCACAGCCATGTTACTTTCTAAGCAGGTGATCCCCATGTGTTACTTGTGCCCCGTTTTGGTGGTTTATAACTTGGAACCACATCAGTTTTATCTTTGTTGATTTACAGGCTTATCATGGTCCCCTGATGGTCGCACTACTTTGATATTGACATATTCTTCAGTTACTTGGACTATTGAAGTGACAGTAAGTTTGTTTTATCACTAGAGCGGCACCTTTTTGGTTATGTTCCCTATGTTTGTAGCACTGTCTATTTGGCCCCATTCTTGTTTTTAGTGGGATTACTAGGGTCCGTACTCGGGTGCACCTTTATGGCAGATGTGTCCATTACCTATCCTTTGTTGGAGTGATTGAAAGCATGTCCACATTTGGATTGTTTGTATTGAGCACAAGCTAATATACGCTGTGTAGGACGTCCAGTTTGTAATTTTTTGCCCCATTACCTTCTTTTGTTTTTAGCAAAAGTTTGTCCATATAATTGAGAACACCTTTTTTTGGACTTACTCCTGGTGATGTTTTTAATTACGTATTACAATTGTTATTCCAAATCTCATTACTTCCACTTTTTGCAGCAATTGGTGGGGCTTGGGACACCTCATTAATTGAACTGGGGCTTTCCAATTTACAAATATATGCCTCACCCTTGGCGTCCTTTGGTTCATGATGTTCGAGGACATCTGACTGGTGATTGAACAGCTTTTATTTTCTGATGAACTTCATTTTGGACATTCCTCATTATTAGGTATTTTTAATTCCATGCTGGAGTTCTCTACGTATCTCCGTTAATATGTAGTTTAGCTAAATACCACCCTATATGTGTTTGGTGGAGGGGCAGGACATCTTAGGGCTTGACTTTACTTCTATTGATGGTATTTTGTATCACATCTCTGGGCTTATTTTCATCTTGGTGGTCCAACTTTGATCCTAAACTTTCCTGAACTTCAGTCTGCTGACAGGGTTCTCCTGATCACACTTTTCATGTAATTCCATGGGTGTCCCTCTGCATGGACATCTGTTCTCACCATCTCCTCCACCTCTGCTATTATAATTATTTCATTTTTCATCACATAAATCATGCTTGTTTTGTGGGGTGATACTTATTTGGATTATCCAACATTTAAGTCAGTCCCATTTGTACATTTTGCAGCCCTGAAAAAGTCCTGTGGACAAATCACATGCCCGCTGCTTCTAGAAGGTGGTACCATATTTCATGCTCTGAAGATTTGGATGAATAAATGGAGAAAAAACAACTTGAATCTATGACTGATGTGTGTCATTTATGAATTTTTACAAAACACTTTGGCACCGTCTTCATAGGTTTTCCGGACTGTTCTCACTGAACTGTATCTTGCACCCTTCACTTACTACATGATTGGCTTATACTTGCCTAATTTTCACAAGTGTTCAGAGAGTAGGCACCTGGATAACTAACCTGCTACTTGTCTGTGGCATCCAGTTCCTGCTTGTTCCAGACTGATCGAGTGACACCGCAGCTGCCTGTGTTTTCCCTTGGATTTTCCCACTGATCATGCTCCTGCCAATATAAGCCCTGCTCACGCCTAGACCTACTTAATGCAGGCCGAAGTGCAACCTCACAGCAGACGTAAGCAGGTGCACTGTTGGTGTGCCAAAGGTAAGCCTGTCTGCACTCACCTGTGCCTGGACCATGTCCATCATCATGACCCCTGGCACTCCCTCCCCCCAAAGATACACCATCACAGAGCTCTACACCCTCCACCACAGATGCCACAACAAACACTACCACAACACTGATGCATATTCCATATTAGGAGCTTTCACCTGCTCCCACTGCAACTTCATCTGCCACGGCACACATACCAACCACACCCTTAACACACCGGAGACACTACCTGAACAAAAACACTAACTTGCATGCACCCTTCTCAACACATGCTCACCATGCAAGCATTCCAATAAATTATGGGACCTCATCACCACCCTCGCCCCAACAATGTCTCTCTCACAGAGACCCAGATCAACCCCACATCCAGCCCAGACATTGCCACAGCGATCTCCAACAGATATAATATCACTCACCAGGACCACACCAACAAGCTGAGAGAAGCAACAGCCATCAAGGAGGCCATACAGTGCACCACCATTATCACCAACGCTACCCCCCATGGAACTTCTCAACTTCAAGCTCCACGCGAATGACAAAACAATCATCAGAGGCATCCTTGCATACTGACCCCAAGGCCTGTGATCCAGCTTCTTCAACACTATCACAGACTTCATTGTACCCCTAGCCTTAGACTCCAAGGACTACTTCTTCCTCTGTTACCTACAGTCCCACATTGTGTGATGACCCCAACAACAACACTACACAGCTCCTCAACAGATTGTGCACAACCCTACACACACTGCTGGACACTAGCTAGACCCCATTTTCACCTCCAGCAATCATGTCAAATACAGCCATGTCACAGAACTCGCTTGGACCAATCACTCCATTGTCGACTTCAGCATCTCCAGCCGCCGTACCTCCAAGATGACCAGCACACCGCACCAGAGGTGGGGCAAAATAACAGAGAGCAGCTGGGTGGGTACCGTCAACACCTGCGACCCTGCCCCCAACCTCAAACAGGGAGTGAAAAACTTCAACACCTGTATCACCAACTGTGCCAACAGCATCTTCCCCATCAAGTGCAATGTCCAAACAAAATCCTGCAAAAAAGGCCAGCTTGTACACCCAAGAACTCATAACAGCTGACTGAGACAGCAAACAACGGAAGAGGAGATGGCGCACCTGCAAAAATACCTCAGATAAAGCAGCCATCAAGACCTCCCTTAACCTCTGCTACCACCTGGTGAGGGCAACAAAGAAGACAGTCCTCGCCACACACTCATCGAAACTTGCATCCAAACCACAAAGGAACTTTTCAGCATGGTTAAGGAATTCACCACCCTGTCGGCCAGCGAAAACAACATCACAACCTCACAGAAGCTGTGAGGCAATCTTGCCCACTTCTTCCATGACAAGATTGCAACCATATACAGAAACTTTTAAACCCAACTCACACCTATGGGCTTCCTCAACAGATATGCCACCACCATCATCTTTCCACATAGATTGCACAACTGTTGCTGAATTTAGGTCAAGAAGCCGTATGTGAAGATGAGAGTCAGTTGATGGGCCAATGTCTGCTGTGACACAGTTAGATGCCACGCAATGTGCCCCCCTGAAATGGTGGCTGCCTGACCTGTGAGGGGTGACAAGTGGAAATTAGGTCCTACCCCAGTACACATTACTCTACGGTCCTCCAGACAAACAGGTGAATACACTGCAAGCATTAAGAGTAGCCAATGCATGTTTGGAGTGGTGTGGATGTAAGCCACATGTTGGAGAGGGGTGCTGCATGAGAGGCGGTAAGTGTATGTGCGTCAGGGCATGGATGAGAACTGGGGGGCAATGAGTATGCCGGTCCGGACGGGTGAGTCATTTCCTTTTCTGATGTCCTTTACCTCTAGGTCATCCCCCAACAGAAAAAGGGTATTTGGCATGCCGTTGCCAAGGAGGTAAAGATCCTGGGGATCTATCACAGGTGGAGCACCCACTGCCACAAGAGATGGGAGGACCTGTGATGCTGGACCAAGAAAATGGCAGAGGCCCAGCTGGGGTTGGCCTCCCAATGTGGAAGGGGTGGCCATCGCACCATGACCCTCCTGATGTTCCGCATCATGGCAGTGGCATATCAGGAGTTGGATGGGTGCTTGAGGGCATCACAGCAGCCACAAGGGGGTGAGTACAGATTCTGAATCCTGACTTTGCATGCTTTAAGAGCTAGCTGGGTGGGGGATGTGGGCTATGGGTGCCCCTAGACCAGAGCAATCATGGCAAGGTAGGTCCCTTGTGTGCCGGCTCTGAAGCACTCCAAACCCAATGGTGTTAGTGGGCCTATACTACTGGACATGGTCCTGTGGGTGTCAGGTGTACAGATGCTGTCATTAGGCATTTTACCCCATGGGCTTGTAACTACCTTAGTGACTGGTTGGGCATGTCCTAGTGCATAGGGCAGCTCCCTGTGTGTTGTGTACACCAACAATAGTGTTGTTGCTGGCATTGACCAAGTATATCCTCTGTCTCTCCCCCCCCTTTTTGTTTTGTCACCCTGTCCTTGTGTAAATTAGCATCATCTGGCGGAGGAGCAGGGGCACCGGCATCGAAGGGAGCTGCATAGCACCTGGCCCATGATGCCGAATCCACCGAGGGTGAAGCCACCAGTTTTGACGGAGGGCGAGGGGAGCACCACGACGGGGACAGGAGGGGAGACCAGTGACAGCGACTCATCCTCTGATGGAAGCTCCCTGGCAGTGGCGGACACCTGTGTGCCCACCCCAACAACAGGCACAGCCGCCACCCCCCCCACCAGCACCGCCCTCTCAGCAGCCCCTCAGTGTGTTTCCGGTGCCCGTTCACCCAGAAGGGTGGGTATCTCCTTCACCCCAGGCACCTCAGGCCCTGCCACAGTCAGCCCTGTTGCCCTCAGTGAGGAGGCTATTGAACTCCTGAGATCCCGCACTGTTGGGCAGTCTACCATTCTGAATGCCATCCAGGGTGTCAACAAACAAATGCATAACTGGAGGGCATTCATTCTGGCGTGGCGGCCCAACAGAGAGCATTTCAGGCTCTGGCCTCAGCACTGATGGCAGCCATTGTCTCTGTGTCCAGCCTCCCCCCTCCAACTTCCTCTACCCAGTCCCAATCCCCTCAACCACAGCCTATCCCAAGCACACCTTCAGACCATCAATCACGCAAATCAACACACAAAAGTGGTTCAGGCAAACCCAAGCACCACACTTCATTACACAGGCACTCACACAAGCTCTATCCCCATGCAGACACACCAACATTCACTGCCTCCACTGTGTCCCACTCCTCCTCCGCGTCCACCCCCATCCCAGTGGCATCTCCACTCACACCTGCATGCACTACATCCTCATCCACTACGTCCATCACCAGCACGCCCATCACAACACACCCCTCACGAGCAGTCACCACCCTCACAACCATGCACATGTCCCCTGTGTCCTCTCCCAGTGTCTCTGTGACCCCTCCTCTCAAAGTACACAAACACAAGCACCCACCCACCCAACAGCCATCCACCTCACAACAGCATCCAGCCCATGCACCTTCACCCAAACTCAGCAGACGTACACCTCCTACAACCACTCCCACTTCCTCCACTCCCAAACCCTCTCCATCTTCCCGTCCCAGTGTGTCTAAAAATGTTTCCTTGCAAACTTTGAGCTCTTCCCTACGCCCCCCGTCCTTCCCCTCGGGCCAGGGTGTCAAGATCCCAGGCCAGCACCTCAGCCACCAAGTCGGCATCCGTTGTGGTACCTGCAAGTCCCAGGGGATCAAAGGTGGCACTTGTCATGGCTGCCAGTGTGCCACCGACCCCTGCAAAGGACCAACACATTCCACCACCTGCCAAGGTGAAGAAGGTGCCAGCATTCAGTACAGTCAAGAAGCACAACCCACCCAGCAAGGCCTCCTCCAAAACTGCATCCGCCAGTGCCATGGTCCCAGCAACATCTGTCAAGGTGGGGAAGGGAAAGAAAACCCAAGGCAAGGCACTTCAGGCCTCGGAGCTTCTAGGTGAGGGACTGGTGCCCACCATCCGTACAGACAGCCCCGCAACCTGTACCGCGGAAAGCACCGCTGCAGGCACAGCCACCTGCACCGACATCTGCACCGCCGCCTGCACCGCCCCCTGCACCACCACCTGCACTGCCACTTCCACAACATCTGTCATCAGCAGCATCCCCAGTGGGCAGCTGTCCGGGGATGCAGGAGGTGGCCTGGACCCTCCACCCACCACTTGTAAAACCACCACCAGCACTGGCAATACCAGCAGTTTGCAGCCTTAGTCACCGCAGGATGGAGCCTGGCTCTGCCTTCATGGAGTATAATGCTACCTGTTCCCTGCACATCTCATTCCTCAGACACCCAGGTGAGGGAATAGGAACTGCCACACCCCAGGTGCCACATCACTGGGCACAAGGCCCCCTCCACAACCAGTGGAGACATGCATCCACTATCACTTTCCTTGGCAGCATGAAGCAGACTGGGCACAAGACCCCCTCCAGAACCAGTGGAGATATGCATCCACTATCACTTTCCTTGGCAGGATGAAGCAGACTGGGCACAAGGCCCCCTCGAGAACCAGTGGAGATATGCATTCACTATCACTTTCCTTGGCAGGATGAAGCAGACTGGGCACAAGGCCCCCTCCAGAACCAGTAGAAAAAGGCATCCACTCACCCCCTCCTTGGCAGGATGAAGCACACTGGGCACAAGGCCATCCATTTGAGACACTGTGGCTTTGAACTCTCCAGGACCAAGCAGTGGGCAAACCACCCACTTGAGAGACTGTGGCATTACACTCCCCAGGACCATGCAGTGGGCAAACCACCCACTTGAGAGACTGTGGCTTTGCACTCCCCAGGACCAAGCAGTGGGCAAACCACCCACTTGAGAGACTGTGGCTTTGCACTCCCCAGGACCAAGCAGTGGGCAAACCACCCACTTGAGAGACTGTGGCTTTGCACTCCACAGGACATCGCTGTGGACATGTTGCCCCCTCCAGGAGCAGTGGTGTAGTACCATCTTCCGGCTGAGGTGCTCCCCCTCCCCTTCTCCTGAGGTGCCTGTGTGTTTTCGACCTGAAGCCCCTGCAGTGTTCTCTCCGTTTTGAGGCAGGAGTCAAGTGTGGGCTTCGCCCATGTTTTTTTGCCCACTGGGCCATGAACATTTGCAAAGTACGGTATACGGCCTTCTGTACATATTGTAAATATTTGTATATACTGTTGTTTAGAATTGTTAACTTTATCTGCATATTTCTAAATATCACTATTTGCACTCAATTCCTTTTGTCCTGGCGTTCTTCCAGGGGTTTACGGGGTGTAAATGTACTGTTGCTTCATGTGTTTGTGTGTATGGTGTTGTGGGTGAGGGTGGGGGTGGGGGTGTTGCATGTTGAGTGTGTGTGTCACTCTCTTTTTCCTCCCCCTCCCCTGTGTTCTAGGTACAGTACTCACCGTGTTTGTGGTTGTCGCTGCCGCCGTCTTTGGTGTTCCTGATGTATTAGCAGATAGACCAGCATCGGCTGGACCTGTAGTTCGGGCTCCATGGCGTCCTGGTACTTCGTTCAGTGTCGAAAGGTGAGTGGTTCCCCTTCTGTGTACTGTTTCCGCCGTGCTTTCGATGGTGTTGATACTGACTCGAAAATGCTGGCGGATTGGTGGGTTGTGATAGGTTGGGTGGTACATTGTCTTCTGCCTGTCTGTTGGCGGTGACTGCTGCGGTGTTTTTTGCTACCGCTGTGGCGGTCAGAGTGTTAAAATGGCTGTCTGTGTTGGCGGTTTCCGCCATGGTCATGATCCCATTTTTTTTACCGCTGGCCTGTTGCTGGTTTTACTGCCACTTTAACACCGACTTCCAGGGTTGTAATGAGGGCCAAAGTGTGTAAAGCATTTAAATATCACAAAACAGTAATTAAGTATAGCACAGAAAACATTTTTAAAATCCAAAACTAATTTATAAAAATAGGAAATATTTTTATCATTAATTTCACACCAAAACAAATAAAATCGCATGAGGGGAACTAGAGATGTGAATTTTTAAAGAAGTAGGTGGTCATAATGACAATGGCAGTGAAAGATAAATTGGTGGCAATACCGTCAACAGGCTGGCGTAAACTACCGACAAATTATGACAATGGCGGTGACAACTCCCATAGACAGCCAATGTACCACACCATCCACCAGGGCGTTAACACCACGCACCACGGCGGTAGCCATCAGCAGCCAGGTGGAAGAGAAGGTACCACCAACGATATCATGGCACTGCAATCTGCTATGAGTTCTGGGGTGGTACCAACGCCATGGTTAGAAATGGGGTCTTTGGTTGGCAGTCAGGTTACCCCCTTGTCCAAGCAAGGACCCTCACTCTATTCAGGGTAAAGGAGAATCACCCTCCGTTAACCCCTGCTCACCCCCTTGGTAGCTTGGCACAACCAGGTAGGCTTAACTTCAGAGCCTAGGTGTAAAGTATTTGTACCAACACACACAGTAACTCAGGGAAAACACTACAAAATGACACAACACAGGTTTAGAAAAATAGGAAATATTTATCTAAAAAAAAAAAAGACCAAAACGACAAAAATCCAACACAAGTCAAGTTATTAATTTGAAAAGCAAAAGAGTCTTAAATCCTTTAGTAACCATTAAAAACAACCTTAGCGTTAAAAAGTACCTGGTTAGCGTCAAAATAACACGCACGGACGAGTGAAAAAGGCTAGAGATGCGTCAATTTCCCATCCACAAGCGAGACCGTGCGTCATTTCTCCTTCTCCGGTTGGGTCGGCTTGCATCGTTTTTCCTCCCCGCAGGGGAGCGATGCATCAATCCGGGCAGCACTCAGGTCTGGAAAGGTGTTGCGTCATTTTTCCACGCCAAGCAAGCTTTGCGTCAAAAATCCTGGCACACAGTATCAGCAAAACCACGCAATATGGGTTGCGACATTATCAGCCTCCTTCAGCGGGTGTTGCATATCATTTCTTTAGCTGCGTGTGTCAAACTTTCAGCTGCGATGCCAGTGGATCTTCGATTCCTGCCGTGAATCCGGTGGAGCATCATTTTTCAGCCGGTTTCTCTGAAGGTGCATCAATATTTTCCCTGCATAGCAGTCTGTGCGTGGATTTTCAGTCTTAGTCTGCCAACTTCAACTTCCAAGGCCCCAGAAAGTTAATAGGGAACCACTTGACAGGGCAGGAATCTCAGCAGAGAGTCCAGGTGCTACCAGGAGACGTCTTTGATGGCCCTGAGACTTCAACAGGAGGCAAGCTCAGGACAAGCCCTTGGAGATTTCATCACAAGCAGGAATGCACAACAAAGTCCACTCTTTGCCCCTTGCACAGGAAGAAGCAGCAACTGCAGGATAGCTCCACAGAGCACAGTCACAGGCAGGGCAGTACGTCTCCTCAGCTCTTCAGCTCTAGTCCAGGCAGAGGTTCCTTCTGATGTCCAGAAGTGATCTAAAGTCTGAGGTTTTGGGTGCTCCTCTTATACCCATTCTGGCCTTTGAAGTAGGCCTACTTCTATGGAAAGTCTCTCTTGTTTGTGAAATCCTGCCTTGTCCAGGCCAGGCCCCAGACACACACTAGGGGGTTGGAGACTGCATTGTATGAGGGAAGACACAGCCCTTTCAGGTGTAAGTGACCACTGCTCACCTCCCTCCTAGCACAGATGGCTCATCAGGATATGCAGGCTATACCCCAACTCCCTTTGTGTCACTGTCTAGGGAGAAGTTCAAAGAGCCTAACTATCAAACTAACTCAAACAGGAATTCCACAGACAGGCAGAGTCACAGAATGGTTCAAGCAAGAACATGCCTACTTTCTAAAAGTTTCATTTTCAAACACACAATCTCAAAACCAACTTTACTAAAAGATGTATTTTTAAATTGTGATTTCAGGGACCTCAACTCCACATGTCTATCTGCTCCCAAAAGGAATCTATGCGTTAATCATATTTTAAAGGTAACCCCCATGTTAACCTATGAGAGAGATAGGCCTTGCAACAGTGAAAACCGAACTTCGTAGTATTTCACTGTCAGGACATATAAAACACATTAGTATATGCCCTACCTTAAACATACATTGCACCCTGCCCATTGGGCTACCTAGGGCCTACCTTATGGGAGTCTTACATGTAAGAAAAGGAAAGGTCTAGGCCTGGCAAGTGTGTACACTAGTCAAGTCAAATTGGCAGTTTAAAACCGCACACACAGACACTACAGTGGCAGGTCTGAGACATGATTACAGGGCTACTCATGTGGGTGGCACAACCAGTGCTGCAGGCCCACTAGTAGCATTTGGTTTACAGGCCCTGGTCACCTCTAGTGGACTGTACTAGGGACTTACCAGTAAATCAAATATGCCAATCATGGAAAAACCAATCAACAGTACAATTTACACAGAGAGCATATGCACTTTAGCACTGGTTAGCAGTGGTAAAGTGCCCAGAGTCCTAAAGCCAACAAAAACAGGTCACAAAAAATAGGATGCAGGAGGCAAAAAGATTGAAGATGTCCCTGTAGAAGGAAAAAAGTCCAACAGCCATCAAAAGCCTGGTGGAAACACTGCACAGAACATGAAAGACTCACCATCAGAGACACAGAGAAGAACAACGGCTCCATGGAACTGGAACTGCTAGTCTTCCTGATGTTCTTCTACGCCATGCTCCACCTGGAACACCAACGCTGACGAAGATGATGATGGTGAGTACAGCTGCCTAGCACACAAGGGAGGGAGGGAGGGAGGAAGAGGAGAGTGACACACACACACACAGAGCACACACCAGACACACAAACACCATATACACAACCAGAGGCAGATGAAAGACAATGGCACACAACAAACTTCATAATAATGGAAGGACAACAATAAGGCAGTACTGAGAATGTATTGAATGGGAACAGCCACCAAATGAACCAATTGTATAACAAAGAGATATGCACAAATGTCCACAAAGAGCCAATGCCCAGTCCAAAGTACTAAGGGCCCACATGGCCATAGGACACAGTCCAAGGCCCAACCTGTTTCCGGACAACATCCGCACAGAACTCTGCAGGGGCATGATTTTTGAAGTGGGCAGGGACCTCAGAGGGGTGGGGGGTAGAGGGGCACCTCAGCCAAAGTCTCTTGGGAGGTGGAGTGGGATCATTCCCTTTCTTGCCTCCACGACTAGGAGACTAGGAGGAGCCCCCACTGTCCCTGTGGACTGTTTGGCTGAGGTGCTGGGCTGGGTTGTTGTGACCCTGCTCTTACCGGCATGATGGGGGGAGGGAGGCAGAGGGAAGAGGTCAAGTTGGGCAAGGAAAAGCTTCTTAGGGATGGTGGGGCGGGATGAGGGAGGAGGGATGGGAGTGGAGGTTGAGGGAGTGGTTTTTGGAGGTGTACGTCTGCTGGACTTGGATGCAGGTGCATGGGCAGTGTGCTGATGTGAGGCAAATGGCTGTTGGGGGTCTAAGTTCCTGTACTTGTGGCCTTTAGGAGGGGGGCAAGCAGAGTGGAAGAGGACACAGGAGATGTGTGGATTGACGTTGAGGAGGTGTTTGCTAGTGAGGTGTGTGTGCTGCTTGGTATGGTGATGCTGGTGGTGGATATTGAAGCAGTGCATGCAGGTGTGAGTGTGGACGTGAATGTCAGGGAGGTGGGGGAGGAGGAGGAGGCAGACACAGTGTAGGCAGTGGATGTGGTTATGTGTGCAACTGTCTGGTGTTTGCGTGAGTGCTTGTGGGCTGAAGTGTGGTGCGTGTGTTTGACTGTGCCACTCTTGTGTAATGTCTTGTGTGCATGCTTGTCTGTATGTGTGCATTAGATGAGTTGGGGTTGAGAAGACTGGGACTGGGAAGTGGTAATTGGAGGGAGGACAGTAGGAACAGGGACAATGGCTGCCATCAGAGAGGAGGCCAGAGCCTAAATCGATCTCTGTTGGGCTGCCAATCACCGTGGGTGTCCTCCAGGAATGCATTGCATTGCTGAATCTGGGATGCCAGCCCCTGGATGGCATTCACAATGGGTGATTGCCCTACAAAGATGGATCTCAGGAGGTCAAAAGCCTCCTCACTCAGGGCAGCAGGGCACACTGGGGCAGGGCCTGAGATGCCTTGGGCGAAGGAGATACCCACTCTCCTGGGGACTCTTATGTCCCTTAGATACCTACCACCGTGGATGAATAGGAGGAGGAGACAAACCCCCATGTACATACCCCTTGTGGACTTGGCTACACTGGAGGACAGGCACATTATACTCACCTATAGACTGAACAGGGCCACAGTCAGAGAGATGTGTGCCCAATTGGTGCTTGACCTGACATCAACTACCCGTCATCCCAGTGGGGTCCCCCCTCTTGTGCAAGTACTAGCAGTGCTCCATTTCCTGGCAACTGGTTCTTTCCAAGTGACAGTGGGCTTGGCAGCAGCAATGTCACAGCCAATGTTCTCAATCATGCTGGGAAGGGTTTTGTCTGCCTTGGTCAAACACATGTGCAGCTACATTGTTTTCTCCCAGGTGGAAGATTTGGCCACTGTGAAGGCAGAATTCTATGCAATGGTGCATATCCCCAATATTATTGGGGTGATTGACTGTACCCATATTACATTTGTCCCCCCGCCAGAATGAGCGGGTGTTCAGGAATTGAAAGAATTTCCTGGGTAGGTGCATGACACCTTTGTCCTGATGAATAGCAGCATCCGTAATATGTTGGCCTAACTACAGAGGCACAGGGTGTGGCTAATAGGTGAGCCACAGTCCCCACCCACTGTATGTCAGTGTATGCCTTCAGGTGTTATCCCCATAGCACTGTGTTAGACTAATGTTTGTCCCTCAATACCTGCTGGTGACTCTGCTACCCAAACCTATCGTGACTGCTGACCCCTGTGAGGAATGCCAGGACAGGGGCTGAGAACCGTCATAATGAAGCACATGTCAAACCAGAAGAATAATCAAAAGGACGTTCGACCTCCTGAAGGCCAGGTTCAGGTGCCTCCATCTGACAGGTGGATCCCTGTGCTACTCACCCGGGAAAGTCTGCCAGATAGTAATAGCATGCTGCATGTTGCACAACCTGTCCCTCAGATGACATGTGTCTTTTCTGCAGGAGGAGGAGACTGGGGATGCCCCTGTGCAGCAGTGGAATCTGAGGACAGTGAGGATGAGGAGGCAAATGATGAGGATGTGTACAACAGAACATCAGTTATACGTCAATACTTCGAATGACACACAGATGAGACAGTGGAACTGATCATTGACCTGGCTATTGATTTCATCTGTCTGACTGTAGCATGATGGCATTCACGTCCTTTATATCTCAACTTATTGTCACCTATGGCTTGTCATTTTACAGATGTTGGTGATATGACAACAGTGTCCTGATCTGATTACTACAGGCAGTTACAGGTCATTAATGCAATGGAATGGGGTGAAGGTAGAGGAAAGTCCAGTCTGTTTGTAGCACAGGTCCAGTGTCCAAGGGGCCATAGGAAGGGGAGCAAAGGCAGTTCAAAGTGGACAAGGTGATAGGGTGGACAAGGGGGACAATCAGTAGAGTCTCATGGGTCAGGTTGTCGAACCAGATCCTAAAGTCTAGAGCTACTGTCATCACTGGGGGAATCTTCTGTTCGGGGACTGGTTTGTCATGGCACCTCCTCTCCACTGAGATTAGCTGGGGCATCTGCAGGGATGTAAGCAATGTATTATGTTTCATGCCTGTGACATATTGTATATCCCTAGCTTCCCCTTTATCGTTGCTGTTGCCCTGCCACCTTGGTTTGTGTATGTTGATGTATTGTGGCATTGTTAGTTTCCCTATGCTGTACATGCTTTAGTGATGGGTGTGCATGTAGTGCTAAGTGGTCTGTCCATTCATTCGTATTGCATGCAGGGCTTGGCATTCGGGTTAGTCATATGTGTAGGTGCAGTGTGTGGGATGGAGTGGAATGATCGGAGTGAGGGTGAGGATGTAAGATGGCATACCCTGTCCACGATTCTCCACCATCGCTCCATCCTCCTGGCAATTGATGTTTGCTGTACCTGTGCTCCAAACAGCTGTGGCTCTACTATTTCCTCCACCATGACCCGCAACTCCTCATCTGTGAAACGCTGGTGCCTTTATTGGGACATGGGTGTTGTGTGGTGTGTGTAAGTGTGTGGGTGTTGGGTACTGTGTTTGGGTGTGCGTAGTGGGGTGCGTGAGGGACTTATGGGTGTATGTGGTGTCTGTGTCTAGTTGTTGCAGTGCTCCTGGTGTCAGTTTGGTGGCAATAATTTGTATTTGTTAAGGTTTGTGGGTATGTGTTTTATAGTGCTCTGGGTGGGTGGGTGTGGTGTGTGTATGAGTGTCAGATGTGTGTTTTTGGTATTGGCCAATGTTGTGTTGTTTGGTATTTGGGTGGCCATTCTGAGCAAGCCGGTGTGTACCGCCATTGGTTTACTGCCCTTGATTGTCCGCCATGATGAATTGTGGGTCATAATGTGGTGGGCGTGGTTTTGTTGGGGTAACGGTATGGTTGTTCCTACCGACACCCTTTAACACTAACCTTTGGGCTGGCTGAGATGTGTTTGTGGCAGTATTCTGTCGGTTTGGTGTGTGTGTCTCATAATATGGCGAACTGATGTTTGCCACCGCAACGGTATGTTGGCGGACGTCAACGCGGCGGTAAGCGGCATTTATCACCAATGTCACAATGAGGGCCTTAGTGTTTTTTAGCACATAGAAATTAATAGCGCCAATCTGGTCGCACCTCGACTGGGGCAAAGTCTAAGCTTAAGGCCGACTGCGATGTAGCCCTGCTCGGCTACAGCAAGCGGAAGGCCTTGGCCAAAGGTTTACCTTTCGGACTTAGGGCCAGATGTACTAAGCATTTTTGTAGTCGCAAAAGGGCTGATTCACAGAAACCGCCCGTTTGTAAAGAGAAAAATGCTTTTTGGGATGTACAAAGCCCAAACTGCGATTCGGTAACTTGTTACGGAATCGCACTTTTGGTTTTGCGATTCTATATTATCAAGGGGCTTGTCCAGGGCACCCCTTCCTAATACCGAATCTTAATGATATGTATGATTGTTTTGTGACAGTGAATGCGGTCGCAAAACAATTGCAGTTATCACCAATTTCAAATTGGTGCTAACCCATTCAAAAGGGACCCCTTCCCCTTTGTGAAAACATGCAAAAATGTTTTTTAACGGACCACTGCCTACTCTTAAAAAATGAAACTGAAACATTTATTTTTTTTCTTTTTAAACACAGCCTGTTTTCCTTTAAGGAAAATGGGCAGAGTTAAAATTAAAAAAAATGCCTTATTTAAAACCAGCAGGCCACCATCCCTGTGATTTTTGCGATTCCCAGTGAGTCAAAAATTGTGCAAATTGCGACATACCTCATTAATATTAATGAGGAAGGTCTATTTGCGAACCACCAGGAATCGCAAAAAAACCTCAATGGAGCTTCCTATATTTGGAATTGCGATTCCCTAATTGTGATTCGCATGGGATCACCATTAGGGAATCGCAACTCCAAATATTCGTACATGTGGCCCTTAGTCATTTTTGTTAAGGTTTTCTTCAGCTGGACGAAGTTGCCAGTGCGAACTGACCTCCCTTGAGCCCTTCCTCAGATACGTGTCACAGGAGAGCCCAGTGAACAGGCCTACGTTCAGACTTAGTTGCTTTTTGGAGATGAACTTCCTTCGATGGGGCCAAACTTGAATCTTGATCCGATGTCCCTGGAGCCCTTTTCAGATACACAGCACAGGAGGTTCTGGTCAACTTTCTACGTTCAGAATTAGTCGCTTTTTTGGAGATTTTCTTCAGCGGGATGAACCTGCAAGTCAGGCCGGGTCACGGTTGAGGCAAGCTGCCTAGACTCACTGCAGGAGGTTGGTTCCTCTATGGAGCTTTTTCCAAAAGTTCACCAATCTTCTCCAAACCTCAGAATCTTCTTCCGGAAGGTCTTTGAAGTTCCTTTAGGAGTCCAAAGCTCATCCCACGGTTCCAGAAGCTCTGAGTTGCTCCTTGTGGTGCAGACTCCAACTCCCAGAATGCACCTGGCTCAAACTCCAAAATGGCCACTGGACAGTGGTCAGCTGGTCAATTTCTTCAGGATTTGATGCAGGGGACTCTGGTTAGCTATTTTGCACTTGTAGCAAACCGGGAGTCCATTCTTGAACCTGCTGAAGCCAGGCAAAGTCCTTTTTGTGTTGAAGCTCAAGTGTGCAGCTGGTGCAGTCCTTCAAAGTGCAGAGTCCAGGTGCAGGTCAGGGGTCCAGCAGGGCATTCCTTCTTATGATGTTCTATCTTGTAGGTATCTGAGGCGTGGGTGCAGCTCTGTCATATTTATCCTTGCTCCTGGGTGAAAAGCAGGGGGATCCGTGGTATCCAATCACAGACTGACTCCTTCCCTCTTTGATGACCACTTCCTGGGAAGTGTGGCAAAAATCATCCCTGGGGAGCAACATTCCTCAAAACTCCAACATGGCTGAAAAACATTTTTGGAGGTTAGATCTGACTTAGCACACCCACTGGTGTGGCTAAGAATCCTAAACACACTCCTCTCTTGCCCTCTCCTAATCTAATCAAAGGGGCATCTAATTGTCTGGGTTTTTATAAAGTCCCTGCTTATAGTTACATTGCACCCAACCCTAAGGGCAAATAGGGCACACCTTAGGGGTACATATGTAAAAAATAAGGTAGTTTAAGACTTTGGAAGTACTTTGAAATCCAAAATCGAATTTGCATATGACTTTAGTTTAAAAGCAGCCAGCAAGGCAGACCTGCCTTTAAAATGACTCTGGATACCTCAACAGTGCACCTATGGTGGTAGTATCTATGCTGGAGTCCATAAACCTACATGCCCTACCACCAACTTATAGGTAGGTTGACATAGACAATTATAATTAGCCTAATTTTCATACTAATTTTATACAGAGCACAGGCCCTGTGACTGGTTAGCAGTACCCAGGGCACCATCAGAGTTTGGAAAACACCAGCAAAAAGTGGAAAATGGGGGTAAAAAGTTAGGGTCCATGCAATCAACCCTGTTTTCTCACAGTCAGCCTCTGGCACCCTGAGCCAGGCTACCTTAATGAGGTGTGAAGTAGCATTGGTTGAGACAGAGGGAGCATCTGGTGGGAAGAGAACTGCTGCAGCAGATGACAGAGCAGGGTGGTGGGTGAAAGAGTAGCCAAACTGGGCTTTAAAGGAGGGAAAGCCACTTGGAACAGATCTGGACCTCCTCCATTTCCTGCTCACTCAGACAAATGGGAGCCCCACTGATTAGATTAGAAGAGGGACTGGATGGGGTGTGTTAAGAGAGACAGACAGATGTTACCTCTAAGAACTTTTGCCATTTTGGATTTTTAGAGAACGTTGATCCATGGGATTGCTTTTTTCCACACTTGACAGGAAGTCGTCACCCCAGAGAGTGACGGCCTGCACCTCATTGGACAGGAGCACCCTCTTGCTTCCCAGCGGCAAGGATAAATATGGTAGAGCAGCTTCACAACTCAGATCCCTGTTGGAAGAAGATACTGGAGAAGAAGTACGTCCCTGCTGGACCTCTGGCCTGCACTCACAAGGACTGTACCAGCTGCACATTTTGGTCTTCAACAAGGAAAGGATCTTGCCTTGCTTTTGTAACTCCCTGTAAGATACAGGTACAATAGAAGGTGCTGACCTGAGTCCCCAGCTTCAAGTCCTGTAAGAATAGCCTATCATCAAGTGGCCATTTGAGGATTCTGATCAGGTGCATTTTGGGAATTGTATTCCCAACTTCCAAGGAGCAACTCAGAGCTTCTGGAAACTTGAATCACGTTTGTGGATACTACAATAACCAAAAAAGGGCTTCTGAAAGTTGATCCAGAAGTTTGGAGCAACTTTCAAAAAAGCTCAGTGAGTGGACCAACCCATTGTCAAAAGGCAAGCCGGCTATCTTAAACTCCAACCCAGCCAGGATTTTCAGGTTTATCCCACTGAAACCTTCGGAATTCCAGGATTTCAGAGGGAGGTTGCTGAAAGGCAATTTGACGATGTTAACTAAATTTGGCTTGCTGAGGTGGACCGCATGAGATCGAAGAAGAAAAGCTCCAGTGTGAAAGCAAAACCTTGACCTAGGCCCCCACTCAGTGTATACGAGCAGGGCTCCATCGCAGTTAACCTCAACATTTGACTTTTCCACGGTCGAGTGCGACCAGATGTTACCGGTTGGCGCTTTTGGTTTTTAGGTGCTTGAAAGCATTTTTTCCATTTAATGTTTAAAAATTCATATCTTCAGTTTCCTACATTGTATTTGTCATTTTGGTGTAATTTTAAAGAAACAATTATTTCCTTATCTTTCTACATTGGTGTTGGATTTTTATTACGTGTTGTGCTTTACTTATTTACTGTTTTGTTAATATTAAATGCTTTACACACCCCTCTCCTAAGTTAAGCAAGCCTAACTTCTCATGGTCCAAGCTACAAAGGGTTGAGCAAGGATTAATTTACTGAGACATTGACTGGACCTAGTCAAGGCTAGTGGCATATTGCTAAGTGTAGGTACCTGCTTGCCCTTACCAATAATCCACTTTCCAACCAAATATATATATATATATTGATGCAGGGGACTTTGGTCAGCTCCTTTGTCCATGTAGTGCAGATATATACATCCCATGGCATTGAAATGGAGTATACCTTATAGCCAGTTACTGCGGGCTTGCAGAATATGTTCGGATGAGAACAAATATGACTTGGAAGCCAGGGCAATGGTGGATAGATTTCTAAGTAGAGGTTATCCTCCTAAAATTTTGAGGGATGCACAACACAGGGTCAAAAACAAAAGTAGAGATGAGTTACTTTTTAACAACACAGTGACTAGCAGTGACCTTAAGCAATCATCACCTAGAATATTTTTTCAGTACAATCAACAACATGATTCATTAAGAACAATACTTCAAAAAAACTGGCATGTTCTACAGAATGATTCCATCATTAATGATCACATTGATACACATCCGTCCATAACTTTTCGCAAAGCGCGCTCACTGGGAGACTATCTGACCAGAAGCTATTTTTCGTTGAAAGCTAATACATCCTGGTTGAGCCCAAAAAGTTTGGGGTTTTGGAAATGTGGCCATTGTAAGGCCTGTAAGTATGCTCAAAATACGCATAAGTACCAAACTTTTGATGGTCGCCAGTGTGAGATTAAAGATCGAATCACATGCGACACTGAATTTGTGATCTACGTCATTGAATGTGGGTGCCATAAAAAATACATTGGAAGTACTATTCACAAGTTAAAAGTTAGATTCTTACAACACTTCAGAGCCATAAAAAACCAAGATAGAACTTATCCTTTGGCTAAACATTTCTGGGATATACATAAAGGAGATTGTAGTACATTATCTTTTTATGGTATTAAATGCATTAAAAATAATCCCAGAGCTGGAAATAGAACACTAGAGCTCAGACAAATGGAATCCAAAATGATTCTATTATTAGGCTCTGAATCCCCTTGGGGGCACAATCTTGATGCGGAGTTATATGTCCATCTCAGATGACATCATAACCATCAATTGTATCTATTTTGAATTTAGAAAGAGACTCTTAATGCCTTTCATCTTTGTAAATAGTATTGTAAATATGATAACATTTTACCATCATCATGTCTATGAGGGAAGGTGAGAAGACTATAACTATTTAAAAATGCCATAATAAACTTTTAAAGGGGTTATATCTATCAATTTATATTTATCTTATCCCCAACTGTAGTCTTATGAACTTTGTGGGAAAAAGGGTCCTTTGTATGACTATGTATGTCTCACTGTGCAATTGGTTTTTTAACCATACCTCCATGCAATCTAGAAAATGCAGAATATTGAATTAACATATATATATATACATGGAGTAGGATAGAAGATAAAGAAACAAACAAAACATTTTTAAAATTAATATTAGGGTTTTGTAACACTCAGCTGCACTTTATATGCTTTTTTTGCACACATTATTATTATATATCCTTAGCACTATGCACTTTAAGCTTAGGCCCTGTTTAAATACAGTTTATTAACATGCATCTATAGAGCCACTTACTACATAGATAAGAATAGAGAAGAATTAATCCGGATTATATAGGTATTAAAGACATATTTAAGTATCACAATACAATCAAATATGATTTTGATATATGGTACCAACTGGCTACACATATGAAAAACGATAATTTAAAAATAATAAGAAATTGCAGGTCCTTTTCTCATTTGAGTAATTCTAACACGAGAACAGACATCACTATCTATTGAAAACCATTGGAATTCATTATTAACTTTAATATGGGGCCTATTGATGATATAGAAGAGGTTCCAAGTATGAACATAATGTAATTGATTGTTGTCGCACATGATAAATGTTAAATTGAGGAATCATGTATGATTAATTGGGGTTTTCTATGATCAATTTATCAACTATCTAATAATTTTCTAACAATTTTTACAATTTTACATAGTTAATTGGTTATAGTCAACTTTTTACATTCTACCCATTTTTAATATTGATTCATGTGTAATAACAATTCATTCTTATTAGTTTCCGATTTTTTGCAATATTTATAATACTTATAAAATTTGTGACTAGATGATGATGTGTACAAATTGAGAAAACTATAAGTAAATAGTTATATACTTGTAGAGAAGAATATATTCTATAGAAACATAACTCAAAATCATACTGTAAACAACATCTGATTAACTGATTGAATATAGGTTGACCAGAACAATTGATAACTGTGGTTTCAATGATGAATCAATTTGCATTATTTGTCATCAAATAGCTAACCTATGATTGATACCAGAATGAATTAATGATATGTATTAATATGTATTATTATTTATTTGGGCTTCTCAAGTGATACACATATGATATCTATGTCTTTTTAATTCAAACTTTTTAAAGCATTCTCATGAATGAAGGTGATTCCTTTATCAAGTGTTGAATTTAAATAATGATCTTTGCATGTTTTAAAATGGCCGCCGCTTTACATCACACTAGGTTGTTATGGAAACAAATGAAGGACTTCTAATTTGCATGTAAATGGTGCCGGCTTTGTAGCCAAACTGTCCAGTAGAAGGCGTTTTGCCGAAACGCGTTGACATTGCATTTCAGGACTCTGTGTTACCTGCATAAAGACATTGCATTTCAGGACTCTGTGTTACCTGCATAAAGAAATAAATTTATGAACTGAATACGAGCTTATTGGATATGAATTTGCTTCGATAATTGGGATCCATTCGACGGGATCGGTGCAGCCGTCAGATGGCCATCAGTTCATCTGTTGAAGAATTATATATACATATATATGTATATATATTTATACAAGTTTGGTTTTTGGGAATCTAGCTTGACGCTTCCAACCTTAGTGCACTAGTCCACACCAGTGTAGACCCTAATAAAATGAAATGACAGTACTAGGTATATAGAAATTTCCAAGGGAATTATATCTGTAGGCAATCTTGTTTATTCATGCTTTATCACAAGCTTCAATGGCTGCTTTTCTTTAGACAGCACAAACAGCCAACATGTGTTTTGCGCAAACCATACTTCTTCAGGGTTGTACATATGAGAAATACAAAACTCATATTTCAGGCTCAATTACATAATTCACATGAAGCCAACTTACAAAAACAAAACTTGATAACACAGATAATGTATCCTCTAAATGTGTAACCACTCAGGGGAAGACTATCATCTTATTATCACTTAAATGCTCCCTTGAAAGATTTGTGTTGAAAAATTATAAGCTGTTCTTCTCTTCTTGGTTTCTGCCAGTCCTCATAAACAGTTTTACCTGTTGGTAATGATAAGTGCTCAGTAGGATTGTGCTTGAATTAAAAAATATCTAATTATTTATTTATTGTGGCCTAAAGCACTAAGGGCCAGATGTACGTAGCTTTTTTCTTGTTGCAAACACCGGATTCGCCATGTGCATTTTGAAAAACCACAAACCCTATTTTACAATTCGGTAATCTCTTTACCAAATTGCAAAATTTGTTTGCGAGTTGCAATTAGGAAGGGGTGCTCCCTTCCCAATTGCGAGTCGCAGTGCGATGTCTGCCCCCCCCCCCCAAGAACAATTAGAGCTTGGATATTCAACTATAGAGACCTGGACACGATCCTACAGGTGGCCCGCACACAGGAACATCTTAAAATTGAAAATGTCATGGTGTTCATTTTTCCTGACTTTACAAGTTCAGAGGCAATGCAAGTGCTTTGATGAAATAAAGTGAGCTCTACAAGAATGAGACCCTAAATACATGATGCTATCATTGCAGAAGGAAAGATATGGTTATTTACCACGCCAGAAGAAGCATGGGATTGGCTTGAGGGCTGGCAGACACAGAGGAAGAAACAAGGGACTAACAGGCCAATAACAGATGATCAGCTGGGTCGAAGCAGCTAGCAGCCCTTGGGCGAGATCAGCCAGTCCAGGAGCACACGCACTTCACCAGAGACATAGGATCATTTAAAATCCAGCACGTGCTAGTCTGGGAGGTTAGGAGGAGGTCGAAGTCCCCACCACATATGTGGTAGAACACTCCCACACGAAATGGAAGATGGGAAGTTTGAATTAAGGCATATCCAATATCCTGAAAATTCTGGTGCAGTGGTAATGTCACTCCCATGCGTGTTTCTTTTCCTAGGGCAACAGTCTCTCTGCAAATTGGGAAGGTGGATAGTTTATGACTCATGGTGTGGGATAGCAGGGAGTGGGGAAGTTTGGGGGAAATTAGAACTGTTCAAGTTTAAGTTTCAAAGTATGTTGATCTGTGTTGATGACTGTCCAGGTAATGCTTCTGTTGATACAGTGAAGAAATGTATAGAAGACTGCCAGAGACAAGGCCCACACAATAGGAAAGGAAGTACAACTGATTCTCTCCTCCTAGTAACAAAACTCAAACTATGTCTATGTCACGTAACTTACTCATATGGTTGCGGAACATGAACGGACTGGGCCACAATATAAAACATACATTGATTCTCCAATATCTCCAGAAACACTCCCCAGATATGGTGTGTCTCTTGAGGAAGGCCTAACGGTGGAAGAGATAATACAAGCTACGTGTGGACTTCAATCGTGGATGGCCATGGGCCCAAATACCGATAGAGATGTACAAAGTTATGGCCAGTAAGGTAGCACCACATCTACTGGCTATGCTCCAGGCTGCATTACAAGACGGCATGCTCCCAGAAGACCAATGCATGGCTACCATAGCAGTAATATATAAAGCAGGGAAACCACAATCCAGAAGCAGCTTCTACAGACCGATCTCCCTCTTAAACATGGAAACCAAAATCCTAGTAAAGGTCTTAGCGAATAGGCTCCAGGCACTAATAACATCACTGATCCACCCTGACCACTCTGGCTTTTTGCCTTGTAAGGGAACAAGACTCAACCTTCGGTGGCTATATGGAGCACTCTACATGGCAAGTATCCATGACTCCGAGGAAGTGGTTCTGATGGCGCTAGATGCCACAAGGGCCTTTGATAGTATTAAATGGCCTTATCTATTCATATCAATTCACAAAATAGGTTTCAGACCTTTATTTTACATCTGGGTATGCCTCCTCTACCGTTTACCTCTGGCATGAGTCCAAGTGAGTGGCACGATAGCTCGAGTGTCCACTCTACACAGGGGACACAGGCAGGGCTGTCCCCTTTCCCCCATGATATTTGCCCTGGCCATAGAGCCTCTGGCTGCCTGGGTATTTCAGGATCCCCTGATAAGTAGGATACCAGGATGTGATGACTGGGAGGAGCATGTCTTTCTCTCTGCCAACGATATATATTGTACCTCATGGGGCTTCTCGCTCAGTGGACAGAGTTTTGCTGGTCTTCCAGACATTTGGTGACTACTCTGGATACCGCATAAACTGGTCCAAATCAGTGTTAGATTAGATTGCAAAACTAAGGGCCTGATTAAAGGAAAATGGCACTGCACCCAGTGCAGCGTCACTTTCTTTGCACCACTTAGCGCCCCCTAATGACACCCTGTGTGCACCATATCAAATATGCGACGCACCATGGCAGTAATTAGGGGAACTAGTGTCAACATTTTTGATGCTAGTTTGGAGCTTTGCAGGACTAGTGTAAAAAATGTTGATGCTAATCATGCAAAGCCCATTGAGGCCCATTGAAAACAATGGTGTGTCTCCTTTTTACTCCTGCTCTGAGCAGGTGTTAAAAGTGACAAAAAAAAAGACACAAAGAAATCTTTTAGATTTGATCACACCATTTTTTAATCTCCCTTAACATGGGAAAGCCCCCTTTGCATACATTATGCCTAGTGCAGGCATAATGTATCACAAAGGGTTACAAAGTGGAGCGATGCATGCATTGCGCCACTTTGTAAATTTGGCGCATTGATTTTGGCCTCTTTGGGCCACATTAGCCTAAATAAATAACGCTAATGTGGAACAAGGAGGTGCTGGGGCTCTTACATCAGCCCCTGAGTATTCTAATCAAGAGTTATATCTCAAAAGCCTCCTAAAAACTTGGCCCAGTTTATATCCCATCTTAACCGTAGCAACAATCTATATTTCTTTTCCCAAAGAAGGAAGAAATGCCCAGCAATCTCCAGAGACTCTACTTTAAGATGCAGTCAAGCTGCTTAGATAAATATTGCCTGTATATTCTGCTACCTACATCATAGTATGTAACTCTCTGTCAATATTAAGTCCAAATTACACAGTTTGTAAAGTATTTATCCAAAAGATTTCCCTCAACCTTATTGTTTTATCCAGCTCACCACTTCGACGATCTAAAGTAACATGTTCAATACCCATAAAAAGTATTGCTGACATGTCTTTAAGTTGATGATTATCATGAAAATGTACCACAATTGAATTATTGGTATCACAATTCTTAACTGCTCTAAGATGTTCCATCCAACTAATCTTTAATTTCCTCACTGTCAATCCCACATATATTTTTCCACATATATGTTGTTGTATAAACACCATCACCATCACACATATTACAATTATTGAAAGAAGCAATTACAGTAACACAGGATTTATGTAAAATGGCAGAAATAAACCTTTCTTGGGGTTACGAGAGAGGTGGACCTTTTACTGAGGAAATGGCTAAATCTCCCACTAACTATAATAGGTCGGATTAATGTGGTAAAAATGGTGATAGTCCCTAAATTAACTTTAATTTTTAATGCATTGCCATTAATGTTTTACAAGGTTGCTTTAAAGAAGTTGCAGGGGAAAATCAGTAGTTTTATTTGGGAATCAAAAGGAGTTCCTATATCATGGAAAAAGCTCAGGAGAAAGAGAGAAAAAGGTGGGCTGGCAGCTCCTGGTATTCATCACTATGCATGGGCATATTTGTTAAAAAATATAAGACTGAGTTTTGTTGCATATCATCGGTCTGAGCTGGGGCAGGTATTATCTATTATGAGGGAGGGCCAGAAGGCTTAGAGAAGTTTTTTGTATAAATTTGGGGATCCGAAGTTCTTAAAAAAATCTATTTAATATCTTATACTGTATGATTGGGCAGTGTTGTAGTATGATGTGAGGAAGATTACCAAGTTGTCATATTATAATGAATATGCGCCGATTTGGGACTCCCCTGGTTTCCCAGAGTGGACTAAAGATGCCCTGGCTATTCCCCTGAAAGAGGCAGGTTTGTTGTATTGGAAACATCTGTGTCATAATGGTAAACTTAGAGATTTTGATAATCTTAACATTGAGGTAGGAGGAGGGCTGTCTAAGTTCAAATATCTTCAGATGAAGTCCTGGGTTGGGAATGTAGCAGAGGAAGTGGGAAGTACTAATGGACTGGTGGACCAGATGCAGATGGATACCTCGACGAAGAAGGAAGTGATGAAATGGTATTGGCTGATGTTGGATATCGTGGATGGGCAATTTAACCTTCCGGAAGAAAATTGGAGGGAGTACTTGCCGGAGCTGCAGCTTAAAGACCTTTGGCAAGTATCTACTACACTTTTGTATAACACGGTTAAACTTGCTACATTAAGGAGAAATCATCTATTCTCTATCCACAGAGCCTTCTGGACTCCTAAGCAATTGTCCAGGCTGAGACAAGAAAACGTGGTGAGGTGTAAGAAGTGTGGTTCTCCATCAGCTGATGATTTACATATGTTTTTTTACTGCCCTTTACTTCGTACATTTTGGCAAGAGGTGGGGGATGCAGTTGATGACCTTCTTCCCTCAAGCCCAAAGGTAAGACCTTTTATTGTGATGTTTGGTTGCTCAGATGAGACACATAAGATGGGTAGAGATGAAGCTAAACTGTTGTTTTATATGATGCTGGTGGCGAGAAGGGAGATGTGTAGAAAATGGATCAGCCCTGTCCCCCCCACCTTTATTGAATAGAAAAACTTTTTAATTTACTATCATACGTTTGACTGTTATGAAGTTTGTAAGAGGATCAGATTTTGGAATCCGTTGAAGCAATGGTTGGGAAGTGGGGAGGTATAGATAGGAGGTGATCCTATGAATATATTCTTCCCTCTGCCGTTCCCACTAGAGTTTTGGATGGAAGGTTGTCCCGGACAGGGGTGACGTGGTTAGGGGTCAGAGGAGTGCAGTTGGGTGAGAACCTTTGCTGCCCCTCCTCTCCTCCCCCCCACTGGTCATGTGAGGGAAATTGGGAAGACATATGAGGATCAAAAAAAAAAGAAAGAAGCAATTTCATTCTTCTTGTGGTTCATACTGTCTGAGAATTCCTTAACACCATCACTCACATGCTTACAACATATGCAGTTAATACATCTGTACAACCCTTTCGGAAGGACTCTCTTACCTCCATCTGTTTCTAAATCATGTGTAACTGTATCGCTTGGACTTAGTAAAATTGTAAGAGTAGGTGCTTTCCTGTAGACAATAACTGGCCTCAATGGCAAGATCTTATTGATGTCTGAGTTCAAACTCAGAAATCCCCAATGTTTTAGAATAGTTCTGAATACTTTCTTATTCCCATTACTGTAAGTAATGATGAATCTCAGGACCTCATTAGTACCTAGTCTCTTCATGATTTTTTCTTTGAATAATTCCTCCCTTTTAATACTATGGGGGTTATTCTAACTTTGGAGGAGTGTTAATCCGTCCCAAAAGTGACGGTAAAGTGACGGATATACCACCAGCCGTATTACGAGTTCCATAGGATATAATGGACTCGTAATACGGCTGGTGGTAAATCCGTCACTTTTCCGTCACTTTTGGGACGGATTAACACCTCCTCCAAAGTTAGAATAATCCCCTATGTGCCTTCCTTCTCACTTTGGTGACAATCGTCATATCATAACCTATTCTCCTAAATCTTGATGTTATATCTTCTGCTATCCTCTCATATTGGTTCTCTTCACTACGGACTTGGCATGTAGAAATTCTCCAAACTGAATGTTTTCAATTTGTTTTCTAAGGTGACCAGAATCCGTATGTAGGAAGGAATTTACAGAGGTCGCCTCCCTATAGTCTTGAGTCTAGCTTATCACCACTAACACAGAATTCCATATCTAAAAAACATATTTTTTCTTGCTGTATTCAATACTCAAGGTGCAATAAATCTGTTATCATTAAGATGTGCATGAAAATATTTTAATCTTTCTTCAGTCCCTTTCCAAATTGCAAAATGTTGTCTATGTAGTGACCCCAGAAAACTGTATCTTCCTCAACCTCTTCCTTGGATCATGCTCCCTCTCCAGCAGATCTATGAACAGGTCTGAATAAAAGGGAACAAACCTGGAATGCATTGCTGTACCTCTGATCTGGTGGTAATTGTCTTTCCTATAGAAGAAAAAGTAGTTTGTGAGAACCAATTCTGCTAATTCTGTAATCATATTTGAATATTGAAAATAATTCACCGATCTTGTATATAAGAAGTATTTGATAGCTTCCAGACCTTTCTCATGTTGTAAACTTGTGTAAAGACTACTGACATCCATAGTAACCATATACAGATCATCCTCCAAATGGATATCTCTGATTTGTCTTAAAAAGTCTTTAGTATCCTCAGTGTAGGACGGTAATGTTCTCACAAAAGGTGCCGGAAACATATCACCACATTCTGAAATATGCTCAGTATGACTTCCAATTCCTGAAATGATTGGTCCTCCCGGGGACATCCTTCCCCATTTATGGACCTTAGGTATAAATAAATAATGGAGGTTGTGGCCTTCTCCACCCTTAAATTGTTATATTCTTCTACATCCAGTAATTGTTTATCCACATGCATTCTTAATTTAATTTTGACAACATCTTTAGATAGTTCCAGCCTAGACATGTCCTCTTGTACATAGTGATGTTCGTACCTCAATTGTTGTAATGCCACAAACTGATAACCCTTGTGGTTCTGAACGACTACATTACTTGCCTTATCTGCTTCTCTAATGATAATTGATATATCACTATGCAAATCCATCAATGCTTTGAGTTAATCTTTTTTGAGATTACAATCATATTTGTATGAAACATAATTATCAAAATCACCCATACCCAAATTCTTAAAAGTATCCATCACGTTTTGAGCTTTTAGTAAAAGTGTAAAGGTAAAATACTGTCTCAAAACACAAGTAACACATCTGTATTGATGTACATCATTTTCCTCAGATCCTCAATATCACAATCCCGACCTTCCTCCAAACTCATTAGAACACCAATATCTATCAATTCTTGAATTGAAATATTGATCTGTTTTAATCTGCACCAGATCACAATTCTTATTTTTATTTTTAGTCTGCTAGTGAATTTGTTGGTATCTACCTTGGGACTCAATTTATTCCATTTGTTCTTTGGAGCAAAACTTAACCCTCTATTAAAAACACTATTCTCTCAGTAAGTGTCCTATTGGATAAATTGATCATGAAATTCTCTACTTCCTGGGCCCCGTCTCTTTTAGTATCTGAAATGCCATCCTTACTCCTTCTCGTCCCCTGTTTCCTATGGGAGGATGGTGATATCCCTCCCCTGCAGCCCCTTCTTCCCTTCTGTCTAGGTCCTGATCTCTCATACCCATTTGGATTTGTAGTCTCTGAATTATTAGGTCCCTTTGGTACGTTTTGAATTACCCGGTCCTTCCAACTTTGAATCACTGCTACTCAAAGCTTCTCTAGAGGTCTCCATAAAAGTGCTCTGTTTGTCTCCCTGCTAACAGGGAGGACATGACAGGAAACAAAAGGTTCTTTATACTCCAAACGATGCTAGTGAGATGAATTAGCCAAAGGATTCTTGTTAAGCATCACAGGCAACTAGACTGGAAGATAGCTTAGAGTGAGTGGAATATCCAAGGCACAGTCCACCATAATACACCACAATAAAATTACTAGGTACTTAGGGGCATATTTAGAAGCCCCAACTGCAACCCTTGCCATCTCTTTTAGCGGTGCTCCGATGTTGCTGTGTAAAGTGCCATATTTACAAGGCAGCACTAAGCCAATTTTTGTGGCTTAACGCCATATTGTAAATTTGGATCCCTCTGACACAGTTTTCTGTGGCAGAGGGGCGTGCAATGGCTGCTGCTGTGGGAGTTCCACCACAACACCCATTGCTTTTGACACTGCTCCAGATTTACAAGGAATGGTAAATCTGAGGCAGTACAAGTGGTGGAATTAGCATGGCACAATGAGGAGAAATATTTTTAATTCTCCTTGTTTTTGCTTTTTCTGTGTGTGCTGCATTCTGCAGCACACATATAAAGAACAAAAGGCCATTAATTATTGTTTATGTGCAGGAAGGTGTCCCTTTCTGCACATAGATTATCATTCAATAATTACAATTTGTTACCTCTATGCATGCTGAATTCTGCAGAACACAAAGGAGTGCCAAATCGCCATTGTAGATTGTATATGTGCAGGAAGGGACACCTTTCTGCACGGAAACAATAATTTTCTTCAATACAGACACCTATGCACTATCGTGCAAGGATGCCTGTGTTGGCACTGGTAGCTAGATTTAGCGCCAATGCTACGGGAAACACAGGGGTGCACAGTATTTTTCTAAATACGGCGCATCCCTGCATTTCAAGACTGATGCAGTGTGGTACTGCCAATTTTGGCGTTGTGCCATGCTGCGCTGGCCTGGTTCCTAGTAAATATACCTGTTAGACATTTCATCCTTGGCATGGTCTCCCTTAACTTTTTGCCTCTGTTTCCCAGGTTGTTGATGTGTGCTGGACTCAGATTTTTCTGTTTTTTTTACTCTGGGCACTTTACCACTGCTAACCAGTGCTAAAGTGCAAGTGCTCCTTTACAAAATGTGTATGTAACTGGCTTATCCATGATTGGCGTATTTGATTTATTAGTAAATCTCTAGTACAGTGCACTAGAAGTGCCCATGGCCTGTAAATCAAATGCTACTAGTGGGCCTGCAGCACTGGTTGTGCCACCCACATAAGTAGCTCATAAGTAGCTCTGTAATCATGTCTCAGACCTGCCACTGAAGTGTCTGTGTATGCAGTTTTAACTGTAAATTCGACTTGGCAAGTGTACCCACTTGTCAGGCCTAAACCTTCCCTTTTCTTACATGTAAGACACCCCTAAAGTAGGCCCTAGGTAGCCCCAAGGGCAGGGTGCAGTGTATGGTTAAGGTAGGACATATAGGGGGTCATTACGACCCTGGCGGTCGGTGGTAAAGCGGCGGTAAGACCGCAAACAGGCCGGCGGAAAATAAAATGGAATTGGTCATCTGTCACTTCACCATTCTGACCGTCATGGCGGTGAAGACCGCTGGGCTGGAGATTGCGGTCTCCAGCCCGGCGGTCGTCACTGGACGGCAGATGGTATCAGGACCCTGCATACCACCATGGATCTCGGGTGGCTGGGAACCGCCATGAGATCCATGGCGGTAGGCACTATCAGTGCCATGGAATTCCTTCCCTGGCACTGATGGAGTCTCCCCCTCCCCCACTACCCCCCACGAATCCTCCCCCCACACCCCCCACCCCCTGCCACCCCCCAAAGGTGGCACAACCCCCTCCCCACCCCGACCCCGAACATGCACATATACACAACCCTACACGCACACACCCCCAACATGCACATATAAACACCCCTACACGCACACACCCCCAACATGCACGTATACACACCCCTACAAGCACACACCCCCAACATGCACATATACACACCCCTACAAGCACACACCCCCAACATGCACATATACACACCCCTACATGCACACACCCCCAACATGCACATATACACACCCCTACACGCACACATACACCCCGACAACACATACCCGCACACATACAAACAGACATGCACACCGTCCGACCCGCACACATTTCCCATACACACCACACCCCCCGCACGCATACACTTGCTCACTCACCCCCTCTACACTTTCACACGCACACCCCCATGCATGCACACAACACACAACACCCCACCACCCCCTTCCATGACGGACGATCAACTTACCTTGTCCGTTGATCCTCCGGGAGGGGACGGGATCCATGGGGGCAGCTCTGCCACCAGCACACCATCACCAGAACACCGCCACACCGAATCATGGGACGTGATTCAGTGGGCGGTGTTCTGTTGACGTGGCGGTGGAGGTTGAGCAACCTCCACTTTCCCGCCATCCGCCAGTATGGCTGCTGGCGGCTTTCCGTACAAAAAAGGACGGCGGGCTGCCAGCGGTCATAATACGCGGCGCGAAAAGACCGCCGAGGTCGTAATGACCCCCATAGTAATGTGTTTTATATGTCCTAACAGTGAAATGTTACTAACTTCGTTGTTCACTGTTGCAAGGCCTGTCCCTCTCATAGGTTAACATGGGGGCTACCTTTAAATATGATTAAAGTGTGGATTCCCTTTGGGAGCGGATGAATGTGTGGAGTTTGGGGTCTCTGAGCTCACAATTTAAAAATACATCTTTTAGTAAAGTTGATTTTGGAGATTGTGGGGGTCATTCTAACTCTGGCGGGCGGCGGAGGCCGCCCGCCAGAGTTCCCCCTCCAGAACACCGCTCCGCGGTCCGAAGACCGCCGCGGTGATTCTGTGTTTCCCGCTGGGCTGGCGGGTGACCGCCAGGAGGCCGCCCGCCAGCCCAGCGGGAAACCCCTTCCCACGAGGAAGCCGGCTCTGAATGGAGCAGACACTGAAATTCTTTGTGTGGCCCTCTTACGGGGGCCCCTGCAGTGCCCATGCCATTGGCATGGGCACTGCAGGGGCCCCCAGGGGCCCCACGACACCCCATACCGCCATCCTGTTCCTGGCGGCCGAACCGCCAGGAACAGGATGGCGGTATGGGGTGTCGGAATCCCCATGGCGGCGATGCAAGCTGCGCCGCCATGGAGGATTCCTAAGGGCAGCGGAAAACCGGCGGGAGACCATCGGTTTTCCCTTTCTGACCGCGGCCAAACCGCCGCGGTCAGAATGCCCTTGAGAGCACCGCCAGCCTGTTGGCGGTGCTCTCGCGGTCGTTGACACTGGCGGTCAATGACCGCCAGGGTCAGAATGACCCCCTGTGTGTTTGAAAATGCCACTTTTAGAAAGTGAACATTTTCTTGCCTATACCATTTCTGTGACTCTGCCTGTTTGTGGATTCCCTGTCTGGGTCAGTTTGACAGTTGGGCTGGTTGCACCCCACACTAGACATTGACACAAAGGGAGCTGGGGTGTAGTCTGCATTTCCTGATGAGCCATCTGTGCTAGGAGGGAAGGGAGGAGTGGTCACTTACACATGAAAGGACTGTGCCTGTCCTCACACAATGCAATCTCCAACCCCCGGTGAGTGTCTGGGGCCTGGCCTGGCCAAGGCAGGATTTTACCTTCAAGAGAGACTTTGCTTTGAAGTAGGCCTACTTCAAAGGAGAAATTGGGTACAAGAAGGGCACCCAAAACCACAGACTTTAGAGTACTTCTGGAAACCAAGAGGAACCTCTGCCTGGAGAAGAGCTGAAGAGCTGAGGAAGAGGAGCTGCCGTGCCTGTGATTGTGCTTTGTGGAGCTATCCTGCAGTTGCTGCTTCTGCCAGAGTAAGAGGGCAAACACTGGACTTTGTGTGACTTCCATCTTGTGAAGATCTCCAAGGTCTTGATTTAAAGCTTGCCTCCTGTTGTTTGAAGTCTAAGGGACAGCAAAGCCTTCTGTCTGCCAGCACCTGGGGTCTCTGGAGAGACTCATACTCTGCGCTGTGGTGCCCATCCAGTTCCTGGGACCCTGAAAGGAGAAGCTGGCAGCCTAAGAAGAAGAAATCCACGCACAGAACACCGTGCAGGGAAAAGACCGACGCAACTCTGATCTGCATCTGAAAAATTGGTGCGCCGCCGGCTTTGCAGCTGAAAATCAATGCTCACCAGCAACGCAAGCTGAAGATCGCTGCCCGGGGCTGGAGAAATTACACACAGTATCGCTGACGGGGGCTGGTGGGATCGCAACCCGCGCTACGTGTCAAGGACTGCCCGGACCCGAGAGTGCTGACCGGGTCGAGGCATCGCTCTCCTGCGGAGAGAAGAAACAATGGGCTCCAACCTGATGAAAGGAGAAACGACACAAGGTCTTGTTCGTGAGTGAAATCAACGCATCGCAAGCACTTTTTGATGCACACTTGCCCATGCATGGTTATTTTTGATGCACCCAAGGCACATTTTCACACTAACACTGTTAATGTGTGTTTAAAATTATGTGAAGACTCTTTTTGCTTTTTAATTGATAACTTGACTTTTGTATTGTGAATTTTTTTCGTTTTGGTCTTGTTTTTAAACCTGTGTTGTGTCATTGTGTAGTGTTTTAATTAAGCTACTGTGTGTGTTGGTACAAATACTTTACACCTAGCACTCAGAAGCTAAGCCTACTGCTTGTGCCAAGCTACCAAGGGGGTAAGCAGGGGTTAGCTGAGAGTGAGTAGCTTTTACCCTGAGTAGAGTGAGGTCCTTGCTTGGACAGGGGAAACTTGACTGCCAACCAAAGACCCTATTTCTAACAATACCCTATAGTGTTTGGTAATTTACTAAAGAAATCATAAAGAAGCCCTCATGTCACAGGAGTCAATACTCAGGAGAGGATTATTTTAGTACAATCAGTGGGCTTAGAATGTGGAGGAAAACAACATGCACACTACCTATCCTTCGCCAAACATTGTTGTAAATGAGCATCAGCATCATGATGTCTCTTTCTTCCCTGGATAGGACAAACGTGCAAATTTTAGTAACCTCATCGTGTAACAGTTGGCGTTAGTTACTTAGGCTGGAAAAATATAAATTGGAGATTACCTGCATGGCATGTTCTATGACATCACCATTGATGAAATCTCAAATGACATGATTGATGACATCACTGAGGACATCATTCAAGCTTTTTTACACACATTAATCTATTAACTAGTATAGCACTAGAGACCAGAAAATGAATACAAAATAGCTTAGAATAACAAGAAGCATCATTAATACAATCACATATACAACTCCCTTAGGTGTAGCAAGCATGTGTAATGTGCAACATTGACTCTATACCATACACTTCACGGGTAACCTAGTTCTCATTAACAACCAACCACAGATATAGGGGAAACCCTCATTGCAAACAGTGTTCACTTTGCATACAACTGTTCAAAGAAAGACAAATTCCTCAAGATACTGTATCAAACCCCTCAAAGTCACCAAACCTGGACTGTGAAATTAATTTAATATGAGTAGAAATGTGGGCACTGTAAACAGTGTTTAGTCTGTGGAGAGAGTTTTCTCTACCCACACTGTTTGCAGACAGGGAAGCTCTAATGAGAAGTACACCACAGAGTATTAAAAAATATCTACTATGAACAGTATACACTTTATGCAAAGAAAAATTGATGCACAGTTCCACTATATGGTAGATCTAGCCCTAGTCCAGGAGAGATCAGAAAAGGTCCCTGTGGGTTGACAAAATCAGGAATAGGAGCCCTCACTCACTAATTGGTGACATGCTTCATCATTGGGCTTTGCTCTTCATCAGATCGGCACTGCAGTGTCTGACGGGCCCCTCGTGGGGGGCTCTTTACTGGAGATCTTTTGAAGAAAATTGCCGGTGGTGAATGCAATAATGTGGGATTGATGAAGTGAACTGGTAAAATTAACTAGTAGGACCATATGGTGAATTATTTGATCAAAATGTGGGTCTCTGTCAAGATTAAAAACAAATTAGTTAAGGGGAAGTCAGATTAATGTCTGTCTTACCCTATTCAAATTGTAGTCGGTATGTCGGTGGATCCTATAGTTTAAGGACCAAGTATGTGTTGGCCAGGGATACAGTAAGTGACTAGGCCCCTCCCTTTAAAAAAAATTAATCAGCTCGCTGGAAATGCCATCCCTGAGGTTGTTGGAGACTTGAGGATGGGGCCTTCTCCCTTTTTTGGGATATTGTGGCCCCAGGGGTGGGCCCCCTGGGGCTGACAATGGCTAAGGGAAGGTTGGGGGCTCAAGGCCCCTTCCCCTTAATTAGTTAAATTGGCCATAGGGGATGGTAAACTTGGAGCCTTTTAAATATCAGCAAGTGGGGTCAGGTGGACCCCCTCCCTTTAGTGCAATTTTGGACCCTGGGGTAGGCTCCCTGGGTTCTTTAATGGCTCAGGGAGGAGAGGCGTGTGACCCCTAACCTAATGGAATGCAGCCTGGTGGTGGAATTCCTGGGGCCTATAATGACCTAGTAAAGGTGGTGCATGCCCGCTTCTTATAATTAAACAACACAGCCACATGACCCTACTTAGCTTTTTTGTTTTTTCAATCCTTCGGCAAAGATTGCTGTTTTGGCCCCAGGGGAGGTCCCTCAGGGTTCCCCCTATTGGGTGTAGCAGGGAAGGGTACCCCTATCCTACCCCCTAATGTCATTTTGTTCAGGTCAGGGGACAAAGTCTCTGAGTCCTGCTATGGCTGCAGAAACATTTTTCTGATGTTGCTGGTAGCCAATGAGAGCATTTTGACTCTTGTGGGAGCAAATTGGCCCAAGGGAAATAAAGCTCCCTGGGCCGATCATAATGCTCTATTTTTGAATGGGCATTCCCACAAGAATTTCTCGAGTCCCTCGTGGACCCAAACACCCAGATATCCAAACATGAGTAACACAAAAAAATATTTTTGCTGTGACACAGCTGGCCTAACTATAATAACCACCCTTTTTGGCTGACTAGTGGTGTGTCTTTTTTCCTTTTTCTGCCATAGTGTGGTTCACCCCCACTACCTTGGGGGTGGGGAAGGGAAAGGTCAGCTGTCTAGTCACTAGACAGAGAGGATGCATTTAAATGAGGTTGCTGTATGGCCTCACAGTGGGTGCATGCCTGCGGCGTACCAATGGCACATTAAAGGCAAGCCCATCTGCTCCCATCCATACCCGACCATTCCCCAACCATCATTAGGCACCAGAAACTCTGCTGAACAGATTAGGTCACATATTCATGGGCAGTGTTACTAGCATTTGCCCTTAATAAATTGCTTAGTTAAATGTGTTTGTGGGTTTTCAAGGAAATATAGTGCATCCTTTCTTGTGTGCCAACTGCAAATGGGCAGGTTGGCTGGCTGAAAAGATTTACAAACCATTGAAGACCCCAAGAGACAAGACAACTTGGGAATACCAGGGCCAGATACCGACATTGTCCCTGAAGTCTTGAATTTTAAATAATTATATTTTAATGCTAGATCCCTCCCCAGGCACTGCTTGGATATATGGGATATCATTAATAGCACTAAACCAGACGTAGGACCTGATTTAGAGTTTGGCTGAGGGGTTTCTCTGTAACAAGCATGACAGATATCCGGTCCACTGTATTTAAAGTTCTGTAGGCTATAATGGAATTTTAATATGGCAGATGGGATATCCATCATGTTTGTGATGTAGTAACCCCATACGACAAAGTCTAAATCAGGCCCTAAGTCTTCATCTCTGAAACTTGAATTAGTAGCTGTGCTTAATATCCAATAAAACATGAGGCTAAAGCCCAATGGGAGTCATTTTCCCGCAGCATGAGCACTAGGGAGTAATTTAACCCTTTGTATCTCCTATGACAACCCTTTGTTTCCAGGTGCTAAGCTAGACCATCCAAATAGAATAGTCTTAGATTACAAACACTATTCAAACTTCACACAGTGCCGCACTCATTAACAACATTAACAACATAGTGCGGAAAAGATACAAAACAACTTTGAATATTTCCTTCATTTTTTCCTGCCTAAATCAAGCACTTTAAGCTGTGCCAGCTGAGTAAAAGATTTAAAAGCATGATTGAGAAGGCAGACAATGGGGGTGAGCATTGCTTTTAAGAACTCCTTCCTCTGTACAGTAGAGTCCAAATCATTTCTGGAGGACTGTGAGGTCTAAGCTTTCCAGCTAATATGAAATACATTGGTGTCACTAGTGGAGCCATTTTGAATAGGACGCCTGTCTACAATTCTCAGCAAGTTATTTTTTTGGTTCTCTCGTTTTGTTTAAATGTATGATCACTTTTTTGTAATTGGTAATTATAACTTTCACTTTGAAAATACAGAGGTCTCTATATGCAAAATGTTGAAGAATGAGATGCAGAATCTATAAGTAAAACAATGGTAAACGGCCCCACTAATTGGGCAGGGTATAACCCAGATCTGTTATTGTCCAATGTCGATACAATGAGGTCTCATGACATTGACCCGATACAGTGGTTGGATCATTTCCTAATCAATTTTTCATTTATGTTGCAAGAGGAAAAACAAACTGGCTCTAACTCTAGGTCTTTTCCTGTCCAGAAGAGAGCCTTGAGGAAAGTTAATCCTGAGTCCTTTTATGTCATTTTTGCCCCCCAGAACTGAGAGATGGCACTCCCCTTGAAATATATCTTGATTACCTTAACTCATCCCTGATTAAGGCATTTGATGGATATGCCCTTCGCAAGACAGGCAACTCAAATAGATTATCCCCATCTGAGAAATGGTATGCTAATGAAATATTGTAAGGAATCTGGAGAAAAACTTTGGTTCCTCAAAAGAATGATTTAAAATTGTATACGAATCAGCACACCCAAGTCTACATCAAACAATCAACAATTCAGTTGAGCAATGTCAAGAAGTGGCGTCATTTTTTAATGATAAAATCGAAAAGATTTACTTGACCTCTGAAGCCCAACCTCTAATAGAAGAGATCTTTTTCAAGCACTTTGGTCTTTATGAAGGAACTGTGGCCCACTGAGGCAACATTGTGCATTGTAATTCAGGTCAAGTTGAAAAGGCTATATTAGATGTGAAATCCAGATCTCCTTCCAATCCATTTAATCTTTTCTCACTTGTTCTCTAAATTAGTTATTTTCTGACAAAGATCTTTAACCTTTCCTTGATCAAGACTGAGGCCCTCATTATGACCCTGGTAGTCATGAGACCCCCAGGGCCGTGGTGGAGGTTGGAACACCACCAAATCAGCGGTCCGGCCTCCACATTACAACTGTGGCAGAGCCTGCCCTTTGAACTACGACTTCCCGTTCCACCAGCCTTTGCATGGTGGTCCAACTGCCATGTAAAGGTTGGCAAAAATGGGGCATCAGGGGCCCCATTGGGGCTCCTCCATTGCCCGTGCATTTTGCATGGGCAGTGCATGGCCCCATAGACAGCCCCATCACAATTTTCACTGCCCAATTTCACGCAGGGAAAAGTGCGACATTCCCACCAGCTCGATTACGAGCCAGCGTCAGTGTTGTGGTGTGTTACCCACTGGGCCAGGAGGAAACTCTTAATGGGTACCACAGAGGGACAGCCACCCGCCAAAGTCAAAATGAGGGCCTGAATGTCCTACTAGTGGTAAGCAGCTTCTGATTCTTCCCCTGGTGAAGAAAGCAGGGGTGGATGTTGCAATCCTGTCTAGATACCGGCCTATCTCTCTCCTACCGCATATGTCCAAGATATTTGAGAGGTTAGTTAATGCCCGGCTGATAACCTTTCTTGAAAGTAATTACTTACTAGATTCAATCCAAACAGGTTTTGGAGCCCAAAATGTTCCTGAGTCCACTGTTCTGGCAGTGTGGATAGCATTAGATCTGAAGTTAGTCAGGGGAAGACTGCAGTTCTGATCTTTTTGAATCCATCCACAGCTTTCAACACGGTCTCAAAAGGCTGTTAATGAAGAGACTATGGGGGTCATTCCAACCCTGGCGGTCGGTGTTAAAACGGCGGTCAAACCGCCAACAGGCTGGCGGTAAAAAAAATGCAATTCCGACCCTGGCGGAAACCGCCAACAGAGACCGCCACTTTAACACACCGCCCGCCACGGCGGGACAAACAAACAGCACGGCGGTCACCGCCAACAGACAGTCGGGAGACAATGTACCACCCACCATATCACAACCCACCAATCCGCCACCTTTTCCAGGGCGGTAGCCCCGCTGATAAAAACACAGCGGAAACAGCCATTTCAAACGGAAAACGCTCACCTCCATACACCCCACGAGGAATCTGGACAGCATGGAACCCGAACTACACATCCTACCAGCCATTGTCTTCCTGCTCCTCTACCAGGAGCACGAACGCCGGCGCAGAAGACAACGGTGAGTACTGCACCTACGACACAGGGGAGGGGGAGAGAAAAAATTACTGGGACACACATATGCGACACACCCACCCTCACCCTCAACCACTACAACACACACATCAATGCATAGCAACACATCACAGTTACACCCCCAAACCCCCCGGAAGAATGCAAAGGCAAAAGGAAATGATTATATTGTAAGACTGAGTATAAAATATATCACACATCTATAACTTCATATACATAAATTGTCCAGTCCGATATGTCCATCAGCCATTGTTCGTGGGCCACTGGGCCAAAACACATGGGCAAAGCCCACACAGGATACCTGCCTCCAACGGAGAGAACACTGCAGGGGCGTCAGATAGGAAAACTACAGGCACCTCAGGGGGAAGGGAAGGGGGGGCACCTCAGCCTGTCCACAACGCCAGATCCACGAGGGGCCTCCATGGCCACTGTGCCATCCTGGGGAGTGCAAAGCCACAGTCTCTCAAGTCTCTACAGTGGGTGGCTTGCCCACTGTTCCATCCTGGGGAGTGCAAAGCCACAGTCTCTCAAATCTCTACAGTGGGTGGGTTGCCCACTGTGCCATCCTGGGGAGTGCAAAGCCACAGTCTCTCAAGTCTCTACAGTGGGTGGTTTGCCCACTGTTTAATCCTGGGGAGTGCAAAGCCACGGTCTCTCAAGTGGATAACAGTCTCCACTGGTACTGGAGGGGGGCTAGTGCCCAGAGTGCTTCGTGCAGCCCTGCCTGACACAGATGCAGGCCTGCCCCTTCCGCCAATGGGCCAGCGGTGCTTGAGATGAAGGGCCCAGTGCAGCGGTGCTTGAGATGAAGGGCCCAGTTCAGCGGTACTTGAGATGAAGGGCCCAGTTCAGCGGTGCTTGAGATGAAGGGCCCAGTGCAGTGTTGCTTGAGACGGCGGTGCCCAGTTCAGCGGTGCTTGAGATGGCGGTGCCCTGTTCAGCGGTGCTTGAGATGAAGGGCCCAGTTCAGCGGTGCTTGAGATGAAGGGCCCAGTTCAGCGGTGCTTGAGATGAAGGGCCCAGCGGAGCGGTGCTTGAGATGAAGGGCCCAGTGCAGCGGTTCTTGAGACGGCGGTGCCCAGCGGAGCGGTGCTTGAGACGGCGGTGCCCAGCGGAGCGGTGCTTGAGATGAAGGGCCCAGTGCAGCGGTGCTTGAGACGGCGGTGCCCAGCGGAGCGGTGCTTGAGATGAAGGGCCCAGCGGAGTGGTGCTTGAGATGAAGGGCCCAGCGGAGCGGTGCTTGAGATGAAGGGCCCAGTTCAGCGGTGCTTGAGATGAAGGGCCTAGTTCAGCGGTGCTTGAGATGAAGGGCCCAGTGCAGCGGTGCTTGAGACGGCGGTGCCCAGCGGAGCGGTGCTTGAGATGAAGGGCCCAGCGGAGTGGTGCTTGAGATGAAGGGCCCAGCGGAGCGGTGCTTGAGATGAAGGGCCCAGTTCAGCAGTGCTTGAGATGAAGGGCCCAGTTCAGCGGTGCTTGAGATGAAGGGCCCAGTGCAGCGGTGCTTGGGACGGCGGTGCCCAGTTCAGCGGTGCTTGAGATGAAGGGCCCAGTTCATCGGTTCTTGAGGCGGCGGTGCCCTGTTCAGCGGTGCTTGAGATGAAGGGCCCAGTTCAGCGGTGCTTGAGATGAAGGGCTCAGTTCAGCGGTGCTTGAGATGAAGTGCCCAGTGCAGCGGTGCTTGAGACAGCGGTGCCCAGTTCAGCGGTGCTTGAGACGGCGGTGCCCAGTTCAGCGGTGCTTGAGATGAAGGGCCCAGTTCAGCGGTGCTTGAGACGGCGGTGCCCTGTTCAGCGGTGCTTGAGATGAAGGGCCCAGTTCAGCGGTGCTTGAGATGAAGGGCCCAGTTCAGCGGTGCTTGAGACGGCGGTGCCCAGTTCAGCGGTGCTTGAGATGAAGGGCCCAGTTCAGCGGTCCTTGCCCTGTTCAGCGGTGCTTGCCCTGTTCAGCGGTGCTTGCCTTGGCGGTCCTTGCCCTGTTCAGCGGTCCTTGCCCTGTTCAGCGGTGCTTGCCTTGGCGGTCCTTGCCCTGTTCAGCGGTGCTTGCCTTGGCGGTCCTTACCCTGTTCAGCGGTCCTTGCCCCGTTCAGCGGTGCTTGCCTTGGCAGTCCTTGCCCTGTTCAGCGGTGCTTGCCTTGGCAGTCCTTGCCATGTTCAGCGGTGCTTGAGTTGGCGGTCCTTCATTGCCCAGCTGGGCTGTGGCTGGCGGTCCTTCATTGCCCAGCTGGGCTGTGGCTGGCGGGGCCCTCCTGGGCTGTGGCTGGCGGGGCCCTCCTGGGCAGCTGGGCTGTGGCTGGCGGGGCCCTATTGGGCTGCTGTACCGGGCCTGTGTGTGTCCTCCTGCACACCTGGGATGGGGCTGGTGGGGCCCTCCTAGCCAGCTGGCCTGCTGCCGGACTTGTCGGGCGTGCTGCCCTTCCCACCCTTCCCTGCACGCTTGTGGCCCTTTCCCACCTTTGGCGGTGTGCCAGGTGGCACCTCACTTCCTGACGGTGCCAATGTAGGGATTTTGGTCCCTGGGGTCTTTGGTCGCTCTCGCCGGGCACTGGCAATCTTAGGATGCTTTTCCGGTGGTGGGCTGGCCGTGCCTTGGCTACTAGCTGAACTGGATGCCCTTGAGGGTGGGGGACTTCACTGGTCCCGGTTTTCTGGTGGCTGAGGTGCTGATTGGAGTCTTATGAGACGGACGGGGTGGGGGAGTTGTAGGAAAGAGGTCAAGTTTGGAAAGGAAAATCAATTTGGAAAGAGAGGGACGGGTAGGTGTAGTGGGTATGGGAGTGGAGGAAGAGGATGTGGTTGTAGGAGTGTGAAGTCTGGTGTCTTTGGGTGCAGGTGCTTGGGCTGGAGGCTGTCGTGAGGTGGATGGCTGTTGGGTGGGTGACTGCCTGCGTTTGTGTAGTTTGGAGGAGGGGGTGACAGACACACTTGGAGAGGACACAGGGGACGTGTATATGGTAGTGGGGGTGGTGACTGCACGTGTGCGGAGTGTTCTGGTGGGTGTGCTGGTGATGGACGTAGTGGCTGAAGATGTTGTGCATGCAAGTGTGAGTGGAGACGTCACAGGGAGGGAGGAGGGAGACGAGGAGGAGGGGGACACAGTGGAGGCAGTTGGTGTGGATATGTCTGCATGTGGATGTTGCTTGTGTGAATGCTTGTGTGATGTGTGGTGCTTCTGTCTGGATGAGCTTCCCTTGGGTGTTGAGGTGTGTGCAGGCTGGTCTGATGGTGTGTCTGGGATAGGCAGAGGTACAGGGGATTGGGTCTGGGTGGAGGAGGTTGGAGGGGGGAGGCTAGAGACAGGGACAATGGCTGCCGTCAGTGCTGAGGCCAGAGCATTGAACGATCGCTGATGGGCAGCCTGACCCGAATGAATGCCCTCCAGGTATGCATTACTCTGGTGCACCTCTCTTTGTACACCCTGGATGGCATTCAAAAGGGTAGACTGCCCAACAATGATGGTCCTTAGGAGGTCAATGACATCCTCACTGAGGGCAGCAGGGGTAACAGGGGCAGGGCCTGAGGTGCCTGGGGCGAAGGAGATGCCCACCTTCCTGGGTGAGCGGGCACGGGGCAAACGCTGAGGGGCTGCTGGGAGGGCGGTGCTGGTGCGCTGGGTGGCGGCTGTACCTGTTGTTGCGGGGGGCATGGATGTTGCCGCCACCACAAGGGAGCTCCCTTCAGAGGACGAGTCGCTGTCACTGACATCAGCACGAGTCCCCCCTGTGGAGCTCCCCTCGCCCTCCGTCTCACTGGTGAAATCAGAGTCAGTTGCATGGCCCGCCATTGCCATGTGAGATGCAGCTCCCTCGTGCTCCGATGCCACTTCTCCTCCGCCTGATGATGCTAATGCACACATGAACAGGAAGACCACAAAAAAGGGGGGGAGGAGAAATAAAGAAATGTTGAGTGCATGGATTACCGCTACCGTTGGCGGACAAGACAGACACAGAAGCCCCCTGCACTACGCCGTGCACTTGGGGTCCACTACGCAATCCGTGGGACATGGTCTACAAGCCTACGGACGACAACTGCACACATAGATGACACAGGGCCATGGATACCTGTACTTGGCACCCTACAGAGGTGGGGGGCGGGGGCACAGGGCCATGCCTTACGGAGGGGCCTAGCCTACAGAAATCACCCTGGCCTAGGGATACCCACAGCCCTCCTCCCCCACCCAGACACCTCCACTGCGCGCAAAGTCAGCAGAATGTATTTGTACTCACCCCCTTGTGTCTGCTGTGATGTCCTCACGCGCCCATCCAAATCGGGGTAGGCCACCGCCAGGATCCGGGACATCAGGGGGGTCAATTGACGACTGGCACCCCTCCTACGTTGGGAGGCCATCCCCAGCAGAGCCTCCGCCGTCTTCCTGCTCCTGCGTCAGATGTCCTCCCACCTCTTCCGGCAGAGGGTGCCCCAGGGTCCCGACGTCCTTGGCGATGGCACGCCAAATCGCGACTTTCTGGTGGGCGCTGACCTATGTGACATGTACAGGGAGAGAAAAATTGTCATCACCTTCTGCATGCTCGATGTGTGTGGCCCCCCATCCCCACCCTTGCCATGTGGCACATGCTCTCATCTGTCGTTTGATGCATGCCTCAATCGCTCCCCTCCCCACCATCTTTCATCCACCCGACTCAACCCAGGCATTGCCCACTAAGCATTGTCCCAGTGTAGTTACCTGTTGGTCTGGAGGACCGTAGAGTTGCGCATACTGGGGGAGGACCCCATCCACAAGTTTCTCCAACTCCTCCGCAGTGAAGGCAGGGGCCCTTTCCCCAGTCGCATGAGCCATTGTCTCTTCCAGACCGAGGTCACAGCAGCACTTGCAGTGTAGGTCCTCTCCTGTCGAAGATCAGGTATCGAGTGATTAAGCAGATAGAAAATGGCGGTCACGCTCGGCGGCGGTGCGTACCGCGGCGGTGCGTACCGCGACCGCCGGCGCACATCGTCATTGGCTCCTGAAATCCATAGGGTTCTATGTTAACCAATGCGGCTTAGCGCTGCGGTCTTCGACCGCCTACCGCCACGGTGTGCCACGCCAGCGCATTGACCTCACATCCCACTGTCGCACTTCACAGGTCAGGCAGACGCCATTTCAAGGGCCCACATGGCCTATTTACCAACTGCGTCACACATACCTAGGCCATGCACCAACACTCATACAAGCCATTCAATGCATTGCGACAATGGAGGAACGACATGTCATACTGACATACAGGCTTGACCGAGCCACTATACAGGAACTGTGTGCCCAGCTGGAGCCAGACCTGATGTCACCCATCCGCCAACCCACAGGTATCCCCCCTCTAGTGCAGGTGCTGTCAGTACTCCATTTCTTAGCAAGTGGGTCATTTCAAACAACAGTGGCCATATCATCAGGGATGTCCCAGCCTATGTTTTCCAAGGTGTTGTCCAGAGTGTTGTCTGCCCTGCTGAAACACATGCAGAGCTACATCGTTTCCCCTGAGGTGGGGGATTTGCCTACAGAGAAGGGTGACTTCTATGCCCTTGGACATATCCCCAACATCATAGGTGCCATTGATGGGACACATGTTGCTTTGGTCCACCCAACAGGAGTGAACAGGTGTACAGGAACCGGAAGAGTTATCATTCGATGAATGTACAGATTGTGTGTTTGGCCGACCAGTACATCTCCCATGTTAATGCCAAGTTCCCTGGCTCAGTGCATGACGCGTACATCATGCGGAATAGCATAATCCCATACGTGATGGCTCAACTCCAGAGGCACCGTGTGTGGCTAATTGGTGACTCTGGTTACCCCAACCTGTCCTGGCTACTGACCCCAGTGAGGAATCCCCGGACAAGGGCAGAGGAACGGTACAATGAGGCCCATGGGCGGACTAGGAGGGTGATCGAGCGAACCTTTGGCCTCCTGAAGGCCAGGTTCAGGTGCCTCCATATGACAGGTGGATCCCTAATGTACTCACCAAAGAAGATGTGCCAGATCATCGTGGCGTGCTGTATGCTTCACAACCTGGGTTTGCGCCGACAGGTGCCTTTTCTGCAGGAGGATGGTCCAGATGGTGGTGTTGTAGCAGCTGTGGAGCCTGTGGAGAGTGAAGAGGAGGAAGCCGAAGAGGACGACATAGAGAACAGGAACACAGTAATACAGCAGTATTTTCAGTGACACACAGGTAAGAGTAGACACCGGCATATTACATTTAATAATGACTCCTACCTCTCTACTGTATGACTTTTTCCCCCAGTGTATGGTAACTGTGTTGTGACTTTCCCTTCCGTTTTCAGAGCTGTGGGCCCCACTGCGTGACATCTGCTTTGTTTCCCCATGGACTACAGCTGTGTGACAGCGGTTTGTTACCATCACAATGTGAATGAACATTTTGGCACGGTCATGTCTAATACATTTGTTCTAAATCACAGCCAGACTCCAGATTGTTTTGTGCAATAAGTGTTTTTATTCAAGTGCTCTACATTGGATGGGTGGTTGCAAATCGGTGAGGGGTGATGGTGGAGGATTGTCCATGGCAGAGTCCAGACTATCAGTTTCACAGGTGCATTGTCCAAATGCCTGTGGGAAGTGGAGCAGGGGCAGTTTAAGGTTGGACAGGGTGACAATGTGGGACAGTGGATGACAATCAGGGCGGTATCCTTTGCTGGCGGGGGTCTTGACATCTTACTTTGTCTTCTTCCTGGATCTCAGGGCCCGCTTGCAGGGTGGTTCTCCTTTTGCAGGCGGTGGGGTTCTGGTCACCTGTTGGTCTTGTGTTGGGGCCTCCTGTCCACTAGCGCCGGCAGAGGTGGTAGGCAGTTCTTGGTGCATGCTGGTGTCAGGGGCCCTTTGAGGTGCCACAGTGTTCCGCAATGTCGTGACTACCTCATTCAGAGCCACTACGATGGTACCCATGGCGGAACTGATGTTTCTTAGTTCCTCCCTGAACCCCATATACTGTTCCTCCTGCAGAAGCTGGATCTCCTGAAACCTAGCCAGGACCGTCGCCATTGTCTCCTGGGAGCGGTGGTATGCTCCCATGATGGAGGAGAGGGCCTTGTGGAGAGTGGGTTCCCTGGGCCTGTCCCCCCCCTGTCGCACAGCAGCCCTCCCAGTTCCCCTGTTTCCCTGGGCCTCTGTCCCCTGGACCGTGTGCCCACTACCACTGCCCCCAGGTCCCTGTTGTTGTTGGGGTGGTGGGTTAGCCTGGGTTCCCTGTAGTGGTGGACACACCGCTGATTGACGTGTCCTGGGGACAGAGGTATGGGCCCGCTGGGTGGGTGCTGTGCTGGTGTTCCCAGAGGGGGGAAGGTCTACTGTGGCCTGTGGCTGTGTGAGGGGAACCGACTGTCCCGAGGTCCCCGATGGGCTAAGCTGGTCATCTAGATCCAGGGAGACAGAGCTGCTGTCCTCACTGTGGGCCTCTTCTGGGGGTGGAGGGGACATTTGTGGACCCTTCTGCGCGGTGACGTGGCGTTCGGGTCCTGCAGGGGTATAAAAGCATGGTTATTGCTTCTGTGTGTGTCATAGCGTGCAATGGGTGGGTGCCCGTGTACCCCAGTGCTGGCATTCCTTTGTGGGGGCTGTTGTGACGGTGGTTAGGGGGGGGTTTGTATGTGTATGTGCAGTGGGCATGCTTAGGTGATGGGTGTCCATGCTTTGTGGACGCATGCAGGGCTAGGTGTTGGGATGGGTGGGTTGCGATGGTGAGAAAGTTGCAAGGAGTAGGATGTGATGGGGTGAGGGTGAGGGTGGGGGTATGAGTTGGCATGCAGGTGGGGTGGGGGGGAGAAGTAGTTAAGATTTGCCTTACCAGAGTCCATTCCTCCGCCTACTCCTGCGAGGCCCTCAGGATGCAGGATGTTCAAGACTTGCTCCTCCCATGTTGTAAATTCTGGGGGAGGAGGTGGGGGTCCGCCGCCAGTCTTCTGCACCACGATGTTGTGCCTGGATACCATGGAACGCACCTTCCCCCGTAGGTCGTTCCACCTCTTCCTGATGTCTTCCCGATTTCTTGGGTGCTGTCCCACAGCGTTGACCCTGTCCACTATTCTGCTCCATAGCTCCATCTTCCTGGCAATGGTGGTGTACTGCACCTGTGCCCCGAACAGCTGTGTCTCTACTCGTACAATTTCCTCCACCATGACCCTGAGTTCATCATCAGAGAACCTGGGGTGTCTTTGCAGTTCCATGGGGTGGTGTGGGTGATGTGTGGGGTGGATTGTGTGCTGCTAAGTGTGGTGATGTGTATTGTTGTGTTGTGTGAAGTGCGTGCAAATATTGCTGGGTGACAGTGAATTGGGCGTCTGGGTGCTCGGATGTCTTTTCTCGGTGCGTGTTCATGAATCTCTAGGAGTGGAGGTTTGTGGGTGTGTGTTTTATATTTAATTGGGTGTGTGGGAGTGGTGTGTGTATGTGTCTCAGGTGTGTGCATTTTGAATTGTCCAATGTGGTTGTATTTTGTAAGTGTGTGTGTATTTTGACCGCGGCGGTGTGTACTGCCAATGGAATACCGCGTTTGAAAGACCTCCACGTGGATTCGTGTGTCGTGATAGTGTGGGCATATTTCTGTTGGCGTGACGTTGGAGGTTTGGTCATCGCCAGTTTCCCGCTGGCCTTTGGTGTGGCGGACTTTTGTGGATGTCTGTATTTTGGCGGTTTGCCTGTTGTGGGTCAGAATGATCGTGGCGGTTTACCGCAGCAGTGTTATGGCGGTCTTCTGAACGGCGGTAAGCGCCTTTTACCGCCGAGGTTGGAATGACCACCTATGAGACTGGTGTACATACAAAAGCTCTGTTTTGGTTGGTTCTTTCCTGAATAGAAGATATCAGACTGTTCAGATGGTCTCTTTTAGGTCTACTCCTGAAACATCCAAATGTGGGGTGCTTCAGGCATTCCTCTCGCAGCCCTGTTCTATTCAATGTCCATGTCCTCTCCTTGGTGGGTATTGTCGGAGCTTGCGGATTTGAGATGTGGTCCTATGCGGATAATACCCAGTTTATTTTCTCTATGGAGGAGAGACACAGGGAGACCAGGGATAATCTCATTGGATGTTTATTGGAAGTAGCTACTTGACTACAATTGCATTGCCTAAAACTCAATGTGGAGAAGACAGAGAGCTTACTCCTCGGTGGAGCCCACAGTATTTGGAGTGATTTGTGGTGGCTGTCATCCCTGGGTGCTGTACCAGAGCAAAGGAAGTAAGACACTTACATTTACAAGGCCCCAGCATCTCTTTGTGCCACATTAGAATCATTTTGTTTACTCTAATGTGGCTCAAGGAGGCTATTTGCACTGCGCCATATTTCTAAAACGGTGCAATGCAGGCTTTGCGCCACATTGAGACCTCTTGCGCCACATTATGCCTGTGTCAGGCATAATTTATGCAAGAGGGCGTTCAGAGTTAGGAGGCCTGCAAAAATGGTGCAGTGAAATGTATAAGATTTCACTGCGCCCTTTTTGGCATCATTTTTACACCTGCTTAGAGCATGCATCAATAGGACGTTCCCATTGGAATCAATGGAACTCCTTGCACTTTGCTACACTAGCATCAACATTTTTGATGCTAGGGTAGGAAAGCACCACAAGAGCATCAAAAATGTTGACACTATTGTTGTAACGACTGCCATGGTGCACCGTATCATAAATATGGAGCACACATGTTGTTAGGTGGGGCAAGGGTGACACAAGAAAAGTGGCACATCAGTACTGATGCACCACTTTCTTGTAAATCTGGCCCTTGGATTCTTAATATATGACTTCCTCTTCATGCAGAATCAAGTGAATGCCACTTGTGGAAAATGTGTGGCCTGCTCAGACTATTGTGAAAGCTCTTGGTGAATAATAGTTGTTCAGGCATTGATTAGGAGCAGGCTCAATTACATCAATGCTTTATATCTGGGAATGGTTGAATTTTTGTTTACTAGTTTACAGTCAATTCAAAATGCTGTTGCCAGACTTATTTGTAATGCTGCCCAAAACAGTTGAGCCACCATCTGTTTGAATTCTGTTCACTGACATCCTGTATGCAAGATGTTAGAAATGGGGTTTCTGGTCGGCTAGGGTATGCACCTAGGCCAGGCAGAACCCACCCACTCTAGTCAGGGCAAGGGAGTTACACATCCAAGATAACCCCTGCTGATCCCCTTGGTAGCTTGGCACAAGCAGTCAGGCCTTTCCCAGAGGCAATGTTTAAAATGTTTGCACAACACACACAACACACGTGACGCAATATGTACACCACAAAGTAAACACAACACTGAGCTATGTAAAAATAAACTGTATTGCACAAAGCATAATTAGTCCAAACATTACATGTCAGTAATACCCTGCTACCATAGCAGTTATCAGAATGTTACACAGGTTACTAATACTCTGCAAGAATAAACAGTTGTCAGATTAGAAAGCGTAAGTACTCAGGATTTTGTGACCTAAGCAGTAGTCAGGAATCACAGTAAAGAAATATATGTACTTGTCATAAACACATCATAAATATCCATAAAAGGAACATTAGAGAACAGATCACAAGTCATAAAGTACATATCAGCATAACATGCCCATAAAAGGAACACCAGCACATATATGCGACATCATAAAAATAGACAGGGAACATACAACCCCCCAAGGTTCATGTCAGAATGAATATGTCCCCAAAAGTACCTGTAGTATGATTAAAATGGGCACTCCTAGTGCCTGGAAGATGAAGGTGGGACTCACGGCGCTCCTGTGTGCTAAACGGGGCCACACTTTGTTCCTGGGGGAGAGGGGCAGAGAGGTTTTATAATAGGCCCGATCTCTGGGGCCCCACCGGGCCTCCACTGACCCTTCCACAAGGGGGGGCACAACAATGCCCCAAATAAACTAGCCCAGCAGCGATGAGGCTTCCACCTCGCCCGCCCTTCAAAGTATGAGTATCGGACCCCTCCTGGTTCCCGTGGCCTCAACCGGCCCTTTGATGAAAGTGGTGGGCCAAACAAGACCCCAAACAACACATGGGGCCCGCTGGGGCAGGGGAGCCTCCGATAAGGCTTCCTTCCCCTGTCCAGTTTAGGATTTAAACAATGAGCCGGTCCGGTAGGTCCGGCTCACTGCAGCGCGCAGACACCAGGTGCCTGCTTGTGACCTGGGGTGCTTCTGGGAGTGAGCTCACCCCGGGGTCACGGTATGAGCGCGCTTGCTCCTTTTCTTCCTGTTTGTGGTGCCCCGGGGACAGCTCGGCTCCAGCTCGCTTTGAAAATGAAGCCAGGCTGCAGCGGTGATTCATGAGCCCCAATAAGCACTTTGCAGCGTGGGACAGTTTTTTTAGAGCGCGAGTTGTGGCAGTGAGGTCGTCACTCTGCAATGCGCGATGAAGCGCAGGGAGGCCCAGAAACGTGCCCTCCAGGCGCCGTAGGCACCAACAAACAAAGCACTCCTTATGGTTGAGTTAGGTACAGGGCTCAGGGGCCACAGCACCGTGCCCCTGGAGACAAGAGAGAGGGGGAAGCACAGAGCTAGCAGGCCCAAAAAGGGGTGCAGGCGATGGCAGTTCCTCCTAGTGACCAGACAGGTCAGAGGTCAGCACAGCAGCAGCAGTCCAGGGTGGTCCCGGTCAGTCCTATTGAGCAGCACCCTGGGTCTAGTTCCAACTAAGTCCCTTCAGGTCTTCATATCTAAATTGTGGGGAAAATTCCCCTGTACTTATACTCAGTTTACAGTGTATTTTTCAACAGGAGGGGTGAGGAGGTTCCAGCCAGTTACAACTGGTGCTGGGAGTGCCCCCTCTCTCCTGCAGAACAGGCTCCAAACATCAGTTGGGGGTAAACAACCCTATTGTGTGAGGCCAGGGCACAGCCTTTACAAATGCAGGTGTACCTCACCTCTCCCTTGTCTCCGCCCAGGATGACTATTCAGTATGTAGACGCACCTCTGTGACACCTCTACCCTCCATGTGTACAGGCTGTCTGAAAAGTATGCACAAAGCCCAACTGTCACTCCGCCCAGACGTGGATTGGAGTCAAGCTGCAATACACCAGAGTCATAAGCACAGAGAAATTCTCACTTTCTAGAAGTGGCATTCTGTAATAGTAATGAAAAATATGCCTACACCAGTAAGCAGCATTTCTTACAACCATACCAAACATGCCTATGCTACCCCTTACATATAAGGCAGGGCATTTCCAATGCAATCCTAAGAGAAGGGAGCACTCACAGCAATGAGAAACCAAACAGGCTGTTTGTCATTACCAGGACAAGCCACAATACTAGGCGCATGTTCTGCCTTCTACATACATGACACCCTGCCCATAGGGCTAGCTAGGGCGTATATCAGGGGCGACTTACATGTAGTAAAAGGGGAGTTCTGGGCATGGCAAGTAAATTTACAGGTCCCTGTGGCAGACAACTGTGCACAGTGGGTGTGGGTGGCACAAGCAGCGCTGCAGGACCACTAGTAGCATTTAATTTACAGGCCCTGGGTATAGGGATACCACTTTACGAGGTAAATTAAATATGCCAATTAAATATAAGCCAATCATACCAAGTTTACAAGGGAGAGCACATGCACTTTAGCATTGATTATCAGTGAAAAAAGTGCTCAGAGTCATAACGTCAGCCAAAAAGGGTCCGAAAAAAAAGGAGGAAAAAGGCAAAAAGTTGGGAGAGTGACCCTGTAAAAGGGTCAGGTCCAACACAAGAGAACTAAATTTAAGTTATTGTACCATGCTCATAGGGCACTATGGCCCTCATTATATTGGCAGTAAAAACTGCCTACTAATGCGGCGACGGCCGCCAAAAGACCATCGCCGTGACTACCAGCCATCAGCCAGATTATGACCACATTCAGATTTCCAACAAAAAGACGGAAGAAATCCGCCTGTGGCCATGTCAGCAGATGGTGGTAAGGTGGGGCTGCTGCAAGCAGCGGCCGTACGCCAGTAGACCGCCGCAGACCACATCATGACCCATGATGTGGCTTGTCGGTGTTCTGCTGGCGGACGCTGCTGCTGGCAGCAACGCTCCATCCCGTCTCCTGCATGGATGGATGTGTTAGTGCGCATATGTTGTGTTGTGTGAATGCGTGTGTGCTTGTATGTATGTCAGTGTGTGTGGATGTGTGTGAATAGATGTATGCATGAGTGGATGAATGTGGGTATGAGTGTGTGTATGCATGTGTTCGTGCATGGATGAAGGTGCGTGTATGTAGTGGAGGGGTCTGGGAAGGAGGGGGGTGGAAAAGACCCCTATTAGTGACAGGGAAGGAATTCCCTGTCACTGATAATGCCAACTGCCATGGTTTTTGTGGCGGTAAGGAAGCCACGAAAGCCATGGCGGTAGGCAGGGTCATAATCCTGCAGGCGGGCAAGTTATGGCCACTGGGCTGTAGAGTGAAGTCTCCAGCCCGGCGGTCATTATCGCCATGACGGTCGGTGTGGTACATTGGCAGTTTGGCTTAATATGGAGAAAAGTACCACCAGCCTGTTGGCAGTACTTTCCTCCATATTAACGGTATGTGCTGGGGTCATAATGACCCCCTATATGATTCTGAGCCAGCTATTTTGTGTTGCTGTTTGGCTTTTTGCAAGCCTATACAAATATTGCAGTTGTCAAACCTAGTGCAAACTAGTGATAAGCATATCAGGAAAGCCAGAATGCGTGGCCTCTCTTTCTTTCATCTTGCTGACACTCATCGGAATCTGCTGCCTTTAGATCTCCATCTCACCTCAGACCTTTTCATGTTCCAGAGGAGATTGAAGACCTGGCTACTATAAATAAATGAATATTACACAATTAAGTTTAAAAAAGTAAAAACACTTGCTGTGGCAGCCGTTATAGGTCTCTTCGACATGGACCACTTGAAGATGCATTGTAAAGAATGACAGTTATTGAGGGTCACACAAAGGAGCAGGTATGAAAGGTGATAACAGATTTTAGTTACAATGTCATTTATTGGTGGTAGCATACTCATTTCAGTCATTGTTGTGAAAAATCTGTCCTTGTGCTGGTATTTTATGAATTATGTTTTAAAGAAAACTGTGTTCTCTCGTGATTTTCTCATGGAGGTTATGGATATTGCGCCATTATCTAGAATGAGAGCATGTTTCCTTAAATTCAAGCTATCTTCCTCAGCAAGGTGAGAATAAAGTCTGACACTTAGAGTGAAACAAGTACTTCCAGCAGCTGTTTATTTGATTCTCCTGTGTTTTACAGCAGCCTCTCAGAGGGATCAAAAGAACAACTAGAACGCTAATGGTCTTATGACAGATGTGTGGCACAACTGAAGCCATCTTGATTGAATCTAACTAGTAGAAGTTAAAATATTTAATTTAGAAAGAAACAAAATGTATTTTGTCATAGAAGTTATGGTTAGTGCTGTAGAAAAGGAAATTTGGGATATGTTTTAAGTGAGTTCTAAAACACCTCTTTTTCCATTTTGTTAAAACATTCTGACATGCACACTGAAACATGGAGTTTGAACACCAGCAGCAGGTTGTCTGTTTACTTCCTGGTGAAAGCAGATTTAATCTAGTGTTCTTATGAGCAACTAGAGTGCTAACATTCTGAAACTATGCACAGCAGAACACAATTTAAATGGAATTGAAGAGGAAAACTGAAGGCATTTTCTATCAAGGATACTGCAGTAAATGAGGAAATTAGGATGCTTCATAATAAAAAGTCTCCCACGATGGCCATCAGGGAATAAAGAACCCAAATGTAGCACAGATAGCACCCACATGTAGCCCAAGTATGGCCAAATGACAGAAGTGTGCAAAACTCTTATTATTTATTTATTTTTCTTTGGACTTTTATATAGCACTGACTTGACCCAAAGGTATTGGAGTGCTTTAAATGAGCATCAGTTACATTACACAAGAACATATTCATTTTGGTTTTTGGCATGGGGAGATTAAGGCCCTCATTACAACCCCAATGTTCGGTGATAAAGAGGCAGTAATACCGCCAACATGCTGGCGGTAAGTACTGCCAAATTATGACCATAGCGGTGAGAACTCAGATAGACAGCCACTTTACCACACCGACTGCCAGGGCGGAAACAACAGCCACCACGGCGGTAGCCACCTACAGCCAGGCGGAAGTCAATGTTCCGCCCACCATATTATGACCCTGGAAACTGCCACCTTTTCCCACATCAAAAGCCTAGCGGAAACACTGCACAGAAGGGAAACGACTCACCTGGGAACAACCACGCTGCCATGGAGCCCAAGCTGCAGATATTTCCAATGATCTTTTATGTCCTTCTCCACCACGAACACCAACAACGGCGAAGACGACCACGGTGAGTACAGCCACCTAGCACACAGGGGAGGGGGGAAGACAGTGACACACACACGCTCAACATACACCCCCTCCCCAACACGATACCCACAATCAGCTGCAGTAATAAAACATATTTACATTGTACCCCTGAGAAATAATGCAAGGACAACAGGAATGTGATGAAGTGAGTGTAATAAGATCAACACAGTATAAAAATGAAAATGCTATACAACTGATATATGCATATGTACAGTTCAAGGGACTCTTCCCAGTCCTCATTGTGCGTGGGCCACAGGTCCAGAGGCTAAAGTCCAAGGCCCCACTTGTCACCTGCATCAACATAGGGAGAACACTGTAGGAGCATCAGCTGGAAAATAGGTAGGCATCTCAGGGGGATGGGGGATGGGGAATGGGGAACGGGGGCACCTCAGCCGGCAGCCACTGGTTCTGGAGGGGGTGACTTGCCCACTGCTTGGTCCTGGGGAGTGCAAGGCCATAGTGTCACAAGTGGGTGATATGCCCACTGCTAGGTCCTGGGGAATCCAAGGCCACAGCCTAACAAGCGGGTGATTTGCCCACTGCTTGGTTCTGGGGAGTGCAAGGCCACAGTCTCTCAAGTGGGTGATTTGCTCACTGCTTGGTCCTGGGGAGTGCAAGGCCACAGTCTCTCAAGTGGGTGGTTTGCCCACTGCTTGCTCCTGGGGAGTGCAAGGCCACAGTTTCTCAAGTGGGTGACTTGCCCACCGGTTGTGGAGGGGGCATCCTGTCCTGTGCTCTTCAGCCTGGGGAGGCTGGGGTTGGTGGGTGTATTACCCACTGGTTTTGGAGGGGGCATCGTGCCCTGTGCTTTTCATCCTTGGGAGGCTGGGGTTGGTGGGTGTCTTACCCACTGGTCCGGGAGCGGGCATCGTGCCCTGTGCTCGTCATCCTAGGGAGGCTGGGGTTGGTGGGGTTCTTACCCACTGGTTCTGGAAGGGGCATCATGTCCTGTGCTCTTCATCCTGGGGAGGCTGGGGTTGGTGGGTGTCTTTCCAACTGGTTCTGGAGGGGGCATCCTGCCTTGTGATCTTGATCCTGGGGAGTGTAGGGTCACAGTCTCACAGGTGGGTGTCATACCCACTGGATTTGCAGGGGGCAGGCTGCACAGCAGCGCATGGAAGCAGGACTACATACTATCTGCCGGTGGTAACAGCTGCTCAGTGGTGGTAGTGGTGGTGCTGCTGCTGGTGGGGGAAAGCTCCACCCCATCCCCTGCAGCCTCGTACGGCTACCCACTGCTGGTGGTGGTGTTGGTGCTGCTGCTGCTGGTGGTATGGGGGGAGGCTTCAGCCCATCCCCTGCAGCCTCGTGTGGCTGCTCACTGGTGGTGGTGTTGCTGCTGATGCTGGTGGTGAGGGGGGAGGCTCCAACCCATCCCCTGCAGCCTCGGATGGCTGCACAACCATGGTTGGTGGTGGGTGCTCCGTCTGAGTCCCTGCACCAAGCCCCTTGTCCTTCATGCCAGCTGGTGCTGGCTCCTTGCCCTTCCTGGTAGAAGCTGGTGCTGGCCAATTGCCTTTCCTGACAGGAGCTCGGGCTGGCTCCTTGTCTTTCCTGGCAGCAGCTGGGGCTGGCTCCTTGCCTTTCCTGGCAGCAGCTGGGGCTGGCTCCTTGCCCTTCCTGGCAGCAGCTGGAGCTGGCTCCTTGGTCTTCCGGCCAGCAGCTTGGACCGGCGCCGTTTCCTTGAGGCTGCCTGGTGCAGGCTCCTTCAACCTCTGCAGAGGTGCCCTGGATCCTTTCCCACTACGAGCGAGTGTGGAGACTACTGGGCCTGTGGACTGGGTGGCTGAGGTGCTTGCCTGGGTTATTGGCACCCTGGCCAGATGTAAAGGACGGGGGGAGGGAAGAGGTAAATGGTGGAGAGGAAAAGAGTCTTAGGGACATTTGGGTGGGAAGAGGGAAAAGGTTTGGGAGTGGAAGAAGAGGGAGTAGTTGTGGGTGGTGTCTATCTGCTGTGTTTGGGTGCAGGTGCATGGGCTGGATGCTGTTGTGAGGTGAATGGCTGTTGGGTGTCTGAGTGCTTGCATTTGTGTACCTTGGGTGGAAATAGACACAGTGGGAGAGGATACTGGAGATGTGTACATGGCTGTTGTGGAGGTGTCTGCCAGTGAGGTGTGTGTTCTGCTAGGTGTGGTGGTGATGCTGGTAGTGGATGAGGATGTAGTGCATGCAGGTGTGAGTGTACATGCAACTGGGAGGGAGGTGGAGAAGGAGGAGGAGGGGGACACAGTGGAAATTTTGGATGTTGGTATGACTGCATCTGGATGGTGCTTGTTTGAGTGCCTGTGGGATGATGTGTGGTGCTTGTTTTTGCCTGTGCCACTCTTGTGTGCATGACCATCTGCCTGTGTGCTTGGGATAGGTTGAGGTTGAGAGGAATGGGATTGGGAAGAGGAAGTTGGAGGGGGGATGGTGGACACCGGGACAATGGCTGCCATCAGAGAGGAGTCCAGAGCCTGGATTGATCTCTGATGGGCTGCCAAGCCAGTGTGAATGCCCTCCAGGAATGCATTCATCTGTTGTATCTCAACTGCCAGCCCCTGGATGGCATTCAAAAATGGTTGACTTCCTTACAGAGATGGATCTCAGGAGGTCAATAGCCTCCTCACTCATGGCAGAAGTGCTAACTGGGGAAGGGCCTGAGATGCCTGGGGCGAAGGAGATGCCCACCCTCCTGGGTGAGCAGGCATGGGCAACTCGATGAGGGGCTGCTGGAAGGGCGGTGCTGGTACAGGGGTGGCAGCTGTACCTGTAGCTGGGGTGGTCACAGTGGTGTCCGCCACGACCAGGGAGCTTACATCGGAGGAGGTATCTATGTTTGGACTGTCCCCTCCAGTCTCCGCTGTGCTGCTCCCCTCGCCCTCTGCCCCACTGGTGTCCTCACTGTCAGCGGACTCTGCCTCCTGGGTCCTGTGGGATGCAGCTCCCTCCGTCACCGGTGCCTCTGCTCCTCCGCCAGATGATGCTAATGCACATTAGGACATGGTGACAAAACAAAAAGGAGGGGAAGAGACAAAGGGTACACTGGGTCACTGGCTGCACCAACACCACCGTTGGCGTACACAGCACACTCACACACAGAGAAATGCCCTGCATGCTATGCATTGCACTACCAGTTATAATGCTAGCCACCTAGGCATGGGGAGGGGCACACAGCGCCAAATGCATTGAATCTGTGACCCAGGCAACCCTGACCAGTTGTGGATGCCTACGAGCTAGGTAGCAGAATTATCACTTCAGGAGCCTTGCCTCCAGGGGATCTACTCTGCAAAGTCAGGCCTGGCCTAGGGGCACCCACTGACACATATTCCCCACCCAGATACCATGCGTAAGTTGTGATAGTGGGCACTGTACTCACCCCCTTGTGGCTGCTGTGATGCCCCCAAGCGCCCATCCAGCTCCGGATAGGCCACTACCAGTATGTGCGCCATCAGGGGGGTCAGGTTTCGATGGGCACCTGTTCCCGATTGGGAAGCCATCCCCAGCTGGCCTCCGCCGTCTTCGGTGCCCAGTGTCTCAGGTCCTCCCACCGTTTGCGACAGTGGGTGCTCCCCCTGCCATAGACCACCAGGGACTGCTCCTCCTTGACGATGGCACGCCAAATATACTTCTTTTGATGTCCTCTGACCTGCAAAGGAAATACACACAGGAACATAGTATCAATCAGACAGTCCTGCCTGTTCAAGACTAAGAAGTCTCTACAACGAAGTACTGAACAACTACTGTCTAAACAATGATTTTGCCTGAATAACGATTGCCTGGACAACGAATTTTAAGGCAAGTTTTTCTTTTTTTTATTATGGTTTATTAGTTGTTTAGAATGTATATGCTTTTAGCGAGGTCGCAATTTGCGAGAAGGGTGTCGCAAATTGCGACTGACTCGCAAATTGCCTGCAGGTGCAGCTCAACAGTTTGGAAACCCACTTCCTGGCTCTTGGTGATGACATCAGAACCAGGAAATCATCAAATACACCTGAGAGGAGGGAGGCCCACACCCATTCCAAACTGCTGTGCCACACCCAGGAGAGAGGAGCTGCTGCAACAATGCAGGAGACAGGCAGTGCTGGCAGGAGGAGGAAAGTGAAGTTTTCCGACAAAGAGCTGGAGGTGCTGACTGAAGAATGCTGCCTGCACCACAATGAACTTTTTGGGAAGGCAGCAATGAGTATCCCAAACACTCAAAATAAAAGGATATGGCAGCAGATCCAAGACAAGATCAATGCCATAGCGGTGAGCCACCGCACCCTTGAGGAAATTCGGAAACGGTGGTATGACCTGTGCTCCAGGACGAAGGAGAGGGTTGCGGAGCACATGAGGGAGATGAGGGGCACCGGAGGAGGCCCATCCACCGTCCCACCACCCACAGCCCTGGAAAGCATGGTTGAGCAGACCCTGGAGCCAGAAGCCATCATTGGCATGGGAGAACTGGACAGTTCAGGGCCAGGGACATCCAAAAGTGAGTACCATGAGATATGCTTTGACACCCACAAATGCAGTATACACACTATCCCAGTACACAGCAGCAGGCACCACCAGACTAGCTCCATTCCAGTCTAGCAACCTCTAGAATAGTGCATTATGGGCAATGTAGTACAGTAGTCAGAATATAGGCAAATGTTTATTATGAGGAATAAAACTGATGTGAGAGACTGACAGTGTATCCCCTACATCCCACAGGTCTCTCACAAGACACCCCTAGCAGCGACATCAGGCAGGGAGGAGAACATGGGCCAGAGACACTGCAGGAGGCTGCTGGTGAAATTGCAGGGCCCAGCAGGACACCACCAGGGTCCATAGAGGAACAACCTCGGGACATGGGGGCAGCTGAAACAACACCAGGGCCCAGCCCCACAGAGAGACCGCACAGAGCCAGCAGCTGGACGAATGCGCAGACGCCAGAGCAGAGTTCAGTCGGTGCCCCAGGAGGAGGTAGGGGAAGCAGTCTTCGCTGGCTTGGAGGCATTTCTCATTCATGGTCAGCACCTGCAAAACAGACAATTAAGGACCATCACTAGAACCCTCAATAGAATGAGCAGCATGACTCGTGGGCTGGCGAATGTGAACAGTCAGTTCAACAGAATGAATGAACATTTGGGGGATTTGACACAGGCCATCCGACATCTGGTGACTGAACTAGTGGCAGACCAAGGACATGCAAGGCGCAGGGAGCACCACACAGCGGCACGTTTTGACCACCTGGCTGCATCTATTGGGCATCTTGCCACAAATACTACAGGCCTCTCAAGATGGACAGTTAGCCTACAGGTGGAACTTGGGCACTTCGCTGGCGATGTGGCGCGAGGACTTGGCCGCATCAGCCATGCGGTTGACCTTATGGAGAGTAGATAGGCTGCAAGGGGCACAGGGGAGACCCCTCAGGACAGCGAGGAGGGGTCAACCATCAGTAGCGTGTCTGCCAGCGATTCCCGTGTGCTACGGAGCGGTAGTGCATGGCAGGAGTCAGGGGACCCACCAGGGATGAGCCATGGTGGCCGCTCTAGGAGTAGGGTTTGAGCCACCAGACAGCAATGTACATGAGGCACATGAATTATAATGTGTCTTCATTGCAATTGGACAATTACAGAGTGTGACATACAGCACTATTCTTTTTCCATCTAGTTTAGTAATAAAAAGGTTTTGTTTGTTTCAATACACAACTGGGCTATGTGTGTCTGACATTAGTGAGTATGGTGACAGTTGCCACCTACCTGCCAAAGTATTGGGTTGCAATTTGGTTCCATCTCTGTCTGCTTTCATTTGCGATGCTTCTATCCCCAGGCTGTCGGTGTGGTAGCTCTTGCTCCTCATCCTCCGTGTCTGTGTCTTCAGGGGTGAGATGTAGCCCACGCCTGCTGGCAATGTTGTGTAGGATTGCACAGGCGGCGACAATCTTGCATGCTGTTTCTGGGGCACACTGGAGTGCACCTCCACTTTTGTGGAGGCACCTGAACCTTGCCTTTAACAAGCCAAAGGTGCTCTCAATACAGTTCTGGTCCGCCGATGTGCACTGTTATATCGCTTCTCGTTCTCATTGCCAGGTGTTAGGTGTGGGGTAAGTATCCATGGTCTCAGGGCAAATGCACTGTCACCTGTTTGACAAAAATAAGCAATTTTAGCAGGGCATGAATGGTTTCCACAGTGACCTGTATGTAAGGCTTCAGGGTGTAGTCAGCAATAACTAATATATATGTCTCCAAACTCCCCATGTTCTAGGCGTTGGTGTATCCCACTGTACCTGAATATGTATGAGTCATGTGTACTCCCTGGAAATTTAGCTACAGTGTCAGTAATGACATTATGTGCATCACATAGCACCTGGATGTTGAGAGAGTGAGTACGTTTCCTATTGCGGAACACATATTCTAGATTTGCAGGACGGCAGATTTGTATATGTGTCCCGTCCACACACCCTATAACATGGGGGAAGTTGGCAATTCTGTAGAAGTCCAACCTGGTGCTGTTAATTTCTGCCTCATTCCTGGGCAGGTATATATATCTGGACATGTGTGTGAGTATGGCATCTAGGAATGATCTGAAGAATCGTGAGAGTGAGCTTTGGGATACCCCACCTGCCACAGCAATCACCCCCTGATAGCTACCTGAGGCCAAGAGGTGCAGTGAGCATAGCACTTGCACATGTGTAGGGATGGCGCTGCCGCACATTGTCTGTCGTTCAAGCTGAGGATTAAGTAGTTCAATTAATTCTAAAATTACAGCACTGCTCAGTCTATATTTGTCATAAATCTCCTCCTCAGTTTGTTGAAATAGTGTCTGCCTGATTCGGTATATCCTCTCCTGTCTCTGCCTCCTCCTCCTCTGCTGGGCGGCCTGGACTCTTCTCCTCCATGCTATCACGTACAGTTCAGCCATTTTGAGTCACCCAGATGCCTTCTGGGTCTAATTTTATACTTTGGTTCTGGTCACCACCTGCTCTGAATCAGTGGTAATCTGGATGTGCAAAATGGGCTTTTTGTGAATAGTTGCAATTTGATATGGTTTTTGCATATGGTTTGCAACTCGCAATTTGCGACTTCCTATGTGCGGGTCGCAAAATCAGGTCGCAAATTTTGTGAGTCGGTAATGGCTCGCATCGCTATTTGCATTTCGGAAATGGGATTTTTGCATCCCATTTCGGATTTTGCGTGGTCGCAAATAGCGAATCGGGCCATTTGCGACTTGCAAATGTTTGCTACATCTGGCCCTAAGTGCCCAGGATCACAGGATGCTGAGCCGGCACCAAAACACAAACCTGGTTCCCCAGTTGCAAAGTCTGCTGCTCTGGTTGTGACACCACATACTCTACCATAAGTGCAACAAACAATCAAGTGATGAACTTGATAACAAAATATAAATATGGCAAATAATTTAAAATCGCTTTGTTGATATTTGAGAAATCAGAAAATGTGTCCTTATTTTAGTTTTTTAAAGCACTGACCATACTGTCTATGGGGAAAAGACACCCTCGTTGTTATAATTTCTAGAGGAATACAGTATTACAGTTTTGATTTGATCAAGATAACTTCAGCTGTGCCTCACTTCTGGAATACATATAGGATGTTAGCAATCTAGTTGTTCATTAGAACACCGTGGGGAGGCAGAGGTAAGGTGCATGGACTCGGACAATTGAGGGCAGGGAGGAGTGGGTAAAGGATTAAATTTGACCATTCTGGGCAGGTGGGAGGGACAGTGGCAGCACACCGGCCCATAGAGGTCAGGGGAAAGGGTGGCAAGGACAACAAACCAACTACAAAAGATAGACAAGAAAGGCTGTGGCAATACAACAGACCAATGGGGGCAGCAGGGAGAGACAGCGGCACTACAACTATGCAAGTAACCACAAACCTGACTCATGCAGGAGAGTCCTGATATTTGTAAGTCCAAAAGGGACTTTATTTTAACTTTCTCCATCCAAAAATTCCATGTTTATCAATGTACGTCAAATTCCCCAGATCTCTTTTTTCAAAATCTCCCTCTTCCCAAGATCTAAATTTTGGCATGAATGGTACATTAGACCCATGAGGGCAGTAAGAGGGGAGGAGAGAGTTGTGCAGGGTAACCAAATAGACCTTACAGGGCAAGTGTCAGGGGTTGTAGCAGCACAATACATCTTAGAGGGCAAGCAGAAGGGAAGTACAGCACAACGGAACATGGAAAGCAATAGGGAGGGGACGTGGCCATGGACATGAACCATAGAGGGGAAAGAGGCAGAGGCAGCCAACTGACCATACTGGACAGACAGGAGGGACAGTTGCAGCACAATGAACCATGAAAGGCAGGAGGGAGCAGGAGCCACACATGGAAACCGGAAGGAAGGTGGCAAAGGGGCAGGGCAGAAGCAGCAAGCTGACCATGAAGGGTAGGCAGGATGGACACTGGAAGCACAACACACCATGGAGGGCAACAGAGAGACTATAATAGCATATACACACAATGGAGGGAAGATGGGAGGGCATCAGGGACAAAAAGCTGACACACAGGGCAGGTGGGAGGGGCAGTGGCAGCACAAAAGAACATGCATGTTAAGTTGGAGGGTTAGTGGCAGCACTAGGTCATGGTGGGTAGGAGAGAGGAGGCAGTGCCAAGTACAAAGGACCATGGAGGGCAGAAGGGAGAGGTAGGGCCTGCACAAAGATAAGCGAGGGCAGAGTAAAGGGGCAGGAGCTTTGCAACAGACATTGCCTTGAAGAAAGGAGGAGCAGTTGCAGCACCAATACACATGGTGGGAAGAAGGTAACGGCAGCAAAATGTACCACGGGGAACAGAAATTAGGGGATAGGGGCATGGAATTCGGACAATAGATAGCATGGTGGCAGCACAGGGACAGGCGGCAGCCATCTCACCATGCTGGTCAGGTGGAAGGGGTAGTGGTAGCTCAATAGAACACTCAGAATAGACAGGAAAGGCAATGGCAGGTCCATGGAACATGGTGGGCAAATGGGAGTCAAAAGCAGCATGGTCACATACATTTGAGGGCAGGGGGAAGGAGGATAAGGGCAGCAAACAAAGTACAGAGGCTAAGCAGGAGAGCAATGATAGGGGCATAGATTTAGGAAATAGAGGGGAGAAGGAGTGGGCAGGTACATTAAGCTAACTGGAGGGCAGTGGCAGAACATCAACCCATACAGGGCAGGAGAAGGGGTATGTGCATGTTCCCAGACAAGAGAGTACAGGAAGGAATGGATAGGGACAGAACATGTACTGTCTAGGGCAGGTAGGAAGAGCAGTTGCAGAACAACAGTGGCCCCATCATAGAACCATTAATGGTCCTGGGGACCGCCACCCCCCAGGGCCAGCTCCCTATGTCCCATGGTGCCCATCTTCAGAACATATTTGATTGGTGTCACTTGGTGAGAGCTTAAACAGCCCCTGCCAAGTGAGAGCAGACAGTAAGTCTACTCCTAGTGAGCGTGAGCAGGAAAACCTCTCCCGCTTACTGGGAGCCTGCTTTTTTATCAGTTTTCCAGCCTGCTATTAAGCAGGTTGGAAAACAGATTAAAGAATTGCTCCTGCACACAGGGAGCAGCATTTCTTGCTGCTCCCTGTGTGTAGGAGCAATGCTGACTCCCTCTAGAAGCAGGGAGCCAGCACGGATGGTGGGAGCATTGAGGTTCCCCCTGCGGTCCTATACATGCACACTGGGTGTCCAGGATGTGACTAGGGCACCCAGCAACAAGCGACTGGGGCCTGGGGATGAGTTGCAGGGGTCTGCAATCTGCATGTGGGGCCATGCATCCCTCTCCCCTGTTCAATTAGTGACTTGGCCCTGGGGGATGGGCCCCCCAGGGCCAAAATCAGCCCCAAGAAGGAAGCCTTGCAGTCCCATCCCCCTTTCAATAATTGGCGGGAGGAGAGTTACATGGCCTCCCTTCTCATTTATTAATTGACTAGGTCCCAAGAGACGGGGTTCCCAGGGCCAAAGTCAGCCAGGAAGGGGGGCAACAAAGCCAGGATGTTAGTAATAGTTACCTTAGAGCACAAGTTATAGTTTCTTAAAATAGGTATAAATCATAACTAGTGACTTTCTATGGTTTATATGTGTAAAATTTGAACCTAACTATATTGACCTGTAATATTTAGCCAGTGACAATGTGTAATTATAGTTAGAACTATGTAACCATAGCTTTTTGGCTTGCCTTTGGCACCGTTTGATGAATCTTCATGAACGTTTCCAGAAAAAGTGCCCCAGTGATACTTGTTGCACATGGAAAGTTTCGGGGTGATCTGTCAAGCAGGGGCTGAGAAAATGGGGGATCAAAAAAGTTGTGTTTCCTATGGTAATTCCTAGAGGAACATTAGACATGACTAAAGCCTGAACCACTGGACAGAATTACATTAAATTTGGCAGAAAGCTAGCTTCCTGTACTCTGATTATGCTTCTGCTTATTTAGTATAAATCCGTTCTTTTTTTTTGGGTACATTTAAGGAAATCCAAATTTGTTTTTCACTGGCGACAAAGCCTTCACCCATAATGACAAGCTTGTGAAGAGAAATGCACAGCTCTGATTTGCTGCCAACACTTCAACCAGGAAGGGGTGGCAGCTGTCCTGGGTCTTGGCTTTAGCCAAATCCCTCAAAAACCTGACACCTTAGATCTGCTGCTGAGGTCCCAGAGGGAACTCGCCTGAGGGAACCCGCCACAGCAAAAGACATTTTTTTCCATATGTGTTTGCCAATTTGTGACAAAAACTTTTTTTTTAAACTAGTTACTGACACACCCACTAAGGCACTGACTGATGCACTCTTACTCCCTGGCAGAGACAGAGACAGCCACTCTTACCCCCAGATAGATCCTCTCACACCTATTCTCACACCCAGAGAGACAGGTCCCGCACGGTCAAAGGGCTGTGTGCAGCATGGGATTGGATGGTTGGCCACAGGGTAGCCAGACCTTGCAGGGCTACCCTTGCCACGGATGGGCAAAAGCACTGCATAGCTCAAGGTTGGGTACTTATAGGGGTTTGGCCTGCCTCCAGGCCCTGTAGACAACCACCTTCGGGCTGGGCTGAAGGGCATGTGTGGCGGCGGTTGGATTAATGTATCAATTACTATACATTAAAAAAAGAAATTCACTGGAAAAAACAAAGGTTACAGGGACCTTATAGTTAGGTTTATATTTTAGACGTACAAATCCATAGAAATTCACCTTTCATAGTTAGAGTTATCTCAAGTAATTTTAACTCATGCCTCACATCTTTTGATAACATCACTGATAATATCAATGTAATATTTGCAGTAAAAACATTACCAAAAAACTGTGCATGGCAGAGAGCTATAGTTACCTTAGGGCACGAGTTATAGTAACTTCAGATAACTCTAACTATAACACATGAATTGATATATTTTGGTTTTATACTGTGAACCTAACTACAGCGTCCCTGTATATATATGTTACCTAATCTCCTTGAGTGGGTACATGACACTCTGAGTGTGTCTATGAGTATGTGCATGAGTCTCTGAGTGAGTCTGTGAGTGGGTGCATGAATGTCTGAAGAGGATTCTGGGTGGGTTTGTGAATGGCTGTGTGGGTCGGTCATAAGACTGGGTAGCTAATTTTTAGATCTATGTATGCATTTTAACTGACTTTTGATGTCTGATTTTAGTATTTAACTTTTAGTATTAAGACACCGTTTTATTGTATTATTGAACACCTATGGGCATAGGGAATAGGGTCCTTGTTGTGTGGTACATTCTAAATTTAGGAGTCATATATTGTGATCATTTTCTTCGAATTTTAACTCTCTATTATCTCTTTTACATTTTTACTGTGCTCATATTTTCAAGCGTTCTACCAATTTAAAAAAATTAACAATTTATGTTGTTTCTATTGTACTTTTATGGTATGTTTTTACTTACTGAAATAAAGTTAAATGATGATGATGAATGGCTGTGTGGGTCGGTCAGTGGATGCATGAGTGTCTTAATGGGTCTGTGAGTAGGTGCGTGAATGTCTGGGTTGGTCTGTCAGTGGGTGTATGAGTGTCTGAGTGTGTCTGTGAGTTGGTGTGTGAGTGTCAGTGTCAATAGCTGTGTGAGTGACTCGCCCACAAAGGAATTTCAAGTATCTTTTTATCCAACAAGAGTCCACAGTTCTACCTAAAATATCTAGCCAAGTGGACTTCTTTCTGTCTCCGTGGGCAAATGTCCAGTATGTATTGTACACTACAGATGTTTAACAGAGCACAAGGAAATGTTACCAGTGACCGTGTGTGCATTTGGCAATGTGACTGTTACTCATGCATCTTTCTCTACTATTCTGTGATAACATGAATCCTCCTCTAGGACGTTATAGTTATGCTCAAATTTCAAATGTATAATATATCAGAAGGACAATAGAGGATTATTGGTAAGGGCAGGTAAGTACCTACACTTAGCAATGTGTCACTAACCTTCACTTAGGTCCAGTTAGGTTTAATAAATTAAACCCAGCTCAGCCCTTGGTAGCTTGGCAATGAGCAACAAGGCTTAACTTAGGAGAAAAGTGCATAAAGTATTTAAAAATCAGAAAACATTACATAAGTAAAATGCAATACACAATAAAAAAAACTCCATTTACAAAAATATATATTATATTTGTATCTTTAAAATGACACCAAAATGATTAAAATCAGATAAAGGGAATTGGAGATATGAATTTTTAAAGAAATACAATTTTCTAGTACATAGAGGCAACTAGCGCTCAAAGGGTTAAAAAAAGGTCACACTGGACAGGGACAAAGTCCAGAGTTCAGGCCATCCATGAGGTAACACTGTTACACATATTTTCAGAAGTGTTTCTTGATGCAGAAAAGTGGTCCACAGCTCCAGCCAAGGCTTCAGAAGCTCAGGTTTGCCTCTTAGGGTATGGGACTACAACTTTCATAATACACCTCTTCAACTTATGGAGTTGATCCAAACACCTCCAAACTTCTGGACCTTCTTCAAGACGTCCTTTTTGGGTCCTGGAAGTTTGCACAACTTTATCCAAGGTTCCAGAAACTCTTGGTTGCGCCTTCAGAGCTGGGACTACAATTCCCAGAATGCATCTGGTCAGAATCCTCAAATGGCCACTGGGCGCTGGTCAGCTGGGCTCTACTTGCTGGACTTGATGTAGGGGACTCTGGGGAGCTCCTTTGTACCTGTAGCAAACAGGGAGTTCCTTCTTGAAGCAGTAGAAGACAGGTCAAGTACTTTTAGTTGTGAAGCCCAAGTGTGCAGCTGGTGCAGCCCTTCAGAGTGAGGTGTCCAGGTGCAGGTCAGGGGTCTAGCAGGGCAGTCCTTCTTTGCCTTGTCCCTTGTAGGGATCTAAGGTGTGGGTGCAGCTCTGCCATATTTATCCTTGCTCTGGGGAGGAAAGCAGCGGGGACTGTCCAATCACAAGCAGGCTCCTTCCCCCTTTGATGACCACTTCCTGGGTAGTGTAGCAAAATCAATCACAGGGAGCAACATTGTTCAAAAATCTAACATGGCTGTAACTGATTTTTAGAGGTTAGATCTAGGTGAGCCCACACACTGGTGTGGCTAGAAATCCTTAACACACCCCTCTCCTGCCCTCTTCTAATCTAATCAAGAGGGCACCTGATTTTCTGGGTTTGGAGGAAATGTGGATGGTCTTGAGCTGCTCCAAACATCCTTCCCTCCTTTGAAGACCAGTTTGGTTGCTCTCCCCGCATCCTGTTACACTATCTGCTGAGGCAGATATCCTGCCCCAGGCACTTCCTTTGTGTTCAGCCCAGGTCACTTCACACCTCATCAAGGCAGCCTGGCCAGCCTGCCAGATGCTGGCCAATCAGAGAAGGGCACTACAGAGCTGAAGTTGGCAACTTTCAGGCAGAGTTTTAAAACTGAACTGAACTAGTTATATCAAATCCAACAATGGCAAGTTGTGGGATTTATTATAACAATTAATTTGATACCAATCTCAAGATATCTGGTTCTTATGGGGGCTTTATTAATTAACTTAAAGTCACCGGATTTAAGCCTATGGAAGCCATTCACTACATTGAGATAAAAACACATTTAGCTATTTTACCTCACCAGGTGCCCGATGTAGGAAACAAAAATTTAGCGACTCGCAATTTGCGAGTAGGTGCGACTCGCAAATTGCGAGTCGCTTATGGAAATGCAGGTACAATGTCAGTGTTCAAATAGCGACTCGCACCCGGAGTCGCAACGCAGAGAGTGAGTCCGCTGTTTGCGATGTCGCTTTTTGCGACCGTGCAAAAAACGAACTCGCAATTTGCGAGTGGGTGTCGCAAATTGCGAGTTGCTTGTAAATTGGTTGCAGGTGCTGCAGAACACTCCAGAACCACTCCAGAACACTCTGGAAACACTTCCTGGCACATGATGATGACATCACAGCCAGGGAGTTTACAAATACACCTGGGAGGAGGGAGGACCACACCCTTTTTAACTGCTGAACTGCACACAGGAGAAACAGCAGCTGCAATGGAAGGAACTCCTAGAAAAAGAAAACTTAAATTCTCAGAGAAGGAGCTGGAGGTGCTGACAGATTAATGCTGTCAGCACTATGATGAATTATTTGGAAAGGCAGCCCTCAATGTGCCTGAAGCCACCAAAAGACAACTGTGGCAGGAGATCCAGGAAAAAATCAACTCCCTGGGGGTGAGCCACAGGAGTGTTGAAGAAAGAAAAAAAAGGTGGTATGACCTCCGCTCCCGGACCAAGGAGAGGGTGGCTGAATGGCTCCGGGAGATGAGAGGCACAGGAGGGGGACCATCTTCAGTACCACCACCCACACCCCTGGAAGAAAGGATGGAGGAGACCCTGGAGCAGGAGGCAGTGTCTGGATTTGGAGACCTGGACACCTCAGAGCCCACCACATCAACCGGTGAGTACCATGTGACATGCCTGTACCCCTATCAATGCCATACCCCCACCCACCATGTACACAGGGACATGCTCAACCAAGATAGCTCCATTTCAGGGTAGCAAACACCAGAATGATGCATTATGGGAAATGTAGTCAAGTAGGCAGTAAATAGGCAAATGTTTATTAGGAAGTGTGCAACAGATAGTAGACACTGACAGTCTGTTCCCCATGTCCCACAGGTCTCCCACAAAACACCACCACAACCCACAGCAGCCAGCCCGATGAGGACAGCGCAGGAGCCGCCAGCACTCCCACCTGCACGGCCAACACCATCCCTGTTATGTCCACACCTGCTGCAACTGTGTTCCAGGAGGCTGCGCCAGCAACAGGCAGGAGTGATCCAGTTGAGCACACAGGGCAGCCACTGCTGCGCAGGCGACGCAGGTACAGGAGATCAGGGCTGCAGGCTGCGCCGGCCGTCAACCTACCAGCAACAGTGAGGCACAGCTGCTGCGTGGTCAGCGCCTGCAAAATAACATATTAGGGCGGATTAGTGGTGTGCTGCACCGCTTTGTTAGAAATAACGAGGCCAGCATGCAGCATCTGAATTCCAGGATTGACATTATTGCCACAAACACTGGGGACCTAGCCCTGTCCATGAGGGATCTGGCGGCAGGACTACTGGCACAGGCCGAGGGTGGGCGGCGCAGGGACCGTCAGCTCCTACAAAGACTAGATAGGATGGCCACATCAATCGGCAGACTGGCTGTGAACACCACTGGCCTTTCGAAGAGGACAGTTGGCCTCCAGGTCGAAATGGGCCATTTTGCTGGAGATGTGGCTAGGGGCCGTATCACACACGTGATAGATTTAATGGAGGCACGGCATCTGTCCAGGGGCACAGGGGAAACACCCCAGGACAGCGAGGAGGGCTCTACAGTGAGCAGTGTCTCTACCACTGACACCAGGGTGCTCTGGAGTACCAGGCAGAGCACTGCAGAAGCACCAGGGACCAGCCAGGCTGGCAGGGTCCGCCGAAGGACATAGACATTACCCTGTCCCTGTTGATGTGGCACATGACATCAATGTGCCCCATGCATGGTTTGCATTTAGATGATCATGAACAGTTAATATTTGTAAATATTTGTATTTCTGCATGAATTAAATAGTTTTTTGGTTCCACTTAACAAATGGAGTGTTTGGTCAATAGGTGAGTATGGTTGGAGTTGACACGTACCTTCCAAAGTATTGGCTTGCGATGTGTTCCCGTCTCAGTCTGCCTTGATTAGCTATACATCGATCCCCATGATGGCGATGTGGTTGCTCTTGCTCTTCATCCCCAGGATCTGGGTCTGCAGGGGTGAGAGGTAGCCCACGTCGGGTGGCTATATTGTGAAGGATGGCGCATGCGACCACAATTTTGAATGCTGTAATGGGGGTATACTGGAGGGCACCTCCACTGCGGTGGAGGCATCTGAATCTTGCTTTCAGTAATCCAAAAGTGCGTTCGATAAGGTTCCTGGTCCTCTTATGTGCATTGTTGTATCGCCTCTCACATTCATTGCTGGGTGTTAAGAACGGAGTCATAATCCATGGCCGTAGAGCATATGCACTGTCACCTGTTGGGCACAAACATTACACTGTTAGAAAGTCCTGGTTGGTGTGCACAGTGACCTGTCTGTATGTCTACAAGGTGTATGCAGCTCTACCTAGGAGGTATCCGTCTCCAAATTCCCCACGTTCCTGGCGTTGGTGTATCCCACTGTGCCTAAAAATGTAGGAGTCATGGGTACTGCCTGGATACTTAGCTACAATGTCAGTGATGACATAATGGGCGTCACAAACAACCTGTATAATCAGTGAGTGGGTACACTTTCTGTTGCGGAAAAGATGTTCCAGGTTTGCAGGGGGGCATATTTGAATATGTGTCCCATCTACACATCCTATGACATGGAGAAAGTTGGCAATCCGGTAAAAGTCCAGCTTGGTGCTGTTAATTTCTGCCTCATTCCTTTGTAGGTATATGAAGTGAGACATATGTGTGACTAAGGCATCTAGGAAGGCCCTGAGGAACCTTGACACTGCACTTTGAGATACCCCACCTGCCACAGCAATGACCCCCTGATAGCTCCCTGAGGCCAAGAGGTGCAGTGAGCATAGCACTTGCACATGCGTAGGGATGGCGCAGCCGCGCAGAGTCTGGTGTCCTAGCTGTGGTTTTAGTAAATCAATTAATTCTAGTATGGCTGCGCTGCTAAGGCGGTATTTGTCATAGATCTCTTCCTCAGTTTGCTGAAAAAGAGTCTGCCTTGTTCTATATATCTTCTCCTGTCTGTGGCCCCTCCTCCTCCTCTGCTGGGCGGCGTGGACTCTCCTCCTCACTGCTATCAGGTAAATCTCCGCCATGTTGAGTAACCCAGATGCCTTCTGGGTCTCCTTTTATACTTTGGTTATGGTTACCACCTGCTCTGAGTTAGTGGTAAATTGCAAGTGCAAACTGGGCTTTTTGCGAGTAGTCGCAATTTGCAAGTTGCAATTGCATAAGGATTGCGGCTCGCAAATTGCGACTTGCTATTTGCGGGTCGCAAAATGGAGCCGCACATTTTGCGAGTCGCTAACGGCTCGCATCGCATTTTTCAAGTCGGAAATGGGGTTTTTGCATCCCATTTCCGATTTTGCACAGTCGCAAATAGCGATTCGGGCCATTTGCGACTCGCAAAACTTTGCTACATCTGGCCCCAGGTCTTATAAAACAATGTTTATAAAGTCCCTACTTACAGCTACACTGCACCCAACCCTAGGGGCACTATGGCACACCTTAGGGGTGACATATGTAAAAATAAGGTAGTTTAAGACCTTGGAGGTACTTTTCATTCCAAAGACAAATGTGCATATAACTTTAATTTAAAAGCACTGAACAAGGCTGGCCTGCCTCTAAATTGACCTTGGGCACCTCAGCAGTGCACCTATGGGTGCACCACCTCTGCTTGGTTCCCTAAACCTACATGCCCTAGCATATACTAGGGACTTATAGATAGGTTGACATAGTCAAATATAATTAGCCTAATTTGCATACTCATTTTATACACCGCACAGGCCCTGGGACTGGTTATCAATAACCAGGGCACCATCTGAGTCAGGAAAACACCAGCAAAAAGTAAAAAATGGGGGAAACAAGTTGCAGTCAGCCCTGTTTTCTCACATGAGGGCCCTCATTGTGACGGTGAGTAAAAGACCACCAGTGGCAGTGTACTGGGCACCGCCGAATAATGATGTCAAAAACACATTCCTCCAATAAAATCACTACCACCACTCACCGCTGTACTCTATAATCCCTTATAACATGTTAAAAAGCAATGTTAGAAGTTAAGGTTCTACAGTGTCCTACAATAATATAAGTGTGCAAACTGGGGGTTTATAAGATGCAGATAATGATTTCCACATGTTCAATGAATATTTTGAGACACTGTCAAAGGATGCAGAATACATGAATGACCCACTAATAGATAGTTTAAATTCCAAAATAATTGTAACCATTGTTCTGAAGGTGTTCACCAGTCTGCTCTTTTCAGGAATATGTGCAGCATATTTGCACAGACTATGGAGAGTTGTCTTTAGGCCAGGTTAAACATGCCTTATAAGTGAGTAATGCACAGATGTGAAGCCTTTGACATACAATTGTATGCCAGATAAGTTATACATCATACACATACTATTAAGGTGAATACATAAGAAACACTTGTTGGAGTGTATTCAAGACCTAATAAGGTGCAAGTCCCAATAATGTCTATGGAGACATTAAAGGGCAGATTTAAGAGCCCTTAGTGCCACCTTTGTGCCAACTTGTGTAATTTTTTTGATGCTAAGGCGGTGCAAATACAACCTTTTCCACATGCCATATTTACTAAATTGCGTAATGCATGCATTGCACAACTTTGTGACCCCTTGTGTCACATTTTGTCTGCACCAGTGAAAATGTATGCAAGGGGGCCTTGCGGCCCACAAAACTGGTGCAGTGAAATTTAACAGATTTCACACCCCCATGTTTGGTGTAGTTTTTAATGTCTGCTTAGATCAGCCTTTAAAATGACGCTCCCATAGAAACCTATGGGCCTCCTTGCAATTTGCTACACTAGTGTCAACATTTTTGATGCTAGTGTAGCAAAGCCCAACAATAGCATAAAAACTATTGACACTATTGCACTAATGACTGTCATGGTGCACTGTATTATAAATATGGCACAACCATGGTGCCGTTAGGTGCCGGTAGGGGGCATGGAAAAAGTGGCGCATCATATATGATGCGCCACTTTTTCTTAAACTTGGTCCTTAATTTCTGAGGCAGTTGAATGACATTAAAAAGATGAAAGCATCTACTAAATCTGAGCAAATTGACACATATTCTTTGTGTCATCAATGTTGCAAAAGGTTGCATCAATTACCTATCAAGTGGTGATAGAATAGTGTTCCTAAATGTAGCTTGTTGAATCACTTTCAGTCCACAAAAGTTATACTACTCTGTTATATTCTGTGAATTTTGTCATCACTGATGTCATCCATGATGTCATCAATGATGTCATTCAAGATGTCATACGTGATGTCATCAATGGTATAATTTAACATGTTAAAAGTGATGTATTGTGTGATGGCAAAAGATGTGTGTGGTTGAGGAAGGAATAAGATAGCTCGCAAAACTATCTGAACTATAACTGGTGAATTTCAGTGTTTTTTTTTTCATTTTTAAACATTACATGTCATGTGAATCGGTCACCTAACTCCAGCATAATTTTCACCTTTTTCCAGTGAACAGTTATAGAGGTATTGCAAAGACATCTGAATCACTGTGTAGTTAAAGTTAGGCCAGAGTTTCAACTGATAAGCTCTGTTTTTGCAACATTGATAAAAATGTGTCCAAAACTTTCCAAAGCAAGTTCCTCCGATTTCGATTCATGATGGCAAGTTTCATGTAGATCCATTCCAAGGATGAAGGGCGGTCTATAGGACGGTAGGGAAAACTGAACTGCACTAAACTTGGCAGTAAGCTAAAACTTTATTGAAGGAAATACCTATACTTGGGTTCCTCTTCATTTGCCCTTGAGAATATTACCCTTAGAAAAATATGTTGGGTGGTGTTTGAGGGATTAAAACGTTAAAGATAACCGGGTCATTAGTCCGCGAAGTGTTCTCGATCCCAGGGGTTATTCAGTGAGAATTGCCTTGCTTCCTGAATCTCTTAAAAATGTTTTGGCCTCCAACGGTGGGAGAGTGAAAGGCATCCCTCTCCCCCCTATTTACTCACCCTATCCACAGGTCCTAGCATACACTTACAACCTCCAACAGGCAGTTGTTAAATGTATTTTTTAGCTCTCTACGAAACTGAGAATTCAGTGTGATTTTATGTGTTTAAAAATTAATCTCACACAGTAAATCCCCATTCCATGGGGTTTTGCTGGTATTTGCATTGGTACTGATGCAGATTTACCATAAGGTAACAATTAAATCACATCCAATTTAACCAAATACCTCCACTACTGTGCAATTTATAATCAGGCATTTTGTGTACAGGATGCATAGAAACCTCAGGATTTGTTTTGTAGTGGTTTGTTTTGAGGAGGTCCATATTAAAAGGGTCGGTAGCTAAAAATCATTGAATGTAAATCTTTTCTGGGTAATTAGCGTTGTTTTGCTCCAGGATTGGTGACTTCTGTATTGTTGTGGACAGCTGTATATTAAAATATCAAATACAGAAATAGAATCTGTGTCCTAAATACCATCTACAAAAATATCACTCTCCTGGGTGCAATCTTTTTATGGTTAATTCCGATTGAGAAATATGTTGTAAACAATACTTACTGCACAGCTATGCCTCAGACCTGCGATTCAGTTTATAACAAGACCAGGCTGAAATATATTTCTGCTTGGGGAGTTAGTGGAATTTGGTACCTTCGTGTTCTGAGTGTAATGCTTAGTTCCTGCCAAATTCCTCCAATCAGTGCATGTCAGAATTGTTTTCATGTGGGCGCCCTGCAATGTTCAACTGAAAAATGTGAGGCTCCGTTACACATATTTTCAAGCTCATGTCTGGTTTGCTGGCCATTAGCATGATTTTCGGTCACCAAGGAGCCTTCTGACCCAATTTTTGATGCCGGCAATCATGAGCATCTGCAGCTGCATCTTTGTGGATTTTCTAACTGGAAAGCAGCTTCATCAAATATTTTTTTAAGTTGATATTCTACTTGAACCTACAGTTCAGGTTGTTTTGTAGTGCAAAAAACATTTTTTTTTAATATGAAGCAAGTGCCACAGAGATTCCAAATTCCTTTTTCTGTCCAAAAGACTCCTCACAGTGCTCTTTCCATCTCCTGGTCACTTTTCATTAGTATTTTAAAGTGAAAGGATCACTCTCTCTGTTTTCATTTCCTGCTACATATATACTCTTGGATTTATTGAGGACTTTTGAGAGATAACAAGTAGGTTAAAAACTTTTGGATACAGGTGTTGTTAGAGGGCATGCAAAAGCATGTATATGTATTTTTTTATTTATTTTTTATTTGATTGTGGGTGTGATTGGTGGCCTAGCGTTGTCATGGGAACTTAGCGGCATATTTATACTCCGTTTGCGCCGAATTAGCGTCGGTTTTTTCGACGCAAATTCGGCGCAAAACCAACGCCATATTTATACTTTGGTGTTAGACGCGTCTAGCGCCAAAGTATGAGGAAAGAGCGTCATTTTTTTGCGTGAACGCCTTCCTTGCGTTAATGAGATGCAAGGTAGGCGTTCCCGTCCAAAAAAATGACTGCGACACAAATGCGTCGTATTTATACTCCCGGGCAAAAATCACGCCCGGGAGTAGGCGGGGCAAAAAACCCCACATTTGCGCCTCTTTTTAACGCCTGGGTCAGGGCAGGCGTTAAGGGACCTGTGGGCTCAAAATGAGCCCACAGCTGCCCTCCCATGCCCCCAGGGACCCCCCCTGCCACCCTTGCCCACCCCAGGAGGACACCCAAGGATGGAGGGACCCATCCCAGGGACATTCAGGTAAGTTCAGGTAAGTATACATTTTTATTTATTTTATATTTTTTTTTGGCATAGGGGGGCCTGATTTGTGCCCCCCTACATGCCTCAATGCCCAATGACCATGCCCAGGGGACATAAGTCCCCTGGGCATGGCCATTGGGCAAGGGGGCATGACTCCTGTCTTTACTAAGACAGGAGTCATGTAAATGGCATCTGGGCGTCGTTAAAAATGGCGCAAATCGGGTGGAGGCGATTTTTTAGCGTCAACCTGACTTGCACCATTTTTAAGACGCCCTAACGCCATTTTCCCCAACGCCGGCGCTGCCTGGTGTACGTGGTTTTTTTCCACGCACACCAGGCAGCGCCGGTCTGCTAGCGCCGGCAAACGCCATTCAATAAATACGGCGCCCGCATGGCGCTTCAGAATGGCATTAGCCGGCGCTAAACTTTTTGACGCTAGACTGCGTTAGCGCAGTTTAGCGTCAAAAAGTATAAATACGGGCCTTAGTGTTTTTTTTTTTTTGGCATTAAAATGTTTAGCTCTGATAAGGGAAAACGTTTGCACAGTTAAGTACATTTTCTCCCTGTTTGTTAACTTTGCACTATTCATTTATATTCCCATGTACCCTAGTCTGGCCATGGGGCATCATGCCAGTAAGAGTCATTGGGTATATGAAAAAATGTTTCTGTGCTATATGTTGTTTTAAAACTTCCATGATTTAGGCAGGGGATGGCATTGGATTAAATCAAATGCAAAATTATTTTTTTGCTTGTATTGCACCTTCTTACCTTTCTGCAAAAACTGTACTTTATTTTGCTGGGGTGATACATTTTGATGCCTTGGAAGAATGTGTGTTGTTGTAAAAAATGGCAGCTTTATTTCATTGTTTGCCATGCCCCCTTTGTCTGGCCAGTGTGTGTGTGTTTGCCATAGGCCACCATTTTGTCTTTGTTCTCCATGCCATGTGGCCAGTGGCCATTTTGTTAATTCATAGGCCTGCATGTGTTCTTTGTTGTCCATGCTTCCTTACTTGTTGTTTGACCATGTAGCCTGCAGCCATTTTGTGTAATCAGCCAGTGTGCTTTTGCCATAGGCCTGCATGTGTTCCTCATTGTCCATGCCTCCTTGCTTGTTGGTGTTTGAAAATGTGGTCAGTGCCTGGAATCCTTTTTTTCAGTTGTCAAAGCCATTTTCTAGAGACATTGAAGAAGGTTATGCCTTTTTTCATTCTGTTCATTTATTTACTTTTTTCCTGATATCAGTTTAATGTGATTGAGGATCATTGTAGTATGTTTGTATAGAGTTTACAGTATATGCATTTTTCCAGTATCTCCTCCACCTCCTTCCTTCTCAAAGGAATTCTCATTGTCTCTAGTGAAACACCAGCAATTGCGTTCTTTTTTTATATTATTCCATTTTCCCTGCACCCCTGACTGCCATAACTTTGAGCCATATGAGCACACCTGCATTCATCTGGATTATTCCACTTTTCCCTGGCCTGCACCCCTTGCCTTTTAGAGGCTTCTTAGGCCATGAGTGCACACTAGAATTCACTTTTTTAGGGGGTATTCAATTTTTCCCTGGCCTGCACCCCTTGCCTGAAGGCCCTTTAGGCCATTGATGCACACCAGAATTCAAATTTTTAAGGATTATTCAATTTTCCCCTGCCCTGCACCCCCTGCCTGCCATAGGACTCTTATGCCATTGGTGCACACCAGCATTAACTTTTTGAAGATTATTTATTTTTTTACTGCACCACCAGCCCCCCTAAGGCTTTTAGGCCGTAGTCAAACAGCAGCATTCACCGTTTGAAGAATGTTTTAATTTCTCCCAGGCCTGCACCTCATCACTCCCATCTGCCATGGGTCTTTTAGGCCATCGGCATACACCAGCATTTTTTCCCTGTCCTGCACCCCCTGCCTATTACCAAAAACAAGGGGGGGACCCTATCACCCTAACCTGCGTCAATATAATGTCAAAAAATATATAGGTGACAGGTAGGGACAAATCTGATCCTGAGTTTAAAGAACAGTACTTGGTTCTGTTACTTTTGAGTTCATTTCTTTCTCATATTTATTTCAAACAATTTGAAAAAAGGAGCTATGGTTGTTCAATACATAAATAAATAAACACCACATCAAATGAATACACACATAATTAAAACATAAACAATAGACAGATCATTACTCACATTACTAACAAATGATTAAGGTTTAACAATATAAGAAACACATGGACGGTTATGCCCTACACATTTAATCAGTGGTCACTATTGTGTGAATTCAGTTGTGATCCACTCCTACTTGCTAAGGTTAATGGGCTTTAAATGCACTTAAATATCAAAAACCGCTGTGTATTTCTTTGCCACAGGCGTTATATAGTGCATCTCAAGTTCTCAAGTCTTTGAATTATAGTCCATTGTTTAACAAGCCCACACACTTGCAAGGAAAGAAGTCAACGCGTTTCGGCCTTCTGATTTAGGGCCTCATCGGTACTGGAAAAGGGCAATATCATCTCTACAAAAACAATAAAAAAACTCTTTCAACTAAACGTCCAATACCTTTCAAGTGGTGTTATAGTTATATAAACAGCAGTATAGGTCATGCCAGTGACAACAGATTGCATTATGTGACTTCTTTCCATTATTTCATTATTTTCCTTATTAAACTGCACCCCCTGCCTGTCATAGCTCTCTTAGGCCATAGGTGCACACCAGCTCTTTTTCCTGCAATCTCTGTCTACTATTGGTCTCTTAGGCCATAGGTGCACACCAGCATTCACCTTTTTAAGGATTATTCAATTTTTCCCTGACCTGCACACCCTAACTGCAATAGATCTCTTAGGCCATAGGCACCCACCAGCATTCTCATTTTTTAGGCTTATTCCATTTTTCCCTGTACCCTCTGCCTGCCATATGTCTCTTGGGCTAGAGGCGCATCCCGCATTTACCTTTTTAAGGCTAATTTAAGTTTTCCCTGCACCCTCAGACTGCCGTAGGTGTTTCAGGTCATAGGGGCACGCCAGTATTCATCTTTATAGGGATTATCCCATTATGGGGTGTGACCACACCAGCGTCCACAATAGCCACATGGCAATGAAGTTCCTGAGCACTTGTCTGATCTTGTGGCCCTAAAACCTGCATGGCTCATCACTGCTAACGAGGAAGCAATTCCCCACATGGACAGGACCTGCACTACTGCTGTGCCCTGATGTGATCCTCAGAGGTCCTGCAGTGATAGGGGCATTCGGGTCAGCCTGAGGGCGGGGCCTCAATGGATGCAGAACATCCCAGATCTCCAGTCCTCTCCCTTCGGTCATTGGAGGCTCCTGTTTGGTGGCCCCATTGGCACCGGCACTGCCTTGAGTGACACGCAGCGATAGATCACGCCACTGTCTGACAACGAGGTCGGCCTCAGTTGATGCACAGCGCCTGTGAAGCCATGCATGGCCAGGCTGGGCCAGAGTGCGCCTTGAGAGGATCCAGCTCTCACCTGTGGGACAGGCAGTGTGGGGGTCTGTGTTCATGAGGCAGCTCTCTGTGTGGACCACTGGACCTGCCTCGCTGGACTGACTCGGCCTGCTGAAGTGCTGAAGCACTGGTCTGGGTGACAGGATGCCCCCCCCATCCAAAGACTCTACATACTGCCACGTGTTTTGCAGGTACAGGGGATTGTGGGGGAGCAGCCACACGGCAGAAGTATCAGGACCAGTTCTGCCTCATGGAACAAGCCCAGGTCTGATTAACTAACTGATTTCTTATCTCCACATGCCTACCCACATCCTTTACCTATCTGGCCTCATTTCTGGTGACTCACAATATACTGTAAGCACTGTCCTGCATTGTGCTATGAGTGACTGGCCTGTACTATAGCTTGCGTCTCTATACATTTCACATCGCAACCACCCCTACAAGTACCACCTGTCTGTCGCCCTGACTAGCTTGGCAGCTCCTGTTCCCAGTTCTTGTACTCATACCTAGATCTTGTCCACCATTGGGACCAGCCACAACATAAGTTGCTTGCCCACCGAGCGCTGCCTGTGCTCCACCACTGTAGTGTTAGCCAATACTCACCCTACCTCTGCTATGGGAATGGGTGACCCAAAACAAAATAAGCTGTCCTTAGAAGCCCCTAAGATGCCCCGCCACCAGCAGTCACAATCTGATCCTGACGATTCACATGCAGAGGGCCTCCCTCTTGATTGCACTGCTGTCATCATGGCAGAATTGCACACATGTTTCAAATCCATCAATATGCTCTTCGATAGCCTTAATCACCTAGACTGCATGTATGAGAGGTTGGATTGGCACGCGTTGCAACTGCACGGCACTGAACGCAGAATTTCAGAAGTTGAGGTCATTATCCTGGGAGTCCAAAAACAGCTTGAAAAGGTAAAAGTATGTTAAAATCTGCTATGCCCAAGAACGAAGATCTTGTTGAAATAACATACGGATAGCTGGCATTCCTGAATCCAAAAACATGGGCCACCCTGATGCTTTCATAGAAATTTGTTTGGCAAGCAGCCCTTCACGGCACCTTCAAAGTAGAAAGAGGCCACAGATCTCTTGGACCACAGCCCTTGCTTGGTGCACCCACTCGGGTGATTGTGGCTCATCTCCTGCATTTTCATGACAGGATCACTGCACTGTGGCTGACTTATGAAAAAGTCCCACTCCAGTACCAAGGATCTATACTGGCAATCTATCCTGACCTTACACGAGTGATGCAAGACGCATGTAAGAAATACACTGATTTAAAGTGGACCCTCCAGAATCTATGCCTAAAGTACAGCATGCTCTATCCAACAAGACTACGAATTGAGGCGGATGACCACCATCATGTCTTTCAGACCTCCTCGAACACTTCCCAGTTCTGCAAACAATACAAGCGGGGCCCAGCACTGTCCACTCGCTCATCCCCTGGAGGGTCACCTACTGGCTCCACCACCAGCTCCCAAAAGTACAACCCACCTTGAACACTTCATCAATTTCTTTTCTTGCATTTCAGATCTCACTTAGCACTCCATGAGGCCTGCACAAATAACCGTACATTGTTGTGGACGTAACCCTACCTTACACAAATGCCCTCTCTATACCAGCAGTACTAGGACCATGTACATACATGCCACACCTCTACTATTAAGAAAGACCTTGTTTTTCAGGAACATTTTCACCGCCTCAAGGTGAACACCGACAAGATATTTGTTTTAATTTCTTAGGATTCAAATGGGATGCACGGAAGGTTGTTCCTCCGGTGTGGGTGGGGGAGACCGGAGTTAATTCATGTTATTTAGTACTGGTATTGTTAATTGCACAGCTTCTAAACTACATAATACACTTCCAGCACAAAGCCCTTAAGATCAATCTCTCCTCCATTATAATGCATGACCACGCATAATATCAGAGCACAGGGACTGAGGAGCATATTTATACTCTGTTTGCGCCAGATTTGTGTCATTTTTTTTTACGCAAATCCGGTGCAAACTTAACTCCATATTTATATTTCGGCGCTAGACATGTCTAGCGCCAAATTATTGGAATGAACGTAAATTTTTGCCTGCAGAAAACTACCTTGCGTCAATGAGATGCAAGGTAGGCGTTTCCGGGTTAAAAATGACTCAAAGGCTCTAGCGCCTTATTTATACTACCATGTAAAAATCATGCATGGGAGGAGGAGGGCCTTAAATAATGGCGCTAAGCTTCCTAAGCACCATTATTTAACGCCTGGGTCAGGGCAAACATTACGGGACCTGTGGGCCTTTTTCCATGGTCACAGACCATGGAAACACCACAAAGGTGCCCTTCCCTGCTCCCAGGGACACCCCCACCCACCCCCATGGCGCTAAGCATGTTTAACACCATTATTTAAGGCCCTCCTCCTCCCGTGCGTGATTTTTTAGGACAAATAAGGCGTTAGGGCCCTTGAGTCATTTTTTGCTCAGGAACACCTACCTTTCATCTCATTGACGCAAGGTACTTGCTAAATCACTTTAACTCCTATATTTTGCCGCTAGACATGTCCAACATATTGGAGCATATTTTGTAGAATACATATTTTGTAGAATGCATGTCACAAGGTAGCGAAGGTTCAGAGAGATGGGTTACTAATCCCAAAAAACAGGAAAGCTAATTTAAACACCTTGAGATTTATCACTACCTTTAATGTCTACTCGTCTGAAGTGAGGAAAATTATGATCAAGTATTGGCATCTAATAAAGGCAGATAAGGTAATTGGCCCGATAGTGAGCTCCCAGCCAAGGATAACTTACAGAAAAAGTAGTTCCTTACAGGATATGTTAGTGCATAGCTATCAATTCAAAAGGAGGGAGACCTTCCTAGTTAAACAACAAGGCTTCTATAAATGTGCGAAATGTAAGGCCTGCAGACATAGTGTGAATCGTAAAGGATTTCTGTTACCAACAGGGAAAGAAGAGAAAATAAAAAAAATCCTCAGCTGCAATTCAGATTTTGCTGTGTATGTTATCATTTGCCCATGTGGGCTACAATATGTTGGCAGTACCATTTTTCCGATGAAGAAACAGATTTTGTAACATTGGTGAGCCATCAATCATATCCGGTGGCTCGCCACTGCAACTTGCTACTTGCAGGCATGTTTGATAAAATGTCATTTTTTGGAATAGACAGGGTGCTACCAACCCCGAGGGAGGACGATAGGGAGAGCAGACTCAGAAATTTGGAATCTGAATATATTATTTGCCTCAATAGTCGACACCCCTGGGGTTTAAAAAAGGATGTGCACATTGGATAATGTATTGGCTTTAATGATAATCAAAGATTGAGCTGTCTGGGAGTTGTGAAATTGACTTACATTGTAAATTTGGCCCACTCACCAGAGAGAGGACATTGATATTATGTAATTTTCATTGATTAAAATCAGAGAAGGCAATGTGGATAAATTATTTTACAGTTATTATTGGTGGGACATTTGCATTATGATAGTGGATGTTTATTTGTATGGATTACAATATTCTGTTGTTTTCCTTTGTTGGTAGATATAATTTAAAACATATGTCAAATAATTTATAGAATTATGGTCCCACATGTTTTAGTTAGATTTATTTAAATTTTTTGATCTATGACGTATTTAGGTTTTTTTCTATGTTCATGATAATTAATGGTATATATGTTAAGGGGAGGAGGGCGCTCTGTAATGACTTGGGCTATTGATGAAGACCGTAATGGTTGAAACGCGTTGTCATGTGATTGCAAGTCATCTTTGAAAAGGATCTGGTGTTTTAAAATAAACATCACAGTTGCTTGATTTGGATTTTGCTTGTTTAAAATATATCTATGGTTCCTGTGCCCATAACGGTGCACCAGCTTTGTGAGACTAGCACAGGAAGAACAGCTGGATTTGTTTTTTTTGTATGGATATATATATATATATATATATATATATATATATATATAAAACCACATAAATTCCACATTGCTTTCAGGTGCACATCACCCACAGGTTCTGACAGACAGAAGACTGGCAAAAACTGACACCATTCCCACCACTTCACTCCTCCTCTGCCTGCATCCTCTGGGCAGCAAGCTGGAAGCAGCACTCTCACATTATTGATGCCACCACCCTAACCTAAGCCTAAGTCCATGTCTCTCAGCAATGCAGCCACTGCAATCATGATGGCGAGCATTGAGACTGAATTGGATTTGTCTCAGCCACAAAGTACCTAATCATCAGAGGAAACCAAGCCAAGTGGACAACAGGAGCCACAGCCAGAAACTGTTTATCGTGAAGTTGGAGCAGAACAAGAGTTTGAGCTTCCTGCTGAACAAGATGTATATTTTGATGAACCATTTGCTTCCTGATCTTCAGCAAGATAAAGAAAGGGTACTCCCCCATCTTATCCAAGTCCCCCTTCTGATGATCTGGACATAGACAGTACCAGGCTGATTCTGATACCCGCCACGAGTAACAAGAGAAAAGGAACTTCCTGAAAGCCTTAGAATTATGGACAGTAATGAGAATGAGCCAGTGAGTGTCAGTAGGAAAGACGGTTCAGAGGGCATCAAGAATACACCCCGATATAACCTCCTCAGAGGAACGTGGCACTGATTCCTCCACCACACCAGCTTTCATATTTGTAAAGCCCCCACTGATCTCGGCATCCACAACTACCTCTGTTGAAGTACACAACACAGAGAGCCCATCAACCTCCAGTTCCTCAAACATCAGCAGTGGAACACAAAAACATTTCTCCTTACCAGTTTTGTACTTTTTTATTATTGGCAAGCAGGAGGATAACGATGCAATATGATCCATTTGCCACACTAGTGTTGGACGAGGTAAGCATGGTTGACAGTACAGTACTGGAGACGAAACAACCCATGTGAAAAAACATCACATAATTCAGTAGGAAGAGTACCTTAAAAAATAGCTGGTTGTGGTGATCGTGAAGAGAGAGTGGAATCAGCTTTAATCATAGTGATAGGAGGTGATGAGGAAGAAGGAGGCAGCTTTACACCAAAAAGCACTGTCCCCAGCAGTGTGCCAGCAGCAACGCACACATCTGCAGCCTCTAAATGGAACAAGAATCAGATGAAGATACCACTGCATACATTGATGATTCCCCAGTGACTCACATTGAATATGACACCTCCTGGTTCTCCCCAAAACCCACCTGCATAAGTGGCATCTCAAAAGAACACAATCCAAGCTACTATTATGAGGTGGTTTAGTCAGGAGGGGCCCATGAATGCAACCACCCAATAGCATATTTGCACAATGGGAAGCTGGCTAAAATGTTATCAGTGGACTTCTTCCCTTTTTCTTTTGTGGAAAGAGTGGAATGTTAAGAATATGTGGAAGATTCTCAGCCTGACCTATTTTGTCAGGGTTGCTGTTCCAGCACTCCATCACGATGTACTTCAATTGGTTCAACAAGCTTTGTCCAAGTTTTCCCACACATGCATCACATAACAACAGCACTGACTGTAAGGAATTAAGCCATAATACCACCAGAATTGTTTTTATTTTTATTAAAGGATTTCATAGTGAAGCTAAATAGTAGGCCTGGGGGTAATCAGGAAGATTCCACAGAACTCATCTAATGGGTGGAAAAATGCTTGTCTGGCACTTTGAGCTATTTTTTTCATGGAGGTAGCGCATCAGAGAGCGAACGGCACCATGTGTTGCTCAAGGGCACTGCCATTTGGTTTTACCTGCTTCTCAGGCTGCTGGGCCTGTATTTCGATCTATCTTAATCCTTCCCATCTCATCTATATCCCAATCATCGACTCATTATTTATTTATTTTTTATCACTGCGTGTCTTTATGTGTCTGTATTTTAGTTTTCTGCTCAGGGGGAGAGTGTACTGGTGCATGCCTGCTGCACCAGGGAGCAGAACACAACACAGCAGCTGATGCACAGCAGTTGATGCACGGCTGGCAGACACTATCCATAGCAAACCGGACCTGCTCAACCTGCTAGTTGTCAAGGTTTGAGGTCTCTGAGTAATAATTATTTTTTGTTTTCTAAAAATTCTAAGAATTGTTTTTCAAATAGCATGCTCATAATAAGAGGTAATTTAGGTTTATGTTACGTGATGTGATTGACATACATATTGTTGGAAAGTGGATTATTGGTAAGGGCAGGTAAGTATCTACACTTAGCAATAGGCCACTACCCTCCACTCAGGTCCAGTTAGGTCTGAATTAATTTAAACCAGCTCAACCCTTGGTAGCTTTGCAAAAAGCCTTAACTTAGGAAACAAATGTGAAAAACATTTAAAAATCAGTAAATAAGTAAAACACAAAACATAATGAAAATCTAAAACCAATTTAAAACAATACATTATAATTTTTTCTTTAAAATGACACCAAACAAAGAAAAAGGGGAACCGGAGATATGAATTTTTAAAGAATTAGACCCTCATTACAATTTTGGCTGTCTTCTCATAAGACCACCAAAGCCACGGGTGCCAGAAAACCACCAGTGCTGGCGGTCTTCCAACCACCATATTGTGAGAACTGCAGGATTTTTGTCACAATTTGGGTGGAAATCCTGCAGTAGTCATGCTGGCGGTCTGAGGCACCGTGGTGGTTCCATCCCATAAGTAGGACTCCACCAGCCGTATTATGTGCAATAATATGGCCTGGTGGTGTCCTGCAGGTGGGGCGCTGCCGGCGGAGGAAGCACCCCTTCCTGTTCCCTGACGGACAACCTTCTCCCCGGACCAGGTAAGGTGATCGTCCAACAGGGCAGAGGGTGGAAGAGTTGTGTGTGCGTGTGTGAGTGTATGGTATCTGCGCATGTGAATGAATGTGTGTATGCGTAGTTGTATGCGTGGCTGAATGTTGAAGTGCGTGTGTATATGCATATAAGTGTGTATGCGTGTGTGTATGCGAGTGTGAGTGTTGTGAAAGCGTGTTTGTCTTCATGGGAGTATGCGTGCCTGGATGGGTGTCAGTATGCATGGTTGAACGCATGTATGAGTGTTGAGGTAAATGCGTGTATGGGTGCGTGTGAGTGAATGTGTGTATGTAAGTGTAGGTGAATAAGTGTATGCGTGGTGTGTGGGTATCGGTGTGTGTGTGCATGTGTGCAGGGGGTTTCAGGTGGGGGAGTGTGGTGTTGGGTCTGAAGGAGATGTGGGGGAGGGGGCACTGTGTCTAAAGGGGGGTGGGGTAGAGGGGCTGTGTCTGGAGGTGGATGGGGGAGCTGTGTCTGGAGGGGGAGTTGGCAGTGGAAGACAGGGGGACTGTATCTGGAGAGGGGGTGAGGGGAGGGGGAGGGGGACACTGTTTCTGGAAAAGGGGTGAAGGATGGGGTGGGGGGAGGGGACACTGTGGCTTGGGGGGACGAGTGGGTGTTTAGTGCTTGCTGGGGGGTTAGGTGGGGGAACCGTCTACCGTTGATAGGGAAGACTGCCGGAGGTCTTCTGTGGACCGCCGGGTCAGAGATGATCATCTCTGGCCCGGCAGTTCTGACCACCATGGCGGTATGAGCGGAGATGTGGCAGGTTGGCAGCAGCCAACCCACCACACTCATAATGTGGCGGTCTTCACCACCAGCCTGTTGGTAATGGAACCTCCACATTTACCATGGCAGTCTGAAGGCCACCAGGGTCATAATGACCCCCTAAGTGATTTTTAGCACGTAGAAACAAGTAGCATCAATCAGGTCATCTGATCGCACCTCGACCGGGGCAAAGTCAAAGTTTTTAAAGCCGACCACAATAGAACCCTGCTCAGCTACAGCGAGCGGAAGACCTTGGTCAAAAGTTTACTTTCGGACTCAGGTGGTCGTTATGACCGGCGATGGCAGTAGTACTGCCGCCAGGCTGGTGGTAATGACCACCAAATTATGATCATGGTGATGATCCCTCCTTAGAAAGCCAATGAACACCCCAACTGCCATTGTGGTACAACCACTGAACACGGTGGTAGCAATCTCCAGGCAGGCAGAAGACAAAAATCCACTCACCATATTATGACATAGCACACCTTCTGGATTTCTAGGGTGTTTACAACGTCACCAAAAGCCTGGCGGAAACACATAATATAAAAGGAGAAACTCACCTCCAGTGACACAGAGGAGTCCACGGCCGCCATGGAACCAGACTGGAAGGCTTCCTGATGCTGTACAACCCCATGGCCATCCTGGAGCACCAATGCCGATGAAGATGATGATAGTGAGTACAACCACTTAGCACACAAGGGAGGGAGGGGAGAGTGACAAACACACACACCACACACACCATACACACACGTCACACACCCAGAACTATCTGCAGAGTAAATCAACAGTAACAGAACCCAGGAGCAAAGAAAACCATGAACACATACCTCTGGTCCAACCACTGTAATCCAGTAGGATGAAGAGCCAAATCCAAAATAATAGGAAAAAACATATTTACATGCAGGGCCATTGGCCAGTCTAAAGTCTGAAAATGCCAACAGGGCAAAGTCCAAGGCCCAACTTGACTCCTGACAACATCGGGACTCCACTGTGCAGGGGCATCATGTTGGAAATAGGCAGGCACCACAGGGGCGGGTATTTTTCTTTTGGGAGGGGTTCCCTGGGTTTGGGAGGAGGCAGTTCTTTACCCTTCCGCTTTGGGGGCAAAGAATTGGGCTTGGGGCGGGGGGCCAGAGTGCCATTCATGTGCCCCTTAGTGGCAGGTGAAGTCTTAATGGGTGGAACAGGGCTGGGTGGAACAGGGCTAGATTTTGTGCTTGAGGTACTGGGCTGGGGGGGTGGGACTTTCTCTTATGGGCAGGATGGAGGGAGGGAGAGGGAAGAGGTCAAGGTGGGAAAGGAAAAGCTTCTTAGGACCAGTGGGGCGGGCAATGGGAGGAGGTATGGGAGTGGAGGTAGAGAGAGTGGTTGTAGGACGAGGAGGTGTGCTGAACTTGGGTGCAGGTGTATGGACAGTGTGCATGTGTGAGGTGGATGGCCGTTGGGAGTCTGAGTGCGAGTGTTTGTGTGTCTTTGGAGGGGGAAGACAGGGTGGAGGAGGTCAAACAGAATGTGTGGATGGATGTCTGCCGGTGAGGTGGATGTGCTGTATGAGCTGGTGATGGTGGTGGTGGTGACTTTGCATGTGGTGTGTGGGTTGTATGTCTGTGGGTCTGCTGTTGTGGTGACTGTGGGCAAGGCTGTGCAGGTGGCAGGTTCTGGAACTGATGCTGTGTGTGCAGGTATGAGTGCTGATAGGACTGCGAAGGAGGAGGAGGAGGAGAAGGAGACAGTGCAGGCAGTGGCTGATGTTGTGTGTGCATCTGTGTGTTGGCTGTGTGAGTGCTTGTGGACTGAAGTGTGCTGCCTGTGTCTGTCTGTGCAAGTCTTGTCTGTTGTTTTGGGTGTATGCTTGTCAGCATGTGTGCCTGGGATGGGTTTGGGGAGAGGAGACTGGGACTGGGAAGTGGTAGATGGAGGGGGGATGGAAGAAACAGGGACACTGGCTGCCATCAGAGAGGAGGACAGAGCCTAAAACAATTTCTGTAGGGCCACCAAGCCACAGTGAATGCCGTACAGGAAGGCATTGAATTGCTGCATCTGGGATGCCAGCCCCTGGATGGCATTCACTTTGGTTGACTTCCCTACAGAGATGGATCTCAGGAGGTCAATAGCCTCCTCACTAAGAGCAGCAGGGATGACTGGGGCAGGGCCTGAAGTGCCTGGGGTGAAGGAGATGCCCATCTTCCTGGGTGAGCGGTCATGGGCAACTGGGTGGGAGGGCTACTGGGAGGGCAGTGCTGGTATCGGAGGTGGCAGAAGATCCTGTAGCTGGGGTGGTCCCAGAGAGGTCCGCCACCACCAGGAAGCTCCCATCGGAGGAGGAATCAGAGACAGGTATATCATCTCCTGTTCCCCCTGTGGTGCTCCCCTCGCCCTCCAGCCCACTGGTTCCCTCGGCGTCAGTGGACTCTGCCTCCTGGGTCTTGTGGGCTTCAGCTCCCTCACTCGATGGTGCCCCTGCTCCTTCGCCAGATGATGCTAATGCACACATGGACAGGATGACAAAAGGCGAGAGAGGGGAAGAAAGAAAGGGAGCACAGGGTCAATCACAGCACCAACAGCACAGATGGCATACACAAGCACAGTCACTCACTGGGACTAAGAATGGGCAGTATGGACCACACTGGCATGGCATTGGCTAGGTGCTAGGTACCATATCAGGTAGGACCCAAACACTGACATCTGCACACCTACTGGGACGAACTAAGCCCTGTCTGACATTGAACTCCAGCTACCTAGCTATCAAAAATATGCATTACACCCATAACACCTAAGCTGAACCATGCGGCAATGCCTAAACTGCCATATTGGGGCATCCACTGACTAGAACACTGCACCCAAATCCCATGCCAGGCAAAATATGATGGTTGTCACAGACACTCTACTCACCCCCTTGTGGCTGCTGTGATGCCCTCTGGGTAGGCCACTGCCAGCATGCAGGCCATTAGGAGGTGGTCAGGTTCCGAGAGGCACCCCTCCCTCATTGGGAGGCCGTCCTCAGCTGGACCTTCGCGGTCTTCTGGGTCCTGCGTCTCAGGTCATCCTACTGTTTCATGCAGTGGGTGCTCTGCCAGCTCTGGACCCCCAGAGTCCACACGTCCTTGGTGATGGCACGCCACAACCCCTTCTTCTTTTGGGCACTGACCTTCAGAGGAAACACAGACAGAGGGACACTATGTACCAGACAACCCAGCCTGTCACACATATAGCCTACATACTGCATTTGCACCTCATCAGGCACACACATGACCTGTACCTCTGCATGAACACTGCCATCAGCCATAATCCCCCCAATGACACACTGCCAGCACACACACACACACATCTACATGCTGCCAAGTCGCATGCAGCGTACCCATGATGTACTCACCAGTTGGTCTGGAGGCCCATACAACTGCCCATACAGGGGTAGAACCCCATCCACGAGCCTCTCGAACTCCTCCAATGTGAAGGCTGGGGCCTTTTCCCCTGTAGCATTGGCAATGGCAGGTACCAGGCACTGTTGCACCGCTGCGCGTGGCACAAGCCGAACATTCGGCTCGGGCTGGAGCACGCGGTCATAAGATGCGCGCGCCCCCAGCCTGCTCTGTACCTTACGAGGCCCCAAATTGGGCATGGGGCCTCGTTCTTTTTTAGCGAACCATGTGTCTAGGCAGGTCTGACCCCCCACTCACCTGTTCTTTTCTTTTCTTCTTTTTTCTGGACATCTGGTTGTTGTCTTTTATGTTTTTCCCCCTTTCCCATAGTACCCTTCTCTTCCCAGCATTCCTTGTTCCCTACTCTCCATGGTTCCTAGCCCATTCTGTTCTATGTGCTTTTCCCTATCTAAGATGGTGTCCTTTTACTTCCTGTTGGTCATTTCCTGTTTGTTGGTATTTAAGGGCTGTTTCTTTCTCTCCTTGCGCTGCAACACTTTCTGTTTGGATGGTGTCTTCGCTCGTGCTTCCTTGTATTCCTGTGCTGGTTCTCGTTGATTCCAGTGTATTTTCCTGTATTTTGTTCCTGCTGTTACCTATTCTTTTTGTTCTTGTTGCAGGATTCTATCTTTTTGGAGGTTTTTTCCCCTTTCAGGGTTTTTTTCCCTCTGGCACTACTTCTGAGGGACACGGCCTGCTCTTGGCGTACCCATTGCCTGCAGCACCGTGGCTACCAGAAAGAGTCGCCCCTACTTGGGCCAAGGCCGAACATTCCAGAACAGGATCCACGCCACTCGCTCTGCGGCCTCCAGGGTAAAGCAGCGCGTAAGTCGTGACAGGCACAGGTCACAGCAGCACACACAGCAGAGATGTAGTCCAGTGGAAAGTCAGGAATCAAGTGAAGTAGTCTTGTTGAAGTAAGCCTCAGCATGGCTTACTAGTGCAAGGGGTTCGCCCTTCTCTGCACTAAGTCCTCAGACCATATAGGAAGAAGTTGGCACAGAAACTGAAATAAAAGACAAAGTTTATGAAACCTCATGAGGTGGTACTACAGTTCAAACAGCACCCTTCGGTAATGTTTGAAGTAGCACACTGAACTAAAAGAGCATGGTCCTTTCATACCCACGCAGGGGCTAAAGAAGGTGGTACAATTATAGAAGCAAGACTTATATACATATAAGGTCATATGGAAATGCACAGTCGACAGGTAGGAGGGGCTAACAGATATCAAGGACTAGTAGACACATTACTGTTGGTTACTAATTACTAACAGCTGCAGACCTTACTGGGCATGTGCAAAGTGGGAGATGCTAAATATAACTTGTCACTAGACCGATTTTCAAGAGTAGTTAACAGGAAGGTAGGAGAGAGCACATGGCAGCATGTGGCAGAGAAAATTTCTGCCATGAATACAAATGGATTCCGCGAAATGTTCACAATAGTTGCTAAATACAAGATGTCTTCTGCTAATGCTTAATCTAATCGCTACTAAATTACAACGGACGACCCTTTCAGCATTAGCTGAAGGCATTCGTCTTTCTGGGATAATCTACATATTCATCTTGTATATTTATGCTCATCATTTCAGCTATTTCCTTATCTAACATGTGTTGTGCTTTAATTTCTGTAATATTTCTTTTGGTAGGCATACAAGCAGTAATACACATGGAGCAGAACATTGGACCACACTGAATACAGTTACAGCATGTGAAAAATATTGCAATCATTACACACAGGATAGTCAATAGTTTCCAGCCCCAAGCGGAAACAAGAGCCCCAAACCATCCAGAAAAAGTCCAAGTATCAGTCTCTGTGTGAATTTCTTCAGCCATTTTATGCAATTTAAATACTGCATTGTAGTGTAGCCATTTTTTAATGTAGCTTCATGTGAGTTAGCTTAACATATTAGGCCTCTGTGCACTTTGCCCTAGATACATTTTATTCGACCTCACCCTGTTATTTTATAATAACCGGTTTTGCGGTCTTGTTTTTCTTTCATTCCATCACACTGTTTAGCTTAGTTCAGCACTGTGTTCTCAAACAATGCATTCTTGCTCACTCTGTGCTTCAGTCAAGGCTACAGTCTGATACATTGCCGGTAAACATGGTAGAAGTTTAGTCTCTAGTGTTCGTAGAAAATACACATCCTTACGTAGGGACATTTTCTTAGAACATCTGCGTGTTAGTTATAAAAACACTTTCTAGTCCTAGTACACGTCAGAGGGAGATTCCGACCAGGAACCTACAACTAGATGCTGACTGCCCCGTTTCAGATGCTGATGCAGAATACAGGCCTTTGCTCAAGTATGAGGGTTGATGTCCTCCCGGGGAAACCTGAAAGGCAGGCTTAGAGCTTTACATGCTGTGCTCAGACTATAACTTAGAGAGAGCCTAATCTAGTTGCACTATGATAGCCTTATTCTTGTGCTTCACTCTCATTGTTACTATTTTAATCCTACTGTGTTGTATAGTTCTGGTTATTGCAGCTCACGCTTTGCTATCTAAAATGCAGTTGTTTTATTAAACCAATCTTTAAAACTTAAACTGCCGTTGTCATTTATAGATGAGACCACACTGTGTATGAGAGAACCGGTTGTGACCTGAGTGACCACGACTTCCCTGGGAAGTATTAAGATGTCATGCGCTCAGCTGCCCAATTGTCTCTTCCCTTTGGGGGAGATGAGGCACTGCTAGTTAGCCGGAGCAAAACCCGGATTTGGAGTGACAAGGGTCCTTCACCGTGGGTCAGACTGTGAACGATCTTGCTGCTCAAAATCCAGTAGTCTCATTAGGATAATGAGAGCCTACGCAACAGCATCATATACTCAAGGTGAGTGATCTGGAATGAAAACGCAGCAACTACTACCGATGATGCAACATGCACCACCTCGATCAGGTAATATCACATCTAGTACCACACGATTTTCGAGTGCTACAATCCTCGCAATTTGGAGCTCCTCAGTAATATTCCCAAGTGCCAGAGCTGCCTCATTGGTAACAGCTTCCACAACCCTAGTCAATCGTCTCACTTTCATACTGTTTAATGCAGCACCCACAATGAGAACAACCCTAAATTAAAATCAACATATTGTTGCAAGCTAGTGTCCATTTGGTCTACCTCATTTGTACTTATTGTCCTTTTATATCTATTTTTTGTGATGTCATTGAACAGTTGAAAATCTCGGTGATATGATGCAGGTGCCAAACACACAGGGGTAATAGAAAAGATACATAACACACACCTGACCACCCAACAGGTAGTTGGTAATATCCATAGTTACCACAAACAAAATATGTATTATATGAAGCTACAAAACTACTATTATTTACCCACTCAATAGTTAAAATCAAGGTACAATCGCTTGTCCCCTCTGGAATTCGCCCAATGCTACGTATACATAAATCTCCTTTAGTTTTTGTAACAGAAATCACAAATTGTTCTTTCTTGTCAGAGTCTCTTATATTTGTGAAGACATATGGTAATGAAACATTGTCCGGTTGATACTCTTCCCATTCCCATTTAGTTCCTTTGGCTTAGGGATACCCATCTTTGTCTTGGTAGCATACTTTATTAAGGTGAAAAAGAAGTCCGCCCTCTGTACGTTTTCCGATGCAAACAAAAGCATATACCAAGCTTGACAAGAATCATTGTGTGAAAGAGGAAGAGGAATGAAAGATGTTCCTCCTTTCTTTTGATGCGCAGGTATCATTCCACATACCCAATAGTTAATAGTATTTTTAGCATTATGAGTATGATGCAACATCTGAATGAAAGTATTATTGAAGTACAATTACCAGTGCTTCTGCTCATGATAGGGAAGCGTAAAGTAATAGTGATCCTCTGGTACTGGAGTAGTGGCAACAAAAAACTCACGAGCAGGAGCCATCTTTTCAACAAACCAGGTGATTATTGCTATAACCACCAAAACAACAACAAACCCCATAGTACTAATGATCAGTTTGTTATTCATTTTAGCAACAGTGATAATCGACCCTTCCATAAATTAATTAAAAACAATCGTTGGAGCTCTTATCCCTGGGCAGCCTCTGATTTCTTCACCACGGGCCAAGAAAGGTGTCACTGCTCTAATGCATGGCTGATCCCCCCCCTTCCCACATTGGCTCTCCGTTTCACTAACCCAGGGCGGTAGCTCAACCACTTTTCTCTAACACTACAGATTCTTTCCTCGATCTTAAATTATATCGCAATACTCCAGAAATCGTATGGTCCAGGAAGAACTCCGCAGATTCGTCAGGTGATATAGCACGGCCTTTCTCCGTAGTCAAGATCTCTCGATGATCAGTCAGTACAGCAGGTTCTACAAAGGTATGTAGCACTCTCTTGCAGTGAGTACTATGGACCCAATTCTTTCGGTTTGTCATTCAAACTGCTGTCTTTGTCGCAAGGATCACCTGCTCTGGGCCTCGCCACCTTGGTTCCAAGCTGCTTGATCTTTCAAAGGACTTAATCATCACCTGGTCACCAGGTTGGAGTTCATGGCCTTCACCTGTAGATCTGTCACAAAGTGCTTCTCAAACCTGTTGATGAATAGAAACCAAATTGTCGGTTAACTGTGCCAAATAATCATTCATCAGGACACAAGGTACATCATATATAGAATTTGGCTTAGGAACTCCCCAAATATTCATTGGCCTTCCAAATACTCTTTCATAGGGGGTAAGGCTTGTTCCAGAGTGTGGCTCTGACCAAATAGACAATAATGCCAACGGTAATGCATCCGGCCAAGTTAAAGATGGGGAAGCCTGTATCTTCGCTAACTTCAGCTTCAAAGTAGCATTATACCTTTCCACCAACCCTACTGATTGTGGGTGGAAAACCGCATGGAACTTCTGTTTGATTCCTCATCCTTTCAGGACATACTTAATAACTTCCCCCAACAAAAATTGGTCCGTTATCATTCCATAAAAGTCTGAAAACACCAAACCTAGGGAAAAAATCTTTCAAAAGCGCCTTCGCTGTGGTACTGGCAGTATTATCCTTTGTGGGGTATGCCTCTATCCATTTACTAAAAGCACATACCACAACCAAGACATACTTTAAATTGTTGCAGCGTTCAAGATGAATATAATCCATTTGTAGAACTTCGAAAGGTGCCGTTTGTGTAGCAAACCCTCCCGCAGGAGTTTGTGTCCCTTTTCCAGGATTGTATTGTAAACAGATCAAACAAGACTGTACTACTCTCTTAGCTGTACTGGAAATTTCTAGATGCTCCCAAACTTGCGTAAGCATCTTCGTTATTGTTGAAGCTCCAACATGTGCCAGCCCATGTGCCATCTGAACCATAGGTTGGACAAAAGCTATAGGCAATTTACATTTATCCATCTGCTTATTCTGCCAACTGCCCTCATCATCCAATTCTCCTTCTTCAGACAATTGCTCACGTTCTTTCACAGAAGCAGATTTCTGTATATCTAATACGTCTTGTCTAGCATTATGCCAACGTTCAGCTTGTGACTTCACTACATACATAGAAGTAGTACTTCGCTGCATCGCAGTCTCAGGTGCTACGCGGTCTGCCAGGGCATTACCTTGCCCTATCTTATCGGTCACTTTCTTGTGTGCACTACATTTCACAATAGCTATTTTCTTTAGATATGTCAATGCAGTCAAGAGGTAATGCACTAATTTTCCATGCATTATCTGCATCCTGTGGGATGTGAGAACGCCTCTCTCCTTCCAAAGCAAACTAAAATCATGAGCCACTCCAAAAGCATAGCGGCTGTCTGTATAAATGTTCACACATAAGTCAGTACTAAGCTCACATGCTCGTGTCAAAGCTATTAGTTAAGCTGCTTGAGCTGACGTCTCTGGTATACGAGCTGTCTCCACTACCGTGTGTATTGTGGTGATTGCATATGCAGCTGAGGTCATACCGTCTAGCAACTTCAAACAAGGCCCATCAGACCACAATTCCCCGTCTACATCTGGAAGGGGCGTATCTTGCAAATCAATACGACCCTTTGTCTGTTCTTCGGTAAGGAATATACAATCATGTGTTTCTTGTGACTGAGGCTGAGTCACCGGATATGGCAACAAAGTGGCTGAATTTAGTGTTGCACATCTCTTCAGTGTATTGTGAGGAGCCAGCAATGTCAATTCATATCCTGTCAGGTGAGCGCTAGTTAAATGTTGCGTTTTTGTTTGATTTAAAAGAGCATCAACCACATGGGGTACTAACACCAACAGCTTATGTGACAAAACTATCCCTTCACTCTGACGTATTGACACAGCTGTTGCCACGACTGAACGAAAACACCCAGGCAACGCTCAAGCGACAGGATCAAGTACTGCTGAAAAATATGCACAGGGACATTGCTTATCACCATATGTCTGTACTAAAACTGACAATGCACATCCATCTTTCTCATGTACATAAAGTGCAAAAGGCTTTGTGTAATCTGGAGTACCTAACAGTGGTGCTGAACAAAGGGCTTGTCGTAGCTGCCGGAAAGCAGTCTCACTTTCATCTGTCCCTGGGAGGGGCATTGGAGTATCTTTAGTCAAAAGTGCTTGCAAAAGTTTGCCAATGTGTGAAAACCCTAATATCCATTGCCTACAAAAAGAAGTAAGACCAAGGAATGCACAAACATCTTTCTGATTAGAGGGTACTGGTGTGTCTAAAATTGCTTGAAAACGATCTGATGTAAGTGCACTGCCCTCCTTAGACAAAAGGTGACCTAAATAGGTTACCTTTGGTCTACAATATTGCAATTTCTTTCGTGACACTTTATGATGGTGTGAAGCAAGAAATGAAAATAAGGACAAAGTGCACTTTTCACATTGCTCAGGGGTATCAGCTGCCAACAAAATATCATCAACATATTGTATGAGAGCCGCAACTTCAGGCAAAACAAAAGAATCAAGTTGTCGTTTTAACGCTTGACTATAAATACTAGGACTCTCAGTATAGCCTTGAGGAACTCTGCAAAATCTAGAAAATTGTTTATTCAAAGTAAAACCAAACAAATATCGGCTGTCAGGATGAATAGGGATCGAAAAGAAAGCATTCTTCAAGTCTATCACAGAGAACGTAGTTGCTGTCGGGGGAACCAAAGTAAGAAGTGTTGTGATGTCAGATACCACAGGATATTGTGGTACCACAATCTTGTTCACTTCTCGTAAATCAATAATGAATCGATAAATCCTAGTATCAGTATCCTTTTTCAGAATAGGAAGAATCGGACTGTTACAAACATTATACGGAACTTCCTCAACTACTCCAACTGTAATAAGATCATGCACAATTCGTATGAGTGCTTCTTCGCCCTCCTGTGAAATTTTGTATTGAGGCAAACGTGGCAATATAGTCCCTCCTTGAGACTAATATGTACCGGTGGAATAATCATTTGTCCCACATCAGTATCTGAAGTAGCCCACAAAGTACTAGGGAGTGAAGCTAATGCAATGTCCTCTTTAACAAGACAAACTCTTTCCATCACAGGATGATTATCATTCAAAATAACACGCACCACTTCAGGAGAGCATCGTATTGTAGCCCTGAAATACTTGAGCATATCAAGACACAAAATATTGTATGGTGTATTTGGGGAAAGCAAAAATGGACATGGAGCAGTAAATTTATCAACATGGAATGCAAGTGGTTGTGACAATGGGCTAGGGGAAGGTGTTCCATCGAAACCTATCGATGTAATGGTTAAGCCAGACAGGGGAGCCCTTGGAACCAATTGTTTTTGACAAGGCGCTACGAGTATCTCCTGTATCAACCAGAAACTGATCAGTAGAACCAAAAACATGTGCTGTAACATAGGGACCCCTCTGATCTACTGGAACTTCAACTGATTCCTTAACCCATCCTAGGCAATCCTATGCATAAGCAGAATCTTGGAAATCAGGCTGCACATAGTTAGACATTTGGTATTGGTTCCGTCTATCAAAAGTGTTAAACCCATCCTTCCCTCGTACATTAGCATCAACCCTAGCATGATCATTTGTGCTTCTTCTAGGCCCTGAATATCTTAAGCGATTTCTCATTTGTCCCCGACCACGTGAACACTGCTGAACACGTAGTGCTGGACAATCAGCAGCCCAATGCCCACATTTCTTACAATACGCACACTGATCAACAGACAAATTCGAACGAGTGTAAGAAGAACCATAAGATCCAGGTCCACCTCTATCACTACCTCTAAAAGACGGACCATAAGCTTGAGCCAACATAACCTTCGTCTTTAATTCTTTAATCTTTTTATCCTCGCTACCTTTTGCTTCTAATTCCTGATGTTCATAATACTGAGCCATAGTCAAAAGAGAAACCGGAGTGGAGGTAGTCCATGAACTTTCACTAGCTTTTAGACGACTAGCTATTCCTGGTAACAGATTTGCGACATATTTATCGACGAACAAATGTCTGCCCGTATCATCTGACAATAACTGGCTGCTAAAATCATGAAATGCTTCTTCAAAGCGTGTAAAGAAATCAAAGACCGATTCATCTGCCTTTTGCTTACAAGGCGCTAAAATAGTCCAATCTATCTTTTAGGGGGAATAATCGTTTTTAACTTAACTAATATGGCTGCGGGAAGATCTAGAAACAACTGATACAGCTTTTTCGCAGGTTCCCTATCCCGTCCATCTGTTCTAATTCTTTCCATGACGCCCCAAAAACTACACGATCATCAACTTTACGAACAGTTCTCCACATATCTGGTGGTAATATCAATCCGAAAAATAAATCAATGTCAGTCGAAGTCATAGTACAAGAACTAAGTGCTCCCTCAACTTCCTCATAAAAGGTGGCTGGATTTTTCCGCGGGTCAGGTAATGCTGTTTTAAGTGCCATTACATCTGCCCTATTCCAAGGAGTATACACCCAATTATAAATAAAATAACCCTTAGCATCAACAGAAGTTTTATCATCACTTGTACCCGATCCTTTAGGAGGAACATACAAAGGCGCGGCCTCCCGCATTGGTTTCGCGTAAACTATCATAGTCTTATCTGTACCAAAGATGGAAGCTTGCACCCTGCGGGGCTGAGATGTCCGTGCAACTACGTCCACGACCCTTTTCTCCTCTTGCAAACGGACTGCCGCAACACATAATTTCACCAAACGCCTGATTGCATCAGCCACCTGGGAGAAAACAAAAAGACCATTACACATTTGCTTATGATCAGCTGCTACATCATCGGGCTCTAACTCATCAGAATATTTCCGAAATAGTTCAATAACTTCTGTGCCAAATGCCTCAGTAAAATATAGCTGCTCCTTTTCCGTCTACCCTTTCATGTTGTCTAAAAGTTCAGAAGCAGAGACAACGCTACGAATTGCTTTACGAGCAATAGATCTAAGCTCAGACGCACGGTCAGCAGGCAACATGGAGCGACTGTCTCGTATCTTCTGTTGCTCCGAACCGGAGACCTCAAATAACTCATGAGGGGCAGAAGGAATGACATACGGAGGTGGAGGGCGATCCAGTAACAAAAAATCATCGTGCTGTTTATAAAGGATAGGATGGAGAGGTTGCCGAACAGTGAATTGGCCAGTTACCTGTAATTTACGTTCTTTCTCTTCTATCTCCTTTAAATCATTTATTTCTTTCTTTCTCATTTCCAATGCATTCACATATACATTCTTCAGCTGTTTTTTCTCAAGCAAGGCTTGCTCACGCTTCATTCGTCCACGCACTTCTTTCGCCCACATTCGTACACAGTCAAACATATCTTGCCTAGACCTTCGTTTACAGATACATTATTCCACATACTCAATCTTTCACAAATCAAATGACCCATGCATAGGCCAACGTAACTCACGATCCGTACAAGTGTATTTATTCCATAATATGCTGTACATTATAGAACAAATACCATGTTTAACATACATATCTCTATTGGGTGTCCCCTCTGGGGGTGCCGGTTGCGATTCTTCCAGTCTCAAATTGGTACCATTACAAAAGCATCCTACGAAGTGCGCTAAAAACAGGCATGCCAAAAATAGTGCAGAATATGCAGTATTATAATCAAAGTAGCACTTAAAGTACCTCTAGTACATTGTGCCGTTCAAATAAAAATTAAATTGGAGAAAATTCTCCTCATTACCTGCCTATATAAATTGCAATTTATATATCAATTCAAAGGATACAAATTGACTAGTCACCCAAAACACGAGAAAGGCAAAGGCATCAAAACCCACAGCAAGTGCCGTAAAACGGCTCTTACCAATCACAGGGCGTCCAGGTTCCAACTGCCAAGTTCTAAAATCGACCAAATGGTCACTGCACGACGAATGAACAAAAAGGATCTCAGTCGAGGACCGGCGCCGCCTGGATGGTCAAATCAGAAAGAAGGGAAAAGCGCCGTGGTTGCCAAGACTCAGGTCTCCTCAGGCATTGATCGTCTGCAGCGAGATCCCAATCCTTTGTTGCGACCAATCCATTGGGTGTCCGAGTCGCCGATGAGTCCCTGTTCGGGCGCCAATTTGTCGAAGTAAGCCTCAGCAAGGCCTACTAGTGCAAGGCCTTGCACAAAGGCTTCAGACCATATAGGAAGAAGTTGGCACAGAAACTGAAATAAAAGACAAAGTTTATTAAACCTCATGAGGTGGTACTACAGTTCAAACAGCACCCTTCGGTAATGTTTGAAGTAGCACACTGAACTAAGAGAGCATGGTCATTTTATACCCACGCAGGGGCTAAAAGAAGGTGGTACAATTATAGAAGCAAGACTTCTATACATATAAGGTCATATGGAAATGCACAGTCGACAGGTAGGAGGGGCTAACAGTTTTCAAGGACTAGTAGACACATTACTGTCGGTTACTAATTACTAACAGCTGCAGACCTTACTGGGCATGTGCAAAGTGGGAGATGCTAAATATAACTTGTCACTAGACAGATTTTCAAGAGTAGTTAGGAAGGAAGCAGGAAGGTAGAACAGAGCACATGGCGAGCACATGGCAGCATGTGGCAGAGAAAATGGCAGCCATGAATACAAATGGATTCCGCGAAATGTTCACAACAGTTGCTAAATACAAGATGTAAGGTCATATGGAAATGCACAGTCGACAGGTAGGAGGGGCTAACAGTTTTCAAGGACTAGTAGACACATTACTGTCGGTTACTAATTACTAACAGCTGCAGACCTTACTGGGCATGTGCAAAGTGGGAGATGCTAAATATAACTTGTCACTAGACAGATTTTCAAGAGTAGTTAGGAAGGAAGCAGGAAGGTAGAACAGAGCACATGGCGAGCACATGGCAGCATGTGGCAGAGAAAATGGCAGCCATGAATACAAATGGATTCTGCGAAATGTTCACAACAGTTGCTAAATACAAGATGTCTTCTGCTAATGCTTAATCTAATCGCTACTAAATTACAACAGTATGAGGAAAATGGTGGTCATGTCGCCGGCATTTATCATCATTGGTTCCTGTACTCCATAGAGGCCCATGTTAGCCAATGAGGAATTGCACAGCGGTGCAGACCGCCTCCCGCAATGACACCTGATGCCAGTAGAGTGAGGTCACCTCCACCTTTCCCTGCATACAGGACAGGTGGTTGCCATTTTCTAATCCAGGTACACATGTATTTATTTAAAAGTGTGTCATTGGTGTTGACTGTACACACCTAGACAATTCCAGTGTCTAACATACAAACATGCTCTGTGTACTCCGATGTTGTGCGTCCATAGGTCACTCCCTTTCAATTTTTGGGTCCCTTAGGTCCCAACCACTGCGGAGGAATAGTAGGAGGAGGCAAGCACCGGTCTACAGACCCATTGTGGACTTGGCTACAATGGAGGACAGGCACATCATACTCACCTATCGTCTGGACAGGTCCACAATCACAGAGCTGTGTGTACAATTGGAGCCTGATCTGATACCTGGATCCATTGCAACACAGTAATACTGCCTCTTGTGAAGGTACTATGAGTGCTCCATTTCCTGGAAACAGGCTCTTTCCAGGTGACAATGGGCTTTGCTGCAGGAATGACACAGCCAATGTTCTCTGTTGTGCTTGCAAGGGTTTTGGATGCCTTGCTCAAACACATGTGCAGCTACATCGCATTCCCCCAGGTAGATGAATTGCCCAATGTGAAGGTTGGATTCTATGCAATGGGATAAATACCACATGTGATTGGGACCATTGACGGGACCCATATTGCCTTAGTCCCCCCCAGGGCCAATGAACAGGTGTACAGGAATAGGAGGAGGTTCCACTCACTCAATGTCGAGATGGTGTGCCTTGCAGACCAGTACATCTCCCACGTCACTGCCAAGTATACTGAGTCGGTGCATGATGCCTTTGCCTTTGCCCTGAGGAATAGCAGTGTCCCACAGCTGATGGCACAACCACAGAGGTACAGAGTCCCCACCCAATGTATGTCAGTGCACGCCTTCAGGAGTCATATCCCATGCCATTGTGCAAGGCTAATGTGTGTCCCTAACTTCTTTCAGGTGACTCCGGCTTCCCAAACCTGTCCTGGCTCTTGACCCCTGTTAGTAATCCAGGAACCGGGGCTGAGAATAGGTACAATGATGCTCATGGGCATACCAGGAGGATTGTTGAAAGGACTTTCGTGCTCCTGAAAGCCAGGTTCAGGTGCATCCATCTGACAGCTGGATCTCTATGCTTCTCCCCTAAGAAGGTCTGCAAGATTGTTGTGCTGAATGTTGTAGAATTGGCCCTCAGACGCTGTGTGCCTTATCTGCAGGAGGGGGGTGAGAATGCACCTTTGGCAGCAGTGGACAGTGAGGACAGAGAGGAGAGTGAAGACGAGGAAGAGGAGGAGGATGTGGACAACAGGACACCAATAATACAACAGTACTTCCAATGACACTCAGGTAAGACTGTTGAACTAAACATTTTTCCATTTAAGTGTTGTACTGTGTGGGTGTAGCATAATGCCAGTCACTACCTTTGTATCCCAATTGACTGTCACCTCTGCCTTACCTTATTGCAGATGTGGGTGTGGTTGCAACAGTGTAGTGCTGTGATGTGTACAGACTGCTGAGAGACATGTAGAATGGATCAATATATTACGGGACATTTGCACAGGATCATGCAGTTCAATACAGTTCAATACATTGTACATTTCCTTCAGCTAAAGTACTATCACTGAGTTGTGTCCAAGGGTGTTTATTAATAAATCAGGTATACAATGCAAAGTGCAATAGAGTGGGGTGATGGTTGAGAAAAGTCCAGTATAGTGGGCCAATCTGTTGCTTGAACAGGTCCAGTGTCCAAGAGGCCATAGGAAGGGAAGCAATGGCAGTTCAAAGTGGACATGGTGACACAGTGGAACACAAGGGAGACTTTCTGGAGAGGCTCGTTTCGTGGACGTGGTCTTGGTCTATGCAACTGTCTCTAGTGTCTGTCTGCGTTACAGGGAAACTTTGCGGGGTAGTTCGCCTTCTGAAGGGGGAGTGTTGCTGGTGGCCTGTGGGTCCTGTGAAAGGGCCTCCTGTCCACTAGATGCAGCAGATGTGGAGGGATGGACAGTACCCTGGCTAGTGGTAGGGGTTCACATGTTACCCAGCACCCCTGCAATGGAGGCCATCGTGGTATTCAAGGCCTGCAATTGTTTCATGACCTCCTGGGGGTGTTCCCCTTGCAGCTGCTGGTAGTCCTGCATGATGTTGATCACCTGACCCATCATGTCCTGGAATTGTTGGTATGCCCCCAGGACATTTGTGAGGGCCTCCTGTACAGTGGGTTCCCTGGCGTTGTTCTCCCCCTGGTGCACAGCTGTTCTCCGACTGTCCCTGACCACTGTGCCAGTGTCCCCTGAACGGTGTGCCCACTCCCACTGACACCAAGATCCTCATTGTCCTGCCTGTGTGGTGTGGACTTGGGTCTCTGTACAGGTGGGCACACTACTGATTGATGTGTCCTGGGGACAGAGATCTGGGGAAGTTGGCTGGCTGCTGTGGTGTTAGATTCTGAGGGGGGCTCTGTGGTGGACTGGCTGTGGGATGGGGTAGCCGACTGACCAGTGGTCCCTGATAGGCCTGGGAGATCCAGAGCTCCTGAGTTGCTGTCATCAATGGGGGCATCTTCTGGTGGGTGCCTGGGTAGCCGTGGCACCTTGCACGACGCTGACATTGGCTTTGGTGCCTCTGGGGATGTGAGTGATGTGTTATGGTACATGTCTGTGACATATTCCACATTCCTAGCTTTCCCAATGACAAAGTTGTTGTCCTCCCACCTATGGTAGTGCGTGGTGATGGATTGTGGAATTGTCAGTTCTCAATGCTTTGCATGCATTGGTGGTGGGTGTGCAAGCAGAGCTGGAATGGATGTGCATGCAGTGGGTATGGCATGCACGGGGTTGCCATTTAGGGTTGACAATTGGGGTGGTGCACTGTGTGGGATGATGGGAGTCAGAATGAGGAGTCGAGATGACATTCAGGAATGGGGGTGATAGGTAGATAGATGTTGACTCACCAGGGTCCAGTCCTCCGGCTGCTCCAGTGAGTCCCTCAGGATGCAGTATTGCAAAGACGTGCTCCTCCCTTGCTGTCAGCTGTGGTGGAGGAGGTGGTGGTCCAGTCCTCCAGATGGTGAGCTAGTGCCTTGTGGCAATAAAACACACCTTCCCCCATAGGTCATTCCACTTCTTCCTTATGTCGCACCTTGTGCGTGGATGTTGTCCCATGGCGTTCACCCTGTCACCAATTCTCCATCCAGAACACCATCTTCCTGGCAGTGGAGATCTGCTGTACTTGTGCTCCCAACAGCTGTGGCTCTACCCTCACTATTTCCTCCACCATGACCTGCAACTCCTCATCAGTGAACCGGGGGTGCCTTTGTGGGGACATGAGTGTTGTGTGGTATGTGTGTTGTGCTGAGGGTGATGTGTGAAGTGGTGGGGTGTGTGGTGCATGACAAATGAATGGGTAGTTGTTTTGTGTGTGTGCGGTTCTCTCTGGGATTGGTGTGGCAAAGTGTACCGGTCTTCTCGTGTTTGCAAAGGATTGTGGCTGATGTTGGGGTGTGTTTTATTGTGCTGCTGGTCAGTGTGTGGGGTGTGTGTATTTGTGAAAGGTGTGGGTTTTTTGTTCTGGTAATATTGTCTTGTTTTGATTTTGAGTGGTCATTTCTGCCACAGCGATGTGCACCACTAAGTGTTTACCACCATTGACTGTCCGCTGTGGTGATTTGTTGGTCATTATTTGGAGGGCGTTATTTTGGTGGTGTAACGGTATGGGTAGTAGTACCAACAGTTTCTCACGTCCAGTGGGTCTGGCGGATTTAGTTTTTGGCTGTTTTCTGTTGGTTATGTGTGTATGTGTCATAATCTGGTGGACGGATGTTTGCCTCCACGGTGGTATGTTGGCGGTAGTCACCGCAGCGGAATTTTCGGAATTTATCACCAATGTCATTATGAGAGCCTTAGTCATTTTCTTGAAGATATTCTTCAGTGGGATGAAGTTGCAAGTCCGATCCTACAGACCTGGAGCGCTACCACAGTTATGCGTCACAGGTGACCTTGGTGAACATTTCTACATTCAGACTTAGATGATTTTTAGAGATGAAAATCCTTCGACTGTGCCAAACCTGAATCTTGATCCAATGTCCCTGGAGCCCTCTTCGGATATATTGCACTTGAGGTCCCGGTCAATTTTCTACGTTTGGACTTAGTCACTTTTTCAGAGATTTTCGTCAATGGGACGAACCTGCAACTCAGGCCGGGTCGCGGTTCAGGCAAGCCAGCTAGAGTTGCCGCAGCGGGTTGGTCCCTCTATGAATCTTTTTCCAAAACATTCATCAATCTTTTCCAAACTTCTGGATCTTTTTCCTGAAGGTCTTTTTAAGGTCATTTAGGAGTCCACAGTTTACCCCAAGGTTCTGGAAGCTCTCAGTTGCTCCTTGATGGTGGGGACTACATCTCCTAGAATGCACCTGGCTCAAACTCCAAAACGGTCACTGGACATTGATCAGCTGGTCAATTTCTTCAGGATCTGTGACAGGGTACTCTGGTTAGCAATTTTTCACCTGTAGCAAACAGGGAGTCCCTCTTTGAACCCGTTGAAGCCAGGCAAAGCCCTTGTTGTGAAGCCCAAGTGTGCAGCTCATGCAGTCCTTCAGAGTGCAGTGTCCAGGTACAGGTCAGGGGTCCAGCAGGGCATTTCTTCTTCTTCTGCTGTTTTTCTTTGTAGGGATCTGGTAGGAATCTGAAGTGTAGGTACATCTCTGCCATGTATATCCTTGTTCCTGAGTGAAAGATAGGGGGTCCTGGGTGTCCAATCAGAGGCAGGGCTCTTCCCCCTGTGAAGACCACTTCCTGGGAAGTGTGGCGCAAATCAATCCCAGGGAGTAACATTATTCAAAAATCCAATATGGCTGAAACTTAATTTTTTGGGGGGGAGGTTAGATCTGGCTGGGCCCACCCACTTATATGGCTAAGTATCCTAAACACACCCCTCCCCTGCCCTCTCCTAATCTAGTCAAGAGGGTACCTAATTGTCTGGGGTTGCAGGATGTGAGGGAGGTGCTGGGTTGCTCCAAATGTCCTTCTCTGCCTTTGAAGAACAGTTTGGCAGCCCTCCCCCTTCCTGCTTCCCCATCTGCTTAGGCAGATCTCCTCCCCCAGGCACATCCTTTGTATTCAGCCCAGGCCACTTCACACCTCAACATGGCAGACTGGTCAGGCTGCTAGAGGATGGCCAATCAGAGAAGGGCACTACAGAGCTGAAGTTGGCAACTTTTCAGGTAGAGTTTAAAACTCTTTACCTGAACTAGTTATATTAAATCCAACAATTGTTTGTTGCGGGATTCATTATAACAATTATTTTCATACCAAACTCGAGGTATCTGACACTTTAGGGAACTTTGTTAATTAAAATAAAGTCTACCCATTTTAGCCTATGTAGGCCATTCACCACAGTGAGGGAAAACAAATGTGGCTGTTTTACCTCACCAGGGCTTATAAAACTATTTTTATAAAGTCCCTGCTGATAGATATATGGCATCCAACCCTAGGGGCACATAGGGCACATCTTAGGGGTGACTTATATTTAGAAATAAGGTAGTTTATGACTTTGGAAGTACTTTTAACTATAAAGTCGTATGTGCATTAAACTTTTATTTAAAAGCAGCCAGCAAGGCAAGCCTGCCTTTAAAATGACCCTGGGTACCTCAGCAATACACCAATGGGTGCACTACAAATACTGGGGTCCCTAAACCTACATGCCCTACCACATATTAAGGACTTATAGGTAGTTTGACATAGCCAATTATAATTAGCCTAATTTGCATACTCATTTTACACAGAGCACAGGCCCTGGGACTGGTTAGCAGTACCCAGGGTACCATCAGAGTAAGGAAAACACGAGCAAAAAGTGAAAAGTGTGGGCAAAAGGTTAGGGGCCTCTGCAATCAGCCCTGTCTCACACATATATCTATATATCTATATCTATATCTATATCTATATCTTTATCTATATCTATATCTATATCTATATCTATATCAATCTATTTATATATAACTCTTCGAAGTTTGGTTTCAGGGTAGAATGTAGAGGTAGTTGTAGAAGGGCCATTGGAATAAAAGCAAGTTAATACATTATACATTACAGCTGCCCCCAAAACATGCTCCAGACTGCAGAATAGCAGACCCAGAGCTAGCATGTCTACATTAATGTTGCTCATCAAGAATAATATTAATTGTGCTGCATATATGCCTTACTCATTAATGAGAGGTAAATTGTATCCACAGGGGGCTGATTCACAAAGGTAAACTTAGACATTTGGTCTAAGTTTAGACGAAACATCTAAGTTTATCTTTGTTAATCAGGCCCAAAGTGTCTGTTTAGTTTCACTATGAAATTCATTAAATTAAAAAGATCACTTTTATTCTAGTAGAATTCTAGCTTAATTCCTAGCAGTCAGTGCTTTTGTTATGTGATGTATTTGTGGGGAAATCTTGGCCCTGTGACTAATCACAATAAAAATTCAAATGGCCCTAGAGGGGCAGCAACTTTCTGCTGCTGTGCCACTATAAACAAGTGTTTGCACTGAGAATTACAATTTGTGCTTTTAATTTTTGTTTGTGTCTTCATATTACGACTCCTTCTGCTGGAACTTTGCCATCCCGGCAGGAGATAGCCACCCAGCTACAATACCACAGTATGCAGGCCTTCGAGGCAGAATATTGCAGGCTGGTATCTTTGGAGGAAGAATAGAAGAAGGCATGTGCCTCCAGTTCCTTCTGACAACATAGCCAACATCTATTCCAGACATACCATAGCCAGTTCTGCCAGCAGCCATTATTCACCACTTCACCCAGCAGAATACCACCACTTCCTCCTCATTGTTGCTCCACTGCATCCTACATGAGCTGAAACTGATTCACATGGGCCAGAAGAACCATGATCAAGAGGAGACATTCCTTCACAACCACCTGGATGCCTTCCAAGAAGACCTTTTTTTAATAAGTTGTTTGTTGTGGGTTGGGGAAGATGGGGGAATATCTGGACATTGAATGGACATTGGGGCTAGTTGTTGCAGGAGAGGGATGGGCCTTTTCTTGAGGGTGGAGAGGGTGTTTTTTCTTTGCAAAAAAAAAAAAAATAGTTTACTTCTAATATACATCTTACTCAAAATCTGCCTTTTGTCTTTGCACTGCTTTTTAATGCAGCCCTGTGTTTTTTTTTTTTTTTACAAAAACCTGCCCTCTAACACTCGTACACAGTACATTTACTTTTCCCCCTAGACTGTCCCTATCTGATTCTGAAGTCCCTTGTCATATATTTATTTGCTAGGTTACTTACTTTACCTATACCTAAACAAGACCGTGCTACCAGAGTGAGAACAACACAGACTAGTCTGTCTTATTGCTTGATGAACATAACTTTTGCCACAGTTACTAAGAAGTTAGTTATAATATAATACCCTTGCCCTACTAGCCCCTGTAACTATATTGACCACTGGAGAGGTATGCCTATATCTATTGCCTACTACATACATAGAACTCTTTATCTTACTTATCTCTGCTTGCCAAAAAAATACCTTCAGTAGAAGTTGTTAACTAAAATAATGTTTGAGTTACAAAAAGAGAGACAGGGAAAGCATAAAGGGACCAGGGCTGTATGTTTTTACAAGGATCAAAGGTCCCTTATCAGCAAATTGAAGCTAATTATCATACATAGAGATACAACGAAATCCACATATCATTTCCAAATGGATAGACTTTTATTAGTAGTCATTGAGCTTGATACAAATCTGGACAGCAAACAAACAGAAAACAAATTGAACTTATCACATTCAGGCAGGTTGTAGTGATACTGTACATTACAATTGTTAGGTCACATCCTACTCGTAACAATGCTCATAAAAGAAAAAGACATGTATAGTGATTAGGTCAAGGTACATTAGTCGAGGATGTTTCGATCTCATAAAGAGATCAAGAAGTCTTCAGGGCAGTTAAATAGTGCCTGAGACAATGATACGGTTTCAACAGTGAAATACAACTAAATTTGTTTTTCACTGTTACAAGGCCTAACCCTCTCATAGGTTAACATGGGGGGTGCCTTTAAATATGATTAAAGTGTAGATTCCCTTTGGGAGCGGATAGACATGTGGAGTTTGGGGTCTCTGAACTCTCAATTTAAAAATACATCCTTTAGTAAAGTTGATTTTGAGATTGTGTGTTTGAAAATGCCACTTTTAGAAAGTGAGCATTTTCTTGCTAAAACCATTCTGTGACTCTGCCTGTTTGTGGATTCCCTTTCTGGGGTCAGTTTGACAGTTGGGCTGTTTGCATCTCTCTCTAGGCAGCGACACGAAGGGAGCTGGGGTGTAGCCTGCATATCCTGATGAGCCATCTGTGATTGAAGGGAGGGGAGGAGTGGTCACCCACACCTGAAATGGCTGTGCCTGCCCTCACACAATGCAGTCACCAACCCCCGCGTATGTGCCTGGGGCCTGGCCTGGGCAAGGCAGGATTTCACAAACACTAGAGACTTTTCTTTGAAGTAAGCCTACTTCAAAGTGCAAAATGAGTATAAGAAAGGCACCCAAAACCACAGACTCTAGGTCACTTCTGGACACCAAGAGGAACCTCTGCCTAAAGCAGAGCTGAAGAGCTGCCCTGCCTGTGAGTGTGCTTTGTGAAGCTATCCTGCAGTTGCTGCTTCTGCCTGTGCAAGAGGACAAAAACTGGACTTTGTGTGCCTTCCTGCTTGTGAAGAACTCTCCAAGGGCTTGTCCTGAGCTTGCCTCCTATTGTTGAAGTCTCAGGGCCATCTAAAATTTCCCCTGTCAGCACCTGGACTCTCTGCTGAGACTTCTGCCCTGCCAAGTGGTGCCCTATCCAGTTCCTTGGGCCTTGACAGGTGAAGCTGGCAGACCAAGCCTGAAAATCCATTCACAGAGCGACGTGCGGGGAAATTTCTGACCCGAGAGCAGCTGAAGAAACGACGTGCCGCCGGCTCCGCGGCTGAAATTGATGCAGCGCTTGCAGCACGGCTTGGAGATTGACTCATGCGACTAGAGAAACGATGCTGCATCGCTAACAGAGGCTGGTATCATTGCAACCCCTACAGCGCAGTTCTGCTATCACCGTGCAGCAGGAGTTTCGGTTAAAACCTTGCTGGGCATGGAAAAATTACGCAACAACTGCCCGGACCCGAGTGCTGCCCGGATCAACGCATTGCACCCCACCGGGGAGGAAAGACGGTGCAAGCCGGTCTGACCAGAGAAGAAGAAGCGACGCACGAGCTCGATTGCAGGTGAGAAATCGACTCACAGCTTAACTTTTCGACTCACACTCGCCCGTGCATGTTATTTTAACACGATCCAGGTACTTTTCAATGCTAACAGTGTTAGCATTGTTTTCTAAATGACTTAAGACTCCTTTTGCATTTTTTATTAATACCTTGACTTGTGTATGGTGGATTGTTGTCATTTTGGTCTTGTTTTGTTTAGATACATATTTCCTATTTTTCTAAACCTGTGGTGTGTCATTTTGTAGTGTTTTCATTAAGTTACTTTGTGTGTTGGTACAAATACTTTACACCTAGCACTCTGAAGTTAAGCCTGCCTGTTCGTGCCAAGCTACCAATGGGGTGAGTAAGGAATTGTGAAGGTGATTCTCTTTTACCCTGACTAGAGTGAGGGTCCTTGCTTGGACAGGGTTAACCTGACTGCCAACCAAAGACACCATTTCCAACAGTTGCCATGATTAAAATCAGAGATGAGTTCTATATTTCTACAAATCTCAGTATTTAGTGACAAGATGACTATAACCCCATTCATGCGATACATACACACACCAGATGATGTGGTAAGGGGGAAAGATGCTGCAGCATAACAATGCAATTTAAACAAAAGAGAACACCAATTCAGCACACTGACCACATTTGAATGCAGATGTCCTGGTAATACAATTAAGGGACCCAATGAGGGCATAAGTGGAGGTGTAGCAGGATGGAAATCAGGTGGCCCAAACCAATAATCTAAAATCAAAGCTAAAATTGAAACAAATATCCGTATACTCTCATGGTAGTAGGAAGAATAGGTGTGGCAAGCAAATTGGCTAAATACCTTTTCCTCCCAACCAAAGTGTGTACCACCTACCTAGGAGTAGATGTAGTGATGTCTGCTAAATCACTCAAACTTCTAAAAACTTATTGCAGGGTCCCCCAAGGGGCCTTCTTAATGGTGATGGTAGCAGTAGCGGGCAAGCACTAACAGGGAAGACATCACAAGCGAAGTCCCACTCCCACCTAGGTGAACTCCAACACAGGGTTTATTCAGAAGGATTTTCCATCACAAACATCTAGAATGAAAGAAAAGATAGAGTTCGTGGGTTATTTAATATCATAACATATCAAAGACTGGGACCAAATCACCAGCATGATACAAAGACCTGATTTTACAAGAACTAGCAGTAGAAACTTTAGATCATTGGGGAGCTAATTAATGTGTTAAAATAATTAAAACTAAACATGCAAAATCCTTGAGCCAGAAGTGGACTCAAGAGAAGGTTAAGCATTTAAGCAATACTAGGCCTGATTCAGAAATGTAATGTATGCTGAACGTTCGGTGTTAGTTTACTGACTCTTGCAGTGTAAGTTTAAGACTAGTAACATTTCAATCTGTAACTTTTCATGCAGTAACTTTGCAAGTGGTAAGTAATCCTGATCACTTACTTTAAAATAAATTACTGCTACTAGTTAGTTATTACTCATAAGGTTACTAATTGCAATGGTAAACATTTGATAGTTCAGTTAAACTGCAAGAGTGAACTCATGGCAAAAGTGCAATTTACCTTTGTGAATCAGGCCAGAAGGTGCACACTAGTACTACTACCTATTGTGGAGCACTGGAACAGACATTTTTCTGACTCTGCACTATAATGACGAATTGAATGCCTGGGTGGGCACTAGGGGCTAGTGTGGGCTATTTCTGAGGCAATACGTTCCCGCAATGAGTTGGTGTTGGTTCACCACATTGCCCCTTCTAGCGTGTGATCCATTTCTGATGTTAATTCCTCAAGTCACACCCCAATATATCACATAGCCTGGGGGAAGAGAGCTAGGGGATTGATGAAAGGATTGTAATGGGAAATTGGGAAAAGATGTGACAAAGACAAACACTACACAGCAACAATATTCATCAGGTCCATGAGCAGCACATCATCATCATTAAATCTGCTGTGGAAGGAAATGAAGAAATGACACAGTCCAGTCAAATGTTTTACAAACAGTCCTTCAGCCCCAGAGACCCAAGTTATTATTATCTAAATGTTCTGTCATCTAGGTTTTAAAAACACAAATAATGGACAATTGACCCCACGTCATTCTAGAAAGTATGATTGTTCAAAGAAAATCAATACTGTGCCATATTCAATTGTATATCTGCATTCTTCTCAGAATTTACATTTAATTGCCTGGATGAATAGGATCGGTAAGGTAAGCATGAATGTTATGGAGCTTTTGTGCAGAAGAAGAGAACAGTAACTGTTGAGGAGTTCACCAACCCCGCACAGCGACAAGCAACATCTCTCCCTCTCAGAACATATACAGCAGTCTTGCAGATTTCTTCCATTACAAAATCTATTCAAACCTCAACCTCCAACTCAAGCATGAAGACGTTTTCAGTTGTCACACCTTCACATACATGACCACCCCAATGCTAACCACCTGAAACCACTTTTGCACTCAGGACAATGTCACCATCATGAAATCTATCTACTCAGGGGCTCGATCTGACCCATGACCCCACTACATCTTCAACCTAAGAACATCCAGGAGTGGCGTCAAACTTCTTACCCTATTCAACACCTCACTGGACTCTGCCACCTTTCCAGAGGACTGGAAGCATACAAAAATCAAACCCCTACCGATGAAATCTTCAGTGGACCCCAATAAACTCAACAACTACAAACCCATCTCCCTGCCCCTTTTCCTGGCAAAAGTTGTCAAAAAAGCTGTCAATCAATCAATCAATCAATCATTTGCATTTATAAAGCGCGCTACTCACCCGTAGGGGTCTCAAGGCGCTGGGGGGGGGGGGTCAGTGCTCGAAGAGCCAGGTCTTGAGCTGCCTTCTGAAGGAGAGGTGGTCCTGTGTGGCGCGCAGGTGGCTGGGAAGAGAGTTCCAGGTCTTTGCAGCCAGGTAGGAGAAGGACCTGCCTCCGGCGGTGACTTTGCGGATGCGAGGCACGGCTGCCAGGGCTTGTCCGGTCGAGCGTAGGGTGCGAGGAGCGGTGTAGAAGGAGACGCGGTGGTTGATGAGTTTTGGTCCGATATTGTGCAGGGCTTTGTGTGTGTGGGTGAGGAGTCTGAAGGTGATCCTCTTGCTGACTGGAAGCCAGTGAAGTTTCTTCAGGTGTCCGGAGATGTGGTGGTGGCGAGGTATGTTCAGGATGAGTTGTGCGGCCGCGTTCTGGATTCGTTGTAGTTTCTTCTGCAGCTTGGTAGTGATGCCGGCGTACAGAGCGTTTCCATAGTCCAAGCGACTGGTGACGAGGGCGTGGGTGACGGTCTTCCTGGTGTCGGTGGGGATCCAGCGGAAGATCTTGTGGAGCATGCGGAGGGTGTTGAAGCATGCCGAGGACACCGAGTTGACCTGTCTGGTCATGGAGAGGGATGAGTCCAGGATGAAGCCGAGGTTGCGTGGGTTGGGGAGTGCTGCCTAGGGCGGGGGGCCACCAGGAGTCGTCCCAGGCGGAGGGTGTAGGGCCGAGGATGAGGACCTCCGTCTTCTCTGTGTTAAGTTTGAGCCGGCTGTCTGTCATCCAGTTCGCTACTTCCTTTTTGCCTTCGTGTAGTCTGGTTCTTGCTGAGGTGGGGTTGTTGGTGAGGGAGAGGATGAGCTGGGTGTCGTCGGCATAGGATATGAAGTTGAGTCTGTGTTTTCGTGCGATGTTCGCCAGGGGGGTCATGTAGATGTTGAAGAGGGTTGGGCTGAGGGAGGATCCTTGGGGGACGCCGCAGATGATCTCCGTAGCAATGGATCTGAAGGGGGGGAGGCGGACTCTCTGGGTTCTTCCGAAGAGGAAGGAGATGATCCATTCCAAGGCCTTGCCTCTGATGCCGGCTTTGCTGAGGCGACGTATCAGGGTACGGTGGCAAACTGTGTTGAAGGCTGCAGAGAGGTCCAGGAGTATGAGGGCCACGGTCTCTCCTTTGTCAGTCAGAGATCTGATGTCGTCCGTGGCTGCGATGAGGGCGGTCTCGGTGCTGTGGTTAGCTCTGAAGCCGAACTGTGAGGGGTCGAGTGAGTCTTTGGTTTCCAGGGCGGTGGTGAGTTGAGTGTTGACGATTTTCTCAATCACTTTGGCGGGGAACGGGAGGAGCGAGATTGGCCGGACGTTTTTGAGTGTGGTGGGGTCTGCTGTTGGTTTCTTTAGGAGAGCGTTGAGTTCAGCGTGTTTCCAGTTCTCCGGGAAGGTGACGGTGGTGAAAGATGCGTTGATGACGTCTCAGAGGTGGGGTGCAATGATGTTGTCGGCTTTGTTTGTCAACCAACAACTCATCATCTACCTGGAACACATTCACCTCCTGGATGACTCCCAGTCCAGATTCCACAGTAACCACAGCACCAAGATAGCCCTGATAACAATCACATATGACATCTGGGACCTCCTCGACAAAGGAGAGACAGCTGCCCTTATCCTCCTAGATCTCTCAACAGCCTTCAACACCATCTCCCATCAAACGTTCTTTGCCAGACTTCACGACAAAGGCATTCAAGGAGCTGCTCTTAGATATATCCCCTCCTTCTTCACTGACAGAACACAAAACCACCGTCCATCCTTCACCTCGAAACCCAAAATAATCATCTGCGGAATTCCTTAAGGCTCATCAATCAGCCCCACCCTCTTCAACAACTACATGTCACCCCTTGCCAACATTTTCGGATCCCACTGACTCAACATTATGGGGGTCATTACAACATTGGCGGTACAAGGCGCTTACCGCCGTGCAGAAGACCGCCAACACACCGCCGCGGCTGCGGAATTCCGCCACAGCTATTATGACACACACCACGGAATCCGCCGAAATTCAGACAGCCACACAATCCCGCCACACCAAAGGTCAGCGATAAACATGCGGAAACAAATCCTCCACCTCCACGCCAACAGAAACACGCCCATGCTATTACGACACACGAATCCACGCGGCGGTCTTGCAACCGCGGTATTCCATTGGCGGTACTCACCGCCGCGCTCAAAATACACACACTCTTACAAAACACAGCCACATTGGACAATTCCAAATACACACACCTGATACACATACACATACCACTCCCACACACCCAACTCAATATAAAACACACACCCACATCACCCACAAACCCCTATGACCCGAAATTAGAGAGAAGGCCAGAGAGAGACAGCACAGAATAGAGAACCCCATCACACAGAGGCACACTACACCACCACCCACACAACATCCACGCACAAAACACCACATACCACTACACTCACCACACTCATCAACACATACACCACCGCACACATCACACACACCACCCCATGGCACGCCAAAGACACCCCCGCTTTTCCGAAGAGGAGCTCAGGGTCATGGTGGAGGAAATCGTACGGGTAGAGCCACAGCTATTTGGCTCACAGGTACAGCACACATCCATAGCCAGGAAGATGGAGCTATGGCAAAGAATAGTCGACAGGGTCAACGCTGTGGGACAGCATCCAAGAAATAGGGAGGACATCAGGAAGAGGTGGAACGACCTACGGGGGAAGGTGCGTTCCACGGTATCCAGGCACCACATCGCGGTTCAGCGGACTGGCGGCGGACCTCCACCTCCTCCCCCACAACTAACAACATGGGAGGAGCAAGTCTTGTCCATCTTGCATCCTGAGGGCCTCGCAGGAGTCATTGGAGGAACGGACACTGGTAAGTCAAATCTTAACTATCATATCCCCCACCTTACCTGCATGCTATCACACACCCCCACCCTCACACCCTCCCCTTTCACCCTAACTCCTCACTAATGTACCCATAACACCAACCACCCATCCCAACACCAAGACCTGCATGACACAACTAAGCATGGATACCCATCACTAAAGCATGCCCACTGCACATACCCAGAACAACCCCCAACCATCACCACACAAGCCCCCACACAGGAATGCCTGCACTGGTGTACACGCACACCCAACCATTGCACACCATGAAACACACACATGCAATAATCATGTACTTATACCTCCGCAGGAACCCGAAGGACCGTCACCACTCCAGAGGGTCCAGACAACACCACTCCACCCCCAGAAGAGGCCCACAGTGATGACAGCAGCTCTGCCCTACTGGATCTTGATGACCAGCCCGGACCATCGTGGGCCTCAGGACAGTCGGTTCCCCCTGCCCAGCCACAGCCCAACACTGACCTTCCACCCTCTGGTAACACCAGCACAGCACCCACCCAGCGGGCCCATACCTCCCTACCCAGGACAGGTCAATCAGCGGTGTGTCCACCACTACAGGGAACCCAGGCTAACCCAACACCCCAACAACAACAGGGACCTGGGGGCAGTGGTAGTGGGCACACGGTCCAGGGGATGGAGGCACAGGAACACAGGGGAACTGGGAGGGCTACTGTGCGACAGAGGGAGGACAGCCCAAGGGAACCTACTCTCAACGAGGCCCTCTCCTCCATCATGGGAGCATACCACCACTCCCAGGAGACAATGGCGACGGTCCTGGACAAGTTGCAGGAGACCCTGCGTCTGCAGGAGGAGCAGTATTTGGGGTTCAGAGAGGAGCTCAGGACCATCGGCTCCACCCTGGGCACCATCGTAGGGGTGCTGACGGACATTCAAAAGACCTTGAGGGACACTGTGGCACTCCAAGGGGCCCCTGACACTAGCCACGACGATGAAATGCCCACCACCTCCGCCGGCGCTAGTGGACAGGACGCCCCGCCACAGGACCAACACACCAGCACCCCACCCCCTGCAGACGGACAATCACCATGAAAGCGGTCCCTGAGATCCAGGAACAGGACAGAGCAAAATGGCAAGACCCCCGCCAGGAAATAAGAGCACCCTGATTGTCCCCCCACTATCCCACTTTGTTACCCTGTCTAAATCGGAACTGCCCCAGCTCCACTTCCAATGGCCAGATGTGCAATGTACCTGTGAGACTAATAGACTGGACTCGGCCATGGACATTCTTCCACCATAACCCATCCCCATTTCACAACCCCCCTTCATGTTTATGCACTTAAATAAACACCCTTGAAACACTGATAAAACTGGAGTCAGTCACTGAATTTGAACTTTGTATTGTCAATTACAGTGTCAAAAATGGTTACCCATTGGAAGGCCAACATACCAATGTCACACATCACAAGCCTTTCAAGGGTGTAAGCTGTTGACACGTAGGTTACCACATTTGTGAAACTGAAATGGAAGGGGACAACTCAGTTAACAAATAGTGAGTGAAATGTAGGTACAGGATAGAGGTAGACGTGTGAAAGTTAATGTAATGTCAAACCAGAAAACGTTTTCACCTGTGTCTCACTGGAAATATTGCTGTATGACTGACTCCCTGTTGTCGTTTTCTTCTTCATCAGCTTCATCCTCATCACTGTCCACAGGCTCCACAGGCTCCACCGCTGCTACAACACCGTCATCTGGATCATCTTCCTGCAGAAAAGGCACCTGGCGTCGCAATGCCAAGTTATGGAGCATGGAGCAGGCGATGATGATGTCGCACACCTTCTTCGGTGAGTAGAATAGGGACCCACCTGTCATATGGGGGCACCTGAACCTGGCCTTAAGGAGGCCGAAGGTGCGTTCGATAACCCTCCTAGTCCGCCCATGGGCCTCATTGTAGCATTCCTCTGCCCTGGTCCTGTGATTCCTCACTGGGGTCAATAGCCAGGAAAGGTTGGGGTAACCAGAGTCCCCCAATAGCCATACACGGTGCCTCTGGAGTTGAGCCATTATATCAGGGATGCTGCTATTGCGCAGGATGTAGGCATCATGCACAGAGCCAGGGAACATAGCATTTACCTGCGAAATGTACTGGTCTGCCAAACAGACCATCTGGACATTCATCGAATGATAACTCTTCCTGTTCCTGTACACCTGTTCACTCCTGCGGGGGGGACCAGAGCTACATGGGTCCCATCAATGGCACCTATGACGTTGGGGATATGTCCAAGGGCATAGAAGTCACCTTTCACTGTAGGCAAATCCTCCACCTCAGGGAAAATGATGTATCTCCTTACGTTTTTCAGCAGGGCAGACAACACTCTGGACAACACGTTGGAAAACATAGGCTGGGACATCCCTGATGCCATGGCCACTGTTGTCTGAAATGACCCACTTGCAAGGAAATGGAGCACTGACAGCACCTGCACGTCAGGGGGGATTCGTGTCGGATGGCGGATTGGTGACATCAGCTCTGGCTCCAACTGGGTACATAGTTCCTGGATTGTGGCATGGTCGAACCGGTAGGTCACGATCAAATGTCTCTCTTCCATTGTCAACAGGTCCACCAGCGGTCGGTACACCGGCGGATTCCACCATCTTCCAATATGTCTCAACTGACGGTGCCTAAGAAGAACAACAGCGAAGAAACTGTCACCATTGCTTCAGGTATGTACCCACAGTCACACACAAGACTACAACAGACAATTAACCCATCCGGGAAAAGTTTTGAGTGTAGGCCTCGGTATGTGTGACGCAGTAGTAAATGAAGCAATGTGGGCCCCTGAAATGGCGGCTCCCTGACCTCTAAACTGGGACAATGGAATTGTGGGGTAACTGCGCTGGCGTTGGATACCGTCGCGGTAGGCGGTCGTAGAGCGCGGCGCAATGCTGCATTGGTTAACATTGGACCCTATGGGTCCCAGTAGCCAATGAACAGGTGCGCTGGCGGTGATGATGCGCCCCGTCGGGGACGTCACCGCCGCGGACGTCACCACCATTTTCTATCTGTTCACTCACTAGATACCTGACCTTCGACAGGAGAGGACCTACACTGCTAGTGCTGCTGTGACCTCGGTCTGGAAGCGACGATGGCTGCTGCGTCTGGGGAGAGGGCCCCTGCCTTCACTGCACAGGAGTTGGAGAAACTTGTGGATGGGGTCCTCCCCCAGTACACGCTACTCTACGGTCCTCCAGATCAACAGGTTAGTACACAGGGAGCACGTTGGATGGGCTAGGCCTGGGTGGGAGAGCGAAGGGGGCACAGTTCTTACAACAGAAAAGCATGGGGATGAATGGGCCACATGGACAGAGTTGGGAGGGGCCCACTCACATTGACGGTGCAGTAGGTAATGACTGTTCCTCTTTCCTTGTGCATGTCATGTAGGTCAGCGCCCAACAGAAGAGGGACATTTGGCGTGCCATCGCCAAGGAAGTCCGGACCCTGAGGGCCCACCAGAGACAGGGCACCCACTGCCGTAAGAGATGGGAGGACATTCGCCGCTGCAGCAAGAAGATGGCGGAGGCTCAGCTGGGGATGGCCTCCCAACGTGGGAGGGGTGCCCGTCGCACCATGACCCCCCTGATGTTCCGGATCCTGGTGGTGGCCTACCCGGAGTTGGATGGGCGCTTAAGGACATCACAGCAGACACAAGGGGGTGATTACAACCTCATTCTGTGGACTTTGCGTGCAGTGGAGGTGTCTGGGTGGGGGAGGTGGGCTGTGGGTGTCCCTAGGCCAGGGCGAGTTAGGTAGGCAAGGCCCCTTCGTAATGTAGGCCATGTGGGACTCTACCACAGCTCAGAACAGAGGCAAGTTGATGTATAGTTGCCCCTTTGCCATCCATGTGCGCAGATTTCTACCATTGCCATGTAGGCCATATCCCAGAAATTGCATGTGCAGAGCTCAGGAGCACGGCGTAATGCATGGGGCTGCTGCGTCTGTCTTGTCCGCCAACTGTAGCGGTATGCCATGCACTAAAACTTTCTTTCTTCTGTCTCCCCCCCTTTTCCTGCTCTCCCTGTCCTTTTGTACATCAGCATCATCAGGGGGAGGTACAGTGGCACCGGAGCACGAGGGAGCTGCATCCCACATGGCCATGGAGGGCCACACCACAGACTCTGAATGCACCAGTGGGACGGAGGGCGAGGGGAGCTTCACGTCGGCCACAGGATCACCAACCAGCGACACGGACTCGTCCGCCGATGTGAGCTCCCCTGTGGTGGCGGAACCATCTGTGCGCCCCACTTCTACAGGTACAGCCGCCACCTCCCCTACCAGCACCGCCCTCCCAGCAGCCCCTCAGCCTTCGCCCCGTGCCCACTCACCCAGGAGGGTGGGCATCACCTTCGCCCCAGGCACCTCAGGCCCTGCCCCAGTCACCCCTGCTGCCCTCAATGAGGAGGCCATTGACCTCCTCAGGTCACTCACTGTTGGGCAGTCTACCATTGTGAATGCCATCTAGGGTGTAGAACGAGAGTTGCAACACGGTAATGCATTCCTGGAAGTCATTCATTCTGGTCAGGCTGTCCTTCAGCGAACCCTGCAATCTCTGGCCTCAGCACTGATGGCAGCCATTGTCCCTGTGTCCAGACTCCCCCCTCCAACTTCCCCCACCCAGAACCAATCCCCTGTAACCCAGCCCATCCCAAGCACACCTACAGACCAGCAGGCACACAAGTCAACACCCGACAGTAGCTCAAGCAAACATAGGCACCACACACACCACAGTCACTCACACAAGCATCACACCCATACAGACTCAGCAACATCCACTGTCTCCACTGTGTCCCCCTCCTCCTTTTCTCCTGCCTCCCTCCCAGTCTCGTCTACACACACACCTGCATGCACCACATCTACAGGCACTAGGACTCACACCAGGACACCCAGCACCCCAAGCCGCTCACCTGCACTCACCACCTCCACTGCCATTTACACGTCCCCTGCGTCCTCTCCCAGTGTGTCTGTGACGCCCCCTCCCAAAGTACACAAACGCCGGCAATCACTCACCCAACATCCATCCACCTCACGACAGCCTCCAGTACCTGCACCCAAAACACCTAACGTGACACCTCCTACAACCACCTCCTCTACCTCCACTCCCAGACCCCCTCCAGCTACCTATCCCAGTGTCCGTCAGAAACTGTCCCTATGTCAAATTGACCTGTTTGCCCCCACCCCCCCCTCCAGTTCATCAGTCCCGTCGTAGCACCTCAGCCAAAAAGGTTCCAGTGCCAGTGGTGCGTGTTCCAGGTTTTTGGAGTGCACCGTCCACCAGGGAAGGCAGTAGGACCCGGAGCAAAGGCACTGGCAGCCCACCCCCTGTAAAGTCTCCAAAATTTGACAGTGGACGACGGGACCGTGTCAAGACTCCTGGTGGGACAATAACTGAAATGGGATCCAAGGCGACTGGTGAGTCAGCTGTAACTCCAAAGAAGGTGGGGAAGGTCCTGAGGAAGTCTGCCCAACCTGGTGTGAGTGTCACGGCGGAGAAGTGCGCCATCATTTCCGGCGGTCGAGACACAACCGCCAGCACCGTCGTTACTGGTCAGGAGACCACCGCCAGAGTCACAGCCCAGAAGGGCCCAAGTATGGTCACTGGTCAGGAGACCACCGCCAGAGTAACAGCCCAGGAGGGCTCAAGTATCGTTACTGGTCAGGAGACCACTGCCAGAGTCACATCCCAGGAGGGCTCAAGTATTGTTACTGGCCAGGAGACAACCGCCAGAGTCACAGCCCAGGAGGACTCAAGTATCGTCACTGGTCCAGAGACCACCGCCAGAGTCACAGCCCAGGAGGGACCAAGTATTGTCACTGGTCCAGAGACCACTGCCAGAGTCACAGCCCATGAGGGCTCAAGTATCGTTACTGGTCAGGAGACCACCGCCAGAGTCACAGCCTAGGAGGGCTCAAGTATCGTTACTGGTCAGGAGACCACCGCCAGAGTCACAGCCCAGGAGGGCTCAAGTATCGTCACTGGTCCAGAGACCACCGCCAGAGTCACAGCCCAGGAGGGCCCAAGTATCGTCACTGGTCCAGAGACCACCGCCAGAGTCACAGCCCAGGAGGGCTCAAGTATTGTTACTGGTCAGGAGACCACCGCCAGAGTCACAGCCCAGGAGGGCTCAAATATCGTTACTGGTCAGGGGACCACCGCCAGAGTCACAGCCCAGGAGGGCTCAAGTATCGTTACTGGTCAGGAGACCACCGCCAGAGTCACAGCCCAGGAGGGCTCAAGTATCGTTACTGGTCAGGAGACCACTGCCACCGCCGGAGTCACAGCCCAGGAGGGCCCAAGTATCGTTACTGGTCAGGAGACCACCGCCGGAGTCACAGCCCAGGAGGGACCAGGATCCCACAGCCCCGCTGGGCAATGATGGAACTTTAAGCCACACACCAATGTCCAGTGTGGAGATCGTCATGCCACACACCAATGTCAGTATCCGAACCGCCATGTCAGAGCACCGCTGAACAGGGCCAAGACCACCATGTCAGAGCACCGCTGAACAGGGCAAAGACTGCCATGGCTAAGCATCGTTGAACAGGGCAAAGACCGCCATGTCAAAGCACCGCTGAACAGGGCCAAGACCGCCATGGTGAAGACCGCTGAACAGGGCAAAGACTGCCATGGCTAAGCATCGCTGAAGAGGGCAAAGACCGCCATGTCAAAGCACCGCTGAACAGGGCCAAGACCGCCATGGTGAAGACCGCTGAACAAAGCAAACACCGTGTGGGTATGAATAGTCCGCCACATCAGGCATCCTTATCCCATGTGCAGCTGGGACAGTGATAGGACATGAACTTTCACGGGGAGACTCATCCTGTCCCACCCAGTACCAGTAGAGAACTGCAGATACTTGCGAAAATGTAGTTTTGCTTTCCCCAGGATGGTCTAGTGGGCAACCCACCCACTGTAGAGACTTGTGAGACTGGGGCTTTGCACTCCCCAGGATGTAACAGTGGGCAACCCACCCACTGTAAAGACTTGTGAGACTGTGGCTTTGCACTCCCCAGGATGTAACAGTGGGCAACCCACCCACTGTAAAGACTTGTGAGACTGTGGCTTTGCACTCCCCAGGATACATCAATGGGCATGGAGCCCCGTCGTGGATCTGGCTTTGCATTCATCTGGCTGAGGTGCCCCCCCTTCCCTTCCCCCTGAGGTACCTGTAGTGTTTCTATCTGATGCCCCGGCAGTGTTCTCTTGGATTTTGGTCAGGTATCTATTGTGGGCCTCGCCATTGCATTTTTGGACTGTTGGTGCACGGACATTGTTGTGTACATATCTGCACTACTTCTTGTATTGTATATTTAAATATGACAGATTTCGAGATATATATCAGTATATTTTTGTATGACATGTATATTGGCACCTTACAATGTTTGACCGGAATTCGCTTTGTCTTAGCATTCTTCCTGGGGGATTGTGGGTTGTTAATGTGATATTTTTGACTGCATTGGTGTGTATGTGGTGATATGCGAGGGTGGGGGTGGGGGTGTTTGGTGGGTGTCCCCTTAACTTTTGCCTCCCCCCTCCCCCGTGTCGTAGATGCAGTACTCACCGGTATCTTCTGCGCCTACGTCGCTGTTGGTCGTAGAGGAGGAGAAAGACAAGGGCAGGTAGTATTTGGAGTTCCGGCTCCATGGAGTCGTCGTTCCTCATGGAGTGTGTTAAGGTGAGCGTTTTCCCATAGCAAAAGCTGTTTCCGCCGTGTTTTTATCCACGGAGAATCCGCCCCGGAAAAGGTGGCGGATTGGCCTGTCTTAATAGTGTGGGTGGTACATTGTCTCCCGCCTGTCTTTTGGCGGTGACCGCCGCGCTGTTTGTCTGTACCGCCGTGGCGGGCGATGTGTTAATGTGGCTGTCTTTGTTGGCGGTTTCCGCCAGGGTCGTGATTCCCTTTTTTTGACCGCCGCCCTGTTTGCGGTATTTCCGCAGCTTTAACACCGTCCACCAGGGTTGTAATGACCACCTATATCTTTTGCCGATGACACTCAACTCATCTCTCCCCTCTCTGGAAACTCCACTCCCGTCAGAACCAACTTCCACTACAGCATGGCCATTGTTGCCAATCATATGAAATATAATTGCCTTAAGTTCAACACAGATAAGACAGAAGGCTTGATCTTCAGCAGCAATAACTCCCCCTGCGATGTCTCCCGGGTGGCCCACAAAACTGGAGCTCACTCCAAACCCAGCTTAGCATGCCAGGAATCTCAGTATCATCCTGAACAGCAAACTCACCATGAGGATCCAAGCCAACACAGTGTCACCCTACTGCTTCTTCATCCTGGCATGTTATGTAAATGTTTTAAGTGGTGTCCTCAAAACACAAGATGGACCATCACCCAAGCCCTTGTCACCAGGTGACAAGTCAATGGGAACATCCGCTATGTGGGAATCGAGGACCACTTAGTTAAAAAACTACAGGCCATCTAAAACTCCACAAAAAAACCTATCTTGGTTCTCCCACATTACACCCATGTCAAACCCATCAAAAAAAATCCAATGACTCTCAGTTCAGAAGAGATGCATCTTCAAGGTCCTCGCCCACGCAGTCAAGGCCCTGCATGACTATGCACCTACTTACATCATCCACTGCCTGCGATTCCACAAACCCTTGAAAGTACTTCAGCTTCACCTCCTTTGCATCCTTTGTTCTGGCCCATAACTCACACATTCACAAGGACTGTCCTTCTCTTGCATCACACCCAAGCCTGGAAAGGCCACCACCTGTACCTCAGGACCTCCCTACTCCACAGGTGTTCTGAAGGATGCTGAAATCCTTCTCCTTGACTGGATCCTGCCACTTTCTGAATAGCGTCAAGTCGACTGATTGATTGATTGATCTAAGACACTTGAGTCTGACCATTCGTTCTCATCCTTCTCCTGTGCTGTTTCAGGAATAGCGAAAACCCGTGGTATGAAGTATTGGTTCATTTTTATCATCATCTATTTCTCCATGTTTTGGGATAAAGAATTGGTCCTTCTGACTGTGAAAACTGGGTCAGCTGCACTGGACACATGTTCAGAGGATACAATGGCTACAGGACAGGCCAGATACTTTATTTAAAGCCTGCTGAGCTTTGGGCATTGGCACATCTTCCTTTGCCAACAGATACTTGGGTTATAATCCAGGCAGACCTCTTTTGGGTCATCCAGTTAGTCTTGGACCATCCTCTGAATGGCCATTGGTGCGGACACTTGCTCAACCTTTGCTGCCTTTGCATCTGCACTTGTCTTAAGTGCTGACACTTAAAACCAAGCCATTGCTGAGGGTTAGTCTGATTCTTCTCTTGCTGGTGTTGATGGTGTTATTGTTGTTGGTGTTGCTGGTGTTCGCTGCTGTGAGATAGCAGCACTGCCCTCCCTGAAGGGTGAAAGCTGCATGCAGGCACTTTTGTCTTAGGCTCTAACGTCCAGCTGCTCTTCTTCCAGGTCTCTCACTTGCTCAACAATCCACATCTTATATAGTGAAACATCCCCTTGTGAAAAAGGAATGAATGTGGCTATAATTTTTTTAGACCATGTATCAAGCATTGTAGAAAGGAGGTAATCTTTGGAGGGCAGAATCTTTCTTTGAAGCCTTGGATTACCAGCCAGGAGAAGGATTAAGGGCCAGAGGTGTCAAACAAAATTGCATTCGCAAACGGTGCGAATCGCTAAATTTGGCCGTTTGCGAATGCAAAAACGTGGTCTGCGATGCATGAAAGGCATTCGCAGACCAAAAATAAGGAATCGCAAAATTAGCAATTTTTAGAGTTGCGTCCTGGTTTTGCGTGTCGCATTTTGCGTCTCGCAATTTGCGACATAAAATACTGAATCGCAATTAGTGATTCGGTCTTTCAAGTAAGAAATAGCGAGACGCAAAAGCGACTCGCAAAACCAAGTCGCAATTCGATGCATCAAAAAATCGCAAATTGCAACCTGTATAAAGAGGTCCAGAATGCCTCAGACGCTTTTCCACAATGGCTGCACTCTACGTCATGATGAGGAGAATGAGGATCCTGGCAGGTTTGAGGAGAGGGAGGAGGAGACAGGAGCGCATTTTCTGAGTGCGCATTACACTTTTTGACGAGACTGAGGAAGAAATATATGAGAAGTACAGGTTGAACTCAGCCATGATACTTGACCTGATAGCTGAGCTACAACCCATACTGCAAGGCACTACACATAGGACTCATAGCATACCCACCCATGTGCAGGTATCATGCTCCCTGCACCTACTCGCCTCAGGGAGCTATCAAGGGGTCATAGCAGCAGCTGGAGGAGTATCACAGAGTGCCCTCTCTAGATTTTTAAATGCATTTATCACCACCATGCTGAGTAGGATACACCAGTACTTCAGATTCCCCCACACCGCACAGGAAATAAAGCAAACAAAAATTGATTTCTACCAGATAGCACAGTTCCCCCACATGCTAGGTGCCATAGATGGGACATATGTTACAATCTGTCCACCATCGGCCACAGAGTATGTGTACTGCAACTGTAAATACCAACATTCAATGAATGTACAGGTCATATGCAATGCCGCCTACATCATAACTGATCTCGTGGCCAGGTACCCAGGGAGCACACATGATTCATACATCTTTCGCCACAGCGGCATTCACACAAGACTGCTAGCTGGGGAGTTTGGTGAAGGATATCTACTAGGGATTGTCCCTCTGTACACTGGCACATTGATGCCGTTGTGACGTCAGATGGCTCACTTAATCATTATACCCTCTATTCCTTCCAGGAAACAGTGCTTACGCAGTGCGCACCTACATGATGACGCCCTACCTAAATCCTACAACACCAGCAGAACGGAGATACAATGCAGCACACAGGGCAACCCGCAATGTGGTGGAGCCCACCTTTGGCCTGCTGAAGAGTCGCTTCAAGTGCATCCACAAAAGTGGAGGTGCACTACAGTACAGCCCAGAGACAATATGTAGAATAGTGGCAACATGTGCGATCTTGCACAATATAGCTACCACCAGGAGCATACCTGTGGAAATATCTGATTCAGACTCTGATGAGGATGATGATCCCATACCCCCTCTACAGCCAGCAGACAGGGCCAGTGCAGCAGAGGGCAGGCAAAGGCGTGCTGACATCATGCACAACCATTTCAGATTTAAGTAATGACAACACAACTTCACTGACATGTGTACTGGTAGTTAGAATATTTAGGCCCATATTTATACTTTTTGACGCAAAACTGCGCCAACGCAGTTTTGCGTCAAAAATATTAGCGCCGGCTAACGCCATTCTGAAGCGCCATGCGGGCGACGTATTTATTGAATGATGTTAGCCGGCGTTAGCCGCTGGCGCTGTCTGGTGTGCGTTAAAAAAAACGACGTACACCAGGCAGCGCCGGCGTAGGGGGAAAATGGCGTATGGGCGTCCAGAAATGGTGCAAGTCAGGCTGAGGCAAAAAAAATCGCCACAACCCGATTTGCGCCATTTTTTTACAACACCCATCCCCCATTGAAATGACTCCTATCTTAGCAAAGACAGGAGTCATGCCCCCTTGCCCAATGGCCATGCCCAGGGGACTTCTGTCCCCTGGGCATGGTCATTGGGCATAGTGGCATGTAGGGGGGCACAAATCAGGCCCCCCTATGCCACAAAAAATAAAAATAAAAATACTTACCTGGACTTACCTTAATGTCCCTGGGGTGGGTCCCTCCATCCTTGGGTGTCCTCCTGGGGTGGGCAAGGGTGGCAGGGGGTGTCCCTGGGGGGAGGGGAGGGCACCTCTGGGCTCATACTGAGCCCACAGGTCCCTTAACGCCTGCCCTGACCCAGGCGCTAAAATCCGGCGCAAATGTGGGTTTTTTAGACCCGCCCACTCCCGGGCGTCATTTTTGCCCGGGAGTATAAATCCGACGCAATAGCATCGGAGTCATTTTTTAAGACGGGAACGCCTACCTTGCATATCATTAACGCAAGGAAGGTGTTCACGCAAAAAAATGACGCTAACTCCATGAACTTTGGCGCTAGACGCGTCTAACGCCAAAGTATAAATATGGAGTTAGTTTTGCGTCGAATTTGCGTCGAAAAAAAGACGCAAATTCGGCGCAAACGGAGTATAAATATGCCCCTTATTACCTTAACATCAGGTAACATATGTTTCACTAGCAGAAAAAAAAATATGTGTCTTACAAAAAAGCAGATAACAGTATCTCACTATTGAATCATAGTTTACTGTATCACACAATAAGAAAACAATCCCCTGTGGCCATTACAGTCACTTTCTACGGCGACACCAGCCACTCGATTGAGCAGTGGCCTCACTGGCGCCTCTGTTGTCGGCCTCAGTGGCAGTGCTGTGCCTGGCACTGCGACGCCTAGCATCAGAGGTGGGCACTGCTAAGCTGCTGAGGCTAGATGTGTCCTCTGTGACCCCTAGTCCCAGTTCACTGGGTGTAGCGGAGTGGTTACCCAGCATATTGTCCAGCACAGTAGTGATCTGAACCAGTCCCTGAGCCACATCCCTACTGCTGTGCGCTGCCTCCACCTGTGCGGCCACAGCACGCCACGATATGAGGGCTGTTGAAGTAGCGAGGCGATTGACTGAGCGACAGAAACCACCAAACATGCCCATAAAACGCCTCTCCTGCCTGCGGTGGCTGACTCTGTCGTGCCGCAGCTCTGTGCACAGTTCCATCACTGCAATTGTCAGCTCCCTGATGTTCTCAGAAGCTTGGATCTGTCCCTCATGCAGTTTTGTGAGGTTGGAATTTAGGCACTCCAACTGCCGAAGCAGCCCCCCCATGTTGGCATTGTGTGTCTGCATCTGCCTTTGTAGAGCTGATATTTTTCTGTTTTGCAGGCGCTGCTGTTTCAACATAGCAGATTCGAAGCCACTGAAGACTGATGGCTCCTCTCCTGCTTCAATATGCTGTGCGCCTGCATACGAAGGCCTCCTGCAGGGTGTTGTGCTACGCTGGGGCTGGGACTCCTGCATAACCATCTGGGGAAGGTATGTGGCCGTCATCCTGCATGTCGTCAGAGTCCTGGCTCAATTCGGGTAGCGGTACAGCCCTTGCCCTGCGTCTGATAGGCACTATATTCTGTGACTCACTGGTGTTTGAGTCAGATGCTGGGTGGGTTTCAGTATCCCCCACAACGGCACTTGCAGATGCAGCTGGGCCACCTGCAACGACAATGTGCAGCATGTCAGTTATGTATGTTTCACCAAAGGTTACACAATGGTAATAAATGTACTGTTACATCATATCACTATGTTGTGGGTGTTGTGTTCTTCTGGGTGTCCTCATTACATTCTATGTGCTACTTTCTGCTCAGGGTTGTGGACTACCACTCCCATAAGGTATTGTTGTGCCGCTTCTAAGATGTGGAATGGACTACTTATCACAATGCTTTGTACTACTTGCTAATTCCTAAGGGGCATTTGTACATACACATATGGTGTTACATTTTAATATTGCACTTACCTTTACTGGTGCTTGGTGTGCCAGATGTGTCGATGTCAGTGACCCCACTGACAGCTTCTGGGAGGAGTGTCGACTCCACCAGGTCTTCCATCGGGGTGGAGGGTGTCTCGGTGGATGGTCCGCCTCCTGTGCTCCTTGCCGTCTGAAGTCTTCTTGCCACCCTCTCCTTGGCACGGGAATGCAGGTTGTACCACCTCTTCTTGATCTCCTTCACAGAGTGCTGCGCAACTCCCACAGCGCAGATTTTGGTTTGAATGTCTGCCCAGAGTCTGCGCTTTTCACTCTCAGGGACCTGGAGTGAGCTCTTTCCTAACAGACGGTCATGGCTCCTCACCACCTCCTCAGTGAGCACCTCCAGTTCCTGCTCATCAAACTTGAGTTTCCATTTCCTCTCTCCCTTCTCCTTTTCCTGTGCAGAGGTGTCCATGGTGATGTGCAGTCCTTCCTTGTTCACCGACTTGCTCACTGTGGCTGGGCTGTGTCTCTCTCAGTGCTCCTTTGGGTGGGGCACCTACAAACTGCCTGGGATGACTCACTTCCTGCTTGTGATGTCATCAGCCTCTGCCAGATGTGCGTTCTCGCAAATTGCAATTCGGTTTTTGGGCCTCGCAAAATACAAATAGCAATTTTAAAGAAATCGCTAATTCCGAATCACAAATATGTTACATAGCATGTTGCGACTCGGAAATAGCGAGTTCTTAAAAATCGCTATTTGCGATTCGCAGACGGCTTTCTTGATACATCTGGCCCTAAGTTCTTAACCAAACTCATGCACTTCTTCGTTCACACCAGTGAACCTTTGCAACAATCTTTTTAACTAGTCCTGTAGACATGCAAAATGGGACAGCTTGGCTCATTGTACTGTCTACCTTGCTTACATCTGGTGTGAAAACCACAAAAGGAAGATGTGTTTTTGATGGGTCTGTGCTGCTGAAATAGACATTGCAATATGTAGTAGGTTGGCACCTCCTGTAAAAGGGATTTAATCAGTACTCTATAAGCATGTTAAATGATCCTCAACTGCTTTCAGGCTTTAAAAGAATGGCTGACATGAGTGTAGATTCTTTTGCAGGTGACCAAAATGTTTTGAAAAAATCCTGCACAATCAGGTTGATGCAACGCACCAAACACAGGACCCTGAAATGGCCTCAATCTGCCATGGCCATCACTATATTACTGCCATTGTCTGTGACAACAAATCCAATTTTGAGACCTCTGGGCCACATCCATTTGAACACCCTGCTGTTAAAGTCTTCCAAGATGGTTGCAGTATGGGATTTCTCTATGGCGAACATCACCACTGCTGCCTGCCGCCGAACACCCTAAAAAAATTCTTCTGCATTGACCCTACAGATGGCTGTTGCCCAACCCCCACAAAGAGATTCAGTGTGAAGTGATGCACATGTAATCAGTTGCTTGACAACTGGTCCTCATGTCCGTCATCAGATCAACATTGGAACCAGGACGCCATGGATACCGAATTGCAGATACTGCCGGCGATGGTATTCCTGCTCCTCTATCAGGAGCTCCAACGACAGCGGTGACGACCACAGTGAGTACTGCACCTACAACACAGGGGAGGGGGGAGGAAAAAGAGAGTGACAAACACACACAACACCCCTACCTCCACCCTCACCCACAACACCATACACACAAACACATGCTGCAACATTACATATACACCCCCCACCCCCTGGAGGAACGCAAGGACAAAACGAAATGATTTGAAAGAATGTAATCATGTGAAATATCATTATCAAAATGCAAAATCCAGTTTATACAATTATGTACACCAAATACACAAGTCCGGATAGTGCACCAATCATTGTCCGTGGACCATTGGGCCCAAAATACATGGGCGAGAACCACACTAGATACCTGACTCCAAACGGAGAGAACACTGGAGGGGCATCACATAGAAAATATACAGGCACCTCAGGGGTAGGGGGGGCACCTCAGCCTGATGAACGCACAACGCCACTGCTCTACGAGGGGGCTCCATGCCCACAGTTTGGTCCTGGGGTGTTCAAAGCCACAGTCTCTCAAGTCTTTCCAGTGGGTGGTTTGCTCACTGCTTTATCCTGGGTAGTGCAAAGCCACAGTCTCTCAAGTCTTTCCAGTGGATGGTTTGCCCACTGCTTTATCCTGGGGAGTGGAAAGCCACAGTATCTCAAGTCTTTCTAGTGGGTGGGTTGCCCACTGCTGCATCCTGGGGAATGCAAAGCCACAGTCTCTCTAGTGGATAATAGTCTCCACTGGTTCTGGAGGGGGCATGGTGCCCAGAGTGCTTCATCCTGCAAAGGACTGAGGTAGTGGATGTGATACTCCACTGGTTCTGGGGGGGCATGGTGCCCAGAGTGCTTCATCCTGCCAAGGACTGAGGTAGTGGATGTATCTCTCCACTGGTTCTGGAGGGGGCTTGGTGCCCAGAGTGCTCCACGTGCAGTGTGGCCAGAACAATACACTCGCCTGGGTGTGTGTGCTACGAGATTGCCGAGGTACAGGTAGCATGATACGCCATGGAGGCAGGGACATACCCCACACTGCTGCGGCTTCGCATTCCATATGCAGGTGACAACTGTGATGATAGCGATGCTTCATGGAAGCTGCCCAGGGTCCTGGAACGCACCACCAGCCTTGGATGACTGACCACTGGGGATCGTAGCCATGTCTGCGGTGGAGCCACTGTCTGAGGATGTTGCAGGGCCGCTGGCAGTGCTTGCGGCGCTGTCAGTCGCAGCGGTGCTTGTGGCGGGGTCTGTTGCGGCGGTGCTGGCTGCGGGGTCTGTGGCGGCAGTGCTGGCAGCGGGGTCTGTGGTGGTGGTGCTGGCTGCGGGGTCTGTGGCAGCGGTGCTGGTGGCGGGGTCTGTGGCGGCTGTGCTGGTGGCGGGATCTGTGGCGGCGGTGCTGGTTGTGGGGTCTGTGGCAGCGGTGCTGGCTGCGGGGTCTGTGGCGGTGCAGGTGGCAGTGCAGGTGGCGGTGTTCTCCGCTGTACAGGTTGGCCTAGTGGAACCCACTGCCCACCTCCCCCACCCAGACACCTCGTAATGCGCGCAGAGTCAGCTGAATGAGAGTGTACTCACACCCTTGTGGCTGCTGTGATGCCCTCAAGCGCCCATCCAAATCCGGATACGCCACCGCCAGGATCTGGAACACCAGGAGGGTCATGGTGCGATGGGCACCCCTCCCATGTTTTACGGCATGGGTGCTCTGGCTGTGGTGGACCCCCATGGTAAGGACGTCCTTGGCGATGGCATGCCAAATAGCCTTCTTCTGGTGGGCGCTGAACTAGAGGAATAGTACAGGGGGAAAGGAAAATCATTACCCGTCCAGACCGTCATACTCATTAATCCACGTTCCCACCCTTGCCCTGACGCACGTACACTCACTGTCCGCACATGCAGACCTCAGCTCCCCCCCATTTATATTCCATCCACACCACTCCAAACAGGCATTGCCCATGCAGCATGCTCACAGTGTACTCACCTGTTTGTCTGGAGGACCTTTCAGTTGTGTGTACTGGGGGAGGACCCCATCCACTAGTTTCTCCAACTCCTCCAAAGTAAAGGCAGGGGCCCTTTCCCCAGACACATGAGCCATTGTCGCTTCCAGACACAGATCACAGCAGCACTTGCAGTGTAGGTCCTCTCCTGTTGAAGGTCAGGTATCAAGTGAATGAACAGACAGAAAATGGCGGTCACGTCCGCGGCGGTGCGTACCGTCACCGCCGGCGTACATCGTCATTAGCTCCTCGGACCCATAGGGTCCCATGTTAACCAATGCTGGATTGTGCCACGGTCTTCGACCGCCCACCGCAACGGTGTACAACGCCAGCGCAGTTACCTCATATCCCCTTGTCCCACCTTACAGGTCAGGCAGCCGCCATTTCAGGGGGCCACATGGCATTAATATTAACTGCGTCACTCCAATGTAAGCCTTGAATACACACAGTTACAGGCACATTGCTGATTAATAAATGTTGCAAATGACATTTTGTGATACCTCAGTGTTGGCTGACTCTCTGCTCGCGGTTCTCATCCATAGGGCACGTCTGCTGGGGCAGGTGATGAGATGGCGGCATCCTCCGGTGTACAGACCGCTGGTGGACCTGTCGACAATGGAAGACAGACACATAATAGTCACCTACAGACTCGATCGTGCAACAATCCATGAACTGTGTGCCCTGTTGGAGGCAGACCTGATGTCAGCTATCCGCCATCCCACAGGAATCCCCCCTCTAGTGCAGGTCCTGTCAGTACTCCATTACCTGGCAAGTGGTTCCTTTCAAACAACAGTGGCCATTGCATCAGGGATGGGCCAGCCAATGTTCTCTAACGTTTTGTCCAGAGTGTTGTCTGCCCTGCTGAAACACATGCGCAGCTACATCATGTTCCCTCAGGTGGAGGATTCGCCCACAGTGAAAGGTGACTTCTATGCCCTGGGACATATCCCCAACATCATTGGTGCCATTGATGGGACACATGTGGCCTTGGTACCCCCCCGCAGGAGTGTACAGGTGTACAGAAACCGGAAGAGCTACCATTCTATGAATGTGCAGATGGTGTGTTTGGCAGACCAGTACATCTCCCATGTGAATGCCAAATTTCCGAGCTCAGTGCATGACGCTTACATTTTGAGGAATAACAGCATCCCTTATGTGATGGGACAACTCCAGAGGCACCGTCTATGGCTAATAAGTGAGGACAAGTACCCTATACAGTGTGAATAGGTGTCTGGGTATGGGGTTGTCTCAACCGGTTAGTGTGTGTTAAACAGTTGTCCCTCCATATTTGCAGGTGACTCTGGTTACCCCAACCTGTCTTGGCTACTGACCCAAGTGAGAAATCCCGGGACAAGGTCAGAGGAATGCTACAATGAGGCACATGAGTGAACTAGGAGGGTGATTGAACACACCTTTGGCCTCCTGAAGGCCAGATTCTGGTGCCTCCATATGACAGGTGGTTCTCTCTACTACTCACCAAAGAAGGTGTGCCAGATCATCGTGGCCTGCTGTACGCTGCACAACCTGGCTTTGCGACGCCAGGTGCCTTTTCTGCAGGAGGATGGGCCAGCTGGTGGTCTTGTGGCAGCTGTGGAGCCTGTGGACAGTGAAGAAGAGGAGGCAGAAGAAGAGGAAATCGACAACAGGAACAGCATAATCATGCAATACTTCCAGTGAGAAACAGGTAAGAAGATGTAACTGCCTCCCATATCTCATACTATTATTGGAGCTTGCATACGTTTGTCATTTTCACTCAGTGTATGGACCCTGACTTGTCACTTTGCCTTTCCATTTCACAGATGTGGGCCCCACTTTGTGCCCTCTGCTATATTTCCTCAAGCCCTACAGCTGTGTTACATTGGTATGTGCACAAGTAAATTGACATTGCTAAATTCAATGGTTATGACTGACTCCAGATTGTTTTGTAATTGAAGTGTGTTTATTTCTGTGCAAATAAGTGTAGGAGGTTGTAAAATGGGCAGGGGGGATGGTGGAGGAATGTCCATGGCAGAGTCCAGTCTATTTGTTTCACAGGTGCATTGTTTAAAGGGGCATAGGAAGTGGAACAATGGCAGTTGAAGGAAGGACAGGGTGACAAAGTGGCACAGAAGGGTGACATTCAGGGGGGTCTCATTTCCTGGCAGGGGTCTTGGCAATGTTCACTGTCTTGTTCCTGGATCTCAGGGACCGTTTACGGGGTGGTTGCCCATCTGCAGGGGGTGGGGTGCTGGTGTCGTGTTCCTGTGGTGGTGCCTCCTGTCCACTAGCACCGGCATAGGTGGAAGGCTGTTCATCGTACAGGCTAGTGTCAGGGGCCCCTTGTTATGCCACAGTGTCCCTCCTGGTGTTGACAAGGTCTTGCAGCACCCCTACAATGGTGACCAGGGTGTTGTATATGGACTTCAGGTCCTCCCTGATCCCCAGACTGTGCTCCTCCTATAGCCGCTGGGTCTCCTGAAACTTGGCCAGTACTGTTACCATCGTCTCCTGGGAATGATCGTAAGCTCCCATGATGTTGGAGAGGACCTCATAGAGTGTGTGTTCCCTGGGCCTGTCCTCCCCCGGTCGCACAGCAGTCCTCCCAGCTTCCCTGTTTTCCTGAGCCTCTGTCCCCTGAACCATGTGCCCACTGCCACTGCACCCAGGTCCCTGATTTTCTTGGGTTGGTGGGTTTGCCTGGGTTCCCTGTAGTAGTGGACCCACAGCTGATTGGCCTGTCCTGGGGACAGAGGGATGGGCCCGCTGGGTGGGTGCTGTGCTGGTGTTTCCTGAGGGGGGATGCTCTTTGGTGGCTTGTGACAGTGTCAGGGGAACCGACTGTCCTGAGGTCCCTGATGGGCCGGGCTGGTCATCTTCATCCAGTTGTGCAGAGCTGCTGTCATCACTGTGGGTCTCTTCTGTGGGGGGACTGGATATGTCTGGTACCTCCTGTCCAGTGATGCTGGGTTGGGGTCCTGCAGGAGTGTAAAGGCATGATTATTGCATCTGTGTGTGTCATTGTGTGCAATGGGTGAGTGACCATATACTCCATTGCTTGCATTCTTGTTTTGGTCCTTGTATGATATTTGGTTTGGGGTCTGTGTGGGTATCTGTAGTGGACATGCTTTGGTGATGGGTGTACATGCTTTGTGATTGCATGCGGGGCTTGGTACTGGGATGGGTGGGTTGTGATAGTGGGGCATATGTGAGGTGCTGGAGTGATGGTGGTGAGGGTGAGGGTGGGAGTATGTGATGGCATTCAGGTAGGGTGGGGGGATGAGGTATAAAAGATTTGACTTACCAGAGTCCAGTCCTCCTGCTACTCCTGTGAGGCCCTCAGGATGCAGTATTGTCAAGACCTGCTCCTCCCATGTTGTTAGTTTTGGGGGAGGAGGTGGGGGTCCACCGCCAGGCCTTTGTACAGCAATCTGGTGTCTGGAGACCACGGAACGCAACTTCCCCCGTAGGTTGTTAGACCTCTTCCTGATGTCATCCCTAGTTCTTGGATGCTGTCCCACTGCATTGACCCTGTCGACAATTCTGTGCCATAGCTCCATCTTCCTTGCAATGAAGGTGTGCTGCACCTGTCATCCGAATAGCAGTGGCTCTACCAGGACGATTTCCTCCACCATGACCCTGAGCTCCTCCTCAGAGAACCTGGCGCTGTATCTCACCATACACCTTTAGGACCACCGACAATGACGAAGACAACAACCGTAAGTATAACTAGCACAGAGGGGAGGAAATGGCAGTGAAACACTCCCACACATAACACACATACCCCACACAGACAGCGAAGGCCACACACAGGCACACACAATATACGTCAATGCCAAGTACCCAATACTCACACAAAGTCAAGCAGATAGGTGCCAAACATACAGCACAATGCACACAACACCACCAACACATTCCATAACCACACAACGACAATTAGACCACAAACACCACAACGCCGGCATAGATAGGCATGTTGTGCGACACCACACATACACACACCATGAACTCTATGTATCATTGACACAATCAATAGCTGTGAACACACATCCAAACAATGATACAGGGGACACAACATGTACAACCAACATACAAGGAAATCCACACATGCAGCACTATACACACGGATGCACACAACACCCCATACAATCACACAAGCAAACAGTCACACACATCACAAAATCCCCATGGACCAAACCATCTACACCGTGCATGCAACAACACAGACACAATCCACACACAGACCTCACACACCTATGCACACAGATGTCACACCACCATGTAGAATGAAACTAGGACACACAGCAATGTGGGCAGTTGTATTCAGCAACAAAAGAAAGAAATTATATACAAAATGTGCCAATGACAAGTCCAATGTCCACAATTGCAGGACACATTGTCCATCAAACATGGGCCCAACTTGACTCCTGACTGCAAATAGGCCTCCATGTCATAGGGGCAGCAATGGGACAGGCACGCACCTCAGGGGTGTGGGGTGGTGGGGGAGTCTTGGATATGGAAGGGGCACATTTCGGTTTGGGCTTGGGAGGGGTGACTTTGGTACTGGGAGGGCTGGAATCTTTGCTAGGTGGAGGCACGGGGAAACACCAGGGGGGGCACCTAAGGAATGGGAGGTGGAAGGGCCTGAAAGGGGCATTGGGACACGCTGCTTATGGGGAAGACGGGGTGGAAGAGGAGTAGGGAAGAGGTCAAGGGCAGCAAGGAAAACTTTCTTAGTTACACAGGGGCCTAAGAATTGAGGGATGGGTGTGGAGGTGGAGGGAGTGCTTGTCTGACGTGTCTGTGTGCTGTACGTGGATGCTGGTGTGTGCAATGTCTGCGTGTGTGTGGTGACTGAATGTTGGGTAGGTGAGTGGGTATATATGCATTTTTGGGGAGGAGGGGTTAGAGATGCTGGGAGAGGGAACAGTAGATGTGTGAGTGAATGTTGTGGTGGTGTGTGCAAGTGAGGTGGATGTGATGCAGGTGGCAGAGACGGTAGTCGTGGTGAGTGGGAATGTGGTGTGTGGGGTGTATGTCTGTGAGTCTGTTGTTGTTGTGATTGAGGGTATGACAGGAATAGTAGTAGGACCAGTGTGTGATGATGCAGAGCTGGCAGGTGTGAGTCGAGATGTGACTGCAAGGGAGGAGGTGTTGGGAAAACTGTGTGCTGTTGTGTCTGCAGATGTGTGTTAAATGTGTGCATGCATGTGTGAACATTTGTGATGCCTATGACTGTCTTTGCTCACCTTGTCTGTTGTAGTGGGTGTATGCTGGTCAGTAGGTGTGATTTGGATGGGTGTAGGGAGAGGGGTTGTGGATTGAGAACAGGTAGCTGAAGGGGGGATGCAAGATGAAGGGACACTGGCTACTGTCAATAAGGAGGCCAGAGCCTGAAATGATCTCTGGAGGACAGACAAGGCACTGTGAATGCCTTCCAGGAACATATTTGTATGCTGAATCTAAGATGCCAGTCCCTGGGTGTCATTCATGATGTTGTCTGCCCCACACAGATGGACCTCAGGACGTCAATAACCTCCTCATTGAGGGCTGCAGGGCTGACTGGGGCATTGGCAGAGGTGTCTGCTGCAAAGGAGACACCCACCCTCCTGGGTGAGCTGGCACGGGCAACTGGGTGGGGTGCTACAGGGAGGGCAGTGCTGGTAAGGGGGGTTGCTGACAAGGATGGTATTGGTTGGTCCCAGAATGGTCCACCACTGCAAGGAAGCCATCATCGGTGGAGGAATCTGAATTTGATGTGTTGGTAGCTCCAGTCTCCCCTATGGTGCACCTCTCGCCCTCCATCCCACTGGTCTCCTCGGCATTACTGGTGTCCGCCTCCTGGGTTCCGTGGGATGCTGTTCCTCCTTCACCAGATGATGCTAATGCACACATAGACAGAGGAAGAGAGAGAAAATGAAGGTGGGAGAAACAGAAAGGGAGGAAATGATAGGAACCCACACATCCACTTCACATACAAACAATGCAGATAACAGTCCCTGTCTGCGAAACAAGAGACCATTTAGCAATCATTTCCAAATAAAGTCATGCAAGTGATATCCAAGTTCATCTCAACCCTGCAGGCTAAACACCTGAATGAAGACAATTACATGCCTACCAACTGTCAAAATGACTAATCCAAAAATCCAGCCCAGGAACATACCCAAACAGATGTCATCCATTACAGGTCATTGCAGCCAGTGACATGATAGCATAGTTTAGATACCCATACCTACAGGTGAACGTGTGTTACATTACCACCACTTCTTATCCTGCATGGCTTTACATACCGACCGTCACACACTCCTACTTGATGGGTGTGACAACCAGGACTGTACATTTCCCAAACCACATCTGACTACGTTATTTCCAAGTCCAAGGAGGGTGACAGTGCACAACCATGCAGTAGTCACCTGACAGTCAATGCTTACCCCCTTGTGGCTGATGTGCTGCCTTCAAGCGCAACTCATGGTATGCAGCGTCAGTATGCGGGCCATTAGGGGGGTCACGGTCCGACGTACACCCCTCCCACTTTGGGAGGCCATCCCCAGCTGGGCCTCTGCGGTCTTCTGGATACAGAGTTGCAGGTCCTCCCACTGCTTCCTGCAGTGGGTACTCTTCTGGCAATGGACCCCCAGGATCCGCACTTCCCTGGCGGTGGCTCACCATAACCCTTTCTTCTGGTGGGTCCTGACCTGCATGGGAAACATTGAGAAAAGGGGGGACATGATGTAAATAATACCAGTACAGCAGTAAACTTTGTCAACACACAGCAAACACGGACCATGCACACCGCCAATATCCCACACATATCATGTGCATGCTACACACCTGATCAGTCAAGACATGTCAATGTGCACACACATACATAGTCATACACCACCCAACATGTCCGACAAAGGACATTGTACTGACAGTTGCCCTGGAGCAACGTACAACCGCCCATTTGGGGTAGGACCCCTTCCACTAGTTTATCTAGTTCCTCCGTTGAGAAGGCTGGGGCCCTTTCCCCTGCAGTGTGTGCCATCATTGTTCCAAGAGACAGGACACAGCAGCACACAAAGTGGAGGTCTGTCTTGCCTGAATGCCAGGAGTCAAGTGAGCTGGCCCACACAGCCTGCATGACCCATAGACATCACTGTTAACCAATGAGGAGTTGCACTGTGGTTCAGACCGCCCTCCGCCATGACAACTTCCGCCAGCGGAACAAAGGCACTTCCAGCTGCCCAATGAATGCCGGACACGTGGATGCCATTTTAGACTCTGACATTACTGTCCTGAGTTCACACAGCATAACTACCTGGATATCGTCACAAATACATACGTTAGGTCAGACATTGTGGATATTGACATATGTAGTCCGTGCCTGGTGACATTACCACATTTGTCACAACATTTGTCAGCATATATGATCAGTATAGTGGAGCACATGGAAGGTGTATGTGTACATGTCCTGTATAGGTCCATTCCCTCAGGAATTATGTGCCAATGTCTCGTTAGGAATGGAGGGTGGATTAATGTGTATTCCCACAACATGACAGGCAAACTGCATGACTAAAACCTCATGACTGTCGTGTGTCATACTTGGTAGCCTACATTGTGGGAGGTTCAAAGAGTGTTGTTTGTGTCCCCACACAGATATCGCCACAATGGAGTGATGAGGAATGCACCAATTTACCAGCCACTTGTAGATCTTGAAACCATGGAAGAGTGCCACATCATCATGACCTATCGAATAAACCGTTTGTGCATCAAGAAACTGGTCGCCCAGTTGAAGCCAGACCTCCTGCTGGATTTGGGGGATCCCCATGCCATTCCTCCAACAGACCATGGCCCTCATTCCGAGTTTGGCTGGCGGCTGTAGCCGCCAGCCAAACGGGAACCGCCACTTGGCCGCTCCGCGGTCAAAAGACCGCGGAGGCCATTCTGGCTTTCCCGCTGGGCCGGCGGGCGCCCGCCAAAGGAGCGCCCGCCGGCCCAGCGGGAAAGGCCCAGCAACAATGAAGCCGGCTCCGAACGGAGTTGCAGGGGTGCGACGGGTGCAGTTGCAGGACTTTCTGGGGCCCTGTTAGGGGGCCCCTGCACTGCCCATGCCAGCCCATGACACCCGTTCCCGCCATCCTGGTTCTGGCGGTGAAAACCGCCAGAAACAGGCTGGCGGTAAGGGGGTCAGAATCCCCATGGCGGCGCTGCAAGCAGCGCCGCCATGGCGGATTCTCCCAGCCGGGGGTAATCCGGCGGGAAACCGCCGGACCCCGCTGGGTGACCGCGGCTTCACAGTCGCGGTCGGAGTACAAAAGGAAGCCCCGCCAGCCTGTTGGCGGTGCTTCCGTGGTCGTCGACCCTAATGACCCCCCATGTGTTGTCAGTCCTGCATTTCCTGGTGAGTGGCTCTTTTCAGGTCACAGTGGGACTGGCTGCAGGGTTTTCACAGCCCCAATTCTGTAAGGTTTTGCAGGATGTGCTGGATGCCCTAATCAAGCATGTGCACAAGTACATTAGGTTTCCACTACCTCCAGAATTTTCTGCGGTAGTGGGAACAGCCACTACCGCAGCCTTCTAGAACATATCAGATGTCCCACATGTAATGTAATTGAGGCCATTGATGGGACTCAGATTGCCTTGGTACCTCCGAGGATCAATGAACAGGTCTACAGAAACCAGAAGAGTACATATTTGCTCAATGTACAAGTGGTGTGCCTTGCAGATGAATACATTACACATGTGAACGCTAAATTCTCTAGATCAGTACATGATTCCTACATCCTGAGGAACAGCAGTGTCCCTGAAATAATGTCACATCTACAGGGAGAAAGGGCCTGGCTCATAGGTATGTGTACTGCTCTCCATGTCAGACGTTTTGTCCCCTCATAATACAGTCACAGTCACAGTCAGCATTATGTCTAGCATTGTTACCTATGGTCATGTTCCCTTTTCCACACAGGTTAATCCGGATACCCCAACCTGCTCTGGCTCCTGACACCTGTGAGACATCCAACTACATTAGGGAGAACAGGTACAATGAGGCACAAGGTGCGTGATTGAGCGGACCTTCGGTCTCTTGAAAGCTAGATTTCATTGTCTTCAGGTGTCTGGTGGTGTCCTACAGTACAAACCAAGGAAAGTCTGCAAGATCATTGTTGCATGCTGCATGCTCCATAATCTGGCCCTCAGAAGACACGTCCTACTGTTGGAGGAGGGGGACATTAATGCTGGAGCAGTGTTTGTGGCCGGTGACTCTGATGCTGAGGGGGAGGCTGACGAGGATGAGGCACATGACAACAGGACTGACATGATTTGTCACTACTCTCATTGATGTACAGGTATATCTGCATTGTATATCATCTGCAAATGGGAGATGTATTGCTGAAGCCAATCTGCAGCCAGTATTTGCATGCATCAATGTATGTGTGGGGACTAGAGCCTTACATATTGGTTAACACCCTTGCAGGGTAGGTGACTTTCCATGAGAGGTAGTGGAAATGCACACCTGCTAAGTACATGTGTGGAATGCTGGTCCCATTGTGGTACAGCCTTATAGTTGTACTAAATGTTTAGGGTCCTCAGTCTGCCTGTGTGGGGATATGTTAGGGGGACTTATCAGTCTTGCCCTGCTGCTTAGGATGTGACCTATGTTACATCTTTTATGTCCCACAGGTGTGTGAATGATTATGCAGGCCCTTACATATGGTGTATCATAGCTGCTGGGACACTCATCCTGTGTTTGTGTGCAACTGCTATTGATGTATGACTATGGATCACATTCCTTACAACATTGTACCTCATTCAATTTATTTTCCCCTCTTCAGGTGACATCTCTGCTTGCTGAGTTGCCAGTTGCATAGTTGACAGTGGATGTTACAACAATGTGAATGTACTTACACACCTGCTGGAGTATCCCACTACATCTGTAACTTTGACATTATTGTTGTGTAGACATGTATATTCTTTTGTTGTTCTGTAACAAAATTGCCAGTACAAACAATGAAGAGACATGCACCATGACTTGTGGTAATTGGTATTGATTAAGTGTTGACTATCGCAGTCCTGAGGAATGGGGTAGTGCTCTAGGTGATGATCAGAGTGGGTGGTACAGCTGTTTGGTTCACAGGTCCTTTATCCATTTGCCTCAGAAAGATGTGACCTGGTATTGGACAGCCAACAGGGTTTAGCAGTGGCACGCAAGGGTGACAGTTCAGAAGGGGGATCAATTCCTGGTGGGGGGATTGGTCTTGGCATGAGGTCCTGCAGGATGTCTGGATGGGCGATCTCTTTTGTGGGGGGTTCCTCAACTGCGAGGGTAGGAGTGCTGGTTGCCTGTGGGTCCTCCTGCTAGGTCTCCATTCCAGTAGAAGGTGCTGATGTTGAGGGCAGCGGTGTTGACTGACTACCAAATGGGGCTTCCTGTTAGGTGGAGAATATCCGCAGGATGTTATTGAGTTCCTTGAACTTCCCTAATATAGAGGCCATGGTGGCATTGTGTGCCTGCCACTGCTGCCTGGCCTCCTGGAGGTATTCCCGCTACAGCCTTTGGGTGTCCTGCAAGGTTGTGAGTATCTGGCCCATCTTGTCCTGGGTTTGCTGGTAGGCTCCCAGGACTCTGGAGACAGCATCCTGGCCAGTCGTGTCCTGTACCAGCCTCATCCCTTGGCCCACGACTGTCCTCCCACTGACCCTTGCCCCCTGTGTCTATGCCCCTGGTGCAGTGTGCCCCCTCTGACTGACACCAGGACAGTAATTGTCTTAGGTATGCATCATTGACTCCTGCCCATGTCCTGAGGGGCACACCGATGATTGATGTGACCTTGGGACACAAGTATGGGAAGGTGGGCTCTACTGTGAACTGGCTGCCACAGGGGAGGTGGTTTGAGTTGTGGCCAGGGTGAGGCTGGAGGTGGTGGACTGACCACTCATGCCTGATGGGTCAGGCTTGTTGTCCGAATCCAGACTTCCAGGGAAGTCCTCCCCTTTTGGACCTGCTTCCAGGCCCGGGCTTTCTGTCACTGAGCTCCTCTGCTGTGTGTCAGTACTGGGAGACCTGTGTAATGAGAGGTATAATATCAGATGATGGTATTTTAGCAGCGACACAGATGGTTGTATGCTGTCATTAACTGTATTTGCAGGGCAGTAATGGCATTGAAGGTTACCAGTCCACGGCTTGGGTTACCATCAGTGGAAAGTTGCAATCTGCCTATTTTGGAGTACATTTAATATTTGTCTTACTACTGTCATTGCCATGTACTGATGTGCATTTCTACTACTTATTGGTGATGGGGAGTGACCTGATTTAACGTGCAATTGCAGAGATGTGATATGGATGTAGCAGTCAGGCAAGGGTAGGGAGTGTTGCATTGTGGTAGTTGTGTTACTTGCTGCTGTGTGAGGCATACATGCACTAGGTGGGGCTGTGAGGGCATAGCATCAGTGGGGAGCTATGGCATGCAAGGGTGGGTATAGGGCCTATGGTGGGTTTGTGCATGTTAGGGTGCTGTGAGGGGGTGAGAGGGTGGTGTGGGTACAAGCTGTGCACGGGGACATGTTGGCCAGTGAGTACAGCACACTTACCAGTGTCCAGTCCAGTAGCTATACCTGCCACCCATTCATGGTGTATTATGGCCAGGACCATCTCTTCTCACTGTGACATTTCTGGGGAGGTAGTGGGTACCCTTTACCAGTCCTCATGACAGCTACTTGATGCCTGGAAGCCATGGCCCATACCTTCCCCCTAAGGATGTTCCACCTCTTCCTTATGACCTCCCTTGTGCGTGGATGGTTCACCACTGCATTTACCCTGTTAACTATCCTCTGCCATAAGACTTTGTTCAGGCTACGGATGTCTGCTGGACCTGTGCACCAAACAGTCACTGCTCCACTTTGACAATGTCTTCTACCATTACCCTGAGCTCCTCTTTTGTGTTTTTTTTTTTTTGTGGTGCCATGGTGGTTGTGTTGTGGGTGGGGGTGTATGGTGCATGGTGTGCAGGGATTCTGGGTGTACTGTTTGTAGTTCTGAATTTGTGTAGTGGTATGTGTGTGTGTTCTGTGGTGTGAGTGAGCAGTGGTTTGTTGTGTGATGCGTGCTCAGTATGATGGTGCCTGTGGTATCAAGGTGCAGTGTCTCCTTTCAGTCTGCTCTACTCTTGCTCTGTCACAGTTTCTAGTTGCAATGGGTTCTGGGTATGTGTGGGGGTGTGTGTTTGTAGTGCTGTAGACAGTTGTGTGTATGTGTCTCAGGTGCTGGGTATTGGTGTTGTTCAATCTGGTGCAGTGTTAATGCAGTGGTGCCTTTTTTAGCCTGCAGCAGTTTGGGCCGCCAATTGATTGCCTCCGTGTCGGGATCCGTGATGCTGATTTTTGACTCGTTATTTGGTGGGTGGTATATTCTCGTGTGGTAGTGGTGGTGTCATTTGGGCCAACTGTGTGTTTTTTCAGTCTATTTTTGATGGTGTTGTGTGGGTTACTCGTAATGTGGTGGTCTTCATTCCGCCATCGCTGGTTTAGGTGACCGTTTGCACGGTGGTCTTCAGCAATGACCGCCAAACTCGGAATGACTACCTTAGTCTTTTTCTTGAAGGTTTTTCTCACAAGGATAAAGTCACGATTAGATCCGACCTCCCTGGAGCCCTCCTCGGTCTTGGAGTAGAGCCCGATTTTTTACATTTGGACTTTGTCACTTTTTTGGAACTTTTTGTCTCTAACGTCAGGCAACCCCCCCACTCCCCGCAAGTTGATTTTGAGTCGACGTTGCCAGATTGCCTTTCCAGGATAACCTAGTGAAATCCTAGAAGTCTGGGGCTACAGAGGTTTTCAGTGGGACGAACCCGCAAGTCAGGCTGGGTAGCGGTCGACATAAGCCGGCTTGACTCACGACGTTGGATCGGTTCCTTAATGGTGCTTTTACCCAAATGTTCTCCAATGTTCTCCAAACTTCTGAATCTTCTTCCAGAAGGTCTTTGAAGGTCCTTTCGGAGTCCACAGCTCACCCCAAGGTTACAGAAGCTCTGAGTTGCTCCTTGAGGGGTAGGACTCCAACTCCAGAATGTATCTGGCTGAAACCCACAAATGACCACTTGACAGTGGTCAGCTGGTTAGTTTCTTTAGGTTTTGATGCAGGGGACTCTGGTCATCTATTGTCTACCTGTAGCCAACAGGGAATCCGTTCTTGAAACAGTTGAAGACATGCAAAGTATTTTTTGTAGTGAAGCCCAAGTGTGCAGTTGGCGAAGTCCTACAGAGTGAAGTGTCCAGGTGCAGGTCAGGGGTCTAGCAGAACAGTCCTTCTTCTTCTTGTCTTGTTCCTTGTAGGGGTCTGAGGTGTCGGTGCAGCTCTGCCATATTTATACTTGCTCATGGGGTGGAAAGCATTGGGGTCATCTGTCCAAGCACAGGCAGGCCACCACTCTCTTGGATGACCACTTCCTGGGAAAGGTGACAAAAATCAATCCCACGGAGCAACATTCCTTAAAAATCCAAAATGACAGAGATTCAATTTTGGAGGTTAGGTCTGGCTGAGTCCACCCACTGGTGTGGCTACAATTCCTTAACACACCCCTTTCCTTCCCTCTCCTAATCTAATCAAGGGGGCACCTGGTTGTCTGGCTTTGCAGGAAATGGGGAGGTCCTGAGTTGCTCCAAATGTCCTTCCATCCTTTGAAGTCCAGTTTGGCTTCTCTCCCCTCATCCTGTTTCACCATCTGCTGGGGCCGAGCACTTACTTTGTTCTCAGTCCAGGCCACTTCTCACCTCATCAAGGCAGCCGTTTTAAGTTATATTAAATTCAGCAATGGCAAATTGTTGGATGTATTATAATAAATATGTTTGATACCAAACTTGAGATATCTAGCCTATTTTGAGACTTTATTTATTAAAAATAAAGTTTCCCAATGTTCCCTACAATGAGGGAAAACACATTTGGCTATTTGTCCATCATAAGGACTTATAAAACATCTTTTATAAAGTCACCGCTTATAGTGACATAGCACCCAGGCATAGGGGCACTTAGGGGCATATTTATACTCCGTTTGCGCCGAATTTGCGTCGTTTTTTTCGACGCAAATTCGGCGCAAAACTAACGCCATATTTATACTTTGGCGGTAGACGCATCTAGCGCCAAAGTATGAGGAAAGAGTGTCATTTTTTTGCGTGAACGCCTTCCTTGCGTTAATGAGATGCAAGGTAGGCGTTCCCGTCTAAAAAAATGACTGCGACGCAAATGCGTCGTATTTATACTCCCGGGCAAAAATCCCCACATTTGCGCCGGATTTTAGCGCCTGGGTCAGGGCAGGCGTTAAGGGACCTGTGGGCTCAAAATGAGCTGCCCTCCCATGCCCCCAGGGACCCCCCCTGCCAACCTTGCCCACCCCAGGAGGACACCCAAGGATGGAGGGACCCATCCCAGGGACATTCAGGTAAGTTCAGGTAAGTTCAGGTAAGTATAATTTTTTATTTTTTTTATATTTTTTTTGGCATAGGGGGGCCTGATTTGTGCCCCCCTACATGCCTCAATGCCCAATGACCATGCCCAGGGGACATAAGTCCCCTGGGCATGGCCATTGGGCAAGGGGGCATGACTCCTGTCTTTACTAAGACAGGAGTCATGTAAATGGCGTCTGGGCGTCGTTAAAAATGGCGCAAATCGGGTGGAGGCGATTTTTTGGCGTCAACCTGACTTGCACCATTTTAAGACGCCCTAACGCCATTTTCCCCAACGCCAGCGCTGCCTGGTGTACGTGTTTTTTTTCCACGCACACCAGGCAGCGCCGGTCTGTTAGCGCCGGCTAACGCCATTCAATAAATACGGCGCCCGCATGGTGCTTCAGAATGGCGTTAGCCGGCGCAAAACTTTTTGACGCTAAACTGCGTTAGCGCAGTTTAGCGTCAAAAAGTATAAATACGGGCCTTAGGGTCCACCTTAGGGGTGACTTATATGACAAAATAAACTAGTTTAAGACTTTGGAAGTACTTTTAATTCAAAAGTGAAATTTGAAGGTAACCTTAATTTAAAAGTAGCCAGAAAGTCAAGCCTGCCTTTAAAATGGCACTGGGCACCACAGCAGTGCACCTATGGGTGAACCACCTATGCTGGGGTCCCTAAACCTACATTTCCTTCCATATACTAAGGAATTATAGGTAGGTTGATACAGCCAATTATAACTAGTTTAATTTCCACACTCATTTTACACAGAGCATAGAACTTGGGACTGGTTAGCGGTGCCCAGGGCCCCATCAGGGTCAAGAAAACACCAGCAAAAAGTGAAAAACAGGGGCAAGAAGTTATGGGGCTTCTGCAATCAGCCCAGCTTCCCCACATATTCTATAATACATACCTGTTTAAAGTATAATGATTCCTTATATTATTTTCTCCATTCTTTGTTACTGGAGATCTCTCTAGTGAAGGCAGAGAGCTCTACCCAGCCATATTCTCTACAATCAAAGACATAGCAAGCATCAATTTGATGCCTAACCTAATTTTTGTTTTAGTCTGGAGATGACAGCTTGCATCCTCTCACAAAACTATTGGGGATATTTTGAGACAGTTTTATGTATACCTAAGTATAATGCTGAGTACAGCAGTGATGGACTATCCCAGCCCTAAAACCACAATCCAACTGCAAAGGTCATATGACAAGGCCTGGGAAAAATGTTAATTACACCAATGTAATTGACATGATATCAGGAATTTCGCATTAGGCTTGGTATGTGAATTTTAGCCATTACACCATGTGCATACTTACACCATTATTCACCACAAATATTTAGCGTGGAAACAATGTGAAGAAGGCAATTGCATTTTCATGAAAAAGTATAGAGTTAAATGGTGGATTTGCATTTTGTTAAATACACACAACTTCTCTTAAATGTTTATCAAAATTTGCATCATTTTATAAAAGCGGATTAACAAACTTTTGCTCACTTCTAGCCATGACATGGCATACACTAATGTGGCTCCTGTGGCTTCCAACTATTTGATGATTGAAACAAACATATTCCACTAAATTTCAAGAAAGAAGACAATGTTTATTGTTATCTTTGGTTGGAGCACACATTTAGATATGACAATGGGGATGCAGCTTGCAGGCAAGATTTGCACCCTTCTACTCTCACTATGGAGTGCAAACTGAGGAGCCCAAAATGAATCCCATTGACCTTTTTTATGGAAAGTTTATTAGGGAAATTACAACAATGTAGACAAATGTAGACAACTATTTACAGCTACATTATAACTACATTGTAACTTAGAAATGTTTCCCAAATTCTTTAAAAGAATGCCACGTTGTTAATGACAGAAACTAGGAAAAGATCACTTAGTATGTGGCTGCTGTATGCTAATATATTTTGTACATTTTGATATTAATTTAGTAGCAAACTGTGGACTTCTTGTCTTAGATTAGCAATAAAAAACTATTTGGCCACATAAATGGAGTATTTTTGCCTTTGCAAAGGTCAGATTTGCAAAATCAGGCAACTTGCGACAGAAAAAGGGCTTTTTTGTATGCATGAAACACAAATCATGATTTTGGGAACATGTTACCAAACTGCAATTTGTATTCACCAGCAAATACTGAATCGGTATTTGGAAGTGGTGTGTTCATTCTACCCCTTTTCAAATATAAATTTGGTATGGGATGTAATAATATTTTCTTTCAAAATCCAGTTGCAAACCGTGAATATTTTACAAGCTCCTCAAAGGAGGTGGTAAGCCATTTACAAATAGCAAGAGCTCCTCAAGAGACCCTTCACCTTTGTGAATATTGTAAATATTGCATTAGCAGGAGGGTCGCTCCCCGCTCTGCCGCCCAGCGCCACCACCTCACTGTTCCGTTCCTATTGTCTCTCCCTGCTCCATTCCACTTCCCCAGCTGCTGTGTTCCCTGTGGCCCCTCCCGCCTCCCTCCACTCCCTCCCCCCTTTTATGGAAGCCACGGCACAGTAACGAGGAGCAACTCTTGACCCTGCATTAGCAGGCAGGTCGCTCCCCGCTCTGCCGCCCAGCGCCACCACCTCACCGTTCCATTCCTATTTTCTCTCCCTGCTCCATTCCACTTCCCCAGCCGCTGCATCCCCTGCGGCCCCTCCCGCCTCCCTCCTCCACCTCACCGTTCTGTTCCTTTTGTCTCTCCCTGCTCCATTCCACATCCCCAGCCGCTGCTTCCCCTGCGGCCACTCCTGCCTCCCTCCTCCACCTCACCGTTCCGTTCCTTTTGTCTCTCCCTGCACCATTTCACTTCCCCAGCTGCTGCGTCCCCTGTTGCCCCTCCCGCCTCCCTCCTCCAACTCACCATTCCGTTCCTTTTGTCTCTCCCTGCTCCATTCCACTTCCCCAGCTGCTGCGTCCCCTGCGGCCCCTCACGCCTCCCTCCTCCACCTCACCATTCCGTTTCTTCCTTTTTTCCTGCCGCTGCCTTCCCCTGCGGCCCCACCCCTCAGCCTTCCCATTTGTCCAGCCCTCCCTCCTCCCAGCTGTCACTCCCTCCCTCCCCCCTTTTATTGAAGCCGCGGTCGCGGACGCGTCGCTGGCGTGCCAAAGGCAAGCCCGTCTGCGCCCGTCCACCCCAAGACTGTGCCCAGCTCCAGTCCCCCTGGCCCTCACAGACAAGCCTACTCCCCACTCATCCTCCACTCACTCAACCCAGGCCCTCGCCCCACCTGCACCCTTTTCAGCCCCACACACACTCAAGGACCCTTCACTTGCCACACCTGTCATTTTTCCTGATCCTCCTCCCTCACACCACACACCAACCACAGCGACCCACCCGACTAAACACACAACACCCCCAATGCAACACATACCAGCTCTGCCCCTACCCCCACCAACCAGCACCGCAGCACACCACCACACAACCAGAACACACCCCGCAACAACACCCTCATGCACCACACCAACACCACCCACCACAACGGCCTCAACTGTCTGCTCCTCAACACCCGCTCCCTTCACAAACATGCCATAGAACTCTGGGACCTCATCACATCACACTCACCTGACATCGCCTTCCTAACGGAAACCTGGACGAACCCCTCCTCGGAACCCGACATAGCCATCACCACCCCTAAGGGATACAAACTCCAACGCAAAGACCGCCTCAACAGGCCTTGGGGTGGCATCGCCATTCTACACAGGGACACCATCAAAGTCCCCACCAGCACCCAAGACACTACTGACAACACAGAACACATGCACTTTCTAATCCACATTAACAACAACTCCACCCTCAGAGGTACACTAACCTACAGACCACCAGGACCACACCCTGCCTTCTGCTACACCATCGCCGACACCATCAGCTTGCACACCCTCACCTCCACTGACTACATCCTCCTCAGTGATTTTAACTTTCACTTGGAGAACCTACAAGACCACAACTCATCATCCCTCATAGACAACCTCACCAACCTCAGGCTCAAACAACTAGTCACCGCACCCACCCACTCAGCAGGACACACGCTCAACGCAATTTTCACCTCAAGCCAACACATAGCCTACACCAGCACCAGCACCACCAAACTCCTCTGGACTGACCACCACTGCGTCCACTTCTCCTTCGCCAAACCCCCCACACAACACCATCAACACACCAAACCCTACCGCATGTGGGACAAGATCCCCACACAACGCCTGAACTCCCAACTGGCTCACAACCCCCCCTCCACACCAACGACCCCAACGCAGGAGCCCACAACCTCTCAAAATGGATCACCACCTGCGCCGACACACTAGCCCACCTCAGAAAACACATCACCACCCGCAACATCAAGAACACCCCATTTTTCACCCTCGAACTCCAAGACTCCAAGTGCAAATGCCGCCAAGCAGAGAAAATATGGCGACAAGAACCCTCCACAACCAACTTCTCCACCCTCAAAGCCACCATTCGCACCCATCACCAACTCATACGCACCCCCAAAAGAGACCACTACAAGACACGCCTTGACAACAACTCTCAAAACAGCAAAGAACTCTTCACCATCATTAATGAACTAGCCAAACCCAAAGCCAGCAACATAGACCCTTCACACACACAGCCCCTATGTGACGCCCTCTCCAACCACTTCCACCACAAGATCCTGGACATCCACAACAGATTCATACCACACACACCCACCACACACACCCCTCACTCACCCAACTCAACCACCACTCATGACCCCCCCACCACACTCACCACCTGGGCCCCCACCACACACGAAGAAACCAAAAAAAACATGAACTCCATCCGCTCTGGATCCCCTTCAACCCCTGCCCACATCGCATCTACAACAAAGCCAGCCCAACCATCGCCCCCATACTCCGCGACATAATTAACTCCTCCTTCGACGACACCACCTATCCAGACCCCTGGAAGCACGCGGAAATCACCGCTCTCCTAAAAAAAAACAAAGTCAACCCAGAGATCCTCTCCAACTTTCGCCCCATCTCCCTCCTCCCCTTCCCCGCCAAGGTCGCAGAGAAACTAGTCAACACGCGCCTATCCCACTACCTCGAAGAAAACAACACTCTTGACCCCTCACAATCCGGGTTCCACAAGAACCACAGCACGGAAACCACCCTCATCGCATGCACTGACAACATTAGGACCAAAGTCGACAAAGGCGAGACCGTCGCACTCATCCTTCTAGACCTCTCCGCAGCCTTTGACACTGTCTGCCACCATACACTCAGCACACGCCTCCACAACATAGGAATTCGCCACAAAGCCTTAGACTGGCTCACCTCCTTCCTCACTGACCGGACCCAGAGAGTCCGCCTCACACCTTTCCACTCCACCACCACCAAGATCATCTGCGGAGTTCCCCAAGGGTCCTCTCTCAGCCCCACACTCTTCAACATTTACATGATCCCCCTAACCAACATCCTCCGATCACACGGAATCACTAGCCTCTCCTACGCAGATGACACCCAACTCATCCTCTCCCTCACCCGCAAACCCACCACCGCCAAACCCAACCTACACGCAGCACTCCTCGACACCACCAACTGGATGACAACTAACCAACTAAAGCTTAATTCCAACAAAACCGAGATCATCATCTTCGGCCCCAACAAAACCATATGGTAGGACTCCTAGTGGCCCACCGCCCTAGGACTCGCACCCACCCCTGCAAACCACGCACGCAACCTCGGCATCATCCTGGACCCCTCCCTCTCCATGACACAGCAAATCAATGCTCTTACCTCCTCCTGCTTCCTCACACTCCGCACTCTAAAAAAATCCTTCAAATGGATTCCCCCTGAGACCAGGAAGACAGTCACCCATGCACTCATCAGCAGCAGACTAGACTACGGTAACGCCCTCTACGCCGGCACCACACTCAAACTCACACGCAAACTCCAGAGAATCCAGAACACAGCTGCGCGCCTCGTCCTTGGCCTCCCCCGCCACGAAAGAATCTCACCACACCTCAAAACCCTTCACTGGCTCCCCATAAACAAGAGTATTACATTCAAGATCCTCATCCATGCACACAAATCCCTCCACAACACCGGCCCAACATACCTCAACGAAAGAGTGAACTTTCACATTCCCACCCGCAACTTCCGATCAGCCAACCTCGCCCTAGCCACAGTCACCCGCATCCAACGCACCACCACAGGGGGCAGGTTCTTCTCCTACCTCGCCCCAAAACCTGGAACTCCCTCCCCACCCACCTCTGCAAAACCAAAGACCTCCTGCTCTTCAGAAAAAACCTCAAAACATGGCTGTTCGAACAGTGATCCTCCTGTCCCCCCCCACCAAGCGCCTTGAGACCCTCACGGGTGAGTAGCGCGCTATATACATTTTTTTGATTGATTGATTGAACAACATTTTAAGACACGTGGATTGCTGCCTACTCTTTTAAAATATTACTTACAAAGTTATTGTTTTTAATGCATCCTGTTCTACTCTAAGGAAAAAATTTGAATTTTGGTTGAAAAAAAAAACTTGATCTAAAAGCTATTACAGACATGACTATGTGCTGGCCTCATTAGGCCACCATCTCTGTGATGGCTGTAATTCATAGTGGGCTGCAATTTGTGACCTGCCTCATTAATATTCATGATGTATGTCAAATAGCAGACCACTACGGATCAGGTTTTTGTAGCCCAACGTTGGATTGCAAAAACAGAATTGATTAGGTAAAATCCAGTGAACAATTTGTGGTCACTTTTACTGAATCCAATCTTCCTACATCTACTGTGGGTTTTGTCGTTGGGAATGGTGAAATTTGCTGCAGTAAATGCATTTACACCTGCCGCGAATCCCTTTATGAATTCCTGGTAGGCATGAAAGATGTCTTTTCCGAAATTAACTTTATATTATGAACAAACATACCTTTTTGAATACACATCTAAATATATATAAACCATGTAGGTGTTTTTATAATTAGGACTGGAGCGATTAATATTAGGCAGGTCTTGCACATGACTAAACCTAGTAAAGAAAGATGGAGTATCACCTTTTGGTGAGTTTAGATGCCCAAGACATGTTTAACAACATTGATTGGAGATGTCTTGAAGGAGTGTTGAAAATAAAACATTTGGTTGATATATTATATAAGAATCTGTTTGCTTCCTACAAAAGTTCTAGATGTTGCATTGAACAATGAAACATTTTAAGTGTATGTCGAATGTCTGCAATAAATAGGATCTATGTTAAATTCCTGACTCTGAAGTGGCTGTACCGAGGAAAGAAGAGGAAGGGAGGTAGAGAGGAAAGGAACACTTTGTAATCATCTTGACCAGCTGACCCTGGTAGCAATGCTACTGTAAAGTGTGCAGCGAAGACTCTCAGTCTGTAATGGACTGCCTGGTAACCCTCTGCAATCCTGTAAAAGTATCATCAATCTAAGTATAATGGTGTACAACAGGATGCAAAGTCTTGTAAGTAGTAGTAGAATGGCTTACCAGGAGATGGAAGCAGAGCAGTCATGATCACGATGCAGTCCGGGACTCAAATAGAAATGTCTGCCTCCAATATTAGAAACCATTACAATACACAAAGGGTATATAGTAACCCGAGGGACCTGGGTAAATCATAATAGATAACTACAATGGTCCAAACGGAAAAGAGTTCTATTTTAAAGCCAGAAAAATCAGCTATTACGTAAATTACATCATATACAAGCAGCACAAAACACCATTAATTATCTTAAAAATGCCCATGGATCAATTCGTATATAAATATGAAATGTAATTATTATATCATCACACTATCTTATGAATCACAGTTTAAAATATAGTTGTCCCATGACAAAAGATGCCAAAAAAGAAAAGTGCTCGTGAATAAAGAAAGAATGAAAAACTGAAAAAGGGAATAGTGCTATATTGTGTCGAATCACAATACCTCCCCCGATTTCTGGCACATTTGTGTAACACTCTGACAGCCTGGCACATCGAGTAGGTACCTCGAATATGTTAGAAGCACCATCGCAGATTAAAGAAACAAGCATCTTGTTATTGGTGGCACCCTAGATCCTTTGGGGAATTTGAGAAACATTCTGAAAAGCAATCGAATCATGTTGGTGTGTGACGGCAGAACCCTACATATGACAGAAGCACTTTTGAGCGTCTAGCTTGTGTTATAACTCTCGGATGGTTTGCGATCTAAATGATTCATGCACTAGATAACAATAAAGAGAAATATTGCTGCTAGGTGCTTTTTCAGATACAGAATAACTGGCAGTACTGAATTTATTTTACAGCAACTTGCAAAGCCAATTGTGTTTAGCCAAACAAAAATGTGCTTTAAAATACACCACTAGGCCCATTTTTTTTTCAAATTCGCAATACGAACCTGGCAAAGGTCCAGCTTACTTTCCAGACCGTGAAGTATTTACGTTATTCCTGTATTACCTATAGGAACTGATTTTAACATCTATGGCTGCCCAGTGATGGTGTCTGGAAAAATTTGTTGGGAAACACATTTTTCCCCGTTTTTTGGGGAAATATCTCGCACCCTACTCTCCATTCTTCTTATAGAATGCCTTGCTCAGACTCTGCACTCACTTGATGCAGTCTGGGTCGGTATTTACACTCCTCTACTTTCACCATTACAGTAGCCATCACTTCCAGGAAAAGTCATTGGAATGCTATCTCAGGAAAAGTCATTGGTGCATAAACTAATTACTCATAATTCTCCTGGCTTGGAAGGCCACTATTTGGAGTGTGGGTGTTTCCGTGAACTGTACAACCCTACGAGAAGCTTGCTGCTTCTTTTAACCCAGCGAAAGCTGTCACAATGTTTCTCCGCAAGGGGAATGCTTATAGAAGAATTGAAAATGGGGGATTTTGGTATTTTCATACCCCAAAATATATGAACACGGTTCTCCTCCGAGAATGTCCTTTAGCCTCTCGGTCATTCGTGGAACAACTTCAAGGGACTTGCGGTATACGGATATATTATTGAGTTGCACTTGTAAGCAGTGAGCACCCCCATTTAAGTCATTAGGATACTAATCTGTTCACAAAAATACGTTATTAGGGTTTATTCTTATCTCAATAATTCAACATTTTACGCCAAATTAAGCTAACGTGTTATAAAAATCCAGTTAGATTTGATTTCACTCCTCACCTCTGAATTTACAAACTCGCCGCCCTTCAACCTAGTGATGTGTTTAAAGGCGGTTTCGTTCATTCCCAGCGCTGTGAAATCTGCATAACAATTCTCCCGCCACCTGCACATTTGCATACTGTTAGCTCCTCCAGCAACACTTGAAATGACCGCCGTTTACAAGCTATAAAATATTAATAAAAAATGTACGATATGTTAGTTTGGCTTTTCTTTTGTATTTTTATATCTTCTGCCAGGTCCTGTCAGTTTGCTTCCAGAGTGTATAGTTTAATTACAGGATGCTAACGGATTCTAATTACACCGTATTGTACTGTCAATGCCAGAGGCCTTATCATTAACATTCCATAATTTCTGTACACATCTCATGCTGCACCCAGCTTGAAACGGACGTAAAGCACTGCAACATATTATGTTGTGAAAAATGATTATTCACAAAGCACCCGGGCTTAAAAGGGCACCTGAGCACGCTGCAGCTGAGTGTTCAAAAGGAGATCTATAGAGGAAGCCTAAATTCTGAGAACAATGGACTGAAAGTGGTCACTAATGGCACTGTTAATGAAGGATCCCATTACCTTACAGTAGATGTCAAACGGAAATAGCACTATAGCCTTGGAGATGTATTGCATTGCCCTTCTCAGGAAACCTATTATCTCCAAGCCATCAATGGAAATGGTATTTGTTAACCCTTGAGGTCGTGTTAGATGCAGCAACTAGCATTATTTTTGGGAAAGATGGACCGGGGTGTTTAAATTTATATGTACAATGAATCTTTTTAGATGTATTGTCATCACGCCGTTGTCAAGTCAACCTGTGTTTTCTTGTTTGCAGTTTTATGTAGGCGAACTCGATCTGAAGGTACTGGAGGCTGTAGATAAGCACCCCTTACATTACACAAGGACACATTCATGTTGGATGTTGAGCCAGGTCCCCAGTTCCAAAGTCGGAAGCACTGGCCTTAAGGCCACATTTGATTTTCCATCAAAAAGGGAAGACATAACTCATCTATTGGATTATGTAGCAAGCTAACAAAATGTGTGGCCTTAAAATATGTTATACTTATATGCATTTAGCTTGTCTATAACTTTCTGTGTATGTGTTAGACTTGACAGCCTTGACCTCTTCCCAAACGTTTTGCCCTTTGCCTTCTTCCCTCCTGTTTTGCTGAAATTGCTTTTGCTGGCCTTGGAACTTTGTGCACTTTACCACTGCTAACCAGTGCTAAAGTGCTTGTGTGTACTTCCTAAAACATACTAAATGTGGCTTCCACCTGTTTTGCATATTTAATTTACTTATTATGTCTGTAGTATACAAAACACCCAGATATGGTAAATTAAATGCTACTAGTAGGCCTGCAGCAGTAATAACGCCACCCACATTAGTAGCCCCTTAAAACATTATTCTGGCCTGCCATTGCAGCCTGTGTGAAGTTTAAAACTTCAATTTTGACCTGGCAAAAGAAATAATTTGTCAAGCCCAAACTTTCCTTTTTAGTACGTATGAGCCACCTCTAGAGCAGGCCCTAAACAGAACACAGGACAGGGTGCAATGTATTCAAAAGGTAGGACATGTAATGTTGAGTTTATATGACCTAGTAGTGAAAAATCCTTAAACTAATTTTTCAATATTGCAAAGCCTACTTCTCTTATAGGATGACACTGGAGTTACCTTATTACATTTAATAAGATGTAACTTCCAAATGAGAACAAGTAAGCAGTTAAGGTTTGATGTCTTTGGAATTGTAATAAAAAATATCTTTTTGCGATGAAGTAATGTAATTTGAGATTACAATTTTGAAAATGGCACTTTTTAAAAATTGGCATTTTACTTTCCATAAAAATTTTGTATTTCCACCCTGTTACTGGGCCACATGACTGGGTGTAGTTGGCATTAATACTTTGTTCATTTCTCCCAGCCTGACACACAATAGAGGGATTAGGTATGCCTGAAGGGGCCATCAACTGGCAGGAAGGAGGACAAAGCTAGGAAAAATCCCACTTGCAACTGAATAGACTGTGCTCTGCCTTCAGACAACAGACTTGTCACCCCTACGTTGCTCATGCAGCCAGAATGGTGTCTGGTCAGGGAAGTCAGGAAACTTCAAGGTCTTCAAAAGGAATTCTTTAGAAATGTTTCTTATTTGAAGGAAGATACCAGGTGTAAAAAGAGGATCCGCAGGCCCAGTCTTCAGTTCACTTTCTGGACCAGTGAGGTACTCTCAGAGGACTGCCTGCTGCCTGCTGCAACATGCCATGTAATGTACAAGACTGATTTGCTGCACCTGGAAGGACTGGTCTGCTGCCTGGAGCCAGTCCTGGACCCTCAAAGGCCTGCCCCGCTGCTTGAGCCCTGTTTCATCACATGAACACAGGACTACCACAGTGACTCCAGGGGCTAGTTGGCTGGCCTCCTGATCAGAGCCGCAGTGACAGACAAGGCTCCAACTATTTTGAACCCACACCTAGACCCAGCCTGAATGAGACCTAAGCCCCTCCAAGTGGTGCCCCTCCGGTCCTTGACCCTTGTTAACGGTGCTTAATGTGCCCAGATAGCCAAAAGCCAAAAATTGAGACAGGCCCCCTAGGTCTACAGAAACCAGGCTGTTAGTTAGTGACAACAAATTGTCAGATGTTCTTTTGCATTTGAGGTTGTTAAATTCTGGAACTCACTTCATATTGATCTGTGCCAATATCTTTCACTGTCTGTCACCGATACAAAATGAAACCCTGTCTTCTAAAGTATGAATATTACTCAGCCCTTCTGGACTTTTAACCCCTTTACCGCCACTGGCATATTGGTTACGTCCGTGGCTGCGCCTCTCAGGCGCCACGGATGTAACTATTACATCTGTGTACCGGCCATCGGGAGAAGCGCTAGCGCTCCCCCCGAGGGCCACCCCTTCACCCCCCCAGGTCAGGGCTGGAAGGGGAATCACTTCCTCTTCCACACCCAACCCCCCAAGTGATGTCTGATGAGGTCACCTCCCATCGCGCTGGAAGAATGTTGCCAGCGCGATTGCGGAAGAGAAATGCTTAGCATTTCTCTTCCGTTCGGGAGGAGGGGTCCAGCAGAGACATAGAAGGAAAGGAAAGGCCTTTCCTTTCTTTTCATGTGTCTGCAAGCATTTCTGCTGGGCCGCAGAAATGCCCACTAGACACCAGGGATTGGGCAAGGGCCACTCTCCAGGGGGGCAAATTATTTTTAGGCCATTTCTGCCCCCTCAAGGGGCAGATCGGCCTAATATAATTAGGCTAATCTAAAACCCCCTAGACAACAGGAATTGTTTTTTCTTTTATGTTTAAGGAGTGACCCCTTCAGCAAGGGTCACTACCTTCAGGGCCAAACTGTTTCTAGGCTAGTTCTGCCCCCAGGGGGCAGATCGGCCTAATATAGTTAGGCTGATCTGCCCCCGGTGGGGGGGGGAAATCATTTTTAGGCCATTTCTGCCCCCATGGGGGCAGATAGCCTAATATAATTAGGCTGTTCTGCCCCCGGGGGGGGCAGAAAACCCTCTAGACACCAGGGATTTTTTTTTTTTTTTTTTAATTTCTTTTATGTTTAGGGAGTGACCCCTTCAGCAAGGGTCACTCCCCGGAGGACCAAATTGTTTCTAGGACATTTCTGCCCCCTAGACACCAGGGAATTTTTCTTTTATCATATACTTACGTATAAGGGGAGCGGCCCCTTGGGTAAGGGCCGCACCCCAGGGGGGCAAACAATTTTTAGGCAATTTCCGCCTATCCTGGGGGCAGATCGGCCTAATATAATGAGGCCAATCTGCCCCCTGGGGGGGCAGAAAACCCCTAGACACCAGGGTTTTAAAAAAAAAATGTTTAGGGAGTTGCCCCTTCAGCAAGGGTTGCCAAATAGTTTCTATGCCATTTCTGCCCCCCCCCGGGAGCAGATCGGCCTAATATAATTAGGCTGATCTGCCCCCAGGGGAGGCAGAAGCCACTAGACACCAGGGATTTTTTTAAATCTCATACTTACATATAAGGGGAGCGGCCCCTTGGGTAAGGGCCGCTCCGGGGGGGGGGGAAATAATTTTTAGGCCTTTTCTGCCTCCCCTGGGTGCAGATCAGCCTAATATAATTAGGTCGATCTGCCTCCGGGGGGGAAGAAACCTCTAGACACCAGGGATATATATATTTTTTATTTACGTAATGTTTTTATGTATGGGGAGTGAACCCCTAGGCAAGGGCCGCTCCCCTGGGGGCAAATTGTATTTAGGCCATTTCTGTCCCCCTTGGGGGCAGATCAGCCTATTTTTACTAGGCCAATCTGCCCCCAAGGGGTGCAGAATTCACTAGACACCAGGAATTGGTCTGTGTGTATGTGTGTGTTTCGTTTGGGGGGCTGCCCCTTGGGCAAGGGTCGCTCCCCATGGGGGCACATTACTGTTGGCCATATCTGCCTATTTTTGGAAGGCCCATCTGCCCCCAAGTGGGGCAGAAAGCCCATCAGATACCAGGGAAGATTTTTTTTTCAAAAGAGGATGGTGGGGGTTTGGCCATACCCCCACTCCCAAAAAATGGGGCAAAAGTTGTTCTGCCCACCAGTGGGCAGATGGGGCAGTTACCCCCGATCCACACCCCAGAGGGGCAGAAAGTCTACTAGATGGCATGGAGTTAAATAAAAAAATGTATATAGTGGGGTGGTGGCTACCAACCAGCATGGGCCTAGTTATGCCCCCACCCCAACTGAAGAGCTTAACAGTATTTCAGCTCTCCCCCTGCACACTAAAACATTTTATCCCACAGCAAGCAAGAAGGCAGTTGATTATTTTGGGTTTTGGTTTTACATTTGGGCCATGAGAGCTTGGTAACTCTCAAAATCGTCCCACTTGGAATGGTGAGGGCTGCACTTTTTTGACTTTGGGACGCTGACATGTAGAAAAATCCACAAGACCCAGAAACATCTGAAAACTAAACATCTGGTTGATTCCAGAGTGGTGTGCTTCACATGCCCCCCACATCATTCTCTTACCCACAATGCCCTGCAAACTTCCAACTTGCTGAAAATCACACATTTTCCCCACATTTTTGTGAGGGAACCTTCCGGCATCTGCAGGAATCCACAAAATTCCTACCAGTTAGCATTGCCTCATCAATACCTATAAAAATTCTGCTGCACTTGTCAGCCTAAAATTGTTTCTTTTCAAACTGCTCTTTTGGACCCGCTTTGGTTCCCCCTCAATTTTGACATGTTTTTGGCTCTTCCCTGTCACAGGCACTTGGCCCACCTACACAAGTGAGGTATCATTTTAACTGGGAGACTGAGGGGAACGTTGGGTGGTAGGAAATTTGTCCCGGTGCGGTGATCCCACACAGAAATGTGGAAAAAAAGTGTTTGTTTGTTTTAGCTAAATTTGGGGTTTGCTTAGGATTCTAGGTAAGAAATCATTAGGGGATCCACGCAAGTCAAACCTCCCTGGACTCCCTTGGGTGTCTAGTTTTTAGAAATGTCTGGGTTTGGTAGGTTTCCCTAGAAGGCTGCTGATCCCAGGACCAAAAACGCAGGTTGCCCCCCCTCAAAAAACAAAACAGGTAGTTTTGTATTTGATAATTTTGATGTGTCCAGAAAGTGTTTTAAGGCATTTCCTGTTGTGGGCACTAGGCCTACCCACACAAGTGAGGTATCATTTTTATCAGGAGACTTGGGGGAGTGCTGGGTGGAAGGAAATTTCTAGCACCTCTCAGATTCCAGAACTTTCTGTCACCGACATGTGAGGAGAAAGTGTTTTTTTAGCCAACTTTTGAGGTTTGCAAAGGATTCTGGGTAACAAAACCTGGTGAGAGACCCACAAGCCACCCCATCATGAATTCCCTTAGTTGTCTAGTTTTCAAAAATTTACAGGTTTGGTAGGTTTCCCTAGGTGCCAGCTGAGCTATAGGCCAAAATTCACAGGTAGGCACTTTGCAAAAAACAGCTCTGTTTTCTTTGGGAAAATGTGATGTGTCTATGTTGTGTTTTGGGGCATTTCATGTCGCGGGCACTAGGCCTACTCACACAAGTGAGGTATAATTTTTATTGGGAGACTTTGGGGAACGCTGGGTGGAAGGAAATTTGTGGCTCCTCTCAGATTCCAGAACCTTCTGTCACCAAAATGAGTGGAAAAAGTCTTTTTTGGCCAATTTTTGAGGTTTGCAAAGGATTCTGGGTAACAGACCCTGGTCAGAGCCCCACAAGTCATCCCATCTTGGATGCTCCTAGCTGTCTAGGTTTAAAAAATGCACAGGTTTGCTAGGTTTCCCTAGGTGCTAGCTGAGCTAGAGGCCAAAATGTACAGCTAGGCAGTTTGCAAAAAACACATCAAATTTCAATGTAAAAATGTGATGTGTCCATGCTGCGTTTCCTGTCGTGAGCATCAGGCCTACCCATGAAAGTGAGGTACCATTTTTATCAGGAGACGTGGGGTAACACAGAATAGCAAAACAAGTGTTACTGCCCCTTGTCTTTCTCTACATTTTTTCCTTCCAAATGTAAAACAGTGTGTAAAAAAGTCATGTAATTGAGAAATGCCCTGTAATTCACATGCTAGTATGGGCATCCTGGAATTCAGAGATGTGCAAATAACCCCTGCTTCTCAACACCTTATCTTGTGCCCATTTTGGAAATACAAAGGTTTTCTTGTTACCTATTTTTCAGTCTTTATATTTCAGCAAATGAATTGATGTATACCCGGTATAAAATGAAAAGCCCTTGCAAGGTGCAGCTCACTTATTGGCTCTGAGTACATAGGGTCCTTGATGAACCTACAAGCCCTATAAATCCCCGCAACCAGAAGAGTCCAGCCGATGTAACGGTATATTGCTTAAAAAAAATCTGACAACGCAGGAAAAAGTTACAGAGTATAACATTGAGAAAAATTGTTAGTTTTGTCACCTCAATTTCAATATTATTTGATTTCAGCTGTTATTTTCTGTTGGAACCCCTTGTAGGATCTACACAAATGACCCCTTGCTGTTCCAGAATTATGTCTACTTTTCAGAAATGTTTAGTTTTCTGGAATCCGGCATTGGTTTCACACCCATTTCTGTCACTGAGTGGAAGGAGGCTGAAAGCACAAACAATAGTAAAAATGGGGTATGTCCCAGTAAAATTCCGAAATTGTGTTAAAAAATTGGGTTTTCTGATTCAAGTCTACCTGTTCCTGAAAGGTGGGAAGATGGTGATTCTAGCACTGCAAACCCTTTGTTGATGCCATTTTAGTGTTGCTGTTGCGCTAAATTAGTCACTCAGTCATTAATTTCAAAACATAAGGTGATAAATCTTTTACATTAGTTGCTGACCATACTTTTAACCATATACAATAAACTTGCTGAATAATGATTCTTAACTTTTACTAACATTCACAACCAATTTAATAAATCCATATAAAAGGGAGAAAAAAGGAAAAAATGTTATTCATATAAAACAAACAGATTGCTTTTACTTATTCTTACATTTATCTAACAATTATAGTTAAATAATAATATTATTATGATATTTTAACACACTGTGTATAGAAATACTTACTCAACAACTTTTCCAGCAAATGTAATAAACTATGCACACATCTTCTGGTATTTCCAATAGTTCACATAAAATTCAGTCCCAATACAGTCCTCAAAATCTTCTTTATTTCTTTATGAGTAAATCACTCCAGCCAAAGCCAACACATGTTTCATCTGGGGTGTGCTTAAATAACCTGTAAATAACATATAACATATAACATATAGGGGATCATTGCAACATTGGTGGTAAAAGCCGCTTACCGCCGTGCAGAAGACCGCCAAAACACCGCGGCGGCGGCGGGAGACCGCCACAGCTATTATGACACACATCACGGAATCCGCCGAAATTCAGACACCCACACAAGTCCCCCACACCAAAGGTCAGCGATAAATATGCGGAAACAAATCCTCCACCTCCACGCCAACAGAAACACGCCCATGCTATTACGACCCACGAATCCACGCGGCGGTCTTTCAACCGCGGTATTCCATTGGCGGTACAAACCGCAGCGCTCAAAATACACACACATCCACAAAACAACGCCACATTGGACAATTACAAATACACACACCTGGTACACATACACACACCACTCCCACACACCCAACACCATATAAAACACACACCCACATCACACACAAACCCCTACAACCACAAATTAGAGACGAAGGCCAGAGAGAGACAGCACAGAATAGATAACACCATCACACAGAGGCACACTACACCATCACCCACACAACATCCACGCACAAAACACCACATACCACTACACTCACCACACTCATCAACACATACACCACCCCACACATCACACACAACACCCCATGTCACGCCAAAGACACCCCGGCTTCTCCGAGGAGGAGCTCAGGGTCATGGTGGAGGAAATCATCAGGGTAGAGCCAAAGCTATTTGGCTCACAGGTACAGTACACATCCATAGCCAGGAAGATGGAGCTGTGGCAAAGAATAGTCGACAGGGTCAACGCTGTGGGACAGCACCCAAGAAATAGGGAGGACATCAGGAAGAGGTGGAACGACCTACGGGGGAAGGTGCGTTCCACGGTATCCAGGCACCACATCGCGGTACAGCGGACTGGCGGCGGACCCCCACCTCCTCCCCCACAACTAACAACATGGGAGGGGCAAGTCTTGTCCATCTTGCATCCTGAGGGCCTCGCAGGAGTCGTTGGAGGAACGGACACTTGTAAGTCTAATCTTCACTATCATATCCCCACCCTACCTGCATGCAATCACACACCCCCACCCTCCCCTATCACCCTAACTCCTCACTAATCTACCCATAACACCAACCACCCATCCCAACCCCAAGACCTGCATGACACAACTAAGCATGGACACCCATCACTAAAGCATGCCCACTGCACAGACCCACAACACCCCCCAACCATCACCACACAACCCCCCACACAGAATGCCTGCACTGGGGTTCACGCACACCCAACCATTGCACACCATGAAACACACACATGCAATAATCATGTATTTATACCCCCGCAGGAACCCGAAGGAACGTCACCACACCAGAGGGTCCAGACAACACCACTCCACCCCCAGGAGAGGGCCACAGTGACGACAGCAGCTCTGCCCTACTGGATCTTGATGACCAGCCCGGACCATCGTGGGCCTCAGGACAGTCGGTTCCCCTTGCCCAGCCACAGCCCAACACCGAGCTTCCACCCTCTGGTAACCCCAGCACAGCACCCACCCAGCGGGCCCATACCTCCCTACCCAGGACAGGTCAATCAGCGGTGTGTCCACCACTACAGGGCACCCAGGGTAACCCACCACCCCAACAACAACAGGGACCTGGGGGCAGTGGTAGTGGGCACACGGTCCAGGGGATGGAGGCACAGGAACACCGGGGAACTGGGAGGGCTGCTGTGCGACAGAGGGAGGACAGGCCAAGGGAATCCACTCTCCACGAGGCCCTATCCTCCATCGTGGGAGCATACCACCACTCCCAGGAGACGATGGCAACGGTCCTGGACAAGTTGCAGGAGACCCTGCGTCTGCAGGAGGAGCAGTATTTGGGGTTCAGGGAGGAGCTCAGGACCATCGGCTCCGCCCTGGGCACCATCGTAGGGGTGCTGACGGACATTCAAAAGACATTGAGGGACACCGTGGCACTCCAAGGGGCCCCTGACACTAGCCAGGACGATGAAATGCCCACCACCTCCGCCGGCGCTAGTGGACAGGATGCCCGCCATAAGACCACCACACCAGCACCCCACCCCCTGCAGACGGACAACCACCACGAAAGCGGGCCCTGAGATCCAGGAACAGGACAGAGCAAGATGGCAAGACCCCCGCCAGGAAATAAGACCACCCTGATTGTCCCCCCACTGTCCCACTTTGTTACCCTGTCCAGATTGGAACTGCCCCAGCTCCACTTCCAATGGCCAGATGTGCAATGTACCTGTGAGACTAATAGACAGGACTCTGCCATGGACATTCTTCCACCATGACCTCTCCCCATTTCACAACCCCCCTATATTTTTATGCACTTCAATAAACACCCTTGAAACCTCAATAATATTGGAGTCAGTCAATGATTGTGAACTTTGTATTGTCAATTACAGTGTTAAAAAAGGTTACCCATTGGAAGGTCAACATAACAATGTCACACATCATAAGCCTTTCAAGGGTGCAAGCTGTTGACACGTAGGTTACCACATTACTGAAACTGAAATGGAAGGGGACAACTCAGTTACCAAATAGGGAGTGAAATGTAGGTAGAGGATAGAGGTAGACGTGTGAAATGTAATATAATGTGAAACATGAAATTGCACTCACCTGTGTCTCATTGAAAATATTGCTGTATGACTGACTCCCTGTTGTCGTTTTCATCTTCATCAGCTTCCTCCTCATCACTGTCCACAGGCTCCACAGGCTCCACAGGCTCACCAGCTGCAACAACACCGTCCTCTGGATCATCCTCCTGCAGAAAAGGCACCTGGCATCGCAATGCCAAGTTATGGAGCGTGGAGCAGGCGATGATGATGTCACACACCTTCTTTGGTGAGTAGAATAGGGACCCACCTGTCATATGGAGGCACCTGAACCTGGCCTTCAGGAGGCCGAAGGTACACTCGATCACCCTCCTAGTCCGCCCATGGGCCTCATTGTACTGTTCCTCTGCCCTGGTCCTGGGATTCCTCACTGGGGTCAGTAGCCAGGACAGGTTGGGGTAACCAGAGTCCCCCAATAGCCATACACGGTGCCTCTGGAGTTCACCCATCATATCAGGGATGCTGCTATTCCGCAGGATGTAGGCGTCATGCACTGAGCCAGGGAACATTGCATTTACCTGCGAGATGTACTGGTCTGCCAAACAGACCATCTGGACATTCATCGAATGATAACTCTTCCTGTTCCTGTACACCTGTTAATTCCTGCGTGGGGGACCAGAGCTACAAGGGTCCCATCAATGGCACCTATGACGTTGGGGATATGTCCAAGGGCATAGAAGTCACCTTTCACTGTAGGCAAATCCGCCACCTCAGTGAAAATGATGTATCTCCTTACGTGTTTCAGCAGGGCAGACAACACTCTGGACAACACGTTGGAAAACATAGGCTAGGACATCCCTGATGCCATGGCCACTGTTGTCTGAAAAGACCCACTTGCAAAGAAATGGAGCACTGACAGCACCTGCACGACAGGGGGGATTCCAGTCGGATGGCGGATTGGTGACATCAGGTCTGGTTCCAACTGGGTACATAGTTCCCGGATTGTGGCACGGTCAAACCGGTAGGTCACGATGACATGTCGCTCTTCCATTGTCAACAGGTCCACCAGCGGTCGGTACACCGGCGGATTCCGCCATCTTCCAATATGTCCCAACTGACGGTGCGTAAGAAGGGCAACAGCGAAAAAACTGTCAGCATTCCTCCAGGTATGTACCCACAGTCACACACAAGACTACACCAGACAATTAACCCATCCGGGAAAGGTTTTGAGTGTAGGCCTCGGTATGTGTGACGCAGTAGTAATTGAAGCCATGTGGGCCCCTGAAATGGCGGCTGCCTGACCTCTAAACTGGGACAATGGAATTGTGGGGTAACTGCGCTGGCATTGGACACCGTCGCGGTAGGCGGTCGTAGAGCGCGGCGCAATGCTGCATTGGTTAGCATTGGACCCTATGGGTCCCAGGAGCCAATGAACAGGTGCGCTGGCGGTGATGATGCACACCGCTGCAGACGTCACCGCCGCGGACTTCACCACCATTTTCTATCTCTTCAATCACTAGATACCTGACCTTCGACAGGAGAGGACCTACACTGCTAGTGCTGCTGTGACCTCGGTCTGGAAGCGACGATGGCTGCTACGTCTGGGGAAAGGGCCCCTGCCTTCACTGCACAGGAGTTGGAGAAACTTGTGGATGGGGTCCTCCCCCAGTATACGCTACTCTACGGTCCTCAAGACCAACAGGTTAGTACACAGGGAGCACGTTGTATGGGCTAGGCCTGGGTGGACAGGGCTGAGTGGATGAGGGAAGGGGGCAGAGTACATAGAACAGTCATGCATGGGGATGAATGGGCCACAGGGATAGAGTTGGGAGGGGGCCAATTACAACGACGGTGCTGTAGGTAATGACTGTTCCTCTTTCCTTGTGCATGTCATGTAGGTCAGCGCCCACCAGAAGAGGGACATTTGGCATGCCATCGCCAAGGAAGTCCGGACCCTGGGGGCCCACCAGAGACGGGGCACCCACTGCCGGAAGAGATGGGAGGACATTCGCCGCTGCAGCAAGAAGATGGCGCAGGCTCAGCTGGGGATGGCCTCCCAACGTGGGAGGGGTGCCCGTCGCACCATGACCCCCCTGATGTTCCGGATCCTGGCGGTGGCCTACCCGGAGTTGGATGGGCGCTTAAGGACATCACAGCAGACACAAGGGGGTGAGTACAACCTCATCCTATGGACTTTGCGTGCAGTGGAGCTGTCTGGGTGGGGGTGGTGGGCTGTGTGTGTCCCTAGGCCAGGGCGAGTTAGGTAGGCAAGGCCCCTCCGTTATGTAGGCCATGTGGCACTCTACCCCAGCAAAAAAAAAGGCAAATTGATGTATAGTTGCCCCTTTTCCATCCATGTGGGCAGATTTCTACCATTGCCATGTAGGCCATATCCCAGAAATTGCATGTGCAGAGGGCAGGAGCACGGCGTAATGCAGGGGGCTGCTGCGTTTGTCTTGTCCGCCAACGGTAGCGGTATGCCATGCACTAAAACTCTCTTTCTTCTGTCTCCACCCTTTTTCTGCTCTCCCTGTCCTTCTGTACATCAGCATCAACAGGCGGAGGTACAGTGGCACCGGAGCACGAGGGAGCTGCATCCCACATGGCCATGGAGGGCCACACCACAGACTCTGAATTCACCAGTGGGATGGAGGGCGAGGGGAGCTTCACGTCTGCTACAGGATCACCAAACAGCGACACAGACTCGTCCGCCGAAGGGAGCTCCCCTGTGGTGGCGGCACCATCTGTGCGCCCCACTTCTACAGGTACAGCCGCCACCTCCCCTACCAGCACCGCCCTCCCAGCAGCCCCTCAGCGTTCGCCCCGTGCCCGCTCACCCAGAAGGGTGGGCATCACCTTCGCCCCAGGCACCTCAGGCCCTGCCCCAGTCACCCCTGCTGCCCTCAGTGAGGAGGCCATTGACCTCCTCAGGTCACTCACTGTTGGGCAGTCTACCATTGTGAATGCCATCCAGGGTGTAGAACGAGAGTTGAAACACGATAATGCATTCCTGGAAGGCATTCATTCTGGTCAGGCTGTCCTTCAGCGAACCCTGCAATCTCTGGCCTCAGCACTGATGGCAGCCATTGTCCCTGTGTCCAGCCTCCCCCCTCCAACTTCCTCCACCCAGACCTAATCCCCTATACCCCAGCCCATCCCAAGCACACCTACAGAGCAGCATGCACACAAGTCAACACACACATGTAGCTCAAGCAAACATAGGCACCACACACACCACAGGCACTCACACAAGCATCAGACCCATACAGACACAGCAACATCCACTGTCTCCACTGTGTCCCCCTCCTCCTCTTCTCCCTCCTCCCTCCCAGTGTTGTCTACACACACACCTGCATGCACCACATCTACAGGCACTAGGACTCGCACTAGGACACCGAGCACCACAAGCCGCTCACCTGCACTCACCACCTCCACTGCCATTTACACGTCCCCTGTGTCCTCTCCCAGTGTGTCTGTAACGCCCCCTCCCAAAGTACACAAACGCCGGCAATAACTCACCCAACATCCATCCACCTCACGACAGCCTCCAGTACCTGCACCTGCACCCAAAACAGCTAAAGTGACACCTCCTACAACCACCTCCTCTTCCTCCACTCCAAGAGCCCCTCCAGCTACCCATCCCAGTGTACGTCAGAAACTGTCCCTATGTCAAATTGACCTTTTTGCCCCCACCCCCCCTTCAATTCATCAGTCCCGTCGTAGCGCCTCAGCCAAAAAGCCTCCAGTACCAGTGGTGCGTGTACCAGGTTTTTGGAGTGCCCCGTCCACCATGGCAGGCAGTAGGACCCGGAGCCAGGCACTGTCAGCCCACCCCCTGTAAAGGCTCCGAAATTGGAGAGTGGACGACGGGACCGTGTCAGGACTCCTGGTGGGACAAACAGTTAAATGGGATCCAAGGCGATTGGTGAGTCATCTGTAACTCAAAAGAAGGTGGGGAAGGTCCTGAGGAAGTCTCCCCAACCTGTTGTGAGTGTCACGGCGGAGAAGTGCGCCATCATTTCCGGCAGTCCAGACACAACCGCCAGCACCGTCGTCACTGGTCCAGATACCACCGCCAGAGTCATAGCCCAGGAGGGCCCAAGTATCGTTACTGGCCAGGAGACCACCGCCTGAGTGATAGCCCAGGAGGGACCAAGTATCGTTACTGGTCAGGAGACCACCGCCAGAGTCATAGCCCAGAAGGGCCCAAGTATCGTTACTGGTCAGGAGACCACCGCCACCGCCGGAGTCACAGCCCAGGAGGGCCCAAGTATCGTTACTGGTCAGGAGACCACCGGCACTGCCGGAGTCACAGCCCAGGAGGGCTCAAGTATCGTAACTGGTCAGGAGACCACCGCCAGAGACATAGCCCATGAGGGCCCAAGTATCGTTACTGGTCAGGAGACGACAGCCAGAGTCATAGCCCAGGAGGGCCCAAGTATCGTTACTGGTCAGGAGACCACCGCCACTGCCGGAGTCACAGCCCAGGAGGGCTCAAGTATCGTAACTGGTCAGGAGACCCCCGCCAGAGTCATAGCCCAGGAGGGCCCAAGTATCGTTACTGGTCAGGAGACCACCGCCGGAGTCACAGCCCAGGAGGGCTCAAGTATCGTAACTGGTCAGGAGACCACCACCAGAGTCATAGCCCAGGAGGGCCCAAGTATCGTTACTAGTCAGGAGACCACCGCCACCACCGGAGTCACAGCCCAGGAGGGCTCAAGTATCGTAACTGGTCAGGAGACCACCGCCAGAGTCATAGCCCAGGAGGGCCCAAGTATTGTTACTGGTCAGGAGACCACCCCCACCGCCGGAGTCACAGCCCATGAGGGTCCAGAATCCCACAGCCCCGCAGGGCAAAGACTGCCATGGCAAAGCACCGCTGAACAGTCCATAGCCAGCCATGGCAAAGCACCGCTGAACAAGGCCAAGACCGCCATGGTGAAGACCGCTGAACAGGGCAAAGACCGCCATGGTGAAGACCGCTGAACAGGGCAAAGACTGCCATGGCAAAGCACCGCTGAACAGTCCATAGCCAGCCATGGCAAAGCACCGCTGAACAAGGCCAAGACCGCCATGGTGAAGACCGCTGAACAGGGCAAAGACTGCCATGGCAAAGCACCGCTGAACAGTCCATAGCCAGCCATGGCAAAGCACCGCTGAACAAGGCCAAGACCGCCATGGTGAAGACCGCTGAACAGGGCAAAGACTGCCATGGCAAAGCACCGCTGAACAAGGCCAAGACCGCCATGGTGAAGACCGCTGAACAGGGCAAAGACTGCCATGGCAAAGCACTGCTGAACAGTCCATAGCCAGCCATGGCAAAGCACCGCTGAACAAGGCCAAGATTGCCATGGTGAAGACCGCTGAACAGGGCAAAGACTGCCATGGCAAAGCACCGCTGAACAAGGCCAAGACTGTCATGGTGAAGACCGCTGAACAGGGCAAAGACTGCCATGACAAAGCACCGCTGAACAGTCCATAGCCAGCCATGGCAAAGCACCGCTGAACAAGGCCAAGACTGCCATGGTGAAGACCGCTGAACAGGGCAAAGACTGCCATGGCAAACCACCGCTGAACAAGGCCAAGACCGCCATTGTGAAGACCGCTGAACAGGGCAAAGACTGCCATGGCAAAGCACCGCTGAACAGTCCATAGCCAGCCATGGCAAAGCACCGCTGAACAAGGCTAAGACCGCCATGGTGAAGACCGCTGAACAGGGCAAAGACCGCCATGGTGAAGACCGCTGAACAGGGCAAAGACTGCCATGGCAAAGCACCGCTGAACAGTCCATAGCCAGCCATGGCAAAGCACCGCTGAACAAGGCCAAGACCGCCATGGTGAAGACCGCTGAACAGGGCAAAGACTGCCATGGCAAACCACCGCTGAACAAGGCCAAGACCGCCATGGTGAAGACCGCTGAACAGGGCAAAGACTGCCATGGCAAAGCACCGCTGAACAGTCTATAGCCAGCCATGGCAAAGCACCGCTGAACAAGGCCAAGACCGCCATGGTGAAGACCGCTGAACAGGGCAAAGACTGCCATGGCAAAGCACCGCTGAACAGTCCATAGCCAGCCATGGCAGAGCACCGCTGAACAAGGCCAAGACCGCCATGGTGAAGACCGCTGAACAGGGCAAAGACTGCCATGGCAAAGCACCGCTGAACAAGGCCAAGACCGCCATGGTGAAGACCGCTGAACAGGGCAAAGACCGCCATGGTGAAGACCGCTGAGCAGGGCAAAGACTGCCATGGCAAAGCACCGCTGAACAGGGCAAAGACCGTGTGGGTATGAATAGTCCGGCACATCAGGCATCGTTCTCCCATGTGCAGCTAGGACTGTGACAGGACATGTACTTTCACGGGGAGACTCATCCAGTCTGGGCACCAGTCCCACCCAGTACCAGTAGAGAACTGCATCTACTTGCAAAGATGTGTCTTTGCACGCCCCAGGATGGCACAGTGGGCAACCCACCCACTGTAGAGACTTGAGAGACTGTGGCTTTGCACTCCCCAGGATGTAACAGTGGGCAAGCCACCCACTGTAGAGACTTGAGAGACTGTGGCTTTGCACTCCCCAGGATGGCACAGTGGGCAACCCACCCACTGAAGTGACCTGAGAGACTGTGGCTTTGCACTCCCTAGGATGTAACAGTGGGCAAGCCACCCACTTGTTAGACTTGAGAGACTGTGGCTTAGCACTCCCCAATATGTAACAGTGGGCAAGCCACCCACTGTAGAGACTTGAGAGACTGTGGCTTTGCACTCCCCAGGATGTAACAGTGGGCAAGCCACCCACTGTAGAGACTTGAGAGACTGTGGCTTTGCACTCCCCAGGATGGCACAGTGGGCAACTCACCCACTGAAGTGACTTGAGAGACTGTGGCTTTGCACTCCCTAGGATGTAACAGTGGGCAAGCCACCCACTTGTTAGACTTGAGAGACTGTGGCTTAGCACTCCCCAGGATGTAACAGTGGGCAAGCCACCCACTGTAGAGACTTGAGAGACTGTGACTTTGCACTCCCCAGGATGGCACAGTGGGCAACCCACCCACTGAAGTGACTTGAGAGACTGTGGCTTTGCACTCCCCAGGATACATCAATGGGTATGGAGCCCCGTCGTGGATCTGGCTTTGCATTCATTTGGCTGAGGTGCACCCCCTTCCCTTCCCCCTGAGGTGCCTGTAGTGTTTCTATCTGATGCCCCGGCAGTGTTCTCTCGGATTTTGGACAGGTATCTATTGTGGGCGTCGCCCATGCATTTTTGGACTGTTGGTGCACAGACATTGTTGTGTACATATCCGCACTACTTCTTGTATTGTACATTTATTTTTGACAGATTTCGTGATATATATATATCCGTATATTTTTTAATGAGTAGTATATTGGCACAATACAAAGTTTGACCGCTATTCGCTTTGTCTTTGCATTCTTCCGGGGGGATTGTGGGTTGTTACTGTGATTTTTGCGAATGCATTGGTGTGTATGTTGTAATATACGAGGGTGGGGGTGGGGGTATTTGGTGGGTGTCCCCGTAACTTTTGCCTCTCCCTCCCCGTGTCGTAGGTGCTGTACTCACCGGTATGTTCTGCGCCTACGTCGCTGTTGGTCGTAGATGAGCAGGAATGCAAGGGCAGGGAGTATTTGTAGTTCCAGATCCATGGTGTCCTCGTTCCTCGTGGGATGTGTTGAGGTGAGCGTTTTCCCATAGCAAAAGCTGTTTCCGCCGTGTTTTTATCCACAGTGAATCCACCCCGGAAAAGGTGGTGGATTGGTGTGTTGTGATAGTGTGGGTGGTACATTGTCTTCCGCCTGCCTGTTGGCGGTGACCGCCGCGCTGTTTGTCTGTACCGCCATGGCAGGCTGTGTGTTAAAGTGGCTGTCTTAGTTGGCGGTTTCCGCCAGGGTCGTAATTCCCTTTTTTTGTCCGCCGGCCTGTTTGCGGTATTACCGCAGCTTTAACACCGTCCGTCAGGGTTGTAATGACCACCATAATCTTTGAGTGTAATGTCCAAACTAATATTATAATTTATAATTTCAAAGCCACTGTGTAGTTTTGTGTTGTAAATGTAGTGATTTAAATAAATATTTTATATTAGGGGGAGACCAGTCATTTACATAGTTTTATAGTGTTAACATACAATTTCTGAACTGTACGAAATAAACCATATTAATTGTGTTTTTGTGTTTTATTTATCATCTCACCTCAGTGTTATATATATATATATATATATATATATACTTATATATATATATATATATATATATATATATACACACTCAAGTGAACCCATGACCCCATATATGGGGATTTGATGGATATGTTTACATGTAGAATCCATGCAATGCACCTTTCCCCTTGATTGTCTTATTTCATTGTGATATCTCTCATATTCCTCTTTATACATTGGTTATCCATACAGACTTTGTTCCAATTAGCGTCCTGTTATATTTTGTGGTTCTTAGAAAAAGTTATTGTTATTGTAAAGAGTAACCGTCCAACAAATTTCAAAGTGTCCTAAACCAGATTAAATAATAATATAAGTATTCATAAGTGATTCCTTAAAGTAATGGTATTACTAATAGCACTCTCTAACTCCCTCACTCAACTCTCTGTTCCTCTCGATATCCGTGTATGAAACAGGATTCCCCTTCGAATTCAGATTTTAGCCTGAATATATAGATAAGATCAGTTACTGAAAGCGTATTCCCTGCAGAAAACCGCTTTATATAAAGAACTCTAGTTTTCGATTATAATTCAACCCTCGCTCATCTGTGTTTGAAAAACGTGTTACCGTCCGGAGCTGCGAGTACACAAACGGAAGCCATTTTTGATCTCACCGTTTAAGTACGTGATTTTGTAAACATCAAGAATAAAAAGGGGACTGTACCTGTTTAACATCGTCGCCATATTGTAATCCCATGTAATCAAATGTTAATAATTTATTGCCAAAGATTAGTAAATTAAACCGTTACTGTTATATACATATGAATATAAACCAACTCCATATTCCAATGTAACTCCAACCTTCTCAAGGTCTACTGCAGTGCATGGATTCTATTAATATTTCATTTAATCTTTACATATATCTTAATGTAGTTATTTACATATTATATTGTCCTTTCTCTAAGACATATCCTCTTACACTGTACTATCATATATATCTATTTGTATTGCAATGTATTATCCTATTCTCAAAGTTTAACTCTCACCTAAAAAATATTCAAATTCATAATCCAAGTTCAATCCACTTTCTACAGCTCTCAAGCGCATAACCTAGATAGATTCTTTCCTTCTCAGTATTAGCTCTCTATTTCCACTGCGAAGGCTCATCCTTATGTGTTCAAAACCCAATTTTTTTTATTCCTTATGCTCATTTTGTGCAGTACAGCTTTTCATGTGCAGTGCAATACGATAACGATCATCTTTTAGTCTAACCGCCCTCCAATGTTCTGCAATTTTAATCTTAAGTGGGTGAATGGTACTACCTACATTTATTTGTTTGCAGCAACCTGAAATAACTATAACTGATGAGTTTCTATGGTCTTGTGCAAGTGAATTCAGCACCTAACTATAACGTCCATGTAACCTTTGTTTTTTTAAGTGCATTTATAGTAGTTATAGTAAGGGCCTAGTTTCCAGCAACTATTCTCCAGCAACTTAAATGCTAAGGTGGTAGAGCAGGTCTGCCCTGAGGTGTTGAACCTGCTGCAGACTCTGCTCCACTTAGCAGATTTAAGTCATATGTTTCTGAACGCTCTTCCACACTTGTCTACGCTGATGTAAAATGTATCCTTTGCCTACTCTTCCACCAGTGCAAACATCTTAAGAAGAGAGTGGAGTAAAAGCCACCATACAACTCTCACCTCCCTCTTACTAAAATCTGTTTGCATGCTGCCCTGTGATTGGATATGAGGTACAATGTCTAAATATATAAACACCAATACACAAAAACACAAATTAAACAGGTTTCATAACAAGCAAATTGTCACACATAAACAAAGTGTGACAAACAGATCAATCATGATTCATAAAACAAAGATTATTTGTAAAAAAACAAATGAGACCAAGCAGCCAGTCTAAAATAAATCTTACCACAAAAATCACTTGAATATCAACTGAACTTCAAAACTACCTACAAGTAAAAATGGCAACTGTGTGACTGCTGTGTAACATTTCAAGATGTGATGATGTTTTCCAGATCATTGCATTCACTTTATGACCTAAATCAACAATTGTATTAGTTTCAAAAATGAAATTGAGATGCCTCACATTGAGTAAAAAAGTGATGCAAACTCATACATACGTAAATATATGATGAATGATTGTCCCTGATTGTTCCTGGTTGACGAAGGTGAAGCTTGATTAGTTACATAGTTTGTAGATTATTTCTTATTGTTCATACGTTGTCTTAGCCAGAAACACAGGATTTGATTTGGTAAAGAAAATATACAAAATGTTTTAATCTAAGCATCTGCCGTCTTGATCTGGTGCTTCTAATGTAGCTTTATTTCATATATTGCATTTCGTATTTTAGAAGTGGTTGCGCAGGCAGAAAAAATGATGTGTAATATTGTAAGAACATTAATTCCAAATGTATTCATTGTGAAGATTGCATTTACTAATTGTTAAAGTTAGAATGATAACAGTAGAAACCATTTATGCAGAAAATGTGCAATGATTTCTGAAAATTCCATCTTTCGATCACACAGGGTGAAGATGATGTACAAATTATATGTATATATATATATATATATATATATATATATATATATATATATATTATATACATCGTCACCTCCTGCTCCGTAAGGGGCCACAGACCCTGCGGGGCAGCCTGGGTTACTGGGGCGAAGCATCCCACAGAAAATATCTCCCAAACACGAAAAAGCCCAGGCACCAGTCCATGTTAAAATCCAAGTATTTAATAGCATTTCTGAGCAGCAAGACAAAAAATCCTGACGGGTTTCGGCAACAGCATGCCTTGTTCACAGGAAAGTAAGAGCAGGTGTGAATGAGCCAGTGCTTTTTAAATACACAGTAATGTGACTTCAATAACCAAACTCCAACTCCCATAATGCAGAGTTCCATATAAATAACTTCCTGAGCTGGAGCTCTTAGTTTCCATATAGCTGCAATAGCGTCACAGGCCCTTCAGTTCACCATACAAATATTCTTATGTGCATTAGGTATCCATTACTTGATAGTCCACTTGCTTTTACAGTCGCTGTCCAGCATGATAACTGCAATACAGGGAATACATGAAAAGTAAGAGGAGAGGCACACTGCCTCCCTCCTATCCCTTGCTCACCTCCATCACAATATATTTCTCGGATAAATGCCTTGTTTGCATGAAGCTGAGCGGGTCGGGCCCCTTCCATAAAACTATCATTGTCACCTCCTGCTCCGTAAGGGGCCACAGACCCTGCAGGGCAGCCTGGGTTACTGGGGCGAAGCATCCCACAGAAAACATCTCCCAAACACGAAAAGCCCAGGCACCAGTCAATGTTAAAATCCAAGTATTTTATAGCATTTCTGAGCAGCAGGACAAAAAATCGTGACGTGTTTCGGCAACAGCCTGCCTTGTTCACAGGTAAGTAAGAGCAGGTGTGAGTGAGCCAGTGCTTTTAAATACACAGTCATGTGACTTCAATAACCAAACTCCAACTCCCATAATGCACAGTTCCATATAAATAACTTCCTGAGCTGGAGCGCTTAATTTCCTTATAGCTGTAATAGCGTCACAGGCACTTCAGTTCACCATACATATATTCTTATGTGCATTAGGTATCCATTACTTGATAGTCCACTTGCTTTTACGGTTGCTGCCCAGCATGATAACTGCAATACAGGGAATACATGAAAGGTAAGAGGAGAGGCACACTGCCTCCCTCCTATCCCTTGCTCACCTCCATCACAATATATTTCTTGGATAATGCCTTGTTTGCATGAAGCTGAGCGGGTCGGGCCCCTTCCATAAAACTATCATTGTCACCTCCTGCTCCGTAAGGGGCCACAGACCCTGCAGGGCAGCCTGGGTTACTGGGGCGAAGCATCCCACAGAAAATATCTCCCAAACACGAAAAGCCCAATTCTATTTTTGTAGAACTCAGTTTCAGCAGTGAATCAGCGAATCAGATCTCAGCACGAGATCAGGAGGAGTCACAAATCCTTTGCGTCCCCATATATACAAATTTGGATTTCCTTTAGTTTCTCAAAAACTACTGAATGAATTTACACCAAATAATAATAAGGGCTCTTTCTGGACCGAGAGCTACCTCTCTGCAAAAATTGTTGTAATTCCATCCAGTGGTTTGGGCGCTGTCACTATTCAACATCTTAATGGAAAATGAATTGGCAAAATGTGTTTTTGGACCCCACTTTTTCTCAGCACCTTCTTGATGGATCACCCAGAAATTGTCCAGACAGCAGCTGGAATGAGTGTTGTATTCCCTTGGAAAGTTTCTTAAAGAATCATCAAACTAGGTCCGAAATATAACTACCTAGTGGTGACCACTACTAGGTAATATCTATCTATCTATCTATCTATCTATCTATCTATCTATCTATCTATCTATCTATCTATCTATCTATCTATCTATCTATCTATTTATCTATCTATCCATCTATAGCAGATTTACCCATATTGCAAATTTTCCGATCAAAAATCAGCCAAGAACCTACTGAAGTGTAGTTTTGCTTGGATTATTTTGTGCAGCGGCCCACAATTACGCATTTTGGGCTCACAACTGGCATTGATCACATATATACATATATATGTACACACACATATATATATATCTAGATACGCATATATACACATATACATATATGCGCACATCAAAATCCTCACCAATCTCAGGATTACTCAGATACCTTTGGATGCTTCACCAAACAATTTATTAAGGTAGTAGGTTTTCACTCCAATGCATTTTAGCCGTTGCCTTGATGACGGAGAGAGTGTTGAAATTGACACACTAATGCAAATACTATATGATATTAACAAAGGACTAAAACACCCAATTAGTGTTGAACTAAAGCAAACATATTCACCATTTTGAAATGTCCATATTGTTAATACCAGTCCATGTGCCACAACCATTGATATTTCTATTTAGCATCTTGCCAAATAACTATTCATAAATATCAACAAATATAGAAAAAAATAAAGTCACTTGCATGAGTATCACTGTAATAAAATAATGAGATTTTATAATCGTGACACTCTGTGGTACATATGCATGAATTGACCTACATATACATAAAAACTCAGCACTTGCAGGAAAACCATTGTAATAAAATAATAAGATTATATCATCGCCACATTGTGACTCATTTGCATGAAATAGCCAACCTTGCACATCCTGAGGGGCCTGTACTAGCCATACTAGTTTCAAGCCTTCTATTAGGATTATATTGATGGGATACCAGCCAAATATTGCAGTACCTAATAATAAACATATGGCCCTAGTTCGTTGAATTCATAGGACTGTGCCACACCAACTTTTTATTAATATACACTCCATACTCGTGCCTCCATAACTGTCTTTGTATAATACCTTACTACACTGCTATGCAAACTGTGCACTGCTCGTAGGCCAATACAGTGCTCTCTGAACTGCAACTTCTCCTGGAGACATTACAGGTGTAGCACCCCGCTAGAAATATAAAAAGTGACTGATGCTAGAACGATCACGATTCATTATGTGTATGTTGTGTATTCACATCCCGGGCACCTAAGGCCATGCAATGCAGCACAGCACTCTATACATATGTGCCCCGTCCGTCACTGACATCCTCTATCTAATTGTAGTGCCCCAGTATGGAAATCCCCGTAGTAAAAAGCAGAGTGCAGAGATGCTATACAGAGAAGCCCATTAGCGTGAGTTTGTCAATCATGCAGGCGGATTCTAAGTGCTCCTCAAATGTGATAGACACTAAGGCACATATTTATACTTTTTTAGTGCCACATTTGTGTAATTTATTGATGCAAAAGTGGCGTAAACTTATAAAATCGAATTGCATAATTGGATTTCTGAATAATGTAGAATGTAAGGGTGAGCCATTTTGAAATAGTGTAACTCATGTAAGAGGTTGGTACTCACAATATGGTTGTAAGCATGGCTCCAAGGTTCAATGCAATTGTGCTTATCTCAGAAATGCGTATGGTCTATGGTACCATACTACCAATTATCCAATACGCATAAGTGAAGGTATAATATCAGGTCCTAATAAAATCTTGGTGCAAATCAAGTTAGCAGACGGCACAAAACCTTCAAGAGAGGATCCCAACAAACATAAGCCTGAAACAAGGATGTGTCCTGGCTCCGCACCTGCTTAATCTTTTTATGGCTGATCTTTCTCCAAAATTGGATGCGATAAACTCACACTCCTCAAAGTTGGGAAATCTACCTATATCCCATCTTTCATATGCAGATGACATGCTTTTATTGAGCCACACAAAAGTAGGGTTACAGTAGTTAGCCTGCACCCTGGTCACTTTTGCAATAACAAATAAACTAGAAATTAATATCACTAACCCAAAAACTATGTCCATGGGGTGCTCCTTTAATCCAGCATTAGAACTCAAGCTAGGCAATGCAGGATTGGAAAAGATAATTTACTACAAATATCTGGGCCTCAACAGAGATAACAAACTGAATTTTGGCCCGCAAAAGCAGCATATCGTACAGAAATGTAAAGCATTGACATTTGTCTTTTGTGCCCTAGCCATCTTATAAACCTCTACTGTCTGTTATGTCCGCCAAAGTCTTATCAGCCATCACATACAGAAGTGCTGCACTACATGGGGAAGATGCTTTAATCCTGGAACGGCAACAAATTAAACCTACCACGATCTCTGCAAGAGACTCAAATGACACACTTAATGGACTCTAATATGTCATACCCACTTTTCTGTTGCTCACTAAAAAGGGAAATCAGATTTCATTCTTTACTGGACGACAAGCGCAAATTTGAAGGCTCCTCGTATGCTTGGATTGTCATGCACAATTACAGTAGTTTGGTACAAGAACAATGCTTGATTTCAACATTTCCAGTGCACATCAAACGCTAGCTCCTTGCCATGTGACTAGGGTCCCTTCCGTCCCTAACGGATCAACCCACATGGAAAAATGGGGATGAGATGTTATGCAGCCTATGCAACGCCGGCAGAGAGAACATGATTTATCTAATTTGTATCTGCCAGGCCCTAAGAGAAGAGCACCGTCAACTGTTAAAACTAGTCTTTATCATGAGTGGGGTCCGTACCTGCCGGCCAGCAGTCATGAAAATGTTCAATCCAACTGAACCGCAAAGAAATTGTGGGCTTTTAAAATTTCTAGTCTTGCAAGCAAAATACTTAACTCGCTGCCCTTGATCATCACTTCACAGCTAATATTAGTACACCATGAGGATTTAATGACCTCTCATATAAATGGTATTTTGTTAGCAGATAAGATGATCTTGCCTTCTTCAAAGGTTGAGCCCAGGCAAGAAGTGCGAGTTTGGTAATGATAGGGTCCATTTGTGATCATGCCCATTGAAAAGGTTGCGTGCTTTATCCTCTTCTATCGTTAGCTCTCACTTTTCTGTTAAAACTTCCAGTATTAGGAGTGATTTTATATGTAGTATAATTTTAACAGACTTATGTGAAGTGTTATACAGCGAATGTAGTTTTTTTTTACCTGCGCTTTATATTTTAACACATTTTAGAGGACTTCAACATGACTTGAGGCTCGAAATAGTCTCAACGATCCTTATTTCAAAACATTAAGCATCATGTTAAAAATCATGGATCATTCACTAGCAGGTAGTTCAAATGATCATTTACTCTGTTATTCTTGCTAAAATTTTTATTAATCATGCAAATAAAGAATTAATCAATCGATAAAAAACAGTTCTTAATGCATACCTGTCAGCCTCTTGACTGAAAATGGGAGCTCACTTGAAGGCTTTAACAGGGTGATCCCATTTTTGGATGAAAAGTTAGTGGGGCCATTAAAATTAAATGCACTGAGGTATTTTGTTGGATGGGTGAATACCAGTAAAAAGAGAGTTACATCGAATTTGTGGATGAGTTGACACATGGTAAATGTCCAGCATGTAGCAAAAGTGATTGTCCATTATCAATTGACTGATGAAAAAATCTGAGCACCAGTGTAACTTGTTGAATTATTTCAAGTCCACAAAACCTATACGATTCTGCCACAATCAATAAGTCACAGAATTGATGAAAAAGTTCAGTATTTTTCATTTTATAATTTGTTGGCTAAACACATTATGACAGGTCTAACACATACCTCCCGTACCTGGACAAACAAGCTATGAAGATCACATGTAAAGATTGGTGGAAAACATTCTTACATTTTTATTTTGGTTCTGGTGGTCTGAATTTAATCACAATGTGACCTGCTGATAAGCTTTTAAAAGATTGTTTATGTGTTTGAAGCCCAACATCTCTTCCTATAAAGCAAAGATCATATGTACCATTGTCATAGAAACTCCTGCTACACCCTTTAATAATACCTACACTTCATGTGAAATTGTTCAATAAATTATGGTGTTTTGTGGTATATTTCTTGTACTATAATACATTAGTTTGGTGATGAGTGAACATTTGTGTAATGTATGCAATATTGAAATTGAAAGGTATAATTAGCATGTGCACAAATTTAAGAAAAGTGACACTGCATCTAATTCAGCACAACTTTTCTTGCACTCTTAGCGCCCCCTCAATGCCAGCGTGTGTGCATCTTATTTAGCATGGGGCACACCATGGTGGTAGTTAGGGAACAACATCAAATTTTTTGACACTAGTTTGCCGCTTTGCAAGATTAGCACCAAAAATGTTGGCGCTGTTAATGCAAAGCACAGTGAAGCCCATTGACAAAAAATGATGTGCCTCCTTTTAACGCCTGCTCTGTGCAGGCGTTAAAAATGCCACTAAAAATGGCACAAAGAAATCTATTTGATTTAATTGTGCCATTTTTTTGCACCCTTTGCATACATTATGCCTGTTGTAGGCATAATGTGGAACAAGGGGTTACAAAGTAGTGCAATGCATGCATTGTGCCACTTTGTAAATATGGTGCAGTGTTTTGCTATAATATTGCCACATTAGCATAAACAAAATTATGCTAATGTGGCGATATATGGCACTATGCCCTCATAAGTCGGGGCCTTAGAATTTACCCATAGTGATACAGTCCGAAATCCACACTTTTGTGTTGCCCTGGTGCTTTGGTCTCAGCAAGATAAAAGATCTGGGCACATTTTTTAAGGAGGTATTTGAGGTAGAGAAAGAATATAAATATGTCAGAATACAATATATCTGGACAGGTGTTAGAGAAGGTAATGTGATTAGCATTTTGGGTGTCCACATCACTCCTTGTCATAATGGACAATGTTTCCAGCCCTGGGGTTCCTTGTGAAAATCTAATGCATAGAAGGTTAAAACCCCAGAACTGAAGGGAGATAGTCTCCCTTGCAATATTGACATGCAGAAATATGCCCATTGTGTGAGCAATAGTGCTCGTACAAGTACACATTGTACAGTAAACATGTTAAAACTAACCCCTTAAGTGCAATGGTTTCTTGCAGCCCCTACTCCAGGTGCCCATCAAATATTTTGATTTTGAATCAGTTTGTGCTACATCCTTCATTATCTTAGCACCTACCGGGATTCTAAATGAATCCAGGTTTTGAGGAAAAAAATGAGGTAGACAAAATGTAGAAAAAGTTGTTTTTTCCCAAAAACTGTGAAAAAAGTGCTGTGGCAGAAAGTATGTGCTTTTTTCTACAAATTGCATCAACAAGTATATCTGTGTTAAGATCAGTTTCTCTTAGCTTTCAGGAATAGTCAGAGTTGTAAAAAAATATTTTTTACCATTATTAGCGCAAAGTTCTTAGTAGAAGTGGACCTTTCCTAGAGATGTGCTTATTTGCTGTTTGAGGTGCAAACTTATGGTTGAACCTCGAAAACTGATTTTGTGAAAAGGAGATAACATTTAGAATTTAGTAGGGGGATATTTGTGAAGATCACTGATGGTTATTAATTGTTGAAATATAAAAATAAAATCATAAAAATAAGTAGGAGAATTCAGAAATAGGTGATAACATTTCCATCTGTAATTTTTGCCCTAATGGACAATTAATAGGTGTAGTATACTGTTAAGTCTAAAATATACTTCTAGTCGCAGGGATCGATTGTATCCATTGGTTGTCAAAATGCACATAATACCTCGAGTCATGAAATGTGCTACAACACACAATGCTGTTTTATTTGTGTTCCCTCCATGCATCAATTCATATGGTAAAATGAACATGAATTAAAAAATGGCACAAAGGAAACCTGTGAATTTTTTATATGTTCCCAAGATAATGAGCATAATGAGTTTAGGAATTATTATTTATACAACTCTGAACTTAGGTGAGAGTATTTTGTAAAGATGTGCCATTTCTATATGCTGGGTTACAGCTGAAAACCGAAAGTGCCCAAACAATAAATTGGTATCAAGAGATGTTTCACTAATCTGTGTTCCTACACTTCTCCTGATAAAAACAGTTTCCCCAATATGTGGCTAGGCCTATTATCCATGACATCAAAGGCTCCAAAACATAACAAGGACACATCATGCGACATGATTTTGCAATGAAAACACTAGGTTGCACCTAAGAGAGTAATGTAGGCAAATAGCCTTTACACCAGAATTTGACAGAACACTTTCCAGTACCTTGCATACTGAGCTCCACTTTGCATCCAGTCCAGGATTAAACACCACCTTTTTCTTGCATCATGATCCTTGTAGTTCTCTCTTTCGACAGATGCTGCCTAACTCACAGCCTGGTGGTTGAACTTTGTTCTGTATCTTGGTTCCTAGATCTTAAAGATACTCTGAGCCTTTTATAAATTTATTATTGACTTTTCTATCTCTTGTCTACGGTTTGCACTCTGTTCCATGATTGTCAGTTTCTATTGTTGTGCCTTCTGTTTTTTTTGTTCGTTCCCTTTTCAAGTCCCAGGTCAGCTTTACCTCCATTGCTTGTTTTGTTATTCCTAGCACCTGGTTTGTTCCTTGCCCTTAGCTCTCTCCCTGCACTTGCGTTCCCGCTCTGAGCTTGTGCCTATTTCTGCGCTGTTATCTCTGTGCTCGGTGGCTCACAACAGTTACTACACATGAGTCTCCTTGTGCTTCAATGAGTTTCTGCTGTTTTACTGACAGGCTTGGTCTTTGAATCTGATTCAAGCATTTCTTCCCATTCCCCTGTTTTTTCTTCTTGTCCTGTTTCTATTCCGTTTTATTTCTGTCTCTGTTTTTGGGTGGTTGCCGTAGATTCTAGCTCAGTCAGCACACTTCCTGACCTGTCTTGTTTTATTCCGACTGCTTGCCTTGTGATTGTGTTTGTCATTTCGTGTCTGCATACTTCTGCCCTACAGTGCTATTGTGCACATTTCCCAGTTTTGCTTTCTCTAGTTAACATTATCCTGATCTCTGCAGATTCTCTGACATCAAGACTTTTCATTTCAGATTTACCTATTCTGCCAATGTGGGTAGCTAATTAATTGAATAGGACTTGTCTGGCACCGAGGAAAACTATGAACCCCAGACATTTCTGAAAATTAGCCACAAAGGGTAATGCAAGGTGGTGTAAATTGTACAGATCTCAGTAGATTTTCTCAACAAGAATGCCCTGCCAACAGAAGACTTTGGCTAAAATCATGGATTTTCCTCACATTTCTGTAAAAAGTTTGAGAATCTATGGGGACCATCACACTTCGTAACACCCAGCATTCTGACACTTCTCCCAAAATGAATATTACCCCACGTGTGTGGCTTGGTCTTAGCCCCCTGACAGTAAAGGCTCTAACATGAAAGAAGGAAATGTAAGACTTTGCCTTTCATACTCAGCCAGTCTGTTCTGGTGAATAGCTATGGTATTTGGGCTCAGTCAATATCCTGTAAACTAAATCTATAGACTATCCTAGAATGGTGTGATTTACATTGTTCCACTAAATTTCCCTTGCATTTTCTAGAATAAAAGTTCTGGTATATTTAGGGATCTACAAAATCCCTACCACTCAGCATTTCCATTGTGTGGCTGGGCCTCTTGAACATGACAGGGACTGGTGCAAACTTGCACAGTGAGAAGTCAATGTGGTCTCAAAGAGGTCCTCATATTTTTTTAGTTTTGGTCCATTCGAAAGTTATGCGTTATGTTCACCCACACATGGGAAGCAGTGTTAAAATGGGAGGCAGTGTTGAAATTAGGAGAATGTGGGAACACATGGTGTGGTAAGATTTTGTTCATAGGCTAGAAGAGCCTGAGTTTTCTGTCACAGAAATATGGGAATAATTGGGATTTCTTTAGGTGTAGTTTTGAAATACAGGCTAGCAGAGAAAGGTTATAAGATTTCTTCAAGTAACTAAAGTAACAGAATTGATTTGATAAACATGCCACCCCGGGACAAATGGGTAACTACACACTTTGAAAGGGATATTTTTCAGAAGTAAAGAATTTATACATAGAATAAAGATAACGTGCAAATAATATATATTTATCCAGCGGTATACATAAGCATTGGAATGGAAATACATGTTTTTGGCTGTGGTCCCTCCTTTCTTAAAAACCTTTTTTAGCCATGAGTTAATTGTTAGAAATTGGGTTATAAGTTCAATGGAGAGGTGACTGCTGCTTAAGCAACAGCCAAAATCCCTGTCTGGAGAACCACAAACCTCATTAAATTAACCTGTGCTTAACCTTTTGTAGCTTGCCACAAACACATTCAGTCTAACCTTAGAGGCAATGTGTAACGTATTTATGCAGCACAAAAACAGCAATAAAGTGAAAACACAACACAAGAAAAATCCCACATCGATATAGAAAAATATAGTAATTTTTAGTAAATTAATTGTCACCAAAATTACAAAATCTATTCAGTAGAACCAGAGTTATGAATTTTTAATTTTTAGTAAAAGATCAAAACAACACCCATGGATATCTAGTTGCACAAGAATGGGTCAAAATCGAACAGTATGGCTAACCAAAATGGAGTGTGTGTCGAATGGAGCACAGGTCAGATACAAAAAGTAGATTGTGCCTGGTTAGCGTTTACCTTCAAACTTAGAAGAATTTTCAAGAAAAATGTTCATACAGTGTAAAGTTCAGCTTGGTAAGTGACTAAAAAGAGAAGTGCCAAACGAGGAAATTTATTTGAACGAAACCGAGTCAAAGTTGAAAAATAAAAAAATATGGCTGACTGGGATGAAGCATGGATTGGGAGCAATCAGCGCTTACCTTTGGACTTAAAGACATTTTTAGTAAAATGTTCTATGAAGGTAAAGTTAAGTGGTGTAAGGCTACAGGTAGTGACTGAGGAGGAAACCTTATTATCAGAGAGCCACTGGATCACCAAAGTGAAGATTTCTATGCTTCAACTTAGGGTCTGATTATGATCTTAGTGGATGGGGTTACTCCATCACAAAAGTGACAGATATCCCATATGGCAAATTACAGTTCTATTATATACTATGGAACTTGTAATATGGCAGGTGGATTATCTGTAATGTTTGTGATGGAATATTACATCCGCCTAGATCACAATTGGGCCCTTACTCTTGTTTTTGGACCTCAAAAATCTCCATCTGGATAAGGCTGTAGCTGATGAGAGGACTTCTGAACAGGGTTTACACTATGAAGAAGAATTTAGAGGGTGCTACCTTGAAGTCAGGCCGAGCAGTGATACACTTTGGTTGGATAGTTGAGCAGGATAGTCCTGGTCTTTCCGCAGTTGTCAGAGCAGTTTTTAGCCAAAATGTTTCTGAGTCCAAAGTTTGGGATTTTGGCTATCTGGGTACCTTTAGCAGCATCACCAAGGGGCCATTACTGGTGGGGCACCACATGGGAATTAGGACTCACTCAGGCTGAGTCCAGGTACAGGTTCAAGAAGTTTGGAGGATTTTCTGTCCTTGAGACTCTGATCAGGAGGACAGCCAGTATCCCCTGAGGTCACTATGGTAATCTTGGTTTGAAGTGACGTAAAGTAGCACAAGCAGCAGGTCAGGCCTCTGATTGTTCAAGGCCAACTCCAGGTAGCAGAGTAGTCCTTCCAGGTGCAGCAAAGCAGTCTTGTGTGGTACACAGTATGCTGCAGCAGCAGGCAGCCTTTTGAGAGTCCTTCTGCAGGTCCAGAAAGTGAACTGAAGAGTGTGTCTGAGGGTCATTTTTTATACCTGGTACCTTCTTTGAAACAGGAGACATTTCTAGAGAATTCTCTTTGGAGAGCTTAAGGATTCTGGATCCAAGATGGCTTTATGAACACTTCAGGATTGCCAATTCCTTTGTGTGAAGGCAGAGCATAGCCTATTCAGCTGAAATGCTCAGCATTATCCTTTATACTGCTAGTTGACTGCTCATCCAGACACACCTAATACCTCAATTGTCTGGCTTTCTCAGAGAAATAAACAAATTCCATACGGCCAACTGCATCCAATCCTGTGACCCAGGATAGGCTGCAGGCATCAAATAGATTAGGACAGGAAAATTCTAGCTTTCTAAAATGGTATTTTCAAAACTGTAACAAAATCTGACCTTACCATTAAAGAAAATGTTTTATTATAATTTCTCTGTTACCATACATGAAATATTTACTTGTCCCCAATCAAAGGCAAGCACTTATCAAATTTAGTGGTGCAAACCAATGTTATCCTATGGGAGAGTTCATAAGGAAGGGCTTATTCGCCTAGGGTCATCCCTTTAGCTTGATGCGATTACGAAAAAACTGTTCATCCTGTAGAGTGCGTAACCCCTAACCCATCAAACAAATGACTTCAGAATAGTACAGGTTTGAACTGTATTCAAGTAATAAAATTGAAGAACGGTCCAAATTCAGAGATGACAATTAATTGACAGTGATTATTGTTAACACTTATTATTTTCATGTAGGTGCGTCTTGTGTTCTTTTCACACATTCAAAATATAACACAGCCAACACATGTTTTGCCCCCTTCTGGGGGTTTCTCAAGGCTATAAAGACATATTAGTGACCCATTATGTAATCAATAACAAGGTAACCATCAAATAAAAATAAAAAAAGAACCCCATTGTAAGGACAGTAGTTATTCATACAAGAAAAAACAAGAGAATGAAGAAAAGGGAAAGAAAGGGTAAAGTAACCATCCCCTGTGGGGTTGAAATAAAACATATGGTAGACATTAGAATTATTGTGTTATATATATCCATTATACCATGATCTCACAAAATATGAAAGAATATAAAGTGTACTAGCACAACCGTGAAGAAAACATGTTCAGTACCCAGTACGTGTGGTTTGTATAACATTCTCATGTACGTATTACAATATACATCAAATATCCCATGTCAGGTTATGCAGGATTGCAAGAAGATTGTACCATAGGTCCATAATATGTGCCTGTATGTAAGATGTTGTAAATGACCATGAAAACATATATAAAATATCCAGCACAGACAGTTAGTGTCAAAGCCAAGTTCGTATTAAAATACAGACCAATTGTTCCATTATGCAAAATTGTAAGAAAAGAGACATTCCAATCAAAATTCATTTGTATCAAAAGATATATAGCAATGCACCACGAGCAAGGTGTTAACATAAAGTTACAAACAATATGAAACCAGACATTTATGAACACATACAATCTTGAAGGTGGTCCACAGCATACAGACAGATAGATTCAATGACATTCAGGTTGCCAGAACAGCAATTTGTATTTGGTAACAGGAGAAAAGAAAAGTGACACTTAGGGGCATATTTATACTCCGTCTGCGGCGATTGTGAATCAAAAATTTTGACGCGCAAACGTTGCCCCGTATTTAAACTTTGACACCCGAGCCCGCGGACGTCAAAATTCCGCCGTGTGCGTCATTTTTTGGATGCGACAACCCGCCGTGCGTTAATTATATGCAAGGTAGGCGTTCCCGTCCAAAAAATGGCTTAAAGGGCCGTGCGTCGTATTTATGCTTTCGGGCAAAAATGACGCACGGCCGGAAGGCAGAGCCAGAAAATGACGCACAGCCCGATTTGCGTCAAAAATTAACGCCTGGGTCAGGGCAGGCGTTAACATGGGGCAAACACACCTGTATTTAATCAGAACACACAGAACAAACAGCAGAGCAGCACAGCAGCAACAGGGAGCCATGGAGGTGATACTAATCCAGCGTGCACGCAGACGCAGAGCACAGCAAGAACAACAGCAGCTACAACAACACCAGCAGGGACCCCAAAGGCAGCGCAGAATGCAGGAGAGGATATTCCACCCAAGAACCACCCTTCAGGTCCTCAGGGAACACGACATCATCCAGAGGTACCGGTTGAACTGGCAGGCCATTCAGCAGCTGCTGCGCAACATTGAACAGCAGTTGGCCCCCTCTTTGGTGACACCCCGCACCATCCCAACAGAAACCAAGCAGCTTGCCGTACTTCATATGCTGGCAAGTGGCTCTTTCCAAACAACTGGTGCCCTGGTTGGTGGAATATCACAACCATCATTCTCCGCCTTTTTGCCCAAAGTACTGGATGCCTTCATTCGACTGACACCCCGCCACATCTGCTTCCCTAACACACTGCAGAATCAGCAGGAAACAAAACAGGGGTTCTACCTCATCAGTGGCTTCCCACACGTCCTTGGTGCAATCGACTGCACACATGTACGCCTTGTGCCACCTGCTGCAACTGAACACCTCTACCGCAACAGGAAGCACACACATTCCATCAACGTGCAGGCCATAGTCGATCACCAGGGATTGATCACCAACATCGTGGCTAAATATCCTGGGAATGTACATGACTCATACATCTTCTGTCACTGCACCATCAATGAACACTTCCAGGATGGACGGTATGGCAATGGACTACTTGTTGGTAAGTACAAAAACCTACTTATATACACACTGCACAGCAACCCTCTAGGACACACAACACATACACCACAACAGCAACAAGTCGACAGGATCACACTGAGGTTGTGACATCGCTAGCCATGTTTCTTAGGTCACCATTGAACCTGTCACACATCTGAAATTAGTGTACAGCCTAATGTTAAGACGTCAAAGATCACAAAGTGTGGAGTGGGTTGCCTAAATGTCACCTTGCAAATTGTAAGTGTCCCAATGACCTTTACATTAATCCATTGCATAAGTGTCAAGGTCTGGGATGTCCAGGGTACATTGATATGAACGTGTTAACAACACTTTCAATTTTAACTGTGCATGGAACTATCATCTCACCCCCAGTGAAGACACACGGACACTTGTATCATAAGTCACAATGCTAGGGATGGCACACTGTACTGCAAATCCCAAAACATACTGCTGACAAGCGGTTAGCAGACAAACACTTGTTCAGCCAAGGAAACAACACAATGCAGATGGTACAGCCTACAAGCATAGGATGCCACATTAGTACACAGAAGAGTCACAGACAACACAAGACAACTACTGCCATGAAAGGTCTTTTCAATAGTGCCATCTGATCAGGGGTATGGCATCCAGCCATGGATTATGACACCATTTGGCAACCCAAGTACTGCTGCAGAGCGTGCATACAACGACGCCCATAGGAGGACACGCTGCATTGTCGAGCGGACCTTCGGCATCCTCAAGTCAAGGTTCAGCTGCCTCGATATCACTGGTGGTAGCCTCCTATATTCCCCCGAGATGGTCTGTAGGATCATCCTCACATGTGCAATATTGCACAACATTTGTATCACAAGAAACATTCCCCTCCTGGAACCAGAGCCACACATGCCTGAAGAGGAGGAAGAGGAGGATGCTGGCCTGCAACAGGAGGGGGAACTACAGAGCACAGCCGCTGGTATAGGCAGGCGGCAACAGATTGTAAATAATTTCTTCTGAATATGATCACCTTCACCACTTTAGTTAACAAATTGAAATAAACACCTATTCTAATCACCATATCATGGTCTGGCTATTCCTTTTTGCACACCTTCATTTCTACTTATCAGAATAAGAGTGTTGCCTCATGGAGCATTGCTGAGATACTGAGTAGGACACGGAACATCCCAGAGCTAATGTGATGCCTAACATACAATGGTCACATACACACACACTCTTAATGACATATATCATGTACATATCTCCTTTGAAGGCCAATAGCAGAGGACCACAACTATTTCACACATACATGTTGAAAGCAAGGTCCAACGCAGCATATGGCACACAACTAAGACACCATCACTCAATAAGGGGAAAACAAGCCTCATACATGAGGCAGTCAATGTGCTTTGGCATCAGTAACAGGAATGCCTGACCAGACCCTTGACAGCAGTAAGTCTAACTGCATCCAATATTTGCAAGGACTATCTGTGACTAGAGTTCCCTAGAAGCAGAACATAGACAGCACAAGTGCCAGACATATGACATGCATTGCGCACATGACATTCCATGTACATGTCAGCCCATTTCCTAACTCCTGACACACCCATGCACCTGGTGCCAACCCACCTGTCGGAAGAGGTCCCTGGAATACTAAGATGTGTACCCTGATATTACCTCCTCTACACACACAGACCAACATTAGCAAACCAGTGTGCTACACCTTTTCCTATGGTATGCCATTGTCATAGAACATCTGACTGCAAGGACATCAGGTCAATTTATACACTGTCTTCTAATTTCAAAGCCCTGTTAGCACATGTAGATTGCTTCCCCTTGTGAAAATGTCTGTTGGCCCGTAGAATGCAAGTCTCACCTACAGGACTGGTGAGAAACAGATGCAGCCCACACCTGTGATCACCTCCATGCACAACACCCATTTCAAAAAGCACTGCCCCTGATGATGCCTGGAACAACATAGGAGTTGCCATTATGTCAAATACACCGTCAAGAATTGATACTAATTAAGCCGTGTAACACAGCCCTTGGGTTCATTTGTCACCTTCAAAAACACAGGATGTACACAGTTTGACATGTCAACTGTCTAGTTTGTCCTCAAAACAGTCTCAGTCAGACCACTGATTACGTAACTTGTCAAGTAACTGGATCCTAATTCACCTTGCATTCTGTCAGCCTGACTGACAACTGTCTGTGCGTCACACTAAAGTATCCCTGTGTCTACATATGTCCCACACTTGCGTTAGCAAACCTCTCATTCATCAGGGGGCATTGGGCATGGGCTTCTTCCATGCATACCCAAATACATTGTATAGCATCATCTGCCTTTTAACTGTACCATTTGAGTTACATCCTCTTGGAAAAGCAAACTTCATGACCCATCCCTTGTCTGGGTTGCATTTATGCATGAATGACAAAGTGTGACAGTGACCCAGGGCCGTAGGTAGGGATTGGGTACGGGGCTTTCAGCACAACCAGCAACCTATGATAATGTCCATGAATAATACACAAATGTCAGGACCCTGACAGTTCACACACAGCATCACAGTGTGCACAACATAGTGATGGGCCCTGTGTGGTGAATAGCTGCGAGAATAATCAGCACAGAGGCTATGATGTTCCCAGATGCAGTGGGAAGTGCAGAGGCCAACCTGTGTACAAATGTTGTAATGACACCTGCCAGAACATGACACCTGAGACATTATCTCACTCAGCACACCAAGGTTGCCTTGTTGACTGTCTCATTACACGTCTTTAGTGACAGGGTGGGACCATCCACATGTTGGTTCACATGTCCACATCTACTTTACTCACATTGATCAACCATGGATACTCAGTAGATACAGGAATAGCTGCCACTGACTCATGATGAGTCCTGGACCGAACTGTGACAAATTACACCCCAAACAATCTACAGGATCATCATTGGACCACACACATGAACAAGACACCTATGTGCAATTGATCACTGGAAATAAGTGGACACGTGCTGTCTTGTATGCTGGTCCACCACAGCCACTTGATAGTTGGGGCTCACTTCTATGGCCTCAACTGTGGCGTCATCATACATATGAGATTCTCCCTTGTCTGTCTGTGCAAACAACACGGTACCCACTTCCTCAATGCATGTGTATGACTCACTGTGGGATTCTCCAAGTAGTGCCTAGGAAGCTCTTACCAATACTCTAGGACATAGGATGTAGAAAATGTGGACTATTGACATGAACAAGCGTCTGCCATCCATCTGGTGCATGCTATGTCACATGTGGTGTCTACATGACCCTAAAACTTGGAAGTACACTTTACGGGTGTTGTGACATGTATGACTAACACATGCCCTCGCTCATTTTCAATTTGACTTGCATCTAAGGATTGGACACATGGACGTCACATTCATACAACCATATGTACAATTATGCTTCATGTGATACATACACACTTGGCCAACCAACATATTAGTTGTCAAAGCACACACTTTGAGCCAAAGGCATTTAGGTATTGTACATATGTGTGTCACATTTCTATCCTTTCCTTATGCCAAACATGCACAATTTGTGCAACACATATATGTAGGCCACACTTATGACCATCTATTGCGTCAGCCAACTGTAAAAATACTGTGAAGGGTGTAGTGGATCATGTTCTGCTGCAGTATGATGTCACACATGTGAACATACACCAGCAACACAATACTGTCTTCAATTAGCCAATCTCTGATGTGTTCCAAATGTAAAATAACCAAAAAACAAGTAAAAATGCCCCAAACCAGTTAATGCACTGTAATTTTGACGTCCCTAGCGGTGTGCGTCATTTTTTGACAACCAAAACTGTATTTGCGTCATTTATTTTGACGCACAAGAGTGAAATTTAGCCTGCATCCAAATATTTGTACAGTCCATGTATCATTATGTGGATGCAGGTTAATATTCACGTCTGTGCGTCCAAAAAAATGACGCAAATACAGTTTTGGTAAACAAAAAATGACTCATAACACGAAAAAGGCGGGACTTTTCATACAGGAAGTGATGTAATAGGATATCCTGTTTACAGTTCATGTACAGTGGGTGTACTTTCACTTTCACTTTGCAGTCTATGATCCTTCTAGGCAGTGTGGCTGTGTAGAGAGTGTTGTCCTGAGATTTTGTGCTATTTTTGTCCTGTGTGCTATCTGTAAAGTCCATTTGTGAAATAAATATTGTTTGTGTTTACTGTACTACTGTGTTTTGTCTACATTTGTCCATTTATCTTGTGTTTTTCTTGTTTGTCGGAGTCTGTTGTGGGTAGTGTTAGTTTGGGGATAGTTGGGCTCTTTTAGTGTTTAGGTTTACTTTTTTTCTGTCTTTGTACCCCTACTTTCCCCCTTTTCCCCTTTCTATTTCTTTTACCCCTATTCCATATCATCACTTATAAGTATGTCTGGTAGGCCACGTCTTGGCAGGATGGGGGAAGAGGAGTTGGGGGGCTTCATCTGTCTGGTGACGCATTTCTTTCCGCTCATGATCCAGGCAGGGTGATACAGGGGTATCCGACAGAGGCGCGCAGAATCCGTTGGGGAAAGGTGCTGCATCACCTGCAGCGTGTGTATGCCATCCAGAGGAGTGACCACCAGCTGAAGCACCAGTGGGCTGACCTCATCACCAGGGAGCATGATCTCTTGGACCACCTGGGAATCATGATTGGTGGCACTGTTGGTGAATTCGAATAATGTTAATGTGCACGATTAAATGCTCTGTGGTGACATCAGGGGATTAGTGCAATGTCTGCCAGCTAACTTGCTGACTTTGTGTAACGCTGGGGAAATATAAGGGGATCATTGATGCACTATGGCAAGGATCACAATTGCTAGCTGTCAGGTAGCACGTGCTCAGCAAACTTACAGGTTACTTTTCCATGAAGGAAATTGGTGCGGCCTTTTTGTCAGAACAGCTAACAAAATATGAGCCAATTAAGTCTATATAGGGTACTATTGACAGAGAAGTACAGATGTACCAACATTTAGCCCAACTATGTTGACGCAATTGCTAGACTGACTTTAGAATCACTACATGATGCTGAAAATGAGTGCTGCCTTCACGTCAATTGATACTAGCAAAGTGGCTCAGACATATGTCTCATGTGAGTCTGGTAAGTGTGGAAGGAAAGCGTTCACAGAAGTACTATGAATGTGTGGGATTATTGTGTTCCTTGATCTTTTTGGATACATGTCAGTTCTTGATTTGAAAACATCGTGAAAAGGTGTAAGGTGCCCTCAGCTAACATATTAAGATGTTTGTTGGAATTAGTTGAGCTACAATCAATCCAAATATGGATGGCAGTCCAAGTGTATGCACATCACCTCACATCTCCATGGTTGGTGCAAATCACCATAGCTGGGAAACATCAATTGACTATACTGTAATAACAGGATGGCTTACAAAAGTCCCTGCCCCTCCCTCTGTACATTGGGCCTATGTGCAATAAATGTGTCATGGCCACAAGGCATGTTTGACTGGTAATGTCTGGTCCTCAAGTAACCAGGCTTCGGATGTCTCTCTTGGATGCACATGATGAGACGATTACGCTCCATATTTTTTAGTGCTCACCAATTATGGGGCATGTTTGCAACCACATGATAGTTAGGGCCAATGTATGTCTGCAGATATGTGTGTAACTGTCACAGGAGACCCATGCTATGTACAAGTTGGCCGTGATATATCAGATCCAGTACCATCATGTCTGAGTGGCTGCCATTTCATTATTAAGCCTACACATTGTAAATGTTTATGAAATTGTTGCACTGTGCACAGATTCTGAGCACATTTCTTCCTTCCATACCTTACAGGTGGACTGGCACCCTACACTGTGGGAGAGGTGGCGACATTTGAGGACCCCGACCACTCCAGTAAGTGTTGATATGTCCCTTATGTGTTGTGTTTGCTGGTTCTGGACTCGTGTGAGTTGGACGCATAGCAAGGTGTGATACGTTGGGCAAGCTTTTCTCTTTTCCATGAGTGGGAATGCAGTTCTCACATGTTTTGAGTTTGCCAATGGGTATCCAATGGTACCATGTAGGGATTGTAGGACATCCCTGTAGGCCCCACTCTGAGTACAGGGGATAGTCATGTGTATGACACTTGTATCACCAAGAGTCGCAATGGAAGTCAGCCCCAATTTAGTCAGCCTGTCAGACCCACATTCTCTAAGATTGGTAGAGCTAATAGCTTTCCAATAGACATCTGCTTCCCTATTTACCTACGTTATTTTGAAACAGTAGGTAGAACCTCGTAGCAGCATGTACTTCCACATGTAGTGCAACAAGTCTGTGGAACCTGAGTGCAATGGCCTAGGTGTGCATGCAATTCATGATCATGGGTGTTCTAACAACTCTGTGTCTGATGTAAGTCAGACCTCACTGGAAGTATATGTTGTGTACTAAGTTCTTCATTTCCTGACATGTCTGACCCTATGAGTGCTCTAGGGTTTGCTGACTCCTAATTGTAGATAGACCTTACCTGTGGTGTGTCTGTAGAGACAAACATGTGTGGAGTTTCCTATACACTCCTCGGTGTACATGTTGTTGACAAATTATAGTTGTGTATCCACCGCCCCCCCTCAAACACGGCCTTAGGTTTGTGAATGGGGTACCTAGTACTGATGCTACCAGTATGTTGCACATACATGTGAATAAGTGACGGTTTGGTTGCATACTAGTATACACACTTAGGTTTGGCACTTGGTACTATACTGGTAAGTCCAGTTACAACTTGCAGACCATGTGGCTTTAGTTTTGCTTTCCGTACACTGACATTTGTAGCCCAGCTCTTGGCGGAGGATATGCAGCATGATTCTTAGATGATAACTGTCAGAACTCAGATTGCAAGTCAAAGCCAGTTATTACCCATCTTGTAGGTTATGGATGTGCTTTGTGTGATGTGACCTTTGTAGTCTGGCCTGCCATATACTGTATTGTGATATGAGCTGTTACAAGTACATTTGATGTAATGTCTGATTAACTTGCTGTGCCATTTCATACAATGCAGTTACTAATGCAGAATATCTGCATTTGTCTTCACAGCTGCTAACATGACTCCAGACCAGGTCCGTGAATTTCAGCACCGGGCCATGCGGTATCAGCACATCCTGCTGGTGGAGTTGGGGTTCCGGAGGATGGCCCGGCGATATCGCCATGAACGGGCCTCCTGGGCATGGCGAGCCTTCCCACAGGGTGGGCCTACTTTGCCCACCACAGCCACCACCAGCACAACCACCAATCAGAGCCAGGTGGCCCCACCCACAGCTGCCACTGTTGGTCCAACATCTGCTGGACTTCCTGGCCCCAGCATTGCCACCGGTGCAGGACAGCCCACTAGGCCTGGCACCACACCCACACAGACCTCCTCCACCGGTACCCAGACTGCCACTGCTCCATCTGTTGACCCTGCAGCCTTCAACAGAATGGAACATAAGATGGACAAAGTGCTGCGCAAGTTGAGCCACCTGAGCTGGGACGTGCGGCACATTAACCGGCGGGTCAAGTCCATTAAGAGGACCCTCCGGAGGGCCAACCTCTAGACACTTTTTTTGATGGACATGATTCCCTCCCCTCCCTCCTCTTTCCTTGTTCTTATAGTTAGTGGGCTTAGGGGGCTTAGTGTTAGGTTAGTATAGGTTGTTAGTTTAGTTAGTGTTAGTGGGTGGGGGGTCCTGATTCTTTCTATTTTTACTTATTAAGTGTGTGTTGGGCTATGTTGGGCTTCTTGTGTGATTAATAAAAAAAAAAAAATAATAATAATACAATAAAAAAATACAAAAAAATATATATTTGTTTAGGAAAGTATAGTATGTGTTTAGGGTAGTATGTGTTGTCCTCCATGTGTCCCGTCTCATAAGGGGGGTGGGTAGTAGATGTTTAGAACGTTTCGTTACATGTGATAAGTAAGTGTAGCTTAGGTTAGTTAGGGACAGTTGTGGGTAATGAGTAGTCAGGGTAGATTAGGGTAGGTAAGATTTTTCCCTCAGTTTCCTCATCTGTGGTTAGCATTTAATAAATATTTGGTTACCCATTAATAGTAGGTGTTTAATAGTACTTGATCGTGGGTTTGGATTCAGTGTACATCAATTTGGTACTATAACATCGGTGTCCTATGCTACAAACAAATCCCAACTGAGCTGTACGATTGCAGCTAGCCCAGAGCTACCTTGCAAAGTGTCGACCCTTTGTTGCAACCACCAATCACAGTTAATATGGATCCCAATGTGCTTCTGTTGATAAGTGTGTTTTCAAAGTCACTAACAGTGCTTCCAGACTTGATATTGGGGAAACAGTTTTAGGTCTGACTGCAGTGTGATGATCATGCACACCCTTATAAGATGAGTTCTCATTGGCAATCTTGTATTCTTGTCTTCATGACCCTCATACATCATTTGTGACACAGTTCGGCATGATTACCTATTTGTATGTTAACTCAGACACCTTCATTTGTGCAGTTTTTGTAGTGTTTACTTAGATTAGTGTGGCATGTTAATTGTGTTATTTTTGCATGTTTACAACATTTTGCGGCCATTATTTGATGACTTAGTTATCCCCTGAGGAAGCATTCTTCTGTCCAACACAGCATGGTGGTATATGGTTTCTCACTTCATCCGAATTGTCCCTCAGGAAGGGCAGAGTATGAAGCAATCATGGGCACTGTGCAGAATTCTCTGACTACATATTATCAGGACAGTTGTATTGACAAGCTACGTAATTTGACAGTAGGCACATTTCAGTTATCTACTTCACAGTTGATATGTCACATTACCGAGACAGATTTGTTGTGTAAGTGCTATTTATTGAAATGTGCTGTAGTGCTATCTGTACATTGCCCATGATTGTGAGTCCATTGTAGTGACATTTTAAATTGGGATGCAACACAAGGGGTTATGGAAATGCTTTCGACATGCTGGGGTTGATGTTTCAGACAGTGCAGAGGGACAGGATTTGGCAATGAGTAGGAGAGAGACAATCACTGGGCTGGGTGACAAGATATACAGTGGTTTGCAGAACAGTGCTCGAGTAAAGTGGTTGCAAGACTGGCAAGTTACAATGCGCAGGACCTTGGTAAATGTGGGCCATGTGGCAGGGACTAGTGCTTCCGGGTCATTTTCCTTGTGAATGTGATCTGTTCCATGTCTTCTTCTTCTGATGTGTGTGTTGCCTGCTTTGTCCTTGTTGTTGTTGGTTGTGAAGGGGCAACACACACCTCAGTGTTAGAAGACGTGGAGTCAGACATCCCGGTCGCTGCTCCCTGTGAAGGTCTTAAGGGCAGTACTGCAGCAAGGAGGGTCTGCTGGTTCTTGAGAATAGCAGCCACATCACGATGGTAGGCAGCCAGGTCGGCCCTGAGGGAGTCATGATTGCATTCTTGCATGCAGTGGAAGGTTTGGGGTGCGAGGTGTTGTGGCAACTCCCTTACTGCAGTGGTGAATTCCTTGACAGTTTCTTGCAGTCCTTGCAGTATGGATGTTAGGGCTTGAATAGCTGCTGCCTGATCTGCAGATGACATCATGCACGAACGCACCCCCTCAAGGCTGGCTGCCATAGTTTGCATCCCCACCCGCACCTCCTTGGCCAGCTCCTGCTGTACTCCAACTACAGTTCTCTCAAAGCTGGTGCCAGTGTCGTCAGAGTCCTCAGCTGTATTGGAGCTGGCAGGTCTTACAATTGGGGTGGTGGGTGGATCCTCTGCGATGGCTGCTTTTTCTGTGCTCCTCCTTGTGACTGAAGGTGGGGTCTGGAGGGTTTCAAGGACCTTTTGGATAGTCTCCTGGGGAATGTTTATCGGCTCGTCATCCATGTCATCAGGGAAATCTGGGATAGGCATATCAGCAGGAGATCCATCTTACTCTGCAATGAAACAGGGTACAATTAGTGTGTCTGTGTTGTGGCAATTTTGATGTGATGTACCTGCCTTTTGATGAATTCACTTTGTGATCTTGTTTTGTGTTAATTTCTCCAGTCCTTCAGATGGGCATTCTCCCAGGCCTATGGCCAGCCTGTGTGTCACATGTATGTTATTGAGTTATCAGACTTGTCAGCCTCATAGCCTCTAGTTGTTGATTTATGCCAAATAGAGAATTGCCACCTTCTTTTCCTACTCGACCCTCCGTGTACATCCATTCTCATGGTGAGACCTTTCACTGGCTGTGGGTGTCCTGATGGCCCTGGCAGCACACTTAACAATCTGGACCTGCCCCAATCTCTGATCGTTCACATCCACTTAAATGTAATTGACATGTGGCATATCCTATGCATGGCAATGTTATGATCCGATATGGATGTTGACATTGTTAATGTGTCCTGCTGATGTTGGGGAATGTGTGTTACATTGGATTGCCCTGATAGTCGTATCAGTGTCCTATTTCATCCTCTGACTGTGCAGGTGTATTTCAGTGACCAGTTACATGTGTCCCCACCTCAATGCTGTTGTCTGAGCAGTATGACATTTGGGATGTTGCCTTGTTACCCAGGCACAGGATGGGCCCTGACATATGCAGCATAGGTGTGTCCTTAGTGCTGTGTAGCTCCTATTGTTGTTTACATTGGCTGATGTTTGCGAGAACTATGGGCATTGACATTTGAGAGTACTGGGGCCTTTGTCTTGTTTCTGGGGATTGTTGCAGTTGTCATCCTCAGCCACTAATTTAGGTGTGTATGATCCATTGGGAGGTTACTGCCATTGGCTACTTGAGCTGATGTCAGCTATCCGCCATCCCACAGGAATCCCCCCTCAAGTGCAGGTGCTATCAGTGCTCCATTTCCTTGCAAGTGGGTCATTTCAAACAACAGTGGCCATAGCATCTGGGATGTCCCAGCCTATGTTTTCCAACGTGTTGTCCAGAGTGTTGTCTGCCCTGCTGAAACACATGTGGAGCTACATCTTTTTCCCTCAGGTGGAGGATTTGCCTACAGTGAAAGGTGATTTCTATGCCCTGGGACATATCCCCAACATCATAGGTGACATTGATGGGACATATATGGCTTTGATCCCCCCCACTGGAGTGAACAGGTGTACAGAAACCGGAAGAGTTATCATTCGATGAATGTACAGATGGTATGTTTGGCCGACCAGTACATCTCCCATGTGAATGTAAAGTTCCCTGGCTCAATGCATGATGCCTACATCCTGCAGAATGGCAGCATCCCTTATGTGAAGGGTCAAGTCCAGAGGCACCATGTGTGGCTATTAGGTGAACACCTGGAAGCTAGTAAGTGGGAATGGTTTTCTGGGTCTGGGGATATCCCTCCAGGTTAGTGTGTGTCTAACAGTTGTCCCTCGCCATTTGCAGGTGACTCTGGTTACTCCAACCTGTCATGGTTACTGACCCCAGTGAGGAATCCCAGGACAAGGGCAGAGAAACGCTACAATGAGGCCCATGGGTGAACTAGGAGGGTGATCGAGCGGACCTTCGGCCTCCTGAAGGCCAGGTTCAGGTGCCTCCATATGACAGGTGGAACCCTATTCTACTCACCAAATAAGGTGTGCCAGATCATCGTGGCCTGCTGTCTGCTGCACAACTTGGCTTTGCGACGACAGGTGCCTTTTCTGCAAGAGGATGGTCCAGATGGCTGTGTTGATACAGCTGTGGAGCCTGTGGACAGTGAAGACGAGGAAGCAGAAGAAGAAGACATGGACAACAGGGACTCAGTGATCCAGCAATATTTCCAGTGAAACACAGGTCAGAATACTAACCGGCCTACTACATGTACTTAAACACTAATGCCTCTCCACTGTCTGTCGTTTTCACCCAGTGTATGGTCACTGAGTTGTCACTTTCCCTTACGATTTCACAGATGTGGGTCACACTGTGTGACATCTGCTTTGATTCCTCATGGACTAGAGCTGTGTGACATAGGTATGTTGTCATTACAAATGAAAGAGCTTTTTGCCACTGTAATTGCTAATACAGTATTCCGAAATCACAGACTGACTCCAGATTGTTTTGTGCTTTAAGGGTGTTTATTTTAGTGCTCAAAATCGAAGGGGGTAGCAAAATGGTGTGGGGTGATGGCGGAGGAATGTCCATGGCAGAGTCCAGTCTATTAGTCTCACAGGTGCATTGCCCAAATGGGCATTGGAAGTGGAGCTAGGGCAGTTTGAGGATAGACGGGGTGAGAAAGTGGGACAGTAGGATGACAATCAGGGTGGTCTCATTTCTTGGCGGGGGTCTTGGCATTGTTCTCTGTCTTTGTCCTGGATCTCAGGGACTGCTTGCGGGGTGATTCTCCCTCTGCAGGGGGTGGGGTGCTGGTGTGGTGGTCCTGTGGCGGTGCCTCCTGTCCACTAGCGCCGGTGGAGGTGGTCGGCAGTTCATCGTCCAGGATAGTGTCAGGGGCCCCTTGTAGTGCCACAGTGTCCCTCCTGGTGTTGAGTACTTCCTTCAGTACATACGATGGTGCCCAGGGTGGAATTGATAGATCTGAGTTCCTCCCTGAAGCCTAAATACTGTTCCTCCTGCAGGCGCTGGGTCTCCTGAAACTTGGCCAGTACCGTTGCCATTGTCTCCTGGGAGTGGTGGTATGCTCCCATGATGTTGGAGAGGGCTTTGTGGAGAGTGGGTTCCCTGGACCTGTCCGACCCCTGTCGCACAGCAGCCCTCCCAGTTCCCCTGTGTTCCTGGGCCTCCGTCCCCTGGACCGTGTGCCCACTACCACTGCCCCCAGGTCCCTGTTGTTGTTGGGGTGGTGGGTTAGCCTAGGTTCCCTGTAGTGGTGGACACACAGCTGATTGACGTGTCCTGGCGACAGAGGTATGGGCCCGCTGGGTGGGTGCTGTGCTGGTTTTTCCAGAGGGGGGAAGATCTGTGGTGGCCTGTGACTGGGTGAGGGGAACTGAGTGTCCAGAGGTCCCCGATGGGCCGGGCTAGTCATCTAGATCCAGTTGGACAGAGGTGCTGTCATCACTGTGGGCCTCTTCGGTTGGTGGTGTGGACATGTGTGGACCCTCCTGTCCGGTGACGTTGGGTAGAGGTCCTGCAGGGGTATAAAAGGATGTTTATTACATCTGTTTGTGCCATGGTGTGCAATGGGTGGGTGACTGTGTACCCCAGTGCTTGCATTCCTGTGTGGGACCTTGTGTGATGATGGTTTAGGGGGTTGTATGGGTATGTGCGGTGGGTATGCTTTAGTGATGGGTGTCCATGCTTTGTTGTTGCATGCAGGGCTTGGGGTTAGGATGTGTGGTTTGTGATATAGGGACATTTGTGAGGAGTTAGAGGGATGGGGGTGAGGGTGAGGGTGGGGGTATGTGCTGGCATGCAGGTAGGGTGGGGGATGTAATAGTTAAGATTTGACTTACCAGAGTCCATTCCGCCACCTACTCCTGCGAGGCCCTCAGGATGCAGAATCGCCAAGACCTGCTCCTCCCATGTTGTTAGTTGTGGGGGAGGAGGTGGGGGTCCGCTGCCAGTCCGCTGAACCGCCAGGTGGTGTCTTCAGACCATGGAACGCACCTTCCCCCGTAGGTCGTTCCACCTCCTCCTGATGTCCTCCCGATTTCTTGGGTGCTGTCCCACTGCGTTGACCCTGTCCACTATTCTTCGCCATAGCTCCATCTTCCTTGCAATTGAGTTGTGCTGCACCTGTGATCCGAATAGCTGTGGCTCTACCCGGATGATTTCCTCCACCTTGACCCTGAGCTCCTCCTCCTAGAACCTGGGGTGTCTTTGCCGGGCCATGGGGTGGTGTAGGTGATGTGTGGGGTGGTGTGTGGGGTGATAAGTGTGCTGATATGTAGTGGTGTGTAGTGTGAGGTGCGTGGAAGTTATGTGGGTGATGGTGTTGTGTGCCTGTGGATGCTGGTATTGTTGATGGTGGTGTCTCATTCTGCCCTTCGTTCATGATTTTTTGTCGTAGGGGTTTGTGGGTGATGTGGGTGTGTGTTTTATAATGTATTGGGTGTGTAGGAGTGGTGTGTGTATGTGTATCAGGTGTGTGTATTTCGAATTGTCCAATGTCGCTGTGTTTTGTAAGTGTGTGTGTATTTTGAGCGCAGCGGTGTGTACCGCCAATGGAATACCGCGGTTGAAAGACTGCCACGTGGATTCGTGTGTCGTGATAGTGTGGGCGTATTTCTGTTGGCGTGATGGTGGAGGTTTTGTTTTCGCCAGTTTATCACTGATCTTTGGTGTGGCGGACTTGTGTGAATGTCTGAATTTTGGCGGATTCCGTGCTGTGGGTCATAATAGCTGTGTCGGTTTTTTCATGGCCGCGGCTGTGTGTTGTCGGTCTTCTGCACGGCGGTAAGCGGCATTTACCGCCAATGTTGTAATGACCGGCTAAGTCTGAACGTACAAAGTTGACCGGGACCTCCCAGCCAGCTTATCCGAGGAGGGCTCCAAGGATGTCAGATCAAGATCCAGGTTTACCCTGGTCGAAGGATTTTCACCTAGAAAAAACGACTAAGTCTGAAGGTAAAAATCTCCACAGAGGATTCCCACGGCACGTGTCCAGAGAAGGGTTCCAGGAGGTCGGATTGGACTGGCAGGTTCGTCCCGCTAAAGAAAATCTTCAGAAAAACGACTAAGTGCGAAGGTAAACTTTTGACCGAGGCCTCCCGCGGCCTGTAGCCGAGACGGGCTCCATCGCGGTCAGCCTTAAACTTTGACTTTGCCCCGGTCGAGGTGCAACCAGATGATCCGATTGCCGCTTTTTGTTTTTTGGTGCTAAAAAAACAATAATTCTTAAAAAATTCATATCTCCGGTTCCCCTTATCCGATTTTATTAATTTTTGTGTCATTTTAAAGATAAAAATATAATCTATTTTTATAAATTGGTTTTGGATTTTTAAACTAGTTCCTGTGTTTTATTTAATTAATGTTTTGTGATATTTGAATGCTCTGTCTCCTAAGTTAAGACTTGTCGCTCGTTGCCAAGCTACCAAGGGGTGAGCTGGGTTTAATTTACTGAGACCTAACTGGACCTAAGTGGAGGTTGGTGGACTATTGCTAAGTGTAGATACTTACCTGCCCTTACCAATAACCCATTTTCTAACAAGGGTATAGGGCTATATGCTTCACAGTTTACTACCCTTTGTTTTAGATTTGGACTAAGAGCATGTAATGTACGTACTAGCTCTGATTTGAATATGACACCTACTTTTAAGCGAGGGTTGTTTCCAGTGTTATTGATTACTTCTTAGTGGATGTCAGGCTTTGGTCCCTATCTATAGATATGAAGGTAGACCTTTGCCACGAGAGGGATCACAATCCTCTACTCCTTACCTTACACAGTAAAGTGTTCAGGAGACTGCAGAATACATGGATTTCTGAGGTCCCCGGACCTCTTTTGAACAATAGCCATAATCGTGTTTGCTGGACAAAAGTAACGTCTAATCCTTATTTGGTAAAGAAAATCTATTTTTACTTCTCAGATATTATGTATGGTTATGAGGATTATGAGGTTAGTGACATTCCAATTGTGAGCATTCACGAAGAAATGGTAAGGAATTTGCAGGATATTTTCTATAGGAAGACTACTATTAGGCAATCCTCTGATAATGTTAAAGTCAAGGAATGGTTCCATAAGGACTGCTCTAATGCTAAATTAGCCTTAAAATCAGCTATCATGACTCACTCACAGGGTGTGATTAGAACTGCTAGACTTATGTATAATGAAACCCTGCAATTGGCAAAGAAAAGTTGGGAAGATATCACCTTGCAGAAATTGTTGATTGCAACTAAACTTCAAGATAATGGGACTTTCTGGAAGCAACTGACGAATAGACACAGAGGGGGTAATGATGCCATCCGTACGCATATTCAACCTGAAAGATGGGTGGAACACTTTTCTCAGCTTTATGCCTTATCCACGATACAGGATCCCTCCTCTTCGTTTCTGGCTGAATTGCGTCACAAGATTGCTGATCCAAGAATACCTTTTGATAGTTGTGAAGATTGTATTGTTTTCTCAATAATGGAAACCATAGTTGATATTAACTCCTTAAAATCGGCCAAGGCTCCAGGCCCTGATAAGATACCGGGGTATCTTTTTAAATCTGAGCCAGTTATCTGGTCTTGGTATATAAATATGTTATCAAATGCCATACCTGCAGGAGGCCCTATTCCCAAAACTTGGAAATGGGCTGAAATAATTCCTATTCATAAAAAGGGTGATGTGGGTTCCCCAGCTAATTATAGACCAATCAGCCTCATTGATAATCTTCAAAAACAAATTGCCAAGCAGCTTCTGGATAGACTTTTGGATTGTGTTCATGCTCATCAGGTACCATCTCCACTTCAGGCGGGTTTTCATCCAAAAATTAGTACGGTGGATCAGGTTTTCAGGCTGACACTCCTATATTGGAACTACGTAGTCTTGGCAAAGCAAAATGTATATGTCGCTTTTGTGTACCTTCGATCTGCTTTTGATTTGGTCCCTAGAGAAAAGTTATGGGAAGTTCTGCATAGAATAGGTATTTCTGATAAAATAGTACATTTATTACAACGGTTGCACAATAATACATATGCTCAGGTGAGATGGGGTAGCCAGGGAGAGCTAACCGATCATATAGCCATCCGGCGGGGGTTTCCTTGCACCAACCCTTTTTACTTTGTTTATTAATGAGGTGGTGCACGCTGTGTCTTTTTGTTAAAATGATGCTCCCTTGCTGAATGCGCAAAAAAACCCTATTCTATTATTTGCAGATGATTCTCTTTTGATTTCTAAAACCCCCATGGGTCTTCAGATCCTGGTTGATAGGTTCAATGCTTTTTGTGCCGACCATGGCCTGGAACTTAATGCCAGCAAAACTAAATTAATAATATTAAGCACAGGTTCTGCTAGGAGATGTACTATTAGCTTAGATGGGGCTCCCTTAAGTAAGGTACGTTCTATAGGTTACCTGGGAGTAAGAATTACAAACAACATGCAGTGAGAGGACCAGATTGGTAAGAGTGTTTCACTTCTTCAGCACAGGTAAGGTGCCATTCTGCACTTCTACAATACCATCACTACAAAAGCTGTTTCTCTGGCTATTAAGATTTATTTGGCAAAGACGCAGGGTGCAGCAACTTATGGCACCGCGGTGTGGGGTCCTTCTAATACTAATAAACTGTCTGTGGGCGAAAATAACTTTGCAAGAGCTCTTATTGCATGCCCTATCAGCACACCATTGATCACAGGTTTTCTGGACCTCGGGTTTCATCGCATCTCTCATGTGATAGCTCTAATACCTTTACTCTTCTGGGTGTGAATTTGGACCACTCCAGAGCTCACTTTTTATAGGGACTCCCTTCTAGATATTTTAGATAGACCTAATGCACCTTCTATTCCTTGGCTCAAGCATGTTTCGAAGTGGTTTTACATCTTGGTACTTGGGAATTTGTGGGAGAATCCTCACAATTTGGGAAGGGCCTAGAAACAACTCATGAAATCTGTTTACTGGTCCTATGTCAGGAATAACTATTGTACATCTCATGGTCGATTGACACCACGATTTCTTGATTTTAAATGGTATCCCCAGTTTTAATTTTACTTTGTCATAGTTTGGACTCTTGCTCTAGGCGAGACTGCTGGTTCAAGTACTTTTGTTTGTAGGCGACTATGCCTATCCTTCAACAAGTCGCAACTGTTGTCCCAACCTTACTGGCTCACTAACAGCACCTCACCAGAAACACAATAGTAAAAGGTGATTTGTGGCAGCCTTTACGCATGGACTCAAGAATAAGACATCTGAAGAGTGTTGTGGTTAAACGGAGATTACCCTTTTCTCGCAGATATATCATGTCTCATACAAACACAGGAAATGACATGGATGCAGTCAAGTTTCAATAGTTTTTATTTAACACAACTGCAATTTACGATATGTTGCATGGGCTGCAATGATTAGGATAATGAATAGTGCAAGAAACAGAATTGTGAAGACGAGAGTCGTTATTACAAAGACCCCCACCATCTTGCAATGCATGTAAAAGACATATGAGGTGTAATATGCCCTAATACCCTAATGTGATAGGCCTAACCTCCTACCTAAAGGAGAGCTGGGTTTGTTAAACTTAATCTGCCAATGCCATGTCTATGAGAGGAGCACCCAACCCTCGTTACCTTGGAATGAGATCTCTATCTCAGACTCCGCAGGGACACGAAGACTGGGTCAGATGCAAGACAACGTGCAGCATCGATATCAGCGATGGCGGCGATGCCCTCTGGTCGGAATCCCTCTCATTATCTGTCTAAAGTGCGATGTATTTACACAAATCTACCAGGACCCCTGACGTAGATGTGTTCCCAAACAATAGATAACAGACATGCTTGAGAGGGCAATTAATGTAAACAATCCCTCGAAAGTATAGAGAGGGAAAACCCCTAAGTGTGAACACCTACTGTTTGTTTTTCTATGTTGCTTGATCTTGACGCCTTAGCACAGTCGGTGGCATTGATAATGCAAAGCATAACAAGTGGCCCAACTATAAACAAGGCAGCCATCTTAAATGAATTTATTAATTAAATGTGCTAAGACAGAGCAAGCTAAGTAGGTTAAAAGGCACTAGGTGACGGGGGCACGAGTCTGCAAGCCAAAGGCTAAGCTAACTCCTGTAATCCCATTAAAACAAACTAGGATTCACTACAACTTGGATTTAATCCCTGATTTACTTGGTAAGAGCTTGTATGCCCGTTTTAGATTTGGGTGTCTACCGTTAAAGTCCATTACCGGTAGCTGGCGATTATTACCAACACTTGACTTATGTCCTAGTTGTAATTGTGTATCTGAATCTGTAGCACATTTTATGTTTATTTGTCCAGCTTATGCCTCTGCCCGGCGAAAATTGATTCGTCCAGTTTGTAGGAATATGGGCATAAGAAAATGTAAAGTTGCACTTAGAATGTTGAGGTGTGACAATTCTCTGTCTTAATTTGCGCGGTTAGCAAGTTCCTTGCGTCCCCATGGTATATACGCACTTGTTTAAAACAAAAAAATCTTACCAGTGACTGTTGTTCTTAAATTTTTTATATTTACCTATTTATTAAGTATTTCAATTTTGGACTGTTGTGATTTTATGCTTTGATGGTTATTTATGACCGAATAAAGCTTGTGTAATACTGAAATAGGGTATATAGTATCCCACACTAAAGAGAGTTATAAGTAAGTGAAGTATGCTAATCAAGTGTAAGCCAGGCTAACAAAAACAAATTTCAGCAAAAAGTGGATGACGAAGGCAAAATGTTTGGGGGAAGACCACCCTAAGACTGACATGTCTAACTTGTGTCCCCCACAGCTGAATATGGAGAGAATTACTCAACCTCCTGGTAGTAATAATTTCTAAGGCAGAACAAGCTAGACAGAGAATCAGCATTTAAATAGTCTGACACAGCACAAAGTTCCTCTGTAAAGTCCATTCCCAGCTTTTAATTTTCACCCTTCACCTGCATGAGCTATCTGTGGGGCATGTGGTCTGTTTGAACTGAGTAGTAAGTACCAAGCATGTATGGTGTCAGCTTCTTTAATGCCCAGACTACAGCAAAGGATTCCCTCTCAATATCACTCCACCTCTTTTCCCTGGAAAGTAGCTTCCTAGAGATGAAAGCTACAAGTTAGTCTAAGCTATCATTATTTAGCTGTGATGCTATGCTCTGAGTCATCTGTCTGTACAATGAATTCCTGGGAAAATTTGGAGGCATTGAGCATGGGGGCTGTGCAAATGACATATGTGTGGGTGTAAAAGGCTTTGTTCTGATCACCTTCTTAGTCTGCTTGTTGGAAGTCAGCTAGATCAAGGGGCAACAATGTTTTCTTATCCCTTGATAAATTGCCTCTAATAACCAGTGAGGCTAACGAAGGACCCCACTTCTCTCTGTGTTTTGGGGGCTTTCATGCCAGGAAAGTTTCAATGTTGGCCTGGAGGGGCTACACCTTACCCCTGCCCACAAGATGTCTCAAGTACACCACAGAAACCTGCCCCATCTGACACTTACTGGCCTTGAAAGTCAGGCCTGCCTGTTGCATAGCCTGATGCAGTTCCCGCAAGTGAAAAAGGTGGTACTTCCAGCTACTACTGAAGACAGGTATGTCATCCAGATACACAGAACTGAATGCCTCCATTCCAGCTAAGGTGGGATCACCAACCTCAGGAATGTGGCAGAGGCATAGTTCTATCCAAAAGTGATTTCCTTAAATTGTAAGTGGCCCGCTGGGGTAATGCTGACCTCTTTCAACCCCCCCTGAGTTAGGGAAATCTGACAGTACTCAGAAGTCAAGTTAAAGGTACTAAAAAACTTGGCAGCCCCTAACCGATATGTGAGCTCATCTGCTCTGAGAATGTGGTGAGCATCAGTCTTGGATGACTGATTTTGTGGCTTAATGTCACCTTGAAAATATGGTCCCTTCCTGACCATCACTGTGCATGGAAGGTGATGCAATGGGTGTTGCTGTGGGTGTGCCACAGCAAAACCCATTGCATTTTGATGCTGCCTCAGATAAATGGAATTTTGTCAACTTGAGGCAGGGCCAAAACTCTTACGTCAGCCCCAGGGGTGGCCTTAGCAGGGTGCCATGAGAAAGAATATAATTATACCTCCTCGTTTTTTGCTTTTCCAGTGTGTGCTGCATTCTGCAGCATGCGTAGGAAGAGCGAAATGCCAGAAATTATTGTTTATGTGTGTGAAGGTGTTCCTTCCTGCACATAAACAATCATTTTTAAATGACGCTTTGGCTCTTCTGTGTGTGCTGCATTCTACAGCTCACACAGAAGTGCCAATGGGCCATTAGTGTTTGTTAAAGCTCAGGAAGAGATACCTTCATGCACATAAACAGTCACACCCCTCAAAGCATGCATCCTTGCAAGATGGTGCAAGGATGCCTGCATTGGTGCTGGCAGCTCAATTTTGCACCAGTGTGGGGAGACAACACAGGGGCGTGCCATATTCACTTACATACGGCGCATCCTTGTGTTACCAAAGTGACGCAGTGCAGCACTGCCAATTTTTGTACAGCAATGCTCTGTACCACTGTTACATAAATATGACCCTAATATGACAATGAGCCTCAAATATCAAGTCAGTGATGTGACATGTCAACTACCAGAACACAGATAGACTGATTTTACACCACCTCATTGCAGAGGATGATGGCTCTCTTGTGGATCTGCCTGTCCTTGAGTACCCTGATGACCAGCTGGCAACTATGAGCCATGAGACCCTCCAAGAAGTCCTTGTAAACCTCTAGACACCACCTCCAGTCGCAAGGAGGAGTATTGATGTAGCAGACATCCCACAGGCCACACTTAGCACCCCGATGGTGCGACCTGCCAGCACCAACACAGCAGAGGATTCCGAGGACCTAGGCACCAACTTTGAGAGGACAGTGGTAGGACTCCAGTGGGAGCTGGCTAACGAGATGTGGGTAGGGATGCAAACTATGGCAGCCAGCCTTGAGGGGATGTGGACGTGAATGGTTACGGCAACAGAATATACTGCAGCCAACCGATGCACACACTCCCCAATGCGTGGAGTCCAGGAGTGTCTGAGGGACATAGCTGCTGCCATGAGGGAAAGGCCACAACAACTGGCCTCCAAAACTGGCATCAGCGTGCCTGAGGACAAGATGGACATGATGCACCGGGAAATGGTCTCCCTCAGGCCAGACATGGTTGCCTACCACAGGGATGTTGCAGCTATACTTAAAAATCAGCAGCTCCTCCTTGCTGAAGTGATGCCGTATGTAGTGCCACAGGTGGCAGCTGCCGGGAATTGGGAGTCCACATCTCCAACTACTAAAGTGTGTGTGACCCCCTCTGCCTCCCCACTACCACCATCAAGGGTAGAGGAGGCACCACACACATCGGAGGATAAAGATGTGGAACAGATCATCTTCACCCGTAGGAGTTCCCGGTAGCACCAGCCCATGCCACATCGGCAGTGTTTTCCTTTGTCCTGTGCTTGACATCATGCCAGTGTTAACACTGTTGCGGACATGAACTCTTGTTCAACACACTGTTGACCTTTCTGATATGGACTACAATTGCCTCTAACTTTTCAATTGGCAATTTATGTCCCCTGCACTGAAAGACACTTTACCCAAACATGTCTCATGACATGTCCCTTAACACTGGACTTGTGTTGTGTCACAATTGGATGGATTCCACAGATGGGGTCACAGACCTGGACACTCTAAATATTGCACTATAACACTTGTTATTAAACACCACCTACACAACCAGATTGTTTTTATGTGTTGTGACACATCTACTATGCCTAGGAACTGTGATGTGTCTAACATGTCTCAAGTCACAGAGTGTCAGTACAAGAGTGCATGACTACGCAGGAATATCTATGCACATGGTACCTACATGATGAACGTCGATGCTGGTCTCATACCCTACAAGCACTTCACTGAGTATGTAAAACATGTTGAACACATGTATGCTACACCCACTACATACGGCAGGAAAATCTGTGAAACAGTTCTCTGACAATATCATCAGCTGGGAGTACGAGTAAAACACACTGGTGTGAAACATGGGGACTCAACCTCATCTGTCATTGCCTCTGGTAAGTCTAGCAGGATAGTAATGAAATGTAGGCTGTTGTCAAATGTCCCACAGTGCCTAACATTCCGATACAAAATCCATACATTGACAGCTGAATTACCATACCTACCTGTCCTATACTTGGTCAACATAGTCACCTTGAGTGGTGTGGTGGGTACACTGGATGGCAGATGTACAGACTCTTAGATGTGTTGTAGCTGCCAATGTGACAGCTCAGTTATAAGAAGGTGATGAACATGTCAAGAGAAGTATCTGGAGGCCAGTCGGAATCCCTAGGACAACACACAACTTTCACTGTACACCCATGGGAAGACCCTGAGCATATGCATATGACACATGAAGTAAGGGAGTACCCAAACATTTTTTGTTGGATGTTAACAATACAACAAGAATTAAGAACCTATCCTAACCTCACCTAACCTATCCTAACTATACATAACCACGACAGACCCTAACGTCTCTATGCTAGACTTACCTAACACATGTAATGACACAATCTAAACATTCACCCCCCTCATATCAAAAGATACATGCAGGACAACATAAACTAACTACACATTTACTATCTATTACTAAACAAATATTTTGGTATATTTGATTTTATGTTTTTTTAAATTTTTATAAACTCATGAAAGCCCCAACATCACCCCAATGTAGTAAAATGTAAAAAGTAGAAAACCCACCCCCCAACCCTACTTATCCTAACTAACCCACTTACCTAATCTAACCTACAACTACCCCCCTAATACTGACTAAAAACCTAGAAAAAATGAGAAGGGAGAGGACTCAACTTGGGAAGAGAGACATCATGCCATTCAGAGGTTGGACCTCTTGAGTTTCCTCTTAATGTATTTGAGTGTCTTAGTGGTCCTGGCCACCTCCTTCTCAATTGAGTCCAACTTTTTGAGGACCTAGGTCACATCCCTCTGTAAGTCTCTTATGGCACTCATGTCCATGGCAGCAAGTGTGGCTGGCTGTGGGACGGATGTTGAGGGTGCAGCAGCTGAAGCAATAGTGATGGTGGCAGCTGTTGCCCCATGCACAGCTGTGGTGCTTTGTCCACCCTGTGAAGGCAGTGTGGGTCCCCCTTGGATGAATGCCTGCCACTCACCAGTGGATAGCTCCGAGCGATAGCGGCATACTATCCTCCTGAACCTAGATTCCACTGCCAGTATGTGCCAATAGAGTACTGCCCTCTTCTGAAAGGCGCGCAGTTCATCGTTGTTCATGTTAGCACCTGTGAAAATGAGACAGGCAACCATCAGTGTCAGCATTGCATGGAGTATGTACAGATAATTATCTTACTATCTACATCGATTAGCACATGCACTCCTACTCACATTCTGGATAATACAAAGGTCGTGATGGATAAAACGGCAATAGTGCCTTAGCACCATTTCCTTGACACCATAGCCACCCACAACAAACAAACAAAATTAGATGTGCATTGATTTTGTACCATGTGTAACAATGCAAAGGCAGCTTCAACTTCACATAGATCAGGGCCACTATTCCTCATCATCTGTATCAAAATTTCAAACATTCATCACCAGTAACTTGTATCTGTTCTTGGGAGTATAGAATGCAGTTGGTAACCATATCGGGTCAGTTTTGCAAGTCTGAACAAAATGACTGTCACCTACACTGTGAGCATCACATCTACCTACAAATGTGTTGTTCCCACCCCCTGTGCCTCAGGGTGGATGACCATGTAGATCATCATCTCAACTGTCCAGGTCATCCACCAAGGCATGCCCACTCATACATGGATTCAGGGAGTGGACCATATGTTAGGTGATGACAACCAGGAAACTGGTATCCATAGGTCTATCACATCTACATTCATGTGTCCAGGTGTAGACACCCATGAATTCCTGATCAGCCAATACCATTCCTCACACACCAATATCCTTACCAGCACATGATTGGACTTGACCTGCATGCACGCCTATTACATTCCAAATAAGTGTCATGTAAGTGGAGTGCAATATATGTGGCACCATGCTGGGGGACAATTGTCCACCCAGTCCTACATGCACATTACAATACAGGGATGCACCAATTTGTCTAAAAAATGGTGCATCACTGTGTTGTGAGCATGACAGTGTGTCCTAGTGCCATTATTTTCACAACGGTGCACAACTAAGTCACATATGGGCCTACATGTCGATTGTCATCACCTTGATTACACAATGCTGCCCATTGAGTGCCACAAGCCTCACAAGATATGACTCTCTGCAGGTGCATGGGGAACCACTTAAATGTGACACAGTCTCACCATCCAGCCTACTTTGATTTCTGATCATTTGACAGCTCATCACTTCTACCATTGGGTGTAATACACATGACTCACTCACACAAAACACTTAAGTCCTCTTTACAACCCTGACGGTCAGTGTTAAAGTGGTGGTAATACCACCAACACACCGGCGGTAAAACAAATAGGATCACGACCACGGCGGAAACCGCATACACATACAGCTACTTTAACACTCTGACCACCACGGTGGTAGCAACAAACACCACAGCAGTCACCACCAACAGACAGGCGGAAGACAATGTACCGCCCACACTATCACAAACATCCAATCCACCAGCTTTTCCTGGGTGGTATCAACACCATCAAGAGCACAGCAGAAACAGTTCTCTGAAGGGAAATCACTCACCTTCCGACAATCAACGAAGCACCAGGACGCCATGGAGCTCGAGCTGCAGGTACTGCCGATGCTGGTCTACCTCCACATACACGAGGAATATCAAAGGAGGCGGCGGCAACAACTACGGTGAGTACTGCACCTAGCACACAGGGGAGGGGGAGGAAAAAGAGTGACACACGCAACACGCAACACCCCCACCCACAACACCATACACAGAAACACAGGCCTCAACATTACATTTACACCCTGTTACCCCCTGGAAGAACGCAAGGACAAAAGGAATTGAGTTAAATCAATGATATATTAGAAATAGGCAGATATACTTAATGAATAGAAAAACAGTATATACAAATATTTACAATATGTACAGAAGGCCATACACTGTCCATTGCAAATGTCCGTGGCCCACTGGGCCAAAAATCATGGGCCAAGCTCACATTTGACTCCTGCCTCAATACGGAGAGAACACTGCAGGGGCATCAGGTCTAAAACACACAGGCACCTTAGGGGGACGGGGAAGGGGGGGGCACCTCAACCAGAAGATGGTACTACGCCACTGGTCCTCAAGGGGGCTCCATGCCCAGAGCGATGTCCTGGGGAGTGCAAAGCCACAGTCTCTCTAGTGGATGGCTTCTCCACTGCTTGGTCCTGGGGAGTGCAAAGCCACAGTCTCTCTAGTGGATGGCTTCTCCACTGGTTCTGGAGGGGGCCTTGTGCCCAGTGTGCTTCATCCTGGCAAGGAGGGGTTGAGTGGATGCCTTCTTCCACTGGTTCTGGAGGGGGCTTTGTGCCCAGTGTGCTTCATCCTGCCAAGGATAGGGGGAGTGGATGCCTTTCTCCACTGGTTCTGGAGGGGAGTGGATGGATTTCTCCACTGGTTCTGGAGGGGGTTTTGTGCCCAGTGATGCTGCACTTGGGGTGTGGCAGTTCATATTCCCTCACCTGGGTGTCGGAGGCACGGGATTTGCGGGGAACAGGTAGCAAGATACTCCATGGAGGCAGGGCCAAACTCCCTCCTGCAGCGACTAAAGCTGCAAACTGGTGGTAGTTCCGGTGTTGGTGCAGGTGCTGGTAGTGGTAGAGGGAGGCACCAGCCCATCTCCTGCAGCCTCGGACGGCTGCCCACTGGGGATGCTGCTGCTGACAGTTGTTGTAGCAGCGACGGGGCAGGTGGCGAGCATGTGGCAGTGCTTGCGGCAGTGCTTGTGGCTGTGCTTGAGGAGGTGCTTGTGGCAGAACAGGTGGCGGGGTTGTTGCTTCTGATGGTGAGCATCAGGCACTCACCTACAGCCTCCGAGGCCTGAAGTGCCTTGCCTTGGCTTTTCTGCCCCTTCCTCAAGTGCCAGTGAGGGGTGTGTTGTGAAGGGCGTTCTGGTGATGGAGGTAGTGGATGAGGATATAGTGCATGCAGGTCTGAGTGGAGATGATACTGGTAGGGGGACACAGTGGAGGCAGTGGATGTTGGTGTGTTTGCATGGGCATGGTGCTTGTGTGAGTGCCTGTGAGATGAAGTGTGGTGCTTATGTTTGCCTGAGCCACTTTTGTGTGTTGATTTGGGTGAATGCTGGTCTGATGGTGTGCTTGGGATAGGCTGAGGTTGAGGGGATTGGGACTGAGTAGAGGAAGTTGGAGGGGGAAGCTAGGCACAGGACAATGGCTGCCATCTGTGGTGAGGCCAGAGCCTGAAATGTTCTCTGTTGGGCTGCCACGCCAGAATGAATGCCCTCCAGGTATGCATTTGTTTGCTGCAAATGCCTCTCAACACCCTGGATGGAATTCAGAATGGTTGACTGCCCAACAGTAAGGGATCTCAAGGGGTCAAAAGCCTCCTCACTGAGGGCAGCAGGGCTGACTGGGGCAGGGCCTGAGGTGCCTAGGGCGAAGGAGATGCCCACCCTCCTGGGTGAGCAGGCACTGGAACACGCTGAGGGGATGCTGGACGGAGGTGCTGATAGGGGGGGTGGTGGCTGTATCTGTTGTTGGGGTGGGCACAAAGGTGTCCGCCACTGCCAGGGAGCTGCCATTGGAGGAGGAGTCGCTTTCTGTGGTCTCCCTCCTGTCGCCGTCGTGGTGCTCCCCTCGCCATCTGTCCCACTGGTGCCTTCACTCTTGGTGGATTCGGCCTCCAGGCCCATGTGGTGCAGCTCCCCCCATCGTCGGTGCCTCTGCTCCTCTGCCAGATGATGCTAATGCACGGAAGGACAGGGTGACAAAATAAGGGGGGGAGACATAGGATACACTTGGTCAATGCCAACATCAACACCACCGTTGGCATACACTACACACAGGGAGCAGCCCTGTGCACTAGGCCATGCCCAACCATTTACTAAGACAGTCACCATCCCACAGGGTACAATGCCTAACGCCAGCATCGGCACACCAGAAACCCACAGGACCCTGCCCAGTAGTAGATGGCCACTTACACTATTGGAGTAGGATTGCTTCAGAGTCTGCCCAACAAGGGGCCTACCCTGCCATGTTCGCCCTGACACCCAGCCTACATACCCCACCCAGGATTCTGACTCTGTACTCACCCCCTTGTGGCGGCTGTGATGCCCTCAAGCGCCCATCCAACTCTGGATAAGCCACAGCCAGGATGCGGAACATTAGTGGGGTCAGGGTGCAACGGGCACCCCTTCCACGTTGGGAGGCCAGCCCCAGCTGGGCCTCCGCCGTCTTCTTTGACCAGCGGCTCAGGTCCTCCCATCTCTTGCGGCAGTGGGTGCTCCGCCTGTGAAAGACCCCCAGGGTCTGTAACTCCTTGGCAATGGCTCGCCAAATACCCTTTTTCTGGTGGGAAAAGACAGCAGAAAAGGAAATTACTCACCCGTCTGAACCGTCAGACTCATTGCCCACCAGTTCCCACCCATGCCCTGATGCACATACACTGACCACCTTACATGCTGCACTCTGGCCTGGATGCCCCAGCACCCCCCAACATGTGCCTTACATCCACAGCACTCCATACATTCATGGCCCATGCATCATGTTCACAATGTACTGACCTGTTTTTCTGGAGGACCGTAGAGTAATTTGTACTGGGGTAGGATCCCAACCACCTGTTTCTCCAACTCCTCCAAAGATAAGGCAGGGGACCTTTCCCCAGACACATGAGCCATTGTCGCTTCCAGACACATGTCACAGCAGCACTTGCAGTGTAGGTCCTGTCCAGTTGAAGGTCAGGTAGCAAGTGAGTGAATAGTTAGAAAATGGCGGTCATGTCCGCGGCGGTACATACCGTCACCGCAGGTGAACATCGCCATTGGCTCCTGGAACCCATAGGGCCCAATGATCACCAATGCAAAGTTGTGCGGTGGTCATCGATCGCCTACTGCGAAGGTGCACAACACCAGCGCAATTATCTCATTTCCACTTGTCCCTCCTCACAGGTCAGGCAGCTGCCATTTCAGTGGGGCACCGGGCATGGCACCTAACTGCATAACAGCAGACAGACTCTTGAGTTCACATACTTCTTCTGTAAAGTAAATTATTCAACACTAGTGCAAAGGAAAGGGAAATATGACCCTCTGCTCACGGTTCTCTTCCATAGGCTTCAACTGCTTAGGCAGCATATGAGATGGCGGCATCCTCCGGTGTACAGACCCCTAGTGGACCTTGCGACAATGGAGGACAAGCACATTATCATCACTTACAGACTTGATCGTGCCACAATCCAAGAACTGTGTGCCCAATTGGAGCCAGACCTGATGTCAGCTATCCACCAGCCCACAGGAATCCCCCCTCTAGTGCAGGTCTTGTCAGTGCTACATTTCCTGGCAAGTGGTTCAGTCCAAACAACAGTGGCCATGTCATCAGCCAATGTTCTCCAACGTGTTGACCAGAGTGTTGTCTTCCCTGCTGAAACACATGTGCAGCTATATTGTGTTCCCCAAGGTGGAGGATTTGGCCACAGTGAAGGATGACTTTTATGCCCTGGGACATATCCCCAACATCATTGGTGCCATTGATGGTACACATGTAGCATTTGTCCCACCCCCGGAGAAATGAACATTTTTACAGGAATACAAAAAGTTATCTATCGATGAATGTGCAGATGGTGTGTTTGGCGGACCAGTACATCTCCAATGTGAATGCCAAATATCCTGGCTCTGTGCATGATGCCTTTATCTTGAGGAATAGCAGCATCCCATATGTGATGCGCCAACTCCAGAGGTACCGGGTGTGGCTAATAGGTAAGCCAAAGGTCCCCACCCAGTATATGTTGATGTCTGGGTATGTGATTGCCCCTAAGGGTTAGTGTGTATCCAACAGTTGTCACCCTATATTTACAGGTGACTCTGGTTACCTCAACCTCTCATGGCTACTGAACCCAGTGAGGAATGCCAGGACAAGGGCAGAGGAATATTACAATGAGGCACATGGGCATACAAGGATGATTATAGAAAGAACCTTTGGCCTCCTGAAGGCCAGGTTCCGGTGCCTCCATCTGACAGGTGGCTCCCTGTACTACTCACCCAAGAAGGGGTGCAAGATCATCTTTGCATGCTGCATGTTGCACAACCTGTCCTTGAGACGCAGGTGCCTTTTCTGCTGGAGGATGTGCCTGGAGATGGTCTTGTGGCAGCAGTGGAGCCTGTGGACAGTGAGGAAAAGGAGGCAGAGGTAGAAGATGTGGACAACAGAACAAATATAATACAGTAGTACTTCCAGTGACACAGGTAAGACACTGTTACTCCACTTATCATTTAAGTAATCTGTTGGACATTGTACAAGGCAGCCTCTTACCCAATGTCTATGGCTACTGATTGTCTCCTTTTGATTCTCTATTTTCAGATCTCTGTGCCCCATTCTGGTTCCTGCTATGTGTACTGCTGCCCACCAAAGGTCATCCTTTAGTATATTTCCCTGTACATATACGTTACAATGCTTTGATAATGTTGTACTAATACATTTGTGAATCATTAGACTGACTCCAGATTGGTATTTGTTTCAAGGGTGTTTATTTATGTGCTAATAAGTATAGGTGCATGTGGAAGGGGCTGGGGTGATGGTGGAGGAAAGTCCAGGGTAGAGTCCAGTCTCATGGTATCACAGGTGCATTTTCCAAGCAGGCATAGGGAGGGTAGCAATGGCAGTTCAGGGTGGACAGGGTAACAGAGTGGGACAGAAGGGTGACTATCAGGAGAGTCCTATTTCCTGGCAGGGGTCTTGGCAATGTTCTCTGTCTTCTTCCTGGATCGTAAGGACCGTTTACGGGGTGGTTCTCCTTCTGCAGGGGGTGGGGTGCTTTTGGCCTGTTGGTCCTGTGACAGGGCCTCTTGTCCACTAGCGCCAGTGGAGGTGGAAGGCTGTTCCTCGGTTTGGATAGTATCAGGCACCCTTTGTTGTGCCACTGCCTACCTCATGGTCTTGCCCATGTCAGCCAACACTCCTGCAATGGTGACCAGGGTGGTGTATATTTTTGTTAGGTCATCCCTGATCCCCAGGTCCTGTCCCTCCTACAGCCGCTGGGTCTCCTGCAACTTGGCCAGTATCTGGCCCATGGTCTCCTGGGAATGGTGGTATGCTCCCAGGATATTTGAGAGTGCCTTGTGGAGAGTGAGTTCCCTGGGCCTGTCCTCCCACTGTCACACAGCAGTTCTCCCAGCTTCCCTGTTGTCCTGTGCCTCTGTCCCCCGAACCGTGTACCCACTGCCACTGACCCCAGGTCCCTGATGTTCTTGGGGTTGTGGGGGTTGCCTGGGGTCCCTGTAGTGGTGGACACACTGCTGATATTTCCTGAGTGGGGAGGCTCTGTGGGGGTTGGGACTGTGGCAAGGGAACTAACTGTCCAGAGGCCCATGATGGGCCAGGTTGGTCATCCTGATCCAGGCGTGCAGAGCTGCTGTCATCACTGTGAGCCTCTTCAGGGGGGGATTGGATGTAGCTGGCAACTCCTCTTCAGTGTCGTTGAGTAGGGGTGCTGTTGGGATGCAAATGAATTGTTAATGTATCTGCGTGGGCCATATTGTGCATGGGTGTGTTTCCATCTATGATTGCGATTTCCCTGTCGGCTTGCTCTTGTGTGAGTGGTAATTTTGTGGGCTGGGTGAGTCTCTCTACTGCACATGCTGGAGTGATGGGTGTCCATACAGGTCTGTGATGGGGGTCCATGCATTGGTGTGGCATGCAGGGCTTGGTATTGGGATGGGTGGGTTGTGATAGTGGGGTATATGTGAGGTGTTGGAGTGATGGGAGTGAGGGTGGTGGTAGGAGTTTGTGATGGCATGCAGACAGGGTGGGGGGAATGAAGTAGTAAAGATTTGACATACCATAGTCCAGTCCTCCTGCTACTCCTGCAAGACCCTCAGGATGCATGATCACCAAGACTTGCTTGGTGAGTCACCAAGACTTGCTCCTCCCATGTTGTTAGTTGTGGGGGAGGAGGTGGGGGTCTGCCGCCAGTCCTCTGTACAGCAATCTGGTTTCTTGCTACCACTGAATGCACCTTCCCCCGTAGGTCATTCCACCTCTTCCTGATGTCATCCCTGGTTCTTGGGTGCTGTTCCACGGCGTTGACCCTGTAAACTATTCTCCGCCATAGTGCCATCTTCCTTGCAATGGACGTCTGCTGCACCTGTGACCCGAATAGCTGTGGCTCTACCCGGATGAGTTCCTCCACCATTACCCTTAGCTTCTCCTCAGAAAACATGGGGTGTCTTTCGGGTGCCATGGATGTGGTGCCAGTGATATGTGTGAGGATGTGTGGGGTGATGTGTTGTGGTGTATGCTGTGATGTGCGTGAATGGTGTGTGGGTGATGGTGTTCTGTGCCTCTGATTGAGTGAGTGCTCCTTGCTTGTCTCTCTCTGCTTGCTATCTTTTATTCGCTGTACGGGGTTATAGGTGATGTGGGTGTGTGTTTTATATTGGATTGGGTGTGTGGGTGTGGTGTGTGTATGTGTGTCAGGTGTGTGTAGTTTAAATTGGTTAATGTGGTGTGGTTTTGTAAGTGTGTGTGTATTTTGAGCGCGGCGGTTGAGCCATACATGGATTGGCCTACTTTGTATTCACAATCCAGGTACATATGGTATGCTGGCGGTGACTTGGCCTATCATACATGACACAATGCTGAGGCACAGATGTTGCCATGGCCCCTGAAATGTGTGACTTAGTGGTGTTTGTGCATGTCTCACCTAACATTTGACTTGCATTGGCAAAATGGTAGGATATGTAAACCCAGGTTCATACTGGCACAGTGACACTTCATTCTGGCTGCATGCATCCTGTTCAAAAGCATTGCATACAGCACGCCAACTCATCTGCTACTGTCATTCCAGTGCAGTGAACAGTAAATAGCTTGCCAATGGGAGACTCACCGACAGGGCCACCGATCACCACACCAAGATGGTCCAGAAGATCCTGCTCCCTGGCCACAAGATCAGCCCAGCAATGCTTGAGCTGGTGGTTGTTGCACCTTGCCCCACCCCAGCAGCCTCGCCTTGCCTCTGTCTGGTCACACGGCCACCCATTTCCAAAATTAATGGGAGGTAGTCGGCTACCAGCCACACGAAGCCTTCAAGGTCCTCCTCCCTCATTCTAGTCTGCCTCCCCCTACCAGACATTTCACCAGGGTACAGGTTATAAATGAGAAATAATAGTCCACCTATACAACTAACCTGGATGGACACCCGACAGCACAGGTACAAGGAAAAACACACAACTTCACAGACACTGGAACAATTTACAATCAAATACAACAGAAAACACAACAGGAGGGATACCACAAGATACAAAGCAGAACAATAAGACACCACCAACTCCAAGACACAACCACATAGTCAAAAGTGGCATAGACTGTAAAGAGAAAGTGAACGTACACCCACTGTACCATGCCTGTACACAGGATATCCTATTACATCACTTCCTATCCCCGTGCATCACGTTTTCTATAATGCATGTACTTTTTGGATGCATCTGATATTTGCATGAGTATTTCTGACGCTTAACTTACATGCGTCTTTTTTATTGACGCATTACCTTTAGGCTTCGATTTATCAGTAAATTAGCATTGCGATGAGTATGAAGGTGGAATTAACGCTAAGGGCCCATGGGTCATATCATTTGCGTTTGTGGATGTTTAAGATGCATTTGCACCATTTTTTTACTCTATTCTTGACTGTGTGATTCTGTCCATTGTCAATGGATGCACCCTGTTTCAACATACAAATTGAATGGGCTAGGCTGCAGTGTGGCATTTTGTGTATGGCCATATGTGGTAGTCTATAGAACAATGTGATTTGGGTGTGATTGGTCTGTTACACCAATGTGTGTGTTACAGAATCAACAGCATGCAAATGTATTCACGTCATGCATATATCTGTATGTGTGACAACAGTGTATCCACATATGTATTGCAGTCAGTACTATGCAAGAGTGATGGTATGTGATTGTGAGTTGTGCTCACTTCTGTGCTTTGTGTAGTTGTCTTAGAGAGCATCACATTTCAGACGACATAGTCAGCTCGGGCATTGTTGATGATGGCTGATAACTGCTATCTGGCAAATGTTACCCGACAACTGTATTCATATGTTGATCTTGAGCATATGGATGACTTGTGTGTGGACTACACATATATCTGTCATGTGTACATATTTGGTACACACTGTGATTGACACTCTCTGCCTACATTCCAACCATATCATGTATTGAACAAAATAGACAGTTGAAAGTCATTACATTTTGCATTGTAATAATAATTTTTGTGTGGTGGACCTGCAGCCCTAACTGCATATGTTCTCCTTCATTCTGATGTGCATTCCACAGACATGTCCATCCAAAGTGTGAAGTCATGAGTACCCTGTGCCAGGATTAGGCCCCATGGGCAGTGGCAGGAGTGATTTCCATGGATGTACTGCACAGGCTCCATTCCTCTGATTGCTTGTCATACCTGGACTAATCATGCTGACCATTGTCACCAATGATGTCCCCCCTTGTCACACATGCTTTATGCAACCATTGCAACTCTCACACTGAGTTGTGTTAGTGGTCTGTTCAAACACTACAGTCTTACCATATTTTGACACCCACTGCCTCCTGTGTGGGCCTCCTATTTGGACATGTTGTAGTGGTGTGTGATGAGCTATTGTTGTATAAGTTGGCAACGTGGATGTAATTAATATGTTGTGGTCCGTAGCTTGTGTCCTTCAGTTGTCAAATTCAAGTGCTGAGGCTAATTGTGATGTGAGTGATGGTAGCAGTTCATTCTTACGCTTCACATGTGATGTTGCTACATTACCCTCCAGATTACTGTTTCTGACTTACTCTCTGAGGTTAGACTCACAATCCTGAGGTATATGTTTTAGAGATTGAAGACACCAAGCTGAATTATATGAATAAGTGAGGTGTTTATTGACAAAATTTATAAGGTAAGTTACATAATTATTATGTGAAGAAGTTCTGTACAATATGCAGTCTGCTGCATATCCGAGCAGCTGTGTTGTGGTCATCACCCTCATTTTCTTCTCCACCATCCTCCACCTTCTCATGCAGGTCATTAACCTGCTCATATAATGTTACATCATCTGCTCACATATGTTGTGCAGGATAGCACAAGTCAATATGATCTAGCAGACCAATTGTGAGGCATATAGGAGGCTGCCTCCTGTGATGTCCAGGCACCTGAATCTGGACTTCAGGATACCAAATGTCCTCTCCACAATGGTCTGCTGCTGTGCTTGGGTTTTGAGATGGGGTCATTATCCATGGGTGTATGCCATAACCCAGGTCTGCTGAAAACAATTAAGGGAGTAAGTTGTTGCTAGGGTTTGCAACAGGTTTGTCATGTAGAATGGCAGTTAATATTTTGAGTTGGTTGTGACTCATATGTGTTTGTGGTATGCTGTGAGTTCCTATCCTTGTGTAATGTCTCCTCTGTGCACTGGGTTGCTGGACATGACAATCTTGTGTTTGGCTCATGGACCTGGTACATATGATTTGGATTCCAAACTGATGGTCATGATGTATGTAGCATGTGTTGTGTAGTGCACCTTTGTATCAGTGTGCTATTAATAGAGGGGACATGACACATTCTCACAACACAATGGGGTCAGATGTGGTGGCACCATGGTAGCACCACAGAGCCTGGACAACCGATCCCTTTTGGCATGTGACATTGCAGATGATGTGCCATACTTAGGTCCATTGAAATTGGTAAGTGGCAATGCATAACACGTCTCCTAACTTGGCTGCACTGTCCTGCAACATTTAGACTATGCAAGAATGCCCAATGTGTAACATGTTACTGACCAACCCTTTGTAGTCCTCTGTGCCATTTGCTCATATGCAGCCGTGCACCTACACTACCTACCTTGCAAGCAGCCTTTTGTGGAGGGGGATGTATCTGTGCAGGAAGGTACACCGCCCTAGACATAGGCTGTTTTGATGGCCAATTGGCTCTTTGTGAGTGTGCAGCAGTATGCAGCATGCATTGGTGGCACAATCATCTGAGTTCAAAGCACAGTCTACTTCCTTATTGCAACCTGCATACAGCACCTCGGGGTGGTGTTTGTTGTTAGCACTTTCTCAGATTTTAGGTGACAGCCACATGTGAGTCAGCATCATCATGCTATGTATCTTGTGGTGACATACCTGCAGTGACACACATTGCACACCCCTTCCACACAACATACACCATAGGAGGATGGCAGATCTACAATGTGGCTTCAAGTCATTACGAAATGGTCATCTGCCAAGTTGTACATACGGTGTAGGCCATGACAATGGTACTGTGGGCTGTTACATAGGTCCCTTGGTGATCCAGAGTGGCAGCTAATGTTTGTGGCAGCCATGAGGTGTCCAAGGGTGTGTAGCCCATTGTCACAGGATGATCAACAGAACTACAAGTGTCTCTCCTCTCTTCCAAAACATTAATGTGCATTCATACTGTCAACACATGTATAATGCAGGCTATGGGATGGATCTCAGCTACTTAGCAAATGTGTCCCTTGGCACAGTGCATGTGAGGTCAGGGAAGTCCTGTTTTCTCCAACTGGGTTACACTATGACATCCATGATTTGCACTGTCTGACAGTGACTCTGTCCCCTGTTTGGTCATTTATTTTATCTAGTACAGACATGATGGATTTGTGAGTCCGTGAGTGTTGCATGTGAGGTTGCACTACAGTAGGTGTGGTATCACTTCTCACTCATCTGGCACATGGTATGTGATGGGCATTGATCTTGCATTCCTATATGTGTGAGCCAATGCATCTGGCAGATGTCTCTGCACACTAGAGGTAAGTTAGGTATGTGTTGATGAGATGCAATTGAAATAGGCACAAGTTGTGTGGTGTTTGATATATGTTTCAGCAGTGATTTGCACGGCATGACTTGAGGCATCTGTGCCTATTTTGAAGTTACATGACATGGGCATGGTGTATGCCATTGAACTATCTGTGCTATTCTTTGTTTGGTGTAGTGTGTGTGAAGTGTAGGTAGTAGGCAACCTATGGGAACTTGTAGTGGTCTGTGGAGTTCTGCTGTTAGCAAAGGGCACATTTGTAAACCTGTCCTTCCTGTGGTGTGCCTGTTAAGTTATGGGTATGTTACGTACCTGTGGATGCCTGTATTAGTGTTGTGCACTGATTGTGCTGTTCTGCAGCATGGTACATATCTGTTATCATATTCACATGTGTGTTACTCTGACCATATGTTACTATAATGGTGTATGTCTTGTGTGTCAACCTGGAATTGTTCATTAATCCTGCTGTGCTGGAATATGTAGGTGCCATGGACACTCCCAGGGCACTTGGCCAAAATGTTTATGAATCATCCTCTGTGGTCCACTATGCCCTGAACATTAACGGAATGCATGTGCGTGCAATTCTGGTATAAGTGCTCTGTTGCTGTAGGTGGTAGGAGCTGGACATGGGGCAGTCAATTGCACTGAGCACATGTGGGAAGCAATACATTTGTTGGAAGCCCTGTTTGTTCTCCTGCTGCTTTTGCTGGGTGTTGGGGAAGCTGATATGGGGGGTGTCAGGGAGATGATAGCGTCTAACAGCTTTGGCAGGAATACAGAGAACAAGAGCTGTGAGACACCAGCAACCAGTGCACCCGTTGTTTGGAAGGAACTACTTGCCAGCATGTGCAGGACAGAAAGTAGCTTTGTCTTAGGTGGTGTTAGCAATGGGTCTTTGGTTGGCAGTCAGATTACCCCCTGTCCAAGCAAGGACCCTCACTCTAGTCAGGGTAAAGGAGAATCACCCTCAGTTAACCCCCGCTCACCACCTTGGTAGCTTGGCATGCGCAGGCAGGCTTAACTTCAGAAGCAAGGTGTAAAGTATTTGTAGCAACACACACAGTAACTCAGTGAAAACAGTAAAAAATCTAACATACACAAGTCAAGTTATGAATTTTAAAAGCAAAAGAGTATTAAATCCTTTAGAAAACAGTGAGAATGTTGTTAGCGTACAAAAGTAGCTTCAAAATAAAGCTGCATGGATGATCGTGCGTCAAAAACGGGCAACGATGCGTCGATTTTATCACTCGCAAGCGAGAGCGTGAATCATTTCTCCTCTGGCTGGGTCGGTGTTCATCATTTCTTCTCTCCTGATGCATCAATCTGGACGGGCACCTTGGGTCCAGGCAGGCTTCGCGTTGATTTTCCGTGCCCAGCGATGTTGCGTCGGAATCTGGTCGCACGGTGTGAAGAAGCCACGCTGCGTGGAGGCTTACATTGTTAAAATCAGCTGCTGCGGATGTTGTGCGTTGTTTCTCCAGCCACATTGCATCGATCTCTCAGCCACGATGCAGGTGGAGCATTGATTTTAGCTGCAAGGCTGATGGCATGTCGTTTTTCAGCCTCAAAGCCGGTAGTACGTCGATACTTTCCCCGCATGGCGGTCTTTGCATGGATTTCTGTCCTTTCTGACCAGCTGCACCTTTCAAGGGCCCAGAGACAGGTTAGGGCACCACTTGGCAGGCAGGACTCTCAGCAGAAAGCCCAAGTGCTGGTAGAAAGAAGTCTTTGCTGCCCCTGAGACTTCAGCAACAGGAGGCAAGCTCAGTTTCAAGCACTTGGAGACTCTTCACCAGTGGGAAGTCACACAAAAGTCAGTTTTTGTCCTCTCTCAGGTAGAAGCAGCTACTGCAGGCCAACCCAGCAAGGCACAGTCACAGACAAAGGGACAGTCCTCCTCCTCCAACTTCTCCAGCTCTTCTCCTGGTTTCAGAAGTAATCTGATTTTCAGGGGTTTTAGGTGCTCTTCTTATACCCCTTTCTGCCATTGAAGTAGGCCTACTTCAAAGATAAATCTCTGTTGTTTTCAAGATCCTGCCTTGCTCAGGCCAGGCCCCAGACACACACCAGGGGGTTGGATACTGCATTGTGTGAGAGCAGGCACATCCATTTCAGGTATAAGTGATAACTCCTCCCCTCCTCTCAGCCCAGATGGCCCATCAGGATATGCAGGCTACACCACAGCTCCCTGTGTGTCACTGATTAGAGGAGAGGTGCAAACAGCCCAACTGTCAAACTGACCGCGACAAGGAATCCACAAACAAACAAAGTCACACAATGGTTTAAGCAGGAAAATGCCTACTGTCTAAAAGTGACAATATCAAACACACAATCTAAAAACCAACTTCACTAAAAGATGTATTTTTAAATTGCGAGTTCAGAGACTCCAAACTCCACGTGTCTCTCTACTCCCAAAGGGATCTGTGTTTTAATAATATTTAAAGGCAGCCCCCATGTTAACCTATGAGAGTGATAGGTCTTGCAACAGTAAAAAACGAATTTGGCAGTATTTCACTGTAAGGACATGTATAACACATGAGTACATGTCCCATCTTTAACATTACAAAAGAGGCCCTACTAAAAAAGCTATCACAGGATGGACAGCAAAAAGGATTTTCCTGTTAGAAAAACCCTCTCCCACCAGGGTTACCCCTTGGTGGAATGCTTTATCATTGGGTTTCTTTCTGTTCCGCTATGGAGTGGGGCATGCTACGACCTACGGGATACGTGAGAGCACTGATGTAGTCTTGTCAATGTGAATCATAGGAGGGATAGGAGTGGTGGGGTCTTGGGTGAGTTAAATTACCTGTTTCCTAGTAATTCCAATGATTTAATAGATGTCTTGGAGGCGGTATGATTTAAAAGGGGCTGCAGAAGTGGGGGATGTAATGTACTTGACTTCCTACTCTACATGTTTCGGACCCTTACCCTTAGGCTCCACTTCAGGACCAAGGTGGACTCCCTGGTGCCACTCCTTGTTTGATTACCTCTAATGAAAGCATAATTAATACATGCTCTGAGATATGGTGCAATTCACCTTACTAATGTGGTGTCGTAAGATGATACCTATCATTAATGGTATTGGTTATTGATACCTGTGGAAATACAAGAGAGTCACCGTTATCGTAGCCCCCATTTGTAATGGGCCGCTGTATATGTTGTTTGTGGGTGTGGTACCATCTATTTGTAAACTGCACCCCACTTGTGGGAAACAGCACTCGTGAATATCAGGACTGCGAGACTAAAGTACTCTCACAATCAACAGTACAAGACATACTATAGTTAGAACCTTTAAACATGTGGACATGTGAAACACACTAAACAGCACACATGTGGTGCATGCGTGACCTACTCAGTAGTATTTGGATTCTCATATCTTGGCTCCCAAGGAGGGGTGTGTGATTGTAGTCACACTCTAAAGATTTGGCAAAGTTTTAGAATCGATTCATCTTACCATATCTGTAGCGCCATGTAAACAATGCTCAAAAAGCACTTACTTTCTCAAAGCGACACTCCTGCTCTGTACCTGATGCTCACCTCCCCAGGGTCTGAAACTTGAATGCTCACATGGGAGCCAAGTTTAAATGTGCAGCAGCTCTTGAATCTCCACATGCTAAAGCGTGCAACATCAGACTCTAACTTCCCCAAGATGGCAGCCTCCCGTGGAACGAAGGGGGTTCCTCAAGGACCCTAAAAGTAGGTTTCTGTTGTGGGCACCTGCAGTTGCACGGAGGTCATTGGGGCTTCATGGGCTCACAGAGGCAGAACTGGGGATTCCCATATTGTTTTGATATTTATTTGGGAGTTTCTTTCTTGTGTTTAATGAAGGTTTACTCATTGCCTTCTTACTGTGATGGTGACATATATGTGAGTGGCTAATATTTATTGTTGAGGGTTTGCTCTTTGTGTCAGTATGGAATGTAAAGGAATGAGATGGGCATAGGACCTTTTGCGCTGCCTAGGTGTACCACTCATTTCAGGAGATGTATATCTGACTAAAGATTAATGTAATGTTAATGCTTCATCAGCTGGCTCCAAGGTATGTTCTCACTACGGACAAATTGGTGTGTGCGTAATTTATCAACCCATTGTTGTTCTTTTCCAAACCCTGTAGACTCACAATTAATCTTTTTATGGTGTTCTAGGATAACTCACGGGTAATATTCCATTGTGTGTGCTTTCTCTGTGAAATGAATGGACATTTTAGTCATAGCCCATCCACGTCTCAGGTTACTACAGTGTTCGTAGATGCGAGTCTTAACCTTGCAGGTGGTCATCCGCACATAATGTAGGTTGCATGGACAAGTGATCATGTATACTGCTCGCTGAGTGTTACCATTGGAGAATTCTCTAATGTCCCGTGTTGTGCTGTCGGTAAAGGTGACCTCTTTAGTGACCTTTGTTAGATGGCACACACTACAGTTCCCACATGGATAATGTCCATTGGGTAGTGGTAGGTAGTTGACATCTCCTGGTTTACTATGAAGATGGCGTGGGCGGGTGTCTATAAGCATGTCTCTAAGACTCTTTCCCCATTTATGTGAAAACATAAGTTTAGGAATATTTAATGACACACTATTGAGGATGTGCCAATGTTTGTTGATGATCTTGCTTACTTGATAGGAGGCTATGTTAAATGTTGTGATACATATCAGTCTTTCCTCCTTCTCTTTTTGGGGCGGGGTTTCCAGAAGGGCTTCGCTGTTGTTATTGCGAGCACGCTTCATGGCTCGGTTGATATTCTTGGGGGGTGTTTCCTAGCCTCCAGTTTAGATGCAAGACTCTGGGCTTGTTTTTGTTTTGGTAATCTGATATTTCTGAGCAATTCCTTCTCAATCTGAGAAATTGTCTAAACAGTAGGTTCTCTCTCAAATGGCAGCGGTGAGCATTATCAAACAGGAGTTTTTCGCTGTTGGTTTAACATACACTGCAGCCTGCCCATGGGGCTACCTAGGGCCTACCCTAGGGGGTGCCTTACATGTATAAAAAGGGAAGGTTTAGGCCTGGTAAGTGGGTATGCTTGCCAAGTCGAATAGCAGTTTCAAACTGCACTCACAGACACTGCAGTGGCAGGTCTGAGCCATGTTTACAGTGCTATTAATGTGGGTGGCACAACCAGTGCTGCAGGCCCACTAATAGCATATGATTTACAGGTCCTGAGCACCTCTATATACTTTACTAGGGACTTACTAGTAAATCAAATATGCCAATCATGGATAAGCCAATGTACACATATAATGTATCAAGGGAACAATTATACTTTAGCACTGGTCAGCAGTAGTAAAATGCCCAGAGCAAACAAAACAGCAAAAACAGAGTCCAGCACACAGAAACAACCTGGGAAGTAGAGGAAAAAAGTTAGAAGAGACCATGCCAATGATGCCAAGTCTAACAGGTGGAATGCTATGTGGGGTCTGCAGGCTGGCTGTAATTTGTGGCTCAATGTGGTGCAGCAGGTGTAGTATGGATTGCCGGTTCAGTCTTTAGGTCCTAATAATGTCCACGTCCTTGAGGCCAAGGAGGGTTGTCCTGGTTCTGAAGACCCTCTCCTGCCCTCTGCATTGCCTTTGTGGGCCGCGTTGTTGTGGTGGTGAGTGCAGGAGATGTTGCTGTCCTCTGCGCCGTCTAGCAAGCTGGATCATTATCACCTCCATCTTCTGTGGGTTATAATGTTGCTTCTGTGTGTTCTCCTTAAGTAGTAGTGTGTTTGTCTCATTTTAACGCCTGCCCTGACCCAGGTTTTAAATGTATTTTGCCACAAATTGCTGTTAACGTAATTTTTTGGGTCCGCCTCCCATCCGTGCATCATTTTTGCCCAGGTGGATTAATGCGGCGCTACAGTGTTAGAGTCATTTTTTGGACGGGAACGCCTACCCTGCATCTCATTGATGCAAGGAGGCTTCATGCATCCCAAAAATGACGTTAACGCCAATATTATGACACTAGACGTGTCGAGCATCAAAATAAAAAAATGGCATTGAGTTTGTGCTGAATTAGCGTTAAAAAAATATGCTAATTCAGTGCAAACAGAGTATAAATATGCCCCTGACTGCCTTCTGTATCAGGTTACCACCTTTAGAGCCCCACATTATGTTATATTTGGCTTAACAATGACTTATTCCATCCTCATTCCATTTTTAAACATTAAGAGGAATGGATGAGCACTGGGGCTGAGGATAAAGATGGAGAGTTCTTATGAGCTAAAAAATGGACTAGTGATAAGGGGTATTGTAGTTATGTGTGGCAAAAGTCATGCAATTTGCATTTGTAAATATATGTGCAATTAAGCTAAATGTATCCACAAATGCCTCCTGCTAAGAAATTAAGCCTAAGATGCAGTTTGCTTTAAAAAAAAAGCTCAAAATGGCAGGCCTTGCTGCATAAGCAGTTGGTCATTTTGCTTGGTCGAGGCTGCTCCTAACAAACTAAACCACATAACCAATTGCTCTCTAGTCCCAACCACTTCCAAGCACTCTATTCTTGTACACTAGTCCCTTTTTTCAGCTTTATTTTCCTTTTTTGTTATTGTTTGACAGCCCCTGTTCTTTCATTTTTAATTTTTTGGTCACTGTTTGTCTGTTTTCTGTGTTTTTTATTTCAATGTACCTTTTCCTTAACCCAGCTATAGTACAGGCAGGCAGAACGGCCATGGTCCCCCTGAGACTCCTTGTGGTTGATGGACTGGTCATCAGTGAACTGAGGTGTGAAGGGATGCTGCCCTACCATATGCTTAGAGAAGTGAAGATGGAAGCTCTGACTTTTTTATGCCCAGTGCCATATCGCCCTGCAACTGTCAGGCCTGGAAAGGGGTACAGACTGGTGGAGGGCAAACTGCTGGTGAAGAGTACAGTGCAGATTGCACCACAACACTGCTGTCTTCCAGCAGGTGTCTTACCACTGGGCTAACATTATCAACTGAGAGGAGCATCTCATCGATTTGCTTGACGTGGAGGTAGCAGGTCTTGGCTTAGCGGTGTTTATCTTTTTTTAATTCTATCATTTTTAATTTCAGGGCAATAGTTACATCACAAGAAAGTTTCAGTAATATATGTTTTATGAATAGATAAGGCAGAGGAAGAGAAGGAAAAAGAGGATCAGGAACCGTAAGGGAGAATCCAACGGGAATGCAAACAAGAGGTCAAATGACAACCAAGTAAAGGAAAGAGTGGCAGTAATGAATCTGTCAAATAGATGTTTATCTGATTCTAAAAAGGAAGTACTAGCATTAGGACTTTCCTTCTGCCCCAAGACACATTACAAATATACTCAGAGTAGAATTGATTTGTTTCAATTCATTAGGAAATTAAAATTAAAAAAATGGTTTGAGACTAAAGTACATGATTCCCATAATGAAAAGCAATGTCTGCCTTCCAATCTGGATATAAGTGGTATAGAAGTATTACACACTATGTGTGAATTAGATGAGAATGTGGTAGCCGATCCTGACCCGGTTATGAATTTAGACCAATTGAATATCGATGTAGGGAGAAGATGTCCAAGTAATTTCAAACCTAGGTCAACATTTTTTCCACCTGTGAATTGTGACGCAATTAACGTCTTTGAAAAAGGGATAATAAAAGATATGAACAGATTGAGGAGTGTTATGAAATCGAAATGTGATAATCTGCAGTTGGAACAGAGAAAAGTGATTGAGTCTTTAACCCCTTCGCTGCCAGGCCTTTTCCCCCTTCCGTGCCAGGCCTTTTTTTGCCTATTTGGGGCAGTTCGCGCTTAGGCCCTCATAACTTTTTGTCCACATAAGGTAACCAAGCCAAATTTGCGTCCTTTTTTTCGAACATCCTAGGGATTCTAGAGGTACCCAGACTTTGTGGGTTCCCTTGGAGGAGGCCAAGAAATTGGCCAAAATACAGTGAATATTTCATTTTTTTCAAAAAAAATTGAAAAAGTGGCTGCAGAAGAAGGCTTGTGGTTTTTCCCCTGAAAATGGCATCAACAAAGGGTTTGTGGTGCTAAACTCAGCAGCTTACCAGCTTTCAGGAACAGGAAGACTTGAATTAGAAAACCCAATTTTTCAACACAATCTTGGCATTTTACTGGGACATACCCCATTTTTGCAATTTTTTGTGCTTTCAGCCTCCTTCCAGTCAGTGACAGAAATGGGCATGAAACCAATGCTGGATCCCAGAAACCTAAACACTTCTGAAAAGTAGACAAAATTCTGAATTCAGCAAGGGGTCATTTGTGTAGATCCTACAAGTGTTTCTTACAGAAAATAACTGAAAAAGAAAAATATTGAAATTGAGGTGAAAAAAACATAAATGTTTCTCTACGTTTTACTCTGTAACTTATCACTGCAATGTCAGATTATCGAAAGCAATATACCGTTATGTCTGCTGGACTCCTCTGGTTGCGGGGATATATAGGGCTTGTAGGTTCATCAAGAACCTAAGGAACCCAGAGCCAATAAATGAGCTGCACCCTGACGTGCGTTTTAATTCTATACCGGGTATACAGCAATTCATTTGCTGAAATATAAAGAGTAAAAAATTGCTATCAAGAAAACCTTTGTATTTCCAAAAAGGGCACAAGATAAGGTGTTGAGGAGCAATGGTTATTTGCACATATCTGAATTCCGGGGTGACCAAACTAGCATGTGAATTACAGGGCATTTCTCAAATAGATGTCTTTTTTACACACTCTCCTATATTTGGAAGGAAAAAATGTAGAGAAAGACAAGGGGCAATAACACTTGTTTTGCTAATCTATGTTCCCCCAAGTCTCCCGATAAAAATGATACCTCACTTGTGTGGGTAGGCCTAGCGCCCGCGACAGGAAACACCCCAAAGCGCAACGTGGACACATCCAAATTTTTGGAAGAAAACAGAGGTGTTTTTTGCGAAGTGCCTACCTGTAGATTTTGGCCTCTAGCTCAGCCGGAACCTAGGGAAACCTACCAAACCTGTGCATTTCTGAAAACTAGAGACCTAGGGGAATCCAAGATGGGGTGACTTGCGGGGCTCGGACCAGGTTCTGTTACCCAGAATCCTTTGCAAACCTCAAAATTTGGCTAAAAAAACACATGTTCCTCACATTTCTGTGGCAGAAAGTTCTGGAATCTGAGAGGAGCCACTAATTTCCTTCCACCCAGCGTTCCCCCAAGTCTCCCGATAAAAATGATACCTCACTTGCGTGGGTAGGCCTAGCGCCAGCGACAGGAAACACCCCAAAGCGCAACGTGGACACATCCAAAATTATGGAAGAAAACAGAGGTGTTTTTTGCGAAGTGCCTACCTGTAGATTTTGGCCTCTAGCTCAGCCGGGACCTAGGGAAACCTACCAAACCTGTGCATTTCTGAAAACTAGAGACCTAGGGGAATCCAAGGAGGGGTGACTTGCGGGGCTCAGAGCAGGTTCTGTTACCCAGAATCCTTTGCAAACCTCAAAATTTGGCTAAAAAAACACATGTTCCTCACATTTCTGTGGCAGAAAGTTCTGGATTCTGAGAGGAGCCACAAATTTCCTTCCACCCAGCGTTCCCCCAAGTCTCCCGATAAAAATGATATCTCACTTGCGTGGGTAGGCCTAGCGCCGGCGACAGGAAACACCCCAAAGCGCAACGTGGACACGTCCAAAATTTTGGAAGAAAACAGAGGTGTTTTTTGCGAAGTGCCTACCTGTAGATTTTGGCCTCTAGCTCAGCCGGCACCTAGGGAAACCTACCAAACCTGTGCATTTCTGAAAACTAGAGACCTAGGGGAATCCAAGATGGGGTGACTTGCGGGGCTCGGACCAGGTTCTGTTACCCAGAATCCTTTGCAAACCTCAAAATTTGGCTAAAAAAACACATGTTCCTCACTTTTCTGTGGCAGAAAGTTCTGGAATCTGAGAGGAGCCACAAATTTCCTTCCACCCAGTTTTCCCCCAAGTCTCCCGATAAAAATGATACCTCACTTGCGTGGGTAGGCCTAGCGCCAGCGACAGGAAACACCCCAAAGCGCAACGTGGACACATCCAAAATTATGGAAGAAAACAGAGGTGTTTTTGGCGAAGTGCCTACCTGTAGATTTTGGCCTCTAGTTCAGCCGGCACCTAGGGAAACCTACCAAACCTGTGCATTTCTGAAAACTAGAGACCTAGGGGAATCCAAGGAGGGGTGACTTGCGGGGCTCGGACCAGGTTCTGTTACCCAGAATACTTTGCAAACCTCAAAATTTGGCTCAAAAAACACATGTTCCTCACATTTCTGTGGCAGAAAGTTCTGGAATCTGAGAGGAGCCACAAATTTCCTTCCACCCAGCGTTCCCCCAAGTCTCCCGATAAAGATGATACCTCACTTGCGTGGGTAGGCCTAGCACCAGCGACAGGAAACACCCCAAAGCGCAACGTGGACACATCCAAAATTTTGGAAGAAAACAGAGGTGTTTTTTGCGAAGTGCCTACCTGTAGATTTTGGCCTCTAGCTCAGCCGGCACCTAGGGAAACCTACCAAAACTGTGCATTTCTGACAAACTAGAGACCTAGGGGAATCCAAGATGGGGTGACTTGCGGGGCTCGGACCAGGTTCTCTTACCCAGAATCCTTTGCAAACCTCAAAATTTGGCTAAAAAAACACATGTTCCTCACATTTCTGTGGCAGAAAGTTCTGGAATCGGAGAGGAGCCACAAATTTCCTTCCACCCAGCGTTCCCCCAAGTCTCCCGATAAAAATAATACCTCACTTGCGTGGGTAGGCCTAGAGCCGGCGACAGGAAACACCCCAAAGCGCAACGTGGACACATGCAAAATTTTGGAAGAAAACAGAGGTGTTTTTTGCGAAGTGCCTACCTGTAGATTTTGGCCTCTAGCTCAGCCGGCACCTAAGGAAACCTACCAAACCTGTGCATTTCTGAAAACTAGAGACCTAGGTGAATCCAAGGAGGGGTGACTTGCGGGGCTTGGACCAGGTTCTGTTACCCAGAATCCTTTGCAAACCTCAAAATTTGGCTAAAAAAACACATGTTCCTCACATTTCTGTGGCAGAAAGTTCTGGAATCTGAGAGGAACCACAAATTTCCTTCCACCCAGCGTTCCCCCAAGTCTCCCGATAAAAATGATACCTCACTTGCGTGGGTAGGCCTAGCGCCCGCGACAGGAAACGCCCCAAAACGCAACGTGGACACATCCCATTTTTTTAAAGAAAACAGTGCCTACCTGTGGATTTTGGCCTGTAGCTCAGCCGGCACCTAGGGAAACCTACCAAACCTGTGCATTTCTGAAAACTAGAGACCTAGGGGAATCCAAGGAGGGGTTACTTGCGGGGCTCGGACCAGGTTCTGTTACCCAGAATCCTTTGCAAACCTCAAAATGTGGCTAAAAAAACACATGTTCCTCACATTTCAGTGGCAGAAAGTTCTGGAATCTGAGAGGAGCCACAAATTTCCTTCCACCCAGCGTTCCCCTAAGTCTCTCAATAAAAATGGTACCTCACTTCTGTGGGTAGGCCTAGCGCCCACGAAAGGAAATGGCCCAAAACACAACGTGGACAGAACATATTTTTTCACAGAAAACAGAGGTGTTTTTTGCAAAGTGCCTACCTGTTGAGTTTGGCCTCTAGCTCAGCCGGCCCCGGGAGGGGGGGGGGGCAGAAATGCCCTAAAATAAATTTGACCCCCCCCCCCCCGGGAGCGACCCTTGCCTACGGGGTCGCTCCCCCTGCGTGACATTGGCGCCAAAAAACAAATCCCAGGTGCCTAGTGGTTTCTGCCCCCTTGGGGGCAGATTGACCTAAAATCGGCCAATCTGCCCCCAAGGGGGGCAGAAATGGCCTAAATACAATTTGCCCCCCAGGGGAGAGACCCTTGCCTGATGGGTCGCTCCCCATCTCGAAAAAAAAAAAAAAAAAAAAAAAAAAACACAACAAAAAATGTTGCCCTGGTGCCTAGAGTGTTCTGTCCCCCTGGGGGCAGTTTGGCCTAATACTAAGCCGATCTGGCCCCCGGGGGGGCAGAAATGGCCTAAAATAAATTTGCCCCCCCCAGCCCCCACCCCCCCCGGGAGCGACCCTTGCCTACGGGGTCGCTCCCCCTGCGTGACATTGGCGCCACAAAACAAATCCCCGGTGCCTAGTGGTTTCTGCCCCCTTGGGGGCAGATTGACCTAAAATTGGCCAATCTGCCCCCAGGGGGCCAGAAATGGCCTAAATACAATTTGCCCCCCAAGGGGAGCGACCCTTGCCTGATGGGTCGCTACCCATCTCTAAAAAAACGAACAAACAAACAAAAAAAAAATTGCCCTGGGGCCTAGAGGTTTCGGCCCCCCCCCCCCCCGGGGGCAGATCAGCCTAATATTAGGCCGATCTGCCCCCGGGGGGCAGAAATGGCCTAAAATAAATTTGCCCCCCCAACCCCCACCCCCCTGGGAGCGACCCTTGCCTACGGGGTCGCTCCCCCTGCGTGACATTGGCGCCAAAAAACAAATCCCCGGTGCCTAGTGGTTTCTGCCCCCTTGGGGGCAGATTGACCTAAAATTGGCCAATCTGGCCCCAGGGGGGCAGAAATGGTCTAAATACAATTTGCCCCCCAGGGGAGCGACCCTTGCCTGATGGGTCGCTCCCCATCTCTAAAAAAAAAAACAAAAAAAAAATTGCCCTGGCGCCTAGAGGTTTCTGCCCCCCCGGGGGCAGATCAGCCTAATATTAGGCTGATCTGCCCCCGGGGGGGCAGAAATGGCCTAAAATAAATTTGCCCCCCCAACCCCCACCCCACCCGGGAGCGACCCTTGCCTATGGGGTCGCTCCCCCTGCGTGACATTGGCGCCACAAAACAAATCCCCGGTGCCTGGTGGTTTCTGCCCCCTTGGGGGCAGATTGACCTAAAATTGGCCAATCTGCCCCCAGGGGGGCAGAAATGGTCTAAATACAATTTGCCCCCCAGGGGAGCGACCCTTGCCTGATGGGTCGCTCCCCATCTCTAAAAAAAGAAACAAACAAAAAAAAATATATATATATTTTTTGCCCTGGTGCCTAGAGGTTTCTGCCCCCCCCTGGGGGCAGATCGGCCTAATAATAGGGGGGCAGAAATGGCCTAAAATAAATTGCCCTCCCCCCCAGGGAGCGACCCTTGCCTAATGGGTCGCTCCCTTTGCGTGAAATTCACGCATCGAAAAAACTCCCTCATCAAAATAGGCCAATCTGCCCCCAAGGGGGGCAGAAATGGCCAAAATATAATTATCCCCCAAGGGGAGCGACCTTTGCCTAAGGGGTCGCTCCCCACCCAAAAAAAAAAATGAAACATAAAAAAAAAAATGGTCCCTGGTGCCTAGAGGTTTCTGCCCCCAGGGGGGGGCAGAAAAGGCATTCCCGAAAATATGCCCCCCCTGGGAGCGACCCTTGCCCAAGGGGTCGCTCCCTTTTGTCAATAACAATAAAAAAAAAAAAAATCCCTGGTGTCTAGTGGAGTTTCAAAAGCCGGATTGCAAGCAATCCGGCTTTTGAAACCCTCGGAGAGACTTCAAAGGGAAGGAAATACTTTTCCTTCCCTTTGAAGCCCCTCCGGGCCTCCCAAGTGATTGAAAGAGAAATGCTTTTGCATTTCTTTTTCAATCGCGCTGGAAGCAGAGCTTCCAGCGCGACGAGGGAGGCCCCTGTGACTAATCAGCGCGCGCCCTGACGTCACAGGGGGGGGTGGGGGGGCTCGGGGGTGGAAGGGGAAGGTCTTCCCCTTCCATCCCCGACATGGGGGAGGAGGGGGGATGCACGGGGGGCGCGCTAGCACGCCCCCATTTCCCCTGTGACATGGACGAGATGATCTCGTCCAAGGCACAGGGGAACTGTAGCCTTGGACGAGATCATCTCGTCCAAGGCACAGAAGTGGTTAAGAAATGACAAAAGTATTATCATAAAAAAATCTGATAAGGGTGGCAATGTGGTAGTACTGTCTAGAGAGAAGTACATTAAAGAGGGTTTACGACAGTTACAAGACAAAAATCATTATGCCATTGCCAGTAGGGATGAGTTGAAGTAGGCAAAGAGAAGAGTGTTTGAAAAATTGGAGGGATGGAAAGATCAGGGACTTATAGAATGGGACGAGTATTAGTTCCTTAAAGTGGAATTCCCGAAAACAGCAGCCATCTATTTTTTACCAAAGGTACACAAAAATGCGGTGGACCCTCCAGGGAGACCTATAGTGTCATCAATTGGTAGTCTTTTTGAAAACATCTCTAAATATGTAGATTTTTTCTTACGACCGTTTGTGGAAACATTGCCCTCTTATATTAAGGATACCACTGTTTTTTAAGGAGAATTGAAGGAATCACTTGGGAGGATGATTTTTCTGTTAATGAGTCTTGATGTCACTAGTTTGTATACATGTATACCACATGAGAAAGGGATTAAGGCTTTAAGATATTTTCTGAGAGCAAGGTCTTTGTCGTATCTTCGCCATAAGGAGATGCTGCTTGAAATGGTTTACATGTGTTTAACTAACAATTTCTTTATTTTTGAGAACACACTGTATCGACAGTGCCAATGTATTGCAATGGGAACATGCTTTGCTCCCAGCTATGCGGGTTTATACCTGGGCTGGTGGGAGGAACAGGTGGTAAGGGACATCACTGGCTTTGAAGAACAGGTAGTCCTGTGGGTACGATTCATTGATGACATTTTGTGCATCTGGAAGGGGAACATGGAATCAGCCATTGAATTTGTTACAACTTTGAATGACAATTCATTGAATTTGAAATTTAGCAGTGAGATACATCCGTTGGAGCTTATATTTCTGGATGTGAAAGTAAGCGTGATAAACAAGAGGTTGGAATGTGAACTGTTTAAAAAAAGACATGGTAGGAAATAGTTTACTTCATGCCACCATCTATCACCTGAAAAATGTAATTCAAAGCATCCCATATGGAGAGTTATTGAGGGAAAGGAAAAATTGTAGTCTGGATAGCTCTTTTGCTAATGAAACAAGCATCATGATTAAAAGATTTAGAGAGAGGGGATATTCATAGAAATGCATTAAGCAAGCACTATTGAAAGTAAATCAAATAAAAAGAGAGGATGTGTTGGTGACTAAAAAGATTATACAACATGAACCAAGTAGGAATGAAGTGAGATTTATTACAACATATAATGATAAGATATGGGGGATTAAGAGGATGTTTAATACATTTTGGCCGGTATTACAAACAGATGAAAATTTAGTCAACACAATGAATGATTATCTGACTTTTATATTCAGGAGATGTAGATCTTTGAAGGACACATTAAGCCAATGTTTGATTCCAGCACTGGAGAAAAAGTCGATCCAAGGTTTTTTTGTCTGTGGGAAATGTAAAGCATGCAAACATAGTAACAATTGTAAAGAATTTTTTTTCAGGGGCAGGTTGAAACCATTTAAGATTAGGAAATATCTATCATGTCAATCAGATTACTGTGTTTATGCTCTAAAGTGCCCATGTGATAAATTTTACATTGGCAGCACGATACATATGGCCAAGAAGAGGGTGTTGGAACACATGAGGGCCATAAACAATGAGGACAGATCCTACCCTGTTGCCAGACATTTTAAAGAATGTCATGGTAACAGGGTGAGTGAATTAAAGTTCATGGCATTAGACAGAATATTGTTAAATGTAAGAGGAGGTAACAGAACATTAGAGTTGAGGAAATTAGAATCTCGCTTAATTATTCACTGTAACACCATGGAACCTGAAGGTCTTAACAAGGATGAGGAATTAGCAGTACACTTATTGATTTAGAAGAATAGTTAATGAATCATTGGAGAAATTAAATAGGAAATTAATTTTGTTATTTTTTATATTGACATAGAGTAACTTGTGGAAAAAGAATTGGTTGCAGTAAATGCTGTTTTGTCTATATTGTGGCACCATGTTAATCAATCATACATAGTAATCTTTTTTCCACCTTTTTTTCTCTTCTATATTGTCATCATAGATGTGTTAATTAAGAGGCAGAAGAGTGACTGTATCTTAAAATGATTGAAATAAGTAACCAGAAAAGCAGAAGAGCTATTATATCACAAAAGTACAGGTGAAGTATAAATAATGAACTTCTGGTGTAAGAATAGACTTATATGTATGTACTTATTTAGACAGTATATAAGTAACATAAGGATATGATTATGGATCATGGCGTCATGGAAAATGACATTTGATTGCAATGGTTAATGATGTATAACTCTATCTAAGGGAGGATGGAAGGAATAACTGTAAAAAAGTTGATAAATATTTGATTTAGTTGGTATATATATAAAAGTTAAAGATGGCCGCCGTAGATGTAAAAAGGAAAGTAGTCCGTTTTTTATGTTTTGTTATTTGGAAAGAATATATAGGAATAGAAATAAAAGTAAGGACTATTTGTGAACAAGGCAGCGAGGACTGCCGAAACGCATTGAATTTTGCTGTTACCTGAATAAAGGATTAAGATTTGGACATCGTATGTGGCAGATACTTTTTTCTGTAAGTGGAAATTTGTTACTATATATATATATATATATATATATATATACACATATTTATATATAACAAAACAACATAACAAAGGCACTGGAATTTACTAGCTATAGTCATCTTTTTTCTGCCGCTAGTGCAGTTTCCATCTCAGTATATATATATATATATATATATATATATATATATATATATATATAAAAAACCTGTTGGTGGTTGCTAGTAGGTAGTTATAGTAAGGATCCAGTTTGTATAGCAACAGCGTTTTTTGTTTTATAAATAATTTTGGTGCTGTTTGCCAAATCTTCACATAATTATCAAAACTAGTTTGCCACTCCTTTCAGCTTCTGTCTTAAATGTTTCAGGGTGATCCATCAAGCGGGGCCTGTGAAAAAAGGGGGGACTCAAAGCACAGTGCTTTTTTCCATAGTCTTTAGACACAACTACAGCCCGAACTGTGCAGCTGAAAAACCAAACTTATTAGATCATTCTTTTTGTAATTTGTGTAAATATGTTCAGTAGTTTTAGAGATAGTAAAGGGAACAGAAACATAGATATCTGAACAGCTGGTGTTCACATATGCTCTGATTGGCCAATTTAAAGGAGACTAGTCAATCCTGATTGGTTGATGACAACCTGAACAATATGTACATTTTGACATTGACAATCTTTTACAAAGACAGCCAATGTCGCACCTGCCAAATGACCGCCAGTATTGGCGGTCTTTAGACTGGCATATTATGGCTGCTGGCTACTCTCTGCCACTATTAGGTGAGGAAGCAGCCAGCAGCCATACTGGTGGTCGGCGGTCTAGTGGAGGTTGCTCTTCCACCACTTCCACATCACCACAACAGCACCCGCCATTTTACATCGCTATAAACGGCATGGCGGTGTTGTGGGGATGGGGCGCTGGTGACTGAGTATTCCTGTTGCCTGTATCATTATCATCAGGGATTCGGAGGAGGGGTTGCCACCACAGAATACCTGGTGGTAAGGATAATTAAATACCACATGCATTGTTAGGTGGACTGCCGGTTTGAAGGTAGTCAACCTTCGGCCAGGCGGTCCTACCCCCCGGCGGTATAGGTGGTGAACTGGCTGCAATGCAGCCAGTTCACTACCTTTGTCATATTTTGGTGGTCCTGCACCTCCACCCTGTTGGTGGTCTGTCTGCCAACGACGACAAGGAGGAGCAGGAGGGCCAGGGTCATGATAACCCCCTTTATTTGGAAAGTAGCAAAATGAAGAGGTTCATTTTGTCATAGAGATTATGGCTAGTGCTGTAGAAAAATTAGAACATGGTTTAAATGAGTTCTCAAATATCTTCTATTTCATCAGAACATTCTGACATGCAGACTGAAACATGCGCTTTCAACACCAGCAGCAGAATGCCAGTTAATCCCTGTTAATCATCAGTCTTACCACAGTGTTCCAATGAGAAACTAGGGTGCTAACATTCTGGATTTATGCAAAAAGTGTGACATATCTGAACAACATCTTGATGGAAATTAAGTGGAAAACTGAAAGCACTTTCTACTAAGGATACTGCAGCAAATGAGGACATTAGGGCGCTTCATCTGAAATAATTCTCCCAAGATGGCTACCTGAGAAAAAAAGCCCAACTTTAGCACAAATATCACCCAAATATAGCCAGGTATAGCCAAATTACAGAAGTGGGCAAAACACTTATTGCCTCATTATGAGGCTGATGGTCCTAGGACCACCAGCACTGGAGTGGTGGTTGAACTGCCACGGCTGTGGCAGTCTGACCACCACATTACAACATCGGCTGGCTGACCTGCTTAAAGACCACTGTCCCTGCCAGGATCATTGACCCAAATGCGGCGACGGAGGTTGGGCTTGTAACTAGCCATGGAGGCATTGAAGTTTCCATCAGCTATTTCATGAAAGGCTGGTGGACAGCCGGTGCTGGGGCCTATAGGGGAACCTCCTGCCCAGCACAGTCAGAATGTACACTGGCTGCTTTGCAGACAATGCGCATTTCTGGACGGCTCCCTCTGTGCTAAGGGAGCTGAGTCCTATATCATAGCATAGTTCCCGCTGGACTGATCAGTGGGAAGGGTATTACAATGTTACCGCTGGTCAGCCCTGTGTGAACACTGTAATATGCTAGGGCTGACATCACCACCATGGCGGTGGTGTCCTCCCTGTGAGTTTAGTGGCCCTGCGGTGGGACCGCCAAACTCCAAATGAGGTCCCCTTAATTTTTTTGTTTTTTTGCAATTTCATATAGCACAGACTTGACCCGAAGGTATTGGAGTGCTTTAAATGAGCATCAGCTGCATTATACAAGGCCACATTAATTTTGGTTTCAGGCACGGAGAGATTTAGTGATTTGACCAGAATCAAAGGATGTCAAGCTGGCCCTGAAACTCAAATCTGGTTCTCCAGTTGCAAAGTCTGCAGTTCTGGTTGTAATGCCACTTTGTCTCCCCTAAGTGTAACATATAATCAAGGGATCAACTGGATAAAAAGCTTAAAGATAGCAAATAATTTTAAAGTGGTTTGTTTATACTTGAGAACTCAGAAAATATGCCCTTGTTTTAGTTTTTTAGAGCACTAACTATACTTTCTATGGGGATAAAACTATCGAAATATTTTAGGTGGTCATTATAACAATGGTGGTGACTGTTAAACTGACAGTAACACTGCCAACAGGCTGGAGGTATTTACCGCCAAATTATGACCATGGCGGTGATAACTCCCATAGAGAGCCAATGTACCACACCAACCACCAGAGTGTTAACACTACTGACCACGGCAGCAGCCATCAACAGACTGGTGGAAGCCAAGGTACCGCCCATCATACTATGACATAGCAAACCACCACGGTTTTCGGGGCGGTACCAACGCCATCAAAAGCCTGGTGGAAACACTGCACACAAGACGAAAGACTCACCATCAGAGACACCGTGAAGATCAACGCTGCCATGGACCGGAACTTCAAGTCTTCCCGATGCTCTTCTACGCCATGCTCCACCTGGAACACCAGCGCTAACGAAGACGACAACGGTGACTACAGCCGGCTAGTACACAAGGGAGGGAGGGAGAAAAAGGAAAGTGACACACACACACAACACACACCATTCACACACACACCATACATACAACCAGCTGCAGAGGAAAACCAATGTCACAGGACCCATGGACAACATATAGGTATAACTGATATTGTAATTTGATGCCAAAGGCCACCATATTGTCCATGTGATAAAAGAAATTGGAGTAAATGTTCAGAAAGGGCCAATATTCAGTCCTAAGTACAAAAGGCCCACATGGCCACAGGGCACAGTCCAAGCCCCAACTTATTTCCTGACAATATACGCACTACACTGTGCAGGGGCATCATGCTGGAAAAGGGCAGGCACCTTAGGGGGGAAGGGGGTGGGGGGCACCTCAGCTGAAGTGGGGAACTTGCCCACTGGTTCTGGAGGGGGATTTATACCCATTTTCCTTTGCTGGGGAGTGCAAGATCACAGTCTCTGTGGTGGGGAACTTGCCCACTGGTTCTGGAGGGGTATCCATGCCCATTTGTCTTTGCTAGGGATTAGAAGGTCACAGTCTCTGAGGTGGGGAATTTGCCCACTGGTGCTGGAGGGGGCTCCATGGCCATTCTTCTTTGCTGGGGAGTGCATGGTCAAAGTCTCTGAGGTGGGGAACTTGCCCACTGGTTCTGGAGGGTGCTCCTTGTACTACAGTCCCTCGAGGGTGGGCTACATGCTCTCTGCTGGAAGTGAGGGCTTCTGTTTCCCAGCTGGAGGTGAGGGCTGCTGTGTCCCAGCTGAGGGTGAGGGCTCCTTGCCCACTGCTGTTGGAGGTGTTACCCTGTCAGCCTATGCTGGTGGTGTGGGTTCCTTGGACACTGCTGTTGGAGGAGGCCTCTTGCCTCTCTTAGTTGGTGGAGTGGGAACCTTTCTTTTCATGGATGGAGTAGTCAGATCCTTCCCTTTCCTGGGTGGTGGCATGGGACCCTTCCCTTTCTTGGGTGGTGGAGTGGGATCCTTCCCTTTCTTGGATGGTGGAGTGGGATCCTTCCCTTTCTTGGATGGTGGAGTGGGATCCTTCCCTTTCTTGGGTGGTGGAGTGGGATCCTTCCCTTTCTTGCCTCCATCACTAGGATGTGCCTCCACTGTCCCCATGGACAGTTTGGTTGACGTGCTGGGCCATTGGGACCCTGCTCTTATGGGCAGGGCATGGGTGGAGGGGGAGGGAAGAGGTCAAGTTGGGCAAGGAAAAGCTTCTTAGGGATGGTGGGGCGGAATGAGGGAGGAAGGATGGGAGTGGAGGTTGAGGGAGTGGTTATTGGAGGTGTACGTCTGCTGGAATTGGATGCAGGTGCATGGGTAGTGTGCTGATGTAAGGTGGATGGCTGTTGGGAGTCTGAGTGCGTGCAGATGTGTCTCTTTGGAGGGGACAGACAGGGTGAGAGAGGACAAAGGGGAAGTGTGGATGGATGTTGTGGAGGTGTCTGCAAGTGAGGTGTGTGTGTTGCTTGGTATGGTGATGGTGCTGGCGGCTGTTGATGCAGTGCATGCAGGTGTGCACATGTGACTGTGAGGGAGGAGGAGGAGGGGGAGACAGTGGAGGCAGAGGATATTGTTGTGTGTGCAACTGTCTGGTGTTTGTGTGAGTGCTTGTGGCCTGAAGTGTGCAGCCTGTGTTTGTCTGTGCCACTCTTGTGTGATGTTTTGTGTGCATGCTTGTCTGTATGTGTGCATGGGATGGGTTGGGGTTGAGGAGACTGGGACTGGGAAGTGGCAGTTGGAGGGGGGACGGTAGGAACAGGGACCATGGCTACCATCAGAGAGGAGGCCAGAGCCTGAAACGATCTCTGTTGGGTCACAAATCCTCCATGGATGCCCTTCAGGAATGCATTGCATTGCTGCATATGGGATGGCAGCCCCTGGATGGCATTCACAATGGTTGACTGACCTACAGAGATGGATCTCAGGAGGTCAATAGCCTCCTCACTGAGGGCAGCAGGGCTGACTGAGGCAGGGCCTGAGGTGCCTGGGGCTAAGGAGATGCCCACCTTCCTGTGTGAGCAAGCACAGGCAACTCAGTGAGGGGCTACTGGGAGGACAGTGCTGGTACAGGTGGTGGTGGCTGTACCTGTAGCTGGGGTTGTCCCAGAGGTGTCCACCACCTCCAGGGAGCTTCCATCAGAGGAGGAATCAGAGTCAGTGTTGTTACCTCTTGTCTCTGCTGTGGAGCTCCCCTTGCCCTCAATCCCACTGGTTCCCTCGGCGTCGGTGGACTCTGCCTCCTGGGTCCTGTGGGATGCAGCTCCCTCTGTCACCAGTGCCCCTGCTCCTCTGCCAGATAATGCTAATGCACACATGGACAGGATGACAGAAGAAAAAAGGGGGGGAGGGAGAAAGGGAGCAGTGGGTCAATTGCAGCACCAACACCACAGATGGCATACACATTACCGTCACACACAGGGATCAGGATTGAGTACCATGCATCACACTGGTATTCCATTGACTAGGTACCACAGCAAGCTAAGAGCCAAACACCACCAACTGCAACCCTCCTTGGACCCCCTATGCCCTGTATGACATGGAATGCAACCTAGCTAGGTTACCAGATTTTGCAATACACCCATTGCCCTTTAGCTGGATCACGTTGGAATGTCTGACCTGGCATTAAGGGGTACCCACTAACTGACACCCACCACCAGGATCCCATGCCACCTACCAATTATAGTTGTAACGCCCACTGTACTCAACCCCTTGGGGCTGCTGTGATGCCCTCAAGTGCCCATCCAGCTCTGGGTAGGCCACTGCCAGTATTTGGGCCATCAGGGCAGGTCAGGTTCCGATGGGCACCCTGCCCACCTTGAGAGTTCATCCCCAGCTGGGCCTCTGTGGTCTTCCGGGCCCAGTGTCTCAGGTCTTCCCACCTTTTCCTACAGTGGGTGCTCTACCTGCTGTAGACCCCCAAGGTCCACACGCCCTTGGCGATGGCATGCCACAATCCCTTCTTCCGATGAGTGCTGACCTGCAGAGGTAATACAGGCAGGAGGACACCATTACACATACAATCCAGCCTGTCAAACATATGGCCCACAAATCCCATTTCCATCTCCATTGGCGCACAGATCACCCGTCACCCACCATGTACCCTACCACCAGACATACCACCCCTCTAAATGACACGATGCTTGCACACACATCTCCATGCAACCTTGTCACATGCATTGTGCCCAAGGTGTACTCACCTGTTTGTCTCAGGGCCCACACAGCTGTCCATACTGGGGTGGGATCCCATCCACCAAGTGCTCCCACTCCTCTGAAGTGAAGGCAGGGTTCCTTTCCCCGGTCACACGTACCATGGCAGCATCCAGACACAGGTCACAGCAGCACACGCAGTGTAGGTATGGTCCTGTGGAAAGTCAGGAATCAAGTGAATTCATAGAAAATGGCAGTCACGTCCACGGTGGTGTACACCCTCATGATCGCTGGTGATCCCCGTTGGCCACTGTACTCCATAGAGCCCCATATTAGCCAATGATAAATAGCACGGCAGTGCAAAACCGACTTCCGCCATGATGCCCAATGTCAGTGGAGTTACCTCACTTTCACCTGTCCCTAAATACAGGACAGGCGGTCGCCATTTTATGGTGGTCGACAAAATTCATATAATCGAAAACTGCATCATTGCTATGATTTGCACATACATTGCCATTCCCATAGTGCCAACACATTAATGCTCAACGTACACTGAGGTTCAAATTGTGACACCCTACTCACTCTTGTGTCCCTTAGATACCTACCACTGGGGATGACTAGGAGGAGGAGACAAGATCCCATGTACAGACCCCTTGTGGATTTGGCTACACTGGAGGACAGACACATATTACTGACCTATAGACTGGGCAGGCCCACAGTCACAGATCTGTGTGCTCATTTGGAGCCTGATCAGATATCAGCTATCCATCATCCCACTGGGATCCCCCTCTTGTGCAAGTTCTATCTGTGCTCCATTTCCTGGTGACTTGTTCTTTACAAGTGACAGTGGGCTTGGTAGCTGGAATGTTACAGCCAATGTTCTCAATTGTGCTGGCAAGGGGTTTGTCTGCCTTGGTCAGACACATGTGCAGCTACATTGCTTTCCCCCAGGTAGAAGATTTGGCCACTGTGAAGGCAGGATTCTATGCAAAGGGACATATACCTAATATTATTGGGGCGATTAACGGAACACATATTGCATTTGTTCCTCCCGGCACAATGAACAGCTGTTCACGAATCGGAAGAGTTTTCACTCACTCACTGTGCAAATGGTGTGCCTGGCTGACCAGTACATCTCCCACATCACTGCCATATATATCCTGGGTTGGTGCATGATGCCTTCTTCCTGAGGAATAGCAGAATCCCAAATGTGCTGGCACAACTACAGAGGCTCAGGGTGTGGCTAATAGGTGAGCCTGAGTCCCCACCCAAAGTATGTCAGTGGATGTCTTCAGGAGTTAACCCCATACCATTGTGTAAGGCTAATATTTGTCCCTCAATACTTGCAAGTGACTCTGGCTACCCAAACCTATTGTGGCTCCTGAACCCTGTGAGAAAGGCCAGGACAGGGGCTGAGAATCGGTGTAATGATACACATGTGAACCAGAAGAATTAGGACCATCTGTCTCCTGAAGGCCAGGTTCCGATGCCTCAATCTGACAGGTGGAGTCCTGTGCTACTTACCCGAGAAGGTCTGCCAGATAGTATTAGCCTGCTGCATGTTGCACAACCTGGCCCTCAGATGACATATGCCTTATCTGCAGGAGAAGGAGATTGGAAATTCCACTGTGGCAGCAGTGGACCCTGAGGACAGTGAGGATGAGGATGTGGACAACAGAACATCAGTTATACGTCACTACTTCCAATGACACACAGGTGAGACAGTGTAATTGACGATTCCTCTGACTGTTGATGTTTTCTGTGTGGCTGTAGCAGGATGCCCTTCACTTCCTTTGCATCTCAACTGACTGTCATCTATGCCTTCTAATTTTGCAGATGTTGGTGTTATAACAACTGTGTACTTATGTGATGACTACAGACAGCTACAGTTCTTCATTTGTATGGTATCACAGAGTTCTGATCATTTACACTAGATGTGACTATTTCCATGATGGGACATTTTCAAACATAAAATACTATCACTCATGTTGTGTTCAAGGGTATTTATTGTAGTGTACATTATAGATGGTAAGTTGCAATGGGATGGGGTGATGGTGGAGGTACGTCCAGTGTATTGGTCCAGTCTGTTTGTAGCACAGGTCCAGTGTCCAAGGTTCAATAAGAAGGGGAGCAAAAGCAGTTCAGAGTGGACAAGGTGACAGAGTGGGACCCAAGGGGGGCAATCAGGAAAGTCTGATTTCCTGGCGGTGGTCTTGGTCTTGGCAAGTGTCTCTGGCTTCTGTCTGGGTCGCAGAGAATGTTTGTAGGGTGGGTCATCTTTTACATGGGGTGGGGTGCTGGGGGCCTGTGGGTCCTGTGGCAGGGCCTCCTGTCCACATACTGCAGCAGAAATGGATGGCAGGTTAGTAGACTGGCTAGTGGTTGGGGCACGCTGGTGTGCTGTCCATTCCCTCATGATGTTGGCCATATCTGCCAGCACCCCTGCTATAGAGACCCTGGTGGTATTGAGGGCCTGCAAATCTTCCTTGATCTCCTGATGGTGTACCTCCTGCAGCCACTTCTTCTCCTGCACGTTGGTAAGGTTCTGACCAATCTTGTCCTGGGATTGTCGGTAAGTCCCCAGGACATTAGTGAGTGCCTCCTGGAGAGTCGATTCCAAGGGCCTGTCCTCCCTCTGGCACACAGCTGTCCTCCCAGTGTCCCTGTTCCCCTGTGCCTGTTTCCCCTGAACAGTGTTTCCACTGCCACTGACCCCAGGTCCCTGATTGTCTTGGGGGTGAGGTGTGGCCTGCAGTCCCTGTACAGGTGGGCACACTGCTGACTGACGTGTCCTGGGGACAGATGTGTGGGACATTGGGTGTGTGCTGTGGTTTTGGATACTGATGGGGGAGGCTCTGTGGCGGACTGTGAGTGGACTGGGGTGGCAGACTGACCAGTGGTCCCTGATGGGCCAGGTAATTCATCCAGATCCTGAAGTGCAGAGTTACTGTCATCACTGGGGGCAACTTCTGTTAGGGGAATGGATAGTCATGGCACATCCTCACCTCTGGGATTGGCTGGGGCACTTGGAGGGATGTAAGTGATGTATTATGTTTCATGTCTGTGACATACTGTAAACCTAGCTTCTCTTAGTTGCTTTTGCCCTGCCCGCATTGTTTGTGTATGATGATGTATTCTGTGATTGTTAGTTCTCTATGCTGTGCATGCTTTTGTGATGGGTGTACATGCAGGGCTGGGAGGGTTGTCCATGCATTGGAATAGCATGCAGAGCTTGGCATTGGGGTTAGTCATATGTGTAGGTGCACTGTGTGGGATGAAGTGGAGTGATGTGAGTCAGGGTGAGATGGCATGCAGGTATGGGGGGTAATAAGTAGTAAATATTGACTCACTACGGTTTAGTCCTCCGGCTACTCCAGTGAGGCCCTCAGGATGGAGTATTGTCAAGACTTAGGGGGCCATTACAACCCTGGCAGTCTTTGACCGCCAGGGCTGTTTTGGAGGAAGCACCGCCAACAGTCTGGCGGTGTTTCCAGGGGAATTACGACTGCGGCGGAAGTACCGTGGTCGCACTTTTGTCCCGGCGGTTTAAATCCCCCAGGGCAGCGCTGCCTAGGAGATTACGAGTCCCCCTCCCGCCAGCCTTTTCATGGCGGTTTGAACCACCATGAAAAGGCTGGCGGAAAGGGGAGTCGCAGGGCCCCTGCGATGCCCCATGCAGCTTTTCACTGAATGCATACCAGGCAGTGAAAAGCGCGACGTGTGCAACTGCACCCGTCGCACAGCCGCAACACCGCTGCCTCCATTTGGAGCCAGCTCCCGTGTTGCGGCCGAGATCCCTGCTGGGCCGGTGGGTATCTCATAATAGACCCCGCAGGAGTGCGGCCGCATTGGCGGCCGCCCGGAGGCCGCCCGCCAAGGTTGTAATGAGGGCCTTAGTCCTCCCATGCTGTGAGCTGTGGGAGAGAAGGTGGGGGTCCACTGCCAGTCCTCTTGATGGCGAGCTGGTGCCTTGCTGCCACGGAACATAGCTTTCCCCGTGGGTTGGTCCTCCTCTTCCTGATGTCGTCCCTGGTTCTTGGAAGCTATCCCACGGTGTTCACCCTGTCCATGATCCTCCACCAAAACTCAATTTTCCTGGCAATGGATGTTTGTTTTATCTGTGCCCCAAACAGCTGTGGCTCTACCCTGACTATTTCCTCTACCATGACCCGCAACTCCTCATAAGTGAAATGGGGTGCCTTAGTGGGGACATGGGTGTTGTGTGGTGTGTGTCGTGCAGAGGGTGATTAGTAATGTGGTCAGGTGTGGGATGTGGAGTGTGTGACGATGAATGGGTGTTTGTGGTCTGTGTGTTGTCGTCTCTGTGATTTTCATGTCTGTCTTGTGGCAATATTTGGTGTTCGTAAAGGGTTGTGAGTAATGTGAGTGTGTGTTTTATAGTGATGTGGGTGGGTGTGTGTGTGTGGTGTGTGCGTGAATGTCAGGTGAGTGATTTTAGTTTTGGCCAATGGTGTGTTGTTTTGTATTTGGATGGCCATTCTGAGCGTGCCAGTGTGTACTGCCATTGAATGTCTGCCATGGTGATTCATGGGTCATAATGTGGTGGGCGTTGTTTTGTTGGCGTAATAGTATGGGTGTTCGTACTGACACTTTAACACTGACCTTTAGGCTGGCAGATATGTGTTTGTGACAGTATTCTGTTGGTTTGGTGTGTATGTCTCATAATATGGCGAAAAGATGCTCACCACCGCAACGGTATGTTGGCGGCAGAAAGCTGCATTCACCGACAATGTCATAATGAGGACCTTAATGTCTAAAGAAAACGGCTTTAGGTATTAGAGTTTTTAATACATGAAGATGAAGTCAGGCGTGCCACACTTTTGGAATAAATATTGAATGCAAACAATCTAGTTGTTTATTAGAATAATGTGTGCAGCCAGATGTCAGGGGCATGGACTCAGATAATTGAGGTCAGGGAGGAGAGTGCAGAGGGGACAAGTTGACCATGCTGGACAGGAAAGTGGGGGCGTGGCAGCACTATGGACCATGGAGGGCAGGGGAAAGTGGAGCAGGGGCAACAAACCAACCATGCAGGACACGCAAGTGAGGATGTGACAATATAGCACACCACTGAGGGAGAAGGAAGAGGACGTGGCAGTACAACCATATACGCTAACAGAATCAATTCAGGCAGGAGACTCCAAATGTTTCTAAGTACAAAAGGGCTTTATTTCACCTGTCTCCTGACTAAAATCTTCTCTTTTTCAATGTAAGTCAATGGGGAAAATCAATTCCTCAGTTTTTTTTTCAAACTCTCCCTCTTAACAAATTCAAAATGGTGGCAAACATGGTACGTTGAACCACAGGGGCAGGGGGAATGGGGTAGTGGCATGGACTTGGATCAAAGAGGGTAGGAGCGAGATGGGCAGGTGTACCAAACTGACCTTATAGGATAAGCACCATGGGTTGCAGCAGCACATTATCCCACACAGGGCAAGCAGGACAGCAGTGCAGCTCAACAGACCAAAGAAGACAATAGGGAGGGGACGGGGACGGGGACAGGCAGATGGACAACAGAAAGCAGAGGGAAAGAGGCAAGAGCAGCAAGCATACAGAAAGGAGGGACAGTTGCAACACAGCAGACCATGAAGCGCATGAGGAGGGGGTAGTGGCATGACAAAGGAACAGACAAGGCAGGAGGGAGGAAATAGGACATGCACATGAATAACAGAGGGCAGGGGTCAAAGTCATAGGGCAGGAGAATCAATATGACCATGAAGCGTAGGTGGGATGAGCACTGAAAGCACTATACACAATGGAGGGCAACAGTGAGACTATAATGGCATTCACACAGACAACCGAGGGATGGTGGGGGGGTCAGGGGCAGCTCACTGACTAGACTGGATGGGTAGGAGGGGCTGTGGCAGCACAATGGCCCAGGTGGGCAAGAGGCAAGGGCAGGGGCATGCACAAAGGACCATGGAGGACAGAAGGGAGGGCTGGACACAGACAAGGGAGGGCAGTAGAAGGGGCATTACAACAGGCCATGCAGGGCAGGCAGGGCAGGCAGGGGTAGCAGTTGCAGTACAACAAATAATGAAAGGCAAAAGGGAGTGGCAGCAATATGGACCAGGAAGGACAGGAGGAAGGAGGGAGGAGGGTGGTGATAGTGGTATAGAATTTGGACAAGCAGGATAGAGGTGGGAGGGACAGACAGAAGCCATTTGACCAAGCTAGGCAGGTGGGAGGGGCTGTGGTAGTACAAAAGAACACACAGAGTAGATGGGCAGTGGCAGGTCCAAGGAACATGGCGGCTGAAAAGGAGGGAGCAGGGGCATGCACACAGACATCAGAGGACAGGAGAGTAGGGGCAGCAAGCTAAGCACGGAGCCTAGGCAGGAGGACAATGATTTGGCATGGAATGGGGCAATGGAAGCCAAGAGGGGTAGGCAGGAACAACAACCTAAATGAGGGGCAGTGTCAGCACACTGGGCCATGCAGGGTAGGAGGGAGGAGGCAAGTGCATGTACTCAGATATCAGAGGGTAAGAAGGAAGTGGATGGGGCAGCATGTTAACTGTTCAAGGCAGGCAATAAGGACAGTGGCAGCACAGCAGCAACACAATGCTAATGAGGGAGCTGGGGCATGGTCTTGGACAATGGATGGCAAGGAGGAGGGGGAGCAGGAAAGGGTGGCAGAAGCAGAAGGTTTGGATGGGGGTAGCACAATGCCAAGCATGCATTCACCCCCCACCATTCATTGTATCTTACTTAACGTTAAACAAAACCTAGAAATTCACTGAAAAAAACCTAAAGTAACATGGATGTTATAGTTACGAAAACATTTTTTTGAAAAAAACATATAAATTCACTAAAAAAACAATAGTTACAGTGACTCTATAGTTAGGGTCAGATTTTACATGCACAAAACCATAGAAAGTTAGCTTTTATACTTAGGATTGTTTAAGTAACTAAAGCTTGTGTCCTAAGGTTACTATAACTCACACCCTCACAATGCACTGCTTTTTACTCAAAACGGATCCCATATTTACAAACTGGTGCAATGTTTGTGTCACTTTGTAAATTCTTGTGCCACATTATAACTGAATCAGGTATAATGTATGCAAGGGAGGCATTCTCCCGCAGGGATGCCAAAAGAATGACCAAAAGAATGCCAAAAGAATGGCGCAGTGAAATCTACAAGATTTCACTGCACCATTCTAGCATCCTTTATTAATATCTGCCCAGGGCAGGCATTAACTGACGCTAGGCTCTTTTCAATGGGCCTCCCGGAGCTTTGCTGAACTAGTGTCAAAAGATTTGCCACTAGTCCAGCAAAACACTACAACTGCATCAAAAATGTTGATCCAGTTCTGCTAACAAGTGCTGTGGTGTGCTATATTATAAATACAGTGCTACCATGGTGTTGTTAGGGAGGCACAAGGCGATGCACAAGTTCCTTGTAAATGAGGCCCCATGTTGGCAGTGGCACTAAGATGCACAAACGCAAGAGTTTGGAGGACTGAAGTAACTGTAAAGCCTTCTTTTGGCAGTACTGCTGCAGATGTGACGTCTATTGTGCTTCTAAAAGCAAGAAACAGAGACAAACATGCAGTTAGTGAAATGTGCCATTGTTGCAGGTTGAAATAGTACAGACAAATACAATCCTAGAGGCAGATTTATGAAAAGTGTTGCTGTTTTTCTTTCTCCCCTAGGCACCCCCCCAACATATCCGTGTGTGCATTGTGTTTAAAATACGGTGCACCGTAGCGGTGGTCAGTAGGACTAGCATCATAATTGTTTACGCTAGTGCAGTGCTTTGCAGTATTGGCATAAAAAATGATGACACTATTCCTGCAAACCACCCAGAGGCCCATTGAACACAATGAGAGGCTCTTTTTAATGCCTGTTCTTAGCAGGCGATAAAAATGCATATGAAAATGATGCAAAGAAATATAGATTTCTTTGTGCTATTTTTTGGCCCCTCTAGCGCCGGAACGCCGCCCTTGCATACATTATGCCTGGTGTAGATATAATGTGGCACAAGGCGTTACAAGGTGGCACAATGAAAACATTGTTCAACTTTGTAAATATGGAGCTGTGTTTTTGGCCTTCTAATGACACATTAGCATAAAAAGCTGATGTAGTGTTAGAATGGCGCTAGGCCCACATAGATCTGGGCCCTAGTGCAGTTGGTTACTTATGTAGGACATATCAATTCAATCAAACTCTTTAAAGATAAATCAGGCAACACAACATGCAGATATAGCTCTTTGCTCTCCATATGTTGTAAAGGGGACACCAGGGGAGTTCAGAGAGAGCTGCATGGCTAAATGGAGCAATCCTTTAAAAACCTATGGCGGCAAGGGGGACCAGGTGAAATGGAATAATCATTAAAAAATGTATTATGCAGCCGATATGTCGGCAGCACTCTGCAGCCAACACGTCTATGAGGAAATTGAAACATTATACACTTAAATAAACTGAATGCTGTAGTGCGGCTGTGCATCTTTGGTGGTTAGATGGAGGAATGGGGACCAGATGAAGAACACATGTAAGTTTATGGCAAGGAACACTGGCTGGATGCACAAAATAGCTGCCAGCCACATGGTCAAACAACAAGAAGGAGCGACGAGGCATAGAAAACAACAAGCACATGCAAGCTTATTGCAAAGGGACACTGCCTGGATGGACAAGATGGCTGAAAGCCATATAGTTAAACGACAAGAAGGAGCAATGAGGCATGTAAAACAAAGAACACATGCAAGCCTATGCAAAGGGACAGTGACTGGATGGACAAAATCCAGTGGACAAAATGGCCCCCAGGCACATGGTCAAACAACAACAGGAAAGAGACATGGGGAAAAAGGAACACATGCCAGCCTATGGGAAAGGACAGCTGGCTGCATGCAACAATGGCTGCCAGCCTCAAGGTCAAACAACAACAACAATGAGCAAAGAGTCACTCGGAAAAAAAAGACCACATGCAATCCTATGGGAAATGTCAACACCAGAGCAGTGCGCGCTCTATTGCCGACTAGAATGCAACAACCCAGCACTCGCAAAACAACGTAATGTATGCATTGTGCTGATATGTTGTTGTTTAACCTTTTGCATTGCAGAGTTTAATCCTAAAGACTTATTTTTAATGTGTTTACAAATAATGTTCATTTGCAATGTATTGCTGCAGGCTTTCAGAGTGTGTTAGGGTGTGGTCCCTTCCAGAGACTTTCCCTGCAGCATGCCTGGGTGTGGTTGTGGGCTGGGTCAAGACTCTATAAAAGGGAGCCAGCCCAGCTCCAAGTGCTCACTATTCAGAGGTCCCGGTGCAGAGCAGCAGCTATTTCCTGAGCTCCTGTCCCGGTGGCCTATTAGATCTTCCAGGCCCCTGCCCTTCATTTCTTCATTGGTGATCTTTGTTCTGGGTGGTAGGACGGTGGTTCGGCTGGCCTCCGACACCGTTATCGAGAACTTTCATATTCTTGGATTAATTCTTTAATGATTAACAGATTACTTGCGCGCTACCATTTCTTGACATTTATATGGTGGCTTACGAATCAGCAAGACGCGCGATTTGTTTCATAATGATTTGACCTTGTTATTCATTGTGCGCTGTTATTTCTTGACATTTGCATGGTGGTTTAAGAATCGGCAAGACGCGTGATTCGTTTCATGGTGCTTTAACATTGTTATCCATTGCGCGCTTCTATTTCTTGACATTTACATGGTGTCTTACGAATTGGCAAGACGCGCGATTCGTTTCTTGAGGATTTAACATTGTTGTCCATTGTGCGCTACCATTTCTTGACATTCACATGGTGGCTTAAGAATCGGCAAAAGACGCACGATTCGTTTCATTGTGCTTTGATCTTGTTATTCATTGCGCGCTGTTATTTCTTGGCATTTACATCGTGGTTTATGAATCAGCAAGACACGTGATTCGTTTAATGATGATTTGACCTTGATATTCATTGCGTGCTACCATTTCTTGACATTTTACATAGTGGCACTCGAATCGGCAAGACGCACGATTCTCTCCTCGAGCTTAATTCATGTTGTTTATTGTATGCCACTATTCTAAGACATTTATTATGTAATATTCGAATTGACAAGTTATGTGATTTTTTCCTGAATCCATGTTGTGTTATTCATGGTGCACAATCCTTTTATGGTGTTTACTATATACATAAAAATCTGCAATATGCGAAATTTGTGTTGAAACATTTTAAGAGAACACAGAAGGCCAGAGTTTCTAGATGCAATATTCTATAGTTCTAGTATGCATTTTCAAAAAAGGATTCATATGACTGGTTTAGAATTTATTCAGAATGTTTTTCTGATTTTCATGTAAAGGAAAATACTTGAATTAGAAAGTTTCATTTAATCTATCTTGATTCCCTTACAGGAATCCGGCCATCTTGAAATTTAGTCATGTTAAGCTTAATTCTTATGTTGTTTATGTTTTCAGAATGACTAGGCTTAGAGTCATAATCTAGTATTGATTTCAGAAGATATAATTTTCATATTGTGTGTTTTAACCTTTTTTTACTACAGGTCTCCTTCCCAGCTGTTCCCTTCCTAATCTCCTCTTCCCCTCATGCACTCTCTTAGCCTCTGTGATTTATCTATCAGAGTCTTGGAGCTGTTCAGTGGTGGATGTGTTGGGAATGTGCCCAGACCACGAGGATCTGGTGACTGACAGGAAAGGAACACTGGCTGCATGCACAAAATGGCTGCCAGCCACATGGTCAAACAACAAAAAGGAGCAATGAGGCATGGCAAACACGTACACGTCTATGGCAAAGGGACACTGACTAGATGGACAAAACAGCTGCCAGCCACATGGTCAAACAAGAAGAATAAGCAAGGTGGCATGACAAAGTACAACTGCTAGCCTATTGCACAAGAACAGTTGCTAGATGGACAAAATGGCCTCCAGCCACATGGTCAAACAACAACAAGGAGCAAGGAGGCATGAAGAACAAAAAAAGAACAAATGCAAGCCTATGGCAAAGGAAAACTTGCTGCATGCACAAAATGGCTGCCAGCCACATGGTAAAAATACAAGAAGGAGCATGGAGGCATGACAAGCACATGCAGCCTATGGCAAAGGGACACTGGCTGAATGGGCAAAATGGCTGCCATCCACATGGTCAAACAACAAGAAGGAACAAGGCGGCATGGCTAACAAGGAACACATGGAAGCCTACGACAAAGGGACACTGGCTGGATGGACAAAATGGCCGTCAGCCACATGGTCAAACAACAAGAAGGAACAAGGCAGCATGGCTAACAAAGAACACATGGGAGCCTATGGCAAAGGGACACTGGTTGGATGAATAATATGGCTGCTAGCCACATGGTTAAACAACAAGTAGGATCAAGGAGGCATGGTAAACAAAGAGCACATGCAAGTCGATGGCACAGGGACACTGGCTGGATAGTCAAAATGGCTGCCACCCACATGGTCAAGCAACAACAACAAAGAGCAAGGAGGCATGGAGAACAAAGAAAGAATGCATGCAAGCCTATGGCAGAGGAACACTAGCTGTACTCACAAAATAGCTGCCAGCCTCAAGGTCAAACAACAAGGAGCAAAGAGGCACAGGTGAAAAATAACACATGCAATCCTATGGGAAAGGAACACTGGCTACATGTACCAAATGGCTGCCAGCCACATGGTCAAACAACAAGAAGGTGCAAGGAGGCATGGCAAACAAAGAACATATGCAAGCCTGTGGCAAAGCGACATTGACTGGATGGACAGAATGGCTGTCAGCCACATGGTCAAACCACAAGAATGAGCAGGAAGGCATGGAAATCAAAGAACACATTCAAGCCTACGGCAAAGGGACAATGCCTCTTTGGATAAAACTGCTGCCAGCCACATGGTCAAACAAGATGAAGAAATGGGTGGCATGACAAAGTACGAATGCAAGCCTATGGCACAGGGACAGTGTCTGAATGAACAAAATGACTGCCAGCCACATGGTCAAACAAAAAACAAGGAGTAAGGAGGCATGGAGAACAAAGAAAGAACACATTCAAGTTTGTGGCAAATGAACACTGTCTAAATGCACAAAAGGGCTGCCATCCACATGGTCAAACAACAAGAAAGAGCAAGGATGCATTGCAAACACATGGAAGCCTTTGGCAAAGAGGCACTAGCTGGATGGACAAAATAGCTGCCAGGCAAATGGTCAAACAACAAGAGCAAGCAAAAAGGCATGACAAACTCATGCAAGCCTATGGAAAAGGGACACTGGCTAGATGGACAAAATGGCTGAAAGCCACATGGTCAAACAACAACAACAAGTAGCAAGGAGAAATGAGGCATGGAGAAGAAAGAAAGAATACAAGCAAGCTAACGGCAAATCAACACAGACAGCATGCACAAAATGGCTGCCAGGCAGATGGTCAAACAACAAAAAGGAACAAGGAGGCATGGCTATGCAAGGCGATGGCAAAGGGACACTGCCTGGATGGACAAAACGGCTGCCAGCCACATGATCAAAGAACAAGAAGGAAAAAGAATGAATGACAAACAAAGAACACATGCAAGCCTATGGTGGTGACTGTGTGTACAAAACTGCTGCCAGCCGCATGGTCAAACAAGAAGAATAAGCAAGGTGGCATGATAAAGTACAAATGCTAGCACATTGCACAGGGACACTGGCTAGATGGACAAAATGGTCACCAACCACATGGTCAAAAAGTAAAACAAAGGAGCAAGGATGCATGTAGAACATAGGAAGAACACACTAAAGCCTACGTTAGAGGAAGACTTGCTGGACGCACACAATTGCTGCCAGCCACATGGTAAAACAACAAGAAGAAGCAAGAAGGCATGCCAAACAAAGAACACATGCAAGACTATGGCAACGGCATACGGTCTGGATGGACCAGATGGCCACCTGCCACATGGTCAAACAACAACAAGAATGAGCAAAGAGACGTGAGGGAAAAAGAACACATGCAATTCTATAGGAATAGAACACTGGCCGGATGGACAAAATGGCTGCCAGCCATATGGTCAAACAACAACAAGGAGCAAGAAGGTATGGAGAACAAAGAAAGAGCACATGCAAGTTTATAGCAAATGAACACTGACTCGATGCAAAAAAAACAGCTGCCAGCCAAATGGTCAAACAACAAGAAGGAGCAAGATGGCATGGAAAAGAAGGAAAAAATGCAAGCCTATGGCAAAGCACTGGCTGGATGGACAAAATGGCTGGCATGCACATGGTCAAACAACAACAACAAGGAGAAAGGAGCAAGGAGGCATGGAGAAGAAAGAAAAAATACATGCAACCCAATGGCAAATGAACACTGGCTGGATGTAGAAAATAACTGCCAGTCACATGGTCAAACAACAACAAAGCGCAAGAAGGCATGGCAAACAAAGAGCACATGCAAACCCATGGCAAGGGAACACTGGCTGGATGGACAAATGACTGGCAGCCTCATGGTCAAACAACAAGAACGAACATGAAAGCATAGGAAACAAAGAACACATACAAGCCTTTGGCAAAGGAATACTTGGTGCATGCACAAAAAAGGCTGCTAGCCACATGGTCAAACAACAGCAACATGGAGCAAGGAGAATCAAGAAGAACACATCCAAGTCTATGGCAAAGACACACTAGCTGGATGCAGAAGATGGCTGCCAACCACATGGTGAAACAACAACTGCGAACAGGGAGGCATGGAGAACAAACAACACATGCAGGCCTATGAACATAAACTACACAAACTGGCCCCTGGCCATGTCATGGAGAACAAAAACAAATGATGGATGATGACACTCATACACACTCACACTGGCTATAAGGAGGCATGGTGGTATCATTGATGAAAATATCAACATTAATTCAGCAATACAAAACACGAAAATTAACTCAGATAAAGAATTTTCATGACAACAGTACAAACATCTTCCTATTCCATCAATTATTAGCACGCAACATATACACTTTTTGCAAAACAAATGAAGTGCAAAAATAGTCAACATTTTTGATTGAATCCAATGCCATCCTTGCCCTAAATGAAGTTAGTAAAATAATACTTAAAATGTTAAAAACATGTAGAAAAGGTACTGAGCTATGCAGCAATTTACCTTTACAAAAGATAAAAAATCAATGAAATGCAAAATAATTAACTAGGCCCATAATTAAATTGCAGGACCCTCACCACTTTAGAAACAGTAAAATAAAATTAAGTTACAAAGAAATATTGGTGCATGCCCAATAAAACAAACACCACACTTATTCAAGAGTTTAACTTACTTGTGGGATTTCACAAAAATAAAGTCCTCAAATCCAAAGGTAGGTCCAGGAGATAAAGAGAATGATCCTACCACCTTGAAATCCAAATGTAAAGTGACCAGGAGATGGATAAAGCACTGGGAGGAGTCTGTTTGACAGGAATAGGAAGTTTGAGTTTCTGGGGCACTTCCTTTCTGTTTGAAACAAAGGCTTCTTAATTTAAAAACAACTTGAAGGTCCATTAGAGAAGAAAATCCACTAAAAAAAAAACTTTTTAACTGCATTTAAATTTACTCCTCCAGATGCATTCAAGTTCGTGAGCAGGACTGTTTTTGCAGCCATTACCGCATGAGTGAATGAAAAGTCTCATGCTGTGGCAGCAAGTAACACTATTGAATGCACGCACACCCTAGTGGCCCAGGAGTATCGTGGAGCTCACAAGAAAGTGCCAAATTTCAATCTTACATGCACAAAAGAACTCTCCTCCGTGACGGATTGTGGAACTCAGAATGTCAGGGCTACTCTGTGTACTGCAAAGTGCCTGAATTTGGCAAACCACGCCGGTGGAACAGATTTCTTTGTAGGGCCTTACCCTTGGCATTCTTACTTACTGAGGGGCTTATTTAAAGTATCCTGGCACAGGGCAGCACCACAAGGCTTTCTACTGTGCTGTCTTGCATCAAAAGAAGAGGACTGAATTGTGCTGTATCTGTGAGATACAACACATTTCTGTCCTTTTCCATTGCGCTGGTACACAATTGTCTGCCATGTGCCAATACAGGCACCGTTGCACCATTGAACAGTGTTGTCTGCATTGTAGGAATGATTTTGTTTTGTGCATGAAGGGCCACCATCCTGCACAAAAGCAATCCATGCTGGTGTTTTTCTCATTCTATCTGTGCTGAAAAATGCAGCCATATATAAAAAAAGAAGAAACAATCAGAAGAAATAAAGGTTTTTCCCCCTTGATACACCTCCCCTTGGGAGGCATAGGCTATTGACCCTTTCGCAGGTTTACAAATCCTTGTACATCTGGGAATGCATAAACATCCATGGGTGTTTGCATGGGAACACCCACCTCAATACCCAGATAATGCCTCTTTGATGCAGAATAAGACAATACAGCAACTAAAGTATACACACCCTTTCACATGGCCCTACCACACCATACAAGATGTTGCCCTTTAGGTACTGGATGGATAGCTGTTTCTGCATGTGATCACACTTGCCTCATTTTCCACACAACAAGAACAAGGTGTCTCCTCTTCTAATGAAAACCACCTAATACACACTCAATTACCAGTTACTACAACTTTTCCCTCTGTCGATCTAAACATCATTTTGAAGAGTCACTTGAGATCTTACATTCCATGTGTTTATTGTTTCACCAAACCAAACAGAAATTGAGGGCCAATGAACCACCATACTTTAAAATTGAAAAAGAAAATTGAAACTCGCCCTGCCTACACTGAACAGTAAATCTAAAATCCCATAACAAATTAGCCACAATCACAAGATTCCAAAACATCTCTCCTCCTTATGTTTCAAGGACTTTTAAACAAATTAAGGATCTCTTTTTCCACTTTCCATCAACTGAGGCAATATCTACTAATGCCAATGACTATTATAAATATATTCCTTATTTGGTACGTCACGAAGCTGTACTCTGTTAAACTGTTTTCCTGCAGCCTTAAATTATTACAATAGTTTGACCACCATAAAAGAAGCTAACCTTGACTAACTCATTCTGTCAGAGGAAATGGCTAAACCATAACCATCCATCTCTTATAATTTATGTGGCACTCTAAGCCTGAAAGGGTATTGTTTTGACTTATACTGGATGCTCCCTTGTGTCTGGACAAAGCTAAACCTCTCTGATGAGCTATAATGATAGCAGAACTTGTGCCAAGGGTGGCTCTTATTTTTTCAGGTTGGCTTGGATAGTATTTTACCAATCCAAAGCTGTAATGCTGTGTCTGTAGTGTTAAAAGGTTTTGTCATTTTACAGCCCAGTGTGGATCGCACTATGCTAATCTTAAAAGATTTGCTGTAGAAATGACAAAAGACTTTGCCCTTTTCTAGCTCGGCATAGATGGCACTCTGCTAATCCTATCCTTAACTACTTTGCGAGAAAAACAGGCATTTGAGGACAGCAGGTGCAGAGTTAATGTAGGGCGCCCTATAGAGTTCTCTGCTTCTTGCTTGCATGATTTATGGAGCACTCTAAGCGTGAAAGAGTACTGTGTGTGTTTTTGTGTGTGTGTGTGTGTGTGTGTAAATATATATATATATATATACCACCGGGTAGTTATTGTTAGGACCATGTTTCAATAGGAAATACATTTTTGACTTGCCTGAAGCTCTGAAGCCAACATTTCAAACCAGAAAGTGTTGGCAGCCATCTTCAGTAAAAAGAAGAAAAACAAATAAAGGGCCAGAGTAGAGTCACCATGAGCCCTTAGTTCCGTTGCTGGGTTCCCAGAGGGAACCCCCCCCCCCAAGCTAAAAATACGTTTTTTTAACTTTTCACTGCAATATACGGAGGATCTGCAGATCTGGAAAAATGTTTAAAAAAACAACCACAGGCTCTTTGCTTGTTTTCTGTAAAGCCCCCAGGTGGGGCAAGTCCAAGGGCATTGATTTATATATGTGGGGGGGGCAGTCTGGCCCCCCTGAAGCCCCAGGGACCACCCCCTCCCTGGAGCTCAAAACGTCTGTGATGTTGTGGGCTGCGTGGCCTTCCTCCAGCATTGGGGGCCACCACCTCCCCAGGGATTTTACAAATATAAAGGGGCCGTCTGACCCTCCCACCGCCCCGGGGACCACCATCTTCCCGGGGCACAAAATGAAGGTGGTGCAGGGGGCTGCATGGCCCTCCTGCAGCACTGGCGATAACCATCTCCTTGGGGCTTTTACAAATGTAACAGGGGGTTGCCTGTCCCGGTGGCACAATGAGCATGTAAATGAGCGCCTTAGAGCTTAAGATGGCCCCAAAGAAAGTTGCTCCCAAGAAAGACACCAGTGAGAAGAAGCAGCTTTCCACCAGTGGCTTCCAACTGCAACCTTTTTTTAGGAGAGATGTGCCTGCCACACTGGCCTCCAGGAAGGAACCTGGGAGCAGCACTGCCACAACAACAGCACCACCTTATCCTAAGCCCAAGACCATGCCTGTCAGTAATGCAGCCATTGCAATCATGGTGATGCTGATGAGCAGTGACGTTGAATTGGATTTGTCCTTTTCACAAAGTAGTACCCAATCGTTTCAGGAAACAGAGCAAAGTGGACAGCAGCTGCAGTCAACAATAGTAGATCTTCAAGAAACTGAAGCAGAACAGGAGGTTGAGCTTCCTGCAAAGGAAAAACCTCTTCTTTTAGAATTAATGGCTCCCAGATCTCCAGCAACAAAAAGGAAGGATAGTACTCCACCATCTTCTCCAAGCAGCACTTCTGAATTGGATGATAGGGACATGGAGTGGAATCTGGCAGAGTCCATGAAATGCCCAGGAGCGGCAAGGGAAAAGAAAAGTACCAGAAAGCCTTAGAATCATGGAAGGGGATTATTATGAGGAGGATGATAATAATGATGAGCTAGTCATTGTGGAAACTGGCACAGAGGAGTCCTACATTACTATCCAACCTCCTCCGAAGGATGTGGCACAGGCAGCACCGCCAATTCCCACATTTTTAAGGTCTCAGCAGAGACCTGCACCAACCCATACATAAGTAGAAGTAAACACTGCAGAGAGGCAATCAGCACACCCACCAACCTCCAGTTTTTTTTCTTCAGGTCATGGCAGTGGTCAAATAAGAAAGTACTCCTCCCCAATTTATGACTTTTGTTGATTAGCAAATAGGAGGAGAACATTGCGACATGCTCCATTTGGCACGTGACTGTTTGTAAGTATAAGCCTGGTTCAGATGATGGTACTGGAGGCCCAACAACCCATAGGAAAAAGCATCATGTGGGAGAAGTACCTTAAGAAAATACCTGAACGTGGTTGCGGTGGTGAAGGTGAGGAGAGCTAGTTAATCACAATGGAAGGTGAAGAAGAAGAGGGTGACATCCTCATGCAAAGCAGCCCTTCTCTCCAGCAGTGCACTAGAATAACCCACCTCAGCAACCTCACAACCTCACAATGGCATCACAACGAGTGTGCCACCATCTATATCTTAAACGTTGCGTGTGTCAGTGCCCCCACAAAAGATAATACAGGCTACATTTACATGCATGTTTAGGCAGGAGGGGCTCTACGACTGCAACCACAGAATGTTACATTTGTACAATTGGAATCTGGCAAAAAAATTTAATGCTGGACCTTCTCCCTTTTTTCTTTTGTGGAAGGAGTGGGATTCTAAGAGTATGTGGCAGCTCTCTGCCCGAAATGGAAGGTTCCAAGTCAGACCTATTTTGCCAGAGTTGCTATTCCAGCACTACATCACGATGTGCTGCAATTGGTTGAACAGGCTTTGTAGCAAAGAAGTTGTCCGGCGACAGATTACATGTGCATTCATAGACACTTGATCTATTTTGTGGAGGTGAAACAAAGGCTATATTCGGGTCTTGGCCAGGTCTTGGCCCTGAAGAAAGTTTTAAGAGCATTCAGATGCATGCAACAGTATCCGTGTTCACCATGGAGAATTCACACACAGCTGCAATAATCTTGGAGAATTTTAATAGCAAGGCGTCTGAATGGAATCAGATGTGTTGCCTCAGACAATGGCAGCAACATAGTCAAGGCCATGGCATACAGTGGCTCTTTCAGGGTCCTGTGTTTAGTGCACTGCATCAACCTGGTTGTGTAAGACTTTGTAAAAAAGGAAGACATAGTCAACAACATACTGACCACCTGCAAATAATTCTGCACCCATATGAGCCATTCTTTTAATGCCCGTAAAGAGTTGCAGATTATTCAGCATGATATGTACAAGTTAAAGCCCTGATACATTAAGTGGCAACATGTTAGCACTCAACCTATTATGTGTTGCAACATCTATTTGAGAAGTACAGACAGATCAATGACTATGCCATTCTAAGAGGAGGGGATGCAATTGGGAAAGCTTTGACCAAGGATGGGGACAAATGGGGCCTAGTCACAGATGCTGATCCTTTTTGAGGTTTTAATGCGGGAAGTTAGCAAGGAGGACAGTATGATGGGCTAAGCTAGCCCGTTGTTACATCTGCTACAGGTCCAGCTAAAGAATGGGTCTGAAAGGCCAGCACTTGGAGGTGTGAATGAAAACCTAGAAGTGCATGCCTTTTGTGAGAGAGTAAGCTATTTCCTCTTTCATTCCTTTTTCTGAAGGGGATGTTTGAAAATACAAAAGGTGGATTACAGAGGAAGCCGGAGAACTGCAAGAAGAACAGCTGGAAATTAGAGTCCCACTTCGCAGTTCCGGGGTGATGCCTTTAACTTCCAGAGAGGGCAGTCTTGTCCCACATCAGCCAACACCAGAAATAGGAACGCAGGCAACAACAGCATCAGAAGAATCAGACCCAACCTTTGCATTGGCTTGATTTCAAGTGGCAGGTCTTAAGTCCAGTGCAGAGGCAAAGGCAAAAGAGGTCGAGCAAGTGGCAGCACCAATAACACTTCAGAGGATGTTCCAAGAGTATTTGGATGACACAAAAGAGTTGTATGTAGATCAAAATCCATTAGTGTTTGGTATGGAAAGATGCGCCAATGACCAGAGCTCAACAGGCTGGCAATAAAGTATCTGGCTTGCCTTGTAGCCAATGTGTCTGCTGAAAGTGTGTTCAGTGCAACTGGCACAGTTGTTTCAGTGAGAAGGATCAGTCGATCACCTCAAAATGTGGAAAGATTAACCTTAATCAAAATCAAACAGCATTTCATATACCACCTGCTTACACTGTTCCAGAAAAAGCACAGGAGGAGGAAGAGGATGATTGGTCACAATTAAGTATGTTTGCTCACCAATTTCTGGGTGAACCACCTGAGTCTGAGGACAGACTCTACTTCGCAGGCTGAGTAGGCCAGTGACACCATAGAACTTTTTAATTATTACTCCCTCCCATGCCTTTGCCTATCCTTTTTTAACATTCCCTAACAGGGCTGCCCCAGAAGATCATTGATTACAAGAATGCCAGTGACAATACCAAATTCCACTGTGTTGCTAGTTGCTACCAATGGAGGAGTTACTATTTTGTTCAACCACCTGTTTGGATTGAAAGAGATGACTTCTAACTATTGCACCAACGAGTGGTAAAGTAATTGTTAGTGATGATTGAAGGTGTATGTGGTGGCTGATGGTGAGAAAGGTTCAACATTGGTAAACTTGAGTCTGATGATTTGTAATGTCTGGGGGCTGATGGGTAACAATTTTTCCCAAAGGTAATTGGTCTTTCAAACATAGTGAAATTTACTTGCAGGGTCTACTTTCTTTTTCTGGTTCCTCAGACCAGTTCAGTCACTTTGCTTACCAAGCACAAATCTGCACAAAATACAGTTCTGTTTCTCTATATATTCATCAACAGCAATGTGCTTGACTGCACAGGTCTACTTTACCAGACTGGGGACTGTGACAGAGTTCCTCAGAATCAGAAGAAGGAGCATGGAAGGACTCAGGGTAGGACTACATTAACAGCTAGGAGAAAGCTATCGACTTCAAAGACAAACCATGATGATGACGAAGACTCTGAGACCCAGTACTCACTCAGCTCAGTGGACTGGAGAGAGGTGCATTGATTTGGGAAATGACGCTGAGTGTGTGTTTACTGCTTTGCTGGCAAAAATGTGATACTCCTCTTCATGTTCTTCCTCTGAGTCTTTTTGGTATGCTACTGACTTCTTATGAAGCTTACCTTGCTTCCAATCCTTTAGTCCTTCTCCTTTACTCTGTAATGCAGTTAGTGGGTTTTTTTCAATATGCAAGGCTTCTCTTAGTCCTCCATGAACCAACCTTGGTGGAAGCTCAAGACACTAGTTCACCTACTGGACAGGTTTGGTAAGGTACCCATGAGTGACAGACATTCCAATAAGAATGGAATGCACCTCCCAATTTGGCAATACAATTTAATGTTCTTTCAACAATCATAATTTTTAGGACTGGGTGGGTTAAATTCAATCCTTCATAATTTGTATTTTGCAAACCTATAAGACATACCATGTAGAGATATATAGGGGTTCTTCCTACCCGGTAATAGGAGACAATCACACTAAAAATGCTGTGTGATAAATTTATTTAATATACGTTATTACTATAGTCCTTTGTCCTAATTTTGTGTGTTTTTCTTGTCTCCCCTCTTCTAATGTCTCTTCGTCTGTCTCTCTTTTGGCTCAACTTGTGTGTGTCTTTCTTGGTTCCTCTCTTCTAAGCTTTCTTCTGCTGTCTCTCCTTCTTATTTTTCTCAAATGCAGGTTGGTCCGTTTCCATGGAGCCCCGCCGTCAGGGAACCCAAGAAGAGAAAGAACCCAAAAACAATGGTAATTGTTCTTTTTTTCTGACCTTTTATGTTTAAGGGTAGTGGGTGCAGGAAATACACCACCAAGCAAGTGAAGACCGAGCCCAGTGTGTACAAAAAAAATTACAATTAAATAAGTGCTCTCAAAACAAAACAAACATTCCAAGATCAGGGCACTACGTGGCCTCAATCACTAAATAAAGATCGGTGTCCATATTCACCCAGCACGTTTTACCTGTGCTTTGGTGCAGCCCAGTATCCGTGTAAGAAACGTAAAGAAAGAAGGAGGAAAAAAAAAAAAACAGAACAAAAGGGACCTAATAATCCCCCGAGGGGTTTAGCATGCAGGCACTGGTGCTCATTGGATCTCTCCGCAACGGTCCCTCCTCAGGAGTCGTCACAGATGACAGTGTTTCAGTTGTGTTCTCCTCCGGCGTCCGACACTCGTGCTCCTCCCGAACGATCGGGTTTTCCTCTTCTGCTCCTCCAGGCGATGAAGTGCGTTCTTCTCTGCATGCAGGTTTTTTTAATCATATGTCTGGGTGGATGTCCGATGATGAGACTTCCTGATGTTGTGAAGCACCCCGGGCCACCGTTCTACGTGTCCCAGGGCATAGTATTGGAGCAGGGTAGCGACGACCCTGCTACACGTCCTTCCCCTTGTAAAAGGCTGCTCGAGACTTTGGCCAATAGGATGTCTGGAAAGGTAGTCAACGGTAACCAACTGACGGTCTGGAAGATGTTGAACCTGGAATACAAAGGGTTGTAGTTCCATGAACCATCATAGGATTCTCAGGTTGGTGTCTTTGTGACGTGACAACCAGGTAAGGGGTGGGTGATCAGTCAGTAGAATAGAAAGGTGACCCAGACGGTAGTACTGCAGTGCTTCTATAGCCCACTTGATGGCCAGGCATTCCCTTTCTACAACCAGATATTTTTTGTTTTTCTACTGATAAAGAGAATAGGGTGGTTGTTGCCATGTTCATCTTTTTGATGTAAGACAGCTCCTATGCCAATATCGGAGGCATCAGTTTATAACTGTCTCTCAAAATCAGGGCAGTGTAACACAGGTTCGGTGGTTAGACATTGCTTGGGGGTTTCATAACTCTGTTGTGTATAGGCTAGTTTTGTTATCTTGGACGGTCTCTCTTTCTTTAAGAGGTCTGTTAAGGGGGCAGCTAATGTAGAGTAGTTTGGGATAAATCGTCTGTAATACTAGTCTCAAAAAGGACTGTATCTTTTTTTTAGAAGTCGGGGTGGGTACTCTCAATATAGCCTCTACTTTATTCATTTGAGGTCTGATTTGGCCGCTCCCTATATGATACCCGAGGTAAGCGATAATATCGCATGCAATTTTATATTTTCCTGATTAGCAGTAAGCCCTGCTTCATTTAGAGTATGGAATACCTTGTCTAGATGATGGATATGGTCACCCCATTATTCACTAAAAATTACACTATTATCAAGGTATGCAGCTGCACACGGGGTATGTGTTTGTAAAAGTCTATCCATTAGGCTCTGAAATGTTGCTGGGGCCCCATGCAAACCAAACGGGAGACCAGTAAAATGGTACAACCCCGATGGTGTGGATAACACTGTTTTTTCTTTATCCGGGGGATATATGGGAATCTGCCAATAACCCATGGTGAGATCTAATGTGGTCATTTATTTTGCTTTGCCCAGTTTATCCAACAATTCATCCACTCTAGCAAAGGGATAGGTATTGAATTGGGAATATTGTTGACTTGGTGAAAGTCTATGCAAAAGCGGACCGACCCATTGGGTTTAGGAACCAGAATGACTGGGGAGCACCAAGGGCTGATTGAGGATTCTATGATTCCTAGTTGTAACATATTTTAGACTTCTTGTTCTACCAAATCTTTCCGTGGTTCTGGGATTCGGTAAGGGCGAAGTCAGACAATTTTATCTCCTTGGGTCCTAACATGGTGTTGAATCAGAGGTGTGCTCCCAGGTGTGACTGAAAAAAGATTCTTTTGTTTGTGCAACATACCAAACAATTGTTTTAGTTGGGCGGGTAGAAGATTAGGATTCATGGAGGGAAGAGTCGTGAGGAATCGCTGGATTGTGGGTATAAGTTGATTTCTAAGGTTTTGCTATTGTTCATAAGGAACCCTACTCTCGGTGGTCCGGGTATTTCATTGCCTTCTTCTCATTTTTTTAACAGGTTAATATGATAGATCTGGGTTATTTTTGGGTACTCAGATAATATAAGTTAAAATGTAACAGGATTTACGGCTTCAACAACCTTGAAAGGTCCTTGCCATTTGGCTAAAAACTTGTTTTCAGAGCTTAGTAATAGAATTAAGACTTTGTCACCCGGTTGTAGTTGTCTAGGAACAGTATTTCGATTGTAATATATTTTTTTGTTTATCTTGAGCCCTCTCAAGATGAATCCTGACATCCTCCTACACTGCATGTAAATGATCCTTTAACTGTTGGCTATATTCCAACAGGTCTTTATCCTCACTTTCCTCTTCCTCCCATTTTTCTGTGGCCATATCTAAGAGGGTTCTTGATTAGCGACCGACTACTAATTCAAAGGGACTGTGACCGGTAGATGACTGTACGTGAGTTCTTATAGCATAGAAGACTAAGGGTAGCTTTTTATCCTAGTCTTTTCCTGAATCATTGTGGTTTTTTTCAGCAGAGTCTTAAGGGTGTGGTTGTTCCTTTCCACAAGTCCATCTGTTTGGGGATGATAAACTAATGTCTGAATCTGGGTTACACCTAATATTTGACAGATTTGGGACATTAAACGGGACATGAATGGAGTGCCTTGATCCATGAGTAATTCTTTGGGAAATCCGACCCGGGAAAAACAAAACCTATCATAGCATGTGTTACGTTCTTGGTGGTCATGCTTGTGAGGGGCATGGCCTCAGGATACCATGTTGCGTAGTCTACCAGCACGAGGATATACATATAACCACGGGAGGAGGAAACGAAGGGTCCTATTAAATCCATTCCAATCTTAGAGAATGGAACATAAATAATGGGTAAGGGAAACAGGTGTGCTTTCTTTTGTGGCCCATGATTTACAAGTTGGCAATGGGGACACTGTTGACGGAACCGGCATATGTCTGAAAAGACCCCAGCCAATAAAACCGATGCAAAAGGTACTCTTCTGTTTTTTTCTCTCATGAAATGGCCACCCCATCTGACTATGGGCCATATGTAATGTTTGTATGCGAAAAGGTTGGGGTACCACTAACTGTATTCGTTCTTGATTACAATGTTTGGTCACCCTGTACAATAAACCTTTTTGGATCAGAAAGTACGGACCCACCTGTCCGGTTTTCTCTGTCACAGCAGCCTCCCAGGCATGTATCAGAGTTGGGACTTCTCATTGACTTATAAGGAAAGGGGGTACAGAAGCTAATACCATTTTCTCAGAATTATCATGGTTAGGAGATTGCTTCTGTATGTGATATAGCTTTCTTTCTTCTCGTTTTACTGTTCTACTCAGTTTAGGCTTATGTTTCCTCCTGGGAAATGTCTGTATGGGAAAAAGGAGCCTCCTCCCACCATGACTCCACTTCCTTTTTTTCTCGGATACTATCCAATAGTTTGGGGAAGTGACTGAAATCTTTTCCTATAATGACTTCCTCCATGAGATGTGCAATATTCCCCCATCCGGATAGTCTCTTTCTATCCACTCCAATCAGTTGACACAGGGACTAATGGATATTCCTTTTTGTCAGTGTCAATAAAACAAATAGACACATAGGTCCTCATTACAACCCTGGCGGTAAATCCCGATTACCGCCGTGCTGAAGGCCACCAACATACCGTGGCAGAAATCCACTACAGGTATTACGACCGACATCTCGTAATCTGCCACAATACAGACACCCACCCAAGTCCGCCAAACCAAAGGTCATCGATAAACTGGCGATAGCAAAACCCACACTGTCATGCCAACAAGAATACGCCTAAACTATCACGCCCCACGAATCAACGCGGCAGTCTTTTAACAGCAGCAGTAAACCATTGGTCAAAATACACACACACTTACAAAACACCACATTGGACAATTCGAAATAAATACACCTGATACACTATAAAACACACACCCACATTACCCACAACCCCTTACAATGATATTTTTGTGAAGAAGCAGAGAGAGAGAATAGCAAACACAACACCAGCATCAACAAGCACACAACACAATCACTCATACAACATCCACGCACCTCAAACAACACACCCCAACACAACACATCACACAGCACAGCAAACATCACCTCACACATTACCCACACCACATCATGGTGCCTCAAAGACACCCAAGGTTTTCTGAGGAGCTCAGGGTCATGGTGGAGGAAATCATTCGGGTAGAGCCACAGCTTTTCGGATCACAGGTGCAGTACACTTCCATTGCTAGGAAGATGGAGCTATGGCGGAGAATCCTCAACAGGGTCAACGCAGTGGCACAGCATCCAAGAACATGGGATGACATCAGGAAGAGGTGGAACGGCCTACGGGGGAAAATGCGTTCCGTGGTATCCAGACACCAGGTAGCAGTACAGAGGACTGGCGGTGGATCCCCACCTCCTCCCCCACAACTAACAACATGGGAGGAGCAAGTCTTGGCAATACTGCATCCTGAGGGCCTCGCAGGAGTAGTAGGAGGACTGGACTCTGGTAAGTTATATCTTTACTACTACATCCCCCACCCCACCTGCATGCCATCACATACCCCCACCCTCACCCCCATCACCCCAACAACTCACATATGCCCCACGATCAAAACCCATCCATCCCAATACCAAGCCCTGCATGCAACACCTATGCATGGACCCCCATCACCAAAGCATGTCCAGTACAGATACCCACCCAGACCCCAAAATCACTAATCACACAAGGGCAAACACAATAATGCAAGCACAGGAGTAGAGGGTTACTCACCCCTTGCACAAGATGGCAAACACAGATACAATAACTATGCATTTACACCCCAACAGGACCCCTACCCAACATCATCGGACAGGAGTTGCCAGATATATCCAGTCCCCCCACAGAAGAGGCCCACAGTGATGACAGCAGCTCTGCACGCCTGGATCAAGATGACCAGCCCGGCCCATCAGGGACCTCTGGATGGTTGGTTCCCCTGCCACTGTCACAAACCACCACAGAGCCTCCCCCCTCAGGAAACACCACCACAGCACCCACCCAGCGGGGCCATCGCCCTGTCCCCAGGATACGTCAATCAGCAGTGTGTCCACCACTACAGGGAACCCAGGCAAACCCACCAACCCAAGACAATCAGGGACCTGGGGTCAGTGGCAGTGGGCACACGGTTCAGGGGACAGAGGCACAGGACAACAGGGAAACTGGGAGGACTGCTGTGCGACAAGGGGAGGACAGGCACAGGGAACCCACTCTCCATAAGGCACTATCCATCATCATGGGAGCATACCATCATTGCCAGGAGACCATGGGAACGGTACTGGCCAAGTTTCAGGAGACTCAGCAGCTGCAGGAGGAACACTACCTGACCTGGGGATCAGGGAGGACTTGAAGTCCATCAACACCACCCTGGTCACCATTGCAGGGGTGCTGGCAGACCTGACCAACACCATGAGGGACACAGTGGCACACAAATGGGCACCTGGCACTAGCCTGAACGATGAACAGCCCTCCACTTCCGCCGGCGCTAGTGGACAGGAGGTCACGCCACCGGACCAACAGGCCACCAGCACCCTACCCCCTGCAGAAGGAGAACCACCCCGCAAACGGTCCCTGAGATCTAGGACCAAGACAGAGAACATTGCCAAGACCCCCGCCAGAAAATAACACTCTCCTGATTGTCACCCTTTTGTCCCACTTTGTCACCCTGACAACTTTGAACTGCCGGAACTCTACTTCCTATGCCTCTTTGGACAATGTACCTGTGAGACAAAGAAACTGGACTCTACCATGGACATTCCTCCATCATCACCCAGCCCATTGCACACCCCCTCCACTTATTTGCACAGAAATAAACACCCTTGAATCACAAATCAATCTGGAGTCAGTCTGAACTTTCACAAATGTGTAATAGCAACCTCTCAGAAATATAGCAATGTCAATGTTCATGTTCACATACCAATGTTACACAGTTGTTGGGCAGCTGTAAACATAGCAGAGGGCACAAAGTGGGACCCAGATCTGTGAAATGGAAAGGCAAAGTGACATGTCAGGGTCCATACACAGAGGTAAAAAGGCAGATTTATGCAATGTCCTACAGTAGTATGATATGTAAGAAGCAGTGCCATCCTCTTACCTGTGTCTGACTGGAAGTATTGCATGATTATGTTGTTTCAGTTGTCTATATCTTCTTTTTCTGCCTCCTCTTCTTCACTGTCCACAGGCTCCACAGCTGCCACAAGACCAGCATCAGGCCCATCCTCCTGCAGAAAAGGCACCTGGCGTTGCAAAGGCAGGTTGTGCAACATACAGCATGCCACGATTTTCTGGCACACCTTCTTCGGTGAGTAGTACAGGGAGCCTGACAGATGGAGGCACCGGAATCTGGCCTTCAGGCGGCCAAAGGTGCGCTCTATTATCCTCCTAGTTCGCCCATGTGCCTCATTATAGCATTCCTTTGCCTTTGTCCTGGGATTCCGCACTGGGGTCAGTAGCCATGACAGGTTGGGGTAACCAGAGCCACCTGCAAATATTGTGGGACAACTGTTAGACATCCTCCAACCCTTAGGGACTCACCCATACCCAGACACCTATGTCAACTGTATTGGGACCTTGGGCTCACCTAGTAGACACACCCGGTGCCTCTGGAGTTGCCTCATCACATAAGGGATGCTGCTATTCCTCAAAATGTAATTGCCATGCGCTGAGCCAGGGTACTTGGCATTCACATGGGAAATGTACTGGTCTGCCAAACACACCATCTGCACATTCATAGAAAGGTAGCTTTTGCGGTTTCTGTACACCTGTTCATTCCAGCGGGGGGGCAAATGCCACATGTGTCCCATCAGTGGCACCAATGATGTTGGGGATATGTCCCAGGGCATAGAAGTCACCTTTCACTGTGGGCAAATCCTCCACCTGAGGGAACACAATGTAGCTGTGCATGTGTTTCAGCAGGGCAGACAACACTCTGGACAACACTTTAGAGAACATTGGCTGTGACATCCATGATGCCCTGGCCACTGTTGTTTTAAAGGAACCACTGGCCAGGTAATGGAGTACTGACAGGACCTGCACTAGAGGGGGATTCCTGTGGGATGGTGAATAGCTGACATCAATGGGGTCATTCTGACCCCGGCGGTCTTAGACCGCCGGGGCCAGGGTCGGCGGGAGCACCACCGACAGACCGGCGGTGCCCCGCAGGGCATTCTGACCGTGGCGGTAAAGCCGCGGTCAGACCGGCAACACTGGCGGTCTCCCGCCAGTGTACCGCCGCCCCTTTGAATCCTCCAAGGCGGCGCAGCTCGCTGCGCCGCCGAGGGGATTCCGACCCCCCCTACCGCCATCCAGTTCCCGGCGGTCTGCCCGCCGGGAACCGGATGGCGGTAGGGGGGGTCGCGGGGCCCCTGGGGGCCCCTGCAGTGCCCATGCCACTGGCATGGGCACTGCAGGGGCCCCCGTAAGAGGGCCCCTACGAGTATTTCACTGTCTGCTTGGCAGACAGTGAAATACGCGACAGGTGCAACAGCACCCGTCGCACCTTCCCACTCCGCCGGCTCGATTACGAGCCGGCTTCATCGTGGGAAGGACGGTTTCCCCTGGGCTGGCGGGCGGCCTTTTGGAGACAGGCTTCAAATGTGCCCTTCAAAGCATTTCCAGTGGCTAAGGGAGGCTACACCTCCCAAGCCTGTAACACCTATTTCCAAAGGGAGGCAGTGTAACACCCCTCTCCCAAAGTAAATCCTTTGTCCTGCCTTCCTGGGCTCAAGCTTCTAAAGCAATGGGATGGCAGAAACCTGTCTGGGAGGTGGAAGCAGCTTGGGCTGCCAGGAAACCGTCAGAAGGCCAGAATGGCAATACTGGGGGTCCTTTAAGGATCCTCCAGAGTGCATGGAGTCATACAACCAATGCTTGCAAAAGCCTTGGGTTATGATTCCAACATGTTTGCATCAAACATGCATATGTTCAGAGTTACCATTATGTAGCTGGACATAGGTATCCACCTATGTCCAGTGCACGCGTAAAATGGTGTTCCCCCACTCATGAAGTTTGGGAAAATGGGCCTGGAGTTTGTGAGGACACCTCTGCTAATGAAGGGGTGCCCTCACACAAAAGTACTTTCTACCCTGCCCTCTGGACTAGAAGGACTGCCATAGGTGTGACTTGTAAGTGACCTGGTGTAGTGAAAAATGGCAGTGAAAGAATTGCACTCCTGCCGAAGCCTTTGTTCGGGTTCCCTATGGGTGGTAAAATATATGCTGCAGCCCATAGGGATCCCCTGGAACCATCTACTAGGGATTTATAATGGGCCACCATTGTACCAATAGTGGGTGGAATACAAAGTAACAACAGTTGCCAACAAATACATTTAAGGGAAAGGGCATAACTACTGGGGTCCTGGTTCTCAGGATCCCTGTAGACAGAGTCAAACACACTGACAAACAGGCCAAAAGTGGGGGCAACCAAGCTAGAAAGAGGCTACTTTCCTACAGTATGTATAACACTGATATGAATGGGGGGCATGGCTTGGAAGTGAATGGATGTAGGATGGAGGGCTCCGGATCTGCCGTGCGCTCTGCCCCATCTGACCCTCATCCTGACCCCGATGCCACAAAGAACGGCTGACTAAGTATCTCCGTGGGTGAGGAAGACCTTTCAGAAGACGACCGGGGGACACAGATGACGGATATAGCTTGGACCCAGGCGGTGGCCACAGGAAGACCCAAGATGGCGACCAGGGCCAACGCTGTGCTCGTGGCTCCACGTTTCTGACACCGGAGCGCAGTAGCAGAGACAGTGATGGATAGGGTTGCTTCACTACTGGAGGGCCCTGACTGAGCCACTATTGGGAGTCCCTGAACTGCTCTGGGATTGGGTGAGGTGACAGTAGGGCGCCCTGCCCCTCTCCAAGCCTGGAGTAATCAACCTACAGCTTCAGTGGTCACAGAGGCGTAAGGACGCAGTTTGGACCTGCCTGACCTGGAGGGGCGACACGCGTAGCAAAGACTCAGAAAGGGCCCCAGGGACCCCTGACAAGCAGATTGATAACTGAGGAGCTCTGAGAGCACCGGCCGTGTGATCACTCAAAATGACAGCTGGTGCCTAGAAGAGAACGATGAGGAGCGAGTCCCACGGTGGACAGTGAGATCACTTGGGAGGTTGTTCCCTGGTGCAATAGTACTGCCTACAACCACCTGCAGGGGGCCCTGACCAGCAGAGGGGTTGAAAGAGAGGAGGATGAGGGCCCCAGCTACTGGCCCCGGAAAGATTGTGCTGGAGCCATGGAGACGAACCCAAAAACAAGTAAGGAGACAATGGCTCCTGAGAACATCGGGGTCAGGCAAAGGGGGAGGCGCACTCTGGAGAGGAGAATTGCTACTCACATCCGTACACTTGAACAACATGCTGGAGGGCCCAGAATACAGGTGGAGTGAAATATGCAAGTGGACATTAGCCAGTCCCTTTACCTCGGGGTGTTGGGATGCAAACTTGGTAGTTAGATTGGTGGCGCTGCGGCACCCTGGCTTCCGGATGGATGTAGCGGCGCCAGTGGCTCACAGAGGCGTGATGAGAGAATGGTGACTTAGAGGAGGGAGATTAGCATGCTACAGAAGAGATTGAAAATGGCCCTCAGAGCATCAGCTAGATCCATCTGCTTATCGGAGAAATAAAGGACTAGAGGACATCAGAAGGAAGTTACCGAGTGAGGCCAGTAATATAACAACTGCAAATTTGAGACACCCAGGACTTGGTTACAAGGGACTCAAGAATGTGCCATGGACAAGGCCCTCTAAAGAGAGACAGAGACTTGAGGGGCTCCTAGCGTATAGGGGGTGTTAGCAGGTGTTCAGAGCAAACACTGCCTGCGATGACAGAGACAGTGCCCTCTGCCCCCACTCTTCAAGATATACCACAAGCCATAGTGGCATCGAAGAGGTCAAAATTGATACGCTAAGCATTGATCTGGGCCTAATGTGCGACAACCACAGGGGCTTGTCAGTAAGGGTCATCGCGACTGAGAGGGAGATATGAAGAACGACACATGCAGTGGCTGCGGTGGTGGGACGCATGGACTCAGTGGAATTTTGCCTACTAGCCCTAGAGAGCAGAGGGGAAGATGCAGAAAACAGGGCACGCTGCAACAATATTCGGGTGGTGGTGTTCCCCCAAAACATTACGTGATCAAGCATGATGTGCTACTTAGAAGATTGGCTCAGGAGAAAGGTGGCCCAGGAGGGTCTCTCCCCCTTCTTTGCCCTGGAGCAGGCACATAGGATGCCTGCTCGGCCTTATCACGCGGGCGCTCCCCTGAGGCTTGTAGTGGCAAGGTTGCTTCACTTTAAGGACCGAGATTACATTCTGCAGCAGGCTGGGGTATGCAGAAACCTTGTAGTGGAGAACAATAAAAATTCCATATTTCCAGACTTTTTCAGAGAGGTACAGCACCAAAAGTCCATTCACTGATGTTAAAAGACATCTCTTGGAACTGGGGATAGTATGTTCCATGCAGTTCCCTGCACAACTTCGAGTGGTGACACCGACAGTAGTAAAATTTGTTTCTGTTCCTCAGAATGGATATGCATGGATGGAGAGGCAGCCTAACGCTGGCCTGAGGCACCAACCCTAGACGCAGAAGAGGAAACACCGACCCCACTCTCGACAAAGGAAACTGGCTTCACCGACTGGGCCTACCGCTGGGAATGAAGTGCAGAGAGGACGTTGGGAGCTGGTCTCTGCAGCTGCATCCTTAGGCGGATCATCACTGCATCTCTGTTCCGGGGAGCAATTGAGGATAGATCTGAGTTGGACAGAGAATCACTTACCTCAATGCCCTCTAGCGGGATTCTCCCTGTAGTCACTCTGGGAACTGCTGACTAGCTCATCTAGTGATCCACTCTGGAGCCACTGTGGGCACCCACCCTGAAACAATGAATTTGACCAAAAACCCTGCTTCCAAATAACTTGACAGCACTAACCTAATAAGATATCCCCTGTGGCACGATCAATGATGTTTCTTCTATGATATGTAGTCTTAGGAGTTGGATGGGTACGATACCACAACCTGCCTGACTCATCACCCCCTGCAGGTCATAGCCCGAGTATTAGCTGGCACGAACATGTTTGATTATTTCTTGTTTGATGGTTTGGGTGAATGGGTCACACTCTTTGTCCTAGGTTTTGAGGGTTGGGAAATGTTTATTTCAATTAAGAAGGGGACTTTTTGCTGCCACCTTTGCCTGCTGTCTATTGAATTCTCATTGAAGGGGCCCCATTCAGGGGAGAGGACTCCCCAATTATGTGAACTGCTAGAATATTTCGGAACTGGCAACAAGTGTGGGGGTTAGTTCATTCATGGCAGACTCAACACCCTATGGTGCACGGATTACTCCTTTTATTCCCATTATATGATTTACATGTTAGACTGGACACCTTCCTGAGCTCCTGAGATGTCCATGAACTGACAAGCTCAACTGAATACTTGACCAGAATGATCTCAGATGATAACCCCTTACTATTAGGGCTCAAGCGGGCGCGCCCCCTTCCTCTGGTACCCACATGGTGACTTAGGCCGGATCTAGTGGAAGACCAGGTCTTTAGGGATGCCATTAATGCTGACAAAACTGCCTACTTTGCAGTAAATGAGGAATTCACAGCCTCACGACTTAGAGTGGGATGCCTTTAAGGTGATGCATTTCAGCAGCCACAGGTGTCCGGCACAAGCTACTCCATGACATGAGGACATTAGAGCAGAGACACGCAGCTGACCCAGATCTCTAGACATTGGCCATAGAAGCCCAGGAATAAGTAGTGGCAGGGGTTGAAAGATTGTGCTGCTATGATTTCAAAGCTTATCTGGCGCAGACTCATGTGGTGGGCGATCAAGCAATCTTACTCTTGGCTGAGTTAACGAACTTGGCAAAAAGAGGGACAATCATAGTCAAGCTAGGTACACCCTTGGGCCAAACAATCTATAGCCATGCCACAATTAATCAGGAATTTTGCAACTACTATGCAGATCTATATACAAGCAAAGTTTGGCCATCTCTGACAGCCATGCAAGAGTTCTTGTCACAGCTCACTCTCCCATCAGTATCAAAACAAGAATCGGAGACCCTGGGGCAGGCAATTACCCTCTCAGAGGTGAAAGTGGCCATTATCAGTAGGGTGCGAAACAAGACCCCATGGCTAGATGGCATACCAGTTGAATTTTATTCCACCTAAATGGCAAAATTAGGCCCAGGATTGGTTAGCATGTACGATGAAGCCAAGAAAGTTGGGTCTCTCCCCCGGTAAATGCAGGAGGCCCTTATCATTCCCCTCCTAAAGCCAAGAAAACCACCCTCAGATATAGCATCCAATTGACCTCTGTCAATGCTATCAGTGGATTACAAAATCCTTAGCAAAATCCTAGCAACACGCCTCCTACACCATATGCCACAATTGATCCATCAACAACAGGCAGGATTTATTCCTGGACGGCATACGGCCCGTAACATACAACGACTATTCTTGTTACTTGATGACAACTCTTATGATAAGAACAGTGCAGTGGTCTTCGCTGTAGATTTCAAGAAAGCTTTTGATAGCTTACAATGGCTGCCCTTATATGAAGTAATATGCAAATTCGGCATTGGTGAACACTTTGGCCCTCATTACAACCCTGGCGGTCGGTGTTAAATTGGCGGTAATACCGCCAACAATCTGGCGGTAAAAAAAATGGAATCACGACCATGGCGGAAACCGCCAACATAGACAGCCACTTTAACACTCCAACCGCCACGGCGGTACAAACAAACACTGCGGGGGTCACCGCCAACAGACAGGCGGAAGACAATTTACCGCCAACACTATTATGAGAGGCCAATCCGCCACCTTTTCTGGGGTGTAACCAACGTGAACAAAAACATGTCGGAAAACACTCACCTCTCCATACCCCATGAGGAACCAGGACGCCATGGAAACAGAACTCCAAATATCCCTGCAATGGTATTCCTGCTCCTCTACCAGGAGCACAAAAGACGGCGGCGATGACCACGGTGAGTACTACACCTACAACACAGGGGAGGGGGGAGGGAAAAGAGAGTGACACACACACGCAACACGCAAAACCCCAACCCCCACCCTCACCCACAACAACATACACTCAAATACATGCTGCAACATTACATTTACATCCCCCCTACACCCCCTGGAAGAACGCAAGGACAAAAGGAAATGAGTTGAATGAGTGTAATAAATAAAAATCCATTAGTCAAAACTTTAAATACAGTATATAGAATTATGTACACCAACTACACAAGTCCGGATAGTGCACCATTCATAGTCTGTGGACCACTGAGCCCAAAAAGCATGGGCGAGGCCCACACTCTATACCAGACTTCAAACGGAGAGAACACTGCAGCGGCATCAGATCGAAATGAAACAGGCACCTCAGGGGAAAGGGAAGGGGGGGCACCTCAGCCGGATGAGGGCACGACACCAGCTCCACAAGGGGGCTCCATGCCCACTGCTGCATCCTGGGGAGTGCAAAGTCACAGTCTCACAAGTCTTTACAGTGGGTGGTTTGCCCACTGCTGTATCCTGGGGATTGCAAAGCCACAGTCTCACAAGTCTTTAAAGTGGGTGGTTTGCCCACTGCTGTATCCTGGGGAGTGCAAAGCCACAGTCTCACAAGTCTTTACAGTGGGTGGTTTGCCCACTGCTTTATCCTGGGGAGTGCCAAGCCACAGTCTCTCAAGTGGATGCCTTTCTCCACTGGTTCTGGAGGGGGCTTTGTGCCCAGAGTGCTTCATCCTGCCAAGGACTGAGGTAGTGGATGCCTTTCTCCACTGGTTCTGGAGGGGGCTTTGTGCCCAGAGTGCTTCATCCTGCCAAGGACTGAGGTAGTGGATGTGATACTCCACTGGTTCTGGGGGGGCTTTGTGCCCAGACTGCTTCATCCTGCCAAGGAGTGAGGTAGTGGATTCCTTTCTCCACTGGTTCTGGAGGGGGCTTTGTGCCCAGAGAGCTTCATCCTGCCAAGGACTGAGGTAGTGGATGCCTTTCTCCACTGGTTCTGGAGGGCGCTTTGTGCCCAGAGTGCTTCATCCTGCCAAGGACTGAGGTAGTGGATGTGATACTCCACTGGTTCTGGAGGGGGCTTTGTGCACAGAGTGCTTCATCCTGCCAAGGACTGAGGTAGTGTATGTGATACTCCACTGACGGTGGTGCAACATGCAAGCTGCCCAGACTCCCGGAACTGACCACCAGCCTCGTACGACTGACCACTGTGGATGGCAGCCATGTTTGCGTTGGTGCCACTGGCTCAGGATGTCGCGAGGCCGCTGGCGGTGCTGGCAGCAGTGTCAGTGGCATCGGTGCTGGGGGTGGTCTCAGTGGCATCGGTGCTGGTGGTGGGCTCTGTGGCATCAGTGCTGGCAGCGGGTTCTGTGGCATCGATGCTGGTGGCAGGCTCTGTGGCATTGGTGCTGGCGGCAGGCTCTGTGGCATTGGTGCTGGCGGTGGTCTTTGTGGCAGCGGTGCTAGTGACGGTCTTTGTGGCGGTGGTGCTGGTCTTTGTGGCGGCGGTGCTTGTGGCGGGCTCAGTGACTGCGGTGCTAGTGGAAGGCTCAGTGACTGCGTTGCTGGTGGCGGGCTCAGTGACTGCGGTGCTGGTGGAGGGCTCAGTGACTGCAGTGCTGGTGGCGGTGCAGGTGGCGGTGCAGGTGGCAGTGCTGGTGGCGGTCTTGTCCACCGTACAGGTTGGCGTCGAGGTGGACCTGACCTTGATTTTCTGGCCCTACCCCACCTTGGATGGTGGCGCAGCTGTCTTTCCACTATCCACTTTTGTTTTGCCTGAGCCCTTGGTGGCAGGTGTTTTCGCCTTCTCCCTCTGGGATGTGGGCAACCTTTAGACTTTTGGAGGTGGCGGAATATCCTTGCCCTCACTCCGTGGAACACTGGCAGCCCTGATGCTTGGCGCACTCCAAAAGCCCGCAGTTGCTGGCACAACTGTGCCCGGTGATGTGGTGGCTGAGGTGCTGGGTTGGGACCTGGAAAGACGGGCCCTAGGGGACGGACGGGGGGAGGTGTAGGGAAGAGGTCAATAGTAGACAGGAAAAGCTTTTTAGACACACTGGGACGGGTAGGTGGAGTGGGTTTGGGAGTGGAGGAAGAGGTAATGGTTGTAGGAGGTTTACGTTTGCTGACTTTGGGTGAAGGTGCATGGGCTGGAGGCTGTTGTGAGGTGGATGGCTATTGGGTGGGTGTGGCTGCGTTTGTGTACTTTGGGAGGAGGGCTCACAGACACACTTGTAGAGGACACAGGAGATGTGTGAATGGTAGTGGGAGTGGTGAGTGCCCGTGAGCGGTGTGTGGTGATGGGTGTGCTGGTGATGGAGGTAGTGGCTGAAGATGTAGTGCATGCAGGTGTGAGTGGAGACGAGACAGGAAGGGAGGAGGGAGACGTGGAGGAGGGGAAAACAGTGGAGGCAGTGGATGTTGGTATGTCTGCATGGTATGATGCTTGTGTGACTGCCTGTGGGATGTGTGGTGCTTATGTTTGCCTGAGCCACTCTTGTGTGTTGAGATGTGTGCATGCTGGTCTGATGGTGTGCTTGGGATAGGCTGAGGTACAGGGGATTGGGTCTAGGTGGAAGAGGTTGGAGCGGGGAGGCTAGACACAGGACAATGGCTGCCATCAGTGCTGAGGCCAGTGCCTGAAATGCTCTCTGTTGGGCTGCCATGCCAGAATGAATGCCCTCCAGGTATGCATTTGTTTGTTGCAAATGCCTCTCTACACCCTGGATGGCATTCAGAATGGTAGACTGCCCAACAGTGAGGGATCTCAGGAGGTCAATAGCCTCCTCACTGAGGGCAGCAGGGCTGACTGGGGCAGGGCCTGAGGTGCCTGGGGTGAAGGAGATGCCCACCCTCCTGGGTGAGCGGCCACGGGACACACGCTGAGGGGCTGCTGGGAGGATGGTGCTGGTATGGGGGTGGCGGCTGTACCTGTTGATGCAGGGGGCACAGAGGGGCCTGCCACCGCAAGGGAGCTCCCATCAGAGGAAGAGTCGCTGTCGCTGATGTCACCTCTGGTCCCCGCCGTGGAGCTCCCCTCGCCCTCCGTCCCACTGGTGGCTTCAGATTCTGTTGTCTCGCCCTCCAGGGCCATGTGGGATGCAGCTCCCTCCTGCTCTGGTGCCACTGCTCCTCCGTCTGATGATGATAATGAACACAAGAACAGGGAGACCACAAAAAGAGTGGGGGAAAGACAGAAAAAAGACATGTTCAGTGCATGCAATACCGCTACCGTTGGCTGACACTACAGACACAGCAGCCCTCTGCACTACGCCATGCACTTATAGTTCCCTAATTAATCACAGGGACATGGGGTACAAGGCCTATACCCGATTGCTGCACACATGGAAGTCACAGGAGCCTGACTAGGTGTAGTTGGCTCTTACCACTGGTGGGTTGGGGTGCCACATAGCCTGCCTCACGAAGGGACCTTACCTACAAAACTCACCATGGCCTAGGGGAACCCACAGCCCACCTCCCCCTCCCAGACACCTCTTAATGCGCGCAGAGTCAGATGGATGTGACTGTACTAACCCCCTTGTGGCTGCTGTGATGCCCTCAAGCGCCCATCCAACTCCGGATAGGCCACCGCCAAGATCCGGTACATCAGGGATGTCATGGTACGACGGGCACCCCTCCCATGTTGGGAGGCCATCCCCAGCTGGGCCTCCGCCGTCTTCTTGCTCCAGCGGCGAATGCCCTCACATCTTTTACGGCAGTGGGTGCTCTGTCTGTGGTGGACCCCCAGGGTCCGGACGTCCTTGGCAATGGCACGCCAAATATCCTTCTTCTGGTGGGTGCTCACCTTCAGGAATAGTACAGGGGAAAAAGGCAAATCTTTAACCGTCCGGACCGTCACAGTCATTGACCCACATTCCCACCCTTGCCCTGACACACATACGCTCACTGTCCGCTGACGCAGGCCTCAGTCTTCACCCCCTGTATCTTCCATCCACTCCAAACAGGCATTGCCGATACAGCATGCTCACAGTGTACTCACCTGTTTGTGTGGAGGACCGTAGAATAGCGTGTACTGGGGGAGGACCCCATCCACTAACTTCTCCAACTTCTCCGAAGTAAAGGCAGGGGTCCTTTCCCCAGACATATGAGCCATTGTCGCTTCCAGACTGAGGTCACAGCAGCACTTGCAGTGTGGGTCCTCTCCTGTCGAAGGTCAGGTATTAAGTGAGTGAACAGACAGAAATTGACGGTGTGTACCGTCACCGCCGGCGTACATCGTCATTGGGTCCTGGGACCCATAGGTCCCATGTTAACCAATGCAGGATTGCGCCGCAGTCTTCGACAGCCTACCGCACCGGTGTACAATGCCAGCGCAGTTACCTCATATCCCCTTGTCCCACCTTACAGGTCAGGCAACCACCATTTCAGGGGGCCACATGCAATTAATTTTAAATGCGTCACACCTATCTAGGCCTTGCATACACACAGTGACATGCACATCGCGGATTGACAAATGTGTGCAATAAGCATTTTTTTAATACTTCAGTGTTGGCTGACTCTCTGCCCGCTGTTCTCGTCCATAGGGCACGTCCGCTGGGGCAGGTGAGGAGATAGCGGCATCCTCCGGAGAACAGACCGCTGGTGGACCTGTCGACAATGGAAGAGAAACTCGTAATAGTCACCTACAGACTTGATTGTGAAACAATCCAGGAACTGTGTGCCCAGTTCGAGCTAGACCTGATGTCAGCTATCTGCCATCCCACAGGAATCCCCCCTCTAGTGCAGGTCCTGTCAGTACTCCATTTCCTGGCAAGTGGGTCTTTTCAAACTACAGTGGCCATTGCATCAGGGATCTCCCAGCCAATGTTCTCAAACGTGTTGTCCAGAGTATTGTCTGCCCTGCTGAAACACATGCACAGCTACATTGTTTTCCCACAGGTGGAGGATTTGCCCACAGTGAAAGATGACTTCTATGCCCTGGGACATATCCACATCATAGGTGCCATTGATGGGACACATGTGGCCTTGGTACCCCCCGCAGGAGTGAACAAGTGTACAGAACGCGGAAGAGCTACCATACAATGAATATTCAGATGGTGTGTTTGGCAGACCAGTACATCTCCCATGTGAATGCCAAGTTTCCAGGCTCAGTGCATGACTCTTACATTTTGAGGAATAGCAGCATCCCTTATGTGATGGGGCAACTCCAGATACACCGTTCTTGACTAATAGGTGAGGGCAAGGACCCTATACCCTGTGAATAGTTGTCTGGGTCTGGGGTTGTCCCTAAGGGTTAGTGTGTGTCTAACAGTTGTCCCTCGATTTTTTCAGGTGACTCTGGTCACCCCAAACTGTCATGGCTACTGACCCCAGTGAGAAATCCCAGGACAAGGGCTTAGGACCGCTACAATGAGGCACATTGGCGAACTAGGAGAGTGATAGAAAGGAGCTTCAGCCTCCTGAAGGCCAGGTTCTGGTGCCTCCATATGACAGGTAGTTCTCTCTTCTACTCACCAAAGAAGGTGTGCCAGATCGTCGTGGTCTGCTGTATGCTGCACAACCTGGCTTTGTGACGACAGGTGCCTTTTCTGCAGGAGGATGGTCCAGAAGGAGGTCTTGTGGCAGCTGTGGAGCCTGTGGACAGTGAAGAAGAGGAGGACGAGGAAGAGGATATCGACAACAGAAACAACATTATCCAGCAATACTTCCAGTGAGACACAGGTAAGAAGATGTCACTGGCTCACACATCTCATACAATTGTTAGACCTATCATAAGTCTGTCACTTTCACCCAATGTATGGACCCTGACTTGTCACTTTGCCTTTCCATTTCACAGATGCGGATCCCACTGTGTGACCTCTGCTATATTACCTCATGGACTAGAGCTGTGTGACATAGGTATGTTGACAATACAATCGACATTGCTATTTTCCTTAGTTATTGCAAATACACATTTGTGAAAGCACAGACTGACTCCAGATTGTTTTTGTAATTCAAGGGTGTTTATTTAAGTGCTAAATAGTGGAGGGGGTTGTAAAATGGTGAGGGGTGATGGTGGAGGAATGTCCATGGCAGAGTCCAGTCTATGAATCTCACAGGTGCATTGTCCAAAGGGGCATGGGAAGTGGACCTGGGACAGTTTTAGTATGCACAGGGTGACAAAGTGGGACAGAAGGATGACAATCAGGGTGGTCTCATTTCTTGGCCGGGGACTTTGCATTGTTCTCTGTCTTTGTCCTGGATCTCAGGGACAGTTTGCGGGGTGGTTCTCCATCTGCAGGAGGTGTGGTGCTGGTGTCGTGGTCCCGTGGCGGTGCCTCCTGTCCACTAGCGCCAGCGGAGGCGGTGGGCAGTTCATCGTCAAGGCTAGTGTCAGGGGCCCCTTGTTGTGCCACAGTGTCCCTCCTGGTGTTGGTGAGTTCCTTCAGCACCCCTACAGTGGTGCCCAGGGTGGAATTGATGGATTTGAGTTCCTCCCTGAACCCCAAATACTGTTCCCCCTGCAGCCACTGGGTCTCCTGAAACTTGGCCAGTACCGTTGCCATCGTCTCCTGGGAATGGTGGTATGCTCCCATGATGTTGAAGAGGGCCTCGTGGAAAGGTACCCTGTGAGCATGCTGCATGGGCAATGGCTGTTTGGAGTGGTGTGGATGGAAGATGGGGGGAGAGAATGAGGTGTGCATGAAACGACGGTGAGTGCATGTGCGTCATGGCAAGGGTAGGGATGTGGGCCAATGACTGTGATGGTGCAGACGGTTATATCTTCTCCTTTTCCCCTGTACTATTCTTGTAGGTCAGTGCCCACCCGAAGAAGGATATTTGGTGTGCCATCGCCAAGGATGTCCGGACCCTGGGGGTCTACCACAGACAGAGCACCCACTGCTGGAAAAGATGGGAGGACATTCGCCGCTGGAGCAAGAAGCCCAGCTGGGGATGGCCTCCCAACGTGGGAGGGGTGCCCGTCGCACCATGACCCCCCTGATGTTCCGCATCCTGGCAGTGGCGTACCCGGAGTTGGATGGGCACTTGAGGGCATCACAGCAGCCACAAGGGAGTGAGTAGACTCTCATTCAGCTGATTCAGCGCGCATTGTAGGTGTCTGGGTGGGGGAGGTGGGCTGTGGGGTGCCCCAGGCCAGGGCGATTTTAGTAGGCAAGGTCCCTTCTTAAGGCAGGCCCTGTGGCACCCCACCCCACCTGTGTACAGAGCCAACTATACCTAGTCAGGCTTCTGTGATATCCATGTGTGCAGCAATCGGGCATAGCCTTGTAACCTGTAGCCCTGGGATTGATTAGGGAACTCCAAGTGCACGGTGTAGTGCAGGGGGCTTCTGTGTCTGTAGTGTCCACCAACTGTAGCGGTATTGCATGCACTCAACATGTCTTTCTTCTGTCTCCCCCCCTTTTTGTGATCTCCATGTGCTTGTGTGCAATGAGCATCATCAGGTGGAGGAGCAGTGGCACCGGAGCAGGAGGGAGCTGCATCCCACATGGCCCTGGAGGGCGAGACAACGGAGTCAGAAGCCACCAGTGGGACGGAGGACGAGGGGAGCTCTACGGCGGGGACAGGAGCTGAGACCAGCGACACGGTCTCCTCCTGTGATGGGAGCTCCCTTGCTGTGGTGGCCCCTCTGTGCCCCCCGCATGTACAGGTACAGCCGCCACCCCCCCTACCAGCACCACCCTCCCAGCAGCCTCTCAGCATTTGTCCCGTGGTCCCTCACCCAGGAGGGTGGGCATCTCCTTTGCCCCAGACATCTCAGCCCCTGCCCCGTCACCCCTACTGCCCTCAGTGAGGAGGCCATTGACCTCCTCAGGTCCCTCACTGTTGGGCAGTCTACCATTTTGAATGCCATCCATGGTGTAGAGAGGCAGTTGCAACAGACCAATGCATACCTGGAGGGCATTCATTCTGGTCAGGAAGCCCATAAGCGAACTTTTCAGACTCTGGCCTCAGCACTGATGGCAAACATTGTCCCTTTCTCTTGCCTCCCCCCTCCTACTTCCTCCACCCAGACCCAAACCCCTGCATCTCAGCCTATCCCAAGCACACCATCAGACCAGCATGCATACACCTCAACACACAAGGGAAGCTCAGGCAAACATAAGCACCACACATCCCACAGGCACTCACACAAGCATCATACACATGCTGACATACCAACATCCACGGCCTCCACTGTGTCCCCCTCCTCCTCGTCTCCCTCCTCCCTCCCTGTCTCGTCTCCACTCACACCTGCATGCACCACATCGTCAGACACTACCTCCATCACCAGCACATCCACCACCACACCCCGCTCACGTGCAGTCACTACCCCCACTACCATTCACACATCCCCTGTGTCCTCTACCAGTGTGTCTGTGAGCCTACCTCGCAAGGTACACAAACTCAGCCACACACCCACCCAATAGCCATCCACCTCACAACAGCCTCCAGCCCATGCACCTTCACCCAATGTCACCAAACGTACACCTCCTACAACCACTACCTCTTCCTCCACTCCTAAACCCCCTCAATCTACCCGTCCCAGTGTCTCCCGAAAACTTTTCCTGTCCAACCTTGACCTCTTCCCCTCACCTCCCCCACCCCGTCAGTCTCCTAGGGCCTGCCTATCCAGGTCCCAACCTAGTGCCTCAGCCACAACATCTGCCGGAACAGTGGTGCCAGTAGTAACCTGCTTCTGGAGTGCGCCAGACTGCAGGGCAGCCTGTGTGCCAAGGAGCCAGAGCACGGACAGTCCCCCACCTCAGAAGCACAAACATTTGGCCAGTGCCCGGCGGGAGAGAGGAAAAAAATCTTCCTCCAAAGCCGCTCCCAGGGGTACAGTTGGGAGTGTGAAGACAGCTGCGCCACCATCCAAGGTGGGGAAGGGGCACAGTAAAACAGGCAAGTCGGGGAAAACCTGCACTGCGGACAAGACTGCCACGAGCACCGCTGAACAGGACACTGCCACCACAAGCACCGCAGCCAAAGACACCACTGCTACAAGCACCGCTGAACAGGACACCGCCGCCACCAGCACCGCTGCCAAGGACACCGCCGCCACCAGCACCGCTGCCAAGGACACCGCCGCCACCAGCACCAGTGAACAGGACACCGCTGCAACAAGCACCGCAGGCCGGTGAGCGCCAAAGATTCCGATGCTACTGAGGCCGCCACGAGCAGGATAAAGCATTCTGGGCACGAAGCCACCTCCAGAACCAGTGGAGATTCACATTCACTACCTCAGTCCTTGGCAAGATGAAGCACTCTGGGCACAAATCCCCCTCCAGAACCAGTGGAGACTGTTTTCCACTTGAGAGACTGTGGCTTTGCACTCCCCAGGATAAAGCAGTGGGCAAACCACCCACTGAAAAGACTTGTGAGACTGTGGCTTTGCACTCCCCAGGATGCAGCATTGGGCAAACCACCCACTGTAGAGACTTGAAAGACTGTGGCTTTGCACTCCCCAGGATGCAGCAGTGGGCAAACCACCCACTGAAAAGACTTGTGAGACTGTGGCTTTGCACTCCCCAGGATAAAGCAGTGAGCAAACCACCCACTGAAAAGACTTATGAGACTGTGGCTTTGCACTCCCCAGGATGCAGCAGTGGGCAAACGACCCACTGTAGAGACTTGAGAGACTGTGGCTTTGCACTCCCCAGGATGCAGCAGTGGGCAAACCACCCACTGTAGAGACTTGAGAGACTGTGACTTTGCACTTCCCAGGATGCAGCAGTGGGCAAACCACCGACTGAAAAGACTTGTGAGACTGTGGCTTTGCACTCCCCAGGATGCAACAGTGGGCAAACCACCCACTGTAGAGACTTGAGAGACTGTGGCTTTGCACTCCCCAGGATGCAGCAGTGGGCAAACCACCCACTGTAGAGACTTGAGAGACTGTGGCTTTGCACTCCCCAGGATAAAGCAGTGGGCATGGAGCCCCCTTGTGGATCTGGCGTCGTGCACTCATCCAGGTGAGGTGCCCCCCCTGCCCTTCCCCCTGAGGTGCCTGTTTTATTTCTATCTGATGCCCCAACAGTGTTCTCTCCGTCTTGTTCGGGTATTGAGTGTGGGCCTCGCCCATGCATTTTGGGCCCAGTGGCCCACGGACTATGATGGTGGAATACCTTGGACTTGTATTCTTGGTGTATATATTTGTTTATAGTGTAAATATCTTTATATATGTATATATTTTTGATTAATGTATTTGAATATATTACAATCGTTCGACTCATTTCCTTTTGTCCTTGCATTCTTCCAGCGGAGGTTGGGGGTTGTTAATGTAATGTATCAACATGTATTAGTGTGTGTTTTATAGTGGGTGAGGGTGGGGGTAGGAGTGTTGCATGTTGCGTGTGTGTGTCACTGTTTTTTCCCTCCCCCCTCCCCTGTGTTGTAGGTGCAGTACTCACCTCGGTCTTCGCCGCCGTCTTTGTTGTTCCTGGTAGAGGAGCAGAAAGATAAAGGCTGGTATAATCTGGAGCTCATGTTCCATGGCGTCCTGGTTCCTCGTGGGATGTTTAGAGGTGAGAGTTTTTCCTTCGAAGTCCTGTTTCCGCCGTGTTTTTGTTTGCGGTGAATCCGCCCCGGAAAAGGTGGCGGATTGGACTGTTGTAATAATGTGGGCGGTACATTGTCTTCCTCCTGTCTGTTGGCGGTTACCGCAGCGGTGTTTGATTGTACCTCCTTGACGTTCAGAGTATAAAGTGGCTGTTTATGTTGGCTGTTTCCGCCACGGTCGTGATTCCATTCTTTTACCGCCGACCTGTTGGCGGTTTTACCGCCGCTTTAACACCGACCGCCAGGGTTGTAATGACCACCTAAATCTTTAAAAGATGAAAATATTGCATAAGGTGCTATCGTTGTTAAGTTTTGTTTTTTATGTTTTAGATAGCAGCTCACATAAAAAAGGAACTTGCGTTTCCCAAATCTTCCAATGGCAGTTTATAGGCCCTTTCATTCCAGAAAATGAGAAAGGCGATGCGAAAATTTATATATCATTCCATTTAATGTCATTAAACATAAGACATATCTGTACATAGTCTATCTTGTTTAATAATGATGTTTCTACAAAATAAAGAAAATCTGAGGAAAGCTCACATAGGCCCTCATTTCAACCTCAGTGGTCTCCGAGGTATCGCCAGGCCGAAGACCGCCAGTGTTGGTTGTCTTCCGCCAACCATATTATGACTGCTGGCAACCCTCTGCCCTTTTTTGGATGGAGAGCCGCCAGCAGCCAGACTGGCAGTCGGCGGTGAAGTGGCGGCTGCTCCACCGTCACCGCTACGTCATCAGAACACCGCCCACCGTAATACGACTCAGTATTCGGCGTGGAGGTGTTCTGGTGACGGGTTGCTGGCGGCGGAGCAGCCCCATGGATCCCGTTCCAGAGGATCACCGGAACAGGTAAGGTGATCGTCCGTTAGGGGAGGGGGTGGAGGGGTGTTGTGTGTTGTGTGCGTTCATGGAGGTGTGTGTGTGAGTGTGTAGAGGGGTTGTGTGAGTGTGTGTATGCATGTGTGTGGTGGAAATGTAACTTGTATGTATGTGTGCAACCTTTAGGGATCCCAGTGTAAAGGGTGGTACTACTATGAAGACAAAACACCCAGTCATTCGTCATTTGCTGTAGTTTCCGTAGCAACAATTCTATACAGCAGAAAGCTGGCTTGACACAACTGGCTACAACTTTAACACAAATAACCACATATTACATGTAATGACACCTAATTAGTGATGCTAGAAGAGCTACATACTATACTAAAATGTTTTTCAAAAATATTCTTCTGCTTGGACAATGTTTGGAAGTATTTCAAAGGTCCCCAACTCTTTCTAAACTTCATTGTGCATGCTCCATACCTACAATAAATAGTACTATATTCAGAAAGAGTATTTCTTTGGGAAAATGTACTAAATCCTGCAAGTCAAACTGTGTTATCCTACCTTAGAGAGGGTGCAACACTGTTTCACATTCATTTAGAGCTATGAACTAACTTGCGTTTTATCATGATGGTTGATCACATTAACTCTTGTGCTAAAGATGCTGTATTTAGATTAGACTTTGAGAGACTGGGTAAGTGTTTGCACAAATGGTTACATTCGATTTTTATGTTGGCTGTATTACCACATAGTGGTGGTTTTCTTCTGCAGAGCACCACCAGGAGTTCCACACTAAAAGCCTAGGCCCTGGTTTATACTTTTTTTGCACCGCATTAGCGTCATGTTTCGATGCAAAAGCAGCTCAAACTTACAAAATACAATTGTATTTTGTAAGTTTATGCCGCTTTTGCATCAAGATATGATGCTAATGTGGTGCAATAAAAGTATAAACCAGGGCCTAAGGGCCCAATTAACAAAGGTAGTGCCCCGAGTGCGGACTTAAAACTTCTACTTGTAAACGCCCTTTGTGAATTCCCAAAGTTGTAAACTCAGACGCTTGGTCTAAGTTTAGACCAAACGTCCAAGTTTACCTTTGTGAATCAGGCCCTAAGATAAGAACATGACCCAACCACATGTTGTAGACATAAGATATGAAGATGTTCACAATATTTAGAAAGGAGGTCTGTGAAGAATTTGTCAGTCTTGATATTTGTCAGTCAGAGAATAATTGGTCTAGCTGGACTGTTCCTATTGGAGCAGGAGCCCAGCTGACGTGCATAAGGCTGGTTCTTGTTTGAGATTGCCTGGTGGGAAACAAAATGATGTACTAGAAAGCAGCACTGAATAATTACCATTGACTGAGTTTAATAAAACAATCCATAATCACTCTTTTGTTGTCCTGAGTACTGAGAATAGAAAGATAGGCCTGATTTAAGGAAAGTGGCGATGCACCCAGTGCAGAACCATTTTCCTTGCGCTCCATAGTTCCCCCTAAAACGACCATGTGTGTGCCGAATCTAAGATACGACACAACATGGTGGTAGTTAGGAAAACTAGCATCAACATTTTTTAGGCTATTTCAGAGCTTTGCAGGATTAGCGTAAAAAAATGTTGATGCTAATCCTGCAAAGCCCTTTGAGGCCCATTAAAAACAATTGTGTGCATCCTTTTAGCACCTGCTCTGAGCAGGCCTTAAAAGTGTCGATAAAAATAAGACAAAGAAATTTCTTAGATTTCTTTGCACCATTTTTTGGCCCCCCTTTGGGGGAACTCCCCCTTTATATACATTATGCCTGGTGCAAGCATAATGTAGCCCAAAGTGGGCAATGCATGCATTGCGCCACTTTGTAAATTTGGTGCAGCAATTTTGGCCTCATTGGGCCACATTACCATTAAAAAAATGGCGCTAATGTGGCACAAGGAGGTGCTAGGGCCTCTTAAATCTGCCCCATAGTGTGAGAAATTAGTTTGTTGGATGGCTGGGCAGGGGGTGTCTCCTTTTTAAGCAACAGCCAAAGTCCCTGTCAGGGTAAATCATAAGAGTCACTAAATTAGCTGTGCTTAACACTCTGGTAGCTTGGCACAACACAGTCAGACTTAACTTAGAGGTAATTTATAAAGTATTTATGCAATATATAAACAGTAATAAAGTATAAAAGACAACACAAGAAAAATCATGCAACCAGTTTAGGAAACTAGAGCAAACTGTAATAAATTATTTGACACCAAACCAGAGTATGCATTTTTTAAATTAAGGTAATACCAGCACCAATTGATCAAATCACCAACTTAAGGCATCTAGTCAAGCGAGACTGGGTCAGCGTAGAAAAATATGGGCGACTACAATGAGACATGGGTCAGGTACAAGGGTCGGATAGATGCAAAGGTCGGATACTAAGAGTGGATTGGGCCTGGTCAGCGTTTACATTCAGACTTTGAAGAAAGTCTGGAGAAAATATTCTGAGAAGGTAAAGTTCAGCTGGGAAGGCTGTAGGTGGTGTCCAAGGTTCCATCAGGAGGGAGTCACTGGCCAAAGTTGCTGTAAAGATTTCTAAGTTTGGAATTAGTCTATTTTTTAGAAGTTGAAAATCTCAGAGAGGATGAGGCTGGACCCTGTATCTGATGTAAGTTCCAGAAAACTGGATACCCATGTGCTGCAGAACTGCAGATCATAATTTTGTTGCGGCATAGAACATTCTAACCAAAACACAACGGTTCTCCTAAAGAATGTCCAGTAAAACTAAAACACTAATATGTATACAAAAGCATAATGTCTGTCCAAGGAATACATTAATAATGAAGTCATTTAAGGAAGGACTGTGTGCAGAAAACATTATATTTTTCAGAATACATACATAATGTGCTCAGTAACCCATGTGAACAAAGGAACAAAGAAGGACAAAAAAGTGAATACACGAATACACACATTTGTTTCAATAAACCAAAAAATGACCACAACGAAAATATCATAGATAATGTCAGTGGGCCATTTTACAAGTTGAAGGGACTAATCAATTGGTTCATTTTAGATGCCGAAGACCTTTTAACCCCTTGAAAAAATGTGTAGTCTCATCTGGAGCAAGCCAATGTATGGACTCCTACGTGTCAAGAGGCACACATAGCCACTGAGGGTTTGTTAGAAATGAATGCTCGTCAATAGAATAAGTATTTTTGACATGTTACCTGAAGGTGCCAGAATCACCAAAAGGAACTATGGGGCATATTTATACTCCGTTTGCGCCGAATTTGCGTCGTTTTTTTCGACGCAAATTCGACGCAAAACTAACTCCATATTTATACTTTGGCGTTAGATGCGTCTAGCGCCAAACTTCATGGAGTTAGCGTCATTTGTTTGCGTGAACACCTTCCTTGCGTTAATGATATGCAAGGTAGGCGTTCCCGTCTTAAAAAATGACTGCGATGCATATGCGTCGTATTTATACTCCCGGGCAAAAATGACGCCCGTGAGTGGGCGGGACTAAAAAACCCGCATTTGCGCCGGATTTTAGCGCCTGGGTCAGGGCAGGCGTTAAGGGACCTGTGGGCTCAGAATGAGCCCAGATGTGCCCTCCCCTGCCCCCAGGGACACCCCCTGCCACCCTTGCCCACCCCAGGAGGACACCCAAGGATGGAGGGACCCACCCCAGGGCCATTAAGGTAAGTCCAGGTAAGTATTTTTTTTTATTTTTTTTGTGGCATAGGGGGGCCTGATTTGTGCCCCCCTACATGCCACTATGCCCAATGACCATGCCCAGGGGACATAAGTCCCCTGGGCATGGCCATTGGGCAAGGGGGCATGACTCCTGTCTTTGCTAAGACAGGAGTCATTTCAATGGGGGATGGGCGTCGTAAAAAAATGGCGCAAATCGGGTTGTGGCGATATTTTTTGCCTCAGCCTGACTTGCACCATTTGTGGACGCCCATACGCCATTTTCCCCCTACGCCGGCGCTGCCTGGTGTACGTAGTTTTTTTTAACGCACACCAGACAGCGCCGGCGGCTAACGCCGGCTAACGTCATTCAATAAATACGGCGCCCGCATGGCGCTTCAGAATGGCGTTAGCCGGCGCTAATTTTTTTGACGCAAAACTGCGTTGGCGCAGTTTTGCGTCAAAAAGTATAAATATGGGCCTATGTGCACACCAAAAGGTGAAATTACCAGTGCAAAAAGTACTTACATAGGGAAACCCGATAGGTAAATGAATAACTGAAGGATAAATGAATAAATGTATCCTGCTTAATTGAAAGGAGCACTGTTCAAAATAAAGAAACTAATGGTTTATAAAGACTCACCCCAGGAGGATTTAACTGGAACACTACACTAAATGCCCTTGAGAATCATGTTATAATGGTGCGATGTAGAAATGGAGCCTGCAATAAAAAAAGGGCGAAGCACAACATTCGCACACTGTTATAATCTTTAATTAGGGGCCACAGGGATAAGGCCTTGCTGCTGGCCATCGGCGATCATTGTCAGAACAGGGTCGAAGGGATAACTCGGAAACGTTCATCCCTAAGACACCAAAGGAGAATAAAAGCAAGTCTTGGAGCTCATAGCGCTGCAGAGGCCTCCAATCCAAAATGGTGGGTGGGGCCTTATGTACTGGCCCTAGACAGTGTGGGAGAAAGAGCGCTGAAGGTCAATGAGCAATTTTATTTCGAAGAAATCCCCTACAGCACCTTAAACGCCAATATGACAGTGGTGTGTTAAAGATGAGACAGAGTGCATAATAGTCTATGCAATATTGAGAGGCACACGAAAATCATCAAGAGGGTCATAAAAAAGAATAATTATAAGGAAGGTTCTTTTGAGGCAGACGGTAACGTATAATTGTCACATTTACAAAATAAATTATTATAAAATGGTCAAATGACATAATAATATATGTAATATTGAGAGGCACAGGAAAATCATAAGATTAACGATAGAAAGAAGGTCTTGAAAAAGGATAAATGAAAAGAGGGGAAAATTCTTGGGTAAAAGCCCCACAAGGCGGACAGTAACGCATATTTCTCATATTCACAGCATACATTATTATAAAATCATTAGGAAAACATGTCATATTTAAAATACTAATCATCGTGAAAATATTCTGAATATTCGGTCCATATTAGCCATTCAGTTCAGATAGGAATGTCTGCCTTTCCTCAGATGCATTCAGTCCATGGTTGATAGAATCACGATGTTCAATCCATTTACAATCCATTGTCTGTAGAATGCGAGTTATGTCACAAACTGTTTCAAGGATACAGGCTGTATCAAAAACTTGCCATCTAAGGTCTTCTGCTGTATGGCTTTTCTCCAAGTAGTGGGTCACCATGGGTGCAATGACAACGCCACATCTGACTCTGCTTTGATGTTGGCATATTCGTGCCTTTGACCTATGACCTATGTAAATCAATTCACAATGACAATATATACAGTAAATGATATGCCTAGAACTACAGTTTGAAAAGGATTTCAATTACATTTTCACAGAACCATGTTCAAATATTTTGGAGTTATAAGTATATGTATCGGCTCCACAATTACCTCGATAATGGCCTAGTACAGGAGGAAGACCCCAAGCTGATTAAAGGGCTCCTCTATTAGGTGATGTTATATTCCTAGCTATGGAGTGTACACACTGATCTTTAATATTCCTACCTTTTTGGTAGAAGAAAAATGGCTGTTCTAAAGTTGGATCTATACTCTCTATATAGTGCCAGTTTTTTGTAATCAACTCATGCACTTTATTGGTATGAAGACAAAATGTTGTCACACATACTAATTTGTTCCTTGCTGTTCTTTCCTTGTTTAGCAGCAACCCCTCCCTGTGGCAATACCATGCTTGTTTCACTGCTGTCTTAACAATCTTTCTTGGACAACCTCTGAACAAGAGCCTGTTTTGTCATAGTGCTGCCTCTCTAAAGACATCTTCCTTATATGTGCAGTTCCTGTGGAGGTCCAAACATTGTCCATAAGGTCAGCCATCATGCAGTGTCCTGGGATGATAACTGTCATTTGCAGGAAGATTATTCTTTTCAGTAGGTTTTCTGAAGGGGCTAGTATGTAGGCAACTATTCTAATGCCTAATAATCATATCCAGAAATGCAACCTCAGTCTTATGTTTGGAGCTCATGTGTTTTTGAATGTTATTGAGGTATGTAACAAAATCTTCAAAAATAGACTCAGGACCAGACCAAATCCAAAATATCTGTCACCAATACATTGTTTCCAACATGTAATACTGGAACGGTATGGGTTAGACTTATAGACAATAAACCTATATTCTAAATGGTTCACATAGATATTGGCCAAGTTGGGAGCAAAAACTGCTCCCATCGAAGTCCCACAGCATTGTTGGTAAAGTAATGTCATATTTAAAAAAGTTATGTTCTAAAGAAATCACCAGAAGGGATACAATAAAGTCAGTGGGGACTTGTCTTGGATGTTTAGGTGTATTTAGCAAGTCTGCTACAATTCTAATACAGTCTTCCTGGGGGTTGTTAGTATATAAAGACGCAATGTCCACTGTTGGACATGAGGTCTTTCTGTTCATCATTATGCATTCCTTCTACCAAATTAACTATATATGTGCTGTCCCTGACATAGGTTTCTTGAATCGGGACAAAGACTTTAATAGAGATATTGATATGTACACCAAGGGGTTCTAAAATAGAGCCACAGTCTGACAAAATGGGTATACCAGCAGGATGGGAGAAGTCTTTGTGAATCTTGGTAAGGTGTATAACACGGGAACGTGTGGATTCTCTGCATTAAGGAAGTCAAATTCTTTGTCTGATGAAAAGCCTTGTTTCTTGCAATGTGTAGTACTCCTCAATATTTCCTCTCTAGTCCTTTTCAGTGGGTTGGCATCCAATCTTTTGTAGTGTCTAGTGTCTGTAATTTGTTTCCTCGCTTCAGTATCGTAATCAGTAAAGTCGTGAAGAACAATGACACCCTCTTTATCCGCTGGTTTAATTATAATGGATTGATCATTCTTAAGGGAAAGGAGGGCCTGCCTCTTCATGAGGGAACTATTGTCGGATGCAAAAGTTCTATGCTTCTAACCCTTAAGGATCAATTTATCATATGTGAGAAGCAGAGGCATCATAAGAGCATTAGAAGGATAGAACGTGGAGGGGGGTCTCTTTCCCGTGGCAGACTCTGTAACTGGTTCTTGTCTATCTGCAAAAAAGATCTTCAATCTAATTTTAGGGAAAAAATGCAATAGCTCAGTTTTCAAGGTAAAAACGTTTGTTCGCTCTGTAATCACATAGCACAGGCCCCTACCAAGGAGTGAGATTTCAATAGAAGATAGAGGGGGTCATTCTGACGCCAGGGCCACCGACCACGGGAGCACCGCCAACAGGCTGGCGGTGCTCCCGAGGGCATTCTGACCGCGGCGGTTCAGCCGCGGTCAGAAAGGGTAAACTGGCGGTCTCCCGCAGGTTTACCACTGCCCGTTGGAATCCTCCAAGGCGGCGCAGCTTGCTGCGCCGCCGAGGGGATTCTGACACCCCCTACCGCCATCCTGTTCCTGGCGGTTCGCCCGCCAGGAACAGGATGGCGGTAGGGGGTGTCGCGGGGCCCCTGGGGGCCCCTGCAGTGCCCATGCCAATGGCATGGGCACTGCAGGGGCCCCTGTAAGAGGGCCCCGCTTGTATTTCACTGTCTGCTTAGCAGACAGTGAAATATGCGACGGGTGCAGTAGCACCCGCCGCACCTTCCTACTCAGCCGGCTCGATTACGAGCCGGCTTCATCGTGGGAAGGACGTTTTCCCCTGGGCTGGCGGGCGGCCTTTTGGAGGCCGCCCACCAGCCCAGGGGAAACCTCAAAATACCCACCGCGGTCTTCCGACCGCGGTACGGTATTTTGGCGGCTCCCGCCGGGCGCTCGGTGACCGCGCCCGGCGGGAGTCAGAATGACCCCCAGAGTGTGATGTGAAAGATTAAAGATGGGGATCTGTTATCTATTGTTAGAAAAGGGGTCTCTGGTTGGCAGTCAGTTTGCACTCTGTCCAAGCAGGGATCCTCACTCTAGTAAGGGAGATATGCACCTAGGATAACCTCTGCTAACCCCTGTGGTAGCTTGGCACAAGCAGTCAGGCTTATCTCAGTGGCAACTTGTAAAGTGTTTGTACCAATTCACACAGTAATACAGTGAAAACACTACAAAATGGACACTACACCAGTTTAGAAAAACAGCCAATACTTATCTAAATCAAACAAGACCAAAACAACAAAAATCCAACACACACCAATAAAGTTATGAATTTTAATTTAAAAAAGACTCTAAATCCACAGAAATCAATGGATGTGTTGCTTTTACAAAAAGTACCTGGTTTGCATTGAAAATAAAGCTGCACAGGCGAGGGTGAGTCAGAAAAGTCAGTGATGCATCGATTTCCTACTCGCAAGTGAGACCGTGTGTCATTTCTTCGCCAGACAGGTAGGCAATGCGTTGTTCTTCTCTCCCGCAAGATAGCGGTGCATTGATTGCCATTTTTATTATGGAAGAGTGGAAACAATGTTTGGTAGGAATTTTGCCATTTCCCAGTAGCTATGTAGATTTCTATCACTTAAAACTAAAAAGATTGTGACGTTTTTCATACTTTAAAGTTGAGTAAAAAGCAAACCAGAGTATGCATTTTTTAAATTAAGGTAATACCAGCACCAATTGATCAAATCACCAACTTAAGGCATCTAGTCAAGCGAGACTGGGTCAGCGTAGAAAAATATGGGCGACTACAATGAGACATGGGTCAGGTACAAGGGTCGGATAGATGCAAAGGTCGGATACTAAGAGTGGATTGGGCCTGGTCAGCGTTTACATTCAGACTTTGAAGAAAGTCTGGAGAAAATATTCTGAGAAGGTAAAGTTCAGCTGGGAAGGCTGTAGGTGGTGTCCAAGGTTCCATCAGGAGGGAGTCACTGGCCAAAGTTGCTGTAAAGATTTCTAAGTTTGGAATTAGTCTATTTTTTAGAAGTTGAAAATCTCAGAGAGGATGAGGCTGGACCCTGTATCTGATGTAAGTTCCAGAAAACTGGATACCCATGTGCTGCAGAACTGCAGATCATAATTTTGTTGCGGCATAGAACATTCTAACCAAAACACAACGGTTCTCCTAAAGAATGTCCAGTAAAACTAAAACACTAATATGTATACAAAAGCATAATGTCTGTCCAAGGAATACATTAATAATGAAGTCATTTAAGGAAGGACTGTGTGCAGAAAACATTATATTTTTCAGAATACATACATAATGTGCTCAGTAACCCATGTGAACAAAGGAACAAAGAAGGACAAAAAAGTGAATACACGAATACACACATTTGTTTCAATAAACCAAAAAATGACCACAACGAAAATATCATAGATAATGTCAGTGGGCCATTTTACAAGTTGAAGGGACTAATCAATTGGTTCATTTTAGATGCCGAAGACCTTTTAACCCCTTGAAAAAATGTGTAGTCTCATCTGGAGCAAGCCAATGTATGGACTCCTACGTGTCAAGAGGCACACATAGCCACTGAGGGTTTGTTAGAAATGAATGCTCGTCAATAGAATAAGTATTTTTGACATGTTACCTGAAGGTGCCAGAATCACCAAAAGGAACTATGGGGCATATTTATACTCCGTTTGCGCCGAATTTGCGTCGTTTTTTTCGACGCAAATTCGACGCAAAACTAACTCCATATTTATACTTTGGCGTTAGATGCGTCTAGCGCCAAACTTCATGGAGTTAGCGTCATTTGTTTGCGTGAACACCTTCCTTGCGTTAATGATATGCAAGGTAGGCGTTCCCGTCTTAAAAAATGACTGCGATGCATATGCGTCGTATTTATACTCCCGGGCAAAAATGACGCCCGTGAGTGGGCGGGACTAAAAAACCCGCATTTGCGCCGGATTTTAGCGCCTGGGTCAGGGCAGGCGTTAAGGGACCTGTGGGCTCAGAATGAGCCCAGAGGTGCCCTCCCCTGCCCCCAGGGACACCCCCTGCCACCCTTGCCCACCCCAGGAGGACACCCAAGGATGGAGGGACCCACCCCAGGGCCATTAAGGTAAGTCCAGGTAAGTATTTTTTTTTATTTTTTTTGTGGCATAGGGGGGCCTGATTTGTGCCCCCCTACATGCCACTATGCCCAATGACCATGCCCAGGGGACATAAGTCCCCTGGGCATGGCCATTGGGCAAGGGGGCATGACTCCTGTCTTTGCTAAGACAGGAGTCATTTCAATGGGGGATGGGCGTCGTAAAAAAATGGCGCAAATCGGGTTGTGGCGATATTTTTTGCCTCAGCCTGACTTGCACCATTTGTGGACGCCCATACGCCATTTTCCCCCTACGCCGGCGCTGCCTGGTGTACGTAGTTTTTTTTAACGCACACCAGACAGCGCCGGCGGCTAACGCCGGCTAACGTCATTCAATAAATACGGCGCCCGCATGGCGCTTCAGAATGGCGTTAGCCGGCGCTAATTTTTTTGACGCAAAACTGCGTTGGCGCAGTTTTGCGTCAAAAAGTATAAATATGGGCCTATGTGCACACCAAAAGGTGAAATTACCAGTGCAAAAAGTACTTACATAGGGAAACCCGATAGGTAAATGAATAACTGAAGGATAAATGAATAAATGTATCCTGCTTAATTGAAAGGAGCACTGTTCAAAATAAAGAAACTAATGGTTTATAAAGACTCACCCCAGGAGGATTTAACTGGAACACTACACTAAATGCCCTTGAGAATCATGTTATAATGGTGCGATGTAGAAATGGAGCCTGCAATAAAAAAAGGGCGAAGCACAACATTCGCACACTGTTATAATCTTTAATTAGGGGCCACAGGGATAAGGCCTTGCTGCTGGCCATCGGCGATCATTGTCAGAACAGGGTCGAAGGGATAACTCGGAAACGTTCATCCCTAAGACACCAAAGGAGAATAAAAGCAAGTCTTGGAGCTCATAGCGCTGCAGAGGCCTCCAATCCAAAATGGTGGGTGGGGCCTTATGTACTGGCCCTAGACAGTGTGGGAGAAAGAGCGCTGAAGGTCAATGAGCAATTTTATTTCGAAGAAATCCCCTACAGCACCTTAAACGCCAATATGACAGTGGTGTGTTAAAGATGAGACAGAGTGCATAATAGTCTATGCAATATTGAGAGGCACACGAAAATCATCAAGAGGGTCATAAAAAAGAATAATTATAAGGAAGGTTCTTTTGAGGCAGACGGTAACGTATAATTGTCACATTTACAAAATAAATTATTATAAAATGGTCAAATGACATAATAATATATGTAATATTGAGAGGCACAGGAAAATCATAAGATTAACGATAGAAAGAAGGTCTTGAAAAAGGATAAATGAAAAGAGGGGAAAATTCTTGGGTAAAAGCCCCACAAGGCGGACAGTAACGCATATTTCTCATATTCACAGCATACATTATTATAAAATCATTAGGAAAACATGTCATATTTAAAATACTAATCATCGTGAAAATATTCTGAATATTCGGTCCATATTAGCCATTCAGTTCAGATAGGAATGTCTGCCTTTCCTCAGATGCATTCAGTCCATGGTTGATAGAATCACGATGTTCAATCCATTTACAATCCATTGTCTGTAGAATGCGAGTTATGTCACAAACTGTTTCAAGGATACAGGCTGTATCAAAAACTTGCCATCTAAGGTCTTCTGCTGTATGGCTTTTCTCCAAGTAGTGGGTCACCATGGGTGCAATGACAACGCCACATCTGACTCTGCTTTGATGTTGGCATATTCGTGCCTTTGACCTATGACCTATGTAAATCAATTCACAATGACAATATATACAGTAAATGATATGCCTAGAACTACAGTTTGAAAAGGATTTCAATTACATTTTCACAGAACCATGTTCAAATATTTTGGAGTTATAAGTATATGTATCGGCTCCACAATTACCTCGATAATGGCCTAGTACAGGAGGAAGACCCCAAGCTGATTAAAGGGCTCCTCTATTAGGTGATGTTATATTCCTAGCTATGGAGTGTACACACTGATCTTTAATATTCCTACCTTTTTGGTAGAAGAAAAATGGCTGTTCTAAAGTTGGATCTATACTCTCTATATAGTGCCAGTTTTTTGTAATCAACTCATGCACTTTATTGGTATGAAGACAAAATGTTGTCACACATACTAATTTGTTCCTTGCTGTTCTTTCCTTGTTTAGCAGCAACCCCTCCCTGTGGCAATACCATGCTTGTTTCACTGCTGTCTTAACAATCTTTCTTGGACAACCTCTGAACAAGAGCCTGTTTTGTCATAGTGCTGCCTCTCTAAAGACATCTTCCTTATATGTGCAGTTCCTGTGGAGGTCCAAACATTGTCCATAAGGTCAGCCATCATGCAGTGTCCTGGGATGATAACTGTCATTTGCAGGAAGATTATTCTTTTCAGTAGGTTTTCTGAAGGGGCTAGTATGTAGGCAACTATTCTAATGCCTAATAATCATATCCAGAAATGCAACCTCAGTCTTATGTTTGGAGCTCATGTGTTTTTGAATGTTATTGAGGTATGTAACAAAATCTTCAAAAATAGACTCAGGACCAGACCAAATCCAAAATATCTGTCACCAATACATTGTTTCCAACATGTAATACTGGAACGGTATGGGTTAGACTTATAGACAATAAACCTATATTCTAAATGGTTCACATAGATATTGGCCAAGTTGGGAGCAAAAACTGCTCCCATCGAAGTCCCACAGCATTGTTGGTAAAGTAATGTCATATTTAAAAAAGTTATGTTCTAAAGAAATCACCAGAAGGGATACAATAAAGTCAGTGGGGACTTGTCTTGGATGTTTAGGTGTATTTAGCAAGTCTGCTACAATTCTAATACAGTCTTCCTGGGGGTTGTTAGTATATAAAGACGCAATGTCCACTGTTGGACATGAGGTCTTTCTGTTCATCATTATGCATTCCTTCTACCAAATTAACTATATATGTGCTGTCCCTGACATAGGTTTCTTGAATCGGGACAAAGACTTTAATAGAGATATTGATATGTACACCAAGGGGTTCTAAAATAGAGCCACAGTCTGACAAAATGGGTATACCAGCAGGATGGGAGAAGTCTTTGTGAATCTTGGTAAGGTGTATAACACGGGAACGTGTGGATTCTCTGCATTAAGGAAGTCAAATTCTTTGTCTGATGAAAAGCCTTGTTTCTTGCAATGTGTAGTACTCCTCAATATTTCCTCTCTAGTCCTTTTCAGTGGGTTGGCATCCAATCTTTTGTAGTGTCTAGTGTCTGTAATTTGTTTCCTCGCTTCAGTATCGTAATCAGTAAAGTCGTGAAGAACAATGACACCCTCTTTATCCGCTGGTTTAATTATAATGGATTGATCATTCTTAAGGGAAAGGAGGGCCTGCCTCTTCATGAGGGAACTATTGTCGGATGCAAAAGTTCTATGCTTCTAACCCTTAAGGATCAATTTATCATATGTGAGAAGCAGAGGCATCATAAGAGCATTAGAAGGATAGAACGTGGAGGGGGGTCTCTTTCCCGTGGCAGACTCTGTAACTGGTTCTTGTCTATCTGCAAAAAAGATCTTCAATCTAATTTTAGGGAAAAAATGCAATAGCTCAGTTTTCAAGGTAAAAACGTTTGTTCTCTCTGTAATCACATAGCACAGGCCCCTACCAAGGAGTGAGATTTCAATAGAAGATAGAGGGGGTCATTCTGACGCCAGGGCCACCGACCACGGGAGCACCGCCAACAGGCTGGCGGTGCTCCCGAGGGCATTCTGACCGCGGCGGTTCAGCCGCGGTCAGAAAGGGTAAACTGGCGGTCTCCCGCAGGTTTACCACTGCCCGTTGGAATCCTCCAAGGCGGCGCAGCTTGCTGCGCCGCCGAGGGGATTCTGACACCCCCTACCGCCATCCTGTTCCTGGCGGTTCGCCCGCCAGGAACAGGATGGCGGTAGGGGGTGTCGCGGGGCCCCTGGGGGCCCCTGCAGTGCCCATGCCAATGGCATGGGCACTGCAGGGGCCCCTGTAAGAGGGCCCGCTTGTATTTCACTGTCTGCTTAGCAGACAGTGAAATATGCGACGGGTGCAGTAGCACCCGCCGCACCTTCCTACTCAGCCGGCTCGATTACAAGCCGGCTTCATCGTGGGAAGGACGTTTTCCCCTGGGCTGGCGGGCGGCCTTTTGGAGGCCGCCCACCAGCCCAGGGGAAACCTCAAAATACCCACCGCGGTCTTCCGACCGCGGTACGGTATTTTGGCGGCTCCCGCCGGGCGCTCGGTGACCGCGCCCGGCGGGAGTCAGAATGACCCCCAGAGTGTGATGTGAAAGATTAAAGATGGGGATCTGTTATCTATTGTTAGAAAAGGGGTCTCTGGTTGGCAGTCAGTTTGCACTCTGTCCAAGCAGGGATCCTCACTCTAGTAAGGGAGATATGCACCTAGGATAACCTCTGCTAACCCCTGTGGTAGCTTGGCACAAGCAGTCAGGCTTATCTCAGTGGCAACTTGTAAAGTGTTTGTACCAATTCACACAGTAATACAGTGAAAACACTACAAAATGGACACTACACCAGTTTAGAAAAACAGCCAATACTTATCTAAATCAAACAAGACCAAAACAACAAAAATCCAACACACACCAATAAAGTTATGAATTTTAATTTAAAAAAGACTCTAAATCCACAGAAATCAATGGATGTGTTGCTTTTACAAAAAGTACCTGGTTTGCATTGAAAATAAAGCTGCACAGGCGAGGGTGAGTCAGAAAAGTCAGTGATGCATCGATTTCCTACTCGCAAGTGAGACCGTGTGTCATTTCTTCGCCAGACAGGTAGGCAATGCGTTGTTCTTCTCTCCCGCAAGATAGCGGTGCATTGATTGCCATTTTTATTATGGAAGAGTGGAAACAATGTTTGGTAGGAATTTTGCCATTTCCCAGTAGCTATGTAGATTTCTATCACTTAAAACTAAAAAGATTGTGACGTTTTTCATACTTTAAAGTTGCAAGGCATTCTGAGTCAAAGAAATTTGCTTGGGTTCATGAAAGTCACGTTCCCCTGGCTTTTCCTGTATGACTAGAATTCAGAACGGTCCAGGGTGCCACCGGACCTTGAGCCCAAATTCTACAATCATCTTGTAGGGACGCTCAGTCCTAAATATTGGAAAACACAGTCATATTTGATAATAATATCTGTGTAGCATACCTCGGCAAAAACGAAAGGCGGCCACACTACCTGAAATCCAAAGGTAAGAATAAAGGATACTCACAGTCAGCTTCTTCTGACTGGGGTGGGCCATGGGAGAGACACTCATCATAAAAGGTGGGCATTGCAGGGTTGTGGCGCTGCATCCTAATCCCGGCAGACCTTAGGGAATACCGCCAAATCCGATGCTTAGACCATTAAAAGTTTGGTTTACTCTTAAATGGTTTTGTCTCTCAAACACCTGAACTGTGATGTAAAAAGGGATCACTGGGCCCGTGGTTCGAGGAGATGAAAATACTTGCATGAGGCCAGTATTCATTGACGGCGTGCCCTGCCGGTGGGATTTCTCAGCGACGATGCTCACCACCGTGTTCTCCACACCAGCATTTAATGGATGATACAGTTTTTAGCAATGATAATACATTTCCTCGTATTTAAGAATTGTATTGTATGCATCTTCATTCATTACAAGTTTAGTGGTTTATTTCGGTATTATTTTTGTCTTTCTGTCTAACAGACTCAGTTGGGTGAGGCAAGAAACAATTCCAGGAGAGTCGTTCCTCTGTAAAAGCACCATCCGTCACCTGCCAAGTATTGGCACATATAGTTTGCTGTAAAATACTTTTTATTAGATCCATAATTGAAGAAAACAAAGAGACTCTTTCACATGTTGCCCACTAGGGACAAAGCGTAATGAGGTTGCTTTTTCAAAATTACTCTTTAGCAGGTTCGGATTTAGCTGATGCTTAAAAGTGTGAAGAAATCACTTTTCTCGAAGAATCACTTTTCTCGAAGTGTCTGAGTCATTTCTCCCAAGAGGCTATCCTGATAAGCGCACGAAGGCACAGATGTTTGCAACCTTAACCCACTATCAAAGATTAAAAAACGCGAACCTCTCAAAAGATCTTGCCCTAAAAAAATAATTTTAAGGAATTACACTGGATTATAATTTAACTTTAGGGCATGCATACATTTACTCTTCGAATGCTGACTATATGCACGAGAAGTATTTAGCTGTACTTCAGCTAATAAAACAAAGTCATTACGACCTCATAAAAAAGTACAAGCGTGCAAACATAGCACATTGTGGGCCGGATGAACGAAACGATTTGCATTTTTTAACGGATCGATCGCTATTTCGGTCCTTAAGAAATGCAAAATCCGCATTTGGTATGTACAAATGTTTAAAAGCCAGTCGCAAAATGCAATTTTTTACACAGTAGGAATCGCAGTTAAAAAGTCGCTAAAATAGGAAATCCATATTACCGATTTCCTATTTGCAAATCGCAAAGAAATGTATAAAAAAAAAATCACAATTAGCAACAGAGCAAAAAAAGCCCATTTAAGAAATACAATTACCATCAACCTGAAGCAGGTGGTAATCATGTGCAAACTATAAAAAAGTGGTCAAAAATGCATCTGGCTCATCCAATATGGCAGCATTATACATCCTAGCAAGGTGGATGAGGACCCAGGCCCTGATGGGCAGGAGGAGGAGGAGACAGTAGAGGATTTTTAGGGTGAGTATCACCATATTTAATATGACAGAAGAGGAGATAATAGACAGATTTAGGCCCTCATTATGTACTTGGCAGTCGAGACCACCATGCCGCCACTGGCGGTAATTTCCACCACTGGCATGGCGGTCTCGACCCCCACTTAATGTACACAGTGAGGACCGACACAGGCGGCCTTCCACCACCGCCAGGCTACCGCCGACAAGCAGCCTGACGACAGCAGAATTCTTCATCCGACAGGGCAGCGCTGCACTCTGTATAAAGCCCTTATTCCGCCAGCCATTCCCTGGTGGGTTCACTTGCAAACAAAAGGCTGGCGGAAGAGGTGCTCTGGGGCCCCCGTGCAGAGCCCCGTCGTGCAGTTCCCGATTTACTGGCAGTGATCTGCGCGACGGTTGCTGCTGCACCCGCTGCAATCGCCGCACAGCGTCATTGATGACGGATCCATCTGGAGCCGTCGGCAATGTCCCGGCCCAATGGAATGTTTACTATTCACCCGGCAGGGTCTCAAGGAGGCTGGCGGTCTGTGATAAGACCGCCAGCATGAACACGGTGGGGATTCCCGCCGTGTTCATAATGACCCCTATAGACTGTCTAGCTAGGTCATGCTCGACTTGAAAGCTGATATACAGCCCCAGTTACAGGCCCCCACAATGTGTAGCAACCCCATACCTCCTCACATGCAGGTATTAAGCTGCCCTTGGGCATATGTGTGCTCTACCTTTGCACTATTATTTTTGCGGTGAATTTTGGGGGGGCTTTTTTCCATAGCCATCCTTGACTTTGCATTTCCCAAATGTGACAAGGAGCAACTAGTCAGTCATAGCAGTGGTGTGGGGGTGTAGCAAAGCACATTATCTAGGTTCCTCCACATAATTCTTGATGTAATGGTTTCTAAGCTACCACAGTATATATTTTCCCCAAATACCCCACAAACATTGCAGCACACAAAGTTGAATTTCTATAGGACGGCACAGTCCCCCAATGTTATTGGCTGCATGGATGGAACACATATTGCCATATCCCTCCCTTCAGCAACAGAATACATATGTAAGAACAGGAAGAGCATACATTCTCTGGATGTGCATGTGGTGTGTGATGCCTCCAGTGTCATCACAGACCTTGTGGCCAGGTACCTAGGCAAAACGCATGACTCATTCATGTTGCACCACAGTGGACTTTTTTGCAACCAACTAGCACAGGGGGAATTTAGTGATGGATTCCTTCTTGGTAAGTTTACCACATACTCACTGCACACACTAGCCATTAAAGTATGTGTCAACTGGTGTAATGATTTCCACAACCATGCCCCAAAGGTGGCAGTGCATATGCCTTACGTCCATGGATCCTTGCGCCTTATCTGACTGCTCGGACACCAACGGAGCGACGATATAACCAGGGACACAAAGCAACACGCTCAGTCATTGAGAGGACATTTGTTATCTTGAGATCCCACTTCAGGATGATCCATAAGACAGGAGGAGCTCTACAATACAGGCCACAAACATGCTGCAAGATAATAGCAACATGTGCGATGTTGCACAATATAGCAATGCAGAGGGAACTACAGGATATCACCATAGAAACCGAATCTGACGATGATTCAGATAATGAACAATAGTAAATACAGGGACAAGAGGATGGCAGCCATGCAGCTGATGGACGGGCTACATGCACAAATATCATCAACAACTACTTCTGAGGCAAAGCATGACATGTCATGTTGTCAATAAGATAACTCACACTTGGCTAAGCACTTGGTGGCCATAGTGATTACCACCTTTAATTCAGGGGTTGACGATTTTACAAAAATAATCATGCGATCAAAAGTCTTACAAGGATTGTGCCCTCTCTGCCTATTTTTTGTGTCCCCTTCCTGTACTTCTCTTCCCAGTCATAATATGCATAGGCGCTGCAGATGTATTAGTGTCAGAAGGTTGTTGGAGAACATTCTTGATTGCACAGGAGTCCAGGGCAAGCCCCCCACATATGCTTGACCCATCCTCGCTTCCACGGGGTGGTGGGTTGGCTGGCAGGGTGAACAAGTGTGTCTGGAGGGTCCAAGAGCTGTAGTCACCTGCACAAAGCCTCTGGCAACATCCTGGCAGCAATGTGACATTTCTGTCTGAATTTTGATTGTAAACCTGGCCAGGCTGGAGGTGGCATTGGCAAGCTGGTTCATTGCATGGGTGTGGGCATCCAATCTGGCCATCAATTGTCTATGACGGAGGCGCTGCTGCCTGTGCTCCCTCTCCATTGCACTGGTCCAGTGCTCCTGCCCTTCCTCAACTGTTTTGGCGAGGCTCTACAGCTCCTTGATCACACCAATTATTTCTTATTTTTATTTTGCAGGTGCTGATTTCTGATTATAGCCCTTTCCAAACCACCATATGTGGCTGTACTTGGTGCAGCTGATGGATGGAAACAGTGGCCATGCTGCCTGGACTTTGGACTGCTCCTGCATTGTCAGCTGCAGAGGAGTGCTCTCCTTCACTGTCCTGGCAGCTGGGCAGTCGTGCGGTCTTACGTCTCCCTTCTGTTGGTGTGGAGGTGGATGGGGTAGGGGACAGTGTTGTTGTCGGCTCCACCTGTTGATCTGTAGCTGCTGCAGTGTCTGTATCTTCAGGGCTGGGATCTATTAGACAGATACGCATCACACATTTAGTATGAATACATGTTACAGTTTTGGACACAACTATGTTGATTGGTGTGTATGTGCTGCAGGAGTTGTAGTAGATTGGTACAAACAACAATTGGCATACAATACAGCGTGGGGATGGAGTGCACTACAACTCCCAACATGCACTGGATAGGTGATTGAAACAACTGACTGGAGTAGTCCAATCTTAGTGTTCTCTGCTGTGGTTTGCCTGTGTGGTCTACAAATGATATAAAGGTATGCCACTTACCCTGGCTGGTGGCTGTTTGGTGTGAGGTGTCTATCTCTCCTGAGACACTGACAGGTTAAAGTGTGCCCTCAATGAGGCACCCCATGTCAGTTAGAGGGATTTGGGTGGATGGTCCCCCTCCTGTTGGATGCCCCTCAGCCATCCTGCTGGCCATCCTCTCCTTTGCCCTGGAGCAAAGGTCATACCACCTCTTGCGCAGCTCAGGGATGGTTCTCAGTGTGACTCCCAGGGCATTGACTTTCTTCAGAATGTCCTTTCAGATTTTGTTTTTCTGGGAGTAAGGGACAGAAAAAGAAACCTTTCCTAACAACTTGTCCATGTTGGACACACATTCCACAGTGTGGACCTCCAGATCCCTCTTGGAAAATTTGATTGTGCTCTTCCTGCTTCCTCCAGCATTCTTGTTCTCCTCTGCAGCCATGGTGTGGTGTTGTTACCCTTCCTTGTGTCTGCAGCAGTGTGTCTGTGCCTCTCCCTGCCCCCTGTAGCTGAGTCAGGGATCAGGATGTGGCCACACCTGTTAATTAGTTCAATCTGGGCCTCCTGCTGCATTTAGGCCTAGCTTTCTAAAATAGTAATTTCCTAATATTAGTAATTTTGCTATTTCTTAGTTAGCAATTTCTTATTTGCGACTTGTTTTATTTAGAAATCGCAAATAAGAAATCGCTTAGCATGTACATTGCAAATGACGACTCATATATTCAATTTCTATACGTTCTGAATTTGTAAGTTGCAATTTAAGAATTTTGTACATCTAGCCCTGTGTTTGTTGATAAAGCATTAGGGGCCAGATGAACAAAGCTAGTCCACATTTCTTAACGGTCTGAATAGCTATGTTGGACCATTAAGAGATGCAAAATGGGCTTTTCAGTAGTACGAAGCCCTTTACGGAATTGCAAATTGCGATCCTCTGAATATGAAATCGCAAAGAGGGATTAACTATTTGTGATTCCTATTCAGATGTACAAAGCCTTTCCTAAATGCAAATTGGGCATTTAAGAAATGCTATTACCATTGACTTCAAGTCGATGGTAACCATGTGCAATGTAGGAAAAGCACCCCAAAGTGCATTTAAAAGTGCAATAGAGCACACACATGCCTCTTGGGCATAAGTGTGCTCTACATGGGCACCATTATTTTTGGGGTGCATTTCTATGGGGTGGCTTTTTCACTTGGCCATCCTTGACTTTGCATTTCCCAAATATTGATTTCCTATTAGGAAATATCTATTTGGGAAATCAAAAACCGGGCCATTGTCACAAATGGTATGGGATTTCTTATTTGCGATTTCCTAATAGTGATTCTTTCTTTGTTCTTTGATTAAGAAATCAGTATCTTGGTACATAGCATTTTGCATTCCTTACATAGCAATTTCTATGAAGTCACTATTTAGGAAATACAAAATTGCATTTTAGATCATTTGGCCCTAAATCTGTTAAACACACTTTCAAAAGAGATTTCAGAGTCAAGGGACAGGTGTACAATTCTTTGGTAAAGCGACTCGCAACTTGCAAATCTTTTTGATTAGTGAATTGCGAGCTGCAATACCAAATTCACAACAGTGTAACTCACACTTTTTGTGATTCCCAGTGGGGTGCCATATGACACACCTCATAAATATTCATGAGGTAGGTCGCAATTTGTGACTCCATTGGGTATGGTCACACTCACAGGGATGGCGGCCTGCTGGGGACAGCAGACCACCATGGCTGTGACTGCTTTTAAATAAGGTACTATTGTTTTTTTTTTGTTTTTTTAAATGTAGCCTGTCATCCTTAAAGGAAAAGGAAATGCATTAAAAAAAAAAATAGAAAGTTTACTCTACATTTTTTTCAGAGCTGCCAGCAGTCCGTGGACCACTGCCTGCACTGAAAACGTATTTTTGCTAACATTCACAAAGGAGAAGGGGTCACCTGAGGGCCCCTTCCCATTTGCGGATGCGTTAGCACCAATTTGAAATTGGTGCTAACTGCAATAGGTTTGTGAACACATTCACTGTAACAATGCCCCTTCCTAATTGCAACTTGCAAACCCTTTTTGCAATTCGGTAAAGGGATTACTGAATCGCAAAGTTGTTTTGTATATCACAAGAGGCCTTTTTCTTGTTTCAAACTGCCTGATTAGCTTAACTGGGACTTTTACGACAAGATAAAAACTTTGTACATGTGCCCCAAGTAACATACTTACACAAATATGAACGCACAAAGTCTAACATAAAAGTGTATTTGTTATTTATTTCTTCATTTATTTGCATCATTTTACAATGTGCTACACAGGTTGAGTTGAGGTAATTTAAGACCACTTCACAAAGAATTTGTGTGTGAAAGTGATACGTATCTTTGGGGTGCTAAAGATGTACACCAGTGGTTCCCAACCTGTGGTCCAGTGACCACAGGTCCTCCAGGAAGTCTCCTCAGCGGGTCCATGACTGCCTAGAAATGTAACTAATATTAACGGATAAATAAAGTGTATAAAAATAAAGAGGCTAACTGTGCAATTGAAATTTATAAAACATTCTGTAAATGTCAATTAATTTGAAATTGGAGGCTAAAATGTAAATTAGTATCCTCAGATTGATTTGTGGGAGCAGTGCAGGTGCATCGAACAGAACATATTATGAACAATGTGTGGCTTCAATTAAATTTAGAAATATAGGGCCAGATGTACGAAGCCTGTTTGCATTTCTTAAAGGTTCAAATCAGTATTGCGGGCCATCAAGAAATGCAAACTGGGCTTTTCTTATGTACAAAACTCTTTAAGAAATCGCAAATTGCAATTTCTACCATGTAGAAATCAAAATTTGTGATTCCCAGAATAGGAACAGCACATAGGGATTTCCTAGTTGCATGTCCTATTCTGATGTACCATGCATTTCCAAAATGCTATTTGGGCATTTTGGAGATGCATTTACCACCGACTTGAAGTCAGAGGTAACCAGGTGCAATAAAAAACAAAAAAAAACAACAAGTTGCTTTATTAAAATTGTAATGGAGCACACTCGTGCCCCTTAGGCAGATGTGCGCTCTACAAGTGCACCCTTATTTTTGGGGTGCACCAAGAGGACCTTTTTACCATTGCCATCCCTGGTTTTACATTTCCTAAATGGAGATTTCTTAGGAAAATTTAGGAAATGCAAAACTGGCCCATTGACTAAATCGCAATGGGACGTCTTAATACCCATTTCTTAATAGCAATTCCTACTTTGTAGGTATAGCTATTAGGAAATCACTATCTTTGCGCATTGCATTTTGCATTTCTTAAATAGTGATTTCTATGAAGTCTCTATTTAGGAAATGCAAAATTGCATTTTCGTACATCTAACCTAAAATGTGTTATCATTTGTGTATGTGTTTGATGGAATGCTCGTTTCTGTATTTTTTGTGGTAAAATCATTAACAGTGTCAATGCCTGAGTCCCCAACTTCAAGTAATGGCTCAGTGGGGGGCCCTGTATTCCAATAATGATTTAGTGGGGGTCCCTGAGTTCCAGCAATGATAAAGTGGTGGTCCACAGAAGTCAAATGGTGGAGAACTACTGCTGTAAACTATTGTGTGGGGATTAAATAATTTGTGATACTTAGTTTAAAACACAACAATGTCATTTGTATTATATATTTAGGGGCAAGAGAAACAATTCCAGGAGCATTGTTTCTTTCTAAAAACATTGTATTTAAAATAATACTGCCCATTCCTGCCAGAATTGGCGCACAAAATACTGCCTAAAGCCAAGGCAGGCACTGTTGAACCATGGTGCAAGAGTGCCTGCATTGTAAGCAAGATAGGTTTTGTGCAGGAAGGGGGCACTTTCCTGCACAAAAACAATCCCCTAAGGTATTGTGCTCTTCCTATGTGTGCTACAGATTGCAGGACACATAGAAAGAGAAAAAGCAAGGAAAAATAAACATATTTTTCAATTTGTTAAATCTCCCTCGGGGAGGTGTAGCATTTTTGGTGCACTCCCAGGTCTACCACTTATGGTACAATTGGGAACACCCACGCATCACCCATGGAAATCCTCCCTGTGGAAGTGTAAAGCAACACAGAGATTTGCACTGTGTTGCTTTATTCTGGATTTATAAAGTCACTTAGGGCCTTGCAAGGTGGCTTTGCGTGGCTTGATAAATCACATTTAGTTGTTGCATTGCACTTGCACCCCATTGCATGGTGCAAATGTGATGCAGCAAATACATAAATAAGATCTCAAATGACTAACTTTGTCTAGTGTCAAAAAAGCATACTGTCATTCAGTACAGTAGACTGCTGAGTGTTAAAGAGCACAGAAATTACAAGTGTTAAAAAGTTGGAAATATGTAAAGTGATCCGCAAAACAAAAGGGAACAAATGTAGGGGTCCAGCATTAATCCATAATGCATCAGGTGCGGTGGCTCTCGGGCTCGTGGATGTAGAGGCACACCACACCTACATTATGGTCATTTCCTATTCAACTGAGGGTGAGATGTTGAGTGGTATATTTAGACAAAGTAGGTCAAAGGTTTTTCAAGCATGATGAAGATAACCAGGGCTGGTCTAAGAACCAAAAGCAGCCCTGATAAAAATGTTCAAACCAGATCTAGTCACCTCCTATTCTCCTTGTGCCTGTTGTAATTGTCAGAGTGAACTGGAGAAAGTTGCAGCGGCCCTAGCAGCCTCTGAAAAACAAGCACCCAATTAATCCAGACCACAGAAAAATATGCACGATCAAATATACAGGTAGTCCGGCCCTGATGATAGCCGTGCCCCAAAGAAGCTGCATACATGCTGCCATTATGTATAGATGCAATCAATATTGCAAGTAGAACAGGCAGGCCTTGTGATGAAGCTAAGCTAAGTGAGCAAAATCACATTCATGTTGTTATCCTTCCTCTTTCCTCCTCTTGGTTCAGCATAACATTTTTTATTGCCCAATTCCTACTTTCTGCTTACTTCAACTTTTCCTCTTCCTTAAATGTCTAACCCCGCTTGCAACTACAAATGTGTATTCTTCCCTGTTAGAAACTAAGTTTCTGGTTGCCATAGGTATGCACCCTGTACAAGCAGAAACCACAATCCTTATCAGGGCAACTCACAAACACACCCAGAATTAACCTGTGCTCTCCCCCTGGTAGCTTGGCATAGAGCAGATAGGAGTAACTTAAAAGGCAATGTTTTAAGTATTTGTGCAACACTTCAACCAGTAAAAGTGTGAAAACACTACACAAAAAGATACCACACCTATTTAGAAAAATTAGAAATTACTTTAATGAACAAAACAAGATCCAAAATGACAAAAATTCAATTAGTAGAACTGAAGTTCTGCTTTTGTATTGAATAAACTGAAATGGAGTGTTTAAAAGCATAACAGTCAACCAAGGCTATCTAGTTGCGCTAGAATGGGTCAAATCTGAAAGTTCAGGCCAATCAAGATAGCTTGAGAGTCAGATACAGGGATTAGCCTTGGCTTCCTGAAAAATACCTTGTTTGTGTCAACGTCGAAGGAGATGTGAGGAGCACAGGAGGCGATGTGTCGTTGGTAATACTTAGGAATGGGGTGATGTGTCAGTTCTGAGCAGCACAAAGTCGGAGATACATTGGAAATGGAGGCGATGTGCCGTGCCATTGGTGATGTGATGTTTGTGATCCTTGTAGCAGTTTTGATGCATCAATGATGATGGAGATGCTCTGGTTCAGAGCGGTGCAACGGCATTGAAGTAGAGATTTGTGTTGAAGCTGCATTTTATACTTACTTCCAAGGGCCCAAGACTGGACTGGCACCACTTGGCAGGAAAAAAACAGAGGTGGCAGGGTCCAGGTGCTGTAGCAGGTGAACTGAAAGTCTTTGTTAGAAATGGGGTCTCTAGTTGTAGACGTATACACCCTTGTCCAAGTAGGGACCACATTCCTAGTCAGGATAAGTCACACACAATCCAAAGTTTTCTGTGCCCACCCTCTGGTAGCTTGGCACTGAGCAGTAAGGCTTAGCATAGAAGGCAATGTGTAAAGTATTTGTGCAATAAATCATACAGTAACACAGTTAAAACACCACAAAAATACACCACACAGGTTTCTAAAAATAGATAATATTTATCTAGTTAAAATAAGGTCAAAACGATAAAGATTCAATAAGCACAACTTGAAATATCACTTTCCCAAGTTTAAAAACAGTCTTAAATCTTAGAAATCAACAGTTGTCTTGTGATTACACAAAGTACCTGGTTTGCATAAAAAATAACATGCACGGAGACCACAGAGGAGGAGATGTGTAAAAACTAAGGTGCGTGTTGGATTTTACAATGCAGCACAGATGCTGTGTCGTTTCTTTCCATTCTGCAAGGGGGCTTGCGTCATTTTTCAGCTTGCAGTCTTGGTTCCTCACTGCAATGAGGGTATCTTTTTGATGCCCGGGGACGATGCATGGAAATCCTGCATGCGCTGAAAGAAGTCACAGGCATTGTGTTGATCCAGTAGGGTGATGCGTCAAATTTTCTGTTGCACGGCAGGCGCTGTGTCACTTTTCCACTCGGGTAATCCATTGCGTCATTCCAGTTCACATGTGCATCAATCCTGTAGAGCTGTGTGTTGAATTTTCTGTTGCAAGGCAGGCACTGTGTTGATTTTTCACCTCAGAAAGTCAGGCTGCGTCATTCTGGTTCGGCTATGAGACGATTTCTCAGTTGCAAGGCAGGCTGCGCATCGATTTTCAGTGCACAAGGAGTTTCCTGAAGAGATGAAGTCTTTTTGGCCCTGAGACTTCAAAAAACAGGAGGCAAGCTCAATTCAAGCCCTTGGAGAGCACTTCTCAGCAAAGTCAGAGGTCAGAAGGGCAAAAGCAGGGCAGCAGTTCTTCTCAGCAAAGCAGACCAGATGAGTTATTTAGGCAGCCAGGCAGTTCCTCTTGACAGGTTGCAGGTTCAGGTCCAGAAGTGTCTGAGTTAGTGTGGTAAGTGACCCAGTTTATATACTCAAAAATGTCTTTTGAATTGGGGGAGACTTCAAAGAGTGGTTTTAAAGTACACAAGTTCCCCTTTCAGTACAGGTCTGTCTGCCAGGGTCCCGGTATGGGGTTTAGTAGTCCACTGTGTGAGGGCAGGCCACTAGTCTTTGAAATGTAAGTGTCAGGCCCTCCACCCTCCCAGCCTGGGAAGACTCATTCAGTATGCAGATGAATGCAGGTGTGTCTGAGTGTCCTGTGGTTTTGGTTGTCTGGGTGAAATGTAGAAGGAAGCTGTCAATCAGCCCAGCCCAGATGCTGATTGAAGACATGCTGTAAGGTACAGATGGATTTTCACTGCAGGGAAATGCTCATTTTCTAACAGTGGCATTTCTAAAATAGTAATATAAAAATCAACCTCACCAAGAAGCAGAATTTTCTATTGCCATTCTGGCCATACTAAATATGACCTGCTTACCCCTTTCTGATCAGAATCTACCACTCAAACAGACTGTGAGGGTAGTCCTAATGCTAGCCTATGAAATAAGCAGGCCTCACAGTAGTGGAAAATGAATGTAGGAGTGTTCCACTACCAGGACATATAAAACACACATGTACATGTCCTGCCTTTTACCTACATAGCACCATGTTCTAGGGGTTTATATAGGACCTACCTTAGGGGTGACTTATATGTGGAAAAAGGGGAGTTTAAGACTTGGCAAGTACTTTTAAATGCTAGGTTGAAGTGGCAGTGAAACTGCACAAACAGGCCTTCCAATGGCAGGCCTGAGGCATGGTTAAGGGGCTACTTATATGCGTGGAAGAGTCAGTGCTGCAGGCCCACTAGTGCCATTCAATTTACAGGCCCTGGACACATGTAGTGCACTTTACTAGGGACTTACAAGTAAATCAAATATGCCAATTGGGAATTAACCCATATTAGCATGTTTAAAGGAGGGAGCATATGCACTTTAGCATTGGTTAGCATTGGTTAGCAGTGGTAAAGTGTGCAGAGTCCTAAAACAAGCAGAAACAGTGTCAGAAATGTAGAGGGAGGCAGGCAAAAGGTTGGTGGATGACCACCCTAGGGCTTTCAGCTCTAACAGTCTTTCATGTCCCTGAGACTTCAGAAACACAGAAAACCAGTCAGCTGAACATTGGAGTCACTCTAGGTGTCAGGTTCAAGTTGTGTGGGTCCAGTGTTTCTCACAGGCAAGAAGAATAGCAGGGAGCAGGTCAGTACAGCAAGAAAGTTTTTCTTCCTGAGCAGCAGTCCAGCAGATTAGCAGTCCTTCAGTAGCACAGCAGTCTTCTTCCTGGCAGAATATCCACAGGTCAAGAATTGCAACAAGTTTGTTGGTCAGAAGTCCAGTTTGTACACCCAGAGGTGCCTTTGAAGTAGGGCAGACTTCAAAGAAAGGCTTTGAAGTGCACAGAGGTCCTCCCTTCCTGTTCTGGGTCCAAACTCACTACAGGGAGTTACAAAGTCCTTTGCATGGGGATAGGACACAGCCTATTCAGGTTTAAGTGTGACGCTGTGGCCAGCTCCTCCCTCCCATCTTTTGCCCAAGATGGCCACTCAGGATGTGGAAGGCCCATCAGTCACATCTAAATGCCAACTTTCTAAAAGTAGCATTTTCAAAATTGTAACTAGAAACCCAACATTACCATTAAAGATGATTTATCACTACAATTCTATGGGCAATACACATGACAGATCTACCCCTTCCCAATCAGGAGTTATAGTGTATTAAATGTAATAAAGAATCCCCAATGTTATCCTATTAAAGGGGTAGGCCTCAAAGTAGTGAAAAACTAATCCAAGATGTTTTCACTACCAGGACATGTAATCATTAAACATGTATGCGCTGACTTTTTAATTACAGAGCACTCCTGCCTTTAGGTTACCCAGTGCTTACCTTATGGGTCACTTATATGTAACAAAAGGGGATTTTAAGGTCTGGCAAGGAGTTTTAAATTACAAGGAGGCCTGACAGTATACGACTGCATTCAGGCTGCAATGGTAGGCCTTGGACATGTTTTAAGTGTTGTTTAAGTAGGTGGCACAAGCAATGATGACTAGTAGCATTTAAGATACAGGCCCTGGTACCTATAGTGCACCTTACTAGGGCCTTATAAATTCCTCTTGGAAGGGGTCACTCCCATCATTGCAGGAAATGAGGAGGATCCTGTTGGATCCCAGTTCTGCTAACTATTTCTGATCCAGATCTCGATCCGACTGACCAACTGAAATATGGTAATTTTGTCCTGGTGTAATTTTTGAACACCAGCACACAAATCAGCAGCACAACATGTTGCTTGCTTTCTGTTCAGAGCAGCAACTTGCAGGTGCAGAAGGGGCTTTCTTATTTTTAAGCTGGGTTCAAAATAAAGGCTTGATGTATAAGGTCATCAGCCCTTCTTTTATTCAAGTCTCATCCTGTGTGGAAGCCATCTGGAGCCTTGTCTCTAGGCACAAATGCAATAGAGGGAAACAAAAGCAAAGCATATAACATTACAAGAACTTAAACAAAATTATGATTTGGAGGCAGGTTTTAGACTTTTTGTTCAACCCACCCCCATGTAAAAGATGTGCATGCCTGTAACTATGTCACATGTATCTATGTGTATGAGTAATTACACAAATCACATATTAAATGGCATGTACTAATTTATTTTTTACTTATTTCTTTTATACTGCTACCCATCCCAATGTTGGGTGTCACACACACAGAGAAACATGGCATTCATATGTGTAAATCAATGTACAGGAAATGTTCCAAAAGGCATTGAGGCGCACAAGTAATTGGAGTCACATATCATCCATAATTGTAGACATCATATTTTAAATGTCAAAAGAAACACAAAGTCAGGATTTAAAATGTAAAATAGTGATTGGGGTAGTCAATACTAACAAGACGTTATTACCCAAAGGACTCCTTCTGTGCAACCTTAGAATAATAAGAAGGAGAAAAATTCATGACATACTATTTACATAACTCTTCAGAATTTGTTCATAGCTCACTTTGCCATACTAGGATTGAAACATATGAACTAGAAATAACAAACGGATCTCTATGTTAAATGTAGTAACCACTTGCCTCTCTATTGAAAATTCAGATCTCTGATCTTCAAGTTACACAATGTGCTTTGCAGCAGGCAGATTACACGTCTATGCTACTTTACAAGTTAGGACTGTGGACAAAATCACAGAACTCTACAGGAAATGCATTACTCACACAAGGCATCTTACAACTTTATTCCTCTGAAACGTTTTGGGCACAGAACGGTCTCTATAGCAAATGTCTTAAGATATATTAAGTGCAGTGTGTTTATGACCAATTAGGTAAGTTTGAACAGATTTACTGTTACATTTGTCCTTGTTCTCAAATTCTTTGCAGCAGAATTTAAAATAAATATTTATGTATAATGTGACTGTAAGGCTCCACTTTTCATGACCTCTTGTGAATTTACCCCCCTTTCTGCTGCCCAGTGTATGGCATCACTGGCCTCAAGCTATACCTTGCTTGCATTCCAGTTTAACAAGGACCTGGCCTGGAAGTTTGGGCTGGATTGTTCCTATTGGAGCAGGTTAAAGAGACTAAGGCCCTCATTACGACCCTGGCGGTTTGTAACCGCCAGGGCCGCTGGACGCGGAGGCACCGCCGACAGGCCGGCGGTGCCCCGCGGGGCATTCTGACCGCGGCGGCCTAGCCGCGGTCAGAGAAGGGAAACCGGCGGTCTCCCGCCGGTTTCACGCTGCCCCCAAGGAATCCTCCAAGCCGGCGCAGCTTGCTTCGCCGGCTTGGGGATTCCGACTCCCCCTCCCGCCATCCAGTTCCTGGCGGTTCTCCCGCCGGGAACCGGATGGCGGGAGGGGGAGTGGCGGGGCCCCCGTAAGATGGCCCCAAAATGTATTTCACTGTCTGCCTTGCAGACAGTGAAATACGCGACGGGTGCAACAGCACCCGTCGCACCTTCCCACTCCGCCGGCTCTATTACGAGCCGGCATCCTCGTGGGAAGGGAGTTTTTCCCTGGGCTGGCGGGCGGTCTTTTGGAGACCGCCCGCCAGCCCAGGGAAAAACTCATAATACCCTCCGCGGTCTTCTGACCGCGGAGCGGTATTACGGAGGGCGGAATTCTGGCGGGCGGCCTCCGCCGCCCGCCGGAGTCGTAATGAGGGGCTAATTTGCATATGACTGGGTCCAAACTAGGTTGACACAGTTTGCAAAATAGCGATGTACTGGGATGCAGCCTTCAATTATTAGTGGCGAGAATATTTCAACTAATCCAATGATCCCTTTTTTATGCTCTAGAGAGTCACCCTAGGTGGAACAAGTATGTCCAAATGTGGGTCCTATGCAAAGTGTGTTTCTGCATTCAAGTTACACTTGGCTGATGAGCTCTTATAAGGGTGTAACCAGTCCTTGGTTGTTTCAGGTTCTGTTCTGGTTCAGGTTCCAGTTCAGGAAGGGCCTGGTAGTTAGGCCTGGACTGTTCCCATTGCAAAAGAGGTAACACAAATTTGCATTTGGCTTGGTCTAAACTCAGGTGACATGGTGTGCAAATTGATAATGGACTGGGATGCGGCTTTGAGAAATTACCAGTGGCTGAAACTAACTGAAGCATTACTTCCATTACTTTTTGTAAGCTTTAATCTGTCACCCTAAGGACGAAGGGAACGCCCAGATGTGGGCACTGTGCACACTGTCAGCAGAATCAAGTTACCCATGTCTGATGAGGCCCAACTAGGTCAGAAGTAGTTCTAGTTGCTTATATTCTGGTTCAGGGAGGACTTGACCTATCAGTTCAGGTGGGACTGTTCCCATTGGAGAAGGGTGAAGACTGATTTGCATATGGCTGGGTTCAAACTGAGCGCCAGGGCTAAAGTGGCGTCCGTACCGCCACCGCCAACAGGCTGGCGGTACGGAGACCCATATTTCGACCGTGGCGGTAGCGCCGCGGTCGCACCGCCGGGGCCGGCGGTTTCCCGCCGCTAGGGGAGCGCTGCAAGCAGCGCCGCCCTTGGGATTATGACTCCCCTACCGCCAGCCTGTTTCTGGCGGTTTGCACCGCCAGGAAGAGGATAGCGGTAAGGGGAGTCCTGGGGCCCCTGGGGCCCCTGCACTGCCCATGCCACTGGCATGGGCAGTGCAGGGGCCCCCTAACAGGGCCACATGCAGCTTTTCACTGTCTGCATAGCAGACAGTGAAAAGCACGACGGGTGCTACTGCACCCGTCGCACGGCCGCAACACCGCCAGCTCCATTAGGAGCCGGCTCCTATGCTGCAGCCGCATCCCCGCTGGGCCGGCGGGCGTAAACTAGGTTTGCGCCCGCCGGCCCACCGGGGATGTTTTAATGGGGACCGCAGGAGTGCGGACGCATTGGCGGCCGCACGGCGGTTACAGCTTGGCGGGCGGCGGTAGCCACCCGCCAAGCTTGTAATGACCCACAGAGTGTTGCAAAATAACAGTGGCCTGGGAGATGTGGCCCGAGAATTACCAGTGGCGGAGATTAACCCAAGTATTCCATCCATCACTTTTTGTATGTTAGTGGGCCTGCAGCACTTCTTGTGATACCCACGTAAGTAACCTTCTTAAACATGCCTCTCGCCTACCATTGCAGTCTGTGTGCAGTTCTAAACTGCCATTTCAACATGGCAAAATAAACCCTTTGCTGAGCCTTAACCTTCCTTTTCAACACAAATAAATCACCCTTACGGTATGCCCTAAACAGCCTATGGGCAGGGTGCAGTGTATTTAAAGAAGGAGAACATGCACTTTATTGTAAGTTTTCATGTTTTGGTAATAAAAAACTTCTGAATTCATTTTTCACTACTGCAAGCCTACCTCTCCCATAGCATAACATTGGGTTACATTATAGTATTTAATAAGTTCTAACATTTGATTAGGAACAGGTAATAAAGTCAAGTTTGGTTTTTAATGAATTGTAATTTAAAACCCTCTTTAATGATAAAGTCAGATTTTAAGCCACAATCCTGAAAATGCCACTTTTCAAAAGTTGCCATTTTCTTGTCCTAACCATGTGGTGCCTGCAGCTTTTGTACTGGGTCACTTGACTCAGTGTAGCTGGCATTTGGCCTTTGTGTATTCCTCCCAGATCACAAAGGACACTGAATGATAAGAGAGGCATGGTTGTTACCTACCACACTTGCAATTCAAAAGAGTTGCCTCAGCAAACACAAAGAACTTCACACTAGCCTTTTGGGACTTCAGACATTCTGTGACAAGGGTAGAGGAAGGAAGGAAATTCCAGAACCAGTTGTGAGGGGAAGTCTAAAAGTTTCTCCCACTTCAAAGGGGCTATCAGGTATTAATGTATTGGACCCTCAGACACACTCTTCAGTACATTCCTGGACCCGTGTATACTACAGAAGAAGGACTGCCCTGCTAACAGAGGACTGCCCTGCTGACAGAGGCCTGTTCTGTTGTCTGAGGATAAAATTTAAGACCTGCTCCCTTTAACCCTGGCTACCGGAAACGACTCCAAGGTTTATCTGATTGACCTCCCGTTCAGCTCTACAGGGGCATACCAAGCTTCAGAGGCATCCCTGCAACTACTCAGTTGGTTTGCTACACTATACCTGCTTAGTCCGGCAACTGGTCTTGCCTCAGCCCTACTGGCCTCTGTAAGAGTTAGTCCCTGATTCCAAAGAGTCCTAGGCCCATGGTTGGCACCAGACTGCACTCCTTTATAGTTAACAGAGAAATCCTGAAGTTTTGAACTCTTTGGAACTGAGAAAGACCTCCCCACCTACGCGGACAACCAAGTTGAAGCTCGGACTAACCTGACTTCACGCAACAGCTACCACCATTGATAAATGTCAATGCAAGCTCTGTACTTTGCACAACAGCGTCATCAGCCTGCAGTGACTGCCAATAAGAAGCTTCAGCAGCTGTCTGTGATGCCCAATGGGATCTTCACACTGAAGATATATATTATATGTCGCTCCACTCTATGCTAATCCACTGTACACCACTGTACTCTACACCACTCAACTCTACGCCAACCCAATCTACACCATTACACTGTATGCAATTATATTATACACTACTCTATTTTATGAGACTTCAGTGTACGCCACTATACTGTATCCCCATCCACACTATGCTTCTTCACTGTACGTCATTCTGTTGTGGGGTTATTTTAGCTCTTTGCTTTGGCACATTTGTTCTATCTCAAGGCCTGAGGCCTGAGACCTTTTACCTAGTTGCATTCCATTTATTTTGTTTTATTATTTTAGCAAAGCTTTATTTTAGTGGAGATGTTTTATTATTTTTATCAGTTACCCTCCCATGCAAATTTGTTATTAGTTCTTTTGTACAACATCTCACCTTGTGCTCACCCCAAGGCTGTATAAGGCTGCACATGATTATTTATTGAGTATTGTCTTTCCAAGAGCACACAGTCTACACAGAAAAGACAAATTATCACATCGGGGCAGTTCTCAGAATAACAACATGTTTTATTATAAAACAAAATGCTGCCCCAAAGTAAGTCAGAGGGGTCATACCAGCCAGCCATCTTATGCTGTGCTGTGTTGTCCCAGCTCTACTGAACTCAACACCTTCTCTCCATCCACCTGGGAGAAATGCATACAGATCAACAGCACCCCCTGCTTATTAGTCAGGTTTCCTTGCAGATACCAGTATGGGCAGAATAGGGCTAACATTGCTATTGCTCTCATGTAGATTTTTAGTGATGCAGGTAGGGATTATAGATTCACTATTGTGACAGAATGTTAGGACTTTTTATCTGTTTCACTTTTCTCATCACTGTAATAATCGTGCCTGGTTTGATTGTCCTAATAATCACAATTAATGCCTTCTTACATAGAACACAGTTGCTTCAATAAAATACATCGTACTAAATTCTGCTTCTTTTTCTCTTGTGCATGTATAATTCTTGTATAACCGAGAGAAAGGGCTAAGATTTGTTTCACCATTACTTTCCTGAGAAATCATAGAGTGTCATGTGTCAGTCTGCCACAAACCACCTTTATTCTTAGGCTTTATTGAGGTGCTGCTAGCTAGCCGAAATGGTTAGGCCAACAGATATCAGAAGGTGTGGGATTAGTCTCCCACACTTGCGGTGCTGCTGCCATAAAAAACAAGAACTCTTGTTCCCATGACAAGAGTCCGACGACAATTGCACTGTACACAATTCCACTCTAGAAAGCCCCACTCTATGTTACTCCACTCTATGCCACTCCACTGTATTCCACTTCAGTGTACACCACTGCATTGTATGCTATTGCACTTCTATGCCACTCCACTCTATGCCACTCCACTCCAGGACAATACATTGTACACTATCATATTGTATATCACTCCATTCTATGCCACTCCACTCTATGCCACTGTACTCCATGCCAAACCACTCTACTGTACTTCAATATTCCACTATACACCACTCCACTCTACACTATTCTACTTTAAGCTATTTGACTATATGCCACTCCACTCTATGTCACCACTCTGTATGCCAGTAACACCTAGGGATAGATATATGTAGGGACAGGTTTGTGATGACCAAATAGCACATTTTTGTGATTTGCTGTTTGGTATTCACAAAAACCCATGTACGAAAGTGTACTTTACACTCTCTGTGGTTCCCAGTGAGTCACAAATAGACCTACCTCATTGCTTTTCATGGGGTAGGTTTGTTTAGCAACCCATTGGAAATCGCAATCATCACCGGGATGGTGACCTCCTTGTGCAGCAGACCACCATGTCTTTGATTGCTTTTCAATAAAGACATTTTTTTAAACGCAGAGAGATTCTCTAAAGAAAAACAGGATGTGTTTGAAAAATGAAAATGCTTTTTTTTCTTTTCGTTTCTTAAGAGTAGGCAGTCAGTGCCTGTTCTTAAACATGTTTTTTCAAACATTCTCAAAGGGTAAGGGGCCCCTTGGGCACCACTTCCTGTTTGCAAATGAGTCTACTTAAAGTAGGAGGTAGGTGATAAAATGTGAATGTTTTGCGACTGCAAAACATTCACACATACCACTGTTATTCACTATTAGGAAGGAATGCTTTAAACATGCCCCTTCCTAATACCAACTTGCAAACCTAATTTGCTATTCAGCAATAGGTTATCAAATCACAAATAGGGTCTTGTACATTAAAAGGTGTTTTTTTGCAGTCTCAAACAACAAGATTCTGCGAATAGGGCTGGTTGACACATCAAAAAAGCTTTATACATCTGGCCCTAAGTGTCATTGAACTCTATACCATTCCAGTGTATGCTACTCCTCTATATGCCACTCCACTCTATTTCACTCGACTCTCCTCACTGCCTCCTATGCTGTTCCACTTTACACCACTCCAATCTGAAACACTCCACTCGACACCATTTAACAGTTCACTATTACACTGTATGCCACTACAGTCTACCCCACTCTACTCTACGGGCCAGATGTAGCAAACAAAAAATTTGCGACTCGGATTTTGCGAGTTGGTGCGACTCGCAAAATGCGAGTCGCAAATTGGAATGCAGGCAAAAAAAAGGTGCCGAAATTGCGACTCGCACCCGGACTCACAACGCAGCGTGCGAGTGCGCCGATTGCGAGGTCGCTTTTTGCGAGTGTGCAAAAAACGAACTCGCAATTAGCGAGTGGATGTCGCGAATTGCGTTTAACTTGTTAATTGATTACAGGTGCAGCAGAACACTCTAGAAACCACTCCAGAACACTCTGGAAACACTTCCTGGCACATGATGATGACATCACAGCCAGGAAGTTTACTAATACACCTGGGAGGAGGGAGGACCACACCCTTTTAAAACTGCTGAACTACACACAGGACAAACAGCAGCTGCCATGGAAGGAACACTAAGGAAGAGGAAGCAGAGGAGGTGCTGACAGACGAATGCTGTCAGCACTATGATGACTTGTTTGGAAAATCAGCCCTCAATGTTCCTGAAGCCACCAAGAAACAGCTGTGGCAGGACATACAGGACAAGATAAATTCCCTGGGGGTGAGCCACAGGAGCATAGATGACATCAAGAAAAGGTGGTATGACCTCCGCTCCCGGACCAAGGAGAGGGTGGCTGAAAGGCTCCGGGAGATGAGAGGCACAGGAGGGGGATCATCGTCTGTGCCACCACCCACACCCCTGGAAGAAAGGGTGGAGGAAACCTTGGAGCAGGAGGCAGTTTCTGGATTTGGGGACCTGGACACCTCAGAGCCCAGCACATCAACCGGTGAGTACCGTGTGACATGCCTGTACCACTATCAATGCCATACCCCCACCCACCATGTACACAGGGGCATGCACAACCAAGATAGCTCCATTTCAGGGTAGCAAACGCCAGAATGATGCATTATGGGAAATGTAGTCAAGTAGGCAGTTCATAGGCTAATGTTTATTAGGAAGTGTGCAACAGATAGTAGACACTGACAGTCTGTTCCCCATGTCCCACAGGTCTCCAACAAGACACCACCACTACTCCAATCAGCCAGCCCCATGAGGACACCTCAGGACTGCCAGCACCCCCACCTGCACGGTCAACAGCATCCCTGCAGTAGCCACACCTGCTGCAACAGTATCCCAAGAGGCTGCCCCAGCAACAGGCAGGGATGAGACAGGTGACATCACAGGGCAGCCACCGCTGCGCAGGCGTCGCAGGTCCAGGACATCAGGGCTGCAGTCTGCATCCGGGCAACTACCTCCCAGCACCAGTGAGGCACATCTGCTGCATGGTCAGCGCCTACAAAATCGAATTTTAGGAAGGATTAGTGGTGTGCTGCACCGCTTTGTGCGCAATAACCATGCCAGCATGCAGCACCTGAACTCAAGGATGGACATGATCTGCACTAACACTGGGGACCTTGCCCTTGCCATGAGGGAACTGGCGGGAGGACTACTGGCCCAGGCCGAGGGTGGGCGGCGCAGGGACCGTCAGCTCCTGCACAGACTGGACAGGATGGCCACATCTATCAGCAGGCTCGCCATGAGCACCACAGGCCTGTCGAGGAGGACAGTTGGGCTGCAGGTGGAAATGGGCCATTTCGCTGGGGATGTGGCTAGGGGCCTGGGACGTCTGACCCACATCATTGACTTGATGGAGACACGGAATATGTCTAGGGGCACAGGGGAAACACCCCAGGACAGTGAGGAGGGCTCGACAGTGAGCAGTGTCTCTGTCACTGACAGCAGGGTGCTCAGGAGTAGCAGGCAGAGCACCACGGAAGCACCAGGGACCAGCCAGGCTGGCAGGAGGGGCAGAAGGTCATAGAGATCACCCTGGACCATTAGAAGTGGCACATGACATCAATGTGCCACATGCCTGGTGTGCATTTTCATGACCATGGACATTCATTACTTGTAAATAGTTTCATTTCTGCACTAATAAAATAGTTATTTTTGTTCCACTTAACAAATGGAGTTTTTGGTCAATAGGTGAGTATGGTTGGAGTTGACACGTACCTTCCAAAGTATTGTGTTGCGATGTGTTCCCGTCTCAGTCTGCCTTGATTAGCTATACTCCTATCCCCATGATGGCGATGTGGTTGTTCTTGCTCTTCATCATCAGGATCTGGGTCTGCAGGGGTGAGAGGTAGCCCACGTCGGGTGGCTATGTTGTGGAGGATGGCGCATGCGACCACAATTTTGAATGCTGTAATGGGGGTATACTGGAGGGCACCTCCACTGCGGTGGAGGCATCTGAATCTTGCTTTCAGGAGTCCGAAGGTGCGCTCAATAAGGTTCCTGGTCCTCTTATGTGCATTGTTGTATCCTCTCTCACATTCATTGCTGGGTGTTAAAAACGGAGTCATGATCCATGGCCTTTGAGCATATGCACTGTCACCTGTTGGGCACAAAAAGTACACTGTTAGGAAGTCCTGATTGTTGTGCACAGTGACCTGTGTGTATGTCTGCAAGGTGTCTGTAGCTCTACCTAGGAGGTATCCGTCTCCAAATTCCCCACGTTCCAGGCGTTGATGTATCCCACTATGCCTAAACATGTATGAGTCATGGGTACTGCCTGGAAACTTAGCTACAATGTCCGTGATGACATAATGGGCGTCACAAACAACCTGAATATTCAGTGAGTGGGTACACTTTCTGTTGCGGAAAAGATGTTCCAGATTTGCAGGGGGGCATATTTGAATGTGTGTCCCATCTACACACCCTATGACATGGGGAAAGTGGGCAATGCGGTAAAAGTCCGGCTTGGTGCTGTTAATTTCGGCCTCATTCCTGGGTAGGTATATGAAGTGAGACGTGTGTGAGTAAGGCATCTAGGAAGGCCCTGAGGAACCTTGACACTGAACTTTGGGATACCCCACCTGCCACAGCAATTACCCCCTGATAGCTCCCTGAGGCCATGAGGTGCAGTGAGCATAGCACTTGCACATGCGTAGGGATGGGGCAGCCACGCAGAGTCTGGTGTTCTAGCTGTGGTTTCAGTAAATCAATTAATTCTAGTATGGCTGCCCTGCTAAGGTGGTATTTATCATATATCTCATCCTCACTTTGCTGAAAAAGAGTCTGCCTTGTTCTATATATCTTCTCCTGTCTGTGGCCCCTCCTCCTCCTCTGCTGGGCTGCGTGGACTCTCCTTCTCACTGCTATCAGGTATATCTCCGCCATGTTGAGTAACCCAGATGCCTTCTGGGTCTCCTTTTATACTTTGGTTATGGTTACCACCTGCTCTGAGTTAGTGGTAAATTGCAAGTGCAAAATGTGCTTTTTGCGACTAGTCGCAATTTGCGAGTTGCAATTGCATATGGTTTGCGACTCGCAAATTGCGACTTGCAATTTGCGGGTCGCAAAATCGGGTCGCAACTGATGCGACTCGCAAACGGGTCCCATCGATTTTTGCAAGTCTGAAATTGGGTTTTTGCATCCCATTTCCGATTTTGCACTTGCGCAAATAGCGAATCGGCCCATTTGCGACTCGCAAAACTTTGCTACATCTGGCCCAAGATGACAAGAGTGATTACTATACATATGTCAACACAAAAAAATACTAGATAAAGTCTAAAGAAAACAGGAAGTGGTGTATAGCAAACAAATGAACATGAGTATTTCCTGTAATTCATGTAACAAATCCACATATATGAAACAATATGAAAAGCAGAAGACAGAAATATAACCTTGTTAAAAGCCTGCAAAAGGAAGCAACATTTGGATGGGACAATAGAATATCAACAAGATTTAGATAGTGAGAACATATTAACATGGAGCAACACCACTAAAGATCACAATAGACCCACTATGAATAGAACAGATAGAGAGAGACAAAAATTGAACCACTTCAAGAGACAGAACCATGTCCTAAATCCATTACATGAGTTTTGTGATGAGAAATAATTGTTTGGATCAACATAAGTGTAGAATTTGTAATTCTAGGTGACTTTCAAAGCACAGGGATGCTGTATCCCAGATCAAGCATTCATTTGATTGAGATGAGAATGCTAGTCATGGAATTCCTTATAAATACTTGTAGTAACTTTGTAAACATCCTGCGTTATGAATACAATCCAATGCAGCTGCTTCTTCTTTTTGGCTGCCGATAGAGTTAGTATCAAGCGGGTATACTGCAAAAATACAAAATATTAATACTAAGTTTGACAGTATTTGAAGCCATGTTACATTGAGGATCAACTCTATGAGTTCTTTGAATATAAAATAACAACAAGCTAAAAATGTCCATCATCTCAGGGAGTTGTGACTTAAGAAAGGAAATTATATTGGAGCCACCTGACCACTCCAATATATATTGCTTCCAATATTTCTATTTTCTAAACCTACCTCAAGTGTTTACAGATAGTATATTTCCTTACATGTGTCTTTAAAATGACTAATATTGTCTGTAGCCATTCTTATTCTTTACCCTGCTTTAGTTGTTCTATCATCCAGACCAGACCAATTCTACTCCATCCTATGGAGAGTATAGTTTGTCTACAATTTAATTCTGAGGGTTTTATGTTCCTTTAACGAATCCTCCAACATTAATGGAGGTGGAAACTTTGAGAGGGATTGCAGGTCTTTTTTGGGCCATTTTGCTGTTCATAATATACATGCTTTAGGAATGACTCCAGAAGTATTGTTCGTCACAGATATAACCACATTAGATATAATACTCTCCATCTTATTAACCCCAGAATCAGAGCTCACCTATTGAGAGCACAGCTTAGGAAGTGGCACCAAACCAGGAGTTTAATACAAAAATAAGAGCTTTTGTTATAGCTTTTGATCTTTCAAGTGCGGCCCATAAATTATACATCCTTACAATGAGCATATAAACCAAGGATATAGTGCACCAAAATGGCCATTGAGTTTTGGAAACTGAAGACTTGATTAAAAAGGTACTGAAAACGTACTCAGAATATAGCACAATCCACCCAATGATACAGCAGGTATAAGTATGCTTTTTATTTTGTTTGGCCCATGATTCAATGTAAATAATTCTTGAAAACAAAAATACAAACTAAACTTCTAATATTGTAAAAGATATTTCATATAGATCTTAGTAGGTAGCATTTCCATCCCACCCGCAGCTGTATGGAAGTGTCGAGCCTCCATCTCTGGATCTGTACCTTCTGAATGAAAAAGAAAAAGTCGAGCAACAATCCATCTGACCTTATACAACACATATAAAACCATAGAACTAAGGAGTAAAAAGCAAACCTCCTGCCTTCTGGCACTGATCACCTGCATCTGTGGATCATAACAAGTGGCATTGACCCTTCAGAATAGGGAAACCATCAGAGCTGCAGATCAGCATAATCAATGTTCATGATGTTTGTAAGACATAGGGCCTGATTACAAGTTTGGCATTCTTTTGGGAAGACCACAGTGACGACGGCTGCCTAAAGATCACCATGTTGGCAGTAATTCAACTGCCATATCAAGAGTCACACTGTGAAGACTGCCAAAAAAAAATCCACATTTCTGAAACCGTCAGGACATTGGAGGACGGACAAGAGGCACCACCAGTACTGCCAGCTCAACCAAATTCCCCCTATCAGATTACGAGCCACAAATCATGACAGCGGTTCTTCCATGGTGGAAAACCATTGGTGATGAGAACCGTGGTGGGCTAAACTCACATCACACTGAACACAACACCACATCGGATAGTTTGAATACCCCACACCTGACGCACATCCACACACCCTTACACCTACACACTGCAGTATATAACACACCACTACACAACCCACAGTACTTTGAAAGCAGAATGCCATACACAGCCACAGACAACCAACATCTTAGAGAGATACAAAAAGCAAGAATAGGCACCAATATACATTCCGTTATGCACACATCACACACCTGCACAACATACACAACACACATTTTACTACAATACACAATACACAACAACCATCACCAACTCACATCATAGCACGTACACCTCACCTTTACCATTTTTCTGCAGCTTTTCTCTTCAAACACTACCACAAGGTCTTCATCACCACTACCATGTCCCCACAAAAACATCACACTTCATGGATGATGAGTTGAGGGTCATGGTGGATGAAATTGTCAGGGTAGAGCTACACCTGTTCAGAGCACATTTCCAGCAAACATCAATTACCAGGAAAATGGAGTTGTGGCAAAGAATACTTGACAGGGTCAATTCTGTTGGCAGCTATCCATGCACAAAGGAAGACCTCAGGAAGAGGTGGAATGACCTCAGGAGGAAGGTACAGTCCATGGCATTCAGGCACCAGCTGGTGGTCCTCAAGGCTGGTGGTGGGCCTCATCTCCTTCCCCTACTTTCACATCTTGGGAGGAGAAGATCTTGGACATACTGAATCCTGAGGGTCTGACAGGAATACCAGGGGGAGTGGAGTCCCCATAAAATCCATGTCACCCAATTGTTATATCGTGCATGCTCCCACCCCAATTAACATACCACCTCCTACACCTCTGTCCAAATGTTCTAATACCCCTCTCTGGCATGCCACATGTGCATTAAACTCACCAGGCTCCACATCCCTTGGAAACGGCATGTGAAGTACTGGCAATTCAAAGCACTACTATTCCCTTGCAATATATCACCATTATGAAAACCTGAACAGTGCACCAAATGTGAGATGTCATTCATATGAAACTAACTACCATTCTAACCCATCTTTTAATAGCAAGTTTGAAACAGTTAATGCCAATGACAGCAATGCAATGGCTCACTCCCACTATCATCACAAGCAAACCACAGCTATAGCTGAATACTCAATCCTAATGACCTTAGAATAAATATTCCAAAGATTATAATGTACTCACCTGGGGTTTAAATCTAGATGCCAATCTGGATGCACATGCAGTACATCCAGTTACAAGTCAATGTCTATTACTTACTCCCATACTGTGTCCCTACTATGACACTATTGTGCATTGTACAGCTCTTTTTTATTCCATGTATCATGTCAAACACTTCATTAGGCAACAAAGATGAACACCCATTTCAATAATCAGACAACATAAGATGGTATCAGCAGTCCAATCACTACCAACATGGTTTAACAGCTTTAAGCATGGTGTATGGTATTGAAATTACAGAGTCTCATGTTGTGCTAAGTAAAAGTGTGCAGCAGCTATCACTGTCATTTCTAGGGATCATATTAAGGCACTGCCTGCATCTCACACAACATCAGTAATACCCTAAATGTGACAGCAACTCTGTGTTCCACTTCTCCCACAGGTAACCTTGCCATTGTCACCATGGACAGGATACCAGATACTGTCACTCCCCCTATGGATGAAGGCCCTAGTGAGGACAACATCCCTGGATGTGTGGACACTGAAAACGAAGCTGACCCACCAGGAACTCCTGATCAGTCAACAACTTTCAGACTCACCCTGCCCACATCGACCCCTCCCAGCCCTGTTGCATCACCATCACAGGCATCTATTCACCCCCAAACCTGTGTCCAAAGGACTGTCTCATCCATTGTGTGCCCCACAGTACAGGTACCTGAGTCTCCTCGTGTCACCCCTGACAATGATGGTCCTGCCACTACTGGGAGTGGGCACATAGTACCAGTGACAAAGTCATGTGTGGGTAGGGAATGTGGGTGGGATGCTGTGGGCCAGAGGATGGGGGCTCTAAAGGACAATACTGACTGGGAAACAATCTCCCAAGTCTTGGGAGCACACAAAAGTTCTCAAGGTATGATGGGGCAGGTAATCCCCATGTTTGGGGAAATCCAAAAGCCGCAGGGGGACAGCCACTAAGAAGTCATGCAGCAGTGGCAGGGACACAATGGCATCATGGCTTCCATTGCTGGGGTGCTGAGGGACATCAAGAGTACCCTGAGTAGATCTGCCACACATCATCAGGCCTCTTCCACTAGTAATGACTCTGCAGGCCCTTCAACATCAGTAGCTGCTAGTGGAATAGAGGCCCTGCCAGGGGAAGGACATGCCTCAGATGCCTCAGATACCCCACCCTCTGTTGCAGAAGAACCCCCTGCAGATGTGGACATCCACCCAGACATCCAGGAGGAGCATATGCCAAGACCAAACCCACTGCCAGGAAGTGAAGCTCTCCGGATTGGTTCCCCTTGTGTGCCACAGATACACCTTGTTGACGGTTCTGAAACCTATCTCCATTTTCCTATTGTGCAAGAACACTTGGCTTGTGTTTCCTAAAGGTGAAGCAGTTACCCTGATGATTTCAGCCACCATGATTGAACCCTTCACTGTTTACTTTGTGTTATCTTAATCATTCATGTTGTTTTACTGTCCACAGTATATCACACTTAAACACAGGTCCTATGTAAGTATCATTTATGAACCATGTACAACTGTTATGCATTCCAGCTCTTGTATCAATATGTCCCTCTGTATTGTACAACCTTTATTATGGACATTCCATGTGGGCTCTATCAGCAGGAGACTCATTACATTGGGATTGTCACATGTACAGATTCAGAAACAGATGTATACTACATCTACACACAAACTGCTAAATATGCAAACAGCAGATAGTAACATCAGGATGTTTGCTAAGGTCCCATACAATACTAAACCATAGGATAAAGAAGTTAGGGACATGTCCTACAATCCAGGAGGCATACAGATTGGTCCTTTGTATCACCTGGTAAAGCCCTATCACATACCCATACTTTAGCATCCTAATGACCATACCCCATGGTATAGACAGAGATCAGTACTGATATACCCAGTCCAGAGTTCATCCACTTACATTGGTCACATACCTGTTGACTTGCCACTCACCTATGTCAGTCCACAAAGGAATGAACATTGGTCTGTAATGTAGGAAAACACTAACAGCTATGTACAAGGTAAATTACATACAACAGAGACCATTGTGATGGTAGAGGCTATGGTTCTACATTCTCACGTGGCAGGCACTTATGGACACACAAATTACTCCATTTGACCAACTTCAATAGCTTACAGGTCATCTTGATGCAAAAACACATTTCCACCCCAGTGTCCTGACAGTCTGGTCATGTTAGTTATATTCCACAGACTCATGGCCATTAGTACCTGTTTTCAGCCATGTCCACATCTCTTGCCTGCCTGCAATTCTCATCTGCTTCTGACACTGTTCTCAAACTGGAACTCAACAACTCTGTGATTGATAGAGATAAGGGATAGGACATAGCAGAAAACATTCATCAATTCAGAAAAGTCATATTCACAAGTGTGACTTTGCATGTGCATTAACAAATCATTACACTGTGGACCACTCTGTTCTGTATGCAATACCAATCTGCATGCAGAACTCACTCATTGGCATTGGAGCTACCTAAAAACTCATAGATGATGGTAAAAGAGAAGGTGACATGCTACCCATCAACTCTAGGTTACAAACTGAAATCTCAGCATTAAGAAGCCATCACATACCTTGAGTCAATTGAAGTACTGATTGATGAGATCTGCTCCTCATCACTTGGCAAATCTGCATTTTCACCCACAGGATCTGCTGTCTCACCCTCATCTGATAGGAATGGTATCTGACATCTCAGGGCAATGTTGGAGAGCACAGAGCAGACAACAATTATTTAACATACCTTGTTGGGTGAGTACAGGAGGGGTCTTCCTTATATTTCCAGGCAGTGAAAGCTTGCCTTCAGGAACCCAAAGTCCACTCCACAACACGCATTGTACTTCACCTGGTGTGGTTGGGTATCTCACTTGTGGCAACAGCCAAGGACGGTTTGGAGAGCCATAGTCCCCTGTAAGGATAAACATAGAACAACACAAACATATTTTGAGGACATTCACAATTGTGATAGCAGTAGATAAACTTTGCAACCACACATGTCAAATCTCACTTACCAACCAGCCAGGCCCTGTCTGTGTAGAGTTGTGTCATCAGAAGTTGGATATTGCTGTTCTGCATGATGAAGGAATCATGGACTGATCCTGGATACTTTGTACTGACTTGTGAAATGTACTTGTCTGCCAAACACCACTTGAACATTGATGGAGTGGTAGGTTTTCCTGTTCCTATGTACCTGTTCATTGGCACTAGGGGGAACCAAGGCTATGTGGGTGCCACCTATGGCTCCAACCACATGTGGAATGTGTCTCATAGTATAAAACTCTGCCTTCACATAGGCCAAATCTGCATGTTAGGGAGAACTGATGTAGCTGTCCAGGTGTTTCAACAATGCACACAGTACATCCTTCAAACCCAGACTGAGCATGAGCTGGGGCATCCCTGCAGTTAGGGCCACTATATTCTGGAAGGTCCCAGTGGCAAGGAAGTGTAGCAATGATATGACTTGAATGATGGGAGGTATGCCATAGGGATTGCAAATGGCAGGCATCAGATCTGGCTCCAGCTGATCACAAAGATCCATTGCTGTATTCCTATTCAGGCGATATGTCTGCATAGTATATCTTTCCTCTGTGTTGTGCAGGTCTACTAGTGGGTAGTACACTGGAGATTACCTTCCTCTCCTCACGCCAGGGTAACTATGTAGAAACATGAAAATATCTCTGTGACATGAGCAGTGCACACATAATGGAAATATCCATATACAAGCCACACATATCTGCAGTCAAGGTCAGTTACAACATCTGACATTTACAGTACAGCATTTTTCTATGCATCCTATGACACTCCCCTTGGTGCACATTCCCTGAATTATCTAGTGTACTATACATGCATAATTAACTGTGACAGACAGTGTTTGATAGTCAAACCTAGTTTATGTGAAACACATTTTGTAGCACCTATTCTACATTAACGACGCACGGATGTGGAGAATAGGAGTGTTGGAAAATGGGATATTGGTAGGGCAGGTAGGTACCTACACCTAGCAACAAGCCACTAACCTCCACATAGGTACAGTTAGGTCTCAGTAAATTAATCCCAGCTCAACCCTTGGTAGCTTGGCAACGAGCGTCAAGGCTTAACTTAGGAGACAAAGTGTAAAGCATTCAAATATCACAAAACAGTAATTAAATAAAACACAGGAAACAGTTTAAAAATCCAAAACCAATTTATAAAAATAGTTTATATTTTTATCTTTAAAATGACACAAAAACGATTAAAATCGGTTCAGGGGAACCGGAGATATGAATTTTTAAAGAATTATTACTTTTCTAGCGCTTAGAAACAAAAAGCGCCAATCGGGTCATCTGGTTGCACCTCGACCGGGGCAAAGTCAAACTTTCAGGCCGACCGCGATGGAGCCCTGCTCGGCTACAGGTCGCGGGAGGCCTCGGTTAAAAAGTTACCTTCTGACTTAGTCTTTATTTTGAAGTTTTTCTTCACCGGGACGAACCTGCCAGTTGAATCCGACCTCCTGGAGCCCTTGTCCGGATACGCGATGTGGGTTTCCTCAGTGGAGACTTTTACCTTCGGACTTAGTCGTTTTTTCGAGATGAAAATCCTTCGACCGGGGTAAACCTGGATCTTGATCCGACGTCCATGGAGCCCTTCTCGGATGACGATGGCTGGGAGGTCCCGGTCAACTTTTTACGTTCGGACTTAGTCTCTTTTTTGGATGTTTTTCTTTACCGGGACGAACCACGAAGTCAGGCCGGGTCGCGGTTGAGGCAAGCCGGCTAGAATTTCCGTGGCGGGTTGGTCCCTCTCTGGAGCTTTTTTCCAAAAATTCTCAAATCTTTTCCAAACTTCTGGGGCTTCACCCAGATGTTCTTTTAAGGTTCTTTTGGGGTCCACAGCTCACCCCAAGGGTCCAGAAGTTCTGTGATGGTCCTTGGGGGGTGTGGACTTCAACTCACAGAATGCACCTGGCGCAAACTCCCTTTTGGCCACTGGACAGTGGTCAGCTGGTCGCTTTCTTCAGGAGTTGGTGCAGGGGACTCTGGTTTAGCAATTTTTCACCTGTAGCAAACAGGGAGTCCCTCCTTGAACCAGTTGAAGCCAGGCAAAGTCCTTCTTGTGGTGAAGCCCAAGTGTGCAGCTGGTGCAGTCCTTCTGAGTGCAGGGTCCAGGTGCAGGCCAGGGGTCCAGCAGGGAAGTCCTTCTTCTTCTTTAGTTCCTTTCTTGTTGAATTCTGGAGGGGATCTGAGGCGTGGGTGCAGGTCTGCCAGTTTTATCCTTGCTCCTGGGTGAAAAGCATGGGGGCCCTGGTTCTCCAATCAGGGACAGGGTCGTCCCCCTGTGATGACCACTTCCTGGGAAGTGTGGCAAAAATCCATCCCAGAAGGCAACAGTCTCTAAAAATCCAACATGGATGAATCTGATTTTTGGAGGTTACATCTGGCTGAGCCCACCCACTGGTGTGGCTAAAAATCATAAACACACCCCTCTCCTGCCCTCTCCTAATCTAATCAAGGGGGCACCTAATTGTCTGGGGTTGCAGGATGTGGGGGTGTTGCTGGGTGGTGCAAATGTCCTTCTCTGCCTTTGAAGACCAGTTTGGCAGCCCTCCCCCTTCTTGCCTCACCATCTGCTGAGGGGAGATTCTCTCCCCCAAGCACATTCCTTTGTGTGAAGCCTGGCCACTTCACACCTCATCAAGGCAGCCTGGCAGAAGCTGCTGCAGGCTGGCCAATCAGAGCACAGCAGCAAAAACAATGCAGAGCTGAAATTGGCAACTTTTTAGGTAAAGTCTAAACTTTTTACCTGAACTAGTTATATTAAATCCATCAACTGGAAGTTGTAGGATTTATTACAACAATTAATTTGATACCAAATTCTTGGTATGCAACATTTAAGGAGGCTTTAAAATTTAAAATAAAGTCTGCCCATTCTAGCCTATGAAGGCCATTTACTTCAATGAGGGAAAAACGAATTTGGCTGTTTTTACCTCACCAGGGCTTATAAATCTATTTTTATAAAGTCCCTGCTTATAGTTACATGGCACCCAGCCCTAGGGGCACATAGGGCACACCTTAGGGGTGACTTATATGTAAAAATAAGGTAGTTTAAGACTTTGGAAGTACCTTTAATTCCAAAGTCGAATTTGCATATAACTTTAATTTAAAAGCAGCCAGCAAGGCAGGCTTGCTTTTAAAATGACACTGGGCACCTCAGCAGTGCACCTAGGTGTGCACCACCTATGCTGTGGTCCCTAAACCTACATGCCCTACCATATACTAGGGACCTATAGGTAGGTTAACTTAGCCAATTATAATTAGCCTAATTTGCATATCCATTTTACACAGAGCACAGGTCCTGGGACTGGTTAGCAGTACCCAGGGCACCATCAAAGTCAGGAAAACACCAGCAAAAAGTGGAAAATGGGGGCAAAAAGTTATGGGGCCTCTGCAATCAGCCCTGTTTTCTCACAAGGAGTAAATTGCTATAACCACAAATACCTCTGCTACACAGCTTTAATTACACACATGCACAGATAGACTACTAAACCTGAAGGCAGTGCTAACTGATATTTAGCACAATATAGGAAATCATACATGACGCAGATTACAAAACTTTTCCCTACATGAAATGTGCTCAAAATGGCAGCCATCTGACCTACTGTACTGAACATGTGGAAGTGACCTGTCTCCGTCGGCAGATGTCATCATGGCGGTTTGCAGTCACAACCATGGTGGAAACTGCCATTGGAACACATTGCTGCCTTTGGCGGACTTGGGCCAGTGGTGATGTCATCCAGCGGTGACAGTCCTGTATGAGGTGGACGTGAACGCCATCATCTGCAATATTGCTCACTTGACTCCTGACACTGCTGCCAGTAAGACATCCACTACCTGAGCTGCTGTGTACTGCCTCTGGGAGCTACTATGCGACATCCTGCAGGGGATACTGCCCCAGACTTCGCCCAGAAGAGCTGGACAAGCTTGTGGAGGAGGTCCAACCTCTGTATGAACAGCTAAATAGTGCATCAGAGGAGCAGGTGAACCCAATGATATACCAATGAGTGATAGGTGTGGGTGTATGATGGTGTACTTGAAATGTTGAGTAGTGAAGGTTTTGCTGCCTGCAGATGCTACATTGTTATTGAGTGTCAACTGAGAGGATGAGGATGTTTACCTACTTGCTGTAACTGAAGTGTTCTGTCCACTTGTGTTGGGATGGTGCATGTGGACATAACTCTTTCCTTTGGTTTGTGCTATCCATGCAGGTAAACGCTCATCAAAAAAGGGAATCTGGCATGCCCTCACCCTGGGGGTCCACAGCTCGCAGAGCACCTACTGTAGAAAGCAGTGGGGGGACAGTGGCGGAACCTGAAACACTGGGCCCTCAAGACCGTAGCGGCCCAACTGGGGATTTCTTCCCAACGAGGCAGGGTGCCCGTCAGCCCTTGATCACCCTAATGGCCTACATTTTGGCAATGGCCTACCGTGGGGTGGATGGGCTTTTGGGGGCAGCAGAGCAGCCACAAGGGGGTAAGTACTGACTACACACATGTACATGCCTCTGCCATTTAAATGCATGATGTCTAATTATCTCAGCTGTGACAAAGTGGTAAATGCTACAGGTAAAGGGTCTCCTAGGAAGACATAGTACTACAGTTGCCAACACTGATACACAGATGTGGACATTGTATCATGTATAGAGACATATTACACACCTTTGCTGACCAAATTGTATGACAGCATGTGTGATGCACATGTGACTGTGTCATATGTGTACTTCTACACTGCTGTATACATGTGTAACATGCTGTGTCATCCTTCACACCTACTGAACAACAGTCCATATACCCAATTGGTAAGTTGTCCAGCTGTTTGATCTCTGATCATTCCTGTTCCACTGGATCTAGCTCAAAGTACAATATAGGGTCTGGCAGACGAGTAACAGGGCAAAATATTCCTGTACTCTGAAATAGGTGGAAATTCAGTTTGAGGGTGTTATTCCAATAATGAATTTGACATGGCATACTTTCTATACCCATTCTGAGGTATGAGGAGGTATCCCATTGTTATGCCTAAACTATCTATTGGCAAATGTGATGTTTCATCAGTGTGGACATCCTACATGGTGGAAAGCATGATGGTAATGATATATTAACAGTACAGGACATATCATTGACGTGTGTTCAGACAATTTGTACCATGTACATGGTATTGTGAAGGTAAGTGGCTAACCTGCTGATCCCTTAGGCCATATATTTTGTCCATGCTACATAAGGAAGGACCATACTTATTTGGGGGCATTATACACTATATTTTGCCTACATCATGTGTCAATGTGTACTTCATACCTTCTTTATGTTGATGGCTCTACTTTGCCATACTTACCTTTGCTAATGCGAGGCTGTTGTGACACATTGTGTAAAGGATCAGTTAATTTCAGCCTAACTTCACAGTGTAGCAGCTGTTCTAGTTGACATTCCCATGTTTCTGGAATGGGAAATGTTGTCAGTCAATTTGCTGGACTCTAGGTACATGTATCAAACATGGTTACATTAGAAGTGGCTTATGTCAGTGTTACTTTAGTCCTAAGATGTTAGGTTACACATGTCTGGACAATTGGTGGTAATGTAGGCTTTTGATGTTGTCATGTACGGGTGTTCAACTCAGCATGAATAGTGGAATAGTATGTCGCCTTTAGGCACATGATTAGTGTCCATTGTACTGAAGGCGTTGGCATGCTCCCTGTGGTTGTCTGTGGGTGTATCCTGTGTGATACGTACGTCCCTATTGCTGGAAATAATTTTGTTGTCTATGTGTCAATAAGTACGATAAGTAGGTCAAGAAACTCTATCTAAACATTTTTTAAAGACTTTTGATAGATGTTTTACTGATACGATATGTAATTTTATGAGCCTCTATTTGCGTATGCCATATTTAGTGATTTCATCGGAGGTATTTGACATTGTGAATGTTGTGGACAGTCACATGTTAGGTTTATGACTGCAAAGCAACATGCTATGAAACATGACTACTGGTGATAGACTGGGCAAATGTGGATTATGGGTTGGCATGATATTGTTATGTCAGTTAACAGCATTTGCTAAGGATAATGTGTTGCTACACAGTGATGATCTGTAGAGGGAGGGACATTTGATGTTGCCAATTCACCTTGTGCATGGATAATTTGTGTTACAGCTGAATTGAGGGGTGGGTGATGTAGTGGTCAAATGTTTGGCTTATTTTCTGGGTGAGACTGTTGTCATATAAGGTTGTTGGAAGTATGGAGCTGTAAAATGATGTAGGCTCGAAATGGCTCCTACCTGTGACATAGATGTGATATTACTATTGTGTATGGTGTAATGTATGTGTATGTTAAGAATGTGATGACTCTCTCTCTGTTTCTCTGCACGAGCAGGTGAAGGAGACGAGGCACAGCCCTCCCTCTAACTCCCCACCCAATTGGCCGTGCCAGCTCACTCAAGAGGGTGGGCATCTCCTTTGCCGCAGGCACATCCGCCCCTGTCAGCTCTCCTGCCCTCAGTGGGGAGGCTATTGATCTCCTGAGATCCATTTCTGTGGGTTAGTCAACCATTGTGAATGCCATCCATGGACTGGCAACTCAGAGTAATGCCTTCTTTGAGTGCATTCACAGTGCACTGGCTGGCCCACAGAGATCATTTGCTGCTTGGGCTAACTGTGTTGTTTAGCCAGTATGTGAGGTTGTGTTCAGTGCTTTTGTCTGAAATTAGTAGTGTGTGTGGTGTGTGATGGACATTTGTGTGTTCAAGAGTTTTTGTTGTGTTGGTATTGTGTGTTGTTTGTCTTGAGATGTATTAGTTGGTGTGTGTTGTGGCTTTGTGTGCTTTGACTGTGTGCCTGTTATGTGCATGAAATGTTAGATATGGTGTTCTCTGCAAGTTAATTGGTAGGTAGTATGACTGTATATTAGTGTGTATCTTTGCCTGTTGGTGTTAAGTTGTGATGAATGTGTGATATGTACCCGGGTAATGTCCCATGTGAGTCCCTGCCGAGAGATTATCTATTGTGCGGTTGTGTTGTGGTTGTGATGTTGTGGCGTTGTTTGGTACTCTGTGAGTATGGACCAGTGCAGTGTTGCCCGTGCATACCTGTCTATGTTTGTGGTGTGTGCATGTGTGTGTGTGTATATATGTGTGGTGGCAAGTTTGTTGTGTATATGCGAGTGTGCGGGTGGCTGTATGTGAGTGTGCATGTTACTGTGCTATTACATGTGAGTGTCGTCCTCACACCCCCTTCCCAAATGTATGTTGTGTGAGTGTCTAAAAATTGACAATATTTAACAGTAGAAGGTAAGAGTGTGTACGTACGGTTGCTGAGCCCTAAGAAATCATGACACAGCATCACCGGTAGTGCGACACGTTAATGACAAACATCCCGAAATGTATGTCCCATTAGTGAAATATATGGGTATAAATCACATCCCGATGAACCCTAGGGGTGGCAATAGGACACTGGATTTGCGAAAAAATGAAGCAAAATGGATCATTAAATTAAGAACTATCGAAATGGGCATGAATTTGGATGATGAACTGTACCATTTCCTTTAAATGTATCTGCTTGATATATTGCTGACAAGAACAATATGTATACAATTGACCAGTTGTATTCTTGTGATACATATTGCACACCCTAATGCTCTGTACGTTGGAGAGATCTTCACCATTCTTTTTGCATGTGCACTTTTAATACATCTTTGCATGCATTCGTGATATGAACTGTGCTGTCATCAAAAGATGTGATGGTTGGGAATACTAAGAAAGGGAAAGTGTATTCCTCTTGTCGGTAGTGGACCGAATTGGTAAATTCTCACAAGAATTGAGTTATACTGGGACATCGAGGGAACTATGAAGGATTTGGCCAAATTGTTGACAACAGTGACTTATGGGTGAATAAAATGATTTTTTGCCCATTGGCTTTGCTATCTATGAATCTGAGTAATGCATAATTTGGAGGGGCTGTATTGGCAAAATTACAACTCAAAGATGGCCGCTGTGGCCACTGGAATACATTAATGGCCGCCGCGTCGCATGTGACGTGTGGTAAAGTTTCCCTCTTTTTTATGTACTATTGCTTTCGAGCTGGAGCGCGACAATTATAAATGCCCGCTTGAGGTTTGTTCTCATTACTTCTCATGTTTGGGTAGACAGAAGTGTTATAACACTACTGAGGTGTTGCTTTCATTACTAGTTTTTACATGGTTTTGATTTGGAAATATGATTTGCGTGTCAGTTAAAGGTACTGCAATACAACAGCCACCGCTTCAAAATGGCCGCCTCGGGTAAACGCGATAGGCGAAAGTACGTTTTTTGTGTCAATCAGCTTTTAGGAACGCGAACGCAGCATTTAAGAATGCTTACGTGAGGCACGCATTTGCTGCCAGGAAGCCTGGAGACACACAGGAGGGTCTGAATATTCGAATATTATGTCTGGATAAACCAGTTACCGCGACGTGGGTGAATTAGAGAAATTTAAAGATGGACAAGGAGGTAAGGCAATAGTGGAGGCCTGACCCATAGTTGAATATATTGGGAAGCGTGCTTAGCTGAAAGTAATGGATAAACGAAGCCCTGCTGGGGTAATTGTTTTACTCCTAGAAATTATGTGGATAATTTTGAAAACATTGCTATATGGGCAGACTGTGGTTCTGCATTAACGAAATAAACTGAGGCTTTTGAAGAGAGAATATAAGAAATATTCCAATTGTTTGTTTTTCCTAGCTTGTTCCATGATATATGAAAGAAAGTGGTGACGTTCAGTATTGAGACCTAATTTGAAGAGCTTAAAGAGGTGGTTAACTTTGGTTAGAAACAGGTTAGTATGGGTGAATTATAATTTATGTCCCCATACTCAAGAAAAATATTCGGCTAACAAAAGGAGGTTAATGGGGTTTTGCCCTTTCCCTTTCTCAGTTTACGATAGCCATAAAGTGGGATATGAGCGTAACGGACGAATAAGTGATCAAAGGTATAGACCTATCAGAAACCATTCTTTCACCATGGTGGAGTGTGTTTTTTTTTCGGATAAAAAGTAATCCAATGTTTGCGATTTTCTCATGCACTTGGGTTCGCATGTGGTATGCAAAAACATCGCTGTGGCCCTTGTGGCTTCTATATATCTGATATTTGGAGATATGGGGAGCGTTGCATGTAACTTCTTCGGATATTAAACAATACTTTGTCACAAAGGATACGTGGTGGTGGTTTTTTCGTTGTTGTTATCTATTATTCAGTAAATTGTTACACTATAAGCACGGTGTTGGTGTGGTGGTTTGTCTATTTTATTGACAAACATTTTTTTTGCTTATCTATTTTAGAAAAAGAAAAATGTAATATATAAAAAACTATTTTTGTATAAAGTTATATATATATATGTTGTAATGGGATGTTGTCTGTTGTGATTTTCTCAGCCTTGAAGAAGTCCGGTGTGGACGAAACACGTGTCGGCTGATGGCTTTCTATTTTGTATTTATATCTTTTTCGCTTTTATGTATATATCTATGTGGATAAAAAATATATTTTTTCTTTGTATTAAAATCCTCCATTGTATGGATAATAGTGTTTGTGGATAGCATTGTTTTTTGTACATCTTTTTTCTTTTTGAATATGTTCATCAACACCGTCTAAGAAATAGCACTATAGTGTAATTTATTGTGATTTCTCATTTTGTTTTATCAGACATCACTTTTCCCTAAAGTGTAGAAATATTGACTATTTGGGTGTGCTCCACTGTTTTGCTTTTTGTTTCTAGAACGGGTCTGCTCTTGAGCAAACCCAGACTTACACATCATGGCAACAATGTGTTTCAGTGTAGGAGCACCCATAATTCTCTTTCGAATACATAATTAGAATGTGCATTTATTTCAATCAATGAGTTGCCATTTGTTGTCTATTATACAGTTGGTTTCTGCCTGGGTTTCAGTGGTGATGCAACCACAGTAGAATCCTTGGCGGTGTGCAACCATGCAATCTGTCCAGTGGAAACATGGTCTCCATCGGCCTGCAGGTAGCTACCGTTGTGCGTAGTGGCCAGACCGCAGTGTTGGTGCCCGCGTGCTTTGGCTGTATTCTGTTGGGAATACCACCATGGTCATAACTTGGTAGTCTCATCGATCAGCCTGTTGGAGTATGACCGCCAACACCAACACGGCGGTCCTAAGACCACCAAAGTCGTAATGAGGCGCATAATGACCTTAAAGTTCTTACAGAGGAAATGGAAATAGTTTATCTCAACTTGATTAAAGGAGCGTGGAGGGGAGTTCTGGAAAATAGTGATGGTCCTGGGCAGGCCAACCTGTTAAAAAGAACACTTTGTTAATGATAAGATCCTTTATTTAGCTAACACGTCATTGTGATTTAGTTAACACTCATTACGACAACTCTAATCTCCTCAAACACCTAATAGAATTTCCAGTTGATAACAATCTTTAAATAAGATAGGAGTTTTTCTCTCAAAGTAAAAAGTGTGGTAATGAAAAGAGAAGACTGGATGACATTACTCCTGATACAAACACAAGACCCAGTCAGATCTCTCTGTTTAGAGACGACAGTCTTATGAAAAGACCTGCATGTACATCATCACCTCCTTGGTTGAGACCTGCCATTTATTCTGAGCATTTATTTAAGATTACACCCATACCTTTTACTTTTGTTTGAACCCCATAATCAAGTACAGTGCTCAGTTGTTTCATAGTTAGCGTAAAACAGTCTCAGTACCTCACTGGTAAATGCCTTATTTGGACCTATCTCAATTAAAGCACCACTGCATAACAGAACAGTTTAGCTCCGTAATAAAAAATGGTTGCTTTATGGCACCATTAACACCTCAGTGTTTCATTTTATTCTTTCATTCATTTGCCCGATATAAGGTTAATACACTGTGGTTGTACAATATACAGTACACCACCACCAAAAACTAGACCACCACTCCCATGGAATATCTCAACTTCAAGCGCCACATGGATGAAAAAACAACCATAAGCAGCACCCTAGCATTCCGACCCCCAGGCCCGCAAACCAACTTCTGCAACACCATTGCAGACGTTATTGTGCCTCTAGTTTTAGGCTCTAAAAACGACATATTCCTAAATTCTTAAATTTCCACATTGACAACACAATAACAATACCTCTGCACACCTCCTATTAATTGCCTCAGATTGACCCACACTGTCCTCAACCATACAGATACAGCAGGACACGTGCTGGATCCCATTTTCACCTCCAGCATTTTCATCAAATCCAGCCACGTCACAGAACTCACATGGACTTATCACACACTCATTCACTTCAGCATCTTCAGATCCAACACTGTTATCCCCCAAGATGACCAGACCCCCCCATCGGATCTGGAACAGAATTTCGAAGTCCAGCTTGATGGACACCCTCAACACCTCCAGCCCCATTAAGGCCATCGGCCGCAATCAAGGATTGAAGAACTTTAAGTCTTGGATCACCAATTGAACCAGCAGCTTCATCCCAATCAAGAGCAACATCCACAGAAAATCCTGAAAAAAGGGCAGCTGTTACGCACAAGAACTCAGAACAGCGAAACAAGCCAGAAAACAGTTGGAGAGATTATGGCACGGCAGCAAGGACACCTCCGACAAGGCAGTCTTCAAGATCTTCATCAACCTCCACCGCCATCTGCAGAGAGCAGCAAAAAGACAGCTATAGCTGCATGCATTGAATCCAGCACCAACAATACCAAGGAACTTTTCAACATTGTTAAGGAATTCTCCACTCTGGCTGCCAGCGAAAACCACATCACACTGTCAAGTGGAGCTGAGTGACAACCTTGTGGACTTTTTCCAAAACAAGATTTTAATATATACAGAAACTTCAAACCCCAACCAACACCTATAGACTTCCTTGACAATATGCCACCCTTGCAACCAACCTGAACCATAGACTGACCACCTGGAAACTCCTCTCTACCAAGGACACCACCACCACCATGAAATCCATCCACTCTGGATCTCCCAGAGACCCATGCCTTCAGCACATCTTCAACCTCCGAAATCAAAGGATGGGCAAGGAATTCACCACCCTATTCAGCACCTCTATCACCACCACAACATTTCTCTGCACCTAGAAATATGCTAAAGTCAGACCACTACTCAAAAACCCTCTACCTACCCAGCAAACTCAAAAACTACTGGCCAATCTCTCTGCTCTTATTCCCAGTGAAGGTACTGGAAAAGATCATCAACAAGCAACTCTTGACCCACCTCAAGCAGAACCAGCTACTTCATGCCTCCCAATCAGGCTTCTGCAGCAATTACAGCTACACAATTGCCATGATTGCAGCTAACGATGACATCCAAACCCTTTCCGGCTGAGGAGAACCAGCAATTCTGATCTTCCTCAACCTCTTGGCACAGTTTGAATCTGTATTCCACCATACATTGATCGAAAGACTCCACCACATCAGCATCCAGGAGGACATGTTCAGATTGATCACCACCATTCCTCAGTGGAAGAACTCTGAGGATCTACCTTTCACCCCGGGACTGAAGGAGATTACCTGCGGTGTCCCTCAGGGCTCACCCCTCAGCTCCACACTATGGTCTCTACAGTAACGAGAGGGATCTTAAAGATGGGGCAGCCAGGGGGCAAATAGTTACTCAGTGCTTTTGGGCTTTCCTACTGGCAATTGCCTATGACATCCCCTTAGCTCGATACCTGAAACAGATGATGACATGGAGAGGTTAGTTAGTTCCTTCGACTGGTACCAGATGTTTGAGAAGCTGAAGCAGTTCTGCTTCTGCTACACAACCTGTCAAGATCTTGGCAAAGCTGGGGCACAGCATTGGGCACCTATTATTCTACTGCCAGTGGTAGGGATACCTTATGAAAGGAAGGGGTTAGGATATAATTTTTTTGTCCCAAGACAGACCTACGGAACAGATTTACTTTGGTAGTAGTGGATCAAGCCACTAGAAACACTAAAGCACTATCTCTGAAGAGTGTGCCTACCCCTGTCAAGGCCAGGACCATTCTTGGTAAAATTACCAGAGTGGGTCTCTGCAAGGAAGTTCTTTCAGACAGGGAACAAACTTCATGTCTGCATAACTGAATGCTATGTGGGATTAGTGTAGCGTGATTTACAAATTCAGCACATCTCATCCTCCCCAAACCAGTGAACTTGTTGAGATAACCAACAAGATTCTGAAAGAGCTGATCAGAGATTCGAACAAGAAACTCAGGGAGAAGTGGAAAGTCTTGCTGCCATGCCTTTTGTTCAAAATCAGGGAGGTACTACATAAGGGAGTTTGCTTTATCCCCTTTGAATTCCATACAGGCACTCTGTAAGTGGTCCTTTGAGTCTTGTCAAAGGTGGGTGAAAGAAGCTCTGAAAGAGCCCAAACAGTGCAAAGTGCACTATGTACTAAACTTGAGATCTAGGATGGCCGAGAATATGAAAAAAACTAACAAGAATCTGGAGGCCAGTCAAGAGCTGAACAAACATATGTATGATCTGCAGGTGAAATTGGTGGAGTACCCACCAGGTAAAAAGGTATGGGTAGCAATACAAGTGGTTCCAAGGGCCCTTCAGAACAAGTGGACTAGGTCCTACAAGGTGAAGGTGGATGAGGCTACCTATGAGCTAGACCAGGTGTACCTGGGTGTGTGCGCCTGTGTGCGTGTGTGTGTATATATATATATAATATTATATATATATATATATATATATGTATGTGTGTGTGAGTGTGTGTGCGTGTGTGTGTGTAGACAGATAGATAGATGGATCTTGGTTCACAAAGTGAGATTTGGTGTAAATCCATTAAGTAGTTTTTGAGAAATTAGCCATCAAAAAGATTATAATTTTGAAAACTTTACACTGCAGAGGATCAGATCTGCCCCTTATAAACTCAACTCTATCAATCAGATAATAGTTCAATCTGTGCCTTTAAAACCTTTGAAAATGAATAAGATACTGCATGCTATACCTTTGTGATATTGCAGCCAAGCAGCTCCCAAACCTTTGAACTGGCATCAGTCATAATGACATGTCATCACCAGGTTCAGAACTTTGTAAACTAAGGGCTTACAAGAGGATTCTCCTCAAAGTCACTATTGCGCTGGTATACCACACCCTTCTTCAACAAACTTCTCACTCTTTTAGTTTTTTCTTCAAAATGTTTAAAAAACGTTTTTGTGATATTCTGGGATGCAGAAGAATTTGAATAATTTATCCTTACACTTACGACTGGCTAGGACTGGATATGTTATTGATCATATTTATCAACTCACTTCTAGGTTTAATATGTGAAGAAGTAATTTTTTGTTCCAAATAATTTCTGTCAAACAGAATTTGCACTTCTTGGCCTCCAACATGAAAACACTTTCTTTCAACAACATGTTGGTTGTGTTTGCTCCCACACTCAGTGCACACGTGACAGGCCAGTGCACAAGAGGCTTGAAACAGCAGCTGTCACTGCCTATGGCCCTGGCCTGAATTCAGGCCAGGACCGTAGGTAGCGAAAACTGCAGTTTCGGTCCTTGTTTGTGCACCAGTGTGCACAAACAACAATAAAAGAGATGAGGACTTACCTGGATCTTACTGGGGGGTCCTCCTGTCTGACAACTAGTCCTCTCCAGCGGCTGCCTCTCTCCTGTGCTCGGGTGCGTGCTGCAGCCCAGTTATGGGCTGCACAGCACAGGCGAAAGCTGTCTGTGCTTCTGCTGTGCAGCCCAATGGGGCTGCAGTGTGCACTGGGTGAACTCTGCTCCGCTGGCCAGGCTAGTGGCGTTCTTTGGACAACTCCATGTTCCATGAGGAGCACTGAGTTCCAAAAACTCTGTTAGCTCTTCCAGCGGAACTCCCCGCACACCCCTAATTATCACGCACCCATTCACAGACCCAGTGACACTCCCATTCGGAGACCCAGTCACGCCCTCATGCACCCATTCACAGATCTACTGACAGAGTGATACACCCAGTTGCAGACCCAGTCACACCCTCATGCACCCATTTGCAAATCCACTCAAACCCTCCTGCATGTATTCATAGATCCACTCCCACTCCCACACACCAGTTCATAGATGCAGTCATACCTTTGTGAACCCATTCAGATGGTGATGTTGCTAGTCAGAGATGCATTCAGACTGTCACGCACTCAGTTACTGACTCACTGAAAAACTTATAAACCCATTTCCAGATGTGTTTGGACATACTGTAACACAGACTGTGAACGGTGTTGTGAGACAGTTATATATGATTGAAAGGCTTATTGAAATTTGTATTTAGGACGTCACAGAGAAACTCACAGTTTGTGGAGTTGTTTTGAAAGTAATCTTTGGTGCCTGATATTGAAAATTATATATAATATATATATATATATATATATATATATATATATATATATATATATATATATATATATATATATATATATATATACTTATGATTTTTTAATGGGTTGTTGTCTATTGAAAGCCTGCCTTTACTTTGCATTTGTGCTGCATATTCGCGAATATTGCGACATCATTGTGAATATTTTGAAAAATGTGCAAAGTATTTTGGGCAATAGTGTGGCCCTGACAAGAGCCTTTGTGTTCATTGTTAGTTTCTAATAGCTACATGTAAGACCAGATGCAGAGTTTCAGGTTTGAAAGAAAAATTCTGTTGCCTTCATCTGTGAAGTGGACACCATCACTTCCATATATGCCATGCATGTCAAAGCACAGATTGCTATTGTATATACAGACCATGTTATGGTCTCTGAGGCATGCATTAACAGTTTTATTGACATCTTTCCTGGCTTTGTCAATCTGTGGACAGAGTTAAGTAGACCACTTCCATTTCTGCCTTTGGAATATGTCGGAGTACTTCAAGACAGTGTGAGGCAAAAGTCTTATCAAATGTGCAAAGGTATCCTTCATTAGAATTCCAGTCCTACCCCAGTCAGTGTACCCATGTCTTTACCACCGCAGTGCACAATCAAGAGGTCAGGGGGTTGAGAATCTCTAATAGTTTTAACCAAAAGGAGCAATTGGTGCCACTGTGACCCTCTCTGGCCAATCCATTTAATGTTCACATTAGGCAAACCCAAGTCCTTTCAACACCACTCTTTCTAGCGACCTCTCTAGCCCAAAAGACAAAGCTGTACCCAACAATCCACACTCTAAAGATTTTGAATTAAGGCAGTAGTAGCAGTCAGGAGAAGACTGGATGTGAATGAGGCAGTGTTGGGAATGGAATACAGTTAAAATGGAGATGTGCTTCTAGTTTTAAACAACACATACATTTAATTGGGTATTGTGATTCGGCAGGTGGGTGTGAATATGAGGTTTCTTTAAAGGAGAAGTAACTAGTTCTTTGATTGGCTGTAGTAAAAATAAAATGTGTAGTGGAGACTTAGATATGATGTTTAATCTGTATGGTAAATCACACCTGCTTTAGCTCATTTTGTAACAAGTACGCCCCTTCTAGAATGTGCTGCAAACTTGTGCCCTACTGTTCTAATGGGTTGCTAAGGACACTGTGCTTAGAGTGCATTGAGGGAAGGGTCTTAAAGAGAAAGTTCTCTTGTAGTAAAAAGGGTTTGTATTCATTACTTTGTGATAATGGCTTACATTCCTTCAGAGGCATTGCTAATGATGTATAGTATACTCCTGAAGTAATAAAACTACCATGCTAAATATGTTTTTGGACACCCATTTTTGTTTACAAATTAATGGCGATGATCATGATTAATCCGTGATTTAGGGCAAAAAGCATGCCATACTGTTTTCATCTTCAGTATCACGCAGAGCAAAGTTGAAAAGTTTGCCATTTATGGTTGCTATGTGTAGGAGTGCTCACCCATTCTTATGCTTAGATTTGGCAATCTATCTGATTACAGCTGGAAAAAAAACACTAATGGTTTTAATTTTCAGGTATTTGAATTACATTTAATTTGGAAAAATAAAACATGTAAAGTACATATTTGTATGTAAGAATGTTAAAATATACAGTTAAGTATATAGTATAACATAGATAGTGGCTGTTGGAAAGTAGATTATTGATAAGGGCAGGTAAGTACCTACACCTAACAATAGGCCACTAAACCCCCCTTAGGTTCAGTTAGGCCTCAATAAATTAAACCCAGCTCAACACTTGGTAGCTTGGGAATGGAAGACAAGGCTTAACTTAGGAAACAAGTGATTAAAGCATTTAAAAATCACAAAACAGTAAATAAGTAAAACATAAAACTCTATAAAAATCCAACACCAATTTATAAAAACAGATTATGCGAGTCATTACAACCCTGGCGGTTGGTGATAAAGTGGAGGTAATATCATCAAGAGTCTGGCAGTAAATACCGCCAAATTATGACCATGGCGGAGACAGCTCAGACAGACAGCCACTTTAACACACAGACTGCCAGGGCGTAATCAACAGGCACCACAGCAGTAATCGCCTACAGCCAGACGGAAGCCAATGTTCTGCCCACTGTATTAAGACACAGGAAACCGCCATCTTTTCCTGGGCGGTACCAACGACATCAAAAGCTTGGCGGAAACAGATCTCAGAAGTCAAAGGACTCACCTGTGGAGACTCAGGGAAGAACCACCATGTCATGGAGCCTTAGCTGCACATATTTCCAATGTTGATTTACTTCCTGCTCAACTACGAATACCAACGATGGCGAAGACGAGCACGGAGAGTAAAGCCACCTAGCACACTGGGGAGGGTGGGAGGAAAAAGAGAGTGACACACACACACGCAAAACGCAACATCCCCAAAACCATACAGATGCAGATGCAGAGTCACAACATATTTACCCTGTACCTCTCAGGAATAATACAATGACAACTCCAATAGATCAAAGTGAGTGTAATAAGATAAAATAGTAGCAATACGTGCATCCAAATAAAAAAGTATATACATATTTACAAATGAAGGGCACACTGCCCAGTCCTCAATGTTCATGGGCCACAGGGCCACATTACAAAGTCCAAGGATCCACTTCACTCGTGCAACAACACAGAGAGAAAGCTGCAGGGGCATCAAGTCAAAAATAGGCATGCACCTCAGTGGGACGGGGAATGGGGGGCACCTCTGCCGGCAGATGGTACAACGCCACTGGTCCAGGAGGGGGCAACATGCCCTGTGCTTGGTCCTGGGGAGTGCAAGGCCACAGTCTCTCGAGTGGGTGTCTTTCCCACCTGTTCTGGAGGGGGCATCGTGCCTAGTGAGCTTCATCCTGGGGAGGATGGGGTGAGTGGATGGCATCTCCAATGCTTCTGGAGGGGGCATCGTGCCCAGTGAGCTTCATCTTGGGGAGGATGGGGTGAGTTGATGGCATCTCCACTGGTTCTGAAGGGGGCATTGTGCCCTGTGATACAGATCTTGGGGAGTGCAAGGTCACAGTCTCTCAGCTGGGTATCATACCCACAGGATTTGCAGGGGGCAAGCCGCACAATAGCCCATGCAGGCAGTTCTACAGAATGTCTGCCACGGTGACAGCTGTTCAGTGGTGGCAGTGGTGGTGCTGCTGCTGCTTGCAGTGGTGGGGGGAAGCTCCAGCCCATCTCCTCCAGCCTTGGACGGCTGCCCACTGGTGCTGGTGGCGATGCTGCTGGCGGAGCTGGTGGTGGGGGGAGGCTCCAGTCCATCCCCTGCAGCCTCGGATGGCTGCCGACCAGTGCTGATGCTGCTGGTGGTAGTTGTGGGGGGAAGCTCCAGCCCATCCCCTTCAGACTCTGACGGCTGCCCACTGGTGCTGACGGTGGTGCTCCTAGCGGAGCTGGTGGTGGTTGTGGGGGGAGGCTCCAGCCCATCCCCTGCAGCCTTGGACGGCTGCCCACTGGTGCTGCTGCTGGTGGTAGTTGTGGGGGAAGCTCCAGCCTATCCCCTAAAGCCTCGGACGGCTGCCCACTGGTGATGGTGCTGGTGCTGCTGGGGGAGCTGGCGGTGGTGGGGGGAGGCTCCGGCCCATCTCCTGCAGCCATGGATGGCTGCCCACTGGTGCTGCTGCTGGTAGTTGTGGGGGGAAGAACCAGCCCATCCCCTGCAGCCTCGGACTGCTGCTCACTGGTGCTGGTGGTGATGCTGGTGGTGGTGCTTCTGGCGGAGCTGGTGCTGGTGGTGGGGGGAGGCTCCAGCCCATCCCCTGCAGCTTCGGACTGTTGCACCACCATGATTTGTGGTGGGGTCTCCGACTGAGTCCCAGCACCCGGACCCTTCTTGCTAGCAGCTGGGGATGGCTCCTTGCCCCTTTTGTCAATAGCTGGGGCTGGCTCCTTGCTCTTCCTTCCAGCAGCACTTGGGCTGGCTCCTTGCCCTTCCTTCCTGCAGCACTTGGGGCAGGCACCCTTTCTGTCTGGCTGGCTGGTGGCCGGGATCCTTTCCCACTTAGAGTTGCTGGGGACACTACTGTGCCCGTGGACTGGGTGGCTGAGGTGCTTGCCTGGGTTTTGACCACCCGGGCCTGACGTGAAGGACGGGGGAGGGTGAGGAAAGAGGTCAATGGTGGAGAGGAAAAGCTTCTTAGCTACATTGGGGTGGGAAGAGGGAGATGGTTTGGGAGTGGAGGAAGAGGGAATGGTTGTAGGAGGTGTCAGTCTGCTGTGTTTATGTACAGGTGCATGGGCTGGAGGCTGTTGTAAGCTGGATGGCTGTTGGGTGTCTGAGTGCTTGTATTTGTGTACTTTGGGAGGAGGGGACACAGACACAGTGGGAGAGGACACAGGGGACGTGTGCATGGATGTGGGGGTGGTGACTGCCAGTGAGGTGTGTGTTCTGATAGGTGTGCTGGTGATGGTGGTAGTGGATGAGGATGCAGTGCAAGCAGGTGTGAGTGGAGACACAACTGGGAGGGAGGTGGATGAAGAGGAGGAGGGGGCCACAGTGGAGGCAGTGGATGTTGGTATGTCTGGATGGTGTTTGTGTGGGTGCCTGTAGGTTGAAAGGTGGTGCTTGTGTTTGCCATGTCCACTCTTGTGTGTTGTCCTGTGTGCATGCTCGTCTGCCTGTGTGCTTGGGATAAGTTGGGGTTGAGGGGAATGGAATTGGGTAGAGGAAGTTGGAGGGGGAAGGGTGGAAACAAGAACAATGGCTGCCATCAGATAGGAGGCCAGAGCCTGGATTGATCTCTGTTGGGCCGCCAAGCCAGTGTGAATGCCCTCCAGAAATACATTGGACTGTTGCATTTGGGTTGCCAGCCCCTGGATGGCATTTACAATGGTTGAGTGCCCAACATAGATGGATCACAGGAGGTCAATAGCCTCCTCACTCAGGGCAGCAGGGGTGCCTGGAGCAAAAGAGATGCCCACCCTCCGGGGTGAGCGGGCACAGAAAAATTTGCTGAGGTGCTGCTGGGAGGGGGGTTCTGGTATGAGGGGTGGTGGCAGTACCTGTAGCTTGGGTGGGCACAGAGGTGCCACCACCAGGGAGCTTCCATTGGAGGAGGTATCCATGTCCGAACTGTCCCCTTCTGTCCCCGTCGTGGGGCTCCCCTCGCCCTCTGTTTCACTGGTGCCCTCACCGTCGGTGGATTCGGCTTCCAGGCCCATGTGGGATGCAGCTCCCTCTGTCACTGGTACCTCTGCTCCTAAGCCAGATGATGCTAATCCACACAGGGACAGGGTGACAAAACAAAAATGGGGGTGAGAGACATAGGATACACTTGGTCAATGCCAGCAACAACACTACTGTTGGCGTACACAACACACAGGGAGCAGCCCTATGCACTAGGCCATGCACTACCAGTTACTAAGATAGTCACCAACCCATGGGGTACAACCCATAGGACGCTGCCCAGTAATAGATGCCCACTAACACTATTGGGGTAGGAGTGCTTCAGAGCCTGCACAACAAGGGACCTATCCTGCCATGTTTGCCCTGGCCTGAGGGCACCCACAGCCCACATCCCCCACCCAGGTAAATGTTAATGCGCGCACAGTAAGGAATCTGAATCTGTGCTCAGCCCCTTGTGGCTGCTGTGATGCCTTCAAGCGCCTATCTAACTCCGGATCGGCCACCTCCAGGATGCGGAACATCAGGGGGGTCAGGGTACGACGAGCACCCCTTCCTCATTTGGGGGCCAGCCCCAGCTGGGCCTCCGCCGTCTTCCTTGCCCAGCAGCGCAGGTCATCCCACCATTTGCGGCAGTGGGTGCTCCACCTTTCAAAGATCCCCAGGGTCCGCACCTCCTTGGCGATGGCACACCAAATACCCTTTTTCTGATGGGTGCTGACCTCCATGGAAAAGACAGCAGAAAGGGAATTAGTTAACCGTCCGGACCGTCACACTCATGGCCCACCATATCCCTCCATCCCCTGATGCACATACATTGACCACCATTCATGCAGCACTCTGGCCAGGATGCCTCAGCCTCCCCTTACATGTGGCTTACACACACACCAATCCATACATTCATGGCCCACGCATCATGCTCACAGTGTACTCATCTGTTTGTCTGGAGGACCGTAGAGTAACGTGTACTGGGGAAGGACCCCATCCACCAGTTTCTCCAACTCTTCCACAGTGAAGGCAGGGGCCCTTTCCCCAGACACTGTAGCGATTGTCGCTTCCAGACTCAGGTCACAGCAGCACTTGTAGTGTAGGTCCTCTCCTGTTGAAGGTCAGGTATCAAGTGAGGGAACTGATAGAAAATGGCGGTTACGTCCTCAGCGGTGCATACCGCCACTGTCGGCATACATCGTCATTGGCTCCTGGAACCCATGGGGCCCAATGATAACCAATGCTGAATTGCGCAGCGGTGTTCAACCGCCTACCGCAACGCTGCACAGCGCTGGCGCAGCTACATAATTTCCCCTTGTCCGACCTTACAGGTCAGGCAGCCGCCATTTCAGGGGGGCACATGGCATGGCACCTAACTGCATCACAGCAGACACTGGCAGAGCAAGTGACTCTCGGATTCACATACTGGTTCTGTAAAGGAGAAGATTTGTCATTATTTCAATTGATGTGCAAACATGACCCTCTGCTCACCACTTTCTGCATAGGCTTTGTTAGACTTTTCATCCTTGGCGTGGTCTCCCTTAACTTTTTGCCTCTGTTCCCCAGGTTGTTGATGTGTGCTGGACTCTGATTTGACTGTTTTTATTACTCTGGGCACTTTACCACTGCTTACCAGTGCTAAAGTGCAAGTGCTCCTGTTTAAAATGTGTACGTAATTGGTTCTCCATGATTCGCATATTTGTTTTACTGTTAAGTCCCTAGTAAAGTGCAGTAGAGGTGCCCAGGGCCTGTAAATCAAATGTTACTAGTGGGCCTGCAGCACTGGTTGTGCCACCCACATAAGTAACCCTGTAATCATGTCTCAGACCTGCCACTGCAGTGTCTGTGTGTGTATTTTTACACTGTAAATTCGACTTGGCAAGTGTACCCACTTGCCAGGCCTAAACCTTCCCTTTTCTTACATGTAAGGCACCCCTAAGGTAGGCCCTAGGTATCCCCAAGGGCAGGGTGCAGTGTATGGATAAGGTAGGACATATAGGGGGTTATTCTAACTTTGGAGGAGGTGTTAATCCGTCCCAAAAGTGACGGAAAAGTGACGGATTTACCACCAGCCGTATTACGAGTCCATTATATCCTATGGAACTCGTAATACGGCTGGTGGTATATCCGTCACTTTACCGTCACTTTTGGGACGGATTAACACTCCTCCAAAGTTAGAATAACCCCCATAGTAATGTAGTTTATATGTCCTGACAGTGAAATACTGCCAACTTCATTTTTCACTGTTGCAAGGCCTGTCTCTCTCATAGGATAACATGGGGGCTACCTTTAAATATGATTAAAGTGTAGATTCCCCTAGAGAGTAGATGGACATGTGGAGTTTGGGGTCCCTGAACTCACAATTTAAAACTACATCTTTTAGTAAAGTTGATTTTAAGATTGTGCGTTTGAAAATGCCACTTTTAGAAAGTGAGCATTTTCTTGCTTAAACCATTCTGTGACTCTGCTGTGTTTGTGGATTCCCTGTCTGGGTCAGTTTGACAGTTGGGTTGTTTTTCACCTCGCACTAGACAGTGACACAAAGGGGGCTGGGGTGTAACCTGCATTTCCTGATCTCTGCTAGGAGGGAGGGGTGGAGTGGTCACTCTCATCTGAAAGGACTGTGCCTGCCTCTGACAATGCTGGTTCCAACCCCCTGCTGTGTGTCTGAGGCCTTGCCTGGGGAAGGCAGGATTTCACAAGTAGGTGTGAGTCCCCTTTGAAGAAAGGTGACTTCAAAGACTAAAATGGGTGTAAGAAGGGCACCCAAATCTACAGACTTTAGAAACACTTCTGGAACCAAGAGGAACCTCTGCCTGGAGAAGAGCAGATAGCTGAGGAAGAAGTGCTGCCCTGCCTGTGACTGTGCTTTGTCGAGCTTTCCTGCAGTGCTGCTTCTGCCAGAGTAAGAGGGCAAAGACTGGACTTTGTGTGCCTTCCATCTTGTGAAGAAATCTCCAAGGAATTGAGTTAGAGCTTGCCTCCTGTTGTTTAAAGTCTCCGGGAGAGCAAAGACTTCTCTCTGCCAGCACCTGGAGTCTCTGGAGAGACTCCTGCTCTGACAAGTGGCGCCCTATCCAATGCCTGGGCCCTTGAAAGGAAAGCTGGTGGAAATCCAAGGAAATCGACTTCGGATGACTCCGGACCGACGCCACTGCTGAATCCGGTGACGCCGCCTGCACCTGACGCCGGGACCGTTGCTGGAACACGACGCTCTTCGCAGGCCCGATGCCACAGCAGCCCCGCTGAAGTCCGCGACTCCGTGGAAGTCGCCGCACCACGTCGTGACCGACGCCGCTCGAAGTGCACGGATTAAACGTTTCGCACAGACGCCGCGATCCCCGACTTCGCACATCGGCTTGTTTTCACTCTTCACCAAAGGTACTGTACTTGGGGGTCTACACAACTCCGTGTCCGGCGCCGCTGGTGTCGGCTTGTTGGGAACGTCTCCGTTTTGTAGTGTTTTCATTGAGTTACTGTGTGTGTTGGTACAAATACTTTACACCTAGCACTCTGAAGTTAAGCCTACTGCTCTGCCAAGCTACCAAGGGGGTAAGCAGGGGTTAGATGAGGCTGATTCTCTTTTACCCTGACTAGAGTGAGGGTCCTTGCTTGAACAGGGGGTAACCTGACTGTCAACCAAAGACCCAATTTCTAACAGGTTTCAACCGCTGAGGATGAATATGAGATGGCAACATCCTCCTGTGTACAGACCCCTGATGGACCTTGCGACAATGGGGGACAGACACAATATACTAACATGCAGACTTGATTGGCCACAATCCAAGAACTGTGTGCCCAATTGAAGCCAGACCTGTTTTCAGCTATCAGCCAGCCCACAGGTATCCCCCCTCTAGTGCAGGTCCTGTCAGTGCTCCATTTCCTGGCAAGTGGTTCCTTCCAAGCATCAGTGGCCATGGCATCAGGGATGTCTCAGCCAACGTTCTCCAACGTGTTGATCAGAGGGTTGTCAGCCCTGCTGAAACAGCTATATCGTATTCCCCCAGGTGGAGGATTTGGCCACAGTTAAAGCTGACTTTTATGCACTAGGACATATCCCCAACATCATTGGTGCCATTGATGGTACGCATGTGGCATTTGCCCCCCGCGGAGAAAGAAGCAAGTGTTCAGGAATCGAAAAAGCTATCACTCTGTGAATGTGCAGATGGTGTGTTTTGGCAGACCAGTACATCTCCCATGTGAATGCCAAGTATTCTGGCTCTGTGTATGACTCCTTTATCTTGAGGAATAGCAGCATTCCATATGTGATGGGCCAACTCCAGAGGCACCGGGTTTGGCTAATAGGTGAGCCCAAGGTCCCCATCCAATATTAGATGGTGTCTGGGCATGGGGTTGTCCCTAAGGGTTAGTATGTGTCTAACAGGTATCCCTCGTTATTTGTAGCTGACTCTGGTTACTCCAACCTCTCATGGCTACTGACCCCAGCGAGGAATGCCAGGACAAGGGCAGAGGAATGTTACAATGAGGCATAAGGGCGAACAAAGAGGCCAGGTTCCAGTGCCTCCATCTAACAGGTGGATCCCTGTACTACTCACCCAAGAAGGCGTGCCAGATCATCGTTGCATGTTGCACAACCTCGCTTTGAGGCGCCAGGTGCCTTTTCTGCAGGAGGATGAGCCAGGAGATAGTCTTGTGGCAGCAGTGGAGCCTGTGGACAGTGAGGAAGAGGAGGCAGAAGAAGAAGATGTGGACAACAGAAGTAATATATTACAGCAGTACTTCCAGTGACACACAGGTAAGACACTGTAACTTCACTTTACATTTCAGTTTTCTGTTGGACATTGTAAATGGTGTTCTGATTTCCCTACATCTATGGCCACTTACTGTACCCTTTGGCATCTCTATTTTCAGATCTCTGTGGCCCACTCTGGCTCCTGGTATGTTTATTGCTGCCCACTAAAGGTCATTCAAATGTAAATTTAACTGTACATATGACTTGCAATGCTTTGATAATGTTGTACTAATACATATTTCAATCATTTGACAGACTCCAGATTTGTATTTGTTTCAGGGGTGTTTATTTAAGTTCTCATAAGTAGAGGGGGATGTATAATGGCTGAGGTAATGGTGGAGGAATGTCCAGTTAGAGCCCAGTCTTTTGGTATCACGGGCGCATTGCCCAAGGGGGCATAGGAAGAGGGGGCAATGGCAGTTCAAGATGGGCAGGGTGACAGAGTGGGACAGAAGAGTGATCAGGAGAGTCTTATTTCCTGGAGGGGGTCTTGGAAATGTTCTCTGGCTTCTGCCTGGATCGCAGGGACCGTTTGTGGGGTGGTTCTCCTTCTGCAGGGGGTGGGGTGCTGGTAGCCTGTTGCTCCTGTGGCCGGGCCTCCTGTCCACTAGCGCCGGCAGAGGTGGAGGGCTGTTCATCAGTGTGGCTAGTATTAGGGGCCCGTTGGTGTGCCCCTGCCTTCCTCATGGTGTTGGCAATGTCTGCTAGCACCCCTGCAATGGTGCCCAGGATGGTGTAGATGTGTTGGAGGTTCTCCCAGTATCTGGCCCATGGTCTCCTGGGAATGGTGGTATGCTCCCAGGATGTTGGTGAGTGCCTCCTAGAGAGTGGGTTCCCTGGGCCTGTCCTCCCCCTGTCGCACAGAAGTCCTCCCAGCTTCCCTGTTGTCCGGTGCCTCTGTCCCCTGAACCGTGTGCCCACTGCCACTGACCCCAGGTCCCTGATTGTCCTGGGTTTGTGGGGTTGCCTGGGGTCCCTGTAGTAGTGGACACACTGCTGATTGCCGTGTCCTGGGGACAGTGGCATGGGCCCGCTGGGTGGGTGCTATGCTGGTGTTTCCTGAGGAGGGAGGCTCTGTGGTGGGTTGGGACTGTGGCATGGTAACCGTCTGTCTAGAGGTCCCTGATGGGCCAGGTTGGTCATCGTGATCCAGGCATGCAGAGCTGCTGTCCTCACTGTGGGCCTCTTCTGGGGGGGGGGAACTGGATGTTGCTGGCAGCTCCTCTCCGGTGACATTGATTAGGGGTCCTGTGTGGATGCAAATACAGTGTAATTATATCTGCGTGTGCCATCTTGTGCACGGCTATGCTGTCCTCTATGGTTGTGATTTCCCTGTCAGTTTGTGTGCGTGGTGATTTTGTGGGCTAGGTGATTCTCTCTACTGGCATGCTGTGGAGATGGGTGTCCATGCTGGTCTGTGATGGGGGTCCATGGATTGTTGTGGCATGCAGGGCTTAGTATTGGGATGGGTGAGTTGTGATAGTGGGGTATGTGTGAGGTGGTGGAGTGATGGGACAGAGGATGAGGGTGGGGGTATGTGATGGCATGCAAGTTGGGTGGTGATAGTAGTAAAGATTTGACTTACCAGAGTCCAGTCCTCCTGCTACTCCTGCCAGGCCCTCAGGATGCATGATCGCTAAGACTTGCTCCTCCCATGTTGTTAGTTGTGGGGGAGGAGGTGTAGGTCCACCGCCAGTCCTCTAGACAGCTACCTGGTGTCTTGCAACCACAGAATGCACCTTCCCCCATAGGTCGTTCCACCTCCTCCTGATATCACCCCTTGTTCTGGGGTGCTGTCCCACGGCGTTGACCCTGTCCACGATTCTCTGCCATAGCTCCATCTTCCTTGCAATGGACGTCTGCTGCACCTGTGATCTGAATAGCTCTGGCTCTACCCGGATGATTTCCTCCACCATGACCCTTAGCTCCTCCTCAGAAAACCTGGGGTGTCTTTGGGGTGCCATGGATGTGGTGTGAGTTGTATGTGTGAGGGTGTGTGGGGAGATGTGTTGGGGTGTGTGGTGTGAGGTGCGTGGATGGTGTAATGGTGATGGTGTTTTGTGGCTCTGATTAAGTGGGTGCTCCTGGCTTGTCTCTCTCTGTTAGATATCTTTTTTTCATTGTAAGAGGTTGTGGGTAATGTGGGTGTGTGTTTTATATTGGATTTGGTGTGTGGGTGTGGTGTGTATTTGTGTGTCAGGTGTGTGTAGTTTGAATTGTCCAATGTGGTGTAGTTTTGTAAGTGTGTGTGTATTTTGACCGTGGTGGTGTGTACCGCCAATGGTTTACCATGGTTGAAAGGCTGCCGCAGTGATTCGTGGGTCCTGATACTGTGGGCGTACTCCTATTGGTGTAACGGTGTGGGTTTTGGTACCGCCAACTTATCACTGACCTTCAGTGGCGCACTTGTGTGGCTGTCTGTATAGTGGCTGATTTCTCCGTGTGGGTCATAATACCCGTAGTGGAATTCCGCTGCAGTCACGGTATGTTGGCAGCCGTCAGCACGGCGGTAAGCTGCATTTATCGCCAATGTTGTAATGAGGGCCTATGTGTCAGCCAATGACAGAATGAATGAGAGACTTTTATAGTTTCTCATATACTCAGAAGGTAGTTTTATGTGCAGCACTATCTAAGGCATTTGTAGGCTCACTTCATTCCCATGTATTCTCTAACACAGGCAGAGAATGTTTAAATGGAAATGTGTCACCTCTGTGATATGTTGTAAGTATGCCATGAAGCATGGTGCATTAGCTTCAGTGATTAACCGCTTCTGTGCCTTGGACGAGGTGACCTCGTCCAAGGCTACAGTTCCCCTGTGCCTTGGACGAGGTCACCTCGTCCAAGGCACAGGGGAACTTGAGGGAGCGCTAGCGCGCCCCCCCGTTCCCCCCTCCTCCCCCCCAAGGCGGGGATGGAAGGGGAAGACCTTCCCCTTCCACCCCCGCCACCCCACCCCCCCGTGACCTCAGCGCGTGAGCGCACGCTGATTTGTCACAGGGGCCTCCCCCAGCGCGATTGAAAGAGAAATGCTAAGCATTTCTCTTTAAATCACTGGGGGATGCCCGGAGGGGCTTCAAAGGGAAGGAAATGTATTTCCTTCCCTTTTAAGTCTCTCCCAGGGTTTCAAAAGCCGGATTGCTTGCAATCCGGCTTTTGAAACCCCACTAGACACCAGCGATTTTTTTTTTTTGTGTGAAATTCACATAAGGTAGCGACCCCTTGGGCAAGGGTCGCTCCCAGGGGGGGCATTTTTTCGCGAAGGCCTTTTCTGCCCCCCCTGGGGGCAGATTGGCCCAGGGGGGGCAGAAACCTCTAGGCACCAGGGACCATTTTTTTGTAAAATTTTTTTTTTTATGTTTTATTTTATTTTTTTAGGTGGGGAACGACCCCTTAGGCAAGGGCCTCTCCCCTTGGGGGAAAATTATATTTAGACCATTTCTGCCCCCCTTGGGGGCAGATTGGGCGATTTTAGGTCAATCTGCCCCCAAGGGGGCAGAAACCACTAGGCACCTGGGATTTGTTTTTTGGCACCAATGTCCAGCAGGGGGAGCGACCCCGTAGGCAAGGGTCGCTCCCGGGGGGGGGGTTGGGTTTGCTAGGGGGGCAAATTTATTTTAGGCCTATTATTAGGGGGGGGGGCAGAAACCTCTAGGCGCCAGGGCAAATTTTTTTGGGTGTTTTTTTTTTTTTTTTTTTTTAGAGATGGGGAGCGACCCATCAGGCAAGGGTCGCTCTCCTGGGGGGCAAATTGTATTTAGACCATTTCTGCCCCCCTTGGGGGCAGAAACCACTAGGCACTTGGGATTTGTTTTTTGGCGCCAGTGTCACGCAGGGGGAGCGACCCCGTAGGCAAGGGTCGCTCCCGGTGGGTCAGGGGGTTGGGGGGGGCAAATTTATTTTAGGCCAATTCTGCCCCCAGGGGGGGCAGAAACCTCTAGGCGCCTGGGCAAAAAAAAAATGTTGTGTTTTTTTTTTTGTTTGTTTTTTTAGAGATGGGGAGCGACCCATCAGGCAAGGGTCGCTCTCCCGGTGGGGAGGGTGGGGGGGTCAAATTTACTTTAGGGCATTTCTGCCCACCCCTGGGGCCAGATGAGCTAGAGGCCAAACTCCACAGGTAGGCACTTTGCAAAAAACAACTCTGTTTTCTGTGAAAAAATATGTTGTGTCCATGTTGTGTTTTGGGCCATTTCCTTTTGTGGGCGCTAGGCCTACCCACAGAATTGAGGTACCATTTTTATCGAGAGGCTTAGGGGAACGCTGGGTGGAAGGAAATTTGTGGCTCCTCTCAGATTCCAGAACTTTCTGTCACCGAAATGAGAGGAAAAAGTGTTTTTTGGGCCACATTTTGATGTTTGCAAAGGATTCTGGGTAACATAACCTGGTCAGAGCCCCGCAAGTCACCCCATCTTGGATTCCCCTGGGTTTCTAGTTTTCAAAAATGCCCTGGTTTGCTAGGTTTCCCCAGGTGCCGGCTGAGCTACAGGCCAAAATCCACAGGTAGGCACTGTTTTCTATGACAAAATGTGATGTGTCAACGTTGTGTTTTGGGCCATTTCCTTTCGTGGGCGCTAGTCCTACCCACACAAGTGAGGTATCATTTTTATCGGGAGACTTGGGGGAACGCTGGGTGGAAGGAAATTTGTGGCTCCTCTCAGATTCCAGAACTTTCTGCCACAGAAATGTGAGAAACATGTGTTTTTTTAGCCAAATTTTGAGGTTTGCAAAGGATTCTGGGTAACAGAACCTGGTCCGAGCCCCACAAGTCACCCCATCTTGGATTCCCCTAGGTCTCCAGTTTTCAGAAATGCACAGGTTTGGTAGGTTTCCCTAGGTGCCGGCTGAGCTAGACGCCAAAATCTACAGGTAGGCACTTCGCAAAAATCACCTCTGTTTTCTTTCCAAAAATTGGATGTGTCCACATTGCGCTTTGGGGCGTTTCCTGTTGCAGGCGCTAGGCCTACCCACACAAGTGAGGTATCATTTTTATCGGGAGACTTGGGGGAACACTGGGTGGAAGGAAATTTGTGGCTCCTCTCAGATTTTAGAACTTTCTGCCACAGAAATGTGAGGAACATGTGTTTTTTTAGCCAAATTTTGAGGTTTGCAAAGGATTCTGGGTAACAGAACCTGGTCCGAGCCCCACAAGTCACCCCATCTTGGATTCCCCTAGGTCTCTAGTTTTCAGAAATGCACAGGTTTGGTAGGTTTCCCTAGGTGCCGGCTGAGCTAGACGCCAAAATCTACAGGTAGGCACTTTGCAAAAAACACCTCTGTTTTCTTATCAAAAATTGGATGTGTCCACGTTGCGCTTTGGGGCGTTTCCTGTCGCGGGCGCTAGGCCTACCCACACGAGTGAGGTACCATTTTTATCGGGAGACTTGGGGGAACGCTGGGTGGAAGGAAATTTGTGGCTCCTCTCAGATTCCAGAACTTTCTGCCACAGCAATGTGAGGAACATGTGTTTTTTTAGCCAAATTTTGAGGTTTGCAAAGGATTCTGGGTAACAGAACCTGGTCCGAGCCCCACAAATCACCCCATCTTGGATTCCCCTAGGTCTCTAGTTTTCAGAAATGCACAGGTTTGGTAGGTTTCCCTAGGTGCCTGCTGAGCTAGAGGCCAAAATCTAAAGGTAGGCACTTTGCAAAAATCACCTCTATTTTCCTTCCAAAAATTGGATGTGTCCACGTTGCGCTTTGGGGCGTTTCCTGTTGCGGGCGCTAGGCCTACCCACACAAGTGAGGTATCATTTTTATCGGGAGACTTGGGGGAACTCTGAGTGGAAGGAAATTTGTGGCTCCTCTCAGATTCCAGAACTTTCAGCCACAGAAATTTGAGGAACATGTGTTTTTTTAGCCAAATTTTGAGGTTTGCAAAGGATTCTGGGAAACAGAACCTGGTCCGAGCCCCACAAGTCACCCCATCTTGGATTCCCCTAGGTCTCTAGTTTTCAGAAATGCACAGGTTTGGTAGGTTTCCCTAGGTGCCGGCTGAGCTAGACGCCAAAAACTACAGGTAGGCACTTTGCAAAAAACACCTCTGTTTTCTTTCCAAAAATTGGATGGGTCCACGTTGCGCTTTGGGGCATTTCCTGTCGCGGGCACTAGGCCTACCCACACAAGTGAGGTATCATTTTTATTGGGAGACTTGGGGGAACGCTGGGGGGAAGGAAATTTGTGGCTCCTCTCAGATTCCAGAACTTTCTGCCACAGCAATGTGAGGAACATCTGTTTTTTTAGCCAAATTCTGAGGTTTGCAAAGGATTCTGGGAAACAGAACCTGGTCCGAGCCCCACAAGTCACCCCATCTTGGATTCCCCTAGGTCTCTAATTTTCAGAAATGCACAGGTTTGGTTGGTTTCCCTAGGTGCCGGCTGAGCTAGAGGCCAAAATCTAAAGGTAGGCACTTTGCAAAAATCACCTCTATTTTCCTTCCAAAAATTGGATGTGTCCACGTTGCGCTTTGGGGCGTTTCCTGTCGCGGGCGCTAGGCCTACCCACACAAGTGAGGTATCATTTTTATCGGGAGACTTGGGGGAACTCTGGGTGGAAGGAAATTTGTGGCTCCTCTCAGATTCCAGAACTTTCAGCCACAGAAATTTGAGGAACATGTGTTTTTTTAGCCAAATTTTGAGGTTTGCAAAGGATTCTGGGTAACAGAACCTGGTCCGAGCCCCACAAGTCACCCCATCTTGGATTCCCCTAGGTCTCTAGTTTTCAGAAATGCACAGGTTTGGTAGGTTTCCCTAGGTGCCGGCTGAGCTAGACGCCAAAAACTACAGGTAGGCACTTTGCAAAAAACACCTCTGTTTTCTTTCCAAAAATTGGATGTGTCCACGTTGCGCTTTGGGGCATTTCCTGTCGCGGGAACTAGGCCTACCCACACAAGTGAGGTATCATTTTTATTGGGAGACTTGGGGGAACGCTGGGGGGAAGGAAATTTGTGGCTCCTCTCAGATTCCAGAACTTTCTGCCACAGCAATGTGAGGAACATCTGTTTTTTTAGCCAAATTCTGAGGTTTGCAAAGGATTCTGGGTAACAGAACCTGGTCCGAGCCCCACAAGTCACCCCATCTTGGATTCCCCTAGGTCTCTAATTTTCAGAAATGCACAGGTTTGGTTGGTTTCCCTAGGTGCCGGCTGAGCTAGAGGCCAAAATCTAAAGGTAGGCACTTTGCAAAAATCACCTCTATTTTCCTTCCAAAAATTGGATGTGTCCACGTTGCGCTTTGGGGCGTTTCCTGTCGCGGGCGCTAGGCCTACCCACACAAGTGAGGTATCATTTTTATCGGGAGACTTGGGGGAACTCTGGGTGGAAGGAAATTTGTGTCTCCTCTCAGATTCCAGAACTTTCAGCCACAGAAATTTGAGGAACATGTGTTTTTTTAGCCAAATTTTGAGGTTTGCAAAGGATTCTGGGTAACAGAACCTGGTCCGAGCCCCACAAGTCACCCCATCTTGGATTCCCCTAGGTCTCTAATTTTCAGAAATGCACAGGTTTGGTTGGTTTCCCTAGGTGCCGGCTGAGCTAGAGGCCAAAATCTAAAGGTAGGCACTTTGCAAAAATCACCTCTATTTTCCTTCCAAAAATTGGATGTGTCCACGTTGCGCTTTGGGGCGTTTCCTGTCGCGGGCGCTAGGCCTACCCACACAAGTGAGGTATCATTTTTATCGGGAGACTTGGGGGAACTCTGGGTGGAAGGAAATTTGTGTCTCCTCTCAGATTCCAGAACTTTCAGCCACAGAAATTTGAGGAACATGTGTTTTTTTAGCCAAATTTTGAGGTTTGCAAAGGATTCTGGGTAACAGAACCTGGTCCGAGAACCACAAGTCACCCCATCTTGGATTCCCCTAGGTCTCTAGTTTTCAGAAATGCACAGGTTTGGTAGGTTTCCCTAGGTGCCGGCTGAGCTAGACGCCAAAAACTACAGGTAGGCACTTTGCAAAAAACACCTTTGTTTTCTTTCCAAAAATTGGAAGTGTCCACGTTGCGCTTTGGGGCATTTCCTGTCGCGGGCACTAGGCCTACCCACACAAGTGAGGTATCATTTTTATTGGGAGACTTGGGGGAACGCTGGGGGGAAGGAAATTTGTGGCTCCTCTCAGATTCCAGAACTTTCTGCCACAGCAATGTGAGGAACATCTGTTTTTTAAGCCAAATTCTGAGGTTTGCAAAGGATTCTGGGTAACAGAACCTGGTCCGAGCCCCACAAGTCACCCCATCTTGGATTCCCCTAGGTCTCTAATTTTCAGAAATGCACAGGTTTGGTTGGTTTCCCTAGGTGCCGGCTGAGCTAGAGGCCAAAATCTACAGGTAGGCACTTTGCAAAAATCACCTCTGTTTTCTTTCAAAAAATTGGATGTGTCCACGTTGCGCTTTGGGGCGTTTCCTGTCGCGGGCGCTAGGCCTACCCACACAAGTGAGGTATCATTTTTATCGGGAGACTTGGGGGAACTCTGGGTGGAAGGAAATTTGTGTCTCCTCTCAGATTCCAGAACTTTCAGCCACAGAAATTTGAGGAACATGTGTTTTTTTAGCCAAATTTTGAGGTTTGCAAAGGATTCTGGGTAACAGAACCTGGTCCGAGCCCCACAAGTCACCCCATCTTGGATTCCCCTAGGTCTCTAATTTTCAGAAATGCACAGGTTTGGTTGGTTTCCCTAGGTGCCGGCTGAGCTAGAGGCCAAAATCTAAAGGTAGGCACTTTGCAAAAATCACCTCTATTTTCCTTCCAAAAATTGGATGTGTCCACGTTGCGCTTTGGGGCGTTTCCTGTCGCGGGCGCTAGGCCTACCCACACAAGTGAGGTATCATTTTTATCGGGAGACTTGGGGGAACTCTGGGTGGAAGGAAATTTGTGTCTCCTCTCAGATTCCAGAACTTTCAGCCACAGAAATTTGAGGAACATGTGTTTTTTTAGCCAAATTTTGAGGTTTGCAAAGGATTCTGGGTAACAGAACCTGGTCCGAGAACCACAAGTCACCCCATCTTGGATTCCCCTAGGTCTCTAGTTTTCAGAAATGCACAGGTTTGGTAGGTTTCCCTAGGTGCCGGCTGAGCTAGACGCCAAAAACTACAGGTAGGCACTTTGCAAAAAACACCTTTGTTTTCTTTCCAAAAATTGGATGTGTCCACGTTGCGCTTTGGGGCATTTCCTGTCGCGGGCACTAGGCCTACCCACACAAGTGAGGTATCATTTTTATTGGGAGACTTGGGGGAACGCTGGGGGGAAGGAAATTTGTGGCTCCTCTCAGATTCCAGAACTTTCTGCCACAGCAATGTGAGGAACATCTGTTTTTTAAGCCAAATTCTGAGGTTTGCAAAGGATTCTGGGTAACAGAACCTGGTCCGAGCCCCACAAGTCACCCCATCTTGGATTCCCTAGGTCTCTAATTTTCAGAAATGCACAGGTTTGGTTGGTTTCCCTAGGTGCCGGCTGAGCTAGAGGCCAAAATCTACAGGTAGGCACTTCGCAAAAATCACCTCTGTTTTCTTTCAAAAAATTGGATGTGTCCACGTTGCGCTTTGGGGCGTTTCCTGTCGCGGGCACTAGGCCTACCCACACAAGTGAGGTATCATTTTTATCGGGAGACTTGGGGGAACGCTGGGTGGAAGGAAATTTGTGGCTCCTCTCAGATTCCTGAACTTTCTGCTACAGCAATGTGAGGAACATGTGTTTTTTTAGCCAAATTGTGAGGTTTGCAAAGGATTCTGGGTAACAGAACCTGGTCCGAGCCCCACAAGTCACCCCATCTTGGATTCCCCTAGGTCTCTAGTTTTCAGAAATGCACAGGTTTGGTAGGTTTCCCTAGGTGCCGGCTGAGCTAGAGGCCAAAATCTACAGGTAGGCACTTTGCAAAAATCACCTCTGTTTTCTTTCAAAAAATTGGATGTGTCCACGTTGTGCTTTGGGGCGTTTCCTGTTGCGGGCGCTAGGCCTACCCACACAAGTGAGGTATCATTTTTATCGGGAGACTTGGGGAAACGCTGGGTGGAAGGAAATTTGTGGCTCCTCTCAGATTCCAGAACTTTCTGCCACAGAAATGTGAGGAACATGTGTTTTTTTAGCCAAATTTTGAGGTTTGCAAAGGATTCTGGGTAACAGAACCTGGTCCGAGCCCCACAAGTCACCCCATCTTGGATTCCCCTAGGTCTCTAGTTTTCAGAAATGCACAGGTTTGGTAGGTTTCCCTAGGTGCCGGCTGAGCTAGAGGCCAAAAACTACAGGTAGGCACTTCGGAAAAATCACCTCTGTTTTCTTTCCAAAAATTGGATGTGTCCACGTTGCGCTTTGGGGCATTTCCTGTCGCGGGCGCTAGGCCTACCCACACAAGTGAGGTATCATTTTTATCGGGAGACTTGGGGGAACTCTGGGAGGAAGGAAATGTGTGGCTCCTCTCAGATTCCAGAACTTTCAGCCACAGAAATGTGAGGAACATGTGTTTTTTTAGCCAAATTTTGAGGTTTGCAAAGGATTCTGGGTAACAGAACCTGGTCCGAGCCCCACAAGTCACCCCATCTTGGATTCCCCTAGGTCTCTAGTTTTCAGAAATGCACAGGTTTGGTAGGTTATCCTAGGTGCCGGCTGAGCTAGAGGCCAAAATCTACAGGTAGGCACTTTGCAAAAAACACCTCTGTTTTCTTTCCAAAAATTGGATGTGTCCACGTTGTGCTTTGGGGCGTTTCCTGTCTCGGGTGCTAGGCCTACCCACACAAGTGAGGTATCATTTTTATCGGGAGACTTGGGGGAACGTTGGGTGGAAGGAAATTTGTGGCTCCTCCCAGATTCCAGAACTTTCTGTCACAGAAATGTGAGGAACATGTGTTTTTTTAGCCAAATTTTGAGGTTTGCAAAGGATTCTGGGTAACATAACCTGGTCCGAGCCCCACAAGTCACCCCATCTTGGATTCCCCTAGGTCTCTAGTTTTCAGAAATGCACAGGTTTGGTAGGTTTCCCTAGGTGCCGGCTGAGCTAGACGCCAAAATCTACAGGTAAGCACTTCGCAAAAATCACCTCTGTTTTCTTTAAAAAAATTGGATGTGTCCACGTTGCACTTTGGGGCGTTTCCTGTCGCAGGCACTAGGCCTACCCACACAAGTGAGGTATCATTTTTATCGGGAGACTTGAGGGAACGCTGGGTGGAAGGAAATTTGTGGCTCCTCTCAGATTCCAGAACTTTCTGTTACAGCAATGTGAGGAACATGGGTTTTTTTAGTCAAATTTTGAGGTTTGCAAAGGATTCTGGGTAACAGAACCTGGTCCGAGCCCCACACGTCACCCCATCTTGGATTCCCCTAGGTCTCTAGTTTTCAGAAATGCACATGTTTGGTAGGTTATCCTAGGTGCCGGCTGAGCTAGAGGCCAAAATCTACAGGTAGGCACTTTGCAAAAAACACCTCTATTTTCTTTCCAAAAATTGGATGTGTCCACGTTGCGCTTTGGGGCGTTTCCTGTCGCGGGCACTAGGCCTACCCACACAAGTGAGGTATCATTTTTATCGGGAGACTTGGGGAAACGCTGGGTGGAAGGAAATTTGTGGCTCCTCTCAGATTCCAGAACTTTCTGCTACAGCAATGTGAGGAACATGTGTTTTTTTGCCAAATTTTGAGGTTTGCAAAGGATTCTGGGTAACAGAACCTGGTCCGAGCCCCACACGTCACCCCATCTTGGATTCCCCTAGGTATCTAGTTTTCAGAAATGCACATGTTTGGTAGGTTATCCTAGGTGCCGGCTGAGCTAGAGGCCAAAATCTACAGGTAGGCACTTTGCAAAAAACACCTCTATTTTCTTTCCAAAAATTGGATGTGTCCACGTTGCGCTTTGGGGCATTTCCTGTTGCGGGCACTAGGCCTACCCACACAAGTGAGGTATCATTTTTATCGGGAGACTTGGGGGAACGCTGGGTGGAAGGAAATTTGTGGCTCCTCTCAGATTCCAGAACTTTCTGCTACAGCAATGTGAGGAACATGTGTTTTTTTGCCAAATTTTGAGGTTTGCAAAGGATTCTGGGTAACAGAACCTGGTCCGAGCCCCACAAGTCACCCCATCTTGGATTCCCCTAGGTCTCTAGTTTTCAGAAATGCACAGGTTTGGTAGGTTTCCCTAGGTGCCGGCTGAGCTAGACGCCAAAATCTACAGGAAGGCACTTCGCAAAAATCACCTCTGTTTTCTTTCAAAAAATTGGATGTGTCCACGTTGCACTTTGGGGCGTTTCCTGTTGCAGGCACTAGGCCTACCCACACAAGTGAGGTATCATTTTTATCGGGAGACTTGAGGGAACGCTGGGTGGAAGGAAATTTGTGGCTCCTCTCAGATTCCAGAACTTTCTGTTACAGCAATGTGAGGAACATGGGTTTTTTTAGTCAAATTTTGAGGTTTGCAAAGGATTCTGGGTAACAGAACCTGGTCCGAGCCCCACACGTCACCCCATCTTGGATTCCCCTAGGTCTCTAGTTTTCAGAAATGCACATGTTTGGTAGGTTATCCTAGGTGCCGGCTGAGCTAGAGGCCAAAATCTACAGGTAGGCACTTTGCAAAAAACACCTCTATTTTCTTTCCAAAAATTGGATGTGTCCACGTTGCGCTTTGGGGCGTTTCCTGTCGCGGGCACTAGGCCTACCCACACAAGTGAGGTATCATTTTTATCGGGAGACTTGGGGAAACGCTGGGTGGAAGGAAATTTGTGGCTCCTCTCAGATTCCAGAACTTTCTGCTACAGCAATGTGAGGAACATGTGTTTTTTTGCCAAATTTTGAGGTTTGCAAAGGATTCTGGGTAACAGAACCTGGTCCGAGCCCCACACGTCACCCCATCTTGGATTCCCCTAGGTATCTAGTTTTCAGAAATGCACATGTTTGGTAGGTTATCCTAGGTGCCGGCTGAGCTAGAGGCCAAAATCTACAGGTAGGCACTTTGCAAAAAACACCTCTATTTTCTTTCCAAAAATTGGATGTGTCCACGTTGCGCTTTGGGGCATTTCCTGTTGCGGGCACTAGGCCTACCCACACAAGTGAGGTATCATTTTTATCGGGAGACTTGGGGGAACGCTGGGTGGAAGGAAATTTGTGGCTCCTCTCAGATTCCAGAACTTTCTGCTACAGCAATGTGAGGAACATGTGTTTTTTTGCCAAATTTTGAGGTTTGCAAAGGATTCTGGGTAACAGAACCTGGTCCGAGCCCCACAAGTCACCCCATCTTGGATTCCCCTAGGTCTCTAGTTTTCAGAAATGCACAGGTTTGGTAGGTTTCCCTAGGTGCCGGCTGAGCTAGACGCCAAAATCTACAGGAAGGCACTTCGCAAAAATCACCTCTGTTTTCTTTCAAAAAATTGGATGTGTCCACGTTGCACTTTGGGGCGTTTCCTGTTGCAGGCACTAGGCCTACCCACACAAGTGAGGTATCATTTTTATCGGGAGACTTGAGGGAACGCTGGGTGGAAGGAAATTTGTGGCTCCTCTCAGATTCCAGAACTTTCTGTTACAGCAATGTGAGGAACATGGGTTTTTTTAGTCAAATTTTGAGGTTTGCAAAGGATTCTGGGTAACAGAACCTGGTCCGAGCCCCACACGTCACCCCATCTTGGATTCCCCTAGGTCTCTAGTTTTCAGAAATGCACATGTTTGGTAGGTTATCCTAGGTGCCGGCTGAGCTAGAGGCCAAAATCTACAGGTAGGCACTTTGCAAAAAACACCTCTATTTTCTTTCCAAAAATTGGATGTGTCCACGTTGCGCTTTGGGGCGTTTCCTGTCGCGGGCACTATGCCTACCCACACAAGTGAGGTATCATTTTTATCGGGAGACTTGAGGGAACGCTGGGTGGAAGGAAATTTGTGGCTCCTCTCAGATTCCAGAACTTTCTGTTACAGCAATGTGAGGAACATGGGTTTTTTTAGTCAAATTTTGAGGTTTGCAAAGGATTCTGGGTAACAGAACCTGGTCCGAGCCCCACACGTCACCCCATCTTGGATTCCCCTAGGTATCTAGTTTTCAGAAATGCACATGTTTGGTAGGTTATCCTAGGTGCCGGCTGAGCTAGAGGCCAAAATCTACAGGTAGGCACTTTGCAAAAAACACCTCTATTTTCTTTCCAAAAATTGGATGTGTCCACGTTGCGCTTTGGGGCATTTCCTGTTGCGGGCACTAGGCCTACCCACACAAGTGAGGTATCATTTTTATCGGGAGACTTGGGGGAACGCTGGGTGGAAGGAAATTTGTGGCTCCTCTCAGATTCCAGAACTTTCTGCTACAGCAATGTGAGGAACATGTGTTTTTTTGCCAAATTTTGAGGTTTGCAAAGGATTCTGGGTAACAGAACCTGGTCCGAGCCCCACAAGTCACCCCATCTTGGATTCCCCTAGGTCTCTAGTTTTCAGAAATGCACAGGTTTGGTAGGTTTCCCTAGGTGCTGGCTGAGCTAGAGGCCAAAATCTACAGGTAGGCACTTCGCAAAAATCACCTCTGTTTTCTTTCAAAAAATTGGATGTGTCCACGTTGCGCTTTGGGGCGTTTCCTGTCGCGGGCGCTAGGCCTACCCACACAAGTGAGGTATCATTTTTATCGGGAGACTTGGGGAAACGCTGGGTGGAAGGAAATTTGTGGCTCCTCTCAGATTCCAGAACTTTCTGCCACAGAAATGTGAGGAACATGTGTTTTTTTAGCCAAATTTTGAGGTTTGCAAAGGATTCTGGGTAACATAACCTGGTCCGAGCCCCACAAGTCACCCCATCTTGGATTCCCCTAGGTCTCTAGTTTTCAGAAATGCACAGGTTTGGTAGGTTTCCCTAGGTGCCGGCTGAGCTAGAGGCCAAAATCTACAGGTAGGCACTTTGCAAAAAACACCTCTGTTTTCTTTCCAAAAATTGGATGTGTTCACGTTGCGCTTTGGGGCGTTTCCTGTCGCGGGCGCTAGGCCTACCCACACAAGTGAGGTATCATTTTTATCGGAAGACTTGGAGAAACGCTGGGTGGAAGGAAATTTGTGGCTCCTCTCAGATTCCAGAACTTTCTGCCACAGCAATGTGAGGAACATGTGTTTTTTTAGCCACATTTTGAGGTTTGCAAAGGATTCTGGGTAACAGAACCTGGTCCGAGCCCCACAAGTCACCCCATCTTGGATTCCCCTAGGTCTCTAGTTTTCAGAAATGCACAGGTTTGGTAGGTTTCCCTAGGTGCCGGCTGAGCTAGAGGCCAAAAACTACAGGTAGGCACTTCGGAAAAATCACCTCTGTTTTCTTTCCAAAAATTGGATGTGTCCACGTTGCGCTTTGGGGCATTTCCTGTCGCGGGCGCTAGGCCTACCCACACAAGTGAGGTATCATTTTTATCGGGAGACTTGGGGGAACTCTGGGTGGAAGGAAATTTGTGGCTCCTCTCAGATTCCAGAACTTTCAGCCACAGAAATGTGAGGAACATGTGTTTTTTTAGCCAAATTTTGAGGTTTGCAAAGGATTCTGGGTAACAGAACCTGGTCCGAGCCCCACAAGTCACCCCATCTTGGATTCCCCTAGGTCTCTAGTTTTCAGAAATGCACAGGTTTGGTAGGTTATCCTAGGTGCCGACTGAGCTAGAGGCCAAAATCTACAGGTAGGCACTTTGCAAAAAACACCTCTGTTTTCTTTCCAAAATTGGATGTGTCCACGTTGCGCTTTGGGGCGTTTCCTGTCTCGGGTGCTAGGCCTACCCACACAAGTGAGGTATCATTTTTATCGGGAGACTTGGGGGAACGTTGGGTGGAAGGAAATTTGTGGCTCCTCCCAGATTCCAGAAGTTTCTGCCACAGAAATGTGAGGAACATGTGTTTTTTTGCCAAATTTTGAGGTTTGCAAAGGATTCTGGGTAACATAACCTGGTCCGAGCCCCACAAGTCACCCCATCTTGGATTCCCCTAGGTCTCTAGTTTTCAGAAATGCACAGGTTTGGTAGGTTTCCCTAGGTGCCGGCTGAGCTATACGCCAAAATCTACAGGTAGGCACTTCGCAAAAATCACCTCTGTTTTCTTTCAAAAAATTGGATGTGTCCACGTTGCACTTTGGGGCGTTTCCTGTCGCAGGCACTAGGCCTACCCACACAAGTGAGGTATCATTTTTATCGGGAGACTTGAGGGAACGCTGGGTGGAAGGAAATTTGTGGCTCCTCTCAGATTCCAGAACTTTCTGTTACAGCAATGTGAGGAACATGGGTTTTTTTTGTCAAATTTTGAGGTTTGCAAAGGATTCTGGGTAACAGAACCTGGTCCGAGCCCCACACGTCACCCCATCTTGGATTCCCCTAGGTCTCTAGTTTTCAGAAATGCACATGTTTGGTAGGTTATCCTAGGTGCCGGCTGAGCTAGAGGCCAAAATCTACAGGTAGGCACTTTGCAAAAAACACCTCTATTTTCTTTCCAAAAATTGGATGTGTCCACGTTGCGCTTTGGGGCGTTTCCTGTCGCGGGCACTAGGCCTACCCACACAAGTGAGGTATCATTTTTATCGGGAGACTTGGGGGAACGCTGGGTGGAAGGAAATTTGTGGCTCCTCTCAGATTCCAGAACTTTCTGCTACAGCAATGTGAGGAACATGTGTTTTTTTGCCAAATTTTGAGGTTTGCAAAGGATTCTGGGTAACAGAACCTGGTCCGAGCCCCACAAGTCACCCCATCTTGGATTCCCCTAGGTCTCTAGTTTTCAGAAATGCACAGGTTTGGTAGGTTTCCCTAGGTGCTGGCTGAGCTAGAGGCCAAAATCTACAGGTAGGCACTTCGCAAAAATCACCTCTGTTTTCTTTCAAAAAATTGGATGTGTCCACGTTGCGCTTTGGGGCGTTTCCTGTCGCGGGCACTAGGCCTACCCACACAAGTGAGGTATCATTTTTATTGGGAGACTTGGGGGAACACTGGGTGGAAGGAAATTTGTGGCTCCTCTCAGATTCCAGAACTTTCTGCCACAGAAATGTGAGGAACATGTGTTTTTTTAACCAAATTTTGAGGTTTGCAAAGGATTCTGGGTAACAGAACCTGGTCCGAGCCCCACAAATCACCCCATCTTGGATTCCCCTAGGTATCTAGTTTTCAGAAATGCACAGATTTGGTAGGTTTCCCTAGGTGCCGGCTGAGCTAAAGGCCAAAATCTACAGGTAGGCACTTTGCAAAAAACACCTCTGTTTTCTTTCCAAAAATTGGATGTGTCCACGTTGCGCTTTGGGGCGTTTCCTGTCGCGGGCGCTAGGCCTACCCACACAAGTGAGGTATCATTTTTATCGGGAGACTTGGGGAAACGCTGGGTGGAAGGAAATTTGTGGCTCCTCTCAGATTCCAGAACTTTCTGCCACAGAAATGTGAGGAACATGTGTTTTTTTAGCCAAATTTTGAGGTTTGCAAAGGATTCTGGGTAACATAACCTGGTCCGAGCCCCACAAGTCACCCCATCTTGGATTCCCCTAGGTCTCTAGTTTTCAGAAATGCACAGGTTTGGTAGATTTCCCTAGGTGCCGGCTGAGCTAGACGCCAAAATCTACAGGTAGGCACTTCGCAAAAATCACCTCTGTTTTCTTTCAAAAAATTGGATGTGTCCACGTTGCACTTTGGGGCGTTTCCTGTCGCAGGCACTAGGCCTACCCACACAAGTGAGGTATCATTTTTATCGGGAGACTTGAGGGAACGCTGGGTGGAAGGAAATTTGTGGCTCCTCTCAGATTCCAGAACTTTCTGTTACAGCAATGTGAGGAACATGGGTTTTTTTAGTCAAATTTTGAGGTTTGCAAAGGATTCTGGGTAACAGAACCTGGTCCGAGCCCCACACGTCACCCCATCTTCGATTCCCCTAGGTCTCTAGTTTTCAGAAATGCACATGTTTGGTAGGTTATCCTAGGTGCCGGCTGAGCTAGAGGCCAAAATCTACAGGTAGGCACTTTGCAAAAAACACCTCTATTTTCTTTCCAAAAATTGGATGTGTCCACGTTGCGCTTTGGGGCGTTTCCTGTCGCGGGCACTAGGCCTACCCACACAAGTGAGGTATCATTTTTATCGGGAGACTTGGGGGAACGCTGGGTGGAAGGAAATTTGTGGCTCCTCTCAGATTCCAGAACTTTCTGCTACAGCAATGTGAGGAACATGTGTTTTTTTAGCCAAATTTTGAGGTTTGCAAAGGATTCTGGGTAACAGAACCTGGTCCGAGCCCCACAAGTCACCCCATCTTGGATTCCCCTAGGTCTCTAGTTTTCAGAAATGCACAGGTTTGGTAGGTTTCCCTAGGTGCTGGCTGAGCTAGAGGCCAAAATCTACAGGTAGGCACTTCGCAAAAATCACCTCTGTTTTCTTTCAAATAATTGGATGTGTCCACGTTGCGCTTTTGGGCGTTTCCTGTCGCGGGCACTAGGCCTACCCACACAAGTGAGGTGTCATTTTTATTGGGAGACTTGGGGGAACACTGGGTGGAAGGAAATTTGTGGCTCCTCTCACATTCCAGAACTTTCTGCCACAGAAATGTGAGGAACATGTGTTTTTTTAACCAAATTTTGAGGTTTGCAAAGGATTCTGGGTAACAGAACCTGATCCGAGCCCCACAAATCACCCCATCTTGGATTCCCCTAGGTATCTAGTTTTCAGAAATGCACAGATTTGGTAGGTTTCCCTAGGTGCCGGCTGAGCTAGAGGCCAAAATCTACAGGTAGGCACTTTGCAAAAAACACCTCTGTTTTCTTTCCAAAAATTGGATGTGTCCACGTTGCGCTTTGGGGCGTTTCCTGTCGCGGGCGCTAGGCCTACCCACACAAGTGAGGTATCATTTTTATCGGGAGACTTGGGGAAACGCTGGGTGGAATTAAATTTGTGGCTCCTCTCAGATTCCAGAACTTTCTGCCACAGAAATGTGAGGAACATGTGTTTTTTTAGCCAAATTTTGAGGTTTGCAAAGGATTCTGGGTAACAGAACCTGGTCCGAGCCCCACAAGTCACCCCATCTTGGATTCACCTAGGTCTCTAGTTTTCAGAAATGCACAGGTTTGGTAGGTTATCCTAGGTGCCGGCTGAGCTAGAGGCCAAAATCTACAGGTAGGCACTTTGCAAAAAACACCTCTGTTTTCTTTCCAAAAATTGGATGTGTCCACGTTGCGCTTTGGGGCGTTTCCTGTCGCGGGCGCTAGGCCTACCCACACAAGTGAGGTATCATTTTTATCGGGAGATTTGGGGGAACGCTGGGTGGAAGGAAATTTGTGGCTCCTCTCAGATTCCAGAACTTTCTGCCACAGAAATGTGAGGAACATGTGTTTTTTAGCCAAATTTTGAGGTTTGCAAAGGATTCTGGGTAACAGAACCTGGTCCGAGCCCCACAAATCACCCCATCTTGGATTCCCCTAGGTCTCTAGTTTTCAGAAATGCACAGATTTGGTAGGTTTCCCTAGGTGCCGGCTGAGCTAGACGCCAAAATCTACAGGTAGGCACTTTGCAAAAAACACCTCTGTTTTCTTTCCAAAAATTGGATGTGTCCACGTTGCGCTTTGGGGCGTTTCCTGTCGCGGGCGCTAGGCCTACCCACACAAGTGAGGTATCATTTTTATCGGGAGACTTGGGGAAACGCTGGGTGGAAGGAAATTTGTGGCTCCTCTCAGATTCCAGAACTTTATGCCACAGCAATGTGAGGAACATGTGTTTTTTTAGCCAAATTTTGAGGTTTGCAAAGGATTCTGGGTAACAGAACCTGGTCCGAGCCCCACAAGTCACCCCATCTTGGATTCCCCTAGGTCTCTAGTTTTCAGAAATGCACAGGTTTGGTAGGTTTCCCTAGGTGCCGGCTGAGCTAGAGGCCAAAATCTACAGGTAGGCACTTCGGAAAAATCACCTCTATTTTCTTTCAAAAAATTGGATGTGTCCACGTTGCGCTTTGGGGCATTTCCTGTCGCGGGCGCTAGGCCTACCCACACAAGTGAGGTATCATTTTTATCGGGACACTTGGGGGAACTCTGGGTGGAAGGAAATGTGTGGCTCCTCTCAGATTCCAGAACTTTCAGCCACAGAAATGTGAGGAACATGTGTTTTTTTAGCCAAATTTTGAGGTTTGCAAAGGATTCTGGGTAACAGAACCTGGTCCGAGCCCCACAAGTCACCCCATCTTGGATTCCCCTAGGTCTCTAGTTTTCAGAAATGCACAGGTTTGGTAGGTTTCCCTAGGTGCTGGCTGAGCTAGAGGCCAAAATCTACAGGTAGGCACTTCGCAAAAATCACCTCTGTTTTCTTTCAAATAATTGGATGTGTCCACGTTGCGCTTTTGGGCGTTTCCTGTCGCGGGCACTAGGCCTACCCACACAAGTGAGGTGTCATTTTTATTGGGAGACTTGGGGGAACACTGGGTGGAAGGAAATTTGTGGCTCCTCTCACATTCCAGAACTTTCTGCCACAGAAATGTGAGGAACATGTGTTTTTTTAACCAAATTTTGAGGTTTGCAAAGGATTCTGGGTAACAGAACCTGATCCGAGCCCCACAAATCACCCCATCTTGGATTCCCCTAGGTATCTAGTTTTCAGAAATGCACAGATTTGGTAGGTTTCCCTAGGTGCCGGCTGAGCTAGAGGCCAAAATCTACAGGTAGGCACTTTGCAAAAAACACCTCTGTTTTCTTTCCAAAAATTGGATGTGTCCACGTTGCGCTTTGGGGCGTTTCCTGTCGCGGGCGCTAGGCCTACCCACACAAGTGAGGTATCATTTTTATCGGGAGACTTGGGGAAACGCTGGGTGGAATTAAATTTGTGGCTCCTCTCAGATTCCAGAACTTTCTGCCACAGAAATGTGAGGAACATGTGTTTTTTTAGCCAAATTTTGAGGTTTGCAAAGGATTCTGGGTAACAGAACCTGGTCCGAGCCCCACAAGTCACCCCATCTTGGATTCACCTAGGTCTCTAGTTTTCAGAAATGCACAGGTTTGGTAGGTTATCCTAGGTGCCGGCTGAGCTAGAGGCCAAAATCTACAGGTAGGCACTTTGCAAAAAACACCTCTGTTTTCTTTCCAAAAATTGGATGTGTCCACGTTGCGCTTTGGGGCGTTTCCTGTCGCGGGCGCTAGGCCTACCCACACAAGTGAGGTATCATTTTTATCGGGAGATTTGGGGGAACGCTGGGTGGAAGGAAATTTGTGGCTCCTCTCAGATTCCAGAACTTTCTGCCACAGAAATGTGAGGAACATGTGTTTTTTAGCCAAATTTTGAGGTTTGCAAAGGATTCTGGGTAACAGAACCTGGTCCGAGCCCCACAAATCACCCCATCTTGGATTCCCCTAGGTCTCTAGTTTTCAGAAATGCACAGATTTGGTAGGTTTCCCTAGGTGCCGGCTGAGCTAGACGCCAAAATCTACAGGTAGGCACTTTGCAAAAAACACCTCTGTTTTCTTTCCAAAAATTGGATGTGTCCACGTTGCGCTTTGGGGCGTTTCCTGTCGCGGGCGCTAGGCCTACCCACACAAGTGAGGTATCATTTTTATCGGGAGACTTGGGGAAACGCTGGGTGGAAGGAAATTTGTGGCTCCTCTCAGATTCCAGAACTTTATGCCACAGCAATGTGAGGAACATGTGTTTTTTTAGCCAAATTTTGAGGTTTGCAAAGGATTCTGGGTAACAGAACCTGGTCCGAGCCCCACAAGTCACCCCATCTTGGATTCCCCTAGGTCTCTAGTTTTCAGAAATGCACAGGTTTGGTAGGTTTCCCTAGGTGCCGGCTGAGCTAGAGGCCAAAATCTACAGGTAGGCACTTCGGAAAAATCACCTCTATTTTCTTTCAAAAAATTGGATGTGTCCACGTTGCGCTTTGGGGCATTTCCTGTCGCGGGCGCTAGGCCTACCCACACAAGTGAGGTATCATTTTTATCGGGACACTTGGGGGAACTCTGGGTGGAAGGAAATGTGTGGCTCCTCTCAGATTCCAGAACTTTCAGCCACAGAAATGTGAGGAACATGTGTTTTTTTAGCCAAATTTTGAGGTTTGCAAAGGATTCTGGGTAACAGAACCTGGTCCGAGCCCCACAAATCACCCCATCTTGGATTCCCCTAGGTATCTAGTTTTCAGAAATGCACAGATTTGGTAGGTTTCCCTAGGTGCCGGCTGAGCTAGAGGCCAAAATCTACAGGTAGGCACTTTGCAAAAAACACCTCTGTTTTCTTTCCAAAAATTGGATGTGTCCACGTTGCGCTTCGGGGCGTTTCCTGTCGCGGGCGCTAGGCCTACCCACACAAGTGAGGTATCATTTTTATCGGGAGACTTGGGGAAACGCTGGGTGGAATGAAATTTGTGGCTCCTCTCAGATTCCAGAACTTTCTGCCACAGAAATGTGAGGAACATGTGTTTTTTTAGCCAAATTTTGAGGTTTGCAAAGGATTCTGAGTAACAGAACCTGGTCCGAGCCCCACAAGTCACCCCATCTTGGATTCACCTAGGTCTCTAGTTTTCAGAAATGCACAGGTTTGGTAGGTTATCCTAGGTGCCGGCTGAGCTAGAGGCCAAAATCTACAGGTAGGCACTTTGCAAAAAACACCTCTGTTTTCTTTCCAAAAATTGGATGTGTCCACGTTGCGCTTTGGGGCGTATCCTGTTGCGGGCGCTAGGCCTACCCACACAAGTGAGGTATCATTTTTATCGGGAGATTTGGGGGAACGCTGGGTGGAAGGAAATTTGTGGCTCCTCTCAGATTCCAGAACTTTCTGCCACAGAAATGTGAGGAACATGTGTTTTTTAGCCAAATTTTGAGGTTTGCAAAGGATTCTGGGTAACAGAACCTGGTCCGAGCCCCACAAATCACCCCATCTTGGATTCCCCTAGGTCTCTAGTTTTCAGAAATGCACAGATTTGGTAGGTTTCCCTAGGTGCCGGCTGAGCTAGACGCCAAAATCTACAGGTAGGCACTTTGCAAAAAACACCTCTGTTTTCTTTCCAAAAATTGGATGTGTCCACGTTGCGCTTTGGGGCGTTTCCTGTCGCGGGCGCTAGGCCTACCCACACAAGTGAGGTATCATTTTTATCGGGAGACTTGGGGAAACGCTGGGTGGAAGGAAATTTGTGGCTCCTCTCAGATTCCAGAACTTTATGCCACAGCAATGTGAGGAACATGTGTTTTTTTAGCCAAATTTTGAGGTTTGCAAAGGATTCTGGGTAACAGAACCTGGTCCGAGCCCCACAAGTCACCCCATCTTGGATTCCCCTAGGTCTCTAGTTTTCAGAAATGCACAGGTTTGGTAGGTTTCCCTAGGTGCCGGCTGAGCTAGAGGCCAAAATCTACAGGTAGGCACTTCGTAAAAATCTCCTCTATTTTCTTTCAAAAAATTGGATGTGTCCACGTTGCGCTTTGGGGCATTTCCTGTCGCGGGCGCTAGGCCTACCCACACAAGTGAGGTATCATTTTTATCGGGACACTTGGGGGAACTCTGGGTGGAAGGAAATGTGTGGCTCCTCTCAGATTCCAGAACTTTCAGCCACAGAAATGTGAGGAACATGTGTTTTTTTAGCCAAATTTTGAGGTTTGCAAAGGATTCTGGGTAACAGAATCTGGTCCGAGCCCCACAAATCACCCCATCTTGGATTCCCCTAGGTATCTAGTTTTCAGAAATGCACAGATTTGGTAGGTTTCCCTAGGTGCCGGCTGAGCTAGAGGCCAAAATCTACAGGTAGGCACTTTGCAAAAAACACCTCTGTTTTCTTTCCAAAAATTGGATGTGTCCACGTTGCGCTTTGGGGCGTTTCCTGTCGCGGGCGCTAGGCCTACCCACACAAGTGAGGTATCATTTTTATCGGGAGACTTGGGGAAACGCTGGGTGGAAGGAAATGTGTGGCTCCTCTCAGATTCCAGAACTTTCTGCCACAGAAATGTGAGGAACATGTGTTTTTTTAGCCAAATTTTGAGGTTTGCAAAGGATTCTGGGTAACATAACCTGGTCCGAGCCCCACAAGTCACCCCATCTTGGATTCCCCTAGGTCTCTAGTTTTCAGAAATGCACAGGTTTGGTAGGTTTCCCTAGGTGCCGGCTGAGCTAGAGGCCAAAATCTACAGTTAGGCACTTCGCAAAAATCACCTCTGTTTTCTTTAAAAAAATTGGATGTGTCCACGTTGCGCTTTGGGGCGTTTCCTGTCGCGGGCACTAGGCCTACCCACACAAGTGAGGTATCATTTTTATCGGGAGACTTGGGGGAACACTGGGTGGAAGGAAATTTGTGGCTCCTCTCACATTCCAGAACTTTCTGCCACAGAAATGTGAGGAACATTTGTTTTTTTAACCAAATTTTGAGATTTGCAAAGGATTCTGGGTAACAGAACCTGGTCCGAGCCCCACAAGTCACCCCATCTTGGATTCACCTAGGTCTCTAGTTTTCAGAAATGCACAGCTTTGGTAGGTTATCCTAAGTGCCGGCTGAGCTAGAGGCCAAAATCTACAGGTAGGCACTTTGCAAAAAACACCTCTGTTTTCTTTCCAAAAATTGGATGTGTCCACGTTGTGCTTTGGGGCGTTTCCTGTTGCGGGCGCTAGGCCTACCCACACAAGTGAGGTATCATTTTTATCGGGAGACTTGGGGAAACGCTGGGTGGAAGGAAATTTGTGGCTCCTCTCAGATTCCAGAACTTTCTGTCACAGCAATGTGAGGAACTTGTGTTTTTTTAGCCAAATTGTTAGGTTTGCAAAGGATTCTGGGTAACAGAACCTGGTCCGAGCCCTCAAGTCACCCCATCTTGGATTCCCCTAGGTCTCTAGTTTTCAGAAATGCACAGGTTTGGTAGGTTTCCCTAGGTGCCGGCTGAGCTAGAGGCCAAAATCTACAGGTAGGCACTTTGCAAAAAACACCTCTGTTTTCTTTCCAAAAATTGGATGTGTCCGCGTTGCGCTTTGGGACGTTTCCTGTCGCGGGCGCTAAGCCTACCCACACAAGTGAGGTATCATTTTTATCGGGAGACTTGGGGGAATGCTGGGTGGAAGGAAATTTGTGGCTCCCCTCAGATTCCAGAACTTTCTGCCATAGAAATGTGAGGAACATATGTTTTTTTAGCCAAATTTTGAGGTTTGCAAAGGATTCTGGGTAACAGAACCTGGTCCGAGCCCCACAAGTCACCACATCTTGGATTCCCCTAGGTCTCTAGTTTTCAGAAATGCACAGGTTTGGTAGGTTATCCTAGGTGCCGGCTGAGCTAGAGGCCAAAATCTACAGGTAGGCACTTCGCAAAAATCACCTCTGTTTTCTTTAAAAAAATTGGATGTGTCCACGTTGCGCTTTGCGGCGTTTCCTGTCGCGGGCACTAGGCCTACCCACACAAGTGAGGTATCATTTTTATCGGGAGACTTGGGGGAACACTGGGTGGAAGGAAATTTGTGGCTCCTCTCACATTCCAGAACTTTCTGCCACAGAAATGTGAGGAACATTTGTTTTTTTAACCTAATTTTGAGGTTTGCAAAGGATTCTGGGTAACAGAACCTGGTCCGAGCCCCACAAGTCACCCCATCTTGGATTCACCTAGGTCTCTAGTTTTCAGAAATGCACAGCTTTGGTAGGTTATCCTAAGTGCCGGCTGAGCTAGAGGCCAAAATCTACAGGTAGGCACTTTGCAAAAAACACCTCTGTTTTCTTTCCAAAAATTGGATGTGTCCACGTTGTGCTTTGGGGCGTTTCCTGTCGCGGGCGCTAGGCCTACCCACACAAGTGAGGTATTATTTTTATCGGGAGATTTGGGGGAACGCTGGGTGGAAGGAAATTTGTTGCTCCTCTCAGATTCCAGAACTTTCTGCCACAGAAATGTGAGGAACATGTGTTTTTTTAGCCAAATTTTGAGGTTTGCAAAGGATTCTGGGTAACAGAACCTGGTCCGAGCCCCACAAATCACCCCATCTTGGATTCCCCTAGGTCTCTAGTTTTCAGAAATGCACAGATTTGGTAGGTTTCCCTAGGTGCCGGCTGAGCTAGACGCCAAAATCGACAGGGAGACACTTTGAAAAAAACACCTCTGTTTTCTTTCCAAAAATTGGATGTGTCCACGTTGTGCTTTGGGGCGTTTCCTGTTGCGGGCGCTAGGCCTACCCACACAAGTGAGGTATCATTTTTATCGGGAGACTTGGGGAAACGCTGGGTGGAAGGAAATTTGTGGCTCCTCTCAGATTCCAGAACTTTATGCCACAGCAATGTGAGGAACTTGTGTTTTTTTAGCCAAATTGTTAGGTTTGCAAAGGATTCTGGGTAACAGAACCTGGTCCGAGCCCCACAAGTCACCCCATCTTGGATTCCCCTAGGTCTCTAGTTTTCAGAAATGCACAGGTTTGGTAGGTTTCCCTAGGTGCCGGCTGAGCTAGAGGCCAAAATCTACAGGTAGGCACTTTGCAAAAAACACCTCTGTTTTCTTTCCAAAAATTGGATGTGTCCGCGTTGCGCTTTGGGACGTTTCCTGTCGCGGGCGCTAAGCCTACCCACACAAGTGAGGTATCATTTTTATCGGGAGACTTGGGGGAATGCTGGGTGGAAGGAAATTTGTGGCTCCCCTCAGATTCCAGAACTTTCTGCCATAGAAATGTGAGGAACATATGTTTTTTTAGCCAAATTTTGAGGTTTGCAAAGGATTCTGGGTAACAGAACCTGGTCCGAGCCCCACAAGTCACCACATCTTGGATTCCCCTAGGTCTCTAGTTTTCAGAAATGCACAGGTTTGGTAGGTTATCCTAGGTGCCGGCTGAGCTAGAGGCCAAAATCTACAGGTAGGCACTTTGCAAAAAACACCTCTGTTTTCTTTCAAAAAATTAGATGTGTCCACGTTGCGCTTTGGGGCATTTCCTGTTGCGGGCGCTAGGCCTACCCACACAAGTGAGGTATTATTTTTATCGGGAGACTTGGGGAAACACAGGGTGGAAGAAAATTTGTGGCTCCTCTCAGATTCCAGAACTTTCTGCCACAGGAATGTGAGGAACATGTGTTTTTTTAGCCAAATTTTGAGGTTTGCAAAGGATTCTGGGTAACAGAACCTGTTCTGAGCCCCACAAGTCACCCCATCTTGGATTCCCCTAGGTCTCTAGTTTTCAGAAATGCACAGGTTTGGTAGGTTATCCTAGGTGCCGGCTGAGCTAGAGGCCAAAATCTACAGGTAGGCACTTTGCAAAAAACACCTCTGTTTTCTTTCCAAAAATTGGATGTGTCCACGTTGCGCTTTGGGGCATTTCCTGTCGCGGGCGCTAGGCCTACCCACACAAGTGAGGTATCATTTTTATCGGGAGACTTGGGGAAACGCTGGGTGGAAGGAAATTTGTGGCTCCTCTCAGATTCCAGAACTTTCTGCCACAGCAATGTGAGGAACTTGTGTTTTTTTAGCCAAATTGTTAGGTTTGCAAAGGATTCTGGGTAACAGAACCTGGTCCGAGCCCCACAAGTCACCCCATCTTGGATTCCCCTAGGTCTCTAGTTTTCAGAAATGCACAGGTTTGGTAGGTTTCCCTAAGTGCCGGCTGAGCTAGAGGCCAAAATCTACAGGTAGGCACTTTGCAAAAAACACCTCTGTTTTCTTTCCAAAAATTGGATGTGGTCGCGTTGCGCTTTGGGACGTTTCCTGTCGCGGGCGCTAAGCCTACCCACACAAGTGAGGTATCATTTTTATCGGGAGACTTGGGGGAATGCTGTGTGGAAGGAAATTTGTGGCTCCCCTCAGATTCCAGAACTTTCTGCCATAGAAATGTGAGGAACATATGTTTTTTTAGCCAAATTTTGAGGTTTGCAAAGGATTCTGGGTAACAGAACCTGGTCCGAGCCCCACAAGTCACCACATCTTGGATTCCCCTAGGTCTCTAGTTTTCAGAAATGCACAGGTTTGGTAGGTTATCCTAGGTGCCGGCTGAGCTAGAGGCCAAAATCTATAGGTAGGCACTTTGCAAAAAACACCTCTGTATTCTTTCAAAAAATTAGATGTGTCCACGTTGCGCTTTGGGGCATTTCCTCTTGCGGGCGCTAGGCCTACCCACACAAGTGAGGTATTATTTTTATCGGGAGACTTGGGGAAACACAGGGTGGAAGAAAATTTGTGGCTCCTCTCAGATTCCAGAACTTTCTGCCACAGAAATATGAGGAACATGTGTTTTTTTAGCCAAATTTTGAGGTTTGCAAAGGATTCTGGGTAACAGAACCTGTTCTGAGCCCCACAAGTCACCCCATCTTGGATTCCCCTAGGTCTCTAGTTTTCAGAAATGCACAGGTTTGGTAGGTTATCCTAGGTGCCGGGTGAGCTAGAGGCCAAAATCTACAGGTAGGCACTTTGCAAAAAACACCTCTGTTTTCTTTCCAAAAATTGGATGTGTCCACGTTGCGCTTTGGGGCGTTTCCTGTCGCGGGCGCTAGGCCTACCCACACAAGTGAGGTATCATTTTTATAGGGAGACTTGGGGGAACGCTGGGTGGAAGGAAATTTGTGGCTCCCCTCAGATTCCAGAACTTTCTGCCATAGAAATGTGAGGAACATATGTTTTTTTAGCCAAATTTTGAGGTTTGCAAAGGATTCTGGGTAACAGAACCTGGTCCGAGCCCCACAAATCACCCCATCTTGGATTCCCCTAGGTCTCTAGTTTTCAGAAATGCACAGATTTGGTAGGTTTCCCTAGGTGCCGGCTGAGCTAGACGCCAAAATCGACAGGGAGACATTTTGAAAAAAACACCTCTGTTTTCTTTCCAAAAATTGGATGTGTCCACGTTGTGCTTTGGGGCGTTTCCTGTTGCGGGCGCTAGGCCTACCCACACAAGTGAGGTATCATTTTTATCGGGAGACTTGGGGAAACGCTGGGTGGAAGGAAATTTGTAGCTCCTCTCAGATTCCAGAACTTTATGCCACAGCAATGTGAGGAACTTGTGTTTTTTTAGCCAAATTGTTAGGTTTGCAAAGGATTCTGGGTAACAGAACCTGGTCCGAGCCCCACAAGTCACCCCATCTTGGATTCCCCTAGGTCTCTAGTTTTCAGAAATGCACAGGTTTGGTAGGTTTCCCTAGGTGCCGGCTGAGCTAGAGGCCAAAATCTACAGGTAGGCACTTTGCAAAAAACACCTCTGTTTTCTTTCCAAAAATTGGATGTGTCCGCGTTGCGCTTTGGGACGTTTCCTGTCGCGGGCGCTAAGCCTACCCACACAAATGAGGTATCATTTTTATCGGGAGACTTGGGGGAATGCTGGGTGGAAGGAAATTTGTGGCTCCCCTCAGATTCCAGAACTTTCTGCCATAGAAATGTGAGGAACATATGTTTTTTTAGCCAAATTTTGAGGTTTGCAAAGGATTCTGGGTAACAGAACCTGGTCCGAGCCCCACAAGTCACCACATCTTGGATTCCCCTAGGTCTCTAGTTTTCAGAAATGCACAGGTTTGGTAGGTTATCCTAGGTGCCGGCTGAGCTAGAGGCCAAAATCTACAGGTAGGCACTTCGCAAAAATCACCTCTGTTTTCTTTAAAAAAATTGGATGTGTCCACGTTGCGCTTTGGGGCGTTTCCTGTTGCGGGCACTAGGCCTACCCACACAAGTGAGGTATCATTTTTATCGGGAGACTTGGGGGAACACTGGGTGGAAGGAAATTTGTGGCTCCTCTCACATTCCAGAACTTTCTGCCACAGAAATGTGAGGAACATTTGTTTTTTTAACCAAATTTTGAGGTTTGCAAAGGATTCTGGGTAACAGAACCTGGTCCGAGCCCCACAAGTCACCCCATCTTGGATTCACCTAGGTCTCTAGTTTTCAGAAATGCACAGCTTTGGTAGGTTATTCTAAGTGCCGGCTGAGCTAGAGGCCAAAATCTACAGGTAGGCACTTTGCAAAAAACACCTCTGTTTTCTTTCCAAAAATTGGATGTGTCCACGTTGTGCTTTGGGGCGTTTCCTGTCGCAGGCGCTAGGCCTACCCACACAAGTGAGGTATTATTTTTATCGGGAGATTTGGGGGAACGCTGGGTGGAAGGAAATTTGTGGCTCCTCTCAGATTCCAGAACTTTCTGCCACAGAAATGTGAGGAACCTGTGTTTTTTTAGCCAAATTTTGAGGTTTGCAAAGGATTCTGGGTAACAGAACCTGGTCCGAGCCCCACAAATCACCCCATCTTGGATTCCCCTAGGTCTCTAGTTTTCAGAAATGCACAGATTTGGTAGGTTTCCCTAGGTGCCGGCTGAGCTAGACGCCAAAATCGACAGGGAGACACTTTGAAAAAAACACCTCTGTTTTCTTTCCAAAAATTGGATGTGTCCACGTTGTGCTTTGGGGCGTTTCCTGTTGCGGGCGCTAGGCCTACCCACACAAGTGAGGTATTATTTTTATCGGGAGACTTGGGGAAACACAGGGTGGAAGAAAATTTGTGGCTCCTCTCAGATTCCAGAACTTTCTGCCACAGAAATGTGAGGAACATGTGTTTTTTTAGCCAAATTTTGAGGTTTGCAAAGGATTCTGGGTAACAGAACCTGGTCCGAGCCCCACAAGTCACCACATCTTGGATTCCCCTAGGTCTCTAGTTTTCAGAAATGCACAGGTTTGGTAGGTTATCCTAGGTGCCGGCTGAGCTAGAGGCCAAAATCTACAGGTAGGCACTTCGCAAAAATCACCTCTGTTTTCTTTAAAAAAATTGGATGTGTCCACGTTGCGCTTTGGGGCGTTTCCTGTTGCGGGCACTAGGCCTACCCACACAAGTGAGGTATCATTTTTATCGGGAGACTTGGGGGAACACTGGGTGGAAGGAAATTTGTGGCTCCTCTCACATTCCAGAACTTTCTGCCACAGAAATGTGAGGAACATTTGTTTTTTTAACCAAATTTTGAGGTTTGCAAAGGATTCTGGGTAACAGAACCTGGTCCGAGCCCCACAAGTCACCCCATCTTGGATTCACCTAGGTCTCTAGTTTTCAGAAATGCACAGCTTTGGTAGGTTATTCTAAGTGCCGGCTGAGCTAGAGGCCAAAATCTACAGGTAGGCACTTTGCAAAAAACACCTCTGTTTTCTTTCCAAAAATTGGATGTGTCCACGTTGTGCTTTGGGGCGTTTCCTGTCGCAGGCGCTAGGCCTACCCACACAAGTGAGGTATTATTTTTATCGGGAGATTTGGGGGAACGCTGGGTGGAAGGAAATTTGTGGCTCCTCTCAGATTCCAGAACTTTCTGCCACAGAAATGTGAGGAACCTGTGTTTTTTTAGCCAAATTTTGAGGTTTGCAAAGGATTCTGGGTAACAGAACCTGGTCCGAGCCCCACAAATCACCCCATCTTGGATTCCCCTAGGTCTCTAGTTTTCAGAAATGCACAGATTTGGTAGGTTTCCCTAGGTGCCGGCTGAGCTAGACGCCAAAATCGACAGGGAGACACTTTGAAAAAAACACCTCTGTTTTCTTTCCAAAAATTGGATGTGTCCACGTTGTGCTTTGGGGCGTTTCCTGTTGCGGGCGCTAGGCCTACCCACACAAGTGAGGTATTATTTTTATCGGGAGACTTGGGGAAACACAGGGTGGAAGAAAATTTGTGGCTCCTCTCAGATTCCAGAACTTTCTGCCACAGAAATGTGAGGAACATGTGTTTTTTTAGCCAAATTTTGAGGTTTGCAAAGGATTCTGGGTAACAGAACCTGTTCTGAGCCCCACAAGTCACCCCATCTTGGATTCCCCTAGGTCTCTAGTTTTCAGAAATGCACAGGTTTGGTAGGTTATCCTAGGTGCCGGGTGAGCTAGAGGCCAAAAACTACAGGTAGGCACTTTGCAAAAAACACCTCTGTTTTCTTTCCAAAAATTGGATGTGTCCACGTTGCGCTTTGGGGCGTTTCCTGTCGCGGGCGCTAGGCCTACCCACACAAGTGAGGTATCATTTTTATAGGGAGACTTGGGGGAACGCTGGGTGGAAGGAAATTTGTGGCTCCCCTCAGATTCCAGAACTTTCTGCCATAGAAATGTGAGGAACATATGTTTTTTTAGCCAAATTTTGAGGTTTGCAAAGGATTCTGGGTAACAGAACCTGGTCCGAGCCCCACAAATCACCCCATCTTGGATTCCCCTAGGTCTCTAGTTTTCAGAAATGCACAGATTTGGTAGGTTTCCCTAGGTGCCGGCTGAGCTAGACGCCAAAATCGACAGGGAGACACTTTGAAAAAAACACCTCTGTTTTCTTTCCAAAAATTGGATGTGTCCACGTTGTGCTTTGGGGCGTTTCCTGTTGCGGGCGCTAGGCCTACCCACACAAGTGAGGTATCATTTTTATCGGGAGACTTGGGGAAACGCTGGGTGGAAAGAAATTTGTGGCTCCTCTCAGATTCCAGAACTTTCTGCCACAGCAATGTGAGGAACTTGTGTTTTTTTAGCCAAATTGTTAGGTTTGCAAAGGATTCTGGGTAACAGAACCTGGTCCGAGCCCCACAAGTCACCCCATCTTGGATTCCCCTAGGTCTCTAGTTTTCAGAAATGCACAGGTTTGGTAGGTTTCCCTAGGTGCCGGCTGAGCTAGAGGCCAAAATCTACAGGTAGGCACTTTGCAAAAAACACCTCTGTTTTCTTTCCAAAAATTGGATGTGTCCGCGTTGCGCTTTGGGACGTTTCCTGTCGCGGGCGCTAAGCCTACCCACACAAGTGAGGTATCATTTTTATCGGGAGACTTGGGGGAATGCTGGGTGGAAGGAAATTTGTGGCTCCCCTCAGATTCCAGAACTTTCTGCCATAGAAATGTGAGGAACATATGTTTTTTTAGCCAAATTTTGAGGTTTGCAAAGGATTCTGGGTAACAGAACCTGGTCCGAGCCCCACAAGTCACCACATCTTGGATTCCCCTAGGTCTCTAGTTTTCAGAAATGCACAGGTTTGGTAGGTTATCCTAGGTGCCGGCTGAGCTAGAGGACAAAATCTACAGGTAGGCACTTCGCAAAAATCACCTCTGTTTTCTTTAAAAAAATTGGATGTGTCCACGTTGCGCTTTGGGGCGTTTCCTGTCGCGGCCACTAGGCCTACCCACACAAGTGAGGTATCATTTTTATCGGGAGACTTGGGGGAACACTGGGTGGAAGGAAATTTGTGGCTCCTCTCACATTCCAGAACTTTCTGCCACAGAAATGTGAGGAACATTTGTTTTTTTAACCAAATTTTGAGGTTTGCAAAGGATTCTGGGTAACAGAACCTGGTCCGAGACCACAAGTCACCCCATCTTGGATTCACCTAGGTCTCTAGTTTTCAGAAATGCACAGCTTTGGTAGGTTATCCTAAGTGCCGGCTGAGCTAGAGGCCAAAATCTACAGGTAGGCACTTTGCAAAAAACACCTCTGTTTTCTTTCCAAAAATTGGATGTGTCCACGTTGTGCTTTGGGGCGTTTCCTGTCGCGGGCGCTAGGCCTACCCACACAAGTGAGGTATTATTTTTATCGGGAGATTTGGGGGAACGCTGGGTGGAAGGAAATTTGTGGCTCCTCTCAGATTCCAGAACTTTCTGCCACAGAAATGTGAGGAACATGTGTTTTTTTAGCCAAATTTTGAGGTTTGCAAAGGATTCTGGGTAACAGAACCTGGTCCGAGCCCCACAAATCACCCCATCTTGGATTCCCCTAGGTCTCTAGTTTTCAGAAATGCACAGATTTGGTAGGTTTCCCTAGGTGCCGGCTGAGCTAGACGCCAAAATCGAGAGGGAGACACTTTGAAAAAAACACCTCTGTTTTCTTTCCAAAAATTGTATGTGTCCACGTTGTGCTTTGGGGCGTTTCCTGTTGCGGGCGCTAGGCCTACCCACACAAGTGAGGTATCATTTTTATCGGGAGACTTGGGGAAACGCTGGGTGGAAGGAAATTTGTTGGCTCCTCTCAGATTCCAGAACTTTCTGCCACAGCAATGTGAGGAACTTGTGTTTTTTTAGCCAAATTGTTAGGTTTGCAAAGGATTCTGGGTAACAGAACCTGGTCCGAGCCCCACAAGTCACCCCATCTTGGATTCCCCTAGGTCTCTAGTTTTCAGAAATGCACAGGTTTGGTAGGTTTCCCTAGGTGCCGGCTGAGCTAGAGGCCAAAATCTACAGGTAGGCACTTTGCAAAAAACACCTCTGTTTTCTTTCCAAAAATTGGATGTGTCCGCATTGCGCTTTGGGACGTTTCCTGTCGCGGGCGCTAAGCCTACCCACACAAGTGAGGTATCATTTTTATCGGGAGACTTGGGGGAATGCTGGGTGGAAGGAAATTTGTGGCTCCCCTCAGATTCCAGAACTTTCTGCCATAGAAATGTGAGGAACATATGTTTTTTTAGCCAAATTTTGAGGTTTGCAAAGGATTCTGGGTAACAGAACCTGGTCCGAGCCCCACAAGTCACCACATCTTGGATTCCCCTAGGTCTCTAGTTTTCAGAAATGCACAGGTTTGGTAGGTTATCCTAGGTGCCGGCTGAGCTAGAGGCCAAAATCTACAGGTAGGCACTTTGCAAAAAACACCTCTGTTTTCTTTCAAAAAATTAGATGTGTCCACGTTGCGCTTTGGGGCATTTCCTGTTGGGGGCGCTAGGCCTACCCACACAAGTGAGGTATTATTTTTATCGGGAGACTTGGGGAAACACAGGGTGGAAGAAAATTTGTGGCTCCTCTCAGATTCCAGAACTTTCTGCCACAGGAATGTGAGGAACATGTGTTTTTTTAGCCAAATTTTGAGGTTTGCAAAGGATTCTGGGTAACAGAACCTGTTCTGAGCCCCACAAGTCACCCCATCTTGGATTCCCCTAGGTCTCTAGTTTTCAGAAATGCACCGGTTTGGTAGGTTATCCTAGGTGCCGGCTGAGCTAGAGGCCAAAATCTACAGGTAGGCACTTTGCAAAAAACACCTCTGTTTTCTTTCCAAAAATTGGATGTGTCCACGTTGCGCTTTGGGGCATTTCCTGTCGCGGGCGCTAGGCCTACCCACACAAGTGAGGTATCATTTTTATCGGGAGACTTGGGGAAACGCTGGGTGGAAGGAAATTTGTGGCTCCTCTCAGATTCCAGAACTTTCTGCCACAGCAATGTGAGGAACTTGTGTTTTTTTAGCCAAATTGTTATGTTTGCAAAGGATTCTGGGTAACAGAACCTGGTCCGAGCCCCACAAGTCACCCCATCTTGGATTCCCCTAGGTCTCTAGTTTTCAGAAATGCACAGGTTTGGTAGGTTTCCCTAAGTGCCGGCTGAGCTAGAGGCCAAAATCTACAGGTAGGCACTTTGCAAAAAACACCTCTGTTTTCTTTCCAAAAATTGGATGTGTCCGCGTTGCGCTTTGGGACGTTTCCTGTCGCGGGCGCTAAGCCTACCCACACAAGTGAGGTATCATTTTTATCGGGAGACTTGGGGGAATGCTGGGTGGAAGGAAATTTGTGGCTCCCCTCAGATTCCAGAACTTTCTGCCATAGAAATGTGAGGAACATATGTTTTTTTAGACAAATTTTGAGGTTTGCAAAGGATTCTGGGTAACAGAACCTGGTCCGAGCCCCACTAGTCACCACATCTTGGATTCCCCTAGGTCTCTAGTTTTCAGAAATGCACAGGTTTGGTAGGTTATCCTAGGTGCCGGCTGAGCTAGAGGCCAAAATCTACAGGTAGGCACTTTGCAAAAAACACCTCTGTATTCTTTCAAAAAATTAGATGTGTCCACGTTGCGCTTTGGGGCATTTCCTGTTGCGGGCGCTAGGCCTACCCACACAAGTGAGGTATTATTTTTATCGGGAGACTTGGGGAAACACAGGGTGGAAGAAAATTTGTGGCTCCTCTCAGATTCCAGAACTTTCTGCCACAGAAATATGAGGAACATGTGTTTTTTTAGCCAAATTTTGAGGTTTGCAAAGGATTCTGGGTAACAGAACCTGTTCGGAGCCCCACAAGTCACCCCATCTTGGATTCCCCTAGGTCTCTAGTTTTCAGAAATGCACAGGTTTGGTAGGTTTCCCTAGGTGCCGGCTGAGCTAGAGGCCAAAATCTACAGGTAGGCACTTCGCAAAAATCACCTCTGTTTTCTTTCAAAAAATTAGATGTGTCCACGTTGCGCTTTGGGGCGTTTCCTGTTGCGGGCGCTAGGCCTACCCACACAAGTGAGGTATTATTTTTATCGGGAGACTTGGGGGAACACTGGGTGGAAGGAAATTTGTGGCTCCTCTCAGATTCCAGATCTTTCTGCCACAGAAATGTGAGGAACATGTGTTTTTTTAGCCACATTTTGAGGTTTGCAAAGGATTCTGGGTAACAGAACTTGGTCCGAGCCCCACAAGTCACCCCATCTTGGATTCCCCTAGGTCTCTAGTTTTCAGAAATGCACAGATTTGGTAGGTTTCCCTAGGTGCCGGCTGAGCTAGACGCCAAAATCGACAGGGAGACACTTTGAAAAAAACACCTCTGTTTTCTTTCCAAAAATTGGATGTGTCCACGTTGTGCTTTGGGGCGTTTCCTGTTGCGGGCGCTAGGCCTACCCACACAAGTGAGGTATTATTTTTATCGGGAGACTTGGGGAAACACAGGGTGGAAGAAAATTTGTGGCTCCTCTCAGATTCCAGAACTTTCTGCCACAGAAATGTGAGGAACATGTGTTTTTTTAGCCAAATTTTGAGGTTTGCAAAGGATTCTGGGTAACAGAACCTGTTCTGAGCCCCACAAGTCACCCCATCTTGGATTCCCCTAGGTCTCTAGTTTTCAGAAATGCACAGGTTTGGTAGGTTATCCTAGGTGCCGGGTGAGCTAGAGGCCAAAATCTACAGGTAGGCACTTTGCAAAAAACACCTCTGTTTTCTTTCCAAAAATTGGATGTGTCCACGTTGCGCTTTGGGGCGTTTCCTGTCGCGGGCGCTAGGCCTACCCACACAAGTGAGGTATCATTTTTATAGGGCGACTTGGGGGAACGCTGGGTGGAAGGAAATTTGTGGCTCCCCTCAGATTCCAGAACTTTCTGCCATAGAAATGTGAGGAACATATGTTTTTTTAGCCAAATTTTGAGGTTTGCAAAGGATTCTGGGTAACAGAACCTGGTCCGAGCCCCACAAATCACCCCATCTTGGATTCCCCTAGGTCTCTAGTTTTCAGAAATGCACAGATTTGGTAGGTTTCCCTAGGTGCCGGCTGAGCTAGACGCCAAAATCGACAGGGAGACACTTTGAAAAAAACACCTCTGTTTTCTTTCCAAAAATTGGATGTGTCCACGTTGTGCTTTGGGGCGTTTCCTGTTGCGGGCGCTAGGCCTACCCACACAAGTGAGGTATCATTTTTATCGGGAGACTTGGGGAAACGCTGGGTGGAAGGAAATTTGTGGCTCCTCTCAGATTCCAGAACTTTCTGCCACAGCAATGTGAGGAACTTGTGTTTTTTTAGCCAAATTGTTAGGTTTGCAAAGGATTCTGGGTAACAGAACCTGGTCCGAGCCCCACAAGTCACCCCATCTTGGATTCCCCTAGGTCTCTAGTTTTCAGAAATGCACAGGTTTGGTAGGTTTCCCTAGGTGCCGGCTGAGCTAGAGGCCAAAATCTACAGGTAGGCACTTTGCAAAAAACACCTCTGTTTTCTTTCCAAAAATTGGATGTGTCCGCGTTGCGCTTTGGGACGTTTCCTGTCGCGGGCGCTAAGCCTACCCACACAAGTGAGGTATCATTTTTATCGGGAGACTTGGGGGAATGCTGGGTGGAAGGAAATTTGTGGCTCCCCTCAGATTCCAGAACTTTCTGCCATAGAAATGTGAGGAACATATGTTTTTTTAGCCAAATTTTGAGGTTTGCAAAGGATTCTGGGTAACAGAACCTGGTCCGAGCCCCACTAGTCACCACATCTTGGATTCCCCTAGGTCTCTAGTTTTCAGAAATGCACAGGTTTGGTAGGTTATCCTAGGTGCCGGCTGAGCTAGAGGCCAAAATCTACAGGTAGGCACTTTGCAAAAAACACCTCTGTATTCTTTCAAAAAATTAGATGTGTCCACGTTGCGCTTTGGGGCATTTCCTGTTGCGGGCGCTAGGCCTACCCACACAAGTGAGGTATTATTTTTATCGGGAGACTTGGGGAAACACAGGGTGGAAGAAAATTTGTGGCTCCTCTCAGATTCCAGAACTTTCTGCCACAGAAATATGAGGAACATGTGTTTTTTTAGCCAAATTTTGAGGTTTGCAAAGGATTCTGGGTAACAGAACCTGTTCTGAGCCCCACAAGTCACCCCATCTTGGATTCCCCTAGGTCTCTAGTTTTCAGAAATGCACAGGTTTGGTAGCTTTCCCTAGGTGCCGGCTGAGCTAGAGGCCAAAATCTACAGGTAGGCACTTCGCAAAAATCACCTCTGTTTTCTTTCAAAAAATTAGATGTGTCCACGTTGCGCTTTGGGGCGTTTCCTGTTGCGGGCGCTAGGCCTACCCACACAAGTGAGGTATTATTTTTATCGGGAGACTTGGGGGAACACTGGGTGGAAGGAAATTTGTGGCTCCTCTCAGATTCCAGATCTTTCTGCCACAGAAATGTGAGGAACATGTGTTTTTTTAGCCAAATTTTGAGGTTTGCAAAGGATTCTGGGTAACAGAACCTGGTCCGAGCCCCACAAGTCACCCCATCTTGGATTCCCCTAGGTCTCTAGTTTTCAGAAATGCACAGATTTGGTAGGTTTCCCTAGGTGCCGGCTGAGCTAGACGCCAAAATCGACAGGGAGACACTTTGAAAAAAACACCTCTGTTTTCTTTCCAAAAATTGGATGTGTCCACGTTGTGCTTTGGGGCGTTTCCTGTTGCGGGCGCTAGGCCTACCCACACAAGTGAGGTATTATTTTTATCGGGAGACTTGGGGAAACACAGGGTGGAAGAAAATTTGTGGCTCCTCTCAGATTCCAGAACTTTCTGCCACAGAAATGTGAGGAACATGTGTTTTTTTAGCCAAATTTTGAGGTTTGCAAAGGATTCTGGGTAACAGAACCTGTTCTGAGCCCCACAAGTCACCCCATCTTGGATTCCCCTAGGTCTCTAGTTTTCAGAAATGCACAGGTTTGGTAGGTTATCCTAGGTGCCGGGTGAGCTAGAGGCCAAAATCTACAGGTAGGCACTTTGCAAAAAACACCTCTGTTTTCTTTCCAAAAATTGGATGTGTCCACGTTGCGCTTTGGGGCGTTTCCTGTCGCGGGCGCTAGGCCTACCCACACAAGTGAGGTATCATTTTTATAGGGAGACTTGGGGGAACGCTGGGTGGAAGGAAATTTGTGGCTCCCCTCAGATTCCAGAACTTTCTGCCATAGAAATGTGAGGAACATATGTTTTTTTAGCCAAATTTTGAGGTTTGCAAAGGATTCTGGGTAACAGAACCTGGTCCGAGCCCCACAAATCACCCCATCTTGGATTCCCCTAGGTCTCTAGTTTTCAGAAATGCACAGATTTGGTAGGTTTCCCTAGGTGCCGGCTGAGCTAGACGCCAAAATCGACAGGGAGACACTTTGAAAAAAACACCTCTGTTTTCTTTCCAAAAATTGGATGTGTCCACGTTGTGCTTTGGGGCGTTTCCTGTTGCGGGCGCTAGGCCTACCCACACAAGTGAGGTATCATTTTTATCGGGAGACTTGGGGAAACGCTGGGTGGAAGGAAATTTGTGGCTCCTCTCAGATTCCAGAACTTTCTGCCACAGCAATGTGAGGAACTTGTGTTTTTTTAGCCAAATTGTTAGGTTTGCAAAGGATTCTGGGTAACAGAACCTGGTCCGAGCCCCACAAGTCACCCCATCTTGGATTCCCCTAGGTCTCTAGTTTTCAGAAATGCACAGGTTTGGTAGGTTTCCCTAGGTGCCGGCTGAGCTAGAGGCCAAAATCTACAGGTAGGCACTTTGCAAAAAACACCTCTGTTTTCTTTCCAAAAATTGGATGTGTCCGCGTTGCGCTTTGGGACGTTTCCTGTTGCGGGCGCTAAGCCTACCCACACAAGTGAGGTATCATTTTTATCGGGAGACTTGGGGGAAAGCTGGGTGGAAGGAAATTTGTGGCTCCCCTCAGATTCCAGAACTTTCTGCCATAGAAATGTGAGGAACATATGTTTTTTTAGCCAAATTTTGAGGTTTGCAAAGGATTCTGGGTAACAGAACCTGGTCCGAGCCCCACAAGTCACCACATCTTGGATTCCCCTAGGTCTCTAGTTTTCAGAAATGCACAGGTTTGGTAGGTTATCCTAGGTGCAGGCTGAGCTAGAGGCCAAAATCTACAGGTAGGCACTTCGCAAAAATCACCTCTGTTTTCTTTAAAAAAATTGGATGTGTCCACGTTGCGCTTTGGGGCGTTTCCTGTCGCGGGGACTAGGCCTACCCACACAAGTGAGGTATTATTTTTATCGGGAGACTTGGGGGAACACTGGGTGGAAGGAAATTTGTGGCTCCTCTCACATTCCAGAACTTTCTGCCACAGAAATGTGAGGAACATTTGTTTTTTTAACCAAATTTTGAGGTTTGCAAAGGATTCTGGGTAACAGAACCTGGTCCGAGCCCCACAAGTCACCCCATCTTGGATTCACCTAGGTCTCTAGTTTTCAGAAATGCACAGCTTTGGTAGGTTATCCTAAGTGCCGGCTGAGCTAGAGGCCAAAATCTACAGGTAGGCACTTTGCAAAAAACACCTCTGTTTTCTTTCCAAAAATTGGATGTGTCCACGTTGTGCTTTGGGGCGTTTCCTGTCGCGGGCGCTAGGCCTACCCACACAAGTGAGGTATTATTTTTATCGGGAGATTTGGGGGAACGCTGGGTGGAAGGAAATTTTTGGCTCCTCTCAGATTCCAGAACTTTCTGCCACAGAAATGTGAGGAACATGTGTTTTTTTAGCCAAATTTTGAGGTTTGCAAAGGATTCTGGGTAACAGAACCTGGTCCGAGCCCCACAAATCACCCCATCTTGGATTCCCCTAGGTCTCTAGTTTTCAGAAATGCACAGATTTGGTAGGTTTCCCTAGGTGCCGGCTGAGCTAGATGCCAAAATCGAGAGGGAGACACTTTGAAAAAAACACCTCTGTTTTCTTTCCAAAAATTGTATGTGTCCACGTTGTGCTTTGGGGCGTTTCCTGTTGTGGGCGCTAGGCCTACCCACACAAGTGAGGTATCATTTTTATCGGGAGACTTGGGGAAACGCTGGGTGGAAGGAAATTTGTGGCTCCTCTCAGATTCCAGAACTTTCTGCCACAGCAATGTGAATAACTTGTGTTTTTTTAGCCAAATTGTTAGGTTTGCAAAGGATTCTGGGTAACAGAACCTGGTCCGAGCCCCACAAGTCACCCCATCTTGGATTCCCCTAGGTCTCTAGTTTTCAGAAATGCACAGGTTTGGTAGGTTTCCCTAGGTGCCGGCTGAGCTAGAGGCCAAAATCTACAGGTAGGCACTTTGCAAAAAACACCTCTGTTTTCTTTCCAAAAATTGGATGTGTCCGCATTGCGCTTTGGGACGTTTCCTGTCGCGGGCGCTAAGCCTACCCACACAAGTGAGGTATCATTTTTATCGGGAGACTTGGGGGAATGCTGGGTGGAAGGAAATTTGTGGCTCCCCTCAGATTCCAGAACTTTCTGCCATAGAAATGTGAGGAACATATGTTTTTTTAGCCAAATTTTGAGGTTTGCAAAGGATTCTGGGTAACAGAACCTGGTCCGAGCCCCACAAGTCACCACATCTTGGATTCCCCTAGGTCTCTAGTTTTCAGAAATGCACAGGTTTGGTAGGTTATCCTAGGTGCCGGCTGAGCTAGAGGCCAAAATCTACAGGTAGGCACTTTGCAAAAAACACCTCTGTTTTCTTTCAAAAAATTAGATGTGTCCACGTTGCGCTTTGGGGCATTTCCTGTTGCGGGCGCTAGGCCTACCCACACAAGTGAGGTATTATTTTTATCGGGAGACTTGGGGAAACACAGGGTGGAAGAAAATTTGTGGCTCCTCTCAGATTCCAGAACTTTCTGCCACAGGAATGTGAGGAACATGTGTTTTTTTAGCCAAATTTTGAGGTTTGCAAAGGATTCTGGGTAACAGAACCTGTTCTGAGCCCCACAAGTCACCCCATCTTGGATTCCCCTAGGTCTCTAGTTTTCAGAAATGCACAGGTTTGGTAGGTTATCCTAGGTGCCGGCTGAGCTAGAGGCCAAAATCTACAGGTAGGCACTTTGCAAAAAACACCTCTGTTTTCTTTCCAAAAATTGGATGTGTCCACGTTGCGCTTTGGGGCATTTCCTGTCGCGGGCGCTAGGCCTACCCACACAAGTGAGGTATCATTTTTATCGGGAGACTTGGGGAAACGCTGGGTGGAAGGAAATTTGTGGCTCCTCTCAGATTCCAGAACTTTCTGCCACAGCAATGTGAGGAACTTGTGTTTTTTTAGCCAAATTGTTAGGTTTGCAAAGGATTCTGGGTAACAGAACCTGGTCCGAGCCCCACAAGTCACCCCATCTTGGATTCCCCTAGGTCTCTAGTTTTCAGAAATGCACAGGTTTGGTAGGTTTCCCTAGGTGCCGGCTGAGCTAGAGGCCAAAATCTACAGGTAGGCACTTTGCAAAAAACACCTCTGTTTTCTTTCCAAAAATTGGATGTGTCCGCGTTGCGCTTAGGGACGTTTCCTGTCGCGGGCGCTAAGCCTACCCACACAAGTGAGGTATCATTTTTATCGGGAGACTTGGGGGAATGCTGGGTGGAAGGAAATTTGTGGCTCCCCTCAGATTCCAGAACTTTCTGCCATAGAAATGTGAGGAACATATGTTTTTTTAGCCAAATTTTGAGGTTTGCAAAGGATTCTGGGTAACAGAACCTGGTCCGAGCCCCACTAGTCACCACATCTTGGATTCCCCTAGGTCTCTAGTTTTCAGAAATGCACAGGTTTGGTAGGTTATCCTAGGTGCCGGCTGAGCTAGAGGCCAAAATCTACAGGTAGGCACTTTGCAAAAAACACCTCTGTATTCTTTCAAAAAATTAGATGTGTCCACGTTGCGCTTTGGGGCATTTCCTGTTGCGGGCGCTAGGCCTACCCACACAAGTGAGGTATTATTTTTATCGGGAGACTTGGGGAAACACAGGGTGGAAGAAAATTTGTGGCTCCTCTCAGATTCCAGAACTTTCTGCCACAGAAATATGAGGAACATGTGTTTTTTTAGCCAAATTTTGAGGTTTGCAAAGGATTCTGGGTAACAGAACCTGTTCTGAGCCCCACAAGTCACCCCATCTTGGATTCCCCTAGGTCTCTAGTTTTCAGAAATGCACAGGTTTGGTAGCTTTCCCTAGGTGCCGGCTGAGCTAGAGGCCAAAATCTACAGGTAGGCTCTTCGCAAAAATCACCTCTGTTTTCTTTCAAAAAATTAGATGTGTCCACGTTGCGCTTTGGGGCGTTTCCTGTTGCGGGCGCTAGGCCTACCCACACAAGTGAGGTATTATTTTTATCGGGAGACTTGGGGGAACACTGGGTGGAAGGAAATTTGTGGCTCCTCTCAGATTCCAGATCTTTCTGCCACAGAAATGTGAGGAACATGTGTTTTTTTAGCCAAATTTTGAGGTTTGCAAAGGATTCTGGGTAACAGAACCTGGTCCGAGCCCCACAAGTCACCCCATCTTGGATTCCCCTAGGTCTCTAGTTTTCAGAAATGCACAGATTTGGTAGGTTTCCCTAGGTGCCGGCTGAGCTAGACGCCAAAATCGACAGGGAGACACTTTGAAAAAAACACCTCTGTTTTCTTTCCAAAAATTGGATGTGTCCACGTTGTGCTTTGGGGCGTTTCCTGTTGCGGGCGCTAGGCCTACCCACACAAGTGAGGTATTATTTTTATCGGGAGACTTGGGGAAACACAGGGTGGAAGAAAATTTGTGGCTCCTCTCAGATTCCAGAACTTTCTGCCACAGAAATGTGAGGAACATGTGTTTTTTTAGCCAAATTTTGAGGTTTGCAAAGGATTCTGGGTAACAGAACCTGTTCTGAGCCCCACAAGTCACCCCATCTTGGATTCCCCTAGGTCTCTAGTTTTCAGAAATGCACAGGTTTGGTAGGTTATCCTAGGTGCCGGGTGAGCTAGAGGCCAAAATCTACAGGTAGGCACTTTGCAAAAAACACCTCTGTTTTCTTTCCAAAAATTGGATGTGTCCACGTTGCGCTTTGGGGCGTTTCCTGTCGCGGGCGCTAGGCCTACCCACACAAGTGAGGTATCATTTTTATAGGGAGACTTGGGGGAACGCTGGGTGGAAGGAAATTTGTGGCTCCCCTCAGATTCCAGAACTTTCTGCCATAGAAATGTGAGGAACATATGTTTTTTTAGCCAAATTTTGAGGTTTGCAAAGGATTCTGGGTAACAGAACCTGGTCCGAGCCCCACAAATCACCCCATCTTGGATTCCCCTAGGTCTCTAGTTTTCAGAAATGCACAGATTTGGTAGGTTTCCCTAGGTGCCGGCTGAGCTAGACGCCAAAATCGACAGGGAGACACTTTGAAAAAAACACCTCTGTTTTCTTTCCAAAAATTGGATGTGTCCACGTTGTGCTTTGGGGCGTTTCCTGTTGCGGGCGCTAGGCCTACCCACACAAGTGAGGTATCATTTTTATCGGGAGACTTGGGGAAACGCTGGGTGGAAGGAAATTTGTGGCTCCTCTCAGATTCCAGAACTTTCTGCCACAGCAATGTGAGGAACTTGTGTTTTTTTAGCCAAATTGTTAGGTTTGCAAAGGATTCTGGGTAACAGAACCTGGTCCGAGCCCCACAAGTCACCCCATCTTGGATTCCCCTAGGTCTCTAGTTTTCAGAAATGCACAGGTTTGGTAGGTTTCCCTAGGTGCCGGCTGAGCTAGAGGCCAAAATCTACAGGTAGGCACTTTGCAAAAAACACCTCTGTTTTCTTTCCAAAAATTGGATGTGTCCGCGTTGCGCTTTGGGACGTTTCCTGTCGCGGGCGCTAAGCCTACCCACACAAGTGAGGTATCATTTTTATCGGGAGACTTGGGGGAATGCTGGGTGGAAGGAAATTTGTGGCTCCCCTCAGATTCCAGAACTTTCTGCCATAGAAATGTGAGGAACATATGTTTTTTTAGCCAAATTTTGAGGTTTGCAAAGGATTCTGGGTAACAGAACCTGGTCCGAGCCCCACAAGTCACCACATCTTGGATTCCCCTAGGTCTCTAGTTTTCAGAAATGCACAGGTTTGGTAGGTTATCCTAGGTGCAGGCTGAGCTAGAGGCCAAAATCTACAGGTAGGCACTTCGCAAAAATCACCTCTGTTTTCTTTAAAAAAATTGGATGTGTCCACGTTGCGCTTTGGGGCGTTTCCTGTCGCGGGCACTAGGCCTACCCACACAAGTGAGGTATTATTTTTATCGGGAGACTTGGGGGAACACTGGGTGGAAGGAAATTTGTGGCTCCTCTCACATTCCAGAACTTTCTGCCACAGAAATGTGAGGAACATTTGTTTTTTTAACCAAATTTTGAGGTTTGCAAAGGATTCTGGGTAACAGAACCTGGTCCGAGCCCCACAAGTCACCCCATCTTGGATTCACCTAGGTCTCTAGTTTTCAGAAATGCACAGCTTTGGTAGGTTATCCTAAGTGCCGGCTGAGCTAGAGGCCAAAATCTACTGGTAGGCACTTTGCAAAAAACACCTCTGTTTTCTTTCCAAAAATTGGATGTGTCCACGTTGTGCTTTGGGGCGTTTCCTGTCGCGGGCGCTAGGCCTACCCACACAAGTGAGGTATTATTTTTATCGGGAGATTTGGGGGAACGCTGGGTGGAAGGAAATTTTTGGCTCCTCCCAGATTCCAGAACTTTCTGCCACAGAAATGTGAGGAACATGTGTTTTTTTAGCCAAATTTTGAGGTTTGCAAAGGATTCTGGGTAACAGAACCTGGTCCGAGCCCCACAAATCACCCCATCTTGGATTCCCCTAGGTCTCTAGTTTTCAGAAATGCACAGATTTGGTAGGTTTCCCTAGGTGCCGGCTGAGCTAGATGCCAAAATCGAGAGGGAGACACTTTGAAACAAACACCTCTGTTTTCTTTCCAAAAATTGTATGTGTCCACGTTGTGCTTTGGGGCGTTTCCTGTCGCGGGCGCTAGGCCTACCCACACAAGTGAGGTATTATTTTTATCTGGAGATTTGGGGGAACGCTGGGTGGAAGGAAATTTTTGGCTCCTCCCAGATTCCAGAACTTTCTGCCACAGAAATGTGAGGAACATGTGTTTTTTTAGCCAAATTTTGAGGTTTGCAAAGGATTCTGGGTAACAGAACCTGGTCCGAGCCCCACAAATCACCCCATCTTGGATTCCCCTAGGTCTCTAGTTTTCAGAAATGCACAGATTTGGTAGGTTTCCCTAGGTGCCGGCTGAGCTAGATGCCAAAATCGAGAGGGAGACACTTTGAAAAAAACACCTCTGTTTTCTTTCCAAAAATTGTATGTGTCCACGTTGTGCTTTGGGGCGTTTCCTGTTGCGGGCGCTAGGCCTACCCACACAAGTGAGGTATCATTTTTATCGGGAGACTTGGGGAAACGCTGGGTGGAAGGAAATTTGTGGCTCCTCTCAGATTCCAGAACTTTCTGCCACAGCAATGTGAGGAACTTGTGTTTTTTTAGCCAAATTGTTAGGTTTGCAAAGGATTCTGGGTAACAGAACCTGGTCCGAGCCCCACAAGTCACCCCATCTTGGATTCCCCTAGGTCTCTAGTTTTCAGAAATGCACAGGTTTGGTAGGTTTCCCTAGGTGCCGGCTGAGCTAGAGGCCAAAATCTACAGGTAGGCACTTTGCAAAAAACACCTCTGTTTTCTTTCCAAAAATTGGATGTGTCCGCATTGCGCTTTGGGACGTTTCCTGTCGCGGGCGCTAAGCCTACCCACACAAGTGAGGTATCATTTTTATCGGGAGACTTGGGGGAATGCTGGGTGGAAGGAAATTTGTGGCTCCCCTCAGATTCCAGAACTTTCTGCCATAGAAATGTGAGGAACATATGTTTTTTTAGCCAAATTTTGAGGTTTGCAAAGGATTCTGGGTAACAGAACCTGGTCCGAGCCCCACAAGTCACCACATCTTGGATTCCCCTAGGTCTCTAGTTTTCAGAAATGCACAGGTTTGGTAGGTTATCCTAGGTGCCGGCTGAGCTAGAGGCCAAAATCTACAGGTAGGCACTTTGCAAAAAACACCTCTGTTTTCTTTCAAAAAATTAGATGTGTCCACGTTGCGCTTTGGGGCATTTCCTGTTGCGGGCGCTAGGCCTACCCACACAAGTGAGGTATTATTTTTATCGGGAGACTTGGGGAAACACAGGGTGGAAGAAAATTTGTGGCTCCTCTCAGATTCCAGAACTTTCTGCCACAGGAATGTGAGGAACATGTGTTTTTTTAGCCAAATTTTGAGGTTTGCAAAGGATTCTGGGTAACAGAACCTGTTCTGAGCCCCACAAGTCACCCCATCTTGGATTCCCCTAGGTCTCTAGTTTTCAGAAATGCACAGGTTTGGTAGGTTATCCTAGGTGCCGGCTGAGCTAGAGGCCAAAATCTACAGGTAGGCACTTTGCAAAAAACACCTCTGTTTTCTTTCCAAAAATTGGATGTGTCCACGTTGCGCTTTGGGGCATTTCCTGTCGCGGGCGCTAGGCCTACCCACACAAGTGAGGTATCATTTTTATCGGGAGACTTGGGGAAACGCTGGGTGGAAGGAAATTTGTGGCTCCTCTCAGATTCCAGAACTTTCTGCCACAGCAATGTGAGGAACTTGTGTTTTTTTAGCCAAATTGTTAGGTTTGCAAAGGATTCTGGGTAACAGAACCTGGTCCGAGCCCCACAAGTCACCCCATCTTGGATTCCCCTAGGTCTCTAGTTTTCAGAAATGCACAGGTTTGGTAGGTTTCCCTAAGTGCCGGCTGAGCTAGAGGCCAAAATCTATAGGTAGGCACTTTGCAAAAAACACCTCTGTTTTCTTTCCAAAAATTGGATGTGTCCGCGTTGCGCTTTGGGACGTTTCCTGTCGCGGGCGCTAAGCCTACCCACACAAGTGAGGTATCATTTTTATCGGGAGACTTGGGGAAATGCTGGGTGGAAGGAAATTTGTGGCTCCCCTCAGATTCCAGAACTTTCTGCCATAGAAATGTGAGGAACATATGTTTTTTTAGCCAAATTTTGAGGTTTGCAAAGGATTCTGGGTAACAGAACCTGGTCCGAGCCCCACAAGTCACCACATCTTGGATTCCCCTAGGTCTCTAGTTTTCAGAAATGCACAGGTTTGGTAGGTTATCCTAGGTGCCGGCTGAGCTAGAGGCCAAAATCTACAGGTAGGCACTTTGCAAAAAACACCTCTGTATTCTTTCAAAAAATTAGATGTGTCCACGTTGCGCTTTGGGGCATTTCCTGTTGCGGGCGCTAGGCCTACCCACACAAGTGAGGTATTATTTTTATCGGGAGACTTGGGGAAACACAGGGTGGAAGAAAATTTGTGGCTCCTCTCAGATTCCAGAACTTTCTGCCACAGAAATGTGAGGAACATGTGTTTTTTTAGTCAAATTTTGAGGTTTGCAAAGGATTCTGGGTAACAGAACCTGTTCTGAGCCCCACAAGTCACCCCATCTTGGATTCCCCTAGGTCTCTAGTTTTCAGAAATGCACAGGTTTGGTAGGTTTCCCTAGGTGCCGGCTGAGCTAGAGGCCAAAATCTACAGGTAGGCACTTCGCAAAAATCACCTCTGTTTTCTTTCAAAAAATTAGATGTGTCCACGTTGCGCTTTGGGGCGTTTCCTGTTGCGGGCACTAGGCCTACCCACACAAGTGAGGTATTATTTTTATCGGGAGACTTGGGGGAACACTGGGTGGAAGGAAATTTGTGGCTCCTCTCAGATTCCAGATCTTTCTGCCACAGAAATGTGAGGAACATGTGTTTTTTTAGCCAAATTTTGAGGTTTGCAAAGGATTCTGGGTAACAGAACCTGGTCCGAGCCCCACAAGTCACCCCATCTTGGATTCCCCTAGGTCTCTATTTTTCAGAAATGCACATGTTTGGTAGGTTTCCCTAGGTGCTGGCTGAGCTAGAGGCCAAAATCTACAGGTAGGCACTTCGCAAAAATCACCTCTGTTTTCTTTCAAAAAATTGGATGTATCCACGTTGCGCTTTGGGGAGTTTCCTGTCGCGGGCGCTAGGCCTACCCACATAAGTGAGGTATCATTTTTATATGGAGACTTGGGGGAACGCTGGGTGGAAGGAAATTTGTGGCTCCTCTCAGATTCCAGAACTTTCTGCCACAGAAATGTGAGGAACATGTGTTTTTTTAGCCAAATTTTGAGGTTTGCAAAAGATTCTGGGTAACAGAACCTGGTCCGAGCCCCACAAATCACCCCATCTTGGATTCCCCTAGGTCTCTAGTTTTCAGAAACGCACAGATTTGGTAGGTTTCCCTAGGTGCCGGCTGAGCTAGACGGCAAAATCTACAGGTAGGCACTTTGCAAAAAACACCTCTGTTTTCTTTCCAAAAATTGGATGTGTCCACGTTGCGCTTTGGGGCGTTTCCTGTCGCGGGCGCTAGGCCTACCCACACAAGTGAGGTATCATTTTTATCGGGAGACTTGGGGGAACGCTGGGTGGAAGGAAATTTGTGGCTCCTCTCAGATTCCAGAACTTTCTGCCACAGCAATGTGAGGAACATGTATTTTTTTAGCCAAATTTTGAGGTTTGCAAAGGATTCTGGGTAACAGAACCTGGTCCGAGCCCCACAAGTCACCCCATCTTGGATTCCCCTAGGTCTCTAGTTTTCAGAAATGCACAGGTTTGGTAGCTTTCCCTAGGTGCCGGCTGAGCTAGAGGCCAAAATCTACAGGTAGGCACTTCGCAAAAATCACCTCTGTTTTCTTTCAAAAAATTAGATGTGTCCACGTTGCGCTTTGGGGTGTTTCCTGTCGCAGGCGCTAGGCCTACCCACACAAGTAAGGTATCATTTTTATCGGGAGACTTGGGGGAACTCTGGGTGGAAGGAAATTTGTGGCTCCTCTCAGATTCCAGAACTTTCAGCCACATAAATGTGAGGAACATGTGTTTTTTAGCCAAATTTTGAGGTTTGCAAAGGATTCTGGGTAACAGAATCTGGTCCGAGCCCCACAAGTCACCCCATCTTGGATTCCCCTAGGTCTCTAGTTTTCAGAAATGCACAGGTTTGGTAGGTTATCCTAGGTGCCGGCTGAGCTAGAGGCCAAAATCTACAGGTAGGCACTTTGCAAAAAACACCTCTGTTTTCTTTCCAAAAATTGGATGTGTCCACGTTGCACTTTGGGGCGTTTCCTGTCGCGGGCGCTAGGCCTACCCACACAAGTGAGGTATCATTTTTATCGGGAGACTTGGGGGAACGCTGGGTGGAAGGAAATTTGTGGCTCCTCTCAGATTCCAGAACTTTCTGCCACAGAAATGTGAGGAACATGTGTTTTTTTAGCCAAATTGTTAGGTTTGCAAAGGATTCTGGGTAACAGAACCTGGTTCGAGCCCCACAAGTCACCCCATCTTGGATTCCCCTAGGTCTCTAGTTTTCAGAAATGCACAGGTTTGGTAGGTTTCCCTAGGTGCCGGCTGAGCTAGATGCCAAAATATACAGGTAGGCACTTTGCAAAAAACACCTCTGTTTTCTTTCCAAAAATTGGATGTGTCCACGTTGCGCTTTGGGACGTTTCCTGTCGCGGGCGCTAAGCCTACCCACACAAGTGAGGTATCATTTTTATCGGGAGACTTGGGGGAATGCTGGGTGGAAGGAAATTTGTGGCTCCTCTCAGATTCCAGAACTTTCTGCCATAGAAATGTGAGGAACATGAGTTTTTTTAGCCAAATTTTGAGGTTTGCAAAGGATTCTGGGTAACAGAACCTGTTCTGAGCCCCACAAGTCACCCCATCTTGGATTCCCCTAGGTCTCTAGTTTTCAGAAATGCACAGGTTTGGTAGGTTATCCTAGGTGCCGGCTGAGCTAGAGGCCAAAATCTACAGGTAGGCACTTTGTAAAAAACACCTCTGTTTTCTTTCCAAAAATTGGATGTGTCCACATTGCGCTTTGGGGCATTTCCTGTCGCGGGCGCTAGGCCTACCCACACAAGTGAGGTATCATTTTTATCGGGAGACTTGGGGAAACGCTGGGTGGAAAGAAATTTGTGGCTCCTCTCAGATTCCAGAACTTTCTGCCACAGCAATGTGAGGAACTTGTGTTTTTTTAGCCAAATTGTTAGGTTTGCAAAGAATTCTGGGTAACAGAACCTGGTCCGAGCCCCACAAGTCACCCCATCTTGGATTCCCCTAGGTCTCTAGTTTTCAGAAATGCACAGGTTTGGTAGGTTTCCCTAGGTGCCGGCTGAGCTAGAGGCCAAAATCTACAGGTAGGCACTTTGCAAAAAACACCTCTGTTTTCTTTACAAAAATTGGATGTGTCCGCGTTGCGCTTTGGGACGTTTCCTGTCGCGGGCGCTAAGCCTACCCACACAAGTGAGGTATCATTTTTATCGGGAGACTTGGGGGAATGCTGGGTGGAAGGAAATTTGTGGCTCCTCTCAGATTCCAGAACTTTCTGCCATAGAAATGTGAGGAACATATGTTTTTTTAGCCAAATTTTGAGGTTTGCAAAGGATTCTGGGTAACAGAACCTGGTCCGAGCCCCACATGTCACCACATCTTGGATTCCCCTAGGTCTCTAGTTTTCAGAAATGCACAGGTTTGGTAGGTTATCCTAGGTGCCGGCTGAGCTAGAGGCCAAAATCTACAGGTAGGCACTTTGCAAAAAACACCTCTGTTTTCTTTCCAAAAATTGGATGTGTCCACGTTGCACTTTGGGGCGTTTCCTGTCGCGGGCGCTAGGCCTACCTCACAAGTGAGGTATCATTTTTATAGGGAGACTTGGGGGAACGCTGGGTGGAAGGAAATTTGTGGCTCCTCTCAGATTCCAGAACTTTCTGCCACAGAAATGTGAGGAACATGTGTTTTTTAGCCAAATTTTGAGGTTTGCAAAGGATTCTGGGTAACAGAACCTGGTCCGAGCCCCACAAATCACCCCATCTTGGATTCCCCTAGGTCTCTAGTTTTCAGAAACGCACAGATTGGGTAGGTTTCCCTAGGTGCCGGCTGAGCTAGACGCCAAAATCTACAGGTAGGCACTTTGCAAAAAACACCTCTGTTTTCTTTCCAAAAATTGGATGTGTCCACGTTGCGCTTTGGGGCGTTTCCTGTCGCGGGCGCTAGGCCTACCCACACAAGAGAGGTATCATTTTATCGGGAGACTTGGGGGAACGCTGGGTGGAAGGAAATTTGTGGCTCCTCTCAGATTCCAGAACTTTCTGCCACAGCAATGTGAGGAACATGTGTTTTTTTAGCCAAATTTTGAGGTTTGCAAAGGATTCTGGGTAACAGAACCTGGTCCGAGCCCCACAAGTCACCCAATCTTGGATTCCCCTACGTCTCTAGTTTTCAGAAATGCACAGGTTTGGTAGGTTTCCCTAGGTGCCGGCTGAGCTAGAGGCTAAAATCTACAGGTAGGCACTTCGCAAAAATCACCTCTATTTTCTTTAAAAAAATTGGATGTGTCCACGTTGCGCTTTGGGGCGTTTCCTGTCGCAGGCGCTAGGCCTACCCACACAAGTAAGGTATCATTTTTATCGGGAGACTTGGGGGAACTCTGGATGGAAGGAAATTCGTGGCTCCTCTCAGATTCCAGAACTTTCAGCCACATAAATGTGAGGAACATGTGTTTTTTAGCCAAATTTTGAGGTTTGCAAAGGATTCTGGGTAACAGAACCTGGTCCGAGCCCCACAAATCACCCCATCTTGGATTCCCCTAGGTCTCTAGTTTTCAGAAATGCACAGGTTTGGTAGGTTATCCTAGGTGCCGGCTGCGCTACAGGCCAAAATCTACAGGTAGGCACTTTGCAAAAAAAACCTCTGTTTTCTTTCCAAAAATTGGATGTGTCCCAGTTGCGCTTTGGGGCGTTTCCTGTCGCGGGCGCTAGGCCTACCCACACAAGTGAGGTATCATTTTTATCGGGAGACTTGGGGGAACGCTGGGTGGAAGGAAATTTGTGGCTCCTCTCAGATTCCAGAACTTTCTGCCACAGAAATGTGAGGAACATGTGTTATTTTAGCCAAATTGTTAGGTTTGCAAAGGATTCTGGGTAATAGAACCTGGTCCGAGCCCCACAAGTCACCCCATCTTGGATTCCCCTAGGTCTCTAGTTTTCAGAAATGCACAGGTTTGGTAGGTTTCCCTAGGTGCCGGCTGAGCTAGAGGCCAAAATCTACAGGTAGGCACTTTGCAAAAAACACCTCTGTTTTCTTTCCAAAAATTGGATGTGTCCGCGTTGCGCTTTGGGGCATTTCCTGTTGCGGGCGCTAGGCCTACCCACACAAGTGAGGTATTATTTTTATCGGGAGACTTGGGGAAACACAGGGTGGAAGAAAATTTGTGGCTCCTCTTAGATTCCAGACTTTCTGCCACAGAAATGTGAGGAACATGTGTTTTTTTAGCCAAATTTTGAGGTTTGCAAAGGATTCTGGGTAACAGAACCTGTTCTGAGCCCCACAAGTCACCCCTTCTTGGATTCCCCTAGGTCTCTAGTTTTCAGAAATGCACAGGTTTGGTAGGTTATCCTAGGTGCCGGCTGAGCTAGAGGCCAAAATCTACAGGTAGGCACTTTGCAAAAAACACCTCTGTTTTCTTTCCAAAAATTGGATGTGTCCACGTTGCGCTTTGGGGCATTTCCTGTCGCGGGCGCTAGGCCTACCCACACAAGTGAGGTATCATTTTTATCGGGAGACTTGGGGAAACGCTGGGTGGAAGGAAATTTGTGGCTCCTCTCAGATTCCAGAACTTTCTGCCACAGCAATGTGAGGAACTTGTGTTTTTTTAGCCAAATTGTTAGGTTTGCAAAGGATTCTGGGTAACAGAACCTGGTCCGAGCCCCACAAGTCACACCATCTTGGATTCCCCTAGGTCTCTAGTTTTCAGAAATGCACAGGTTTGGTAGGTTTCCCTAGGTGCCGGCTGAGCTAGAGGACAAAATCTACAGATAGGCACTTTGCAAAAAACACCTCTGTTTTCTTTCCAAAAATTGGATGTGTCCGCGTTGCGCTTTGGGACATTTCCTGTCGCGGGCGCTAAGCCTACCCACACAAGTGAGGTATCATTTTTATCGGGAGACTTGGGGGAATGCTGGGTGGAAGGAAATTTGTGGCTCCTCTCAGATTCCAGAACTCTCTGCCATAGAAATGTGAGGAACATATGTTTTTTTAGCCAAATTTTGAGGTTTGCAAAGGATTCTGGGTAACAGAACCTGGTCCGAGCCCCACAAGTCACCACATCTTGGATTCCCCTAGGTCTCTAGTTTTCAGAAATGCACAGGTTTGGTAGGTTATCCTAGGTGCCGGCTGAGCTAGAGGCCAAAATCTACAGGTAGGCACTTTGCAAAAAACACCTCTGTTTTCTTTCAAAAAATTAGATGTGTCCACGTTGCGCTTTGGGGCATTTCCTGTTGCGGGCGCTAGGCCTACCCACACAAGTGAGGTATTATTTTTATCGGGAGACTTGGGGAAACACAGGGTGGAAGAAAATTTGTGGCTCCTCTCAGATTCCAGAACTTTCTGCCACAGAAATGTGAGGAACATGTGTTTTTTTAGCCAAATTTTGAGGTTTGCAAAGGATTCTGGGTAACAGAACCTGTTCTGAGCCCCACAAGTCACCCCATCTTGGATTCCCCTAGGGCTCTAGTTTTCAGAAATGCACAGGTTTGGTAGGTTATCCTAGGTGCCGGCTGAGCTAGAGGCCAAAATCTACAGGTAGGCACTTTGCAAAAAACACCTCTGTTTTCTTTCCAAAAATTGGATGTGTCCACGTTGCGCTTTGGGGCATTTCCTGTCGCGGGCGCTAGGCCTACCCACACAAGTGAGGTATCATTTTTATCGGGAGACTTGGGGGAACGCTGGGTGGAAGGAAATTCGTGGCTCCTCTCAGATTCCAGAACTTTCAGCCACATAAATGTGAGGAACATGTGTTTTTTAGCCAAATTTTGAGGTTTGCAAAGGATTCTGGGTAACAGAACCTGGTCCGAGCCCCACAAGTCACCCCATCTTGGATTCCCCTAGGTCTCTAGTTTTCAGAAATGCACAGGTTTGGTAGGTTATCCTAGGTGCCGGCTGAGCTAGAGGCCAAAATCTACAGGTAGGCACTTTGCAAAAAACACCTCTGTTTTCTTTCAAAAAATTCGATGTGTCCACGTTGCGCTTTGGGGCGTTTCCTGTCGCGGGCGCTAGGCCTACCCACACAAGTGAGGTATCATTTTTATCGGGAGACTTGGGGGAACGCTGGGTGGAAGGAAATTTGTGGCTCCTCTCAGATTCCAGAACTTTCTGCCACAGAAATGTGAGGAACATGTGTTTTTTTAGCCAAATTGTTAGGTTTGCAAAGGATTCTGGGTAACAGAACCTGGTCCGAGCCCCACAAGTCACCCCATCTTGGATTCCCCTAGGTCTCTAGTTTTCAGAAATGCACAGGTTTGGTAGGTTTACCTAGGTGCCGGCTGAGCTAGAGGCCAAAATCTACAGGTAGGCACTTTGCAAAAAACACCTCTGTTTTCTTTCCAAAAATTGGATGTGTCCGCGTTGCGCTTTGGGACGTTTCCTGTCGCGGGCGCTAAGCCTACCCACACAAGTGAGGTATCATTTTTATCGGGAGACTTGGGGGAATGCTGGGTGGAAGGAAATTTGTGGATCCTCTCAGATTCCAGAACTTTCTGCCATAGAAATGTGAGGAACATATGTTTTTTTAGCCAAATTTTGAGGTTTGCAAAGGATTCTGGGTAACAGAACCTGGTCCGAGCCCCACAAGTCACCACATCTTGGATTCCCCTAGGTCTCTAGTTTTCAGAAATGCACAGGTTTGGTAGGTTATCCTAGGTGCCGGCTGAGCTAGAGGCCAAAATCTACAGGTAGGCACTTTGCAAAAAACACCTCTGTTTTCTTTCAAAAAATTAGATGTGTCCACGTTGCGCTTTGGGGCATTTCCTGTTGCGGGCGCTAGGCCTACCCACACAAGTGAGGTATTATTTTTATCGGGAGACTTGGGGAAACACAGGGTGGAAGAAAATTTGTGGCTCCTCTCAGATTCCAGAACTTTCTGCCACAGAAATGTGAGGAACATGTGTTTTTTTAGCCAAATTTTGAGGTTTGCAAAGGATTCTGGGTAACACAACCTGTTCTGAGCCCCACAAGTCACCCCATCTTGGATTCCCCTAGGTCTCTAGTTTTCAGAAATGCACAGGTTTGGTAGGTTATCCTAGGTGCCGGCTGAGCTAGAGGCCAAAATCTACAGGTAGGCACTTTGCAAAAAACACCTCTGTTTTCTTTCCAAAAATTGGATGTGTCCACGTTGCGCTTTGGGGCATTTCCTGTCGCGGGCGCTAGGCCTACCCACACAAGTGAGGTATCATTTTTATCGGGAGACTTGGGGAAACGCTGGGTGGAAGGAAATTTGTGGCTCCTCTCAGATTCCAGAACTTTCTGCCACAGCAATGTGAGGAACTTGTGTTTTTTTAGCCAAATTGTTAGGTTTGCAAAGGATTCTGGGTAACAGAAGCTGGTCCGAGCCCCACAAGTCACCCCATCTTGGATTCCCCTAGGTCTCTAGTTTTCAGAAATGCACAGGTTTGGTAGGTTTCCCTAGGTGCCGGCTGAGCTAGAGGCCAAAATCTACAGGTAGGCACTTTGCAAAAAACACCTCTGTTTTCTTTCCAAAAATTGGATGTGTCCGCGTTGCGCTTTGGGACGTTTCCTGTCGCGGGCGCTAAGCCTACCCACACAAGTGAGGTATCATTTTTATCGGGAGACTTGGGGGAATGCTGGGTGGAAGGAAATTCGTGGCTCCTCTCAGATTCCAGAACTTTCTGCCATAGAAATGTGAGGAACATATGTTTTTTTAGCCAAATTTTGAGGTTTGCAAAGGATTCTGGGTAACAGAACCTGGTCCGAGCCCCACAAGTCACCACATCTTGGATTCCCCTAGGTCTCTAGTTTTCAGAAATGCACAGGTTTGGTAGGTTATCCTAGGTGCCGGCTGAGGTAGAGGCCAAAATCTACAGGTAGGCACTTTGCAAAAAACACCTCTGTTTTCTTTCAAAAAATTAGATGTGTCCACGTTGCGCTTTGGGGCATTTCCTGTTGCGGGCGCTAGGCCTACCCACACAAGTGAGGTATTATTTTTATCGGGAGACTTGGGGAAACACAGGGTGGAAGAAAATTTGTGGCTCCTCTCAGATTCCAGAACTTTCTGCCACAGAAATGTGAGGAACATGTGTTTTTTTAGCCAAATTTTGAGGTTTGCAAAGGATTCTGGGTAACAGAACCTGTTCTGAGCCCCACAAGTCACCCCATCTTGGATTCCCCTAGGTCTCTAGTTTTCATAAATGCACAGGTTTGGTAGGTTATCCTAGGTGCCGGCTGAGCTAGAGGCCAAAATCTACAGGTAGGCACTTTGCAAAAAACACCTCTGTTTTCTTTCCAAAAATTGGATGTGTCCACGTTGCGCTTTGGGGCATTTCCTGTCGCGGGCGCTAGGCCTACCCACACAAGTGAGGTATCATTTTAATCGGGAGACTTGGGGGAACGCTGGGTGGAAGGAAATTTGTGGCTCCTCTCAGATTCCAGAACTTTCTGCCACAGAAATGTGAGGAACATGTGTTTTTTTAGCCAAATTTTGAGGTTTGCAAAGGATTCTGTGTAACAGAACCTGGTCCGAGCCCCACAAGTCACCCCATCTTGGATTCCCCTAGGTCTCTAGTTTTCAGAAATGCACAGGTTTGGTAGGTTTCCCTAGGTGCCGGCTGAGCTAGACGACAAAATCTACAGGTAGGCACTTTGCAAAAAACACCTCTGTTTTCTTTCCAAAATTTGGATGTGTCCACGTTGCGCTTTTGGGCGTTTCCTGTTGCGGGCAATAGGCCTATCCACACAAGTGAGGTATCATTTTTATCGGGAGACTTGGGGGAACGCTGGGTGGAAGGAAATATGTGGCTCCTCTCAGATTCCAGAACTTTCTGCCACAGCAATGTGAGGAACATGTGTTTTTTTAGCCAAATTTTGAGGTTTACAAAGGATTCTGGGTAACAGAACCTGGTCCGAGCCCCATAAGTCACCCCATCTTGGATTCCCCTAGGTCTCTAGTTTTCAGAAATGCACAGGTTTGGAAGGTTTCCCTAGGTGCCGGCTGAGCTAGAGGCCAAAATCTACAGGTAGGCACTTCGCAAATATCACCTCTGTTTTCTTTCAAAAAATTAGATGAGTCCACGTTGCGCTTTGGGGCGTTTCCTGTTGCGGGCGCTAGGCCTACCCACACAAGTGAGGTATTATTTTTATCGGGAGACTTGGGGGAACACTGGGTGGAAGGAAATTTGTGGCTCCTCTCAGATTCCAGATCTTTCTGCCACAGAAATGTGAGGAACATGTGTTTTTTTAGCCAAATTTTGAGGTTTGCAAAGGATTCTGGGTAACAGAACCTGGTCCGAGCCCCACAAGTCACCCCATCTTGGATTCCCCTAGGTCTCTAGTTTTCAGAAATGCACAGGTTTGGTAGGTTATCCTAGGTGCCGGCTGAGCTAGAGGCCAAAATCTACAGGTAGGCACTTTGCAAAAAACACCTCTGTTTTCTTTCCAAAAATTGGATGTGTCCACGTTGCGCTTTGGGGTGTTTCCTGTAGCAGGCGCTAGGCCTACCCACACAAGTAAGGTATCATTTTTATCGGGAGACTTGGGGGAACTCTGGGTGGAAGGAAATTCGTGGCTCCTCTCAGATTCCAGAACTTTCAGCCACATAAATGTGAGGAACATGTGTTTTTTAGCCAAATTTTGAGGTTTGCAAAGGATTCTGGGTAACAGAACCTGGTCCGAGCCCCACAAGTCACCCCATCTTGGATTCCCCTAGGTCTCTAGTTTTCAGAAATGCACAGGTTTGGTAGGTTATCCTAGGTGCCGGCTGAGCTAGAGGCCAAAATCTACAGGTAGGCACTTTGCAAAAAACACCTCTGTTTTCTTTCCAAAAATTGGATGTGTCCACGTTGCGCTTTGGGGCGTTTCCTGTCGCGGGCGCTAGGCCTACCCACACAAGTGAGGTATCATTTTTATCGGGAGACTTGGGGGAACGCTGGGTGGAAGGAAATTTGTGGCTCCTCTCAGATTCCAGAACTTTCTGCCACAGAAATGTGAGGAACATGTGTTTTTTTAGCCATATTTTGAGGTTTGCAAAGGATTCTGGGTAACAGAACCTGGTCCGAGCCCCACAAGTCACCCCATCTTGGATTCCCCTAGGTCTCTAGTTTTCAGAAATGCACAGGTTTGGTTTCTTATCCTAGGTGCCGGCTGAGCTAGAGGCCAAAATCTACAGGTAGGCACTTTGCAAAAAACACCTCTGTTTTCTTTCCAAAAATTGGATGTGTCCACGTTGCGCTTTGGGGCGTTTCCTGTCGCGGGCACTAGGCCTACCCACACAAGTGAGGTATCATTTTTATCGGGAGACTTGGGGGAACACTGGGTGGAAGGAAATTTGTGGCTCCTCTCAGATTCCAGAACTTTCTGCCACAGAAATGTGAGGAACATGTGTTTTTTTAGCCAAATTTTGAGGTTTGCAAAGGATTCTGGGAAACAGAACCTGGTCCGAGCCCCACAAGTCACCCCATCTTGGATTCCCCTAGGTCTCTAGTTTTCAGAAATGCACAGGTTTGGTAGGTTATCCTAGGTGCCGGCTGAGCTAGAGGCCAAAATCTACAGGTAGGCACTTTGCAAAAAACACCTCTGTTTTCTTTCCAAAAATTGGATGTGTCCACGTTGCGCTTTGGGGCGTTTCCTGTCTCGGGTGCTAGGCCTACCCACACAAGTGAGGTATCATTTTTATCGGGAGTGTTGGGGGAACGTTGGGTGGAAGGAAATTTGTGGCTCCTCTCAGATTCCAGAACTTTCTGCCACAGAAATGTGAGGAACATGTGTTTTTTTAGCCAAATTTTGAGGTTTGCAAAGGATTCTGGGTAACAGAACCTGGTCCGAGCCCCACAAATCACCCCATCATGGATTCCCCTAGGTCTCTAGTTTTCAGAAACGCACAGATTTGGTAGGTTTCCCTAGGTGCCGGCTGAGCTAGACGCCAAAATCTACAGGTTGGCACTTTGCAAAAAACACCTCTGTTTTCTTTCCAAAAATTGGATGTGTCCACGTTGCGCTTTGGGGCGTTTCCTGTCGCGGGCGCTAGGCCTACCCACACAAGTGAGGTATCATTTTTATCGGGAGACTTGGGGGAACGCTGGGTGGAAGGAAATTTGTGGCTCCTCTCAGATTCCAGAACTTTCTGCCACAGCAATGTGAGGAACATGTGTTTTTTTAGCCAAATTTTGAGGTTTGCAAAGGATTCTGGGTAACAGAACCTGGTCCGAGCCCCACAAGTCACCCCATCTTGGATTCCCCTAGGTCTCTAGTTTTCAGAAATGCACAGGTTTGGTAGGTTTCCCTAGGTTCCGGCTGAGCCAGAGGCTAAAATCTACAGGTAGGCACTTTGCAAAAAACACCTCTGTTTTCTTTCCAAAAATTGGATGTGTCCACGTTGCGCTTTGGGGCGTTTCCTGTCGCGGGCGCTAGGCCTACCCACACAAGTGAGGTATCATTTTTATCGGGAGACTTGGGGGAACGCTGGGTGGAAGGAAATTTGTGGCTCCTCTCAGATTCCAGAACTTTCTGCCACAGAAATGTGAGGAACATGTGTTTTTTTAGCCAAATTTTGAGGTTTGCAAAGGATTCTGGGTAACAGAACCTGGTCCGAGCCCCACAAGTCACCCCATCTTGGATTCCCCTAGGTCTCTAGTTTTCAGAAATGCACAGGTTTGGTAGGTTTCCCTAGGTGCCGGCTGAGCTAGAGGCCAAAATCTACAGATAGGCACTTCGCAAAAATCACCTCTATTTTCTTTCAAAAAATTGGATGTGTCCACGTTGCGCTTTGGGGCGTTTACTGTCGCGGGCGCTAGGTCTACCCACACAAGTGAGGTATCATTTTTACCGGGAGACTTGGGGGAACTCTGGGTGGAAGGAAATGTGTGGCTCCTCTCAGATTCCAGAACTTTCTGCCACAGAAATGTGAGGAACATGTGTTTTTTTAGCCAAATTTTGAGGTTTGCAAAGGATTCTGGGTAACATAACCTGGTCCGAGCCCTACAAGTCACCCCATCTTGGATTCCCCTAGGTCTCTAGTTTTCAGAAATGCACAGGTTTGGTAGGTTTCCCTAGGTGCCGGCTGAGCTAGACGACAAAATCTACAGGTAGGCACTTTGCAAAAAACACGTCTGTTTTCTTTCCAAAAATTGGATGTGTCCACGTTGCGCTTTGGGGCGTTTCCTGTTGCGGGCGTTAGGCCTACCCACACAAGTGAGGTATCATTTTTATCGGGAGATTTGAGGGAACGCTGGGTGGAAGGAAATTTGTGGCTCCTCTCAGATTCCAGAACTTTCTGCCACAGCAATGTGAGGAACATGTGTTTTTTTAGCCACATTTTGAGGTTTGCAAAGGATTCTGGGTAACAGAACCTGGTCCGAGCCCCACAAATCACCCCATCTTGGATTCCCCTAGGTCTCTAGTTTTCAGAAATGCACAGATTTGGTAGGTTTCCCTAGGTGCCGGCTGAGCTAGAGGCCAAAATCTACAGGTAGGCACTTCGCAAAAATCACCTCTATTTTCTTTCAAAAAATTGGATGTGTCCACGTTGCGCTTTGGGGTGTTTCTTGTCGCGGGCGCTAGACCTACCCACACAAGTGAGGTATCATTTTTATCGGGAGACTTGGGGGAACACTGGGTGGAAGGAAATTTGTGGCTCCTCTCAGATTCCAGAACTTTCTGCCACAGAAATGTGAGGAACATGTGTTTTTTTAGCCAAATTTTGAGGTTTGCAAAGGATTCTGGGTAACAGAACCTGTTCTGAGCCCCACAAGTCACCCCATCTTGGATTCCCCTAGGTCTCTAGTTTTCAGAAATGCACAGGTTTGGTAGGTTTCCCTAGGTGCCGGCTGAGCTAGACGACAAAATCTACAGGTAGGCACTTTGCAAAAAACACCTCTGTTTTCTTTCCAAAATTTGGATGTGTCCACGTTGCGCTTTTGGGCGTTTCCTGTTGCGGGCAATAGGCCTATCCACACAAGTGAGGTATCATTTTTATCGGGAGACTTGGGGGAACGCTGGGTGGAAGGAAATATGTGGCTCCTCTCAGATTCCAGAACTTTCTGCCACAGCAATGTGAGGAACATGTGTTTTTTTAGCCAAATTTTGAGGTTTGCAAAGGATTCTGGGTAACAGAACCTGGTCCGAGCCCCACAAATCACCCCATCTTGGATTCCCCTAGGTCTCTAGTTTTCAGAAATGCACAGGTTTGGTAGGTTTCCCTAGGTGCCGGCTGAGCTAGAGGCTAAAATCTACAGGTAGGCACTTCGCAAAAATCACCTCTATTTTCTTTCCAAAAATTGGATGTGTCCACGTTGCGCTTTGGGGCGTTTCCTGTCGCGGGCGCTAGGCCTACCCACACAAGTGAGGTATCATTTTTATCGGGAGACTTGGGGGAACGCTGGGTGGAAGGAAATTCGTGGCTCCTCTCAGATTCCAGAACTTTCTGCCACAGAAATGTGAGGAACATGTGTTTTTTTAGCCAAATTTTGAGGTTTGCAAAGGATTCTGGGTAACAGAACTTGGTCCGAGCCCCACAAGTCACCCCATCTTGGATTCCCCTAGGTCTCTAGTTTTCAGAAATGCACAGGTTTGGTAGGTTATCCTAGGTGCGGCTGAGCTAGAGGCCAAAATCTACAGGTAGGCACTTTGCAAAAAACACCTCTGTTTTCTTTCCAAAAATTGGATGTGTCCACGTTGCGCTTTGGGGCGTTTCCTGTCGCGGGCGCTAGGCCTACCCACACAAGTGAGGTATCATTTTTATCGGGAGACTTGGGGGAACACTGGGTGGAAGGAAATTTGTGGCTCCTCTCAGATTCCAGAACTTTCTGCCACAGAAATGTGAGGAACATGTGTTTTTTTAGCCACATTTTGAGGTTTGCAAAGGATTCTGGGTAACAGAACCTGGTCCGAGCCCCACAAATCACCCCATCTTGGATTCCCCTAGGTCTCTAGTTTTCAGAAATGCACAGATTTGGTAGGTTTCCCTAGGTGCCGGCTGAGCTAGAGGCCAAAATCTACAGGTAGGCACTTCGCAAAAATCACCTCTATTTTCTTTCAAAAAATTGGATGTGTCCACGTTGCGCTTTGGGGTGTTTCTTGTCGCGGGCGCTAGACCTACCCACACAAGTGAGGTATCATTTTTATCGGGAGACTTGGGGGAACACTGGGTGGAAGGAAATTTGTGGCTCCTCTCAGATTCCAGAACTTTCTGCCACAGAAATGTGAGGAACATGTGTTTTTTTAGCCAAATTTTGAGGTTTGCAAAGGATTCTGGGTAACAGAACCTGTTCTGAGCCCCACAAGTCACCCCATCTTGGATTCCCCTAGGTCTCTAGTTTTCAGAAATGCACAGGTTTGGTAGGTTTCCCTAGGTGCCGGCTGAGCTAGACGACAAAATCTACAGGTAGGCACTTTGCAAAAAACACCTCTGTTTTCTTTCCAAAATTTGGATGTGTCCACGTTGCGCTTTTGGGCGTTTCCTGTTGCGGGCAATAGGCCTATCCACACAAGTGAGGTATCATTTTTATCGGGAGACTTGGGGGAACGCTGGGTGGAAGGAAATATGTGGCTCCTCTCAGATTCCAGAACTTTCTGCCACAGCAATGTGAGGAACATGTGTTTTTTTAGCCAAATTTTGAGGTTTGCAAAGGATTCTGGGTAACAGAACCTGGTCCGAGCCCCACAAATCACCCCATCTTGGATTCCCCTAGGTCTCTAGTTTTCAGAAATGCACAGGTTTGGTAGGTTTCCCTAGGTGCCGGCTGAGCTAGAGGCTAAAATCTACAGGTAGGCACTTCGCAAAAATCACCTCTATTTTCTTTCCAAAAATTGGATGTGTCCACGTTGCGCTTTGGGGCGTTTCCTGTCGCGGGCGCTAGGCCTACCCACACAAGTGAGGTATCATTTTTATCGGGAGACTTGGGGGAACGCTGGGTGGAAGGAAATTCGTGGCTCCTCTCAGATTCCAGAACTTTCTGCCACAGAAATGTGAGGAACATGTGTTTTTTTAGCCAAATTTTGAGGTTTGCAAAGGATTCTGGGTAACAGAACTTGGTCCGAGCCCCACAAGTCACCCCATCTTGGATTCCCCTAGGTCTCTAGTTTTCAGAAATGCACAGGTTTGGTAGGTTATCCTAGGTGCGGCTGAGCTAGAGGCCAAAATCTACAGGTAGGCACTTTGCAAAAAACACCTCTGTTTTCTTTCCAAAAATTGGATGTGTCCACGTTGCGCTTTGGGGCGTTTCCTGTCGCGGGCGCTAGGCCTACCCACACAAGTGAGGTATCATTTTTATCGGGAGACTTGGGGGAACACTGGGTGGAAGGAAATTTGTGGCTCCTCTCAGATTCCAGAACTTTCTGCCACAGAAATGTGAGGAACATGTGTTTTTTTAGCCACATTTTGAGGTTTGCAAAGGATTCTGGGTAACAGAACCTGGTCCGAGCCCCACAAATCACCCCATCTTGGATTCCCCTAGGTCTCTAGTTTTCAGAAATGCACAGATTTGGTAGGTTTCCCTAGGTGCCGGCTGAGCTAGAGGCCAAAATCTACAGGTAGGCACTTCGCAAAAATCACCTCTATTTTCTTTCAAAAAATTGGATGTGTCCACGTTGCGCTTTGGGGTGTTTCTTGTCGCGGGCGCTAGACCTACCCACACAAGTGAGGTATCATTTTTATCGGGAGACTTGGGGGAACACTGGGTGGAAGGAAATTTGTGGCTCCTCTCAGATTCCAGAACTTTCTGCCACAGAAATGTGAGGAACATGTGTTTTTTTAGCCAAATTTTGAGGTTTGCAAAGGATTCTGGGTAACAGAACCTGTTCTGAGCCCCACAAGTCACCCCATCTTGGATTCCCCTAGGTCTCTAGTTTTCAGAAATGCACAGGTTTGGTAGGTTTCCCTAGGTGCCGGCTGAGCTAGACGACAAAATCTACAGGTAGGCACTTTGCAAAAAACACCTCTGTTTTCTTTCCAAAATTTGGATGTGTCCACGTTGCGCTTTTGGGCGTTTCCTGTTGCGGGCAATAGGCCTATCCACACAAGTGAGGTATCATTTTTATCGGGAGACTTGGGGGAACGCTGGGTGGAAGGAAATATGTGGCTCCTCTCAGATTCCAGAACTTTCTGCCACAGCAATGTGAGGAACATGTGTTTTTTTAGCCAAATTTTGAGGTTTGCAAAGGATTCTGGGTAACAGAACCTGGTCCGAGCCCCACAAATCACCCCATCTTGGATTCCCCTAGGTCTCTAGTTTTCAGAAATGCACAGGTTTGGTAGGTTTCCCTAGGTGCCGGCTGAGCTAGAGGCTAAAATCTACAGGTAGGCACTTCGCAAAAATCACCTCTATTTTCTTTCCAAAAATTGGATGTGTCCACGTTGCGCTTTGGGGCGTTTCCTGTCGCGGGCGCTAGGCCTACCCACACAAGTGAGGTATCATTTTTATCGGGAGACTTGGGGGAACGCTGGGTGGAAGGAAATTCGTGGCTCCTCTCAGATTCCAGAACTTTCTGCCACAGAAATGTGAGGAACATGTGTTTTTTTAGCCAAATTTTGAGGTTTGCAAAGGATTCTGGGTAACAGAACTTGGTCCGAGCCCCACAAGTCACCCCATCTTGGATTCCCCTAGGTCTCTAGTTTTCAGAAATGCACAGGTTTGGTAGGTTATCCTAGGTGCGGCTGAGCTAGAGGCCAAAATCTACAGGTAGGCACTTTGCAAAAAACACCTCTGTTTTCTTTCCAAAAATTGGATGTGTCCACGTTGCGCTTTGGGGCGTTTCCTGTCGCGGGCGCTAGGCCTACCCACACAAGTGAGGTATCATTTTTATCGGGAGACTTGGGGGAACGCTGGGTGGAAGGAAATATGTGGCTCCTCTCAGATTCCAGAACTTTCTGCCACAGCAATGTGAGGAACATGTGTTTTTTTAGCCAAATTTTGAGGTTTGCAAAGGATTCTGGGTAACAGAACCTGGTCCGAGCCCCACAAATCACCCCATCTTGGATTCCCCTAGGTCTCTAGTTTTCAGAAATGCACAGGTTTGGTAGGTTTCCCTAGGTGCCGGCTGAGCTAGAGGCTAAAATCTACAGGTAGGCACTTCGCAAAAATCACCTCTATTTTCTTTCCAAAAATTGGATGTGTCCACGTTGCGCTTTGGGGCGTTTCCTGTCGCGGGCGCTAGGCCTACCCACACAAGTGAGGTATCATTTTTATCGGGAGACTTGGGGGAACGCTGGGTGGAAGGAAATTCGTGGCTCCTCTCAGATTCCAGAACTTTCTGCCACAGAAATGTGAGGAACATGTGTTTTTTTAGCCAAATTTTGAGGTTTGCAAAGGATTCTGGGTAACAGAACTTGGTCCGAGCCCCACAAGTCACCCCATCTTGGATTCCCCTAGGTCTCTAGTTTTCAGAAATGCACAGGTTTGGTAGGTTATCCTAGGTGCGGCTGAGCTAGAGGCCAAAATCTACAGGTAGGCACTTTGCAAAAAACACCTCTGTTTTCTTTCCAAAAATTGGATGTGTCCACATTGCGCTTTGGGGCGTTTCCTGTCGCGGGCGCTAGGCCTACCCACACAAGTGAGGTATCATTTTTATCGGGAGACTTGGGGGAACACTGGGTGGAAGGAAATTTGTGGCTCCTCTCAGATTCCAGAACTTTCTGCCACAGAAATGTTAGGAACATGTGTTTTTTTAGCCAAATTTTGAGGTTTGCAAAGGATTCTGGGTAACAGAACCTGGTCCGAGCCCCACAAGTCACCCCATCTTGGATTCCCCTAGGTCTCTAGTTTTCAGAAATGCACAGGTTTGGTAGGTTTCCCAAGGTGCCGGCTGAGCTAGAGGCCAAAATCTACAGGTAGGCACTTCGCAAAAATCACCTCTATTTTCTTTCAAAAAATGGGATGTGTCCACGTTGCGCTTTGGGGTGTTTCTTGTCGCGGGCGCTAGACCTACCCACACAAGTGAGGTATCATTTTTATCGGGAGACTTGGGGGAACTCTGGGTGGAAGGAAATGTGTGGCTCCTCTCAGATTCCAGAACTTTCAGCCACAGAAATGTGATGACCATGTGTTTTTTTAGCCAAATTTTGAGGTTTGCAAAGGATTCTGGGTAACAGAACCTGGTCCGAGCCCCACAAGTCACCCCATCTTGGATTCCCCTAGGTCTCTAGTTTTCAGAAATGCACAGGTTTGGTAGGTTATCCTTGGTGCCGGCTGAGCTAGAGGCCAAAATCTACAGGTAGGCACTTTGCAAAAAACACCTCTGTTTTCTTTCCAAAAATTGGATGTGTCCACGTTGCGCTTTGGGGCGTTTCCTGTCGCGGGTGCTAGGCCTACCCACACAAGTGAGGTATCATTTTTATCGGGAGACTTGGAGGAACGCTGGGTGGAAGGAAATTTGTGGCTCCTCCCAGATTCCAGAACTTTCTGCCACAGAAATGTGAGGAACATGTGTTTTTTTAGCCAAATTTTGAGGTTTGCAAAGGATTCTGGGTAACAGAACCTGGTCCGAGCCCCACAAGTCACCACATCTTGGATTCCCCTAGGTCTCTAGTTTTCAGAAATGCACAGGTTTGGTAGGTTATCCTAGGTGCCGGCTGAGCTAGATGCCAAAATCTACAGGTAGGCACTTTGCAAAAAACACCTCTGTTTTCTTTCAAAAAATTAGATGTGTCCACGTTGCGCTTTGGGGCATTTCCTGTCGCGGGCGCTCGGCCTACCCACACAAGTGAGGTATCATTTTTATCGGGAGACTTGGGGGAACGCTGGGTGGAAGGAAATTTGTGGCTCCTCTCAGATTCCAGAACTTTCTGCCACAGAAATGTGAGGAACATGTGTTTTTTTAGCCAAATTTTGAGGTTTGCAAAGGATTCTGGGTAACAGAACCTGGTCCGAGCCCCACAAGTCACCCCATCTTGGATTCCCCTAGGTCTCTAGTTTTCAGAAATGCACAGGTTTGGTAGGTTTCCCTAGGTGCCGGCTGAGCTAGACGACAAAATCTACAGGTAGGCACTTTGCAAAAAACACCTCTGTTTTCTTTCCAAAATTTTGATGTGTCCACGTTGCGCTTTTGGGTGTTTCCTGTTGCGGGCAATAGGCCTATCCACACAAGTGAGGTATCATTTTTATTTGGAGACTTGGGGGAACGCTGGGTGGAAGGAAATATGTGGCTCCTCTCAGATTCCAGAACTTTCTGCCACAGCAATGTGAGGAACATGTGTTTTTTTAGCCAAATTTTGAGGTTTGCAAAGGATTCTGGGTAACAGAACCTGGTCCGAGCCCCACAAGTCACCCCATCTTGGATTCCCCTAGGTCTCTAGTTTTCAGAAATGCACAGGTTTGGTAGGTTATCCTAGGTGCCGGCTGAGCTAGAGGCCAAAATCTACAGGTAGGCACTTTGCAAAAAACACCTCTGTTTTCTTTCCAAAAATTGGATGTGTCCACGTTGCGCTTTGGGGCGTTTCCTGTCGCAGGCGCTATGCCTACCCACACAAGTGAGGTATCATTTTTATCGGGAGACTTGGGGGAACGCTGGGTGGAAGGAAATTTGTGGCTCCTCTCAGATTCCAGAACTTTCTGCCACAGAAATGTGAGGAACATGTGTTTTTTTAGCCAAATTTTGAGGTTTGCAAAGGATTCTGGGTAACAGAACCTGGTCTGAGCCCCACAAGTCACCCCATCTGGGATTCCCCTAGGTCTCTAGTTTTCAGAAATGCACAGGTTTGGTAGGTTATCCTAGGTGCCGGCTGAGCTAGAGGCCAAAATCTACAGGTAGGCACTTTGCAAAAAACACCTCTGTTTTCTTTCCAAAAATTGGATGTGTCCACGTTGCGCTTTGGGGCGTTTCCTGTCGCGGGCGCTAGGCCTACCCACACAAGTGAGGTATCATTTTTATCGGGAGACTTGGGGGAACGCTGGGTGGAAGGAAATTTGTGGCTCCTCTCAGATTCCAGAACTTTCTGCCACAGCAATGTGAGGAACATGTGTTTTTTTAGCCAAATTTTGAGGTTTGCAAAGGATTCTGGGTAACAGAACCTGGTCCGAGCCCCACAAGTCACCACATCTTGGATTCCCCTAGGTCTCTAGTTTTCAGAAATGCACAGGTTTGGTAGGTTTCCCTAGGTTCCGGCTGAGCCAGAGGCTAAAATCTACAGGTAGGCACTTTGCAAAAAACACCTCTGTTTTCTTTCCAAAAATTGGATGTGTCCACGTTGTGCTTTGGGGCGTTTCCTGTCGCGGGCGCTAGGCCTACCCACACAAGTGAGGTATCATTTTTATCGGGAGACTTGGGGGAACGCTGCGTGGAAGGAAATTTGTGGCTCCTCTCAGATTCCAGAACTTTCTGCCACAGAAATGTGAGGAACATGTGTTTTTTTAGCCAAATTTTGAGGTTTGCAAAGGATTCTGGGTAACAGAACCTGGTCCGAGCCCCACAAGTCACCCCATCTTGGATTCCCCTAGGTCTCTAGTTTTCAGAAATGCACAGGTTTGGTAGGTTTCCCTAGGTGCCGGCTGAGCTAGAGGCCAAAATCTACAGATAGGCACTTCGCAAAAATCACCTCTATTTTCTTTCAAAAAATTGGATGTGTCCACGTTGCGCTTTGGGGCGTTTACTGTCGCGGGCGCTAGGTCTACCCACACAAGTGAGGTATCATTTTTACCGGGAGACTTGGGGGAACTCTGGGTGGAAGGAAATGTGTGGCTCCTCTCAGATTCCAGAACTTTCAGCCACAGAAATGTGAGAAACATGTGTTTTTTTAGCAAAATTTTGAGGTTTGCAAAGGATTCTGGGTAACATAACCTGGTCCGAGCCCTACAAGTCACCCCATCTTGGATTCCCCTAGGTCTCTAGTTTTCAGAAATGCACAGGTTTGGTAGGTTTCCCTAGGTGCCGGCTGAGCTAAACGCCAAAATCTACAGGTAGGCACTTTGCAAAAAACACCTCTGTTTTCTTTCCAAAAATTGGATGTGTCCACGTTGCGCTTTGGGGCGTTTCCTGTCGCGGGCGTTAGGCCTACCCACACAAGTGAGGTATCATTTTTATCGGGAGATTTGGGGGAACGCTGGGTGGAAGGAAATTTGTGGCTCCTCTCAGATTCCAGAACTTTCTGCCACAGCAATGTGAGGAACATGTGTTTTTTTAGCCACATTTTGAGGTTTGCAAAGGATTCTGGGTAACAGAACCTGGTCCCAGCCCCACAAATCACCCCATCTTGGATTCCCCTAGGTCTCTAGTTTTCAGAAATGCACAGATTTTGTAGGTTTCCCTAGGTGCCGGCTGAGCTAGAGGCCAAAATCTACAGGTAGGCACTTCGCAAAAATCACCTCTATTTTCTTTCAAAAAATTGGATGTGTCCACGTTGCGCTTTGGGGTGTTTCTTGTCGCGGGCGCTAGACCTACCCACACAAGTGAGGTATCATTTTTATCGGGAGACTTGGGGGAACTCTGGGTGGAAGGAAATGTGTGGCTCCTCTCAGATTCCAGAACTTTCAGCCACAGAAATGTGATGACCATGTGTTTTTTTAGCCAAATTTTGAGGTTTGCAAAGGATTCTGGGTAACAGAACCTGGTCCGAGCCCCACAAGTCACCCCATCTTGGATTCCCCTAGGTCTCTAGTTTTCAGAAATGCACAGGTTTGGTAGGTTATCCTAGGTTCCGGCTGAGCCAGAGGCTAAAATCTACAGGTAGGCACTTTGCAAAAAACACCTCTGTTTTCTTTCCAAAAATTGGATGTGTCCACGTTGCGCTTTGGGGCGTTTCCTGTCACGGGCGCTAGGCCTACCCACACAAGTGAGGTATCATTTTTATCGGGAGACTTGGGGGAACGCTGGGTGGAAGGAAATTTGTGGCTCCTCTCAGATTCCAGAACTTTCTGCCACAGAAATGTGAGGAACATGTGTTTTTTTAGCCAAATTTTGAGGTTTGCAAAGGATTCTGGGTAACAGAACCTGGTCCGAGCCCCACAAGTCACCCCATCTTGGATTCCCCTAGGTCTCTAGTTTTCAGAAATGCACAGGTTTGGTAGGTTTCCCTAGGTGCCGGCTGAGCTAGAGGCCAAAATCTACAGATAGGCACTTCGCAAAAATCACCTCTATTTTCTTTCAAAAAATTGAATGTGTCCACGTTGCGCTTTGGGGCGTTTACTGTCGCGGGCGCTAGGTCTACCCACACAAGTGAGGTATCATTTTTACCGGGAGACTTGGGGGAACTCTGGGTGGAAGGAAATGTGTGGCTCCTCTCAGATTCCAGAACTTTCAGCCACAGAAATGTGAGGAACATGTGTTTTTTTAGCAAAATTTTGAGGTTTGCAAAGGATTCTGGGTAACAGAACCTGGTCCGAGCCCCACAAGTCACCCCATCTTGGATTCCCCTAGGTCTCTAGTTTTCAGAAATGCACAGGTTTGGTAGGTTATCCTAGGTGCCGGCTGAGCTAGAGGCCAAAATCTACAGGTAGACACTTTGCAAAAAACACCTCTGTTTTCTTTCCAAAAATTGGATGTGTCCACGTTGCGCTTTGGGGCGTTTCCTGTCTCGGGTGCTAGGCCTACCCACACAAGTGAGGTATCATTTTTATCGGGAGACTTGGGGGAACTCTGGGTGGAAGGAAATGTGTGGCTCCTCTCAGATTCCAGAACTTTCTGCCACAGAAATGTGAGGAACATGTGTTTTTTTAGCCAAATTTTGAGGTTTGCAAAGGATTCTGGGTAACATAACCTGGTCCGAGCCCTACAAGTCACCCCATCTTGGATTCCCCTAGGTCTCTAGTTTTCAGAAATGCACAGGTTTGGTAGGTTTCCCTAGGTGCCGGCTGAGCTAAACGCCAAAATCTACAGGTAGGCACTTCGCAAAAATCACCTCTATTTTCTTTAAAAAAATTGGATGTGTCCACGTTGCGCTTTGGGGTGTTTCTTGTCGCGGGCGCTAGACCTACCCACACAAGTGAGGTATCATTTTTATCGGGAGACTTGGGGGAACTCTGGGTGGAAGGAAATGTGTGGCTCCTCTCAGATTCCAGAACTTTCAGCCACAGAAATGTGATGACCATGTGTTTTTTTAGCCAAATTTTGAGGTTTGCAAAGGATTCTGGGTAACAGAACCTGGTCCGAGCCCCACAAGTCACCCCATCTTGGATTCCCCTAGGTCTCTAGTTTTCAGAAATGCACAGGTTTGGTAGGTTATCCTTGGTGCCGGCTGAGCTAGAGGCCAAAATCTTCAGGTAGGCACCTTGCAAAAAACACCTCTGTTTTCTTTCCAAAAATTGGATGTGTCCACGTTGCGCTTTGGGGCGTTTCCTGTCGCGGGTGCTAGGCCTACCCACACAACTGAGGTATCATTTTTATCGGGAGACTTGGGGGAACGCTGGGTGGAAGGAAATTTGTGGCTTCTCCCAGATTCCAGAACTTTCTGCCACAGAAATGTGAGGAACATGTGTTTTTTTAGCCAAATTTTGAGGTTTGCAAAGGATTCTGGGTAACAGAACCTGGTCCGAGCCCCACAAGTCACCCCATCTTGGATTCCCCTAGGTCTCTAGTTTTCAGAAATGCACAGGTTTGGTAGGTTTCCCTAGGTTCCGGCTGAGCCAGAGGCTAAAATCTACAGGTAGGCACTTTGCAAAAAACACCTCTGTTTTCTTTCCAAAAATTGGATGTGTCCACGTTGTGCTTTGGGGCGTTTCCTGTCGCGGGCGCTAGGCCTACCCACACAAGTGAGGTATCATTTTTATCGGGAGACTTGGGGGAACGCTGGGTGGAAGGAAATTTGTGGCTCCTCTCAGATTCCAGAACTTTCTGCCACAGAAATGTGAGGAACATGTGTTTTTTTAGCCAAATTTTGAGGTTTGCAAAGGATTCTGGGTAACAGAACCTGGTCCGAGCCCCACAAGTCACCCCATCTTGGATTCCCCTAGGTCTCTAGTTTTCAGAAATGCACAGGTTTGGTAGGTTTCCCTAGGTGCCGGCTGAGCTAGAGGCCAAAATCTACAGATAGGCACTTCGCAAAAATCACCTCTATTTTCTTTCAAAAAATTGGATGTGTCCACGTTGCGCTTTGGGGCGTTTACTGTCGCGGGCGCTAGGTCTACCCACACAAGTGAGGTATCATTTTTACCGGGAGACTTGGGGGAACTCTGGGTGGAAGGAAATGTGTAGCTCCTCTCAGATTCCAGAACTTTCAGCCACAGAAATGTGAGGAACATGTGTTTTTTTAGCAAAATTTTGAGGTTTGCAAAGGATTCTGGGTAACATAACCTGGTCCAGCCCTACAAGTCACCCCATCTTGGATTCCCCTAGGTCTCTAGTTTTCAGAAATGCACAGGTTTGGTAGGTTTCCCTAGGTGCCGGCTGAGCTAAACGCCAAAATCTACAGGTAGGCACTTTGCAAAAAACACCTCTGTTTTCTTTCCAAAAATTGGATGTGTCCACGTTGCGCTTTGGGGCGTTTCCTGTCGCGGGCGTTAGGCCTACCCACACAAGTGAGGTATCATTTTTATCGGGAGATTTGGGGGAACGCTGGGTGGAAGGAAATTTGTGGCTCCTCTCAGATTCCAGAACTTTCTGCCACAGCAATGTGAGGAACATGTGTTTTTTTAGCCACATTTTGAGGTTTGCAAAGGATTCTGGGTAACAGAACCTGGTCCGAGCCCCACAAATCACCCCATCTTGGATTCCCCTAGGTCTCTAGTTTTCAGAAATGCACAGATTTGGTAGGTTTCCCTAGGTGCCGGCTGAGCTAGAGGCCAAAATCTACAGGTAGGCACTTCGCAAAAATCACCTCTATTTTCTTTCAAAAAATTGGATGTGTCCACGTTGCGCTTTGGGGTGTTTCTAGTCGCGGGCGCTAGACCTACCCACACAAGTGAGGTATCATTTTTATCGGGAGACTTGGGGGAACTCTGGGTGGAAGGAAATGTGTGGCTCCTCTCAGATTCCAGAACTTTCAGCCACAGAAATGTGATGACCATGTGTTTTTTTAGCCAAATTTTGAGGTTTGCAAAGGATTCTGGGTAACAGAACCTGGTCCGAGCCCCACAAGTCACCCCATCTTGGATTCCCCTAGGTCTCTAGTTTTCAGAAATGCACAGGTTTGGTAGGTTATCCTAGGTGCCGGCTGAGCTAGAGGCCAAAATCTACAGGTAGGCACTTTGCAAAAAACACCTCTGTTTTCTTTCCAAAAATTGGATGTGTCCACGTTGCGCTTTGGGGCGTTTCCTGTCGCGGGCGCTAGGCCTACCCACACAAGTGAGGTATCATTTTTATCGGGAGACTTGGGGGAACGCTGGGTGGAAGGAAATTTGTGGCTCCTCTCAGATTCCAGAACTTTCTGCCACAGCAATGTGAGGAACATGTGTTTTTTTAGCCAAATTTTGAGGTTTGCAAAGGATTCTGGGTAACAGAACCTGGTCCGAGCCCCACAAGTCACCCCATCTTGGATTCCCCTAGGTCTCTAGTTTTCAGAAATGCACAGGTTTGGTAGGTTTCCCTAGGTTCCGGCTGAGCCAGAGGCTAAAATCTACAGGTAGGCACTTTGCAAAAAACACCTCTGTTTTCTTTCCAAAAATTGGATGTGTCCACGTTGCGCTATGGGGCGTTTCCTGTTGCGGGCGCTAGGCCTACCCACACAAGTGAGGTATCATTTTTATCGGGAGACTTGGGGGAACGCTGGGTGGAAGGAAATTTGTGGCTCCTCTCAGATTCCAGAACTTTCTGCCACAGAAATGTGAGGAACATGTGTTTTTTTAGCCAAATTTTGAGGTTTGCAAAGGATTCTGGGTAACAGAACCTGGTCCGAGCCCCACAAGTCACCCCATCTTGGATTCCCCTAGGTCTCTAGTTTTCAGAAATGCACAGGTTTGGTAGGTTTCCCTAGGTGCCGGCTGAGCTAGAGGCCAAAATCTACAGATAGGCACTTCGCAAAAATCACCTCTATTTTCTTTCAAAAAATTGGATGTGTCCACGTTGCGCTTTGGGGCGTTTACTGTCGCGGGCGCTAGGTCTACCCACACAAGTGAGGTATCATTTTTACCGGGAGACTTGGGGGAACTCTGGGTGGAAGGAAATGTGTGGCTCCTCTCAGATTCCAGAACTTTCAGCCACAGAAATGTGAGGAACATGTGTTTTTTTAGCAAAATTTTGAGGTTTGCAAAGGATTCTGGGTAACAGAACCTGGTCCGAGCCCCACAAGTCACCCCATCTTGGATTCCCCTAGGTCTCTAGTTTTCAGAAATGCACAGGTTTGGTAGGTTATCCTAGGTGCCGGCTGAGCTAGAGGCCAAAATCTACAGGTAGACACTTTGCAAAAAACACCTCTGTTTTCTTTCCAAAAATTGGATGTGTCCACGTTGCGCTTTGGGGCGTTTCCTGTCTCGGGTGCTAGGCCTACCCACACAAGTGAGGTATCATTTTTATCGGGAGACTTGGGGGAACTCTGGGTGGAAGGAAATGTGTGGCTCCTCTCAGATTCCAGAACTTTCTGCCACAGAAATGTGAGGAACATGTGTTTTTTTAGCCAAATTTTGAGGTTTGCAAAGGATTCTGGGTAACATAACCTGGTCCGAGCCCTACAAGTCACCCCATCTTGGATTCCCCTAGGTCTCTAGTTTTCAGAAATGCACAGGTTTGGTAGGTTTCCCTAGGTGCCGGCTGAGCTAAACGCCAAAATCTACAGGTAGGCACTTCGCAAAAATCACCTCTATTTTCTTTAAAAAAATTGGATGTGTCCACGTTGCGCTTTGGGGTGTTTCTTGTCGCGGGCGCTAGACCTACCCACACAAGTGAGGTATCATTTTTATCGGGAGACTTGGGGGAACTCTGGGTGGAAGGAAATGTGTGGCTCCTCTCAGATTCCAGAACTTTCAGCCACAGAAATGTGATGACCATGTGTTTTTTTAGCCAAATTTTGAGGTTTGCAAAGGATTCTGGGTAACAGAACCTGGTCCGAGCCCCACAAGTCACCCCATCTTGGATTCCCCTAGGTCTCTAGTTTTCAGAAATGCACAGGTTTGGTAGGTTATCCTTGGTGCCGGCTGAGCTAGAGGCCAAAATCTACAGGTAGGCACCTTGCAAAAAACACCTCTGTTTTCTTTCCAAAAATTGGATGTGTCCACGTTGCGCTTTGGGGCGTTTCCTGTCGCGGGTGCTAGGCCTACCCACACAACTGAGGTATCATTTTTATCGGGAGACTTGGGGGAACGCTGGGTGGAAGGAAATTTGTGGCTTCTCCCAGATTCCAGAACTTTCTGCCACAGAAATGTGAGGAACATGTGTTTTTTTAGCCAAATTTTGAGGTTTGCAAAGGATTCTGGGTAACAGAACCTGGTCCGAGCCCCACAAGTCACCCCATCTTGGATTCCCCTAGGTCTCTAGTTTTCAGAAATGCACAGGTTTGGTAGGTTTCCCTAGGTGCCGGCTGAGCTAGACGACAAAATCTACAGGTAGGCACTTTGCAAAAAACACCTCTGTTTTCTTTCCAAAATTTGGATGTGTCCACGTTGCGCTTTTGGGTGTTTCCTGTTGCGGGCAATAGGCCTATCCACACAAGTGAGGTATCATTTTTATCGGGAGACTTGGGGGAACGCTGGGTGGAAGGAAATATGTGGCTCCTCTCAGATTCCAGAACTTTCTGCCACAGCAATGTGAGGAACATGTGTTTTTTTAGCCAAATTTTGAGGTTTGCAAAGGATTCTGGGTAACAGAACCTGGTCCGAGCCCCACAAGTCACCCCATCTTGGATTCCCCTAGGTCTCTAGTTTTCAGAAATGCACAGGTTTGGTAGGTTATCCTAGGTGCCGGCTGAGCTAGAGGCCAAAATCTACAGGTAGGCACTTTGCAAAAAACACCTCTGTTTTCTTTCCAAAAATTGGATGTGTCCACGTTGCGCTTTGGGGCGTTTCCTGTCGCGGGCGCTATGCCTACCCACACAAGTGAGGTATCATTTTTATCGGGAGACTTGGGGGAACGCTGGGTGGAAGGAAATTTGTGGCTCCTCTCAGATTCCAGAACTTTCTGCCACAGAAATGTGAGGAACATGTGTTTTTTTAGCCAAATTTTGAGGTTTGCAAAGGATTCTGGGTAACAGAACCTGGTCCGAGCCCCACAAGTCACCCCATCTTGGATTCCCCTAGGTCTCTAGTTTTCAGAAATGCACAGGTTTGGTAGGTTATCCTAGGTGCCGGCTGAGCTAGAGGCCAAAATCTACAGGTAGGCACTTTGCAAAAAACACCTCTGTTTTCTTTCCAAAAATTGGATGTGTCCACGTTGCGCTTTGGGGCGTTTCCTGTCGCGGGCGGTAGGCCTACCCACACAAGTGAGGTATCATTTTTATCGGGAGACTTGGGGGAACGCTGGGTGGAAGGAAATTTGTGGCTCCTCTCAGATTCCAGAACTTTCTGCCACAGCAATGTGAGGAACATGTGTTTTTTTAGCCAAATTTTGAGGTTTGCAAAGGATTCTGGGTAACAGAACCTGGTCCGAGCCCCACAAGTCACCCCATCTTGGATTCCCCTAGGTCTCTAGTTTTCAGAAATGCACAGGTTTGGTAGGTTTCCCTAGGTTCCGGCTGAGCTAGAGGCTAAAATCTACAGGTAGGCACTTCGCAAAAATCACCTCTATTTTCTTTCAAAAAATTGGATGTGTCCACGTTGCGCTTTGGGGCGTTTCCTGTCGCGGACGCTAGGCCTTCCCACACAAGTAAGGTATCATTTTTATCGGGAGACTTGGGGGAACTCTGGGTGGAAGGAAATTCGTGGCTCCTCTCAGATTCCAGAACTTTCAGCCACATAAATGTGAGGAACATGTGTTTTTTAGCCAAATTTTGAGGTTTGCAAAGGATTCTGGGTAACAGAACCTGGTCCGAACCCCACAAGTCACCCCATCTTGGATTCCCCTAGGTCTCTAGTTTTCAGAAATGCACAGGTTTGGTAGGTTATCCTAGGTGCCGGCTGAGCTAGAGGCCAAAATCTACAGGTAGGCACTTTGCAAAAAACACCTCTGTTTTCTTTCAAAAAATTAGATGTGTCCACGTTGCGCTTTGGGGCATTTCCTGTTGCGGGCGCTAGGCATACCCACACAAGTGAGGTATTATTTTTTCGGGAGACTTGGGGAAACACAGGGTGGAAGAAAATTTGTGGCTCCTCTCAGATTCCAGAACTTTCTGCCACAGAAATGTGAGGAACATGTGTTTTTTTAGCCAAATTTTGAGGTTTGCAAAGGATTCTGGGTAACAGAACCTGTTCTGAGCCCCACAAGTCACCCCATCTTGGATTCCCCTAGGTCTCTAGTTTTCAGAAATGCACAGGTTTGTTAGGTTATCCTAGGTGCCGGCTGAGCTAGAGGCCAAAATCTACAGGTAGGCACTTTGCAAAAAACACCTCTGTTTTCTTTCCAAAAATTGGATGTGTCCACGTTGCGCTTTGGGGCATTACCTGTCGCGGGCGCTAGGCCTACCCACACAAGTGAGGTATCATTTTTATCGGGAGACTTGGGGGAACGCTGGGTGGAAGGAAATTTGTGGCTCCTCTCAGATTCCAGAACTTTCTGCCACAGAAATGTGAGGAACATGTGTTTTTTTAGCCAAATTTTGAGGTTTGCAAAGGATTCTGGGTAACAGAACCTGGTCCGAGCCCCACAAGTCACCCCATCTTGGATTCCCCTAGGTCTCTAGTTTTCAGAATTGCACAGGTTTGGTAGGTTTCCCTAGGTGCCGGCTGAGCTAGACGACAAAATCTACAGGTAGGCACTTTACAAAAAACACCTCTGTTTTCTTTCCAAAATTTGGATGTGTCCACGTTGTGCTTTTGGGCGTTTCCTGTTGCGGGCAATAGGCCTATCCACACAAGTGAGGTATCATTTTTATCGGGAGACTTGGGGGAACGCTGGGTGGAAGGAAATATGTGGCTCCTCTCAGATTCCAGAACTTTCTGCCACAGCAATGTGAGGAACATGTGTTTTTTTAGCCAAATTTTGAGGTTTGCAAAGGATTCTGGGTAACAGAACCTGGTCCGAGCCCCACAAATCACCCCATCTTGGATTCCCCTAGGTCTCTAGTTTTCAGAAATGCACAGGTTTGGTAGGTTTCCCTAGGTGCCGGCTGAGCTAGAGGCTAAAATCTACAGGTAGGCACTTCGCAAAAATCACCTCTATTTTCTTTCAAAAAATTGGATGTGTCCACGTTGCGCTTTGGGGCGTTTCCTGTCGCGGGCGCTAGGCCTACCCACACAAGTAAGGTATCATTTTTATAGGGAGACTTGGGGGAACTCTCGGTGGAAGGAAATGTGTGGCTCCTCTCAGATTCCAGAACTTTCAGCCACAGAAATGTGAGGAACATGTGTTTTTTTAGCCAAATTTTGAGGTTTGCAAAGGATTCTGGGTAACAGAACCTGGTCCGAGCCCCACAAGTCACCCCATCTTGGATTCCCCTAGGTCTTTAGTTTTCAGAAATGCACAGGTTTGGTAGGTTATCCTAGGTGCCGGCTGAGCTAGAGGCCAAAATCTACAGGTAGACACTTTGCAAAAATCACCTCTATTTTCTTTCAAAAAATTGGATGTGTCCACGTTGCGCTTTGGGGCGTTTCCTGTCGCGGGCGCTAGGCCTACCCACACAAGTAAGGTATCATTTTTATCGGGAGACTTGGGGGAACTCTCGGTGGAAGGAAATTCGTGGCTCCTCTCAGATTCCAGAACTTTCAGCCACATAAATGTGAGGAACATGTGTTTTTTAGCCAAATTTTGAGGTTTGCAAAGGATTCTGGGTAACAGAACCTGGTCCGAGCCCCACAAGTCACCCCATCTTGGATTCCCCTAGGTCTCTAGTTTTCAGAAATGCACAGGTTTGGTAGGTTATCCTAGGTGCCGGCTGAGCTAGAGGCCAAAATCTACAGGTAGGCACGTTGCAAAAAACACCTCTGTTTTCTTTCAAAAAATTGGATGTGTCCACGTTGCGCTTTGGGGCGTTTCCTGTCGCGGGTGCTATGCCTACCCACACAAGTGAGGTATCATTTTTATCGGGAGACTTGGGGGAACGCTGGGTGGAAGGAAATTTGTGGCTCCTCTCAGATTCCAGAACTTTCTGCCACAGAAATGTGAGGAACATGTGTTTTTTTAGCCAAATTTTGAGGTTTGCAAAGGATTCTGGGTAACAGAACCTGGTCCGAGCCCCACAAGTCACCCCATCTTGGATTCCCCTAGGTCTCTAGTTTTCAGAAATGCACAGGTTTGGTAGATTATCCTAGGTGCCGGCTGAGCTAGAGGCCAAAATCTACAGGTAGGCACTTTGCAAAAAACACCTCTGTTTTCTTTCCAAAAATTGGATGTGTCCACGTTGCGCTTTGGGGCGTTTCCTGTCGCTGGTGCTAGGCCTACCCACACAAGTGAGGTATCATTTTTATCGGGAGACTTGGGGGAACACTGGGTGGAAGGAAATTTGTGGCTCCTCTCAGATTCCAGAACTTTCTGCCACAGAAATGTGATTAACATGTGTTTTTTAGCCAAATTTTGAGGTTTGCAAAGGATTCTGGGTAACAGAACCTGGTCCGCGCCCCACAAATCACCCCATCTTGGATTCCCCTAGGTCTCTAGTTTTCAGAAATGCACAGGTTTGGTAGGTTATCCTAGGTGCCGGCTGAGCTAGAGGCCAAAATCTACAGGTAGGCACTTTGCAAAAAACACCTCTGTTTTCTTTCCAAAAATTGGATGTGTCCATGTTGCGCTTTGGGGCGTTTCCTGTCGCGGGCGCTAGGCCTACCCACACAAGTGAGGTATCATTTTTATCGGGAGACTTGGGGGAACGCTGGGTGGAAGGAAATTTGTGGCTCCTCTCAGATTCCAGAACTTTCTGCCACAGCAATGTGAGGAACATGTGTTTTTTTAGCCAAATTTTGAGGTTTGCAAAGGATTCTGGGTAACAGAACCTGGTCCGAGCCCCACAAGTCACCCCATCTTGGATTCCCCTAGGTCTCTAGTTTTCAGAAATGCACAGGTTTGGTAGGTTTCCCTAGGTTCCGGCTGAGCTAGAGGCTAAAATCTACAGGTAGGCACTTCGCAAAAATCACCTCTATTTTCTTTCAAAAAATTGGATGTGTCCACGTTGCGCTTTGGGGCGTTTCCTGTCGCGGACGCTAGGCCTACCCACACAAGTAAGGTATCATTTTTATCGGGAGACTTGGGGGAGCTCTGGGTGGAAGGAAATTCGTGGCTCCTCTCAGATTCCAGAACTTTCAGCCACATAAATGTGAGGAACATTTTTTTTTTAGCCAAATTTTGAGGTTTGCAAAGGATTCTGGGTAACAGAACCTGGTCCGAGCCCCACAAGTCACCCCATCTTGGATTCCCCTAGGTCTCTAGTTTTCAGAAATGCACAGGTTTGGTAGGTTATCCTAGGTGCCAGCTGAGCTAGAGGCCAAAATCTACAGGTAGGCACTTTGCAAAAAACACCTCTGTTTTCTTTCAAAAAATTGGATGTGTCCACGTTGCGCTTTGGGGCGTATCCTGTCGCGGGCGCTAGGCCTAACCACACAAGTGAGGTATCATTTTTATCGGGAGACTTGGGGGAACGCTGGGTGGAAGGAAATTTGTGGCTCCTCTCAGATTCCAGAACTTTCTGCCACAGAAATGTGAGGAACATGTGTTTTTTTAGCCAAATTTTGAGGTTTGCAAAGGATTCTGGGTAACAGAACCTGGTCTGAGCCCCACAAGTCACCCCATCTTGGATTCCCCTAGGTCTCTAGTTTTCAGAAATGCACAGGTTTGGTAGATTATCCTAGGTGCCGGCTGAGCTAGAGGCAAAAATCTACAGGTAGGCACTTTGCAAAAAACACCTCTGTTTTCATTCCAAAAATTGGATGTGTCCACGTTGCGCTTTGGGGCGTTTCCTGTCGCTGGTGCTAGGCCTACCCACACAAGTGAGGTATCATTTTTATCGGGAGACTTGGGGGAACACTGGGTGGAAGGACATTTGTGGCTCCTCTCAGATTCCAGAACTTTCTGCCACAGAAATGTGAGGAACATGTGTTTTTAAGCCAAATTTTGAGGTTTGCAAAGGATTCTGGGTAACAGAACCTGGTCCGCGCCCCACAAATCACCCCATCTTGGATTCCCCTAGGTCTCTAGTTTTCAGAAATGCACAGATTTGGTAGGTTTCCCTAGGTGCCGGCTGAGCTAGACGCCAAAATCTACAGGGAGGCACTTTGCAAAAAACACCTCTGTTTTCTTTCCAAAAATTGGATGTGTCCACGTTGCGCTTTGGGGCGTTTCCTGTTGCGGGCGCTGGCCTACCCACACAAGTGAGGTATCATTTTTATCGGGAGACTTGGGGGAACGCTGGGTGGAAGGAAATTTGTGGCTCCTCTCAGATTCCAGAACTTTCTGCCACAGCAATGTGAGGAACATGTGTTTTTTTAGCCAAATTTTGAGGTTTGCAAAGGATTCTGGGTAACAGAACCTGGTCCGAGCCCCACAAGTCACCCCATCTTGGATTCCCCTAGGTCTCTAGTTTTCAGAAATGCACAGGTTTGGTAGGTTTCCCTAGGTGCCGGCTGAGCTAGAGGCCAAAATCTACAGGTAGGCACTTGCCAAAAATCACCTCTATTTTCTTTCCAAAAATTGGATGTGTCCACGTTGCGCTTTGGGGCGTTTCCTGTCGCGGGCGCTAGGCCTACCCACACAAGTGAGGTATCATTTTTAGCGGGAGACTTGGGGGAACGCTGGGTGGAAGGAAATTTGTGGCTCCTCTCAGATTCCAGAACTTTCTGCCACAGCAATGTGAGGAACATGTGTTTTTTTAGCCAAATTTTGAGGTTTGCAAAGGATTCTGGGTAACAGAACCTGGTCCGAGCCCCACAAGTCACCCCATCTTGGATTCCCCCAGGTCTCTAGTTTTCAGAAATGCACAGGTTTGGTAGGTTTCCCTAGGTGCCGGCTGAGCTAGAGGCCAAAATCTACAGGTAGGCACTTCGCAAAAATCAACTCTATTTTCTTTAAAAAAATTGGATGTGTCCACGTTGCGCTTTGGGGCGTTTACTGTTGCGGGCGCTAGGTCTACCCACACAAGTGAGGTATCATTTTTATCGGGAGACTTGGGGGAACTCTGGGTGGAAGGAAATGTGTGGCTCCTCTCAGATTCCAGAACTTTCAGCCACAGAAATGTGAGGAACATGTGTTTTTTTAGCCAAATTTTGAGGTTTGCAAAGGATTCTGGGTAACAGAACCTGGTCCGAGCCCCACAAGTCACCCCATCTTGGATTCCCCTAGGTCTTTAGTTTTCAGAAATGCACAGGTTTGGTAGGTTATCCTAGGTGCCGGCTGAGCTAGAGGCCAAAATCTACAGGTAGACACTTTGCAAAAAACACCTCTGTTTTCTTTCCAAAAATTGGATGTGTCCACATTGCGCTTTGGGGCGTTTCCTGTCACGGGTGCTAGGCCTACCCACACAAGTGAGGTATCATTTTTATCGGGAGACTTGGGGGAACGCTGGGTGGAAGGAAATTGGTGGCTCCTGCCAGATTCCAGAACTTTCTGCCACAGAAATGTGAGGAACATGTGTTTTTTTAGCCAAATTTTGAGGTTTGCAAAGGATTCTGGGTAACATAACCTGGTCCGAGCCCCACAAGTCACCCCATCTTGGATTCCCCTAGGTCTCTAGTTTTCAGAAATGCACAGGTTTGGTAGGTTTCCCTAGGTGCCGGCTGAGCTAAACGCCAAAATCTACAGGTAGGCACTTTGCAAAAAACACCTCTGTTTTCTTTCCAAAAATTGGATGTGTCCACGTTGCGCTTTGGGGCGTTTCCTGTCGCGGGCGCTAGGCCTACCCACACAAGTGAGGTATCATTTTTATCGGGAGATTTGGGGGAACGCTTCGTGGAAGGAAATTTGTGGCTCCTCTCAGATTCCAGAACTTTCTGCCACAGCAATGTGAGGAACATGTGTTTTTTTAGCCACATTTTGAGGTTTGCAAAGGATTCTGGGTAACAGAACCTGGTCCGAGCCCCACAAATCACCCCATCTTATATTCCCCTAGGTCTCTAGTTTTCAGAAATGCACAGATTTGGTAGGTTTCCCTAGGTGCCGGCTGAGCTAGACGCAAAAATCTACAGGGAGGCACTTTGCAAAAAACACCTCTGTTTTCTTTCCAAAAATTGGATGTGTCCACGTTGCGCTTTGGGGCGTTTCCTGTTGCGAGCGCTAGGCCTACCCACACAAGTGAGGTATCATTTTTATCGGGAGACTTGGGGGAACACTGGGTGGAAGGAAATTTGTGGCTCCTCTCAGATTCCAGAACTTTCTGCCACAGAAATGTTAGGAACATGTGTTTTTTTAGCAAAATTTTGAGGTTTGCAAAGGATTCTGGGTAACAGAACCTGGTCCGAGCCCCACAAGTCACCTCATGTTGGATTCCCCTAGGTCTCTAGTTTTCAGAAATGCACAGGTTTGGTAGGTTTCCCTAGGTGCCGGCTGAGCTAGAGGCCAAAATCTACAGGTAGGCACTTCGCAAAAATCACCTCTATTTTCTTTCAAAAAATTGGATGTGTCCACGTTGCGCTTTGGGGCGTTTCTTGTCGCGGGCGCTAGACCTACCCACACAAGTGAGGTATCATTTTTATCGGGAGACTTGGGGGAACTCTGGGTGGAAGGAAATGTGTGGCTCCTCTCAGATTCCAGAACTTTCAGCCACAGAAATGTGATTACCATGTGTTTTTTTAGCCAAATTTTGAGGTTTGCAAAGGATTCTGGGTAACAGAACCTGGTCCAAGCCCCACAAGTCACCCCATCTTGGATTCCCCTAGGTATCTAGTTTTCAGAAATGCACAGGTTTGGTAGGTTATCCTTGGTGCCGGCTGAGCTAGAGGCCAAAATCTACAGGTAGGCACTTTGCAAAAAACACCTCTGTTTTCTTTCCAAAAATTGGATGTGTCCACGTTGCGCTTTGGGGCGTTTCCTGTCTCGGGTGCTAGGCCTACCCACACAAGTGAGGTATCATTTTTATCGGGAGACTTGGGGGAACGCTGGGTGGAAGGAAATTTGTGGCTCCTCTCAGATTCCAGAACTTTCTGCCACAGAAATGTGAGGAACATGCGTTTTGTTAGCCAAATTTTGAGGTTTGCAAAGGATTCTGGGTAACAGAACCTGGTCCGAGCCCCACAAATCACCCCATCTTGGATTCCCCTAGGTCTCTAGTTTTCAGAAATGCACAGATTTGGTAGGTTTCCCTAGGTGCCGGCTGAGCTAGACGCCAAAATCTACAGGGAGGCACTTTGCAAAAAACACGTCTGTTTTCTTTCCAAAAATTGGATGTGTCCACGTTGCGCTTTGGGGCGTTTCCTGTCGCTGGTGCTAGGCCTACCCACACAAGTGAGGTATCATTTTTATCGGGAGACTTGGGGGAACACTGGGTGGAAGGAAATTTGTGGCTCCTCTCAGATTCCAGAACTTTCTGCCACAGAAATGTGAGGAACATGTGTTTTTTAGCCAAATTTTGAGGTTTGCAAAGGATTCTGGGTAACAGAACCTGGTCCGAGCCCCACAAGTCACCCCATCTTGGATTCCCCTAGGTCTCTAGTTTTCAGAAATGCACAGGTTTGGTAGGTTTCCCTAGGTGCCGGCTGAGCTAGAGGCCAAAATCTACAGGTAGGCACTTGCCAAAAATCACCTCTATTTTCTTTCCAAAAATTGGATGTGTCCATGTTGCGCTTTGGGGCGTTTCCTGTCGCGGGCGCTAGGCCTACCCACACAAGTGAGGTATCATTTTTAGCGGGAGACTTGGGGGAACGCTGGGTGGAAGGAAATTTGTGGCTCCTCTCAGATTCCAGAACTTTCTGCCACAGCAATGTGAGGAACATGTGTTTTTTTAGCCAAATTTTGAGGTTTGCAAAGGATTCTGGGTAACAGAACCTGGTCCGAGCCCCACAAGTCACCCCATCTTGGATTCCCCTAGGTCTCTAGTTTTCAGAAATGCACAGGTTTGGTAGGTTTCCCTAGGTGCCGGCTGAGCTAGAGGCCAAAATCTACTGGTAGGCACTTCACAAAAATCACCTCTATTTTCTTTCAAAAAATTGGATGTGTCCACGTTGCGCTTTGGGGCGTTTACTGTCGCGGGCGCTAGGTCTACCCACACAAGTGAGGTATCATTTTTATCGGGAGACTTGGGGGAACTCTGGGTGGAAGGAAATGTGTGGCTCCTCTCAGATTCCAGAACTTTCAGCCACAGAAATGTGAGGAACATGTGTTTTTTTAGCCAAATTTTGAGGTTTGCAAAGGATTCTGGGTAACAGAACCTGGTCGGAGCCCCACAAGTCACCCCATCTTGGATTCCCCTAGGTCTTTAGTTTTCAGAAATGCACAGGTTTGGTAGGTTATCCTAGGTGCTGGCTGAGCTAGAGGCCAAAATCTACAGGTAGACACTTTGCAAAAAACACCTCTGTTTTCTTTAAAAAAATTGGATGTGTCCATGTTGCGCTTTGGGGCGTTTCCTGTTGCGGGCGCTAGGCCTACCCACACAAGTGAGGTATCATTTTTATCGGGAGACTTGGGGGAGCACTGGGTGGAAGGAAATTTGTGGCTCCTCTCAGATTCCAGAACTTTCTGCCTCAGAAATGTTAGGAACATGTGTTTTTTTAGCCAAATTTTGAGGTTTGCAAAGGATTCTGGGTAACAGAACCTGGTCCGAGCCCCACAAGTCACCCCATCTTGGATTCCCCTAGGTCTCTAGTTTTCAGAAATGCACAGGTTTGGTAGGTTTCCCTAGGTGCCGGCTGAGCTAGAGGCCAAAATCTACAGGTAGGCACTTCGCAAAAATCACCTCTATTTTCTTTCAAAAAATTGGATGTGTCCACGTTGCGCTTTGGGGTGTTTCTTGTCGCGGGGGCTAGACCTACCCACACAAGTGAGGTATCATTTTTATCGGGAGACTTGGGGGAACTCTGGGTGGAAGGAAATGTGTGGCTCCTCTCAGATTCCAGAACTTTCAGCCACAGAAATGTGATGACCATGTGTTTTTTTAGCCAAATTTTGAGGTTTGCAAAGGATTCTGGGTAACAGAACCTGGTCCGAGCCCCACAAGTCACCCCATCTTGGATTCCCCTAGGTCTCTAGTTTTCAGAAATGCACAGGTTTGGTAGGTTATCCTTGGTGCCGGCTGAGCTAGAGGCCAAAATCTACAGGTAGGCACTTTGCAAAAAACACCTCTGTTTTCTTTCCAAAAATTGGATGTGTCCACGTTGCGCTTTGGGGCGTTTCCTGTCGCGGGTGCTAGGCCTACCCACACAACTGAGGTATCATTTTTATCGGGAGACTTGGGGGAACGCTGGGTGGAAGGAAATTTGTGGCTTCTCCCAGATTCCAGAACTTTCTGCCACAGAAATGTGAGGAACATGTGTTTTTTTAGCCAAATTTTGAGGTTTGCAAAGGATTCTGGGTAACAGAACCTGGTCCGAGCCCCACAAGTCACCACATCTTGGAATCCCCTAGGTCTCTAGTTTTCAGAAATGCACAGGTTTGGTAGGTTATCCTAGGTGCCGGCTGAGCAAGAGGCCAAAATCTAAAGGTAGGCACTTTGCAAAAAACACCTCTGTTTTCTTTCAAAAAATTAGATGTGTCCACGTTGCGCTTTGGGGCATTTCCTGTTGCGGGCGCTAGGCCTACCCACACAAGTGAGGTATTATTTTTATCGGGAGACTTGGGGAAACACAGGGTGGAAGAAAATTTGTGGCTCCTCTCAGATTCCAGAACTTTCTGCCACAGAAATGTGAGGAACATGTGTTTTTTTAGCCAAATTTTGAGGTTTGCAAAGTATTCTGGGTAACAGAACCTGTTCTGAGCCCCACAAGTCACCCCATCTTGGATTCCCCTAGGTCTCTAGTTTTCAGAAATGCACAGGTTTGGTAGGTTTCCCTAGGTGCCGGCTGAGCTAGAGGCTAAAATCTACAGGTAGGCACTTCGCAAAAATCACCTCTATTTTCTTTCCAAAAATTGGATGTGTCCACGTTGCGCTTTGGGGCGTTTCCTGTCGCGGGCGCTAGGCCTACCCACACAAGTGAGGTATCATTTTTATCGGGAGACTTGGGGGAACGCTGGGTGGAAGGAAATTCGTGGCTCCTCTCAGATTCCAGAACTTTCTGCCACAGAAATGTGAGGAACATGTGTTTTTTTAGCCAAATTTTGAGGTTTGCAAAGGATTCTGGGTAACAGAACCTGGTCCGAGCCCCACAAGTCACCCCATCTTGGATTCCCCTAGGTCTCTAGTTTTCAGAAATGCACAGGTTTGGTAGGATATCCTAGGTGCCGGCTGAGCTAGAGGCCAAAATCTACAGGTAGGCACTTTGCAAAAAACACCTCTGTTTTCTTTCCAAAAATTGGATGTGTCCACGTTGCGCTTTGGGGCGTTTCCTGTCACGGGCGCTAGGCCTACCCACACAAGTGAGGTATCATTTTTATCGGGAGACTTGGGGGAACACTGGGTGGAAGGAAATTTGTGGCTCCTCTCAGATTCCAGAACTTTCTGCCACAGAAATGTTAGGAACATGTGTTTTTTTAGCCAAATTTTGAGGTTTGCAAAGGATTCTGGGTAACAGAACCTGGTCCGAGCCCCACAAGTCACCCCATCTTGGATTCCCCTAGGTCTCTAGTTTTCAGAAATGCACAGGTTTGGTAGGTTTCCCAAGGTGCCGGCTGAGCTAGAGGCCAAAATCTACAGGTAGGCACTTCGCAAAAATCACCTCTATTTTCTTTCAAAAAATAGGATGTGTCCACGTTGCGCTTTGGGGTGTTTCTTGTCGCGGGCGCTAGACCTACCCACACAAGTGAGGTATCATTTTTATCGGGAGACTTGGGGGAACTCTGGGTGGAAGGAAATGTGTAGCTCCTCTCAGATTCCAGAACTTTCAGCCACAGAAATGTGATGACCATGTGTTTTTTTAGCCAAATTTTGAGGTTTGCAAAGGATTCTGGGTAACAGAACCTGGTCCGAGCCCCACAAGTCACCCCATCTTGGATTCCCCTAGGTCTCTAGTTTTCAGAAATGCACAGGTTTGGTAGGTTATCCTTGGTGCCGGCTGAGCTAGAGGCCAAAATCTACAGGTAGGCACTTTGCAAAAAACACCTCTGTTTTCTTTCCAAAAATTGGATGTGTCCACGTTGCGCTTTGGGGCGTTTCCTGTCGCGGGTGCTAGGCCTACCCACACAAGTGAGGTATCATTTTTATCGGGAGACTTGGGGGAACGCTGTGTGGAAGGAAATTTGTGGCTCCTCCCAGATTCCAGAACTTTCTGCCACAGAAATGTGAGGAACATGTGTTTTTTTAGCCAAATTTTGAGGTTTGCAAAGGATTCTGGGTAACAGAACCTGGTCCGAGCCCCACAAGTCACCACATCTTGGATTCCCCTAGGTCTCTAGTTTTCAGAAATGCACAGGTTTGGTAGGTTATCCTAGGTGCCGGCTGAGCTAGAGGCCAAAATCTACAGGTAGGCACTTTGCAAAAAACACCTCTGTTTTCTTTCAAAAAATTAGATGTGTCCACGTTGCGCTTTGGGGCATTTCCTGTTGCGGGTGCTAGGCCTACCCACACAAGTGAGGTATTATTTTTTCGGGAGACTTGGGGAAACACAGGGTGGAAGAAAATTTGTGGCTCCTCTCAGATTCCAGAACTTTCTGCCACAGAAATGTGAGGAACATGTGTTTTTTTAGCCAAATTTTGAGGTTTGCAAAGGATTCTGGGTAACAGAACCTGTTCTGAGCCCCACAAGTCACCCCATCTTGGATTCCCCTAGGTCTCTAGTTTTCAGAAATGCACAGATTTGGTAGGTTATCCTAGGGGCCGGCTGAGCTAGAGGCCAAAATCTACAGGTAGGCACTTTGCAAAAAACACCTCTGTTTTCTTTCCAAAAATTGGATGTGTCCACGTTGCGCTTTGGGGCATTTCCTGTCGCGGGCGCTAGGCCTACCCACACAAGTGAGGTATCATTTTTATCGGGAGACTTGGGGGAACGCTGGGTGGAAGGAAATTTGTGTCTCCTCTCAGATTCCAGAACTTTCTGCCACAGAAATGTGAGGAACATGTGTTTTTTTAGCCAAATTTTGAGGTTTGCAAAGGATTCTGGGTAACAGAACCTGGTCCGAGCCCCACAAGTCACCCCATCTTGGATTCCCCTAGGTCTCTAGTTTTCAGAAATGCACAGGTTTGGTAGGTTTCCCTAGGTGCCGGCTGAGCTAGACGACAAAATCTACAGGTAGGCACTTTGCAAAAAACACCTCTGTTTTCTTTCCAAAATTTGGATGTGTCCACGTTGCGCTTTTGGGTGTTTCCTGTTGCGGGCAATAGGCCTATCCACACAAGTGAGGTATCATTTTTATCGGGAGACTTGGGGGAACGCTGGGTGGAAGGAAATTTGTGGCTCCTCTCAGATTCCAGAACTTTCTGCCACAGCAATGTGAGGAACATGTGTTTTTTTAGCCAAATTTTGAGGTTTGCATAGGATTCTGGGTAACAGAAAGTGGTCCGAGCCCCACAAGTCACCCCATCTTGGATTCCCCTAGGTCTCTAGTTTTCAGAAATGCACAGGTTTGGTAGGTTTCCCTAGGTTCCGGCTGAGCTAGAGGCTAAAATCTACAGGTAGGCACTTCGCAAAAATCACCTCTATTTTCTTTCAAAAAATTGGATGTGTCCACGTTGCGCTTTGGGGCGTTTCCTGTCGCGGACGCTAGGCCTACCCACACAAGTAAGGTATCATTTTTATCGGGAGACTTGGGGGAACTCTGGGTGGAAGGAAATTCGTGGCTCCTCTCAGATTCCAGAACTTTCAGCCACATAAATGTGAGGAACATGTGTTTTTTAGCCAAATTTTGAGGTTTGCAAAGGATTCTGGGTAACAGAACCTGGTCCGAGCCCCACAAGTCACCCCATCTTGGATTCCCCTAGGTCTCTAGTTTTCAGAAATGCACAGGTTTGGTAGATTATCCTAGGTGCCGGCTGAGCTAGAGGCCAAAATCTACAGGTAGGCACTTTGCAAAAAACACCTCTGTTTTCTTTCCAAAAATTGGATGTGTCCACGTTGCGCTTTGGGGCGTTTCCTGTCGCTGGTGCTAGGCCTACCCACACAAGTGAGGTATCATTTTTATCGGGAGACTTGGGGGAACACTGGGTGGAAGGAAATTTGTGGCTCCTCTCAGATTCCAGAACTTTCTGCCACAGAAATGTGATTAACATGTGTTTTTTAGCCAAATTTTGAGGTTTGCAAAGGATTCTGGGTAACAGAACCTGGTCCGCGCCCCACAAATCACCCCATCTTGGATTCCCCTAGGTCTCTAGTTTTCAGAAATGCACAGGTTTGGTAGGTTATCCTAGGTGCCGGCTGAGCTAGAGGCCAAAATCTACAGGTAGGCACTTTGCAAAAAACACCTCTGTTTTCTTTCCAAAAATTGGATGTGTCCATGTTGCGCTTTGGGGCGTTTCCTGTCGCGGGCGCTAGGCCTACCCACACAAGTGAGGTATCATTTTTATCGGGAGACTTGGGGGAACGCTGGGTGGAAGGAAATTTGTGGCTCCTCTCAGATTCCAGAACTTTCTGCCACAGCAATGTGAGGAACATGTGTTTTTTTAGCCAAATTTTGAGGTTTGCAAAGGATTCTGGGTAACAGAACCTGGTCCGAGCCCCACAAGTCACCCCATCTTGGATTCCCCTAGGTCTCTAGTTTTCAGAAATGCACAGGTTTGGTAGGTTTCCCTAGGTTCCGGCTGAGCTAGAGGCTAAAATCTACAGGTAGGCACTTCGCAAAAATCACCTCTATTTTCTTTCAAAAAATTGGATGTGTCCACGTTGCGCTTTGGGGCGTTTCCTGTCGCGGACGCTAGGCCTACCCACACAAGTAAGGTATCATTTTTATCGGGAGACTTGGGGGAGCTCTGGGTGGAAGGAAATTCGTGGCTCCTCTCAGATTCCAGAACTTTCAGCCACATAAATGTGAGGAACATTTTTTTTTTAGCCAAATTTTGAGGTTTGCAAAGGATTCTGGGTAACAGAACCTGGTCCGAGCCCCACAAGTCACCCCATCTTGGATTCCCCTAGGTCTCTAGTTTTCAGAAATGCACAGGTTTGGTAGGTTATCCTAGGTGCCGGCTGAGCTAGAGGCCAAAATCTACAGGTAGGCACTTTGCAAAAAACACCTCTGTTTTCTTTCAAAAAATTGGATGTGTCCACGTTGCGCTTTGGGGCGTTTCCTGTCGCGGGCGCTAGGCCTACCCACACAAGTGAGGTATCATTTTTATCGGGAGACTTGGGGGAACGCTGGGTGGAAGGAAATTTGTGGCTCCTCTCAGATTCCAGAACTTTCTGCCACAGAAATGTGAGGAACATGTGTTTTTTTAGCCAAATTTTGAGGTTTGCAAAGGATTCTGGGTAACAGAACCTGGTCTGAGCCCCACAAGTCACCCCATCTTGGATTCCCCTAGGTCTCTAGTTTTCAGAAATGCACAGGTTTGGTAGATTATCCTAGGTGCCGGCTGAGCTAGAGGCCAAAATCTACAGGTAGGCACTTTGCAAAAAACACCTCTGTTTTCTTTCCAAAAATTGGATGTGTCCACGTTGCGCTTTGGGGCGTTTCCTGTCGCTGGTGCTAGGCCTACCCACACAAGTGAGGTATCATTTTTATCGGGAGACTTGGGGGAACACTGGGTGGAAGGACATTTGTGGCTCCTCTCAGATTCCAGAACTTTCTGCCACAGAAATGTGAGGAACATGTGTTTTTTAGCCAAATTTTGAGGTTTGCAAAGGATTCTGGGTAACAGAACCTGGTCCGCGCCCCACAAATCACCCCATCTTGGATTCCCCTAGGTCTCTAGTTTTCAGAAATGCACAGATTTGGTAGGTTTCCCTAGGTGCCGGCTGAGCTAGACGCCAAAATCTACAGGGAGGCACTTTGCAAAAAACACCTCTGTTTTCTTTCCAAAAATTGGATGTGTCCACGTTGCGCTTTGGGGCGTTTCCTGTTGCGGGCGCTGGCCTACCCACACAAGTGAGGTATCATTTTTATCGGGAGACTTGGGGGAACGCTGGGTGGAAGGAAATTTGTGGCTTCTCTCAGATTCCAGAACTTTCTGCCACAGCAATGTGAGGAACATGTGTTTTTTTAGCCAAATTTTGAGGTTTGCAAAGGATTCTGGGTAACAGAACCTGGTCCGAGCCCCACAAGTCACCCCATCTTGGATTCCCCTAGGTCTCTAGTTTTCAGAAATGCACAGGTTTGGTAGGTTTCCCTAGGTGCCGGCTGAGCTAGAGGCCAAAATCTACAGGTAGGCACTTGCCAAAAATCACCTCTATTTTCTTTCCAAAAATTGGATGTGTCCACGTTGCGCTTTGGGGCGTTTCCTGTCGCGGGCGCTAGGCCTACCCACACAAGTGAGGTATCATTTTTAGCGGGAGACTTGGGGGAACGCTGGGCGGAAGGAAATTTGTGGCTCCTCTCAGATTCCAGAACTTTCTGCCACAGCAATGTGAGGAACATGTGTTTTTTTAGCCAAATTTTGAGGTTTGCAAAGGATTCTGGGTAACAGAACCTGGTCCGAGCCCCACAAGTCACCCCATCTTGGATTCCCCCAGGTCTCTAGTTTTCAGAAATGCACAGGTTTGGTAGGTTTCCCTAGGTGCCGGCTGAGCTAGAGGCCAAAATCTACAGGTAGGCACTTCGCAAAAATCAACTCTATTTTCTTTAAAAAAATTGGATGTGTCCACGTTGCGCTTTGGGGCGTTTACTGTCGCGGGCGCTAGGTCTACCCACACAAGTGAGGTATCATTTTTATCGGGAGACTTGGGGGAACACTGGGTGGAAGGAAATGTGTGGCTCCTCTCAGATTCCAGAACTTTCAGCCACAGAAATGTGAGGAACATGTGTTTTTTTAGCCAAATTTTGAGGTTTGCAAAGGATTCTGGGTAACAGAACCTGGTCCGAGCCCCACAAGTCACCCCATCTTGGATTCCCCTAGGTCTTTAGTTTTCAGAAATGCACAGGTTTGGTAGGTTATCCTAGGTGCCGGCTGAGCTAGAGGCCAAAATCTACAGGTAGACACTTTGCAAAAAACACCTCTGTTTTCTTTCCAAAAATTGGATGTGTCCACATTGCGCTTTGGGGCGTTTCCTGTCACGGGTGCTAGGCCTACCCACACAAGTGAGGTATCATTTTTATCGGGAGACTTGGGGGAACGCTGGGTGGAAGGAAATTGGTGGCTCCTGCCAGATTCCAGAACTTTCTGCCACAGAAATGTGAGGAACATGTGTTTTTTTAGCCAAATTTTGAGGTTTGCAAAGGATTCTGGGTAACATAACCTGGTCCGAGCCCCACAAGTCACCCCATCTTGGATTCCCCTAGGTCTCTAGTTTTCAGAAATGCACAGGTTTGGTAGGTTTCCCTAGGTGCCGGCTGAGCTAAACGCCAAAATCTACAGGTAGGCACTTTGCAAAAAACACCTCTGTTTTCTTTCCAAAAATTGGATGTGTCCACGTTGCGCTTTGGGGCGTTTCCTGTCGCGGGCGCTAGGCCTACCCACACAAGTGAGGTATCATTTTTATCGGGAGATTTGGGGGAACGCTTCGTGGAAGGAAATTTGTGGCTCCTCTCAGATTCCAGAACTTTCTGCCACAGCAATGTGAGGAACATGTGTTTTTTTAGCCACATTTTGAGGTTTGCAAAGGATTCTGGGTAACAGAACCTGGTCCGAGCCCCACAAATCACCCCATCTTATATTCCCCTAGGTCTCTAGTTTTCAGAAATGCACAGATTTGGTAGGTTTCCCTAGGTGCCGGCTGAGCTAGACGCAAAAATCTACAGGGAGGCACTTTGCAAAAAACACCTCTGTTTTCTTTCCAAAAATTGGATGTGTCCACGTTGCGCTTTGGGGCGTTTCCTGTTGAGGGCGCTAGGCCTACCCACACAAGTGAGGTGTCATTTTTATCGGGAGACTTGGGGGAACGCTGGGTGGAAGGAAATTTGTGGCTCCTCTCAGATTCCAGAACTTTCTGCCACAGCAAAGTGAGGAACATGTGTTTTTGTAGCCAAATTTTGAGGTTTGCAAAGGATTCTGGGTAACAGAACCTGGTCCGAGCCCCACAAGTCACCCCATCTTGGATTCCCCTAGGTCTCTAGTTTTCAGAAATGCACAGGTTTGGTAGGTTTCCCTAGGTGCCGGCTGAGCTAGAGGCCAAAATCTACAGGTAGGCACTTGCCAAAAATCACCTCTATTTTCTTTCCAAAAATTGGATGTGTCCATGTTGCGCTTTGGGGCGTTTCCTGTCGCGGGCGCTAGGCCTACCCACACAAGTGAGGTATCATTTTTAGCGGGAGACTTGGGGGAACACTGGGTGGAAGGAAATTTGTGGCTCCTCTCAGATTCCAGAACTTTCTGCCACAGAAATGTGAGGAACATGTGTTTTTTAGCCAAATTTTGAGGTTTGCAAAGGATTCTGGGTAACAGAACCTGGTCCGAGCCCCACAAGTCACCCCATCTTGGATTCCCCTAGGTCTCTAGTTTTCAGAAATGCACAGGTTTGGTAGGTTTCCCTAGGTGCCGGCTGAGCTAGAGGCCAAAATCTACAGGTAGGCACTTGCCAAAAATCACCTCTATTTTCTTTCCAAAAATTGGATGTGTCCATGTTGCGCTTTGGGGCGTTTCCTGTCGCGGGCGCTAGGCCTACCCACACAAGTGAGGTATCATTTTTAGCGGGAGACTTGGGGGAACGCTGGGTGGAAGGAAATTTGTGGCTCCTCTCAGATTCCAGAACTTTCTGCCACAGCAATGTGAGGAACATGTGTTTTTTTAGCCAAATTTTGAGGTTTGCAAAGGATTCTGGGTAACAGAACCTGGTCCGAGCCCCACAAGTCACCCCATCTTGGATTCCCCTAGGTCTCTAGTTTTCAGAAATGCACAGGTTTGGTAGGTTTCCCTAGGTGCCGGCTGAGCTAGAGGCCAAAATCTACTGGTAGGCACTTCACAAAAATCACCTCTATTTTCTTTAAAAAAATTGGATGTGTCCACGTTGCGCTTTGGGGCGTTTACTGTCGCGGGCGCTAGGTCTACCCACACAAGTGAGGTATCATTTTTATCGGGAGACTTGGGGGAACTCTGGGTGGAAGGAAATGTGTGGCTCCTCTCAGATTCCAGAACTTTCAGCCACAGAAATGTGAGGAACATGTGTTTTTTTAGCCAAATTTTGAGGTTTGCAAAGGATTCTGGGTAACAGAACCTGGTCGGAGCCCCACAAGTCACCCCATCTTGGATTCCCCTAGGTCTTTAGTTTTCAGAAATGCACAGGTTTGGTAGGTTATCCTAGGTGCTGGCTGAGCTAGAGGCCAAAATCTACAGGTAGACACTTTGCAAAAAACACCTCTGTTTTCTTTAAAAAAATTGGATGTGTCCATGTTGCGCTTTGGGGCGTTTCCTGTTGCGGGCGCTAGGCCTACCCACACAAGTGAGGTATCATTTTTATCGGGAGACTTGGGGGAGCACTGGGTGGAAGGAAATTTGTGGCTCCTCTCAGATTCCAGAACTTTCTGCCTCAGAAATGTTAGGAACATGTGTTTTTTTAGCCAAATTTTGAGGTTTGCAAAGGATTCTGGGTAACAGAACCTGGTCCGAGCCCCACAAGTCACCCCATCTTGGATTCCCCTAGGTCTCTAGTTTTCAGAAATGCACAGGTTTGGTAGGTTTCCCTAGGTGCCGGCTGAGCTAGAGGCCAAAATCTACAGGTAGGCACTTCGCAAAAATCACCTCTATTTTCTTTCAAAAAATTGGATGTGTCCACGTTGCGCTTTGGGGTGTTTCTTGTCGCGGGGGCTAGACCTACCCACACAAGTGAGGTATCATTTTTATCGGGAGACTTGGGGGAACTCTGGGTGGAAGGAAATGTGTGGCTCCTCTCAGATTCCAGAACTTTCAGCCACAGAAATGTGATGACCATGTGTTTTTTTAGCCAAATTTTGAGGTTTGCAAAGGATTCTGGGTAACAGAACCTGGTCCGAGCCCCACAAGTCACCCCATCTTGGATTCCCCTAGGTCTCTAGTTTTCAGAAATGCACAGGTTTGGTAGGTTATCCTTGGTGCCGGCTGAGCTAGAGGCCAAAATCTACAGGTAGGCACTTTGCAAAAAACACCTCTGTTTTCTTTCCAAAAATTGGATGTGTCCACGTTGCGCTTTGGGGCGTTTCCTGTCGCGGGTGCTAGGCCTACCCACACAACTGAGGTATCATTTTTATCGGGAGACTTGGGGGAACGCTGGGTGGAAGGAAATTTGTGGCTTCTCCCAGATTCCAGAACTTTCTGCCACAGAAATGTGAGGAACATGTGTTTTTTTAGCCAAATTTTGAGGTTTGCAAAGGATTCTGGGTAACAGAACCTGGTCCGAGCCCCACAAGTCACCACATCTTGGAATCCCCTAGGTCTCTAGTTTTCAGAAATGCACAGGTTTGGTAGGTTATCCTAGGTGCCGGCTGAGCAAGAGGCCAAAATCTAAAGGTAGGCACTTTGCAAAAAACACCTCTGTTTTCTTTCAAAAAATTAGATGTGTCCACGTTGCGCTTTGGGGCATTTCCTGTTGCGGGCGCTAGGCCTACCCACACAAGTGAGGTATTATTTTTATCGGGAGACTTGGGGAAACACAGGGTGGAAGAAAATTTGTGGCTCCTCTCAGATTCCAGAACTTTCTGCCACAGAAATGTGAGGAACATGTGTTTTTTTAGCCAAATTTTGAGGTTTGCAAAGTATTCTGGGTAACAGAACCTGTTCTGAGCCCCACAAGTCACCCCATCTTGGATTCCCCTAGGTCTCTAGTTTTCAGAAATGCACAGGTTTGGTAGGTTTCCCTAGGTGCCGGCTGAGCTAGAGGCTAAAATCTACAGGTAGGCACTTCGCAAAAATCACCTCTATTTTCTTTCCAAAAATTGGATGTGTCCACGTTGCGCTTTGGGGCGTTTCCTGTCGCGGGCGCTAGGCCTACCCACACAAGTGAGGTATCATTTTTATCGGGAGACTTGGGGGAACGCTGGGTGGAAGGAAATTCGTGGCTCCTCTCAGATTCCAGAACTTTCTGCCACAGAAATGTGAGGAACATGTGTTTTTTTAGCCAAATTTTGAGGTTTGCAAAGGATTCTGGGTAACAGAACCTGGTCCGAGCCCCACAAGTCACCCCATCTTGGATTCCCCTAGGTCTCTAGTTTTCAGAAATGCACAGGTTTGGTAGGATATCCTAGGTGCCGGCTGAGCTAGAGGCCAAAATCTACAGGTAGGCACTTTGCAAAAAACACCTCTGTTTTCTTTCCAAAAATTGGATGTGTCCACGTTGCGCTTTGGGGCGTTTCCTGTCACGGGCGCTAGGCCTACCCACACAAGTGAGGTATCATTTTTATCGGGAGACTTGGGGGAACACTGGGTGGAAGGAAATTTGTGGCTCCTCTCAGATTCCAGAACTTTCTGCCACAGAAATGTTAGGAACATGTGTTTTTTTAGCCAAATTTTGAGGTTTGCAAAGGATTCTGGGTAACAGAACCTGGTCCGAGCCCCACAAGTCACCCCATCTTGGATTCCCCTAGGTCTCTAGTTTTCAGAAATGCACAGGTTTGGTAGGTTTCCCAAGGTGCCGGCTGAGCTAGAGGCCAAAATCTACAGGTAGGCACTTCGCAAAAATCACCTCTATTTTCTTTCAAAAAATAGGAGGTGTCCACGTTGCGCTTTGGGGTGTTTCTTGTCGCGGGCGCTAGACCTACCCACACAAGTGAGGTATCATTTTTATCGGGAGACTTGGGGGAACTCTGGGTGGAAGGAAATGTGTGGCTCCTCTCAGATTCCAGAACTTTCAGCCACAGAAATGTGATGACCATGTGTTTTTTTAGCCAAATTTTGAGGTTTGCAAAGGATTCTGGGTAACAGAACCTGGTCCGAGCCCCACAAGTCACCCCATCTTGGATTCCCCTAGGTCTCTAGTTTTCAGAAATGCACAGGTTTGGTAGGTTATCCTTGGTGCCGGCTGAGCTAGAGGCCAAAATCTACAGGTAGGCACTTTGCAAAAAACACCTCTGTTTTCTTTCCAAAAATTGGATGTGTCCACGTTGCGCTTTGGGGCGTTTCCTGTCGCGGGTGCTAGGCCTACCCACACAAGTGAGGTATCATTTTTATCGGGAGACTTGGGGGAACGCTGTGTGGAAGGAAATTTGTGGCTCCTCCCAGATTCCAGAACTTTCTGCCACAGAAATGTGAGGAACATGTGTTTTTTTAGCCAAATTTTGAGGTTTGCAAAGGATTCTGGGTAACAGAACCTGGTCCGAGCCCCACAAGTCACCACATCTTGGATTCCCCTAGGTCTCTAGTTTTCAGAAATGCACAGGTTTGGTAGGTTATCCTAGGTGCCGGCTGAGCTAGAGGCCAAAATCTACAGGTAGGCACTTTGCAAAAAACACCTCTGTTTTCTTTCAAAAAATTAGATGTGTCCACGTTGCGCTTTGGGGCATTTCCTGTTGCGGGTGCTAGGCCTACCCACACAAGTGAGGTATTATTTTTTCGGGAGACTTGGGGAAACACAGGGTGGAAGAAAATTTGTGGCTCCTCTCAGATTCCAGAACTTTCTGCCACAGAAATGTGAGGAACATGTGTTTTTTTAGCCAAATTTTGAGGTTTGCAAAGGATTCTGGGTAACAGAACCTGTTCTGAGCCCCACAAGTCACCCCATCTTGGATTCCCCTAGGTCTCTAGTTTTCAGAAATGCACAGGTTTGGTAGGTTATCCTAGGGGCCGGCTGAGCTAGAGGCCAAAATCTACAGGTAGGCACTTTGCAAAAAACACCTCTGTTTTCTTTCCAAAAATTGGATGTGTCCACGTTGCGCTTTGGGGCATTTCCTGTCGCGGGCGCTAGGCCTACCCACACAAGTGAGGTATCATTTTTATCGGGAGACTTGGGGGAACGCTGGGTGGAAGGAAATTTGTGTCTCCTCTCAGATTCCAGAACTTTCTGCCACAGAAATGAAAGGAACATGTGTTTTTTTAGCCAAATTTTGAGGTTTGCAAAGGATTCTGGGTAACAGAACCTGGTCCGAGCCCCACAAGTCACCCCATCTTGGATTCCCCTAGGTCTCTAGTTTTCAGAAATGCACAGGTTTGGTAGGTTTCCCTAGGTGCCGGCTGAGCTAGACGACAAAATCTACAGGTAGGCACTTTGCAAAAAACACCTCTGTTTTCTTTCCAAAATTTGGATGTGTCCACGTTGCGCTTTTGGGTGTTTCCTGTTGCGGGCAATAGGCCTATCCACACAAGTGAGGTATCATTTTTATCGGGAGACTTGGGGGAGCGCTGGGTGGAAGGAAATTTGTGGCTCCTCTCAGATTCCAGAACTTTCTGCCACAGCAATGTGAGGAACATGTGTTTTTTTAGCCAAATTTTGAGGTTTGCATAGGATTCTGGGTAACAGAAAGTGGTCCGAGCCCCACAAGTCACCCCATCTTGGATTCCCCTAGGTCTCTAGTTTTCAGAAATGCACAGGTTTGGTAGGTTTCCCTAGGTTCCGGCTGAGCTAGAGGCTAAAATCTACAGGTAGGCACTTCGCAAAAATCACCTCTATTTTCTTTCAAAAAATTGGATGTGTCCACGTTGCGCTTTGGGGCGTTTCCTGTCGCGGACGCTAGGCCTACCCACACAAGTAAGGTATCATTTTTATCGGGAGACTTGGGGGAACTCTGGGTGGAAGGAAATTCGTGGCTCCTCTCAGATTCCAGAACTTTCAGCCACATAAATGTGAGGAACATGTGTTTTTTAGCCAAATTTTGAGGTTTGCAAAGGATTCTGGGTAACAGAACCTGGTCCGAGCCCCACAAGTCACCCCATCTTGGATTCCCCTAGGTCTCTAGTTTTCAGAAATGCACAGGTTTGGTAGATTATCCTAGGTGCCGGCTGAGCTAGAGGCCAAAATCTACAGGTAGGCACTTTGCAAAAAACACCTCTGTTTTCTTTCCAAAAATTGGATGTGTCCACGTTGCGCTTTGGGGCGTTTCCTGTCGCTGGTGCTAGGCCTACCCACACAAGTGAGGTATCATTTTTATCGGGAGACTTGGGGGAACACTGGGTGGAAGGAAATTTGTGGCTCCTCTCAGATTCCAGAACTTTCTGCCACAGAAATGTGATTAACATGTGTTTTTTAGCCAAATTTTGAGGTTTGCAAAGGATTCTGGGTAACAGAACCTGGTCCGCGCCCCACAAATCACCCCATCTTGGATTCCCCTAGGTCTCTAGTTTTCAGAAATGCACAGGTTTGGTAGGTTATCCTAGGTGCCGGCTGAGCTAGAGGCCAAAATCTACAGGTAGGCACTTTGCAAAAAACACCTCTGTTTTCTTTCCAAAAATTGGATGTGTCCATGTTGCGCTTTGGGGCGTTTCCTGTCGCGGGCGCTAGGCCTACCCACACAAGTGAGGTATCATTTTTATCGGGAGACTTGGGGGAACGCTGGGTGGAAGGAAATTTGTGGCTCCTCTCAGATTCCAGAACTTTCTGCCACAGCAATGTGAGGAACATGTGTTTTTTTAGCCAAATTTTGAGGTTTGCAAAGGATTCTGGGTAACAGAACCTGGTCCGAGCCCCACAAGTCACCCCATCTTGGATTCCCCTAGGTCTCTAGTTTTCAGAAATGCACAGGTTTGGTAGGTTTCCCTAGGTTCCGGCTGAGCTAGAGGCTAAAATCTACAGGTAGGCACTTCGCAAAAATCACCTCTATTTTCTTTCAAAAAATTGGATGTGTCCACGTTGCGCTTTGGGGCGTTTCCTGTCGCGGACGCTAGGCCTACCCACACAAGTAAGGTATCATTTTTATCGGGAGACTTGGGGGAGCTCTGGGTGGAAGGAAATTCGTGGCTCCTCTCAGATTCCAGAACTTTCAGCCACATAAATGTGAGGAACATTTTTTTTTTAGCCAAATTTTGAGGTTTGCAAAGGATTCTGGGTAACAGAACCTGGTCCGAGCCCCACAAGTCACCCCATCTTGGATTCCCCTAGGTCTCTAGTTTTCAGAAATGCACAGGTTTGGTAGGTTATCCTAGGTGCCGGCTGAGCTAGAGGCCAAAATCTACAGGTAGGCACTTTGCAAAAAACACCTCTGTTTTCTTTCAAAAAATTGGATGTGTCCACGTTGCGCTTTGGGGCGTTTCCTGTCGCGGGCGCTAGGCCTACCCACACAAGTGAGGTATCATTTTTATCGGGAGACTTGGGGGAACGCTGGGTGGAAGGAAATTTGTGGCTCCTCTCAGATTCCAGAACTTTCTGCCACAGAAATGTGAGGAACATGTGTTTTTTTAGCCAAATTTTGAGGTTTGCAAAGGATTCTGGGTAACAGAACCTGGTCTGAGCCCCACAAGTCACCCCATCTTGGATTCCCCTAGGTCTCTAGTTTTCAGAAATGCACAGGTTTGGTAGATTATCCTAGGTGCCGGCTGAGCTAGAGGCCAAAATCTACAGGTAGGCACTTTGCAAAAAACACCTCTGTTTTCTTTCCAAAAATTGGATGTGTCCACGTTGCGCTTTGGGGCGTTTCCTGTCGCTGGTGCTAGGCCTACCCACACAAGTGAGGTATCATTTTTATCGGGAGACTTGGGGGAACACTGGGTGGAAGGACATTTGTGGCTCCTCTCAGATTCCAGAACTTTCTGCCACAGAAATGTGAGGAACATGTGTTTTTTAGCCAAATTTTGAGGTTTGCAAAGGATTCTGGGTAACAGAACCTGGTCCGCGCCCCACAAATCACCCCATCTTGGATTCCCCTAGGTCTCTAGTTTTCAGAAATGCACAGATTTGGTAGGTTTCCCTAGGTGCCGGCTGAGCTAGACGCCAAAATCTACAGGGAGGCACTTTGCAAAAAACACCTCTGTTTTCTTTCCAAAAATTGGATGTGTCCACGTTGCGCTTTGGGGCGTTTCCTGTTGCGGGCGCTGGCCTACCCACACAAGTGAGGTATCATTTTTATCGGGAGACTTGGGGTAACGCTGGGTGGAAGGAAATTTGTGGCTTCTCTCAGATTCCAGAACTTTCTGCCACAGCAATGTGAGGAACATGTGTTTTTTTAGCCAAATTTTGAGGTTTGCAAAGGATTCTGGGTAACAGAACCTGGTCCGAGCCCCACAAGTCACCCCATCTTGGATTCCCCTAGGTCTCTAGTTTTCAGAAATGCACAGGTTTGGTAGGTTTCCCTAGGTGCCGGCTGAGCTAGAGGCCAAAATCTACAGGTAGGCACTTGCCAAAAATCACCTCTATTTTCTTTCCAAAAATTGGATGTGTCCACGTTGCGCTTTGGGGCGTTTCCTGTCGCGGGCGCTAGGCCTACCCACACAAGTGAGGTATCATTTTTAGCGGGAGACTTGGGGGAACGCTGGGCGGAAGGAAATTTGTGGCTCCTCTCAGATTCCAGAACTTTCTGCCACAGCAATGTGAGGAACATGTGTTTTTTTAGCCAAATTTTGAGGTTTGCAAAGGATTCTGGGTAACAGAACCTGGTCCGAGCCCCACAAGTCACCCCATCTTGGATTCCCCCAGGTCTCTAGTTTTCAGAAATGCACAGGTTTGGTAGGTTTCCCTAGGTGCCGGCTGAGCTAGAGGCCAAAATCTACAGGTAGGCACTTCGCAAAAATCAACTCTATTTTCTTTAAAAAAATTGGATGTGTCCACGTTGCGCTTTGGGGCGTTTACTGTCGCGGGCGCTAGGTCTACCCACACAAGTGAGGTATCATTTTTATCGGGAGACTTGGGGGAACACTGGGTGGAAGGAAATGTGTGGCTCCTCTCAGATTCCAGAACTTTCAGCCACAGAAATGTGAGGAACATGTGTTTTTTTAGCCAAATTTTGAGGTTTGCAAAGGATTCTGGGTAACAGAACCTGGTCCGAGCCCCACAAGTCACCCCATCTTGGATTCCCCTAGGTCTTTAGTTTTCAGAAATGCACAGGTTTGGTAGGTTATCCTAGGTGCCGGCTGAGCTAGAGGCCAAAATCTACAGGTAGACACTTTGCAAAAAACACCTCTGTTTTCTTTCCAAAAATTGGATGTGTCCACATTGCGCTTTGGGGCGTTTCCTGTCACGGGTGCTAGGCCTACCCACACAAGTGAGGTATCATTTTTATCGGGAGACTTGGGGGAACGCTGGGTGGAAGGAAATTGGTGGCTCCTGCCAGATTCCAGAACTTTCTGCCACAGAAATGTGAGGAACATGTGTTTTTTTAGCCAAATTTTGAGGTTTGCAAAGGATTCTGGGTAACATAACCTGGTCCGAGCCCCACAAGTCACCCCATCTTGGATTCCCCTAGGTCTCTAGTTTTCAGAAATGCACAGGTTTGGTAGGTTTCCCTAGGTGCCGGCTGAGCTAAACGCCAAAATCTACAGGTAGGCACTTTGCAAAAAACACCTCTGTTTTCTTTCCAAAAATTGGATGTGTCCACGTTGCGCTTTGGGGCGTTTCCTGTCGCGGGCGCTAGGCCTACCCACACAAGTGAGGTATCATTTTTATCGGGAGATTTGGGGGAACGCTTCGTGGAAGGAAATTTGTGGCTCCTCTCAGATTCCAGAACTTTCTGCCACAGCAATGTGAGGAACATGTGTTTTTTTAGCCACATTTTGAGGTTTGCAAAGGATTCTGGGTAACAGAACCTGGTCCGAGCCCCACAAATCACCCCATCTTATATTCCCCTAGGTCTCTAGTTTTCAGAAATGCACAGATTTGGTAGGTTTCCCTAGGTGCCGGCTGAGCTAGACGCAAAAATCTACAGGGAGGCACTTTGCAAAAAACACCATTGTTTTCTTTCCAAAAATTGGATGTGTCCACGTTGCGCTTTGGGGCGTTTCCTGTTGAGGGCGCTAGGCCTACCCACACAAGTGAGGTGTCATTTTTATCGGGAGACTTGGGGGAACGCTGGGTGGAAGGAAATTTGTGGCTCCTCTCAGATTCCAGAACTTTCTGCCACAGCAAAGTGAGGAACATGTGTTTTTGTAGCCAAATTTTGAGGTTTGCAAAGGATTCTGGGTAACAGAACCTGGTCCGAGCCCCACAAGTCACCCCATCTTGGATTCCCCTAGGTCTCTAGTTTTCAGAAATGCACAGGTTTGGTAGGATTCCCTAGGTGCCGGCTGAGCTAGAGGCCAAAATCTACAGGTAGGCACTTCGCAAAAATCACCTTTGTTTTCTTTCAAAAAATTGGATGTGTCCATGTTGCGCTTTGGGGCGTTTCCTGTTGCGAGCGCTAGGCCTACCCACACAAGTGAGGTATAATTTTTATCGGGAGACTTGGGGGAACACTGGGTGGAAGGAAATTTGTGGCTCCTCTCAGATTCCAGAACTTTCTGCCACAGAAATGTTAGGAACATGTGTTTTTTTAGCAAAATTTTGAGGTTTGCAAAGGATTCTGGGTAACAGAACCTGGTCCGAGCCCCACAAGTCACCCCATGTTGGATTCCCCTAGGTCTCTAGTTTTCAGAAATGCACAGGTTTGGTAGGTTTCCCTAGGTGCCGGCTGAGCTAGAGGCCAAAATCTACAGGTAGGCTCTTCGCAAAAATCACCTCTATTTTCTTTCAAAAAATTGGATGTGTCCACGTTGCGCTTTGGGGCGTTTCTTGTCGCGGGCGCTAGACCTACCCACACAAGTGAGGTATCGTTTTTATCGGGAGACTTGGGGGAACTCTGGGTGGAAGGAAATGTGTGGCTCCTCTCAGATTCCAGAACTTTCAGCCACAGAAATGTGATTACCATGTGTTTTTTTAGCCAAATTTTGAGGTTTGCAAAGGATTCTGGGTAACAGAACCTGGTCCAAGCCCCACAAGTCACCCCATCTTGGATTCCCCTAGGTATCTAGTTTTCAGAAATGCACAGGTTTGGTAGGTTATCCTTGGTGCCGGCTGAGCTAGAGGCCAAAATCTACAGGTAGGCACTTTGCAAAAAACACCTCTGTTTTCTTTCCAAAAATTGGATGTGTCCACGTTGCGCTTTGGGGCGTTTCCTGTCTCGGGTGCTAGGCCTACCCACACAAGTGAGGTATCATTTTTATCGGGAGACTTGGGGGAACGCTGGGTGGAAGGAAATTTGTGGCTCCTCTCAGATTCCAGAACTTTCTGCCACAGAAATGTGAGGAACATGCGTTTTGTTAGCCAAATTTTGAGGTTTGCAAAGGATTCTGGGTAACAGAACCTGGTCCGAGCCCCACAAATCACCCCATCTTGGATTCCCCTAGGTCTCTAGTTTTCAGAAATGCACAGATTTGGTAGGTTTCCCTAGGTGCCGGCTGAGCTAGACGCCAAAATCTACAGGGAGGCACTTGCCAAAAATCACCTCTATTTTCTTTCCAAAAATTGGATGTGTCCACGTTGCGCTTTGGGGCGTTTCCTGTCGCGGGCGCTAGGCCTACCCACACAAGTGAGGTATCATTTTTAGCGGGAGACTTGGGGGAACGCTGGGCGGAAGGAAATTTGTGGCTCCTCTCAGATTCCAGAACTTTCTGCCACAGCAATGTGAGGAACATGTGTTTTTTTTAGCCAAATTTTGAGGTTTGCAAAGGATTCTGGGTAACAGAACCTGGTCCGAGCCCCACAAGTCACCCCATCTTGGATTCCCCCAGGTCTCTAGTTTTCAGAAATGCACAGGTTTGGTAGGTTTCCCTAGGTGCCGGCTGAGCTAGAGGCCAAAATCTACAGGTAGGCACTTCGCAAAAATCAACTCTATTTTCTTTAAAAAAATTGGATGTGTCCACGTTGCGCTTTGGGGCGTTTACTGTCGCGGGCGCTAGGTCTACCCACACAAGTAAGGTATCATTTTTATCGGGAGACTTGGGGGAACACTGGGTGGAAGGAAATGTGTGGCTCCTCTCAGATTCCAGAACTTTCAGCCACAGAAATGTGAGGAACATGTGTTTTTTTAGCCAAATTTTGAGGTTTGCAAAGGATTCTGGGTAACAGAACCTGGTCCGAGCCCCACAAGTCACCCCATCTTGGATTCCCCTAGGTCTTTAGTTTTCAGAAATGCACAGGTTTGGTAGGTTATCCTAGGTGCCGGCTGAGCTAGAGGCCAAAATCTACAGGTAGACACTTTGCAAAAAACACCTCTGTTTTCTTTCCAAAAATTGGATGTGTCCACATTGCGCTTTGGGGCGTTTCCTGTCACGGGTGCTAGGCCTACCCACACAAGTGAGGTATCATTTTTATCGGGAGACTTGGGGGAACGCTGGGTGGAAGGAAATTGGTGGCTCCTGCCAGATTCCAGAACTTTCTGCCACAGAAATGTGAGGAACATGTGTTTTTTTAGCCAAATTTTGAGGTTTGCAAAGGATTCTGGGTAACATAACCTGGTCCGAGCCCCACAAGTCACCCCATCTTGGATTCCCCTAGGTCTCTAGTTTTCAGAAATGCACAGGTTTGGTAGGTTTCCCTAGGTGCCGGCTGAGCTAAACGCCAAAATCTACAGGTAGGCACTTTGCAAAAAACACCTCTGTTTTCTTTCCAAAAATTGGATGTGTCCACGTTGCGCTTTGGGGCGTTTCCTGTCGCGGGCGCTAGGCCTACCCACACAAGTGAGGTATCATTTTTATCGGGAGATTTGGGGGAACGCTTCGTGGAAGGAAATTTGTGGCTCCTCTCAGATTCCAGAACTTTCTGCCACAGCAATGTGAGGAACATGTGTTTTTTTAGCCACATTTTGAGGTTTGCAAAGGATTCTGGGTAACAGAACCTGGTCCGAGCCACACAAATCACCCCATCTTATATTCCCCTAGGTCTCTAGTTTTCAGAAATGCACAGATTTGGTAGGTTTCCCTAGGTGCCGGCTGAGCTAGACGCAAAAATCTACAGGGAGGCACTTTGCAAAAAACACCTCTGTTTTCTTTCCAAAAATTGGATGTGTCCACGTTGCGCTTTGGGGCGTTTCCTGTTGAGGGCGCTAGGCCTACCCACACAAGTGAGGTGTCATTTTTATCGGGAGACTTGGGGGAACGCTGGGTGGAAGGAAATTTGTGGCTCCTCTCAGATTCCAGAACTTTCTGCCACAGCAAAGTGAGGAACATGTGTTTTTGTAGCCAAATTTTGAGGTTTGCAAAGGATTCTGGGTAACAGAACCTGGTCCGAGCCCCACAAGTCACCCCATCTTGGATTCCCCTAGGTCTCTAGTTTTCAGAAATGCACAGGTTTGGTAGGTTTCCCTAGGTGCCGGCTGAGCTAGAGGCCAAAATCTACAGGTAGGCACTTCGCAAAAATCACCTTTGTTTTCTTTCAAAAAATTGGATGTGTCCATGTTGCGCTTTGGGGCGTTTCCTGTTGCGAGCGCTAGGCCTACCCACACAAGTGAGGTATAATTTTTATCGGGAGACTTGGGGGAACACTGGGTGGAAGGAAATTTGTGGCTCCTCTCAGATTCCAGAACTTTCTGCCACAGAAATGTTAGGAACATGTGTTTTTTTAGCAAAATTTTGAGGTTTGCAAAGGATTCTGGGTAACAGAACCTGGTCCGAGCCCCACAAGTCACCCCATGTTGGATTCCCCTAGGTCTCTAGTTTTCAGAAATGCACAGGTTTGGTAGGTTTCCCTAGGTGCCGGCTGAGCTAGAGGCCAAAATCTACAGGTAGGCTCTTCGCAAAAATCACCTCTATTTTCTTTCAAAAAATTGGATGTGTCCACGTTGCGCTTTGGGGCGTTTCTTGTCGCGGGCGCTAGACCTACCCACACAAGTGAGGTATCGTTTTTATCGGGAGACTTGGGGGAACTCTGGGTGGAAGGAAATGTGTGGCTCCTCTCAGATTCCAGAACTTTCAGCCACAGAAATGTGATTACCATGTGTTTTTTTAGCCAAATTTTGAGGTTTGCAAAGGATTCTGGGTAACAGAACCTGGTCCAAGCCCCACAAGTCACCCCATCTTGGATTCCCCTAGGTATCTAGTTTTCAGAAATGCACAGGTTTGGTAGGTTATCCTTGGTGCCGGCTGAGCTAGAGGCCAAAATCTACAGGTAGGCACTTTGCAAAAAACACCTCTGTTTTCTTTCCAAAAATTGGATGTGTCCACGTTGCGCTTTGGGGCGTTTCCTGTCTCGGGTGCTAGGCCTACCCACACAAGTGAGGTATCATTTTTATCGGGAGACTTGGGGGAACGCTGGGTGGAAGGAAATTTGTGGCTCCTCTCAGATTCCAGAACTTTCTGCCACAGAAATGTGAGGAACATGCGTTTTGTTAGCCAAATTTTGAGGTTTGCAAAGGATTCTGGGTAACAGAACCTGGTCCGAGCCCCACAAATCACCCCATCTTGGATTCCCCTAGGTCTCTAGTTTTCAGAAATGCACAGATTTGGTAGGTTTCCCTAGGTGCCGGCTGAGCTAGACGCCAAAATCTACAGGGAGGCACTTTGCAAAAAACACCTCTGTTTTCTTTCCAAAAATTGGATGTGTCCACGTTGCGCTTTGGGGCGTTTCCTGTCGCTGGTGCTAGGCCTACCCACACAAGTGAGGTATCATTTTTATCGGGAGACTTGGGGGAACACTGGGTGGAAGGAAATTTGTGGCTCCTCTCAGATTCCAGAACTTTCTGCCACAGAAATGTGATGACCATGTGTTTTTTTAGCCAAATTTTGAGGTTTGCAAAGGATTCTGGGTAACAGAACCTGGTCCGAGCCCCACAAGTCACCCCATCTTGGATTCCCCTAGGTCTCTAGTTTTCAGAAATGCACAGGTTTGGTAGGTTATCCTTGGTGCCGGCTGAGCTAGAGGCCAAAATCTACAGGTAGGCACTTTGCAAAAAACACCTCTGTTTTCTTTCCAAAAATTGGATGTGTCCACGTTGCGCTTTGGGGCGTTTCCTGTCGCGGGTGCTAGGCCTACCCACACAACTGAGGTATCATTTTTATCGGGAGACTTGGGGGAACGCTGGGTGGAAGGAAATTTGTGGCTTCTCCCAGATTCCAGAACTTTCTGCCACAGAAATGTGAGGAACATGTGTTTTTTTAGCCAAATTTTGAGGTTTGCAAAGGATTCTGGGTAACAGAACCTGGTCCGAGCCCCACAAGTCACCACATCTTGGAATCCCCTAGGTCTCTAGTTTTCAGAAATGCACAGGTTTGGTAGGTTATCCTAGGTGCCGGCTGAGCAAGAGGCCAAAATCTAAAGGTAGGCACTTTGCAAAAAACACCTCTGTTTTCTTTCAAAAAATTAGATGTGTCCACGTTGCGCTTTGGGGCATTTCCTGTTGCGGGCGCTAGGCCTACCCACACAAGTGAGGTATTATTTTTATCGGGAGACTTGGGGAAACACAGGGTGGAAGAAAATTTGTGGCTCCTCTCAGATTCCAGAACTTTCTGCCACAGAAATGTGAGGAACATGTGTTTTTTTAGCCAAATTTTGAGGTTTGCAAAGTATTCTGGGTAACAGAACCTGTTCTGAGCCCCACAAGTCACCCCATCTTGGATTCCCCTAGGTCTCTAGTTTTCAGAAATGCACAGGTTTGGTAGGTTTCCCTAGGTGCCGGCTGAGCTAGAGGCTAAAATCTACAGGTAGGCACTTCGCAAAAATCACCTCTATTTTCTTTCCAAAAATTGGATGTGTCCACGTTGCGCTTTGGGGCGTTTCCTGTCGCGGGCGCTAGGCCTACCCACACAAGTGAGGTATCATTTTTATCGGGAGACTTGGGGGAACGCTGGGTGGAAGGAAATTCGTGGCTCCTCTCAGATTCCAGAACTTTCTGCCACAGAAATGTGAGGAACATGTGTTTTTTTAGCCAAATTTTGAGGTTTGCAAAGGATTCTGGGTAACAGAACCTGGTCCGAGCCCCACAAGTCACCCCATCTTGGATTCCCCTAGGTCTCTAGTTTTCAGAAATGCACAGGTTTGGTAGGATATCCTAGGTGCCGGCTGAGCTAGAGGCCAAAATCTACAGGTAGGCACTTTGCAAAAAACACCTCTGTTTTCTTTCCAAAAATTGGATGTGTCCACGTTGCGCTTTGGGGCGTTTCCTGTCGCGGGCGCTAGGCCTACCCACACAAGTGAGGTATCATTTTTATCGGGAGACTTGGGGGAACACTGGGTGGAAGGAAATTTGTGGCTCCTCTCAGATTCCAGAACTTTCTGCCACAGAAATGTTAGGAACATGTGTTTTTTTAGCAAAATTTTGAGGTTTGCAAAGGATTCTGGGTAACAGAACCTGGTCCGAGCCCCACAAGTCACCCCATCTTGGATTCCCCTAGGTCTCTAGTTTTCAGAAATGCACAGGTTTGGTAGGTTTCCCAAGGTGCCGGCTGAGCTAGAGGCCAAAATCTACAGGTAGGCACTTCGCAAAAATCACCTCTATTTTCTTTCAAAAAATAGGATGTGTCCACGTTGCGCTTTGGGGTGTTTCTTGTCGCGGGCGCTAGACCTACCCACACAAGTGAGGTATCATTTTTATCGGGAGACTTGGGGGAACTCTGGGTGGAAGGAAATGTGTGGCTCCTCTCAGATTCCAGAACTTTCAGCCACAGAAATGTGATGACCATGTGTTTTTTTAGCCAAATTTTGAGGTTTGCAAAGGATTCTGGGTAACAGAACCTGGTCCGAGCCCCACAAGTCACCCCATCTTGGATTCCCCTAGGTCTCTAGTTTTCAGAAATGCACAGGTTTGGTAGGTTATCCTTGGTGCCGGCTGAGCTAGAGGCCAAAATCTACAGGTAGGCACTTTGCAAAAAACACCTCTGTTTTCTTTCCAAAAATTGGATGTGTCCACGTTGCGCTTTGGGGCGTTTCCTGTCGCGGGTGCTAGGCCTACCCACACAAGTGAGGTATCATTTTTATCGGGAGACTTGGGGGAACGCTGTGTGGAAGGAAATTTGTGGCTCCTCCCAGATTCCAGAACTTTCTGCCACAGAAATGTGAGGAACATGTGTTTTTTTAGCCAAATTTTGAGGTTTGCAAAGGATTCTGGGTAACAGAACATGGTCCGAGCCCCACAAGTCACCACATCTTGGATTCCCCTAGGTCTCTAGTTTTCAGAAATGCACAGGTTTGGTAGGTTATCCTAGGTGCCGGCTGAGCTAGAGGCCAAAATCTACAGGTAGGCACTTTGCAAAAAACACCTCTGTTTTCTTTCAAAAAATTAGATGTGTCCACGTTGCGCTTTGGGGCATTTCCTGTTGCGGGTGCTAGGCCTACCCACACAAGTGAGGTATTATTTTTTCGGGAGACTTGGGGAAACACAGGGTGGAAGAAAATTTGTGGCTCCTCTCAGATTCCAGAACTTTCTGCCACAGAAATGTGAGGAACATGTGTTTTTTTAGCCAAATTTTGAGGTTTGCAAAGGATTCTGGGTAACAGAACCTGTTCTGAGCCCCACAAGTCACCCCATCTTGGATTCCCCTAGGTCTCTAGTTTTCAGAAATGCACAGGTTTGGTAGGTTATCCTAGGGGCCGGCTGAGCTAGAGGCCAAAATCTACAGGTAGGCACTTTGCAAAAAACACCTCTGTTTTCTTTCCAAAAATTGGATGTGTCCACGTTGCGCTTTGGGGCATTTCCTGTCGCGGGCGCTAGGCCTACCCACACAAGTGAGGTATCATTTTTATCGGGAGACTTGGGGGAACGCTGGGTGGAAGGAAATTTTTGTCTCCTCTCAGATTCCAGAACTTTCTGCCACAGAAATGTGAGGAACATGTGTTTTTTTAGCCAAATTTTGAGGTTTGCAAAGGATTCTGGGTAACAGAACCTGGTCCGAGCCCCACAAGTCACCCCATCTTGGATTCCCCTAGGTCTCTAGTTTTCAGAAATGCACAGGTTTGGTAGGTTTCCCTAGGTGCCGGCTGAGCTAGACGACAAAATCTACAGGTAGGCACTTTGCAAAAAACACCTCTGTTTTCTTTCCAAAATTTGGATGTGTCCACGTTGCGCTTTTGGGTGTTTCCTGTTGCAGGCAATAGGCCTATCCACACAAGTGAGGTATCATTTTTATCGGGAGACTTGGGGGAACGCTGGGTGGAAGGAAATTTGTGGCTCCTCTCAGATTCCAGAACTTTCTGCCACAGCAATGTGAGGAACATGTGTTTTTTTAGCCAAATTTTGAGGTTTGCAAAGGATTCTGGGTAACAGAAAGTGGTCCGAGCCCCACAAGTCACCCCATCTTGGATTCCCCTAGGTCTCTAGTTTTCAGAAATGCACAGGTTTGGTAGGTTTCCTTAGGTTCCGGCTGAGCTAGAGGCTAAAATCTACAGGTAGGCACTTCGCAAAAATCACCTCTATTTTCTTTCAAAAAATTGGATGTGTCCACGTTGCGCTTTGGGGCGTTTCCTGTCGCGGACGCTAGGCCTACCCACACAAGTAAGGTATCATTTTTAACGGGAGACTTGGGGGAACTCTGGGTGGAAGGAAATTCGTGGCTCCTCTCAGATTCCAGAACTTTCAGCCACATAAATGTGAGGAACATGTGTTTTTTAGCCAAATTTTGAGGTTTGCAAAGGATTCTGGGTAACAGAACCTGGTCCGAGCCCCACAAGTCACCCCATCTTGGATTCCCCTAGGTCTCTAGTTTTCAGAAATGCACAGGTTTGGTAGATTATCCTAGGTGCCGGCTGAGCTAGAGGCCAAAATCTACAGGTAGGCACTTTGCAAAAAACACCTCTGTTTTCTTTCCAAAAATTGGATGTGTCCACGTTGCGCTTTGGGGCGTTTCCTGTCGCTGGTGCTAGGCCTACCCACACAAGTGAGGTATCATTTTTATCGGGAGACTTGGGGGAACACTGGGTGGAAGGAAATTTGTGGCTCCTCTCAGATTCCAGAACTTTCTGCCACAGAAATGTGATTAACATGTGTTTTTTTGCCAAATTTTGAGGTTTGCAAAGGATTCTGGGTAACAGAACCTGGTCCGCGCCCCACAAATCACCCCATCTTGGATTCCCCTAGGTCTCTAGTTTTCAGAAATGCACAGGTTTGGTAGGTTATCCTAGGTGCCGGCTGAGCTAGAGGCCAAAATCTACAGGTAGGCACTTTGCAAAAAACACCTCTGTTTTCTTTCCAAAAATTGGATGTGTCCATGTTGCGCTTTGGGGCGTTTCCTGTCGCGGGCGCTAGGCCTACCCACACAAGTGAGGTATCATTTTTATCGGGAGACTTGGGGGAACGCTGGGTGGAAGGAAATTTGTGGCTCCTCTCAGATTCCAGAACTTTCTGCCACAGCAATGTGAGGAACATGTGTTTTTTTAGCCAAATTTTGAGGTTTGCAAAGGATTCTGGGTAACAGAACCTGGTCCGAGCCCCACAAGTCACCCCATCTTGGATTCCCCTAGGTCTCTAGTTTTCAGAAATGCACAGGTTTGGTAGGTTTCCCTAGGTTCCGGCTGAGCTAGAGGCTAAAATCTACAGGTAGGCACTTCGCAAAAATCACCTCTATTTTCTTTCAAAAAATTGGATGTGTCCACGTTGCGCTTTGGGGCGTTTCCTGTCGCGGACGCTAGGCCTACCCACACAAGTAAGGTATCATTTTTATCGGGAGACTTGGGGGAGCTCTGGGTGGAAGGAAATTCGTGGCTCCTCTCAGATTCCAGAACTTTCAGCCACATAAATGTGAGGAACATTTTTTTTTTAGCCAAATTTTGAGGTTTGCAAAGGATTCTGGGTAACAGAACCTGGTCCGAGCCCCACAAGTCACCCCATCTTGGATTCCCCTAGGTCTCTAGTTTTCAGAAATGCACAGGTTTGGTAGGTTATCCTAGGTGCCGGCTGAGCTAGAGGCCAAAATCTACAGGTAGGCACTTTGCAAAAAACACCTCTGTTTTCTTTCAAAAAATTGGATGTGTCCACGTTGCGCTTTGGGGCGTTTCCTGTCGCGGGCGCTAGGCCTACCCACACAAGTGAGGTATCATTTTTATCGGGAGACTTGGGGGAACGCTGGGTGGAAGGAAATTTGTGGCTCCTCTCAGATTCCAGAACTTTCTGCCACAGAAATGTGAGGAACATGTGTTTTTTTAGCCAAATTTTGAGGTTTGCAAAGGATTCTGGGTAACAGAACCTGGTCTGAGCCCCACAAGTCACCCCATCTTGGATTCCCCTAGGTCTCTAGTTTTCAGAAATGCACAGGTTTGGTAGATTATCCTAGGTGCCGGCTGAGCTAGAGGCCAAAATCTACAGGTAGGCACTTTGCAAAAAACACCTCTGTTTTCTTTCCAAAAATTGGATGTGTCCACGTTGCGCTTTGGGGCGTTTCCTGTCGCTGGTGCTAGGCCTACCCACACAAGAGAGGTATCATTTTTATCGGGAGACTTGGGGGAACACTGGGTGGAAGGACATTTGTGGCTCCTCTCAGATTCCAGAACTTTCTGCCACAGAAATGTGAGGAACATGTGTTTTTTAGCCAAATTTTGAGGTTTGCAAAGGATTCTGGGTAACAGAACCTGGTCCGCGCCCCACAAATCACCCCATCTTGGATTCCCCTAGGTCTCTAGTTTTCAGAAATGCACAGATTTGGTAGGTTTCCCTAGGTGCCGGCTGAGCTAGACGCCAAAATCTACAGGGAGGCACTTTGCAAAAAACACCTCTGTTTTCTTTCCAAAAATTGGATGTGTCCACGTTGCGCTTTGGGGCGTTTCCTGTTGCGGGCGCTGGCCTACCCACACAAGTGAGGTATCATTTTTATCGGGAGACTTGGGGGAACGCTGGTTGGAAGGAAATTTGTGGCTTCTCTCAGATTCCAGAACTTTCTGCCACAGCAATGTGAGGAACATGTGTTTTTTTAGCCAAATTTTGAGGTTTGCAAAGGATTCTGGGTAACAGAACCTGGTCCGAGCCCCACAAGTCACCCCATCTTGGATTCCCCTAGGTCTCTAGTTTTCAGAAATGCACAGGTTTGGTAGGTTTCCCTAGGTGCCGGCTGAGCTAGAGGCCAAAATCTACAGGTAGGCACTTGCCAAAAATCACCTCTATTTTCTTTCCAAAAATTGGATGTGTCCACGTTGCGCTTTGGGGCGTTTCCTGTCGCGGGCGCTAGGCCTACCCACACAAGTGAGGTATCATTTTTAGCGGGAGACTTGGGGGAACGCTGGGCGGAAGGAAATTTGTGGCTCCTCTCAGATTCCAGAACTTTCTGCCACAGCAATGTGAGGAACATGTGTTTTTTTAGCCAAATTTTGAGGTTTGCAAAGGATTCTGGGTAACAGAACCTGGTCCGAGCCCCACAAGTCACCCCATCTTGGATTCCCCCAGGTCTCTAGTTTTCAGAAATGCACAGGTTTGGTAGGTTTCCCTAGGTGCCGGCTGAGCTAGAGGCCAAAATCTACAGGTAGGCACTTCGCAAAAATCAACTCTATTTTCTTTAAAAAAATTGGATGTGTCCACGTTGCGCTTTGGGGCGTTTACTGTCGCGGGCGCTAGGTCTACCCACACAAGTGAGGTATCATTTTTATCGGGAGACTTGGGGGAACTCTGGGTGGAAGGAAATGTGTGGCTCCTCTCAGATTCCAGAACTTTCAGCCACAGAAATGTGAGGAACATGTGTTTTTTTAGCCAAATTTTGAGGTTTGCAAAGGATTCTGGGTAACAGAACCTGGTCCGAGCCCCACAAGTCACCCCATCTTGGATTCCCCTAGGTCTTTAGTTTTCAGAAATGCACAGGTTTGGTAGGTTATCCTAGGTGCCGGCTGAGCTAGAGGCCAAAATCTACAGGTAGACACTTTGCAAAAAACACCTCTGTTTTCTTTCCAAAAATTGGATGTGTCCACATTGCGCTTTGGGGCGTTTCCTGTCACGGGTGCTAGGCCTACCCACACAAGTGAGGTATCATTTTTATCGGGAGACTTGGGGGAACGCTGGGTGGAAGGAAATTGGTGGCTCCTGCCAGATTCCAGAACTTTCTGCCACAGAAATGTGAGGAACATGTGTTTTTTTAGCCAAATTTTGAGGTTTGCAAAGGATTCTGGGTAACATAACCTGGTCCGAGCCCCACAAGTCACCCCATCTTGGATTCCCCTAGGTCTCTAGTTTTCAGAAATGCACAGGTTTGGTAGGTTTCCCTAGGTGCCGGCTGAGCTAAACGCCAAAATCTACAGGTAGGCACTTTGCAAAAAACACCTCTGTTTTCTTTCCAAAAATTGGATGTGTCCACGTTGCGCTTTGGGGCGTTTCCTGTCGCGGGCGCTAGGCCTACCCACACAAGTGAGGTATCATTTTTATCGGGAGATTTGGTGGAACGCTTCGTGGAAGGAAATTTGTGGCTCCTCTCAGATTCCAGAACTTTCTGCCACAGCAATGTGAGGAACATGTGTTTTTTTAGCCAAATTTTGAGGTTTGCAAAGGATTCTGGGTAACAGAAAGTGGTCCGAGCCCCACAAGTCACCCCATCTTGGATTCCCCTAGGTCTCTAGTTTTCAGAAATGCACAGGTTTGGTAGGTTTCCCTAGGTTCCGGCTGAGCTAGAGGCTAAAATCTACAGGTAGGCACTTCGCAAAAATCACCTCTATTTTCTTTCAAAAAATTGGATGTGTCCACGTTGCGCTTTGGGGCGTTTCCTGTCGCGGACGCTAGGCCTACCCACACAAGTAAGGTATCATTTTTATCGGGAGACTTGGGGGAACTCTGGGTGGAAGGAAATTCGTGGCTCCTCTCAGATTCCAGAACTTTCAGCCACATAAATGTGAGGAACATGTGTTTTTTAGCCAAATTTTGAGGTTTGCAAAGGATTCTGGGTAACAGAACCTGGTCCGAGCCCCACAAGTCACCCCATCTTGGATTCCCCTAGGTCTCTAGTTTTCAGAAATGCACAGGTTTGGTAGATTATCCTAGGTGCCGGCTGAGCTAGAGGCCAAAATCTACAGGTAGGCACTTTGCAAAAAACACCTCTGTTTTCTTTCCAAAAATTGGATGTGTCCACGTTGCGCTTTGGGGCGTTTCCTGTCGCTGGTGCTAGGCCTACCCACACAAGTGAGGTATCATTTTTATCGGGAGACTTGGGGGAACACTGGGTGGAAGGAAATTTGTGGCTCCTCTCAGATTCCAGAACTTTCTGCCACAGAAATGTGATTAACATGTGTTTTTTAGCCAAATTTTGAGGTTTGCAAAGGATTCTGGGTAACAGAACCTGGTCCGCGCCCCACAAATCACCCCATCTTGGATTCCCCTAGGTCTCTAGTTTTCAGAAATGCACAGGTTTGGTAGGTTATCCTAGGTGCCGGCTGAGCTAGAGGCCAAAATCTACAGGTAGGCACTTTGCAAAAAACACCTCTGTTTTCTTTCCAAAAATTGGATGTGTCCATGTTGCGCTTTGGGGCGTTTCCTGTCGCGGGCGCTAGGCCTACCCACACAAGTGAGGTATCATTTTTATCGGGAGACTTGGGGGAACGCTGGGTGGAAGGAAATTTGTGGCTCCTCTCAGATTCCAGAACTTTCTGCCACAGCAATGTGAGGAACATGTGTTTTTTTAGCCAAATTTTGAGGTTTGCAAAGGATTCTGGGTAACAGAACCTGGTCCGAGCCCCACAAGACACCCCATCTTGGATTCCCCTAGGTCTCTAGTTTTCAGAAATGCACAGGTTTGGTAGGTTTCCCTAGGTTCCGGCTGAGCTAGAGGCTAAAATCTACAGGTAGGCACTTCGCAAAAATCACCTCTATTTTCTTTCAAAAAATTGGATGTGTCCACGTTGCGCTTTGGGGCGTTTCCTGTCGCGGACGCTAGGCCTACCCACACAAGTAAGGTATCATTTTTATCGGGAGACTTGGGGGAGCTCTGGGTGGAAGGAAATTCGTGGCTCCTCTCAGATTCCAGAACTTTCAGCCACATAAATGTGAGGAACATTTTTTTTTTAGCCAAATTTTGAGGTTTGCAAAGGATTCTGGGTAACAGAACCTGGTCCGAGCCCCACAAGTCACCCCATCTTGGATTCCCCTAGGTCTCTAGTTTTCAGAAATGCACAGGTTTGGTAGGTTATCCTAGGTGCCGGCTGAGCTAGAGGCCAAAATCTACAGGTAGGCACTTTGCAAAAAACACCTCTGTTTTCTTTCAAAAAATTGGATGTGTCCACGTTGCGCTTTGGGGCGTTTCCTGTCGCGGGCGCTAGGCCTACCCACACAAGTGAGGTATCATTTTTATCGGGAGACTTGGGGGAACGCTGGGTGGAAGGAAATTTGTGGCTCCTCTCAGATTCCAGAACTTTCTGCCACAGAAATGTGAGGAACATGTGTTTTTTTAGCCAAATTTTGAGGTTTGCAAAGGATTCTGGGTAACAGAACCTGGTCTGAGCCCCACAAGTCACCCCATCTTGGATTCCCCTAGGTCTCTAGTTTTCAGAAATGCACAGGTTTGGTAGATTATCCTAGGTGCCGGCTGAGCTAGAGGCCAAAATCTACAGGTAGGCACTTTGCAAAAAACACCTCTGTTTTCTTTCCAAAAATTGGATGTGTCCACGTTGCGCTTTGGGGCGTTTCCTGCCGCTGGTGCTAGGCCTACCCACACAAGTGAGGTATCATTTTTATCGGGAGACTTGGGGGAACACTGGGTGGAAGGACATTTGTGGCTCCTCTCAGATTCCAGAACTTTCTGCCACAGAAATGTGAGGAACATGTGTTTTTTAGCCAAATTTTGAGGTTTGCAAAGGATTCTGGGTAACAGAACCTGGTCCGCGCCCCACAAATCACCCCATCTTGGATTCCCCTAGGTCTCTAGTTTTCAGAAATGCACAGATTTGGTAGGTTTCCCTAGGTGCCGGCTGAGCTAGACGCCAAAATCTACAGGGAGGCACTTTGCAAAAAACACCTCTGTTTTCTTTCCAAAAATTGGATGTGTCCACGTTGCGCTTTGGGGCGTTTCCTGTTGCGGGCGCTGGCCTACCCACACAAGTGAGGTATCATTTTTATCGGGAGACTTGGGGGAACGCTGGGTGGAAGGAAATTTGTGGCTTCTCTCAGATTCCAGAACTTTCTGCCACAGCAATGTGAGGAACATGTGTTTTTTTAGCCAAATTTTGAGGTTTGCAAAGGATTCTGGGTAACAGAACCTGGTCCGAGCCCCACAAGTCACCCCATCTGGGATTCCCCTAGGTCTCTAGTTTTCAGAAATGCACAGGTTTGGTAGGTTTCCCTAGGTGCCGGCTGAGCTAGAGGCCAAAATCTACAGGTAGGCACTTGCCAAAAATCACCTCTATTTTCTTTCCAAAAATTGGATGTGTCCACGTTGCGCTTTGGGGCGTTTCCTGTCGCGGGCGCTAGGCCTACCCACACAAGTGAGGTATCATTTTTAGCGGGAGACTTGGGGGAACGCTGGGCGGAAGGAAATTTGTGGCTCCTCTCAGATTCCAGAACTTTCTGCCACAGCAATGTGAGGAACATGTGTTTTTTTAGCCAAATTTTGAGGTTTGCAAAGGATTCTGGGTAACAGAACCTGGTCCGAGCCCCACAAGTCACCCCATCTTGGATTCCCCCAGGTCTCTAGTTTTCAGAAATGCACAGGTTTGGTAGGTTTCCCTAGGTGCCGGCTGAGCTAGAGGCCAAAATCTACAGGTAGGCACTTCGCAAAAATCAACTCTATTTTCTTTAAAAAAATTGGATGTGTCCACGTTGCGCTTTGGGGCGTTTACTGTCGCGGGCGCTAGGTCTACCCACACAAGTGAGGTATCATTTTTATCGGGAGACTTGGGGGAACTCTGGGTGGAAGGAAATGTGTGGCTCCTGTCAGATTCCAGAACTTTCAGCCACAGAAATGTGAGGAACATGTGTTTTTTTAGCCAAATTTTGAGATTTGCAAAGGATTCTGGGTAACAGAACCTGGTCCGAGCCCCACAAGTCACCCCATCTTGGATTCCCCTAGGTCTTTAGTTTTCAGAAATGCACAGGTTTGGTAGGTTATCCTAGGTGCCGGCTGAGCTAGAGGCCAAAATCTACAGGTAGACACTTTGCAAAAAACACCTCTGTTTTCTTTCCAAAAATTGGATGTGTCCACATTGCGCTTTGGGGCTTTTCCTGTCACGGGTGCTAGGCCTACCCACACAAGTGAGGTATCATTTTTATCGGGAGACTTGGGGGAACGCTGGGTGGAAGGAAATTGGTGGCTCCTGCCAGATTCCAGAACTTTCTGCCACAGAAATGTGAGGAACATGTGTTTTTTTAGCCAAATTTTGAGGTTTGCAAAGGATTCTGGGTAACATAACCTGGTCCGAGCCCCACAAGTCACCCCATCTTGGATTCCCCTAGGTCTCTAGTTTTCAGAAATGCACAGGTTTGGTAGGTTTCCCTAGGTGCCGGCTGAGCTAAACGCCAAAATCTACAGGTAGGCACTTTGCAAAAAACACCTCTGTTTTCTTTCCAAAAATTGGATGTGTCCACGTTGCGCTTTGGGGCGTTTCCTGTCGCGGGCGCTAGGCCTACCCACACAAGTGAGGTATCATTTTTATCGGGAGATTTGGGGGAACGCTTCGTGGAAGGAAATTTGTGGCTCCTCTCAGATTCCAGAACTTTCTGCCACAGCAATGTGAGGAACATGTGTTTTTTTAGCCACATTTTGAGGTTTGCAAAGGATTCTGGGTAACAGAACCTGGTCCGAGCCCCACAAATCACCCCATCTTATATTCCCCTAGGTCTCTAGTTTTCAGAAATGCACAGATTTGGTAGGTTTCCCTAGGTGCCGGCTGAGCTAGACGCAAAAATCTACAGGGAGGCACTTTGCAAAAAACACCTCTGTTTTCTTTCCAAAAATTGGATGTGTCCACGTTGCGCTTTGGGGCGTTTCCTGTTGCGGGCGCTAGGCCTACCCACACAAGTGAGGTGTCATTTTTATCGGGAGACTTGGGGGAACGCTGGGCGGAAGGAAATTTGTGGCTCCTCTCAGATTCCAGAACTTTCTGCCACAGCAAAGTGAGGAACATGTGTTTTTGTAGCCAAATTTTGAGGTTTGCAAAGGATTCTGGGTAACAGAACCTGGTCCGAGCCCCACAAGTCACCCCATCTTGGATTCCCCTAGGTCTCTAGTTTTCAGAAATGCACAGGTTTGGTAGGTTTCCCTAGGTGCCGGCTGAGCTAGAGGCCAAAATCTACAGGTAGGCACTTCGCAAAAATCACCTTTGTTTTCTTTCAAAAAATTGGATGTGTCCATGTTGCGCTTTGGGGCGTTTCCTGTTGCGAGCGCTAGGCCTACCCACACAAGTGAGGTATAATTTTTATCGGGAGACTTGGGGGATCACTGGGTGGAAGGAAATTTGTGGCTCCTCTCAGATTCCAGAACTTTCTGCCACAGAAATGTTAGGAACATGTGTTTTTTTAGCAAAATTTTGAGGTTTGCAAAGGATTCTGGGTAACAGAACCTGGTCCGAGCCCCACAAGTCACCCCATGTTGGATTCCCCTAGGTCTCTAGTTTTCAGAAATGCACAGGTTTGGTAGGTTTCCCTAGGTGCCGGCTGAGCTAGAGGCCAAAATCTACAGGTAGGCACTTCGCAAAAATCACCTCTATTTTCTTTCAAAAAATTGGATGTGTCCACGTTGCGCTTTGGGGCGTTTCTTGTCGCGGGCGCTAGACCTACCCACACAAGTGAGGTATCATTTTTATCGGGAGACTTGGGGGAACTCTGGGTGGAAGGAAATGTGTGGCTCCTCTCAGATTCCAGAACTTTCAGCCACAGAAATGTGATTACCATGTGTTTTTTTAGCCAAATTTTGAGGTTTGCAAAGGATTCTGGGTAACAGAACCTGGTCCAAGCCCCACAAGTCACCCCATCTTGGATTCCCCTAGGTATCTAGTTTTCAGAAATGCACAGGTTTGGTAGGTTATCCTTGGTGCCGGCTGAGCTAGAGGCCAAAATCTACAGGTAGGCACTTTGCAAAAAACACCTCTGTTTTCTTTCCAAAAATTGGATGTGTCCACGTTGCGCTTTGGGGCGTTTCCTGTCTCGGGTGCTAGGCCTACCCACACAAGTGAGGTATCATTTTTATCGGGAGACTTGGGGGAACGCTGGGTGGAAGGAAATTTGTGGCTCCTCTCAGATTCCAGAACTTTCTGCCACAGAAATGTGAGGAACATGCGTTTTGTTAGCCAAATTTTGAGGTTTGCAAAGGATTCTGGGTAACAGAACCTGGTCCGAGCCCCACAAATCACCCCATCTTGGATTCCCCTAGGTCTCTAGTTTTCAGAAATGCACAGATTTGGTAGGTTTCCCTAGGTGCCGGCTGAGCTAGACGCCAAAATCTACAGGGAGGCACTTTGCAAAAAACACCTCTGTTTTCTTTCCAAAAATTGGATGTGTCCACGTTGCGCTTTGGGGCGTTTCCTGTCGCTGGTGCTAGGCCTACCCACACAAGTGAGGTATCATTTTTATCGGGAGACTTGGGGGAACACTGGGTGGAAGGAAATTTGTGGCTCCTCTCAGATTCCAGAACTTTCTGCCACAGAAATGTGAGGAACATGTGTTTTTTAGCCAAATTTTGAGGTTTGCAAAGGATTCTGGGTAACAGAACCTGGTCCGAGCCCCACAAGTCACCCCATCTTGGATTCCCCTAGGTCTCTAGTTTTCAGAAATGCACAGGTTTGGTAGGTTTCCCTAGGTGCCGGCTGAGCTAGAGGCCAAAATCTACAGGTAGGCACTTGCCAAAAATCACCTCTATTTTCTTTCCAAAAATTGGATGTGTCCATGTTGCGCTTTGGGGCGTTTCCTGTCGCGGGCGCTAGGCCTACCCACACAAGTGAGGTATCATTTTTAGCGGGAGACTTGGGGGAACGCTGGGTGGAAGGAAATTTGTGGCTCCTCTCAGATTCCAGAACTTTCTGCCACAGCAATGTGAGGAACATGTGTTTTTTTAGCCAAATTTTGAGGTTTGCAAAGGATTCTGGGTAACAGAACCTGGTCCGAGCCCCACAAGTCACCCCATCTTGGATTCCCCTAGGTCTCTAGTTTTCAGAAATGCACAGGTTTGGTAGGTTTCCCTAGGTGCCGGCTGAGCTAGAGGCCAAAATCTACTGGTAGGCACTTCACAAAAATCACCTCTATTTTCTTTCAAAAAATTGGATGTGTCCACGTTGCGCTTTGGGGCGTTTACTGTCGCGGGCGCTAGGTCTACCCACACAAGTGAGGTATCATTTTTATCGGGAGACTTGGGGGAACTCTGGGTGGAAGGAAATGTGTGGCTCCTCTCAGATTCCAGAACTTTCAGCCACAGAAATGTGAGGAACATGTGTTTTTTTAGCCAAATTTTGAGGTTTGCAAAGGATTCTGGGTAACAGAACCTGGTCCGAGCCCCACAAGTCACCCCATCTTGGATTCCCCTAGGTCTTTAGTTTTCAGAAATGCACAGGTTTGGTAGGTTATCCTAGGTGCTGGCTGAGCTAGAGGCCAAAATCTACAGGTAGACACTTTGCAAAAAACACCTCTGTTTTCTTTAAAAAAATTGGATGTGTCCATGTTGCGCTTTGGGGCGTTTCCTGTTGCGGGCGCTAGGCCTACCCACACAAGTGAGGTATCATTTTTATCGGGAGACTTGGGGGAGCACTGGGTGGAAGGAAATTTGTGGCACCTCTCAGATTCCAGAACTTTCTGCCTCAGAAATGTTAGGAACATGTGTTTTTTTAGCCAAATTTTGAGGTTTGCAAAGGATTCTGGGTAACAGAACCTGGTCCGAGCCCCACAAGTCACCCCATCTTGGATTCCCCTAGGTCTCTAGTTTTCAGAAATGCACAGGTTTGGTAGGTTTCCCTAGGTGCCGGCTGAGCTAGAGGCCAAAATCTACAGGTAGGCACTTCGCAAAAATCACCTCTATTTTCTTTCAAAAAATTGGATGTGTCCACGTTGCGCTTTGGGGTGTTTCTTGTCGCGGGGGCTAGACCTACCCACACAAGTGAGGTATCATTTTTATCGGGAGACTTGGGGGAACTCTGGGTGGAAGGAAATGTGTGGCTCCTCTCAGATTCCAGAACTTTCAGCCACAGAAATGTGATGACCATGTGTTTTTTTAGCCAAATTTTGAGGTTTGCAAAGGATTCTGGGTAACAGAACCTGGTCCGAGCCCCACAAGTCACCCCATCTTGGATTCCCCTAGGTCTCTAGTTTTCAGAAATGCACAGGTTTGGTAGGTTATCCTTGGTGCCGGCTGAGCTAGAGGCCAAAATCTACAGGTAGGCACTTTGCAAAAAACACCTCTGTTTTCTTTCCAAAAATTGGATGTGTCCACGTTGCGCTTTGGGGCGTTTCCTGTCGCGGGTGCTAGGCCTACCCACACAACTGAGGTATCATTTTTATCGGGAGACTTGGGGGAACGCTGGGTGGAAGGAAATTTGTGGCTTCTCCCAGATTCCAGAACTTTCTGCCACAGAAATGTGAGGAACATGTGTTTTTTTAGCCAAATTTTGAGGTTTGCAAAGGATTCTAGGTAACAGAACCTGGTCCGAGCCCCACAAGTCACCACATCTTGGAATCCCCTAGGTCTCTAGTTTTCAGAAATGCACAGGTTTGGTAGGTTATCCTAGGTGCCGGCTGAGCAAGAGGCCAAAATCTAAAGGTAGGCACTTTGCAAAAAACACCTCTGTTTTCTTTCAAAAAATTAGATGTGTCCACGTTGCGCTTTGGGGCATTTCCTGTTGCGGGCGCTAGGCCTACCCACACAAGTGAGGTATTATTTTTATCGGGAGACTTGGGGAAACACAGGGTGGAAGAAAATTTGTGGCTCCTCTCAGATTCCAGAACTTTCTGCCACAGAAATGTGAGGAACATGTGTTTTTTTAGCCAAATTTTGAGGTTTGCAAAGTATTCTGGGTAACAGAACCTGTTCTGAGCCCCACAAGTCACCCCATCTTGGATTCCCCTAGGTCTCTAGTTTTCAGAAATGCACAGGTTTGGTAGGTTTCTCTAGGTGCCGGCTGAGCTAGAGGCTAAAATCTACAGGTAGGCACTTCGCAAAAATCACCTCTATTTTCTTTCCAAAAATTGGATGTGTCCACGTTGCGCTTTGGGGCGTTTCCTGTCGCGGGCGCTAGGCCTACCCACACAAGTGAGGTATCATTTTTATCGGGAGACTTGGGGGAACGCTGGGTGGAAGGAAATTCGTGGCTCCTCTCAGATTCCAGAACTTTCTGCCACAGAAATGTGAGGAACATGTGTTTTTTTAGCCAAATTTTGAGGTTTGCAAAGGATTCTGGGTAACAGAACCTGGTCCGAGCCCCACAAGTCACCCCATCTTGGATTCCCCTAGGTCTCTAGTTTTCAGAAATGCACAGGTTTGGTAGGATATCCTAGGTGCCGGCTGAGCTAGAGGCCAAAATCTACAGGTAGGCACTTTGCAAAAAACACCTCTGTTTTCTTTCCAAAAATTGGATGTGTCCACGTTGCGCTTTGGGGCGTTTCCTGTCGCGGGCGCTAGGCCTACCCACACAAGTGAGGTATCATTTTTATCGGGAGACTTGGGGGAACACTGGGTGGAAGGAAATTTGTGGCTCCTCTCAGATTCCAGAACTTTCTGCCACAGAAATGTTAGGAACATGTGTTTTTTTAGCCAAATTTTGAGGTTTGCAAAGGATTCTGGGTAACAGAACCTGGTCCGAGCCCCACAAGTCACCCCATCTTGGATTCCCCTAGGTCTCTAGTTTTCAGAAATGCACAGGTTTGGTAGGTTTCCCAAGGTGCCGGCTGAGCTAGAGGCCAAAATCTACAGGTAGGCACTTCGCAAAAATCACCTCTATTTTCTTTCAAAAAATAGGATGTGTCCACGTTGCGCTTTGGGGTGTTTCTTGTCGCGGGCGCTAGACCTACCCACACAAGTGAGGTATCATTTTTATCGGGAGACTTGGGGGAACTCTGGGTGGAAGGAAATGTGTGGCTCCTCTCAGATTCCAGAACTTTCAGCCACAGAAATGTGATGACCATGTGTTTTTTTAGCCAAATTTTGAGGTTTGCAAAGGATTCTGGGTAACAGAACCTGGTCCGAGCCCCACAAGTCACCCCATCTTGGATTCCCCTAGGTCTCTAGTTTTCAGAAATGCACAGGTTTGGTAGGTTATCCTTGGTGCCGGCTGAGCTAGAGGCCAAAATCTACAGGTAGGCACTTTGCAAAAAACACCTCTGTTTTCTTTCCAAAAATTGGATGTGTCCACGTTGCGCTTTGGGGCGTTTCCTGTCGCGGGTGCTAGGCCTACCCACACAAGTGAGGTATCATTTTTATCGGGAGACTTGGGGGAACGCTGTGTGGAAGGAAATTTGTGGCTCCTCCCAGATTCCAGAACTTTCTGCCACAGAAATGTGAGGAACATGTGTTTTTTTAGCCAAATTTTGAGGTTTGCAAAGGATTCTGGGTAACATAACCTGGTCCGAGCCCCACAAGTCACCCCATCTTGGATTCCCCTAGGTCTCTAGTTTTCAGAAATGCACAGGTTTGGTAGGTTTCCCTAGGTGCCGGCTGAGCTAAATGCCAAAATCTACAGGTAGGCACTTTGCAAAAAACACCTCTGTTTTCTTTCCAAAAATTGGATGTGTCCACGTTGCGCTTTGGGGCGTTTCCTGTCGCGGGCGCTAGGCCTACCCACACAAGTGAGGTATCATTTTTATCGGGAGACTTGGGGGAACGCTGGGTGGAAGGAAATTTGTGGCTCCTGTCAGATTCCAGAACTTTCTGCCACAGAAATGTGAGGAACATGTGTTTTTTTAGCCAAATTTTGAGGTTTGCAAAGGATTCTGGGTAACAGAACCTGGTCTGAGCCCCACAAGTCACCCCATCTTGGATTCCCCTAGGTCTCTAGTTTTCAGAAATGCACAGGTTTGGTAGATTATCCTAGGTGCCGGCTGAGCTAGAGGCCAAAATCTACAGGTAGGCACTTTGCAAAAAACACCTCTGTTTTCTTTCCAAAAATTGGATGTGTCCACGTTGCGCTTTGGGGCGTTTCCTGTCGCTGGTGCTAGGCCTACCCACACAAGTGAGGTATCATTTTTATTGGGAGACTTGGGGGAACACTGGGTGGAAGGACATTTGTGGCTCCTCTCAGATTCCAGAACTTTCTGCCACAGAAATGTGATTAACATGTGTTTTTTAGCCAAATTTTGAGGTTTGCAAAGGATTCTGGGTAACAGAACCTGGTCCGCGCCCCACAAATCACCCCATCTTGGATTCCCCTAGGTCTCTAGTTTTCAGAAATGCACAGGTTTGGTAGGTTTCCCTAGGTGCCGGCTGAGCTAGAGGCTAAAATCTACAGGTAGGCACTTCGCAAAAATCACCTCTATTTTCTTTCCAAAAATTGGATGTGTCCACGTTGCGCTTTGGGGCGTTTCCTGTCGCGGGCGCTAGGCCTACCCACACAAGTGAGGTATCATTTTTATCGGGAGACTTGGGGGAACGCTGGGTGGAAGGAAATTCGTGGCTCCTCTCAGATTCCAGAACTTTCTGCCACAGAAATGTGAGGAACATGTGTTTTTTTAGCCAAATTTTGAGGTTTGCAAAGGATTCTGGGTAACAGAACCTGGTCCGAGCCCCACAAGTCACCCCATCTTGGATTCCCCTAGGTCTCTAGTTTTCAGAAATGCACAGGTTTGGTAGGTTATCCTAGGTGCCGGCTGAGCTAGAGGCCAAAATCTACAGGTAGGCACTTTGCAAAAAACACCTCTGTTTTCTTTCCAAAAATTGGATGTGTCCACGTTGCGCTTTGGGGCGTTTCCTGTCGCGGGCGCTAGGCCTACCCACACAAGTGAGGTATCATTTTTATCGGGAGACTTGGGGGAACGCTGGGTGGAAGGAAATTTGTGGCTCCTCTCAGATTCCAGAACTTTCTGCCACAGCAATGTGAGGAACATGTGTTTTTTTAGCCAAATTTTGAGGTTTGCAAAGGATTCTGGGTAACAGAAAGTGGTCCGAGCCCCACAAGTCACCCCATCTTGGATTCCCCTAGGTCTCTAGTTTTCAGAAATGCACAGGTTTGGTAGGTTTCCCTAGGTTCCGGCTGAGCTAGAGGCTAAAATCTACAGGTAGGCACTTCGCAAAAATCACCTCTATTTTCTTTCAAAAAATTGGATGTGTCCACGTTGCGCTTTGGGGCGTTTCCTGTCGCGGACGCTAGGCCTACCCACACAAGTAAGGTATCATTTTTATCGGGAGACTTGGGGGAACTCTGGGTGGAAGGAAATTCGTGGCTCCTCTCAGATTCCAGAACTTTCAGCCACATAAATGTGAGGAACATGTGTTTTTTAGCCAAATTTTGAGGTTTGCAAAGGATTCTGGGTAACAGAACCTGGTCCGAGCCCCACAAGTCACCCCATCTTGGATTCCCCTAGGTCTCTAGTTTTCAGAAATGCACAGGTTTGGTAGGTTATCCTAGGTGCCGGCTGAGCTAGAGGCCAAAATCTACAGGTAGGCACTTTGCAAAAAACACCTCTGTTTTCTTTCAAAAAATTAGATGTGTCCACGTTGCGCTTTGGGGCATTTCCTGTTGCGGGCGCTAGGCATACCCACACATGTGAGGTATTATTTTTTCGACAGACTTGGGGAAACACAGGGTGGAAGAAAATTTGTGGCTCCTCTCAGATTCCAGAACTTTCTGCCACAGAAATGTGAGGAACATGTGTTTTTTTAGCCAAATTTTTAGGTTTGCAAAGGATTCTGGGTAACAGAACCTGTTCTGAGCCCCACAAGTCACCCCATCTTGGATTCCCCTAGGTCTCTAGTTTTCAGAAATGCACAGGTTTGTTAGGTTATCCTAGGTGCCGGCTGAGCTAGAGTCCAAAATCTACTGGTAGGCACTTTGCAAAAAACACCTCTGTTTTCTTTCCAAAAATTGGATGTGTCCACGTTGCGCTTTGGGGCATTTCCTGTCGCGGGCGCTAGGCCTACCCACACAAGTGAGGTATCATTTTTATCGGGAGACTTGGGGGAACGCTGGGTGGAAGGAAATTTGTGGCTCCTCTCAGATTCCAGAACTTTCTGCCACAGAAATGTGAGGAACATGTGTTTTTTTAGCCAAATTTTGAGGTTTGCAAAGGATTCTGGGTAACAGAACCTGGTCCGAGCCCCACAAGTCACCCCATCTTGGATTCCCCTAGGTCTCTAGTTTTCAGAAATGCAGAGGTTTGGTAGGTTATCCTAGGTGCCGGCTGAGCTAGAGGCCAAAATCTACAGGTAGGCACTTTGCAAAAAACACCTCTGTTTTCTTTCAAAAAATTGGATGTGTCCACGTTGCGCTTTGGGGCGTTTCCTGTCGCGGGCGCTAGGCCTACCCACACAAGTGCGGTATCATTTTTATCGGGAGACTTGGGGGAACGCTGGGTGGAAGGAAATTTGTGGCTCCTCTCAGATTCCAGAACTTTCTGCCACAGAAATGTGAGGAACATGTGTTTTTTTAGCCAAATTTTGAGGTTTGCAAAGGATTCTGGGTAACAGAACCTGGTCTGAGCCCCACAAGTCACCCCATCTTGGATTCCCCTAGGTCTCTAGTTTTCAGAAATGCACAGGTTTGGTAGATTATCCTAGGTGCCGGCTGAGCTAGAGGCCAAAATCTACAGGTAGGCACTTTGCAAAAAACACCTCTGTTTTCTTTCCAAAAATTGGATGTGTCCACGTTGCGCTTTGGGGCGTTTCCTGTCGCTGGTGCTAGGCCTACCCACACAAGTGAGGTATCATTTTTATCGGGAGACTTGGGGGAACACTGGGTGGAAGGACATTTGTGGCTCCTCTCAGATTCCAGAACTTTCTGCCACAGAAATGTGATTAACATGTGTTTTTTAGCCAAATTTTGAGGTTTGCAAAGGATTCTGGGTAACAGAACCTGGTCCGCGCCCCACAAATCACCCCATCTTGGATTCCCCTAGGTCTCTAGTTTTCAGAAATGCACAGGTTTGGTAGGTTATCCTAGGTGCCGGCTGAGCTAGAGGCCAAAATCTACAGGTAGGCACTTTGCAAAAAACACCTCTGTTTTCTTTCCAAAAATTGGATGTGTCCATGTTGCGCTTTGGGGCGTTTCCTGTCGCGGATGCTAGGCCTACCCACACAAGTGAGGTATCATTTTTATCGGGAGACTTGGGGGAACGCTGGGTGGAAGGAAATTTGTGGCTCCTCTCAGATTCCAGAACTTTCTGCCACAGCAATGTGAGGAACATGTGTTTTTTTAGCCAAATTTTGAGGTTTGCAAAGGATTCTGGGTAACAGAACCTGGTCCGAGCCCCACAAGTCACCCCATCTTGGATTCCCCTAGGTCTCTAGTTTTCAGAAATGCACAGGTTTGGTAGGTTTCCCTAGGTTCCGGCTGAGCTAGAGGCTAAAATCTACAGGTAGGCACTTCGCAAAAATCACCTCTATTTTCTTTAAAAAAATTGGATGTGTCCACGTTGCGCTTTGGGGCGTTTCCTGTCGCGGACGCTAGGCCTACCCACACAAGTAAGGTATCATTTTTATCGGGAGACTTGGGGGAACTCTGGGTGGAAGGAAATTCGTGGCTCCTCTCAGATTCCAGAACTTTTAGCCACATAAATGTGAGGAACATGTGTTTTTTAGCCAAATTTTGAGGTTTGCAAAGGATTCTGGGTAACAGAACCTGGTCCGAGCCCCACAAGTCACCCCATCTTGGATTCCCCTAGGTCTCTAGTTTTCAGAAATGCACAGGTTTGGTAGGTTATCCTAGGTGCCGGCTGAGCTAGAGGCCAAAATCTACAGGTAGGCACTTTGCAAAAAACACCTCTGTTTTCTTTCAAAAAATTGGATGTGTCCACGTTGCGCTTTGGGGCGTTTCCTGACGCGGGCGCTAGGCCTACCCACACAAGTGAGGTATCATTTTTATCGGGAGACTTGGGGGAACGCTGGGTGGAAGGAAATTTGTGGCTCCTCTCAGATTCCAGAACTTTCTGCCACAGAAATGTGAGGAAAATGTGTTTTTTTAGCCAAATTTTGAGGTTTGCAAAGGATTCTGGGTAACAGAACCTGGTCTGAGCCCCACAAGTCACCCCATCTTGGATTCCCCTAGGTCTCTAGTTTTCAGAAATGCACAGGTTTGGTAGATTATCCTAGGTGCCGGCTGAGCTAGAGGCCAAAATCTACAGGTAGGCACTTTGCAAAAAACACCTCTGTTTTCTTTCCAAAAATTGGATGTGTCCACGTTGCGCTTTGGGGCGTTTCCTGTCGCTGGTGCTAGGCCTACCCACACAAGTGAGGTATCATTTTTATCGGGAGACTTGGGGGAACACTGGGTGGAAGGAAATTTGTGGCTCCTCTCAGATTCCAGAACTTTCTGCCACAGAAATGTGAGGAACATGTGTTTTTTAGCCAAATTTTGAGGTTTGCAAAGGATTCTGGGTAACAGAACCTGGTCCGCGCCCCACAAATCACCCCATCTTGGATTCCCCTAGGTCTCTAGTTTTCAGAAATGCACAGATTTGGTAGGTTTCCCTAGGTGCCGGCTGAGCTAGACGCCAAAATCTACAGGGAGGCACTTTGCAAAAAACACCTCTGTTTTCTTTCCAAAAATTGGATGTGTCCACGTTGCGCTTTGGGGCGTTTCCTGTTGCGGGCGCTGGCCTACCCACACAAGTGAGGTATCATTTTTATCGGGAGACTTGGGGGAACGCTGGGTGGAAGGAAATTTGTGGCTCCTCTCAGATTCCAGAACTTTCTGCCACAGCAATGTGAGGAACATGTGTTTTTTTAGCCAAATTTTGAGGTTTGCAAAGGATTCTGGGTAACAGAACCTGGTCCGAGCCCCACAAGTCACCCCATCTTGGATTCCCCTAGGTCTCTAGTTTTCAGAAATGCACATGTTTGGTAGGTTTCCCTAGGTGCCGGCTGAGCTAGAGGCCAAAATCTACAGGTAGGCACTTCGCAAAAATCACCTCTATTTTCTTTCAAAAAATTGGATGTGTCCTCGTTGCGCTTTGGGGCGTTTACTGTCGCGGGCGCTAGGTCTACCCACACAAGTGAGGTATCATTTTTATCGGGAGACTTGGGGGAACGCTGGGTGGAAGGAAATTTGTGGCTCCTGCCAGATTCCAGAACTTTCTGCCACAGAAATGTGAGGAACATGTGTTTTTTTAGCCAAATTTTGAGGTTTGCAAAGGATTCTGGGTAACATAACCTGGTCCGAGCCCCACAAGTCACCCCATCTTGGATTCCCCTAGGTCTCTAGTTTTCAGAAATGCACAGGTTTGGTAGGTTTCCCTAGGTGCCGGCTGAGCTAAACGCCAAAATCTACAGGTAGGCACTTTGCAAAAAACACCTCTGTTTTCTTTCCAAAAATTGGATGTGTCCACGTTGCGCTTTGGGGCGTTTCCTGTCGCGGGCGCTAGGCCTACCCAAACAAGTGAGGTATCATTTTTATCGGGAGATTTGGGGGAACGCTTCGTGGAAGGAAATTTGTGGCTCCTCTCAGATTCCAGAACTTTCTGCCACAGCAATGTGAGGAACATGTGTTTTTTTAGCCACATTTTGAGGTTTGCAAAGGATTCTGGGTAACAGAACCTGGTCCGAGCCCCACAAATCACCCCATCTTGGATTCCCCTAGGTCTCTAGTTTTCAGAAATGCACAGATTTGGTAGGTTTCCCTAGGTGCCGGCTGAGCTAGACGCAAAAATCTACAGGGAGGCACTTTGAAAAAAACACCTCTGTTTTCTTTCCAAAAATTGGATGTGTCCACGTTGCGCTTTGGGGCGTTTCCTGTTGCGGGCGCTAGGCCTACCCACACAAGTGAGGTGTCATTTTTATCGGGAGACTTGGGGGAACGCTGGGTGGAAGGAAATTTGTGGCTCCTCTCAGATTCCAGAACTTTCTGCCACAGCAAAGTGAGGAACATGTGTTTTTGTAGCCAAATTTTGAGGTTTGCAAAGGATTCTGGGTAACAGAACCTGGTCCGAGCCCCACAAGTCACCCCATCTTGGATTCCCCTAGGTCTCTAGTTTTCAGAAATGCACAGGTTTGGTAGGTTTCCCTAGGTGCCGGCTGAGCTAGAGGCCAAAATCTACAGGTAGGCACTTCGCAAAAATCACCTTTGTTTTCTTTCAAAAAATTGGATGTGTCCATGTTGCGCTTTGGGGCGTTTCCTGTTGCGGGCGCTAGGCCTACCCACACAAGTGAGGTATCATTTTTATCGGGAGACTTGGGGGAACACTGGGTGGAAGGAAATTTGTGGCTCCTCTCAGATTCCAGAACTTTCTGCCACAGAAATGTAAGGAACATGTGTTTTTTTAGCAACATTTTGAGGTTTGCAAAGGATTCTGGGTAACAGAACCTGGTCCAAGCCCCACAAGTCACCCCATCTTGGATTCCCCTAGGTCTCTAGTTTTCAGAAATGCACAGGTTTGGTAGGTTTCCCTAGGTGCCGGCTGAGCTAGAGGCCAAAATCTACAGGTAGGCACTTCGCAAAAATCACATCTATTTTCTTTCAAAAAATTGGATGTGTCCACGTTGCGCTTTGGGGCGTTTACTGTCGCGGGCGCTAGGTCTACCCACACAAGTGAGGTATCATTTTTATCGGGAGACTTGGGGGAACTCTGGGTGGAAGGAAATGTGTGGCTCCTCTCAGATTCCAGAACTTTCAGCCTCAGAAATGTGAGGAACATGTGTTTTTTTAGCCAAATTTTGAGGTTTGCAAAGGATTCTGGGTAACAGAACCTGGTCCGAGCCCCACAAGTCACCCCATCTTGGATTCCCCTAGGTCTTTAGTTTTCAGAAATGCACAGGTTTGGTAGGTTATCCTAGGTGCCGGCTGAGCTAGAGGCCAAAATCTACAGGTAGACACTTTGCAAAAAACACCTCTGTTTTCTTTCCAAAAATTGGATGTGTCCACGTTGCGCTTTGGGGCGTTTCCTGTCTCGGGTGCTAGGCCTACCCACACAAGTGAGGTATCATTTTTATCGGGAGACTTGGGGGAACGCTGGGTGGAAGGAAATTTGTGGCTCCTGCCAGATTCCAGAACTTTCTGCCACAGAAATGTTAGGAACATGTGTTTTTTTAGCAAAATTTTGAGGTTTGCAAAGGATTCTGGGTAACAGAACCTGGTCCGAGCCCCACAAGTCACCCCATCTTGGATTCCCCTAGGTCTCTAGTTTTCAGAAATGCACAGATTTGGTAGGTTTCCCTAGGTGCCGGCTGAGCTAGATGCCAAAATCTACAGGGAGGCACTTTGCAAAAAACACCTCTGTTTTCTTTCCAAAAATTGGATGTGTCCACGTTGCGCTTTGGGGCGTTTCCTGTTGCGGGCGCTGGCCTACCCACACAAGTGAGGTATCATTTTTATCGGGAGACTTGGGGGAACGCTGGGTGGAAGGAAATTTGTGGCTCCTCTCAGATTCCAGAACTTTCTGCCACAGCAATGTGAGGAACATGTGTTTTTTTAGCCAAATTTTGAGGTTTGCAAAGGATTCTGGGTAACAGAACCTGGTCCGAGCCCCACAAGTCACCCCATCTTGGATTCCCCTAGGTCTCTAGTTTTCAGAAATGCACAGGTTTGGTAGGTTTCCCTAGGTGCCGGCTGAGCTAGAGGCCAAAATCTACAGGTAGGCACTTGCCAAAAATCACCTCTATTTTCTTTCCAAAAATTGGATGTGTCCACGTTGCGCTTTGGGGCGTTTCCTGTCGCGGGCGCTAGGCCTACCCACACAAGTGAGGTATCATTTTTAGCGGGAGACTTGGGGGAACGCTGGGTGGAAGGAAATTTGTGGCTCCTCTCAGATTCCAGAACTTTCTGCCACAGCAATGTGAGGAACATGTGTTTTTTTAGCCAAATTTTGAGGTTTGCAAAGGATTCTGGGTAACAGAACCTGGTCCGAGCCCCACAAGTCACCCCATCTTGGATTCCCCTAGGTCTCTAGTTTTCAGAAATGCACAGGTTTGGTAGGTTTCCCTAGGTGCCGGCTGAGCTAGAGGCCAAAATCTACTGGTAGGCACTTCGCAAAAATCACCTCTATTTTCTTTCAAAAAATTGGATGTGTCCACGTTGCGCTTTGGGGCGTTTACTGTCGCGGGCGCTAGGTCTACCCACACAAGTGAGGTATCATTTTTATCGGGAGACTTGGGGGAACTCTGGGTGGAAGGAAATGTGTGGCTCCTCTCAGATTCCAGAACTTTCAGCCACAGAAATGTGAGGAACATGTGTTTTTTTAGCCAAATTTTGAGGTTTGCAAAGGATTCTGGGTAACAGAACCTGGTCCGAGCCCCACAAGTCACCCCATCTTGGATTCCCCTAGGTCTCTAGTTTTCAGAAATGCACAGGTTTGGTAGGTTATCCTAGGTGCCGGCTGAGCTAGAGGCCAAAATCTACAGGTAGACACTTTGCAAAAAACACCTCTGTTTTCTTTCCAAAAATTGGATGTGTCCACGTTGCGCTTTGGGGCGTTTCCTGTCTCGGGTGCTAGGCCTACCCACACAAGTGAGGTATCATTTTTATCGGGAGACTTGGGGGAACGCTGGGTGGAAGGAAATTTGTGGCTCCTGCCAGATTCCAGAACTTTCTGCCACAGAAATGTTAGGAACATGTGTTTTTTTAGCAAAATTTTGAGGTTTGCAAAGGATTCTGGGTAACAGAACCTGGTCCGAGCCCCACAAGTCACCCCATCTTGGATTCCCCTAGGTCTCTAGTTTTCAGAAATGCACAGGTTTGGTAGGTTTCCCTAGGTGCCGGCTGAGCTAGAGGCCAAAATCTAAAGGTAGGCACTTCGCAAAAATCACCTCTATTTTCTTTCAAAAAATTGGATGTGTCCACGTTGCGCTTTGGGGCGTTTCCTGTCGCGGGCGCTAGGCCTACCCACACAAGTGAGGTATCATTTTTATCGGGAGATTTGGGGGAACGCTTCGTGGAAGGAAATTTGTGGCTCCTCTCAGATTCCAGAACTTTCTGCCACAGCAATGTGAGGAACATGTGTTTTTTTAGCCACATTTTGAGGTTTGCAAAGGATTCTGGGTAACAGAACCTGGTCCGAGCCCCACAAATCACCCCATCTTGGATTCCCCTAGGTCTCTAGTTTTCAGAAATGCACAGATTTGGTAGGTTTCCCTAGGTGCCGGCTGAGCTAGACGCAAAAATCTACAGGGAGGCACTTTGCAAAAAACACCTCTGTTTTCTTTCCAAAAATTGGATGTGTCCACGTTGCGCTTTGGGGCGTTTCCTGTTGCGGGCGCTAGGCCTACCCACACAAGTGAGGTGTCATTTTTATCGGGAGACTTGGGGGAACGCTGGGTGGAAGGAAATTTGTGGCTCCTCTCAGATTCCAGAACTTTCTGCCACAGCAAAGTGAGGAACATGTGTTTTTGTAGCCAAATTTTGAGGTTTGCAAAGGATTCTGGGTAACAGAACCTGGTCCGAGCCCCACAAGTCACCCCATCTTGGATTCCCCTAGGTCTCTAGTTTTTAGAAATGCACAGATTTGGTAGGTTTCCCTAGGTGCCGGCTGAGCTAGACGCCAAAATCTACAGGGAGGCACTTTGCAAAAAACACCTTTGTTTTCTTTCAAAAAATTGGATGTGTCCATGTTGCGCTTTGGGGCGTTTCCTGTTGCGGGCGCTAGGCCTACCCACACAAGTGAGGTATCATTTTTATCGGGAGACTTGGGGGAACACTGGGTGGAAGGAAATTTGTGGCTCCTCTCAGATTCCAGAACTTTCTGCCACAGAAATGTTAGGAACATGTGTTTTTTTAGCAAAATTTTGAGGTTTGCAAAGGATTCTGGGTAACAGAACCTGGTCCGAGCCCCACAAGTCACCCCATCTTGGATTCCCCTAGGTCTCTAGTTTTCAGAAATGCACAGGTTTGGTAGGTTTCCCTAGGTGCCGGCTGAGCTAGAGGCCAAAATCTACAGGTAGGCACTTCGCAAAAATCACCTCTATTTTCTTTCAAAAAATTGGATGTGTCCACGTTGCGCTTTGGGGCGTTTCTTGTCGCGGGCGCTAGACCTACCCACACAAGTGAGGTATCATTTTTATCGGGAGACTTGGGGGAACTCTGGGTGGAAGGAAATGTGTGGCTCCTCTCAGATTCCAGAACTTTCAGCCACAGAAATGTGATTACCATGTGTTTTTTTAGCCAAATTTTGAGGTTTGCAAAGGATTCTGGGTAACAGAACCTGGTCCAAGCCCCACAAGTCACCCCATCTTGGATTCCCCTAGGTATCTAGTTTTCAGAAATGCACAGGTTTGGTAGGTTATCCTTGGTGCCGGCTGAGCTAGAGGCCAAAATTTACAGGTAGGCACTTTGCAAAAAACACCTCTGTTTTCTTTCCAAAAATTGGATGTGTCCACGTTGCGCTTTGGGGCGTTTCCTGTCTCGGGTGCTAGGCCTACCCACACAAGTGAGGTATCATTTTTATCGGGAGACTTGGGGGAACGCTGGGTGGAAGGAAATTTGTGGCTCCTCTCAGATTCCAGAACTTTCTGCCACAGAAATGTGAGGAACATGCGTTTTGTTAGCCAAATTTTGAGGTTTGCAAAGGATTCTGGGTAACAGAACCTGGTCTGAGCCCCACAAATCACCCCATCTTGGATTCCCCTAGGTCTCTAGTTTTCAAAAATGCACAGATTTGGTAGGTTTCCCTAGGTGCCGGCTGAGCTAGACGCCAAAATCTACAGGGAGGCACTTTGCAAAAAACACCTCTGTTTTCTTTCCAAAAATTGGATGTGTCCACGTTGCGCTTTGGGGCGTTTCCTGTCGCTGCTGCTAGGCCTACCCACACAAGTGAGGTATCATTTTTATCGGGAGACTTGGGGGAACACTGGGTGGAAGGAAATTTGTGGCTCCTCTCAGATTCCAGAACTTTCTGCCACAGAAATGTGAGGAACATGTGTTTTTTAGCCAAATTTTGAGGTTTGCAAATGATTCTGGGTAACAGAACCTGGTCCGCGCCCCACAAATCACCCCATCTTGGATTCCCCTAGGTCTCTAGTTTTCAGAAATGCACAGATTTGGTAGGTTTCCCTAGGTGCCGGCTGAGCTAGACGCTAAAATCTACAGGGAGGCACTTTGCAAAAAACACCTCTGTTTTCTTTCCAAAAATTGGATGTGTCCACGTTGCGCTTTGGGGCGTTTCCTGTTGCGGGCGCTGGCCTACCCACACAAGTGAGGTATCATTTTTATCGGGAGACTTGGGGGAACGCTGGGTGGAAGGAAATTTGTGGCTCCTCTCAGATTCCAGAACTTTCTGCCACAGCAATGTGAGGAACATGTGTTTTTTTAGCCAAATTTTGAGGTTTGCAAAGGATTCTGGGTAACAGAACCTGGTCCGAGCCCCACAAGTCACCCCATCTTGGATTCCCCTAGGTCTCTAGTTTTCAGAAATGCACAGGTTTGGTAGGTTTCCCTAGGTGCCGGCTGAGCTAGAGGCCAAAATCTACAGGTAGGCACTTGCCAAAAATCACCTCTATTTTCTTTCCAAAAATTGGATGTGTCCACGTTGCGCTTTGGGGCGTTTCCTGTCGCGGGCGCTAGGCCTACCCACACAAGTGAGGTATCATTTTTATCGGGAGACTTGGGGGAACGCTGGGTGGAAGGAAATTTGTGGCTCCTCTCAGATTCCAGAACTTTCTGCCACAGCAATGTGAGGAACATGTGTTTTTTTAGCCAAATTTTGAGGTTTGCAAAGGATTCTGGGTAACAGAACCTGGTCCGAGCCCCACAAGTCACCCCATCTTGGATTCCCCTAGGTCTCTAGTTTTCAGAAATGCACAGGTTTGGTAGGTTTCCCTAGGTGCCGGCTGAGCTAGAGGCCAAAATCTACAGGTAGGCACTTCGCAAAAATCACCTCTATTTTCTTTCAAAAAATTGGATGTGTCCACGTTGCGCTTTGGGGCGTTTACTGTCGCGGGCGCTAGGTCTACCCACACAAGTGAGGTATCATTTTTATCGGGAGACATGGGGGAACTCTGGGTGGAAGGAAATGTGTGGCTCCTCTCAGATTCCAGAACTTTCAGCCACAGAAATGTGAGGAACATGTGTTTTTTTAGCCAAATTTTGAGGTTTGCAAAGGATTCTGGGTAACAGAACCTGGTCCGAGCCCCACAAGTCACCCCATCTTGGATTCCCCTAGGTCTTTAGTTTTCAGAAATGCACAGGTTTGGTAGGTTATCCTAGGTGCCGGCTGAGCTAGAGGCCAAAATCTACAGGTAGACACTTTGCAAAAAACACCTCTGTTTTCTTTCCAAAAATTGGATGTGTCCACGTTGCGCTTTGGGGCGTTTCCTGTCTCGGGTGCTAGGCCTACCCACACAAGTGAGGTATCATTTTTATCGGGAGACTTGGGGGAACGCTGGGTGGAAGGAAATTTGTGGCTCCTCCCAGATTCCAGAACTTTCTGCCACAGAAATGTGAGGAACATGTGTTTTTTTAGCCAAATTTTGAGGTTTGCAAAGGATTCTGGGTAACATAACCTGGTCCGAGCCCCACAAGTCACCGCATCTTGGATTCCCCTAGGTCTCTAGTTTTCAGAAATGCACAGGTTTGGTAGGTTTCCCTAGGTGCCGGCTGAGCTAAACGCCAAAATCTACAGGTAGGCACTTTGCAAAAAACACCTCTGTTTTCTTTCCAAAAATTGGATGTGTCCACGTTGCGCTTTGGGGCGTTTCCTGTCGCGGGCGCTAGGCCTACCCACACAAGTGAGGTATCATTTTTATCGGGAGATTTGGGGGAACGCTTCGTGGAAGGAAATTTGTGGCTCCTCTCAGATTCCAGAACTTTCTGCCACAGCAATGTGAGGAACATGTGTTTTTTTAGCCACATTTTGAGGTTTGCAAAGGATTCTGGGTAACAGAACCTGGTCCGAGCCCCACAAATCACCCCATCTTGGATTCCCCTAGGTCTCTAGTTTTCAGAAATGCACAGATTTGGTAGGTTTCCCTAGGTGCCGGCTGAGCTATACACAAAAATCTACAGGGAGGCACTTTGCAAAAAACACCTCTGTTTTCTTTCCAAAAATTGGATGTGTCCACGTTGCGCTTTGGGGCGTTTCCTGTTGCGGGCGCTAGGCCTACCCACACAAGTGAGGTGTCATTTTTATCGGGAGACTTGGGGGAACGCTGGGTGGAAGGAAATTTGTGGCTCCTCTCAGATTCCAGAACTTTCTGCCACAGCAAAGTGAGGAACATGTGTTTTTGTAGCCAAATGTTGAGGTTTGCAAAGGATTCTGGGTAACAGAACCTGGTCCGAGCCCCACAAGTCACCCCATCTTGGATTCCCCTAGGTCTCTAGTTTTCAGAAATGCACAGGTTTGGTAGGTTTCCCTAGGTGCCGGCTGAGCTAGAGGCCAAAATCTACAGGTAGGCACTTTGCAAAAAACACCTCTGTTTTCTTTCCAAAAATGGGATGTGTCCACGTTGCGTTTTGGGGCGTTTCCTGTCGCGGGCACTAGGCCTACCCACACAAGTGAGGTATCATTTTTATCGGGAGACTTGGGGGAACGCTGGGTGGAAGGAAATTTGTGGCTCCTCTCAGATTCCAGAACTTTCTGCCACAGCAATGTGAGAAACATGTGTTTTTTTAGCCAAATTTTGAGGTTTGCAAAGGATTCTGGGTAACAGAACCTGGTCAGAGCCCCACAAGTCACCCCATCTTGGATTCCACTAGGTCTCTAGTTTTCAGAAATGCACAGGTTTGGTAGGTTTCCCTAGGTGCCGGCTGAGCTAGAGTCCAAAATCTACAGGTAGGCACTTCGCAAAAATCACCTCTGTTTTCTTTAAAAAAATTGGATGTGTCCACGTTGCGCTTTGGGGCGTTTCCTGTCGCGGGCATTAGGCCTACCCACACAAGTGAGGTATCATTTTTATCGGGAGACTTGGGGGAACATAGATTAGCAAAACTAGTGTTATTGCCCCTTGTCTTTCTCTTCATTTTTTCCTTCCAAATATAAGAGAGTGTGTAAAAAAGACATCTATTTGAGAAATGCCCTGTATTTCACATGCTAGTATGGTCACCCCGGAATTCAGAGATGTGCAAATAACCACTGCTCCTCAACACCTTATCTTGTGCCCTTTTTGGAAATACAAAGGTTTTCTTGATAGCAATTTTTTACTCTTTATATTTCAGCAAATGAATTGCTGTATACCCGGTATAGAATGAAAACGCACTGCAGGTTGCAGCTCATTTATTGGCTCTGGGTTCCTCGGGTTCTTGATGAATCTACAAGCCCTATATATCCCCGCAACCAGAGGAGTCCAGCAGACGTAACGGTATATTGCTTTCGATAATCTGATATTGCAGGGCAAAGTTATAGAGTAAAACGTAGAGAAAAATTGATGTTTTTTTCACCTCAATTTCAATATTTTTCATTTTCAGTTGTTATTTTCTGTAGGAAACCCTTGTAGGATCTACACAAATGACCCCTTGCTGAATTCAGAATTTCGTCTACTTTTCAGAAATGTTTAGCTTTCTGGGATCCAGCATTGGTTTCATGCCCATTTCTGTCACTGACTGGAAGGAGGCTGAAAGCACAAAAAATTGCAAAAATGGGGTATGTCCCAGTAAAATGCCAGAATTGTGTTAAAAAATTGGGTTTTCTGATTCAAGTCTGCCTGTTCCTGAAAGCTGGGAAGCTGCTGAGTGTAGCACCGCAAACCCTTTGTTGATGCCATTTTCAGGGGAAAAACCACAAGCCTTCTTCTGCAGCCACTTTTTCCAATTGTTTTGAAAAAAACAAAATCTGCACTGTATTTTGGCTACTTTCTTGGCCTCCTTCAGGGCATCCCACAAAGTCTGGGTACCTCTAGAATTCCTAGGATGTTGGAAAAAAAGGACGCAAATTTGGCTTGGTTAGCATATGTGGACAAAAAGTTATGAGGGCCTAAGCACGAACTGCCCCAAATAGGCAAAAAAAGGCCTGGCACAGGAGGGGGAAAAGGCCTGGCAGCGAAGGGGTTAAGAAACATACCTTTCCATTTTACAAACTTAGTTGAGCACTTATAGAACCCTAAGCCAAACACCATACCTATTTCCTACTGGAGTAGGTGGTAAGTACGATGACCAGCCAGTACAAATGGCAGCAGCTGAATACAGACCTAGTAGACTATTTTCAGAAGACCCTAGTTTTTTACATGTTATTCCTTATATATTTTACCTACTATTTGAGAGTCACTTGTCAGGGTTATCCTATGCAGTAAATCACATTCGCAAAACAGCAGTCAAACTCCTGACCCTGACAGCAAGGGAATTTGTTGATAAAGTTCATGGAAAAGATAAACACCTAGGGCCTTATTTATACTTTTTGGTGCAAAACTGCACTAAGGCAGTTTTGCCCCAAAAAGTTTTGCACCGGCTTGCACCATTTTTTAGCACCAGCTGGGCACCATATTTATGGAATGGTGCAAGCCGGTGCAAAGGGTAGGCTAGCTTAAAAAAAAAAATACGTTAGGCAGTTTTGAGTCAAAATAAATGATTCTGACCAGATTAGCATCATTTTTTGACGCTAAGTGGCGTATTTATACTCTGTTTGCAATGAATTAGCGTCATTCTTTTTTTACTCTAATTCAGTGCAAAACTAACTCCATATTTATACTTTGGTGCTAGACCCGTCTAGCACCAAATTAATGGAGTTAAAGTCATTTTTTGGAAGTGGAAACCTACCTTGCCTTAATGAGATGCAAGGTAGACGTTCCCGTGCAAAAAAATGACTCTATGGCCTTAACACCATATTTATACTCCCATGTAAAAATGGTGCAAGGGAGGGAGAAAGGGTCAAAAAATGGGGCAAAGCTTGCTTTGCCCTGTTTTTTAAGACCTGGGTCAGGGCAGGTCTTAGGGGACCTGTGGCCCTATTTCCATGGTGGAACACCATGGAATAAGCCCAGAGGTGCCCTCCCTAGGCCCTAGGGGCACCCCCACCCACACTAGAGGGACTGCGAGGATGGGGGACCCCATCCCAGGTAAGTACAGGTAAGTGCATTTTATTTTTGAAAGTGCCATAGGGGGCCCTGAAATGGGCCCCCATATATGGCACCGGGTGCAATGGCCATGCCCAGGGGACCCCTGTCCTCTGTGCTGGCCACTGGGGTGGTGGGCATGACTCCTGCCTTTCCTAAGGTAGGAGTCATGTGGCATGGTAGGTTTAGCACCATAAAATGACGCTAATCTGGTTAGAGTCATTTATTTTTACTCTAACCTGCCTAAAGCCATTTTTTGGTGCTAAACCCTCTTCTTCTATACTGCCAGCCCCACCCGACTAAAGTCATTTTTTTAAACTCCAGCCTACCCTTTGCACCGGCTTGCACCATTCCATAAATATGGTGCCCGGCTGGTGCACAGAAATGGTGCAAGCCGGTGCTCAACTTTTTGGTGCAAAACTGAGTTAGTGGAGTTTTGCAGCAAAAAGTATAAATAAGGGCCAATATTTTGTAAGTTTGCACCACTTTTGTGTCATAAAATGACGTTAATGCGGTGCAAAAAAAGTTTAAATCAGGGCCTTGGTGCTAGATGGGTCTAGCACCAAAGTATAAATATGGAGTTAGTTTTGCACCAAATTAGAGTAAAAAACAATGACACTAATTCAGTGCAAACAGAGTATAAATACGCCGCAGAGTATAAATATGCCCCTAAATATGGTGTTAAGGCCATAGAGTCATTTTTTGCACGGGAACGCCTACCTTGCATCTCATTAAGGCAAAGTAGGACTCCACTTTCAAAAAATGACTTTAACTCCATAAATTTGGTGCTAGAGGGGTCTAGCACCAAAGTATAAATATGGAGTTAGTTTTGCACCGAATTAGAGTAAAAAAAAATGACACTAATTTGGTGCAAACAGAGTATAAATATGCCCCCTAGAATACAACTTAATCAATTTGAAGGCATGTCAATGTAGACAAATGAATATTGGTATTCTCACCTTGGTGAGCTGAAATGCATGTTAAGGAATCTACGATAACCTACCTGGTTTTCAACACTCATTTGTGTTGAGTATGCACAGGATGATTTCCTTGATTTTTTGTGAGAAGTGAACTCTAATAGAAAAGATAATAATTTCAAAACAGCAGGATAACTCTGCTTGTTGGACCCTGCAAATGCTTGCAGATATTTTAACCACCAATTCCAAGAAATTATGGCTTTCATCTATAACAAAACAAATGCATCACTTGAAGAAATCACTGATTTCTTTTGGTGCAAAGTATACCAAGCTAGAGGTGCTCCACATATTCACTTGCTGTTATGGGTAAAAGATCCACCAAAGTTTAGAACAGACAGTTATAAGTCTATTTTGTCATTCATAGAGCAGTATGTCACATGTCCCATCCCAAAAGATACTTCTGATAAGGGATTGAGTTCTTAGATTTCAAAGTCACAGGTGTGGTAAATACTGTTATCGAAAATATAGATCAGAAGCAAAATGTTACAAACAATGTCATTTTGGATTTCCTTATCCTGTTATCTTACAAGGAAGAGTGAATAGCTTTCTGTCTGCAGTGAGACACACCTTGACATGGAAATCACTAGAAAATATGTACAACATCAGAAGAACAGACATTTCAAAATATATAAATGTCTATAACCCTGTTTTTCCAAAGATGTGGAATGCAACTATGGATATACAGTTGTGTGCAGACAATTCTATTGCTGTAGCTTACTACGTCAATTCTTATATGACAAGGGCAGATGAGACAGAGATGAAAGAGATGTGGGAAGAGATTTCAGCAGAAAAGAATCTCACTGAAAAATTGTACAGTTTTAATTTAAGAATACTTTCACATAGGGAAATTGGATCTTATGAATGCACAGAAGGTTGAGCTCTGCAAGTTTTTACTCCAAGTCTATTGGAATCATGTGAGGAAGCTTAGGCCTTGCAGACAGTCATAATAGAGTTATAAAGTATTTTATAGAAATAGAATATTTTGCTGAAGTTGATCTTGGGAGTACAGATATTCTAAAGACTAACATGCTGGATACATACTGCCCAAAAAGAGGTATCCATCTTGAAAATGTGTTTGTATGAAATACTTCAGCATTATACATATATAACTAATGTCACTGAAAACATTGAAGAAGGAAGATTTGCAGTAACTAGATGTGATGGGAATTTGGTAAGACACATCAAGGAAATGTAATCAATCACAGGAAGCTTAGTTGCCAAACTCCAGACAGAAGAGAGTTTTTCTATTTGGCACTTTTGCAACTGTTCAAACCATGGTGAAGTGAATCAAATCTACTTGGACACTATGGCTGTTATGAGGATTCATTCAATGATGCAAAAGGCATTATTCAGTGTTCTGTGTTTCCAACATACTTACATATGTTGAAAGATGAGGTTCAACAAGAAGAAACTATTGAGTCTGACATAGCAAGGAAGAGTTCAAAAAGTAGTTAAAGTTCTGCACCAGAAAGTCAAGATCATCTTAGAGAACTAGTAACTCTAAAAGAAGCAGCTATAGCAATTAATGAAGAGGAGACTGTCATGCAGCAGGCAAGGTAGGAAACTGGATTTGGAACAGTTAGTGGAACAACTGAACAATGAACAGAGAGAAACTTACAATGACGTTAAAACTGAAATAGAACACAGATTTCTCCACTAAACAAATATATATATGTGAATGTCCTATATATAAACCAGTATTATTGAATATCAGTGGACAACCTGGTACTAGGAAAAGCTTGCTAATTAAAGTTCTCACTAGTTACCCACAGAAGACTACTGAATCAAACTTGTCTTGAGTAGTAATAGCACTAACAGTATTAGCAGCTCATAACATTAAAGGAATTACTCTGCATTGACTATTAATGCTACTACCGGTCGGACATGATAATAAACTAGAATAACAGAAGTTATCTGGTGACTCTTGTCATGAAGTTTCAAGAGTTTTGAAAAAAATTACTCTTCTCATCATCGATGAAGTGAATAGGGTATTGAACATAATGCTTGCTTTCAGACATTGAAGGTTGCAGCAAGTTTTAAGAACAAGCTATGATGTACTATTTGGAGGAAAACATTTAATTGTATTCAGTGACCTACTCCAATATACCCCTATAAAAGGACAACACATTTTCAAAACTCTTCTGCATAATGAAACATAAAATTCCCTAGGAAGTATTGCATACATAAACATTTGGTTAAACTTTGAATACAAAGACTTAGTAAAAAGCATTCATCAAGCATCTAATACGGAATATGGACAGATACTGAAAGACATTAGAGTAGGAGTTCTTACAAAACAGCAGAAACATTCTTTGGAAACTCACCTAATCAAGAGTCTATTCCCATCTGACAGAAGTGCACCAGAACTAATGTTCAATTTCATCAAAGAAGATAAATCTATAGTTTGTCTATTGCCTACAATTTAACAGTGCTCAAACTTTAATGAAAAATTACTATAACTGGAGAAAGAAGAAATTTGGGAAATTACAACTACTGATCAAATGGAACATCAAGGAATCACAATAATGCTGACAGATAAACTACAAACAAAATTAGAAAAATCAGTATTGGAAACAGCAGGATTAGAAAAGCATTTCCATGTAAGTATAAATTGTCAAGTTATTTTACAGCACAATTTAAATGTTGAAGAAGGCATATTAAATGGTGCAACGTGTAGAGTTATTGATGTCATTATCTTTCCAAATAGAGACAAGATAAAGTAGTTGGTTATAAAATTTGATCAGTTCAATGATGTTAAAAAAATTGGCTGGTGTGTTGTACAGTTTTTGCTTGTAAAAGATGTATACATCAGTCAACATTAGTTTCCTGTCTCTTTAGCATATACAGTAACAATCCATAAATAGCAAGGTTTAGGTGTATATACAGCTTTGGTTGATATTGGAAGTTCTGTTTTTAAATAAGGAATGTCATATGTAGCATTGGTGCAAATTAGAATCGTGTTTGTTTTGTTTTTGAGTGACTTTGATGAGACTAACGTTAGTGCTGACATAAGCTGTGTAAGAGAATACAAACGTTTAAGAACTCCACACGCTCCCCATTTAGGAGAGTATCCTGTTTATGAAAAAATAGATACCCTCCCCAAAGTGGAAGAACACTAAACAGTCTATAGACTCTCAAGAAAAAAAGGACAAAAGGAAAGCACAGAAAGTGCTAAGAAGAGCAAAGTGGAAAAAGACTGAAACTGTAGGTTAACAGTTGGAAAACAGTTCAGGTGTCAACTGCTATGCAAATGTTATTCTCAACATCCTTTTCCATTTACCCAACTTAGTAAACTAAATTGAACTAAAATTAGATAAATAATATGTCCTGAACCATTTAATTTGCTACAATTTTTTATTAGTGACAGAACTGTAATACATTCTGCTTCAGGCATCTGTGACCTTTTAGATATAAGTACAGGATCAATAATGTTTACTCTCAACAATCAGCAAGATGCACAGGAAGTTATCATGATAATGCTCAGAGTCTTAGAAGAAGAATAAATAAATGATGATCTATCTGGACTTCGGCGGTCATTCTGACCGCGGCGGGCGGCAGTAGCCACCCGCCATGCGGTCACCGCCATTTGGCCGCTCCGCGGTCAAAAGACCGCGGAGGCCATTCTGGCTTTCCCGCTGGGCCGGCGGGCGCCTGCCAAAGGAGCGCCCGCCGGCCCAGCGGGAAAGGCCCTGCAACATAGAAGCCGGCTCTGAATGGAGCCGGCGGTGTTGCAGGGGTGTGACGGGTGCAGTTGCACCCGTTGCGATTTTCACTGACTGCTATGCAGACAGTGAAAATCATGCTGGGGCCCTGTTAGGGGGCCCCACGACACCCATTCCCGCCATCCTGTTCCTGGCGGTCAAAACCGCCAGAAACAGGCTGGCGGGAAGGGGGTCGGAATCCCCATGCATGGAGGTTCAGCCCTGCCAGGGGAATTCCGGCGGGAAACCGCCGGATCCCCTTTTCTGACCGCGGCTTTACCGCCGCGGTTAGAATGGGCAATGAAGCACCGCCAGCCTGTTGGCGGTGCTTCCGTTGCCCGCGGCCCTGGCGGTTTAGGACCGCCAGGGTCAGAATGAGGGCCTTAGTTTCCAATGGAATCATACATTTGAAAACTGATCTTTTACATCTAGCACACAAGTTAATTCTGAACTATTTTTTTATTTAATATTACTAGATTCTAAAACTGTGTCTTTCAAGAAATTGTACAGAAATGCTAACCAAAATATGCTGAGTCCAAACTGCAGATCTGACCTTCTCTCTACATTGTTTCTACAAAGAACAGGGAAATACCTTGTATTAATGCTACAATGATACAGGCTAGATGGTTCCAAATTAGAAACTCAAATTATGAATTTCAAAGCTGCACTAATATCATTCTAACTTTGGTTATCACCTTTCATGAAGCGGTCAATTCAACCTCAGGACATTACAGTGTATATTTAAAGAGTGAAACGGGATGGACAGAATGCAATGACATCAGCTTAAAATACAAACCAAAACTTCCATTCAAACTTCCAACCTCATATCTCCTCTTTCTTCAACCAAAGTTCTAAGGAACAATACTGCTTAAAAAAGTGACATGCAATGTTTCCTATATGTGGTTCATCTCTTTTTTACACATTATTCAGTCCATTAAGGGTAAAGTTCTAAAAAAAAAATCTTTAAGAATCAACAGTATTTTCAATGTAGAAAAAAGGAGTTAATAGAAGTACAAAACAATATACAACTCTCTAATTAAAGTCTAAAACTGGAAGGTCATACAAAAAATTACAGTAGCCTTAAGTTGAAACCAAGAAATGCTTTCAACACTCCAAAATTGCCTTTTCGTTTCTCCTATGAAACTTGTATGTCCTGAAAGAAGGAAATTAGTCCTGTGTAGATTTTTTGGTACTTGGTTCATTAGCAATTTACATATCATTTAATCTACCAGGGATGATGTTTTCTCAACAATCTCTAAAATTGAAGAGAACTTCATATTTATTTCTGATTCTGTGCCAGATATAATATATAAGAACATTTTAAATATAGATATGTTTAGCTTCCTAAGGTAAAAAAGCCATTAATCAATGATTTGTAGTGAGTGCAATGCATAGTAACACTAATGTGCACCTTTTGTAGAAGGCTTGCTCTTTATATTGTGTATAAAAATTATGTGCACTGTGTAGAGAATCTAGGCAGCCCCACCTTGGTATCCAGAGATAAGAGGCAGACCACCTAATGTTTTGTTTTTGTGGTAATGTGGGTGAGCAGTTAGGCATTTCTTGGAGATGTGGTAAGAATTTGCTGTAGTCACAGTATCGAAAAATGTGGACACACACTCAAAAGAATAACTCAAGACCCATTTACAAAAATATTTTAATTTTGTATTAAATACTTAAGACCAAGATCATCAAAATCGGGTAAGTACTTTTTAAATATGATTTTTCCAATTTTAGCACATATTGGGGGTCATTAGGAGTTTGAGGGATGGAAACATCCATCCGCAAAAACTCCCAAACAGGAGACCGGAACTGTGTTGTCGGTCTCCCGAGGGGCCACATTGCAACTTTCCCACTTGGCTGATTGGCAGAAACCAAGGTTTCCGCCAGTCAGCCCAGTGGGAAAGGTCATAATTGAGCCAGCAGCAATTCTGCCGCATGTAGAGTGCACCAGCACCCTTGTAAAGTAAACTGTCTGCACAGCAGACATTGTGCATTGCAAGGGTGTTGGGCAGAGGGACACCTGCACTTGTTCTGTGCCAGCCTTTTCATAGTGGTGAAATCACCATGAAAAGGCTGGTGGAGAACAAGGTTGTAAACTGCAGGGTGGATTACAACCAGGACCGCCATCAGCTTATCGAGATCATGGATCCTGGTGGGGGCAGCGGTATGTTGGTGGGTCTGCCCGCCATCCTTGTAATGTGGTGGTCTGACTGCCATTGCAACGGTAGTCTGACTGCCACCACAAGTTTGGCAGTCTTGTGATCTCCAGACTCATAATCAGTCCCATAGTCTTTTTGTGTGTGATTACACACCATAGGAATCAATGGGAAAAACTTTAAAGATGCACATAAAATCAGACCACTCTTTCATAAGTCTCACCTTATATTTTTAGGTCGAAGTAATTGAGATAAACTGTGGGCCAGCTGGAGAGGTTTGGGCTGCTCCCGGTTCAAACGGGAGCAGTGGCTGAAATTCTTAGAGCTGGTGACGAACGGATAAAGGTACCACTTGGAAACACACTCCGCAGGTGTACCTAAAGGTAAGTCTGATGTGTCCCCTTTGAATGTAGAGGTTATGAGGGGTTAGGGACCCCTAGATCACAGCTGGTTTTCTGATGCATGGGCCAGGTAGGCCGGGTGCAGTGCAGATAGGTCAGCCAAGGGTCGTGCATCCAGGAGACTTTGGAGCAGGTCACTTTGAAGGTGGATTGCAGGTCAGCAGAGCCACTCAGCGGGGTGGTTCTTAGGTTTCCTAACATCCCTTGACTGGTGCCTGCTTCTGGTCCTCTGAGGGTCCGGAATGGACTTTTCCTCTGGGTGTTCGATCTTGAGGGTCTAGTACCTCAAGCTAAGGAATGTCTCAGCCACTGGAGGACACAGTTCTACCAGTGGCTGAGTTCCACCAAACTTGGCACACTGGCAGGGTTTGTCCTCCAGGTCCATTGGGTTTAACTTGATATGGATGCTATGTCTGTTTAATTGGTCAGCAGCGGGTCAGTGAACTGGACTTTACTGGTTTCTTGCCTGCATGGTGCAGGGAGTGATACTTTCACATAGAGGGAGGTTCTTTGTGATTTTTTTGGAGGTTGGAGGTCATCTGGGGTTTCTTAGAGTACTTCCAATTTCCTGTCAACCCCTTAGCTGTGATTGTCGAGTCCTGGGTGCAGCAGATACAGTTTGGTGCTATTTTCTGCTTGCAACAGGACTTCTGTTCTCGAGCTTTTGGCCTTATTTTTCGCTGGTTTTCTTGTGTCCATTTAATCTGATCTGCAGGTCCAGGGAGGGCCACTAAATACTGCATTTAGTGGGTGTTAAAGGGAGTAACTGATAGTGGTAAATGAGCCACCTACCTTAGGGTAGCTACAGCCACTATATGACCACTTCCTGTGGAAAGGGATCACATCCCTAACCCTATGAATCTGCCATCCAAGAGGAAAGAAAATGAAATGGAGTACACGCTTCAACTGCCACACCTAGAGTGTAGTGCAGGCTGATGGGGGCCACTCCTCCTACTCTGTTTTCATGCTTAAAGTGGGGGGAGAAACCATTGGGCAGCCATCTGTTGCTAGCACCAGATCCAGAGGTCAGATTTTAAAGGTGGTAAAGCCTTTGCAGCTGACTGCTGGGCCCTGGTGCCTGCCTGGGGGAGGAAGGGTTATACCTCCACACAGGAAAGGCTTTGCATTCTGGCTATTGAGAGCAAAGGCTCTCACTTGGGGAGTCCAGATCTGTGCCTGGTGGTGGCAGGCTGGTAAAAACCAATCAGCAACCATACCAGGGCTGGTTGGTTTGGCGGGGGCACCTCTGATGTGCCCTTTGGGTATATGTTATAATAAATCCAACACTGACATCAGTGTGCAGTTATTATTCTGCATTGTTTGATGCCAAACACCCCAGTATTCAGAGAGGCCATCATGTAGCTGGGGACTCGTAATGACCAGTGTTCATCACATGTATTTGCTATGTCTCCCCTGTACACTTAGTATGTATTAAGGTTTTGTAATGGCACAAGAGGGCCATACTTGCTCATGAAAACATATGCCTTTACATGCATTATAATGCATCCTGCCTTAGGGGTTATGTATCTATAGTGCAATGAGTGTAAGTAGACAGGGCACTGTTGGTCAGTGCAGTGTTGACTATGCAACTTTTAAATACCCCTTGTCATGCATTTGCAATGGCAGTCTTCATAAGACTGGTGTGGGGCCTCTCAGAGTGGCACAATTGGTGTTGCAGCTCTGGGGGACACTCTTCAGTACCCATGCCCCAGGCACCAGGGGTACCATTTATTAGTGACTTACAAGGTTAGCTGGCATTCCAATACATAGTACAGTTTTAAGGAAAGACCTCTGGCCCTGGGAACCTGTTTAGCAGGAGCCCAGGGCACTTACAGTTTGAAAGCACATAATTTTCCAGGCAAATGTGGGGGTGAAAAGAGGCCCTTTCTCACATGTTTTTTTTTTTTTTTTTTAACAATGCATCGATTGTTTTTTCTACACTGTTTGAAGATGATGCTTGATACAAACTACTGTTTACTGTGAAGAAGTACAAAAGCTGAGAACAGTAAAACAATTAAAAAGGTATTTATATTACAGTGTACTATAATATTACACTACAAATAATGTCTATTGTAATATGTGTGTAACTATGATGATTAAATACTAAAATATGTTTATCTTATTTTTTCTAACAGTGACTGCAGTTGAACTGTGTTACATATATCAAAACAACTCTCAAAACAAAGATAAATAGATGAGAAATGTAATGCACAGTGTTTTTAAATATAAAGTGCTGTTACAATACTTTTTGTTGTACTTTCGTTTGCTAATTTCCTACTTTACGGGTGCAGTTATTCACACCACCAATCACATAGGTGCAAGCTACACCTACAAGCTTACAGACTATACAGTCTATCATACACTCAATAAATTATTCATAGATTACTGAAACATTCAGTGACTCACCCATTCCCTGCTCATAGAGTTACTTTCACTGTTACCCCACTGAAAGAATTAGCTCCATCATACACATACATATACTCACTCACTCACTCACTCACAAACACACTCGTGCAGTTATTCAATCACTTATAGCCAAACTTATATAGTCAGTCAATCGCCTCTACACCACTAATGTACTCTCTCAGCCCCGCCACATGTACTCATACACTTACTCAAGTACTCATACACTAAGCATGCATGCACTCACTCACACATTTGGTCATATACTCACCAAGTCACTCATATATGCACTCATGAACTCAGTCAGTCATGCAGAGACTACTAACATACTCATATACTCATCCATACACCACTCATACACTCAGTAAATCATCTATACAACTTGTATACACTCACCCACACACTCATACCATTGTACTCAGTCAGTCACTCATACACCAGTCATTCACTCATCCCTAAGCCATTCACATACTCATACACTGAGTCCATGAACTATACACTACTCATGCACTCAAGCAACCACCCATACACCACTCATACACTCATTGACCTACACATGTACACATGTAGTCAAACAGTAAGCCATACACACAGTTCTACAGTCTTATAATCATGCATGCAGTACTCTTTCATTCACTCACCCATATGTACACTCATGTACCCACTCACTCACTCTTGCACACATTTATGTAGCCAGTCACTCACCTATTCACACATTCATGCACTCACTCACTCACCTATACATGCACTCATACAATCAATAAATCAACCATGCACCACTGGTACACTGTCAGTCACCCATACCTCAGTCATGCACTCACTTACCCACCCACTCACCACTCTTACCCTCACTTACATATACACACACTGTTGCACTCACTCACCTATACATGCACTCAGTTGCTCATCCATGAATTCATTCATACACTCACTCACCTATACCAGCACTCCTGTACTAATTCACTCACCCATACACACATGCATGCACTCACTCACCCTTAGAACCAGTCACATACCCACTCACTCACTCAATTGAGCCATTCATCCATCCACTCACTCATCCATATATGTGCTCATCTGCTATCAATCAACCAAACGTTCCTCCATGTAGTCACTCACCCACCCACCCATGCACTCATACAGTCACTCACTCACTCATACATGCAGTCATGCACTCACTCAATCACCCATAAACCACTGACACATTAACTTATTCACCCATACAGCGCTCATTGACTCATACAATTACTCACCCTTGCACAACTCATGCACTCCTCACTCACCTATACAAGCACTCATGCACTCACCGAATCACCTATACATGCATTTAGGCACTCAGTCACTCACCCATACATACACTCAAGAACTCAGTCAATCCCCTCTATGTGAACTTTGCACTCACTCAGCTATACCTGCACTCATACACCCACTTACTTACACATACATGCACTCATTCAATCAGTAAATAATGCGTGCACCACTCATACACTAAGGCCCTCATTCTGACCTTGGCGGGCGGCGGAGGCCGCCCGCCAAAGTCCCGCCGTCAGGTTACCGTTCCGCGGTCGAAAGACCGCGGCGGTAATTCTGACTTTCCCGCTGGGCTGGCGGGCGGTCGCCTTCAGACCGCCAGCCAGCCCAGCGGGAAAGAGGCTTCCACGATGAAGCCGGCTCGGAATCGAGCCGGCGGAGTGGAAGCTGTGCGACGTGTGCAGTTGCACCCGTCGCGTATTTCACTGTCTGCGCAGCAGACAGTGAAATACATGTAGGGGCCCTCTTACGGGGGCCCCTGCAATGCCCATGCCAGTGGCATGGGCACTGCAGGGGCCCCCAGGGGCCCCGCGACCCCCCCTACCGCCATCCGGATCTCGGCGGTCCGACCGCCGGGATCTGGATGGCGGTAGGGGGGGTCGGAATCCCCGCGGCGGTGCAGCAAGCTGCGCCGCCGCGGAGGATTCAATGGGGCGGCGGTACACTGGCGGGACCCCGCCAGTGGTGCCGGTCCGACCGCGGCTTTACCGCCGCGGTCGGAATCCCGCCAGACCGCCAGGGTCAGAATGACCACCTAAGTCACTTAACCATACACCAATCATGCACTCACTTTCTCATCAACACACCACTCATACACTCACTCAAAAACACATACACTGATGCACTCACTCATTCATACATGCACACATGCACTCACTCTCTTACCCACACATGCACTCATTCACTCACTCGGTAATCCATACATGCACTCATCCACCCATAAATGCACTCATGAGCTCACTCACTGACCCTTACAGCCAGCCGTGCACCCACTCACTCACTCAACACAGCAATTCATTCATCCACTCACTCATCCATACATGCACTGATACATTCAGTTAATCAGCCGTACATGCAGTCATAGACTCATTTAGTTACACACACATGCACTGAAGCACTCACTTACTCACACATGTACTTATGAACTCGGTGAATGAACCATAAACACACTCATAAACTCACTCACACATAATTGAACATGTGCACTCACTCACTCATTCACCTATGCATACACTCATGTACCCACTCACACATGCACTTATAAAATCAGTCAGTCACCAAACCACTGCTCATGGACTCAGTTACTCACCCATACATGGACTCATGCACTCACTCCTCACCCATACATGGACTCATGCACTCATATACCACACAAACACCTATAGCTACCTATACAGTCATGCAATCATCACTTACTCATGCACTCAGTAACTCACCCATTCAAACACTCAAACGCTGACTCAGTAACCCATACACACACTCAAGCACTCACTCACCTACACATACAGTAGAGTCATGCACTCTGTCAATCTACCATACACCACACAAGTACTTACTCACTCATGCAAAATGACTCATACACTTAATCAATCACCCATACTTCTACTCAGGCACTCACTCACTCTACCAGACATTCACTCATGCACTCACTTACTCACCTATATGTGTACTCATCCACTTGCCCTTACATTCATTATGCACTAGTCAATAACTCATATACCACTCACACACTCATTCAATCACCCATACACCACTCACGCAATCACAAATATCTACTACTCATATGTATACACATTCATACAGTTTATCTTTTTTAACCATGAAAGGCAGTACTAAAAAGAATCATTCTTTTCTTTTTTTTGGGGGGGATAACTGATTTTATTTTATTGTTTTTCTAACCTTTTTTTTCATTAACAAAATTGAAAGAAGAGAAGCAAAAAACTCAAAAAACGTTCCTAAGAAAGAGGAGAAATAGAGCAGAAACTTAAAAAAAAATCATCAAGTGTGATTTTTCATTGAATCCAAAATAGCCTCAAAGGACGGCTCTTCAGAATATGAGTCTCTAGATGTCTTCTCTCTACTTCTGCAGGGAATCTTTGTGCAGGAGCAGCTGCTGACTGTCCAGAGGATGAGGATCCTTCCCCAGCTGTTGTATGGATCTTTGAATGGATATGGCAGTGGTTGTGTGGGAGTAGGTGTATTAGTTATTATTGGGGGTGTAAGTGGGTGTGTGAGTGGGGGTCTGGGTGATGCATCAATGATGTGATCAGTAATATCATTTGAGATGTCATCAGTGATGTCATCAGTAATTTGATTTGATATGTCATCAGTGATGTCATCAGTCATGCCACTGACCATGGCATCAGCGAAGTAATATGTGAGATCATAAGCAGTGCATTACAGGGGCGTAAGGTATAGTTAGCTTAGGTAACTATGACTGCTGAATTTCTATGGTTTTATACAAGTAAATTCTGAACCTAACTATACAGTAGTGTCATGCAACCTTTGTTTTTTTCAGTGAATCTATAGCTATGTATCTATATCAATAGATCTATATGTATAAATGTATCTATCTATCTATCTATCTATCTATTAATTTCAGGTAAAAAACAAAGGTTACAGGGCGGGTATAATTAGGAAATGAAAAGAAAATAGAACGTAACTTAAAAACCACAAAGTCATAGGGACATTATAGTTATGTTCTGAATTTACTTAAACAAACCAGAGTAAAACAGCAGGTATAGTTATAGTTATTTTAAGTAACTATAACTTGTGGCCTAAGGTATCTATAACTTGCACCCACGCCATGCGTCTTCAATAATTTGACTGCTAATGTCCCATTGATATTTTTATTGATGCTATAAAAGTTGTCACGAAGTAGGATTTATAACAAGAAACATGACACTCAAATGGCATTATTTATGAGAACAATGTGCAGGGTAGAAGGCAACACATCACTACATAATCATGTTGCTGGGTAGCATGTTGTCTATGCTTATGAAATCACACTTATTTGTTTGAACATCAATATGGGGTACATTGATTTGAGAAGGGTGACCACGCCGATACATGTAGTTATGTCGTTGTGATTATGTGAAGAAACAAAATTGCTGATAATTGTCACCTTGCAGTGCAAGTTTATTTTTCCTGACTAAAATGGAAGAGGGAATTGATCTATTACATGGGTGCTACAATTGTGAACCGGCACATACGCGTTTTGTGGATCTGACATGTGGCGTCTGCAGCAGTGTCATTAGCCAATCATTGAAATTCTGACTATTATGTTACTTTAAACCTTTGTTTTTTCAGTGAATTTCTAGGATTTTTTAAACTTAAAAAAACATTTTGTCACCTTATGCAAAGCCAAACCCTGATGTCCACTGCCTTTAGCAATCAGCCAACCATAAGCCTCACACAGCCTTCCCTTCCCCGAGCCAAAAGTGACATTGAGGACCATAGGCCATGGTGCCATTACTTAAATCTAGGAGAGGAGGGTCACATCCCTCCTTCCAGGGACCTAAGGCTGAATTCTGTTGAAAGGAGGGGAGGGGGCTGTACAGCCTTCCTTCCTGAGTCCTAATAGGCTCGGAGACTCCATTTCATGAGGCCAAGTTCCTTAGAAAAGGAGTCTCTTCTCTTCTCAAAACCCTAATATGATACAGCGCCCTATTCCCCTGGACCAAATATGCTTATATTAGGGTGTGAGGCACATGTCCTTCCTCTCCGAGGCTACAACGGGCCCCATGGACCTCATCCTCAGGGCAAAAGAATAATTAAGGGAGAGGGGACATGTGGCCTGTCTCGCGATTCTCAGGAGGCCTGGTGGACCCATCTCTGTGCAAAAACAAATTATTTTTGGGGATGGGGGCATGCAGTTCACTCTCCTAGACCAACTGGGCCTTGGGAACATTATTTCCCGGGGACTAACCACTAATAATAGGTTATCTCAAGTAACAATAGCTCATGCCCTAAGGCAACTAGAACTCGTGCTCCTGCCCTGCACAGTTTTTGCTTCAATATTTTTATTACAAATGTTGCGCTGATATTATCAATGATCTAACAGAAGATGTCATGAGTGATGTAATATGTGGATAAATAGCTGTGCATGGTGAACGCCAGAGTTATAGTTACTTGAGACACCTATAATTAGTGAATCTGTATTTTTTTAAAGTTTAAAACATATTGTTACTGAATATTTCACCTAACTGTGATGTTGCTTTAACCTTTGTTTTTTTTGTGAATTTTCTAGTTTTTTTATTTTTTTGTAAAGAAATATTTTAGTGCTATACGTAAAGCAAAACCCTTGCTGGCACAGTCTTTGTCCAGGCACAACAGGAGCTGGCCACAGACCAGGCCCTGTAGACTACCCCCAGCAGGCAGCCAAACCCAGTCTGCACATGGCAGCATGCCAGGGGGATTGGCTATAGAGGATGGCCTTGGCCAGGCAATTGGGCCAATCCCTGATTCCCCAACTCAGCACACTATACATTAAGCAGATCTATCATCCTTTTAAGAACATTACCAATACATTTAATCAAATGTATATTACACTAACACACACAATACAAAGTTTATTATTATTGATTACTTAAAAATATTTAATAACGTTTTACGAAACTTCATGTCTGTGGCTCTTTCTGTTTACATAGTTTATATTCTTAAATTTTGGGGGTGAAAAATGTAAAAATAAATAGCCAGAGATCTATTTTTGTAGGAAATAGAACATACATGTCTCATATTCTTCCTTTTAACATTTTACACCCTAAAAATGCAAGCATAAAAATAATCATAAAATAGCCTTGTATTTTATGTGATAATCAATCAATCATTCAGTCAATCAACTTGCAGAGTGCAAATTGTCACCTGTGAGGGTATCCATGTGATAGGATGCATCTTGTGTTTTTCTTCCTAGTTTTGCAAGGGGGACTGCAAAACTCCCTGCAGCCCCCTTCACAACATTAAAAAATATAGGTTATGTTCCTGCACCTACAGATGTCACCAAAAACAAAATATTGACAAATAGCCCTCACAGGGGCTACCAGGTGCTCCTTGAAGGAGCAGTGAATAACAAATGAGCGGTTGTGGGACTTATTTTATTTAGTTTTTTGCGTGTCCTATACTGTTGTTTTGCATGGGGGTCACAGGAGAAGCATCAGGACCCACAAGGCCTTGCCAGCTTCCTGCAACGGGCCCTACGAAGACATGCAGGAGACAGCCCTTTTATAATTTAAGAGTTGCCCTGGTGTCCATCATGGATATTCCAAATCATAGTTATTTTTGGGGACCGAGAAGTATGCCCAGAGCACTCATGGCGCTGCTAGTTCCCTGCAGGAGCCAGCATGCTTTTTAAAACAAGGTGACCCACTGCCCACCTGGGCACCCCACTGTTTATCCCATGTTGGGGGCGGAGGGCAGAGGCCCAGGACTCCCGCTGCTTTTCTGGCTCACCTGCTTATAGCCATTGAAGGGACAGCGGGAGTCAGCATTTACCCAACCCTGCTAAAGCAGTTTTCGTTTGTTCCCATGAGGTGGGACAAATTCAAAGCATTTCCATGGTAGAAAGCATGGACAGGTAAATATTTTGTACCACAACAGGGCAGGAGCACCTTTTTCCACATGCCTGGTGGGAGAACTGTAGCACTCTCCATGCAACAGATGGTGTCTCCGGGGTCAGGGACCCGGGATACTAGCACTACGCCTGCCCGAGTGGTGGGGACCATAGGACCATTGTGTGGCTCAGGAAGGGGGGCTGCATTGACACCTTCCTTTCCCTCCTGGCTCAGGGATGGGAGCTGCACACTCCCTCCCCTTTAGTTAAAAGACAGCCCTAGGAGATGGGGCCCCAGGGGCCTCCCCTAGCTTAGGGAGGTGGGTCACCCCCTCCCATATAATAAATTATCAGCTGCAGGGTGGGGTCCCATGGCCTTTTTAGGCTCTGGAGAGAGGGTACACCCCTCTCCTTAATTTGTTGAATAGACATGGGGGTGGGGTTCCCTTGTCCCCTCCTAGCTCAGGAGGAGGGCCACATGTCCCCACCACTCAAATAACATGTCAGTCCTAGAGGATAGGGTACTCAGGGCCTCTTGGATGCTTGGGGAGGGTAGCATGTGCCCTCCTCAACCTAAAATAAACAATGCCAGGCCACGCATGGGGGTTCGAAAGAGACTATTTCACTGTCAGTCACTCCACTCTATGCCACTCTATTCTATGTCACTACACTCTGTACCACACAACTGGACACTATGCCACTCAATGCCAGCCCATCCATGCTACTCCCTCTACACAATTACACCCTAAGCCACTCAATCTATGGTACACCACTATATGCAACTTCTCTCTATACCACTCTACTCTATGCTAGTGCACTCTATGCCACTTTACTCTATGCTGCTCCACTTTACACCACCCGACTGTATGCCACTCCATTGTACATTATTGAACTTTACACCAGTCTATTCCTCCAGTGTACATTGCTCCATTCTACACTATTCCACTGTGTGCCAGTCCACTGTGTGCCACTCTACTCTATGCTACTCCACTCTATCATATTCAGCTCTATACATTTCCACTCTAAGCCACTCCAAGGTACGCTTTTCCAGTCTATGCCACTCCACTGTACGCCACTCCACTGTACATCACTCCACTCTATGGTATTCCGCCGTATGCTATTCCTCAGAAAACAAATCCCTTCTTTGGCCACTCCACTCTACTCTACGCTATTTCACTCTATTCCACTCCATTAAATTACAATCCACTATATGCTATTCCACTCTATGCCACTCCACTCTAAACTATTGCACTGTATGCCACTACAAATTAAATCATTCTTCTGTATGCTACTCTGTTCTATGCCACTCTACTTTACAGCACTCTATTGTATGCTTTTACACTTAATAACACTCTATTCTACACCACTCCACCCTACACTAATCCACTGAATGCTGTTCCACTTTATGCTTCTGCACACTATGCCACTGTAATCTACACCTCTACACACTCCACTGCATGCTATTACACTCTATGTCACTTCACTGTACACCACTCCAGCCTACGCCACTGCATTGTACCCACTCCACTTCTCGTTACTCCACTACATGTTAGTCTACTATATATAACTAAACTCTAGGCCACTCCAGTTTATGCCACTCTACTGTAAGATATAATGTTCTACGTCATTCCTGTCTATACCACTCCAGTATAAGCCTATCTGTTGGAAAATGGGTGATTGGTAAGGGCAGGTAAGTACCTACACTTAGCAATAGGCCACTAACCTCCACGTAGGTCCAGTTAGGTCTCAGTAAATTAAACCCAGCTCAACCCTTGGTAGCTTGGCAACAAGCGACAAGGCTTAACTTAGGAGACAGAGTGTAAAGCATTCAAATATCACAAAACATTAATTAAATAAAACACAGGAAACAGTTAAAAAAAAACTAAATACATTTATAAAAATAAGAAATATTTGTTGCTTTAAAATTACACCAAAATGAATAAAATCGGATAAGGGGAACTGTTAAAGAATTATTTCTTTCTAGTGCATAGAAGCAACTTGCGCTCGAAGGGTTAAAAAAGGTCACACTGGAAAGGAACAAAGTCCAGAGTTCAGGCCACCAACGAGGTAACACTGTCACACTTACTTTCAGAAGTGTTTGATTCAGGAAAGTGGTCCACAGCACCAGCTAAGGGTTCAGAGGCTCTGGTGTGCCTCTTGGGGTATGGAACTACAACTCCCACAATGCACCTCTTCAACTTATGGAGTTGCTCCAAACGTCTCCAAACTTCTGGATCTTCTTCCAGAGGTCCTTTTTGTGTCCTTGAAGTGTCCACAACTTGATCCAAGGTTCCAGAAGCTCTGAGTTGCTTCTTGGAAGTTGGGACTACAATTCCCAGAATGCACCTGGTCAGAATCCTCAAATGGCCACTGGATGCTGGTCAGCTGGGCTCTGCTTGCAGGACTTGATGCAGGGGACTCTGCGCAGCTCCTTTGTACCTGTAGCAAACCGGGAGTCCCTTCTTGAAGCAGTAGAAGACAGGTAAAGTCCTTAAAGTGGTGAAGCCCAAGTGTGCAGCTGGTGCAGTCCTCCAGAGTGCAGTGTCCAGGTGCAGGTCAGGGGTCCAGCAGGGCAGTCCTTCTTCTCCTAGTTCTTCCTTGTTGGAATCTGATAGGGATCTGTTAGGGAACTGAGGTGTGGGTGCAGGTCTGCCAGTTTTATCCCTGCTCCTAGGTGAAAAACAGGGGGGTCCTGGTTCTCCAATCAGGATCAGGGTCCTTCCCCCTGTGATGGCCACTTCCTGGGAAGTGTGGCAAAAATCAATCACAGGGAGCAACATTCCTCAAACATCCATCATGGCTGAAATTGATTTTTGGAGGTTACATTTGGCTGAGCCCACCCACTGGTGTTGCTAAAAATCCTAAACACACCCCTCTCCTGCTCTCTCCTAATCTAATCAAGGGGGCACCTAATTGTCTGGGTTTGCAGGATGTAAGGGTGTTGCTGGGTTGCTCCAAATGTCCTTCCCTGCCTTTGAAGACCAGTTTGGCAGCCCTCCCCCTTCGTGCTTCACCATCTGCTGAGGGGAGTCCTCCTCCCTCAGGCACATCTATTTGTGTGGAGCCAGGCCACTTCACACCTCATCAAGGCAGCCTGGCCAGGCTGCCAGAGGCTAGCCAGTCAGAGCACAGCAGCAAAAACACTGCAGGGCTGAAGTTAGCAACTTTTCAGGTAAAGTTTAAAACTCTTTACCTGAACAAGTTATATTAAATCCAACAACTGGACGTTGTGGGATTTATTGTAACAATTAATTTGATACCAAACTTCTGGTATCTGTTACTTAAGGGGAATTTGGCTGTTTTACCTCATCAGGGCTTATAAAACTATTTTTATAAGGTCCCTGCTTATAGTTACATGGCACCCAGCCCTTGGGGCACATAGGGTACACCTTAGGGGTGACGTATATGTAACAATAAGGTAGTTTAAGACTTTGGAACTACTTTTAATTCCAAAGACGTATTTGCATGTAACTTTAATTTAAAAGAAGCCAGCAAGGCAGGCCTGCCTTGAAAATGACACTGGGCACCTCAGCAGTGCACCCATCAGTGCACTACCTATGCTGGGGTCTCTAAACCTACATGCCCTACCATATATTAGGGACTTATAAGTAGGTTGACATAGCCAATTATAATTAGCCTAATTTGCATACTGAGTTTACACAGAGCACAGGCCCTGGGACTGGTTAGCAGTACCCAGGGCACCATCAGAGTAAGGAAAACACCAGCAAAAAGTGGAAAATGGGGGCAAAAATTCAGGGAGCCTCTGCAATCAGCCCTGTTCTCTCACACTCTCCACTATAAGCCACTCCATTTGATGCTAGTCCACTCTATTCTATTTTATTTTAGACCACTCTACTCAATGCCACTCCCCTCTATACCACTCCACTTTGAGCTATTCCACTTTATGCCACATCATGCTATTTCACTGTACACTCCACTCTACCCAACTCCACTCCTCGAAATGTACGCAACTCAACTATACTATTCTCCACTTAATGACAGTCTATGCTCCTTCAGTCTACACTCTACACACCACTCTATAGCACTCCATTGTACTACAATGAATTGCCAACGCAAGTCTAGAGCACTCTGCTCTCTGCTATTGTCCAAAATTCTACTCCACTATACAACACTCTGCGAAACTCCTTCCATGCCATTCCACCCTACTTTACTATATTACACTCTACTCCACTACTGTACTCTATGCTCCTCCACTGCAAGCTACCCTATGCCTATGCCCTTCCGCTGTACCATAGTGTACTGCACTCTACTCTACTCCTCTCCACTCCAATGTAAAATATCATAATGAATTCTGTGGCACTCCACTCTATTCCACTCTCTGACACTTTCTGATGATCTACAACATGTTAGTCCACTCCCCTGTATGACATCCCACTCCACTCCACAAAACCTTCCTCCACTGTATACTATACCAGTCCACACTACTCCAAACCACTCTACTCTATTACACTCTTCTTCACTCTTTGCTTCACTACTCCACTGGACTCCAATCTACTCTATACTACTGCATGACACCTTAACCCTCTCTATACCACTGGTCAATATTCTACTTGATATGTTACACTCTACTACATTCTATTCAACTCCATGCAACTCTCCTTTACAAGGCTCTACTACATTCTGTGCCGCTATACCACACTATACTCCAGTCAATGCCCCTACACTATACTATAAAACCTCTGCTCTACCCTATGTCCCTACAGTCCACTGTACAACACTATACTCTGCTCTACAATATTTTCCAACACTCTATGACATACCACTCCACCGTATTGTGCAATAAGCCACTCCAGTTTACTCAACTCTACCCTATGCTTCTCCACTGTACTGCACTCCACGCCACTCTAATGTACCTCATGCCACCCCACTGTACAATATGCCACCCGATCAACCAATCCATTTTTGTAGAGCACAACTACTCACTGGTGAGGGTCTCAAGGCTTGGGGGGTCAGACAGAACCTCATTGAAAGAGCCACATCTTGAGATGGTGAACGATGGGCTTTCCCTGAGATGCAGGAGTAGGTTGTTCCAGCTTTTTGCTATGAGGTAGGTAAAGGACCTCCCTCCGGTGGTGGTCTTCTATACATGGGGCATGGTGGCCAGTGCTTGCTAGGTGGAGTGGAGGGATCTGGCGTGGGTATGGAACGAGACGCAGTAGTTCAGGTAGGCCGGTCCAATGTTGTGTATGGCTTTGTACGTGTGAGTGAGTAGCTTGAAGGTATTAGTTTTTGCTATCGGGAGCCAGTGGTGGGCCCTTAGGTGCTGAGATATACATTCTTGGTGTGGGAGGTGAAGGACAAGTCTGGCGGTGGCGTTCTGGATGAGTTGCAGCTTTTTGATTTTTCTTGTCATGGTGCTGGCGTAGAGAATGTTGCCGTAGTCAAGCTTGCTTATGACTAAGGCGTGGGTGGCTGTCCTGCGGCAGACTGCTGGGATCCATTTGAAAATTTTCTGGAGATTGCGGAGGGTGTGCTAGCAGGAGGATGTGACTGATTTACCTGATAGGTCATAGTTAGAGAGGAGTCAATGGTGATGCCTAGGTTGCGTCGGTGAGAGTGGGGTGTTGAGCAATGTGGGCCACAAGGAGTCATCCCATTCTGAGGTGACGTTTCCGAAGATTATGAGCTCTGTCTTGTCAGAGTTGAGCTTGAGGCAGCATTCTCTCATCGAGGTGACGATGGATTCCATTCCAGATTGGAAATTCCTTTTTACTGTGTCCGGGACTTCAGACATGGCCAAAAGGAAATGATGAGTTGTGTGTCATCCGCGTATGTCACAATGTTCATTCCGTGGCTTCTGACAATGGCTGCAAGTGGGGTTATGTATATGTTGAAAAGAGTTGGACTCAGAGAGGATCCTTGTGGAACTCCTCAGGTGACTTCTGTGGGTTTAGATGTATAGGGAGGGAGCCTGGCCCTCTGAGTTGGATCCATTTCAGGGCTGTTCCGCGGATTCCTACATTGTGGAGTCCGGTGCATAGTGTGCTGTGGATGGCCATGATGAAGGCTGCTGAGAGGTCGAGGATTATGTGCGCTGCGGTGTGGCCATGGTCTAGAAGTGATCAGAGGTTGTTGGTGGTAGCAAGAAGAGACGTCTCAGTCCAGGAAGTTGTTGACCTTGATAAAATGTCATAGTTGTGTGTTGATGGCTTTCTCCAGCACTTTAGCTGGCTAGGGTAGCAACTAGATGGGCCATACGTTTTTTTGTTCCTATGGGTCGGCCGAGGGTTTCTTCAGTAAGTTCTACTTTATGACACTTTACTCTATAATGTACACTTTCCACTTTACTTTATTCCATACTACAATACTACGCTCTACAACACTACACTGCATGACACTCTCCCTCACTGTACTCTTAGATACTCCACTTAATGACACTTCACTCAACAACACTGGACACTACAATATAAAACATATTTTTATTTAAAAAAAAGAATAAAATTTAATAAGAAATCCAAAGGGTAAAACTTTACTTTTTCTTTCTATAAAAAACAAACTTAAACTACAGAGATATTAGAAATTCCTTTTAGTTTAAAAACACGTTATTAAACATTTCTAATAACAAGAATGATTGTAAAGGAAGAAACATCAAAAATAATAACTGGAAAAACAATAACATTGATATACTAATTAATGAACTTATAAGTAAATATTTTAGAAATGCTATTGAGAAAAGTAGAGATGCAGAGTGCATGGCCTGAAATCAAAAATGGCCCTATATCAGCTTTGACTAAGTAAATTGTGAGAAAATATAATCAATCCTATATTTGGAACGATAAACAGAAGAATATAAAGTACGTTCCAAACCAACTGGATTAAAAGCTCTCCAATAATCAATGACCCAGTGGAGGTTATAGGTTGTTGGAAAGCTAGTTGCATTTCTTATCGACATATTTGACCTTAGAACTTCTATATAAAAAAGGGTCCGTAAGTTGGTTACAATCTGCTCCAAGAATTCAATTATCATCAGAACACTACGTAAGCTCAGTGGAGAACTGTTTCCAAAAATTAGCATTCACCCCCATAGGACTATAAACACTTAACATAGATAAATGTATATAATTTATGTTGAGTTGGTAGAAAAGCCATCTTCCTTCCTCATCCTTAACTTTCTTTTCAGATATGATATTGAGAGATTTGTGCATTAAGATAAAAACCCTATTCAAATGGTTCCTAGATGGAGAACAAAAAACATGTCCCACTCATTGTTTTTAAGAGAGTTGAGATCTTTATCCAGAAGATGTGTTTCCTGTGGTAAGGCAATTTGACATTTCAATCTGGAAAGACAACATAAGAATTTTTTTTTCTTGATAGCATCAAGTTACCATTTAATGTACCAATACATAATATGGATATTCTTACTTATGTCTGTATATTTTTAAAAGAATATGGAACCAATATGGTGAAAAAATACACCATAAAAAACAAATAGAGCCTTTGATTAAATCAAACGGTAAGTATAGAGTAGAATAGCATACAGTGTAAATAGTGAGAGAGTGCATACATAGGTAAAAAAGAAAAGAATAAAAAAAAAGACAACTGGAGAAAATAGAAAATACTGTGATAAGAGCAAAAGAGATGGTAGAAAGCAAAATAGCTTTATTCATGACATAAAAGAATGGAAATGAAAACATAGAGTGAAATTGAAAGGTGGTGAAATGCAGACACTGCAAACATCCAAAGAGAGACACTCTGGAGCCAGATATGAGAAGAGAAAAAGAAGAAGAAATCTATGACATTCTAAATACAATACCAATATTTCATTGAGGGAAAGAAAAACACTTACTGACAAGGAAGAGACCTAATCTAAGCAATATGTGAGAGACTGAAATGGACTGAACAGCAGCATGTAGGACATAGATCCATACCAATTAACAAGCACAATTCCTGTAAAGCCAAAGAAACTTAGCATTGAAAAGCATAAAAAATATGAATATATTATAAAAGCAATAATTCAACATACAAAATGACGGAGTAGACTACAAACACATACAAGCACTGAATTTCAGGTTTCCCCAAGGTCCATCTTCTCTCCTTTGTTTAGATAAATATACCATCTAAGCTTGTCAAGAGATGTGAAAGTTCTATATGTTTCTTTATATGCAATCATGGAGTAACAAGGATGAACATAAAAAGCTTTAATGGATCTCAATAGTGGACGTAGTCAAAGAAATTCCTTCCATTGATTAACTGATACTCTAGCTCTGTCCTCGGTAAAGCAGACCCTTTGGACTGACCACAACATTTGTTTTCTTTGTTTAGCTGCTGATAACATGTTCATAATGTTGGAATATTGGAAAAAAAGATGATGATAATACCATAAGTCCTAGTCGAACGTGATGTTGTTTAAAGCCTTGGACCCACACATTGAGCCCGTTGTTTATATACATCAGGGCACTCCCTGAGACCCACTATATTGGAAATGTTATTTTTCAAAAGGAGTCCATATCCCTCTGCACTGTATGGTGTTCTCTAAATTCTCAAGTTAATGTCAGTTACAATTTTCCAAATCTTCTGTTTGTAGCATAATTAGAGAAATTCCTTTAGGTGTAGACTCCACTTAACTCTCAACATCTTGAACATCCCTGATTCACTGTTCCATCTCAAATACTCTAGAGTCAAGATTAGACCATTTTACTTCAAACCTGCTACAAAATGGCATTTGTTTCTACAACAAATGTCTTTAAGGTGTTGATTTTATCCTTTAAATCATCCAAAGTCTTTTTTTTTTATTGAGATCCAAAGCTCGAATAAAAACAGATTTCAGCCAAAACTTTGCATTACGCTAAAAAAGTGCAATGCGAAAAGACACAAAATGTAGCATCAATACAGCACATATCCAATATATACATTTACAACCTCATATTTCATTTGCCTAATGCCATCACTTAGCGGGGAAGACATAAACAATTCATCCTTCTAACAGTACTATTTCTCAGGCACTAATTCTAACCATTTTGCCATTTTGGTATCCTCAGCTGTCTCCATAAACTTTCCCCAGGTTTGAGAGAATATCTTAATCCCACAGCATCTCAGCGCATACAACCGCTCCTGTTTCCTAACTTGTTTCATTTTCATTACCCTTTACTTAAGAGTAGGGATTACCAGAGTGCGCCAATTTTGCAATACGAGAGATCTAGCCCCAGAATTATTGAATAGGCCCATATCTACCTATAATGTGTATCCAGTTTGCTATGACCCCCACATGACATAGAAAGCAGTGGCTGGACCAGCTAGGACTAACCTGGGCTAGGAATTGCGGGTGCGATAAAGCAGCCATTTGCTAAAGTAGAGCATTCTGCGCCAGGGGGCTCCTCTCAATATCTTGAAATTCAACCAATTAATTCCCTCTCAGACTTCTTTGGTTAGTTCTATCCCTTCATATATCTCCCATTTTCTAGTTGCTTTAAAAAGAGATCTGGGCCCTTTCGCACCCTAGGCTGCCTTTTCCATTCACCCATTTGTCTGTTGCCCACTGGTCTACCAGATCTCTAACTATATTTTGGCTATCCGTATCTTGCCACAATCCAATTCAGTGAGACTCTTATGCACTGTTCCGTAGGACCCAGTGAGCAAGAAATCCCCTTGTACGGCTACCCCTATTTCTGACAAATTTTTCCACCTGTCGCCTGCTAAGAATTCCCCAACTTTCTGAAGTCCAGCGCGCTCACACTTCCTGATTACATCTGAATTAAGCTGAAAGCCGGAAGTCGATGTCAGTTCGGAGATTGGGTAAAGGAGTTAACATAGGGGATCGCAAATCTCTGTTAAAAATCAGATCTCTTTGTAAAGATCCATAGCGCTCTTTCTTGGGGGATTTCATTAGCTTTGCAGGATGCCATATGTCATATTCCCTAAAAATCATTTCCCAAAAGTCTTGCAGGAATTGACCACTATAGGGGGGCATGACATTAAATCCAGCCATGTATTGTGCAAAGAATGTAAAGTAAGACTCTTTGAAGTTGGGGAGTGCTAAGCCTCTCATCTCCAGGTCTGCATACAAAGTGCTTAGTGCAATTTTATTATGCTAATTAAAAGAAATGAATAGTGATTCCAATTGTCTAAACAAGGAGGAGGTTAGCACACAAGGAATGGCTGAGAATAGAAAATTAAATAATGGCAATAAAGAACCAGGAAGATGACAGTGAGCCAAGCTATGAATTTCCCGAAAGGCTTCAGAATCAGCCACTTGATTTTAATTATATATTTGTCTATAATGTTCTAGCATGATTTCCCCCAGTTCCCTGTGCTCTGTATATTTTACCCCTGAGAGTGGGCATTTTAGAGCATGCATCATATTACTAGCCACCTGCTCACATGCTTGCCAAGCTAAAAATCTACCTCTGAAATTACTTTCCTCACATACTTTTTGCCTATGAGCCTGATATGTCGCCTGTGACCTCCTATAATGCTGGTCAGGGAATGCCTGTTTATCCTGATCTAATAGTTTTTTGTTCATTACTGATGGATACTTTAACAACTTATCTAGTCTGTTACGAAGTTCGTTGTCTGAAAACTAAAAAAGTGGCTATTAGCAGCATCCTTTGTTTTTATAATCCCTCCTATAAAGGTTTTCAATACATCCCACTGCAACACTGGCAGCGGCTGACCCGTGGTTCCTACTAAGAAATTCTCTAATCTCCATTTTACATATCTGGACCAACTCTTCCTCCGGAAGGTGTTGTTTATTGAATATCCACCTCCCCTAGGTTGAAACATTTCCCTGATACTTCAAAAATAAGGCTTGCCTGGTCTGAAAGTCCACTATAAAGTGGCTGTTATCCCATAAAAGTCAATCCAAGAAGAGCTATTAAATTGGCAAAATATGTATAGTCTTACTTAGTTGGAAAAACAGCCCTACGGGTATCCAACAATGTCACCAATTTCAGATCAGTTTGAAGAACAGTCACAACTCTGGGTTTTAACTGTTTCTTCCCTTTTACTAAGGAGTCTATGGCGGTCATTCTGACCGCGCGGGTGGCGGTCGCCGCCCGCCATGCGGTTACCACCGAATGACCGCCCTGCGGTCAAAAGACCGCGGCAGCCATTCCAACTTTCCGGATGGGCTGGCGGGCGACCGCCAAAAGGCTGCCCTCCGGCCCAGCGGGAAAGCCCCTGCAACGAGGAAGCCGGCTCCGAATGGAGCCGACGGAGTTGCAGGGGTGCGACGGGTGCAATGGCACCCGTCGCGATTTTCACTGTCTGCAGTGACAGCAGACCAGGAACCAGCCAGGACGATCCATACAAGAACCAGGACATTTATAGAAAGAAAAGAAAGTGTTGCTTCAGTGCAGAGGAGCAGGAAATCCTGGTTAAAGAGGTGACGGAACACCAGCACCAACTGTTTATCACCTCAAAGTTGCCAATCCGTAGGAGAGAGGCAATATGGCAACAAATTGTTGACAAGATCAACAGTGTGGCTGAAGTACGCAGGACAGTCACCGAGTGTAAGAAACGCTGGCATGACTGCAAACGCAGGACCAAGGAAAAAATGGCCAGGAACAGGAAGGCAGCACTGCAGACTGGAGGTGGGAGTCCAGCACACCAGGAGGCCCTGGACCACATGGAGGAGATGGTCGCAGCCGTCATCCCTGAGGAGATTGTCACAGGGATTCAAGGACAGGACAGCGCAGACTACCATGAGACAACACACATGCAGGGTAAGTCGCATTGGGAATTAAAATACAATAATGTTGACTGTAAGCAGGGGGGGAAATACCTACTACACATTGCATGTAAGTCATCATATACATGGAGTGACATGGGTAAAGGGGAACCGCAGGGGGGCATGGCCTGCACAAACAGAAGCTGGGGCACAACATTACACTACACCAACAACAGTCCTTTGGGGGCATGCTGTCATGCCAACAATGGAGCAAAGGGAAAGCCTCAACAGGAGGGAAGGCCACTACGTCAAACTTACATTGTGGTACTCGTCAGCCAACATATCTCCTACATTAACTAGGGCCCTATTAGCAATCCTCTAGCCAAAACGACAACTGCAATGTAACTGCCACAACAGTTGACACTACCACCTCTGATCTGTGTGCAGCTATAGTAGCCAATGGCAGTAACCTCCCCATGGAACATACATACCTAAACTAGGGGGTGAGGATGACATCTGCAACAATCTCCTGAAACAAGACAAAGGCCCCAGTACACGCAAATGTCAATGCCCATAGGTGTCACAAACATCAGCCAATGTATACAACAATAGTAGTGACACAGCACTAAGGACACACCCATGCTGCATATGTCAGGGTCCTTCCCGTGCCTGGCAAACAAGGCAACATCACAAAAGTCATACTGCTCAGACAACAGCATTGAGGAGGGGACACATGGAACTGGTCACTGAAATACACCTGCACAGTCAGAGGGGGAAATAGGACACTGATACGACTATCAGGGCAACCCAATGTAACACACATTACCCAACATCAGCAGGACACATTAACAATATCAACATCCATATCACATCATAACATTGCCATGCATAGGATATGCTACATGTCAATTACAATTAAGTCAATGTGAACGATCAGGGATTGGGGCAGATCCTGAGAGTCAAGTGTGCTGCCTGGACCATCAGAACACCCACAGCCAGTGAAAGGTCTCACCATGAGAATGGATATATACGGAGGGTCGAGTAGGACAAGAAGGTGGCTATTCTCTATTTGGCATAAAGCAACACCTAGAGGCAATGAGGCTGACAAGTCTGATAACTCAATAACATACATGTGACACACAGGTGGGCCATAGGCCTATAACAATGCCCATCTGAAGGACAGCAGATATCAATACAAAACAAGATCACAAAGTGAATTCATCAAAAGGCAGGCACGTCACGTCAAAATTGTCACAACACAGACACACTAATTGTACCCTGTTTCATTGCAGAGGAAGATGGATCACCTGCCGATATGCCTGTCCCAGATTTCCCTGATGACATGGATGACGAGCCCATAAACATTCCCCAGGAGACCATCCAAAAGGTCCTTGAAACCCTCCAGACCCCAACTTCAGTCACAAGGAGGAGCACAGAACAAGCAGCCAGTGCATAGGATCCACCCACCACCCCAATTGCAAGACCTGCCAGCTCCAATACAGCTGAGGACTCAGACGACACTGGCACTAGCTTTGAAAGAACTGTAGTTGGAGTACAGCGGGAGCTGGCCAAGGAGGTGCGGTGGGAATGCAAAATATGGCAGCCAGCCTTGAGGGGGTGCGTTTGTGCATGATGTCATCTGCAGATCAGGCAGCAGCTATGCAAGCCCTAACATCCATACTGCAAGGACTACAAGAAACTGTCAAGGAATTCACCACTGCAGTAAGGGAGTTGCCACAACACCTCGCACCCCAAACCTTCCACTGCATGCACAAATGCAATCATGACTCCCTCAGGGCCAACCTGGCTGCCTACCATCGTGATGTGGGTGCTATTCTCAATAACCAGCAGACCCTCCTTGCTGCAGTACTGCCCTTAAGACCTTCACAGGGAGCAGCGACTGGGATGTCTGACTCCACGTCTTCTAACACTGAGGTGTGTGTTGCCCCTTCACAGCCAAAAACAACAAGGACGAAGCAGGAAACTCACACATCAGAAGAAGAAGACATAGAACAGATCACATTCACACGGAAGAGTACCCGGAAGCACTAGTCACTGCACCATGGCCTACTTTGACCAAGGTCTTACGTTTTGTCAAATGCCAGTCTTACAACAACTATACTCAATGACTGTTCTGCTAAGCACTGTATAACTTGTCAGCATGCCCAGTGAATGTCTCTCTCCTACTAATCGGCAAATCCTGTCCCTCTGCACTGTCTGTAACATCACCCCAGCATGTCAGGAGCATGATCCACACCCCTTCTGTAGGATCACCATGAAAGATTGCACTAGAACGGACTCAGCAAACATGGACAATGTACATATTGCACTACAGCACCTATCAATAAATTGCACTTGCACACCAAATATGTCTCTGTGTAATTTGACACATCAACTGTGCAGTAGATAACACAAATGTGCCTGTGTGACAACCATGTAGCTTGTCAATACAACTGTCCTGACATCATGTAGTCAGATACATCTGTGCAGTGGCCAGGATTGAATCACAGCCTGCCCATCCTGAGGAGAATAACTGATGAAGGGAGAAACCACACACCATCATGCTGTGTTGGACAGAATAATACTTCATCAAGCGAAATCAAAGTCAACTAATAGTGGCTGATAAATATTGTCACCATGCAATACTAACACATTGAACTATGCAGTCTAATCTAAGCAAACACTACAAAACACAGCATCAATCAACCTTTCTGAGTAAACAACCAAATAGGTAACCATGCTGAATTTTAACACAAATGATCAATGTCAGTAATGAAGACAAGAAGACAAGAGTGTTAACAAGACCTCATCTTCAAAGATGTCCCTGAACATCACTCTGCAATCCGACCAAAAACTGTCCCGTCAATACCAAGTCTGGAAGCACACTTTGTGATGTAGAAAACATACTCATCGACACAAATCCTTTGTGATCCATGTCAACTCCGGTTGGTGGTTCTAACAAATGGTGGATACTTACCAAGGTAGCACAGGGGTAGCTGCCATTTTACACCTCAGTTTGTTTTTGTTTGTAGCATAGGACACAAATGTCATAGAACAACAATCATCTACACGGCCATGATCAAGTAGCAGTTAACACATAATGCAAAGGGTTAACTATATATTTATTCATAACTAATCACTCCAGAGGCAACTAAGGGAAAAGTCATACCTACACTAATCTAACCTGACTACTCATTACCCACAACTGTCCCTAACTAACCTAAGCTAAACTTACTCTTCACATATAACGAATCGATCTAAACATCAACCCCCCACACACCATTATGAGACAGGTCACATGCAGGACAACTCATACTAACCTACTCACATACTATACTATCCTAAACAATGATATATATAGATGTTTTTTTTTAAACACACAGGAACCCCAACATTGACCCCCACCTACCCACACACTTAATAAGGAAAAGTAGAAAGAATCAGGACCCCCCACCCTCCTCCCTAACACTAACTAAACTAACAACCTATACTAACCTAACACTAATCCCCAAGCCCACTAATCATGAGAACAAGGAAAGAGTAGGGAGGGGAGGGAATTATGTCCATTGAATACATCAGTCCTAGAGGTTGGCCCTCCGGAGGGTCCGCCTGATAGACCTGACCCGCTTGGTGATGTAGGCGACATCCTGGCTGAGATTCTCCAACTTCCTTATTACTTTGTCCATTTTGCGTTCCAAAGCCAGGAATGCCGCAGGGTCGATTGGAGGTGCTGCTGCTGTTTGGGTCCCGGCAGAGGTGCTCTGTGTGCGTGTTGAGCCTAGCCCACTGGACTGTCCTGCAGCTGTCACACTGCTGGGGCCTGGGTGTGCTGCAGAGGCAGGGACAACTGTCCCCGCTGTGGCTGGGGCCACTTAGGGAGAACCGGTGGTTGTGGTGGTGGTGGCTGTAGTGGGCAACCTTGGGCCACCCTGTGGTGAAGCCCACCATGCTCTGGAGGCCCGATCCGACTGGTATTTACGGGCCATCTGTCGGAACCCCGACTGCACCTGCAGGATGTGTCGGTACCTCATGGCCCGCCTCTCAAATTCATGCCTCTGTGCAGCACTCATGTTTGAAGCTGTGAAAACCAAGGGCAACTATTTACCATAGGAACTGCATTGTGTGGAATAGCACAAGTGGTCAATCTGACAATACATTTACTGTACTTGTAACAGCTCATATCACCATACAGATCATTGAAAGTCTCATGGAAAGCCTGCCTACAAAGGTCGTCTCACACATAGCACATACAATAATCTACATGATGGGTAACAACTGGCAATAACTTATCATCAAAGTACTTACAGTTGCAGCTAACAATCATGCTGCACCTCCTCCGCCTATTGCCTGGACTACATATGTCAGTGTATGTGATAACAATCACAAACTTCAAGGTCTGCAATTTGTAATGGGATTTGCTAGTATAGAACTCATGTGCCATAACTGAGTGTGTGCACTAGGTTCAAAACCATATTTCATATAATCACAAGTATGTGTAACATACTGGTTGCTTCAGTCCTAGGTACCCTATTCACAAACCTATGCCTGTCTTTGAGGGGGGGGGGGAAGAACAACAAACAATCCCAAAATAGATGCACACCCAGGAGTGTATAGAAAGCTCAACATGTTTTCGCCTCCACACACACACCACCAGTAAGGGCTATCAACAAATTGGAGTCAGCTAAACCTTGTCCTATCCAAGGTCCACACATGTCAAAATGTACTGACCTAGGGCAACATCACATACTTCCAGTGAGGCATATTTTTCAACAGACACAGAGGAGCAAGAACACCCATGGTCATGAATAGCATGCACACCTAGGCCGTTGCACTCTAGTCCCACACACTTGTAGTACAACTTGTAGAAGTACATGCTCCCGGAAGATCCAACCTACAGTGTACTCAGTACATCGGTTAATAGGGAAGCAGCAGTTTTCAGACAAGCCATTTGCAGAAGCTATCTGGGAGAATGTCAGTCTGACATGCAGACTCAGTCCGAGACGAGTCCCAGTGCAACTCCTATTGTAACTAGTGTATTCCACATGACTCACCCCAGTTCCCATAGCGGGCCCTACAGGAATGGCCTACAAACCCAAGATCAGTCAAATGGATAAGCATTGGTCAACTCAAAATAATGTGATAACTGAAATCCCACTAATGGAACAAGACTAATGATTGGGCAGCGCATCACACCTTCCAATGTGTTCAACACACAGTAGTCCATCACACATCAGCAGCAAACACAAAACATACCACACATGTCAACACTGTAGGTGTCGGGGTCCTCAAAACGAGTCACCTCTCCCACTGTGTACGGTGCAGGTCCACCTGTAAAGCATGGAAGGAAGAATATGCTCAGAATCCGTGCACTGACAATCAATTTCAAATACAAATAAAATGTGATAATCTGACATGAGTAATTAAACACTTTCAGACATGCTTATACTGCATGGAATAATTCCTGTGCAACATTTACATAGGATGGGTCTCCTGCTACAGTTACACACACTTCTATACACATGCAGTGGCCCGGACTGTCATGTGGTGTTAAACATGCACCTCCATTAGTGTGCAGCAACAATATAGGTGTGTATTCATCTCATCATGTGCATCCAAGAGAGACATCTAAAAGCTGGTTACTTGAAGACTGCATGACCTGTCAAACAGCTTATGTGGTCATGACACATTTGTGACAGTTAGGTACATGGTACAGAGGGCCAGGTACTTTGGCAATACCTCATGTTGTTACAGTTTCATAAATTGATGTGTCCAAACAATGTTGATTGGCACCAAACATAGATGTTTGTACCCTAGTCCATACCTTTGGACTGCCATCCCTAATCGGATTTTGGCACAAGTGACAATAAATACCTGTCTAATATGTTAGCTGAGGGCACCTGAGTCCTTTACAAATATGGTTCATGTTCAGATCTGGCATGTATCAAGAAAATGTGAAGGAGCACATTTATCCCGAACAGGCATGGCACTTCGGTGAACACTTTCCCTACACACTAACCAGACACATATGAGACATATGTCTGGGCCACATTGCTATCATCAATTGACGTGAAGGCAGCACTCATTTTCAGCATCATGTAGGGTTTCCAATGTCAGACTAGCTATAGCGTCAACATATGTAGGTATGATGTTACTACATCCATACTTCACTGGCAATTGTGACCTGTAGAGTCCTGATCGCGTCATTAATGTGTCGCTTGTCTGACACAAAGGCGGCACTACATTACATTCTGCTACAAGCAACCTGTATGTGTGGAAAACATGAGCTGCCTGACTGCTAGCATTTGTCATCCTTCACATAGTGCATCAATTACCCTGTATGTTTCCCTAGCATTACACACAGTCAGCTACTTATCTGGCAGATTGGGTACCAATCATCTCATGTCACTACACAGCTTTTAATTGTGCACATTTACATGATCTGTACTCACCAACATGGCCACCAATCATGATTCCCAGGTGGTCCAGCAGATTTTTCTCCCTGGAGATCAGGTCAGCTCAGCGGTGCTTCAATTGATGGTCATTCCGTTGGCTCCCATACAGACGCACCAAGTGATGGCGCACATTCCCCCACCGGACTTTTCGGGCCTCCGTGTGATACCCCTGTATCACCCTACCCCCAGCCTCCAGCATCAGTGGGAGGAAATGGCAAACCAGCCATATGAAACCCCCCAATTCCTCCTCACCCATCCTGGAAAGCCATGGCCTACCAGACATTTAGGCACAGAAAAAGTAATAGAAAAAAAGAAAAGGGGGAAATGGGGAAAGTTTGAGTGAGGAAATACAAAGAAAACTTAACAAATAGAAGAGCCCAACTATCCCCTATATTACAGTACCCAATTAAGCCGCAGCCAAATATGATATCTATTTATTTTTAAAAAAATTGACTCTCCATTATTTGCACTCCTGTGCTTCAAAAATTATGACGCACAAGCTGTATGCGTGAAAATATGACGCATTATGACAAATATGTATTTCATTTGTTCAAATGAGTAATGGAATTTTGCATGACCAAACGGTGCTAAGTGATAAACTTTGGGGTTAGCTATAGCAAATGTCCCTTATAGGATGTATAGAAGGTATTCACAGTGCAATAGTAATGATTGCCCTGAATGTATATTACTCATAATTGCGCACATATGTAGGTAATTGCTGATTGCAACTTTCAAAATATGAAAGAGATACCAGGATGTATTCCTTAGCAAATTTGTGAGCACATGTATCAAGCTATTCCAAATAGCATGAAGGCCAATTAGGTAATGCAATTGTCGCCTAAACCTTTTTTGGGGGGTGACCATGTGCTAATTACGAGTTAATGTAGCTAAAATATGTTTCACTATTGACATGTAGGGCACACATGCCCCTTATGCATGTGTGTGCTTCACATGTGCATAAAAAATGGATATTTGTGGTGCAGCAAAGGGGGACTTAGGCCCCCAGCACCCTGGGGTTTGCTGTTCCTGACTTGCAACTTTATCAAAGGTTTTCCCAAATTCAGTAATGCTAAACCATTGGCAGCAGGCCCATAGATGCAAATTGAGTATGATTCTCTGTTTGCTAATCTGTAATACCATTTGCCCATTTGAAGTTTGCCCTATTACTTCTTTGTAGAATTCTGACATACCAGTTAGCATTGATTTAATAGCAAATTCTCAACGTTCCTTATGTCATGATAGCAAATAGGTTGTTGATGTATGTGGCCCTTTATGTATTACCTGGTTTAGTGGCATGTTTCATTCTTCCTGCTAGGTTACAACTGGGACACTACAGTGATAGGCTGCTTGCAACCATTTTGTTGATTGGATGGTACATGTACATGTGTGTGGTCCTATGTTGATCCAGTATCAACTGTTAAGGTGTATGTTGTCACTGTAAAGTCCAGGTCTCATCATGAGTTATTGGCAGCTAATCGTGTATCTAATGAGTATCGTTTGTGGCTAAATGTGACTAAAGTCATTGAGGACATGGTAACCTACACGTGGATGGTCCCACCCTGTCACTGAAGACGTGTAATGAGACTTTCAACTGGGCAACCGTGGTGTGCTGAGTGAGAGAATGTCTCAGGTGTCTGGATCCGGCATGTGTCATTGCAACATTTGTACTCAAGTTGGACTCTGTGGATGGAAATGCATCAGGAAACATCATAGCCTCTGTGCAGAAGTAAATGGCTGGTATTGACCACACACAAGCCATCTCTATTATTTGAACAATGTTACTCAGCGTGTGAACTGTCAGGGTCCTCATATGTGTCGACTTTTCATGGACATTATCTGAGGTTGCTGGTTCTGCTGGAGGCCACGTACACCATCAAAGGCTATGGCCCAGGTACACTGTCACACTTTGTAGTTTAGGCATTAATGAGGCCCAGACAATGGATGGGCCATGATTTAGCTATTCAAGGCCACTGTCACAAATATGATACAAAGGAAAGTCAGATGATGCAATACAATGTATTTGAGTATACATTGATGAGGCAAATGACAAATTAGCCTCTGAGGAAAGAGAGGATTTGGACAGCAAGTGTGGTCCATAGGTGGCCACCGGATATCTTTAGGGTGACCCACGGACAGGTGCCAGTCAGGCTGACAGGATGCTGGGTCAATCAGGAGCCAGCTCTTTCACAAATTACATGATCAGTGGTCTGACTAGGACTGGTCAGAGGGAGCAGTAGACAGTTGACATGTCACACTGTGTATGTCCTGTGTTGTTTTGAAGGTGACACATGAACCCTGATAAAGTGTTACACTGCAACATTAGTAGCAATGCTTAATGGTGTAATTTCCCAAATGTCTACATCTATGCTGTAGGAGGCATCAGCAGGGACGGGGCATGTAAATTTGGGTGGTGTGCATGGAGGGGATCACTGGTGTGGCCTCCATCAGTGTCTCAAAAAAGTCCTGTCGGATGAGATTTGCTTTAAAATGGCCTACAGTACCTTTCACACGAGAATCAATCTACAGGTGATACCAGGTCTTATAAACTCCAAGCCAGTGTATTATTTGAGCTGACTTCCATGAGATGTTACTATGACAATGGTAGGCAGAGGAAAGGGTGTGGCACACTGGATGACTCTTGTGAGTGTGTGTATGTAGATGAGGGAATCTCAGGGTACACATATCGGCATTCCAGGGACCTCTTCAGACAGGTGGGGTGTGACCAGGCGCATGGGTGTGTAAGGTTTTTAGAAAAGGGCTGACATGTAGATGGGATGTGATGTGCTGGATGCTTGTCATATGTGTGGCACTTGTGCTGTGTATGTTCTGCTTATGTGTTACTCTAGTGACAGATAGTCATTGCAAAGATTGTATGTAGTTGGAATTACTGCTGCCAAGAGTCTGGTCATACATTCCTGTTCCTGAAGCAAAAGCATGTCAACTGCCTGATGTATGAGGCCTGTTTTCCCCTAGTTGAGTGATGGTGTTTTAGTTGTGTGACATCTGCTACGATGAACCATGTTTCCTACATGTATGTGTGTAATAGGTGTGGTCCTCAGCTATTGCCCTTCAAAGGTGAACTGTACAGGATGTCAGTCATTTACATTGTGTGTGTATGTGACCGTTGTATGATAGGCATCACATTTGTAGTGTATTTTTCTGTGTCCTGATTGTTATATCATTAATGCTCCATGATGCGACATTCTTCTTCTGATATTTAGAGCTAAAGGTGTGCAGAAATGAATAGCCAGACCATGATTTGGTGTTTGTTATCAGTGTTTATTTACAATAGTTCATTCAGTGGTGATAATAATTAAAAAACAATTTTCACAATGTGTTGGCGCCTACGCACTCCAGCAGCCGTGTTTGGTTGTTCCCCCTCCTGTTGCAGGGCAGCATCCTCCTCTTCCTCGTCTTCAGGCATGTATGGGTCTGGTTCGAGGAGGGGAATGTTCTTTTTGACACAAATGTTGTGCAATATTGCATGTGTGAGGATGATCCTACAGACCATCTTGGGGGAATATAGTTGGCTACCACCAGTGATGTTGAGGCAGCGGAACCTTGACTTGAGGATGCCGAAGGTTCGCTCGACAATGCTGCGTGTCCTCTTATGGGCCTCGTTGTATGCCCACTCTGCAGCAGTACTCGGGTTGCCAAATGATGTCATTATCCATGGCTGGATGCCATACCCCTGATCAGCTGAAAGAGAAAAAGAACGGGATCATGTTGATGTAGCTGGCACTATTGAAAAGACATTTAATGGCAGTAGTTGTCTTCTGTTGTCTGTGACTCTTTTGTGTACTGATGTGACATCCTATACTTGTAGGCTATACCATCTGCATTGTGTTGTTTCCTTGGCTGATCAAGTGTTTGTCTGCTAACCGTTTGTCATCTGTATGTTTTTGGATTTTCAGTGCAGTGTGCCCTCCCTAGCATTGTGACTTCTGATACAGGTGTCCTTGTGTCTTCACTTGGGGTGAGTTGATAGTTCAATGTAGAGTTTAATTTATAAGTGTTGTCAACACGTCCATATCAAAGTACCCTGGACACCCCATACCTTTAGGCTTATGCAATGTATTAATGTAAAGGTCATTAAGACACTTACAATTTGCAAGGTGACATTTCGGCAACCACACTCATTAATGTCTTCACATTAGGCTGTACAGTAAATTCCGATGTGTGACAGGTTCAATGGTGACTTACGAAACATGGCTAGTGATGTCAGGACCTCAGTGTGTTCCTGTCTAGATGTTTCTGTTGTGGTGTATGTGTTGTGTGTCCTAGAGGGTTGCTGTGCAGTGTGTATATAAGTAGGTTTTTGTACTTACCAACAAGTAGTCCGTTGCCATACCGTCCATCCTGGAAGTGTTGGTTGATGGTGCAGTGACGGAAGATGAATGAGTCATGGACACTCCCAGGATATTTAGCCACGATGTTGGTGATCAATCCTTGGTGATCGACTATGGCCTGCACGTTGATGGAATGTGTGTGCTTCCTGTTGCGGTAGAGGTGTTCAGTTGCAGCATGTGGCACAAGGCGTACATGTGTGAAGTCGATTGCACCAAGGATGTGTGGGAAGCCACTGATTGCGTAGAACCCCTGTTTAGTTTCCTGCTGCTTCTGCATTGTGTTAGGGAAGCAGATGTGGCGGGGTGTCAGGCGAATGATGGCATCCAGTACTTTGGGCAGAAATGCGGAGAATGATGGTTGTGATATTCCGCATACCAGGGCACCAGTTGTTTGAAAAGAGCCACTTGCCAGCATGTGGAGTATGGCAAGCAGCTTTGTTTCTGTTGGTATGGTGTGGGGTGTCACCAAAGTGGGGGCCAACTGCTGTTCAATGTTGCGCAGCAGCTGCTGAATGGCCTGCCAGTTCAACCGGTACCTCTGTATGATGTTGTGTTCCCTGAGGCCCTGAAGGGTGGTTCTTGGGCAGAATATCCTCTCCTGCCTTCTGCGCTGCCTTTGGGGTCCCTGCTGGTGTTGTTGTAGCTGCTGTTGTTGCTGCTGGGCTCTGCGTCTGCGTGCACGCTGGATTAGAATGACCTCCATGGCTCCCTGTTGCTGCTCTGCTGCTCTGATGTTGGTTCTGTGTGTTCTGATTAAATACAGGTGTGTTTGCCCCATTTTAACGCCTGCCCTGACCCAGGCATTACATTTTGATGCAAATCGGGCTGTGCGTCATTTTCTGGCTCCGCCTCCCGGCCGTGCGTCATTTTTGCCCGCAAGCATAAATACGACGCACGGCCGGTTAAGTCATTTTTTTGACGGGAACGCCTACCCTGCATATCATTAACGCTGGGTGGGTTGCCGCATCCAAAAAATGACGCACACAGCGGAATTTTGTCGTCCGCGGGCTAGGGCGTCAAAGTTTAAATACGGGGCAACGTTTGCGCTGATTGTGCGTCAAAATGTTTGACGCACAATCGGCGCAAACGGAGTGTAAATATGACCCTAAATGACATAAAGTGGATGGTCCTAGAAAAACTATATGGTGAGCCAAATACACAAGACAGGCATGAGTAAAAAGTACAATGTCGGGTTTTTAAATTACGCACACAAATCAATTACCTAAATGACAAAATGCCATTGGACAATCCTGTCAAAAAAGTAATTTCCTATCCTGGGCGCAGTAGAAGTTTCTGTTTTGAATGTTCAACATACATCTTACAAAGATATACGACCAAAACAATGAGACATTACAAACATTCCTCAAGATAATGACCACCTCTCGTCTTGAGATTCTCAAATTACGTAATAACATAGTGCTATGGAGCATCACAGATATTTTGCAAGCCAACAAATAAGAGGTTGATCCTACAGATCTGTAAGTTCTTCATTAAGATCCAATAATTAGGAGAGTGGAGACATGCTGAATTTCATGAACAAAGTGTATACAAGATAGACATGGAATGGTTAAGAAATCACCCTCGTTCAAACATGACTCAATTGCATTGGTTACTCCACATGAACACTTACTTCCTGCACATTGTCAAATACTTAATTACCTATGTTAAATGCATTTGTATAATCCTTATTTATGGGATAATCAGAATATGTATTGAAATCCACACTATATTTGGATTCAAACACTAATAAGGTTATCTAACACCATATAAGAAGAACAAAATTGCCTTATAATGAAATACATGGGTGTTTATCAACTTACTGGAATATTTGAAAAACCTCTTATTTTATTCAGTTCACTTGTCCTATTCAATATGGTGCATGCACAATTTGATGTCCCTTCACATTACTTTTGGTTACCCGAAATGAGTAACAGTTTAGAATCCACTTCTCTATTGAGAGATCCATCCAAGATATTGCCCATGCAATACAATGCTCCTCCTCTTGATGCTACATCACTTCTGTGGGGATCTTGTGCACGGTATACCTTAAATACCGGCTCCCCTACACAGAGTCACACTTCCAGAGACCAGGGGAGTGGGTAGGTGAATCTGTGATGCTTTTCACCATTGATTCAGCTAATTTTAAATCGCATTGGCATTCAATGTGTTTTAAAGCTTCTGCTACATTGAGAATTGGCTCCATGGCACACAAAGGGGTTTTTATATGGGAAAACAGGTAAGATTAATATCTCACTGACTTCCGCTTCATTTCCCATTACATAATTTGCAGTGATCACGTCGGGCACATGCTGCAGACTTTTTTATTCATATGAGTGACAACATTATCAAATACATGTTTGCCCTTTTTAACATATATAAGTTGTTTGCCACACTTTTTAACATGTCGAATGGGCTCATGAACTCCAATGTGTGAACTCTTCATCTACTATCGCAACAGATATGACTATAAGCAGTGGTAGAATGAATTGCAATTATATTTAATACTTCCAACTCAGGATATATTAGGTACTAACTGCCGGTCCTAGGTAATTGTCACTCATTTAAACATATTAGGCAAAAAACATGTTGACCTTTTCACAGAATCTAGGGCCCATTACCACCTGCTTTGTTCACAAGTCATTTTAGTCTTGGTACAAGTTAATCTTGTTATGAGTTTGTGAGTTAAGACTATGACCTTTAGGCAAGCTATTTGCCAATTTTAGTCTAATCACCTTCCAATCTACCACACCCCCTCCTGAATTTAGTGAAGGCCATCACTCTACTGTCTGGCCAACACCAGACAGAGGGGCATATTTACAAGAAAGTTGTGCATTGGTCCTGATGCACCACTTTTATTGCATTGCCCCTGACCCAACATGGTTGTGCTATATTTACAATATGGCTCATCATGGCAGTTGGTAGGACAATAGTGTCACCATTTTTTATGCTAATGTGGGGTTTTGCAGCACTAGCGACAAAAATGTTGATGCTAGTGGAGTAAAGCACAGGATGGCCCATTGATTAAAATGGGTGTGTCATTTTGATACCTGCTCTGAGCAGGCATTAAAAATGATGGCAAAAAAGGCCTAGGGAAATGTTGTAAATTTTACTGGGCCATTGTTTCTTGCCTCCGTGCGTGGGGATGCCCTCCTTGCATACATTATGCCTGGAGCAGGCATAATGCAGTGCAAGGGTTTACAAAGTGACGCAATGTGAGCATTGTGCCAATTTGCAAATATGGCACAGGAGAAAGGCCTCCTTAAAGCTGCCATATCATCAAAAAAATATGTTAAGACAATGCAAGGTGGCACTAGGAGCTTGTAAATATGCCCCAGAGTGACCAGAAGATCTCCAGCAAAGAGCTCCCAAGAGGGCCCATCTGGATTTTGAAGAGTATATCCAGTGACGCAATGTGAGCATTGTGCCAATTTGCAAATATGGCGCAGGAGAAAGGCCTCCTTAAAGCCACCTAATCATCAAAAAAATGATGTTAGGACAATGCAAGGTGGCAGTAGGAGCTTGTAAATATGCCCCAGAGTGACTAGAAGATCTCCAACAAAGAGCTCCCAAGAGGGCCCATCTGGATTTTGAAGAGTATACCCAGTGAGGAGCATGGTGTGATGATGAAGCATGCCACTTTAGTGTGTGAAGGTCAGTGAACCCTATAAAGGATGACCTTTTGACTGCATAGCATTCCATTGTCATCAGGGTAGTATTGATGAATTGGCTAAATAGCACACCCTAGTTGTTTATGTTTTCCAGGGCTCCTGTGGGACTCATTGTTGTCCAACATTCTTCTTCCAACTGGTCCTCAACGGTCATGGGGGTGCAGTGCCACTGGCACTGGAGAGACCCATCCTAGTCCTAAAGGGAACCTGGAAACAGGGACCAGTCTTTCTTTGCAGGGCATCAGGTGGCTTCCCCTCCAACTGGGCATTCTTTCCATCATTGTTGCCTCAGGTCCAGGTCTTTTCAATGTTTCGCCCTTGTTGAGGGCTTTTTAAGTGGGGGGAGGAACGTTTTGGGGCCAGACACTCCAGGCCAATTCTATGATGCCACATCATACCTCTACCTATGACCTAACCCTCCTGTACAGCATTCCAGGACACACCAAAATGGCAGGTTCAGCTTTTCGCTGGAAAGATCTCCTTTGAGTGCCTCAGCTCTGCCCCTAGCAGACCTCACTGCCTGATGCCTTCCCAATAAAAGTTCAAAGGTCGGCCCTTACTTTGTTGGCTTCATAAGTGTGGCCCTACTCCTTTGTTGGAGTGGGCCTTGGCTATCCCATCCCAGGTGCAGTATGGCAAGCTATCTATCAGATGCTGTCTCCTATACCCATACGTTTCCCTGGAACTGAGTCAATCACAGATAATTGCTCTTTTTATGTGGTGAGGCCTTTGTTCCATCTTTTGATGAGCAGAGTAATGAACTTGGCTGAATGGGAGGGCAACGGCCTGGAATCTGATTATGAGTTGACTAAGTATTCCATAACCTGATGGCCCATAGGACGTGATTGTGTGTTTTGGGATGTGTTTTGGGAGCTGCAACTTCAAACCTGGCATGCACGTTTTTTTCCTAGTTTGTACCTTGCTGGACCATGTAGACATAAGTGAAGTGGAACAGTACTTTAGGACAGATTGTGTCTATATGCATAGTACAGTAAAAACACCTAAGTTTTTCCAGTAAACACTATATGACCAATGCATACAGACAAAAACACACACATCCACACATACATGCATACATGCACACATCAACACTTGCTTATTCACACAGACATACACACTCCCCCACTCCTCACATACACGCATTCACACAAGCATACAGACACTTGCACACACACGCACACAAACACACACAACACCCCCTACCCCCCTCCATGTAGGTGGATATATGGAAGGAAGGATAAAAGGAATGAATGGCTTTGGAGATGGAAAGGTCAAAGGAAGGATTCACAGGATAGATCACTGGATATGTGGAAGTAGGGCTGTGTTGTTAGATGGATGGATTGTTTTTTTAAAGATTTTATTGAGCAGATTGCCATAGTACAGAATAAATCACAAATAAAATTGTTCTCCAAACAACCCACCCTAAATACAGCAGAAGGCATATTTTAGCAATCCAGCATATACATTTCTTTGTGACCCAAATTTCAGTATACACTATTTCTGATTCACCAAGCATGGCCACATTTTGACAAAATTGCATTAAAACAGATTAGATCATATTAACATGCTGTGGTGCTAACAGAAAAATGGCACAGACATTCATTCCACTATGCTAAAGTTCAGGTGCAGATTTCTTATAGAAAGTGCAGAAGAAAAACGTGCACATAGCATATCACACTCATTGCATTAGATCACATTAGATTGCATTAACATTCCATGTTGCTAACAAAAGAATAGACACATATAATCATCCCACTTAAAGTGCAAGTGCAAGAGAGGAACATATGGAAACATGCAAATAACAACCAATAGCAGCCTTTTTTCACTTATCCAAAAAAAAAAAGAAAATGGATGGAATGTATAACAAATTAAACATTCAACCCCAGTCACAGATCTGTTAGTGTTTTTGCTCGCCATGCCTTTCTAGTTTGGATCCGGCCATATGCAAATCAGTCTTGACCTTGCTCCCCACGGGAACAGCCCAGCAGGAACTGCCAGGCTGGGTCCTCCCTGAACCAGAAACTCACATCCTGTGACCTTTTTCAGCTATAGTTCCTTACTAGAGGAATGCATCAATGGCATAAGCAGCAAAAATATAGCACGTTATATATTTTCTAAAGTTCTACCATGCTAAATCAACTTTATCATTTTAATGGGTCCCTCTATTGTGCAGGACAGCAAACTTCACCAGCAATCAACCAAAAAAGAACACCTCTGGAATCCCCCTGCCACCATTGTTTTATGCTGGGTCATATTCTCCAGCGGTGCCAATACAGTAAGATATTTTTTGAAGCTGCCCATCCTCCTGGCATACACTTTTTCAAATAGCCCTGTCCTTTGTAGCTTCAATAGCCAAATTTTACAAGTCAGTAGTGTGATTGTTCACCAGTGCGTAATAACAGAGATATTGCCACAGCTAGCGATGCTGCAATAGAATTCTGAGTATATTTATCAAGGCAAAAGGTTTGACTAGAGCCCTCAAAAAATATCAGCTTGCTTCTGGCTGTAATGCAGCTTGGACATCCTGACTTAGTTCTTCGTAAATTACCTCCCATAATTGTGAAAGCTTTGGGTACTCACAAAAGTATGTAACCAATCACCCTTTCCTCCTTGGGCACATCTAAACTATTTGTTAGGGATAGATGGATACATTTTATGACTTGCTCTCGGAGTATAATAAGCCATCAATCATTCTCTTGAAATTAGCTGCCCTAGGGGATTTATACCCTCGTATAATAATATATGCTCCCATTCTCCTACTATCAACTGGGATCCTATCTCTTCTTCTATCTTTCTCAGATGAGCTTCAGTCAATGAGGATTCTGTGTACTTCTGAAGGGACCTATACCAATTCCCTATCCCCATCAATTGGGTTTTATGTCAGAGTTTCACCAGCACCGCTGAGGAATAGTTAATTTTCTGCAGACAACTATTTATCAAACCTTTAATCTCAACAAAGCTGTGTCACAGCTTCTCATGTTCCATCCCGACTCATTGCTGATAGATGGATTGTTTCAAGGATGGATACATTGATGGTAGGTCAGATAAAAGTCGGAGAGCAACCATTCTAGATAGAGTAGAAGCTAGGTGCTGCTAGAAGAATGGTTCCAAGTCAGGATCTGTTAATATCATTGCCTCTCCCTTGGAGCAATGGCTAGCCTTTTTCACCAAAGAGAACACACAGGTAAAGCAACCATTGTTGTAGTTCAATCTTCGCATGACATTTCTGTGAGTTGATTCCTCTAAAGAAAGACACATTTACATTTGTATTTTAATTTCTAATATAAAACGTACATGACCTGTTTCGTTTTAGAGCATTTTTTTAATATCAGCATTTTATCCTATTTCTAATGAGCATGCAGTGACTAATGTGTTTTTGGGTTACCAGACTTTACAACATCAACATCATTAAATTGTTTCTCCATTCAGCCGATCATATTTTTTTAGGTGTCTAATATTAAGTAAGAGAAAATTATATTAAAAAAGACAAATTTCCCTATCAATTATCGAGAATTTAACCTCTTAAACTCCTGTCTCTTACTCATAATTCTTGAGCAGATAACTTAGAACTCTAGACACTCTCTGGCTACTCACGAAGCAACCAAAGCATATGGAAACCTGCTTAAAGAGTATCCAAAATAATTTCGAAATTTTGCAGGAACCTTGAATGAAGGTTGAATGAGATTCAGAAAGAGACGCGTAAAGTGAAGGTGGGAAAATTAAAGCTTTTGTCGAGGACAATTACAATTTTTATTGATTTGAGTTGTCAGGTCTAGGTGAGGTGCTCCCAAGTCGGTGCTCATGCCATGTGTGTCGCCCTGGCAACGCCGCTCCCAGCCACCATCGTAAATGCGGTGCCTCCGAAGAAAGCGTTGAGCTGCGTGCAGATGCTGAAACTGCTCCGGTGAGTGCCGCCCAGTAACCACGGGCTGTGGAGTGTGCGGCCTATCGGCAAGGCCCCATGCCATCTGGGCCAGCCCTGGAATCCCGATCTCGCTACCTGCCACCGCCTCCAGTGGACGTATAATTGATGAATGCAGAAAGACTGTGAGTGCCAGTAGTGTGTGCATCCCCAAGAGGGTGCCTGTGGGGCCCACAACACTTGTTGCAATCAACACAACAACAGACTAACTACAGCTATACTTTGAAAGAAGAAAACCCACTTGTTAAAAATGGGGTCTTTGGTTGCCAGTCAGGTTACCCCCTGTTCAAGCAAGGACCCTCACTCTAGTCAGGGTAAAAGAGAATCACCCTCAGCTAACCCCTGCTTACCCCCTTGGTAGCTTGGCAGAGCAGTAGGCTTAACTTCAGAGTGCTAGGTGTAAAGTATTTGTACCAACACACACAGTAACTTACTAAAAACACTACAAAATGACATAACAAAATAGGACATATTTATCTAAACAAAACAAGACCAAAATGACAAAAATCCAACATACACAAGTCAAGTTATGAATGTTTAAAGATTAAACTCAAAAATAGCGCTTAGAAGCACAAAATGCTACAATGAGGTGTTGCAATGGAGTCGTTCCCAACAAGTCGACACCAGTGGTGCCGGACATGGAGTCGTGTAGACCCCCAAGTACAGTACCTTTGGTGAAGAGTGAAAACAAGTAGATGCGTGAAGTTGGGGATCACGCTCTCATTCCAGGGGCACAGGAACTGGATAGGGCACCACTTGTCAGAGCAGGAGTCTCTCCAGAGACTCCAGGTGCTGGCAGAGAGAAGTCTTTGCTGTCCCTGAGACTTCAAACAACAGGAGGCAAGCCCATGGAGATTTCTTCACAAGATGGAAGGCACACAAAGTCCAGACTTTGCCCTCTTACTCTGGCAGAAGCAGCAACTGCAGGATAGCTCCACAAAGCACAGTCACAGGCAGGGCATCACTTCTCCTCAGCTCTTCAGCTCTTCTCCAGGTTCCTCTTGTTTCCAGAAGTGTTCTAAAGTCTGTAGTTTTGGGTGCCCTTCTTATACCCAATTTCTCCTTTGAAGTAGGCCTACTTCAAAGTAAAGTCTCTTTTGAAAGTGAAATCCTGCCCTTCCCAGGCCAGGCCCCAGACACTCACCAATGGGGTCGGAGACGGCATTGTGTGAGGACAGGCACAGCCCTTTCAGGTGTAAGTGACCACTCCTCTCCTCCCTCCTAGCACAGATGGCTCATCAGGAAATGCAGACTACACCCCAGCTCCAATTGTGTCACTGTCTAGTGTGAGGTGCAACCAGCCCAACTGTCAAACCGACCCAGACAGGGAATCCACAAACAGGCAGAGTCACAGAAATGGTATAAGTAAGAAAATGCTCACTTTCTAAAAGTGGCATTTTCAAACGCACAATCTTAAAATCCACTTTACTAAAAGATATATTTTTAAATTGTGAGCTCAGAGACCCGAAACTCCACATGTCCATCCACTCCCAAAGGGAATCTACACTTTAATCAGATTTAAAGGTAGCCCCCATGTTAACCTTTGAGAGGGACAGGCCTTGCAACAGTGAAAAACGAATTTAGCAATATTTCACTGTCAGGACATATAAAACGCCTTACTATGGCCCTCAACACAACCCTGGCGGTCGGTGTTAAAGCGGCAGTAAGACCGCCAACAGGCCAGAGGAAAAAAAATTGAATCACGACCGTGGCGGAAACCGCCAACATAGACAGCCACTTTAACACTCCGACCGCCACAGCGGTGCAAACAAACAACATGGAGGTCACCGCCAACAGACAGGCGGAGGACAATATACCGCCCACAGTATCACAACCTAGCAATCCGCCACCTTTTCCGGGGCAGATTCACTGCAAACAAAAACTTGGCGTAAACAGGACTTCGAAGGGAAAATGCTCACCTCTACACACCCCACGAGGAATCCGGACGCCATGGAACCTGAGCTCCAGATCCTGCCAGCCCTTATCTTCTTGCTCCTCTACCAGGAGCACGAACGCCGGCGGCGAAGACCACGGTGAGTACTGCACCTACGACACAGGGGAGGGGGGAGGGAAAAAACAGGGACACACACACACAACACCCCCACCCCCACCCTCACCCACTACAACCCACACACTAATACAGCATGATACATTACAGTTACACACCCAAACCCCCCGGAAGAATGCAAAGAGAAAAGGAAATGAGTGTAACCATTGTAATATATTAAAATCCAGTACGCAAAAATATATATACACTATTAACAAATATATACACCAAGAATAGTAGTCCAGGTAGTGCTCCATTGAAGTCCGTGGAACACTGGGCCCACACGGCTTGGGTGAGGCCCACACTCAGTCCCCGAACATGACGGAGAGAACACTGCAGGCGCATCAGATAGCAATAAAACAGGCACCTCAGGGGGAAGGGAAAGGGGGGGCACCTCAGCCGGTTGAGTGCACGACGCCAAATCCACGAGGGGGCCACATGCCCACTGTTCAATCCTGGGGAGTGCAAAGCCACAGTCTCTCAAGTCTCTACAGTGGGTGGGTTGCCCACTGTTCCATCCTGGGGAGTGCAAAGCCACAGTCTCTCAAGTCTCTACAGTGGGTGGGTTGCCCACTGTTCCATCCTGGGGAGTGCAAAGCCACAGTCTCTCAAGTCTCTACAGTGGGTGGGTTGGCCACTGTTCCATCCTGGAGAATGCAAAGCCACAGTCTCTAAAGTGGATAACAGTCTCCACTGGTTCTGGAGGGGGCCTTGTGCCCATAGTGCTTCATCCTGCCAAGGACTGAGGTAGTGGATGTATCTCTCCACTGGTTCTGGGACTAAGGTAGTGGATGTATCTCTCCACTGGTTCTGGAGGGGGCCTTGTGCCCAGAGTGCTTCATCCTGCCAAGTACTGTGGTAGTGGATGTATATCTCCACTGGTTCTGGAGGGGGCCTTGTTCCCAGAGTGCTTCATCCTGCTCGTGACAGACTCAGTAGCGTCAGTGCCCTTGGTGCTCATGGGCCAGCGGTGCTTGTTATGGCGGTGTCCTTGGCAGCGGTGCTTGTGGCGTCAGTGTCCTGTTCAGCGGTGCTTGTGGCGGCAGTGTCCTGTTCAGCGGTGCTTGTGGTGTCAGTGTCCTGTTCAGCGGTGCTTGTGGTGGCAGTGTCCTGGGCAGCTGGGCTGGTGCTGGCGGTGGCCTCTTGGGCAGTGGGGATGATGGCAGTGGCCTCCTGGGCAGCAGGGCTGGTGCTGGCGGTGGCCTCCTGGGCATCGGGATGATGGCGGTGGCCTCCAGGGCAGCAGGGCTGGTGCTGGGGGTGGCCTCCTGGGCAGCGTGGATGATGGCGGTGGCCTACTGGGCAGCGGGGATGATGGCGGTCTTCTCCGCAGTGCTGCTCTTCCCAGACTTGCTGAGTTTCTTATGCCCCTTCCCCACTTTGGAAGGTGTCGCAGCTGACTCCACACTCCCACCTGTACCCCTGGGAGCGGCTTTGGTGGCTGGAGTCTTCCCCCTCTCCCGCCGGGCACTGGCCAACTTTGATGTTTGACCGGTGGGGGACTGTCCGTGCTGTGGCTCCGTGCCACACTGGCTGCCCTGCTGCCCGGTGCACTCCAGATTCTGGTGACTACAGGCACCACTGGTCCCGGAGATGTTGTGGCTGAGGTGCTAGGTTGGGAACTGGAGAGTCGGGCCCTAGGAGAGTGATGGGGTGGGGAAGTGAGAGAAAGAGGTCAAGGGTGGACAGGAAATGTTTCTTGGGCACACTGGGATGGGTAGCGGGAGGGGGTTTGGGAGTGGAGGAAGAGGTTGTGGTTGTAGAAGGTGTTTGTTTGATGACTTTGGGTGAAGGTGCGTGCGCTGTAGGCTGTCGTGAGGTGGATGGCTGTTGGGTGGGTGTGTGGCTGCATTTGTGTATCTTGGGAGGTGGCGTCACAGACACATTCGGAGAGGACATAGGGGACGTGTGAATGGTAGTGGGGGTGGTGAGTGCACATGAGCGGGTTGTGGTGGTGTGTGTGCTGGTGATGGAAGTAGTGGCTGTAGATGTAGTGCATGCAGGTGTGAGTGTAGACGAGACTGGGAGGGAGGAAAAAGGCGAGGAGGAGGGGGACACAGTGGATGCAGTGGATGTTGGTGTGTCTGTATGTGTGTGATGCTTTCATGAGTGCCTGTGGGATGTGTGGTGCTTATGTTTGCCTGAGCTTCCCTTGTGTGTTGACGTGTGTGCATGCTGGTCTGAAGGTGTGCTTGGGATAGGCTGAGGTAGAGGGGATTGGGTATGGGTGGAGGAAGTTGGAGGGGGGAGGCTAGAGACAGGGAAAATAGCTGCAATCAGTGCTGAGGCCAGGTCTGAAAAGCTCGCTGAAGGGCTGCCTGACTAGAATGAATGCCCTCCAGAAATGCATTTGTTTGTTGCAACTGCCTCTCTACACCTTGGATGGCATTCAAAATGGTAGACTGCCCAACAGTGAGGGACCTGAGGAGGTCAATGGCCTCCTCACTGAGGGCAGCAGGGGTGACTGGGGCAGGGCCTGAGGTGCCTGGGGCGAAGGTGATACCCACCCTCCGGGGTGAGCGGGCACTGGGCAAAGGCTGAGGGGCTGCTGGGAGGGCGGTGCTGGTGGGGGGTGTGGCGGCTGTACCTGTAGATGTGGGGGCACAGATGTGGCTGCCACCACAAGGGAACTCCCATCAGAGGACGAGTCCGTATCACTGGTGTCAGCTCCTGTCCCCGCCGTGGAGCTCCCCTTGCCCTCCGTCCCACTGGTGAATTCCGAGTCTGTAGTCTCGCCCTCCAGGGCCATGTGGGATGCAGCTCCCTCCTGCTCCGGTGCCACTGCTCCTCCGCCTGATGATGCTAATGCTCACAAGAACAGGGAGACCACAAAAAGGGGGGAACGACAGAAGAAAGACATGTTGAGTGCATGCATTACCGCTACTGTTGGCGGACACAACAGACACAGAAGCCCCCTGCACTACGCTGCACACTTGGGGTCCACTGTTCAATCCCTGGGACATGGCCTAAAATGCTATGGCCGACATCTGCACACATGGATGTCACAGGAGCCGGACAAGGTGTACTTGGCACTTTACACAGGTGGGGTGGGGTGCCACAGGGTCTGCCAGAACAAGGGGACCTAACTAGCACACTCGCCCTGGCCTAGGGAAACCCACAGCCCATCTCCCCCACCCAGACATCTCCACTGCGTGCAAAATCAGCAGAATGAGAGTGTACTCACCCCCTTGTGGCTGCTGTGATGCCCTCAAGCGCCCATCCAACTCCGGGTACGCCACCGCCAGGATGCAGAACATCAGGGGGGTCATGGTGCGATGGGCACCCCTTCCACGTTGGGAGGCCATCCCCAGCTGAGCCTCCGCCGTCTTCTTGCTCCAGCGGTAAATGTCCTCCCATCTCTTACAATAGTGGGTGCTCCGTCTCTTATAGACCCCCAGGGTCCATACGTCCTTGGCGATGGCACGCCAAATATCCTTCTTCTGGTGGGCGCTGACCAACAGGAATTGTACAGGGGAAAAAGGAAAGTTATTACCAACTGCACCGTCACAGTCATTGGCCCCCATCCCTACCCTTGCCATGTGGCACATACACTCACCGTCGTTTCATGCATGCCTCAATCTCCCCCCATCTCTTATCCACCCCACTCCACATACAGCATGCTCTCAGTGTACTTACCTGTTTGTCTGGAGGACCGTAGAGTAGCGTGTACTGGGGGAGGACCCCATCCACAAGTTTCTCCAACTCCTCCGATGTGAAGGCAGAGGCCCTTTCCCCAGACACTCGAGCCATTATCTCTTCCAGATCGAGGTCACAGCAGCACTTGCAGTGCAGGTCCTCTCCTGTCGAAGATCAAGTATCGAGTAATTGAACAGATAGAAAATGGTGGTCACGTCCGCGGCGGTGCGTACGGTCACCGCCGGCGTACATCGTCATTGTCTCCTGGGACCCATAGGGTCCAATGTTAACCAGTGTTTCTCCAACTCCTCCGATGTGAAGGCAGAGGCCCTTTCCCCAGATGCACGAGCCATTGTCTCTTCCAGACTGAGGTCACAGCAGCACTTGCAGTGTAGGTGCTCTCCTGTCGAAGATCAGGTATCGAGTGATTGAACAGATAGAAAATGGCGGTCACGTCCGCAGCGGTGCGTACCGTCACCACCGGCGTAGATTGTCATTGGCTCCTGGGACCCACAGGGTCCAATGTTAACCAATGCTGAATTGCGCCCCGGTCTTCGACCGCCTACTGCGAAGGTGTACAACGCCAGCTCAGTTACCTCACATCCCATTGTCCTACTTTACAGGTCAGGCAGCCACCATTTCAGGGGCCCACATGGCTTAATTCTTAACTGCGTCACACATACCTAGGCCTTGCCTCAACACTCATACAGGCCAAATTTCGGATTATGATTCGTGTTCTGTGTAAGCTGTGGGTACGTACCTCTGAGTTGGTTGAATCTGTGCTCGCTGTTGTCCTTTATAGGCACCATCCACTGGGACATGTGAGGAGATGGTGGCATCCTCCGGTGTACAGACCGCTGGTGGACCTGTCGATAATGGAGGAAAGACCTACAAGCTTGATTGTGCCACAATCCTTGAACTGTGTGCCCAGCTGGAGCCAGACCTGATGTCAGCTATCTGCCATCCCACAGGAATCCACCATCTAGTGCAGGTGCTGTCAGTACTCCATTTCCTTGCAAGTAGGTCTTTTCAAACAACAGTGGCCATAGCATCAGGGATGTCCCAGCCTATGTTTTCCAACGTGTTGTCCAGAGTGTTGTCTGCCCTGCTGAAACACATGCAGAGCTACATCGTTTTCCCTCAGGTGGAGGATTTGCCTACAGTGAAAGGCGACTTCTATGCCCTGGGACATATCCCCAACATCAAAGGTGCCACTGATGGAACACATGTGGCTTTGGTACCCCCTGTAGGAGTGAACAGGTGTACAGAATCCAGAAGAGTTATCATTACATGAATGTGCAGATGGTGTGTTTGGCAGACCAGTACATCTCCCATGTGAATGCCAAATTCCCTGGCTCAGTGCATGACGCTTACATCCTGTGGAATAGCAGCATCCCTTATGTGATGGGTCAACTCCAGAGGCACTGTGTGTGGCTATTAGGTGAGCACCTGGAAGCAAGTCAGTGGGAATGGTTGTCTGGGTCTGGGGATATCCCTACAGATTAGTGTGTGTGTAACAGTTGCCCTCGTCATTTGCAGGTGACTCTGGTTACCCCAACCTGTCATGGCTACTGACCCCAGTGAGGAATCCCAGGACAAGGGCAGAGGAATGCTACAATGAGGCCCATGGGCGGACTCAGAGGATTATAGAGTGGACCTTCGGCCTCTTGAAGGCCAGGTCCAGGTGCCTCCATATGACAGGTGGATCCCTATTCTACTCACCAAAGAAGGTGTGCCAGATCATCGTGGCCTGCTGTATGCTTCACAACTTAGCTTTGCGACGACAGGTGCCTTTTCTGCAGGAGGATGGTCCATATGGCGGTGTTGTGGCAGCTGTGGAGCCTGTGGACAGTGAAGACGAGGACGCAGAAGAAGAGGACATCGACAACAGGAACTCTGTGATCCTGCAATACTTCCAGTGAGACACAGGTAAGAATACAAACCTGCCTACTACATGTACTTTAACACTACTACCTCTCTACTGTCTGTCGTTTTCACCCAATGTATGGTCACTGAGTTGTCACTTTCCTTTACGATTTCACAGATGTGGGTCCCACTGTGTGACATCTGCTTTCTTTCCTCATGGACTAGAGCTGTGTGACATAGGTATGTTGACATTACAATTGTAATAGCATTTTGTCACTGTAATTGCTAATACACTATTTCGAAATCACAGACAGACTCCAGATTGTGTTGTGCTTTAAGGGTGTTTACTTCAGTGCTCAATATTGGAGGGGGTTGTAAAATGGTGAGGGGTGATGGTGGAGGAATGTCCATGGCAGAGTCCAGTCTATTAGTCTCACAGGTGCATTGTCCAAATGGGCATAGGAAGTGGAGCTGGGGCAGTTTGAGGATGGACAGGGTGACAAGGTGGGACAGAAGGATGACATTCAGGGTGGTCTCATTTCTTGGCTGGGGTCTTGGCATCGTTCTCTGTCTTTGTCCTGGATCTCAGGGACCGTTTGCGGGGTGGTTCTCCCTCTGCAGGGGGTGGGGTGCTGGTGTGGTGGTCCTGTGGCGGTGCCTCTTGTCCACTAGGGCCGGCGGAGGTGGTGGGCAGTTCATCGTCCAGGCTAGTGTCAGGGGCCCCTTGTTGTGCCACAGTGTCCCTCCTGGTGTTGCGGACTTCCTTCAGCACCCCTACGATGGTGCCCAGGGTGGAATTGATGGATCGGAGTTCCTCCCTGAAGCCCAAATACTGTTCCTCCTGCTGGCACTGGGTCTCCTGAAACTTGGGCAGTACCGCTGCCATCAAGGGAATGGTGGTAGGCTCCCATGATGTTGGAGAGGGCCTCGTGGAGAGTGGGCCCCCCTGACCTGTCCTCCCCCTGTCGCACAGCAGCCCCCTCAGTTCCCCTGTGTTCCTGGGCCTCCGTCATCTGGACCATGTGCCCACTGCCACTGCCCCCAGGTCCCTGTTGTTGTTGGGGTGGTGGGTTAGCCTGGGTTCCCTGTAGTGGTGGATACACTGCTGATTGACGTGTCCTGGGGACAGAGGTATGGGCCCGCTGGGTGGGTGCTGTGCTGGTGTTTCCAGAGGGAGGAAGCTCTGTGGTGGCCTGTGACTGTGTCAGGGGAACCGAGGTCCCAGATGGGCCGGGCTGGTCATCTAGATCCAGTTGGACAGAGCTGCTGTCATCACTGTGGGCCTCTTCTGTTGGTGGTGTGGACATGTGACGTGAAGTTGGGTAGGGGTCCTACAGGCGTATAAAAAGATGTTTATTACATCTGTGTGTGCCAGGGTGTGCAATGGGTGGGTGACCGTGTACCCCAGTGCTTGCATTCCTGTGTGGGTCCTTGTGTGATGGTGGTTTAGTGGGGTGTATGGGTATGTGCAGTGGGCATGCTTTGGTGATGGGTGCCCATGCTTTGTTGTTGCATGCAGGGCTTGGTGTTAGGATGTGTGGTTTGTGATGTTGGGACATTTGTGAGGAGTTGGAGTGATGGGGGTGAGGGTTATGGTGGGGGTATGTGATAGCATGCAAGTAAGGTGGGGGATGTAATAGTTAAGATTTGACTTACCAGACTCTATTCCTCCATCTACTCCTGTGAGGCCCTCAGGATGCAGAATCGCCAAGACTTGCTCCTTCCATGTTGTTAGTTGTGGGGGAGGAGGTGGGGGTCCGCCGCCAGTCCTCTGTACCGCAAGGTGGTGTCTGGAAACCACAGAACGCACCTTCCCCCGTAGGTCGTTCCACCTCTTCCTGATGTCATCCCTATTTCTCAGGTGCTGTCCCACTGCGTTGACCCTGTCCACTATTTTGCGCCATAGCTCCAACTTCCTATCTATGGAGAGGTGCTGCACCTGTGATCCGAATAGCTGTGGTTCTACCCAGACGATTTCCTCCACCATAACCCTGAGCTCCTCCTCAGAGAACCTGGGGTGTCTTTGCCATGCCGTGGGGTGGTATGGGTGATGTGTGGGGTGGTGTGTATAGTGATAAGTGGGGTGATATTTAGTGGTGTGTTGTGTGAGGTGCGTGGAAGTTATGTGGGTGATGGTATTGTGTGCCTGTGGATGCTTGGTAGTTGTTTGTTGTGTCTCTCTCTGGCCTTCTCTCTGTAATTTTGTAGTAGGGGTTTGTGGGTGATGTGGGTGTGTGTTTTATATTGTATTGGATGTGTGGGAGTGGTGTGTGTATGTGTATCAGGTGTGTGTATTTGGAATTGTCCAATGTGGTAGTGTTTTGTAAATGTGTGTGTATTTTGAGCGCGACAGTGTGTACCGCCAATGGAATGCCGTGGTTGAAAGACCGCTGCGTGGATTCGTGTGTCGTGATAGTGTGGGCGTATTTCTGTTGGCGTGATGGTGGAGTTTTTGTTTTCGCCAGTTTATCACTGACCTTTGGTGTGGCCGACTTGTGTGGGTGTCTGAATTTTGGCAGATTCCGAGCAGTGGGTCATAATGACCGTGGTGGAATTCCGCTGCAGCGGTGGTGTGTTGGCGGTCTTCTGCACGGCGATAAACGGCTTTTGCCCACAATGTTGTAATGAGGGCCTATATTTCCTACCTTAACCATGCACTGCACCCTGCCCTTGGGGCTACCCAAGGCCTACCTTAGGGGTGCCTTACATGTAAGAATAGGGAATGTGTAGGCCTGGCAAGTGGGTACACTTGCCAAGTCGAATTTACAGTTACAACTACACACACAGACACTGCAATGGCAGGTCTGAGATATGATTACAGAGCTACTATGTGGGTGGCACAAAGTTGCTACAGGCCCACTAATAGCATTTGATTTACAGGCCCTGGCAACTCTAGTGCACTTTACTAGGGACTTACAAGTAAATCAAATATGCCTATCATGGATAAACCAATTACATACAATTTACACAGAGAGCAGATGCACTTTAGCACTGGTTAGCAGTGGTAAAGTGCTCAGAGTTCAAAAGCCAAAAGCAACAGGTCAGAAAAAATAGGAGGCAGGAGGCAAAAAGATTGGGGATGACCCTGCATAAGCAAAAAAGTCCAACACAACCCCCTACCAGCCTAAAGCCAGGGGAGAACAATCAATACCTTGATGTACTTCCCTGATTGGGGCGATAGAACAAGGACCCAGGCCCACAACAGCAGGGGCATGTTCCAGTTCTGAGCCTTCCTGACTCCAGTTGGATCACTCTGTCCATACTCTCAGGTCCCACTAAGTTAAGCCATGTGGAACCTTTCTCTACATCTGCAGATACCATCTGTGCAGCACCTAACTTTACTTTGCTCACAGATGTATCCCAATGGGCAGATAGCACCATCAGGGCCAACACATCGGTGTAGCTCACTCCACCCCCGGGATGTGACTCTCGTCCCCCCCCAGGGGCAACTCTGTCCACCGGGACAGCACGCCACAGTGGCCTCGAACAGCTGTCAGGGATGAGAGCCCGACCTCAGGCCTCTCCAACCACTGTGACTGCGGAGAGTGCATGGCGGTAGCCCCAGGTGCCTGGCACCATTTTACCACTCTCTCTTCCACCAGGTCAGGGATGACAACCTGACCCTGGTCCTCCCCTCTGGGGCTCTGTACCCTCCCTGCCAGAGCGGCACCCCCAGAGTCCAAAATTGTCAAGGTGCTTGTAGAAGCAGTCCTGCACAATTCTTCCACACGTGCAGGGATGTTAACCTGCAACAGGTCCTCCAACCTGGGGTCTGTACTTTCAGGTTGGACTAGGACCAGTGGTGAGGCTTCCCTCCCCCTGCCCTCCCTTCTGGGGTCCTGCACCCCCCAACTAGGAGTGGCCCCCTCAGAAGACAACATGGGATGGGCACTGTTAGCAGTAGCCCCTTCCTTCAGGTCAGGGGGGAACACCCTGAACCTGATCCTCCAGTCCAGGGTCTGTACCCACAGACTGGACCACCACCTGGCAATCCAGGACTTTCTGGGGCATACCTACCCCCCACCAGGTCAGAGTTTACCCTCTGAACCTGGTCATCCAACCCAGAGTCACTACCATGCGGTTGAACCATTGCCTGGCACACCAGGACTTCCTTGGGAGCACACCTACCCCCCATCAGGTCAGATTTTACCCCCGGAACCTGATCATTCAACGCAGAGCCACCACCCTGCTGTTGAACCATTGCCTGGCACACCAGGACTTCTAGGGGGCCACACTTACCCCCCTTAAGGGACACACCGTCCCCAAGGGCCACACAAGAGTCTGGCTGGCGCAGGTCTCCTGACCTCTGCCCATCTGACAGAATCTGGATTCCCCTCAACCCAGAAATGGTCTCACCAAGGTCATTCCTGGGGGGGCTCTGCTCTCAGAGATAAATCCTGACCCTCCAGGGTCTCCACTGGGGTCCGCAACCCCCTCTCAACCCTCTGTCTGGACCTCTGCACCCCCTCACTAGGAGTGGTACTGCCAGACACCAGAACTGGTGGGACGCTGGCTACAGCCACCCCCCCAAGTTCTCCTGACACTGTGGGGTCTCCCTCAACAGATGGCCCTACAGTACAGGCTAGGCTTCCCTCCTGGAGTTCCCTCATGGAATCCTCCAGGACCTGGGACCAGATCTCGGGCACCTTGGGCCTCAACCCAGCTCCCATTCCCTCTCCTCTGAGACTGGACATGAGGTCCCTCACCCATCCTATTACACTGGGACCTACCTGGAACACTACAATCCTTCCCTACCTAACCTGGCTGGGAAATACCTAGACCACTCCTCTGAGGAGCACCCCCAAATGCCTCTTCAGACTCTCTGGTAATCACCCTGAAGTCTGCCTCCATTGTAAGCTCCCTGGGGTACGAGAACTCACACTCCACCTGGTGTTGGCGTAGCTCTGGAAAATAATACATACAATTTACACAGAGAGCATATGCACTTTAGCACTGGTTAGCAGTGGTAAAGTGCTCAGAGTTCAAAAGCCAACAGCAACAGGTCAGAAAAAATAGGAGGCAGGAGGCAAAAAGATTGGGGATGATCCTGCATAAGCAAAAAAGTCCAACACCACTGTAGTCAAACCCTATATCATTAAATGCTACATTGGCCTCACGGCAAGAGCAATGTACAACCAAACAAAATGCAATTATTAAAACTGTCCTCCCCCACCGCCAGGGTAGTACAACTGACACACAATGGTCACCAAGGCATGGTGAAGACTAAGAGTCGTTTAACATCCAAGGTACGGTTTCCCTTAATGGACGAACACATAGAAAATTTTGTGCGGTCTTGTGAATGGTGCCAAGCATCTGGAGAACCTAGCCGGCCTGTTTCAGTTGAGACCGGACCAGGCCCGCATATACCTTGGCTTTCTGCCATTCTGGATTTTGGGAGTCTTCCTGATGGCCAATACACCATGGTGATGATTGATGATTTCACAAAATATCCGGAAGTGGAAGTCATCCCAGCTCTCACGGCTGATGTTTTAATACCATGTATGGAGAAAATCCTAGCTATTCATGGCTTTATCTCAGAGATCAAAACTGACAATGGACCTCCCTTTCAGACTTTGGGGTGGGTGATCAAGTATTTTTGAAGGAGCAGTCCCCAGGAAGCAAGTTTCACCTGCCATTTGACATCAAGTCCTGGACCATCGCGCACGGGAACAGATCGTTGGTCGTGGCCGGAGGGGATCCTCCACTGTCACCCAAAACATTTCCATGTTCAAGAGATTTCACCCCTCTCCACTAGCCAATGGGGAGGACTCGGATCTCCCACCATCTGATAATAATCAAGTATCGTTACCTGACTTGGACAACTGTATCTCAGTGAACTAAGGGTTGTCCGCTCCAAGTCCAGAGTCAGCCGTAAAGGGTTCGGCACCTGAGTGTTTCACAGAGCAAGATCCGAATACTGACAGGTCCACGAGTACTCGATATGGTTTGCGTGGCAATCCTGCTCCGTCTCTGAAACACTAGGTGCAAGCCCTGTCTACCACGCCACGAGAAATCAGATGTTGTGTCAGTCTGTTTATTACCATGCCAGCGCAAGCGCGTAACACAGTTTAAAACACTACACTTGGATGTCTAGCGAGAGCGCCGAGATTTCCACGGAGATGAGGCAAGAACGGAATAAGGCCCGTATTTATACTCCGTTTGCGCCGAATTAGCGTCGTTTTTTTCGACGCAAATTCGGCGCAAAACTAACGCCATATTTATACTTTGGCGTTAGACGCGTCTAGCGCCAAAGTATGGGCAAATAGCTTCATTTTTTTGCGTGAACGCCTTCCTTGCGTTAATAAGATGGAAGGAAGGCGTTCCCATCTAAAAAAATGACGGCGACGCAAATGCGTCGTATTTATACTCCCGGGCAAAAATCACGCCCGGGAGTGGTCGGGTCAAAATACCCCGCATTTGCGCCACTTTTTAACACCTGGGTCAGGGTAGGCGTTAAGGGGCCTGTGGGCTCAAAATGAGCCCACAGGTGCCCTCCCATGCCCCCAGGGACCCCCCCTGCCACCCTTGCCCACCCCAGGAGGACACCCAAGGATGGAGGGACCCATCCCAGGGACATTCAGGTAAGTTCAGGTAAGTATAATTTTTTTTTTTTTTTTATTTTTTTGGGTGACATAGGGGGGCCTTATTTGTGCCCCCCTACATGCCACTATGCCCAATGACCATGCCCAGGGGACATAAGTCCCCTGGGCATGGCCATTGGGCAAGGGGGCATGACTCCTGTCTTTACTAAGACAGGAGTCATTTAAATGGCGTCTGGGCGTCGAAAAAAAGGGCGCAAATCGGGTTGAGGCGATTTTTTTGCCTCAACCTGACTTGCCCCATTTTAAGACGCCCTAACGCCATTTTCACCCTACGCCGGCGCTGCCTGGTCTACGTGGTTTTTTTCCACGCACACCAGGCAGCGCCGGTCTGCTAGCGCCGGCTAACGCCATTCCATAAATACGGTGCCCGCATGGCGCTTCCGAATGGCGTTAGACGGCGCTAAATTTTTTTACGCTAAACTGCGTTAGCGCAGTTTAGCGTCAAAAAGTATAAATATGGGCCTAAATGTTTCGTGTTTTCACTTCCCTACACATTTCACCGAACAAAAGTCAGTATTCTACCTCTGCCATAATAAGAAGTACAATTTCTCATCGAGATACCATGGGAAACAGCAAACGTAAAAGAATGCATTTTAATTTGGCTAGGAATTCACTGGCTTTCGCTTTGCCTATCATATGAAAGGGAGGTCAGGTCAATTTGTTTTTAACTATTTGGCTTTTCAATAGTAAATATGCTAATGTCAGACGTATGTTTTGCTCCTTAGCTTCCATGCAATATAGAAGCTGCATCGTTCATGTGTTTACACTGTAAATGTTTCTGGTAAAGTAAGTGGATTCAATACTAAATGGCGCTGTGGGTACTAACAGCGAGCACACTTTTAAAATCACTTTTAAAATTGTACACCCACTATAAAAATACACATCAAATAAAGAATATTTGAGCAAACACGAGCCTTAAAACAAACACTGTTTCGTTACCACGAAGCAAGATTACTAAAACCAAATGTCAATCTCTGTAATAATATGGTTGTTCGTCCAAACATAGCTCAAATTGATTCGACCTGTTAATTCAGAATAGTGGAGGAGACGGTGCGCGCTGACTGGGACCCCAGCTGCGGGCAGCACACCTCCGCGTGACCCGACTCAATGCATTAAAGCCACAGCTATTAAGTGGTATGAAGCCCGTCAACAAAGACCAAGCGGAACGGAAGAAAGAATCCCTTCTGAGTGCGCACTGAGGATTATCCTGTGCCAGAGTTCTGCTTAATTATCAGGGCCGGAAGAAAGCACAGCAGCATAGGATCATGCTGTTTACTAAATTGAACTCCTGAGCCATAATTTGTTATTATTGACTTTCAACTTGTTTTTTGGCAGTTGTACAAGTGTTGCCTCCATTCTAACGAATCCCAGGTGTCTTTTGTTACACCACTATGCAGTTTTTACAAACTTTCAGTAGCTCTGAATTGGCTTATAATGTCTCGTTATGTGTAGGTTGGTGCATGCGTATCACCGCGGAGCTGTAAAGTATAATGAATGTTTCAATTAATGGGACATAAACGTGTAAAGCAATATTCAGTTAGGACTGGCGGTTATTTTGGTCATATATTTTTTGTTCTTCAATCACTTGTCTAAGGGACAATAAGCATTACTTCTGCATATATAATGTAATACGATATTCAATGGAGGTTCCCTTAATCACCTTACTTGAATAAGTATTCTCATAACGATTTTTAAAAAAACAACAACATTCTTAATTACTCCATGCACTACAGTTGCCATCCTCAATGGAAAGGAAATTGCAGTAGTACCTCACGGCTGCCTCAAGTTGTGTTTTGTGGGCATTCCTAGTATTTTTGCAACTTTGTTGACCCCCTCCTGTGCTTGGTCAGTATGACTTATGGGGTGTGAGCTTCAGATTTCAAAGTCACGCTGGGACATCTTGGTACAACACATTATATGTGCAGCAGGACATAAGGGGAAATGAATGGGCATTGGGAAGAGAGAGGAGGGTGGACTGGTGGGGTATTTAAAACGCAATATTTTTCAAACAAATCAACATTTTCTTATTCCTTCAAAACTTGGGAGAGAGTGTGTGTTTGTCTGTATCAGCACGTAAAACTTCCAGGTGAAATCAGACCAACATGTGACATTATCCAACTGAATGACTTGTACTATTGTACTATTTACTATAGGATAAATTTTTAGGGGAGTGTAACATCCCAACCCCTCCCCCCATGGGGCAATGCCACTGCCTGTATACTACTTATTGCAAGTGATATTTTCAAGTCCAAAGTTGGGCCTAAAGCATCACCAGTCTACAAACTTAGACTGTTGCCTCTGAATCCCATAATACATTCAAGTATCTGAATAAGTTGTTTATTGGCGATGACCTCAAAGGCATCAGAGATGTCTAGAAGAACAATTAAGGGGGCACCTTCCTGCACAGAAACAATCAGGAGAGGCGTTGTCCCTTTTCTATATATGCAGCAAACAAAGAAAGAGGAAAAACAGGAGGAATAATGTTATTTCTCCCCGTTGCATCACTCTTAGCCCACCGTTGGGGAGGTGTAAGCTTTTTTACACATTTCCTGGCTTACAAAACCTTGTAAATCTGGGAATGTGTCAAATTCCATGGGTATTGCGTGGGAACACGCACTACAACACCCATGGAATGCCTTCCTAACACAAAGTAAGGGAACACAGAGACTTGCGCTGCATTGCCTTATTAGATATCTACAAGGCCATGTAAATCCATGCAAAGTGATTTTGCATGGCCTTGTAGATATAAGTCAGCAGTCTGTGCTGCAGGTGTGTCACAAAAAGTTATGCACTGGCGGTGCTGGCCCCCTGTAAATAAGCCCCTCAATGTCTGCAGGTGTTTATGAAGATCAATAAAGCCACCAAACCCCTTCCCAAAACACAGAGCTGGTTTGGCAAGAGACTGATACAAGTGTAGATGAAATGGTGGTGAGAATGCCACTTCACTGTATCAACTTAATATTTACTTTCTTTTTTTCAATAACCTATACAGTGATCCACTTCAAAGTAGCTAACCCTTCCAAACTGACCCCAGTAGTTTTGTTTTTAATTGAGTATTCTGTGTCCTTGGGCAACTGCTCCTTGTATTGTCTGACACTTTGGTTTATGTTCACCACAACCATATTCCATCATACGTATGCAAACTCTGAGACACTGTTCTCTAGCTTGCAGGTAACCTACTCACTGTTGCTGCTGTTGAAATAGCCTTATTGTTTAGATGAGTTTGAGATTGCTAACATTTGAGTTTCCAACCAAGCCTAGATACTGCAATTTATTGTGACTGAGATAACTGCTCTGTATCTAGGCTCCTCGCACAAGCTCTTTCTTAATTTACAGCTTTGATTCCTCATCCTTGTTTACCCCAAATCAAGAATGTAAACTGAGGCACATTTTCTGTTGTAGACTCATTTAGCTGCTATGTCAGTGAAGGCTATGGCTTCTGCTCCTCTGGCAGAAGACCATTGTTGGATATCACCAGGCATGTAGGATCTCTGAACCTTTGGTGGAGCTGCTACTGTGGTGGCTCCGTTAAATGCACTGAGCCAGTGTCTTGCAACCATTCAGCAAATTACTTTGTTTTCTGAAAAAATCGCCAAAAAGCCTGAGTTGGTTTTAAGAAAAAAAAAAGAAGTGGTATGTCATTTATGGCATTTTCACCCTGTGTGTCGGAGCCATTGTATGTGTGAAGCTTTTGCAGGACAATCCCTCCAAGCCCTTCCTGCATGTGGGGGTCTTTGAATGACTGACCTGGGTATGAAATTTGAATCTCCCTAAACAGGGTTGAGTGAGAAGCAATGTGATGTGGGAGCTCTGATTCAAGCGGGCCCGTAGGCAAAAGATATATACCAACAGAAGCAGTCGAGGCTCTTCTGGTGCAATGCCATGGCTTTTCTGACTCCAGGCAGAGCAGGGGAACCACAGGTTTGGAGTTTCACGACAGTGCTACAGCTCTGTCAAATTATAAATAACCCCCTAGATTCTCGAACACAAAGACAATTATGTCCAGCAGAATTGAGAGAGATTAACAATTTTTAGGTAATCTAGGGAATGACAAATGCAAATCCATGGCAATATTACAATTTTCCACTAGATTCCCACCCGTTACCCTGGAATGAAAAAATGAGGAAAGGGACATTGCTGCCGTCTCTTGTAGTTATAAATATGTTGCACATGTACCTGGGACAAGACAATGGCAATTAAAGGATGAAGGACTCTTGTGTACTTGCTTTGAAGCTTCATTTTCAAATGCAGCCCCATTGAGAAAAAACAATATGAGAACAAGAAATGTATATGTGGTTTGTGATACATCTGTTTGACTTCATATTACTTTGAGAAATGCATCACTTCAAGTTCTACTCCCTTACTTCAATTCATAACATGCACAACTGCCTCCGAAGACACAACACCCACAAATATTGCACAACAAAAACCCTCCTTCCTAACACTCCTCCTCTTCAGTTGCCAAGCACAGTCCAAAATAGACTCAGTTATACTGGCATTTTTGCAGTACAAAATGGGGCTGATCAGCCAGTTCTGCCTCTAAATTTTGAAGAGGTTCTTGTAGTACATTGTGTAGCCAATAATGGGCAAATTGTGCCTGCCCAACTAGGAAATATATTTCAATGTTGGGGATGGCAAATCCACCAGCGCTATAAGAAAGCTGCAGTTTTTACCACACTATTCTGGTCTGGTGCCCAACCCAAGCCAGCTCTATCATGAGGTTCTTAAGGTGCAAGAAGAAGGCCTGGGGCAAAGGAATTTTGAAGTTTTAAAATAGATACATCAGCATTGGAAGAACCACTAACTTCATAGTTGCCAACCTACCAGCCAATGTATATGGAAGTTTAATTTATCTTTCTTTATGTTGCTCTAGTTCAGTACTACATTTCCTGTAGTTTTCTTAGTACAGCACTTCACTATCCCGTGGAACCAAATACTCGGATAGGAAAGTCTAGTTCTGGGCATGCCACGGCTGCCATTAATGAGTGATTTGTCCCAAAAAATATGTAATCCTGACCATGTGGTATAGGCAACAATATCTAGCATAATTGGGGAAAGATTTCTGTCCGGTTTCTTATTTATTATTAGGATGTCATCTGCATAGCGGCAGATTAGAAGCCTACATGGGAAAATACAGATTCTCTTAAAATAGTGGTATTGTCAAATGATACAGGCCGGTGGCTCTAGAGCCAGTATAATAAAAGTGGTAAGAGGTGCCCTCTACCTAGTCCCTCTGCATATAGGAACTGGAGGTGATTATTGACTTAGTTGTTGGCTTTTGGGTTCATGTATAAGAGGCTTATCTATCTCAAGAGGTCTCATCCAAGCCCCAAATTCTCCAAAGTTGTAATGAGCTACGGTCACTTAACTGAATCAAAAGCTTTGGCTGAGTCAACAAAGAAAGCAGCCACCTACAGAGCAGGGTCTGTCTTATGCACCTGGGTGAATAACATGCTCAAGTTACCTGACATGGATCTCTTAGGAATGAAAAGAGCCTTGTCTGGCCGAATCATGTAGGGAAGAATTGAGAGCAGCCTATTAGCAATTATTTAAGTCAATATTTTTGTGTCCACATTGATTGACGATAGGGGGGCAGTGGGATTCATATAGATGCACTGCCCTACCAAGCTTGAGAAGGGTGATTTCTATAACATCTCATAAGGTACAGGAAAGGTCACTCCTCTTTACGACTTCTTTGTTCATCTTCAGCATGAATGGCACCAAATCCTCAATTCAGTCCTTATAAAGTTTGACTGTGAGTCCCTATTTCCCAGGAGACGATCCATTTCCTAGGGCTTTCATGCTAGCTTTAATTTCCTGCCTAATTTTGGGTTCGCATAGTGGCTCCTGCTTATGTTGTCCAAGCCATGTCAAGATGGCCTTCTTGAGGCAATCATTCTTTGTTGGGTTGTGCTTTGTGTTCTGCTTATATATAGATCAGAATCCCATTACATTAATTCCTGCAGTATCTCATACGTCTTTTAATGTTCTTGTCCTCTAGGAGACTGGATCTTAATGATATCAGAAGCCGCTTATGGTGGCTGTCTCATGCAAGTCAGAGTTTTGCCATGAACTCACCTTTACTGCACTACTTAGGTCCTCCGTATTCTAAGAAATTAGCTTTGTGCTCCACTACATTGTGGACAACCACTCCATTTAGGCTGTATTCTGCAACAGTGGCTTGATCAGAATGCTCAGCTAGAGTGCCTTCCTTTTCAGAGTTGAAACTCCAATTTATTTACCCACTTTAAATACATCTCACAACATTTCAAATGTTTTCACCAAGCCCTGGTTCAACTAAAATTAAAAGTGTATGAAATATTGTATTTCAGTGCAAAACGCTTCGTCTAGGAGCGTCTCCAACCAAACACAGGCAACATTGTCTGAATCTGCAAACCACTGATGGAATTATCAGGGAGAAAACCACTGGAGAATGGTCTGACAGGATTTTGGTAAGATGCACCACGTCCAGCCAGCCCATCACATCTCTAGCATCCAGGCAAAAGTCTATTCTTGGAGTAAAAACCATGTACATCTGAGTAAAAAAGAGAAGTTGTTTTCAGTTGGATATCAGGTGCGATACACATCCATCAGTTCATACTGACTGAGTCACTATATTTTGCAGTACAGCAGACACTCAGAAATGCCATGCTGGCCCCACACCAGCGGAGTCAACTCCAGTTTGCAAGGCAATATTAATGTTGTCTCCACAAATAATTGTTTGAGGTGCATCCACTTTTGTCCCAGGCTGTCAGTTTTTGTCCCTTGTCATCAACAAATCTGACTTATTTTACCCATTTACATTAATTCGAGTGACATGGCTGTTGCCACTCAGGTGTTGTAGTACCATGTAACGACCCTGATTGTTCAATATGAATTCACATGGATGAAATGGGACTCCCTTTTATCATTAATGTCACTGGCCCTTGTACATATATCGAGAAGGAGAATAAATAGCGGTATGCATACCATTTGCAAGTGAATGTGGCCGAAGACGTGCTAGCGTTATGTGTCTCCTGGATGAAGACAATATCTATGTTATTTCTTGTGAGAAAAAAGAAAATGAGATTAGCATTACGTGGGTCTTTAATCCTGTGAGCCTTCCAAGCAAAGGGTTTGATACCAAGTGTTGGTGTAACCTGTGGTGGTATCATTTGTATCCCATTATGATCATCTGCAGGGTGAAGCAATGTAGGCTATGCAGTAATGTAGGGCTGTGATGAGCCATATGGTACTTCACTCACCACCCCCTCCCACGTCGAGCCCCAACTTCTTGATGACATCCCCAGTTACAAAATGTATAGAATTATTTCCAGAATGAACCCATTTTGGACTACAGCTGACCTATTTATCATGTTTTGGTCTCGTTTGTTGGCATGTGAAAATATTTGTTCATTCCATATTCGTCCACAGCCAACACGTGTTTCATCACACCCCATCTCTTTTTCAAGGCAGAGTAATGTAGTCGTGGTAAAGTCCGTGAGTAACCACTGTCGCAGAGTAGTTTGAAACAAGAGAAAACTGAAGTGGTGGAACGTAGTCTCCTGATATCATCAGTTGGGGAAAATAATCAAGGATCCTTCATGAGGAAATAAAGGCCCAGTCTTCCACTATTATACCGATTGGGTCAAATGATATTGGGTAAAGAGAATCCAAGCAAATCATGTAAGAAATAATCTCCGTGTGCATCGGTCATGTGCAAAAACAGTCACAGTATCAGAAGTGGCAGATGATGGAAAACATGTTGACTGTCGATGACTATGGTATGAATGAATATTTTCACATGCCGATAAAAGAGACCGGATCTGACAAGAATTTCTACGACCTCTTTTTTGGAATTTCAATTAGTTCATTGGACTTACTTTGAGTGCTGTGGTTTTCTTGTACTAGTTATTATAGTGTACCGTACCAGATATACTGATATGCCTTTTTGGTAGTAGGGCATAATTTACCATTCAGCACAGCCATACTTCTTGTATATATACCTGCTCATACTTTTGGATACTTTAAGGAGGTACAATAAATAATACCACTACTACCCCCTTTCTTTTTGATTATTGACCTATTCTTCATATCACCTCTATTTTACATACCCAAGTGACCCCACCTCTTCCATCAGGGGCCCAATTTGGAATCCAGCCAAGAAGCTAGTAGCAGAGTCCCCATATCCTAGCAGGTTCTTCAGGAGTTTGTTGCTGTCGTTTAGGATTTTGAACACCTGTGGCTTCTCCTTACGAAAGACTCTCAGATGCACCAATATAGGATGGCATATTAGATGCCATGATCACACAGTTTTTTCTTGGTGGGGATGTACTTGTTCCTAGCATCATGTACTGCTTGAGTAAAGTTGGGGTACAAAGAAGGGATGGAGCCCTTCTGCAATATAATATTTCTTTTGTGGGCCAGTTGTAGTACTTAGCTCTGTCTCTATAATTAAGCAGCTTAACAATGAATAGGCATGGAGGGACACCAGCAACCGCCTTTGGAGAGAATGAGCAGTGGGCCCCCCTCGACCACAAATACCTGTGAGAGGTGCTGAATCCCCAAAATAGTAATTAGCAGGTTCTCAATATAGTCCTCTGCTCGTGGTATGTTGGTGGATTCTGGAATGCCTGCTATGCACAGATTACTGCATTACTGCTTAATTTTTTAGCTTTGGTCCAATCTGCTTCAGTCTTCATCTCGTTTTGCATTTTTGCTTGTTGGCAAGCCTCATTCTGCTTGTCCCTTATTTGCTATTCAGTTATGTTCAGCATTTAATGTTGTCTGTCCAGGCATTCCTTCATAACATCCATACACTTAATTAAAGAGTCAATATTGTTATTGGTCACACCAAGCTGCCTCTCATTTCCAACAATAGTGTCCTAACTTCTAGAACGGTCATAGTGTAGGGGGATTATGACCCAGCTGCTGCAGTATTTCTCCCTAGGTCATGAGAGAGTCAGTCAGTAATCTTCCTGTCTCTTTCAAAGGTAAGTCGGGACTGTCTTCCATCCAAATTACCCATGCTGCCAGGCATGACAAGCGCTGTGCACTGAGGGTCACATGGCCTCTGTCCCCTACAACACAAGCAGACTATACTGAAGTTTTGCTGCCCCTAATTTCTCTTAACTCTCTGACAGCTGAAGTCAAGGTAGGGTGTACTCTCTGGATCCTTCCCCTGGGCTCCACGCTCCATCACAGACCAGGCAGCTTACCACAGAGACCCATCAAGTGCTGCAACAGGATTCACACCTCAAGCACCATGGATATCGAGCCAGCATTGTAGATATGTCTCTCCGACAGTTCAATTTGGCATCAACTAGTGCTTTACTGTAACTCACTGGCCTTATGCCCCTCAGCAATAAAGTATTTCTCTTAAGGCAGCCCAATCTCCAGCCAGAGTTTAGGTCTACGATGTGATTGGTCAGTGTGCCCGGCCTCGCTGGTGCAGAAGTATTTGCCCCAGTGTTGGAGGTGGAGCAAAGAGAGGTGGTTCATCTGCCGGCAGTTCTGGCCCCCGTAATGGCATGGGGTGTCCTTCACAGTCCAGTACCATAGGAGGAGCCACTCCCCTCCTCTAACACCTTCCTCATCTTTCTTGTCTTGAATGGTGCTGCAGGCAGTATCATCCTGCTACAAATTACCTCATGTTCATGACTGTATGGATTTGGCACATCAATAGTATCAGTTAATTGACTATTTTACCATATAGTGGCTATGGCCCAGGAAGCCATACTGGGAAGCAGTTTAGTTCCATCTAGCTCCACCCATTTAACCTCCCCCAAACCTTTTGACGTCACCCCTGCCATTTTTGCTGAACTAATTTTTGTTGGCCTTAGGACTCTGTGCACTACCACTGCAAACCAGTGCTAAAGTGTTTGTGCTAAATCTCCAAAGACATGGTAAAATTAGCTTACAACTGATTAGCACATCTAGTTTACTTATAAGTCTGTAGTAAAGTGATATACCAAATACCTAAGGCTGGCAAATGAAATGGTTTTAGTGGGCCTACAGTACTTTTATGCAACCCACTCATTTGCCCATTTAAAATATGTCTCAAGCCTGTCATTGCATCTTATTAGCAGCTTCAAATTGCCAATTTGACTTGGCAAAATAACCACTCTGGCACTCCTAAAACCTCCTTTCTAATCATATAATTCACCTCTAGTGTAGGCCTTAAACAGCCCATAGGGCTGGTTGCATTTCAATCAAAATGTTGGATGTATGGTTATGAATGGGGTCTTTATATGGCAGAGGTATACACCCTTGTCCAAGTAGGGACCACAATCCTAGTCAGGGTAAGTCACACACAATCCAAATTATCCTGTGCACACCCTCTGGTAGCTTGGCACTCAGCAGTCAGGCTTAACTTAGAAGGCAATGTGTAAAGTATTTGTGCAATAAATCATACATTAATACAGTGAAAACACCACAAAAATACACCACACAGGTTTAGAAAAAGAAAATTATAGTTATCTGGTTAAATTAAGGTAAAAACGATAAAGATCCAAAAAGTACAAGTTGAGATATCACTTTTGCAAGTTTTTTTAAAAAGAGTCTTACATTTTAAAAATCAACAGTTGTCGCTTGATTACACAAGGTACCTGGTTTGTGTAAAAAAGAACATGCACAGAGACGGCAGAGGAGGAGATGCGTGGCAAAACAGGGTGTGCATCAGATTTTCTGACGCAGCACAGACAATGCGTCTTTTCTTTCCACGTCGCAAGGGGCTTTGCATTGTTTTTCGATGTGCTGTCTTGATTTCTCACTGCGATGCGGGGATCAATTTGACACCCAAGACAATACGGGGAAATCCTGGGCACGCTGGAAGAAATTACAGGCAGCGCATCGATCCAGTAGGGCGATGGGTCGAATTTTCTGTCCCACGTCAGGCGCTACATCGATTTTCCACTTGGGGATCATTCTGGTTCAGCTGTGCACCAATCTGGTAGGGCAATGCATCGAGTTTTCTGATGCAAGGCAGACTCTGCATCGAGTCTTTACTCAGGAAGTCAAGCTGTGTCATTCCGGTTCGGCTGTGTGGCAATTTTCTCATCGCAAGGCAGGCTGTGCATCATTTCCAGCAGGCTCTGTGTCGATTTTCAGTGCACAAGGAGTTTCCTGAAGACATGAAGTCTTTTTGGCCCTTATACTTCAGGAAACAGGAGGCAAGCTCAATCCAAGCCCTTGTAGAGCACTTCTCAGCAAAGTCAGAGGGCAGCAGAGCAGCATGGCAACATCAAGGCAGCAATTCTTCTCAGCAAGGCAGTCCAGATGCATCCTTTGGGCAGCCAGGCAGTTCCTCTGGACAGGTTTCAGGTTCGGGTACAGAAGTGTCTAAGTTTGTGGGGTCCGGGACCCAATTTATATGCCCAAAAATGCCTTTGAAGTGGGGGATACTTCAAAGAGTGGTTTTGAAGTGCACAAGTTCCCCTTTCAGTACAGGTTACAGGTCTGTCTGCCAGGGTCCCAGTAGGAGGTTTGGCAGTCCATTGTGTGAGGGCAGACCACTAGTTTTTGAATTGTAAGTGTCAGGCCCTCCTCCCTTCCAGCCCATTTAGTATGCAGATGAGTGCAGGTGTGACTGAGTGCCCTGTGTTTGTGGTTGTCTAGGTGAAATGCACAAGGGAGCTGTCAACCAGCCCAGCCCAGACATTGATTGGAGACAGGCACTAAGGCACAGATAGATTTTAACTGCAGAGAAATGCTCACTTTCCAAAAGTGGCATTTCTAAAAAAGTAATATAAAATCCAACCGCAACAATAAGCAGGATTTTCTATTACCATTCTGGACATACTAAATATGACCTGGTTACACATTTCTGATCAGAATCTACCACTCAAACAGTATAAGAGGGTAGTCCTAATGCTATTCGATGAAAGAAGCAGGCCTCCCAGTAGTGGAAAATGAATTATGGAGTTTTCCACTGCTAGGGCATACAAAACACACATCTGCATGTCCTGTCTTTTACCTACATAGCACTCTGCCCTATGGGTTACCTAGAGCCTACCTCAGGCGTGACTTATGTGTGGAAAAAGGAGAGTTTAGGGCTTGGAAAGTACCTTTAAATGCAAATCAAAGTGGCAGTGAAACTGCACAGACGGGCCTTGCAATGGCAAGCCTGAGACATGGTTAAGGGGCTACTTATGTGGGTGGCAAAACAAGTGCTGCATGCCCACTAGTTTCATACAACTCACAGGTCAATGGCACATGTAGTGCACTTTACTAGGAACTTACAAGTAAATCAAATATGCCAATTGGGAATGAACCAATGTCATCATGTTTAAGGGAGAGAGCATATGCACTTTAGCACTGGTTATCAGTGGTAAAGTGTGCAGAGTCCTAAAACCAGCAAAACAGTGTCAGAAAAGTGGAGGGAGGTGAGCAAAATGTTTAGGGAATAACCACCCTAAGGCTGTCAGGTCTAACATATATACCTTTAAGTTGCACATGTCCTGGTAGTGAAAATGTCTTAAATTAATTTTGCACTGCTATGAGGCCTACGGCTCCTTTAGGATAAAATTGGGTTACCATATTCAATTTAATAAATGCTAACTTGTGATAAGGAATAAAGAAAATAATAGTCCCTAAGGAGGAAGAGTGAGCCTCAGCTTCTTCAGAACTTTATATGACTATCAAGACATTGGATTATACACGAGTGAAATCAAATGTATTTACTCAGATTGAAAAACAAACAAAGCTTTTTTCTTGTTGCAGACTCTGGATGGTTTCAACAAGAAAAAAGCAATTCCCAATGTACAAACTCAGTTTTGCGATTCAGTAATCTATTTACTGAATCCCAAAAAGGGTTTGCAAGCCACAATTAGGAAGGGGCAGTCCAACGGCGTCCCTTCCTATCTATGAATCACAGTGGTATGTATGATTGTTTTGTTACTGTAAATGCGGTCACAAAACAATCACAGTTAACACCAATTTCAAATTGGTGTTAACCCGTTAGCAATCAAGAACTGGTCCCCAAAGAAGCCCTTCCCCTTTGTGAATGTAAGCGAAAATATTTTTCAGAGCAGGTAGTGGTCCCAGGGACCACTACCTACTCGGAAAAAAAGTAAAAGAAAACTTTTCATTTTTTTTTTTCGAAATGCATCCCGTTTTCCTTTAGGGAAAATGGGATTCATTTTTTTAAAAAAAACAGTTTTATTTAAAAAGCAGTCACAGACATGGTGGTCTGCTGTCCCCAGCAGGCCACCATTCCTATGAGTGCGGCCATTCTCAAAGGGGTCGCAAGTTGTGACCTACCTCATGAATATTAACAAGGTAGTTAATTTGCAATCCTATTGGGAATCTCAAACAGTGTACTAACAATGTTGTACATTTTGTTTTGTGACTTGCAATTTGAAATTCCCAAACAGATCACAAATTGCGAGAAGCAAAACAAGTCATACATCTGGCCCTTACGGCCTGATTTAGATCCCAGCAGATGGGAATACTCGTCACAAACGTTATGGATAGCCTGTCCACTATATTAAGATTCCGTTATATCCTACGGGGATTGTAATACGTCAGACAGGATATCCGTCACTTTTGTGACGGAGTATTCCACCCCCCAAGATCTAAATCAGGCCCTTTGTCTTGTCTGAATGTTAAGACTTGAATAAGGGTATGATTCTGAAATTTCTAGAACTACTCATGATGGAACAATCAGAGTATGTGTTGCCCAATTCCATTGAAGTGGATGCCATTTTTACATCTCAAATTGAGAGGACACCATTAAAGCCTGAGGAATGTACTCCAGACAAAGGAACAGATAAAAAGATGGATTCACTGTTAAGAAAAGCTTTCTTAGCTGAGAATCTGGCTTTAAAAGCGAGCACATATTCAACATATGTCACACAACCCATGGTCAGAACCTTCGATGACATATTTAACTTATTGGCAGCAATGGAATTACAGTCAAAGTTGCTGGCAGACCTTTCCTCAGATATAATCAATACTACATCCATGGTTGTGGTCAGCAGTCTCATGACAAAAAAAGTATGGATTTGAGAATCCAAGGCTAATGTAGCAGAAACCTCCCCTTTGTTAAAGATCCCATTTGATGGCAAAATGCTATTTATTTTCCACTTGATACCATGATCACTAAGGTTTTTAAAGATGACAATCATGCATTGTCTTACAAAGGTGCATTTTCCATTTCCCTACTTGTCAAGACCATCACCTAAGAGGTATTATAAATCCTGGTCTGACAAATAGAAGTGCCAGCCAAAGAAATTATATTCTAAAGGTGATATCTCTACATAGGTGGGGTCGAGTAATAAAAAGAAATCCTGATGATGGAGACCCGGTAGGAGCAAGAATAAATAATTATCTCCATATTTGGAAAGAAAGTGTAACGGTCAAATGGGCTCTGGACGTTACTAGAGATGGTTATACAATATTTTTAATTGGATATCCTCCAGGCAAAGGGTTAATTTTGACCCATATTCCAGAAAACCCAATGAAATATAGAACCTTGCTAGAAGGAATACAATTGTTTTTGGGCAAGGGAGCAATAGTCCTTATAACCAAGGAGGACGAGAGCAAGGCTGCCTATTCAATTCTCTTCATGGTAAAAAAGCCAGTATTAGTTTTGAAATGATGAAATCCTTGATATGAAATACACACTTTCATGTGGTCACTCTACAATCTATCATCCCTCTGGTAAACAGTGATGATTTTCTGACTTCAATAGATTTGTAGGACGCATAACTACATTTACCTATTAAATAATCTCATCAACTCACTTTCAAATCAGGATTCTATGCTTTGGTTTAAAATCCTTGCCAAAGGTATTCACATGTTGGCTCCTCTAGATGCCATCCTGCATTAGAAAGCAGTATATTTATTGTTGCCCGGGTGGACGGAAGAGAGCTGATCACTTGTAAATCAGAGGAAGTGCTCAGGATCCTACAGGAGTAAGGCTTTCCAGTGAACTGGGAGAAGTCAAATGTATCCCTACGTTCACCAGACCTATGTTTGGTAGGAGTGAGATTCGAAACTGCCTTGGACATATGGTTTTATAGGAAAAGAGAATTCATAAGATACTTTCTAATATTCTACTCTTGATGTTGTTAGATATGCCAAGAATGGCATCTTTGATGCAGGTCCAAAAAGACTTTGCAGCTCAGTGTTTTTAGTGCCTTTGGCAAGATTCCACTAGCATCAACTGATTAGGTTTCTTTTAAAGGGTGTGCATCTACTTGGGATCTCTACCAACACATTCTAGTGAATCAGGAGATGAAGGTGTAGCTTTCATGGTGCTTGAATAGCAGGAATCTTTGGAAGGAAGTATCTCTTTTTCTCCCTACATACATGATAACCAATGCAGATATAAGCCTTACAGTTTGGGAAGTATGGTTGGGGCTCCAGCAGATCAAAAGATTCTGGTATCTAGCTCAGAGTCTAGGATCTTCAACTGGAAGGAGCTGGAGGTGCAAGGAGATCCTTGAAAGGTTTGAGACTCATAGTTCGAAATGAACGCGTCATAATCAAGACAAAAAATGTTACAGCCAAACTATTCATCAACAGACATTGTGAACATGGTCTTCGACACTGGACAAAATAGCAGACCAAATCTTCATGTGGGATCTTAAGTCAGTTCTTTCTCTGTCAGACATCCATATTCAGGGAGATGACAACTTTTTGAGCAGACCCATGAGTCGAGAGTTTCCCTCCTCAGTCCAATTTTCTATTTACACTTGCATATTCAGTCAGTTAGTAGACATATGAGGATGCCAGTGCTGGGCCTTTTTGCATCACAGACCAATGTGAATGTTCAGAGATTTAGTAAAATGTCAGTAGTGGAAAGGACATAGGCAGTTAATACCTTCTCATGCAAATGGCCCTCAGGTTTCATCTACGCTTTTCCCCTTTCCCCTGATTTGCTCTTTTCTGGTGAGGCTCAAGAGAGAGAGAACGAGAGACAGAGAGACAGAGAGAGAGAGAGAGAGAGCAGGTAATTTTGATAGCTCTACCTGGCTCCCTGTGCTGATGAATTTGAGGGAGTCAGAGGAGTGGAAACACCAGATGAATCTCTCTCATTTTCTGTTTCCAGCTCTCACCCAGCAATCACTTAAGAAACTCAACTTGATGACTTGGGAGTTGAAGGAGAGATTTAAGAAGAAAATGTATTTCTGAGCATCTCACATCTACTCTTCAGGCTTCTACTCTAAGATCCTCTGGGAAATTGTGTTGTTGGTTGAGTGGGTGAAACCCAGCTCAAGCAACAACTACAGTCCCTGTCAGGGTGTACCACAGAAGTTACTAAATGAAGCTCTGCTTAAGCTTCTTGCACACAAAAGCAGTCAGGCTTAACTTAGAGACAATGTGTAAAATATTTATGCAGAACACAAATAGCAATAAGGTGAAAATTTAACTCAAGAAAAATCTTGCACCGATTTAGAACAATAGAGTCATATTTTTGTTTTATACCAAAATGACTAAAATCCCATTAATAGAACACACAAAGCTAGTTTTAAAGGGTTATATAAAAAATAATGCATAAAAGAACAACAAACCAACTGTGGATATTTAGTCATGCTGGACCAGAACAAAGTCACAAGTTTAGGTTAATTGTGATGGAGCATGGCCCAGATACTGGGACCGAGTTAGGCCTGCTGAGAATTGTATCTTATTTCCTTGAAGTGAGGCATTGTGCCACACAGTGGTGGTTCTGAGGATTGATGTGGGGCCCAATGTCAAAATACATCACACAGTGTTGGTTCTGTGAGTGATGCAGGGTCCAGCACTGACTTGCATTTCTCAACATTGCTCCCTGAGCAGCTGTGACAGCTGTGATGCAAGGTCCACATCGAGTTGCATTGCGCTGTGTCGGTTCCGAAGGGAAGCTGCAAGGCCTGAGTCAGGTTGCATCACGCTGCTTTGGTTCTTAGGGGGACCACAGCTAGTCTAGCAGAGCACATTTATCCCCACTTTCAAGGGTACAGAACTGTGGAGACACGACTTGAGGGGTTAGGACTCACATCACACAGAGGTGAGGTGCAGGGCTCAGGATGGTTGAAGTCTTTTTTGTCCCTGAGGCTCTGATTTGAGCAGAAGGCCAGCCAATTAGCCCTTGAAATCACTCTGACACTCCTGTGTACAAGCTGGAGGTCCAGTCCTTCTTCCTCTGGCTGCAGAACAGTCCTTGTGACAGGAAAGCAGCAGGCTAGCAGAGGAGCAGAGCAGATGGGCAATCCGTCTTGCAGCAGAGCAGCAAGGTAATAGTCTTTATTCTGAGCCTTCCACAAGATCAGAAATGATCTGGTAAATGGGTCTGAGGGTCCTACTTTTAAACCTGGGACCTTCTTTGAAGTAGGAACATTTTCTAGAAGTTCACCTTTCAAAAGTGCTTAGAATTCCCTGCCTTCCTGCAGTTGCACACTCTCAGCCTGATGCATTGATGGCTAGTGTGGCACTCAGTAACTGAACTTTTTATTTTTTCCCACTTGATGGCAGTCTGCCACTATTGTTTCAACTTGAGTGTTGGGAAACTAAGTGCATTCCGTTTTGTCAATTACTTTTCAGAAACACAGATTGTCAGATGGGGATTGTATTGAACTTGGTGAGACATCACTTTAAACTGTGTCAGTGCATGCCTGAATGATAGTCTGTCATTGCGATTGGTAAGTAGTTAACATAACCCCAATATCTGCATATTTTCAGGAGCAACAATCTCCTGACTGTAGTTTCCTTTGCTTTGCTGCTGGATCCTCTGTAACAGCATCCCCACCATAGATGGTCATAAAAGTATACATCTAGATGCACTTGCTGATTTTTATGAGAGTCCATCGAGCGCATTTTGTTCAGAACGTAGCTAGCTTTGCATCTATTAAATGTGCTCACCCTCTTAGTTTTAAATGGAGTCTTACAGAGTCAATTAAAAGGTAGTTTTTTGGTGTGACTTAGGTACCACACTTTGGAAGTCATTTCTTTTTGCTGGCATGCTTCATTGACGGTGATGTTGATTTACCCCCACATCGTTATGTTCAATACCTATACAAGGACTACCATGACTTCTGGGTATGTCCCACTTTTTATAAGATTTAAATTAATATTATGTTTTTCAATCTACTGAAACATGATTCTTAATTTCCAGGTGCTTCCAAAAAGCCTCCTCCAACCTGATGGAAAAGATGTTAGTGGACTGTTTTAATTTGATTTGGAACATGAAACTCTGACTCAGAGTGTTATTTAACAACCAGTGTATCCATATTAGTTACAAGTTGTATATGTCTGTTTTTTCTACACCATCTGCACACTTCAAATTCACCTATTTCTCTATCACTCTGCCGTTGTACTTTTAAGAGCACCTCATTATCAAGAAATGTATGAAAAGAAAGCTTTGTGCATCCAGCCCTAAGTTCTTAATTTTGCCTTGAAAACGCTTTGCAAAAGAGAGTGCTTTAACATATTGAGGGAACAAGTCTGCTTCCTCTGTTTATGCTTCAAATGCTTGAAAGGGAGAAATGCCCAGGTTCTATCTATCTATGAGCATTGATATCAGTCATTTTCTCTCTTCAAAAATATATAGTCCCAAAAAAGGTTGATGGTATATCTGCTTCATGATGAGAGAAAGTCGATGACAACAGAGATTTGGGTTTTTTAGTTCTTGACTTTAAGATCTCTCTTTAGGAGTGTGACACTTCACCTTTGCAATTGCCTCGTTAATCAACTGCTGAACCTCTGCAGGAGTCATGAGAGCGGGTATATCAGGAGAAGGGAGTTCTAAATCTTGGTCTCATTGCTGGGATCAGTTCTTTGTTTGCTGATAAGGTGGATAAGACATGTTTTCTCTTTGCAAGTTCATAGTGATAACCCAGGTGACTTCAGAGAAAGCATGCAGAGTTAAATATCTTTCTTAGTCATGTCAGAAAAACGTTCTATGATTCCAGGAAACCAATGTGAAAGAGTAAAGATTAAGCCAATCAACCGGATATCTCTTGAAACTCTCAAAACGTATAAATTTATGTTAAATTACCTCACTGGGCTCTCACCTTGTGCTGCCACAGTGCAAAAAAAGACTCAGCAGATCAAGAGAGAAGACCCACTTTTCTTTGTAATCTGTTAGCTGCTATAAGGCAGGCATTTCCTTTGACTAAACAATGCAGACCAGCTACATAATCAATCAATCAATCAGGGATTTGTAAAACACGGCTACTCACCCGTGAGAGTATCAAAATGCTGGGAGGGTGGGGGGGTGCTCAGTCAAAGAGCGAGGTCTTCAGGTCCTTCCTGAACTGAGACAGGGTGGGAGATTGCCTGAGGTGGATGGGGAGGGTGTTCCAGGTCTTGGTGGCGATCTGGGTGAAGGATCCTCTTCCGGCAGTGGTTTTCCCGATGCGGGGGACATTGGCGAGGATTTGATCAGCGGAGCGGAGTTGTTTGGCCGGAGTATAGAAAGAGAGTCTGTGGGTGAGGTAGGCTGATCAGACGTCGTGTAGGGCCTTGTAGGTGTGGGACAGAAGCTTGAAGGTGATTCTCTTGTCGATAGGCAGCCAGTGTAGGTCTCTCAGAAGGACAGAGGTGTGGCTGTGTCAGGGGGCATTCTTGATGAGACGAGCGGAGGCTTTCTGGATGCGTTGTAGTATTTCCTGGTCTTGGCGGTGTTTCCGACATAGAGTGCGTTCCCATAGTCGAGGCGGCTTCTGACGAGGGCCTGGGTGACTGTCCTTCTGGCTTCAGTGGGGATCTACTTGTAGATTTTTCTAAGCATGTGCAGGGTGTGGAAGCAACCTGATGAGACTGCGCTCACCTGTCGGTCCATTGAGAGCGATGAGTCTAAGATGAAGCCTAGGTTGCGGGCGTGATCGGTGAGGGCGTTTCCGAAAGCGGTGGGCCACAAGGACTCGTTCCAGGCAGAAGATGTGGAGACGAGGATGAGGACTTCTGTTTTGTCCGAGTTCAGTTTGAGGCAACTATCTTTCATCCAGGCGGCAACTGCTTTCACTCCTTTGTGGAAGTTGTTTTAGGCCGTGGTCGGGTTGTTGGTGAGGGAGTTAGGTGTCATCGGCGTAGGAGACGATGTTCAGTGCGTGGCTTCTGACGATCGCGGCTAGTGGGGTCATTTAAAGGTTGAAGAGGGTGGGATTCAGCGAGGATCCTTTGGGGATACCTCAGCTGATCTTGGTGGCTTCCGAGAGAAAGGGGGGGAGTCAGACCTTCTGTGTTCTGCCGGTGAGGAATGAGGAGTACCATTGCAGTGCTTAGTCTCTAATGCTGGCGTCGTGGAGGTGGGTGCATAGCGTATCATGTGAGACTATGATGAAGGCAGTAGAAAGGTCCAGGAGGATGCGGGCGACGCTCTTGCCTCAGTCGAGGAGGGTGTGGATGTCATCTGTGGTGGAGAGTAGGGCGATCCCAGTGCTATGGTTGCTTCTGAATTCTGATTGAGAGGGGTCCAGAATGTTGGTGGCTTCCAGGAAGGGAGTGAGTTGTTTGTTGACTGCCTTCTCAATGACTTTGGCCTGAAAGGGGAGCAGGGAGATGGGATGGTGGTTCTTGAGGTCTATTGGGTCGGTGGTAGGTTTCTTCAGTAGAGGTTTGATCTCGGCGTGTTTCCAACTCTCTGAGAAGGTGGCAGTTTTGAAGGAGCAGTTGATGGTATGCCCGAGTTTGGGTGCCATGATGTAATTGGCTTTGTTGAAGATGTGGTGAGGGCAGGGGTCGGTGGGTGCTCCTGAGTGGATGGTTGCCATGATGTTGCGGGTCTCTGTGTTACAGCGGAGCAGGGTGGGGGGATGTGGTGACGCTTCGGTCGACAGGCTGGTGGTGAGAGTCGTGGGGGAGCCCTGGGTGGTGAAGCTGTCGTAAATTTCTGCGATCTTGCAATGGAAGTAGTTGGCAAGGTTTTCGAAGAGTTCTTGCAATGGGGGGATTTCGGTGGAGTTGGGGTTGGTGAACTCTTTGATGACGGTGAAAAGTTCCTTGCTGTTGTGGGAGTTTTTTATTGTTGCGTTGTTGCAGGGCGACTCCTTTGTTGGTCCTAATGAGCTGGTGATGTTTGACGGCGATTTTGAGGCTATGTAGTTGCTGACTGTACACTGTTGTGACCCCTCCTAAAAAAAACTCCTCCTCCTGCAGTGCAGAGAGCATAGATGACTCCTTGCAGCATGCTCATATGTCACACTGGATTTAAACACACCTCATCGACAATCAAATCCCGGTGCTCTTACTCCAGAAGGGAAAAACATGACACCAAGGCACTACAATAACCAACAGGTATTGGCGTCTGCAAGACAACTTGAAAAACAGGCAAATTGTTATGCACAACATTTCTGGGTGTGGTGTCTATGGAGGCAGTCATGCCTTTTCTAGTTCTGAATTGTAGTGTGGGAGGGACACTGGAGTAATGAAAAAGGTCTTTCCATCTCATTGGTTTTTCCTGCTTTCCTGCACAGTACTTGGGCCTGCTGCTTTGTTAAATGTGGGCAAGATAGTGCTGCTGAATGACAGCTTTGCAGACTAGTACAGTACTGGTAACTCTATGGTGCATGTGTCTAAAATTCCTTTTTGTGTCTCCATCTTTCTTCCATTGAATGTACTGTAATAAAGTACCTTTTATTATTTACTGAATAGTGATCAGTTTGTAACAATGTATTCCATTTACATTTCCAAATTCACCATCAGTGTTTAATCTCTATGATAATTCTCAATTGCATAACACTTTGCTGATGAGCTGCTTACAGTGCTTCAAAATATTTTAATTTCTCCAGTCTGGGCCATGTGCCTTACCATGTCTTCTTTTGCCTTCTGACATAGTGCTCTAGTTTCCCTGATTTTTCAATGTTTTCTGATATTGATAATCAAGCAAATATCCCAGAAGGATTTTAATATCTTACATTACTATATGCTGTTGGGTTTGCCTGCTATTGGCTGTTCATTTCTTGCATACAGGGATAGTCTGAGTTCCCTGTTCTTTAAATGATGTTCTACCAACCCTAATATAGGAGAACACATGCCACCTAATGCACATCGCTAGTGCTGAGCATGAGCCCTCATCCACCAATTGGTATCATGCATCATCATCAGGCTTGCTCCTCATCGGGCTGGCTCTGCAATGCCTGACGGGCCCCAAGAAGGGGCTGTTTGCCAAGGATCTTTTGTAGTAGTGCCATTTAGGAGCAAAGGGAGTGCTGTACTACTGATTAAGGTCGACATGTTTCACGCCATGGATGTCCCTACTCTCAATTTAGGGGGAAAGTCACTTCCGGGTTAGCAGCCAAATGGGTAAGTCCCAGGCTTTCAGCACTGATGCAACAATTCTGCAGAAGCTGAGTGGCCCGTGTTTTCACAAGGGGCCTCTTCCTTACTTTAAGAGGGTCACTTGACACAGGAAATCCATGCAGTAGTGTGAGTTACACATGCATAAAACACACCCTTAACTCACCCTTAGCTCTTGTTTCTGTGAGGACTGGGTAATTTGTTTTTGGGTCCTGAAGAAGCACCGCTTGATCCGAAGGGACATCCTTGGTCTGAAACATGTCATACTTACTCTGTAGTATTCCCACACACAGAAACTTGTAGAGAGGATCGCAACATTACTTCCCACAGTCTTCTCTCCTTGTTTTTAATCTTGGCATATGTACTTTTTGTTAGAACAAAAGGTGACTCCAGTACCTATAGTCAATTATAACTTCACACTCCCCAGACTCTCAGCAGCTTATACCTTACCCAAAGCACTCCTTTAGTTGCTAAACAGCACTACTTCAAGAATTATCTGGCAAAGAGCCCCCTGCAGGCAAAAAAAGAGAGAGGGAGATAAAAATTGTGCAAGAGAAAATGAGAGAGAGAGAGTGAGAGAGAGAGCAGGTTTGAACACTTTTTTCCTGGCAGTTTTGGCTGTGCAATCCTACATTCGGCCTGAGTGGAAAAATTCACTCCCCTAATGGAATTTGTGGAATTTGGGCACTCCATGCTATGCAAAGTAATGCAGAGTTCCCAAATTCTGCCATCCAGCATGTGGTGGAATTTGTTTGCTGTTAGAGTGAATGAGAATTGTTTTTGATGCATGCTCAAGAGCACCACAGCCGCTTCTAAGTGCATGTGATATTTTGTGTGCGCTTGTGCAACTTCCTGCCATGACAGCATCATTATAGTGTTGCTCACAAGTGCGAGCAACCGCGGGAGCACCTCAAGCAGATTTCTTACTCGAGAAGCAGCTAAATCTTCTCAAACAATGCTTTCAAGTGGATTTTCTTCTCCAACTGATCATTCAAGTTTTTTTTAGTTTGAGGAGCCTTTTTTTTTACTTCTTTCTTCTAACAGGAAGGAAGTGCCCCAGAAACTCCAACTCCCAGTGCTTTTCCATCTCCTGGCCACTTTTCCCTTGGATTCCAAAGGTGGAAGCACAGCACCAATGACAAAACTACTGTCAAAGGCACCCTCGCTTACAGACCCCCTGGAACAAATTAAAGCCTCAGTGACACCATCACTGAATTCAACACCCCACTCGCCATTGAACACTATTTATTCCTGGGAGACCTCATCTTCCACCTTGAAGACACCACCAAAACCAACTCCTATGAGAACCTGGAATGAATGGACAACATTGATCTGAAACAACTGGTCACTGAACCCACCCACAAAGCAGGACACATGCTAGACCCTATCTTTCAATCCAGCATCAGAGTCCGCTCACTGAAAACAAGTACCTTAATGAACTAGATCTATTCTGCAGCACCCACCGGCCCGTGAATTTTTAACCTCAAAAGAGATAAGATCAGGCATCACCTCACTATCATCCTTAATGCCTCCATCACCACAGTCACCTTTCCTGACATCTAGAAACATGCAGAGATCATACCCCTCCTCCAGAAACCCTCAGCAGACCCCAGCCAGCTCCAGAACTACCATCCTATCTTGCTGCTTCTGTTTCCCACCAAAGTCCTGGAGAAGGCCATCAGCATCCAATTTACTGAAAACCTGGAGAGTCACAACCTACTGGGCTCCTCCCAATCAGGATTCAGAATGAAACACAGCACTGAAACAGCCCCAATCACAGCAACAGATGAAATCCATGCCCTACTTGACAGAGGCGAATCAGCTGCACTGATCTTACTCAACCTCTCTGCAGCCTTCAACACTGTCTTCTACTATACACTCATCCATCGACTGAATCAGATCAGACTCAGAGACAACACATATAGATGGACAGCATCTTTTCTCACCGGGTGCACCCAGAGAATCCGGCTCCCTCCCTTCATGTCTCAACCCCAGGACACCCTCTGCGGCATCCCTGAAGGTCATCCCTCAGTCCAACTCTCTTAAACATTTACATGAGTCAACTTGCAAGACATCATCAGAACCCACAACATCAACATCATCTCCTATGCCGATGACACTCAACTCAACCTCTCACTCTCAGCAGACTACACTACGACAAAAAACAACTTCCACAACTGTATGACAAACATTTCAGCCTGGATGAAGAATAACTGCCTGAAATTCAAATCTGACAAAACACAAGTCCTAATCTTCAGCAACACACCTCCATCTGGAATGATTCCTGATGGCCATTGGAACTCCGACCCACCCCACTCCAAAAGACCACGACCCCAACTTCAGCATCATCCTCAACAGCAAACTCTCCATGTAATGTCAGGTCATTACCGTCTCTGCATGCTCCGCAAAGTTTACAAGTGGCTACCTGCCAACACCAGGAAAACTGTGATCCAGACCCTCATCACCAGCAATGCCCTCTATGCAGGCACCACCACCGAACTTTTGAGAAGACTCTTGACGATCCAGAAAACATAGCAGCCAGAATTGTCCTCAACATGCCCAAGAGAACCCACAACACCCAGCACCTTCGAGACCTTCAGTGGCTCCCCATCCAGAAAAGATGTCAATTCAAACTACTGACCCAAACATACAAGCCCTCCATGACCAAGGACCCACCTTCATGAATCACTGCCTAATTTTCCACCTAGCATCTAGAAACCTCTGCTCACCTCGCTCTAGCACGGACACCATGCATCCACAGCTGCTACACCAATCAATCAATCAATCAATCAGGGATTTTTAAAGCACACAACTCACCCATGAGGGTCTCAAGGCACTAGGGAGGCGAGGGGGAGAAGGTGGGGAGAGGTGCTGCTACTGCTCGAACAGCCAGGTCTTGAAAAGTTTCCTGAAGGTAAGGAGGTCTTTGGTCTGGTGCAGGTGGGTGGGAAGATTGTTCCACATTTTGGCGGCGAGGTGTGAAAATGATCTACCACCGGATGTAGTTCTCCGGAAGCGTGGGGCAGTTGCGAGGGTGAGGGCGAGGTCAGCGTAGCGGAGTTGCCGGGTCGGGGTGTAGAAGGAAAGTCGTTTGTTTAGGTATTCAGGTCTGGTGTTGTGCAGTGCTTTGTGAGCATGGGTGAGGAGTTTGAAGGTGATTCTCTTGTTGACTGCAAGCCAGTGCAGGTTTTTCAGGTGGTCTGTGATGTGGCAGTGGCGCGGGATGTCCAGGATGAGACATCATAGAACGCTTCTTCTTCCACCTCACGTCCAGGTCCTGGAACACCCTCCACCTCAGCATGTCACCATCACTGGTGGACTTTAGGAAGGGATTCAAGACCTAGGTTTTCGTCTAAGGCCTGCAGCATAGTGCCTGGATACCCCTCCAGGATGACAAGCCGCACTCTAGAAATGCTACTGATAGATTGATTGATTGAAGGATCACTCTTTCTGTCTTTTAAACATATACCTTTGGATTTAAGATCTTCATTTTTGGAATATCACACAAGGAAGTTCAAAAACTATTGTAGACGGGTGTTGCTTGTTTGTTTCTTCAGTGTTATCATGCTTCCTTTGTCCGGCCAGTGTGTGTGTTAGTGTGTTTGACATATACCAACATTTGTCTTTGTTCCCCATCCCATGTGGCCAGGGGCTATTCTGTGTAGTCTGTGTTTATAGGCCCAAATGTGTTCTTTGTTTTCCATGGCTCCTTGCTTGTTGGTTCACTGTGTGGCCATTCTGTGTAGCAAGCCAGTATATTGTTTCTGTAGGTTAGCATGTGCTCTTTGTTCTCCATACCTCCTTCCTCGCTGTTGTTTGATCATGTGGCCATTGTTTGATCATGTGGCCAGTGGGCATTGTGTGTAGCCAGCCAGTGTGCTTTTTCAGTAGGCTTGCATATGTGCTTTGTTCTCAGTGCCTCCTTGCTTGCTGTTGCTGGGTTGACAGTTTGGCTGAAGGCCATTTTATGAGGCCAGTCAGTGTGCTTTTGCCACAGGCTTGCATGTGCTCTTTTTTCTCCATGCCTCCTTGCTAGCCGTTGTTGTTTGACCATGTAGCAGGTGGCCATTTTGTATAGTTCACCAGTGTGCATTGTCATAGGCTTACATGTGTTTTGTTCTCCATACCTCCTTGCTCACTGTTGTTGTTTCACCATGTGACTAGTTGTCATTTTGTGCAGCCAGTCAGTCTGCTTTTGCCATAGGCTTACATGTGATATCAGTTAAATAATATGCCTGTGGATCATTGTAGCATATGTATATTATAAATATGATTATGATGAGCAGTACTTTATATTACATGCATTTTTTGCGTTTTGCATGAGCACCTACTTGCCTCTCAATTAGTTTTGTCATACTCATGTAGTACAAACATCTGAAATTTTCCTTTTTTTATTCTTAATTATTATTTGTGGTTAATTCTTTTATTTGATTTTGTATTTAATTTTTATTTTATTTTTACATTTTTACATTTTATTTTTTTATTCTTTTATTTTGTATTTAATTGTAACTTTAATTGTAACTTTTTTTTGATTTTTTTTAGCATTTTGCCTCCCTCAATGATCCATTCACCCCCTGACTGTCATAGCCTAACTGTTTCACGAAAGCATTAATTTTCTCATTTTCTTAGGTAATATTCCATTTCCCCCGGACCACCTGCCATAGTAGGTGCACTACACATGCACCAGCATCATTCATTTTTTAAGGATTAATACATTTTCCCCTGGACCCCATTACCTGTCATGGGCACACACCAGCTTTCATTATTTAAGGATTTTTCCATTTTGCCTTCCACTTCTCTGACTGCCATAGGTGTCTTTCTTAGAATAGATGCAGATACAGCAAAGACAAGTTACATCTGTGTATTGCTTTTCTGATTGGAAATGAAATGTTATGCTATGGTGGACTGGTGTGGTTTGACTTTAAAATGGTTGGATATATTGTTAATTATTTAGGGTAATAAATTAAGTAAGAACCGCACTAAATTATATTGGCTTTGTGTGTGTTACTTTAAACTGCACAATACCATGTTTCATTGTTTGCTTTTAGATACACAAGAGAAGAGACATCACCCACAGTACTTCTCCCCAGTTTGGGACTTTTTTCGATTAGCAAGCAGGAGAGCATTGCAATATGCACCATTGGACTTGCAAGTGTTCATCGAGGTAAGCCTGGTACACACTATCGTACTGGAGGCTAAACAATGCATCTGAAAAAAACATCACCTAATCCATGCGAGGAGCACCATTAAAAAATGGCCGATTGTGGTGGTGGTGAAGGTGAGGAAAGAGGGGAATAATCAACTTCAATCATGGTGAGAAGTGATAAGGAAGAAGTTGACATCTTTACTCAAAGCAGCCCTGTCCCCAGCAGTGCGCCAGCATCACTCACCTCAGAGACCTCAAAATGGCACAAGAGTCAGATGGAGACATCACAGTATACATTGACTTCCCTAAAATGCACATTGATTCTATCATCTCCTACTTCTCGGATGTCGCCTGTGGGAGTGGCCCCAGAAAAGAAAAAAATCCACGCTCTATTACAGGATTGTTTAGGCAGGAGAGGCCCTATGACCACAGCCTCCCAATGGCATGTTTGTACAATGGAAAGCTGGCTAAAATGTTAGTGGAAGGAGTGGCATTTTTTTAACTGAAGCAGATGTCTGCCCAAAATGGAAGGTTCCAAGTTGGACCTATTTTGACAGAGGTTCTGCTCCAGCGCTCCATCAGTATGTGCTGCAATTGGTTGTACAAGTTTTGTAGCAAAAAACTGTTCATATTATCCATCTGATGACTGACATGGCGACTAATTGTCAAGCATCTAATTACATGTGTATCAGTCCACACTAGATCTCCGTTGTGTGGATTAGGCAAAAGCTATCTACAGATCTCAGTGCTGAAGATATTTTTAAGAACGTTCAGAGGCATGCAACAGTAGCCATGTTTGCCATGGAGAAATCCCATTTAGCTGCAAGCATCTTGGAAGACTTTAACAGCAAGAAGTGTGAATGGCGGCAATTCAGAGGTTTCAGAATTGGAATTGTTGTCATGGACAATGGCAGTAATATAGTCAAAGCCGTGTCAGATGTGGAGTTTTTAGGGTCCTGCGTTTGGCGCACTACATTAACCCGGTTGTGTAGGACTTTCTAAAAAAAAAAGATTGTCAGCAACATACTGACCACCTGCAGATGAATCCACACTCATTTCAGTCATTCTTTTAAAGCCGGGAAACAGTTGAGGATCATTCAGCATGCTAACAGAGTACCACTTAAAGCCCTCATACAGAAGGTACGAACATGTTAGAACTCAACCTATTACATGTCCCAACATCTATTTGTGCACTCCAGACAGATCAATAAGTATGTCATTCAGAGAGGAGGAGATGCAATTGGAAAACGTATGACCATATATTTGGGTCTTGTGACATGCCTGACACAGATGCTACTGCTTTTTGAAGTTTTCACACAGGAGGTTAACAACAGTATGATGGGTAAAGCTATCCCTTTGTTGCATCTACACCAGGACCACTTGCAGTTGTGAATGAAAATACAGAGTCCCATGCCTTGGTTGAGAGATTAATCCTTCCTTGGCTGTTAATACAAGACTGCAAAATGGCATAATGTTGTCCAAAGAGTACATCTGTGCCACACTACCTGATCCGCAGAACAAAAACATTCTGGAAACTTTAACTCCTTTTTCTGAAGGGGATGTTCCAAAGTACAAGAAGTGGATTAATGAGCAAGAGGGAGACCTGAAAGAAGAACAGGAGAAATTTGGAGTGCCGCCGTCAACTTCCAGGAAGGGTAGTCTTGTCTCACAGCAGCCAACACCAAAAACAGCAACACTGGCAACAACCACAACTACAGGTACAGAAGAATTGGCCCCAACCTCTGCATTGGCTTGCCTTCAAATGGCAGGTTTTAAGTTCAATGCTGAAGCAAAGGCAAAAGAGTTAGAGCAAGTAGCAGTACCAACGACCCTTGAGAGTAAGCTATAGGAGTTTCTGGGTGACCAAAAAGAGGTCTATGGGGATCAAAACCCATTGGGATATTGGTATGCGAAAATGCGCTAATGACCAGAACTCAGCAAGCTGGCAATAAACTATGTGGGTCATTACAACATTGGCAGTAGAAGCCGCTTACCGCCGTGCAGAAGACCGCCAACACACCGCAGCGGCCACGGAATTCCGCCACGGTCATTATGACCCACAGCTCAGAATCCGCCAAAATCCCGACACCCACACAAGTCCACCACACCAAAGGTGAGTGAAAAACTGGTGATAACAAAACCTCCACCGTCACGCCAACAGGAATACACCCACATTATCACGACTCACAAATCCATGCGGCGGTCTTTCAACCGCAGTATTCCATTGGCGGTACACACAGCCGCGCTCAAAATACACACACTCTTACAAAACATTACCACATTAGTCATTTTGAAATACACACACCTGATACACATACACACACCACTCCCACACACCCAATACAATATAAAACACACAACCACATCACCCACAAACACTTACGTCAACAATTGCGACTGAGGGCCAGAGAGAGACACCACCATCTACAAACTAGCATCCACAGGCACTCCACACCATCACTCACACAACATCCAAGCACCTCACACAACACACCTCTAAATATCACCCCATACATCACAACACACACCACCCCACACATCACCCACACCACCCCATGGCCCCGCAAAAACACCCCAGGTTCTCTGAGGAGGAGCTCACGGTCATGATGGAGGAAATCATCCGGGTAGAACCACAGCTATACGGATCACAGGTGCAGCACACCACCATAGCTGGGAAGATGGAGCTATGGTGCAGAATCGTGGACAGGATCAACGCAGTGGGACAGCACCCAAGAACTAGGGATGACATCAGGAAGAGGTGGAACGATCTACGGGGGAAGGTGCGTCCGTGGTCTCAAGACACCACCTTGCGGTTCAAAGGACTGGCAGCGGACCCCCACCTTCTCCCCCACAACTAACAACATGGGAGGAGCAGGTCTTGGCTATACTGCATCCTGAGGGCCTTGCTGGAGTAGCAGGAGGAATGGACTTTGGTAAGTCAAACCTTTAACTACTTCATCCCCCACCCTCGCCCTCACCCCCATCACTCCAACTCCTCATGTATGTCCCAATATCACAAACCACACATCCCAAACTCAAGCCCTGCATGTAACACCAAAGCATGGACAACCATCACCAAAGCATGGCCACTACACATAACCATACACCCCCCTAAACCATTCTCACACAAGGTCCTACACAGGAATGCAAGCACTGGGGTACAGGGTCACCCACCCATTGCACAACATGGCACACACAGATGCAATAATCATGCCTTTACACCCCTGCAGGACCCCTACCCAACATCACCGGACAGGAGGGTCCAGATATGTCCACTCCACCCACAGAAGAGGCCCACAGTGATGACAGCAGCTCTGTCCAACTGGATCAAGATGACCAGCCCGGCCCGTCAGGGACCTCGGGACAGTCGGTTCCCCTCACACTGGCACAGGCCACTACAGAGCTTGCCCCCTCTGGAAACACCAGCGCAGCACCCACCCAGCGGGCCCATACCTCTTTCCCCAGGACACGTCAATCAGCAGTGTGTCCACCACTACAGGGAACCAAGGCTAACCCACCACCCCAACAACACCAGGGACCTGGGGGCAGTGGTAGTGGGCACACGATTCAGGGGACAGAGGCCCAGGGAAACAGGGGAACTGGGAGGGCTGCTGTGAGACAGGGGGAGGACAGGCCCAGGGAACCCACTCTCCACGAGGCCCTCTCCAACATCATGGGAGCCTACCACCATTCCCAGGAGACGATGGCAACGGTACTGGCCAAGTTTCAGGAGACCCAGCGGTTGCAGGAGGAACAGTATTTGGGCTTCAGGGAGGAACTCAAATCCATCAATTCCACCCTGGGCACCATTGTAGGGGTGCTGAAGGAACTCGTCAACACGAGGAGGGACACTGTGGCACAACAAGGGGCCCCTGACACTAGCCTGGACGATGAACTGCCCACCACCTCCGCCGGCGCTAGTGGACAGGAGGCACCGCCACAGGACCACCACACCAGCACCCCACCCCCTGAAGATGGCGAACCACCCCGCAAGCGGTCCCTGAGATCCAGGACATAGACAGAAAACAATGCTAAAACCCCCGCCAAGAAATGAGACCATCCTGATTGCCATCCTTTTGTCCCACTTTTTCACACTGTTCAGCCATCAACTGCCCCAGCTCCACTTCCTATGCCCCTTTGGACAATGCACCTGTGAGACTAATAGACTAGACTCTGCCATGGACATTCCTCCACCATCACCCCATACCATTTTATAACCCCCTCCACTATTGAGCACTTAAATAAACACCCTTAAATCACAAAACAATCTGGAGTCAGTCTGTGCTTTTGAAAATGTGTCTTTGCAAGAACAGTGGCAAAATGCTATATCAAATGTAATGTCAACATACCAATGTCACACAGCTCTACACCATGCGGAAACAAAGCAGATGTCACACAGTGGGACCCACATCTGTTAAATCGTAAGGGAAAGTGACAACTCAGTCACTGGGTGAAAATGACAGACAGATGAGAGGTAGTAGAATTAAATCAGATGTAGCAGGCAGTGTTGTCTTCTTACCTGTGTATCACTGGAAGTATTGCAGGATCACTGTGTTCCTGTTGTCTATGTCCTCTTTTTCTGCTTCCTAGTCTTCATTGTCCACAGGCTCCACAGCTGCCACAACACCTCCATCTGGACCATCCTCCTGCAGAAACGGCACCTGTTATCGCAAAGCCAAGTTGTGAAGCATACAGCAGTCCACGATGATCTGGCACACCTTCTTTGGTGAGTAGAATAGTGAACCACCTGTCATATGGAGGCACCGGAACCTGGCCTTCAGGAGGCAGAAGGTCCGCTCTATAATCCTCCTAGTTCGCCCATGGGCCTCATTGTAGCGTTCTTCTGCCCTTGTCCTGGGATTCCTCACTGGGGTCAGTAGCCATGACAGGTTGGGGTAGCCAGAGTCACCTGCAAAAAAGCGAGGGAAATCTGTTAGACACACACTAACTCTTAGGGACATCCCCAGACACCTAGTCACACTGTATAGGCTCCAGGTCCTCACCTAATAGCCACACACGGTGTCTCTGGAGTTGCCCCATCACATAAGTGCTGCTGCTATTCCTCAGAATGTAAGCATCATGCACTGAGCCAGGAAACTTGGCTTTCACATGGGAGATGTACTGGTCTTCCAAACACACCATCTGCACATTCATCGAATGGTAACTCTTCCGGTTTCTGTACACCTGTTCACTCCTGCGTGGGCGGACCAAGGTCACATGTGTCCCATCATGGCACCTATGATGTTGGGGATATGTCCCAGGGCATACAAATCACCTTTCACTGTAGGCATATCCTCCACCTGAGGGAAAACGATGTAGCTCTGCATGTGTTTCAGCAGGGCAGACAACACTCTGGACAACACATTGGAAAACATAGGCTGGGACATCCCTGATGCTAAGGCCACTGTCGTTTGAAAAGACCCACTTGCTAGGAAATGGAGTACTGACAGCACCTGCATTTGAGGGGGGATTCCTGTGGGATGGCGGATAGCTGACATCAGGTCTGGCTCCAACTGGGCACACAGTTCCAGGACTGTGGTATGATCAAGTCTGTAGGTGATGATCACATGTCGCTCTTCCATTGTCGACAGGTCCACCAGCGGTCTGTACATCAGAGGATGCCGCCATCTCCTCACATGTCCCAGCGGACGGTGCCTATGGAGGAGAACAGCGAGTAGAGAGTCAACCAACTCTGAGGTACGTAAACAGAGCTTAATCAGAAAATATTTGCACATCGACATATGCCTGTATCAGTGTTTAAGCAAGGCCTAGATTTGTGTGACGCAGTCCAAAATAATGCCATGTGGGCCCATGAAATGGCGGCTGCCTGACCTGTGAAATGGGACAAGGGGATATGAGGTAACTGCGCTGGCGTTGTACACCATTGCGGTAGGCGGTCGAAGAGCACAGCGCAATCCTGCATTTGTCAACATTGGACCCTATGGGTCCCAGGACGTGACTGCCATTTTCTATCTGTTCACTCACTTGATACCTGACCTTCAACAGGAGAGGACCTACACTGCAAGTGCTGCTGTGATCTGTGTCTGGAAGCGACAATGGCTCATGTGTCTGGGGAAAGGGCCCCTGCCTTCAGCACGGAGGAGTTGGAGAGACTAGTGGATGTGGTGCAACCCCAGTACACGCTACTCTACGGTCCTCCAGACAAACAGGTGAGTACACTGTGAGCATGCTGTATGGGCAATGCCAGTGTGGAGTGGTGTGGATGAAAGATGGGGGGTGAGAATGAGGCGTGCATGAAACGACGGTGAGTGCATGTGCCACATGGCAAGGGTAAGGATGCGGGCCAATGACTGTGATGGTGCAGACAGTAATATCTTCTCCTTTTCCCCTGTACCATTCCTGTAGGTCAGTGCCCACCAGAAGAAGGACATTTGGCGTGCCATCTTAAGGAAGTCCGGACCCTGGGGGTCTACCACAGACGGAGCACCCACTGCCGGAAAAGATGGGAGGACATTCGTCGCTGGAACAAGAAGACGGCGGATGCCCAGCTGGGGATGGCCTCCCAACGTGGGAGGGGTGCCCGTCGCACCATGAACCCCATGATGTTCAGGATCCTGGCGGAGGCGTACCATGAGTTGGATGGGCGCTTGAGGGCATTACAGCAGCCACAAGGGGGTGAGTACACTCTCATTCTGCTGATTCAGCATGCATTGTAGGTGTCTGGGTGGGGGAGGTGGGCTGTGGTTTCCCCTAGGTAAGGGCCAGTTTAGTAGGCAAGGTCCATTCTTAAGGCAGGCCCTGTGGCACCCCACCCCATCTGTGTACAGTGCCAAGTACACCTAATCAGGCTCCTGTGACATCCATGTGTGCAGCAATCGGGCATAGCCTTGTAAACCATGTCCCTGGGATTGATTAGGGAACTCCAAGTGCACGGCGTAGTGCAGGGGGCTTCTGTGTCTGTTGTGTCCGCCAACAGTAGTGGTATTGCATGCACTGAACATGTCTTTCTTCCCCCCCTTTTTGTGGACTCCCTGTTCTTGTGTGCATTAGCATCACCAGGCGGAGGAGCAGTGGCACTGGAGCAGGAGGGAGCTGCATCCCACATGGCCCTGGAGGGCGACACAACGGAGTCAGAATTCACCAGTGGGACGGAGGGCGAGGGGAGGTCCACGGCGGGGACAGGAGCTGAGACCAGCGACACGGACTCCTCCTCTGATGGGAGCTCCCTTGCGGAGGCGGGCTCCTCTGTGCCCCCCGCATCTACAGGTACAGCCGCCACCCTCCCTACCAGCACCGCCCTCCCAGCAGCCCCTCAGCATTTGCCCCGTGCCCACTCACCCAGGAGGGTGGGCATCTCCTTCGCCCCAGGCACCTCAGACCCTGCCCCTGTCACCCCTGCTGCCCTCAGTGAGGAGGTCATTGACCTCCTCAGGTCCCTCACTGTTGGGCAGTCTACCATTTTGAATGCCATCCAGGGTGTAGAGAGGCAGGTGCAACAAACAAATGCATACCTGGAGGGCATTCATTCTGGTCAGGCAGCTCATCAGCGAGCTTTTCAGACTCTGGCCTCAGCGCTGATGGAAGCCATTGTCCCTGTCTCTAGCCTCCTCCTCCAACTTCCTCCACCAAGACCCAAACACCTATACCTCAGCCTATCCCAGGCACACCATCAGACCAGCATGCACACACCTCAACACACAAGGGAAGCTCTGGCAAACATAAGCACCACACATCCCACAGGCACTCACGAAAGCATCACACATATGCAGACACAACAACATCCACTGCCTCCACTGTGTCCCCCTCCTCCTCGGCTCCCTCCTCCCTCCCAGTTTTGTCTCCACTCACACCTGAATGCACTACATCCTCAGCCACTACGTCCATCACCAGCACATCCACCACCACACCCCGCTCACGTGCAGTCACAACCCCCACTACCATTCACACGTCCCCTGTGTCCTATCCCAGTGTGTTTGTGAGGCCACCTCCCAAGGTACACAAACGCAGCCCCACACCCACCCAACAGCCATCCACCTCACGACAGCCTCCTGCCCATGCACCTTCACCCAAAGTCACCAAGCGTACACCTCCTACAACAACTACCTCTTCCTCCACTCCCAAACCCCCTCCATCTAGCAGTCCCAGTGTTCCTAAGAAACTTTTCCGTCCAACCTTGACCTCTTTCCCTCACCTCCCCCACCCCTTCAGTCTCCTAGGGCCCGACTCTCGAGGTCCCAACCCAGCACCTCAGCCACAACATCTGCGGGACGAGTGGTGCCAGTCGTAACCGGCTTCTGGAGTGCGCCAGGCAGCAGGGCAGCCAGTGTGGCAAGGAGCCAGAGCACGGATAGTCCCCCACTAGTAAAGCATAAAAAGTTGGACAGTGCCCGGCGGGAGAGGGGAAGAAATCAGCCACCAAAGCTGCTCCCAGGGATACAGTTGGGGGTGTGGAGACAGCTGCGCAACCATCCAAGGTGGGGAAGGGGCACCGGAAAACCGACAACTCTGGGAAGATCTGCACGGCGGACAAGACCGCCAGCAGCACCGCTGCCCAGGACACCGCCACCAGCAGCACCGCTGCCTAGGACACCGCCGCCAGCAGCACCGCTGCCGAGGACACCGCTGCAAGCAGCACCGCTGCCCAGGACACCGCCGCCACCAGCCCCGCTGCCCAGGACACCGCCGCCATCAGCAACGCAGGCCAGTGAGTGTCAATGATTCCGACGCTACTGAGGCCGCCACGGGCAGGATGAAGCACTCTGGGCACAAAGCCCCTCCAGAACCAATGGAGTATCACATCCACTACCTCAGTCCTTGGCAGGATGAAGCACTCTGGGCACAAAGCCCCCTCCAGAACCAGTGGAGTATCACATCCACTACCTCAGTCCTTGGCAGGATGAAGCACTGTGGGCACCAAGCCCCCTCGAGAACCAGTAGAGAAAGGCATCCACTACCTCAGTCCTTCGCAGGATGAAGCACTCTGGGCACCAAGCCCCCTCCAGAACCAGTGGAGACTGTTATCCACTTGAGAGACTGTGGCTTTGCTTTGCACTCCCCAGGATGAAGCAGTGGGCAAACCACCCACTGGAGAGACTTGAGAGACTGTGGCTTTGCACTCCCCAGGATAATGCAGTGGGCAAACCACCCACTGGAGAGACTTGAGAGACTGTGGCTTTGAACTCTCCAGGATAAAGCAGTGGGCAAACTACCCACTGAGGAGACTTGAGAGACTGTGGCTTTGCACTCCCCAGGATTGAACAGTGGACAAACCACCCACTGTAGAGACTTGGAGACTGTGGTTTTGCACTCCCCAGGACTGAACAGTGGGCAACCCACCCACTTGAGAGACTTGTGAGACTGTGGCTTTGCACTCCCCAGGATTGAACAGTGGGCATGGAGCGCCCTCGTGGATCTGGTGTCGTGCACTCATCCGGCTGAGGTGCCCCCCCTTCCCTTCCCCCTGAGGTGCCTGTTGTATTTCTATCTGATGCCGCAGCAGTGTTCTCTCCGTCTTGTTCAGGTATTGAGTGTGGGCCTCACCCATGCCTTTTGGGCCCAGTGGTCCACGGACTATGATAGTGGAATCCCTTGGACTTGTATTCTTGGTGTATATATTTGTTTATAGTGTGAATATCTTAATATATGTATATATTTTTGATTGCTGTCTTTGAATATATTACAATCATTCGTCTCATTTCCTTTTTTCCTTGCATTCTTCCAGGGGGGGGCTGGGGGGTGTAACTGTGATGTATCATGATGTATTAGTGTGTGTGTTGTGGTGGGTGAGGGTGGGGGTGGGGGTGGGAGTATTGCGTGTTGTGTGTGCCACTGTTTTTTTCCTACCCCCTCCCCTGTGTCGTAGGTGCAGTACTCACCGCCGCCGGCGTTCTTGCTCCTGGTAGAGGAGCAGGAAGATAAAGGCTGGAAGAATCTGAAGTTCCGGTTCCATGGCTTCCTGGCTCCTCATGAGATTTGTAGAGGTGAGAGTTTCCCCTTCCAAGTCCTGTTTCCGACATGTTTTTGTTTGCGGTGAATCTTCCCCAGGAAAGGTGGCGGATTGGCCTGGTGTGATAGGGTGGGCGCTACATTGTCTTCCGCCTGTCTGTTGGTGGTTACCCGCCGCAGTGTTTGTTTGTACCGCCTTGGCGGTCGGAGTGTTAAAGTGGCTGTCTATGTTGGCGGTTTCCGCCACGGTCGTAATTCCATTTTTTTTTGCCGCCTGCCTGTTGGCGGTTTTACGGCCGCTTTAACACCGACCACCAGGGTTGTAATGAGGGCCTATATGTCTTGTCTGTTAGCCAGTGTGTCTGCTGAGCATGTGTTCAGTGCATCTGTCACAGCTGTCACCGTCAGAAGGACCAGTCTCTTGCCTCAAAATGTGGAGAGCTTGACCATGATCAAAATGAACCAACATTTTATGCCACACACTTAAACTGTTTCTGAAACAGCATAGGAGGAGGAGGATTGGTCAGAATCAAGCATGTTAGATGAACAACTTCTTGGCAAATCACCTGAGTTTGAGGATGAACTCTACCTCCCAGACTGAGTCTGCCGCCATGAAATTTTTGAAAACTTATTGTCGAGCTTCTTTCTTTGACAAAAAAAAAGAAAAAAGATATAGCAAGTAGAACATTGTGTCTGGTTTATGCTGCCCCACTATTTTTAGTTACATGTATGGTTGGATTGGAGCTGAACTAGTGTGCAGTGAAGAAGTCTACCCATTCCTTGCAGGACATTGGAGATAATGTCCTGCCTCTCTCTGATGCCTATCATTTTATTGCATCACCTAGCATCACCCAGCAGGGCTGCTCCAGAAGATCATTTACATCAAAGACGAAATACAATTGTGTACCTACCACCATGCTTAGATTTCAAGAGGTAGCAACTATTACACCCATGAGTGATGATAAGTGATGATATATTATTGAGTGATTGTGAGTGATGATTGATAACTTATGTGGTGGCAGACAGTGAGGGAGGATATTCAACTGATTAATAAACTTGATTTCAGCCCTTTCAAACGTATTGAAATTTACCTGCACGGTCTACTCCTTTCCTCAGGTTCTTCAGAGACCAGACCAATCACTTTAGTTAGCAAACACAAATCTACACCAAATACTCAATTTTATTTTCCACTACTTCAACAGCAGTGCACAACAGGCCTATCTCACTTGGGTAAAAACTGGGACAGAGCTAGAGTCAGGAGGAGGATGTAAGGACTAAGGGTAGGACTACCTCAACAGCCAGAAGAAGGAAGTTATCAACTTCAAGCGGAAACCATAATGATGATGACTCTAAAGCCTAGTACTCAGCTCTGTGGAATGGAGAGAGGTGTGTTGATTTGGGAAATGCTGCTGAGTGTGTGTGTTGTACCGGAGGTAAATGTAAAACTCCTCTGGTTTTGGCTCTACATCTGAGTCTTCTTGGTACGCTCCTCATGAAGCTTACCATCCTTCTGTCCTACTCCTTGACTCTACAATACAGTTTCCATTTTATAGTCCACAGGCCTTCTCCTCTCCTGCACAAATGAAAAGTAAAAGCTGAGATCAACACTCCTGCTTACCTGTCAGACTGGTTCAGCCAGGTACCCAAGAGTGACTGACATTCCGAGAAGAATGCAGATGTGTCACCCTATTTGGCACTACAGTATCATTTTTCTTTTAACAATCACATTTTTAGAGCTGGGTGGGTTCACTACACTCCTCCATAATTTGTAGTTTTCAAACCTACATCAAATCATTAACATTTATAAAGCGCGCTACTCACCCGTGCGGGTCTCAAGGCGCTAGGGGAAAGGGAGGGGTTACTGCTGCTCGAAAAGCCAGGTTTTTAGGAGTCTCTGGAATGCTGAGTGGTCCTGGGTGGTCCTGAGGCTGGTGGGGAGGGAGTTCCAGGTCTTGGCTGCCAGGAAGGAGAAAGACCTCCCACCCGCCGTGGAGCGGCGGATGCGAGGGACGGCAGCGAGCGCGAGGCCAGAGGAACGGAGGAGGCAGGTGGGGACGTAGAAGCTGAGGCGTCGGTTGAGGTATTCCGGTCCGTTGTTGTGGAGGGCTTTGTGTGCGTGGGTGAGAAGTTGAAAGGTGATCCTTTTGCTGACTGGGAGCCAATGGAGGTGTCTCAGGTGTGCGGAGATGTGGCTGTTGCGGGGTACGTCGAGGATGAGGCGGGCCGAGGCGTTTTGAATGCGGTGCAGGCGATTTTGGAGTTTGGCGGTGGTCCCAGCATAGAGGGTGTTGCCGTAGTCCAGGCGGCTCGTGACTAGGGCGTGGGTCACGGTTTTTCTAGTGTCGGCGGGGATCCAGCGGAAGATCTTGCGGAGCATGCGGAGGGTGAGGAAGCAGGCGGAGGACACGGTGTTGACTTGCTTGGTCATGGTGAGAAGGGGGTCCAAGATGAAGCCGAGGTTGCGGGCGTGGTCTGTGGGGGTCGGTGCAGTGCCGAGGGCAGTGGGCCACCAGGAGTCGTCCCAGGCCGACAGGGTGTTGCCGAGGATGAGGACTTCCGGTTTGTCAGAGTTCAGCTTTAGGCGGCTGAGCCTCATCCAATCTGCGACGTCCCTCATCCCCTCCCGTAGGTTGGTCCTGGCGCCAGCGGGGTCCTTGGTGAGGGAGAGTATAAGTTGGGTGTCGTCGGCGTAGGAGGTGATGATGATGTCGTGCTTGCGTACGATGTTGGCGAGGGGGCTCATGTAGACATTGAAGAGTGTCGGGCTGAGCGATGAGCCTTGAGGTACGCCGCAGATGATCTCGGTGGGGTCTGAGCGAAACGGTGGGATGTAAACTCTTTGGGAACGGTTTGAGAGGAAGGAGGCAATCCAGTCCAGGGCCTGGCCTTGGATCCCAGTGGAGCGTGAGGCGGGTGATTAGGGTGCGGTGACAGACGGTGTCGAAGGCAGCCGAGAGGTCGAGGAGGATGAGGGCGACTGTTTCACCGTTGTCCATCAGGGTTCTGATGTCGTCTGTGACTGAGATGAGGGCGGTTTCCGTGCTGTGGTTGGTTCGGAATCCGGTTTGTGAAGGGTCGAGCAGGTTGTTGTTTTCCAGGAAGGTGGTCAGCTGTTTGTTGACAGTCTTCTCTATTACCCTGGCTGGGAAAGGCAGGAGAGAGATGGGGCGGAGGTTTTTCTGGTCGCTCGGGTCAGCCGTAGGTTTCCTTAGGAGGGCGTTGACTTCGGCGTGTTTCCAGCATTCGGGGAAGGTAGCAGAAGAAAAAGAAGAGTTGATGACGGCCTGGAGGTGCGGGGCGATGATGTCGTCGTCTTTATTAAAGATGAAGTGAGGGCAGGGGTCCGAATGGGCGCCGGAGTGGATAGAGTTCATGATGGATTTGGTTTCTTCAGTGTTGATGTGGGTCCAGTTGTTGAGGGTGAAGGCCGGGGGTGCGGGTTCGGTGATGTTTGGTTGGGTCTGGTGTCCGAAGCTGTCGTGGAGGTCGCTGATCTTGCGATGGAAGAAGGTGGCGAGGGATTCGCACAAATCCTGTGAGGGCGTGACGGCGTTGGGGTTGGAGAACTCCTTGACGATGCTGAAAAGTTCTCTGCTGTTGTGGCTGTTTTTGTCCAGTCTGTCAGTGAAAAAGTTCCTTTTGGCAGCGCGGATCAGGTGGTGGTGTTCGCGGGTAGCGTTCTTGAGGGCGGTCATGTTGTCAGCGGTGTGGTCCTTGCGCCAGGCCTTCTCGAGGGTGCAACAAGTTTTCTTTGATTCTTTGAGGGTATCAGAGAACCAGAGAGGTTTTTTGGTGTTGGTCTGTCGATGCGTGCGTTTGAGGGGAGCAAGGTTGTCTGCGCACTTGGAGATCCAGTTTGTGAGGCTGAGGGCTGCGTCGTTGAGGTCGGTGGTGAGGGTGGGTTGGTTGGCGGCGAGTGCAGAGAAGAGTTGCTCTTCGGGGATCTTGTTCCACTGTCGATGAGGGATGGGTTGAGTGCGGAGGTGGCGGGTCTCGCGTCGGAATGTGAAGTGGACACAGCTGTGGTCAGTCCAGTGTAGAGCGGAGGTGTGGCTGAAGAAGATGTGTTTGCTGGCGGAGAAGATAGGGTCGAGCGTGTGTCCGGCGATGTGGGTGGCGGTGTTCACCAGTTGCTTGAGGCCGAGGTTGGCGAGGTTGTCGAGCAGGGCGGTGGTGTTGGGGTCGTTGTTCTGTTCCAGATGGAAGTTGAGGTTACCTAGGAGGATGTAGTCCGGCGAGGCGAGGGCGTGCGGGGAGATGAAGTCGGCGATGGCGTCGCTGAAAGGGGCGCGCGGTCCGGGGGGACGGTAGACGAGGGATCCTCTGAGGGTGGTCCTGGGCTCGGTGCAAATTTGAAAATGCAGATGTTCAGCGGCGAGAGGGGTGTCTTCGGTGGAGGTGGTGACGCTGATGGAGTCTTTGAAGACGATGGCGATACCTCCTCCCACTTGGTTGGTGCGGTCTTTTCTGGAGATCTTGTAGCCTTCGGGGATGGCAGTGGCGATGTCTGGAGCTGATGAGACGTTCATCCAGGTTTCCGTGATGAAGGTGACGTCCGGAGCTGTGGAGTCCAGGAGGTCCCAGAGTTCAACGGCGTGCTTGTGGACAGAGCGAGCGTTGACCAGGATGCACTTGAGGTGGTTGATGGCGCGTGGGCTGGTGGTCGTGGTAGTTGCGTGGTGGAAGATGCGTTTGCAGGAGTTACAGGCGAAGGGTCCATGGGTGCGCTTGGGGTGGGCTTGGAAGCAGGTGTTGGAGCACCCGGGGTTGAGGGCGTGGAGGGTGGTGGGGTCGTAGCGGGTCAGCGGGGTAGGGGAGGGCTGGGGACCAGGGGCCGTGGCGCTGGGCGCGGGCTTGCCTCTGGCGCGCCAGCGGCGCGGTCGCTCAGCGACCGCCATAAGAGGAAGGAGGGGGGGAGGGGTCAGCTGGGGGCGAATGGGAGCAGGGGGGCGGGGTGTGCAGGAGGTCGCGGCGGGAAAGCGCGAGGGAGGGGGGACAGGTAGAGTGGGAAGAGCTGGGGGAGGGGCGTTTAAGGGTGGAGGGGGGGTGAGTGTTAGAGTTTTAGGAGAATAGGGAGATAGATAGGAGTAGGGTTGAAAAGATAGGGGAGGGGGAGTGGTAGAGGTGGGTGAGGGTGAGAGGTAGAGTGAGAGGATAGGGAGATAGGTAACAGAGGGGGTGTCGGGACGGGGGGAGAGATAGGGAAATAGATAGATGGAGAGATAGAAAAATAGGTAGATAGGAGGAGGGGGTGAGTGAGGGAGTTAGGTGGAGAGATAGGTAGAGGAGTGAGGGAGGCAGGTAGCGAAAGGGTAGATGTGGGTGATAGTGAGAGATAGGTGGAGAGATAGAGGGGGGTGAGGCAGGAGGGCAGAGGCAGGGGCGGGAAGAGACAGGAGTCGGAGAGGACCGAAGAACAGAAGAAGCGAAGAACACAGAAGACCGGAAGAAGACAGAAGAACAGAAGAGAAGAACACAGAAGACCGGAAGAATCACAGAAGAACCGAAGAACACAAGAGAACAGAAGAGAAGAACACAGAAGAACCGAAGAACACAGAAGAGAAGAACACAGAAGACCGGAAGAACACAGAAGAACAGAAGAGAAGAACACAGAAGAACCGAAGAACACAGAAGAACAGAAGAACACAGAAGAACAGAAGAGAAGAACACAGAAGAACAGAAGAACACAGAAGAACAGAAGAGAAGAACACAGAAGAACCGAAGAACACAGCAGAACAGAAGAGAAGAACACAGAAGAACATTTAGATAGCTAAGAATAACTTGGGTCTGTGGGGCAGAAGGACTATTTGCAATGCATTCAATTGTTTCATTTGTAATGCATTCAATTGTTTCATACTCATTCCTTCATTTCCTTCTACAATAGATTGATGATGATGTGCTGCTCATCGCCCTGATGAATATTGTTACTGGGTATCAGTTTGTCTTTGTCACACCTCTCCAGAAATCCACTTCCCCATCCATTCATCAAACCCCTAACCATCTTTCTCTGGGCTGTGTGATTTATAGGGGTGTGACTTAATTTACACCAAATGCATCACATACTTGATAAGGTGGATGTGGCTAAATGCAACACCAGATCACTGCAGGATCTTCTATTACCTGAGCACACTAGCCCCACTTACACAACCACGTATAAAAGAAGATCATTCATCAACATCAAAATCATAATTTAGGCCTTTGTCATGCATAAACACTTTACCTTTCCACTCCAGAATTTGAGTACACTTTTCCTGACTCGAGGATACTGTAACTTTAGTTTTCATTAACGTCCATGCTCCCCATTGCTCAGAATAATTTACTATTGCTTGTTTATGTTATAACATCTCTTATTGTTTGTTGTGTCATGGTAGTAGTAGTTTCGTCTTAGTCTTTCTAAAGCTATGATATAAATGTCTAAGCCATTAATTGCTTTTTCTTTACATTGTATTGCCTGTAATGTATAATCCTTTTGATTTATCCTACAGTTGGAGCTCACCGAGCGGGAGTGGGACCTCACTTTGGATGCCTTCCCTGTTAGTACACTACGACTATCGGAATGCACATTAGAAAACCGTCCAGTAAGGTTTTGCAAGATTCGCTTCACCTATTCAAGTAGGAGAATTATTTAGTGAAGTGAATTAGTTTAGTTAGTATTTAACTAACTTATACTGCAGATAAGTAATTGTTTATGTGGGTTGCTGTAGGGAATATAGGAAATGGCATGATACCCCCTCATGGTCAATATTGTTACAGATGACAGTAGGACAAGGGTATAATGAACTAAACCTAACTGGTATACACTTTGACAAACAGATTTAAAAAACAGTCTGCATGAAAAGGCAACAATGCAGAGTTAAAGTAAAACACAAAAAAACTTCTTCATACATAAAGTATAATGGACATTTTTCCCTATACTTAAAAACATCTTCATTCTCCAGGAGGGCAAGCAGTACTTGAAGCTGGGTCTCGAGGCTTGCCATCCGATGGCCTAAGTGTGCCAGATCATATAGCACATGTGATGTAATAGGCTGTCTGAAGAGAGGGAAAGCAATAGTTGTTCTGGCGTGGGTGGCTGCCAACTTGCAGCACTGACATTGATTTGGCTTGGTGGCTGGAGGTGCAGTCAGCTGGCTGCAGGAACTGGAGCCTGGGGAAGGGGCATGTGCCTTACTTTTCTCCTCCACCAGCCATTAATACTCGGCCCAGATGCCCTCGAACCTCTGCATCACAGCTGGGCTGCTATCCCCTGCAGGGTCGGTGGTGGTGGTGGTGGACCAGTACGCATACCTATGTCAAAATAATAAAAAAGATAAATGATAAACAATGCTCTAGCTCTATTCAAACACTTGTTTAAATTTCTGTCAGAGAAGCAGTACATTGCTAGTCCCATTGGAATTTTTGGTGTGATTAGAAGAGTCACAGGAACATGATTGTTCCCACACTTACTTTACACAAAAGCACCGACTGGCTGTAATTAATTAAGGCAGCATAATCCAAGATTTTTAAAAAAGTGACTTTTTCCCCTTGTAAACGATTTCCTTAAAATGCAGGCAGACACTTTGTGTGGAAAAACAAAAATAACTCTCATTAACAAGTAAGGCATCATCCACAATAGGGTGTGAGTATTCTATTCTTATTGTGCTAAATAAATGAAGCATGCTAGCTAGCACATCAGACACTAATTTGCTACTCTCTGCAGTCTGCGGCTGGGGCAGCTGCAATGGATAATTATCTTAAATGTATTCCAATGATCCTACTCTTCTCTAAATGCCTTTCAATTCTACCTTGACTCCAAGGAGGCACATAAATAATATATATCACACACGTCATGTATAACATACGGATAATAGGTATCCTGTCTGCCGTAAGTAGAAGGTGGGAAAAACAATGTGCTTCAGTACAGGGAAAGGAACGGATTATATAGATTTTATTGGACATGTTCATCACAGAGTATCCAATCCACGAAATATGAAATCACAGGCACTAAATCCCACTTTACTTCCTGGCCTCTCAAACAGAAATTATTTCTGAAAAACACATTTGCTTGAAAGTAAGGAAAGGAATCTTGAATTACTCTACCGCGGGGTAACTTAGAGGGAAAAGGCACAGTAGAGGTTTTGCAATAGAATAGCAGGTGTTAGAAATGGGGTCTTTGGTTGGCAGTCAGGTTACCCCCTGTCCAAGCAAGGACCCTCACTCTAGTCAGGGTAAGTCACTCACAATCCAAATTATCCTGTGCCCACCCTCTGTTAGCTTGGCACTGAGCAGTCAGGCTTAACTTAGAAGGCAATGTGTAAAGTATTTGTGCAATAAATCATACAATACCACAATATAGCACCACAAAAATACACCACACAGTATTTAGAAAAATATGTAATATTTATCTGGATATTTGCAGGTCAAAACGATAAAAGATGCAGTAAGGAAATGTAGAGATATCACTGAAAAGTGATATAAGGTGTCTTAAGTCTTTTAAAAGCAAACAAAGTCTCTTTCTAGCACAAAGTACCTGGTTCGAGTGAAAAATCTCTGCAAAGGGCCGCAGAGGAGGAGAAGTGTGGAAACAAAGGGGTGTGCATCAATTTCTCGGGCCGCACACAGTCGATGCATCATTTATTTTCCACGCAGGGACAGCTGGGCGTTGATTTCCGGCGCTCGGTCGTGGATCCTCTTCGGGTTGCGGGGTTTTCAGATGCCCCGAGGTCTGTGCATGGAATCCTGGGCTTGTGACAAGCTCTGCGTCGGTCCGGTGGGCGGTGCGGGGAAATTCATCCCTCACGGCAGGCTCTGCATCGATTTTCCCTCTGGAAGTCGGGCGTCGTCTTCCCAGGTCGGCTGTGCGTCGATCTGGTAGGCCATGCGTCGAAGTTCCAGTCGCACCGCAGGCGCCGCGTCGATCTTTTCTTTGTGAAGTCGAGCGGGGTCGTCCCGGTTCGATGTGTGGTGAATTGTTCACAGCGGGATAGGCTGTGCGTCATTTTTAGCAAGCTATGCATCAAATTTTCCCCACACAAGGAGTCCAGTTGCAAGAGAGAAGTCTGTTTGGTCCTGAGACTTCAGGGAACAGGAGGCAAGCTCTATCCAAGCCCTTGGAGAGCACTTCTTCACCACAGCCAGGGAACAGCAAGGCAGCAGTCCTTCACAGAAAGCAGTCAGGTGAGTCCTTTGGGCAGCCAGGCAGTTATTCTTAGCAGGATGCAGGTTCTGGTTACACGTTTCCTCTCCAGGAAGTGTCTGAGGTGGTAGGGGAGAGGCCCTGATTTTATACCCAAATGTGCCTTTGAAGTGGGGGAGACTTCAAAGAGTGGCTTAGAAGTGCACCAGTCCCCTTTCAGTTCAATCCTGTCTGCCAGGGTCCCAGTAGGGGGTGTGGCAGTCCTTTGTGTGAGAGCCGGCCCTCAACCCTCCCAGCCCAGGAAGACCCATTCAAAATGCAGATGTATGCAAGTGAGGCTGAGTACCCTGTGTTTGGGGTGTGTCTGAGTGAATCCACAAGGAGCTGTCAACTAAACCCAGCCAGACGTGGATTGTAAGGCACAGAAAGATTTAATGCAGAGAAATGCTCACTTTCTAAAAGTGGCATTTCTAAAATAGTAATATTAAATCCAACTTCACCAGTCATCAGGATTTTGTATTACCATTCTGGCTATACTAAATATGACCTTCCTACTCCTTTCAGATCAGCAGCTACCACTCCAACAATGTATGAGGGCAGCCCCAATGTTAGCCTATGAAGGGAGCAGGCCTCACAGTAGTGTAAAAACAAATTTAGGAGTTTTACACTACCAGGACATGTAAACTACACAGGTACATGTCATGCCTTTTACCCACACAGCACCCTACCCTAGGGGTTACCTAGGACATACCTTACGGGTGTGATTCAAAAGAAGAGGGCGGGTAGTGAGTAAATGGCGCTCCTACTTCCAAAAAATTATAGCTAAGAGTAACTCAATTAACACGGTGCACAAACTCAGGTAACCACCCTCCAAATATTACCTAACGATATACCCAAAGGGATATCTAACAATACAATAAAGAGTAATGGCACACATGCGGTATAACAATTCTAAGTAGATCAAAATTAATCTAACACCAGTCAAAGTAATCTACACACTGTATCTATCTGGAAAGGCACCAAAAGTATATGCTTATACAAATTTATTGATCCTATTTAACATTCTGGAATTTACTAAATTATATGCACTGTATATAACCATAAATGTCACTCTATTTCAAAACCTATATGTGATCATTAGTACATGAGAAAATATACAAAAGAATATACATTTCAATGTCAACTTCATTGTTCATATTCACAAATCCATGATTGATCTAATTAACATAACTGCCTAAACCAAAAACTCCCCACTTGCTCGTTCGTCGTCAACACGTGTTTCATCCGGGGGAGTGCCCCTAGGATTTCCTCAGGACTTTCTTGTCAAATAAAGATCCATCCAATACTTCCTTACTAACTCAGTTGTGCCTAATTTCTTTTTTCTTTTAATGCTCCAATGTACCTCTTGATTCTCGAAATAAAATCCATTAACTTGTTAGCTTGAATTAATTCTAGAGCCTGTCTCCGCGTATTTTTTATCGATTCAACCTGTTGCAGTATCTAGATGTCAGCGAGCACGCTTCCGATTATTACCTTACGGGTGACTTATATGTAGAAAAAGGGAAGTTTTAGGCTTGCCAAGTACTTTTAAATGCCAAGTCGAATTGGCAGTGAAACTGCACACACAGGTCTTGCAACGGCAGGCCTGATACAAGGATAAGTGGCAACTTAAGTGGGTGGCACAATCAGTGCTGCAGGCCCACTAGTAGCATTTAATCTACCAGCCATCGGCACATATAGTGCCTTTTACTAGGGACTTATGAGTAAATTAAATAGTCCAATTGGGTATGATCCAATGTTACCATGGTTAAAGGGAGAGAGCATTTGCACTTTAGCACTGGTTAGCAGTGATAAAGTGTGCAGAGTCTAAAAACCAGCAAAAACTGTGTCCAAAAGTTGAGGGAGGCAGACAAAAAGTTAGGGGTGACCACCCTAAGGCTGTCAGGTCTACGATCTGTCCCCCCCAGCTGAAAGTGGGGAGAGCTACCCAACCTCCTGGGAGCTCTCATCGCTAAGGCGGAAGTATCTGGAGAGACCATCTGCGTTGGCGTGGTCAATCCCCAGGCGATGCTCCACCATAAAGTCCATCCCCTGTAGGGAAATGAACCACCTCAAGAGTTTTGGATTCTCACCCCTCATCTGCATGAGCCATCTGAGGGGCCGGTGGTCTGTCTGAACCCGGAAGTGAGTCCCACACAGGTATGGTCTCAGCTTCTTCAGTGCCCAGACCACAGCAAATGCTTCTCTTTCAATAGCACTCCACCTCTTTTCCTGTGGTAGTAGCCTTCTGCTAATAAAGGCTACTGGTTGGTCTGAGCCCTCCTCATTTAGCTGTGCTAGAACAGCCCCTATGCCATGCTCTAAAGCGTCTTTCTGCACAATAAATTCCTGGGAGTAGTCAGGGGCCTTGAGCACGGGGGCCGTGCACAAGGCTTCCTTCAGAGACTCAAAGGCTTTCTGACAAGCCTCTGTCCAATTCACCAACCTAGGTTGTTTCTTGGAAGTGAGTTCTGTCAAGGGTGACACAATGGTACCATAGCCCTTGACGAATCTGCGGTAGTATCCAGTGAGGCCTAAGTGTTCTGTGTTCTAGGTGGTTGCCAGGCCTTGATAGTTTCAATCTTGGCCTGGAGTGGCTGCACCTTGCCACCACCTACTAGGTTTCCTAAGTACACTACGGAACCCTGCCCAATCTGGAGCCTAAAGCACCTCCTTGAGGTGGAGCAGGCGTTCCTCCCAGCTGGAACTGTAGACAGCTATGTCGTCCAGGTAGGCTGCACATTAGGCATCCTTGCCAGCTAGGATCCTGTTAAACAACCGTTGGAAGGTAGCGGGGCATTTTTCAACCCAAATGGCATCACCCGGAACTGGTAATGGCCATCAGGTGTGGAAAATGCTGATCTCTCTTTAGCCCCCTCAGTTAGGGTGATCTGCCAGTACCCTGAAGTAAGGTCAAACGTACTCAGGAACTTGGCAGCGCCTAGTCTGTCAACAAGCTCATCAGCTCAGGGGATGGGGTGAGCATCAGTCTGTGTGACTGAGTTGAGACCCCGGTAGTCCACACAGAACCTGAGTTCTAGCTTCGCACCGGGGGCAGCAGCCTTAGGGACCAGCACCACAGGGCTGGCCCAGGGACTACTGGATTTCTCAATAACCCCTAAAGTCAACATCTTGGAGACCTCCTCCTTGATGCTGGCCTTCACCTTATCTGATAACCTGTCAATTTTGTTCTTCACAGGAGGACTGTCACCTGTGTCAATATTCATGAACACATAGGGGGGTCAGTCCAGGAGTAAGGGAGAACAGGGAGGAGAACTGCTCTAACAGCTCGTAGCAGTCTCCTCTCTGGTTTAGAGTCAGGGAGTCAGAGAGAATGACACCCTGCACTGAGCCATGACCTTCTTTGTCAGAGAGGAGGTCAGGGAGAGGTTCACTCTCCTCTTCCATGCCCGCATCTGTGACCAGGAGCATACTGATCTCAGACCTCTCAAAGTGAGGTTTGAGCCTATTGTGATGGAGGACCCTTAGGGGGTGCCTAGGGGTCTTGAGGTCCGCTAGGAAAGTGGCCTACCCTTTACGCTCCTTGATCTCAAAGGGGCCGGTCCAGCGGTCCTGGAGAACCCTGGGCTCTACTGGCTCCATCACCCAAACTTTGTCTCCAGGTGAGAACTCAACCAGAGTGGTCTTCCGGTCATACCACTCCTTCATCACCTCTTGACTGGCCTCAAGGTTACTCTTGGCCTGCTTCCAGAAGCATTGGGTTTGGTTGCGGAGGGCCAGCATGTAGCTGACCACATCCTGGGGAGGTGTCTTTGGAGCTTTTTCACAGCCCTCTTTAACAATGCTTAGAGGTCCCCTGACCATAGAGACAAGGGTGACCATAGAGAAGCTCAAAGGGGCTGAACCCCACCCCTTTCTGGGGCACCTCTCTGTAGGCAAACAACAGGCATGGTAAGAGGACGTCCCACTTACGCCTCATGGCTTCAGTCAGGCCACTATTCATGCCCTTCAGGGTCTTGTTGAATCTCTCAACAAGCCCATTGGATTGAGGATGATAAGGGGTGGTAAACCAGTAGGTCACCCCACACTCATCCCACATGGACTTCATGTACACAGACATGAAGTTTGTGCCCCTGTCAGACACAACCTCCTTAGGGAATCCCGCACAGGTAAATATTCCCAACAGGGCTCTGGTCACCACCGGTGCAGTCACTGTTCTCAGAGGGATGGCCTCTGGATAGCGGGTGGCATGGTCCACCAAAACCAGGATAAACCTGTTGCCCAAGGCAGTTTTGGGGTCCAAGGGACCAACAATGTCGATTGGGTATGTTACCATGTTTAAAGGAAGAGAGCATATTGAGTCTAAAAACAGCAAAAATAGTGTCCAAAAAGTGGAGGGAGGCAGGCAAAAAGTTAGGGGTGACCACCCAAAGGCTGTGAGGTCTAACAGCAGGGTATCACTGATCATAGTGTGGCTAAGCGTAGGCATGGTTAGTCACTATAGTTGAAACTGAAAGTTGATGAATGCCAAAAGGAAAACAATTTAACAACCGTAAATCCATTTTGGAAGCCATACGAACCACTTGTCTCATAACATGTGTTTTTTCAATGCTTTTTGTAGGTTAGAATGGAACTTAGGAACAAATACAGGCGTGCACTATAAGGCAATGACTGAGTCTGCCGTAGGAGAGAAGGGAGAGACACCATGTTTTTGTTTCAGTTTGAAATCCATTGAAAGCTTTATAAATGCTGCATTAACAGAAACAGGCACATATTTCACAGCCAATACTGCAGTGCTGAATTGAACCATGCTGCCGTTACATTGGGCAATAGTCATGGGCAGAGAGGTCATGAATGATGATGGGTGGTAACTACCTCACTTAACAAATACAGTGGTTATTCAAGTAATTGTCAATAACCAAGAAATGTGACTTACCACCACTTGTCCTTGCCACAACAGGGACTCTCCTTTCAACCGCAGCATCATCTGGTGAACTGTTGATGGCACCAACACTAGTGGTCTGTGTGGGTAGAAAAAACATCACACATTTTAGCTGTCAAATATTCTACCCTTTTTAATTTTTTAAACAAAATACAACCACAATACATCTCTACAGTTCAGTTCGCAGAATCTTCTCTTCCATCAATAATATAAATTTGGGCATTTTGTTGGTTGGCAATAATGTTAGGAAGTGAGGTAGGCAGGCCAAACAAAAACCTTTTGTAATGGAGGGGCAGATATATGATGATGACTGTGAATCATATGAAGTGCAATGAAGGGGTAGGATAAATTGGTCAGTGATGGACATATGATTTCCAAATGCAATGGAACCCTCCTCCTACTACTTTCCTGTCATGCTGCACTGTCATTGAAACTGCTGAGTTACTTAATAATGCATAAAACACAACTTTGAAGGGGTCACCGTAACCATGGCCACTCTCTTGTTGTTTTATTGTATGAGCATGAGCAAGAAAAAGAGATCCTTCTCAAGAAACAAGCATAGAATAGCTTGCTTGGTTTTGCTAGCTCTTCAATCTTTACAGTAGAGTACCTAATCTTTTCTCTTGGACTTACAGTACCAGCCCACAGGATATATAAGGTAGGGGAGAAGAAAGGCTTTATAACCAAGAGGAGAAAGATACAGGTTAGTACAGACAAGAGAAGGTCAGATACAGAAACAAGAAATGTAGAGCAAATAATGCAGGGAGGGATAACAAGAATTAACAAACATTAATTAGAAAGGAGATGATTTAAAAAACAACAGAGAAACAAGGAAACATTATTAGAAATGGCTAGAGGGAAAATGTTAGGGAAATAAATAATATTAACAGGATAACTTACTTGGACCTGCAGGGCCATCAGCAGTGGTGCTGGTGGTATTTCCACCTGCTCCAGTACTGGTGGTGGCAGCCTCGACCTGACCTTCCGATGCCTTCTTCTTCTTGCCCTTGGGTACTGATGTAAGAAATTAAGATAATAACAAAAATAGATTAGTGGTACAGTTAATCTTCTAGAAAATATTTGACATGTAAAGGCAGATGCAGTAACATATTAGCATAGTAAACCAGATAGCATGTATATCTCTAGTATTGTGTTGACCTATTCCTAATTTCTTAAACATCACCTAAGCCCTATTCCAATTTCCTAAACTATATTTGGAACTACTAGTGCATTGCAATGAATGATATTTGCTTCTCAACCACCTTTGATGGGTCAACCAGATATTTTGTCTACATACACAGCTGCAGTTCCTGAGTTAGGGGAGGAAATATAGGTTAAATATGACTTTTGCTTTATGAAGTTAAAAATGGAAAATGTATTTCACTGACAAAAGTAAAGTTTGAAATGTCCCTAATTTTAAACAAGAAAAATCTAATTCCTCAATTGTTTGCTCAGATTTTCTAAGATAACATTCCTGTCAAAAACAGGATGAAACTTCAAGCTTTGTACTTCTGTTTTTGACTCAGCAGACTTGCTTTGCAATTTTAACATTTGTATGTTTATCCATGTCCTACAATGTCCCACTCATCACTTTGAATGCACAATTTATATCTGAAAATGTGAACAGTTAACTTAGATATGTAGTATACACTTGCATTTCCATCTGTGAATCAAGTGTACCTTATTAATTAACAAGAAACTGTGAGAAAGTCACCCTTTCAGCATGTTCGCCCCAATTTTTTCTGACTGATTCACATGGTAACTGGGGTGCCCTGTAACTATAAGCAGGGAGATTATAAAGATGTTTTATCTTCAAGAAAAATTTCCAGATGTATGGAGAAATTTGTAGCAAGTTTTGGAAAAAGCTCAAGAAAGGTTTCTAAGTGCGACAGTAACATTTTGACTGAAGCCTCCCACTCAGTGTATCCGCGCAGGGCTCCATTACGGTTGGCCTCAAACTTTGACTTTGTCCCGGTCAAGCACGACCAGATGTCCTAAGTTGGTGCTATTAATTTATAAGCACTAAAAAGCGAATTTTTTAATTTAATTTAATTTTTGTCATTTTTAATGTCATTCTAAAGATAAAAATGTTAACCATTTTTATAAATTGGTGTGGGATTTTTATTCTGTGTTGTGTCTTACTTATTTGTATTTGGTGTATTTAAATGCTTTGCATGTCTTTCTCCAAAGTTAAGCCTGTCTACTCGTTGCCAAGCTACCAGGGGTAAGCCAGGGGTGGATGTTTTGAGACCTTGACTGGACCGAACATTGTCTGGGGGCATTATTGCTAGTGGTAGCTGCCTACTTACCTCTACTAATAACCAGCCACTAAAAGATGCTAATACATAGTGAGTCCAATAACTTTGGGGATATGTTTCATGTAGCTTTGAAAAACGACTCTACATATGTTCATTGTTGAAAGAAGCTGCTACTTAAAACTCACATTCCTTTCAGTGTCTTGGTTTTCTCTCTATTAGTATAAATGCCACTTTACACTTTACACTTATTTCCTTTGGAAGATTACTTGGTTTTAGTAGCTATGCTAATTTCAAATTGGCTACAAAATAACCCAGGATTGTAAAGCAACATACGCTATGGCTAAATATATGAATGTGACTATGTCAGGACACAGCAGAGATAAACCACCTACAGCCTGTCTACACTGCTATGGAATACAATGATAATTAGGCAGCTGTACTTTTACCAGCCTTCTGTTCCTTATTTGGATTTTGTTTAACACCAAATAACAGTTTAATTCAACTTCATTTGTGATTGAATGGTACATTTGCCCTGCATCAATACAAGCAGGCATCTATGAGTTGCCGAAAACAGAGACACTTTGGGCCTGATTCACAAAGGTAAACTTACACTTTGTGCAAGTTTACTCTTTTTTGATATTGACAAAATATGAGTTAATAGTAAGTTGAAGACTGGGCGGTGAACTCCACACATAAAAAGCTAGGCCTGTCTTTTCTTTTTATGCGTGGAGTTCTTCTCCTGGACTGCAGAGTCTCCACAGTCATAAACTTACTATTAACTAATAGTTTATGAATACCCAAAAAAATTTAATTCTTCTTTTTACTAATCTACCTTGTCATTACCTATAAATCCCTATTTGTAATGGAAAGGCTATTTAAAGCCCTTACTTTCAGGTCTCATGGTAGTTCAAAAATACTTGATCAAATCTAATAACCACTGCAAAAATTGGGTAGGAAACCTATACCGCTCACGTATAGTGAAAAACTGAATTGAGATGCACATCTTTAAAATCTGACCGTACTTACTTAGGAAAATAAACACAATCAGAACTTGATAAATACCTTGTGATCATGGCTTCATGATGCAAGCCAGCAGGCCTCATGAAGTGTAATTATGAATATACTTCGTTGGAATGCAATCACTACCTAATCCCAGAAAGACAGATCCGCCTGTTAACCAGCCTGAGTACTAGGGGCCTAATTTCAAGGCCGTTGGCAAAGGGTGGCACAACAAGTACCTTGCTGTGCCATCCTGCACCACCGGGAAAGGCAGAAATGCAGTGTATGTACAAGATACAGCACATTTCTGTCCTCTCCCCCTGCACAGGTGCACAAATTGCCACCATGCTCCGATGCAGATGCCCTTGCACCATGGTGCAAGGGTGCCTGCATTTTGGGAATGCTTGTTTTTGTGCATAAAGGGACACATTCCAGCACAAAAACAGTCACAAGTGATTCTTTCCTCTCTCTATGTGGCTGCAGAACACAGCACACATAGAAAGGGAATAAACAGAGAGAAATAAAGATATTTCTCCCCGTTGCCTCACTCGTACACCACCCCCGGGGTGGCGCAGGAATATGATGCATTCCCAGACTTGTAGATATGGGAATGCATCCGATTCCTTCTTGTTACATGGGTGTTGCTTAGGAACACCCCAAGCAATACCCATGAAATGCTCCTTTCATGCAGTGTTATGTGTGAAAGGAGTCCATATTTACAAGGCCATGAAAAGCCACACAAGGTGGCTTTGCTTGGCCTTGTAAATATGGGCTGGCACACTGCACCATTGGAGCACCAGAAAAATATGCTCCGGTGGCGCAGTGTGCCACTAGGGCCTCTTTAAAGAGGCCCTAGGACTGAAAGGGGCCAGCCAAGCATGTTGGATCCATTGTTTGCAGGCTTTAGCTTCCCACCCTCTAAAGTCTGAGGGGCCTGCCTTATTCAGTGCAAGAAGAGTTGGAGCAAGAGGCAGTACAGAAGAGTGCTTCTATAAAAAATAGATCCAAACAACCTTGGTTCTGAAAGAACTTTATACTTGTGCCCTCCGTAGCACTCAACCATACCTCTGAAGCTTTAGTGATATTACACTACTTCTTTCAAATTGTTTAAGATTGCTATGTCTTAGGCTTATTAATTCTACAAATTGGTGCAAATGTGATTCCTAGCGAGTTTCTTTTAATTAAGTAGCAATGTTAGACAGTTACAGTTGTCATAAATCTTTGGACCAGAAGGAGAAGAAAAATTGTACAACGGGCCAAGGGCCCCTGTGGGCCTTAACATACCTTCCAGGGATTGGAGAGTAAAACTGCCACTCCTGTCTGCTGATGAAACCTTATTGACCAAGAAAGACAACTGTATAGTCTGACAGCTGTGGTATCCAGGGAGAGCAGAGGGATGGAAGATTGTGATCGATACTCAAGGCAGATAAGAGTCTGTAAGCTCAATAGTCTAATGTCAATCTGTTCATAGGAGGAGTGCGAAAAAATGGTTCAAGATTCGTTCTTGATTTGTAGCAAACTGTGACAACAATATCTCAAGTGAGTATTTTCATTAACATGCTTTCAGCGTGACTGAAAATTGAAATAAAGGCCCTGATTTATACTTTTTGACGCAAACCTGCGTTAGCGCAGGTTTGCGTCAAAAAGTTTACTGCCGGCTAGCGCCATTTTTGGAAGCCAGCCCGACATCATATTTAAGGAATGTTGCTAGCAGGCGGTAAGGCCCGGTTAGCATCATATAAATGACGCTAACCGGGTTGGGAAGGCGTAGGGGAAACAGGAGGTTGTGCGTCGAAGAATGGCGCTAGTGAGATTAGAGTCAGAAAAATGACTCTAACCTGACTAGCGTAATTTTTTGAAGCACAACCCCATGGACATAACTCCTGTCTTAGTAAAGACAGGAGTCATGCCCCTTGCCCAATGGCCACGCCCAGGGGACTAATGTCCCCTTGTTATGGTTATTGGGCACAGTGCCATGTAGGGGGGCCCAAGTTAATCCCCCCCCCCACCCCATGGTACTTTAAAAAAAAAAAAAAATTACCTTGTCTGACCTGGGAAGGGTCTCCACATCCTTAGGTGTCCTCCAGGTGTGGGTAGGGGTGGGTGGGGGTGTCCCTGGGTGCAGGGAATGGCACTTGTGGGCTGCTTCCATGGTCTCTGACCATGGAAATGAGCCCACAGGTCCCCTAATGCCTGCCCTGACCCAGGCATTAAATAATGGCGATAAGCAAGCTTAGCGCCATTATTTAAGGCCCTCCTCCTCCCTTGTGTGATTTTTGCATGGGAGGATAAATAAGGCGCTAAGGCCTTAGAGTACTTTTTTACCCGGGGACACCTACCTTGCATCTCATTGACGACAGGTAGGTTTTCACGGTCTTAGCGCCATTATTTAAGGCCCTCCTCCTCCCTTGTGTGATTTTTGCATGGGAGGATAAATAAAGCGCTAAGGCCTTAGAGTAATTTTTTGCCCGGGAACGCCTACCTTGCATCCCATTGAAGAAAGGTAGATTTTCACTGTAAAAAAATTATGTTTACTCCAATATTTTGACGCTAGACCCATCTAGCGTCAAAATATAAACTTGAAGTTAAGTTTGTGCCAAATTTGCGTTAAAAAAATGACGCAAATCCAGTGATGAGTATAGATATGCCCCAAAGTGTCTGCGTCAATCTGAAGAAGATGTGATTTATATGAAGTGCAGAGTTATGTGATGCTCATCCTATCAGCTGTAGAAACTGTTGATGAATAATGGAAAGATACCATTAGGACATCTAACACATCGAATCCGGCAATGAACCTCATTAGACACCTTCCAAAACATGGATCTTTGATCGTTTTTCATTGTCTTTAAAGAAGCAATTTATTGTGCATGCTTGGCCTCATGACACCTAAATTGAATGAAGCCACAGCCAGCTCCTGCCTGCTGAAATGTCCACTCTATAAACATAACTATTTCTATTTAAATGTGTAGACAGCTAAATCTCTAAACACTATCCGACTAAGAACAAACACAAGACAGACTAACTTTGGCCGAGTTTTCACTGAAAAAAAATAGCATAATATCGCTGAGTTCCTTGCCATTGTTCATGAGATAATAATTGTTTGGTAAACAGCCATGTTAACAGTCACTCTCAGAAACTTATAGTGAACTGTTAAACGAATATTTCTTCGTATCCCATATGTTTTTTTCTGTTAGTTAATTGTTTTTTTTAACTGCCTTTGCATGAATTAGACGGCAGTGAAACATATCAGCGCACTGACTATGCCAGTAGTACTGCTCAGGTATAGCTTGCTTTATCAGTGATCCAGCTATTGTACTGGTAATATGCCAAGAAATGTCAGTGTAATAGTATTCTTGCTCAATTAGACCATGACAACTGTCAATGCAATGAGGTTTTTCATTCTAGACACAGGGTACACGTCCCTCCTCCCTGGTGAGTTGTGCCTCATACAAATACATATAACATAACATACAATTCTATAAGTGGGTTCTCAAGGCGCCTGACATTTGGGTTTGGTGCAAGGTCAGGTTAAGTTTAATTGTTTTCCAAATTAACAGCTCCTAAAGAGTTAAGCCTTAGTCAGCTGTAACTTATTTTATTATTGACCCGAAAACCAATTTCAACATTGCCACAATAACGCCCATCTTGTCCTGTTTTAAGTTTCCCATATTGCCTTGTAAGTAAAGCATGCTTTTCTACACCAATTTCCCTGTTGCTGTAGTATGGAACACAAATACCTCCATTCTAGTGACATTACTGCTTTTAATGATCACCCTGCATTGCCATACTGGTTTCCTATTACAGGCAATTCACCGTTTTACACTGTTCCCCAAAATATTTGTTGTTTGTATTTGGTCTCTGGGCATGTGGTATTAACCCCTGGAGCAACCCCTGTCTTCTATCAACATGTGTTGTGCCCTAAAACTGAAAAAAATGATTTATATTTACTTTGCTATATTGGAGCTTTGTTAAGGCAACTATAAATGGCTACAAGTGTTTTGTGGACAGACAAAGATGAAATATGGGACGTTAGCATGAAGAATATTTGTTTAGATTAAAAACTAGTAACAAGCTTAATAGCACATTACTACACTCATCTGTAGACTTTCTTGTTAAAAGTGATGATTGCCAAAATTCATATTATTTTGACTTTTGTTAGGGAAATCTGTAAATTTAATAAAATTTGTACAGTATTTTGGAGTACCAAATCAATTAAAAAGTCAAACACACAACACAATAAAAAGCTCACTCCAACTCATAATAATAGAGAATAATTTAACAAACAAGACACCTTATTGACAAAAATCCAATAAGCGGAGCCAGAGATATATATTTTGAATGTTTTAAATAAACATCATGATAAAAATTGTTATGCACCAACTGCTGTTAACTGGTTGTGTGTGACCTGTAACTTGCCGCAATTTAAGGTTGACCACAACGGAGCATGTGTCGGTTACAGAAACCAGGTTCATCTCGGTTGGAAGTTTTACCTTTAGACTTAGGGCCTGATTACAATCTTGGTGAATGGAAAACTGTGCCACAAACATGATGGATTTTCCTTCTGCCAAATTATGATCTCCATAGGATATAATGGTATTGTATTACTGCGGACGGGATATATGTCACATTTGTGACAGAGTAACCCTGCCTGCAAAGATCATGATCAGGCCCTTAGTGTCTGACAGGAAAATCAAAGATCTTTAGTGGTACAGGACAGCAAGCTGCACAAGGCTAGATAGCTATTGGACAGGGTCCCAATTAAGCCATTGACTTTTGGTGGAAAAGCTCCAAGAGGGAGAAATTCGAAATTCGTGCCTAAGGAAGACTCCTCCCTGTCAGGATACTTTTGGTGCCTTCGTCTGGTGAAGATTTCTATATTTGGACTTAGCTACTTCTTTTTGGAGCTTGGGTTCCTCTAGTAGGGCAAGACTGCATGCTGCAGACAAACAGAGCTCCATGTTGGCCAATCAACCTATCTGAGATATTCTTCTGAAACTGATTTGCTGATGTGCAAATGCTTGGAGGAGTAACCTGAATCTTTGCTTCAGCACCAATGCACTTTTGCTGGATTGATTTGGCAGATTTGTCCAGGTATTCCAGAGGTCTTTGAAACTAAAAACTTTCTACAATGTAGGTTTTTCAGGATATTAGGTGGAGTAGACTTTGACATAGCCAAGGATCCCAGGACCTCAGATACAACATTTTGCACTTCAACAGAACCCACCACCAAGGTCCACTGCAGGACCAGTTGGAACTGGTCAGGTGGGCTGTAAAGAAAAGGGATTCTTGCAGCTTATTGTGTTTATGTAGCTTAACAGGACATTAGCCAAATGACCTTTGGAGTCCTCCTCTTTGTCCTGGGTACAAGTGGAAGCACATTCAACCTTTTAGAGCTCCTCACAGGTCTCAACAGTAGGTGAAGTCATTCTTCCATCTTCCACAGGTCTACCAGTGTTCTGAAAAGGTTGCCCACAGGTCCCACATTTATGCCTGGCACAAGCCTGTAGTTTGGGGTGACAGCTGATTCCTCACTAACCAATATGGACATGTTCCCTTGAGTAACCCTACTCACGTTTGCAGAAGTTCCTGAGTGCCATACTACAAACAAATCCATGGTGCCCCTCAATACCCCACAAACTAGTTGGGAGAACCTCCTTTCCACTGTACAGAGCTCAAGCACCCAGCCCAGAGGTGTAGTCATGGAAATGAACATCCCCTCCTCTTCGGTCAGTTCAAACCAGTTCTACATGCTTCTTCTCTCTCACTGGGACTGATACCTGCCTGACTAGCTGGACAAAAGTGGGTCCTGCCCAGGTGGCAGCTAATATTTGCCTGTGACTGTGTTAATCTCTTTCAAGTTAACTGAGTTTCTAGACACAGCTCCAATGGTCATACTGCCAGAGGAAAATAACACAACCCCACAAAAAAGACCTTTGTATCACCCTTGGTAGCAAGCACCCACCTCAACAAGGGGCTATGAAGGTGCCAGATGGCAGTTGAAGCTAATGTAAATGGACTTCTAAAGGCTTTAGGCAGGGAAAATGTAACTTTGTAAACATGCCTTTTTCAAAATAATGATTACAAACCTGACTAAGGTAGTGAAATGGGCTTGTAATACATGTTTCAAAAAATCAAGAAATAACTTTTTTGAAGCTATTTCCCTGCCAGAGATAACATTTAATTTTGTATTCCAATGTGTTCCTATGGAACAGATAAACCTGCTACAGTGAACATAGCTTTTGGTGCCTTCTCACTGTACGAAAGTGTTTAGCATTAAACATTTACATGTCCTACTTTTAAATAACATGCACCCTCTTTACGGACAGTCAGGCCTTACTAGGGTTACATTATTAATATTTAAAAGGAGGGTTTAGGCCTATCAAGTGGGGATATTTTGGCAGGTTGAATTTACAATTTTAAAACTGCACAGACAGGCTATATTGGTTGGACTCCAGTCACGTTACTGTAGTGGATGGCACAGTGGGTGCTGGAGCTTACTCTTGACATATAATGTACAGGGACTGGGCCCACTTTATAACATATACTAGGGACTTATAGATACACTAAATATGACCATCACAAGTATTGACAATTTAGACATGTTTTAGGAGTCAAAGCACATGAACTGGGGCCTGGTTAGCAGAGGCCCAGTGCACAGAGTAAAAAAAAACAAAAGCATCAGTCAGACAAAAGTTGGATGATCATGCAAAAAGAGACATTGTCCTACAGTGACCTAAAAGAGAGGTGCACACAGTTGTTCATAGTTGCCTCATCCTAAGTAGGATTTAGCAATCATCACTATAACCTGTTGGTGCTGCGGAGGATGAGATGTCTGGTCAGAGGTTTCCAATCTCAGTACCAGCTGAGGATCTGCTATAAAAAATCCAGTGCTTTCCAACTCCTATAGACTGAGGTAACCTCAAGCTTGGCAGAGCGGGAGCACCAGTGATTTAAGGCAGTGGGCCTACTCCACCAAACTGTTAATGTCTGCCTAAGTCTTTGTCTGAAAGCTTGAAAACCTCAAACACTGCCATGTCTAAGTTTGTTTCTTCATAAACCCGTGAAGTGGCAGAGCAGAGTGGCTCTTCAGATATCTGGCTGATTCTGGCTGTCTCTGATAGTGTCCAGGTTACCATTTTTCTTTGTCTGTCCTCTTGTCCACAAGCAAGCCTGGATAAGGGGATTCACATTTTGCAAGTAAAGAATACTTTATATCCTCTCTCCTCTTTTTCACTGGTCTGAGATCTGTTCCACAACATGAATCACGGCTAATCCCAATGACCAGACTAAATATCAGACTGGAGAGTCAATAATTAATTGGATTTAGCTATGTTGGCATAGTCAGTTCAGTCCAGTTCTGATTGGAAATAAATCTAATTTGATCTTGGCCTGCAACTCACATTTATCCATTTATACATTGGTGGGCATCTGCTAATACTAAAGTTATTTATAGGGTCCCCAAAGCAAGGAATTCTCATTGCTTTTATGAACACAGACAGTACCTCACAAAGATCAGGAACACAAAATCTGCACTCCCTATATAGAAACAAATCCTTAACTCATGCACACAACAACAAGGAACACATGCCTAAACTGACATAAACAGCAACAGATACATTCACAGACACACAACTAGAGAAGCACTGAGCCAGAGGCACCTGTAGGCAATCACTTGAGCATTCAGAAACAGAATAAAACCAGTAAATCACACAGACAAATATGCCTGAACATCCTACCTCACTGCAACAGTAGTTATGTTAAGACAGGACGACCGATGAAAGGCAAGTCTTCAGAAGCTTTTTAAACGTACCGAAGTTGGAACAAGAATGAATGTGGTGGGGGAGTTTGTTGTAAGTGTGGGGGGAAAGGTAGGAGAATGACTGACTGACATATCTTGAAGTGTAGATATATTGTGAACTTAAAAAAACTTTATCCTTGGGTCTACAATTTCTCTTAGGGAAGCACTGAGTAATCTTTGCTTATGGGTATGCTGTGACTTTACCTTCAAAGTATCTATAAATAAGACAGAGAAGCCTGAACAGGGAGCACTTTCTGACCAGTAGCAGGTGGAGACCTTTTAAGGTGGGAGCCAAAGGGGAACCAAGAGGGAGCTTGCAGACCAGGCATGCCACACTGTGTTGAACTACCTGTAGTTTGGAAAGTCAAGTTTTGTTAGGTGCCACCAGCAAGGCATTGCCGTAGCCAAGATGATTTCTAATGAGGCTTGAATCAAAATTTTCCTAAACCTCAATGGGAGCCACTGGAACACTTTTTGAGCAAGCACATGATGGTAAAGCAGGTGCAGCAGATGGACTTAACCGAAAACCAAGGGTTTTGACTGTCCTTATAAGGTGAGGAGATGGTCCCAACTCATCAGACCACCATCCGTCTGACCAGAAGTCCTGTACCTTACCAAACAGCTGAATCTCTCCAGTCCTCATTCAATAATAGACTGTTGAGAGGCATCCAAGCTGCCATCTTCCTAATGCTGTTAAGAAATCTGATTTTAGCATTCTCCAGATATTGCCCAAATGAGATAATTGGGTATCGTCTATATAAGATATTATGTCAAAGCTGCAGGAGTTAACAATCTGGGCAAGGGGGGACACATAGATGTTAAAGAGAGTGTGGCTCAGAGAGGAACCCTGAAGCACCTCCTTGTCCATGGACATGGTTTAAGATTCAAAAGGGTCAATTGAGAGCACCTTAGTCCATTTTTTCAAAAATATCTTTGAACCAGTCAAAAGCCTTTCTATAAATACAAATCTCCTAAAGTCTTCAAACCAGGATAGGATGAGAGTATCAAATACAGCAGGCAAATCAAGTAAAAGCAGTGTAGCTGGAGTGCTAGCATTAAATAAAAGTCTGATGGAATCTACTAATACCATCAGGTAGGGCTCAATACTGTGAAAAGCTCTAAAGCCAGGTTGAATGGGGTTGGGTGAGTGGTGGCCTCTAAATAAGACGAAAATTGATTATTTATAAGACCCTACAAAACCATAAGCAAAAGGGGAAGGAGAAAGATAGGCCATGAGTTTGTTTGAGCAGCATTGGCCTTCTTTAAAATAGAGGTAATCCAAGTGCATTTTCAGTCCAACAGAAGTTTTGTGGAGTTCAATGTAAGTTACAAAAAGACGTGATCGAAGGCATTAATAAAACTGTCATAGTAACTACTATGGGAGATTGGCAGAGGTCCAAGGGGGATTTGACTTTGCCTAGAATTTCCTATGCTTTCTCTTGGGAGATGGCCTCACATTTCTTCAGCAGGGCAGGGGGATTTGAAGGTGGAGAATCATAGTTAGGCAAGTCTGCAGGATCCACTAATGCAATAGAAAAGTTCTGATATAGTAAATTGATGTTTCCCTCAAAGTGATCAGCAAGTAAGTAACACAATTCTTGTGAAGCAAGAATAGTTTATATGCAAAGCTAAAGGCTTGGTGAATTCATTAAGCACCTAAAATAGTTATTTGGCAAAATTGCCAGCCAGTTTAATCCAGTTAATAGTGTGAAGTCTGGGTGGTTCTCTGATCTTCCTATGATATACAGCAAGGGCTAGTTTGTATGCCTTTCTATCACATGGGCATTTGGTCATACACCATCTCCTTTCCTGTCTTCTACTGCTCATTTTCTAGATTCTCTGCTCCTGCGAATACCAAAGGGCATGGTGTCTACTGGGTTTGGAGGTGCCCTGTCTGGATAGGCAACTACATCAAAGGCATATAGGACAGAGTTGTGGTACTTTATTAATATTAAGGCAGTGTTTATGTCAACACAATTCTTTATCTCATGAGAATGAAAGGCTGATTTAAACATGAAGGGGGTACTTGTTTCCATTGTCTCAGTGTTCTTCTGCCCAACCTCTTAAATGTGCAGTACCGTGCAGACCTCTGAAGTTGAAAGCTAATATAATAGTGATCAGTGTAGACTAAAGGCTGAACAAATCTGTGTTCAGTTGCTGAGAGTTGGTAAACACTAGATTCAAATTATGGCTAGGAAAATGTATGGGTCCAATAACCTTCTGCTGTAACCCTAACATTCTGAGATCTGTAAACAGTTGAAATACATCTGTACTGGAGGCATTGTCCCTGTGGTAGTTAAAATCACCCACCAAAAGGAAGTTTTCTACAGTGAGCAAATGGGGCGCAAGGTGTTCCCCCAACCTATAACTGAAGTCTTTCTTGGAGTCTGGAGGATGGTAAATTAAGGCACCCATCCAGAAATCTCTGGAGTAAGTCTCAATCTTAAAGACACATATCTCCATCCATTTAGAGAGAAAGATGTTGATGATCACATTCTTCAGTAAATCCAAAAAAGTGATAGCCACCCTGCCTCCCAATTTGGAGTCTCTATGCAGTCTAAGTATCTTACATTCTTCAAGAAATGCCATGGGGATACAGGAATGGGCTTGGGGGTGGACCCATGTTTCAGTGATAACACAGATATCTGGATGATGAGTGGATAAAAGATCCCAGAATCTGGTTGCATGTTTAGGAATAGACCTTGCATTACATTAAAGACATTTTAAGTGCCCCAGATATTCCGAAGAATGAGGGATGAGGGTCTCTAGGGTCAGGAAGAATATTTTTCGCCATTGGTGACATCTTGGAGGCATATTGTTCCCTACCTCCCATTTGCTATCTCCACAAGGGAACATATAGTGCAAGAAAGCCACAATTAGTGCAGGAAGACGGGCAATCCAAAGATGGAGGAAACTGGGTATGACCTCAGCCTTGTAGTAGACCAAAATGTCTCTGATATTTTTAAGTTAATTGGTAGACAAAATCTAGGTTCATGACTAAGCTCGTTGGAAAAAGATGCAGGAGTCCTGGAGACTGGCAACCTTCAGGCTCTGACTGGCCCAGGTTGGCTTGCCACTGGTGCAGCTTTGCACGCCAGCAGTGAGCCTTTGCAAATATCTGCGCTACCATCGCACTTAAGCAACCAGCCAATTCCTAATGGCCGTAAAGAACACTAGACTGCTAACTGCCCAAAGATTGTGGAAATAGGAGCCTGACCAGGAAGTTAAGAGTGTGTAGCCTCTATCACACTTCATGCAAATACTATCAACCAGGGCAGACCAGAGAGAACAGCAGTTTGCAAAATGTGGCTCACAATAGAGATCCCAAATCCCAGCAATGAAAGCTCTCTCCTCCCCTTATTAGAAGGACCAAAGTATGCCAAGCTGTGCAAAATGAATAAAAACACAATAGTACAACGTGCTCAAAGTGAAAGGATTCAGAACACTCAGGTGACATTTAAAATGATGACACTTTAGAAAGTCAATTTAAAAAAGTAAAGTCAGTGGTGTCTCACTTTAATCATGTACGTGTCCATGCTAGCATCGTGTTCAAGTAAGAGTCCGATTCCTACTTGCTGGAGAGAACAGTAATCAGTTAATTAATTTATTCATGTAAGATTAATTAAAACCATTACATGTATAACACTGTGTATGATATTTACACATAAAAATAACAGTTATTTTTACCAACACTTGATTAATAAAACCATAAAATAATAAAGATTCAGACCTTCAAGTCAGAAAGAGCAGCAACCATAGATGTAATGGAAAAGAGAAATGTCTACGTGATCGCAGAGACTTTCTAACAAGAGTCTGGCAGACCACTGAATAAAGAAACACCTGATCTGGCAAGATGCAGCTTATGATCCTTAAAGTTCACAGAACTAATTAGCAGCTCTCCTAAAACTGGGTGCTATAACTAAAGTCATCCTGTGACGGCTTCTGAAGGTGATTGTCGAATAATGTTTGTACATTTCCCTAGTCCAGCTGGGGAGCTTGGAGAGTTCTCCAAAAAGTACAGGTCTATGGCCTGCCTGCAATGCTTGATGCCTTTAGAATGAAACAATGGAAGTAACAAACAGTGTTTCTCCTCAGTTAGTTTGGGACACAGCAGGTGAAACCAATATTCATTGTGATAATTACAGAACCTGCATGCAGTTGTCTCCCCCTTTGTTGAGTCCAGGCTGCGTTAAAATCCAAAACTGATAAAGCAATATGCCTCGTATAGAAATTTTGCTTTTCGCCTGGCCTGAAAGTCCATGGAGAAATTAAGGCTGTGCTTTCCCTGGGAATAAGAGGCGTCCAACACCTCAGTCACTGGGTTGGCGCAGGGTCTTTCAGTATCACTCTCAAATGAGGCTCTTATCACCTCCCTGTTCATGGCTATTTTCAATGCTAAAAGTGGAATTTCTTGTGAGAGCAGCATATAGGCCTTAATCTTCAAACTGCAGGTTGCCTTTGCTAACCACCTCCTCAAATATTGTTTTCAGATGGTATTTGAGGGGGGGCTCTGGGACTTGTTGAAACCTAAGTTACTACTTTATTATGGGCCTCAGTTGTAGCCACCGGTGCCCATTATGACATCCCCGCTGGGCCGGCAGGCGGAAACAGAGTTCCGCCTGCCGACCCAGCGGGGATGTGGGCCGCAACATGGGAGCCGGCTCCAAATGGAGCTGGCGATGTTGCGGCTGTGTGACGGGTACAGTTGCACCTGTCGCGCTTTTCACTGTCTGTCTGCTGTGCAGACAGTGAAAAGCTGTGTGGGGCTGTGCCAGAGGGGCCCTGGGAATAAGAGGCGTCCAACACCTCAGTCACTGGGTTGGCGCAGGGTCTTTCAGTATCACTCTCAAATGAGGCTCTTATCACCTCCCTGTTCATGGCTCTTTTCAATGCTAAAAGTGGAATTTCTTATGAGAGCAGCATATAGGCCTTAGTCTTCAAACTGCAGGTTGCCTTTGCTAACCACCTCCTCAAATATTGTTTTCAGATGGTATTTGAGGGGGAGCTCTGGGACTTGTTGAAACCTAAGTTACTACTTTATTATGGGCCTCAGTTGTAACTGCCGGTGCCCATTATGACATCCCCGCTGGGCCGGCAGGCGGAAACAGAGTTCCGCCTGCCGACCCAGCGGGGATGTGGGCCGCAACATGGGAGCCGGCTCCAAATGGAGCTGGCGATGTTGTGGCTGTGTGACGGGTACAGTTGCACCTGTCGCGCTTTTCACTGTCTGTCTGCTGTGCAGACAGTGAAAAGCTGTGTGGGGCTGTGCCAGAGGGGCCCCTGTGCAGGGGTCCCCAGGGTCCCCATGACTCCCGTTTCCGCCAGCCTTTGTAAAGGCTGGCGGGAAGGGGACTCGTAATCCTGGCGGATTACAACCGCCGGGGCCACCGTGGCGGAAAACTGCCGGGACCACCGTGGCGGAAAACCACCGGTCCCGGCAGTGCGACCGTGGCGCTTCTGCTGCAGTCAAAATACGCAAGATTGCACCGCCAGCCTGTTGGTGGTGCAATCGCCAAAACAGCCCTGGCTTGTAATGAGGGCCTATATCCCCCTGACATGCAAGGTGTGGTCTTCCGAGATCCAGCTCCTGTCTCAGCCTAGTTCTTCTGGTTTGCCGAGGGACAAATAGGATTTTCTTATACGCCTGATTCTGGGCATTTATTAGTGATGTATAAAATGCACCAGGAAAGGCCAAGAGGCCATAAACAAGACTCAGAATCAGTTTTGCTCTTAAAACTGTCAGCATGGTCTCAGCAGTTGAACTATGCAGACGATAACTTAGATCCTTCAATGAGTTGATGACACTGATGGATTTGGATCTAAGGTGCCTTAAGTGAGCGGCCAGCTTGTCCATTTCTGAAAACTCAAACTCCAAGGGCAAGGCAGGATTTCAAATTCAAGAGAGACTTTGCTTTGAAATAGGCCTACTCAAAGGAGAAAATGGGTATAGGAAGGGCACCCCAAACCACAGACTTTTGAACACGTCTGGAAACCAAGAGGAACCTCTGCCTGGAGAAGAGCAGAAGAGCTGAGGAAGAAGAGCCGCCCTGCCTGTGACTGTGCTTTGTGGAGCTATCCTGCAGTTGCTGCCTCTGCCAGAGTAAGAGGGCAAAAACTGGACTTTGAGTTGCCTTTCTTCTTGTGAAGATCTCCAACAGCTTGATTTAGAGCTTGCCTCCTGTTGTTTGAAGTCTCAGGGACAGCAAAGACTTCTCTCTGCCAGCACCTGGGGTCTCTGGAGAGACTCCTACTCTGCCCTGTGGTGCCCATCCAGTTCCTGGCACCCTGAAAGGAGAAGCTGGCCGCCTAAGAAGAAGAAATCCACGCACAGAACGCTGTGCGGGGAAAAGATTGACACAACTCCATTCTGCAGCTGGGAAATCGGTGCACCGCCGGCTTCGTGGCTGAAAATCAATGCTCGCCTGTAATGCGAAAGAAGAATCAATGCACAGAGGTGTGGAAACGAGGCTCAGCATCGCTGACGGAGGCTGGTGAGATTGCAACCCACGCTGCGTGTTTTTTTGATCATCGTGAGGCTGAATTTTCGACGCAAAAATCCTTGGGCATGGAAAAACAACGCAAAGCCTGCCCTGACCCGAGAGTGCTGACCAGATCGACGCATCGTTCTCCTGTGGATAGAAGAAACAATGCGTCCTGACCCAACGAAAGGAGAAATGATGCAAGGTCTCGCTCGTGATTGAAATCAACATATCACAAGCTCTTTTTGATGCACACTCGCCTGTGCGGGGTTATTTTTGATGCACCCAAGGTACAATTTCATGCTAACAGTGTTAGTGTGTGTTTAAAACTACATGAAGACTCTTTTTGCTTTTTCAATGATAACTTGACTTGTGTATTGTGGATTTTTGTTATTTTGGTCTTGTTTTGTTTAGATAAATATTCTTTATTTTTCTAAACCTGTGTTGTGTCATTTTGTAGTGTTTTCATCATGTTACTGTGTGTGTTGGTACAAATACTTTACACCTAGCACTCTGAAGTTAAGCCTACTGCTCGTGCCAAGCTACCAGGGGGGTAAGCAGGGGTCAGCTGAGGGTGATTCTCTTTTACCCTGACTAGAGTGAGGGTCCTTGCTTGGACAGGGGGTAACCTGACTGCCAACCAAAGACCCCATTTCTAACTGTAACCCTACCACACCTGTGCATTTTTGAAAACTAGACACCTAGGAGAATCTAGGATGGGGTGACTTGTGGGGCTCTCACCAGGTTGTATTACCCAGAATCCTTTGCAAACCTCAACATTTGGTCAAAAAAACACATTTTCCTCACATTTCGGTGACAGAAAGTTCTGGAATCTCAGAGGAGCCACACATTTTCTTCCACCCAGCATCCCCCCAAGACTCCCAATAAAAATGGTTCACTTGTGTGGGTAGGCCTAGTGCCTGTGACAGGAAATACCCCAAAACACAACATGGACATATCACATTTCCCAAAGAAAACAGAACTGTTTTTTGCAAAGTGCCTAGCTGTGGATTTTGGCCTCTAGCTCAGCCGGCACCTAAGGAAACCTACCAAACCTGTGCATTTTTTAAAACTATACATCTATGGAAATCCATGATGGGGTGACTTGTGGGGCTCTCGTCAGGTTCTGCTACCCAGAATCCTTTGCAAACCTCAAAATCTGGGGACAAAAAATCACATTTCAGTGACAGAAAGTTCTGGAATCTGAGAGGAAACATAAATTTCCTTTGACCCAGCGTTCCCCTATCTCTCCTGATAAAAATGGTACCTCACTTGTGTGGGTAGGCCTAGTGCCCGCAACAGGAAATGCCCCAAAACACAATGTGGACACATCACATTGTCCCAAAGAAAACAGAGCTGTTTTTTGCAAAGTGCCTAGCTGTGGATTTTGGCCTCTAACTCAGCCGGCACCTAGAGAAACCTATCAAACCTGTGCATTTTTGAAAACTAGACAATTAGTGGAATGCAAGATGGGGTGCCTTGTGGGGCTCTCACCAGGTTCTGTTACACTGAATCATTTGCAAACCTCAAAATTTGGCCAAAAAAACACTTTTTCCTCACATTTCCGTGACAGAAAGTTCTGGAATCTCAGAGGAGCCACACATTTCCTTCCTCCCAGCATTCCCCTAAGTCTCCCAATAAAAATGGTACCTCACTTGTGGAGGTAGGCCTAGTGCCTGCGACAGGAAATGCCCCAAAACACAACATGGACACATCATATTTTCACAAAGAAAACAGAGCTGTTTTTTGCAAAGTGCTTAGCTGTGGATTTTGGCCTCTAGCTCACCCGGCACCTAAGGAAACCTACCAAACCTCTGCATTTTTGAAAAATATACATCTATGGAAATCCAAGATGGGGTGACTTGTGGAGCTCTCATGAGGTTCTGTTACCCAGAATCCTTTGCAAACCTAAACATTTGGCCAAACAAATCACCTTTTCCTCACATTTCAGTGACAGAAATTTCTGGAATCTGAGAGGAAACACAAATTTCCTTTGACCCAGCGTTCCCCTATCTCTCCTGATAAAAATGGTACCTCACTTGTGTGGGCAGGCCTAGTGCTCGCAACAGAAAATGCCCCAAAACACAATGTGGACACATCACATTTTCCCAAAGAAAACAGAGCTGTTTTTTGCAAAGTGCCTAGCTGTGGATATTGACCTCTAACTCAGCCGGCACCTAGAGAAACCTATCAAACGTGCATTTATGAAAACTAGACAATTAGTGGAATCTAGGATGGGGTGACTTGTGGGGCTCTCACCAGGTTGTATTACCCAGAATCCTTTGCAAACCTCAACATTTGGTCAAAACAACACATTTTCCTCACATTTCGGTGACAGAAAGTTCTGGAATCTCAGAGGAGCCACACATTTTCTTCCACCCAGCATCCCCCCAAGACTCCCAATAAAAATAGTACACTTGTGTGGGTAGGCCTAGTGCCTGTGACAGGAAATACCCCAAAACACAACATGGACACATCACATTTCCCAAAGAAAACAGAACTGTTTTTTGCAAAGTGCCTAGCTGTGGATTTTGGCCTCTAGCTCAGCCGGCACCTAAGGAAACCTACCAAACCTGTGCATTTTTTAAAACTATACATCTATGGAAATCCATGATGGGGTGACTTGTGGGGCTCTCGTCAGGTTCTGCTACCCAGAATCCTTTGCAAACCTCAAAATCTGGGGAAAAAAAAACACATTTCAGTGACAGAAAGTTCTGGAATCTGAGAGGAAACACAAATTTCCTTTGACCCAGCGTTCCCCTATCTCTCCTGATAAAAATGGTACCTCACTTGTGTGGGTAGGCCTAGTGCCCGCAACAGGAAATGCCCCAAAACACAATGTGGACACATCACATTGTCCCAAAGAAAACAGAGCTGTTTTTTGCAAAGTGCCTAGCTGTGGATTTTGGCCTCTAACTCAGCCGGCACCTAGAGAAACCTATCAAACCTGTGCATTTTTGAAAACTAGACAATTAGTGGAATGCAAGATGGGGTGCCTTGTGGGGCTCTCACCAGGTTCTGTTACACTGAATCATTTGCAAACCTCAAAATTTGGCCAAAAAAACACTTTTTCCTCACATTTCCGTGACAGAAAGTTCTGGAATCTCAGAGGAGCCACACATTTCCTTCCTCCCAGCATTCCCCTAAGTCTCCCAATAAAAATGGTACCTCACTTGTGGAGGTAGGCCTAGTGCCTGCGACAGGAAATGCCCCAAAACACAACATGGACACATCATATTTTCACAAAGAAAACAGAGCTGTTTTTTGCAAAGTGCTTAGCTGTGGATTTTGGCCTCTAGCTCACCCGGCACCTAAGGAAACCTACCAAACCTCTGCATTTTTGAAAAATATACATCTATGGAAATCCAAGATGGGGTGACTTGTGGAGCTCTCGTCAGGTTCTGCTACCCAGAATCCTTTGCAAACCTCAAAATCTGGGGGAAAAAAATCACATTTCAGTGACAGAAAGTTCTGGAATCTGAGAGGAAACACAAATTTCCTTTGACCCAGCGTTACCCCATGTCTTCTGGTAAAAATGGTACCTCACTTGTGTGGGTAGGCCTAGTGCCCGCAACAGGAAATGCCCCAAAACACAATGTGGACACATCACATTGTCCCAAAGAAAACAGAGCTGTTTTTTGCAAAGTGCCTAGCTGTGGATTTTGGCCTCTAACTCAGCCGGCACCTAGAGAAACCTATCAAACCTGTGCATTTTTGAAAAGTTAGACAATTATTGGAATGCAAGATGGGGTGCCTTGTGGGGCTCTCACCAGGTTCTGTTACGCGGAATCATTTGCAAACCTCAAAATTTGGCCAAAAAAACACTTTTTCCTCACATTTCCGTGGCAGAAAGTTCTGGAATCTCAGAGGAGCCACACATTTCCTTCCTCCCAGCATTCCCCTAAGTCTCCCGATAAAAATGGTACCTCACTTGTGGAGGTAGGCCTAGTGCCTGCGACAGGAAATGCCCCAAAACACAACATGGACACATCATATTTTCACAATGAAAACAGAGCTGTTTTTGGCAAAGTGCTTAGCTGTGGATATTGACCTCTAACTCAGCCGGCACCTAGAGAAACCTATCAAACGTGCATTTTTGAAAACTAGACAATTAGGGGAATCCAAGATGGGGTGCCTTGTGGGGCTCTGACCAGGTTCTGTTACGCTGAATCATTTGCAAACCTCAAAATTTGGCTAAAAAAACAAATTTTCCTCAAATTTCGGTGACAGAAAGTTCTGGAATCTGAGAGGAGCCACAAATTTCCTTCCACCCAGCTTTCCCCCAAGCCTCCCGATAAAAATGATACCTCACTTGTGTGGGTAGGCCTAGCGCCCGCAGCAGGAAATGCCCCAAAACACAAAGTGGACACATCACATTTTTTTAAAGAAAACTTAGGTGTTTTTTGCAAAGTGCCTAGCTGTGGATTTTGGCCTCTAGCTCATCCGGAACCTAGGGAAACCTACCAAACCTGTGCATTGTTAAAACTAGACACCGAGGGGAATCCAAGATGGGGTGACTTGTGGAGCTCTCACCAGGTTATATTACCCTGAATCCTTTTCATACCTCAAAATTTGGCCGTAAAATTGTTTTCAGTGGCAGAAAGTTCTGGAATCTGAGAGGAGCCGCACATTTCCTTCCGCTCAACTTTCCCCCAAGTCTCCCGATAAAAATGGTACCTCACTTGTGTGGGTAGGCCTAGTGCCCGAGACAGGAAATGCCACAAAACACCATGTGGACACATCAAAATGATCAAATACAAAACTACCTGTTTTTGTGGGGGCATCTGCGTTTTTGGTCCTGGGCTCAGCAGCCATATAGGGAAACCTACCAAACCCACACATTTCTGAAAACTAGACACCCGAGGGAGTCCAGGGAGGTGTGACATTGATGGTCCCCCAGTGTTTTCTTACCCATAATCCTCAGAAAACCTCAAATTTAGCTAACAAATCACATGTTTTCCACAATTCTGTGTGGGATTACCACACCAGCACACATTTCCTACCATCCAACGTTCCCTTCAGTCTCCCAGTAAAAATGATACCTCACATGTGTAGGTGGGCCAAGTGCCTGTGACAGGGAAGGGCCAAAAAAATGTTTAAAATTAAGGGGAACCAAAGAGGGTCCAAAAGGGCAGTTTGGGAAAAAATGTTTTTAGGCTGACAAGTGGGGCAACATTTTTATCGGTATAGATGCAACAATGCTGGGTGGTAAGAATTTTGTGGATTCCTGCAGATTCCAGAAGGTTCCATCACAAAAATGTGGGAAAAATGTGTGATTTCCAGCGAAGTTGGAGGTTTGCAGAACATTGTGGGTAAGAAAATGGTGTGGGGGCATGTGAAGCACACCACCTTGGACTCACCTAGATGTTTAGTTTTCATATGTGTTTTGGACACAAAGTCCAAAAAGTGCAGCCCTCACTATTCTAAGTGGGACGATTTTGAGAGTTAGACAAGCTCTCATGTCCCAAATGTAAAACCAAAACCAAAAATAATGAAACGTCCTCTTGCTTGCCATGGGATAAGATGTTTTAGTGTGCGGGGGAGAGCTGAGAGACTGTTAGCCCCTTCAGTTTGGGTGAGGGCATGACCATGGCTATACTGGTTGGTAGCCACCACCCCAGTATTTTTTTTAATTTTTTTATTCCCTGGATCTAGTAGGCTTTCTTCCCTCCTGGTAGTGGATTGGGGGTAATTGCCCTATCTGCTCACCGGTGGGCAGAACAACTTTGTCCCCATTTATTTGGGGGCAGGTGTATGGCCATACCCCCACCCTCTTTTTTTTAAACAAAATCTTTCCTGGTATCTGGTGGGGTTCTGCCCCCCTGGGGGGCAGGTGAGCTTTACAAAAGTAGGCCAATCTTCCCCTGAGGGGAGCAGAAATGGCATAAAATTAATTTTCCTCCCACAGGAGCGACCGCTTGCCTAAGGGGTCGCTCCCCCTGCATGACATTGGTGCAAAAAATAATAATCCTTGGTGTCTAGTGGTTTCTGCCCCCCATTGCGGGCAGAATGGCCTTAGAAAAATTGTCTGATCTGTCCCCAAGGTGGGCAGAAATATCTGAAAATAAATGTGCCTCCCAGGGGAACAACCCTTGCCTGAGGGGTCACTCCCCATCTGTAAAAAAAAATAAAAAATCCCTGGTGCCTAGTGGTCTCTGCCCACCTTGGGGGCAGATCGGCCTAATTAAAATAGGCTTATCTGCCCCCAAGGGGAGCAGAAATGGCCTAACAAAATTTGCCCCCCCCCAGGGGAGCGACCCTTGCCAACAGGGTCAATCCCATTGTGTGAAACTGACCTAAAAAAAAATCCCTGGTGTCTAGTGGCTTCTACCCCCCTGGGGGCAGATATGCCTAATTATTATAGGACGATCTGCCCCGGGGGGGCAGAAAAGACCTAATAAAAAATAACACCCTGGGGAGCGGCCCTTGACAAAGGGGTCGCTCCACTAAAAAAATCCCTGGTGTCTAGTGGCTTCTGCCCCCCGTTGGCAGATTGGCCTAATCAACATAGACTGATCTGCCCCAAGGGGGTGTGCACAAAAGGCCTAATAAAATTATTGCCCCCTGAGGAGTGACCCTTTCCTAAGGGGGTCGCTCCCCTTATAAATGTAAACAAACACAAAAAATAAAAAATACCTGGTGTCTAGTTCTATTGCCTTCTTCCCCCCGGAGGCAGACAGACCTAATTAATATAGGCTGATCTGCCCCCGTGGGGGGCAGAAAATGCCTAATTAAAAAATTGGCCCCTGGGGATCGACCTATGCCAATTGCATTAAAAAATCGCTGTTGTCTAGTGGCTTCTGACTCCCCTGGGGGCAGATCAGCCTAATCAATATATTCCGATCTGCCCTCAGGGGGGCAGAAAAGGCCTAATAAAATTATTGCGCCCTGGGGAGTGACACTTGCCTAAGGGGTTGCTCCCCTTATAAATGTAAACAAACACACACAAAAAAACAATCCCTGGTGTCTAGTGGCTTCTGTCCTCCCCCCCCCGGAGGCAGATCAGCCCAATCAATATAGGCCCATCTGCCGCTCCCCTTTAATGCCAATAGCACACAAAGAAAACCTGGTGTCTAGTGAGAATTTCTGCAGCCCGATCACTTTACGATCGGGCTACCGAAATGCTCAGAAATGACATCAAAAGAAAGGAAAAGCTTTTCCTTTCTTTTGATGTCTCTGCCTGCCCCCTCCTCCCACATGGAAGAGAAATGCTTAACATTTCTCTTCCGCATCGCTCTGGAAACATACTTCCAGTGCAATGGGAGGTTACCTATGATGAGATCTGATGTCATCAGACGTCACTGGTGGGGGGCGGGGGTGGAAGGGGAAGCCATTCTCCTTCCATCCCTGCCCTGGTGGGTGGGAGGGAGGCCCTCGGGGGAGAGCTAGCGCTTCCCCCGAGGGCCAATCCCAGAACGTAATGGTTACATTTGTGGCAGGGAAGGGGTTTATGACTTATCTCACTGCCCCTTCTGTGAAAGATGAACTCTATTGGAGCCAAGAATTGGGAGCAGGTGGAGCAGGAGCTGGGTCTACTTCCACTTCCCAATTGGTTGTATATAACTTTTCAACATGTCTGATCCAGTCCATTTCCTCCACTCCATTCTCCTTGTGCTGCCCTGAGTAACCTAAGTGATTTATGTGCCTTCACAAGTGAGAGTGGTTCTTATTTTTTAGTAAAGTGAAGATTCCGAGCCATGCTGCTTCATTGTACTCTCTTTTGTGCTGTCAGACTTTCAACTTGTAAGCCGCTTTGAGTGCTGAAACGGATTGGCCATCTGCAACTTTTCTGCCTCTTCTTCTAGCTGCCTGTGCCCCACGAAAAGAGCATTTGCTGACTTCTGGCTGTAGATTGAGGATGCCGTCACCCATTCCCCAGCACCTGATGTAAGTCTGCTACAAGATTCAGGCCAGGAATTTGTCTACCAGTCTAGTGGACAATTTGAGTCTGTGGATGAGCTAATGGTGCTCTTCTCTTGTTGGTTCCCCAAATGCATGCAGAGAATGGGAATCAGTTTAGGCCAGTTGCAGGATAACCCACAGGGATCTGTGATCGCTTTGGTCCCTGCCATCAACTTCTAAGTTTTGAAAGATGGGTGCCAGGCCTCCACTGACAAAGATATAGTGAATTGTAGATGTGTTCTTAAAAGAAGAATCAGTGTGCCAGTGGGGAAAACAAGCTTCTTTTAGGGTCTGAGATGAACTAAGGTTGTGATTGTGAAGGAGAACGTGTAAAGGTGCAGTCACACCTGGCAGCCGAAGAGGATTGAAAGGCATGTTCAAGTCCCTGTTGTTAATGTCCCAGTCCTTATTAGAGTGATGGGTCAATCCTGCTTACTAACTAGTCCAAGGAATCTTCCTTTTGATGCTGAGCAGGATTGAGGTAGCAGTTGATTATCAGCAGAACTGGAGTTTGAGAGTTAGACTTTAAGCCTTTAAAGAGCAGAGCTTTAAGAGTGTGCTGGGAATTTCTGTGGCCACTATTTTATGGGCATGTGTATTGCAAAAGAAAGGCCACCCGACGGTCAGCCAAATTTATTAGGTTTTGTTGCCAAGACTTGAATATCATAATAACCAGCTAGTGACATAGGTTCAGTTGCCCATGTCTCTTGAAGGCAAAATATGCAACCGTTGAGTAGATAAAATGAAGCTCACTCCTCCTCTAGGTGTCTCTTATGACCTGCCACATTCCTAGAAATAAATGTCAGTTGGTGACTGCAGCCTTCCTCTCTGTTGGAGCTCCTGTCTGTCTGTATGAGATCGATGTTAAGAGTAATACCTGCGTGAACTGTGCCCACAACAAGATTTACTGAAGGTGTCCAAAAGGAGGCAGACATTCGTTATCAGTACATGTTTTCCTAAGAGCCGTGGAGGCCTTGAAGTGTGAATGGAAAGTTTTATTGCTATTGTTGCTACTGTTTGTGCCGCGCAGGACTGATGAGAAATCCTGCCCCCTTATGGGGGGAGGGAGGATGAAGGACATGCAGGTATTTCTCCAGTTGAGGGGACTTGATACCTATTACCCATTCTGCTAATTAAGGTGCTTCCCTGAGCACTGCTAGTTGGAGGCACTGGTAGCAAAGGCCCAGCAATGTTGCTTCACCATAGGTGTCCTCTGGAAGATTTTGAAATCTTGCCCACACCAGGCTGTGCGAATGAATGTGAGCCAAGGATGGTACATGTTTAAATAACGGCAAATGTTGCTCCTATTAAAGATATCGTATAAGCCTTTAAAGCAGTATTATGGGATCAGTAATGTGATTCCCATTTAGGCTCGTGGCCAGATGGTGAAGGAAACATAGAGGGACGCCCTACTAAATGCTCACGTGGTGCAGTACTTAGATTGTTTGCCAAGGTTCCCTGATTACTGGCAACCATATTTGACTTGTAATGTGTGCAGGCACAGTATTGGGGTTTGCCTCTAATAGGGCTGGGCTTAGGTAATTTTCCTGGATAGCCTGGATGGTGGCAACAATCTCCATCTTTTTGGGCACTTGTTCATGTATGAGTTCAGTGGCAGGGCTAGCTTTACCAAAGGACTGAGAGTCTTGTATATTCCTGCCAGGGAGAGGAATCTTAGAGGACTGAATAGTGCACTAACCCACTTGATGAAAGAAAAGTAGACAGAAATGTATGACATAGGGACCAGTATGCGGAGGAGCTTGGGCCATTGCTCACCGTTTTTCAGCTGTGTGGGAATGAGCAACAGTGTTTCTCTACTCAGCCAACCCAGCTAGTCGAATGAAGCCTAACTCTAGGACTCTGAGCACTTCATCACTGCTGATCAGTGCTAAAGTGCAGGTGCTCTCCCTTCTAAAGTTGGTATGACTGGCGTATAGCTAATTGGCACATTTAATTTACCTGTAAATCCCTTGTACAGTGGTAGTCCTATGCCCAGGGCCTGTAACTTAAATGCTACAAGTGGGCCTGCATCGCTGTTTGTGCCACCTACAGAAGTAGCCTTGCAAACCTGTCTCAGGCCTGCTAGCACAGAGCCTGCATGCTCAGTTTTCTGCCACAGGGCCCAGGCATCTAAATGTACTTGGCAGGCCCAGACCTCCCATTTACTACATGTAAGTCACCCCTAAGGTAGGCCCTAGCTAGCCCTACGGGCAGGGTGCTCTGTATGTAGGAGCTAACACATGTTACTGGAGGCGTGGCCTGTCCTGGTGGCTTCTCACTGCTGTGAGAGCTGCCTTGCTCATAGGATTGCATTGGAAATGCCCTGCCTTATGACTAGGGGGTATTGTCTGATTTATGAGGGGTAACGTAGGCATGTTTGGCATGATTGTAATGGTAGTGGGAAATGCAGCTTACCGGTGTAGGTGGATTTTTTATTACCATTATAGAAATGCCACTTCTAGATTGTGAGTATTTCTCTGTGCTTATGACTCTGGTGTTTTGCAGCTTTCCTCCAATCCATGTCTGGGCGGAGTAACTGTTGGGCTTTGTGCATACTTTTCAGACAGCCTGTAAACAGGGAGGGTGGAAATGTCACAGAGATGCATCTACATTTTGAATGGTCTTCCTGGGCTTAGAGAAAGGAAGGTGGGGCACACTTGCATCTGTAAAGGCTGTGCCCTGGCCTCACACAAGAGGCCTGTTTACCCCCATCTTATGTCTGGAGCCTGTGCTGGAGGAGAGTGGAGACACTTTAGGAACTAGTTGTAACTGCTTGGAACCTCCTCTTCCCCCATTGCTAACATTGTGCACAACTGAGTATAAGTACAGGGGGTTTTCCCCATGAAATTGAGACACAGAGACACTTTTAGAATATTTGTAACTGGACACTGACTGCTGCTAGAGGGACTCAACAGGAACCATCTTGGATTTATGCTGATGTGCTGACCTGTGACCTGCTGGGTAACCTGTAGGAACTGCCACTGTCTGCATCCCATTTGTGATGGCCTGTTGCTGGGCCCTGCCATCCTGTGCTCCACTTTGTGTCCCCATGGGATGGGTGATGTGGCCTCTGATCACTGCAATTGCTTGCTATAGCGCATGCGGAGCACTTCATCTCTGTAGCCTAGCACCTTGAAAAGCACTCTCCTTTTTATGAGTACGGTGCCATCAGAGCGCTGCTGCCCGGGGGGGCGGGAATCTCCAATGCAACCTGGGCATTCTTCATGGTATAGCACTTTGGAGGTGCACTAATTTCGGAGCCCCAGGGGCACGAGAAAGTGAAATCTGGAGCGACAACGCTCCTACCAGTGCCCCCGGGGCAAAGCACTCTACATAGAGTGCCCTTGGGGCACCAACGAGACCCGATACCTGCCGGCTTCACCGCTGCTTCCTGGTCTGGCTGTTGCTAGGCTTGCGCACTGTGTCAGGTGTGGTTGCCTTCGGGGCGTAGAGGAGGCCTCATCAGAGGCCCCCCTGCTCCACCAAGGGCCCAGGAAGTTGTGTGTAGGAAGGGAAGGGAGGAGGCCCTCATCAGAGGTCCCCCGGCTCCACTGAGGCCCCAGGGAACTGTGTACAGAATGGGCAGGGAGGAAGCCTCATCAGAGGACCCCTGCCAAACCAGGCCCCCTTCAGTGTGTAGGAATTGTGGGTGGGGCACAAGCCTCCTTTAGGCCCCCTGCACCACTGTGCCCCTTTCTTTTGTTCCCTTGGGAGGGCCAGTCGTGGCCCCAGGGGTCCACAGGAACAGTGAGCTTCCCAGTTAGGGTGTGAGCCCCAGGAGGGGCTACAAAAGAATGGAGGGGGTGTGTGCCGCCCCCTCCCCTCCCTCAATCACCAGACGACCCCATTTTGCATCGAGGAGAGATGGGGGCCCACTTCACCCTAAACTAAACAGAGAGAGGCCCTTTTAATGGATGTTATGAGGACGTGATTTTGGATAATTTTCCAGGTACGCTGATGCACCATATATTATCCAATGGTCCTCTAATGTTCCTGTTATGGGCATGTATGCTAATATGTTTCTATGACTTGCCATATGTGTTCTAATGTTCCTGTTATGGGCATTTATGCTAATAGGTTCTCATGACTTGCTATGTGATTTCTAATATTCCTGGTATGGGCATTTATGATGATGTTATCACAAGTGCATTATTGTACTAATGTTTTCCTGACTACTGCTTATGTTGCAGAATAATAAGTAATCATGTGTGTTATATGTGATTACTGCTGGTTGTTGCAGAGTAACAGTACTGTGTAATGTTCTGACAACTGCTTGGGTAACAAGGTATTACTGACATGTCGTGTTTGGTCTAATGATGTTGTGTACAATACAGTTTATTTTTATATAACTTTGTGTTGTGATCTTTTTGTGGTGAGGATAGTGTGTCACTTATTTTGTGTGTGTTGTGCAATCGCTTTACACATTGCCTCTGGGCTGACTGCTCATCCCAAGCTGCCATGGGGGTGAGCAGGGGTTATCTTGGGTGTGTAACTCCCTTGCCCTTGCCTGGCTTAGGTGCATACCCTAGCCAACCAGAACCCCCATTTCTATCACAAAGGACTTACATTATCCTTGGTTCAAGAGAGAGGCAGCAGAAGCCCTTTAGTGAGATTCGCAAAGCCACCTTGCATGGCTCTGCGTGATTAGTAAATGCAGAGAAACACAAAGTAATGCAAATCCCTGTCTTGCATTACTCTGCCTTGGGTAGGCATTCCATAGGTGGGGCACTGGCCGTTCCATGATTCCATCCATGGATTTTGATGCAATCCCAGAGTTACTAAGGTTAGTAAACCTGGGCTTGCATTAAAATGGTCCACTTCCCCAACACAGGCATAATGGGGAGAAATATCTTTATTGCTCAATGTTATTTCTCCTTTTTATGTCTGCTGCACAAATGACAATCCGGCTTGCAATCCAGGCACCCTTGCAGCATGCTAAAAGGGTGCCTACATTGACATTTCACAACACTAAGGTGCTCATTTACAAGCCCTTTGCGCCACTGGATCCTCAGTTTTTTTTACGCGAATGCACCACAGAACAGTCCCTCACCCGTGCCATATTTACAATCTGGCACAATGTTACCTTTGCAACAGTTTGTAAACCCTTGCACCACATTATTCCTGCGGCATGTATAATGTATGCAAGGGAGGCGTTGTGCCACTAGGAGGCTTGCAGGAATGGCGCAGTGAAACCTAAAAGATTTCACTGCATCATTCTACCATCATTTTTTAACGCCTGCTCAGGGCTGGCGTTAAAGTAACACTGTGCTATTTTCAATAGGACTCCCTGAGCTTTGCTGGACATCAAAATTTTGGGCGCTAGTCCAGCAAAGCACCACATATGCATCAGAAATTCTGACGCAGCTGTGCTAACAACTGCCATAGTGCACTGTATTGTAAATACAGCGCTTCCATGGTGTTGTTAGGGGTGGAGGGTGGTGTAAGCAAACAGGTGCATCTTGTTTGATGTGCCACATTGTTGTAAATGAGACCTTCAGTGTGCCAGTGCACTGAGAGAGTAGGAATGCAACATGGTAGACATGGCACATTTCTGGTCTCTCCCTGTCATACAATTCAGGAGAGCAAGTTGTCTTGAGAGCATGCTTTCTTGCTGTGTTGCGTTGCATTACTTTTGGACAAAGCTGCCCTTCAATGTTTAAGGGTTAATAATAATTTGATTCTAACATTATTCCCACATAAGATACCAACCAGGTCCCCATGAGCCACGCCTGAAAGTTGTTAATCACGTGAATAGAATGCGAATTCGAACTTGTTACACTTTTCAGACTTTAACCGCTGCTGCCATTGACTTATATTTTGACCTTGGACAAAACACTTTTATGATTTAGTGCTGCAGTTTACTCAGCTGCAATCCTCACTATGAATAATAGATTTGAAACTCCTTAGGGTAGGAACTTGGTTTTCTAACATCCTGTATTCAGTCTGCTAACTACACCACAAGATCTCTATTGGCAATTAATTTTATTTTTATTATTGGTCCCTGCAAATATTACACATTGAGTGCTATTATTCATAACCCAAACACATGACTTCTTCATCCTGGCTCGCTAAGCTTCCTCCCCAGTGGCTTTCTCTTACTCGAGTTAAATTAATCCATGTTATTGTCCTTTCTGTTCCCCTTACCATTATGCAGGAAGATAGATGGTTTTGCTCCAAGCATGTCCTTACATTGCTGTGTCTTCTTGTCTGGAGCACGCGGATTGAAATAACTTTTCAAGTCTTGCGGCACCGAGAGGAGCACATTGTGGTCGCTGTGGAGTAATGGTGTACACCTTGCATCTATCTTCAGAGAGAACATTTGGGACTGGAGGATAACCTCTCACTTACTATTTTTTATTTTCAGAATATCCACCGTGTTTAGGAGACAAACTTCATGTTGACTACGTTCGTATTTGTAACACATCTTAAGTCACAGTCTCTAATGCGTTACTTTAACGGATTAGCAGTGATCTGTGCTCCCCAGTTTGCCAATAAGCAGTTAAGTGCATCAGTACTAATAGTACGGGGACTCTGTCTCTCGAGCTCATCAAAGAGTTGGGAATCCTTTGATGATGCGCCCGATTTAACGCGCGCTTCATCAGAGAGACTTTCAGGGGGCCTAAAGCCTGCCGCCATTGTCAAAGGTGTCAGCTCAGACCTTGATCCCAAATCAATACTTCCCATTCTGCAAGCTCTAGATTCCCTCTCAGATATCCCATCAGTGCGCGCGCGGTCCGCCCAAGGATAAGGATGTGTCTTACATTTGTCCTGGCTGGAGTATCTGGAGGAGTCACGCTGCATCCCCGGGCTGATGTGTTTTTTGTTCTTTTTCTCTTTCTGGATATTCAGACGGCTAAAACCATTGCAAGACGCTTTTTTCGCCCCTCACACAGGATTACACTGGCTTAAGGGCTACCAGGAAGTGTCCAAAGGGCTGGTCAGTGTGTGGGATGTTTGTGAGTCTCTTTTAAGATCTGCTGGGCCGGTATTTACTGTTGATTTCTGCGATATAAAAAAAAATTGCCTGCAGGAAGCACACAAACATGCATCCTCCCATACCTTGCAAAAGCCGGTCTCTATAGATTCAAAACTGTCCTAATTTGAAAACATGGGCCACTTATTTACCCTTATCTGTCGCAGTCCCGCCCTGGATCTACATATTTCAGAGTAAAACGGCGCCCTTAAGCGTTTAGGAGGGCAATTACATAAATGCGTCAAATTTCAATAGTTTACCAGTTTTGCAGCTGCACTGATTCGGAAGTGATGATTTCAACGCTCTGAGATCCAGCAACAACTGTTCGTTTTGGCCTTCTACATCCCTACCCCGTTTCCTGAACGTTTTTCCAGAGTTTTATATCAAGCCCAACAGTAATTTGAAATTAAATGCTGGCAAGAAATGCTGGGCCAGATATACAAAGAGTAAGTTCCTAAAAAGAGGTTGTCATTGCCAATAACATTTTGAGAACAGACTGATTGTGCAAACCAATCTATGTACTATTAGTTTGGTTTGAAAAAGCACAATTCACATGGTATCAGCGAACATCCTGACTAATGAATAAAAATTGGGCAGGTCGAAATTTGTGACCCCTGCTATTGGCTACAAACACAAGGATGATGGCTAGCAAGTGACCCCAGAACGCTTCTCTGAGATTGCATTTCTAAACAGGAAATGTTTTTTATTATTTAAGCAATTGTGTTCCTTAATTGTGTTTCCGGTTTGGAAACATCAGGAGTAGCATGCAGTGGTCCCATGGACCTCTGCCTACTCCCCTTGAGGCTGCCAACCCAATTCCCAGAGGCAAATCAGTTACCACCTCCTCTGTGAAGTTGCAAACTGGTCAATGATTCGTGATGATTTGTGACGGGCCTTGCGGTCACAAATCATTGACAAAACATACTGAAAAGCAGTTCAGAAAGAACACCCCTTTCATGTGACTGAATAGGAGTTGTGCAGTCACAAAATCATTTAGAACTAGATATACTTACATTAGGAATACTGAGTTCCTAATTGCGATTCTTTCTTAATTGCAATTAGTAAATCAGTATTCCTAATGTATGAATCTCCATTGAGTTTCATTAGCAATTCCTAGTGGGTTGCAAATAGACCTACTTTGTGCATACTAATGAGATAGGTCACAATTTAAGACCTATTTGGAATCATAGTCATTACAAGGATGGTGGCCTGCTAGGCTCAGCAGACCACCATGTCTGTGATTGCTTTTTAGTAAGGCAAAACTTTTTTGTTTAAGTGCCACCCATTTTCCTTAGAGGAAAACAGGCTGTTTTAAAAAAAAAAAAAAATGACTGCGCTTAAAAAATGTATTATTTACATTTTCAAACGGGAATGGGTCCCTTGGAAACACCTTCACCTTTGCAAATGGATTACCACCAGTTTGAAACTGGTGGTAAAGTTTTACTGTTTTGTTACCGAAATTCAGTTGCAAAACTGCAATACATCTCATACTGACTGGGTATTTGAAAGGAACACCCTAAACACTCCTCTTCTAAATACAGAATCACAAAAGCAAAATGTGATTCAGGAACAAGTTACCAAATCACATTTTGTTTTTTGTACATTGGAAAAAACATTTAAAAAATCTTTGCACATCTGACCACTAGTACTTTTGCATATCTATCTTTTACATCCCAAATGTGACTATTTTACGGCATAGACACTGAGAGTAAATGTTTTACTGTTATAACTAATTGCAATCCCTATAAACGCAGCTGAGCAATGTGTTATTCTCTTTCATGTGAGTTCTGCAGAAGTTACTTCTTTTGAAGCTCAGACAATTATCACCACTCCATGACTTTATGGGTCCCTTGCAGCAAAACGTTTTGTCTGCCCCTTAGTACCATCTCCATCATTCACTTTAGAGACACAGCACAATATTACTCCTGATTTGCATGACACTGCCCTGCCTTTGAGGAAAAGCGTGACAACGTTACATTCAGTAAAATTAAATACAAGAGTTAACTATACTATTCTGTTATTTTACTTTCACAAATCAAGAAAGAAAGCTGGTGCACAGGTAAAGTATGTGTACGCCCAATGTAGACTGGAAAAAATGAGATCTTTTGAGTGATGATAGGAGGAGAAAACAAGATGACAATCCTTTTCCTGCTACACACCTAGGTTCTGGAATTATATCAGCACTTGGAAATGACAAGCTTTCCGTCTGCTTAAATTCCAGAGGTAGTGTAACATTCTCTTTAACCCCTTCGCTGCCAGGGCTTTTCCCCTCCTTTGCTGAGCCTTTTTTTTGGCTATTTGGGGCAGTTCGCGTTTAGGCCCTCATAACTTTTTCTCCACATAAGCTACCCATGCCAAATTCGTGTCCTTTTTTTTCCAACATCGTAGGGATTCCAGAGGTACCCAGACTTTGTGGGTTCCCTTGAAGGAGACCAAGAAATTAGCCAAAATACAGCAAAAAGTTTTTTTTTTTCAAAGAAATGGGATAAAGGGCTGCAGAAGAAGGCACATGTTTTTTTCCCTGAAAACGGCATCAACAAAGGGTTTGTGGTGGTAAAATCACCACCTTCCTAGCTTTCAGAAACAGGCAGACTTGAATTATAAAACCCAATTTTTCAACACAATTTTGACATTTTACTGGGACATACCCCATTTTTACTATTTGTTGTGCTTTCAGCCTCCTTCCAGTTAGGGACAGAAATGGGTGAGAAACCAATGCTCGATCTCAGAAAGCTAAACATTTCTGTAAAGTAGACACAATTCTGAATTCAGCAAGGGGTCATTTGTGTAGATCCTACAAGAGTTTCCTACAGAAAATAACAGCTGAGATAAAAGAATATTGAAATTGAGGTGAAAAAACCCAGCCATTTTTCTCCATATTTTACTCTGTAACTTTTTCCTGGAGTGTCAGATTTTTGAAAGCAATATACTGTTACGTCAGCTGGATTCTTCTAGTTGCGGGGATATATAGGGCATGTAGGTTCATCAAGATCCCTAGGTACCCAGAGCCAATAAATAAGCTGCACCTTGCAATGGGTTTTCATTCTATACCGGCTATACTGCAATTCATTTGCTGATATGACAAAATGGTCACAAGATAAGGTGTTGAGAAGCTGTGGTTATTTGCACATCTCTGTATTCCGGGGTGCCCGTACTAGCATGTGAATTACAGGGCATTTCTCAAATAGACGTCTTTTTTACACACTGTCTTACATTTGGAAGGAAAAAATGTAGAGAAAGACAAGGGGCAGCAACACTTGTTTTGCTATTGTGTATTCCGCCAATTCTCCGATAAAAATGGTACCTAACTTGCAGTGGTAGGCCTAGCGCCCGCGACAGAAAATGTCCCAAAGCACAAAGTGGACACATCACATTTTCACAAAGAAAACAGAGCTTTTTTTACAAGATGCCTAGCTGTGGATTTTGGCCTCCAGCTCAGCCGACACCTAGGGAAACCTAGCAAACTTGTGCATTTTTCAAAACTAATCACCTAGGGGAATCCAAGATGGGGTGACTTGTGAGGCTCTGACCAGGTTCTGTTACACAGAATCCTTTGCAAATCTCAAAATTTGGCCCAAAAAAACCTATTTCCTTTAATTTCGGTGACATAAAGTTCTGGAATCAGAGAGGAGCCACAAATGTCATTCCACCCAGCGTTCTCCCAAGTCTCCCAATCAAAATGGTATCTCGCTTGTGGGGGTAGTGCTAGTGCCCGCGACAGGAAATGCCCCAAAACACAACATGGACACATCACATTTTCCCAAAGAAAACAGGGCAGTTTTTTGCAAAGTGCCTAGCTGTGGATTTTGGTCTCTAGCTCAGCCGGCACCTAGGGAAACCTAGCAAACCTGTGCATTTGTGAAAACTAGACACCTAGGGGAATCCAAGATGGGATGACTTGTGGGGCTTTGACCAGGTTATGGTACCCAGAATCCTTTGCAAACCTCAACATTTGGCCAAAAAAACAATTTTCCTCTCATTTTGGTGACAGAAAGTTCTGTAATCTGAGAGGAACAACAACTTTCCTTCCACCCAGTGTTCCCCCAAGTCTCCTGATAAAAATGGTACCTCACTTGTGGGGGTAAGCCTAGCGCCCGCAACAGGAAATGCCCCAAAACACAACGTGGACAATTCACATTTTCACAAAGAAAACAGAGCTGTTGTTTGCGAAGTGCCTAGCTGTGGATTTTAGTCTCAGCCTGTACCTATGTATACCTAGCAAACCTGCACAGTTTTGAAAACTAGACACCTAGGGGAATCCAAGAAGGGGTGACTTGTGGGGCTCCGACCAGGTTCTGTTACCCAGAATCCTTACCAAACCTCAAAATGTAGCCAAAAAAACACTTTTTCCTCTCATTTCGGTGACAGAAAGTTCTGGAATCAGAGAGGAGCCACAAATTTCCTCCCACCCTTTTGTGAGTAAGCTTACTCCCCGCAAAAGGAAATGCCCCAAAACACTATCTGGACACATCAAAATGATCAAATACAACACTACCTGTTTTTGCGGGGGGCACCTGCATTTTTAGTCCTAGGCTCAGCAACCATCTATGGAAACCTACCAAATGGAGACATTTCTGAAAACAAGACATCCAAGGGGGTCCAGGGAGGTGTGGCTTGAGTGGATCCCCCAATGCTTTCTTACCCGGAATCTACAGCAAACCTCAAATTTAGCTAAAAAATCAAATTTTTCCCACATTTCTGTGTGGGATCACTGCACCGGGACAAATTACCTGCCACTAAATGTTCCTCTCAGCTTCCCGGTAAAAATGATACCTCATTTGTATAGGTGGGCCAATCGCTTGTGACAGGGAAGAGCCAAAAACATTTTGAAATTGAGGGGGAACCAAAGCGGGTCCAAATGAGCAGTTTGAAAAAATAATAATTTTAGGCTGGCAAGTGCAGCAGTATCAGTATAAATGAGATAATGCTGAGTGGGAGGAATTTTGTGGATTCCTGCAGATTCTGGAAGGTTCCATCACACATAGGAACATAGGAAAAATGTGTGATTTCCAGCAAAGTTGGGGGTTTGCAGGGCATTGTGGGTAAGAAAATGGTGCGGGTACATGTGAAACACACAACCCTGGAATCACCCAGATGTTTAGTTTTCAGATGTGTCTAGGTCTTGTGGATTTTTCTACATGGCAGCGTCCCAAAGTCCATAAAGTGCAGACCTCACCATTCCAAGTGGGACGATTTTGAGAGATAGCCAAGCTCTCATGGCCCAAATTTAAAACCAAAACTCAAAATAATCATATGTCTTCTTGATTGCTGTGGGATAAGATGTTTTAGAGTGTGGGGGAGAGCTGAAAGACTGTTACACCCTTCAGTTGGGGTGGGGGCATAACCAGGCCCATACTGGTTGGTAGCCACCACCCCACTATTTTCTTTTTAATTCTCTGGCATTTAGTAGACTTTCTGCCCCCCCGGGGTGTGGATCATGAGTAAATGCCCCATCTGCCCACTGGTGGGCAGAACAACTTTGGCCCCATTTGTTTGGGGTGGGGGTACCCACACCCTCTTATTTTAGAGAAGAAAAAAAACTTCCCTGGTCTCTGGTGGGCTTTCTGCCCCTCCTTGGGGCAGATGGGCCTTCCAAAAATTGACCAATCTGCCCCCAATGAGGGCAGATATGGCCAACAGTAATGTGCTCCCATGGGGAGCGACCCTTACCCAAGGGGCTGCCTCCCTAAAGAAAACCCACACATACACACACACCAATCCCTGGTGCCTAAGTGGTTTCTGCCCCCAAGGGGCAGATCAGCCTAATAGAAATACGCCCGTCTGCCCCCAAGGGGAGCAGAAATAGCTACAAAATAAATCCCCTCACCCCCAGGGAAGCGACCCTTGCCTAAGGGGTCGCTTCCCACCTCTACAAAAACAATATAAAAAAAAAACCTGGCACCTAGAGGTTTCTGCCCCCGGGGGCAGATCGGCCTAATAACAATAGGCCAATCTGCCCCCAAGGGGAGTAGATATGGCCTAAAATAAATTCCCCCCCCCCCAGGTGCGACCCTTGCCTAAGGGGTCGCTTTACTTGCGTGAAATTGGTGCAAAAAAAAATCCCTGGTGCCTAGTGGTTTCTGCCTCCCTTCGGGGCAGATCGGCCTAACAAAAATCAGCCGATCAGCCCCCAAGGGGGGCAGAAATGGTTTAAATACAATTTCCCCACCCCCAGGGGAGCGCCCCTTGCCCAAGGGATCGCTTCCCATCTCTAAAAAACAAAAACAAAAAAAAAAAGATCTCAGGTGCCTAGAGGTTTCTGCCCCCCCGGGGGCAGATTGGCCTAATAACAATAGGCCGATCTGCCCCCTGGGGGGGGAAATGGTCCAAATACAATTTGCCCCCAGGGGAGCGACCCTTGCCTAAGGGATCGCTCCCACCTCTAAAAAACATTAAAAAAAAAAATAAAGACCCCTGGCGCCAGAGGTTTCTGGCCCCCCTGGGGGAAGATTGGCCTAATAACAATAGGCCAATCTGCCCCCACGTGGGGCTGAAATGGCCTGAATTAAATTTCCCCCCCCCCCCCGGGGCGACCCTTGCGTAAGGGGTATCTCCGCTTGTGTGAAATTGGTACAAAAAAAGAAAACGGTGCCTAGTGGTTTCTGCCCCCCATGGGGGCAGATTGGCCTAACAAATATCGGCCGATCAGCCCCCAAGGGGGGCAGAAATGGTCTAAATACAATTTCCCCCCCCTAGGGGAGCGGCCCTTGCCTGAGCGGTTGCTCCCCACCTCTAAAAAACAAAAAATTATCTCTGGTGCCTAGAGGTTTCTGCCCCCCCTGGGGGCAGATTGGCCTAATAACAATAGGCTGATCTGCCCCCGGGGGGGCAGAACTGGCCTAAAATAAATTTGCCCCCCCGGAGAGAAATGGCGTGAAATTGGTGCCAAAACAATCCCTGGTGCCTAGGGGTTTCTGCCCCCTTTGGGACAGATTGGCCTAACCAAAATCATCCGATATGCCCCCAAGGGGGGCAGATATGGTCTAAATACAATTTACCCCACAGGGGAGAGACCCTTGCCTAAGGGGCCGCTCCCCACCTCTAAAAAACAAAACAAAAAACAATGATCCCTGGCGCCTAGAGGTTTCTGCCCCCCCGGGAGCAGATCGGCCTAATAACAATAGGCCGATCTACCCCCACCCCCAGGGAGGGCAGAAAAGGCCTTGAAAAAAAATTCCCCCCTGGGGAGCTCCCCTTGCCCACGGGGTCACTCCCCTTATGCCAGTTTCCTTTATAAAAATAAATCCCTGGTGTCTAGTGGGCATTTCAGAAGCCGGATCGCTTTACGATCCGGCTTCTGAAATGCTCTGAGAGACTTCAAACGGAAACAAATTATTTTCCTTCCCTTTGAAACCCCTCAGGCCCCCCATCACATGATGGGAAAAGAAATGCAAATCATTCCTCTTTCTCCAGCACGATGGGGAAGTGGCCTCTGATGAGGTCAGTGCGCTAATGCATGCTGACGTCCTCAGATGTCACTGGGGGGATCAGGAGGGTTGGGGTGGAAGGGGAAGGGCTTCCCCTTCCATCCCCACCTTTTTGTCCACAGAGGGGCTAGCGCTCCCTCTGAGCTCCATTCCGAGGACGTAATGGTTACATCCTCAGCACAGGAGCACTGTGCCGGTGGAAGTAACCATTACGTCCCCAGCACAGAAGGGGTTAAACAAAACCTTATGATTGCCTAACTTTCCTTTTGCTCGCCCTCTTTTCAAAGATACTTTGTCTTATCTTATTCATCAATCATTGTACCATTCAGGCAGACCTCCTATACCCTCTGCCCCCTCACTCTAATCTACCCTTCTCATAATTTTTTTGTCTTTGCTGTGCAGCAATTTATAACTTTGTAAACAACTACTAGCTCTTCGATCTCTCCCATGCATAAATGTGTACATACATACATACATACAATACAGTTTAACAGTTACAGTGTCAAGACAGTGGGGGTGTTTGTTATAAGAACATGAGGGACAATCTTTCTGTCTATTTACTTAACATTAAAAAGCCTGCTAGCACAGCTCAACATTGCAGAGTGCCCAGCACTTGCCTGCACAATCCTTAATAGCTCCAGGAACTTGGGGCCTGATTACAAATCCATTATATTCTATAGTACTTATAATCCGGCAGTCAGAATATCTGTCACATTTGTGATGGAGTATTCCATCCACCAAGATTAATCGTAATCAGGCTTTAGGGGGTCATTCTGACCCAGGCGGTCATGGACCGCCAGGGCCAACGACCGGGGGAGCACCGCCAACAGGCTGGCGGTGCTCCCATGGGCATTCTGACCGCGGCGGTACAGCCGCGGTCAGAAACGGGAAACCGGCGGTGTCCCGCCGGTTTCCCGCTGCCCAAGGGAATCCTCCATGGCGGCGCTGCAAGCAGCGCCGCCATGGGGATTCCGACCCCCTTACCGCCAGCCTGGTTCTGGCGGTTTTGACCGCCAGAACCTGGCTGGCGGTAACGGGTGTTGTGGGGCCCCTGGGGGCCCCTGCAGTGCCCATGCCAATGGCATGGGCACTGCAGGGGCCCCCTAACAGGGCCCCACCAAGATTTTCAGTGTCTGCCAAGCAGACACTGAAAATCGCGACGGGTGCAACTGCACCCGTCGCACCCCTTCCACTCCGCCAGCTCCATTCGGAGCCGGCATCCTCATGGAAGGGGGTTTCCCGCTGGGCTGGCGGGCGGCCTTCTGGCGGTCGCCCGCCAGCCCAGCGGGAAACTCAGAATTACCGCGGCGGTCTTTTGACCGCGCAGCGGTATTCTGCCGGCAGGACTTTGGCGGGCGGCCTCCGCCGCCCGTCAAAGTCAGAATGACCCCCTTAGTGTGTTAACAAAGAGGGATGTAGGCATGACAATGTGGGGCCTCGTTAAAAACAATGCAAATATTTGCATCTGTGGTGAAGAATAAAACAACAATTTAAAATCATTTAGGCCCTCATTACAACCGGTGTTAAAGCGGCGGTAAGACCACCAACAGGCCGGCGGTAAAAAAAATGAAATCACGACCATGGCAGAAACCGCCAACATAGACAGCCACTTTAACACTTTGACCGCCACGGCGGTACAGACAAACTCTTCGGGGGTCACCGCCAACAGACAGGCGGAAGACAATGTACCGCCCACACTATTATGAGAGGCCAATCCGCCACCTTTTCTGGGGCAGAACCAACACGAACAAAAACACGGCAGAAACAGGTCTTGGAAGGGAAAACACTCACCTCTACACATTCCACAAGGACGCCATGGAGCCAGAAGTCCAAATACTCCCTGCAATGGTATTCCTGCTCCTCTACCAGGAGCATAAAAGACGGCGGCGACAGGGGAGGTTGGAGGTAAAAGAGAGTGACACACACATGCAACACCCTCACCCACAACAACATACACACAAAAACATGCTGCAACATCACATTTACGCCTTCCCAGCCCCCTCGGAAGAATGCAAGGACAAAAGGAAATGAGTTGAACGATTGTAATAAATAAAAATCCATTAGTCAAAACTTGAAATACAGTATAAACAATTATGTACACCAACTACACAAGTCCGGATAGTGCACCTTTCATAGTCCGTGGACCACTGGGCCCAAAATGCATGGCCGAGGACCACACTCGATACCAAACTCCAAACAGAGAGAACACTGCAGGGGCATCAGATCGAAATGAAACAGGCACCTCAGGGGGAAGGGAAGGGGGGCACCTCAGCCGGATGAGTGCACAATGCCAGGTCCATGAGGGGGCCCCATGACCACTGCTGTATCCTGGGGAGTGCAAAGCCACAGTCTCTCAAGTCTCTCAAGTGGGTGGGATGCCCACTGCTCAATCCTGGGGAGAGCAAAGCCACAGTCTCTCAAGTCTCTCAAGTGGGTGGGTTGCCCACTTCTTTATCCTGGGGTGTGCAAACCCACAGTCTCTCAAATCTCTAAAGTGGGTGGGTTGCCCAGTGCTCTATCCTGGGGAGTGCAAAGCCACAGTCTCTCAAGTCTCTCAGGTGGGTGGGTTGCCCACTGCTCTATCCTGAGGAGTTCAAAGCCACAGTCTCTCAAGTCTCTCAAGTGGGTGGGTTGCGCACTGCTTTCTCCTGGGGAGTGCAAAACCACAGTCTCTCAAGTGGATAACAGTCTCCACTGGTTCTCGAGGGGGCTTTGTGCCCAGAGTGCTTCATCCTGCCAAGGACTGAGGTAGTGGATGTCTTTCTCCACTGGCTCGGGAGGGGGCTTGGTGCCCGGAGTGCTTCATCCTGCCAAGGACTGAGGTAGTGAATGCTTTTCTCCACTGGTTCTGGAGGGGGCTTGGTGTCCAGAGTGCTTCATCCTGCCAAGGACTGAGGTAGTGAATGTGATACTCCACTGGTTGTGGAGGGGGTGTGGTGCCCAGAGTGCTTCATCCTGCCAAGGACTGAGGTAGTGGATGTGATACTCCACTGCTTCTGGAGGGGGCTTGGTGCCCAGAGTGCTTCATCCTGCCAAGGAATGAGGTAGTGAATGTGGTACTCCACTGGTTCTGGAGGGGGTGTGGTGCTCAGAGTGCTTCATCCTGCCAAGGACTGATGTAGTGGATATGATACTCCACTGGTTCTGGAGGGGGCCTGGTGCCCAGAGTACTTCATCCTGCCAAGGACTGAGGTAGTGGATGCCTTTCTCCACTGGTTCTGGAGGGGGCTTGGTGCCCAGAGTGCTTCATCCTGCCAAGGACTGAGGTAGTGGATGTGATTCTCCACTGGTTCTGGAGGGGGCTTGGTGCCCAGAGTGCTTCATCCTGCCAAGGACTGAGGTAGTGGATGCAATACTCCACTGCTTCTGGAGGGGGCTTTGTGCCTAGAGTGTTTTCTCCTGCCAAGGACTGAGGTAGTGGATGCCTTTCTCCACTGGTACTGGAGGGGGCTTGGTGCCCAGAGTGCTTCATCCTGCCAAGGACTGAGGTAGTGGATGTGATACTCCACTGACGGTAGTGCAACATGCAAGTTGCCTAGGCTCCTGGAACTGACCACCAGCCTCGTACGAATGACCACTGGGAATGGCAGCCATGTCTGCAGTGGTGCCACTGGCTCAGGATGTCACAGGGCTGCTGGTGGTGCTGGAAGCAGTATCAGTGGCATCGGTGCTTGCGGCGGGCTCTGTGGCATCGGTGCTGGCGGCAGGCTTTGTGGCATCGGTGCTAGCGTCGGGTTCTGTGGCATCGGTGCTGGCGATGGGATTTGTGGCAGCGGTGCTGGTGGCGTGCTCAGTGATTGCGGTGCTGGTGGTGGTCTTCCTGGCGGCGGTGCTGGTGGCGGGCTCAGTGACTGCGGTGCTGGTGGCGGGCTCAGTGACTGCGGTGCTGGTGGCGGCCTCAGTGACTGCTGTGCTGGTGGTGGTGCAGGTGGCTGTGCAGGTGGCGGTGCTGGTGGCAGTCTTGTCTGCCGTGCAGGTTGGCGTCAACATGGACTGGCCCTTGATTTGTTGGCCCTTCCCCACCTTGGATGGTGGCAGAATGTCCTTGCCCTCGCTCCATGGAACACTGGCAGGCCTGTTGCTTGGCGCACTCCAAAAGCCCGCAGTTGCTGGCACCACTGTGCCTGGTGATGTGGTGGCTGAGGTGCTGGGTGGGGACCTGGAAAGTCTGGCCCTAGGGGACGGACGAGGTGAGGTGTAGGGAGGAGGTCAATATTAGGCAGGAAAAGCTTTTTAGATACACTTGGATGGGGAGATGGAAGGGGTTTGGGATTGGAGGAAGAGGTAGTGGTTGTAGGAGGTGTATGTTTGCTGACTTTGGGTAAAGGTGCATGGGCTGGAGGCTGTTGTGAAGTGGATGGCTGTTGGGTGGGTGTGTGGCTGCGTTTGTGTAGTTTGGGAGAAGGGATCACAGACACACTGGTAGAGGACACAGGGGATGTGTGAATGGTAGTGGGGGTGGTGAGTGCACCTGAGCGGTGTGTGGTGATGGGGGTGATGGTGATGGAGGTAGTGGCTGTAGATGTAGAGCATGCAGGTGTGAGTGGAGACGAGACAGGGAGGGAGGAGGGAGACTTGGAGGAGGGGGACACAGTGGAGGCAGTGTATGTTGGTATGAGTGCATGGGTATGATGCTTGTGTGAGTGCCTGTGGGATGTGTGGTGCCTATGTTTGCCAGAGCCACCCTTGTGTGTTGAGGTGTGTGCATGCTTGTCTGATGGTGTGTTTGGGATAGGCTGAGGTACAGGGGATTGGGTCTGGGTGGAGGAAGTTGGAGGGGGAGGCTGGCCCCAGGGACAATGGCTGCCATCAGTGCTGAGGCCAGAGCCTGAAATGCTCTCTGTTGGGCTGATTGGCCAGAATGAATGCCCTCCAGGCATGCATTTCTTTGTTGCAACTGCCTCTCGACACCCTGGATGGCATTCAGAATGGCAGACTGCCCAACAGTGAAGGATCTCAGGAGGTCAATAGCCTCCTCACTGAGGGCAGCAGGGCTGACTGGGACAGAGCCTGAGGTGCCTGGGGCAAACGAGATGCCCTCCCTCCTGGGTGAGCGGCCACCCGACACACGCTGAGGGGCTGCTGGGAGGGCGGTGCTGGTAGGGGGGTGGCAGCTGTACCTGTTGATGCGGGGGGCACAGAGGGGCCCGCCACCCCAAGGGAGCTCCCGTCAGAGGAAGAGTCGCTGTTGCTGATGTCACCTCCTGTCCACGCTGTGGAGCTCCCCTCGCCCTCCGTCCCACTGGTGGCTTCAGACTCCATTGTCTCACCCTCCAGGGCCATGTGGGATGCAGCTGCCTCCTGCTCCGGTGCCACTGCTCCTCCTCCTGATGATGCTAATGCACACAAGAACAGGGAGACCACAAAAAGGGGGGGGAGAGACGGAAGAAAGACATGTTCAGTGCATGCAAAACCACTACCATTGGCGGACAGTATAGACATAGCAGCCCTCTGCACTACGCCATGCACTTAGAGTTCCCTAATTAATCACAGGGACATGGGGTACAAGGCCTATGCCCGATTGCTGCACACATGGAAGTCACAGGAGCCTGACTAGGTGTAGTTGGCTCTTACCACTGTTGGGGTTGGGGTGACCCTTAGCCTGCCTCACGAAGGGACCTTGCCTACAAAACTCGCCCTGACCTAGGGGAACGCACAGCCCACCTCCTCCACCCAGACACCTCGTAATGCGTGCAGAGTCAGATGGATGTGACTGACTGTACTCACCCCCTTGTGGCTGCTGTGATGCCCTCAAGGGCCCATCCAACTCTGGATAGGCCACCACCAGGATCCTGAACATCAGGGGGGTCATGGGGCGACGGGCACCGCTCCCACGTTGGGGGGCCATCCCCAGCTGGGCCTCCGTCGTCTTCTTGCTCCAGCTGCGAATGTCCTCCCATCTTATACGGCAGTGGGTGCTCCATCTGTGGTGGACCCCCAGAGTCCGGACGTCCTTGGCGATGGCACGCCAAATATCCTTCTTCTGGTGGGCGCTGACCTAGAGGAATAGTACAGGGGAAAAGGAAACTCTTTAACTGTTCGGACCGTCACAGTCATTGACCCATGTTCCCACCCTTGCCCTGATGCACATACACTCACCGTCCGCTCATGCAGGCCTCAGTCCCTCCCCCGTATCTCCATCCACACCACTCCAAACAGGCATTGCCCATACAGCATGGTCACAGTGTACTTACCTCTTTGTCTGGAGGACCGCAGAGTAGGGTGTACTGGGGGAGGAACCCATCCACTAACTTCTCCAACTCCTCCGAAGTGAAGGCAGGGACCCTTTCCCCAGACACATGAACCATCGTTGCTTCCAGACTGAGGTCACAGCAGCACTTGCAGTGTAGGTACTCTCCTGTTGAAGGTCAGGTATCAAGTAAGTGAACAGACAGAAAATGGCGGTCACGTCCACGGCGGTGCGTACTGTCACCACCGGCGTACATCGTCATTGGCTCCTGGGGCCAATAGGGGCCAATGTTAACCAATGCAGGATTGCGCCACGGTCTTTGACCGCCTACCGCGACGGTGTACAACGCCAGCGCAGTTACCACATATCCCCTTGTCCCACCTTACAGGTCAGGCAGCCGCCATTTCAGGGGGCCACATGGCATTATTCTTAAATGCATCACACCTATGTAGGCCTTGCATACACACAGTGACAGGCACATTGCAGATTGACAACTGTGTGCAATAATTATTTTTTTAATACCTCAGTGTTGGCTGACTCTCTGCTCGCTGTTCTCATCCATAGGGCACGTCCGCTGGGGCAGGTGAGGAGATGGCGGCATCCTCCGGTGTACAGACCGCTGGTGTACCTGTCGACAATGGAAGAGAGACACATAATAGTCACCTACAGACTTGATCGTGCAACAATCCATGAACTGTGTGCCCAGTTGGAGCCAGACCTGATGTCAGCTGTCCGCCATCCCACCGGAATCCCCCCTCTAATCCAGGTCCTGTCAGTACTCCATTTCCTGTCAAGGGGATCTTTTCAAACTACAGTGGCCATTGCATCAGGGATGTCCCAGCCTATGTTCTCAAACGTGTTGTCCAGAGTGTCGTCTGCCCTGCTGAAACACATGCGCAGCTACATCGTTTTCCCTCAGGTGGAGGATTTGCCCTCAGTGAAATGTGACTTCTATGCCCTGGGGCATATCCCCAACATCATAGGTGACATTGATGGGACACATGTGGCATTGGTACCCCCCTGCAGTAGTGAACAGGTGTACCGAAACCGGAAGAGCTACCATTCAATGAATGTGCAGATAGTATGTTTGGCCGACCAGTACTTCTCCCATGTGAATGCCAAGTTTCCAGGCTCAGTGCATGATGCTTACATTTTGATGAATAGCAGCATCCCTTATGTGATGGGGCAACTCCAGAGGCACTGTGTGTGGCTAATAGGTGAGGACAAGGACCCTATACCGTGTGATTAGTTGTCTGGGTCTGGGATTGTCCCTAAAGGTTAGTGTGTGTCTGACAGTTGTCCCTCGACATTTGCAGGTGACTCTGGGTACCCCAACCTGTCATGGCTACTGACCCCAGTGAGAAATCCCAGGACAAGGGCAGAGGAATGCTACAATGAGGCACATGGGTGAACTAGGAGAGTGATCAAAAGGACCTTTGGCCTCCTGAAGGCCAGGTTCTGGTGCCTCCATATGAAAGGTGGTTCTCTCTACTACTCACCAAAGAAGGTGTGCCAGATCATGATGGCCTCCTGTATGCTGCCAGGTTCAAAGCGACGTCAGGTGCCTTTTCTGCAGGAGGATGGTCCAGAAGGAGGTCTTGTGGCAGCTGTGGAGCCTGTGGACAGTGAAGAAGAGGAGGCAGAAGAAGAGGATATCGACAACAGAAACAACGTTATCCAGCAATACTTCCAGTGAGACACAGGTAAGAAGATGTCACTGGCTCACACATCTCATACAATTGTTGAACCTATCATATGTCTGTCACTTTCACCCAGTGTATGGACCCTGACTTTTCACTTTGCCTTTCCATTTCAAAGATGTGGGTCCCACTGTGTGACCTCTGCTATATTACCTCATGGACTAGAGCTGTGTGATATAGGTATGTTGACAATACAATCGACATTGCTATTTTCCTTAGTTATTGCAAATGCACATTTGTGAAAGCACAGACTGACTCCAGATTGTTTTGTGATTCAAGGGTGTTTATTTCAGTGCAAATTAGTGGAGGGGGTTGTAAAATGGGCAGGGGTGATGGTGGAGGATTGTCCATTGCAGAGTCCAGTTTATTTGTTTCACAGGTGCATTGTCCAAAGGGGCATAGGAAGTGGAGCTAGGGCAGTTGAAGGATGGACAGGATGACAAAGTGGGACAGAAGGATGACATTCAGGGTGGTCTCTTTTCCTGGCGGGGGTCTTGGCATTGTTCTCTGTCTTTGTCCTGGATCTCAGGGACCGTTTGCGGGGTGGTTCTCCATCTGAAGGGGGTGGGGTGCTGGTGTCGTGGTCCTGTGGCGGTGCCTCCTGTCCACTAGCGGAGGTGGTGGGCTGTTCATCATCCAGGTTAGTGTCAAGGGCCCCTTTTTGTGCCACAGTGTCCCTCCTGGTGTTCACAAGGTCCTTCAGCATCCCTACGATGGTGCTGAGGGCGGAGCTGATGGTTCTGAGTTCCTCCCTAAACCCCAAATACTGTTCCTCCTGCAGACGCTGGGTCTCCTGAAACTTGGCCAGGACCGTAGCCATCGTCTCCTGGGAGTGGTGGTATGCTCCCATGATGGAGGAGAGGGCCTTGTGGAGAGTGGGTTCCCTTGGCCTGTCCGCCCCCTGTCGCATGGCAGCCCTCCCAGTTCCCCTGTGTTCTTGTGACTCTGTCCCCTGGACCGTGTGCCCACTACCACTGTCCCCAGGTCCCTGTTGTTGGGGTGGTGGGTTATCCTGGGTTCCCTGTAGTGGTGGACACACAGCTGATTAATGTGTCCTGGGGACAGAGGTATGGGCCCGCTGGGTGGGTGCTGTGCTGTTGCTACCAGAGGGTGGAAGGTCTGTGTTGGGCTGTGCCTGTGCGAGGGGAACCGACGGCCCCTAGGCCCACGATGGTCCGGGCTGGTCATCCGGATCCAGTTGGCCAAAGCTGCTGTCATCACTGTGGGCCTCTTCTGTGGGTGGGGTAGAGATGTCTGGACCCTCCTGTCTTGTGACGTTGGGTAGTGGTCCTGCAGGGGTTTAAAAGCATGATTATTGCATATGTGTGTGTCATGGTGTGCAATGGGTGGGTGAGCGTGTACCCCAGTGCTAGAATTCCTGTGTGGGGGCTTGTATGATGATAGTTGGGGGGGTGTTATGGGCATGTTCATTGGGCATGCTTTATTGAGGGACGTCCATGCTTTGTTGTGTCATGCAGGGCTTGGTGTTGGGATGGGTGGTTTGTGTTATTAGTGCGTTAGTGAGGAGTTGGAGTGATAGGGGAGGGGGTGAGGGTGGAGGTGTGTGATAGCATGCAGGTAGGGTAGGGGATATGATAGTTAAGATTTGACTTACCAGTGTCCATTCCTCCACTGAGTCCTCCGAGGCCCTCAGGATGCATAATGGTTAAGACCTACTCCTCCCATATTGTTAGTTGTGGGGGAGGAGGTGGGGGTCCGCCGCCAGTCCGCTGTACCGCGATGTTGTGCTTGGAGACCACGGAATGCACCTTCCCCCGTAGGTCGTTCCACCTCTTCCTGATGTCATCCCGATTTCTTGGGTGCTGTCCCACTGCGTTGACCCTGTCGACTATTCTTTGCCATAGCTCCATCTTCCTTGCTATGGAGGTTTTCTGCACCTGTGATCGAAATAGCTGTGGCTCTACCAGTACGATTTCCTCCACCATGATCCTGAGCTCCTCCTCCAAGAACCTGGGGTGTCTTTGCCGTGCCATGGGGTGGTGTAGGTGATGTGTGGGGTGGTATATGTGGTGATGAGTGTGGTGATGTGTAGTGGTGTGTGGTGTTTTGTGCGTGGATGTTGTGTGGGTGATGGTGTTGGGTGCCTCTGTGTGGTGGGGTTGTCTATTCTGTGCTCTCTTTCTGGCCTTCGTCAATAATTTTTTGTTGTAGGGGTTTGTGGGTGATGTGGGTGTGTGTTTTATATTGTGTTGGGTGTGTGGGAGTGGTGTTTGTATGTGTATCAGGTGTGTGTATTTCGAATTGTCCAATGTGGTGGTGTTTTGGAGATGTGTGTGTATTTTGAGCGCGGCGGTGTGTACCACCAATGGAATACCGCGGTTGAAATACCGCCGCGTGGATTCGTGGGTCGTGATAGCATGGCCGTGTTTCTGTTGGCGTGACGGTGGAGGATTTGTTTTCGCCAGTTTATCACTGACCTTTGGTGTGGCGGACTTGTGTGGGTGTCTGAATTTCGGCAGATTCCGAGATGTGGGTCATAATAGCTGTGGCAGATTTCCGTGGCCGTGGGGGTGTATTGGTGGTCTTCTGCACGGCGGTAAGCGGCTTTTACCGCCAATGTTGTAATGACCCCCATAGTCCCCTTAGGGCACAAGTTAATTCTGTAGCACACATAGAAAAAGGAAAACAACTCTTGTGATTGTTTTTGTGCTGGAAGATGGTCCTTCCTGCACAAAAATAATCATCCCCGCAATGCAGGCATCCTTGCACAACTATGAATGTGTGCATGCATTGGTGCTAGGCAGAAATGTGTGCAACAATGCAGAGGAGAGGACAGAATGTGCTGTATCTTGTAGAAATGGAGCATTTCTGCTCTTTGCCTGTTGTGCAGGGTGGCGCAGCAAAGCACTTCCTGTGCCGCCCTGTGCAACAGGCCTCAAAATGAGGCCCCAAGTCTGCAATGGACAAACCACAAACAGAAGAGAAGGTGTGTTTCCCTTTCCCACTCCGTTACTTACTAGTGCTTCACTTCATCATTCAGTCTTTTTGTCCTGGCCTACCTAAAGTAAATTCTTCAGTATGTGATGTCTGTGCCACAGTTCCTGGCCCAAGTGAAGTTATCTTCCATAATACATTATGGATTGGCAGTTCCAATATTTCCCCTCCCATCAATCAATGTGACTTTGAAGTTCTTCTTCACATTGATTGATGAGAGGAAAACCATTTGAACCATCAATCCAAAGTACATGATAATTCATTTATACCTAACCAACCTTTTCATAGCTAAACCTCTTGCTAGCCCATGCTTTTACATCTTACCTTCCTGTGGACGAACGTATTTCCACACTACCACGTGAAGGTATTTATTAATCTGTGTTGGAAGCCTGGGTGTAATGTGTGACTAAGGGCACGCACCTCATTTACAATTTTACAGATAAGATACTCTGTGACAAAACAAAGTTCCCATTTGCTGCACTATAGTTCATCATATTCTTCTATGCATTGACTACTGTAATTCCATTCGGCGTTTGGGATATCGGTTCCTGCCAAGTGTGTCCCATCTGCCAGACTATCATCTTAAGCCTATTGCTGAGGTTTCAATTTAGGGTAGTAGAAAGGAGGAGGGAGTTGGAGAGGAACAGAGACATAAGTTCACAGAACATGCACCAACTGTGCTGCCCTAAAAATACGCTGGAGAGAAACTAATAGACCCAGCAGCATGGCTCTGTTATGTTGCATGGTAAAGTATTGCTTGTGCAGCATACATACTTATATGCTTTGCTCATTAATGACAGGTGATCCAGATTTGTTAACATTTGTATATTCTTTTTCACTATGAAATTAGATCCTTTATAAAATATAGGGGGTTATTACAACTTTGGAGGAGGTGTTAATCCGTCCCAAAAGTGACGGTAAAGTGACGGATATACCACCAGCTGTATTACGAGTTCCATAGGATATAATGGACTCGTAATATGGCTGGTGGTATATCCGTCACTTTACTGTCACTTTTGGGACGGATAAACACCTCCTCCAAAGTTGTAATAACCCCCATAATGTTTTCTTTTCTTCTGAGTAAATTGGTGTTCTGGCTTAATTATTCCTAGCAGTCAGTACTAAATTGATTATCTGACTATGATGACTGCATGGGTATTGAAGACTAGGGCTAGGTTGTTTGTGTGACTGATTAGTACCACTAGCAATATCAATCATCACATCCAAATAAAATTCCAATGGCCCTAGGGGAACACCAATGTTCTGCTCCTATATTATGCCATTATAGACAGTGTAGACAGAATACATCTGTTATAGTTGAGCATCACAATTTGAGTTTTTGTATTCTGTTCTCTTACTTTATTGATATAGCAACTCCTGCTGATGGTGTCAGGCACCAACCAGTGAAGGCACATCCACCAACATGGCAGGAGATAGCGGCCCAGCTACAGCAGCAAAAGTTGGAGGCAGCGGCTACCTAACATCATGGGCTGGTGCCAGTAGAACTGGAGGAGCAAGAGGTGCAGGTGAAGGCAGAGGTACTGTAACAGGGTACCTCATGCCACCAGCCAGAACTCTCTCCAACTTTATCCATGCAACTGCTGCTGACTGAAGCCGAGATCCTCTACTGCCACCCACACCAACATTGACCTCGCCTCTTTGGATCCAAGAACACACCACCTCCTCCATTGTGTCTTACGATGGTTGGCTACCTTGACACACAAGATATCACTGCTCTGGCAAGGGCCACATGACTTTGCCCATGAATAGATGCCCTCAAGGCCCTTTTCACAGAATTTCTTATTTTGGTGGGAGGGCATATTGTATGGGCAAGGGTGAGGGGTGAAATTTGAGGAAAAGGTTTGGACTTTATTGGACTGTGTAATTTTTGATTGAGTTTAGATTGAATCAGACTAACCTTTAGAGACATTTTGGCTTGGGAGAGGGTGGACTTGTTGTGGTTGGAGAGGGTAGGTTATAAAAATAAATGTGCTTCCTTTTTTTCTTTGTAATCATTTATTATCAGTCTTTCTATTTCTAGTTGGCGTAGTATAATTTATTACAGTAGTGTTGAGTGTATTGTTTTATTAAGAGACTTCAACATGGAGCTTCCTCCTAATAGCCTGTCAAAATGTCACAATATATAAATCAACCTTAACCCCTAAACTTTCCATACCTGCAGTCCCTTGCCATGTTCTTCACTGGGTTACTCAGCTCTCCCTGCAGTCCAAGTATACCTAGCCACCAGAATGGCAACACCTGACAACAGAAACTTAGTTAATTCAAATCAGTTTCACTTGATGATGTTTTCAAGAACCCAGCCACAAATTGATCATCAACTATAAGAGTAGTTACTGTAGTAACCACCCTTTTCTTACCACTTGTAAATATTTGTCCAGTCAACACTGACAAAAATATAATTTATCTGTCCTTTTATAGGACAACTTAACTACTAAGTTAACAAATTAATGTAGTTCTTTCTTACTTGAATTGATTAGGGGATGGTACCTCAGGAACATCTTCCCAAACTTTTTTGCAGGGTTTCTCAAAAGGGCATTCTTAATTATTAATGGTGGCAGGATTGATGTTCTTTTATTGTGCTACCAGGGAATACATCACAAAGTGAGGTCCCACCACCACCTATTTCAATGAGGTGACCTCCAACTGTTAGATTAATTGGAAAGATTATTTATTCATCACAGGCACCTAGACTGAAAGGAAACACAGAGTTAGTGGATAATTTATGAAAGCCTGAAACCAGACCACCATGGACTAGTATATATATCCATGGGGCACTTCAACAGAGTCAGAGATTGTTCTGACAATTCTTCATTATGATGATGGGTTATGTTATCCCTTTCATGCATGGGTGGGTAAGTGGGGCTGGTTTCAGCTGTTTTGCAAGTGTGCAAACTATTTATGGTGTACAATAAATCACACCTCAATAGATCATACAGCCTTGGGTTAGAAGGTTAGGGGTTTGATGAATAGATGAGAATGGATAGTTGGGACAAGGTGTGACAAAGACAAACACTCCACTACAACAATTTTCATCAGGTCAGTAAGCAGCACAACATCATCATCATCAAATCTGTTATGGATGGAAATGAAGGAATGACACGACTTAATTGAATGCATTGCAAACAGTCCTTCGGACCCAGAGACCAAAGTTATTATATATATAAATGTTCAGTCATCTAGGTTTGAAAAATACAAATTATGAAGGAGTAAACCCACACCGTTCTAAAAATTCTGAGTGTTAAAAGAAAAATGTAATTGTATATAGATGCCAAATTGAGCAGTATATCTGCATTCTTCTCGGAATAACTGTTTTGGGTACCTGGCTGAACTGGCCTGGCAGGGTTAGCAGGATAGTGATCGAGCTTTTGCCTTTCATGTAGGAGAAGAGAAGGCCTGTGGATTGTAAAACAGTAACAATACTGGAGATTCAAGGAGAATGACAGAAGGTAAGCTCCAACCTGGCTGCTCAATGTCACAACTGTCATAATGTTTAGCCAAGTGCATTCATCATGTGATGATGTGACTGACATCCATGTGTCTGTTTTCAGTTGCAACAACCCCAACTACAGCCACATAATAAACGAGTTTGACATTTGAGCCAGCACACTACTCCGCATTTCCCATATCAACACAACGTTCTCCAGTCCACAGGGCTGAGTAGGCATCTTTGAGTCATCATCATGTTGGTTTTCTTTTGAAGTTGATAATATCCTTCTTTTGGTTCTTGAGGTAGTCCTGCTCCGAGTCCTGATTCTGAGTAAAGAATCAGTCTGACTCCATCCCAACCCAAATGAGATGGAGAGCGATACACCTGGAATGCACTGCTACTGATGAACAAGTAGAAAAAAATAATTTGAGCACTTTGTGTAGATTTGTGCTTGTGAACTATATTGACTGCTCTGGCCCCTGAAGAACAAAAAAATAAAGTACAGCAAGAAGTGGGCCCCACAGGTAAATCTGGCTAAGTATGATAGGGCCAATCACCTTCAGGTAAAATCACCCATCTGGCCGCAAAAATTGCAAATCATCAAATTCAAGTTTACAAGTTAATTCAGTACCCTCCCTCACTGTCTGGCACCACATGACTCATCAATCATCACTCACAATCACTCAATAATATAGCACTCATTGTTGCAATAGTTACCTTTTCTAATCCAAGCAGGGTGGTACACAATTGTATCTCTCATTTTGATGGAAACAACATATTGGCAGTCTTGTAACTCAAAAGATCTTTACCAGGGCAGCTCTGCTAGGGACTGAAAAAAGTAGGAAAGGCATGGGATGGAGTCAGGCATTGTCTCAAATGTCCTTCAAAGGAATAGGCAGGCTTATTCCGTGCACACTTGTCCAACCCCAATTCGGCCATACATGTGCCTCAAATGGCGGGGAAGCTGTGTAAGTAAGTCACACACAAACAAAATACGTAATTTTCCTCTAACTATAGCAATTCATTTTTTGGCAAAGCAGTTTGATGATAAGTAAAAAGTTATATGGTGGCTTACTTAGTACTCAGTCAGGGAAGTAGAGTTCATACTCATACTCTGGTAGTTCACCCATAAATTGGTAAGCTAATGCTCTTGAGTTTACCAATCACCTTCATCCTTCTCCTCCTCCTGTGGTGTTTAAAGAAAAGTTTAACTGTGTGGTGTGAAGTGTTGGTTCATTTTAAATATGGTCAATCACTCTACATTTTCAGGGAAGAGCATGATCCTTCTGACTATGACAGTTGCACCAAATGCACTGAACATATGCTCAACAGACACACTGGCAACCAGACAAGTCAGATACTTTATTGTCAGCCTGCTGAGCTCTGGACATTGGTGCATCTTCCCATTCCAATATATCAATAGGTTTTGATCCATGTAGATCCTTCAAGGTCATCCAGATAGTCCTGGAACATCCACTAAATGGTCATTAGTGCTGCCACTTGCATTAACCTATTTTGCGTTCACCTCTGGACTTGATTTAAGCCCTGCCACTTGAAACCAAGCCGATACAGATGTTGAGTTCAATTCTTATGTTGCTGTGCTGTTGTGGTATTCTTATTGCTGCAGTTGGCTGCTGTGAGACAACAGCACTGCCCTCACTGGAAGTTGATGCCTGTATGCCAGATCTTCTGCCCAGGACTCTAACTTTCAACTGTTTCTCTTCTAGGTTTTTTGCCTGCTCAATTGTCCACTTCTTGTATAGTGAAACATCTCCTTTTGGGTAAAGAATAAAAATGGCCAAAATGTTGTTTTTTTTGCAACATGGATCAAGTATTGTGGCACAGATATTATCTTTGCAGGGCACAAGGCCTCTTTGCAGCCTTGGATTGACAGCCACGCATAAGATTACGCTCTCAACCGACTCATGCTCTTCTCTGTTGCTGTTCAAACTGGCAAGCATTTGTGACACCTTTTTTAACTGGTCCTGTAGCAGATGCAACAATGGGATTGCCTGGCTAATTTTATTGTCCTCTTTGGTTACTTGTCGTGTAAAAAAACCTCATAAGGAAGTAGAATCTGTGTTAGGCATTTGACTAGGCCCCACATACCCACCTCCATGGTCATGCTTTCTCCAATTACATCCCCTCTTTTTAAATGACATAGGGGGTCATTCCGACCCTGGCGGTTGACTACCGCCAGGGCCGGGGACCGCGGATGCACTGCCAACAGGCTGGCGGTGTATCCATGGGCATTATGACCGCGGCGGTACAGCCGCGGTCAGAAACGGGAAACCGGCGGTGTCCCGCTGGTTTCCCGCTGCCCTAGGGAATCCTCCATGGCGGCGCTGCAGGCAGCGCCGCCATGGGGATTCCGACCCCCTTACCGCCAGCCTGGTTCTGGCGGTTTTGACCGCCAGAACCTGGCTGGCGGTAACGGGTGTCGTGGGGCCCCCTAACAGGGCCCCACCAAGATTTTCAGTGTCTGCCAAGCAGACACTGAAAATCGTGACGGGTGCAACTGCACCCGTCGCACCCCTTCCACTCCGCCGGCGCCATTCGGAGCTGGCATCCTCATGGAAGGGGGTTTCCCGCTGGGCTGGCGGGCGGCCTTCTGGCGGTCGCCCGCCAGCCCAGCGGGAAACTCAGAATTACTGCTGCGGTCTTTTGACCGCGCAGCGGTATTCTGACGGCGGGACTTTGGCGGGCGGCCTCCGCCGCCCGCCAAAGTCAGAATGACCCCCATAGCGATTGTTCATTTTGTACTGCTCAAACTGCCAATGCAACATGAAATAGGCTGAGTTCCAACGTGTTGGCACTAGGCCCGGAATTAGAAATCTGCTCAGCTGGCGGTAGAGTTTGTGGAATTAGGGCAGTATGTGCTATGCAGAGAAGCACGGAGTTCAAGAACTCTGAAGTCGGGCCAGGAGCAGAGTTTGTTCTCATGTGCAACATTGGGTTTTGGCACTTTCTGACGTGTGCCAAGAAACTGCTGTTCAGCTAGCGAGCATGTGTAAGACTTTGAGTTCAATTTTGCAGTTTCTTCGGAGTTACTCATGGTTCTTCCAGCTGCGATGGTGGCTAAAACAGACCTGCTCAGGAGCGCAAAAGCAGCTGGAGAAGATTATCTTCTTCAGATACATTTAAGTCTTGTCAAAAATTGGTTTTGAATTTGTTCCTAAAATTGGCCCTTCAAGTTGTTTTTTAGATTGAGAAGTCTTTTTCAAACAGGAGGGAAGTGCCCCAGAGACTCCAACTTCCTGTCCAGCAGGCTCCTCCCAGTGCTTTCCCCATCTCATGGTCACATTTAACTTGTATTTCGAGGTGGAAGGATCACTCTCTTTGTCTCCTGGATACACTTTTGGATTTTAGGACTTTGTTTTTGTGAAATCACACAAGTAAGTACAACACGATTTGAATAAGGGTGTTGTTTGTTTGCTTGGCCATGCACGAATATTTTGCCCTGGAGTAAAACTATGGGCCTAATTATTTATTTTGTATTTTCATAAATTTTACATCCTTTGTAAAGGAAAATTGTGGCACAACTCAGTACCTGTCCTTTTCAACATGTGTGTAACATTTGCAATATTGTTTTACTATGTGGCCTAGATTTCCAAAAGGGCCATCTAGCCATTAGGCCCAGTACTAGTAGCGATCAGTGCAAGAAATAAATATTCCAGGGCTATATGTTTTTAAACCTTCATTTAGGACAGGGATGGCATTGGATTAACTTAAATATGTTGGCTATTTTTTGCATTTAATTTTGTTTGCAAACATTGTAAATCTGTTGTGTGGTAATATTTGTTGGCATAGGAGGCTGTGTGTACTGTTGTGAAATTTTTATAGCTCAGTTAATTTTCATGTTTTGCATTGCTGAATTAATGTTAGTGTTTTCTTCAGTGTTACCACCGCGCCTCCTTATGGCCAGTGTGTGTGTGTGTGTGTGTGTGTGTGTGTTTAGCACTGTCCATCATTTCTCTTTGTTCTTCATGCTGTGTGGCCAGGGGCCACTGTGTGTAGTCTATGTCCATAGACTTGTATGTATTCTTTGTTCTCCATGCCTCCTTCTCGCGGTTGTTGTTTGAGTATGTGGCTGGCAGCCACTTTCTTCATCCAGCCAGTGTGTCTTTGCCACAAGCTTACAGGTGTTCTTTGTCTGCCATCCTGCCTTGTTCCTTCTTGTTGTTTGACCATGTGACTGGCAACCAGTTTGACCATCCAGCCAGTGTGCCTTGCCCATAGGCTTGCATGTGTTCTGTGTTTGCCATGTCTTTTTACTCCTTGTTGTTTGACCTGGCTGGCAGCCATTTTGTGTCTCTAGCTAGCGCTCCTCTGCAATAGGCTTGCATGTGTTCTTTTTTTTGTTGTCCATGCATCCTTGTTCTTCATTGCTGTTGTTTGACCATGTGGCTGGTGACCATTTTGTTCATCCAGCCAGTGTCCTTTTGACATTGGCTTGCATGTGTTCTTTGTTTGCCCGGCATCCTTGTTCCATCTTGTTCTTTGACCATGTGGCTGGCAGCCATTTCGTGCATGGAGCCAGTATTCCTCCGCCATAGGCTTGCACTTGTTCTTTCTTTGTTCCCCATTCTTTCTTGTTCCTTGTTGTTATTGTTTGACCATGTGGCTGGCAGCCATTTTGTGCCTGCAGCTAGTGTTTCTTTGCCACAGGCTTGCATGTGTTCTTTCTTTGTTTCTCATGCCTCCTTGCTCCTTGTTGTTTGGCCATGTGGCTGGTGGCCATTTTGTCCATCAAGCTATTGTGCCCTTGCCATAGGCTTGTGTTCTGTGTTTGCAATGCCTCCTTGCTCCTTGTTTTTACTTTACAGTGTGGCAGCAGCCATTTTGTGCATCCAATCAGAATATCTTTGCCGTGGACTTACATACTAATATTGTTAATTATTGATCATGTGTTTATTTTAAGTTTATATTTTTATTATCTATTTTAACTTTTTATTTTAATGTTTATTCTATTATATTGTAATTTATTATTTTAACGTTTGGTTCACATTTGTTTTTGTTATCAATTTTTAAAAAAAATATATTTTTGTTTAAATTTTACATTTTTAAATTTTCATTGTTGTGACTTTTTGAATTGTAATTTTACTTTTTACTTTTTTTCTAGATTTTTAAATTTGTTTAAATTTTTAATTCCATTTTATTTCATGCTGCATTTTGCCTTAATCCATCCATCCATCTACATCCATTCCTCCATCCTTTCATCCAATCACCAAAGGCGCACAATTGCACCGCAACATTCGGATTCTATGGGTGTATAATAATCAGGGCCTCTGGAATTATGAGGCAAGAAAAGGCGAATGAAGTAGTATAATGTGGCACATTTTGTAAAAGCATTACTTTATTCTTTCATCATACTTTAACTTGGTAACACTGTCAGGAAGTTGGCTGCACCTCATTAGTACCCATTTATCACCAAAATATAGCAAAACGCATCAGCAATTTGACCAGTCCACCTTTGCTAAAGGGCCTTCCATTGCACTGCAACATGTGTCACTGCATTTTTATTAACTTTTGAACCATTAGTGCTAGAAACAATTTTTGTGTTTAAAATCTTCAGATTATGCGACAGATGATGGGTTATGTGGGAACTGCAGCAAACCTATAATTATGTGAAAATCTCCAATCACAAAATTCCAGTGGCCATGATAACATTTCCTCTTGGACACCCTGGCTGTGGCGCACTGCAGAAAAATCAGCAGCATAATTCATTTTTTAATGATTATTTCATTTCCCCTGCACTCCCTCGCTGCTGTAGGTCTTTTAGGGATTATTCCATTTAGCCATGCACCCCTCTCTGACCACCCCAGGTGTCTTCTTTAAAACAGATGGAGATAAAGCAAAGAGCTATATCTGCATGTTTTGCTGCCAGATTTGAAATGAAATTGTATCGAGTGGTAGTATGGTTTGACTTTTCAATGTTTGAATAAATTGGTATTTATTATGTAAGTAAACAACTGCACTAAGACTGCATTTGTCGGTACTATTTCAACCTGCAACAATGACACATTTCACTCACTGCATATTTTTCTTGCTTGGTTGCTTTTAGGTGCACAAGAGAAGAGACCTCACATCACCCGCTGTACTGCAAAAGAGAAGGCCTTACATTTACTTCGGTCCTCCAAACTCTTCAGCTTGTGCATCTTAGTGCCACTACCAAATTAGAGTTTAAGATGGCCCCAAAGAAAGTTGCTCCCAAGACAGTGGTCAGTGAGAAGAAGCAGCTTTCCACTAGTAGCGTGCCAACTGCAACCTTTTTGTGAGACTTGTGACTGCCACACTGGCCTCTGTGGAGGAACCTGGGAGCAGAACTCTGCCCCAACCTGAGCCCAAGACCATGTCTATCAGTGAGGAATCCACTGCAATCATGACAAAGTCAATGAACAGTGATGTTAAATTGGATTTGGCCCTTTCACAAAGTAGTGCCCAATCATTTCAGGAAACAGAGCAAAGCGGACAGCAGCCGAACCCAGTAATAGTAGATCTTCTTGAGGTTGGAGCAGAACAGTAGTTTGAGCTTCCTACCTAGAAAGAACCTCCTCTTTTAGAATCAATTGCTCCCATGTCTCCAGCAAGAAAAAGGAAGGGTACTACTCCACCATCTTCTCCAAGCACCATGTCTGATGATGATGATAGGGACATGGAGTTGACCCTTGCAGAGTCCAGGAGATGCAAGGAGAGGCAAGGGAAAAGAAAAGATCTAGAAAGCTTAGAATCATGAAAGGGGTTGATGATAAGGAGGAGGATGACAACAAACTAGTCATTGTGGAAGTTCGCACAGAGGAGTCCGACATTACTATTCAACCTGCTTTGGGGGATGTGGCACAGGCAGCACTGCCAGTTCCCATATTTGTAAAGCCCCGGCAGAGACCTGCACCAACCCGTACCTCAGCAGAATTATGCACTGCAGAGAGGTAATCGATACACCCACCTACCTCCAGTTCTTCAGGCATTGAGAGTGGCCCAATAATAAAGTACTCTTCACCAGTTTGTGAATTTTTTACTATTAGCAAACAAATGGAGAATATTGTAATTTGCTCCATTGGCCATGAAAGTGTCGTCGAGGTAAGCCTGGTTCACATTATGGTACTGGAGGCCAGATGACCCATATGAACAAACATTATGCAATCCATGGGAGGAGCACCTTAAAAATGACTCAACATGTTCTCAATGGTGAAGGTGAGGCGAGCCGGGCAACATCAGCTACAACTGGTCAATTCACAGTGAAAGGTGTGTAAGAAAAGGGTGACATCCTCACTCAAAGCAGCCCTGTCCCCGGCGGTGCACCAGAATCACCCACCTCAGCGACCTCACAATGGCACAGGAAGACTCAGAGTCAGATGGAGACACCACAGCATACAGTGGCTACACCACAATGCACTACCACCTACATCTCAAAAGTAGTCTTTGCCAGTGGCCCCACAAAAGAAGAAAATCCAGGCCACAATAACGGGCATGTTTAGACAGGAGGGTCCCTATGACCGCAACCACCCAATGGCATGTTTGTACAATGGGAACCTGGCAGAACTGTTAGAGCCGGGTGTCCTCCCTTTTTCTTTTGTGGATAGAGTGTGATTCTTATAGTTTGTGGCAGCCATCTGCCCGAAATGGAAGGTTCCAAGTCTGACCTATTTTGCCAGAGTTGTGGTTCCAGTGCTACATCACGATGTGCTGCAATTGGCTGGACAAGCTTTGCAGCAAAGTGTTGTCTACACGGTCCCCCTGACCATAGACATGTGGACCAGTTGTCAGGCAACTGATTACATGTACATTATTACACACTGGATCTATTTTGTGGGGGTAAAGCAAAAGCTATCTACACCTCTTGGTTCTAAAGGAAGTATTCAGAGGATTTAGTGGCATGCAACTGTTGCCATGTTCACCATAGAGAAATCACACACAGCTGGAAACAGCTTTGACAAATTTATTAGCAAGTTGTCTGAATGGCTACAACCCACAGGTCTCAAATTGGATTTCTTGCCAAGGACAATGGCAGTAACATAGTCAGACATAGTTAGAAACATACTACCCACCTGCAGACAAATCTGCACTCATTTCAGACATTCTTTTAAAGTCCAGAAACAGTTGCAGATTATTCAGCATGGTAAGAGAGCACCAGTTACAGCCCCGATACAGGAGGTGCCAACACATTGGAAACTCAACCTATCATATGTTGCGACATCTGTTTCAGCAGTACAGACAGATCAATGGCTTTGTTATTATAAGAGGAGGAAATGCAGTTGGGAAAGCTAAGACCATCGATGCATCCAAATGGAGCCTATTCAAATGCCTGACACCAATACTGTTTCCTTTTTAGGTTTTCACATGGGAAGTTAGCAAGGTGGATAATACGAGGGTCCAAGCTATCTCGTTGTTGCATCTGGTACAGGTCCAGCTAAAGAAGGTGTCTAAAAGGTTCACATTCAAATGTGCGAAAGAAAACCCAGAAGTGCATGCCTTTGTTAAGGGCCAACGCTTGACTTTTAATGCAAGACTGCGAAATTACATTATCAAGTCCAAAGGCTACATCTGTGTCTGTTTTCAAGTGGTGGGTCTTAAGTCCAGTGCAGAGTCGAAGGAAAAAGCGGATGAACAAGTGGCAGCACCAGTGACATTTCAGAGGATGTTCCAGGAATATCTGGATGAACCAAAAGAGTTGTATGTGGATCAAAATCTATTGGTGTATTGGTATAGGAAGATGCGCCAATGGCCAGAGCTCAGCAGGCTGTCAATAAAGTATCTGGCTTGTCCTGTAGCCAATGTGTGCACTGAACATTTGCTCAGTGCAGCTGGTGCAGTTGTTACAGTGAGAAGGACCAATCTCTTGCCTCAAAACGAGGTGAGATTATACATGAACAAACCAAACCAGCATTTTATACTACCTGATTACACTGTTACCAAAACACCACAGGAGGAAGAGGATGATTGGTCAAAATCAAGTGTGTTTATTTGACCAAATTTAGGGTGAAACACCTTAGTTTGAAGAAAAACTCTCATTACGGGACTGAGTATGCCTGTGCCACCATAGAACTTTTCAATTATTTCTCACTGAAGTTTTTTCTTTCTTTCTTTCTTTCTTTCTTTCTTTCTTTCTTTCTTTCTTTCTTTCTTTCTTTCTTTCTTTCTTTCTTTCTTTCTTTCTTTCTCTCTTTCTTTCTTTCTTTCTTTCTTTCTTTCTTTCTTGCCAAAAAAACACATTGGTAGAAGAACATTATGTTTGTGTTGGATTGATGCTGCCTCACAATTTGTTAGTAACATATTGTGGCATAGTTGGTGTTGGACCCATGTGCAGTGAAGAAGCCCCAATATTCCCTTCAGGATATTTGAGATAATGCCTGCCTCACTCACATGCAATTGTCTATCCTTTATTTTACATCACCTAGCTGACTGTCAGTGCCAGTGCCAAATTCCAATGTATTGCTACTTGCTAATAGAGAAGATAATATTTTGTTAAACCACCGTGCTTGGATTGGAAGAGGTAACTGCTAACTATTGCAATAAGTGGTGATATATTGAATGATTTTGAGTTATGTTTGATGAGGTATGTGGTACCTTACAGTGAGGGAGGAAGTTCAACAAATGTATAAACTTGATTCTGATGATTTGCAATGTTTGGGGTCTGGTGGGTGATCATGTTTTCCTAAAAGTGATTGGTCTTTCAAACTTAGTGAAATTTACCTGCAGGTTCCACTCCTTTTTTCTGGTTCTTTAGAACAGACCAGTAATTCTAGTTACCAAAATACAAACTACCCCAGTTCTGTTTCTCTATTTGTTCTTCAACAGCAGTGCACTAATGAATACACAGGTCTACCTTGCTCGGTTTAGGACTGCAACAGTTCCATTGAATCTGAATCAGAAGGAGGAGGATTGAAAGTCTCAGGGAGGGACTACCTCAATATCTAGAATGATAATGTTATCAAAGAAACAATGATGATGGTGATAACTCTGAGGCCTAGTACTCACTGAGCTGTGTGGACTGGAGAGAGATGCATTGTTTAGAAATGCTGCTCAGTATGTGCTTGCTGCTTGCTGGCTCAAACATCAAACTCCTCTTACATTCTTGCTCTCCCTCTGAGCCTTCTTGGTATACTCCTGATTCCTCATGTAGTTTACCTTGCTTCTTTTGTTCTTCTCCTTTACTCTATAATACAGTTACTGTTTTTTTTCAATGCATAGGCCTTCTCTGAGTCCTCTCATGCATGAACAAAACTTGATGAAAGCTCAAGACTCTAGCTTACCTGCTGGACATGTTCAGCCAGGGATCCAAGAGTGACAGACATTCCTTGAAGAATGGAGATGCATCCCCCAATTTGGCAATCCAGTATCATATTCCTTTTAACAATCATAGTTTTTAGAACTGAGAGGGTTAACTTTGATCCGCCATAATTTGTATTTTTCAAACCTAGAGCACATATCATTTAGAGATATACTTTCTTGGGTCTCTCTTGGGCAGAAGGACTGTTTGGAAGGCACTTAACTGAACTGTGTCATACTTATCCCTTTATTGTTTCCTTCCACAAGAGATTGATGATGGTGTGCTGCTTGGCACCCAGATGAATGTTGTCATGGTTATGGTTTCTTTTGTGTATTGTTTGTCTTTGCCACACCTTTCCCCAAATCCCCCTTCCCATCCATTCATCAAGCCCCTAATCCTCTTCCCCTGGGTTGTGTGATTTATTGGAGTGAGACTTAATTTTACACCACAAATAGATCCCACTGTCATTGGGGTGATGTGGTAAAAGTGACACAAACTCACTGCATGAACTTTTATTACCTAAGCAATATTCCACACCGGCTCCATCAACATCATCACCGGCCCCACCAACATAATCATTAAGGCTTTGTGTTGTGTATTGTGCAAACACTTAACCTTGTCCATCCACTCTTGACTCTGAGCCCACTTTTCTGACACCATGATTTTATTTGTTAAGTTTAGTTTTTAATACAAGCTCCCCACCATTGCTCAGAACAAGTTGATATTGCTATTTTTTAATATCATATCAGATCTTCGTTGTTGTGTGTCCAATGCTGTCATTTTGGCAGTCTGGTCTCAGTCTCTCTAGAATTATTCATCACTGTCAATCTAGTTGACATTGATGAATAACCCTTTGATCAAACCTGCAGCTGGAGTTCGCATAGGTGGGAGTGGCACCTACTGTCTTCCCTGTTAGAGTGCAATTGTGCTACTACTTCTACCTACCACCCCCTTAAGATGCCAAAAAGTCTGTATTAGATTGGTTTCCTCGCTTCATCTACACAGGTAAAAGAAGAACTATGGATTGAAATTAACTTGTTTAGTTAACCCCTATTGAAGAAGATGTTGTTTATGTGTGTCTAGGTTTTTGTAGGCAATAGAGGCAATAGAAATCATACCTCAGTGGTCAGTATAGTTGCAGAGGGCAATAGAACAAGGGTATAAGTAAATGACATGCACATTTTTAGCAGAGTTAAAAAAACAGGCAACACTAAAAGACAGCAGTGGCAACTAAAAACAAAATAAACATTTGAGAAATAATTCGAATAGAATAAAGTATCTCCTTTTTATTTTTAACAAATACAAAAACCCACCCTTTCCACCCACAACAGGCCCAAACAAACAGCCCCATCCCCAAAAAGTTGAATAAAAAGTTCAATATCAGAGGTTTCTGAAAACCCTGTCCCAACTCTCTTCTCACCCTCTCTACCCACAAGACCCTCCCACCAAAACAAAAAAATATAAAAAGGGCTCAGAAAAAGGCACTGTCTACAAGGGTCTGGAGCTGGTCGAAGCTCTGCTTGATCCTAGAGAGGGGTGCCACTGATCATCAATTCATCATGAGCCTAAGTTTTGGCCCATTCAGTCACTGTGTAGATGAAAGTCTAAAGGGAAAAAATCTGAACAGGTGTAAAATAAATCTGTTATGGGGAAACCATGAAATATATTTTGAAAACACTTCACATACTCATAAAAATGTGGCACATGCCCAGAATAGATTTTTCAATTTGTTTGGTAGGCTGGGACAGAAGAACTTAGAAAAGAATAAAGGAGTGAAGTACTGAGAGGTGACTGACTTTGTGTGTTCATTTTGCAATTAATTGAAAACCTTGCAAATGCCATATTATCTGAAGCAGATGCACATTGAACCCCCAACATTTCTTTGGTCTTGGGGGTTAAATGCCATGGGCAGTGAGTCAAGAGACTAGGACACAAAGTAAAATACCCCTACTTTGAACCATAACTTTTATAACCCATAAAACACAAAACATGCAAATTAGGTGAACAGCATTACCCTCTACGGAAGAGCTACCTTATTTATTTATCCAAGCAATTATTCAATCATCCTTTCCTTCTTCCTACTATTCTCACCAATAGCCACCATGATTTCAGCTTTACTTTCTCTCATCCAGTCTTTAACCAAAAATCACAAACCATTAACCATCCATTCATGATCCACTATCCACCCGTTCTTTCAATCATCTTTTCACCCATCCATCCATTTACCCAATACTCACCCACACATCCTTTCTCCCTCCCGCGCATTCTTTCCTTTCACTCATTTTACCCATCCTTTTTTTTAACCTTCTGTTCTTTCCCATTTCCATCAAGCCAACATTTTTAGCGTACATTATGTGTGCTTTTGCTGAGTTGCACATGGAAGAGACCACTGCTGTAGCTGTACCAAGGGGGGGTCACGATCACACTACTGCCTTTGTTGCTAGTGAGTAATACAAATTATTCATAAGCAAGCAATGTGACCTACTACCGCCCATCCCTGCTGCTGCTTCTCCCCCTGCTCCATCTTCTCCTGCAGCAGAATTAGAGATGGCTCAACTGGTGGTCAGTGAGGCTAGAAAAAAGCATTATACAGTTTTTAGGAGCCAGGCACACCTCGCCCTAATTTTTTCAATCAACAAAATGCAACCGCAATACATCATTACAGTTTGGTTAGCACTGAAGTATCTTCTATCAAAAATATCACTCTGGGCATTTTATGGTTCACAATGTTAGAACAGCCAGGTAGTCAGGCCAACCAAAAAATTTGTATAGCGAAGGGGAAGAGCTATTGCCTATGATGATGATGGCTCAGAATTATTGAAGGGCTATGAAGGGGTGGATTAAAAATGGCCAATGAAAGACAGAAAAAAGACAACGTGGATATTACAGGAATCAAACAAAAATTGGATAGGAGAGTTGGAAAAAAAAGGAGACAGTATGAAAAAGTAAACACCGCAAAATTAAAAGTAGAAAAAATAGTGGGCAGAGGTAAAAAGTATAAAAATAACAATATTAAGTAATGGAATTTACTGGGATTAGCAGAGCCCTCTGGATTGACACTGGTGGTTAGCGCCTCCCCAGGTCCTACCGGACCCGCCTCTGTGGTGCCCCTTTTCTTGCCCTTGGGTGCTGACATAAGAAATAAAGAAGATAAAAAAATAGATTAGTGGTATAGGTAATCTCAACAAAATGATTATATAACAGGCAAATGCAGTAACATTGTACATAATTCTGATTAGGTATGATACTAGTCTGATTGACTATCATTAATTTGGCAATATTCGTACAATCTTTATTCCAAAATTCATTAACAAAAACTTCATTTGAAACTAATGCTTTGCAGTGACTAATCTTTCATTCTATTCTCATTTCTCAACCTGTTTGATGACCAACTCAGTCTTCCTTTTTTGCAATTCATATATGCATACTAGTACTACACATCATCAGGAAATAGCTTGTGGCTGTACGAGCTACATAAATAAAATCACAGCAAACACTAAATCACTGATATCACTAATTCACTGTAATGACAGGAGGACAGACGAGTCTGCATTGCAATGGATTCTTTAAAGCCAAAGTGAGTGCCTACAAGTACGAAGATGTAGTCCCAAGCACCTGGCTAGCTCTAACTGGATCAAATAATAAATAATATCCTTAATATAAACTGAAGGTGACTTACCTCTGAGTGTGAGCAACATGCTATTCAGAAAAAACTCAGAAATCACAAATCAGAATTCCCTATTTGCGATTTCCTAATCAGGGAATCACAAATTGCGATTCCCTATTCGGGGTCGCAATTTTAGGGAATCTCTAAAAATTGTGATTCCCTAGAATTGCACTGCAATTACTTTCATACATTGTGATAGGCTATTTTGCATTCTCCAACGGTGGAATCTTGGGATTCATATCATTTTTTAATGCAAAATGTCCTGATACATGTGGCCCATAGTTAATACTCACCATGCCCTGGAATCTCCACACCTAGCAGGTCAAGCAGATCCTGCTTGAGGTTGATGATATCTGCCTCGTGGTGTGTCAGCTGCTGGGTGGTATGCTGGACCTAGGTGGTGCCACAAGCACACCTGCGCACCAAAGCCCAATGCAGCTGATGCTCCTGCAGGTGGTAACCACTCCCAGGCTTGCCACCTGATGCAAGTTTGGAGGGGAGGCTGTGCTGCACATAGAAAACCAGTCCCACCACCTCCTCCTCACAAAAGATGGGCTAGGGCTGCACCCCTTGATGACACTGCTGCCCACAATGTAGGCAGCTGCTGCTGGCTGTCCATGGGGGGCCTGAGCAGTTGCTCACCTGTTCACTGGCATTACCTTACTCTGCCATGGTGCTAGGTGGTGAGGTGAAGAGAAAGGAAAAAGGAAGAGAAGGAAGGAAGGAAGAAATAACTAAGGAAGCAAAGGGAAAAATAAACAAATTTACAAAAAGTCACAAAAAGCACAAAAAACATACAAACACACTGACACAAAAAGAAACACTAATACACTAAATATAAATGTGGTATAGATTAATTAGGAGGGTGGAGGATTGAAAGGATTACTAAGGAATTAAAAGAACAGGCACAGCACCATAAACAGAGTATAAACCAAGATGATCGTGCCCATGTGAACCGCGTGCATGTGCAATTTTGAACGTGAGTATGTACTTCACATTGCATTTTATGTAAAATGCAACATGAACAGGCACAACAAGAACCTCCGCCTGCCTGAGGAACTTCCCATAATGCAGCAGAGTTATTTTTCCCACACTCCGGAACTCCATGTAGTTCATCTCCGAGCATTCTATCGAGGCCTAGTTGGCCCCTCAGATAGGGTTGCAACCATTTAAACACCTTGCTGTTAAAGTTTGCAGCTGTATGAGACTTCTCAATGGCAAACGGCCTTAGAACTTTTCTTTAGTCCTGAGGCCTATAGATAGCTGTTGCCTGACCCCCACAAAAGAGATCCAGTAAGCAGTGATACACATGTAATCAGCTGCTTGACAACTGGTCCACATGTCTGTCATCAGGTGAATAGTGTAAACAGCACTCTCCTTCAAAGCTTGTCTGACCAATTGCAGCACACAATGATGGAGCACTGGATAAGCAACTCCGGCAAAATATTTTCAACTGGGAGCGTTCTATTTCAGACAGATAGCTGCTACAAATTCTAAAAATACCACTCGTTCCATAAAAGAAAAAGGGAGACGGTCCAGCACTAACATTTTAGCTAGATTTCCATTAAACAAATGTCCCATTGGGTGGTTGCTTTCGTAGGGCCCCACCTGCCTAAACTTGCCAATTATCGTAGTGTGAATTATTTTTCTTTTCTGTTGCCACTGATACAGGCGACTAGCCAGAAAGAACTAGTAGGTCGTTGGTGCAATATTTGTCTTAGGGAAGTCACTGTATCCTGTGGTGTCTCCATCTGGCTCTTCGGCCAGTTTGAGGTTGCTGAGGCTGGTAATAGTGGACACTGCTGGGGACAAGGCTTCTTTGCGTAAGGCTTTCATCCTCTTCTTTCTCATCACCCTCAGCACCCACCATGATCGGAGTTGATTCCCCTCCATCATCCCCAACACCACCTGCAGCAAATGTTTAAGGTTCTCCTCCCTCCAGATTATGTGATTTTGTTATATGGGTTGTCGGTTCTCCAGTACCATAGTGTGAACCAGGCTTACAACAATGATCACTTGTATGGCAAATGGAGCACATTACAATGTTATCCTCTTGCTTGCTAATCATAAAGAAGTCCTAAACTGGGGTGAAGAACATTTTTAGTGGACCTCTTGTGCCACTACCAATGCCCAAAGAACTAGAGGTAGGTGGCTGTGGTGACAAATGCCTTTCTGCAGTGCGTAATTCAACTGAGGTAGTGTTGGATGCATGTCTCAGTGGGGGGCTTACAAATATGGAAGTTGGTGTGGTGATGGTACCAATGCCACATCTCTGCGAGCAGGAATAGAAGGGATAATGCCAGTATCCTCTGAGCCAGGTTCCATGACAATGAAAGGCTCGGTCTCTTCATCCCCTTCTGTAATTGTAAGGTTTTCAGGAACTTTCCGTTTGCCTCGTCTCTTGTGATGGGGCTTGGATTCAGCCAGGTTCCAATCCATGTCCAGATCATCAATAGTGGGGCTTGGAAAAGTTGGTGGAGTGCCCTTCCTTTTTTTTTCTGGAGATGGGGAATCCAATAGTTCAAGCTGAGATACATCTTTCTCAGCTGGAAGGTCAACCTCCTGCTCTGCCTCTTCTTCACGAAGATCTACTATTACTGGGTGAGGCTCCTGTTGTCCATTTTGCTAAGCTTTCTGAGATGCTTGGTTACTATAATGTGGCTGAGATAAATACATTTCAGACTCACTGCTCATTGCAATGATTGCAGTGGCTTTCTCACGGAGAGGCATGTCCTTGGGCTGTGTTTAGGGTGGTCTCATTGATGCAGGGGTGCTGATCTCAGCTTGCAGCCCAGAGGATGAGATGGCAAGCACATGTTTCCTGAAAAAAGTTTGGGGCTGCACGCCAGTGGTGGAAATCTGCTTCTTGTTTTCCACACTGGCTGCTTTCTTGTCAGCACCTGTCTTTGGAGCCATCTGCAACCTCGGTCAGTTGGCAGTGGCACTTAGGTGCACAAGCGTAAGGGACTGGAGGATTCACTTGTTGTACACTGATCACTTTGTGCCAGCATTTTGTCTGGCAGTACTCTATGAGTGATGTCTCGTGTGTACCTAAAAGCAAGCAAGAAAAACATTTTGTGAAACATGCCATTATTGTAGTTTGAACTATTCATAGTACACACAATATAATTTAGTGTGGTTACTTACTATCCTAAATAATTAACAACAATAGTGTATCCATTACAAAGAGAAACCACACCACCATAACCTTAAAATTTCATTTTCAATCAAAACATCAACATACAGATGTAACTGTTTGCTTTATGTGTATTTAAGCGAAGACACATGTAGCAGACAAGGAGTCCAGGGAAAAATTGAATAATCCTTAAAAAACGAATGCTGGTGTGTGCCTCTGGCAGGTGTAGTGTCCTGCCCAGCCTGAGTACTCACCAATGACTACACTCCATGTGTGGTGTAGCATAATCAATAGAATAGAATGTAATGAAAGCTTGGTTTAAAATGTTGCTGTTCACAGGAGAAAAATAAGCTTTCATCACATTCTATTCTAGTGATTATGCTACGTAGTCCATTAGGAGCCAGAACGATTCCGTTCTTAAACATGCAAGACACTACATGCAAGACACTACAGCAGGCAAGAGGGGAAAATTGAATAATCCTGTGTGGCAGGTACATGGTCCAGGGGAAATTTTTTTTAATCAGACAAGCATTCTTCAATAACTCTAAGTTGCATGTTTCTTTATCAATACATTAATCGAACTTACAGTGTTTGATGAGTACATCAAGTCTTTCTACAAATTCATTGATAGATTCATCAACTTTTTCTTGACTGAAAATGTATCCTTCATAATAGACATTTAAAAACGGGTTGAACTTGAGTTGCAATGCATTTTTAATCTGTCAGTACAAGACCTCTTTGTCAGTTCTCTGCATTTTCTTAATGCCTTTTTTCATATTATCACCAGCAAGATGTTTTAGATATTTGATAATGTTCCTGTTTTCAGTCTCTTCAGGTGCAGCAATGAGATCTTCAAGTGTCTCTATCCAATCAGTCCATCTATCACCACTGTTTTGCTTTTTGGTGGTCCCTCCTCTTGGCAGAGTATTCACAGCTCCAGTGGTAAACTGGGTTGGTGGTGTCAGAGGTCCAGTACTCATAACCAGTTGAGCCTTGGAAGTAAGGGCAACTTCAAAGGCATGCCTATGCCATGCACAGAGGTCCTGCCCTTTCTGTCCTGGCTCCAGACTCACTACAGTGAGTTCTGCAGCCCTTTCTGTGGGTAAAGAGCACAATCTATTCAGGTGAAGGGAGATGATGTGGGCAGCTCCTCCATCACATCCTGCCATAATGGCCCATCAAGGCCCATCAAGTCACTCCTAATCTTCAATTGTATGTGGCTGTCTAGGGATAGTAAAGGAAGCCCAGCAGCCTCCCACCCAAGATAAGTGATTAGAGGCAGGCAACAGGCAACAAATGGTTAAAGTAAGGAAATGCCAGCTTTATGAAGGTGGCATTTTCGGAATTGCCATTCAAAATCTGATTTCACTATAAATTGTGGTTTAAGTGTGATAATAGGGACACCAAACTTGAAAGGTAATCCCAATGTTATCCTGTAAGAGAACTAGACTTTGTTGTAGTGATTTTAGGAGTTTTTACTGCCAGAACATGTCAAACTTATAAGTACACGTCTTACCCTTAAAATACATTTAACCCTGCCCTCTGGGTTGTCCAGGGCCTACCTCAGGAGTGAGATATGTATAAAAAGGGAAGGTTTGGGCCTGGCAAAAGGTTGTTTTTTTAGACAGGCTGACATGGCAGCGTAAAACTGCACACATAGACTTTGCCATGGTGGTCCTGAGATATGTTTAGGGGTCTATTTAAGTGGGTGGCACAATCAGTGGCATTTCATTTAGATGCACTGGACACATGCAGTGTACTTTACTAGGGACCTACAGGTAAATTTAATATGACAATTGGGTATAAACCAAGGTTATGTTTTAAGGAGAGAGAATATGCACCTTGGCAGTGGTCAGCATTGGAAAAGTGCACTGAGTTCAAAGGCCAACAAAAACATAGTCAGAAAAAATAGGAGGAGGAAGGCAGAGAGTTTGGGGATGACCATGCAGGAAGGGCCATTTTCCAATAGGGTCCAATATTTTTTCCCAGTACTAGCATTTGTGACTGGGGAACACCCTGGCGTAATCCTGCAACTAGTCTGGAAAGTAATTTCCTTCCTATATCAGGCTCTGAGATGTCCAGGGTGACAAAAGGCTTGTGTCAGGGTCCCTTGTGTTTGTTGGAGTCAAGCCCCTTGACGTGTAATTAGGGCAGGGAACAGCTATGTCATCAGTTATTCTGTCAGGATGACCTATCCTGCCCAGACTTATAGGCTGATTCAAAAATATATTTATGTGCAGTAAAGTTACAAGTGCAGAGACTCCACAGTCAGGTGGAATCTCGGCACGGCGCACTACAGAGATTGTGCCTCAAGTGTAGGGATTTTGCCATGAGTGTAGAGACTCTTCACTCGTACCTTTACTACATGTAAGGATCTTTGTGAACTGGTCCCTTGTGTGCCACTGTCTGGGAGGAACACACAAATCCCCAGCAGCAGAGCTATTCAGAGCCATGTGACCAGAGCACTAGCAAAAGGCACGAATGGTTACTACAAGAAAACACCAACTTAATAAAAGTGGCATTTTCAGAAATGTGACTTAAAATCTTCCTTTACAGTTAAAGACGATTTAAATTACAGTTAATATGATTCTAAACTTGACCTTTATCTGTTCCCAATACAAGCTAGCTCGTATTAAAACTGATAAGGTAATCCCATGCTATTCAATGGGACAGATAGGCCTTGTAGTAGTGAAAATGACTTTAGGAAGGTTCAGGTTAAAATAGAAGTTTATAACTGCACCACAGGCTGTAATGGCAGGTTTGTGACATGTTTTAAAGTGCTATGCTGCAAGCCCACTAGCAACATTTCAAATATATAGTATCACATACTGGAGTAAATAAAATGTGCCAATAAGATGTAGGTCAATTCTACCACGTTTTAATAGGAGCACAGGCACTTTAGCACTGGTTAGCAGTGGTAAATTGCACAGAATCCTACAGCCAACAAATATGATTTCAGAAAAATAGGAGCAGTGAAGGGAAACATTTTGGGGGTAATTCTGAAGGAGATGGCTAGGCCCAGCAATGTTTGATGCACATTTTGAAGTAGTAACCTCTTTCACATACCTGGGACTAAGTATAAACAGCAACCTAAAATGGACCCCACAGGATGAAAAGCCATATGAACTTGTATAAAAATCCTGAGGTTCCATAAAATTCCATTCTGAGATATGCTTGCTCTCATGGTCATCGCTTTTCACAGCCATCCAACATAGTTGTTCTTACCAGTGATTGGAAGTCACATTGTATATGGAGCACATTGGCTAATTCATAATGAAAATTGATGGCCACAGAATTCCATCTTATGCATCCAGTAGGATTACAATCTGTTGTTCTAGAATACAATATTGACTACAAGGTCATGCTAAATGTATGTTGAATGTCATGTATCTAATATGGCTTCAAAAGATAGAAAACAATTGAGAATCCTTAGCGAACAAAGCAAGGAATGAACACTTCGCTATGCACAATAAAGAGAATTATTCCTTTGCCTGGGCTAGAAAAACTACATGACTTGGGCCTAGAATATCAAAAGTGTGACTCAATGCAGCTCAGTTGCTGAACTGTGTTTCATAACAAGAAGAAAGCAAGAATGTCCATATCTACATAGAAATGGCAGTATCCTGCTCTCTTCTTGTCTATTGTACACAATCAGGCAGGCGAGCACCATGCACAAACCTTTTTAACATCGTGCAAGGATGTCTGTGTGAGTCTCACATAGGTTTTGTACTTGAAGGGTACCCTTTCAATACAAAATACTATGTTTAGATTAACTTTGAAACTTTTCCCACTTCAGATGTTTGCTATACAGTACAGCACACAAGCAAAGTAGGAAATGGTAGGAGAAATGAAAGCATTTCTCCTTTTTGATGGATGCTTTTAAGTGGCATTATTTTTTGGCACAAAATCTGTCTACTATTGTTAGCATGACATCTATCATGCAGTTGTGGAAACTGGTGTTGGTGGTATCCTCGGAGAGGGAGAGAATGAGATGTGTGTGCATAGAATATGACGTTGAGTATGTAGGTTTTGACTAGGGGTAGACGGAACACGCAGAGTTTTATTCTGTGGAATTCTGCAGAGATCTGTCTATCCTTGTTTGTTAGATGCTCACTGTACAGGCCACAGACATAGGTTCAACAAGGTTCAGTGACTTGTAGACATAGGTCTGACCACCCGAGAAGTTCTCATTGAGATGAGGTGCTTCTACTGCTGGCCAGCAATAACTCTCACCTGAGGTTCATGGGTCGAACCTGCACAGCCACCTACACCAATGCCATGGCTGCTCATCCCGGGGAACCACCATCAGCTTCACCCTCACAGAAGATGCACTTAAAGTTCTGGCTCCACGTCACTCAGTTTGGATATTTATTGCACCATGCTGGGTGTGCTTTGCTGTTCACCTGTTTGTTGATCTTGCATTATTGTTTCCCATTTCAACAACAGGCACTTGGTTGCCAATCTGATACGATGGGTTGGACTGAACCTTGAGGTCATCCATGGTATCATTGTTTGCCTAGACTTTGTGATTACAAAATTCTCAACTGCTCTTTCGGATGGCAGTATTACATTATTGGCAGTCTGGGTTTACTGTGGTGTTACTTTGTGGCTTCTGGTGGTATGTATTTGCTACTTTTACTATTTATTACCAATACTCATATTCAATTACCATGTGAAATCCATTGGTGTTATATACCAATAAGCTTAGTATAACACTTACCAGGATTACTTGCCACCACAACAATATGCTATACTTTCTGCATCTAATTTATGCCAATGTGGTGTGGATATTTTGTTGTCATGGTAATAGTGCACAACCTGTGGTTATTTCTTTGTAAGGCCTTCAGCAGCTAAACCTTTAGTAAATGCCTTTTTACCTTGTAATTAAAACTGAATTTCATTGTAGACCAGCCATGCCTTCATGTTTAATAATACATGTTTTACATATCCTGGCCCTCACACATGACTGCAGCTAAAGGCAAATTGTAATTTAATAATAGGACACTATGCAACTCACCTTCCAATATATATGGTAGTTGGGTTTTATGGCAGAATCTTTGTGTAGCAGCTAGACAGGGCCCTTTTCCACATTAGAAAAATAAATTCTGTTTGCCCAGGCGTAGGTACAAAGAGAAGATGCCAAGGTCTTGACTGTAATTCACAACAATATTTGAACAGATCTTTACCAACCTTGTCATTCGTCCCTGCAGTTACAAGGCCATAAAAAGCTAGCTTTCTTATAATGGATGAAGCTGGCTATCTTATAGGGAAAACTAGAGTACCGATCAAAATATCATTTCAGGGTTGGAACCAGTTAGAAAAATAGCTTGACTGCTATTTTTAATATTTAGTGAAGGTCCAATTTAATGGTGAAGTTGGATTCTTAATGAATAGTTAAGAGTTTGTTTCCCTACCTAAAGCTCTTAGAGGCTCATCTGCATTAGTTTTCCAGCAGGTGCCAAGCCAGTGCTTGGCCATAATGAGGAGTGAGAACTGCTGCTAGAGCAGACATATTGGCCTGGGTGAAGGGAGGAGTTTTTCTTCCCCTTGTAGGAAGACCAGTTTGGGTGACACTGCAACTTCCTTAACTGGTAAAGGAAAGGAAACTGCCCGTTCACAAGCAGATGTTACCAAGAAGGCAATCCTTTTTCCCCCAGCCAGGCTGGCACCAAACCTAGGAGAGAAACAGTTTTGAGTAACCACAGAGGAGGGGACTGTTCATTTTCTTTGCCCATAACTTTGCACAAGAAAAGAAGGGATCCCTGATTCTGAGAGCTAGGCACACATTGGATTGTTTACAGTAGGGCAAATAGAAATTGCTGAAAAAGTGAGTAGTGCAACCCCAGGGAACTTTTGTCCAAATAGATTGAGGAAATCAGGCATCCTCCCAACCCACTAGATCAGGGATCTCCAATAGTTTCTGTAGTTAGAGATACTTATGGTCTATGAAAGTCATCCTGCTTCTTAGACCTGGCATCCTTGGTGTGCTTTCCCCTGCCACTTTTGCCTTCTGACCTCCTGTTTTGCTGACTTTAGGATTTTGTGCACTTTACCACTGCTAACAAGTGCTAAGGTGCGGGTGCTCTGTACTCTTAACATGGTGACATTGCCTTATGCCCAATTGTCACATTGAATTCACTTATAAGTCCCTCATAAAATGCATTATATCTGCCTTGGGTCTGTAAATTAAATGCTAATAGTGGACCAGCAGCACAGATTGTGCAACACATTACAAAAGCAATTTAAACATGTCTCGGGCCTGCCATTGCAGGGCCTGTGTGTGCAGTTTTAAACTTCCATATTGACCTGGAAAGTGCACTTACTTGCCAGACCCAGACCTTCCTTTTTAGAACATGTAGGTCACCTCTAAGGTAGGCTCTAGCTAGACCAAGGTGAGGGTGCAGTGTATTTAAAAAGCTGGATATGTACTTTTAAGATTAACATGCCCTGACAGTGAAACACTTTAATATTAATTTTTCTCTACTGCAAGCCCTATCTCTTCTATAGATTAACATTTGCATTACCTTGATACAGCATTTAAGTGTAAATTCCAAATAGTAAAAGAAAGAAATTTTGAATTTAATGTCTCTGGACTCACAATATAAAACCACAACCCATGGTGAAGTTGTATTTTAAATTGTAAGTCTTAAAATACCACTTTTAGAAAGTTGTCATTTTCTTACTTTAACCATTCTGTGCCTCTGCCTGTCTCTGAGTGCATGTCTGTGGTGGATGACAGCTGGGCTTTGTGCATTCCCTCTAGACAGTCACACACAAAGAGAGCAGGGGTGTGACACTCACATACTTCCTGAGCTATATTGTGAGGGAGGAGCTGCCACTTGCACCTGAATAGGGCTGTGCCTGTCCTGACACAAAGAGCTGTATAACCCCCTGTAGACTGTCAGGAGCAAGGAAAGGATGGACAAGGAGCTTCTGCACTTCAATGGCCTCTCTTTGTAATTCCCTTTTGAAAGGTCCAACTGGGTATTAGTATTGGACCCCAAACCCCACTAAATCAGTACACATCTAGATCTAAGGACATTCTTCCAGGAAGGACCACTGTGCTACCAGAAGGGACTGCCACTCTGCTGAACTGCTTTTCTGCGTTGGCCTGTTGCCCCTTGCCTGGGAGTGAAAAGGACTGGACTTGACTCTCTACATCCTCTAAGAACCTAAGTGACTCCAAGGCATTGTTGGCTTTCCTCCTGTTTTGAAGTCTCCGTGCCATCAAAGATTTCCTTTTACCCAGCTTCAGTTGCTGGACTCTACAAAAATCGATCCATCACCAGTGTTGTGCCAATGGGAACCCCCACATCCCTCCTCGATGCCGACACATCACTGCTGCCACTGAAGACAAGGACTTTGTAATGCCGGCTGTGCAGCTTCATGGCGACACATCACCTTCATCGCAAAGGGTTCAACGCTGCACCCCGAGGACATCGCATTGGTGACTGTGCAGCTTGACGGCGAGAGATTCCATGACTGTGCAGATTAAAATCAATACCGTATTCCCATAGCCTCCTCACTGTGAAGCAACCCTCCATCCAAGGTACTTTTTCAGCTGGCCCTGCATTGGTCCATTAGCTGGCCAGCCCTCCATCACAGTCGGCCTGTACCTCTGAATTTACTCTGGTCCAACGTGACCTCAAGTCCTTTAAGGGCTATTGATTTCATAGCACTCTATATCAGTTTATTCTTTAAAAATTCTTAATTTTTCCGTGTGGAGTCTTTTTTGTGGTGGTTTCAATGTGTTATTGTAAAGTAAGTGTTGGACAAATATATACACATTGCATCTAAAGTTATGCCTCACTGCTCTGTGCCAACCTACAAGAGGGTGAGCACAGGTTAGATTGTGTATCATACTTACCTTGACTAGGTTTGTGGTCTCTATTTGGACAGGGCTCATACCTCTGCAAATTGGAGACCCAGTTTCTAACACTGAGTTACTAAAATTAGTGATATATAAGTGACCACTCCTTCCAAGTGTGTCAGCAATGAAAACATCAATGCATCTGGCAGAACTGCCAATAGTAAAGTAAAAAGCATTTTCAATTTAGAATACCTTTACATTGGTAATACATAACAGTCATAGCTGCAATCCCCCAGCACCAAGGTAATAATATGAGTCATACATTTCTCTAGTGCCATATGATTTATCATTCAAACAATAGCTTTAAATACATTTTGGAAATCCAAACATTTGTGCTCCAAAACATCAGCTTGTGAGTTGTTACAATACACATATTTTCACTGCACATATGTGGTTTTTAATTGGATTGGGTGGTCACTATTATATTACTAATAGCAGTAGCTCAGTGTTAGAAACTTGGTCTCTAATTTGCAGAGGTATGCACCCTGTCCAAGTATAGCGCTCAGCTGGGATACTGTACACACTGGCACATTGCCCTTAATAGGTAACAACTGGGCATGGATTTTGTTACCCGAGGGCCACAATGGGGGCAGGCAACATTGATGTCTTTCTTGGACACAACATGTATGTTGGGAGCACATTGTGAAATTGATTCTCTTTTAGAGTACGAGATAAGTTCCTGAAACGGGGGGGGGGAGGCAGGCTATAGTGCCATCTTTTTGGGCACAACATGTTGGGAGGTCATTGCGAAATAGATTGTCTTTTAGAGTATGAGGTAAATCCTTGACAAACCCATGGATCCATGCATGGCAGTGCAGGTTTTACCTTATTTAGCCCACAAAATGGTGCCCATGCAACATTAATATACGTAGAAATATTAGTATGTTAGTGTCCTGAGTTATAATCTAAACCCCCAGGGGGTGACTAAATTGTATATTATGAAGCATTGAGATAATTGTTCACCCCTGGTTTGAACAAGTGGTGTTTTGGGGGTGACAGACATCAAGGAACACCTCCTCAGCATTTTATTCTCTCTTCAGTGTATGACTACAAGGGGCATCATGCCCACTCCAGACCAGGGATACGTAGCACTTAGGTTTAGGGTAAGAGTTTTAACATCCCTGTAGTAGGGAGTATGTGTGGGTGTAGTGAGTAATAACAATAGGCACCACATTTGCAAGAAGAAAGACCTGCTTGTTCTGTTGTAAAATTTTTAGCACATAACTTGGCACCTGTGTTTGCAGTGTTTTTTCACAAGGCATGCTCAATTAAAGAGTCTCTAGTGTATGCTAAAACTAGAGCACTTTCCTTGAAGGTGTAGTTTTAATGTATTCTGTTTCATTTTATGTATAGGTAACTTCAACCTTTCATTATCACTCAGGTAGGTTTTGAGTGGTTGGATGTGAAGTATATCTTCCCAGTAATAGTACAGAATAGGATCCGTCTTACTGATGTACAGCTAGGGAACTTTTGCCCAAAAAAATGCCCCAGACCAGTTGTGGCTCAATGTGAGGGTCGAAATATTTTGGTCTAAATATTTTTTGACGGAGTGAGTCATTATACGCACATGTTCTGTCAAATTATGTTTTATCCTTACCAACAGACACCACTAGTAATGGTGTATTAAACACTGATCATCTGCTAGGTATTTTTAAATATGACTGGATCCCTGTTTTATCTAGAATAGCTTTATCTAAGAACTCCCTCTGGGTGAATCTAACATGAGGTTTATTCCGCCCAGGTGGCATTATCCTACCAGGTTGGGGACAGTCGGCTGATGTTGAAGCATGACACTGTTATGTGTGTGAGACCACCTATTCCATAAGGAGGAATCCCCACCACAGGTCCCAATTTCACGGTCTTAAATCAAACTCTAGATGAAACTGGCAGGTTCACAACCAAAGTGGTTGTGGTTGATAGTTTTATATTATCTCCTCCACACCTGTTGTGTTTACTGCTGACAGTGGGACTCCAGCTACCTTTACCACCGAGCAGATTGGGAAGTGTCTTACCATCTTACCACCAAGCCAACTGTGGTGGTTGGACCGCTATACCGGAGTTGGAAAAATGAAGTGGGAATGGGGTGCAATCCTTCCTGTTCTCCTCATTCCACTTCTGTTTTCGACTGGACAAGACATTCTTTCGCTGCTGCTACTGGACCACAGTGAAAACACAAGCCCCCCCCATCACCGAATTAAAGGTAGGGAACCGGCGTTAGCTGTGTACATTGTATTGTCACTGCATATGAGCACGGAACCACTACAGTCACAAATATGTCACAGTAATTTATTAGCATTACTGTGACATGCATGTGTCAGAAACACATTTGTGCGGGACATGGATGGGGTTTCACTGGGTCATAACACATATCACACACATACATACCCGACATTAGGGCATCAGTATTTATTGCCAAATGAATGCTGGCACCACTATGATGTTACATTCACAAGCGTCAACTATGTACATGTGTGCACATTACAAGGGGACCTGTAAATGTAATGTGGTGCCTACAGTTGTGCATGTGTGTGTGTGTGTGTGTGTGTGTATTGGCTGGTTGAGGTAGAGGGAGCTGGAGTGGCTGATGTAATTGTGTCTGTATGTGTGCCACTTGCATGTGGGTACGATGTTGTTGTGCATGCTTGGTTGGGTGTTATGTTCCTGTGTGCAACATTCAGGTGAGCGTTGTTGTGTGGTTGCCGCTGTTGCGATGTGTGTAGCCGTGCTTGTGTGTGAGTGTGTTTGTGTAGATTAGTGTGTAGTTGGGTTGATTGTTGTTGTTGTGTAGTATGTGGGCTCAGTGCCACTTGTGTGTGTGTGTTGTGTCATGGATGTATGGCAATGTGTGTTTTGGGCATGTATGTGTTTTGTGGAGTTTGGATAGCAATGGATAATAGTGTGTATGTGGTGTTTAGTGTGTTGTGCAGGGGGACACATGTGGCTAAGGTACAATAGGTGTGTGTGTGAATCACCTCTATTCCATACCCCTGCCATTGTCTGGTGTGCATTGAGTCCAGCGACGGTCTCCCTCCATCAGCAAGCCACTGCCAGTACATCACCTGCAGAACTGTACAATCCAAATATGGTCGGTGGGAACCTGCCAGCCTGAAGGCTAATAAGAGCAATCCAGTGGGGTGGTTGATGGCTCACCCAACTGCCACGACTAAATACGGCAGGCAGAACAATTTGATGATTTATTTGGGTCTTCCACCGAGGCAGATTGGTGGTAAGACCACCAAAATTTAAATCAGACCCTAAGTCCGAATCTAGAATTATTGACTGGATGAATGTGCCAAAAGTATGCAGCTGACACAAGGACTTCCATTTCCTTGAAGTATCATACTCTTCCCACCACACCCAACAGCTTCAGGTGCACCTCATCCAATGGCTAGCCAACCTTGTGAGAAATTCCTCAGATGTAGCCTGCAACCTTGCCCTGCTGGGGGGTTTCAACTTCTATTTCACAGATTAACCCTCAAGGTAAAGACGCTGACCAGGACAAACCATGGTGGTGTGTATGACCCATTTTTCATCGGTGTCAGTCTGAAATCACATCTACGTCCCAATCTACGCTGACCATGGTTTTGTCGTTGATGATTAGTTATTTTTGGTACTATTTTCCTTAAATCATCCTGAATTATTTTCTATGATTCCTCTTATTGGTTCTGGATCATTTTCTTGTCATTTTTTGATTGCATTTTTATTTGTATTTTACCCTGCCTTTGTAAATTGCAAGAAGGTTGTTTTGTTTTAACTGTTTTGGTGTTTCTAATTGATTTACTCATTTTCTTTAAGTTAATCCTATTTGCTTAGTGATTTAGCTACCAGGGACTGAACTTTGGTTTAAATTACTGAACCTTTACCTGGACTTAGGAGGTTGGGGTCTTTATTGCTTATGGGTGACTAACTTTGATGCCATTTAATTTATTTACCATCTTATAGTATACTTTGAGTCTTCCTAAAATGCTTGATGGGTCTCTGGAGTTAGTTTCTTGTTAAATACTTCATTTACTTTGTATTACATGTGGTGAGAAAGGCCTATTTTTTACATATTGACTATGGGGTATATTTACTAAGATTTTGCATCATGTTTACAACCCAAAAGTGATGCAAACTGATGCAAAATCTTTTTTTCCCTTTTCAGCTTAAAACTTGTTTCCCTCTGGAAATGTATTCTTTAAAGTGAAGGGTGCATTCCATTGGTGGTGCATGGGCATTCCTATGCAACCACTCATGGTGTCTGATGCAAACGCTTTCTACTAAACAAAGTAGACAGGGTTTTGTTAAAAAAATAATGCCTTTTTTCAAATAGGTGCTTTCAAGGAGAAATGACTTTATTTCTCCTTTCTTTTATAATTTTGCATGTGTGCTGCACTGTACAGTACACCTACAAAGTGTAAAGAATTTTGAAGTTAGCCTAAGCATAGTAATTTGCATTGGAAATGTATCCTTCCAAGGTAAACCTATGCTAAACTTGTGCAGACACATATGTACTTTGGTGCAAAGGTTTGTGCATGGCGCACAGAAACTTAATTGTCTGTGATACGTTTAGTGTCCACTACCTTCTTGTATTTGATTTTGATTGGAGTGGAAGTAGTAAATGTAACTGGTTTAGTGTCCAAAACCTTCCTCAAAATGTTTTATGCTGAAGTGGTACTAGTTAATATAACCACTTTAGTGTCTAACAGCTTCCCCAAAATGGATTGTAGTGGGATTAGTATATGTGACATATTTATTATCGTACACTTTCTCCAAAACGCGTTAGATTGGAGTGGGAATAGTAAATGTAACCCCTTTAGTGTCCAACTCCTTCCCAACAATGCTTTAGATTACAGTCATAATAGTACAGGCGATTCGTTTAATGCCCAACACCTTCCCCAGAATTGGTTACATTGGACCTGGAATAGGCAATATGACCCCTGTAGTGTTCAACATCTTCCCCGAAATGGTTTAGATTGGAGTGGGAATAGTAAATGTAATCCTTTTAGTGTCCAATATATTTATTAAAGTGGTTCTGTACCAAGTTCATGTAATTTAATTAGTATCCTAGGCCTTTAGAATGATAATTTTCATAGGAGTGGGTTGTGCACTTGCAATCTAACATATTTATCTAAATTTCTTTGTAATAATAAAGGTACTTGACATATATAATTGCACTTATACAGAAACATTTTAAATTCATAGATCAACAATTATTTAAATATAGTTTTAGCATTGAATGTACCATGTAAATTACACATAAATAGTCATGCATTTTGTACATTTTTCTGCTAATGTTTTTTTTAATTAATACAATTCTTTCAAGTACATTTTACACATAATTTTGACGTGAATTGTTTAGTATATGTTAAATAATTGTACATTTTGATTATATGTTACATTTTTTACAAAGATACATTTTTACATGTTTATTTTTTTAACATTTTTATTTTTTGTAAAAGCATAATTCTTATATTCTAACTGTTTTCTAGGTAGAGATAGTCCTATATTTAGTTCTTTAGTTTTCCTTGAATGAGGTTACGGAAAGCTACTGCTGTTCGTCTGAAGAGGTAAGACTTTTTTAAAGGTTGTTCCAGAGTTTTAGGGGTAAGGGCATGGGGGAAATTAACTACTTTGGGTATAGTGTTGTTTTTGTGTTTTTCGTAGATGTAGGGCCAAATTATGAGTTTGGTGATCGGACCACCAGTCTGCCATGGTGCTGGTCCGAAGAAGATTATTGTAACGTCGTTCTCCCAACCGCTATATTGCGATGTATGCAGGCTGGACCATGGCTATGTTGATGGCGTGCTTCCTGCAAGCAGCACAGTGGGCTGCAGTGTTGGCTGTGTGTACTCCATCAGCATCATGGCCACCACTAACCAGCAAGCCGATTACAAAAACTCATTTGTACTGGTAGTCCTCTTGCGGCAGTTACCTGATGGCAGTAGACAATCGTGGTACACTGTCAGCAAAACACCAGAACAGTGCCCATTGGATGGATTAAAAAACAACACAGCTAACACCCATTAACCAAGTGGAAAGACCTGCAAATCACACTATAAAACACATCCCATCCCAGATAATAATCCTTTGCCTCTCTACTGCAGAACTGCAATACAGAGAGCACACATCATGGTTTCAGTTTTTTGAACTAAGGCACCCCATTTTCCCATTCCATTTAACACTTTGCACTCACTTCTTCTCATTTTTTCCCAACATAACTTTTCATGTTTTCTTAGTCTTTGTCATCCACTTTAATTTACAATCATATCACGTTCTAAATATCCACATTTTACTGAGTTGACAGTCATGGTGGATGATATCATAAGAATAGAGCCTCAGTTGTTTGGAACCCAAGTCGAACAAACCCCTCTAAGTAGGAAATGGAAAAGTGACAAAGGATAATTGATAGAGTGAATGCTATAGGCACCACCTTGCTCACAAAGGAGGATATTAAGAAGAGGTGGAACAACCTAAGGGTGAAAGTACATTTCTTGGCCTCCAAGCAATACATGATGTCCTAGAAGATTGGTGGTGGTGCTGGGAAGCACCCCATTACAACTCTTCCCCTGAAAGGAGAAGGTCTTGGCCATCCTGCATCCTGAGGGCTTGACAGGAATAGCTGGGGGAGCGAAGTCTGTTAAGAAACACCACAATACCTGTCACAAAATTTCAATGTCCTGTACGTTTCCATCTCAGATTTTTCCATTGTGCTGTCTATCTACTTTCCTAACATGCAACACCCAAAGCATCAGAGACACTAGATTGTCAATGTGTATTGTATTGTATTGTAATAGTATTTAAACAGCACTTACTACCCCTGATGAGGCGTTGAAGTGCTTTTTGGTGAGTAGCATGCTACTCCGGAACCCAACAAGAATTAGTGATGGATTAGTATTGGGAAATATGAGTATAGTTTTAGTATTATTATGAGTTAATTTGAGCCGCGGGTATGAGAGATTGTTAGTTACTGGAGTAATGGAGGGGTGGAGGAGGAAATAAATCCAGAAGTGTTAATTGGGAGTATGTCCTTCATTTACTCAACCCAAAGGCTTGGGATGAGTAAAGAGGGATGGAGGAGGGAAGACTCTGTGGAAGGGGTAGGGAGAGCATAGTAGCAGGGTGAGATAAATGAGGGAGACTTTAGTAGGGTTGTGTGGGAGGTCATGGTAGTAGTAGAGTGAGGTTTGGTGAGTTAGATGTGGAAGCGGAGGGAAGAGCTTAGACAGAGTTATTTAGGAGATGAAAGTAGTAGAAAGGATTTGGGATGAGTCAGAGTAGGAATGGAGGATAGTTTGATTGAGACATGACATATGATGATGGGTAGGTAAGTGTGATAAGATGAGAGCAGGAATTCATAGATATCTAGTATAACATCCCACCCAGGAGCCATGCAATGACCCACGAACATGCCAAGACCAGAAACAACATATACACATACATACATACACATATATATATATATACATTCAGACATATACACACGCACACATGAATACACACACATATGCACATACAATACATAATTAGAACCATGGGTAAATATACTTAGTCAAACAGGTTTAAAGAGTGTGTGTGTATTTTATTGTTATGACATAGTAGTGATACATATTTTCTAAAGAACTATACATAACTAGAAATATACACATAATCAGAAAAAATATTTATCAACATAGGCATATGCAGTCCATAGTTGTTTGAATATGGTGGTTATGAAGGAAAGAGCCAACTCTTGAGTGGTTTTCTGAAGACAAGAAAGTTATCTGTGGCTCTTATAGTTGGGGGTAATGAATTCCATAGTTTGGCTGCTTGAACGGAGAAGGATGTACCACCTATAGTCTTTTTCTTGTATGGTGGTGTTCTAAGGCGGGGTGCCAATCTTTAGCGGAGGTTTCTTTGTTGGATGTATTTGATTATTTTGTTTCTGATAAAAAGTGGTCCTGTTGCAGGTAAAGCTTTGTGGGTGATACAAAGCAGCTTGAAAGTGCATCTTCTGGCAACGGGTAACCAGTTGAGTGCTCTCAAGGCAGGGGAGATGTGGGCTTGCAGCTTTACATGTTGTTGATAACATCACATGGATAAATCTCCATTGCAGGCCATATATTGGAACAGGGTCTGTAATTGTGTTACTAGTAAAATATCGTCGCAGGACCCATGGTATGTGTCAACATGTCCAAACTAACTGCAGTGCAGCAACAGATATGTATGACTTACCATTCAAGTTTTAGGAGTTAGAAAGTGACATTACTCCTGTGGGAAAACTGGGCTGATTGCAGAAGCCCCCTAACTGTTTGCCCCTATATTTCACTTATGCTGGTGTTTTACTGACTCTGATGGTGCCCTGTGCACTTCTAAACAGTCCCAGAACCTGGGCTTTGATCAAAATGGATATGCTAATTAGGCTAATTGTAATTGGCTGTGTCAATCTACCTATAAGTCCCTAGTATATGGTAGGGCATGTAGGTTGAGGAACCCCAGTATAGGTGATACGCCCATAGGTTCACTGCTGTGGTGCCGAGTGTCATTTATTTTAATGGCAGGCCTGACTTGCTGGATGCTTTAAGTTAAAGTTAACCCCAAATTCGACTTTGGAATTAAATATACTTCCAAAGTCCTAAGCGACCTTAATTTTACATATAAGTCACCCCTAAGCTGTGCCCTAGGTGCCCCCAGGGGTGGGTGCAGTGTAACTATAAGCAAGAACTTTATAAAAGACGTTTTGTGAGCCCCGGTGAGAGAAAAATTGCTAAATTTGTTTTCCCCCATTGTAGTGAATGGGTTTCATAAATTCACATAGGGAGATTTAATTTAAAAAAAATAAAATCTTATTTTCCATAAAAAGTTGCAAAATATGACATTCCTAGTATCAAATTGAAAATTATCATAAATCCAACAACTTGCCACTGTTGAATTTAATATAACTTGCACCTAGAAAGAGTTTTTAGAACTCCTCCTAAACAGTACCAGTTTCAGCTTTGTAGTGCCTTTCTCTGATTTGCCAGCCTCTGGCAGCCTGATGTATGGAGCGGCCATGGCTGAATGCAAAGAAAGTGCCTGGGAGAGGAAAACTGCCTCAGCAGATCGTGAAACAGGATGGGGGAGAGCAGCCAACCTGCATTTCAAAGGAGGGAAGGACATTTGGGCCAGCAAGTGAACCTCCCCATTTCCTTCAAAACCAGACAGCCAGGTGCCCCCTGATTAGATTAGAAGAGGGCTGGAAATGGGTGTGTTAAGGGAAATGTAGCCACACCAGTGCATGGGTTCAGCCAGACCTAAACTCTGAGATTGAATTTTTGCCATCTTTGATTTTTGGAGAATGTTGCTTCCTGGGATTGATTTTTGCCACACTTCCCAGGAAGTGGTCACTGAAGAGAGTGGTGGCCTGCACATGCTTCGTCAAGAGCCCCCCCCCTTTCACCCCAGGAGCAAGGATAAAATTGGCAAAGCTGCACCCTACCGCAGATCCCTACAAGGAACAAGACAAGAAGAAGAAGGACTGTCCTACAGGACCCTCTGACCTGCACCTAGACACTGCTCTCTGAAGTACTGCACCAGCTGCACACTTGGGCTTCACCACTAAAAGGACTTTAGGGGTCATTATGACCCCGGCGTACGGTGGTAAAATGGAGAAAAGAACTGCCAACAGGTGGTACTTTTCCCCATATTATGACATTAGTGGTTTGGCTCAAGCCAAACTGCCAATGTACCACAGCGTCCGCCATGGCGGTAATGACCGCCAGGCTGGAGACTTCAGGTGGCCGTCACTAGGCACCCGCGGGATTATGACCCCACCTACTGCCATGGTTTTCGTGGTCTCCTTACTGCCACGAAAACCATGGTGGTAGGCACTATCCGTGACAGGGAATTCCTTCTCTGTCATTGATATGGGTCTTCCCTGCCCCCTCCCCCTCCCCAGAATCCCCCCCACTTCCCTCTCCAGACCCCCACGACATACACTCACCTTCACTCACCAACGAACACACGCATACACACACTCATACCCACATTCATCAACGCATGCATGCATCCACACACACACACACACACACAACCACGCACTGGCATACATACATGCACACAACACAACATACATGCACTCACACATCCATATAAGCACACACATACAACACGTAGCACACACCCCAATACACGCAGGCACAGACATACACACACACACTACACCCTCACCCCACTCCCCTGTCAGAGCACCCGACTCACCTGAAGTCAGGGGGTCCTCTGGCAGGAGACGGGATGGGGCGCTGCTGCCAGCAGCAGCATCTGCCAGCAGAACTCTGCCAGGCAATATCATGGGTCATGATATGGTCTGCGGCGGTCTACTGCTGTGGCGCTGCTGCTGGCAGCAGCACCACCTTACCGCCTTCCGCCGGCATGACCACAGACGGATTTCCGCCATCCTTCTGGATATGGTCATAATAAGGCAGACGGCTGGTAGTTGCGGCGATGGTCTTTTGGCAGGCGCTGCCGCGGCAGTAGATGATATATACCACCAATGTTATAAGGAGGGTCTTTGTCTGTCTTCTACTGCTTCAAAAGGGGACTCCCTGTTTGCCACAGGTAGAAAATAGCTGACCAGAGTCCCCTGCATCAAGCCCTGAAGAAACTGACCAGCTGGCCAGTGACCAGTGGTCATTATTGGATTTGAATAAGGTGCAGTCTGAGAGTTGAAATCCTAAACCTCAAGGAGTACCTCAGAGCTTCTGGAACATTGGGGTGAGTTGTGGACTCCTAAAGGACATTCTAAGACCTTCTGTATTAAGATCCAGAGGTTTGGAGAAGTTTGGACAACTTCGGAATAAAGCTCCATGAGTGGACCAACCAAATGTTGTGTGTCAAGCCGGCTTAGGTCGACCACAACCGCGCCTGACTTGCAGGTTTGTCCCACTGAAAACCTCCAGAGTCCCCCACTTCCAGGATTTTAGCAGGGCCTTGCTGAAAGGCAATCTGAGGACGTTGACTCGAAATGGGCTTGCTGTGGAGGATTGTCTGGCGTCAGAGAGAAAAAGCTCCAAAAATGTTTCTAAGTCCGAACGTAAAAAGTTGACTGAGGCTTTCCTGGCTGTGTATGTGAAGAGGGATCGAGGGAGGTTGGCTTCAATTTCAAGTTCATCCAAAACAAAGATTTCTGTTATGAAAAATCCAAACACAGAATTCTTCACTGAGGTCTCCTGTGACACGTATCTGAAGAGGGCTCCGGGGAGGTCAAATCCAACTTGTGACTTCATTCCGGTGAAGAAAATCTTCAAGAAAAATACTAAGTCCGAAGGTAAAACTTTGACTGAGGTTTCCCGCTCACTGTAGCCTAGCATGGTTCCATCAACGTCTGCCTAAATTTGGACTTTACCCCAGTCGAGTGCGGCCAGATGTCAAGCTTGGCACCTTAAGTTTATATGCACAAAAAAAAATCATTTAATCTTTGAAAATTCATATCTTTGTTTCCCTTTATTGGATTGTTATCATTTTAGTGTCATTTTAAAAATAAAAATAATGTTTTATTGTGTTTTGTGTTTTACTTAATTACTGTTTTATGATTTTAAATTTTTAATGTTTAATGCTTTACACACCTGTCTCCTAAGTTAAGCCGAAATTGCTAGTTGCCACGCTACCAAGAGTTGAGCCGAGATTCATTTTTTGTCTCCTAAGTTAAGCTGAAATTGCTAGTTGTCACGCTACCAAGAGTTGAGCCGAGATTCATTTTTTGAGACTTAACTGGACTTAGTTGGGGTTAGTGGCCTATTGCTAAGTGTAGGTGCTTACCTGCCCTTACCAATAATCCACCTTCCAATGTCTACAACTACCATGAGGCCCTTTTACTGTAACTTGTTGTGCTCTTGCCACGTCACAACTGATGTTCACTCATCATGGCATTTACCATTTGCCAAGTGCTGGGAAGTAGAGAGAGTGACATGACTACAAATACCATAAGGGCCTGTTACTATAACTCAAAACAGGAGGCCATTGTGCTCTTGCCCATATTCACTTGTTTGCCATCACACAACTGATGTTCACACATCATGCACCGAGCAATCTACATATCATGCTTAACTCAGAGACGTGTCTGTCTAGCTAGCTTGATGTTGTCCTGGTATCCACAAATGAAACGAATGACACCTTAGCAAGTGTGTACATCAATTATTTGTAAGGCATTCGGCTGCTTCAGCCGATTTGCAGTGGCAGGTCATCCATTGACTCTGCACTGCTCATAAGATGACTTTGAGAGAACAGGGCTGATTGCAGAGGCCACCTAACTTTTTGCCCCCATTTTCCACTTTTTGCTTGTGTTTTCCTGACTCTGATAGTGCCCTGGGTACTGCTAACCAGTCCCAGGGCCTGTGCTCTGTGTAAAATCAGTATGCAAATTAGGCTTATTATAATTGGCTAAGTCAACCCACATATAAGTCCCTAGTATATGTAGGGCATGTAGGTTTAGGGACCTCAGCATAGGTAGTGTACCCATAGGTGCACTGCTGAGGTGCCCAGTGTCATTTTAAAGGCAGGACTGCTTTGCTGGCTGCTTTTAAATTAAAGTTATATGCAAATTCGACTTTGGAATTAAAAGTAGTTCCCAAGTCTTAAACTACCTTAATTTTACATATACGTCACCCATAAGGTGTGCCCTATGTGCCCCTAGGGCTGGGTGCCATGTAACTTTAAGCAGGGACCTTATAAAAATAGTTTCATAAGCCCTGGTGAAGTAAAACAGCCAAATTTGTTTTTCCCTCATTGTCGTGAATGCCCTCCATAGACTAGAATGGGAAGACTGTATTTTAATTTTAAAAGTTCCCTTAAGTAACAGATACCAGACGTTTGGAATCAAATTAATTGTTATAATAAATCCCACAACTTCCAGTTGTGGGATTTAATATAACTTGTTCAGGTAAAGAGTTTTAAACTTTACCTGAAAAGTTGCCAGCTTCAACCCTGCAGAGTTTTTGCTGCTGTGCTCTGATTGGCCAGCCTCTGGCAGCCTGGCCAGGTTGCCTTGGTGAGGTGAGAAGTGGCCTGGCTCCACACAAAGAGATGTGCCTGTGAGAGGAGATCTCCCTTCAGCAAATGGTGAAGCAGGAAGGGGGAGGGCTGCCAAACTGGTCTTCAAAGGCAGAGAAGGACATTTGGAGCAAACCAGCAATACCCTCACATCCTGCAAAGCCAGACAATTAGGTGCCCCTTAATTAGATTAGGAGAGGGCAGGATAGGGGTGTCTTTAGGATTTTTAGCCACACCAGTGGGTGGGCTCAGCCAGATCTAACCTCCAAAAATCACTTTCAGCCATGATGGATTGTTGAGGAATGTTGCTCCCTGGGATTGATTTTTGCCACACTTCCCAGGAAGTGGTCATCACAGGGGGAAGGACCATGCCCCTGATTGGAGAACTAGGACCCCCCTGTATTTCACCGAGGAGCAAGGATAGAACTGAACCCACACCTCAGATCCCTATCAGATTCCAACAAGGAAGAACTACAGGAGAAGAAGGACTACCCTGCTGGACCCCAGGCCTGCACCCGGACACTGCTCTCTGGAGGACTGCACCTGCTGCACACTTGGTCTTCACCACTAAAAGGACTTTACCTGTCTTCTACTGCTTCAAGAAGGGACTCCCTGTTTGCTACAGGTACAAAGGAGCTTCCCAGAGTCCGCTGCATCAAGTCCTGCAAGCAGAGCCCAGCTGACCAGCGGCCAGTGGCCATTTGAGGATTCTGACCAGGTGCATTCTGGGAATTGTAGTCCCAACTCCCAAGGAGCAACTCAGAGCTTCTGGAACCTTGGATCATGTTGTGGACACTTCAAGGACACAAAAAGGACCTCTGGAAGAAGATCCGGAAGTTTGGAGATGTTAGGAGCAACTCCATAAGTTGAAGAGGTGCATTGTGGGAGTTGTAGTCCCAGACCCCAAGAGGCACACCAGAGCCTCTAAACCCTTGGCTGGTGCTGTGGACCACTTTCCTGAATCAAACACTTCTGAAAGTAAGTGTGACAGTGTTACCTCGTGGATGGACTGAACTCTGGACTTTGCTCCTTTCCAGTGTGACCTTTTTTTTAATCCTTTGAGCACTAGATGCTTCTATGCGCTAGAAAGCATTAATTCTTAAAAAATTCATATCTCCGGTTCCCCTTATCCGATTTTATTCATTTTTGTGTCATTTTAAAGCTAAAAATATTACCTATGTTTATGAATTGATTCTGGATTTTTAAACAGTTTCCTGTGTTTTATTTATTTACTGTTTTGTGGTATTTGAATGCTTCACACTCTGTCTCCTACGTTAAGCCTTGTCGCTCGTTGCCAAGCTATCAAGGGTTGAGCTGGGTTTAATTTACTGAGACCTAACTGGACCTAGGTGGAGGTTAGTGGCCTATTGCTAAGTGTAGGTATTCTCCTGCCCTTACCAATTGCCCATTTTCCAACAATGACTACTGCTGCATAAACAACCAAGTTGTGTGTTTGCCTGTATCATACACTACTAGCCCTTGGATTGGTCAAATACACATGACACTTCTTCACTGTGTTGACGTAACTGTTTGTTGGATGGCATGTTCATTCCTTCATCTAAAATGTGACTTATCAGCAAATCTAATGAACTGCTCAATTTTAATAATGTTTTTGCAGCCTCTACAAATGCCTTGTCAACACTTTCAATTCCATGGAAATATATCACAAAAGGAAACCTTACCTATTAAGATTTCCTAGATCTCTACTTACTGTGACACAAAACATTTGGATATGTATTCCACACTTATACCAATAAGAATGTTCTCTATTTCACAACAGGTCAATCTGGCACAGCACCTGGGCAGAGATTGTCCACTGAACAGACTCCAAACCCACCCCTCGGATGAAGCCCTCAGAGATGACACACTACTGGATATGTGGATGTGGATGATGGACCTGGCACATCTTGTCTTCCTGGTTAGATGGCAACAGTGAGTCTCACTGTGCCCACACAAACACCTCCCACCCCAGCTGCAACAACAACTCAGCCAACAACATTCTCCCTAACTTGTGTACCTAACACACTTAGTACAATCTTGTGCCCCCAGTCCTGGATCCTGAAGTGCAAATCACCAGCCCTGACACAAAAGGACCTGGATCCAGTTAGAGACGGCACCTTGGGCCTAGTGCACAGGCTCATGGGGGTAGGGTCCATGGGAGGGATGCTGTGTGCCAGCAGAGTGAGACTACTGGGGCCACTCACGACCAGGACACCATCAGCCAAGCCTTGGAGGTCTATCAGGAGTCCCAAGGTGTGATGAGCGAGGTAGTTTCCGAACTCTGGGCAATTACGCAACTGCAGAGGGACATGTACTAACAGATGGAGGCCCATAACTTCAACATGGTCACCCTAACAGGGGTGCTGATGGACATCCATACAACCCTGAGCAGGTATTTCCATCACCATCTATTCCTTCTTGTAATCCACTGATATAAAGCCCATCTACATATGTGGCAGCCACAGGAAGGAAGGCCCTGCTGGAAGAAGAAACACCATCAGGCACCCCAACCTCTGCAGCAGCCGAACCCCACCAGCTCTCACAAGTGGAAACGTCCATGTAAATATCCAGGAGGTGCAGATGGCAAGACACCCACCACTGCCAGAAAGAAACCTCATCCTTAATGTCCTACTTTGTCTGTTATATATTCACTATGTGGACTAACTCTGGGCAATATTCCATATCTCATTGGAGGAGAAATCTGGACTTTGGATTACAGATGGTTTGGCAACTATGGTTTTATTCACCATTACTGACGACTTCACTTTTCTTTTATGTTTGTTTTTGCACCAAGTATGTCTTCACCTTTAAAACTTTAATAAATTCTCAGGTCACAAACTCATTGTAAATTTCACATTTAACAATGTCGTATATAATGCCATGTGAACTATACAATGACAAAAGAAGCTACTTGTGTAAACATGGATGTGTTGCATGAACACAATGTTTAGCTCAAGGATCACAACCCTGCCACACCAACACATACATACAAGTGTCTTCTCTAAGAACAATTTTATTACATTGTTCAAATCATAGGCTGGCAAGATGCAGAAAAATAGCAAATCATACAGGATTGATTCTTAATGTGTAAGTGGTCACATTTGCAGGTACATACCTCCAGCATATGGAAGTAAGGGATATATCAGACACTGTCCTGCAGAACAGGCAAACATACACCTGCTAATGTCATAACTCTGAAATTTCCAAATGAAGATGCCATAATGAAGGTACCTAAACAAGCACAAAAACTGTTGGGCCCGATTCACAAAACTTAGACCAAACGGTTAAGTTTACACCTTTGGGAATTTTACAAAGGGCACTTACAAGTAGTATTTTTAGGTCTACACTCAGGGTGGATCTCCACCTCTGAGAACAATTGTGCCAGGCCAAGCAGATGAGAGGGCCCTTGCCTTCTCTCCAGAGAAGCTGGAAAAATGTGTTGAAGAGGTCCTTCCCCTGTATGGTCAGCTCTATGGATCGCCAGAGGAACAGGTAACTACCTCATATATGGCTCTCTTCAATTCCATCCTTTCCTTTTCCGTACGCTACAATGTGCCTCTGGGTCCTAGAGAGTTCTTTGGATGACTACATTATAGTAGTGTTCTGTGATCCAAAATATTGGTCAAGTATGTTCTGGCACATGCTATGACCCTATTTGTATTTGTCATTGCAGCATTATCTAAGACAAGTGGAGGAGATAGGGCAAACATCTGTGGGGAAGCAGCTGGCCATACTACCTCCGGTCGTGACACTACAAATATGGAGGGACCTAGTAGCCCAGAGTTTGAGGGGAGTGCCACAGACAACACAAACTCGACATCATCATCATCTGATTCCAGCTCCAGTGGACAATCACTGGTGGTGGTGGGACATACAGGACCCGTTCCTACACCATCCTTGTCTACTACCTAAACTATCATCTCCACCCTCCCTTTTGCTCCATATCCAGTTGGCCGGGCCTGCTCACCCAAGAGGGGAACCATCTCCTTTGCTCAAAGAACCTCACCCTCTGGCCCTGTTCCCCTTGCTGCCCTGAGTGAGGAGGCTATTGACCTCCTGTGAAACATCCTTGTGGGTCAGGTTGCACTACTGAATGCCATCCATGTGCAGGGCAGCCATCTGCAACAGATCATGGCCTACCTGGAAGGCATCCAAAGTTCTATGTCTGTCCTATAGAGATCTTTTCAGGCTCTTGCATCCTTCCTGACAGTAGCCTTCAACCCACCCCAAACTTCCACCCTACCACCTGCCTCTTTCCCATCCAATTTCCCTATTCCCATACCTGTCTGAGGCACACATAAGCATACACACACCTCAACAGCCCCAAACACCACACATAAACAGAAACACCACAAAACACACAGGCATATAACCACTAAAAAAGACACTGACCCCACTCACAACCACCACCACCCCACTTTACCCCCTGGTCACCACACCCACTGACCCATTCACCACCTGCATCATACTCTCAGACACCACAACCACACCAACAGACACATCCACCACTCCCACCATACCCCCAGATACCACACCCAGAACAACAGATACATCCACCACCCCACAATACCCTCTGTCACCACACCACACAGATCCATCCACCACCCCAGTATAGCCAACACATCATACACTGGCACAAAACACAAACACCCACACTCACCTACTCAACTGATATCTACAAAACACAAACATTGTACTTCAGACACACAGACAGCAGCACCAACAACACACATACCCAGAACTGACACTTCTACTTCCTCAACCTCCCAACCCCTAATCCCTCCTGGACACCCTACCCATTTTCCTAAAGAAAGCTTAATGTTAGCCCTGGCCCTTACCCCTGTAGAAAACACCCCACCGAAAGCCAAAGGGACCTTGTCCACACCCCAACTCATCCCTTCCACATCCAAATCCTCCCATGTGACACATGATCCCCTGCCACTGAACCCAGCCATACCCCAAAGAAACCCCCCAAAAAGGTCATCCTTCCCAAAGTCAGGCCAACCCCTCCCAAACTCAAACCCACCCATCCCAAAACCAACCCACCCCTCCCAAAGGACATCATTGAGGTACCAGGACTGCCACTAGATGTCCCTTCCTGGGGAAGGTCCCATAGCAATGTTCAGTGAGGCAAGGTTAGTGGCACAGCGGTGTGCTGAACCACATTTGGACAATTGGACTGGCCATTGGCTTTGACTATATGTGTTCATTTTTTTTCTATTAAAATTAAGTTGCTAGTTTTCATACACATTGGTCCTGCCATTACTTTTCTATCATTTTGATGTTCAGGGATGCTTTGGGGTATATGACTACAGTTGTGTTTGTTACACCCTGACTGATGATCCATTTCATGTGGTTGGTATGATGTGACCTTGGTACCAGTTCTGGATTCACCCAAGACAAGCAGAAATGTTCAATGGATGGATATGTGGGATGTAATCTAATTGGGGCTGACATTGCATTGAGTGGTATTTCATATGGGAAGTTTTTCATCTTGGTTTGGCCAATGTAAACAACTATTGGGTTACATTTCTCGGTATGATATACGTTGGACATTGGTTTAATGTGTACAAGCTAGAGATGTGTTCCTCCACACATGGAGGGTGTTCATTTGTCATACCTTTGTGTACATTTTAATGGACATGTTTCTATTTTCATGTGTATGCCTTACACCTACTTTATCTAAATGTGTGACCGATGCTCTTACTGCTATATTTATCTACATAACTTGTACTTACACATTTTCAATATATGCATTGCTCTTCGTTATACTACTTGTTGTCCATGATCTACATCAAGCCACAGTTCCAATGCAAATAGTCTTTTTGAGGCATATGCAAAGTGGAAATTGGCCCAGGGCAACAGCAGGAGTCTGCCTGGCAGACACATACCTACTCTGCTGGAATTCCTTACATTGTGACCTTTGATTGTTTCTCATACTATTTATTTTGCATCCCTTTTACCTAACATTTCCTTGAAAAGTGGTTGATATGACTTATCATAACAGCATGATTTAGCAGAGAAGGTGTGTCTCAGCTCAATGGCACATCCATACAGATGTAATTTTCTATCACAACAGGCCATGGTATATAAGCAATGTGAGGTTGTGACTTAGATTATTAGGTGCTATATTGATGAGGGGTTGCTGTTGTGGGACACAATTTAAGGGACACATCACTATCCCTGATAATGGGAAGTGCACACAAATTAACTTTTGTAGAGTGTGGCTGTGCAGAGTGAGTGACCTGGCAAAAGAGGGCAATATGGAGCTATGATTGGGTCATACATTGAGTACAACTCCCCACAGGGACTCACAAAATATGTTTGACCGAGTAACCCATCCGCCAACATTTAAAACAGGCCCATTGACATTCCACCATGGTATTTGAAATTTGGATTGGCATTTGTGTCCAGAGCAATGCAATCTACCAACCCAAGTGTCTTCAAAATAGGCCATTAGGGGACTTAGCCTATATATGGGTTGTTGACAGAAAGGACTTTCTGTAAGTCATTTGCAGTGCTTAGATACCTCTTTGACAGGGACATAGGCAGCTGCAATTATTTTTTCTTTCAAAGGCAAATTGACTGTCTGTAGTACATTCAACACTTAATGCAGGTTATTGGAGATGTCTCCATATGACTTAGTTAAAACGGTAGTAATAACCTTAGATGGCTAGATGGCTGTGTGTGGATAGAGTTTTAAAATGGTTTCAATCATGGCTTTTTACAAAACATTTTTTTGTTAATGTGGGCAGTATTTGTTTGTTTTAATTTTTTTAACAACTTTGTATTAACCTTTCTGTTTCAAATACATCATGTCTTTGTTTTCTTTCATTGGCAAAATGATCATGACATAGAGCAGCACATGTGTACATCAAAACAAACAGTGGTATATGCAGGGCCTGCAGAGCCAAAACCTTTTCCCATCCGACCTCCATAGAGGATACATCTCCCGGTTCAGACATCATCTAGTGGAATTCTTATCAAGGACATCACTTGTCCAAGGTCTCTCTGGGATACTTTGATAAACTTGTTGGGGGCATCCCCGCACTATATAAATAGGCCTTTCCAGCCCCATGCAGGAGTCCATGCCGAATTCCAATCCCTCAACCGAAGGCACCTGTGGATCCTTCCAGGCCTTTGCAATATCTCTTTTAGCAAGTACCAGGCCCAGCCACACTAACATTTTTTGATATCCTGTACCTTTTAGACACTGGGAGATGAGTAAGAGGATTAGTGTGGGGTCCCTTGGAATGTTCCTGTCCAAAACAACCTCCACTCTGCCCAAAACTCCCTCTCAGAAAACCAGAGAGAATGGAACAGTGCCAGAACGTATGTATCAGGTCCGCCGACCTGATGGCGCATCTCAAATAGGCACTGCTGGTTATGTAACCCATGCGATGAAGTTGTGCTCTAGTGTAATAAGGGCGGTGGAGAAGTTTGAACTGAATGTGTCTGAACTGGGAGGCTATGGCCGCCTCCTTAGGCACCTCAAGTGCCTCCCTCCAACCATCCTCCATCCTCCAGAGCCCCCAAGTCCACCTCCCATGCCCTACACACCTTCTCCATAGTATCTGGTAAATTGCGGAGAAATTTTGTATGTCAGTGATAGCTTATGTTCTGCCATATTGGTCAACAACAGCATGGCCTACAGGGGTGAAAACTCCAGCAGCTCAGAGAACGTCTGCAGCACGGGTGTCAATGCATCGCGGAGCTGTAGGTACCTAAAGAACTGTGTGCGGTGAAGTGCAAATTCCATTTGTAAGTCCTGAAAGGACTTCAATGTTCCGTTGTGAAGTATATCTTTCAATTGCGAGATCCCCACAAGGTCCCAGGTAGCAACCCCTCAATTGATGCCACCTGCGAGATGTAAGACCCCTGCCACAGTGGTGTCTCCTCCCACGCTGCCAGCACTACTCTAGTCACCGGCAGCGGCTCCATCCCAGGAACCCCTCCATAAAACATGTACAAAATCCCTTGCACTCCTACCGTCATCCCCTCAAGAGCGCACGCTGGATCAGTGAACATCCCAAACCACCATTCTTTGATGATAATAAGGTGTGCCGCCTAGTAGTATAATCTGACATCTGGTGTAGCCAAACCCCCTCGATTACTAGTCTACAGCATTTGTTTAATGAGATGCGTGGAACCCTGCTTCCCCATAACAGCATACACAGCTGGACGTTCCCCTATGGAAAAAGGACTCAGCAACAGGGACTGGATGATTCTGTAGGTGGTACAAAAGGTGCAGCAATGCCACCATTTTAAATAAGGCCGAACGCCCCAGTAGGGGGAGCCAAATTCTTCTCAAAGGAGCATTCTGCGTTCCCCGTAACATATACCCTAGATATTTAAACCCGTCAGGTAGAATGGGCAAGCCCGCTGCCAAGGACATATCTGACGGGCACAAATTTATCGGGTAGATCACTGACTTTTGTCCGTTAATACAAAGACCCGAGTATTCCCCAAAGATTTCCAGGATCTGCAGTGCTCTTGGTCCAGATCTCCTGGGATCTCCTAAATATAAAAGCACATCATCTGCGTATATCGATATTCTGTCGCTCACCTTGTTGTCTCACTGGAACCCCCTATATAATAGATCTTCCTACACCCAAGCAGCCAGAGGCTCTATTACGATTGCAAACAGCAGGGGAGATGGGGGCATCCCTGCCGAGTGCCCCTCCCCACTGAAAACCATTCCGAGACCTGTCTAGCCATACACACCCTGGCTCTGAGGTCTGTGTACAGGAGTCTTACATAGCTGATAAATCATGGTCCACAACCCATCCTTTCCAGAAGAGCGAACATACATGCCCAGTCGACTGATTCGAAGGCCTTCTGAAAATCAATGGACAACAGGGCCCTATGTTCATCCACCAACGCACTCAGAGCAATAGCATTATGCATGTGCCTCAAATAATGTCTCATAGCCCGCTTTGGCATAAACTCAGATTGGTCAGGGCATACCAAGTGTCCTATCACTTTCCCCAGGCGACTGGCCAGCACCTTCGCCCACACCTTGACCTCTGTATTTAGTAAAGAAATAGGTCAAAAGTCTTCACAGCAAAGGCCAGCAGTGCCCGGTTTGGGTAGCACCACAATATCTGCCATCCTAAGGTGCGAAGACAACGTGCCCTTTTCCAAGGCCTCCTGGAACATTTCCAGCATAGGCCGACCCAAATGCTGCCACACCAGGCGCCAGTACTCAGCGGGAAGCCATTCAGCCCAGGAGCCTTCCCGGGATTTACTTGTCCTAACGCTGTTCTCAATTCTTCCACTGAGACATCCATTGCAAAGGAGGCTCTATCGTCTGCTGATAAGCTTGGACTGGTAGACTTGTATAAACTGAAGGAGGTCCAGTTGTGGACTCATCGGGTTTGCCCGATACAGACCCTGGTAATAGTTAGCAAATGCTTGAGTCATCAGCCCATGTCCCATCACATTTGAACCATCCCCCATCTGTAAATAGAGATGTTAGTCAGCCCCGTTCTGGGGGTGCATAACCAATGTAGGGTTTTACTGGCATTATCTCCTCATTGATATACTCTGCTACGAGTGAACCGCCATGCCGCCCTTGCTTCCTGTGTTAGTTCCTACCGCAGCAGATTCTACATGTATAGTAGATCTCGCAAATGTGCTTCCTGTCTCTGCGATACAAAGCTGCCCTCCAGATCCAGAATTCTCCCCTCTAGGTCCCGGACCTTCTGCCTATTTTTCTCTTTTTGACCTTTCACATAGCTGATGATCACATACCTTAAATAGGCCTTCTGCGCCTCCCAAACTACCTCCTGCGAGGCCACGGAGCCCAGGTTTTAAGGGAAATATTGCTTACTCTTTGGATTACACATGTCTCTGAAATCCTCTTGCTGAAGATGCCACCTGTCTATTCGCTATCCTGCCCTTGTTCCTTCATCTCCCCAGTTCAAGGTCATTTCTATTGGAGAGTCATCTGATAGACGTCTCAGCAAGTGTCTTACATCCCTCACCCTATGGCATTCCTCCGCAGGTAGGAGGAAAAAATCTAATCTAGAGAAGGTTCGGTGTGCCCCAGAGTAGAAAGTATATCCTCTCTAATCCGGATGATGTACTCTCCAGGTATCTGCTAAGTTCAAGTTTTGTATAAACAGCACTAGCGGTGTTAACCCGCCTCTGCTCACCCTGCCCGAGGATCAATCCAACCGTGCATTGCACAACCTATTCATGTCTCCCTCTACTATCCTTGGGGCCTCTGGAAATTCCTTGAGTATTCCACCCAGCTGAGCCAAGAACCCTATTGCCAGCGGTGGAGGAACATAAACATCTAAACTCGATATGGGATGGTCCTGAAGAGGCCCAGTGACAGCTACATATCACCCATGGTCATCTGTCTAGTTTGCTTGATAGCCAGCGGATTGTGTTTTCTAACTAATGTAGCCATCCCCAGGGATCCTCTGTGAAATCCCACAAGGTAAGCCTGTGAATAACCTCTACGAAGTAGGAAGGGGCAGTTATTCCTCATTAAGTGTTTCTCTTGAAGAAGTACAATGTCTACCTCTGTTTTCAGTGCAGCTCTGAGAACTTCCCTGTGTTTGATTTTGTCTAATATGCAGTTTACGTTCCAGGACAGAAGTTTGAGTGGTCCCACTTCAGAAGTGACCAACTCTCAACCTTCCCTCATATTGATAGCCATCATGAAAAGATGCATCCGTTCCCTGTGTTCACCCCTTCTTGCTGCAAGCCATGTCGACACGCTGCCATGGTCGCAATAACCTATTAGAATGAAACAACACCCCACTCATCCCCCCATCCCCTTTCCCAACTCCCTCCCCATACTTCTCAAACTAGAAGTACCTAGGGGCATATTTATACTCCGTTTGCGCCGAATTTGCGTCGTTTTTTTAGACGCAAATTCGACGCAAAACGAACTCCATATTTATACTTTGGCGTTAGACCCGTCTAGCGCCAACGTTCATGGAGTTAGCGTCATTTTTTTGCGTGAACACCTTCCTTGCGTTAATGATATGCAAGGTAGGCGTTCCCGTCTTAAAAAATGACTGCGATGCATATGCGTCGTATTTATACTCCCGGGCAAAAATGACGCCCGGGAGTGGGCGGGTCTAAAAAACCCGCATTTGCGCCGGATTTTAGCACCTGGGTCAGGGCAAGCGTTAAGGGACCTGGGGGCTCAGAATGAGCCCAGAGGTGCCCTCCCCTGCCCCCAGGGACACCCCCTGCCACCCTTGCCCACCCCAGGAGGACACCCAAGGATGGAGGGACCCACCACAGGGACATTAAGGTAAGTCCAGGTAAGTATTTTTGTTTATTTTTTTTTGTGGCATAGGGGGGCCTGATTTGTGCCCCCCTACATGCCACTATGCCCAATGACCATGCCCAGGGGACAGAAGTCCCCTGGGCATGGCCATTGGGCAAGGGGGCATGACTCCTGTCTTTGCTAAGACAGGAGTCATTTCAATGGGGGATGGGATACGTAAAAAAATGGCGCAAATCGGGTTGTGGCGATTTTTTTGCCTCAGCCTGACTTGCACCATTTGTGGACGCCCATACGCCATTTTCCCCCTACGCCGGCGCTGCCTGGTGTACGTCGTTTTTTTTAACGCACACCAGACAGCGCCGGCGGCTAACGCCGGCTAACGTCATTGAATAAATACGGCACCCGCATGGCGCTTCAGAATGGCTTTAGCCAGCGCTAATTTTTTTGACGCAAAACTGTGTTGGTGCAGTTTTGCGTCAAAAAGTATAAATATGGGCCCTATTGTGTTGTGTCTAGGGGCTTAGCCAACTGGGATAAACTGTGATCTGTAGCACTCCCTGCACCAAACCCCCCTCCAACATGAAAGAAACCCTCCCCAGGAAAATAAATAAGCATTTACTCATTGATCATCACTCATCCTGCCCCTGCCTTGTACATACATATTGAAGGATTTCAGCCATTTATTATGGATCAGTCTGTCTGTCTCTCAGGTGATAGTGACCCCTGCCTCGACTCTGCATCGCCTTCCAGCGTCTCAGGACTCGTTGGCGAGGTGGCCATGTCTTTTGTAACCCGCATCACCTTGGGTTACTAGGATTGTGCCCGGTGGCCCGTCCTTCGAACCCTTGGACACAGCGCCATGTCCCACTCTCATCCTGCTGTCTTAATACCTTCATTCTGTGAGCCGGTCTGGATGTTTGCTGTCTTAATTGGCCGTTCCTCAATCCAGTTCCAGGCTGTCTCCAGAATATCGAAAAACAGGGACTTCCCTTGATATAACACCATTAGGTGGACCAGGAATTAGAGCATATATGTGAGTCCCATCGCTCTCCGTTTAGACTTGACTCCCAAAAAAGGTTGGCACTGCTGTTGCACCTTTATGGTATAGTCCGGGAAGATCATTCCTGTAGTGGATTGTTAAGTCAATGGCTCTGCCTGTCTTGCCGCCCTAAGGACAGCATCTCTGTCCGCTTAATTAAGTAGCCGCACTATAAGCAGCCTCGATGGGGCCCCCACCGGAGGTGGAGCTGTCAATGCCCTGTGGGCACGCTCCACAATAAAACACTGCAAGACTTCTTCTTTGGGAACCCAACTCTGCAACTAGTCCTACATGAATTTAGTAGGGTGGTACCTTCCACCCTCTCTAGAATACCCATCACTCTGAGGTTATTTCTTCTGGCCCGGCCATCCGCCTCTTCTGCTCTGGTCTCAAGTTGATTCACCAAGTGTTTCAACCTCGTCAGTTTTTCTACATGTGTTTCAACTGTGTCTTCAGTTTCAGAGAGTCACCCCTCCACCTCTGTGACTCTATGCGCAGTATTGCGAAGGTCCTGTCTAATGAGAGCCAGATCCACCTTAAGCTTTCCCCATTTTGCCCTCCATGTTTACTTTCAAATCATTGATGGATTGTACAATGGTTGCTGTCTGAGCCGTGCCCCCAGAATCAGGAGTTCCACCGGCCGCTCCTGCTTTCCCCCCAGAGGCACTCTGCTTGGCGTATTTATAAATTTGTTGTTGTGCTGGCGTATTCCCTGTTTTATTGCGTCCCATCTCGACGACCACACTGTCTCAGCTATTTCTTGATGCTGTGTTCCGCTACTTCTGGATGATATGGGGGGGAGCTCCAAGTCTGTCTCCAGCCTCCTCTCTGTGTGGTGCCACAAACGGTTAGTAGGGTTGAGTTCTACCCTCTGGCGTGTGACCGCTCATCGGAGCCACCGGACCTCATGTCCTTATCTCATCCCTCCGTTGCCACTTCTCTCCTGATCTGCGCACCCTCCACTCCCAGCTCTGGCCTATCAGGCTCCCGTCATTGGCCTACAGGCTTCCGGTAGGCCCCGCGTGTGGCAGTCAGTACTCACTGTCATCTCCTACTGAGACCTGCAAACTGACCCACTCCTCTAAGCCAGCCAAAAATGGAGCCTGTCACCAGCCTCTTCCTCCACGATCATGACCATCCAAGGCTCACCTCTTTTGCCTGTCGTGCCCCAAACTGTCAGCACCGTACCTCAGTGCTCCACTGCCAGCGCACCTCAAATGCATCTCCGCCGATCTCGCTGGTCCACCTAGATCTCCATTGTCTGCTCTCGCTTTCATCGTCAGCCATTGACCGCGTCCCTCCGTCTATCTCAGTTTCAACCTCCAATCCCTGCCTGCTGTGCCAGTCCTCCGGGTCCAACCTCTTTTGAGCTGTGCTCCCCCCGAGGCCCGCAGGCTGATCCGCACCTCTGGGCCAGCCACGGATGAGGCGTCACCCTGGCCTGCTCCTGGGTGGATGAGACGTCACCCTGGCCTGCTCCTCGGTGTCTGACCAGGCTCACCGTTCTCGCTCAGGACGCCCCGTGTCCTCCAGCACCATACAAAGATCTCCACCGCCTGTAGACAGCGACCAGTCTCAATACTCCTTACGGGACTACGTCACTGTCATGCACTGTCCCCAGCAGCCCCCACTGCTGCTCAGCGCGGAGTTGCTTCTTTTCATCTGCCTCGGGTTCCATCCGTCAATGTACCCATCCGTGCCCCACCGTGCTAGGCCGCACCACACTCGTTCGGCCAGCTCCCCGGCATCCAGGAGGTCTAGCGTTCTCCTGGCATTACTGTTCAATTTCTATGTGTCGGATGTTGAACGGATAATGAGGGATAGGATTAAAAGGAGCGCAGAGCTGCGTTAGTCTGTGGCCATCTTCTCCGGCGTTTAGCCACAACCCCCGTTTGTTTCAATTTTAATGTGGTTTTAATACTTTATAGTAAGTGTTACTTTGTTCAATAAGTAGAAGGAAATATATGACTGGTATATTTCTGTTTTGATATTTAACATGTAAGACGCATATTTAAGTGAAAGATTTGGGGCACATTTTGAAGGTCCCATCTATCATCCATGTTTGGCAATGGCTTAGTTTTAGTAAATTATTTGTTGTAGAAGATATTAGGATAATTTATCAATGTATACCTTATCATGAAAGAGCAAGGGTTTCTCATCATGTATAGATGTTAAGTGTTCAGGTATTTTGATATGCTGGAATGGAGGAGTATTGCTGGTGACTTTTTTAGCTTGTGCATTTCAGAATTTTAAGGTGGGTGTAGCACATAGCTGACCTGTGATGTGTTCTGGGACTTTAGGAAGTATATCTTCTAATACTTTAGTTGTGGGCTTTAGGGTGCTAGTGCATGTGTCCGTTATATCTTGCAATACATGTCGTACGTCTATTTCTGTCACATTTGGGGGATGGCACTGTGCTAATCCTATGTTTAAAAACATTGCTAGACAAACAAACATTTGGGGTGAGCAAATCTAGGGTATCACTGGTGTTGCAGGGTGCTCCTTACTGGAGCTGCCCTCCAGTAAGGAGCTGCTCTCATTTGAGATGTTATGAGTGATGTCATCGGTCCTGTCACTGACCATGTCATGAGTGATGTAATATGTGAGGTCATAAGCAGTGCATTACGGGGGCGGAAGTTATAGTTAGCTGAGGTAGCTATAACTGCTGAATTTCACTGGGTTTGTACATGTAAAATGTACCTCTAACTATAATGTCCCTGTAACCTTTGTTTTTTTCAGTGAATTTCTATGTTTTTTTTAATTCTATGTTCTACTGTAACATCTATCCAACCTTTTTTTTCAGTATATTTCTATGTTTTTTAAAATCCTATTTCCTAACTAGAAAGTTCCAGTAACCATTTTTTTTTTCAGTGAATATGTATGCTATTTTAATGTGTAGTAGTTTTAATTTTATACATCTGTAAAATATAGAGACTGTGGGGGTCATTCCTAGATTGGCGGGCGGCGGTCACCGCCCGCCAAGCGGGAACCGCCAGAAGACCGTACCGCGGTCAAAAGACCGCGGCGGTCATTCTGAGTTTCCCGCTGGGCTGGCGTGCGACCGCCAGAAGGCCGCCCGCCCAGCGGGAAACCCCCTTCCACGAGGATGCCGGCTCCGAATGGAGCCGGCGGAGAGGAAGGGGTGCGACAGGTGCAGTTGCACCCGTCGCGATTTTCAGTGTCTGCAAAGCAGACACTGAAATTCTAAGTGGGGCCCTCTTACGAGGGCCCCTGTTAGGGGGCCCCACGACACCGGTTCCCGCCAGCCAGGTTCTGGCGGTGAAAACCGCCAGAACCAGGCTGGCGGGAAAGGGGTCGGAATCCCCATGGAAGATTCCCTGGGGCAGCGGGAAGCCGGCGGGAAACCGTCGGCTTCCCGTTTCTGACCGCGGCTTTACCGCCGCGGTCAGAATGCCCCCGGAAGCACCGCCAGCCTGTTGGCGGTGCTTCCTCTGCCACCTACCCTGGCGATCATAGACCGCCAGGGTAGGAATGACCCCCTGTGTCTGTGGGTGAGAGAATAGCTGTGAAAGGGTGTCTCTGGATGTGAGAGTGTCTGTGTGAGTGTGAGAGAGTGGGTGTGAGAGAATTGGTGTGTGTGTGTAATGTAAGTATTTCTTCTTTTTTCAGATGTGTTAAAAGGTTTAGATGAGGAACGTTTTTTTTAATAGAAAATCTAATACATTTTGAACATAATCTTCATTATGGTATTTTTTTATGTTGCTGTACTAGCATAAATTTATATGATTCATTTTTTGTGCTTTTTCATTTAATCATGTTGTCATGAAGTAGTGTTTTATTGCAATTATTCGCAACATTGGCATATTTTTTAATAGTTTCAAGTAGTTGCATATAGACTTTCTACTCAACCTGTGACAAAAGTAGTTTATTATATAAGTATAGAAAATGTTGACTGTTTTTAAAAAAGATGTGTTTGCTTTGGTTTGTTTACTTGTGACGTCGTCGGTCGTTGCGTTCATCACAAATAATTGCAACGTTACCATGTTTTTGGGGAGCTGTAATTAGTAATAAATTAACTTTCTACTCCTAGTTTGACATGGTCAGTTTAATAATTAGGTTTAGAAAATGTTGTCTGTGGGTCTTGTTTGAATAGTAAACCTGCCCTTGGTTTGGTATGTTTAATCGCATCGTCGTCAGTCGATGCAGTGCTCATGATTAATTGTTTTTGTTAGTGTGTTTTTGTTATGTGGGAACTACTTATAAATTGATTTCCTATGTAATCTTACACATCAGTATCTTATTATAGTGGTATAAAAATTATTAATAGTGTGAGATCTTCAATCTCAAACATGTTCTTTGCTTTCTTTTCTGTTAAATTGCGATGTCTTTCGTCGTGATTATGTTGTTGTTTGCGACAGTGGCGTGATCTCAAAATGATAAGCTTTGATTGGACAACACTGAATTCAGTTGTATTCTAAGTTTGACCACACCCAGACTTCCCATTTGGTTTTAACCGGCAGTAGGAGAGGAAGCTGCATTTTGCTGTGCTCAATCTACTGCTATATTAGGTGGCTTTTGTTTATTTTTTTTGTTTGTTTGTTAATTGTTAGAAAGTGGATTATTCGTTAGGGCAGAAAGTACCTATACTTAGCAATAGGCCACATACTCTACTAGGTTCAGTCAAGGTCTCAATAAATTAATCCCAGCTCAACCCTTGCTTGGTAGCTTGGCAACAAGCAGTTAGGCCTAACTTAGGAGACAGGTGTGTAAAGCATTTACCATTCACAAAACATTAAATAAGTAAAACACGAAACACAATAAAAGTCCACTGCAATTTATAAAAACAGATCATATTTCTAGCATTACGATAACACTAAAACAACAAATATCCAATAAAGGGAAACAGAGACATTAATTTTTAAAGATTAAGGCCATCATTAGGAGTTTGGCGGGCGTAAAAGGCTGCCCGCCAAACTTCAGCAGGTCAAGAGACTGCCAGTGCGGTCTCCTTCCAGCAGGCCCTATAATGAGTTTCCCAATGGGCCAGTGGGCGGACAGTTTCTGCCTACTGGCCCAGCAGGAAATGCACAACATGGATGCTGGCTCGTAATACAGTCAGCGCCAACGCTATTGTGCATCAGGTGCACCAGCACCCGCACCCGTTGAGCAAATCACTGTCAGCAAAGCAGACAGTGATTTGCAGCAGATAGTGATTTGCGGGATGGGGTTGGCCCAGTGGGCCCCCGCACTGCCCGTGCCAAGTACATGGGCCTTGCAGGGGCCCACCTGGGGCGCCCTCACCCCATCTGCACCAGAATTTACATGGTGGTGAAACCGCCATGTAAACACCAGTAGAGAGAGGGGTCATAATTCCCAGGGTAGCGCTGCTGGCGACACCGTCAGGCTGACTGGTAGCTGAAAAGTAGTGGTGCCGACAGTCCAACCGTGGCACTTTCACCACGGATGTAATGTAGCGGTCAGACCTCAGATTTGGCAGTGGTCCAATCGTGACCGTGACCCTGGTGGTCTGGTGACAGCCACGGTCTTAATGAGGCCCTAAATGTTGCTAGTGCTTAGAAAACAAAATTAACAATCTAGACATCTGGTCTCACTTGACCAGGGCAAAGTCAAAAGTTAAGGCCGACTACAATGGAGACTTGCTCGGCTACACTGAGCGGGAGACCTTGGTCAAAGCTTTGCCTTTAGACTTATAAGAATTTTTGAAGATCTCTCACCAACCAGGACAAAGTCACAGCTGAAGCCGACTTCACTGAAGCCCTCTTTGGATACACGTCACAGGAAGCCTCAGTGACAAGTTCTACATTCTGATTTTTCAGGACGGAAATTTTCATATGGGACCAAGTTGAACTTGAAGGTGACCTTGCTGGAGCCCTCCTTGGATGCACTGCCAGGGATGCCTCAGTCAATTTTTTATCTTCTTACTTAAAAACTTTTATGGAGCTTTTCTTCTTTGACGTTGGAAGTCTGGGGCTCTGGAGCTTTCCAGCAGGATGAACCAGCAAGTCAGGCCAGGTCACGGTTGACGTTGGCCGACTTGACTCACAACGTGGGATCGGTCCACTTATGGAGCTTTTTTCCAAAGTTCCTCCAAACTTCTGGATCTTCTTCCAGAAGTACTTTTAAAGTTCTTGAGGTGTCCGCAACTCACCCCAGGGTTCGAAAAGCTCTGAGTTGCTCCTTGGTTCAAATCCAAAAATGACCACTGGTCAGCTGGTAAATTTCTTCAGGGCTTTCTGCAGGGCACTCTGGTCAACTCTTTCCTACCTATAACTTGCAAGAAGTCCTTGTTTAAAGTAGAAGAAGCGAGGCAAAGTGCTCTTCTTGGTGAAGACCAAGTGTGCAGCTGGTGCAGTACTCCTGAGTGCAGGGTCCAGCTGCAGGTCAGAGGTCTAGCAGAGCAATCCTTCTTCTTCTTATCTTTTTATAGTAGGGATCTGAAGTGGGGTACAGCTCTGATTTATTTATGCTTGCTCCTGGGATGGCAAGTGGGGGAGGGTGGCCTCTGTCCATTTACGTGCAGGCCACCACCATCTTGAGTGACCATTTCCTGGGAAGTGTGGCAAAACTCAATCTCAGGGAGCAACATTCCTCCAAAGCCCAAGATGGCAAAAATTCAATCTTAGGCCGATATTTAAAGAAACTTAATGATGTCTTTGCACCATGAATTTTTACACAAAAATGGAGCTAACCTAGAGCCATATTTATATTTTGTCATTAGACCTGTCTAGCTACAAAATATCATAATTTGCATACATTTTTGGGAGCGTCACCCAATCTTGGATCTTTTAGCAAAACTGATATGCAAGGTAGGCGTTCCCTCCCAAAAAATTATGCTAGCCCTCGAGCACCATACTTACTATCCTATGCAAAAACAATGCACATTAAGGAACCGGTCCCAAAAAATGATCAAAGTCCTAATAGAGTGAAATTTTAATGCCTGGTCAGACCAGGCATTTAAATGAGGCACACACATTAATACATAAGGAAAACACACAGAAGGAGTATTCGCAACCACCTGAACAGCATGGAGCTGTTAATGCTCCAGCTTGGCACAAGCTGCAGACAGCAGCAAGGACATCAATATTAAGACAAGTGCACTTCTCTCCTGCAGATTTTTATATGCAAACGTCAAACACAAATCAAACTCCTTCTGAAAAAAAAATATATTTAATTCTTGTTATACAATCAAGAAAAAATTGTTTTATAAAACTATCAAACCAATGCTGATAATTTACATAAAGACACAAAGACAAACAATTAATGACAAACACACATTCTCACTCAGACGTACTCACGATAGACCAACAAATAAAACAATCAAAATTTACAAAAACCATAATTAACAAATATATAACAAAATCTCATGTGAATCTATAACAATATATAACAAAATCTCATATTTAATTAACTCTTAGTTCTTTTTATCCAATCTCGTAACAAAATTCTTTAACCATTCATCAAAAAGAATTCCACATATTATATTATCCTGACCAGCCTTAATCCAAGTCCAAAAAATCATTCGGCTGGCCGCAAGACAGCTAACCAGAAGTCAAATATATCAAACATCGATTCTTAATGCTTCATATTTGCCAGCCGTACATTCAACTGCCGACACGTGTTTCGGTGGTCTCCAAAATTATATTCAGTACTTTATGCCACCTTCATTAGGGCCACAGAACAAATCTGTCAGCAAGCTGGACTCTACATTACAATTAAAATTAGAACAAGGACAACAGGTCCTACCAGCACCATTGCAGCACTCAGACAGCACTTACACAAGTGGGTGGCATCTCCCAGCCACCCTTCTTGCCTTCCTTCCAAAGGTTCCGGATGCAATCATATGCCTCATACCTCACCACATCTGCTTCCCCAACTCCCAGCAACTGCAGCAGGAGACCAAGCAATGTTTCTACCAAATTGCTGGGTTTGTGCATTTGATGAGTACAATGGACTGCACCCATGTCCAATTTGTGCCACCTTCTGCAACAGAACATTTCTACAGGAACCACAAACACACCTATTCTATAAATGTGCAGTCCATTGTCGACCACTGTAGGCTCTTCACAAATATCCTGGCAGCGTCCATGATACCTACATATTACGTCACGCCACCATCAACGACCGGTTCCAGGATGGACAATATGGCAATGGCCTACTCGTAGCCCCAATACCAATCATTACATAGACAATACACCAAACTAGTAGGACAAACAATAAATACATCACATTAAACACACATGGAGAGGGGAACACAGATGTACAGACAACAATACATATGCCACATGCCACACTACACCACATTCAATGCACATCACACACACATACACCCATACATACATAATACAACTACAACCTGACTGGCACACTATGTGAAGGACAGGTGGAGCTATGTCCTTTGCATACAGAAGCTAGGCCTAAACCACCACAAGTGTCAACTGGTTGACAACTAAATACAGATCCCACACACATTACACCAAAGAAAGCATTAGCTCAGTGATGTGAATGCCATTGGCCATGTCAACGTAAATAAATTCACATGTAGGTACAGCCCCACATTTGTCATGGTGTAGATGCCTCCAATTTCAAATGCCATCCAACCATTATCATCACCAGCTACATTTCACCGAAACATGCCAGACGTTTCCATTGTGTCCACCTTCACCTGTCTCATGCATTGTGCTGCACATATAGGAATACAATATCACCAGCCAGGAAAAACCATGTGTAGGGATAGACACCTCACAGCACTCCTACAATCATACCTGGTAATTCCACAACTCCCTCATATGATACCAAGGTACCATCAGGGCACTGTCGGAGCTGGAATACTGGCAAAGTATTGGAGGAGGCCAGAGATGCATGTGAATGAGGAGACATGAAACTTAGCAGAACTGGTCATGCGATGCAAAGCATTGTAGAAAAACACATCATTCCCTCTCCTGTCACATAGTTGTCTGAAAATACTTTCATATATCACTAAACAAACCAAACAATGGTGCCACAATGTGCCCATGATCCACATGCAGATACGTATGGTAGCCAGCAATTGCCAACAAATAAACTGTGTGCAAGGGAGCTTTTCCAAGGAAAAAGGGGTGGGAATCACATGAGACACACAGGGCACAACACCTGTGTCACGGCACACAACACAAAAAATAGGTTCAAAGTCTCAGAACATCACTCATCTGCAGGTCTAAATTGAAGGGACTGAGAGCCACATGTCAGGAAAGTGGTGCAGCCTTAGCAGCAGTGCCACTGTAATGCTGCCCCCTTGCCGCACCCAACTGCTACCATTTGGGCCCGTATAAAATAAATGGCACACCATGGTGCAGAGTAGGTGCAATAGTGTCAAGATAATGGATGCCCTAGTTGGACTCTGTATTGAGGACCACTTCATGCACAATACATAGGGACCCATTCTAAACTATGTTCTGCCCATCTTAACGCCTGCTCTGTGCAGGTGTTAAAAGTGTCTTTAATAAATCATGTCTAGGAAACTTGGAGAATCCTCTGCACCAAAATTGATAGTGAATCTCTAACTTGTACACATGCTGGCTGGCACATGCATTATCTGCCACAAGGCGTCACCAAGGCCCTCATTACAACCCTGGTGGTCAGTGTTTAAGCGGCGGTAATACCGGCAACAGGCCGGCGGTAAAAAAAATGGGATCACGACCACAGTGGAAACTGACAACACCGACAGACACTTTAACACCCCGACTGCCACCATGGGAGCAACAAACACCCAGGCTGTAACTGCCAACAGCCAGGCAGAAGACAATGTAACGCCCACCCCATCACAACGCGCCAATCCGCCAGCTTTTCTGGGGCGGTACCAACGCCATCAAAAGCACGGTGGAAGGGAAATCACTCACCTCTTGACACTCAATGAAGAACCAGGACGCCATGAAGCCTGAGTTACAGGTCCTGCCCATGCTGGTCTACCTCCTCATCTACAGGAACACCAAAGACTGAGTACTGCACCTAGTACACAGGGGAGGGGGAGGAAAAAAAGTGTGACACACAAACGCAGCACACAACATGCAACACTCCCAGCCCCACCCCCAACACCATACACACAAACACATGCAGCAACACTACATTTACATCCCGTAACCCCCTGGAAGAACGCAAAGACAAAAGGAATTGAGTCAAACCAGTGATATTTTAGAAAGAGGCAGATATACTTTTGAATTTGAAAAACAGTATTTACAAAAATATACAATATGTACAGTAGGCTGTACATTGTCCTTCACAAATGTTTGTGGGCCACTGGGCCAAAAATCATGGGCCAAGCCCACACTTGACTCCTGCCCCAATACGGTGAGAATACTGCAGGGGCATCAGGTCGAAAACACACAGGTACCTCAGGGGGATGGGGAAGGGGGAGGCACCTTATCAGGAAGATGGTAGTACGCCGCTGCTCCTGTAGGGGGCTCCATGCCCACAGCGATGTCCTGGGGAGTGTAAAGCCACAGTCTCTCTAGTGGGTGGGTTGCCCACTGCATGGTCCTGGGGAGTGCAAAGCCACAGTCTCTCTAGAGGGTGGGCTGCCCACTGCTTGGTCCTGGGGAGTGCAAAGCCACAGTCTCTCTAGTGGGTAGTTTGCCCACTGTTTGGTCCTGGGGAGTGTCAGGCCACAGTCTCTCAGTGGATGCCTTCTTCTACTGCTTCTTGAGGGGGCCTTTGCCCAGTGTGCTTCATCCTGCCAAGGATAGGGTGAGTGGATGCCTTTATCCACTGGTTCTGGAGGGGGCCTTGTGCCCAGTGTGCTTCATCCTGCCAAGGATAGGGTGAGTGGATGCATATCTCCACTGGTTCTGGAGGGGGCTTTGTGTCCAGAGTGCTTCATCCTGCCAAGGATAGGGTGAGTGGATGCATATATCCACTGGTTCTGGAGAGGGCTTTGTGCCCAGAGTGCTTCATCCTGCCAAGGATAGGGTGAGTGGATGCATATCTCCACCGGTTCTGGAGGGGGCTTTGTGCCCAGAGGGCTTCATCATGCCAAGGATAGGGTGAGTGGATGCATATCTCCACTGGTTCTGGAGGGGGCTTGATGCTCAGTGAGGGTGTCACTTGGGGTGTGCCAGTTCAGGTAGCGGTGCAGGTGGTGGGGCTTGTGGCGGGGCTGCTGGCGGTGCTGCACGTGGTGCAGGTGGCAGGGCTACGGTTCTGCTGGTGGGCACCAGGCCTTCACCTACAGCCTCCGTTGTCTGAAGTGCCTTGCCTTCAGTTTTCTGTCCCTTCCTCACCTTGGCAGATGCTGTTGTGACCTTGGCTCTGTCAGCTGGAGTTTTGGAGGAGGTCTTGCTTGGTCGGTCGTGCTCCTTGCCCTTGCTGCATGCTCTCCCCTTCTTCACCTTAGAGGTGGAGGAGGGGGACACAGTGGAGGCAGTGGATGTTGGTGTGTTTGCATGGGTATGGTGCTTGTGTGACTGTCTGTGGGGTGATGTGTGGTGCTTGTGTTTGCCTGAGCCACGTTTGTGTGTTGATTTGTGTGAATGCTGGTCTGAAGATGTGCTTGGGATAGGCTGGGGTTGAGGGGATTGGGACTGGGTAGAGGAAGTTGGAGGGGGAGGCTAGACACAGGGACAAGATCTGCCATCATTGCTGAGGCCAGAGTCTGAAATGCTCTCTATTGAGCTGCCACGCCAGAGTGAATGCCCTCCACGTATGCATTTGTTTGTTGCAAATGCATCTCGACACCCTGGATGGCATTCAGAATGATTGACTGCCCAACAGTGAGGGATCTCAGGAGGTCAATGGCCTCCTCACTGAGGGCAGCAGGGCTGACTTGGGTAGGGCCTGAGGTGCCTGGGGCAAAGGTGATGCCCACCCTCCTGGCTGAGCGGGCACGGGAAACATGCTGAGGGGCTTCTGGGAGGGTGGTGCTGGTATGGGGGGTGGCGGCTGTACCTGTTGATGGGGTGGGCAGAGAGGTGTTCGCCACCGCCTGGGAGCTGCCATCGGGGGAGGAGTCGATGTCTGTAGTCTCCCCTCCTGTCCCCGTCGTGGTGCTCCCCTTTCCCTCCTTCCCACTGGTCCCCTCATCCTAGTGGATTCGGCCTCCTGGCCCATGTGGGATGCAGCTCCCTCCGTCTCCGGTGCCTCTGCTCTGCCGCCAGATGATGCTAATGCACATAAGGACAGGGTGACAAAACAAACGGGGGAGAGACAGAGGATACACTTAGTCAATGCTAGCAACACCACTACCGTTGGCGTATACAACACAAAGGGAGCAGCCCTATGCACTAGGCCATGCCCAACCAGTTACTAAGATAGTCACCAGCCCATGGGCTACAATGTCTAACGCCATCAGCTGCACCCCAGAAACCCTTCCCAGTAGTAGATGTCCACTAAAACTATTGGGATAGGTGTGCTTCAAATCTTGCCAAACAAGGGATCTACCCTGCCATCTTCGCCCTGGCCTAGGGGCATCCATAGCCCCACCCCCCCACCCAGGTAACTCTTAACACGCGCAAAGTCAGGAGTCAGATTCTGTACTCACCCCCTTGTGGCTGCTGTGATACCTTCAAGCGTCCATCCAACTTGGTGCGATGGGCACCCCTTCCTCATTGGGAGGCCAGCCCCAGCTTAGCCTCCGCTGTCTTCTTTGCTCAGCAGCGCAGGTCCTCCCACCTCTTGTGGCAGTGGGTGCTCTGCCTGTCAAAGACCCCCAGGGTCCACACCTCCTTGGCAATGGCACACCAAATACCCTTTATCTGGTGGGTGCTGACCTGCATGTAAAATACATCAAAAAAGGAAATTAGTCAACAGTCCAGACCGTCACACTCATGGCCCACCAGATCCCTCCCATCCCCTGACCCACATACATTGACCACCTTCCATGCTGCACTCTGGCCCGGATGCCTCTACCCCCCCCTACATGTGGCTTACATACACAGCACTCCCTACATTCATGCCCCACGCATCATACTCACAGTGTACTCACCTGTTTGTCTGGAGGACCGTAGAGTAACGTGTACTGGGGTAGGACCCCATCCACCTGTTTCTCCAACTCCTCCGCAGTGAACGCAGGGGCCCTTTCCCCAGACACATGAGCCATTGTTGTTTCCAGACACAAGTCACAGCAGCACTTACTGTGTAGGTCCTCTCCTGTTGAAGGTCAGGTAGCAAGTGAGTGGATAGACAGAAAATGGCGCTGACGGCCGCAGTGATGCGTATCGTCACCATCGCCGTACATCACCATTGGCTCATGGAACCCATAGGGCCCAATGATAACCAATGCAAAGTTGCACGGCGGTCATCGACTGCCTACCGCGATGGCGCACAACGCCAGCGCAATTACCTCATTTCTACTTGTCCCTCCTCACAGGTCAGGCATCTGCCATTTCAGGGGGGCACAATGCATGGCACCTAACTGCGTCACAGCAGACATTGGCACTGCAACTGATTTTCGGATTCACATTTAGTTTCTGTAAAGTAAACTATTCTGTTCCATAGGCTTCAACCGCTGAGGCTGAATATGAGATGGCGGCATCCTCCGGTGTACAGACCCCTGGTGAACCTTGCGACGATGGAGGACAGACACATTATCATTACCTAGAGACTTGATCGTGCCCCAATCCAGGAACTGTGTGCCCAATTGGAGCCAGACCTTATGTCAGCTATCCGCCAGCCCACAGGTATCCCCCCTCTAGTGCAGGTCTTGTCAGTGCTCCATTTCCTTGCAATTGGTTCCTTCCAAACAACAGTGGCCATGGCATCAGGGATGTCTCAGCCAATGTTCTCTAACGTGTTGACAAGAGTGTTGTCAGCCCTGCTGAAACTCAGGCTCAGCTACATCGTGTTCCCCCAGGTGAAGGATTTGGCCACAGCGAAAGCTGACTTTTATGCCTTGGATCATATCCTCAACATCATTGGTGCCATTGATGGTACACATGTGGCATTTTTCCCCCCCTGGAGAAATGAGCAAGTTTTCAGGGATAGAAAAAGCTATCACTCTATTAATGTGCAGATGGTGTGTTTGGCGGACCAGTACATCTCCCATGTGAATGCCAAATGCCCTGGGTCTGTGCATGACACCTTTATCTTGAGGAATAGCAGCATCCCATATGTGATGGGCCAACTCCAGAGGCACCAGGTGTGGCTAAATGGTGAGCCCAAGGTCCCCACCCAGTAAATGTTGGTGTCTGGGTATGTGGTTGTTCCTAAGGGTTAGTGTGTGTCTAACAGTTGTCCTTCAATATTTGCAGGTGACTCTGGTTACCCCAACCTCTCATGGCTACTGACCCCAGTGAGGAATGCCAGGACAAGGGCAGAGGAACGATGCAATGAGGCACATGGGCGTACAAGGAGGATTATAGAAAGGACCTTCGGCCTTCTGAAGGCCATGTTCCAGTGCCCATATCTGACAGGTGGATCCCTGTACTATTCAACCAAGAAGGTGTGCCAGATCATCGTTGCGTGTTGCACAACCTGTCCTTGAGAAGCCAGGTGCCTTTTCTGCAGGAAGATGTGCCTGGAGATGGTGTTTTGGCAGCGGTGGAGCCTGTGGACAGTGAGGAAGAGGAGGCAGAGGAAGAAGATGTTGACAACAGAAGCAACATAATTTAGCAGAACTTCCAGTGACACACAGGTAAGACATTGTGGGCCTGATTACGACCCTGGCGGTAAAAACCGACAGGGCCGTGGTCCGCGGGAGCACAGCCAACAGGCTGGCGGTGCTCCTTTGGGCATTCTGACCGCGGTGGTACAGCCGTGGCCAGAAACAGAAAGTCGGCGGTGTACCGCCGGCTTTCCGCTGCCCAGGGGAATCCTCCATGGCGGCGTAGCTTGCTGCGCCGCCATGGGGATTCTGACCCCCATACCGCCATCCTGTTCCTGGCGGTTTCGGCCGCCAGGAACAGGATGGCGGTATGGGGTGTCGTGGGGCCCCTGGGGGCCCCTGCAGTGCCCATGCCAATGGCATGGGCCTGCAGGGGCCCTCGTAAGAGGGCCCCACTTAGAATTTCAGTGTCTGCTTTGCAGACACTGAAATTCGCGACGGGTGCTACTGTACCCGTCGCACCCCTTCCACTCCGCCGGCTCCATTCGGAGCCGGCTTCCTCGTGGAAGGGTGTTTCCCGCTGGGCTGGCGGGCAGCCTTTTGGCGGTCGCCCGCCAGCCCAGTGGGAAACCCAGAATGACCGCTGCGGTCTTTTGACCGCGGTACGGTCTTCTGGCAGTTCCCGCCTGGCGGGCGGCTCCCGCCACCCGCCAAGCTTGGAATGACCCCCAGTATGTTTACTTTACATTTCTGTTGTTTGTTGAACATTGTACAAGGCAGCCTCTTACCCTATGTCTATGGCCACTGACTGTACCCTTTGGCATCTTTATTTTCAAATCCCTGTGCCCCACTCTGGCTCCTGCTATGTGTACTGCTGCCCATACAAAGGTCATTCCAAAGTATATTTCACTGTATATTTGAGTTGCAATGCTTTGATAACGTTTTACTAATACATTTTGTAATCATTTGACAGGCTCCAGATTTGTATTTGTTCCAAGGGTATCTACTTAAGTGCTCATACATAGAGGGGGATGTGCAATGGGCTGGGCTGATGGTGGAGAAAAGTCCAGGGTAGAGTCCAGTCTCTTGGAATCACAGGTGCATTGTTCAAGGGGGCCTGGGAAGTGGAGCAACAGCACTTCAAGGTGGACAGGATGACAGAGTGGGACAGAAGGTTGACAATCAAGAGAGTCTTATTTCCTGGCAGGGTTTTTGGCAATGTTCTCTGGCTTCTGCCTGGATCACAGGGCCCATTTGCGGGGTGGTTCTCCTTCTGCAGGGGGTGGGGTGCTGGTAGCCTGTTGTTCCTGTGGCGGGGCCTCCTGTCCACTAGCACTGGCAGAGGTGGAAGGCTCTTCATCAGTGTGGCTAGTGTCAGGGGCCTGTTGTTGTGCCACTGCCTCCCTCATGGTCTTGGCCATGTCAGCTAGCACCCCTGCAATTGTGACCAGGATGGTGTAGATGTTTGTTAGTTCATCCCTGATCCCCAGGTACTGTCCCTCCTGCAGCCGCTGGGTCTCCTGCAGCTTGGCCAGTATCTGGCCCATGGTCTCCGGGGAATGGTAGCATGCTCCCAGGGTGTTGGAGAGTGCCTCGTGGAGAGTGGGTTCCCTGGGCCTGTCCTCCCCATGTCGCACAGCAGTCCTCCCAGCTCCCCTGTTTTCCTGTGCCTCTGTCCCCTGAACAATGTGCCCACTGCCACTGACCCCAGGTCCCTAATCGTCCTGTGTTTGTGGGTTGCCTGGGTGTCCCTGTAGTGGTGGACACACTGCTGAATGGCGTGTCCTGGGGATAGAGGGATGGGCCCACTGGATGGGTGCTGTGCTGGTGTTTCCTGAGCGGGGAGGCTCTGTGGTGGTTTGGGACTGTGGCAGGGGAACTGACTGTCCAGAGGTCCTTGATGGGCCAGGTTGGTCATACTGATCTGGGCGTCCAGAGCTGCTGTCATCACTGTGGGCCTCTTCAGGGGGAGTACTGGATGTAGCTGGCACCTCCTCTCCGGTGATGTTTAGTAGGGGGTCCTGTGGGGATACAAATGCAGTGTTAATGTATCTGCATGTGCCATCTTGTGCATAGGTGTGTTTCCCTGTATGGTTGACATTTCCCTGTCAGCTTGGCTTTGTGTAAGTGGTGATTTTGTGGGCTGGGTGAGTCTCTGTAATGGGCATCCTGTGGTGATGGGTGTCCATGCAGGTCTGTGTTGGGGGTCAATGCTTTGGTGTTGCATGCAGGGCTTGGTATTGGGATGGATGGGTTGTGATGGTGGAGTATATGTGAGGTGTTGGAGTGATGGGTGTGAGGGTAGGGGTAGGAGTTTGTGATGGCATGCAGGTTGGGGGGTTAAGTAGTAACAATTTGACTTACCAGAGTCTAGTCCTCCTGCTACTCCTGCAAGGCCCTCAGGTTGCATGATTGCCAAGACTTGCTCCTCACATGTTGTTAGTTGTGGGGGAGGAGGTGGTGGTCCAATGCCAGTTCTCTGTACTGCTACCTGGGGTCTTGCAACCACAGAATGTGCCTACCCCTGTAGGTCATTCCACCTCTTCTTGATGTCATCCCTTGTTATGGGGTGCTGTCCAGCGGCTTTGACCCTGTCCACGATTCTCTGTCCTAGCTCCATCTTCCTAGCAATGGACGTCTGCTGCACCTGTGATCAGAATAGCTGTTGTTCTACCCGGATGATATCCTCCACCATGACAATTAGCACCGCCTCTGAAAACCTGGGGTGTCTTTGGGGTGCCATGGTTGTGGTGTGAGTATATGTGTGAGGGTGTGTGGGGTGATGTGTTGGTGTGTGTAGTGTGAGGTGCGTGGATGGTATATGGGTGATGGTGTTATGTGCCTCTGATTGAGTGGGTGCTCCTGCCTTGTGTCTCTCTCAGTTAGCAATCTTTTTTTTGTGGAAGGGGTTGTGGGTAATGTGGGTGTGTGTTTTATCGTGGTTCGGGTGTATGGGTGTGGTTTGTGTATATGATAGTCAGGAGTGTGTAGTTTGAATTGTTCAATGTGGTGTAGTTTTTTATGTGTGTGTGTATTTTGAGCGCTGCAGTGTGTACTGCCAATAGTTTACCGCAGTTGAAAGACCGCTGCAGTGATTCGTGGGTCGTGATACTGTGGACGTATTCCTGTTGGCGTAATGGTGTGGGTTTTGCTATTGCCAGTTTATCACTGACCTTTGGTCTGGTGGACTTGTGTGGGTGTTTGTGAAGTGTCAGATTTCTCAGTGTGGGTCATAATGCCCGTAGCGGACTACTGCCATGGCCATGGTATGTTGATGGCTGTCAGCACGGCAGTAGGTGGCATTTACCGCCACGGATGGAGTGAGGGCCTAAGTGTTGCACTGCAAGCATAGTTCCACATGGTAACATGGTGGCCTGAGTTTGGCTTAATAGGGGTACCATATGGTCAATACAAATGACGTTAATGTTGTGTAAGGAGGTGGTATGTTCCACTAACATTAGGACACGGCCTCAAATATGAACAACACAAAACATAATTTGCATGGTCCAACTGTCAGTCCATATTTAATATGACAATCACCAGGTTCCTGATCCACAACTCATGATAGTAATGTCCACTACTACACACCAATGCAACCATTCTACAAAACAGGAACACACACAATACCAGATGTAAGTCTGAGTCACCACTCTACCTAAAACTAACATCTGCCATGGCACAGTTGACTCCACAAATGTACATAACGGGCACATGTTCTCAAATTCCTTTGCAGCCGACCAAGATTATGGCATCCAGCCATGGGTGATGTCTCCTTTTGGCAACCCGGCAATGGAGCAACAGCGGACATACAATGAAGGGCACAGAAGCACACAAAATGTAGTGGAGAGTACATTTGGGATCCTGAAGTCAAGCTTCAGGTGCCTGGCCCTGACAGGAGAAAGCCTGTTGTATGCACCACCCCTAGTATGCAGGATGATCCTTGTAATTGCAGTCTTGCATAACATATGTACTAGGACTAATGTCCCCTGGGATTAACTGGTAGATATCCACAATGAGGAGGAGGATGACAATGGTGCAGCACAGGTGAAGGGGGGACAACAAAACACCGCTGTGGGAGTTTGCAGGAGTCAACAGATTGTACTGAACTTATACACCTAGACACTGTACAACATAAATCATCCTGTAAATATCACCATTAAATCACTTTGCACCAGATTGTCCATGGTGTACTCCTCCTCTGCTACATATACCATTGGGAAGTTGCTCATACCTCAGAGAGCAGGAAAAAAACACAACAGTTTAAAAGAATGTTGGAAAATAGGTTGTGATGTAAGAGTGTCTAGCACCTCCATGCCGTTCATCAGTATCACATAACTCATAATTGTGTGGCTGTTAAAGGCCTGGATCCACGCACCAGAAATACTAAGTGGTGTAATGTAGGCATGGTGCCAATTCCGACCCTTTGCACCACATCGTGGCTATGCCAGGCAAGATGTATTCAAGGGGGCCATACATACTGTAGGGGCTGCATCAAAATGGTGTACTTTAAAATAAGGAACTAGACTGTGTCACATCTCAGGTGAGTAGCTGTAATGCCTGCACTGAGCAGGTGTGACATGGGGGAACACCATTGATATCAATGCACCCTCATGGACTGGTCCGGTCAAGGGCAATAGTTTTAGCCTAACCCTGCACTCTATATCAATGGTTTTACATACCGTGAGCGCTACTGGCCCCAACCCTGCCACATGGTGTGCTATCTCACATATGTAGCGCACACATGTTTACTGTGGGGTGCGCTAAGGGTTGCAGGACAAGTGGAATAGCAATGGGTGCTGATCCACTCTCAACACATATGTCCCATAGCCAGGAATGATCAATAAATTGGGAGAATGCACCACCACATGAATCTCTGGTTGAAATGTAGGAGGAGAAGAAGTAGGTGAAGAAGTGTGGCACAATGGTTAGAGCGGCAGACTCTGATGCAGAGATCTGGCCCGGACCAAGGTTCAATTCCCACCTCAGTGGGTCTTGGGCTCAATTCCCTTGGACCAGATAATTCTCGCATCGGTGCCTAATCTAATTAATGGGTCCCACTCAGTAACTCTGGGCAATAGCTTGCTTAATCTCCACAACGGCCCTCACATCGCTTGGATGCCTGGCTTCACCCTGGGGCTGTCCAGGAGTGGGCGCCTCACAGCGAAAAGCCAGGAGGGGTTCCACAGCAGTATGCGTACAGCGCCTTGAAACCCTAACGGGCGAGTAGTGCGCTATACAAGTGCGGAGTTTAATGTAGGCAGAGTCTGTAGCACTTCCAATGTACATTCTTACATGTATTGTCGTGACATATGCCTGTAGCTAATCCGGAAGTACATTTGAAGACTGATGTACCAGTGTATGGCCTAGGTAGGTAAGGGACAGCAATTACCTACAATGGTTGATATGTGTCTGCAAGGTAACCCAGTATAGTCTGCATGATACGTCGCACACCACATATGAAAACATACCTTTCATTGACACTCACATGCCTGACCAAGAGAAAGTGAGATACTGGGACCAATACCATAAAATGTCTAGGTCTCACATAAGGCAATCCAGTTTGGGATATGCATGAAAGTCTAGCAATGTCCATACATGTCACAGACCCATCCTAAATTGTATGGGTGAAGAAGGAGACAGAAATGTTGCATGTGGCAAATCAAATATTCATAACTGAAATGACTTCACACAACAAGAAAAAACAGTCCTGGTGAAAGTGACATAGGTTGTGCAATGCTGATGTGAGTGCATGTCCATGTGCACTAAAGGATATGGAAGAACAGCTGAGAGACTCCCTCATACACTTGGAGATACAACATGGGAAGGTCACTTGGACACTACCCAAGTGCTGTGGCTGGGGTACTGTCATGTGTGTGTGGACGTTATGTAATCTAGCAAAGCCTGGAAATAGGAGGGGAACTATACTTAGCCAGTAGAGGAAGATGTGAACTTCTTCAAAGTACCCAAGTCACACATAGCATCCTGCCCATGTATGACCAGACAATGTTGCTGCAGAAGATAAAGGGTAAGCATCCTAAAGAATTCCAGCAATGTAGGACTAAATCTGTTCAAAGAAAGGTATGCCGGTAATGTTGGAGAGTGGACACACAGACCATTACTGACTGTTTAACACAACAATTGTTACCATGTGATCACCTGAAATTTATTCACAGAGGATGTCTAGGTCAGTACATAACCCATTTATGTTTGCAACAACAACAATGATAGAGTTGCTCATTGCTTACTATTCTGACAGAAGGCAGTGACAGATGACATCATCTGTCCCCTGGATTGGTAAACATAAACAAGTTACACTAGAGATACATATCCTAACCAAGCTACATATGGAAAATACAAACAACCGTTTCAGTCAGACCACACCAAATGATGAAACATTGCCTACACAAACAAGCAGCCAGTCAGCTGTACATGATAGGGCAAGTCTGAATTTCAGTATCCCAAAGGAAAAAATAATGCCAGGCCCTGGGTCACATTTGTGCAGGTGTCTGTCTGCATGGGACTGTGCATTGCACTGGTGAAGAGATATCATGATGAGGGGAGATCCCTTCTCAACAGCCCCTAACTCCCATCCAAGGCTATTTTGACTCATGCCACAGTCGACTGAGCTGAGTGAAGCACTGTCAACCTGCGTCAAAACATGCAACCATGGGTCTGTGTGGACACACAAAGTCCCACAAGAGCAATGATGACTAGCGTGCCATCACTGTTTGACTTCAACCCTGCTACACAGTTGCATGCCATTGTATGTAACAGTCATAACAAACATGTTGTGGTTGACTGTATGTACTAAGTTTGTGGCTTGCACACATATGTCAGAATTCTCAACACACATGTACCACTTCAATGGTACAGGCCTGGTATTGTGAATTGGATTATGCACAAAAGTCTACTGTCTACTATTGAACATGTATTTGTATCACATGATCGTACATAGACTTAAATTACCTTCAAATATGTTCCCATGTTGGGAAACATAGGTGGCACTGCTCTGACTACACAGCCATGAAACTATGGCCAATATATGTCCATGCTGGAAGATAGATTTGTGTAGTTTCAAATCACATTAACACACTGCATTGACATTCATTACATATATTACATTACACATGTCATTCCACACACATGTCACTTAACAACCTTCATGGACATGTGAGAACACCATCTCCGGCATTATAGATGCATTGGGAACAATTTGATACACATGTAGCATATCATCATGAACCCTAAACCCTACAACACACCACAGTGTAGATACACATCCAGTCACATTCCCATGGGTTAAGTGAAATCAACCCAGCCGTAGTCCACTGCATCCTCTGAGTACATTTTTTCAAGGGTATGATGCATGAACCTCTATTGGACATAGCCCATCATATCTAAAGTGGTGTTGTCAAACGTACGTTTCAAAATCAGACTTGACAATGTGGTAGACCCACAATTATTTTTTACAACACATAGGTTCACTCCCAGTGCACATGTGGTAACATGTATGTGGAAAAAGACTACCAACATATGCACATATGCAAACTGTATGAGTCATTGCATGCATCACACACATACAAAGATATGGTGACACATTCCGATGTTACCGTTACGATATGAATGCACATGCACCCACATGTAGCCATACCATACTGACTACATACATGCATAGCCCCTGTAGGAAGGTATGTGAATCTGGGAACACTGTCAGCCTTTCCAACAAAATCCACATATTCCTGTCATGCATCAATATTTTGACGCAAACAGTAAAACTCCACAGTATGCTAATCAAAAAATTATGTCTAGCCCCTGAACGTCAATCGCAAGTCGACACGCCTTGTCAACCTTCATGGGGAGGAATACCACATATGACTGTAATCCGTCAAAATGTTTAACGAAAACACCAATACTCCATACTTAGCTATTCAACAAAATGATGCCTGTCCCCTGCATGTCAATCCCAAGTGGACAGGCCTTGTCAGCCTTAATGGGAAAAAACACGCATGACTGTCATGCGTCAAAAAAAACAATGCATATCAGAAAACGTGACGAGCATGCCTAAGAAGGGATGAAACAGGACTTCCTTGCAGCATGGTACAGTTATTTCACTTTTACTTTGCAGTCTTTTTATCTGTGATTGTGAGAGGGTGTGTGGAGCTGGTTCTGGTTGAGGAATGGTGGCTTTTGAGAGTTTTGTGCTGTGTCCTGTTGCTGTCCTGTGTATTTTATAATTTTGCTCTGTCTTGCGTAGGGCTTTTGTCCTGCCATTGTTATTGTATTGTGTTTTTCTTGGGGTAGTGTAGTCTGTTGGAATATTTGGGGTTAGGTGGGGTAGGATGTTATCATTTTTGGGGGTATTGTAATTGGATTGGAGGGAAATATGTTGGGAAAGCGGAGAGCACAAAGGATATGTGGGGATGAACTGGGAGAGTTCATCTGACTGCCTACCTATGATGTTGCAATTGGGTGGCCAGGTCTTTCAGGGCTACCCAACAGAGGCACAAAAGCTGTGGTGGGGAAAGGTGCTCCACCATCCTACACCAGATATTTGGAGTTGTGCGCACCGACCACCAAATAAAGCACTGTTGGGCAGACCTGATAGCACACGGCCAAGATCTCCTCGATCACCTTGTGAATTGTATTGGTGGACCAGTTGGTAAGTACCCCTTTTGCATTGCAACATCCTCATTTGCATGTGCATGACAAGGAGACATAAGGAAACATGACACAGGAGTAATGTCAGCCATGGGTTTGTGTGTGCCGATATTTATGTATCTGCAGAGTGACATGACATTTACACATTTGTAAGCAGGCGTGAATGCCTCATGATGTTAAATATGTGTCTAAGTATTGTTATAGGTAATGTTGCCATTGGAGACAACTACTACCTAACCATATGTAAAATATTTGACAAGTTCAAGCATTGTGGCAGTGTGAAAAGCTGGTGCCATATGATGACAGAAGCCTGAGGATGCCTGAGAAATGGAAGCTGTGTATTCCTGCTGTAGGTGGCACTTAAAATATTTAGACTCAACATCAACTTGGTTATACTGTTCCTTCATTGGAGTAAACTTATAATTCTGCCTAAAGCTGGTTTATGACATGTCTGCTCCCATGCAATCAAGTAGCCAATTTCCGCTTTGCACTTGTAGCATATTCATGTATGGTACCAAACATGACAAGTGCAACCATACTGATAGGGTTACCAACATCAATGTCCTGACATACACGATGGGATGCCATATGTAACATATAGCATGTACATGATGGACGTATGTGTTGGTGCTATGTGTATGAAAATAAGCAAGCATCTGAGTGGTTAGCTGCTTCTTCACATAGATCAAATACAAGAGTCAATATTTTAGCCAATGGCCAGTATCCTGTCACCCTGTGTTGTTATACATATGTGTCTGAAACATGTATATATGTCTGGCAGCCAAATCTGTGCATGTTCTCATGTGATTACTACGTGCCACATATGTGTGGATCATGTGCAGTACAGTGCTGTGCCAACATCAGGAGCACTGTGCTGCACTGAATTTGCATCACAGCCCTGCCCCTTATTACAGAGAGTATGGGGCAGACCTGAATCTGCGCCTGCAGGGCGCATAACTTAGCAGCCTGCACCAATGCAGGCATTTTTGGACCACAGTGCAAGTGCGTCCGTGTTGAGGGGAGTGTTTATGTGCAAGTAGGTATCTTTTACTGGACATAAGCAGTCTACAATGGCAACATGCCACTTCTATGTGTGCTGCATAATGCAGCCCACATAGTAGTGCCAAGACATCCGTAATGTTATTTTGTTAATGTGCAGGAAGGGACACCTACATGCACATAAGCAAACATCCCTGGCATTTTACTTCTACTGGTTGTGCCTTCAAATGGGGCACACAAATAAAAAGCAAAAAACAAGGACATATCAATGCATTCCTCAACACTTTGCTATGCTTACACCACCCCTGGGCTATTGTTAGTCTTTTGGCACTGCCAACAAGCAAGATGTCTTCAACATCTGGGGCAGGGTCAGAAGCAATGAATGTTACAATGGGATGGCCACTGCAACAACCATTGCATGCCCCCTGATGCAGAATAATGTGTCATGCTGCCACATATGTAGCTGGAGGCATTATGCTCCAAACAGCTTCATAACTGATCCTTGAACATATGGTGCAGTGAAGAGCACTACAGGGGCATCATGGAAAGTGACGTTCTGGTGGTGCCAGGGCATCAATTATCTGGCCCTTTGTCTTACAGTCAGAATTGTAATGTTTAGCAGTTGTTCAGTCCTAACACAGAGTTGACTTGCTTACTCATCTTAACAAGTTGAATGTGTAACAGTTGTCCATGCAACTACATGTTAAAAAATCACTAAGCTATGTATTCCTGTCATGTCTTGCAGATGGACCTTCACCCTACACAATTGGAGAGGTGTCCCAGTTTGAAGACCTGATGCAGCTAGTAAGTGTCACCTTGTGTATCACATATGTCATTCTATGGTTTTGTGTGAGAGGGTATGATATGTGAAATGCAATGTTGAAATGGCATGTGTGACCAATGAGATGACATCATCTGAGTTAGGATAGAGGCATCAAGCCTGATGGAATGTTGAGGGTAGAGAATATGTGGATTGTTGCACAGGTGCCAATGCTTGCTGCAAAGGAATCAGGGGCGTTAGGAGAAGGGAAGCATGCCCACATACAAAGTGATGTCAGACAAGATATGTGTCAGAGGTGCCTGTTTATCTGATTAGCATGCTTGTTGCCAACATATTTATCACAACATCTTTTGCTTTAAGTTACTCAGGAAATGGTACAGATGATGTACATATGTTGAGGTCTCTAAGGGGCTTACGTAAGAGACACTTGCACGACCAGTGCCTCACTACTGTTTAGATATTAAGTGAGGCAGTGGCCGTGCAAGTTGCCTTATTGTACTGGCCAACAGTCAGTTGAGTAAATAATGAGAATACAACTCTGCTCTAGATGGATGTGGAACATGTATAGGTATTGTAGCAAACTAGATGTGTGCAGATTTACCAACATGATCTGCCCATCATGATTATTGAGCTTGATCACATCATGTGTGTATAGAATGTGGATATGTGGATTCTGAGTGTATACTTGGTACCTAGGAGATGTTAGGCATGCATGTGCACAGGTAGTTCAATAAGAAGGAATACTGTAGATGCACCAAGTGCAGTGCCACTCTACCTGTACCCCTTAGAGCACCCATACAGCCAACATAAGTGCACCACATAAGAAATATTGCACACCATACCTCAGGGTAGGGGGCAACAGGTAGAAAATCCATAGACAATATAGATGTACTGTTCAGGCTTAGGACAAATGATATGGGCACTAACCCTGAACTGTACATAGGGGCCCATTGTAAGCAATGGTGTGCCCCCTTGTAATGGCTGCTCTGAGCAGGTTTTAACCCAGTGACACATGATTTATGCATTGGCATTCCTTAGAATTTCCAGTGCCAATTTTTCCTGTCCCCCTACCGGGTGAACCCCACCTTGATTCCGTGATGCCTGACCAAGGCTTGATGTAGTGCAAGATGTGTCAAAGTGGAGGAATGCATGCATTGGACCACTTAGTGACTATGGCACAGGGATTTGGGACTTGTTGGGACATTTGATCCTCACTAGTATGATGACACAAATTTTGCGCAAAGAGGCAGTAGTCCACTTACCTCTGGGCCCTAATGGTCCACAATGATTAGCCGTCAACCCAGTGACATGTACATGATACATTAGATGGCTGGTAGGAAGTTTAGTCTGGAATTGGAGATTTAGATTGTTGTGGAATGTCTGGTGGAGAACATGTGTCATCTGAGGATGCAATGTACATTGCATTTTTGGTCTACCTCTTCCCAATGCAGTATTTGATGCCATGCTCTCCTCATGTTTTAGCTACCACTATGACTGCAGCACAAAAACTTGCTTTCAAAAAGAGGGCAGAACATTTCAGCCACATCATGGACATACAGGCAGGGTACCCGAAGATGGCCAGGAGGTATCAGCATGAAAAATCTTCAGGATTTGGCTTGCCTTTCAAAATGGGGGACCTTCAAAATAGGCCACAACTGTGCAGGGCACATCAGGTACAATATCTGTGGTCAGGGGAGCCTCAGCTGGTCCAACCCCCTCAACATCATCAGCATTTTGCCCACTCAGCCATTGCAACAGCCACCTACAACAGCCACTTCCTCAAACTTTGAGGCAGACATGAGGAGGGATGTGGCAGCCATAATGGCAAGGTTAGACCAGTTAGAGAAGGACAATGCAAGGAAATACAAGTTTTGTAAGAAAAAGCTGAAGAAACTCTGAACATGTTGCTGCACAGCCTCCCAGTTCCTTCCCTTGCCCCGCTGTATATTATTATCAGTTTTAGTGGGTTTTAGGTGGTTAGTGATAGGTTAGTTAAATAGAGTAGGTTAGTTGTAAGATAAAGTAAGTATAGTTAGAGGGTGGGTTTCAGTATTGTTTTTTGTTTTGGGGGTTGGGTGGGGAGTTATGTATAGTGTTCTATATTTATAAAAAACAATCTTCAAAAAAATCACAAAAATATATATATATAAGTTAGTATGTGTGTAGCCTCAGTTTATGTTATCCTACTCGTATCTTGTCTCTTAAGAGGAGTCGGGGGACAGTGTTTAGTGTATGATGTTAAATGTTTAAGATAAGTTTAGGTTAGGATAGATAGCTGTAGGGGTAAGTTTAGATTAGTTAGTGTAGGTTAGCTTAGTGTAGGATAGTGTATAGGTAAGGTTTTAATAAAGTGCTGTAATAATGTTTCAATAAATCTTGTTATTTTTAGACAATTAGGTCTTCATGTTGATTGAGTATCTGGGTGTTCTCATGAGTGCACTGGTCAAGTTAAAGAAATGCCTTAGAGTATGCTTTCCGTACATGTATGACTATGGGGGTCATTCTGACCCCGGCGGTCATGGACCGCCGGGGCCAGGGTTGGCGGGAGCACCGCCAACAGGCTGGCGGTGCCCCACAGGGCATTCTGACCGCGGCACTTTGGCCGCGGGCAGAAGAGGAAAACCGGCGGTCTCCCGCCGGTTTTCCGCTGCCCATAAGAATCCTCCATGGCGGCGCAGCTCGCTGCGCCACCATGGGGATTCTGACACCCCATACCGCCATCCTGTTCCTGGCGGCTCTGCCTGCTCTGCAGGAACAGGATGGCGGTATGGGGTGTCGTGGGGCCCCCGTAAGAGGGCCCCACTTTGTATTTCAGTGTCTGCTTTGCAGACACTGAAATACGCGACGGGTGCAACAGCACCCGTCGCACCTTCCCACTCCGCCGGCTCCATTCAGAGCCGGCGTCCTCGTGGGAAGGTTGATTTCCACTGGGCTGGCGGGCGGCCTTTTGGCGGTCGCCCGCCAGCCCAGTGGAAATCCCAGAATCGCCGCAGCGGTCTGACGACCGCGGTGCGGTGTTCTGGCGGGGGTACTTTGGCGGGCGGCCTCCGCCACCCGCCAAGGTAAGAATCAGGGCCTATGTGTATCCCCTATGACCAAGGAGCAGATTGGCTGCAATATGACATCAGCTACGCAAAACATTTGTTATCCCTAATTCCTGACATTCACATTGTGTATGTATACAGAACTTCAACTGTCATCAGTGAGGTATTTCAGAAGAAACTTTGTAAAGTGTGGCACATATTTCTGAAACTTGTTTGGGGCATGTATCCTGGCACATTGACAGCTGTCCATCACTGATAAAATTTGCCTCTTCTATCCACACATATTAGTTGTACTGGTGCTCTCATCAGGGAAAATTCTAGACACTTGGTTCAGACCCAATAATGCCATATGTCAACTTACATGAATCAGTTCATTACATGATTTTAAGGCTCTGTAAGTTGGTCGTAGCCCACAACACCATCAGTCACCTTTTTCATGTTAGAGTCCTAGTGTGTGATATTGTGTCTGACTATAAGTCACACATGTAATTAGGTTCTGTTCTCAATGATATAGATTCACACAATGCATACATTTAGATTACTTGATGGATCACAGTATAAGTTGACATGATACATGTGTATTTGGAGATGTATTTACATGTGCAAGTGTAGTTTCCAAAGCAATACAATGTCCACTTCCCAGACCCCATGAGAGATGTCTACTTCACAGACACCATGAGAGATCCTGAGCAATTTGTTGTACATTCAGGGGCATATTTATACTTTGTTTGCGCCGGAATTGCGTTTTTTTTTTTTATGCAAATCCGACGCAAAGCTAACTCCATATTTATACTTTGGCGTTAGACCCGTCTAGCGCCAAAGATCTTGGAATTTGCGTCATTTTTTTGCGTGGACACCTACCTTGCGTTAATGATATGCAAGGTAGGCGTTCCCGTCTAAAAAATGACTCCAAGGCATGTGCGCCTTATTTAAACTCCCGTGCAAAAATGTCACACGGGAGTGGGCGGGTCAAAAAAAATGACATCCAGCCGCTTTTGCGTCATTTCTTAACGCCTGGTCAGGGCAGGCGTTAAGGGACCTGTGGGCTCGGAAGGAGCCCAGAGGTGCCCTCCCATGCCCCCAGGGACACCCCCTGCCACCCTTGCCCACCCCAGGAGGACGCCCAAGGATGGAGGGACCCATCCCAGGGAATTTAAGGTAAGTTCAGGTAAGTATTTTTAAATTTTTTTTATTGTGGCATAGGGGGGCCTGATTTGTGCCCCCCTACATGCCACAAAGCCCAATGACCATGCCCAGGGGACAGAAGTCCCCTGGGCATGGCCATTGGGCAAGGGGGCATGACTCCTGTCTTTGCTAAGACAGGAGTCATGTCAATGGAGGGTGGGAGTAAAAAAAAATGGCGTTAATCGTGTTGAGGCAAATTTGTTGCCTCAGATCGACTTGTCCCATTTTTTGACGCCCAAGCTCCATTTTCGCCTACGCCGGCGCTGCCTGGTGTGGGTCTTTTTTTTTTGAGACACACCAGTCAGCTCCGCCGGCTAACGTCATTCCATAAATAAGGCGCCCGCATGGCGCTTTGGAATGGCGTTAACATTTTTGACGCACAACTGCGCTGGCGCAGTTGTGCGTCAAAAAGTATAAATATGGCCCTCAGAGTCCAGGGGTGAGGGGCATGTCATGAGACATGGGTAGGAAAAGTGTGCATTAGTTAGGAGGTGTCTAAATTGACCATAGTTGGGAATTGAGATAATGAGCTTATAGCAGATAAGTCAACAGTGGTTGAGTGAAGAGGGCACATTGCCAGCTGTCACAACACTGGCACTTCCTTAAGCACAGAACTAGGGAGATATTGTCCATGTGGCATAAACTGGTGTGTCCGGGTTGCTTTCCGTGTGAATGTTGTTCCTTCCATTTCTTTATCCTCTGATGTGTGTGGTGCCCCCTGTGCCATAGGTGGTGCTGTTGTAGAAGTTGAGGGGATCACACACACACACATCAGGGGATAGAGATGTGGAATCAAAGGTCCCAGCAGCTGCCATTTGTGGTAACACATAAGTCATCACTGCAGCAAGGAGGAACTGCTGATTTCTCAACATCACGGTTGAGGGCAGCCATGGTTTCCCTGAGAGAGGCCACTTCCCACTGTATGGACTCCAGGGTATTTTGTATAGCCCCCAGCCTGTTGTTTGTCATGCTGCTGCCACTTTGGGAGGACAATTGTTGAAGCATCTGCCTCGTGACAGCAGCTAGGTTGGCCAGGGACTGCTGGAGTCCACGTTGAGGGGAGTGGGTGCCTCTGATGGCAGCTAAGTTTTCCTTATTTGGAATGTATTTCCTCTAGTCTGCCTGCCATGGTCTTCATCCCCAACCATACCTACTTGGCCAGCTCCCGCTGGACTTCTACAACTGTCCTCTGAAAGGTGATGTCTGGGTGCTCAGAGGCCAGTGCTGTGACAGGACTGGTTGGTGGTGTGTGTTGGCAGTTGGGTGGTTCATGTGGAGACTGCAATGATGTGTGTCCTCCCTGCGACTGGAGATGGTGTCTGGAAGAAACCTAGGATATCCTGGAGAGTCTCTTCATTGAGGGTCGGAAGCTGGCCATCCATGTAATCTGTAAAATCTGGGACAGGCAGGTCGGCAAGAGGTACGGCATCATCCTCTGCAACAAGATAGTGAAATGTCAATCTTTAAAGTGACTGTTGACATGGCTCATCATTTACTTACTTCTGGAGGCTCAGTGACATGTTACATACAGTTAATTATGTGTTGCATTGTGCATCACACATGGGGGAACCTTTCAAAGTATTTCATACATTGATCTGACACCACCATCTTTCTTTCAGGCCCCTTCACACTGACACCATGGTAGCATGTAATTTACCTTCCTATTCACCATGGTGGACATTCCCACAGTAGTGTAATATTTGTTGTCACTCTTTTGGTGCTTTACTGCATTGGCACCATGAACAATGGCACTAGTCATCTGCCTTTAGCTGGCCCCACACATGTGCTAATTAGATGCCACAGTGCAGCCATTATGGATTGTCTGCCCCATTAGTTTCTACCTCCCTACATTTGGGACATTTCCTTGCATACAGCACATCTGCCACAGGCCCATGTTGGTGTAAGGATGTACAATGTGGATCAACACATGCAGTTTTGAGACTGTTGATGTGGCACAAGGGGAATGTCAGCTTGGCTCAACATGGGCAACTATTTGTATGATGGTACAGTTGCACTGTGGGCTAGTGACATTGTGCCCATAGTGCAACATTGATGCCATTTGTGCCAGTTTTTACGCACAAAGGTGTCCCTTTATGCACAACACCAACCATTCATACAACACAGACAACCTTATTACATGGTGAAATTTAAGCTACTTGTACAGCAGCAAAAATTATGATCACAGACATGTCCCATATGTTTTATGAGTTCACTTTTGTGACCATTCCCAAATGGTGCATGGAGGTGTGTGAGAGTTGTTGTTGGACTACCCTGTGCAGTTTACATTCCACATGTTTCACATTGAGGCCCTGATTTTTCTTAAGTGGCACAGCTCGTTGCAGCAGTAATAATAGTTGCACAGCACTGTGCCACTTTGTAATGCAGGGATGCGCTGTTTTCTGGAATGCAGCACACCCCTGTGTTTTCCCCAGCACCTGTGCAGATTTGTTCTTCCTGCACCAATGCAGGCATCCTTGCACCATAGTACAAGGGTGTCTGCATAGTGGGGATAGATTGTTTATGTGCAGGAAGGTGCACCTTCCTGCACATAAACAATCTATTATGGAAAGGTGGCATTTCTATGTTTGCTGCACGATACAGCACACATAAGATGAGCAATGACACGAGGGGGATGGAAAGCATTTTGCCTTGTTGCACCATCCTGACACAACACCTGGGGTGGTGTTGACGTTAGTCACAGTCTTGGTAGTCTGTGCAGTCCTGTCCTGTGATTCCAGTGACCAACTCCTCCTGAATGACTGCTGTCACCTTCCCCTCCAGCTCATCCAAGTCCTCCTGCGGTGCCAGACCTTACCTCAAGTCTGCAATGCTGCCTTCGGTCAGTTTCTCCTTCGTTCTGGGCTTGCAATCATGCCAGCGCTTCTTGCAATCAGTGACAGTCCTCTTCACCTCTGCCATGCTGTTGACTTTATCTACTATTGCCTGCCATATAGCCTCTCTCCTACCTATTGCCTATTTGGAGGTGAAGAAAAGCTGGTGTTGGTGCTCCGTCACCTCTCTGACCAATATTTCATTCTCCTCTTCACTAAAGCAACACTTTTGCTTCCTCTTCTGGGACTTTGCTGGACCCTGTAGGCTGGTAATTGGCTGACTGGGATCTCCCTGGGGTCTCTCCTGGCCTGCAATCTCCATATTGTCTTCTCCATATTGTCTTCTCAATTTTTCTTTTCTTGCTTGTACTTCTTTTCACGCTAATGCTGTTAAACATGGTGCTAACCCATTTTGCATAAAAAAGTGCCAAAACATAACTTTTGCAGCATTAGCGTAATTTTTACTTATAGCATGTCGCAGTGGTTAGCGTCATTTTTTACACTAACCATTCCTGAGAACCATCATGTATCATTTTTTAAATATGACACAGAAATGGGGCTATGGGAATGGGGTTAGCTCGGAGTCATTTTTTTGACGCACAGCTGCGCTAGCGCAGTTGTGCCTCATTTGTCTTAAATATTGGCCTTAGATTTTCGATCTGGCGAGCCCACCCACTGGTGTGGCTACGTTTCCATTGACACATCCCTTTCTAGCACTCTCTTAATCTACTCAGTGGGCTCCTGGCTGGCTGGGTTTGCAGGAAATGGGGCACATACAGTTGCTTTCCCAAATGTCCTTCCCTCCTTTGAAGTCCAGTTTGGCTGCTCTCCACCCATACTGTTCTACCATCTGCTGAGGCAGATATCCTCCCATTAGATGCTTGCTTTGTTTCAGCCCACGCCACATCACACCTCATCAAGGCAGCCTGGCTCAGGCTGTCAGAGGCTGACCAAACAGAGGAGGGCACTACAGGTCGGAAGTTGGTAACTTTTAGCAAGAGTCCTAAAACACTTTCTAGGTACAAGGTATATTAAATTCAATAGTGTCAAGTTTATGGATTTATTATAACTTTTAATTTAATATTAAGCTTGCCATATTTAGGGTGATATGTACGAACACTTTTTCCCATAGACACAGAATGGGGAAAAACCTTTGCTACATCTGTCCCTTAGCTCCTTCCTATAGAAAATAAGACTTTATTTTTTTAATAAAGTCTCAACATGTTAGTCTATGGAGCCTATTCACAACAATGGGGAAAATGAATTTAGCTAAGTTTGCCACAACCAGGGCTTCTGAAATATATTTTATAAAGTCCCTGCTTCTAGTTACACTGCACCCAACACTGGGGGCAATTAAGGCATACATTGGGGGTGACTAATATGTAAAAATAAAGTAACTTAGGACATTGGAAATACTTTTTATTCCAAAGTTGAATGTGGTTTTAACTTGAACTTAAAAGTTACCAGCAATGCAGGGCTGCCTTCAAAATGACACTGGGCACCACTGCAATACATCTATTGGTTAACTATATATGCTGGGGTCCTTAAACCTACATGCCCTGGGACTGTTTAGCAGTTCCATGCTCAGGACACAATCAGATTCAGTAACCAACAGTATCAGTCAGAAAGTGAGGGGGTGACCAGGGTAAAAGAGGTTGACTTACCTACATTAATAAAATGGCATCTAGCACTTCTTAGCTCTTAGAGGAACTGCTGGATGAGCAATAGTCTTCAGATGAAGAACTTCCCCAGAAGAATTAGTCAACTGCCTGTAAATTCTTTGTAATCCCTTCAAGAGGGAGACAAAGGCAGTGGCCAAACTGGTTAAATGTACACTTTGTGAAAAAATACTTTCAAGGGGATCAAGCAAGAAGTATTCATGCCCAACTACAACTATGCTTTACCATCTGGAGGCGTATCACAACAGGTAGTATGTAGGAGCTGTCAGGGAGGAAAAAGGGGAGAAACACCACCTTCCAGTGGACCAAGACCATCTGTAGGAGAGATTGTGCTATCACAGTTAGACTCTCAGCTTGACAATATTGCTTCAGAATTTAATAGAGTGGGGAGCTTCTCCCTTGATTGTAAAAACATACTAACTGTGGGTCAGTGTTGGAAAATGGATTATTGGTAAGGGCAGGTAGGTACCTACACTTAGCAACAGGCCACTAACCTCCACTAAGGTCCAGTTAGGTCTCAGTAAATTAACCCCAGATCAACCATTGGTAGCTTGGCAACGAGCGTCAAGGCTTAACTTAGGAGACAGAGGGGCTCATTCTGAGCCCGGCGGGCGGCGGGAGCTGCCCGCCTGGAGGGAGCCGCCAAATGACCGCACCGCGGTCAAAAGACCGCGGCGGCCATTCAGACATTTCCTCTGGGCCGGCGGGCGCTCTCCAAAAGAGCACCCGCCGGCCCAGAGGAAATACCCCTGCAACAAGGACGCCGGCTCAGAATTGAGCCGGCGTAGTTGCAGGGGTGCGACGGGTGCAGTATGCACCCGTCGCGTATTTCACTGTCTGCATTGCAGACACTGAAATACACAGTGGGGCCCTCTTACGGGGGCCCCTGCAGTGCCCATGCCATGGGCACTGCAGGGGCCCCCAGGGGCCCCGCGGCACCCCCTACCGCCATCCTGTTCCTGGCGGGTCTCAGGGGGTGTCAGAATCCCCATGGCGGCGGAGCGCGCTCCGCCGCCATGGAGGATTCCCCCGAGCAGCGGGAAGTCGGCGGGAGACCGCCGACTTTCCGCTTCTGACCGCGGCTGAACCGCCACGGTCAGAATGCTCGTGGGAGCACCGCCAGCCTGTTGCCGGTGCTCCCGTGGTCGGTGGCCCTGGCGGCCACCGGCCGCCAGGGTCAGAATGACCCCCAGAGTGTAAAGCATTCAAATATCACAAAATAGTAATTAAATAAAACATAGGAAACAGTTTGAAAATCTAAAACCAATTTATAAAAATTGATTATATTTTTATCTTTAAAATGACACCAAAACGAATAGAATCGGATAAGGAGAACCGGAGATATGAATTGTTAAAGAATTATAATTTTTTTAGCACCTAGAAACAAAAAGCGCCAATCGGGTCATCTGGTTGCACCTCGACCGGGGCAAAGTCAAAGTTTAAGGCCAACCACGATGGAGACCTGCTCGGCTACAGGCCGCGGGAGGCCTCAGTTAAAAGTTTACCTTCACACTTAGGGCCATATTTATACTTTTTGACGCAAAACTGCGCTAACGCAGTTTTGCGTCAAAAAAATTAGCGCCGGCTAACGCCATTCTGAAGCGCAGTATTTAATCAATGACGTTAGTCGGCGTTAGCCGCCGGCGCTGCCTGGTGTGCGTGGAAAAAAACGACGTACACCAGGCAGCGCCGGCGTAGGGGGATATGGAGCTTGAGTGCCAAAAAATGGGGCAAGTCAGGCTGAGGCAAATTTTTCACCTCAACCCGATTTGCGCAATTTTTTTCGACTCCCAACCCCCATAGAAATGACTCCTGTCTTAGCAAAGACAGGATTCATGCCCCCTTGCCCAATGGCCATGCCCAGGGGACTTCTGTCCCCTGGGCATGGTCATTGGGCATAGTGGCATGTAGGGGGGCACAAATCAGGCCCCCCTATGCCACAAAAAAAAAAAAAAAAATACTTACCGGAACTTACCTTAATGTCCCTGGGATGGGTCCCTCCAGCCTTGGGTGTCCTCCTGGGGTGGGCAAGGGTGACAGGGGGTGTCCCTGGGGGCATGGGAGGGCACCTCTGGGCTCCTTCCGAGCCCACAGGTCCCTTAACGCCTGCCTTGTCCAGGCGCTAAAAAACGGCGCAAAAGCGGCCGTACGTCATTTTTTTGGACCCACCCACTCCCGGGCGTGAATTTTGCCCGGGAGTATATATACAGCGTACATGCCTCGGAGTCCATTTTTTAGACGGGAACGCCTACCTTGCATATCATTAACGCAAAGTAGGTGTCCACGCAAAAAAATGACGCAAACTCCATGGACTTTGGCGCTAGACGCGTCTAACGCCAAAGTATAAATATGGAGTTAGTTTTGCGTCGGAATTGCGTCAAAAAAACGACGCAATTCCGGCGCAAACAGAGTATAAATATGCCCCTTAGTCTTTTTTTCGAAGATTTTCTTCAGTGGGACGAACCTGCCAGTCCAATCTGACCTCCTGGAGCCCTTCTCCGGATACGCGATGCTGGAATCCTCGGTGGAGATTTTTACCTTCGGACTTAGTCATTTTTTCGAGGTGAAAATCCTTTGAACAGGGTAAACCTGGATCTTGATCTGACGTCCATGGAGCCCTCCTTGGATACGCTGGCTGGGAGGTCCCAGTCAACTTTTTACCTTCGGACTTAGGGGGTCATTACGACCCTGGCGGAACAAGTCCGCCAGGGCCGTGGGACGCGGTGGCACCGCCGACAGGCCGGCGGTGCCCCGCGGGGCATTCTGACCGCGGCGGCTCAGCCGCGGTCAGAGAAGGGAAACCGGCGGTCTCCCGGCGGTTTCCCGCTGCCCCAAAGGAATCCTCCAAGCCGGCGCAGCATGCTGCGCCGGCATGGGGATTCCGACTCCCCCTCCCGCCATTCAGTTCCTGGCGGTTCTCCCGCCGGGAACCGGATGGCGGGAGGGGGAGTCGCGGGGCCCCTGGGGGCCCCTGCCGTGCCCATGCCTATGGCATGGGCACGGCAGGGGCCCCCGTAAGAGGGCCCCTAAAAGTATTTCAGTGTCTGCAAAGCAGACACTGAAATACGCGACGGGTGCAACTGCACCCGTCGCACCTTCCCACTCCGCCGGCTCTATTACGAGCCGGCGTCATCGTGGGAAGGGAGTTTTCCCCTGGGCTGGCGGGCGGTCTTGTGAAGACCGCCCGCCAGCCCAGGGGAAAACTCGGAATACCCTCTGCGGTCTTACGACCGCGGAGCGGTATTTCGGAGGGGGGAAGCCTGGCGGGCGGCCTCCGCCGCCCGCCAGGCTCGGAATGAGGGCCTTAGTCTCTTTTTCAGAGATTTTCTTTACCGGGACAAACCAGCAAATTAGGCCGGGTCGCGGTTGAGGCAAGCCAGCTAGAGTTGCCACGGCGGGTCGGTCCCTCTATGGAGCTTTTTTTCAAAAGTTGTCCAAACTTCTCCAAACTTCTGGGGCTTCTCCTAGATGTCCTTTTAAGGTTCTTCTGAGGTCCACAGCTCACCCCAAGGGTCCAGAAGTTCTGAGATCGTCCTTGGGAGGAGCGGACTACAACTCCCAGAATGCACCTGGACCAAAATTATTTTTTGCCACTGGACAGTGGTCAGCTGGTCGCTTTCTTCAGGAGTTGGTGCAGGGGACTAGCAATTTTTCACCTGTAGCAAACAGGGAGTCTCTCCTTGAACCAGTTGAAGCCAGGCAAAGTCCTTCTTGTGGTGAAGCCCAAGTGTGCAGCTGGTGCAGTCCTTCTGAGTGCAGGTTCCAGGTGCAGGCCAGGGGTCCAGCAGGGCAGTCCTTCTTCTGTTGTTCTTCCTTGTTGGATGTGGTAGGGAACTGAGGTGTGGGTGGAGGTCTGCCAGTTTTATCCTTGCTCCTGGGTGAAAAGCAGGGGGGTCCTGGTTCTCCAATCAGGTGCAGGGTCCTTTCCCCTGTGATGACCACTTCCTGGGAAGTGTGGCAAAAATCAGTCCCAGGAGGCAACATTCTCCAAAAATCCATCAAGGCTGAATATGATTTTTGGAGGTTACATCTGGCTGAGCCCACCCACTGGTGTGACTAAAATTCATAAACACACCCCTATCCTGCCCTCTCCTAATCTAATCAAGGGGGCACCTAGTTGTCTGGGGTTGCAGGATGTGGGGGTGTTGCTGGTTGCTCCAAATGTCCTTCTCTGCCTTTGAAGACCAGTTTGGAAGCCCTCTCCCTTCCTGCCTCACCATTTGCTGAGGGGAGATTCCCTCCCACAGGCACATTCCTTTGTGTGAAGCCAGGCCACTTCACACCTCATCAAGGCAGCCTGGCCAGACTTGCCAGAGGCTGCCCAATCAGAGCACAACAGCAAAAACAATGCAGGGCTGAAATTGGCAACTGTTTAAAACTATTTACCTGAACAAGTTATATTACATCCAACAACTGGAAGTTGTGGGATTTATTATAATAATTAATTTGATACCAAATTCTTGGTATGCATCATTTAAAGAGACTTTAAAAATTAAAATAAAGTCTCCATATTCCAGCCTATGAAGGCCATTTACTACAATGAGGGAGAAACAAATTTGGCTGTTTTTACCTCTCCAGGGCTTATAAAACTATTTTTATAAGGTCCCTGCTTATAGTTACATGGCACCCAGCCCTAGGGGCACATAGGGCACACCTTAGGGGTGACTTATATGTAAAAATAAGGTAGTTTAAGACTTTGGAACTACTTTTAATTCCAAAGTTGAATTTGCATGTAACTTTAATTTAAAAGCAGCCAGCAAGGCAGGCCTGTCTTTAAAATGACACTGGGCACCTCAGCAGGGCACCTATCGGTGCACTACTTATACTGTTGTCCCTAAACCTACTTGCCCTACCATATACTAGGGACTTATAAGTAGGTTAACTTAGCCAATTATAATTAGCCTAATCTTCATATTGATTTTACACAGAGCACAGGCCCTGGGACTGGTTAGCAGTACCCAGGGCACCATCAGAGTCAGGAAAACACCAGCAAAAAGTGAAAAATGGGGGCAAAAAGTTAGGGGGCCTCTGCAATCAGCCCTGTTTTCTCACAGTCAGCAGTCACTGTCTCTGATAAAGAATGCTGCAAAAAAGAACAATTTTCTTTTCTTTTGTCTCTTCAGTTTAAATTCCAGTTTTTGCACGTTTTAAGGACCTTGTTATGGTCTAGTTGCCATTTTATTTCAAACAAATACCAACAAAAATGTACAAACCTTTCTGGAAATCATAGACATTTAAAGAATAATCCAGAAAAAGAAGCAAAAAGGATCTCTTCAGAACCAACTTTCTTGGTTATATGAACTATATATGAACATGTGTGTCTTAATGAAGAAAAATAGTGCATCAGCGCATGTGTGATAGAGTGAATGAGTGCATGAGTGCATGAATAATTGAAAGAGTAAGCATCTGCGTGATACATGTGTGAGTGTATGTATGAGTGAGTGAGTGCATTAATGTGTGTATGAGTGACAGACTGAGTGTATGAGTGTATGTGTGGGTGATTGTATGACTGCAGGAGTCCTTGTATGATTAAGTGACTGATTGCATGAGTGTATATATGGCTGTGAGAGCTTGAGTATACACGTGATTGAGTGATTGAGTATATGAGTGTGTATATGGGTAATTGGCTGAGTGCATAAGTTCAAGTATGTATGATTTAGTTAATGCATTAGTGTGTGCATGAGTGAGTGACGAAGTGTATGAATTTGTGTATTGGTGATTGACCGAGTGTATCAGTGCCTGTATGTGTGGGTCAGTGAGTACATGAGTGCATGTATGGGTGAATGAGTTAGTGCTTGAGTGCATGAGTGAGTGGTTGAGTGTATGAGGGTGTGTATGGATGATTAACTGGGAACATATGTTAGTGACTGAGGGCATGAGTGCTGCCTGGGTGACTGAATGAATCTATGAGTGGTGTATAAGTAAATGAGTAATTGCATGAATTGTCCATGAGTAAATGGCTGTGTGTGTGAGTGGATGTATGGATGAGTGAGTGAGTGCATGAGTAGTGAATGGTGTATTCAGTGATTGTACAAGTCCATGTGTGGGTGAGTGAATGAGTGCATGAGTAGTGTATGGGAGACTAAGTGAGTGCAAGATTAGTGTATAAGCAAGTGAATTAATTTATAGGTGGTGTATGCAAAGGTAGCTGAGAATACAACTATTGCATGGGTGACTTAGTGTGTGTATGACTGCATATATAAATGAGTGAGAAACTGCACGAGTTGTGCATGATAGCATGAGTGAAAGTGCATGAGTACTGTATGTATGAGTGAGTGAGTGCATGAGTGATGTATAGCACACTGAGTAAGCATCAGTGCATGTATGGGTGAGTGAATGAGTGCATGATTGAAATATGAGTGAGTGACTGTAGAGGTATTGTATGGGGGGTTGATTGCATGTGTGGGTGGTATATGTGTGAGTGACTAAGACTTCCAATGTTGCGTTGGTGACTTAGGTAGTCATTATGAACCTGATGGGAAAGACCGTCGCGGTAACTACAGCCAACAGGCTGGTGGTCCTGACCACCATATAATGAAGCACATGAAAGGGAACCAGCAGCCCAGCCACTCACCGCCATTTTGGTAGCGCCATCAATGACAGCGGAGGCCATCTTCAGCCGTGCGGATAGGCCCTACCTGCCCACCATATAATGAAACACCACACCATCATCACTTCTGGGGCGGGAACCACCACCACACAAAGTTTGTCAGAAACGACCCATATAAAGGGAAACACTCACTGGAGGCACACAGAACACGCTGACCCCGACTTGAAGTGAGAGTTGGAAATAATCCCAGTGCTTCTCCTGCCCATATTTCTCCAGGACCGTGACCGCCGATGAAGAAGATGACGGTAAGTACCGCAGCTTAGCACACATGGGAGGAAAGGGCACAATTATACATCCACCCACCCTAACCACACCACTTTGCACACCCAGCCCCTCCCACCACCCCAAGCCATACATACCCTAACAAAATGTACTTACCAGACACAAGCCAACAAGTACCTGCACCAATGCACGCACCTGTGTACACCACATCCCAACAGTGAAATGATGCACAATGTGTTAATATTGCATCAACATGTCTGCTGGGCACGAAAATTTATTTTAAACAAATAATTATTAATGTCCAAACAAGGCCATAGGCCAGTCCATATTGAAGTCCCGGAAGGACAAACATAGCCCACACTTGAATCCTATGATGAAATAAATCCTCCACTGAGAAGAGGCATCAATGGGGCAGCCAGGCACTTCAGGGATCAGGAGCAGGGGGGAGTGTGGGTGGGGATTCAGGTTTGGAAGGGGGGGTCTTGGGCTTAGGTGGAGAGGGTTTGGGCTTGCTCTTGAAAGGAGGAGGTGTGGGCCTGGACCGGGGGGTGGCAGAGGGACCAGGGGCAACACAGGCCTTCTTCCTCCCTGGGGAAGGGGCACGGGAATGAGAGGGGTGGACTGGGGAGGACTTTGAAGAGAAAGGAGTGGACTTGGGGAGCCCAAGGGAACGTTTAGGGAAAAGACGGGGTGGGCCAGTGGGTTCAAGCAGGTCAACACAGGAGAGGAAAAGCTTTTTAGGTGCAGCTGGAGGGGTTTTGGAGACAGGTTTTGGAATGGAGGTTGAGGGAGTGGTGGTACGAGATGTAGTTGTGCTGGACGTGGATGCAGATGCCTGTTTATAATGCTTATGTTTGGTGGATGTGTTTGGAGTAGATGAGTGTGAGCATTTGTGTGTTTTGGGATGAAGGGGGTGGAATCAGTGGGAGAGAATGTATGTGGATGTTGCGTGGGTGTCTGCAGGTCTGGTGAGTGTGCTGCAAGTGTCTGTGAATGTGGTCTTGGTGAGTGCAGGTGTGGTGTCTGGGGTGCATGACTAGATGTCAGCTGTTGTGGTGGCTGCAAGAATGGGGGCAGCAGCAGTGACCGAGGGTGCAGTGCATGTGGGTGTGCATGGTGAGGTGACAGACAGGGAGGAAGGGGAGGGGGACACAGTGGGGGAGATGGATGTTGGCGTGTCTGCTTTGGTATGTTGGGTGTGTGCCTACAAATGGTGGATGTGTGGTGCTTGTGTTTCTCTTTGCGCTTCTTGTGTGTTGATTGGTGCATGGCTGTCTGGATGTTTGCTTGGAATGGGTGATGAGAGTGGGGTGCTGGAAGGGGTAGAGGTGGTGGGAGGGGGTACGGAAAGACCAGGGACGCTGGCTGCCATCAAAGAGAAGGCCAGAGCCTGAAAAGATCTCTGTAGGACAGACATGGAAGCGTGAATGCCTTCCACTGCTGCATCTAAGGGGCCAGCCCCTGGATGGCATTCACAATGGTTGTCCCACAGAGATGTTTCTCAGGAGGTTAATAGCCTCCTCAGTGAGGGCAGCAGGACTTACTGGGGCAGGAGAAGAAGTGCCTTGGGCGAAGGAGACGTCCACCCCCCTGGGAGAGCGGGCACGGGCAAATTAGTGGAGAGCTACTGGGCGGAAGGTGATGGTATGGGGGTGATGGAAAATGGCAAAGAATGGGTGGGCCTAGTAGGGTCTGCTACCAGCAGGGAGCTGCCATCAGAGGTGGTGTCGGAGTCAATACCTCCGGTGGCAGTTCCCCCCGTTGTACTCCCCTCGCCCTCCAACCCACTGGTCCCTTCAGTGTTGGTAGACTCTGCTAAAGCACACAAGGACACAAGAGAACGGAAGGGAGGGGACAAAACAAGAAATAAGTATGTAAGTTCCAGGAAAAATATACATGTTGGGACACATACCCTCCCATCCATCTCAGGCACTAAGCCTCAACAGACACAATATATGATATGAATGTGCTCCTAACTGGTAGGCATGATCCCACAATACACTACTTTGCAATGGGAAACAATGAGAGTCGATGCCAAGACAACAAATCTGAAAATCCATGAGGCTACTTTAAAACCAATAGCCCAAACAGGGGAGCCCTCACAGGCCCACATTCCCAGCCATATCTACCTAAGGACACTCTCCCACGGATGTAGAGGGGAGCAGGACTGCAGGAACACAGCTGTCTGTGGGCCTGGCACCATGATGCATGCACCCATAGCATCTAACTACATTCATCATAGTAGCATCACAACAGTTTGGTACTCACCTCCTTGTGGCTGCTGCATATCCAGATAGGCCACCGCCAGAATGCGGGCCATTAGGGGGTCACGGTCCGATCGGCACCCCTCCCTCGTTGGGAGGCTGTCCCCAACTGGGACTCTCCGGTCTTCCGGGCCCAGCACCTCAGGTCCTCCTTCCGCTTCCTGCAGTTGGTGCTACGCCAGTTGTAGACCCCCGGGTCCGTACTTCCTTGGTGATGGCTTGCTACAATCCTTTCTTCTGATGGGCCCTGACCTGCATGGGAAAAAAAGAGAAAGGAAACCGATGTCAGTGTGGGTGCCCCATATAGAAATGCCATGCCAGGTCAACCTGACATAGCACATGGAGACATACATTTAGACAACAGCCAAGCAAAAACTGCCAGACACACCTCGGGTAAGCATTCGCACAGCCAACAAAAACACGTACAAGCATCTGCCAAATTCACACACACTCAAGGACGACAAATAGCAACTCACCTGGTCCTTTGGTCACCCATAAAGCTTTGCATATAGGGGTAGGACCCGTCCACCAGCTTCTCCAGCTCCTCTGTGATGAAGGCTGGGGCCCATTCCCCTGTAGCACATGCCATCTCAAGGACCAGAGTCAGGACACAGCAGCACATGCAGTGGAGCTCTTCCCTACTTGAGGTGCAGGAGTCAAGTGGCAAGCGCATGGCAAAATGGTGGTATATACTGCGGCGGTGTGCACTGTCACTGCCGTCGGTGATCATGATTGGCCCTGCTTCCCTGTTGACAACAATGTTATCCAATGATCAGGTGCACGGTGGTGAACACCGCCTACCGCCATGACGACTAACAACAGCGTAATGAGGTCACTTCTTACACTACACTACCTGTAGAGCAGGGGGCTGTCATTTTGCATCCAACACGCCTTCATAGGCTGGCTGGGGTCCTAGTCCATGGCTCTATTTGCTCTCCCCTTTGTCGAATACTGATATAATTACTCCTCCTCATAGAATCATGGTGGGAAGTGTGCCTACACTGTGATGCAATAAAACATACACACCTCACCACACATTACCACGCTCTTTGGGTCTGAGTGATGGACAATTGTGTCACATGTACAACATAAATAGAGGAACCTTGTTATGGAAGTGTATGTCCCAACTCAATGTGTCTCTCTTCCTCCCCCATAGGTACAGATCCATGTGGTAATGGAGGGACCCATCTGTTTACAGACCCCTGGTAGATCTGGCCAACATGGAGGAACAACAGATCACTATCAATAACCACCTAAATCGAGCCATAATCCAGGAACTCTGTGAACAAATGGAGCCTGATCTGATGCCAGCTAATAGGAATCTCAATGCCATACACACAACTGTGCAGTTACTATCTGTGCTACATTTTGTGGCCACAGGCTCATTCCAAGTGACAGTGAGCAAGAGTGGAGACGTGTGGCACAATGGTTAGAACGGCAGATCCTGATGCAGAGATCTGGCCCAGGACCAGGCTTCAATTCCCACCTCAGCGGGTCTTGGGCTCAATTCACCTGGGCAAGATAATTCTCGCCTCAGTGCTTCATCTAATTAATGGGTCCCACTCTGTAACTCAGGGCAATAGCTTGCCTAATCTCCACAGCGGCCCTCACAGTATTTGGATGCCTGGCTTCACCCTGGGGCAGTCCAGGAGTGGGTGCCTCACAGGGAAAAGCCCGGAGGGGTTCCACAGCAGTATGCGTAGAGCGCCTTGAGACCCTAACTGGTGAGTATTGCGCTATACAAGTGCGAAGTTTGCAGTTTTTACAGCATGGCAGCCGGTGTATCACAGCCAATGTTCAGCTACATCCTGTCTAATTTTTTGAATTAATTCATGCAACACCAGCAAAGTTATATCCAGTTTACCAAAAGGGCTGATGTCACCACCATTCAATTGTAAACTTTTGCAAATATCCCCCATGTAATAGGTGTCATATATGGTACCCACATAGCCCCCATACCCCCAAGAGTAAAATAACAAGTGTTGAGAAGTCATAAAAACCTTCAATCCATGTGAGAGAACAGGGCTGATTGCAGAGGCCTCCTAACGTTTTGCCCCCATTTTCAACTTTTTGCTGGGGTTTTCCTGACTCTGATGGTGCCCTGGGTACTGCTAACCAGTCCCAGGGCCTGTGCTTTGTGTAAAATCTGTATGCAAATTGGACTAATTATAATTAGCTAAGTCAACCTACCTATAAGTCCCTAGTACATGGTAGGGCATGGAGGTTTAGGGACCCCAGCATAGGTAGTGCCCTCATAGGTGCCCTGCTGAGGTGCACAGTGTCATTTTAAAGGCAGGCCTGCCTTGCTGGCTGCTTTTAAATTAAAGTTACATGCAAATTCAACTTTGGAATTAAAAGTAGTTCCAAAGTCTTAAACTATCTTATTTTTACATACAAGTCACCCCTAAGGTGTGCCCTATGTGCCCCTAGGGCTTGGTGCCATGTAACTATAAGCAGGGACCTTATAAAAATAGTTTTATAAGCCCTGGTGAGGTAAATCAGCCACATTTGTTTCTCCCTCATTGTAGTGAATGGCCTCCATAGGCTAGAATGGGGAGACTTTATTTTAATTTTAAAAGTACCCTTAAGTAACAGGTACCAAGAGCTTGTTATCAAATTAATTGTTATAATAAATCCCACAACTTCCATTTGTTGGATTTAATATAAATTGTTCAGGTAAAGAGTTTTAAACTTTACCTGAAAAGTTGCCAACTTCAGCCCTGCAGTGTTTTTGCTGCTGTACTCTGATTGGCCAGTCTCTGGCAGCCTGGCCAGGCTGCCTTGATGAGGTGTGAAGTGGCCTGGCTTCACACAAAGAGATGTGCCTGTGGGAGGAGATCTCCCCTCAGCAAATGGTGAGGCAGGAAGGGGGAAGGCTGCCAAACTGGTCTTCAGAAGGACATTTGGAGCATCCCAGCAACACCCCCACATCCTGAAAACCCATACAATTAGGTGCCCCCTTGATTAGATTAGGAAAGGGCAGGAGAGGGGTGTCTTTAGGATTTTTATCCACACCAGTGGTTGGGCTCAGCCAGATGTAACCTCCAAAAATCACTTTCAGCCATGATGGATTTTTGAGGGATGTTGCTCCCTGGGATTGATTTTTGCCACACTTCCCAGGAAGTGGTTATCACAGGGGGAAGGATCCTGACCCTGATTGGAGAACCAGGACCCCCCCGCCCCTGTTTTCACCCAGAAGCAAGGATGAAACTGGCAGACCTGCACCCACACCTCAGTTCCCTACCAGATCCCTATCAGATTCCAACAAGGAAGAACTACAGGAGAAGAAGGACTGCCATACTGGACCCCCTGACCTGCACCTGGACACTGCACTCTGGAGGACTGCACCAGATGCACACTTGGGCTTCACCACTGAAAGGACTTTGCCTGTCTTCTATTGCTTCAAGGAGGGACTCCCTGTTTGCTACAGGTACAAAGGAGCTGCCCAAAGTCCCCTGCATCAAGTCCTGCAAGCAGAGCCCAGCTGACCAGCGGCCAGTGGCCATTTGAGGATTCTGACAAGGTGCATTCTGGGAATTGTAGTCCCAAATCCCAAGGCGCAACTCAGAGCTTCTGGAACCTTGGATCAAGTTGTGGACACTTCAAGGACACAAAAAGGACCTCCGGAAGAAAATCCAGAAGTTTGGAGACGTCTGGAGCAACTCCATAAGTTGAAGAGGTGCATTGTGGGAGTTGTCGTCCCAGACCCCAAGAGGCACACCAGAGCCTCTGAGCCCTTGGCTGGTGCTGGGGACCACTTTCCTGAATCAAACACTTCTGAAAGTAAGTATGACAGTGTTACCTCGTGAGCGGCCTGAACTCTGGACTTTGTTCTTTTCCAGTGTGACCTTTTTTAACCCTTTGAGCGCTAGTTGCTTCTATGCGCTAGAAGGCGTTAATTCTTTAAAAAATCATTTCTCCTGTTCCCCTTATCCAAATGTATTAGTTTCTGTGTCATTTTAAAGATAACAATATAATCTATTTTTATAAATTGATTTTGGATTTTTAAACTGTTTCCTGTGTTTTATTTAATTACTGTTTTGTGGTATTTGAATGCTTTACACTTTGGGGGTTATTCTAACTTTTGGAGGAGGTGTTAATCCGTCCCAAAAGTGACGGAAAAGTGACGGATTTACCACCAGCCGTATTACGAGTCCATTATATCCTATGGAACTCGTAATACGGCTGGTGGTATATCCGTCACTTTACCGTCACTTTTGGGACGGATTAACACTCCTCCAAAGTTAGAATAACCCCCTTTGTCTCCTAAGTTAAGCCTTGTCATTCGTTGCCAAGCTACCAAAGGTTGAGCTAAATTTAATTTACTGAGACCTAACTGCACCTAAGTGGAGGTTAGTTGCCTATTGCTAAGTATAGGTACTTACCTGCCCTTACCAATAACCCATTTTCCAACACTTGATTAAAGTCCAATTGGTGTGTCCTGCTGATCAGTATATTTCTCATGTCAAGTCAAGGTTCCCAGGATCAGTCCATGATTCGTTTGTCCTGAGAAACAGCAGTGTGCCACACATGATGGGATAACTACAGGGGGACAGAGCTTGGCTCATATGTGAGTGTGTCTGACACTGTATTAGTTACATACCTGACAGGCAGGATGTATGCAAGAAGAAAGTGTGTGTTTTAACCTTCTTTCACCCACTTTTCCAGGGGATTCTGGCTAACTAAACAAGCAGTGGCTTTTGACACCTGTGAGAAATGCCAGGACAGAGGCAGAAATCCGTTAAAATGAGACACATGGTCACACTAGAAGGGTGATTGAGCGGACCATAGAACTCCAAAAGGCAAGAGCCTACATCTCTCTGGAGGATTCCTGTGGTATGTCCCTGACAAGATGTGTTAGATAGTGGTGGCCTGCTGCATGCTGCACAACTTGGCTGTGAGAAAAGCTATCCAACTTCTGGATGAGGAGGATGTTGTCCATCCACCCCTGCCACTTCAGAGGATAGATGAGAGTGATGGAGCAGAAGAGGGTGAAGACATCAACTCCAGAACCCAGCTAATCTGGCTATACTTCCAGTGACTCTCAGGTACATTTTCTATTATGCAAATGGGTTTACTGCATTGTTTCAGGGTGTCTTATGTACTAAGTACCAACACAGTGCTGTGTGTCCTTGAGTATGTTTCACTAAGGTGTTTTTGGGAACCACCTGTGGGGTACATTCCTGTATTGTATTGTGTGTAATGTTACTGAGGACACCTCATAGTTACCTGTGTGCAGCGTTGATAGTGGTTAGAATCAACACCCCTCAGATAGGGTACTTGTCTGGAGTAGGTCTGTATGCTTCATTATGAGCCATCAGTGTTGTTTGGGCAGGGGCACACTATTTTTCTGCATGTTGCCATGTGTCTACACTCTGGTGATGGGTGCAGAAAGCACTTTTCAGGTGCCAATGTACACCACTGTATGATAGAAACTGTGCTAGGTTACATGTTGATATTATTGATGACCTAAGTGATACCTGTGCAGTCTCCCCTATGTTGCAATTGGTGAATTGTATGTGTCTGTACATCAGAAATGGAAATTGCGAAGTATTGTGTTTGGACAGTGCAGTACTGATTTGTAACATTTACCTTGCAGACAGATGCTGCTGTGGTGTCCCTTACCAGTGATGTGGCAACTTTATGAAGACACAGATGTGTTTTACAGCAATGGAATGTACAGTGTGACATACTTCAAACACTACAGTCTGTTAGACCCCTCTCCTGCAATAAAAGTGTCATTATGATGGAAACTGGCTAATGCATACACATTAATATTTGATTGCTTATATTAAATAAGGACAGACATTTTGTGTGTGCAAGTGTATTTATTTGAAGATAAAACACACATGGGTGATGAGATAGTGGAAGGGAGTGGGCACATGGTGAACAATATACTCTGGTAAATTTCCATAGCTGTTGGTAGCACAGGGGCAGAGTCAATGGGGCCGTTGGAAGATGGTGAAATGGCAGTGGCATGCCAACAGGGTAGCTCGGTGGCACACAAGGGAGACAGTTAAGGGAAGAGTTACTTCCTGGCAGTGGGCTTGGTCTTGGCTGGTGTTTCACTGGGCTGTCTGGGTCTGAGTACACGTTTGTGAGGGGGAAACTGGGCTGCAGGGCAAGGGTTGCTGGTGTCCTGTGGGTCCTCTGGCAGTGCCCCCAGGCCACTAGCTGCTACAGATGTAGATGACAGGACAGTATCCTGGCTAGTAGAAGGGGCCTGCAGGTGGGTGGAGGACTCAGGCTGGATGTTGGTCTGGCGCTGCAGTACCCCTGAAATCGAGGCCATGGTAGCATTGAGCTGTTCGCATTGCTGCATGGCCTCCTGGTGGTCTGCTACCTGCAGCCTCTGATTCTTCTCCAACGTGGTCAGGATCTGGGCCATTCTATCCTGGGAATGGTGGTATGCTCCCAGGACCTCAGCAATGGCCTCCTGGGCAGCAGCATCCCATCTTGGGCCACCCCCCTGGGCCAATGATACCCTCCCACTGCACAGGTCTGGCAGTCCCACTTGCACTGGGCCCTTCATCATCCTGACAGGTGGTGGGTGGAGTCTCTGGTCCCTGTACTGGTGGGCAGACATTCAGTGGCCTGGAGACAATGGTGTGGGGGCGTTGGGCCAGAGCTGATGGTGGTGGCTGAGTGGTAGGGATGTCGTTGGTGTCCTGGGTGGGGCTTCTGGAGGGTGACTGTCCAGGACTGTGGGATGGCCCAGGGATTTCCTCTGTGTCCAGACATCCCTCTGCAGTCTTCTGAGTGGGGCCTTCGTCTTCGGATGGAGGACTGGCACTCCTTATCGCCTCTGTCTGGGTGGCAAGGGTGGTGGTACCTGTGTGTGAGAGAATTCTGGGTGTTGTAGTGCTCCTGACAATACATGCATGGGTTGGTGACTGTGCACAGTGGGCTGGGTAGTGATTTGTATGGAGGTTGTGTGCATGCAGGAAACATGGATAGGAGTGGCTGGGTGTTGTGGGCTGGGTAGGGGATGGGGCATGGGGTAGTGAGAGGGATGGGGTGATACGTGCATTACAGGTGTGGTGACTGTTAGGGTTTTGTAGTTGACTTACCTGAGTCCAATCCTCCAGGGAGTCCAGTGAGGTCTTCTGGGTGTAGGGTAGCCAAGACCCTCTCCTCCCAGTCGGTGTATTCGGAGGAGGAGGTGGGGGACCACTACCAGTCTTCTGTACCACGATGTTGTGTTGTGATGCCATGGACCATACCGTGCCCTGTAGTTCGTTCCATCTCTTCCTGATGTCATCCCTTGTGCATGGATAGTTTCCCACAGCGTTGACCTTGTTGACTACCCTCTGCCATAACTCCATCTTCTTGGCCTAGGACGTATGCTGCACCTGTGCTCCGAATAGCTGTTAGCTCCCAGTCGGGAAAGCAGAGGTGCTTAAGGGGTGCCATGGTGGGTGTTGTGTTTTAGGTGAGTTGTTGACGGTGGTGTTGTGTGATTGAGTGTATATTTTGTGATGGTGGGTGTGCAGTGTTTGAGTTTTGGTAGTGGTTTTGTGTGTGTGACTTGTGGGATGGTTAGTTCAGTGTATGCGTGTTGAGGTGTCAATATCTATCGTACTATTGGCATTGCAAAGGGTTGTGGGGTGTGTATGCGTGTGTTTTATAGTGGTGTGGGTGAGTGTGTGAGGTGTGTGGATGTGTGTCAGGTGTGTGCTTTTCAAATTTGCCAATGTGTGCATTTGTTGTTGGCGGGTCCCATTGCTGACCATGGTGGTTTGTACCGCCAATGGTCATTCGACATTCACTGACTGCCACGCTGATTTGTGCCTCATTATTTGGTGGGTGGGGCGTTTGTATGCGTGGCGGTGGCAGGGTGATGTGTACTGTGTTTCTGCTCTCATTGGGCCTGGCAGTGGGTGGAGGTTGTCAATTTGTTTGGCTGTCTGTCTGTCTTTTTGGCATCATTATATGGCGGGATGCAATCCGCCACCACTGGCAGTCTTTTGTCTATCATCAGCACGGCGGTCAGCAGTGTTTGCCACCAAGTTCATAATGAGGGCATAAGTGTGTGTATGAGTGAATGTATGGAGTGCATGAGTTGTGCTTGACAGCTTTAGCGAGTGCATGAGTACGTATTGGGGTGAGTGACTGATTATATAAGTGTATGTATGACATGAGTGAGTGCTTGAGTGTATGTATGAGTGAGTCACTGACTGTATGAGTGTGTGGATGATTGACTGAGTGTATGGCTGTGTATATGGGTGAGTGAGTGAGTGAATATATGTATAGGTGAGTGAGATAGTGCATGGGATTTTCATGAATGAATGAGTGTGTGTATGAGTGATTGTGTGAGTGTATGAGTGTGTCCATGAGTGAGTGACTGACTGTATAAATGTGTGTATGGGTGAGTCAGTAACTGCATGAGTGTATGTATAGGTGAATGAATAACTGCTTGAGTGCATGCATGAGTGAGTGATTGAATGCGTAAATGGCTGATTTACTGAGTATAGAGGTGTATGTATCAGTGAGTGAGTGAGCACATGTATGGGTGAGTGTTAGTGCATTAGTTTGTTCATGAGTGATTGACTGACTGTATGTGTGTGTGCATGAGTGGTTGTATGATTGCATAAGTGTCTGTGAGAGTAAGTGATTGCATGTATGAGTGTATGTATGGGTGAATGAGTACATGCATGAGTCAGTGACTGAATGTATGAGTTTGCATATGGTGAATGATTGAGTTCATGAGTGCATGTATGCGTGAGTCAGTGAGTGCATGACTGCAGCCAAGAGTGAGTGACAGTGTATGAGTGTGTTTATGGCTGTTTGAGTGAGTGCATGAGTGCTTCTATGAGTAAGTAAGTGCATGAAAGCATATATGGGTGAGTTAGTGAGTGTATGACTTTGTGTTGGCTGATTGACTGAGTGCACAGATGGGTGACTAGGGAAATCTATAAGTGCATGTATGAATAAGTGAATGAGGTCACTAATGTATGCATTCAGTGAGTGACTAGATATGTTACTGGGTGTATAAGTAACGGAGTGAGTGTATAAATGTATGTATGAGTGAGTGAATGAGTATATCAGTGTTGTAAGGGTAAATGATTGAGTGTTTCTGTGAACGAATGCATATTTTAATATTTGGGTGAAAGAGTGCATGTGTAAGTGCATGAGTGTATGAGTGCTGTGTGCATAAGATCATTTACATACAATATAAACATAGGAAACTAAAAGAAAAGTATAGCATAAGGACTGTATATTTAAAACACATTTTGTACACCTCCCCATAACCAATAAGTGTATGTTAACAAACTCTTTTCATAAAATGTTGTTCAACTACACCCGCTGTTGGAAAAGAGAAACAATTTATTAGTATTTAATGTTCATGCATAGAAAAACTTATTAGTATTTAATGTTCATGCATAGACACATATTACAATATTAATGACTTAGAATGTGAGAATAGATTGTACTGTACAGCATATATAATTTTGATTGTTTTACTCTTCTCAGCTTTTATACTCTTTCATCTAAGCTGGTGGTTTGTGTAAACATCTAAGAAAAGACAACTAGATGTCACTGCTACAAATAGATGAAGCAATTTCTGGTTTTACTTCTAAGAATGAATCCACTAAGCTTTAAGTACAGAGCCTTATCCACTCGGGTGTCCTTTCTTTTTCGGAAGAGGAAGCTTCACACACCTAATAGTATCATGCTTTATCATAGGCTTCCTCTCCCCACGCTGATAGGACAGTGTCACCAGGGCAGACTCAACCTCCCGATGGATTCAGAGCTGGTGGGAGTTCTTATAGAAACTAAGTATAGTAAGTATATAAACCATCATCTTTAAAGAGTAGGGAAAAACAATCAATTGATTGTGAAAAAAAAGAAAAAACCTGCTCAGTGGATCACTACAAATAAATGATACTATGCTTCACACTCACTACATTTATTTAATCACTACCCCTAGGGGTATTTATTATAATAATCGAAATAATCTGTTTAGTAGATTGTTCTTCAATTATTATATCTGGTACACTATATGAAAATTATATGAACTGCTGTTGAAATTTACAAATGCAATTGAAAACATCACCCTTGCTAGGCCAAATGATCCATACAGTGTTGATAATGCATATTCATTTAAACATAGTCAGTAAGTACAATGTTATGTTACATAGCATGTATAAGCTTGCTTGAAGAAACAAAAGGGGACCTTTCACTTAGTTTAAAATTAACTCTATTGTTTAAATTTGAGGATGTTGTAATATTATTTTACTTTCAGAATGTATTTTGTCTCCATTCCATTGACTTCTTATATTGACTTTTTCTGAGATATTAAAATTTCTTTTGCGATTTGAATTTTTTTTTTTAAAGACATTGCCCTTAATAGGCCAAATAATGTCTATAAAACATATAAATCGTTTAGAGAAAATTCTGTGTCATCTTCTTTAACCACTGTTTTTGGTTAGAACTTTGTTTGGAGAATAAGAAGATAAGAATTTGGTAATTTGAAGGGGAGTCTCTGTTTGTGTGTTAGGTGTATGCCATTACGCTGTGTCCTTCCGCTTCTGCTTTTCAAATGCACAGTGTAGTATACTGAGGTTATATTCAGGCCTTCATGAAAGATGATAGCGAAAGTAGTAAAGTTTCTTCCTGAATATGATATTTGACCAGCTTTGAAGTTCATAATTACAGTTTGTAACTCGGAACCATCTGGTCTGCATCGTTGCAGTATTATAATAATGTATTTCCCTGTTCTTCGTAGAAATAATGTAGAGGCAAGGCCTGATTTACAGTTTGGACAGCTCATATTTTGGTAAACGTTTCTATACAATTTCTCAAAAGTCAAATTTTTACAATCTGGTAACGTTAAGTACAGAAATTGTTCAGAGTCAATGTCAGTGGTAGAGGTTTAAGAGAGGTATAAGAGCAGCAACCTCACTGACCTAGTCAGTGAACTGCTCTGCCACCGTGAAGCCCTTCTGTTCCCTGAACTCTGACCTCTGTCAGTAGTTCGAGGCCCTCCTCTACCTGCAGGCTTCTGCCTGCGTCTCATCCCTGGTGTCTAATGGGAGAGCTCTGCTCTTCTGCTAGGCTGCCCTCTGCCTCTTTTCTCTATTCTCGTCATTTTAATTCTTTTGTGTGCTGTTTCTTTTGTGCCTTTCACTTTCTATGCATTCTTTCTCTTTTCCTTATTTTGTCCCCTCACTCTGCTCTTTCTCTCATCTTTCTCGCTCTCCACCCTCTCTCTCTTCCCGCCCCTGCGGCCCGCCCCCTCCTCTCTCATTCCCACTTCCTGTCGCTGCTGCCCCTGCAGCACTGCCCCCTCCTCTCTCTCGTTCCCTATTCTCGCCACTGCTGCCCTCACGGCCCACCCCCCTTTTTTCATGCCGTTTCCTGCTCTTGCCTCCCAGCTGTCCTCTCCTCCCCCCTCCCTACTTAATGGAGTGCCATTTGCTTTCTGCTCTTTCTCTTTCTTTTCCTCGTTTTTCCCCTCAGTCTGCTCTTTCTCTCATCTCTCTCGCCCCCCTCTCTCTCCCTGCTGCCCCTCCCCCCTATCATTCCTTTTTCCCACAGCTGCTGCCCCCGCAGCCTGCCCCCCTTTTTTAACACTGTTTCCTGCTCCCGTCTCCCAGCTGTCCTAACCCTCACTCCCTAGGTAATTGGGGCCGCTGCACGGGTGTGCCTAAGGCAAGCCCGTCTGCGCCCGTTCACGTCCTGAACGTGACCAGCGCCAGGACCCCAGGTCATGCCACCCACCATCTCTACACATCAGCAGCACTCATCGCACTCAACCCAGGACACAACAACAACTGCAAGTAAGCATCACCAGCTAACACAGATGGTCCTTTCAGCTGCCTGTGCTTCTGCCAAACCTATACCACCACCAAGACCTTGGACCGAGAACAACCTACCCACAACAACACTCTGACCCTGAAAACTCTAAAGTGCATTCTCCTCAATGTCTTCTCCGTCCATAAACACACTAACAAAATATGGGACCTACTTTACAGCAAAATCCTGGTGCAGCTGCACCCGTCGCGCTTTTCACTGTCTCTTCACAGAACCCCCCTACCAAAACACGACACCAACATACCAGCAATCACCACCTGGACCCCCTTACCACCGAAGATACGCTGAGAACAATGAGATCCATACACTCCGGGGCCCATCACATTTTTAACAGACCTGCAGACACCGTCCCCCCAAGTTCCACCTCACCTTCTACTGCTCACTAGCTGCCGCCAACTTCCCCGTCGACTGGAAAAACGCTGAGATCAACCCCCTCCTCAAGAAACCCTTGGCAGACCCCACCGACCTAAAAAACTTCAGACCTATCTCTCAACTCCCATTTCCTGAAAATGTCATCGAAAAAGCCGTCAACAGCCAACTCACCACATTTATAGAAGACTACAACATCCTCAACATCTCCTAATCCGGATTCAGGAAAATCCATAGCACCGAAACAGCCCTCCTGGCTGCAACAGACAACTTCCGCTCCCTGCTGGACAAGGGAGAAACGGCGGCACTCATCCTACTAGACCTCTCTGCAACCTTGGACACAATCTCCCATCAAGAAGACTCCACGAATCTGGCATCAGAGACAAGGCCCTCGACTGGATCCAATCCTTCCTCACCGGCAGAACTCGATGAATAAGACTCACCCCCTTCCTTGCAGACCCCACACCCACCACCTGCGGAGTACCCCAGGGATCCTCCCTCAGCCCCATGTTGTTTAACATCTACACGGCCCCGTTAGCCACCCTCGTGAGAAGCTAAGGAATCAACATCATCTCCTACCCCGGCGACACTCAACTCATCCTCTCCCTCTCCATCTAACCCGACAAAGCCAGACACAACTTCCACGAAGACATGGAAGCAGTCACCAACTGGATGAGAAACAGCTGCCTTCAACTCAACACTAACAAGACAGAAGTACTCATAATGGGCCCTCAAGCCAACATGTAGAACGACTCCTGGTGGCCACCCACCCTCCGAAACCCGCCCACCCCCACCAGCCAAGCCCACAACCTAGAAATCATCCTGGACTCCAACCTCAGCATGAACCAGCAAATTAACTCAGTCACCTCCACCTGCTTCCACACCCTCCGCCTCCTACACAAGTTATTCAAGTGGATCCCCCTGAACATAGAAAGGCAGTCACACACGCCCTGATCACTAGCAGACTGGACTACGGCAACGCACTCTACGCCGGAATCAACAAGAAACTCACCTGCAAGCTACAAAACATCTGGAACACCGCCGCTAGACTGATCCTTGACCTACCCCAACACTGCCACATCTTGCAACACCTGCGTACATTGCACTGGCTTCCCATGGAAAAAAGAATCACTTTCAAGATCCTCACCCATTCACACAAAGCCCTCCACAACACCGGACCAGCTTACATGAACCAGTGACTAAACCTCCAAGTTCCCCACAGGGCTCTATGCTCAGCCCAGCTCTCTCTTGCAGAAGTACCCCGCATCAGGAAGACCAGAACAGGAGGACGCTCCTGTTCCTATCTCACAGCCACCGTCTGGAACACCCTTCCTCTCTACATCAGACAAACCACCTCCCTCCTCAGCTTCATGAAAGAACTGAAGACATGGATTTTCTAATAATCACCTCACCGGTATACACTACTCTTCCCCCCTCCCTACCCCTTGAGACCCTAACGGGTGATTAGTTGCACTTTACAGGCACTGAATAATTGATTGAGTCTTCCCACTCATAGGTCCATTTGTAACTGTCCAAAAAGATCATCAATATTTGGACCTTCTTGTTCTAAAACTCCAGTCATCAGCATAACGAATGCCTGGGCTTCTTGCTGAGTATTCAGAGTGAATATTATAGATCCAGCAGATATGACTAGAAGATTTTGGATTTCAGAAGCAGAATGTGTTACAGTTCTGTTATTTATTAAATGTTGCATCAATGCAGATTAAGCAGAACACATTCTATCATCTAAGTTTTGTTCAATTTAACGTGGGGTAAATTAAATAGTACATCGAGAACAACATTGGCGTAGCAGTTGAATCCTGAACTGCTTTTGAACTGGTATCCAGCAATTTCACTATCATTTTACAATTTCCTTTTCTTAGCACTTTTTGTGTTTTCCTTCCGTCATTTCTTTTCTTCAGCGGCCATGTACTGTTTTGTAATCTTCTGCTTTTGGCACAGTACACATTTTTCGTGAATAGGGAACTGCCCTAAATGAGGAGTGCAAAGACTTCTTAGATGATTTTACTCTTGTACACAGTTTACGTCTGCACTAACCTTGCTTTCATTAAAGTCAATTAAAAACAAACCAGACAAACCTCTACCCCATGACAATGCTACATATGACATTCCTTCTTTAAAAACAGAGCTTCCAATGTTAACTAAAGCTGCATCCAAAGTTAAACCTTGTGATTTATGGATTGTTACTGCATATGCTAACTGTTATCTTCAAATGTATAAGTCTTTTATAAGTAGAAACCATATAACACACCGGACAATCTTCTTAGCATCATCTAACTGATCAAATTTTATAGACAAATTTTCCACCATATCTCTTTTTGGAAAGTTAATAAAATCAGAAACTTTTCCGATTGCACCATTGACTAAGCCTTCCTGATAATCTGAATTGCGCTGCAAAATAACTTGACAGTTCTTACAGAGACAGAAAAGTTTTTCTAGTTCTGCTGTTGTTAATACTGACTTTTTCAGAGAATCCAGTTTTGATTGTAGTTTATCTGAGAGCAATATTGAAACTCCATGATGTTCCATTTTATCAATAACTGATAATTTCACAAATTCTCCTTTCTCCAGTTGAACTAACTTACTAATACATCAGAGTTAGTTCTTAAAACTTGCTGCATCCTTAAGTGTATAAAAGCAAGCATTATGTTTGATACTCTTGACTCTCCAGGGCAAGCATCACTAGATAACCTTTGATGTTCAAGTTTATTGTTATATTCTACAGGGAGCATTTAAAGCCGATATTGAGTCAGTCCCTTAATGTTGTGAACAGCTAATTCTGTTGGTGCTGTCACAACACATCACAAATTCTCCTTTCTCCAGTTGAACTAACTTACTAATACATCAGAGTTAGTTCTTAAAACTTGCTGCATCCTTAAGTGTATAAAAGCAAGCATTATGTTTGATACTCTTGACTCTCCAGGGCAAGCATCACCAGATAACCTTTGATGTTCAAGTTTATTGTTATATTCTACAGGGAGCATTTAAAGCCGATATTGAGTCAGTCCCTTAATGTTGTGAACAGCTAATTCTGTTGGTGCTGTCACAACACATGACAAATTTGTATCAGTAGCTTTTTATAGGTAACTGGTGACAACTTTAATTAAGAAACCTTTTCTAGTACCACTTTGTCCACTAGTATAGAGTAATATTGGTTTATATCGTCATGATTCACATTGGCCCTCATTATGATATTGGCGGTAAATCCCGCTTACTGCCATGCTGACCGCCGCGCTGGCAAATATCCGTTCACCATATTATGACACACACACACCAATCTGACAGAAAACAGCCACATAAACAAATCTGCCAGACCAAAGGTCAGTGATAAAGTGGTGGTCCCAAAACCCATAACGTCACGCCAGCAGAACAACGTCCATCACATTATGACCCATGAATCACCACAGCGGACAGTCAATGGTGGTAAACCATTGGAGGTACACACTGCTACACTCAGAATGGACACCCACATACAAAACTATTCTACCTTGGACAATACCAGATACACACACCTGACACCCATACACACACAACACCCACACCACTATAAAACACACATTACCCACAACCCCTTACGTACAACAATTGCCACAAGGAGACAGAGAAGAAGAGCACAGAGACAACTATACACACACACCACATCCAAACAGCACTATAAAACACCCACCCACAGTACCCACAACCCTTTATAAACAACAATTACTGCCAGGAGCTTGACACGAACAGCACAGAGATAACTTGCCACACATACCACATACATCCATACATCCCTCATGCACCCCACATCACACACCCCACCACATTAACCCAACACACTCTCACCAACACACACCCCACAACAGCCATGTCCCCACAAAGGCACCCCGGTTTCACTGATGAGGAGTTAAAGGTCATGGTGGAGGAAATAGTCAGGGTAGAGCTACAGCTATATGGAGCACAGGGACAGCAAATATCCATTGCCAGGAAGTTGGAGCTATGGTGGAGGATCGTGGACAGGGTGAATGCTGTGGGACAGCATCCAAGAACCAGGGACGACATCAGGAAGAGGTGGAACGATCTATGGGGAAAGGTACGTTCCATGGCAGCAAGGCACCAGCTCTCCATACAGAGGACTGGCGGTGGACCCCCACCTCTTCCCCTACAGCTGACAGCTGGGAGGAGCAAGTCTTGGCATTACTGCAACCTGAGGGGTAAGTCAACATTTACTACTCATCACCCCCATACCTGCATGACATCTCACCCCCTCACCCTCACTCCCATCAATCCACTCCATCCCACACACTGCACGTACACATATGACTAACCACAATGCTATGCATAGACACCCCTCAGCCCTGCATGGACACCCATCACCAAAGCATGCACAGCATAAGGGAACTAAAAATCACACAATACATCACCATTCACAAGCAAAAGGTGGCAGGGCAACAGCAACGGTAGAGGAGAAGCCAGGGATTTACACTATGTCACAGACATGAGGATAATACATCACTTACATCCCTACAGGTGCCCCAGCCAATGTCAGCGGAAAGGAGGTGCCACGACAAACCAGTCCCCCAACAGAAGATGCCCCTAGTAATGACAGTAACTCTGGACTTCAGGATCTGGATGACTTACCTGGCCCATCAGGGACCACTGGACAGCCGGTCACCCACGCCCACTCACAGTCCACCACAGAGCCTCCCACATCAGTATCCAACCCCGCAGCACCCACACAGCGGACCCACACGTCTGTCCTCAGGACACGTCATTCAGCAGTGTGCCCACCTGTGCAGGGACCCCAGGCCACACTTCACCCCCAAGACAATCAGGGACCTGGGGTCAATAGCAGTGGGCACACCATTCAGGGGCAAGAGGCACAGGCCAACAGGGGCACTGGGAGGACGGCTGTGTGCCAGGGGGAGGACAGGCCCAGGAAACCCACTCTCCAGGAGGCCTCTCCGAGAACCTGGGAGCCTACCTACATTCCCAGGACATGATGGGCCAGATCCTTGACAACATGCAGGAGAACAGGTGGCTGCAGGAGGGACAGTATCAGGGGATCAGGGAGGACTTGCAGACCATCATACCACCCTAATCTCCATAGCAGGGGTGCTGGCAGACATGGCCAACATCATGAGGGAGGCAACAGCACAGCAGCGGGCCCCTACCACTAGCCAGTCCATTGACCAGCCTTCCACCTCCACTGCAGCTAGTGGGCAGGAGGCCCCACCACAGGACCCACAGGACTCACAGGACCCACAGACCACCACCATCCCTCTTCCAGCAGAAGGTGAACTACCCCACAAAAGTTCCCTGCGAACCAGACAGAAGCCAGAGACATTTGCCAAGACCACTGCCAGGAAATGAGACTCTCCTGATTGTTCCCCTTGTGTCCTGCCCTGTCACCTTGTCCACTTTGAACTGCCTTAGCTCCCCTTCCTATAGCCCCTTGGACACTGGACCTGTGCTACAAACAGACTTGAACAATACCCTGGACCTTCCTCCATCATCACCCCATTCCATTTCACTTTTCTGTCAATTTCATAGCACTACAATAAACACCCTTGAACACAACTTGACTACTAGTATTTTATGTTTTGAAAATGTGCATTTATGGAAAAAGTCACATCTTGTGCAAATTATCTGAACGCTATGAGAGCATAGAAATAAGGACCTGTAGCTGTCTGTAGTCAGCACATCAGTACACAGTTGTTATATCACCAACATCTGTAAAATTACAAACCATAGGTGACAGTACGTTGAGATGCAAAGGAAGTTAATGCCATCATGCTACAGTCACACAGAATACACCAATAGTCATAGGAATAGTCAGTTGCACTGTCTCACCTGTGTGTCATTGGATGTATTGATGGATAACTGATGTTCTGTTGTCCTCATCCTCTGCCTCTTAATCCTCACTTTCCTCCGGGTCTACTGCTGCCACAGGGGCATGTCAAGTCTCTTCCTCCTGCAGAAAGGGTACGTGCCGTCTGAGTGCAACAAGCAGCATGCCAGTACTATCTGGCAGACCTTCCCGGGTGAGTAGCACAGGGATACACCTGTTAGATGGAGGCCTCTGAACCTGGCCTTCAGGAGGCCGAAGGTCTTCTGGATGATCCTTCTGGTTCTCCCATGTGCCTCATTATAACATTCCTCTGCCCCTGTCCTGCATTCCTCACAGGGGTCAGCAACCACAATAGGTTTGGTTTGCCAGAGTCACCTGCAAGCATTGAGGGACAACATTTAGCCTCACACCTGAAGGCATACACTAACATACAATGGGTGGGGACCAAGGGCTAGATGTACAAAAGATTTGCATTACCGACTCGCAAAAATTGTGACTTGAAATTGCAACTCACAATTAAGAAGTCACAAATTGCGAGTCGCAAACCGAATGCACAAGACAGTTGCAAATTGCGACTAGTCACAAAAAGCCCGTTTTGCACACCCAGATTAGCACTGATTCCAAACAGGTGGTAACCAGAACCAAAGCATAAAAGGAGACCCAGAAGGCATCTGGGTTTTTCAAAATGGCTCCACTACACGTGATAGCATGGAGGAGGAGAGTCCAGGCTGCCCAGCAGAAGAGGAGGACGCAGAGACAGGAGAGGATATACCGAACCAGGCAGACACTATTTCAAAAAAATTAGAATGAGATTTATGATAAATACAGACTGATCAGCGCAGTTATCCTAGAGATCATTGAACGGCTGAAATCTCAATGTGCGGCTGCTCCATCCCCACACATGTGCAAGTGCTCTGCTCACTTCCCTCTTGGCCTCGGGTAGCTATCAGGGGGTGATTGCTGTGGCAGGTGGGGTATCCCAAAGTGCCCTCTCACAATTCTTCAGATGTTTCCTAGAGTCCATACTGGCACCCATATCAAGATATATATACCTTGCCAGGAATGAGGTGGAAATGAACAGCACCAAGTTGGACTTCTACAGAATTGTCAACTTCCCCATGTAATAGGGTGAGTGGACGGGACACATATACCAATTTGCCCACCAGCAATTCTAGAATATGTGTTCTGCAATAGGAAATGTACCCACTCACTAAACTAAACACTAAACATCCAGGTGGTATGTGATGCCCATAATGTCATTACTGACATTGTGGCTAAATATTCAGGGAGTACACATGATGCATACATATTCAGGCACAGTGGGATATCCCAACACCTAGAACGTGGGGAGTTTGGCGAAGGATACTTATTAGGTAGTGTCTAGTACACTGTGATGTCTTAAATACTGCTAATTTTGGCTCTTTTGTCACACAGGTGACAGTGAATATGCCCTGAGACCCTGGATACTCACCCCATACCTATCACCTGATAATCAGAATGAGAGGCGATACAACATGGGACATGGGACATGGGACATCGGCGGACCAGAGCTGTCATTGAGAGGACATTCGGCTTGTTGAAGTCACGTTTCCGATGCCTGCACAAAAGTGGAGGGGCACTTCAGTATGCCCCAGAAACTGCATACAAGATCGTTGCAACTTGTGCCATCCTCTACAACATTGCCACTAGAAGTGGGCTATATCTCACCCTCAACGACACAGATTTGGAGGATGATGAGCAGGAGCTACCACACCGACAGCCTGGGGATGGTACCATCACAATGGAGGGCAGACATAGATGGAACCACATTGCAACCCACTACTTTGGCAGGTACGTGGCAACCATGACAACACTCACAAATGTAAGACACACATAGCAAGGTTGTGTAGTACAACAAATAATTCCTTTAATGTCAGGAATATAATGAAGCAATTTTTGTCAACTCAACTGCACGATAAAAGCAAAATGTAATGTCTGACACATTAAGTTTATGGGGGTCATTCTGACCTCGGCGGTAAAAGTCGCTTACCGCCGGCCAGAAGGCCGCCATAACACCGCTGCGGCAGCGGTAAACCGCCACGGTCATTCTGACCCGCAACTGGCAAACCGCCAAAAACCCGACATCCACAAAAATCCGCCACACCAAAGGTCAGCGGGAAACTGGCGATGACCAAACCTCCACCGTCACGCCAACAGAAATACGCCCATGCCATTCTGACCCACAAATCCCCGCAGCGGTCTTTCAACCGCGGTATTCCATTGGCGGTACACACCGCCGCGGTCAAAATACACACACCTTTACAAAACACATCCACATTGGATAATTCAAAATACACACACCTGAGACACATACACACACCACTCCCACACACCCAATCCAGTATAAAACACACACCCACATCACCCACAAACCCCTACGACCACAATTGCGAGTGAAGGACAGAGAGAGAGAACACAGCATAGAGTACACCATCACACAGAGGCAAATCACAACATCACCCACACACTTTCCACACAAAAAACACCATACACCACCACACTCACCACACTCTACAACACATACCACCCCTCACCTCATCCACACCACCCCATGGCACCCCAAAGACACCCCAGGTTCTCTGACGCAGAACTCAGGGTCATGGTGGAGGAAATAGTTTGTGTAGAGCCCCAGCTCTTCGGGGCACAGGTGCAGCACACCACCATTGCCAGGAAGATGGAGCTATGGCAAAGAATAGTGGACAGGGTCAACGCTGTGGGACAGCATCCACGCAATCGGGACGACATCAGGAAGCGGTGGAACGACCTACGGGGGAAGGTGCGTTCCATGGTATCAAGGCACAACATTGCGGTGCAGAAGACTGGCGGCGGACCCCCACCTACTCCCCCAGAATTCACAGCATGGGAGGAGGAAGTCTTGCACATCCTGCATCCTGAGGGCCTCGCAGGAGTAGGCGGAGGAATGGACTCTGGTAAGTCAAATCTTCACTACTTCATTCCCCCCACCCCACCTGCATGCCAAATCATACCCCCACCCTCATCCCCACCCCCATCACACCAACTCCTTGCTAATGGCTCACCATGACAACCCACCCATCCCAAAACCTAGCCCTGCATGCCTCCCCAAAGCATGGACACCCATCCCCAAAGCATGCCCACTGCACACACCCATCACCCCCACAAGCCACCGTCACAAAAGCCCCCACAAGGGAATGCCAGCACTGGGGGACACGACCACCAACCCATTACACGAAATGCCACACACAGAAGCAATAACCATACTCTTATACCCCTGCAGGACCCGAACGACCACCACACTGCCACGGAGGGTCCAGAGATGTCCATCCCACCCCCAGAAGAGGCCCCAAGTGATGACAGCAGCTCTGTCTCCCTGGACCCTGATGACCATCCCGGCCCATCGGGGACCTCGGGACAGTCGGTTCCCCACAGACATTCACAGGCTACACCAGACCTAACCCCCTCTGGGAACACCAGCACAGCTCCCACCCAGCGGGCCCATGCCTCTGTCTCCAGGACACTTCAATCAGCGGTGTGTCCACCACTACAGGGCACCCAGGTTGACCCACCACCCCAACAACAACAGGGATCTGGGGGCAGTGGTAGTGGGCACACCGTCCAGGGGACAGAGGCCCAGGGAAACAGGGGAACTGGGAGGGCTGCTGTGCGACAGGGGGGGGACAGGCCCAGGGAACTGACTCTCCAAGAGGGCCTCTCCTGCATCATGGGAGCATACCACCATTCCCAGGAGACGATGGCTACAGTACTGGCCAGGTTCCAGGAGATCCAGGTCATGCAGGAGCAACAGTACATGGGGTTCAGAGAGGAACTGAGGAACATTAGTTCCGCAATGGGGACCATCGTCGTGGCCCTAACCCAGATAGTCACCACATTGCGGGACCATGTGGCACCACAAAGGGCCCCTGTCACTAGCCTGGACCAGGAATAGCCTACCACCTCCGCCGGCGCTAGTGGACAGGAGGCCACCACACAACGACAGGCCACCAGAACCCCACCTCCTGCAGAAGAAGAACCACCCGCAAGCGGAACCTGAGATCTCACAAGAAGAAGAAGAAACTCACCTGCAAGCTACAAAACATCTGGAACACCGCCGCTAGACTGATCCTTGACCTACCCCAACACTGCCACATCTTGCAACACCTGCGTACATTGCACTGGCTTCCCATGGAAAAAAGAATCACTTTCAAGATCCTCACCCATTCACACAAAGCCCTCCACAACACCGGACCAGCTTACATGAACCAGTGACTAAACCTCCAAGTTCCCCACAGGGCTCTATGCTCAGCCCAGCTCTCTCTTGCAGAAGTACCCCGCATCAGGAAGACCAGAACAGGAGGACGCTCCTGTTCCTATCTCACAGCCACCGTCTGGAACACCCTTCCTCTCTACATCAGACAAACCACCTCCCTCCTCAGCTTCATGAAAGAACTGAAGACATGGATTTTCTAATAATCACCTCACCGGTATACACTACTCTTCCCCCCTCCCTACCCCTTGAGACCCTAACGGGTGATTAGTTGCACTTTACAGGCACTGAATAATTGATTGAGTCTTCCCACTCATAGGTCCATTTGTAACTGTCCAAAAAGATCATCAATATTTGGACCTTCTTGTTCTAAAACTCCAGTCATCAGCATAACGAATGCCTGGGCTTCTTGCTGAGTATTCAGAGTGAATATTATAGATCCAGCAGATATGACTAGAAGATTTTGGATTTCAGAAGCAGAATGTGTTACAGTTCTGTTATTTATTAAATGTTGCATCAATGCAGATTAAGCAGAACACATTCTATCATCTAAGTTTTGTTCAATTTAACGTGGGGTAAATTAAATAGTACATCGAGAACAACATTGGCGTAGCAGTTGAATCCTGAACTGCTTTTGAACTGGTATCCAGCAATTTCACTATCATTTTACAATTTCCTTTTCTTAGCACTTTTTGTGTTTTCCTTCCGTCATTTCTTTTCTTCAGCGGCCATGTACTGTTTTGTAATCTTCTGCTTTTGGCACAGTACACATTTTTCGTGAATAGGGAACTGCCCTAAATGAGGAGTGCAAAGACTTCTTAGATGATTTTACTCTTGTACACAGTTTACGTCTGCACTAACCTTGCTTTCATTAAAGTCAATTAAAAACAAACCAGACAAACCTCTACCCCATGACAATGCTACATATGACATTCCTTCTTTAAAAACAGAGCTTCCAATGTTAACTAAAGCTGCATCCAAAGTTAAACCTTGTGATTTATGGATTGTTACTGCATATGCTAACTGTTATCTTCAAATGTATAAGTCTTTTATAAGTAGAAACCATATAACACACCGGACAATCTTCTTAGCATCATCTAACTGATCAAATTTTATAGACAAATTTTCCACCATATCTCTTTTTGGAAAGTTAATAAAATCAGAAACTTTTCCGATTGCACCATTGACTAAGCCTTCCTGATAATCTGAATTGCGCTGCAAAATAACTTGACAGTTCTTACAGAGACAGAAAAGTTTTTCTAGTTCTGCTGTTGTTAATACTGACTTTTTCAGAGAATCCAGTTTTGATTGTAGTTTATCTGAGAGCAATATTGAAACTCCATGATGTTCCATTTTATCAATAACTGATAATTTCACAAATTCTCCTTTCTCCAGTTGAACTAACTTACTAATACATCAGAGTTAGTTCTTAAAACTTGCTGCATCCTTAAGTGTATAAAAGCAAGCATTATGTTTGATACTCTTGACTCTCCAGGGCAAGCATCACTAGATAACCTTTGATGTTCAAGTTTATTGTTATATTCTACAGGGAGCATTTAAAGCCGATATTGAGTCAGTCCCTTAATGTTGTGAACAGCTAATTCTGTTGGTGCTGTCACAACACATCACAAATTCTCCTTTCTCCAGTTGAACTAACTTACTAATACATCAGAGTTAGTTCTTAAAACTTGCTGCATCCTTAAGTGTATAAAAGCAAGCATTATGTTTGATACTCTTGACTCTCCAGGGCAAGCATCACCAGATAACCTTTGATGTTCAAGTTTATTGTTATATTCTACAGGGAGCATTTAAAGCCGATATTGAGTCAGTCCCTTAATGTTGTGAACAGCTAATTCTGTTGGTGCTGTCACAACACATGACAAATTTGTATCAGTAGCTTTTTATAGGTAACTGGTGACAACTTTAATTAAGAAACCTTTTCTAGTACCACTTTGTCCACTAGTATAGAGTAATATTGGTTTATATCGTCATGATTCACATTGGCCCTCATTATGATATTGGCGGTAAATCCCGCTTACTGCCATGCTGACCGCCGCGCTGGCAAATATCCGTTCACCATATTATGACACACACACACCAATCTGACAGAAAACAGCCACATAAACAAATCTGCCAGACCAAAGGTCAGTGATAAAGTGGTGGTCCCAAAACCCATAACGTCACGCCAGCAGAACAACGTCCATCACATTATGACCCATGAATCACCACAGCGGACAGTCAATGGTGGTAAACCATTGGAGGTACACACTGCTACACTCAGAATGGACACCCACATACAAAACTATTCTACCTTGGACAATACCAGATACACACACCTGACACCCATACACACACAACACCCACACCACTATAAAACACACATTACCCACAACCCCTTACGTACAACAATTGCCACAAGGAGACAGAGAAGAAGAGCACAGAGACAACTATACACACACACCACATCCAAACAGCACTATAAAACACCCACCCACAGTACCCACAACCCTTTATAAACAACAATTACTGCCAGGAGCTTGACACGAACAGCACAGAGATAACTTGCCACACATACCACATACATCCATACATCCCTCATGCACCCCACATCACACACCCCACCACATTAACCCAACACACTCTCACCAACACACACCCCACAACAGCCATGTCCCCACAAAGGCACCCCGGTTTCACTGATGAGGAGTTAAAGGTCATGGTGGAGGAAATAGTCAGGGTAGAGCTACAGCTATATGGAGCACAGGGACAGCAAATATCCATTGCCAGGAAGTTGGAGCTATGGTGGAGGATCGTGGACAGGGTGAATGCTGTGGGACAGCATCCAAGAACCAGGGACGACATCAGGAAGAGGTGGAACGATCTATGGGGAAAGGTACGTTCCATGGCAGCAAGGCACCAGCTCTCCATACAGAGGACTGGCGGTGGACCCCCACCTCTTCCCCTACAGCTGACAGCTGGGAGGAGCAAGTCTTGGCATTACTGCAACCTGAGGGGTAAGTCAACATTTACTACTCATCACCCCCATACCTGCATGACATCTCACCCCCTCACCCTCACTCCCATCAATCCACTCCATCCCACACACTGCACGTACACATATGACTAACCACAATGCTATGCATAGACACCCCTCAGCCCTGCATGGACACCCATCACCAAAGCATGCACAGCATAAGGGAACTAAAAATCACACAATACATCACCATTCACAAGCAAAAGGTGGCAGGGCAACAGCAACGGTAGAGGAGAAGCCAGGGATTTACACTATGTCACAGACATGAGGATAATACATCACTTACATCCCTACAGGTGCCCCAGCCAATGTCAGCGGAAAGGAGGTGCCACGACAAACCAGTCCCCCAACAGAAGATGCCCCTAGTAATGACAGTAACTCTGGACTTCAGGATCTGGATGACTTACCTGGCCCATCAGGGACCACTGGACAGCCGGTCACCCACGCCCACTCACAGTCCACCACAGAGCCTCCCACATCAGTATCCAACCCCGCAGCACCCACACAGCGGACCCACACGTCTGTCCTCAGGACACGTCATTCAGCAGTGTGCCCACCTGTGCAGGGACCCCAGGCCACACTTCACCCCCAAGACAATCAGGGACCTGGGGTCAATAGCAGTGGGCACACCATTCAGGGGCAAGAGGCACAGGCCAACAGGGGCACTGGGAGGACGGCTGTGTGCCAGGGGGAGGACAGGCCCAGGAAACCCACTCTCCAGGAGGCCTCTCCGAGAACCTGGGAGCCTACCTACATTCCCAGGACATGATGGGCCAGATCCTTGACAACGTGCAGGAGAACAGGTGGCTGCAGGAGGGACAGTATCAGGGGATCAGGGAGGACTTGCAGACCATCATACCACCCTAATCTCCATAGCAGGGGTGCTGGCAGACATGGCCAACATCATGAGGGAGGCAACAGCACAGCAGCGGGCCCCTACCACTAGCCAGTCCATTGACCAGCCTTCCACCTCCACTGCAGCTAGTGGGCAGGAGGCCCCACCACAGGACCCACAGGACCCACAGGACTCACAGGACCCACAGACCACCACCATCCCTCTTCCAGCAGAAGGTGAACTACCCCACAAAAGTTCCCTGCGAACCAGACAGAAGCCAGAGACATTTGCCAAGACCACTGCCAGGAAATGAGACTCTCCTGATTGTTCCCCTTGTGTCCTGCCCTGTCACCTTGTCCACTTTGAACTGCCTTAGCTCCCCTTCCTATAGCCCCTTGGACACTGGACCTGTGCTACAAACAGACTTGAACAATACCCTGGACCTTCCTCCATCATCACCCCATTCCATTTCACTTTTCTGTCAATTTCATAGCACTACAATAAACACCCTTGAACACAACTTGACTACTAGTATTTTATGTTTTGAAAATGTGCATTTATGGAAAAAGTCACATCTTGTGCAAATTATCTGAACGCTATGAGAGCATAGAAATAAGGACCTGTAGCTGTCTGTAGTCAGCACATCAGTACACAGTTGTTATATCACCAACATCTGTAAAATTACAAACCATAGGTGACAGTACGTTGAGATGCAAAGGAAGTTAATGCCATCATGCTACAGTCACACAGAATACACCAATAGTCATAGGAATAGTCAGTTGCACTGTCTCACCTGTGTGTCATTGGATGTATTGATGGATAACTGATGTTCTGTTGTCCTCATCCTCTGCCTCTTAATCCTCACTTTCCTCCGGGTCTACTGCTGCCACAGGGGCATGTCAAGTCTCTTCCTCCTGCAGAAAGGGTACGTGCCGTCTGAGTGCAACAAGCAGCATGCCAGTACTATCTGGCAGACCTTCCCGGGTGAGTAGCACAGGGATACACCTGTTAGATGGAGGCCTCTGAACCTGGCCTTCAGGAGGCCGAAGGTCTTCTGGATGATCCTTCTGGTTCTCCCATGTGCCTCATTATAACATTCCTCTGCCCCTGTCCTGCATTCCTCACAGGGGTCAGCAACCACAATAGGTTTGGTTTGCCAGAGTCACCTGCAAGCATTGAGGGACAACATTTAGCCTCACACCTGAAGGCATACACTAACATACAATGGGTGGGGACCAAGGGCTAGATGTACAAAAGATTTGCATTACCGACTCGCAAAAATTGTGACTTGAAATTGCAACTCACAATTAAGAAGTCACAAATTGCGAGTCGCAAACCGAATGCACAAGACAGTTGCAAATTGCGACTAGTCGCAAAAAGCCCGTTTTGCACACCCAGATTAGCACTGATTCCAAACAGGTGGTAACCAGAACCAAAGCATAAAAGGAGACCCAGAAGGCATCTGGGTTTTTCAAAATGGCTCCACTACACGTGATAGCATGGAGGAGGAGAGTCCAGGCTGCCCAGCAGAAGAGGAGGACGCAGAGACAGGAGAGGATATACCGAACCAGGCAGACACTATTTCAAAAAAATTAGAATGAGATTTATGATAAATACAGACTGATCAGCGCAGTTATCCTAGAGATCATTGAACGGCTGAAATCTCAATGTGCGGCTGCTCCATCCCCACACATGTGCAAGTGCTCTGCTCACTTCCCTCTTGGCCTCGGGTAGCTATCAGGGGGTGATTGCTGTGGCAGGTGGGGTATCCCAAAGTGCCCTCTCACAATTCTTCAGATGTTTCCTAGAGTCCATACTGGCACCCATATCAAGATATATATACCTTGCCAGGAATGAGGTGGAAATGAACAGCACCAAGTTGGACTTCTACAGAATTGTCAACTTCCCCATGTAATAGGGTGAGTGGACGGGACACATATACCAATTTGCCCACCAGCAATTCTAGAATATGTGTTCTGCAATAGGAAATGTACCCACTCACTAAACTAAACACTAAACATCCAGGTGGTATGTGATGCCCATAATGTCATTACTGACATTGTGGCTAAATATTCAGGGAGTACACATGATGCATACATATTCAGGCACAGTGGGATATCCCAACACCTAGAACGTGGGGAGTTTGGCGAAGGATACTTATTAGGTAGTGTCTAGTACACTGTGATGTCTTAAATACTGCTAATTTTGGCTCTTTTGTCACACAGGTGACAGTGAATATGCCCTGAGACCCTGGATACTCACCCCATACCTATCACCTGATAATCAGAATGAGAGGCGATACAATATGGGACATGGGACATGGGACATCGGCGGACCAGAGCTGTCATTGAGAGGACATTCGGCTTGTTGAAGTCACGTTTCCGATGCCTGCACAAAAGTGGAGGGGCACTTCAGTATGCCCCAGAAACTGCATGCAAGATCGTTGCAACTTGTGCCATCCTCTACAACATTGCCACTAGAAGTGGGCTATATCTCACCCTCAACGACACAGATTTGGAGGATGATGAGCAGGAGCTACCACACCGACAGCCTGGGGATGGTACCATCACAATGGAGGGCAGACATAGATGGAACCACATTGCAACCCACTACTTTGGCAGGTACGTGGCAACCATGACAACACTCACAAATGTAAGACACACATAGCAAGGTTGTGTAGTACAACAAATAATTCCTTTAATGTCAGGAATATAATGAAGCAATTTTTGTCAACTCAACTGCACGATAAAAGCAAAATGTAATGTCTGACACATTAAGTTTATGGGGGTCATTCTGACCTCGGCGGTAAAAGTCGCTTACCGCCGGCCAGAAGGCCGCCATAACACCGCTGCGGCAGCGGTAAACCGCCACGGTCATTCTGACCCGCAACTGGCAAACCGCCAAAAACCCGACATCCACAAAAATCCGCCACACCAAAGGTCAGCGGGAAACTGGCGATGACCAAACCTCCACCGTCACGCCAACAGAAATACGCCCATGCCATTCTGACCCACAAATCCCCGCAGCGGTCTTTCAACCGCGGTATTCCATTGGCGGTACACACCGCCGCGGTCAAAATACACACACCTTTACAAAACACATCCACATTGGATAATTCAAAATACACACACCTGAGACACATACACACACCACTCCCACACACCCAATCCAGTATAAAACACACACCCACATCACCCACAAACCCCTACGACCACAATTGCGAGTGAAGGACAGAGAGAGAGAACACAGCATAGAGTACACCATCACACAGAGGCAAATCACAACATCACCCACACACTTTCCACACAAAAAACACCATACACCACCACACTCACCACACTCTACAACACATACCACCCCTCACCTCATCCACACCACCCCATGGCACCCCAAAGACACCCCAGGTTCTCTGACGCAGAACTCAGGGTCATGGTGGAGGAAATAGTTTGTGTAGAGCCCCAGCTCTTCGGGGCACAGGTGCAGCACACCACCATTGCCAGGAAGATGGAGCTATGGCAAAGAATAGTGGACAGGGTCAACGCTGTGGGACAGCATCCACGCAATCGGGACGACATCAGGAAGCGGTGGAACGACCTACGGGGGAAGGTGCGTTCCATGGTATCAAGGCACAACATTGCGGTGCAGAAGACTGGCGGCGGACCCCCACCTACTCCCCCAGAATTCACAGCATGGGAGGAGGAAGTCTTGCACATCCTGCATCCTGAGGGCCTCGCAGGAGTAGGCGGAGGAATGGACTCTGGTAAGTCAAATCTTCACTACTTCATTCCCCCCACCCCACCTGCATGCCAAATCATACCCCCACCCTCATCCCCACCCCCATCACACCAACTCCTTGCTAATGGCTCACCATCACAACCCACCCATCCCAAAACCTAGCCCTGCATGCCTCCCCAAAGCATGGACACCCATCCCCAAAGCATGCCCACTGCACACACCCATCACCCCCACAAGCCACCGTCACAAAAGCCCCCACAAGGGAATGCCAGCACTGGGGGACACGACCACCAACCCATTACACGAAATGCCACACACAGAAGCAATAACCATACTCTTATACCCCTGCAGGACCCGAACGACCACCACACTGCCACGGAGGGTCCAGAGATGTCCATCCCACCCCCAGAAGAGGCCCCAAGTGATGACAGCAGCTCTGTCTCCCTGGACCCTGATGACCATCCCGGCCCATCGGGGACCTCGGGACAGTCGGTTCCCCACAGACATTCACAGGCTACACCAGACCTAACCCCCTCTGGGAACACCAGCACAGCTCCCACCCAGCGGGCCCATGCCTCTGTCTCCAGGACACTTCAATCAGCGGTGTGTCCACCACTACAGGGCACCCAGGTTGACCCACCACCCCAACAACAACAGGGATCTGGGGGCAGTGGTAGTGGGCACACCGTCCAGGGGACAGAGGCCCAGGGAAACAGGGGAACTGGGAGGGCTGCTGTGCGACAGGGGGGGGACAGGCCCAGGGAACTGACTCTCCAAGAGGGCCTCTCCTGCATCATGGGAGCATACCACCACTCCCAGGAGACGATGGCTACAGTACTGGCCAGGTTCCAGGAGATCCAGGTCATGCAGGAGCAACAGTACATGGGGTTCAGAGAGGAACTGAGGAACATTAGTTCCGCAATGGGGACCATCGTCGTGGCCCTAACCCAGATAGTCACCACATTGCGGGACCATGTGGCACCACAAAGGGCCCCTGTCACTAGCCTGGACCAGGAATAGCCTACCACCTCCGCCGGCGCTAGTGGACAGGAGGCCACCACACAACGACAGGCCACCAGAACCCCACCTCCTGCAGAAGAAGAACCACCCGCAAGCGGAACCTGAGATCTCACAAGAAGACAGAGTAGGATTGCAAGACCCCCGCCAGCAAACGATACCCCCTGATGTCATCCCACTGTCCCACATTGTCACCCTGTCCAACCTTGAACTGCCCTTGCTCCATCCTTCCACAGGCATATGGATAATGCACCTGTGCGACTGAGAAGTGGACTCTGCCATGGACATTACTCCACCATCACCCGTCCCCGTTTTACAATCATGTTCCATAAATTTAGCACTTGAATTAAATCCCTTTTTGCACTAAAAAAATCTGGTGTCTGCTTGTAATTTGAACAAATGTATTAGACATAACGGTGCCAAAATGTTCAGTTACATTGTGATGACAACATACCACTGTCACACAGCTGTAGTCCATGGGCAAACAAAGCAGAGGTCACGCAGTGGGGCCCACAGCTCTGAAAACGGAAGGGAAAGTCACAACTCAGTTAACAGGAACTGGGGTGGAACTCAGACAGTAGAGAGGCAGGAGACTTTAAGTAAATGTAAAATGGCGTGGTTGATTCGTACCTGTGTGCTACAGGAAAATACTGTTGTATCACTGTGTCCCTGTTGTCTGTGTCGTCCCCGTCGTCCTCCTCCTCTTCACTCTCCACAGGCTCCACAGCTGCTACAACACCACCATCTGGACCATCCTCCTGCAGGAAAGGCACCTGGCGTTGCAAAGCCAGGTTGTGAAGCATACAGCAGGCCACGATGATATGGCACACCTTCTTTGGTGAGTACATTAGGGATCCCCCTGCCATATGCAGGCACCTAAACCTGGCCTTCAGGAGGCCGAAGGTTCTTTCTATAATCCTCCTACTTCGCCCATGGGCCTCATTGTAGCTTTCCTCTGCCCTTGTCCTGGGATTCCTCACTGGGGTAAGTAGCCACGACAGGTTGGGGTAACCAGAGTCACCTATTAGCCACACACGGTGTCTCTGTAGCTGTTCCATCACATAAGGGATGCTGCTATTTCGCATGATGTACGCGTCATGCACTAACCAGGGAACTTGGCATTTACATGGGAGATGTACTGGTCAGCCAAACAGACCACCTGGACATTCATCGAATGATAACTTTTTCTGTTCCTGTACACCTGCTCACTGCCACTGGGGGGAACCAAGGCCACTTGGGTCCCATCAATGGCACCAATGATGTTGGGGATATGTCCAAGGGCATAGAAATCACCCTTCACTGTAGCCAAATCGCCCACCTCAGGGAAAACAATGTAGCTCCGCATGTGTTTCAGCAGGGCAGACAACACTCTGGACAAAACCTTAGAAAACATAGGCTGAGACATCCCTGATGATATGGCCACTGTTGTTTGGAATGATCCACTTGCCAAAAAATGGAGTACTGACAGAACCTGCACCAGAGGGGGAATCCCTGTGGGTTGGCGAATGGGGGACATCAGGTCTGGCTCCAGCTGGGCACACAGTTCCTGTATAGTGGCTCGGTCAAGTCTGTATGTAAGTATGACATGTCTTTCTTCCATTGTCGACAGGTCCACCAGCGGTGTGTACACGGGAGGATTCCTCCATCTCCTCGCAAGTCCCAGCGGACGGTGCGTAGGAAGGACAACATGGAGCACAGAGTCAAGCAACCCACAGGTACGTAACCACAGCTTGCACAGTACACGATTCGCTATGCATTGAATGGCTTGTATGAGTGGCAATGCAAGGCCTAGGCCTGTGTGACGCCGTAGAAATTCAGCCATGTGGGCCCTTGAAATGGCGGCTGCCTGACCTGTGAAGTGTGACAATGGGATGTGAGGTCAATGCGCTGGCATGGCACACCGTGGCGGTAGGCGGTCGAAGACACGCGGCGCAAAGCAGCATTGGTTAACATAGAACCCTATGGGTCTCAGGAGCCAATGACGATGTGCGCCGGCGGTCGCGGTACGCACCGCCGCGGTACGCACCGCCGCGGCCGTGACCGCCATTTTCTAACTGCTTAATCACTCGAAACCTGATCATCCACAGGAGAGGACCTATACTGCAAGTGCTGCTGTGAACTCGGTCTGGAAGAGACAATGGCTGCTGCGACTGGGGAAAGGGCCCCTGCCTTCACATCTGAGGAATTGGATAAACTCGTTGATGGGGTCCTCCCCCAGTATGCGCTACTCTACGGTCCTCCAGACCAACAGGTAAGTACACTGGGAGCACGTAGTATGGGCTATGCCTGTGTTGAGTAGGGTGGATGTAATATGGTGGGGAGGGGAGCGTATGAGGATAGCAACGCACAACAGATGAGAGCATGTGCCACATGGCAAGACCATGCAGAAAAGTGATGATATTTCTTTTTCCACCCTGTCCATGTCACATAGGTCAGCACCCATCAGAAGATCGACATTTGGCGTGCCATCGCCAAGGACGTCCGGGCCCTGGGGGTCTACAACAGACGGGGCACCCACTGCCGCAAGAGGTGGGAGGACATCCGCCGCGGGAGCAGAAAGACCGCCGAGGCTCTGCTGGGGATGGCCTCCCAACGTAGGAGGGGTGCCAGTCGTCAATTGACCCCCCTGATGTCCCGGATCCTGGCGGTGGCCTACCCCGATTTGGATGGGCGCGTGAGGACATCACAGCAGACACAAGGGGTGAGTATCAGCACATTCTGCTATATTAGCGCATAGTGGAGGCGTCTGGGTAGGGGAGGAGGGCTGTGGCTATCTCTAGGCCAGGGCGTTTTCTGTAGGCTAGGCCCCTCCATTAGACATGGCCCTGTGCCCCCGCCCCCATCTCTGTAGGGTGCTAAGTACAGCTATCCATGGCCTGGGCTCACCTATGTGTGCATTTGTCGTCCATAGACTTGTAGGCCAAGTCACAATAATTGAGTAGTGTACCCCGAGTGCGCGGCATAGTGCAGGGGGCTTCTGTGTCTGTCCTCTCCGCCAACGGTGCCGCCAATGCATGCACTCAACATGTCTTTCTTTCTTCTCTCCCCCTCTTTTTTTTGGTTTTCCTGCTCATGTGTGCATTAGCATCATCAGGTGGAGGAGAAGTGGCATCGGCGCACGAGGGAGCTGCATCTCACATGGGCCCGGAGGGCCCTGCAACAGACTCAGACTTAACCAGTGAGACGGAGGGCGAGGGGGGCTCCACAACGGGGACCCGTGGAGACGTCAGCGACACCGACACGTCCTCGGAAGGGAGTTCCCTTCTGGTGGCGGCACCATCCGTGCCCACCGCAAAAACAGGTACAGCCGCCACCCAGCGCACCAGCTCCGCCCTCCCAGCAGCCCCTCAGCTTTCGCCCCGTGCCCGCTTGGCCAGGATGCCGGCCATCTCCTTCGCCCCTGGCACCTCAGGTCCTGCCCCAGTTACCCCTGCTGCCCTCAGTGAGGAGATCATTGACCTCCTCCGGACGCTCATTGTTGGGCAGTCTACCCTTTTGAATGCCATCCAGGGGGTGGAAAGGGAGGTGCATCGGAGCAATGCTTACCTGGAGGGCATTCATTCGGGTCAGGCTGCCCATCAGCAATCGTTCAACGCTCTGGCCTCAGCACTGACGGCAGCAATTGTCCCTGTGTCTAGCCTCCCCCCTCCAACTTCCTCTACCCAGTCCCACTCCCCTGTTCCTCTGCCTATCCCAGACACACCTACAGACCAGCCTGCACACACATCAACACCCAAGGGCAGCTCATCCAGACATAAGCACCACAGATCACACAAGCATTCACCCAAGCAACATCCACATGCAGACACAGCAACACCCACTGCCTCCACTGTGTCCCCCTCCTCCTCGTCTCCCTCCTCCTTCCCTGTGACATCTCCACTCACACCTGCATGCACACCACCGTCACCTGGCCCTTCCACCAAGGGAGGCAAGGGCCCCAGAGATTCTTCCAAGGAGGGCAAGGGCCCCAGAGATACTTCCAAGGGAGGCAAGGGCCCCAGAGATTCGTCCAAGGAGGGCAAGGGCCCCAGAGATACTTCCAAGGAAGGCAAGGGCCCCAGAGATACTTCCACAAAGGGAGGCAAGGGCCCCAGAGATTCGTCCACGGGCGAAGAAGTCCGGCAGCAGGCGAGCTGCCCAGGAGGGCCCCACCAGGCCCATTTGGGGTGTGACAGAGGACACCCACGGGCCCAGGAGTCCAGCACAGGAGGGCCCCGCAAGCGATAGGTCGGATGGCGACTGAGCGGGAATGATTGCCCAGATCTGGTTCCCTAGGAACACAAGACAAGCACTGCTGAACAGGGCCCCGACGTGAGAAGCACCGCTGAACAGGGCCCGCCGTGAAAAGCACCGCTGAACAGGGCCCCGCCGAGAGAAGAACCGCTGAACAGGGCCCCGCCATGAGAAGAACCGCTGAACAGGGCCCCGCCGTGAGAAGAACCGCTGAACAGGGCCCCGCCGTGAGAAGAACCGCTGAACAGGGCCCCGCCGTGAGAAGCACCGCTCCGCTGGGCCCCGCCGTCTCTGCACCGCTCCGCTGGGCCCCGCAGTCCCTGCACCGCTCCACTGGGCCCTTCATCTCAAGCACCGCTCCGCTGGGCCCTTCATCTCAAGCACCGCTCCGCTGGGCCCTTCCTCTCAAGCACCGCTCCGCTGGGCCCTTCATCTCAAGCACCGCTCCGCTGGGCCCTTCATCTCAAGCACCGCTCCGCTGGGCCCCGCCGTCTCTGCACCGCTCCGCTGGGCCCTTCCTCTCAAGCACCGCTCCGCTGGGCCCTTCCTCTCAAGCACCGCTCCACTGGGCCCTTCATCTCAAGCACCGCTCCGCTGGGCCCTTCATCTCAAGCACTGCTCCGCTGGGCCCTTCATCTCAAGCACCGCTCCGCTGGGCCCTTCATCTCAAGCACCGCTCCGCTGTGCCCTTCATCTCAAGCACTGCTCCGCTGGGCCCTTCCTCTCAAGCACCGCTCCGCTGGGCCCCTCATCTCAAGCACCGCTCCGCTGGGCCCCCCCGTCTCTGCACCGCTCCGCTGGGCCCTTCATCTCAAGCACCTCTCCGCTGGACCCTTCCTCTCAAGCACCGCTCCGCTGGGCCCTTCCTCTCAAGCACCGCTCCACTGGGCCCTTCATCTCAAGCACCGCTCCGCTGGGCCCTTCCTCTCAAGCACCGCTCCGCTGGGCCCCTCATCTCAAGCACCGCTCCGCTGGCCCCCGCCGTCTCTGCACCGCTCCGCTGGGCCCTTCCTCATAAGCACCGCTCCGCTGGGCCCCCACTCTCAAGCACCGCTCCGCTGGGCCCCGCCGTCTCTGCACCGCTCCGCTGGGCCCTTCCTCTCAAGCACCGCTCCGCTGGGCCCTTCATCTCAAGCACCGCTCCGCTGGGCCCTTCCTCTCAAGCACCGCTCCGCTGGGCCCTTCCTCTCAAGCACTGCTCCGCTGGGCCCTTCATCTCAAGCACCGCTCCGCTGGGCCCTTCCTCTCAAGCACCGCTCCGCTTGGCCCTTCATCTCAAGCACCGCTCCGCTGGGCCCTTCATCTCAAGCACCGCTCCGCTGGGCCCCGCCGTCTCTGCACCGCTCCGCTGGGCCCTTCCTCTCAAGCACCGCTCCGCTGGGCCCTTCCTCTCAAGCACCGCTCCGCTGGGCCCTTCATCTCAAGCACCGCTCCGCTGGGCCCTTCATCTCAAGCACCGCTCAGCTGGGCCCTTCCTCTCAAGCACCGCTCCGCTGGGCCCTTCATCTCAAGCACCGCTCCGCTGGGCCCTTCATCTCAAGCACTGCTCCGCTGGGCCCTTCCTCTCAAGCACCGCTCCGCTGGGCCCCTCATCTCAAGCACCGCTCCGCTGGGCCCCGCCGTCTCTGCACCGCACCGCTGGGCCCCGCCGTCTCTGCACCGCTCCGCTGGGCCCTTCATCTCAAGCACCGCTCCGCTGGGCCCTTCCTCTCAAGCACCGCTCCGCTGGGCCCTTCATCTCAAACACCGCTCCGCTGGGCCCTTCATCTCAAGCACCGCTCCGCTGGGCCCTTCCTCTCAAGCACCGCTCCGCTGGGCCCTTCCTCTCAAGCACCGCTCCGCTGGGCCCTTCATCTCAAGCACCGCTCCGCTGGGCCCCGCTGGGCCCCGCCGTCTCTGCACCGCTCCGCTGGGCCCTTCCTCTCAAGCACCGCTCCGCTGGGGCCTTCATCTCAAGCACCGCTCCACTGGGCCCTTCATCTCAAGTACCGCTCCGCTGGGCCCTTCCTCTCAAGCACCGCTCCGCTGGGCCCTTCATCTCAAGCACCGCTCCGCTGGGCCCCGCCGCCTCTGCACCGCTCCGCTGGGCCCTTCCTCTCAAGCACCGCTCCGCTGGGGCCTTCATCTCAAGCACCGCTGGCCCATTGGCAGGGCCGGATCTGTGTCGGGCAGGGCTTCACGAAGCACTCTGGGCACCATGCCTCCTCCATAACCAGTGGAGTCTGTAATCCACCAGATGGACTGTGGCTTTGCACTCCCCAGGATGGTACAGTGGGCAATCCACCCACTGAAAAGACTTGTGAGACTGTGGCTTTGCACTCCCTAGGGTGGTACAGTGGGCATCCACCCACTGTAGAGACTTGTGAGACTGTGGCTTTGCACTCCCCAGGATGGTACAGTGGGCATGGAGGCCCCTCGTGGATCTGGCGTCGTGGACTCATGTGGCTGAGGTGCCCCCCCTTGCCTTCCCCCTGAGCTGCCTGTGGTTTTATTATCTGATGCCCCAGCAGTGTTCCCTCCCATGGAATCGGGTCTCGTGTGTGGGCTTTGCCCATGTGTTTATGCACATTGGCCCACGGACAATGGCATGTAGCCAATATGTGCCGGACTTTTGGACTATGCTCATATTCTTCATGTTGTGATTTATTTGTTTTAATAATCTAATATTTCACTTAAGTTCAAATATGCTTTAATATACTTCTATTTTAATGATCATTTTATTTTGTCTTTGAATTATTCCGGGGGGTTTGGGGGGTGTAAATCTGACTTGTTGCTCTGCATTGGTGTGTGGGGATTTGGGGGAGGGGGGGTGTCGCGTATGTGTGTGCCCGTAATCTTTTCTCCTCCCCCCTCCCCTGTGTCGTAGGTGCAGTACTCACCGTTGTCTCCTGCGGCGGCGTTCATGCTCCTGGTAGAGGAGCAGGTAGACAATCGCTAGTAGGATGTTTAATTCGGGTTCCATGCTGTCCAGATTCCTTGTGGAGTGTATAGAGGTGAGCGTTTTCCCGTTCGTGATCTGTTTCCGCCGTGTTTTTATCGGCGGGGGTCCTGCCCCGAAAAAGGTGGCGGATTGGTGGGTCGTGATAGGGTGGGCGGTACATTGTCTGCCGCCTGTCTGTTGGCGGTGACCGCCGCGCTGTTTGTTTGCCCCGCCGTGGCGGTCGGAGTGTTAAAGTGGCGGCCTGTGATGGCGGTTCCCGCCAGGGTCAGAATTAAATTTTTTTGACCGCCTGCCTGTTGGCGGGTTGGCCGCCGCTTTAACACCGACCGCCAGGGTTGGAATGACCCCCTATGTGCCTCAGTCAAATCACAGATTAGGTAGCTCACAGCCTCCTGCGACTACGGCCACCATGGCCCAATCCAGGTTGGTCCCCTGATTCTTGCCGGGCATGGCTACTCCGCAGGATCCGTGCATCTGAGGCAGATACACTGCTGACGGTGGAGATCTCCTCGCTATCCTGAGTGGTATCGCCAATGCCCCTTGCTGCCTGGGTGGTCTCTATTAGGTCCACTGCATGGCTCATGCACCCTAGTCCCCCTTGCCAGATCACCAGCAAAATTCCCAAGTTCTACCTGCAGCTTTACGGTGTGCCTTGACAGGCAGGTAGTTGTGGTTCCAAGGCACCCAATTGATTGACCCAGTCAGTCCAAACGGACAGCAGTGTTGCACTCTCTGCGCCTTGCATGGGCCCTATCTGCCACCATTTCCCTGACCAAGTCGTTAATGGAGCTTGTGAGGTTTGCCATGTTGTTGTTCATGGCAGTGAATTGGTTGTCCACATTGGCAAAACCCTGGGAGAGGGTCTGTTGCAGTATGTGCAGGTTCCTATTCATAACCCGCATGTGTTTATTTTGCAGCCGGTGACTTCGCAGTAAGGATGCCTCCAGTCCTAGAAATTGTTCACTGGTGACATCCTCCTCACTGGCTGACTGTATTGGACGTTGCCTTCTCAGCACAGACCCAGCTGACCTATGTGGCCGACTCCCACTCATCAGTGGCCCCAGTGTCATGTTACCCACCTCAAGATCCAGATCAGTCTCATTGGTGGTCTCTCGTGCATGTTGGACGAGTGGTGTAGTCATGCACTCCCCTGCAGTTACACTGGCTGCCTCATCTGCTGTGTAGGTGGCCGGTTCTTCTCCCTGCACAGTAGGTTTGTTGGTGGGTCCTTGTGGGAGACCTGTGGGACACAGGGGATACACTGTCAGTGCCTCACTGTCGGTGTTGGCGCTGTGCAGGGAAAATTTCAACGCACCACCTGCAACACAGCGGTAAAAACGACGCACCACCTGCCTCACAGCTGAGAAATTGATGCACCACCTGCATCACGCTGTGAAATTGAAGCATCATCTGTATCGTGGCTGGAGAAACGACACAACACCCGCTTGTGGCTACTGAAAATGACACAAACCCCACACAGCGTGGGCTTCCATCACCGTGCGGCCAGATTTCACACGGATCCTCTCTGGGCTTCAAAATCGATGTGAACCTGCGCAGACCCGAGGTCTCCCTACCGGAAATCGACAAATCGCTCTCTTGCGGGAGAGAAAAAAGTCCCATTGCCTACCCAACAGGAGAAGAAACGATGCACAGCCTCACTTGAGAGTAAGGAATTAATGCATTGCTGAGTTTTTCGATGCATGCTCGCCCGTGCTGCTTTATTTTTTACCCAACCAGGTACCTTGTGGAACAGCAACGCATACATTGTTTTCCATGGAGTAAGATTCCATTATTTTAAAAATGTATAACTTTACATGTGTATGTTGGATTTTTGTTGTTTTGATCTTGTTTGATTTGGATAAATATTGACTATTTTTCTAAACTGCTGTGGTGTCCATTTTGAATTGTTTTCACTGTATTACTGTCTGTGTTTGTACAAATACTTTACACATTGCCTTTGAGATAAGCCTGACTGCTTGGTCCAAGCTGCCAAGGGGGTGGGCAGGGGTTATCCTAAGTGTGTACCTCTATTGCCCTGACTAGAGTGAGGCTCCCTGCCCGGAGAGAGTGCAAACTGAGAATCCCATTTCTAACAATGATGTAGTGCGCCAACGAGATTGCTAAATCTACCCAAGAGCGTTAAACAGAGTGGTGAACGAGCCCCAAGTACAGGGATAAAGAAGGCAGAAAGGCCCTGGCTCCTCAGCACACACTGTATTTTAATTATTGCAGCCCTCTTTCTCTACCAAAAGAAGGCGTCAGGAGAGGCAAAACAAATGTATTACAACCTTACTGGACATCTGATCTCCGCTTCAGCTATTCAAAAAGTGTGCAGAGCAGAGCTATTCCGAAGCATCGGCCAAGCAGAGTAGAAAACGGAATGCGCAAGGCAAACTGGCTATTTCAGAGTAGCCCAACTGAGCTACGCGGGTATTAACAGTGCCGGGTCAGGGGGGCGAGCAGGCCATGAAAGGAAGCAAAATAGACACTGTGCATAGATGCTACAAATAAAGCAGGTGTGCTAAAGACTGCGTCAACCCGACGGGCAGGCAGAAGGATGGCAATGAATCACTACAGAACAATACTCATCAGTAGGAAGATCCAGCTTGAAACCAAGGCATACTTTAAATGAATATTACAACTTGTCATAACTGAAGTATTACATATTTAAGAAAAAATAGGTTTAAGGACACATCTCAACTGTCGAACAGCAAAGAAAGAAGCAAGAGTATATGCATGGCCTCCTGGGCCATGATTATTGGGGTTATGGACTGAGCATTGTGGATGTGTGGTTTGTTATATGATTAAATTGTTTTTATTGGCTGCTGTCAATATGAGAAGTAAAGAAAGAGAAGCATAATCAGACCCTCCGGTCCTGACAGAATTGATGTTGTAGCCAACCTATATATATCATGAGGTTGATTAACCTTGTGGGGCAATCTTAGGTGGGAATTCTTATAGGGGTAAATTCTGTGGATAGCACATGAAGTGATCACTTGTTAGGACTGCGACGAGGAAAACAGACAAGGTAGACAATGCAGAATACAGCATATTAAAGCCAGAACCATTGGCATTGCCTGTGCGTGCTAGGACAGTGATATACGTGCCGCACTTTAAACTGCAGTCTGAGGATGTTGCTACTTCCTTGAAATTTGGCACGCATGGACTGTGCAGCTGCTTCAGTAAATGTGGTTCTTTTAATTTTTGATTAAAAAAATACTTTAGTCTCTGAAAGTACAATAGAAGAAACATAATAATCAGGTTTCAAAAAGGCCTCATTTTAGAAAATAAATGCACTTTTAAAATATATATTTGTAAGCGAAAACGAGCAGAATAATTTCCCCTTGACAACCTAGCAGCCTCATTTCTTGGTCTCTCGCTTTGTGTTTTAGACCCAAGATTTATATTGCTTAGTCTGTACGATTTATCGCTACATGACTTTCTTTAACAAATTGCCACTTACCTCTGACTGTAAATACAGAAGGCTTAATAAAGCCAAGTTTAGTTCACCATCCGCTTGCAAAATATCCATCAAGAAGTGGTGCTGTACAAATCCTGCTGTGGGGAAAAAGGTTCATGGCGAGATGTTTACCCTAAATCTGAACGTATCTAAAAAAGAAAGCAACAACAAAGTTCTCCTCCCTGAGTTGAACTGTCTTTTCTCATAACATTTTCTAGCTACAAAAAAGGCAGAAGTATTACAAAAACGGGATTCTCAGCCTCAGCTTTATTTTTTTTATTTTTTCGCAGAGCTTCATCTAAGTAACTTAAACAGAAGATATATTTTTCATGTGCCAACCGTACTTAATGACTCAACAGTGACATTTGTACTGTTCTAGTTTGGTGAAAGCTGTGTGTTTTGGTTTAACTAGAGACGATAGATTTCTATTTACATTTGCATAATTTTTTTAAAAGTCTGGCCTACAAGCAGTAGGTAGCAGTTTCCAATTTTCCACAGCTCTGCAATTCATAGATAAATAGGGGCATACTTATGAAGAGCTTTGCCTCACGTTTGCACCAGACAACGTGGTACATGCACAATGCAAACCCAACAGTTTATGCGGCCCTGAGTGGCTCCATAAATCTGGAGTAAAGCAATGTAACATAAATTGCTGCATTGCCTCATTCTGCTATGCCCTGGGAAGGTGATCCAGGGGGGTTGTGTGGGTGACACAGTCCCAGGTCACTCAGAACTGCACCAAAATGCTGCACCTTTCCTTACAGAAGTGTAACGGGGAGAAATAACTTTATTTCTCCTCATTATTACTTCTTTCTATATGTGTTGCATTCTGCAGCACACCTAGAGCAATGTGCCTAAGTGGATTGTTTTTGTGCATGAAGGTGCCCCTTTCTGCACAAAAACAATCCTGGATGCAACAGAGGCAAGGGTGCTTGCGTTGGCACTAGGCAGCCTCAAGAGCACAAGTGCAGGGGAAAAGACAGGAATGCACAGTATTGACTTAACTACAGCACATTCCTGCCCTTTCCCTGCCATGCAGTGCAGCACAGCAAGGTGACTTTGTATCCTGCATGGCATGTTTTCCTCATAAATATGCCCAATGGTGTCCCTGCCCTATCAACTATATCCTTCCCATGAGTGAAATCCTTTTGCAGGAAATGCTGGTTGGGCAGGTTGCCCTCTGTCAAAGAAGCGTGGACATGGAGGGAAGGGAGGGAGGCATGTGTCATTAATAGAAAGAGTTAAGATGGGTTGGGCTGGTGCAGGGGGCTCAGAGTACAAGTCTGTTGGATTTGGTCCTCTCTGCAGGGCCATCCCTATATATACTTAAGACTGTAATTTTGAATTGATCATGTTAACGGCATCACTGTTACTAATGGTCAGTCATGAATGGGACACTGGCTACTTAAAGCCCAGATTCGTTTTTTCATTGCTTTTACTTGTTTTCAATCATGCAATCTGATTTATGCATTGAACTATGAAAAATGGGACATTATTGAATATATATGTGCAACAATTTAATTGGAAATAAATAATATACAGTGTGTGTTCATTAATTAGTGATCTACTTGAGTCATGACAAGGCTGATGAAGTCGGGGATTGGCTACTACAGCCGGTGCAGTTTGTATTTATTTGGATTATCATTACTGTGGAACCCACATATCATAAATGTTGGAAAGTAGATTACTGGTAAGGGCAGGTAAGTACCTACACTAACAGTAGCCACAAACCCCCACTAGGTCCAGTCAGGGTCTCAATAAATTAATCCCAGCTCAACCCTTAGTAGCATGGAATCAAGCAGTTGGGCTTAACTTCGGGGACAGGTGTGTAAAGCATTTAAAAATCACAAAACAGTGAACAAGTAAAACACAAAACACAATAAAAATACAACACCAATTTTAAAAACAAGGTTATATTTTCATCTTTGAAATTACACTAAAATTATAAATGTCCAATAGAGGGAACCGCAGATATGAATTTTTAAAGATGACATGTTTTTTACTGCGTAGAAATTAAAAGTGGCAGTATGGACATCTGGTTGCACTCAACCGAGCCAAAGTCAAAATTTGAAGCTAATTGCAATTGAGCCCTCCTCAACTACAGCAAGCAAGAGGCCTCGGGTAAAGTATTACCTTCAGGCTTAGGGCCTCATTCGAGTTCGGCAGACATGTCTTCGATGGGGAGTGTGCCGTCTCACTGGCTACCTCCCCGCCAGCCGTATTACGACTTTCCTGCTGGGCTGATGGGATGAAATCAAGGTTTCCACCTGTCAGCCCAGTAGGAAAGTGGCAACAGCATTGTCTCTGGTTTGTAATCGAGCCAGCGGCAATGTTGCTGCCCTCAGGGGGAACCAGCAGACTGTGTGCATTTTTTCAGGGTGCTGGGCAGGGGGACCACTGCACTGCCCACGCTATGGGCATGGACAGTGCAGGGCCCCCCTGAAGCCCCTTGCACCTGTTCTTCACCAGCCTTTTCACAGTGATTAAAACCACCATGAAAAAGGCTGGAGGAGAACAAGGTTGTAATCAGCAGGGTGGCGCTGACTTCAGAGCCGCCCTGGCTATTTATGATCTGCACCACTGTCACACCATCTGGAACATTGTTCCAGGTGGGGACGGTGATCTTTTGGTGCTCTGATTGCCAAACTCTTAATTTGGTGGTCAGACCTCTAAACGGGCAGTGAACATGACCACCACCATGAGTCTGCCAGTCTGTTGATAGCCAGATTCATAATGAGGCCCTTAGTCTTTTTCTTGAAGATTTTCTGGTCTGGGACAAAGTCACACGTCAAATCAGACATCCCTGGAGCCCTCTTTGGATAGCCGTCACAGGAGACCTCAGTCAAGGATTTTATAATCAGACTTAGATGATTTTTTGTGACAGAAATTTTCATCTGGTACTAAGTTGAACTTGAAGCTGACCTCCCTGGAGCCTTCTACACTTGTTCTTCACCAGCCTTTTAATGGCGATAAAAACTTCCATGAAAAGGTTGGCAGAGGACCAGCAGAATGGCACTGACTTCAGCGCTGCACTGGCTATTTACGATACGCACCACTGTCAGGAGCATTATTCCCAGAGGATATGGTGATCACTTTGCACTCCAACCACCAAACTCTTAATTTGGCGGTTGAACGCCAAAATGGAGGTCTGTTGATCACCAAACTTGTAATGCGGCCCTTAGTCTTTTTCTTGAAGATTTTCTTGTCCGGGACGAAGTCACACGTCGGATCTGACCTCCCTCGATCCCTCTTCCGATACTCATCGCAGGAGACCTTGGTCAAGGATTCTATATTCAGACTTAGGTGATTTTTCCTGACATAAATCTTCTTCCGGTACCAAGTTGAAATTGAAGCCACCTCCCTGAAGCCCTCCTCAGATCCACTGCAAGGAAGCCTGAGTCGACTTTTTACATTCGGACTTAGAAACGTTTTTAGAGTTTTTTCTCTCTGATGTCAGATGACCCTCCACAGCAAGACGATTTCGATTCAACATCATCAGATTGCCTTTCCACTAGCCCCAGTCAGGGGCTCTGGATGTTTTCAGCAGGATGAATCTGCAAGTCAGACCAGGTCACAGTCGACATGAGCCGGCTTGACTCTCAGCAGTGGGTCGGTCCACTTATGGACCTTTTTTTCCAGAGTTGCTACAAAGTTCTTGAAACTACTGGATCTTCTTTCTGAAGTTCCTTTAAGGTTCTTAGGAAGTCTACAACTCGCCCCAAGGTTCCAGAAGCCCTGAGTTGCTCCTTCAGAGATAAGACTCCAACTCCCAGAATGCACCTGGTTCAAATCCAAAAATGACAACTGGTCACTAATCAGCTGGTCAATTTCTTCAGGGTATGATGCTGGGGACTCTGGTCAGCTATTTTCTTCCTGTAGCCTACAGGAAGTCCCTTCTTGAAGCAGTAGAAGCCAGGCAAAGTCATTTTTGTGGTGAAGCTCAAGTGTGCAGCTGGTGCATTCCTTCTCAGTGCAGTGTCCAGGTGAAGGCTAGGTATACAGTAGGGAAGACCTTCTTCTTCTCTTGTTTCTGTAGGGATCTGAGGTGGGTGCAGCTCTGACAATTGCATCCTTGCTCCTGGGGTGGAAAGCAGGGGAGGCTCTTGACCAATCAGGTGCAGGCCACCACCCTCTTGAGTGACCACTTCCTGTGAAGTGTGGCAAAAATCAATCCCATGGGAGCAACATTCTTCCAAAATACAATCTCAGGGGTTAGGTCTGACTAAGTCCACCCACTAGTGGGGTTCAGTTTTCCTTAACACGATCTTCCTTAATCTAATCATGGAGCACCTGGCTCTCTGGGTTTGCATGAAATAGGGGAGGTACAGTGGCTTTCCAAAATGTCCTTCTGTCCTTTAATGACCAGTTTGACTGCTCTCCCCCAGTGCTGTTCCACCATCTGCAGAGGCAGATATCCTCTCACCAGAGGCTTCCTTTGTGTCAGCCCCAAGCCACTTCACACCTCATCAAGGCAGCCTGGTTCAGGCTGCCAGAGGCTGACCAATCAGAGAAGGGCACTGCAGAGCTGAAACTGGTAACATTTAGAAAGAGTTCTAAAACTACCTTTAGGTACACGTTTTATTTAATTCAACCGTGGCAAGTTAATGGATTTATAATAACTTTTAATTTGGTGCTAAACATGCCATATTTAGCTTTTTCCTATGGAAAATAAGACTTTATTATTTTAACTTAAAGTGTCTCCATGTTAGCCTATGAAGCCCATTCACTACAATGGGGAAAAACAAATGTAGCTATTTTTCCCGTACCCTGGCTTATTAAACATCTTTTATCAAGTCCCTGTTTATAGTTACACTTCATCCAACCCTGGGGACACTTAAGGCTTACCTTAGGGATATTTATGTAAAAGTGTGGTAGCTTAGGACTTTGGAAGCACTTTTAATTCCAAAGTCAAATTTGGGGTTAACTTTAACTTAAAAGCAGCCAGCAAGACAGGCCTTTCTTTAGAATTACACTGGGCAACACAGCAGTGAACCTATGGGTGTACTAATTATAGTGGGGTCCCTAAACCTACATGCCCTACCATATACTAGAGACTTATAGATAGGTTGGTAGAGCCAATTATATTTGGCCTAATTTACATATCCATTTTAATCAGAACACAGGCCCTAGGACTGTTTAGTAGTGCCCAGGGCACCATCACAGTCAGAAATACACCAGTATAAGTGAAAAATGTGGTCAAAAGGTTAGAGGGCTTCTGCAATCAGTCAAGTTTTCCCCACTGTAAATGTATTTATTTTTCTTTTCATGGACATCTAAAGCATTGTGAATAGTAAATTAGAGATTACTACTGCATACACGTTTATCTCATGACACATGATGATCCCTGTGAATTAATGACAATTGGTTTGGAAACCTAGTGGCAAGTCAAAACCTGATTACAAAAGATACACTTTGTAGAATTGTCAATTAGAGACCAGATAATTGTGATCTCCAGAGAACATCATAGAATCATTATTATTTGTATTTTTCTACTACGTTAGTGAGTATATTTGGGATTTCACTTTTGTGTTAAGTGGGGTGTTATTGTGTGATATCATTGAACAAAGTCTTTTTTCTACAACTATGAGATATATACTTTTAAGCATTAATCACAGGACTACAGGTCATGTGATGAAGACCGGCTTTCCATTGAAACATATTGTATTCTATTTGACATTAAAATTAAAATCCTTTGACAGAAACTCCACCGGTGTGGATCACTTTTTCTATCCCTTCTCCCCTTCCCAAGAACGGATTATGAGATATACATTTATATATATATGAGATATACATATATATATATATATATATATATATATATATATTATATCATAATATTGTTTTTTACATTTATGGAGTTACTTATTATATGTCTAATGTCTTTGAAGTGAAGTACTTTCCCTCCTCTCATTGAGACTGCAGTAGAAATAGTAAATTAACCTCTTCACGATTTGACACTTTTCCTACTGTTGCGTTTATTCAAGTGAGAAAAATACATTTTATCCGTCCAAAATGTTACGCTTTCCCTACTATTGTGCTGTTTGGAATGTGGATAGTAAATTTAATCCCTTTGAAATCTAACTCTTTCCCTACTGTTGCATATATTGCAGTGGGAAGTGTAACCATAATTTTAATTGTATTCAACCCCTTTGCTGGCAGGCCTTTTCCCCCTCAGGCGCCAAGGCTTTTTTTGGCTATTTGGGGCAGTTTACACTTAGGCCCTCATAACTTTTTGTCCACATAAGCTACCCACGCCAAATTTGCATCCTTTTTTTCCAACATCCTAAGGATTCTAGAGGTACCCAGACATTGTGGGTTCCCCGGAAGTAGACTAAGAAATTAGCCAAAATACAGTGAAAATTTGTTTTTTTTCAAAAAAATGAGAAAAAGAGCTGCAGAAGAAGGCTTGTGTTTTTTCCCTGAAAACGGCATCAACAAAGGGTTTGTGGTGTTAAAATTACCATCTTGCCAGATTTCGGGAACAGGCAAACTTGAATCAGAAAAACCCAATTTTTCAACACAATTTGGGCATTTTACTAGGACATACCCCATTTTTACTATTTTTTGTACTTTCAGCCTCATTCCAGTTAGTGACAGAAATAGGTGTGAAACCTATGCTGGATCCCAGAAAGCTAAACATTTCTAAAAAGTAGACAAAATGCTGAATTCAGCAAGGGGTAAGTTGTGTAGACCCTACAAGTGTTTCCAACAGAAAAGAACAGCTGAAATTAAAAAAATATCAAAATTGAGGTGAAAAAAAACCAGCCATTTTTCTCCACGTTTTACTCTGTGACTTTTTCCTGCCATGTCAAATTTTTGAAAGCAATATACTGTTACATCTGCTGGACTCTTCTGGTTGCGGGGATGTATAGGGCTTGAAGGTTCATCAAGAACCCAGGTACCCAGAGCCAATAAATGAGCTGCACCTTTCAATGGGTTTTCATTCTACAGAGGGTATACAGCAATTCATTTGCTGAAATATAAAAAGCGAAAAATAGGTATCAAGAAAACCTTTGTATTTCCAAAATGGGCACAAGATAAGGTGATGAGAAGCAGTGGTTATTTGCACATCTCTGAATTCGGGGGGGCCAGACTAGCATGTGAATTACAGGCCATTTCTCAAATAGATATATTTTTCACACACTGTCTTACATTTGGAAGGAAAAAATGTAGAGAAAGACAAGGGACAATAACACTTGTTTTGCTATTCTGTGTTCCCCCAAGGCTCCTGATAGAAATGGGGCCTCACTTTCATGGGTAGGCCTAATGCGCTTGACAGGAAACACAACATGGACACATCATATTTTTACATTGATTTCTGACATTTTTTTTGCAAAGTGCCTAGCTGTAGATTTTGTCCTCTAGCTCAGCCGGCACCTAGGGAAAACTATCAAACCTGCGCATTTGTGAAAACTAGACACTGAGGGGAATCCAAGATGGGGAGACTTGTGCTCTCAGCAGGTTCTGTTACCCAGAATCCTTTGCAATCCTCAACATTTATTTGCTGGTGGTGGGGGATCTTTGGAAACCTTTGGTGGTGGAGAAGGATCCATGTGTCCCCTCTTGTGACGGGTCCCTTTGGCCTTTGAGATGTCACTTTTGTTCTTGCCTCCAGGAATAGGAGTTGCCTCCACTGTTCCCTTCTCCTGTAACTTGCTTTTCACCAGCCTAGTCCTCCCTTTCTGAGCCAGAGGTGTGCTCTCAGTAGGATTGGCAGCTGTCACACTCTGGGGCCCCTTTGTGCCAGCAACTGATGATTTGATGGGAGCAGTGGCAGACTGTTTGGCTGAGGTGCTGGGCTGGGTCATTGGGACCTTGCTCTTATGGGCCGGACCGGGGGGGGGCGAAGGGGAGGGAAGAGGTCAAGATGTGCAAGGAAAAGCTTCTTAGGGGCATTGTAGTGGGATGTGGGAGGAGGGATGGGAGTGGAGGTTGAGGGAGTGGTTGTCGGAGGTGTAAGTCTGCTGAACTTTGGTGCAGGTGCATGGACAGTGTGCATGTGTGAGGAGGATGGATGTTGGGAGCATGAGTGCGTGCGTGTCTCTTAGGAGGGGGGTAGACAGGGTGGGAGAAGACAAAGGGGATGCGTGGATGGGTGTTGTTGAGGTGTCTGCCAGTGAGGTGTGTGTTCTGCTTGATGTGAGGATGGTGGTGATGGCTGTTGATGCAGTGCATGCAGGTGTGAGTGCGGATGTGACTGTGAAGGCGGAGGAGGAGGAGGAGGAGACAGTGGAGTCAGTGGATGTGGTTGTGTGTGCAACTGTCTGTTGTTTGCGTGAGTGCTTGTGCCCTGAAGTGTGCTGCCTGTGTTTGACTGTGCTACTCTTGTGTGATGTTTTGCATGCATGCTTGTCTGTATCTGTGCCTGGGATGGGTTGGGGTTGAGGAGAGGAGGCCAGAGCCTGAAAACGATCTCTGTACGGCTGCCAACCCACCGTGGATGCCCGCCAGGGATAGGGATGCATTGCATTGCTGCATCTGGGATGCTAGCCCCTGGATGGCATTCACAGTGGTTGACTGCCCTACAGAGATGGATCTCAGGAGGTCAATAGCTTCCTCACTGAGGGTAGCAGGGATGACTGGGGCAGGGCCTGAGGTGTTGGGGTGAAAGAGATGCCCACCCTCCTGGGTGAGCGGGCACGGGAAACTCAGTGGGGGGCTACTGGGAGGACGGTGCTGGTATGGGGGTGGCATCTGTACCTGTAGCTGGGGTGGTTCCAGAGCTATCCACCACCACCAGGGAGCTTCCATCGGAGGAGGAATCAGAGTCAGTGTTGTCACCTCCTGTCTCCGCTGTGGTGCTCCCCTCACCCTCTGTCCCAAAGGTCCCTTCGTAGTCAGTGGACTCTGCCTCCTGGGTCCTGTGGGATGTAGCTCCCTCAGTTGCCAGTGCCCCTGCTCCTCTGCCAGATGATGCTAATGCACTCATGGACAGGATGACAGAAAAGAAAATAGGAGAGAGAGAGAAAGGGATCACTGGGTCAATTAGAGCACCAACACCACAGTTGGCATACACATTACCATAAAACACGGGGATCAGGATTGTGCACTATGAATCACACTGGCATTCCATTGGCTAGGTGCCACAGAAAGATGAGAGCCAACTACCACCAACGGCACCCCTCCTGGGACCCACTATGCCCTGTCTGACATGGAATGCAAGCTATCTAGGTTACTAGATTTTGCCATACAACCATTTTACCTTGAGCTGGATCACGCATCAATGGATGAACTGGCATTAGGGGTCACCCACTAACTGAAACCCAGCTCCAGAATCCCATGCCTCCCAACAATTATTGTTGTCACACTCACTGTACTCACCCCCTTGTGGCTGCTTTGCTGTCCTCAAGCGCCCATTCAGCTATGGGTAGGCCATTGACAGTATGCAGGCCATCGGGGGGGTTAGGTACCCCGCCCTCGTTGGGAGGCCATCCCCAGCTGTGCCTTCATGGTCTTCCGTGCCCAGCATATCAGGTCCTCCCACCTTTTCCTACAGTGGGTGCTCCCCCTGCTATAGAGTCCAAGGGTCTGCATGTCCTTGGCGATGGCACACCACAATCCCTTCTTCTGATGGCCGCTGACCTGCCGAGGTAATACAGACAGGAGGACACCATTAACCATACAATCCAGCCTGTCACACATAAGGCCCACAAATACCATTTCCATCTCCATTGGCACACACATCACCCGGCGCCCACCATGTACACTACCACCAGACATACCCCCCACCCAACTGACATGCTGCGGGCACACACATCTCCATGCAATCTTGTCACATGCATCGTGCCCATAGTGTATTCACGTGTTGGTCTGGATGCTCATACAGTTGTTCATGCAGGGGTAGGACCCCATTCACCAAGTGTTCTAACTCCTCCAAAGTGAAGGCAGGGGCCCTTTGCCTAGTCACACGGGCCATGGCAGGATCCAGACACAGGTCACAGCAGCACACGCAGTGGAGGTGTTGTCCTGTGGAAAGTCAGGAAACAAGTGACATTTTAGACAGAAAATGGCGGTCACGTCCCCGGTGGTGTACACCGTCACTGCCGCCGCTGATCCCCCTTGGTCACTGTACTCCATAGTAGCCGATGAGGAACAGCACGGCAGTGCATGACCACCTTCCGCCATGATGCCCAATGCCGGAGGAGTTACCTCACTTCCACCTGTCCATACTTACAGGACGGGCAGTCACCATTTTATGGTGGTGGACAACATTCAGAAATTATTGGTGTCAATGCTGTAAATTGCACATATATTACCATTCACATTGTCCCATCACATAAATGCTCTATGTACACTGCAGTGGTGTTTCAATTGCTCAATTTGTGACACCCTACTTACTCCTGTGTCCCTTAGATACCTACCACTGCGGAGGAATAGGAGGAGGAGAAAAGACCCTGTGTACAGACCCCTTGTGAACTTGGCTGCACTGGAGGACAGGCACATAATACTCACCTATAGACTGGACATGGCCACAATCACAGAGCTGTGTGCACAATTGGGACGTGATCTGATATCAGCTATCCATAATCCCGATAGCAACACCCCTCTTGTGCAAGTTCTATCAGTGCTCCATTTCCTGGTAACTGGTTCTTTCCAAGTGACAGTGGGCTTGGCAGCAGGAATGTCACAGTCAATGTTCTCAATTGTGCTGGCCAGGGTTTTGTCTGCCTTGGTCAAACAATTGTGCAGCTACATCGCTTTCCCCAACCTTGAAGATTTGGCCACTGTGAAGGCAAGATTCTATGCAATGGGACATATTCCAAATATTAATGGGGCAATTGATGGAACACATATTGCATTTGTCCCCCGACCCGGTACAATGAACAGGTTTCCAGGAATCGTAAGAGTTTCCACTCACTCAATGTGCAAATGGTGTGTCTGGCAGACCAGTACATCTCCCACGTCACTGCCAAGTATCCTGGATCAGTGCATGATGCCTACAACCTGAGGAATAGCAGTATCCCCAATGTAATAGCACAGCTACAGAGGGAAAGGGTGTGGCTAATAGGTGAGCCAGAGTCCCCGCCCACCCAATTTATGTTAGTGTATGCCTTCAGGAGTTATCCCCATACCATTGTGTAAGGCTAATGTGTGCCCCTCCATACTTGCAGGTGACTCTGGCTACCCAAACCTATAGTGGCACCTGACCCTTGTGAGGAATGCCAGCACAGAGGCTGAGAATCGGTATAATGATGCACATGGGCGAACCAGGTGGATCATAGAATTGCAGGCCAGGTTCAGATGCCTCCATCTGACAGGTGGATCCTTCTGCTACTCCCCTGAGAAGGTAAGCCAGATAGTTGTAGCATGCTGCATGTTGCACAACCTGGCCCTCAGATGACACGTGCCTTATCTGCAGGAAGAGGAGATTAGAAATGCTGTAGCAGGATGGCATTCACTTCCTTTGTATCTCAAATGACTGTCACCTATGCCTTCTCATTTTTTAGATGTTGGTGTTATAACAACTGTTTATTGATGTGATGACTACAGAGAGTTACAGGTCATTATTTGTATGCAGTGTTCAGGTCATTTGCACAAGATGTAACTGTTACCATAATTGCACATTTCCATCACATGAAGAACTATCATTCAAGTTGTGTTCAGGGGTGTTTATTGTAGTGCAATTTATAGATGGACTAGTGCAATGGAATGGAGTGATGGTAGAGGTAAGTCCAGGGTATTGGTTCAGTATGTTTGTAGCACAGGTCCAGTGTCCTAGGGGCCATAGGAAGGGGAGCAAAGGCAGTTCAAAGTGGACAAGGAGACAGGGTGGGACACAAGGGGCACATTCAGGAGGTTCTCATTTCCTGGTGGTGGTCTTGGTCTTCGCAAGTGTCTCTGGCATCTGTCTGGGTCACAGGGACCGTTTGCAGGATGGTTCACCTTCTGCAGGGGGAAAGGTGCAGGTGACCTGTGGGTCCTGTGGCCAGGCCTCCTGTCCACTAGCTGCAGAAGATGTGGTGGGCTGTTCAGTTGACTGGCTAGTGGAATGGGCCCACTGGTTTGCTGTATGTTTCCTCATGATGTTAGCCACACCAGCCAGCACCCCAGCTATGAAGCACATGCTGGTGTTGAGGGCCTGCAAATCTTTCCTGATCTCCTGATGGTGTACCTCCTGCAGCCGCTGATACTCCTGCATGATGTCAAGAATCTGGCCCATCTTCTCCTGGGATTGTTGGTATGCCTGTGGGACATTAGTGAGTGCCTCCAGGACAGTTGGTTCCCTGAGACTAGCCTCCCCCTGGCTCACAGCTGTCCTCAGAGTGTCCCTGGCCCCCTGTGCCTGTGTCTCCTGAATGGTGTGCCCACTGCCACTGACCCCAGGATCCTGATTGTCTTGGCTGTGAGGTGTGGACTTGGGTCCCTGTACAGGTAGGCACACTGCTGATTGACGTGTCCTGGGGACAGAGGTGTGGGGACATTGGGTGGGTGCTGTGGTGTTTCATACTGACAGGGGAGGCTCTGTGGTGGACTGATAGGGGGCTGGGGTGTCCGACTGACTGGTGGTCCCTGATGGGCCAGGAAGTTCATCCAGATCAAGATGTCTAGAGTTACTGTCATCACTGGGGGGATTTTCTGTTGGGGTACTGGATAGCGGTGGCACCTCCTCGCCACTAGGATTGGCTAGGACACCTGCAGGGATGTAAGTGATGTATTATGCATCATGTCTGTGACATATTCTACATCACTAGCTTCACCTATTTCATTGCTATTGCCCTGCCCCCTTTGTTTGTGTATGGTGATGTATTGTGGGATTGCTAGTTCTCCATGCTGTGTTTGTGTAGGTGGTGGGTGTACATGCCGGGCTGGGAGGGCTGTACATGCAGTGTGTATGACATGCAGGGCTTGGCATTGGGGTTAGTCATATGTTTAGGTGCACTGTGTGGAATGGAGTGGAGTGTTCGGAGTCCGGTGAGGGGGTGAGATGGCATGCAGGTATGGGGGGTGATAGGAAGTAAATGTTGACTCATCAGAGCCCAATCCTCTGACAACTCCAGTGAGTCCATCAGAGTGCAGTATTGCAAAAACTTGCTCCTCCCATGCTGTCAGCTGTGGGAGAGGAGGTGGGTATCTACCGCCAGTCCTCTGGATGGCTAGCTGGTGCCTTGCTGCCATGGAACGTACCTTCCCCCGTAGGTCGTTCCACCTCTTCCTGATTTCGTCCCCTGTTCATGGATGCTGTCCCACAGCGTTCACCCAGTCCATAATTCTCTGCTATAGCTCCATCTTCCTTGCAATGGATATTTGCTGTACCTGTGCTCCAAAGAGCTGTGGCTCTACCCTGACTATTTTCCTCCACCATGACCCCCAAGTTCTGGAGGGGGATTGGTGCCCAGAGTGCTTCATCCTGTGCAGGACAGAGGTAGTGGACGCATGTCTCCGCTGGTTCTGGAGGGGGACTGGTGCCCAGAGTGCTTCATCTTGTGCAGGACAGAGGTAGTGGATGCAGGTCTCTGCTGGTTCTGGAGGGGGACTGGTGCCCAGAGTGCTTCATCCTGTGCAGGACAGAGGTAGTGGATGCATGTCTCCTCTGGTTCTGGAGGGGGACTTGTGCCCAGAGTGTTTCATCCTGTGCAGGACGGAGGTAGTGGATGCATGTCTCCACTGGTTCTGGAGGGGGACTGGTGCCCAGAGTGCTTCATCCTGGCAAGGACAGGGACTGGTGCCCAGAGTGCTTCACCCTGTGCAGGACAGAGGTAGTGGATGCATGTCTCCACTGGTTCTGGAGGGGGACTGGTGCCCAGAGTGCTTCATCCTGTGCAGGACAGAGGTAGTGGATGCATGTCTCCACTGGTTCTGGAGGGGGACTGGTTCCCAGAGTGCATCACTCACCCCGTGACGGTCCCTGTTGCGTCAGTGCCCCTGCCGCTCATGGGCTAGCGGTGCTTGAGTTGGCAGTCCTTGCCCTGTTCAGCGGTGCTTGCCCTGTTCAGCGGTGCTTGACTTGGCGGCCCTTGCCCTGTTCAGCGGTGCTTGACTTGGCGGTCCTTGCCCTGTTCAGCAGTGCTTGAATTGGCGGTGCTTGCCCTGTTCAGCAGTGCTTGACTTGGCGGTCCTTTCCCTGTTCAGCGGTGCTTGCCCTGTTCAGCGGTGCTTTACTTGGTGGTCCTTGACCTGTTCAGCGGTGCTTGCCCTGTTCAGAGGTGCTTGACTTGGCGGTCCTTGCCCTGTTCAGTGGTGCTTGCCCTGTTCAGCGGTGCTTGATTTGGCGGTCCTTGCCCTGTTCAGCTGTCCTTGCCATGTTCAGCGGTGCTTGCCCTGTTCAGCGGTGCTTGACTTGGCGGTCCTTGCCCTGTTCAGCGGTGCGTGCCCTGTTCAGCGGTGCTTGACTTGGCGGTCCTTGCCCTGTTCAGCGGTGCTAGACTTGGCGGTCCTTCATTGCCCAGCTGGGCTGGGGCTGGCGGTCCTTCATTGGTCAGCTGGGCTGTGGCTGGCTGGGTCCTCCTGGGCAGCTGGGCTGTGGCTGGCGGGCCCTCCTGGGCAGCTGGGCTGAGGCTGGCGGGGTCCTCCTGGGCAGCTGGGCTGTGGCTGGCGGGGCCCTCCTGGGCAGCTGGGCTGTGGCTGGCGGGGTTCTCCCGGGAAGCTGGGCTGTGGCTGGTGGGGCCCTCCTGGGCAGCTGGGCTGTGGCTGCCGGTGGCCTCCTGGGCACTGACGATGGGGCTGGCGTGGCCTCCTGGGCAGCGACGATGGGGATGGCAGTGGCCTCCTGGGCAGCGACGAGGGGGCTGGCGTGGCCTCCTGGCCAGCGACGATGGGGCTGGCGGTGGCCTGCTGGCCAGCGGGGATGATGGCGGTCTTCTCCGCCGTACTGATCCTCCCAGACTTTCCGGGTTTCTTCTGCCCCTTCCCCACCTTGGGAGGAGTCACAGCTGAGTCCACACTCCCTCCGGGACCCCTGTGAGCGGCTTGGGTGCTGGAGTCCTCCCCCTCTCCCGCTGGGCACTGGCCAACTTCTGGTGCTTCACAGGGGGGGGACTGGCTGTGCTGTGGCTCCGTGGCACACTGGCTGTCCTGGTGGCTGGTGCACTCCTCATACCTGTGACAACACGTACCACTGGTCCCGGAGATTTTGTGGCTGAGGTGCTAGTTCGAGACCTAGGAGTTAGACGGGGGTGGTGGGAAATAGGTTAAGGGTGAACAGGAAAACTTGTTTGGAGACACTGGAACAGGTAGCTGGAGGGGGTTTGGGAGTGGAGGAAGAGGGGGTGGCTGTAGGAGGTGTACGTTTTGTGGCTTTGGGTGCAGGTGCATGCGCTGGAGGCTGTTGTGAGGTGGATGTATGTTGGGTGGGTGTGTGCCTGCGTTTGTGTATCTTTGGAGGGACGTCACAGACACACTGGGAGAGGACACAGGGGACGTGTGAATGGTAGTGGGGGTGGTGAGTGCACGGGAGCGGGGTGTGGTGGTGGGTGTGCTGGCGTAGGACGCAGTGGCTGTAGTGGTTGTGCATGCAGGTGTGAGTGTAGATGAGACTGGTAGGGAGGAGGGAGACGAGGAGGAGGGGGACACAGTGGAGGCAGTGGATGTTGGTGTGTCTGTATGTGTGAGATGCTTGCGTGAGTGCCTGTGGGATGTGTGGTGCTTATGTTTGCCTGAGCTTCACTTGTGTGGTGATGTGTGTGCAGGCTGGTCTGATGGTGTGCTTGGGATAGGCAGAGGTAGAGGGGATTGGGTCTGGGTGGAGGAAGTTGGAGGGGGGAGGCTAGACACAGGGACAATGGCTGCCATCAGAGCTGAGGCCAGAGTTTGAAAGGTTCGATGAAGGGCCGCCTGACCAGAATGAATTCCCTCCAGGAATGCATTGGTTTGTTGCAACTCCCTTTCTACACCCTGGATGGCATTCAAAATGGTAGACTGCCCAACAGTGAGGGTCCTGAGGAGGTCAATGGCCTCCTCACTGAGGGCAACAGAGGTGACAGGGGAAGGGGCTGAGGTGCCTCGGGCGAAAGTGATGCCCACCCTCCTTGGTGAGCGGGCACGGGGCGAAGGCTGAGGGGCTGCTGGGAGGGCGGTGCTGGTAGGGGGGTGGCGGCTGTACCTGTAGTAATGGGGGGCACAGATGTTGCCGCCACCACAAAGGAGCTCCCATCAGAGGAAGAGTCCGTGTCGCTGGTTTCAGCTCCTGTCCCCGCCGTGGTGCTCCCTTCGCCCTCCGTCCCACTGGTGTATTCAGAGTCCGTAGTGTGGCCCTCCATGGCCATGTGGGATGCAGCTCCCTCCTGCTCCGGTGCCACTGCTCCTCCGCCTGATGATGCTAATGCACACAAGAACAGGGAGACCGCAAAAAATGAGGGGGGGGAAACAGAAGAAAGACATGTTGAGTGCATGGCTTACCACTACCGTTGGCGGACAAGACAGACACAGCAGCCCCCTGCACTACGTCTCGCTGTTGGGCTCTACAGTGCAATTCCTGGGAAATGGCCTACAAGGCTATGGATGACATCTACACACATAGATGACACAGGTGCATAAATAGCTGTACTTGGCACTCTACAGAGGTGGGGTGGGGGGCCACAGGGCCATGCCTTACGAAGGGGCCTAGCCTACGGAACTCGCCCTGGCCTAGGAAAACCCACAGCCCTCCTCCCCCACCCAGACCCCTATACTGTGTGCAAAGTAAGCTGAATGAGAGTGTACTCACCCCCTTGTGTCTGCTGTGATGCCCTCAAGCACCCATCCAACTCCGGGTAGGCCACCGCCAGGATCCGGAACATCAGGGGGGTCATGGTTCGACGGGCACCCCTCCCACGTTGGGAGGCCATCCCCAGCTGAACCTCCACCGTCTTCTTGCTCCAGCAGCGAATGTCCTCCCATCTTTTCGGGCAGTGGGTGGTCCGTCTGTGGTGGACCCCCAGGGTCCGGACGTCCTTGGCGATGGTACGCCAAATATCCTTCTTCTGGTGGGCACTGACCTACATGAAATGTACAGGGGAAGAAGAGAAATCATTACCAACTGCGCCGTCAAAGTGAGTGGCCCCCATCCCTACCCTTGCCATGTGGCACATACACCCACCGTCTTTCCTGCACTCAGAACTCTGCCCCCTTCCTTCTTACAACCAGCCCTCTCCACACAGGCATAGCCCATACAACATGCTCCCTGTGTACTTACCTGTTGGTCTGGAGGACCGTAGAGTAGTGTGTACTGGGGGAGGACCCCATCGACGAGCTTCTCCAACTCCTCCGATGTGAAGGCAGGGGCCCTTTCCCCAGATGCACAAGCCATTGTCTCTTCCAGACCGAGGTCACAGCAGCACTTGCAGTATAGGTCCTCTCCTGTCGAAGATCAGGTATCGAGTGATTCAACAGATAGAAAATGGCGGTCACGTCCGCGGCGGTCACGTCCGCGGCGGTGCGTACCATCACCACCAGCGTACATTGTCATTGGCTCCTGGGACCCATAGGGTCCAATGTTAACCAATGCAGCATTGCGCTGCGGTCTTTGACCGCCTACCGCGACGGTGTACAACGCCTGCGCAGTTACCTCACATCCCATTGTCCCACTTTAGAGGTCAGGCAGCCACCATTTCAGGGGCCCACATGGTCTAATTACCAACTGCGTCACACATACCTAGGCCTACTCTCAACACACATACATCCCAGATTTTGTGTATGAATGGTGTTTTGTGTAGACTGTGGGTACATACCTCTGAGTTGTTTGACTCTGTGCTCGCTGTTGTCCTTCATAGGCACCGTCCGCTGGGACATGTGAGGAGATGGCGGAATCTTCTGGTGTACCGACCGCTGGTGGACCTGTCGACAATGGAGGAAAGAAATTTGATTATCACCAACAGGTTTGACCGTGCCACAATCCAGGAACTGTGTACACAGTTGGAGCCCGACCTGATGTCAGCAATCCGCCATCCCACAGGAATCCCCCCTCAAGTGCAGGTGCTATCAATGCCCCATTTCCTTGCAAGTGGGTCTTTTCAAACAACTGTGGCCATGGCATCAGGGATGTCACAGCCTATGTTTTCCAACGTATTGTCCAGAGCGTTGTCTGCCCTGCTGAAACACATGCGGAGCTACATCGTTTTCCCTCAGGTGGAGGACTTGCCTACAGTGAAAGGTGACTTCTATGCCCTTGGACATATCCCCAACATCATTGGTGCCATTGATGGGACCCATGTGGCTTTGGTTCCCCCCCACAGGAGTGAACAGGTGTACAGGAACCGGAAGAGTTATCATTCCATGAATGTATAGATGGTATGTTTGGCCGACCAGTACATCTCCCATGTGAATGCCATGTTCCCTGGCTCAGTGCATGACACCTACATCATGCGGAATAGCAGCATCCCTTATGTGATGGGTCAACTCCAGAGGCACCGTGTGTGGCTATTAGGTGACTCTGGTTACCCCAACCTGTCATGGCTACTGACCCCAGTGAGGAATCCCAGGACAAGGGCAGAGGAATGCTACAATGATGCCCATGGGTGAACTAGGAGGGTGATCGAGCGGACGTTCGGCCTCCTGAAGGCCAGGTTCTGGTGCCTCCATATGACAGGTGGATCCCTATTCTACTCACCAAAGAAGGTGTGCCAGATCATCGTGGCCTGCTGTATGCTTCATAACTTGGCTTTGCGACAACAGGTGCCTTTTCTGCAGGAGGATGGTCCAGATGGCGGTGTTGTAGCAGCTGTGGTGGAGCCTGTGGACAGTGATGAGGAGGAAGCAGAGGAAGAAGACATGGACAACAGGGACTCTCTCATCCAGCAATATTTCCAGTGAAACACAGGTGAGAATACATTCCTGCCTACTACATGTACTTTTACACTTCTACCTCCATCCTGTCTGTTGATTTCACCCAGTGTATGGTCACTGAGTTGTCACTTTCCCTTATGGTTTCACATATGTGGGTCCCAAAGTCTGTCATCTGCTTAGATTCCTCATGGACTAGAGCTGTGTGACATAGGTATGTTGACATTACTATTTCCTTTAAATTTTGTCACTGTAATTGCAAATACACTATTTCAAAATCACAGAAAGACTCCAGATCTTTTGGTGCTTTAGGTGTGTTTATTTACATACAAAATATTGGAGGGGGAAGTTAAATGGTGAGGGGTGATGGCGGAGGAGTGTCCATGGCAGAGTCCAGTCCATTAGTCTCACGGGTGCATTGCCCATATGGGCATAGAAAGTGGGGCTGGGGCAGTTTCAATATGGACAGCGTGACAAAGTGGGACAGTGGGATGACAATCAGGGTGGTCTCATTTCTTGGCGGGGGTCTTGGCATCGTGCTCTGTCTTGTTCCTGGATCTCAGGGACCGTTTGCGGGGTGGTTCTCCGTCTGCAGGGGGTGGGGTGCTGGTGTGGTGGTCCTGTGGTGGTGCCTCCTGTCCACTAGAGCCGGCGGAGGTGGTGGGCAGTGCATCGTCCATGCTAGTGTCAGGGGCCCCTTGTAGTACCACAGTGTCCCTCCTGGTGTTGTGTATTTCCTTCAGCACCCCTAAGATGGTGCCCAGGGCGGAGCTGATGGTTCTGAGTTCCTCCCTGAACCCCAAATACTGTTCCTCCTGCATACGCTGGGTCTCCTGAAACTTGTCCAGGACCGTAGCCATCGTCTCCTGGGAGTGGTGTTATACTCCCATGATGGAGGAGAGGGCCTCGTGGAGAGTGGGTTCACTTGGCCTGTCCGCCCCCTGTCGCACAGCAGCCCTCCCAGTTCCCCTGTGTTCCTGGGCCTCCGTCCCCTGGACCGTGTGCCCACTGCCACTGCCCCCAGGTCCCTGTTGTTGTTGGGGTGGTGGGTTATCCTGGGTTCCCTGTAGTGGTGGACACACAGCTGATTGACGTGTCCTGGGGACGGAGGTATGGGCCCGCTGGGTGGGTGCTGTGCTGGTGTTACCAGAGGGGGGAAGGTCTGTGGTGGCCTGTGCCTGTGTAAGGGGAACCGACTGTCCCGAGGCCCACGATGGTCCGGGCTGGTCATCTAGATCCAGGTGGACAGAGGTGCTGTCATTACTGTGGGCCTCTTCTGTGGGTGGAGTGGAAATGTCTGGACCCTCCTGTCTGGTGACGTTGGGTAGTGGTCGTGCAGGGGTGTAAAGGCATGATTATTGCATCTCTGTGTGTCATGGTGTGCAATGGGTGGGTGACCGTGAACCCCAGTGCTTGCATTCCTGTGTGGGACCTTGTGTGATGATGGTTTAGGGGGGTGTATGGGTATGTGCAGTGGGCATGCTTTAGTGATGAGTGTCCATGCGTTGGTGTTGCATGCAGGGCTTGGTGTTGGGATGGGTGGTTTGTGATATTGGTACATTTGTGAGGAGATGGAGTGATAGGGGTGGAGGTGAGGGTGGGGGTATGTGATAGCATGCAGGTAGGATGGGGGATATGGTAGTTAAAGGTTTGACTCACCGGAGTCCATTCCTTCACCGACTCCTGCAAGGCCCTCAGGATGCAGAATCGCCAAGACCTGCTCCTCCCATGTTGTTAGCTGTGGGTGAGGAGTTGGGGGTCCGCCGCCCTCCGCTGAACCGCCTGGTGGTCTTGAGGCCAAGGAATGCACCTTCCCCCGTAGGTCGTTCCACCTCTTCCTGATGTCCTCCTGATTTCTTGGGTGTTGTCCCACTGCGTTGACCCTGTCGACTATTCTTCGCCATAGCTCCATCTTCCTTGCAATTGAGGTGTGCTGCACCTGTGCTCCAAATAGCTGTGGCTCTACCCGGATGATTTCCTCCACCATGACCCTGAGCTCCTCCTCCGAAAACCTGGGGTGTCTTTGCCGTGCCATGGGGTGGTGTAGGTGATGTGTGGGGTGGTGTGTGTGGTGATAAGTGTGGTGACATGTAGTGGTGTGTGGTGTTTTGTGCATGGAAGTTGTGTGGGTGACGGTGTTGTGTGCCTGTGGAAGCTGGTGTCTCCCTCTGGCCTTCTCTCTGTAGTATTGGTCATAGGGGTTTGTGGGTAATGTGGGTGTGTGTTTTGTATTGTAATGGATGTGTGGGAGTGGTGTGTGTATGTGTATCAGGTGTGAGTATTTCAAATTGTCCAATGTGGCGGTGTTTTGTAGAAGTGTGTGTATTTTGAGCGCAGCAGTGTGTACCGCCAATGGAATACCACGGTTGAAAGACCGCCGCGTGGATGCGTGTGTCGTGATAGTGTGGGCGTATTTCTGATGGAGTGACGGTAGAGGTTTTTATTTCGCCAGTTTATCACTGACCTTTGGTGTGGCGGACTTGTGTGGGTGTCTGAATTTTGTCGGATTCCGAGATGTGTGTCATAATAGCTGTGGCGGAATTCCACGGCCGCGGCGGTGTGTTGGCGGTCTTCTGCGCGGTGGTAAGCGCCTTTTACCGCCAATGTTGTAATGACCCCCTATATGTATTTGTTAAGCAGTCCTAAGGAATATCTATATATTTTAACAAGACATAATTATTAAACATATTTGTATAAATAAATACATAACGTGCACATTTATATACACAGGGATATGCTGTATATTAGTGTTTGAGTATGATGGTTATGTAGGGAATAGCTTTCTCTTGAATTGTCTTCTGTAGATGAGATAGGTATCCGTGGATCTTATGTTTTAGAGTAAGGAGTTCCATAGTTTAGTTGCTTGGAAGAAGAAGGATGTGATAACTGTAGTTTTTTTCCTATATGGTGGGATTTTAAGGCAAGGTGCCAATTTGGAGAGGTGGTTCCTTTGTTTGATGTATTTGGTCATTTTATTCCTGATGACAAGTGGTCCTTTTCCATGTATTTCTTCGTGAATTATATTGTTGGTCCTGGCCCTTTTTGCAGGGTCATCCCCAACCTTTTTGCCTCCTTGCTCCAATTTTTTCTGACCTGTTTTTTTTGGCTTTAGGACCCTGGGCATGTTACCATTTCTAACCAGTGCTGAAGTGCATATGCTCTCTATTTAAATTGTATTGGTGATTGGATTATCCATGATTGGCCTATTTGATTTACCAGTAAGTCTCTAGTAAAGTGCACTATGTGTATCCAGGGCCTGTAAATCATATGCTACTAGTGGGCCTGCAGCACTAATTGTACAACCCACATGAGTAGCCCTGTAAACATATCTTAGACCCACAGTGTCTGTGTGTGCAGTTTTGTACTGCCGGTTTGACCTGACAAGTGTACCCACTTGCTAGGCCCAACCCCTCCCTTTTACTACATGTAGGTCACCCTTACGGTAGCCCAAGGTAGCCCAATGGGGTGAAGCGTATTGTAAAGGTAGGACATATACTGGTTTGTTTTACATGTCCTAATAGTGAAATACTCCCAAGTTCGGCTTTTCACAATTGCAAGGCCTATTTTTAACATAAGTTTACATGGGGATTGCCTTTAAATCTCCTTTAAGTGTAGTTTCCGATTGGGGACAGATAGAGATATGGATATGGTGTTTGGGTTCTCTCAACCCACAATTTAAGAATACATCTTTTAGTAAAGTTGGTTTTTAGATTGTCTGATTGAAAATGCCACTTTTAGAAAGTGAGCATTTTCCTTCTTAACCATTCTGTGCTTCTGTCTGGCTATTGAACACATGTCTGGGTCAGACTGACAGTTGGGTTGAAAGGGAGCTGAAGTGTGAGATTGGGAGGGAGGGGTTGACACTTGCACCTGAAAGGGCTGTGCCTGTCCTCTCACAATGCAGTCTCCAACCCCCTGGTGTGTGTCAGGTGCAGGGAAAGGAAGAGGCAGGGTCTTGTGCAATACAAGTACTTTCCTTTGGAGTTTGTCTACTTCAAAGGCAGAAACAGGTATAAGCATTGGACTAATGACCCCACAACTTTAGTTTACTTATGGATTAAGAGGAACCTCTGCCAAGGAGAAGAGCTTGATGCTTGACGAGGACTGATCACTGTGTCTGTTTCTTTGCCGTGCTGGCCTACTGCATTTGCTTCTGCCTTAAGAGGGAAAGGACTGGACTTAGCTTTCTAAGTCCTATGTGTGAAGTTTCTCCAAGGGCTTGGACTGAGCTTGCCTCCTGTTAAGAACTCTCAGGGACATCCGAGACTTCACCTGCCAGCACCTGGTTACTCCTGCTGAGGATCCTGACTTGCCAAGTGTTGCCATTCTAGTTCCTGAGGCCTTGGAAGTGATTTCTGGTAAGAAAACAAAAAGATCCAGGCACCATAACTCCGGACGACTCCAGAACTGGTGCTGCTATAACACCCCACGCAGCTGCCTGGAAACCAAAGCCGTGGTCCCCACTGGAAGGAAATTACCCAACCGACATCGCAGGCCTGACGCCACCGCAGCCTTGCAGAAGTTCCGGGACTCTGTGAGTCCCAAAGTGCTGTGTCACTGATGTCCGCGACACCTGAGTCCTACTCAGTATGTGCAGCCCCCTGGCATGCCCACGACCCTGTGAGGTCGCCCATTGCATCTTGACCTGCCAGATTCATCGACCCAAAACGTGTTGACACAAATTGGATTGCTGGACCCATTGGAACTTGCCTAAAATTGAACAGAGGGTGTGGACAGAAATCAATAGGCCTATATATACCAAATTTGGGACAGCGTGTATATAACAGACTATAGTGGATGTCTTTTTGTTTTGGCTCCCTTATGTCTGATTTCTATATGTGATGGTTTTATCATTGTTTTTGGTTTGGAATGGGTGGTTTTATTTAATAATTTTATGGGTTTGGATTTATTAAAATTACAATTATATTTTTAATTGTCAATTCCTTTATATAGATTGATCATTGGAGATACTGAGTGGTTGAGATTGTGTGTTGTGTGTGGATAAGTCTATTTGATCCCATTGGGGTATTCCTTTTTCTTCACTGTATCCTGGGGCCCTGCCCCCTTAGGGTTTTGGAGGGCCCTCTCTCTTTTCTTTTGAATATTCTATGGATCAAACAGCATACAACAACCACAGCCTGCTCCTCCACTCCCAGCTCTCGACTCTGAGGACTCTCAAGTAGATTTTCAACTTTGGGCGGTAGTAGTCCAGCAGAAGATGCTTTAGGTGGTGCAGGTGGGGATGAAGACCATGGCGGGCAGTTTTGAGGCAATCCATAGGTGCCTCAGTCCAAATAAGGACACCTCATCCACTATACGAGGCACCTGCACTCCACTCTGTGGACTACAGCAGTCCCTGGCTAATAAAACTGGTGTCATGAGGCAGAGGCATGAACAACTGTACTGTCAAAATGGCACCAGCAAGTTTGCCACCCAGCTGCAGGCTATATGTAAGATCCTGGAGTCTATGGAGGAGAAGCAGGACATATACATCGTCACTATGGGTGCCTACCACCTCAACCTTGGTGCTGTGTGGTCAAACCAGCAAGCCATTCTCAGGGCATTTCTGCCTCACCTCTTGGCAGAGAAAAATGCTACTGCAGAGTGTGGTACCATGTTTCCATCCCCTTATGTGTGTATCTCTCTTGTGGTGACCTCCAGCACCTACAGCACCATGCTCACAGGAAGCAACATACACATTAGAGGAGGAAGATATGGGCTTCACCTGTTTCCAACGTAAAAGTTCCCGAAAGCAGTTTTCTATGCCAAGATTCTACTTTCTCCTTTGCCCATTGCTTATGACTATGCCAGTAAATGTCACAACTGGAAGTCATCTCAAATTGTTGCCCCATCTGTTGACCTAAACTATGTCTTTACTGTCAATGTGACCTTCTCTAATGGCAATTTGTTCATTCTCCTCATCACTGAAACACTCCTCTACTCCCCATGACACAGGCAGGGGTGGAAACACGGACTCTGTCTTGACATTGAGTGGCAAAAAATAGTTTATTGGAGTTGCTGCCACAACTGTGCCTGTGATTGAAACAATATTACACATGTAAATAAATGTACAAAATCAAGGGGCATATTTATACTCCGTTTGCGCCGAATTTGTGTCGTTTTTTTCGACGCAAATTCGGCGCAAAACAAACGCCATATTTATACTTTGGCGTTAGACGCGTCTAGCGCCAAAGTATGAGGAATGAGCGTCATTTTTTTGCGTCAACGCCTTCCTTGCGTTAATGAGATGCAAGGTAGGCGTTCCCGTCTAGAAAAATGACTGCGACGCAAATGCGTCGTATTTATACTCCCGGGCAAAAATCACGCCCGGGAGTGGGCGGGGCAAAAAACGCCGCATTTGCGCCTCTTTTTAACGCCTGGGTCAGGGCAGGCGTTAAGGGACCTGCGGGCTCAAAATGAGCCCACAGCTGCCCTCCCATGCCCCCAGGGACCCCCCCTGCCACCCTTGCCCACCCCAGGAGGACACCCAAGGCTGGAGGGACCCACCCCAGGGACATTCAGGTAAGTTCAGGTAAGTATAATTTTTTTTTTTTATTTATATATTTTTTGGCATAGGGGGGCCTGATTTGTGCCCCCCTACATGCCACAATGCCCAATGACCATGCCCAGGGGACAGAAGTCCCCTGGGCATGGCCATTGGGCAAGGGGGCATGACTCCTGTCTTTACTAAGACAGGAGTCATGTAAATGGCGTCTGGGCGTCGTTAAAAATGGCGCAAATCGGGTGGAGGCGATTTTTTACGTCAACCTGACTTGCACCATTTTTAAGACGCCCTAGCGCCTTTTTTCCCAACGCCGGCGCTGCCTGGTGTACGTGGTTTTTTTCCACGCACACCAGGCAGCGCCGGTCTGCTTGCGCCGGCTAATGCCATTCAATAAATACGGCGCCCGCATGGCGCTTCAGAATGGCGTTAGCCGGCGCAAACATTTTTGACGCTAAACTGCGTTAGCGCAGTTTAGCGTCAAAAAGTATAAATACGGGCCCAAATCTCTGTGTTGTATGTCTGTAGTAGTATGTAGTACATAGAACCTTGGGTATTGTGTGAGCTTAAAACGAAACTAACTCTCCAAGGGGATACAGCTGTAATAGTACCATGGACAAAGCACCACCCTCTGAGAGAAGTTGGTCATGTTAACCCTGTGTGTCTGTAGAATAGGTTGAAGGCACTCAAGGTCCCAAGCGTGAAGTGAAACATGTCACAAGTTGTCAATGTAGCGGTTGAAATAGGCCACAGTCCTGAAGGGAACCCTATCGAGGGCCACGAAGCTACAAACTACACTGCTGTGACAAGCAAATGAGGGAAGCATCAGTGACTAATGTCCTGTCAAGTAGTCTGTGAACATGGAGTGCCCAGAGAGTTGACAATGGTTCACAATCAATGCAACCCAAAAAGCATGTGGCATGAGATACACACAGAAATTAAGTAACAAAACATGGTTTGGCTGTCTTCCCTTTCAAATTAACAGTGTTACTTACATAGCACAATTTGTTTTAGCAATCATAAGGTCAATCCATGCCGAACCTGACAAATTTCTCTCCATATGCATTTTCCCAAGTCACACATGTCTAAAAAACAATGCAAACAAATCCAGATGCAAGTAATTAACACTACGTAGGCACATACAACTGATGATCTGAACAGATCCTATATAAAAAACCTATCTACACTACCTTTAACTACTGAAATTACACTGTACCTATTCTGAACTAAGCTATATTACCTACACCAACTTATTCTAAAAATATCTAAAACTAGCTTAATTAAACTTAGCTTCCTCTAAAAATAGACAACAGGCAAAACAACAGTCCCTACCCACTTTACAACACATCTACATACAGAAACAACATACACTACACCTATACAAATCTACCTACACATATAAGCCTAAACAAATATATTTTTTGGTATATTTGATTATTATTCTAATAACACAAATAGAACACATCAAGCCCCTACCTAAAATCCCACAACACCAATAGCTGCTAAAATTGTACCTACCAAATCTCTCAACTATGAAATACTAAACCTACACTACATATACACTAACTAACCCAACACTAAGCTATGTAAACATTAATAACTAAAAATAACTATCTATGTTGGGAAGGGCACAATTGGTTCCCATGGCTCTTTATGTGGAGAAGGTTTTTAGACAGCCTTCTTTACTTCTTGCAACAACTGGATCACAGATTCCAGTTTATACTCGAGTCGCGCCCCCCTGTACATCAGATCCAATACAGCTTTCAAAATCATTTGTTCAAATGAGCTTCTCTGTCCTGTACTTGTAGGTGGTGGCAATGCTGGTCCAGTTGGCTGGCTTTGTGGGGTGCTAGTAATGGGTCACACTGATCCCACTGGTCTGCACTGTCATCCTTTGATGTTTTTACCTTATCCTTTTTTGTGGGTGCCTCTGTGGTGATGCTCCATTTTCCAGAGGTGACCTCCTCAATGCATCTCCTAATCATTGCCTTAAAAGCTTTTACAACAAGCTGAATGTGGCTGAAGCATTCCACCCAGTTGTAGTGTTGCCTTTTCTGCTCTGGGGTCATGTTTCTGTGGAAGCAGAATGACAAACTGTCAGTCCAAGGGTCACTAGGAACTGGGTTGGTCAACATTGAACCAAATATCTGTTTCAAACATCACATGTGGAATTTCCTTTTCATAAAAATGAACCCAAAGATGATAGTGATCACACATCCACATTTTTCCCGCCAACAAATTTGATAATGTCAAAGTACCCAGGCATACACAAGTTTGTCCAATGTAATTTCATCATCCTAGTACATCTAGGTATGATGTTATGAGTACAGGGTAGGCTTTAGAAAAATGCTGTTGTGTAACCATTGCATGGTGCACATGTCATAATTACTGATCATTAGTGTCCCTTCTGCATCCTGCAATGGCCTGGATTCCATTGGCATCAGCCAAAATAAGATGAGCGATGTCTGCAAAGTATATTTGTTGTCTGATGCTACTTGGTACCTGATATTGCACCAAAATGTCAGGACACATTGCTACCTAGAATTAACATGTGTCAGGTATGAGATCTCCGAATGGAGAATGGAGGGATCATTCACATCACACATATAGGTCAGAAATATACCCTGTATTAAGTAATGAAATCCCATGTTGGAGTATGTCATGGCTCATAACTTGCAGCCAATGCAATAGCATGTATCCCTCTACACAGCCTAGTGTCTGACCTTACATGTCAGATATAAATGTCATCTTGCTCCACATCAGCACTCAGCTGGGATTGTCCATATATGTTCTGTGCAGCTTCAAAGATGATATTTTGAAAAATAAACACTAACACCAGCACCACCATGGTCTACTCCAGCTGGCCCACCCTAGAGGTATGATCAGCCTTAGGAGATTGCCCATCTCCTGACTAGCTACATTTCCCACCTGCCCACCTCAGAAGGTACCTGGGGCACGATGCTTTGTCTTTGAGTGGTCAACAATTCCTTAGTCCAGCAGCGGGGGTGCAGCCTTTAAAGCTCAACACCATTATAGGTCTAATCACTAGCTACCCTGGCAGGGCAGAGGTACAACCTCCTTCCTGCACAGGCCTTAGTTCAGATATCTGGGAGCTGCATACACTCTATTGCATTGGGTCAGAACTGCGTCTTGGTGGCAAACACTTGGGGAAGCCCACCAAGGCAGGGAAAAGCTGCCTACTTGGTGGGCATCCTCTGAGGATGCCAACTGGGTAAAAGCTAGGTAAACCTGGGCATAAGACTTATGTTTGTGGATCAATAAGCACAGTGTTTGATACCAAACAAAGGGGAATTCATTTGGCAAATCATGGAGCTGGACATCTGTGGTCTGCCTGGGTGCCGACCTGTGTTATCCAATGTACCACCAGTCACTTACGGTAGTATTACGTTTTAAATGTTAACACAGGGTCACATATGCTTGCACAACTATGTCCACATTTATTACGCAATGCACCTTGCCTCCTGGGCTTTAGGAGGCATTCTTAAAGGATGAAATACCTGTGATAAGGGAAGTGAGGGGACCCCGTCTTCACCTGGTGTGGGTAGAGTGACACTTGAGCAGGCAAGCTGCTTGTGCAGACAGCTCTGCAGGCTTTGCTGTAATCAGGTGAAGCAGGGTGGCACAATCACTGCTGCAGACCTGGTTACCATTTATTAGGCCCTTACAGTGTGGAAGTGTACACGTGACTGGCTGATACTAATCATAAAAACTGCCACTAGATTATCCGATATCCTACTAATTCAGATAAAAACCAGCGAGAATAATCTGAAGTCAGGTGTGAGTATCCTCTCCTTCAAAAAGAAACTGGAGGAGGTGAACAGGAATATGAATGAATATAAAGAATACCTGACCCAGCAGAAAATAGCTACATTTCAAAAAGACCTAAACCGGTTCTCCTTAGAAAAGGTATACCCCTATACCAAACCTGATTATGTAGCAAAAACCACCAGCAATACGTCCAAGACTTCCTCAAGCAGTAACATCAGCTCAGACAGTGACAGCAACTCATCAGGGAATACACGGCAACGCCGCCTACGACGCGGACCACGCCGTGGCAGATGGAACTATCCACCTATGCCACCCCCTTGCCCTCCATACTTCAACCAACAATGGGGCTGGCCTAACCAGTATGGTCCCCCCACCGCAATACCAAGCACCCTATTTGCAGCACTCTGCCCAATGGTCCTACTCCGACCCCCCACCTCCTTTTTTAGACAGAGGTCACGGGAGGGGCAAAGGGAGGAAAAAAGAAGTGCAGTGGCGCCCAAAAGAGGATACCATGGAAATCCTAACACACAGGGAAGCCACTCCAGGGGCGAACAAGACGCAGCAAAACTAGATGTAGACAAAAAAAATCAACATTATTAACCTAAGCAACCGGTCATTAAGTCAAGCTGAAACCCGAGCCTTAAGCAAGGGTCTGAACTTTGTGCCTACCCCGCAAGTCGATCTGTTTAAAACCAGAACAGAATTAGCGGGTTTGTTTCGCAAGATTTGCCTAAAACCCTTTTTCCTTGGTAAGGAATATGAGACTCCTGAACAGAACACAGGACTGCATCCAAAATCGACTTTCTGCCCCACAGCAGGGCAAATGCCCCCAGAGGTGTTGGCATTCGAGAAGTCAGTATCCCTTAAGATCAACGGGCTCACTGAGACATCCAACAAAGTATTTCACAACATGAGCAAGGAGGAGTTAGAGGCACTTAAGAGCCCGACAGCCGATCCAGGCATTATTATCAAACCAGCGGATAAAGGTGGGGCCACGGTGATTCTTCCCCCAAAAATGTACAAAGATGAATGTGAGCGACTTTTGGGTAACTCCAAACATTATAAGCGTCTGGCCCGTGACCCGACAATGGACATACAAGAAGAAATTACCTTCCTAGTGACCAAAGGGACGGAGAATAACTGGCTCACAGAACACGAGGCAGCCTTCCTAATACAAACTAACCCGAAAATCCCGTACTTTTATATCTTGCCTACATAAAGAGAAGATTCCACCTCCCGGGAGACCTATAGTATCTGAAATAGGCTCAGTGTTAGAGCCCTTGTCTAAGTTTGTGGATTTCTTCCTACAACCTTTAGTTAAAAGAATCCCGACTTACCTCAAGGATACCACCCATGTCCTACTGTTACTGCAATCTATATCCTTTGACAAGACAAAGGAACTCCTTATCACTCTCGACGTGGAATCACTATATACAAACATCCCCCAAGAGGCCACTCTGGAAGTAATAAGCAACCTCCTAGAAGAAAATATGGATGAATCTTAAACCCCCCCTGGGTTCATACTGGACCTAGCGTACCTTGCGCTCACAAGAAACTACTTCAAATTTGAAGAGAGTTTCTTCTTACAGACACAAGGGACATCTGTGGGCAGCACCTTTGCCCCGAGTCTGGCGTGCCTATACGTCAACAATTTTGAGAGACTTGTGGTCCTGAATGATGATAACCCTTACCGTGACAAGATAAAACTCTGGAAGCAATACATTGATGACGTATTGCTGATATGGACTGGTAATAAGGAAGAGGCCCTCGCGTTTGCTGTCTGGCTCAACGGGGCTAATCCCTTCCTCACTTTCACTATGAACATAGGTGAGAACAAACTACCGTTCCTTGACCTACTCATCTATGAACACGATGGTGGTTTGGCCACAGAAGTGTACTACAAACCGACTGACTGTAACAACTTGCTACAGTATCAGAGCTTCCACCCACGAGCCCTGAGGGATAACCTCCCAGTGGGCCAGTTTCTCCGGCTGAGACGTAACTGCTCGTCCGTGACTGACTATCGCAAACATGCCGAAAAACTGACCACCAAGCTACATACTAAGGACTATCCCCCACATCTGGTCAGTAGAGCTCGCAAGAGAGCACGCAATAATAACAGGGACCAGTTATTGCAACCCCGAGCATCAAAAGCAGACATCGAGAAGATTGTGTGTGTCACCACGTTTAATCCCCTATCCAACACAATTCAGAAAATCATAAAAGACAATTGGAAGATTCTTACATCAGGTAGCTTACCCTTTGAACTGCCATTGCATGCGTACAAAAGAGCAACTAATATACGCGACATGGTGGTCCACACAAGACCCAAAGATAAGCCTTGTATCAAACAGACTACGCTCTGGCAGACCGCACCCCCCACAGGCCACTATCCGTGTGGCAAATGTAGCGTATGCTGCCTCACACGTAGATCCACCACCATCAACCTTGACCTCAAAACCCCATGGGTCCAGAAATCGCTGACGAACTGCAACAGCAAGAACGTAGTCTACTTAATCACCTGCCCGTGCCCACTCAAATATGTGGGTATGACCACTCGAAAGGTCAGCACGAGAATTTGTGAGCATAGAAGCACTATTCGGTGTAAACGTGAAGGCACAAAACTTACCAGCCACTTCCTATCAAAAGATCACTCTCCAGGTGACATGTCATGGACAGTTCTCGAACAATTTTCTCCTACAACCCCCAACATGTCAAACAGACTATTTCGGGCTGAACAACGCTGGATCTGGAGACTACATACTGACACAACAGGGTTAAACGATGAGATACCCTGGTTCTCTCTCCATTACTAAACTCCTTATATGACCTACTCACTCCTTGAGTCCTTTGCCCCTTTCCACCCCTCCCCCTAGTCTATGCTGTCTCACCTCTCCTCTTCTCCTTCTAATTGTTCCCCCCCTACCTTCCCCCTTTCTCAAGCACTGTCACTCACTCTCCTGTCTCTTGATCCTGCACTTCTTGCGCCCCCACAACCCTTCCCCATCCCCTCTCCCCCCATCCCTGCCTCCCCCTTCTTTACAATTCCCCTTGCTCCCCCCCCCCCCGTTTCCTCCTTCTTTTTTCTCTGTCTTCCTTCTTTTTCTCCTCCACCATCTTCCCCGGTCTCTCAGATTGCCCCACCTTTCCTTTTTCTTCTTTCTCTCCTCCCACCTTTCTCTGTCCCACTCTCCCTCTTCCCCGGTCTCTCAGATTGCCCCACCTTTCCTTTTTCTTCTTTCTCTCCTCCCTCCTTTCTCTGTCCCACTCTCCCTTTTTCTTTTTTCCTTTTTTCCTGTTTTTTCCCCCTGTTCTTTCCCCCTGCTCACTCTACTTTCCCCCTTTTTTCCCCCCTCCCTATATCCTCTTCCTCCCTCCCCCCTCTCCCCCTCCTTGTCTCTTCTCCCCATTCCCCTCTCTAAAAATTTCTTCCCCTTCCTTGCTTCCTGCCTGCACTGCAGGTGGAGGTTCACGAGGGACATTTCCCTCCTCGTGCCGGGGAAACTACATTTCCCGGCACGCCCAGCGGGGACGGCGCCTGTCTATGACGCTGTGCCCGCGCGAGGGTGTTTTCTCCGAACTTTTCGGCCGCCTCGAATAGGAGCTCCACCGGGGCCGTTAGAAAAAAGGACCTAGGCACTCTATAAACATAAATTAGCCACTATATTAGTAATACACAGTCCATTAGTAAATAAGCAGATTAATTGTACAGATGAAATTAGCAGTAGTCCAGAAGCCTCTGTATGTCATGGTCAATCCATCTTTAATGTAGCGAAAAACAGCGTGCAAATTCCTTCATTCGAAATAATGAAGAGAACAACAGCCATGAGGAACAGCCAACACGTGTTTCGTCATGGGGGGTATATTCCCCTTGACTTTTTCAAGGCTGAATCTGACCTCCTCTACTGGATTTGTCGCCTCAATCTTCACTGCTTGTGTTTGTTTAGTTATGCCAGTTATAATATCTCTAGTCTTCTTCGTTTGCTCTCGTATGGCTTAGAACAGCGAGTACGCTCAAAACGTCTTAGGCTGTTGTTCTCTTCATTATTTCGAATGAAGGAATTTGCACGCTGTTTTTCGCTACATTAAAGATGGATTGACCATGACATACAGAGGCTTCTGGACTACTGCTAATTTCATCTGTACAATTAATCTGCTTATTTACTAATGGACTGTGTATTACTAATATAGTGGCTAATTTATGTTTATAGAGTGCCTAGGTCCTTTTTTCTAAAGTTCTGTATATCTGTGTTCTCATAGATTTTGGGGGTAGGGAAGAATCCTCTAGGGCCGGGAGCACCTAAGCTCATAATGTAAGGGGACTGTTGGGAGCGCTTATTTTTCCTTGTTCCCCTTGTAATGTCTTCCCATGCTCCACCGGGGCCGGCCCACACATCATCCAGGCGCCCGTCCTCACATTATTGAGGCACGGGGCCGCCGGACGCACTTCTGCTAGCCACATCCAATCAGGCTCGGACCTCGGGCCGCGACGGTGAGCACCATCAGCTGTATCTCATTTCCAATCATGGCCCTGACCTCGGGCCGCGACGGTGAGCACTACCAGCTGTATCTCATTTCCGCCCATTAAGAATACTATATTTACCCGTCTCACTCAGGCCACTTTATTCAAGCGGTCCTGAGAGATGTCGGTCTAGGCGCAAAGAGAGCGCCCGCCTTTGATGCAGTGAGTGAGCCGGACATCATTGGACACACAGATACGCATTCTCCCTCATTCCCCTCTCCTTTCTTCACCTCTTTCTTCCTCTCCCTGTCATACATATTCACTATTTCTCTTCTCTCTAGCTTTTTCTCTCTAGCTTCTTCTAATTATTGTCTTCTGTTCATGTTGCTCTTACTGCTTCTTGTCAATTTTTTTCCACTTTTTTCCTTTCCTCTCCCATGTTTCTCTACAAGTTTACTATTACCCTGCTTGTGCTCTCTTGCCTCAACTTTCACTCTAGGTATATGGACCCTACCGGTGTCATATTCTGCTGGGCCCTGCCCTCGTCCCTTCAGGGGTCTCCACCCCTCCTCGCCCCTGCCTTTCTCTTATGTGGCTTTTTCCCTTGTTGTCTTTTTCTCCCAGAACCTTAGAGTCTGACTATAAGGGGACGCTCCCTCTCCTGGACACTGGAGGCCAGTAGCCTCCTATGATAGGGTAAGAAAATTTCTCCCCTTCCCTAGTGTCCTCCACGCAATGACGCATTTTTTATGTATTTTTTAAGTGATCTATGCCCTATGTACCTAGAACTACTGCGTCTTGCATGAATTCGCGCATATGTGTTGTGGATTGCTGTGTATTGCTGTGCCACTTTGTCACTTTCAGTATCGGTCTGATTTGTTTTATTTCCTTTAGGTCCTCCCCAGGTAATTCCTTGGTAAGGTAGGCTCCCCCGCCCACTTGGGTATCAATAATTACTATTTTCTATTAATTTATGATTCAGCGCTCATTGAGCATGAATAGCAGGGATCCTTCGCCCTGATGAATGCCCTGAGACCTTCCTAGGCTCCCTTTTTGAGGGCAGAAACATGTTGGCGTCGTTCTTTTAGATAGGCGACCCAGTGAGTCATTGCTCTCACATTGGTGTCCCAGTCTTCCTTTTAATCACACCAAACAGAACCTTCCAATAAATAACTCACATGGGTATCTGCTTAGGTGTTTTTATTTCTTAGTCTAGCTGGATCCCTTTTCCAGAACCAGAAATTATTTACGCACTCCCTCCTGTTCTTTTAACAGTGAGGTTGAGTCCGCCCAGGTGGCACTGTCCTACCTGGGTGGGGCTAGGTGGTCACATGATGAAGCATGACACCATAGAGTGTGTGAGACCACCTAGTCCGAAAAGGAAATTCCCCTCCCAGACCTTACACCACAGTCCAGCCATTTCTCGCCTCTAGTTGAGGATTGCGAGGGGCCTAGTGTTATAATTGACATACTAGTGATTCGCCCCCCCCTACAAGAACCCCGTACTCCCAGTTGTGTTTGTGTATTTTGGGAGTAGAGTACGGGTGTGTTCCTTGTTTGCCCCCTTCTCCCACATTCTCTCTCTCAGTGTGTTTTGATACCATTTTACCATCCCTGACCTGGGTGCCACTGGAAACATTTACTAGGGTCTTACAGGGGTGTTAACGTCCTTGACAACTGGGGTTAACAATCTCCATACAATTTAAAGAAATAAGCACTTACACCGGGCTCTGAACAACAGGCCCCAGTGCACTTCAAGATAAAAACAACACCATCCAGCAGGAAATATCGGGGGGTGACTATCTAAAAAGGGCACTTTACAACACTAAACTTTGCACATCCCCAGAATAGGCACAACAAGGTGCATCTTTATGAAACTTGTTTGTCCTACATATTTACATGGCTGGCAACATGTAGCACACAGGGGGCATGCTGGAAAAAAGCCATGTATGTTTTGCATACATGAATGTGCATAGGTGGCTTGGATGGATGTTTACATCACATTGTATCAAGGAATAAATCTATAGCGCTACTCCACGTTTTCCTAGTTTACTTCAGTCTACCTGTATATCGCTGTGCCTTGGCAAAACACCATGCAAGTCATAAAGAACACACACATGACACAGAGTTATCCAAGGTAGCCTATTGATGTGCATTGATTTAGATGATAGCTATGTGCCCAGGATAAGCCACATAGGATGATTTGGCATGCCCTCACAGATATGTTTATGATGCGTGTGCAACCTAAGGTCCCTGTTGATATGCACATACCAACAATTCCCATAGAGTCATGTTGATCAACCACCATATCATGTCATGATACACACACATCTGCAGTACAAACCTGAGCCTGGATGGATATGTGTTTCATGAGCATAGTGCCATTATGCAATATTTTTATTAACATATTTTTGGCATCAGTTTTTTGTATTGACGAGGCCAGCTTGGCTAGCAATAAAAGGGTCTGAGTTTTTCCAAGGATGTATCCTTTTGTCTTTGGCTGGCATCACCATATGTGGAAATGTTGAGAGGTGTATTGTCCTTCGGATGAGGGCATGCATTGATAATAATTGTTAAGCAGTGCATTTATTGTCACATTCTGCCACTCTGACCTTGAAGGCATCAGCGAATGGTTCCATGAGTAATATTAGCTTGTATTGCATCCTTTTTATGTGTGAAGGTTACATGATCAGACTCTTTGTGTTGTGCTTTGATATGCACACATGACATGTTATCGGAGGAGTTGACCAATTATTTGTATATGTGTGCAGCACAGGAACATGGTTTGTGATATCCATGCCTGGTCCATTTCCATAATCGCATAGCTTGGATGATGCAGCAGCATAGGCAGTAGATAGATGATCTTGTATCGCCATGAATTTCTGTTTACAAGTGATATGTGTGTTGTGATATGTCACAATGTATTTTATAAACACATTGTTGAAACACATGACGACTGCATGGCTTGGACTGTGTTACCATGCTGTAACCAACCAGGGGATGAAGACTGCATACCTTGTGTCCCAGGAGCCGATTTTGCCCTCCTCTTGTTAGAGAACCAAACCCTCCAGAGACCACAAACAGGAAGTTGGGCTATCCAGAGAGAGACAGAAACCATATCAGATGCATGGCTCTCTGTGAGGCGTGAGGTGGAGCCTTGGAATCGGGATGAAAATGACGAGCATGAACTGTGCAGCAGTATGGATGGACCAGAATGGATGGAGAGTAGAGAGAAAGGTGACTACCAGAGTGCTGGGATCAAGAATCCTCACCTTGAGGAGGGAGAAGAGGAAACTTGAGGATCACCCGAACCTGCATCCCTTTATCGGCAGAGTAACAGTTCCTGCCACATTTCAGGAGGAGCGTTGCTCTGACAGTTGTGTCTCAAAGATTAAATCCACCTAATAGTTCTGAAAATCAGACTTCTTATCTAAAAATCACACTTGGGTTTGCTTTTTTTTAGCACTCCCTCACTGGCCTAAATGTATGCACTCCATTAACTTCAAAATAGAATGGATAAGAGATGCACTAAAACTAATTGCACAAATACCCTCCCTAAAGAAGTAAAACCGTGACTTACAAGGCCTTTCCCTTTTGTCAAGTGTACTGGTGGATGGAAATACCAAAGGACCTAAAGAAAGGAGGAAGAATAAGGCCTATTATAGGAAATGTCACGCTATTGTGGACAGAAAAGATTAGTAAAAGAAACTATATTCTCAATTCACAGACCCTGCCTTCAATTTTGTTTCCGTGCCCCTGCAACACATGCACATAATAATGGCTCCATTTGGAAGGGTATTTGTGAAACTGGAACATCACTTTTAGTGACAGTCTGGTGGCAAACACTGTTGGACCATATTTACAAGCCACATAAAGCCACCCTATGGGGCTTTTCATGGCCTTATAAATAAGGACTAAGTCAACACAGCATAAGTTGCTGCATTGGCTCACCCTGCATTAGGGAGGTGTGTCATATGTGTTATGGTGTTTATTCCCACAGAACACCTGTGTCATTTGACACATTCTCAGATTTCTAAGGCTTTTGACACCTGGGGATGCGTCACACGCCTCTGCCTCAACTGAGGAGGTGTTTGGCAGAAGCAAATAGGGGGAATAACCTTTATTTCTCTGTGTTTAGTCTTTTTTCTATGTGGGCTGCATTCTGCAGGAAAATACCTCTTGTGATTATTTTTGTGCAGGAAGGTGTCTCTTACTGCACAAAAATAACCATCCCCCAATGCGGGCACCCTTGCACCAGTTTGCAGTGGCCTTGGTGTTACACTTACTATTTCTCTAACTTGTGAGTACCAATGTCATGCAGATGGCAAGTCTGCACTTTTATGTATGGTAATTTAGCAATAGAGCTGACACCTTTATCACACTTCAATTCATTTTTTTCAGTTTTAAATTATGTTGGCATCTCATGACCTCATGCATGTCGGAAGGATCAAAATGTGACAAATGCTGATGATGTTATGTTCATGCAAACATATTTGGATGTGACAGTACTACTAACTGTTATACATTAGCTACTGCCATGGAGGGTTTCTAAGTGCATGTCATCATGATACATGATAGTCTTTACATGGGAGTGCACTGTGTCTACTGTGTTGACAGTACCAAACATGACAGATTGTTCTAGGTTTTGTGCAATGCAATGCAACTGTGGGACTCTCAATACTACCCTGTCTCACTTACATTTCCGTTTTTTTTCTCCACATGATGCATTGTTGTGTGCTTGCCATCTGAACTTGCAGAGATTGGGTAGCTTTGCACCTAGACATGGAAAATGGAGATATGGTGAAGGCATGGCTGCTTGATGTATGAACTAAACTTTGTGCAAATTGGACTACCATGCTGCACATTGGGAAGCCTTGTCTGACATTTTGATTTGGTTTTTGGATCACAATATTAATCTGAGACAGGATGGCAGGTGAATCAATATGATGAAAGATTTACTTTGCCAGGCAGCGCATGGGCTGGGTATGAAGTATTGCCAGGGTGCATGTGGGCTTGGTATGGTACATTTATTTTTCCTCATAATTTTCCAAGGTATTGGATACTTGACATGGCTCATGACCATGGAAGCTACTAGTGGACTCAGAGATAGCAAAAATGGAGGCTCTTCCTTGAACAAAGTGCTGTTACACAGCATATCAGATGTTGTTGGATTGCTGAGGATCTTTCCAACTTTTAGAAACACACACAGGGAATAATTTCCTGGTTGTTGCCACAGGAAGGCATAGAGAGTAGCTTAACTGCTCTGCCCTCCATTAACTGAAAATGTCATAAATGTGTCATATGAATGACATGCAACTCATTTGTGTTTCTTCTGCATGCATATAATCACAGATTGGTTAATGGGGGGAAGACATGCCCCCTTGCATCATAGTGCAGGTGTGTCTGCATTTTGGACTCACTTGTTATCATGCCATTAATAAACTTTCCTGCATATGGATGAACAAGGGAGGCTCTTGATACTTTGCATGTGTGCTGCAGAATGCAGCACACATATGAAGAATGACTTGGGACACAAATGATATACCTCCCCTGGGCAGACATATATGAGGATATTGTGCAGATAACCATGTCCTTGCACATCTCAAAATGTAACGGATACATTATGTGCTGCATGGATAACCTCATCATGAGACACGTGTGAAACATCCTTGATACAGAGTAAGGCAATGTAACACTTTGCAGTACATTGCCTTTGCAGCAGTATAGCAAAACTTGAGCCCCCCCCCCTGCAATATACGTGAAAGGGGCCAGCTTTAGTGCTGGTGGCACTTGGTGCAACAGTCTTTTTTGCCCCCTGACCTCCTTCTCGAACAAATCCCTCACTACCACTCTCCAACAGTGCCCCTCACCTCTCCATGGCCCCTCTCTGGCATTCATTTCTTTTTCTTTTTGAAGCCCTACTCATCTTTCACACACAGATTGAGTGGTACATGTTCTTTGCAGCAGGTACGTTATCCCTCTGTGATTCTTTATGATGACTAAAAACTGCCACTAAATGATCTATTGTTGCCTGAAAACTGCTGAATGTACAAGCAAGTTCAGTAACTCTAAAACCATTATTTATTTTTCAACACAGTACCCACGCCAACGTCAGTACACTGCTTGCGCCAGTCTTTCCCCCTCACTTGGACCCAGACAGTATCTATTAAGTCAGGGGTCCATTCACAGTGCCTGAGGGCCTCCTGGAGCTTGCCCCTCTCCTCCCCTGTAGAGAGGCTGTGGGGGCTATTGCTATGCCATTATGCCTTTGTTGATATATATGAGTCCATACCAAGGCAAACAGGGAGACTTTGCATGGCCTCATATGTATGATTGGAATAAAGTGTCTCAGCAGAGTGTAATGGAAATGGGCACTCAAGCAGTACTGGCTTCTTGTGAATGAGGGCCACAGTACTTTTTAAGGACTGTAGCTGTGTGAGTTATAGGGTTATATTGCACATGCCCATGTGCCAGTTTGCAAGTATGAGGGACACACCTGCTACATATTCACTGACTCGCCCATACAACTCAAATATGTCTAAATTGAGCAACATGATTTATTGTCATACGTTTCGTAATGTGCTTGAGATGTACTTATCAATCATTCACACATATCCTGTTCTGGAAGTGCTCATTAATGATAGAGTGCCTGAAGATGTAGGCTTCATGAGCACTATTCCCTGCACATTGATTGAAAATGTGTGCCTCCAGTTTCAGTACAGGTCGGCTATAGCGGCAGGAGGCAGTAGTTGCACATGTGCACAGTCCCTTGCCCCCAATACATGTGGAAAACCAGCATTGGTATAGGAGCCCTGCTTGTTTTCCAGTTGTTTATGGTGTGTGTTGGGTAACATAAAGTACTGGGGTATGAGGCTTATGATGGCATCTAGGACAGAGGGGAGGAATACAGAAAATGATGGCTGCGATATTCCTGCCACTCTGTCTGTGGTGGTTTGGAATGAGACAAACACCAGTATGTGCAATGCAGCCATCAGCTTGCCCTACAGAGGGATGTTGGAGCATCTTCGTGATGTTGTCTGCAACCTTGCTGCAATCTGGTGCAGGAGCTGGACAATGGCCTCCCTTGTGAGCCTGTATTAAGTGATGACATCCTCCTCCCCAAGGTCAGTGAGGGTAGTCCTCTGCCGGTAGATCTGCTGCCTTCTCCTGTGCTGTCTTTGTGGTGGTGGAGGTGGTGGTGTCTGTCTTCGTCTTGCTGGAGTAGTAGATCCACGGTGTGATTGAGCTTGCCAGATTCTTTTGTGCATGTTCTGCTTATGTACTTGTGCCAATGCATCATTTTTATACCTAGGTTTCCAATACATAGGAATTTTGTGCATTTTGAAGTGTGTCATTTTCTTGTGATGTGTCACTTTCCCAAAATCTTGTAAATATAGATGCATCAGTTCTGTGTTGGTTTTTAAGTGGGAAAGCCTACCTTGCATATGCATAATTTAATCTGAAGCAACTGGTTGTTGTACAGGTTAAAAATGACACATGAGAGGGAAAAGTGACACTTTTCAGTGAATATGTCACTTTGTAATTATGGAGCAGTGACTGTGCAAGCTTCTTGTATATATAGGCCTAAGTGTTAGATTTATATCTGTGGCAGTAAGGAGTATCTGTTCAAATGGTAATGGAGTAGCCGTACTGCCCAGATAAAGGTCTGCCTCCCCAATCCGTAAGGAGGCAGACCATTGGTGTAACCATAGCAGAGACTAATCTGTCTATGGCATGGTTACAACCCTCTTACAGCCTGGTCAGGTAAGGGCTGTTAGAGGCTGACCTATATATCAGCACACCTAATTTAGATATGAATCAGAAAAACCCTGGCAGAAGGGACAGTGAAAATTGCCTAACACCCCCACCCTCACCCTCCCCGGCCATAGGAGATAACTCCCATGGCTAGGTGAGCTTTTTTTTATTTCCAGAAAATCCCGCTTCAGTATTTTGTTTTGAAAATTATTAAAAAGCAGCTTGATGGACGGCTCCATTATGTTGATGGAGCTGTGCATCAAACCTAAAAAGGCATTGTTTGAGGTTAGCAAAAGTTGAGGTTTCACAGGGCTTCTGGATTAAATTACTTGGTAAGAGCCATGCAAGTCATATGCCCCCAGTTGTCTAGTTTTGAAAACTGTGCATTTTTTCAAGGTTTACCTAATTGCCGGCTGTGCTGAGCCTAAACTCCACATCTACCCACGTAAAAAGAGGATCAGTTTTCAGAGCAAAAATGTGGTATGTCGATGCTGCGTTTTTGCTGAGTTGTCAGAAATGTGTGGTTCCCATCAAATTTCATAGGTTTACCTCAAAGAAATGAGAGGAAGATGTGTGTTTTTAATAAAAGTCTGATGTTTGCAAAGACTTCTGGGTAGAAGTACCAGCTAAGAGCCATGTAAATTGTAAATCATGCACCCCTGGACTGTTCTGCTTACCTAGGCAGCTAGGGCCCAAAATCAACAGCTACCCACATTGCAAAAAAGGGCCAGTTCACAGTGTAAAAATGTGATGTGCCTATGTTTCATTTTGGGCCATTTCCTGCCACAGGCACTAAGCCTGCACACAAGTGAGGTAGCACTTTCATTGGGAGACATGGGAAAATATTGGCTGGTAGGCTGGAAGTTCTGGCTTCCCACAGATTCCAGACATTTTCCTCACAGAGATATGAGGAAATGTGTGTTTATTTTCAAAGTTTAAGGTTTGTAAGGACCTCTGGGTAATAAAACTTGAGGAGAGCCAACTAAGTCACATCACTATGAATTCCCATGGTTGTCTAGTTTTCAAAAATGTGCAGGTTTGCTAATTTCCCCTAGTTTTCAACTAAGCTAGGGCCCGCAGTCCACAGCTACCCACATTAAATTTGTCAACATTGCGTGTTCATCACTTTCCTTTCGCGGGCACTAGACCTATCTACACAAGTAAGGTAATATTTTTATCAGTAGACCATGAGAATGCTGGATAGTATGAAATGTGTGGCTCCATACAGAATCAAAAAGTTACCGCACAAAAATGGATTAAAAAAGTGTTTTTAGTCAAAGTTTTAAGTTTTCAAGGATTTCTGCATAAAAAAAGCTGGTAAGCACCCTCTATTCACCACCCTGGTTTTACAATAATGTATAATTTTTAAAAAATGTACAGATTTGCTAAGTTTCCATAGGACCCCAAATCCACAGCCACTCAAATTGCAAACAAAAGGGTCAGTTTTTAGTGGAAATATTTGATGCGTTTTTATTGTGTTCAGGCCATTTGCTGTTGCAGGCACTCAGCCTATCCACAAATGTGACATAGTATTTTTATAGGGTGACTTAGGGAAATGCTGGTTCGTAGGAAATTTGAGGATCCCCATGGATTCCAGAAATTTTCCTCACAGAACTGTGAGGAAAATGTATGGTTTTAGAAACATTTTGAGATTTGTAGAGGCTTCCAGGCAAGGAAAGTTAGCGAGAGACACACAAGTCACACCACACCAGATTCCCTTAGGTATTTTGTTTTCATAAATTTACAGGCTGGCTAGGTTTCACTAGGTGCTGACTGAGCTAGGACCAAAATCCAAAGCTACCCACATTGCTTAAGGAGGGTCTGTTTTCAGTGGAAAACTGTGATCTGTCCATGTTGCATTTTGTCTGTTTTCTTTCATGGGCAGTGGGGCTACCCACACAAGGGAGGTACAATTTCTATCAGAAAACATGTGGGAACATAGAATAGTACAACACTTGATATGACCAATTGCAATTTACTACAATTGTACCTTCCAAATGTAAGCAAGTGTGCAAAAAAAGAAAATATTTTGAAAAATGCCCTACACACTAGTATGAGTACACAGATATTCAGAGATGTAGAAAAAAAAACACCACTTCTAAACTCCATCACATGCTCATTTTAGAAATTCAAATACACAATTTTAACAAATCTACAAACCCAATATATATGGACAACCAGAAAGGTCTAGCAGATATAACGGTATATAGCTTTTGTAAATCAGCCATTGTGACAAAAAGTTCCAGATGTAAACGTTGTCACAAACTGCCACTTTTCCTACTTATTTTTAATATTTCTTTATTTAAGCTGTTTTTTCATTTCTAGAAAACCTTGATGGATCTAAACATATCTCCTCCTGCTGAATTCAGATTTGTTTCTATTTTTGTGAAATCTTTAGCCTTCCTGGATCACCCAAGTGTTTCATCCTGGGTTCCACCACAAACTTGAAGTAGGTTGAAAGCACCATGCACAAATTGTGGAAAAATAGTTTTTTTGATTCACTTTAGCATGTTCCTGAATGCTGGGATGAGGCTGAGTTTAGTATAACAAAACTTTAATTAATGCCATTTTTAGGAAGAAGAGACACTTTTTTGCAGAGCACCTTTTTCTGTTTTTTCTCAAAGAGCTCATAAATGTAGCCACATTTTGCATAATTTCTTGATCCCTTCCTGTGGAACCCATAAAACCTGGCTACATTTAGAATACCCTGGATGTTAGAAAAAAGGTTGGAAATCTGCTGTGGAAAAAAAGTCACGGAGGCCTAAGCATGAACTACCAGAAATAGCTCACAAAGGGCTCAGCACTGGGTAGGAAAAGCCTCAGCAATTAAGCTGTTAATACTGCTAAGAACACTGAATGTTCCACACGATCTGTATGTGTTATTTCAGGGAAAACTAGTGATACTCTGAGAAAGGTGCATGATAGTACCTGTAAAAATAGTAAAGATTTTTCACAAAGTGCATGTTATTATAGAAGCAGATCTTGTAACCATATAGGAAACTATGTAAACTGACCAGCAATAGGTAACAAGTGTACTAAGCGCAGAAAGATTGTCATTTTATGTGTGGCTGCACAAGTGTACTAAGCGCAGAAAGATTGTCATTTTATGTGTGCTTGCACAAGTACTAGTAGTGCAGTGAAAATAAGTAGTTTCTAAAATGCGTATGTTCAAGAAGTAACAGAAAAAATGCTGAATGTAATTCTAAATGTACACATGGGTGGAGAAAAGGAAAGAGGACCCAAGAAGAAGGCTCCGTTTTGCAAAGTGCATATGTTAGAAGTTTCTACTCGGCAGTCACTTTCACTTTGTCCAAGCAGGGACCCTCACTCTTGTCACGGTAAGGGAGATACACAGCTCAGATAACCCCTGCTCACCCCCTTGGTAGCTTGGCCCAAGCAGTCAGGCTTATCACAGAGGCAATGTGTAAACTATTTCTACAAACACACATAGCAACACAGTGAAAACACCAGTTTAGAAAAATAGCCAATATTTATCTAAATCAAACAAGACCAAAATGACAAAAATCCAACATACAGCAGCAAAGATATTAATTTTTAAGTAAAAAGAGTCTTAATCCATATAAATCAATGGATCAGTTGTGTTAGCACAAAGCACCTGGTGTGCATCAAAAATAAAGCGATACGGGCGAGCATTCATTGGAAAAGCAAGCGATTCATCGATTCCTTACTCACAAGTGAGGCTGTGCATTGATTCTTTCTCCGGGTGGCAAGCAATGCGTTGATTTTCAGACAAACAGCCTCGGGTCCATGCGGTTATGTTGAGGATTTTGAAGCCCAATTAAGATGTGTGGAAAATCCGGATGGACGGCAGTGATGAATCTGCGATGAGCTGGCAATGTGTAGTTTTCTGCCGCTCACCTCTGGTACATGATTTTCTTTTTGGGTTCTCTTTGGGTGCACCAGCTTCTCTTTTCAAGGGCCAAGGGACTGGATGTGGCACCACTTGACAGTGTAGGGGTCGCAACAAGAGAGCCCAGGTACTAACAGATGAACTCTTTGATGGCCCTGTGACTTCAGAACAGGGGAAAAACTTAGTCCAAACCCTTGGAGAAAATTCACAAGCAGGATTTCAGAAGGCAAAGTCCAGTCCTTTTCATCTTCAGGCAGAAGCAGCAGCACCAGGCCAGCGCAGCAAAGCAACAGGCAGAGTGTCAGGTCCTCCTCAAGCATCAATCTCTTGGCAGAGATTCATCTCGATCCAGATGTTATCTAAAATTGTGGGGTTTGGGGGTGCTTCTTATACTCGTTTTTGCCTTTCGAAGTAGGCATACCTCAAAGAAAAGTCTTAGTAGTACACAAGACCCTGCTCTTCCTTGCCCTGCTCCAGACACACACTAGGTGGTCGGAGAATTTATTGTGAGAGGACAGGCACAGTCTTTTCTAATGTAGGTGACAGCTTCTCCCTCCCACTCTAGCTCAGGAAGGATCTTCAGGATATGCAGGACACACCCCAGCTCCCTTTGTGTCACCGTCTAGAGTGAATTCACCAATAGACCAACTGTCAGCCTTACCTAGGATATACATTCAGCAGCCAAGCAGAGGCACAGAATGGATAAGCAAAAAAGTGGTATTTCCAAACAGACAATCTAAAATCCAACTGTGCCATAAGATGTATTTTTAAATTGTGATTTCCGAGACACCAGACTCAAAATTTCTATCTGCTTCTAAAGGGAAACTGAACTTAAAAGTTATTTAAAGGCAGCCCCCATGTTAACGTATGAGAGAGTTAGGCCTTGCAACAGTCAAAACCAAATTTGGCAGTATTTCACTGTTAGGACATGTAAAACACATTAGTACATTTCCCACTTTTAACATACACTGCACCCTGCCCATGGGGCTACCTAGGGCCTAACTTAGGGGTGCCTTACATGTATAAAAAGGGAAGGTTTGGGTCTTGCAAGTGGGTACACTTGCCAGGTCGAATTGGCAGTTTAAAACTGCACCCACAGACACTGCAGTGGCAGGTCTGAGTCATGTTTACAGGGCTACTTGTGTGAGTGGCATAAATTGTGAGTTCAGAGACTCCAAACTCTACATCTAAATCTGCTCCAAATGGGGAACTAACTAAAAAGATATTTAAAGGCGATCCCTATGGTAGCCTCTGGGAAAGATATGCCTTGCAATAGTGACAACCAAATTTGGCAGTATTTCACTATCAGGACATGTGAAACATACAAGTACATGCCCTACCTTTTCAATACATTGAACCCTGTCCATGGCGCTGCCTTGGGCCTACCTTAGGGGGCACTTACATGTAGTAACAGTGAAGGTTTGGGCGTGGCAAGTGGGTGCATTTGCCAGGTCATAGTGACAGTTTCAAACTGCCCACACAGACACTGCAGTGTCAGGTCTGAGACATGTTTACAGGGCTTTTCATGTTGGTGGCACAATCAGTGGTATAGGCCGGCTAGTAGAATTTGATTTACAGGTCCTGGGCACACATAGTGCATTTTACTAGGGTCTAACTAGTAAATCAAATATGTCAATTATGGATAAACCAATTTTCAATACAATTCAGATATATAGCATATGCAGTTTAGCACTGGTTAACAGTGGTAAAGTGTCAAGAGTCCTAAAGCCACCAAAACTGGTAAAATAGATTGAAGGAAGGAGGCAAAAAGTTTGGAATAACCCTACAAAAAGGGCCTGGTACAGTAGCGTATAAGAAATGATGATTTATAGGGTACTTAGAATTGACGAAACTCTGATATTCAAACTATTATGAAAATTAATATGGCAACAAGGAAATAGAGACACTGTGATTTTTTGAGGAGACCATAAATGTTTCTGGTAGAGAAATAATAATTAAAAAAAAAATGTAGCTGAAGATGAAAAAGACAATATGGCTTGGGCACACCAGACCAGATAAGGAATTGGTACTGACACACAAGTCATGTTTGTTGAGCAAAACGTCATGATTTAATAGATATTTTAAACAATAGGAGCAGCCATTTTCTGATAGTATAGGTAAGGTCAAAGGTTTTTGTAAGAAATTGGTTTATTGGTTGATGTGGGGGTGAAAGACCATTCAGGCATTTCCCCCTATTGCTTCACCTTGGGGTGTGGTCCGGTGTAGAAGACCCATGTGGTGGCTAAACGCCTAGTTCTTCATAGATGACAGCTTCCTGGACCACCTGTCAGAGGAACTGTGATCCTACTTTAAGACCAACAATGGGACGGTCCAGGGGACTGGCACACTATGGGCGGCAAACAAATCCCCACTCCAGGGTATAGCCAAAGCAAACCTTAAATGCATAGATAGCAACAGACACCGGTATGTCATGGAGCTTGAGGGCAACATACTCCACTGGAGACTCCGGCTGTGACAAATGCGACTGAATCTTTGAGCCGACAATTAGAGATTGACAGAACTTCTCTGCATCATTTCGCATTTCATGAAGCCCAACAATGTTGCCTCAACCCAGCTGTATATTAGTTGGTGATAAAAGTAGTATGCTTCTTTATAGATTGACCACGAGGGATGTCAGTTCTTGACTCATTCCTTTTATTAACAATGTTTCAGGTTCCTCGAATACTACAGCAGAGGCATGCACAAATGTCTTTGCAAGCTATTATGAAGAGCTCTATGCCCATCAGCTGAGGCCTGCTCATGAATTGACCCAAAATTTGTAGAGGAACTGAGTGCATAGATTGCAATAGATTTTTAACCAGATTATTTAGTATTGAAAGACTTCTTTCTGAACTTGAACCCAATATTGGCATACAATTAGTTTTGGCTTGGGTGGTGAAATATCTGAAGCAAAGAAATATCAACCATTATACTGTTGCATTATTTAGTCCACAAAGCAATGAAGCTGTTGTGAGAGTTAACACATTTTTTAAAGAAGTTATACAAAGTGCTTTAAAGTGTGATGTGGATGTTGAGTAGTTTTTGAGGGAAAACGTTTCGTCATATACAGAATACTGCACACAGTGCAAATGAAGTTTCTCCCTTTATGTTATTAACAGTGGGAAAAGCCTAGATTGGGTTAATTCCTAAATGGCTGGAGGAAAAAGGGTCAAATTGACATTGAGGAGGTTTCTTTTAATGAAGTGGTTTCTACAGTGAAAGAATAACTGAGAAAGATGAAGAGTTATTATGGTGTTCAAACAAGCTTTGGTCCAAAGATATATATGTTGATAGTTATTTAAAAAAAAATAAAATATGGGCCCAAGAATATCTAAGTTGGATTTCCAATTTATGGAACTTTTCAAGTTGTTCTAGTAGCTTGGAGCTCAGTTTAAGTTGAATCATAGTAGATGGTAGTTGTTAGCAATTAAACTTCTGGTTGGCATACCTTTGTGTCCTGTCCAAGCAGGAACCACAATTCTATTTGGGGTAAGTCACAAACACACCCTAGGTTAGCCTGTGCTCACCCTGTGGTAGCTTGGTGCAGAGCAGTCAGGCAAAGTGTAAAGTGTTTGTGCAACACTTCAAACAGTAAAACAGTGAAAACACCACAGTTACAAAACCACACCTGGTTAAAAAATAAAGATTAATTTACTGAACAAAACAAGATCAAAATTTAAAAAATCCTATAATTCGTACAACTTGAGCTATGGATTTTTAAAGATTAAAATGTAGTATAGCTCTTAAAAGCATAAAGTGCCAATCAGGGATTTCTGGTCACATTAGACGGGGTTAAATCCAAAAGTTCAGGATGACCACAATGGAGCATGGGTTAGACACAGTCCCAGATAAGTTCCAGTGAAGTTTTACCTTCTCAAGAATTGTGCCAAGAGTCCCCTTTGCAAATAAGAATTCTGCCAGGAGGAAGGCAAGCGTCGCTGATGGTGGTACTTGGGCACAAAGAGAGGGCCAGCCTTGCAGTCACAAGTGATGACACAGAGACAAAATTGTGGTGGCTAACACAGTTTTTTCAGGCATGCAGTGCAGTTCCGGAAAAAACATGCCGGTTCACGTTTATAAAGAGCCCAGAAGCTTGATTTCAGGAGAAGACAAAGCACTTCCAGGAGCTAAGGACCTGAGAGGCACATACTGGTGGTCAGGAGCTCACTGAAGCAAGTCCAGGGAGCCTGTTATGTCCGTCAGGCTCAGAAGAGGAGGTCATTCTGGAGTCAAGGTGAAGTGCAGGTCCAGTTCTCCTTCCCCAGTCAATAGGGCAGCAGGCAGCAGGGCAGCATATCAGGTTAGCAGCACAGCAGTCCTTCTTCCTGGCAGAGTATCCACAGGTCCTGAAGGGTACTGAGGTGGTTGTATCAGAGGTCCAGTACTTATACCCAGTTGTGCCTTTGAAGTGGGAGAGACATTAAAGAAAGGTCTTTGGAGTTCACAGAGGTCCTGCCTTACTGCCAGGGCTCTCTAGACTCACTACAAGGGGGGTCGTCAGCCCTTTGTGTTGGCAGCATTCAGGTGTGTCAGCCCCTCCCACCCATCCGGAGCAGAATGGCCCATCAGGCTATTGGTGGCCCATCATTCACAGCTGAGCTCCCTATGTGTGTGTGTGTCTAGAGGGAATTCACAATCCCATCTGTCACCCCTTCCCAGTCATGTATTTGAGATAGGAAGTAGGCACCAAATGGCTAAAGTAAGAAAATGCCAACTTTCCAAAAGTGCCATTTTCAAAACAGCAATTTAAAATCCCACAATAAGTTTCAATTTTAGATTGTGAGCCCAAACACACCAAACTTGACCCATGTATCACTTCCACATTGTGTAGCCTACTTATCAGATGCAATCAGGTAATCCCAATGTTAACCTGTTGGACAGACAGGGCTTGGCGTAGTGAAGAGTTTTTCACTACCAGGACATAAAACTTAAAAGCACATGTCCTGCCTTTTAAACACATTGCACCCTGCCCTCTGGGTTGTCCAGGGCCTTCCTTAAGGGTGATGTGTATGTATAAAAAGGGAAGCTTTGGGTGTGACAAAAGGGTTATTTTGCTAGCTCGACATGGCATTGTAAAACTGCACACACAGGCTCTGCAATGGCCAGCTTGAGACATGGTTAGAGGGCTACTTACGTGGGTGGCACAATCAGTGCTGCAGGTCCATACATAGCATTTAATGTACATGCTCTGGGCACATGTAGTGCAGTTTACTGGGACTTACAAGTAAATTAAATATGTCAATTAGAGTTAAGCCAATGTTGCCATGATTTAGCAAGAGAGCACAAGAACTTTAGCACTGGTTAGCAGCAGTGTAAAGTGCACAGAGTCCTAAAGCAAGCAAGAGGTCTGAAAAGTAGAGAAGGTAGGCACAATGTCTCGGGGGAGCCACCCCAAGGCTGTCAGATCTAAGAGTAGTCTATGCACAATTTAGTGCTGATTGATGGGGTGCAGTGTAGAATCTTTGCTAACAAGTTGCAAAGGCCAAGTGACTTGTTCCAGATTATTACTCTAAACTATGGTTCAAGGGTAGCTGATGGTACAAAATCATCGGTTGTCATTTTGCTATATTTTCAGGGTGGAGTTCAGACTAATATTACTTATGAGAGTGTGCAATTCAACAATGAATGTGGTGATGAGATTGAGTTGCATAATGGTGATCAGATGGTCACACCATATGGCTGTGTCTCTAGAAAATCACAGCATTACGTCATTATGATTAGTAAGTTTGTTTTTTATCATGTTTTTTTTTTTTCTCTTCCTAAAAGGGAAGATGTTGCAATTCTCAATCATATTGTACGGTTTGGTAATTGTTTTTGGTTGCATATTCAAGGGACAGCTCCTCTGCTAAGGCGGAGTAGAGTTGCCCCACTGGATTTCCCAAAAAGGAAAAATAACATAATAACAATGTACACTACATTATTAGCATTTTTTTTTATTTTGTAGTGCAGGTTGGGGTGGGGCTGGAGAGAGGGGGCAGGAGGAGGTCTCTGTGCACACAAAGTGTGCATGTCTGTATTGCACAGTCGAGTGGAGAACATGCCCAGGTTCACATTCCCAGTCTGAGAGGCAAAGCAGGCCGCTCAGACCAATCATGGCTCTGCTTTCAGCAGCATTGTGATTGGCTGGGAGCCTTCGCAGCCAGGAAGAGGAAGAGGATGGAGGGGAGATGAACTTGTCTCCCCCTCATAGTTAACTGTTTTTTTTTTTTAAATGCCCCTCGTCTCTTCGTGCCATATCCCACCCTAACACCTGTGACCGTCAATGCATTATGGATTGCTGACTGGCGGCAGTTACTGACCTAGGCTCAGGAGGCAGGACAATGGTGAGCAGACTCCACTGCTTCATTGTTTCTTATGAATAAATTATGTAGTGACAGTACAAATCTCACCTTCGTTTTCTTTCACCTGCAAGGAAAGAACTCAACACTGGCATCAGGGAACTGACAGTTTTAGATATGATCATAACCAGAAGTGGGGAATAACTTAGGATACAGACAAAAAGAAGCATTAAGTCACAGAGCTCAGGACATAATAAAGGATTCAGCATGAGGTCAGAGATGAAAGGCGAATGATGGGGTGCGATGGTGAAACATCATGAAGCATGTGAGCAGGAGCAGCATGGTGGGATATGTGATAAAGCAGAAAGTCAGAAGGGAGGAGAGGGATATAGACAAGCAGCTAGGAAAAAGTAGGTAAGAGTACGTGTCCAGAGGAATAAGGACCTTAATAGAGATGGCAAGTAGTTCACTTAAAGTTTAAATAGATGTTTTTTAACTTATGGAAATGAGGGCATTTCTTCATGCATCTAATGTCAATTTACAGAGGGTTCCAGATGCAAGGGGCTGCTGTGGAAATTCATTATGTAGCAGTCTTGTGCAATCAGATGTTTTTGTTTTTTTAAATATTGGTTTCAAGGCATCTTTGATATTTGCAGCCATCATGAATTTTCAGAGAAAATCAAGATCCTTCAAGACATATTTAGGAGGACTGGGTTTCTAGTGCCTCAGATAAATCTATTCACTGAGTGCAGAATTGGTTCACTAAGAACTAAGAAGCAAAAAGTAATATCTGTTAGGATGGAGTTAAAGTAGCCAGTCAGAGATAACAATAGGGGCTGCACTATCTTGTATGCCATTTGTTGTGTGTTCACTTTGTAAGGACATGGAAAGATTATAAACCTTGAATAAAGTACGTACAAGAACATAATCTTCAGTAACACCACAAAGACTGAGAGGGTCAGAGGAGTTGTTGCCCACAATAACACGCTGCTTGTGATTAGCTATGAATGAGAAGAACAATTTAGGCAACCTATCCTCGAGGACAGTGAAAATCATCTGATGGTCCAAATAATTAAATTACACTCATAAAACAAGAAGACTTCCAGGATTCTCCATGTTACAGTTTTGGTGCTGCAGTCTTTGCTAAAACCTAATTTCCATGAAGGTAGCATCTTGTCTTGATCGATGTAAATCTAGAATTGATCCTATCACATTTCCCTATGACTTTGCCATGGCAGATTTATCACAGGTCAGAAGCTGAAAAGTTGATGTGGTTCATTTTGACATTTATTTAATGGGAGTGAATAGACCTGTTTTAGGGAAGCCATGAAGAAGCCCAGTTTTATTAAGGAAAGCAAAAGATGGCATTACAGTGCACTGAAGAGGTGGAAGATATTTTGATTAGGGAGTTAATCTTATGTTTGGATTTAGAGGAATTACTATTGAGAGTGAGTCTACATGGTCACTTTCAAAACACAGAGGGGCTCATGCTGAGCCCGGCGGGCGGCGGGAGCCGCCCGCCTGGAGGGAGCCGCCAAATGACCGCACCGCGTCAAAAGACCGCGGCAGCCATTCAGACATTTCCTCTGGGCCGGCGGGCGCTCTCCAAAAGAGCGCCCGCCGGCCCAGAGGAAATGCCCCTGCAACGAGGACGCCGGCTCAGAATTGAGCCGGCGTAGTTGCAGGGGTGCGACGGGTGCAGTTTGCACCCGTCGCGTATTTCAGTGTCTGCATTGCAGACACTGAAATACACAGTGGGGCCCTCTTACGGGGGCCCCTGCAGTGCCCATGCCATTGGCATGGGCACTGCAGGGGCCCCCAGGGGCCCCGCGGCACCCCTACCGCCATTCTGTTCCTGGCGGGAGACCCGCCAGGAACAGGATGGCGGTAGGGGGTGTCAGAATCCCCATGGCGGCGGAGCGCGCTCCGCCGCCATGGAGGATTCCCCCGAGCAGCGGGAAGTCGGCGGGAGACCGCCGACTTTCCGCTTCTGACTGTGGCTGAACCGCCGCGGTCAGAATGCTCGTGGGAGCACCGCCAGCCTGTTGGCGGTGCTCCCGTGGTCGGTGGCCCTGGCGGCCAGCGGCCGCCAGGGTCAAAATGACCCCCAGAGTATTCTTGTCTTTTTATTGGATGCCTAGTATATCTCTAGTTTCGTGATCTCTTTCCTCTTAGAGAACAAATCCCTGGAAATCAGGGATTGTGTCTCTTAGTGGCAAGTTAGATTAAAAAAAACTATTATCTAACATGGCAGAGTAATTTCACAACACCATTATACCTAGTAAATTATGATTTTATGTCTTCTCTGATAATCATGGTCTAGAGATAATATGTTGAGCCTGGGCTAGGCCGCTATAAATAACACATCTGAACTTATTTTTAGAACTATCAAAGGTGATGATTGTGATAGTCAAAGGGTGAGTTGCAAAGGAAGTAAAGAGGAAAACAAATAAATGGTCCAACCAATCTACTTGGACTGAGGCAATTCCGCCCTCATCTTACCAAGGGTAGCCATTACTGCTTCTTTTTAGATACAGAAGTTTACATGGTTATTTTGAGTTATATTATAATAAGAGCATCCGGAGGGGGTGAATGATTTACACATTCAAAAGGAATCCTCAATTTAGATTAAAGCCTGCAAGATTGATATTGTCATCATGCAGCATTTATTCTTCTATTTGTACTGAAAATGTAGGAAAATGATAAATATTGTTCAGATTATTGGCAACATTATGGGAAGTCACTTTTAAGGAATTCATACCAATGAGTATTGATTTTTCTTACATGTCATATCGATATTATGTATTTGTGGTCATCCACCAGTTCACCTTTCCCTGGGAGATCCATCCGGGCAGTCAGAATGAATCAGGATGTCCATAAATGTCAGAGAAATCAAGATGCAGGGATAATAAATAAACCTCCTTTTTGCTTATCTTTTATGTTATCAATGAAGGAATGATGCACATTGGCAGATCTTTAGTTTGAATTTTTAGAGAAAGGGTGGACACTTTGAAGACAATAGCCTTTGTTTCTGTTGATAAGCTTAAGAGTATTCAGATTTCTGCCTTTAAGTGGCTGGAAGGTGTTACAACTGTTTTAATGTGAGTTGACTCCTTGAAGAATCTCTTAATGAAAGTACATATTGACTTAGAGACAGGGAAGAAAGCATTTAAGTATATACCTAAGTCTAGAAGGAGAGGTCTCATGGGCCTCATTAACTTATAAACTAAGAAGATTCATGTTTATCTCACCTTTGAGCAGGGACTACGGATGAGCTTAGATGTATTTTTGAGCTTCCAAACTTTGATTTAAAAGGCTGGAAGTTAACATAGGACAATCTAAGAGCCCTCATCTTAGCTTTGGAGACTGTAAAAGTGCGTTAGTCAATTGAAGAAAAGTATGGGGTATAGCAGTCTCCTAATAATTGGAGTAGGTCATAAATAAATTGAATACATTCATAGGAGGACTAGAAAGTAGCATGAATTGGTTTTGATTGTGGCAAGAGTTAAAAAAAGAGGCTAGTTTATGAAGAAGTGCTGGACTATTAATGCAGCTTCTTTCTTATTGGTCTGCTATATGCTGAGCAAGAATTCTCATTTCTGTGAGGAATTACTATTGTCTGGCATAACCATGTTTCCTTCTTTTCTTTTGATTGTGTTGCCTCGATCAATTAGTCACTGCCAGATATGAGTTGTTGGAGAGGAAGAATCATAACTTAGAGGCATATTTGTCAAAGTTTTGCATTGCTTTTGCACCACGCAAGGTAATGCAAGGGCAACACATGACCTAGATGAGATTTACCATGGCACGCTAGGCCTCCTGCGTGTCCCTGCGGTGCTTGGTAAATCTGGAGTAATGGAAGACAGCCTTAAATTACTTTGCCACAGGGCGATATTCCATGGGTACAGTATTGGTTTTCTCATACATCAACCAATGGATTTTGTAGCCTTACCATGAGTGGTAGACCCGGAAATGCATCAAAATCCTTTGCCTCCCCAGGGGAAGGCACATAGAAGTATGTGAACAGCTGACCACCTTCCTGGAAAACAACAACCTGCTCGACCCTTCACAAACCGGATTCCGAACCAACCACAGCACGGAAACCGCCCTCATCTAAGTCACTGACGACATCAGAACCCTGATGGACAACGGTGAAACAGTCGCCCTCATTCTCCTCGACCTCTCGGCTGCCTTCGACACCGTCTGTCACCGCACTCTAATCACCCGCCTCCGCTCCACCGGGAACCAAGGCTAGGCCCTGGACTGGATCGCCTCCTTCCTCTCAAACCGTTCCCAAAGAGTTTACCTCCCTCCGTTTCGCTCAGAACCCACCGAGATCATCTGCGGCGTACCTCAAGGCTCATCGCTCAGCCCGACACTCTTCAATGTCTACATGAGCCCCCTCGCCAACATCGTTCGCAAGCACGACATCATCATCACCTCCTACGCCGACGACACCCAACTTATACTCTCTCTCACCAAGGACCCCGCCAGCGCCAAGACCAACCTTCAAGAGGGTATGAAGGACGTCGCAGATTGGATGAGGCTCAGCCGCCTAAAGCTGAACTCTGAAAAAACAGAAGTCCTCATCCTCGGCAACACCCCATCCGCCTGGGACGACTCCTGGTGGCCCACGGCCCTCGGCACCGCACCGACCCCCACAGACCACGCCCGCAACCTCGGCTTCATCTTGGACCCTCTTCTCACCATGACCAAGCAAGTCAACGCCGTGTCCTCCGCCTGCTTCCTCACCCTCCGCATGCTCCGCAAGATCTTCCGCTGGATCCCCGCCGACACTAGAAAAACCGTGACCCACGCCCTCGTCACAAGCCGCCTGGACTACGGCAACACCCTCTATGCCGGGACCACAGCCAAACTCCAAAATCGCCTGCAACGCATTCAAAACGCATCGGCACGCCTCATCCTCGACGTACCCCGCAACAGCCACATCTCCGCACACCTGAGACACCTGCATTGGCTCCCAGTCAGCAAAAGGATCAACTTTCCACTTCTCACCCACGCACACAAAGCCCTCCACAACAAGGGACCGGAATACCTCAACTGACGCCTCAGCTTCTACGTCCCCACCCGCCTCCTCCGTTCCTCTGGTCTCGCACTCGCTGCCGTCCCTCGCATCCGCCGCTCCACGGCGGGTGGGAGATCTTTCTCCTTCCTGGCAGCCAAGACCTGGAACTCCCTCCCCACCAGCCTCAGGACCACCCAGGACCACTCCGCTTTCTGGAGACTCCTAAAAACCTGGCTATTCGAGCAGCAGTAACCCCCCCTTTCCCCTAGCGCCTTGAGACCTGCACGGGTGAGTAGCGCGCTTCATAAATGTTAATGATTTGATTTGATTTAGAAGTAGAAAGTGATAAAAGCCACAAAGGATTGTTTCTATGCAGAAAGGTGTCGCTTTCTGCACAAAATCAATCCTGCCTGCAATGTAGGCACCCTTGCACCATGCACCTCCTGCTCTTTTGGTTCATGGAATCTCTTCCCTCAAGGGCTTGGGTTTACTTCACCACACTCTTGGCTCCCTGAGACAGTTCAACTTCAGATGACTTTACCTCCATCAATAAATCAGATGTGTAGGGCATTTCTTGTCACCGTGAGGTATCCACTTGATTAGCTGTATAGCCAGGACTTCAGCAACTTTCAAAACTCTGGGAGTGATGGGGAGGTCCAGAGATGAAAGGGTAGCTCTATGTCTTTGTTGCTAGATAGAAGAAGGAACAACCTCCACATTTGCTACGTTGAGGGTGAGTGGGGATAGATAACAGGAAGTGGAGCTGAGGTGTCTGGTGGGCTGATTGCAGTTCAGGTGGTGGGTCAAGTAGTTAGGTTGAAAGTTCTGTAGGGCCTTGTATGTGTGAGTCAGGAACTTGAACTACCATCTTTTCAGTACAAGGAGCTAGTGGATGCAAGATGAGTCTGGCTGTGGCATGCTGTATGGTCTCTGGTCATCAAAAGAGGTGAGCTGTGATCCTTGCATAGAAGGCATTTCCGTAGTCCAGACAGCTGGAGATGAGCGCCTGGGTGATGGTGGATCTTGAACTTTGTGGTTAACCTTTTGAATATCTTAGAAGGCATGTACAGGATGAAGAAGCAAGAGGAGGAGACTGAATTGCGCTGAATCATTATGGTTATCTTGTTGTCTAGAATTATGCCTCGGTTCCGAGTATGGTCAGTGGGGATAGGAGTAGGTCTGGGTTCTAAAGGCCACCAGGATGCATCCCATTGGGATCTTTTGTTTCCAAAGATTAGCCCCTCTGTCTTTTCCATGCTGAGCTTCAGGCAGTTGCCCTTCTTCTAGCTGGTGACTTTGTCATGAAGTTGTGGAAGTTGGAATTGGTGTTGGAGTGTCTTCGGAGAGGGAGAGGATGAGTTGTGTGTCATGGATGTAGGACATGATGGTGAGTCCAGGGGTTTTGACGATGCTGGCAAATACGGTCATGTTGTTGAAGAAGGTGGGGCTGAGCGAGGATACTTGGGGTACTCCACAGATGATTTCCTTGGGTTTGGAGGTGAAAGCAGATGTTTTGCATTCTTCCGGTGAGGAAAGAGGCGATCCATCTGAGAGATGCTCCTTGATTGCCTGCGTTGTGCAGCATTGTGATGAATGTGTGGTGGGAGACTGCATCCAAGGCTTTTGAGAAGTCAAGGAGGATTAGATCTGCAGTTCCTTCTCAGTCAAGTAGGGCTTGGGTGACATTGGCAGCCGTGATTATGGCAGTCTCAGTGTTGTTGTTGATGTGGAAATTGGATTGGGAGGAGCCGAGTAGGAAGATTTGTTTCTGATGTAAGGAGTTGTTGGTTGATGGCTTTGTCTAATACTTTGGCCGGCACCTGGAGCAGGGAGATCATTTGGTAGTTGTTGAGTTTGCTGGTGGTCTTCCGACGGGTACTAATGGCCTGCATTAAGTAGGTCCTGGGGTGGGTGGGATTTCTATTGGCGGGAAGATGTGTGAGTGGGAAAACCCAGATGGGAAAACTTGGGCAGCAGCGGTGTCACTTGGCCAAATGGGAGCACCTGGATCAGGCTGGAACAAGCAGAACCTGGAGGCCACATGCAAGTGGCAGGCTAGGTGTACAGGTGCCAAGCTCCATCCCATATACTCCCATCAGTTTCCACTTCCTGGGGGAGCAAAGTAAGTCCTCTTTTATCCTTATCCTCTCTTCCTTTCCCTCTGAGTTGAGTCCTTTTTTTTAGTTTCATTGTCTTTTCTTTTTTCAGGTCGAGGAGCTGCATGATGACAGCCAGGTAAGTCTCTTCACTCTTTCATTTGATAGGATTGGGACTTGATTGCTTCCTTGTTTATCACATGTGACATTGCTTTGAATTTGTCTCCCCCAGGCTCACTTCAGGAACATGGTTGAGATCTTCTTGCTAGGTCCTCTCTCCAACCTTGAGGATTATTGGATAGTATTAACTAGTTGTCTCCATCTTTCAAGTTAAGTGTTTACCGTTGGGTTTTATTCCATTCTTCAACCTGTGCTCTAAATTGTTTTTATTTTTTTGCCGTCTTGACCTCCTGGTGTATAGCTGGATATAGATGTGGTATTGTGGCTCGAAGGTTACTAGAACTGTGATCTATGGAGGCCTTTCATGGTTGCCAACTGAGGTTCCCATATTGCGTGCTTTGTTGTAGTCAATCACACTGATGGACCTGATCCTCTCTTCAGAGTCACCCCTAAATTTTTGCCTTGCTCCTGTTTTCCTGAAATTGTTCTTGTTGGTTTTGGGACTCTGCACACTTAACTACTGCTAACCAGTAATAAAGTGCTTGTGCACTGAGCATGGTAAATTTAGGCTACATCTGATAGGTGCATTTCATTTCCGTCTACGACCCTAGAAAATGGAACTACATATGTAACTTAGCTCCTACTTATGGGCCTCCAGCACTCATTGTGCCACCCACAAAGTAGCCTTCTAAAACATGCCTCTGGCCTGCTGCTGAAGCCTGTAGTGTAGTTTTAAACTATAATTTCAACCTAGCCCAAAGCTTCCTTTTTATTACTGTTAAGACACCCCTTAGGTAGGCCCCTATGGCTCATATGGAAAGGTGCATTGCATTTAAAAATTAGGACATTTTCTAGTACTGTAAAAATCTCGAGGTCATATTTCATGGTTGTAAAGCCTATCTCTCCTATTGACTAACACTGGGATGCTATTACATTTGATAAGTGCTAACTCTGAATTGGAGGCAGATAGAGATGTGCTGCTTAGAGTCAAATGAACTGTAGTTTAAAACCCTGCTTAGCTGAAAAGTCAGATAATAAGTCACAATTTTGAATATTCCACTTTTAGAAAGTTGAAATTTTCTAGTCTCAGCCAGCCATGCCTTCTGCTAGTGTCCTGGGTCATGTGACTGTGAATTGCCCTGATGTTGGAGTTTATTATATTAATTCTACACAGTAATAGAAAAGGGGCTTAGGTGTGGATACGATGGGCCATCCTGACAGGATGACTAGGGTATGGGCAGCACCAAGCATCACTTATACTTCAAAGGGCATTGCCTTCTGCACACTTCACTCCAAAAGGAACCAGCCACCAGGCCTGCCATGCCATTTGTCACCACCAGACGGCTTGAAGTCGTGATAGGGGAATGGATATAACTTTCTAGAACCAGATGTGGGGGTAGTACAAGAAGTCTCTCTACACAAAGGCTATCACCAGGTGTAAATATTGTACCTCCAGGACTGCTAATCTGAACACTGCTGGACCTTTGGAAGTTACAGAAAAAGGACTGCCCTGCTGCGAAAGCACTGTCCAGATGCTCAAAGGACTGAATTGCTGTCTGAGAAGAAAGACTGGGCCTGCTTGCCTTCACCACAAGCTAACCTGAGAGACTCTAAGGGTCAGTTGGCTGATCACCTGTGTAAGCTACCGGGGCACAACAATCTACAGAAACCTCCTTGCAACTGCATAGCTGACCTGCTGCAACTGGACCTGCAACCGGACCTGACCTCTGCTGGAGTATTTCCCTGATCCCAAGAAGTGCCTGCCCAGGTCCTGAACTCTTGGCTGGAATGTACTCCTCCCGAAGTGAAAGTGAAAGCTTGAAGTTTTGGGTCCTGTGATCACGTATGGACCATTCTCAACAAAACTCTGCTGCCCATGCAGACTGCCAGTGTGAAGCCTCAGTGAAATCAGTACTTTGTGCCAATAACGGCTTTCCTCAGCAACAGGCAATGTGAGACCTATACTACAGCAACAACAGCCAACAACTGCTGACATTGTGTAACTATGGGAACAACCATTCAGGATTCTCAACTGGCTTCTCATATTAAAGCGATGACAACCTGTAATGCTCAACCTGCTCTTTGCACTACAAAAGTGACCACCCGTGATGCTCAGCCTCCTCCTCGTGACCTCTCCCAGCGTGAACAGAACTCTTCATGCCAGTCTACGAATGTAACTCTTGAGCAGGCCCAACCTGGTCCCTGTATCAGATCCTCGCTCTGTCGCGATTGGCCTAAACCTGTGACTTTGCCTAGGGTAGCATGTCCAGATGACTGCGAGTGGCATTTTATGCTTTTGGGAGCTATTTTCACTAAAAACTATACAACTGAATATCTCTAGTTCTAATGATTGGATTTTGTCACTCTGGCATCATTTTAGTTATTATAATTTACTCTACTTTTCTAAATTGATTTGGTATTGTTCTTTTTCTGTGTTTTCACTTTACTACTGATTGTGTGCTGCATAGATACTTCACACATTGCCTCCAAGTTAAGCTTGACTGCTTTTCTGCCAAGCATTAGGTTAACTCAATGACTTTTGAGGTTTACCCACCAATTACCTAATTTCTTACAACCACCTAGGCCATCATACAGTACAGAGGAAACTCATAAGAGCTCAGAGGCTGATCTTCATTCAACACTAGAAGGATAAACCACCAGGAGACATAACAATTGTACCAGCAGAGTAGAGGGGACAGAAGGTAGAGGAGAAGATAGAGGGGAGTGGCACATGTCCACTGCCAAGGTGTCAGTGGAGAAGGAAGAAAAAGTTCCACTTTGTTGTCTTCTATGCCTCCAACTTGGTAACATTGCATTCAGAGCACAATGGGCCAGATGTATCATCAAGGCCTTTTACGAATCGGAAATAGCGATTTTTAAAAAATCGCTATTTCCGACTCGCAAAGTGCCATGTATCACATTTGCAAATCGGTAATAGCGATCTCTTAAAAATCGCAAATGCTATTACCGAATCGCAAATTGCGATACCGGCCCCATTTGCACCTGTGGGCCTGTTGGCCCATATCTGCACATTTTTTGCATTTCCAAAATTGTGATTTCCTAACCAGAAATAGCAATTTTGGAAATGCAAAACCCCAGGGTGCTGGGGGCCTAAGGCCCCCTCTGCTGCACCCTCAAAAATGTGTGGGGGAGATGTAAGGTGCACACATGCCAAAAGGGCATGTGTGCTTTACATATACAATTTAAAAATGCATTTTAAATGCATTTTTAAATTTTGCACATGGTTACCACCAGGTTCAACCTGGTGGTAAATAGCGATTCCTAAATGCCCAAATCGCATTTAGGAATGGCTCCATACATGTGCTAAGAAATCTCTAAACAGAGTCGCAATTTTAAGGAATCGCTATTTTAGCAATTCCTTAAAATTGCATTCAGAATGTTTTTCATACTTTCTGAACTGGATTTTTGCATTTGCAAACGGCCATTCGCACTGTTTGCGAATGCAAAAAACCTTGATATATCTGGCCCAAAATTTCTATAAAGCAACTTGTATACACTGAACATCACTCCTTAACTGACACAAGGTATGTGATGTGCAGAGAAGAGTGAAGTTACAATGAAGCTCCTTATTAGACCTCAGCTATCATCTGAAACCTCCATGTTGCACATAGTCAAATGATTTTAGAAAGTATGAGCCGTGTAAGGTGGGGCAACTGGGCCAAAATTCCATTAAGTGCTTATGTTTTTACATCATGAGCCAGTTAGGACTTGAGGAAGCCCATAAATCCTGCCTGGAAGAACTGCCCTCTAGAAAATTAGTAACAACTGTTTCATATATTTTGATAAGTACATTCTTTATTCTCTTCACAAAATTAAAATTGCTGTTCTCTTTTCAAGGCTAACTTTGAAATTATTAATAGTTGATCATTTTACTCTTCCAACCTCAGCTAAACATACATCTGATAAAGGTGTGTTTTCTAATCACAAATGCAATGCAGGTACTCCTTCCTGTCCCTTCTCCTCCCTCTGTTTTCTTGACGAGATAAACAGGCCATATCAAGACTTTTTCCAAGAGTATAAATGGAACATTTTAGAAGTGTAACTTAGAGCAGTGGTCTTCTAACATTTTCATTCCACCCCCCCATCCCCAAAAATTATCGGGACCCTAAACATTTTTCACAATTATTAAATTAAATTGACAATATTTAAATATGTGTAGACTTAAACATTGCAGTTAATTTTTGCTACTGTTTTAAAAATGCAATCAAATACATGACGCCAAACATACTATTATGGTCAGGCAGGTCTTACTAACCTGTGAAAGTACTCACATTGTGATTATTAGAAGTGAGGGTGTGGATTTTGAGGAGTATTTGCAGTCCCTTCCCTTTTCACACATACTACTAACGTGGATACAAGTGACAAAACATGTCAGCAATGGCCCACTGCACAGCTGTTTACTTTTGCTATTTTTTTTCAGCTTAAAGCAAAGCCCTATTATCAGCATAATGCTTCTTTTGGCCAGAATATTGTGACCCCCCTAGGATTACTTCAGGCCCCTCTAGGGGGCCTGCCCCCCCCAGTTTGAAGACCATGACTTAGAGTATGGACCATCTTAAAATAGGTGTCTGTCATTTTCTATGCATCCTACACATCAAAGATATGGCTCTTCAAGCACAGAGTCATCATAGTGTAAATCCAGATCCACACAACCACCGATCACCATGCCCTCTAAGTAGATTTTTCCACCCTTTACTCAGTTCTCTCCTTTCCACTGTAAAGTGCCCATCCTCCCTTTTGAAAAGTACATTGCTCAGTTTGCTTTGAAGCCAGTTTCATTCAGATTCCATGCTTTTAGTGCATTTTCATCCTCTATATGCCCCATGCAGCTTTGTATCTAAAGTGAACTATAACAGTGTTTCTTAAACTGTGGGTTGTGACCTGATGTTGGGTTGCAAGCTGATTTTTGGTGTGCAAAAGCCAAAGCAATAAATAAATGCCTTTAAAATTTGCATTTACCTTGTGACATTTGCTCCCCATCAAAGACAGAGGTCTTCAAGCTATGTCTTATGATAAACTGCTGCTTTCTTTTTTACTTTGGGATTGGTGTTTGCAAACTCCTCTCACTTTGCATTCAGACAACGAAAATTATAGTGAATTACTTGACAATTTTAAAGCGGTACAGAGATCATCAAAGGAAAGGCTGTAGCATGTAATTTTTTATAACACATCAAAACAAAAATATGTGTAAACGATGTGTACACGTTCAGTAGTTCAGGGAGCAAAAATTACCCACATTTGTTGTAATTTTGAAGTTTGATGGAAGAAAATATTTTAATGGGTTCAAAACACATTAACACACTTTGAGCCAGATTTAGGAAAAGTGGTGCGCACCTAGTGTAGCTCCACTTTTCTTGCGCCCTTTAATGCCCCCTAACGCCACCATGTGTGCGCTGTATTTAGGATACGGCACACCATGGCAGTAGTTAGGGATACTAACATCATAATTTTTTCCCCTAGTTTGTAACTTTGCAGGATTAGCATAAAAAATGTTGACGGTAATCCAGCAAAGCACCCAGAGGCCAATTGAAACAAATGAAAGCCTCCTTTTAATGCCTTCTCTAGGCAGGCATTAGAAGTGTAAAAAAAAAATGGCTCAAGGAAATCTCTTTGATTTCCTTGCACCATTTTTGGGTGCTCCGAACGGGGGAATGCCCCTTTTGCATACCTTATGCCTGGTGCAGGCATAACGTAGAACAAATGGTTACAAAGTAGTGCAATGCATGCATTGTGCCACTCTTTAAATATGGCGCTGTGTTTTTGGCTGTCTAACGCCAAATTAGCCTCATCATTTTTTACACTAGTTTGGAGCTTTGCAGGACTAGCATGAAAAATGTTGACGGTAATCCTGCAAAGCACCCAAAGGCCCATAGAAATCAATGGAAGCCATCTTTTAATGCCTGCTCTAGGTAGGCGTTAAAAGTGCCGAAAAAAATGTCGCAGGGAAATTGCTTGGATTTCCTTGCATCATTTTTTTAGCCCCTGTAACGGGGAACACCCCCTTTTCAAACATTATTTTTGACGCAGGCATAAGTAGAGCAAAGGGTTATGAACTAGTGCCCCTTCTGTTATTATGGAGCAGCGTTTTTGGCTGTCTAACGCCACATTAGCGTCAAAAAATGATGCTAACGTGGCATTAGAATGGCACAAGGCCTTCTTAAATCTGGGCCTTTATTTGGTGATGCACAAAAGACAAATATTCACTGAAAACTGGTGGTGTAACAAAGGACCCACAGCCCCTAAGCCCCCTCAGCACAGTACTCTGGCCTGAGAGCTCCTGAGTGGGTCTGGAGGAGGGCCCGTCCATGCCCTTTGCAGGGGGGGGGGCTTAAGTTTTGTTACAGCACTGCTGCTGAAAAACGATCTCTACACATTATAATTTGTGAGCAATATAGTTTTATTAGGAGAACTATATCTATGGACATGTAGTGGCCATTTCAATGAAAATCATGGACTGCCACACGGTTCTTTAATTTCATTAAAACATTGCCCCCCTCATGTCTATTAAAGTTAGCTGGGTAATGAAAGTTTGTGGTTTTAAAACGTGGGTTGTGGGTTTAAAAGGTGGGGGACTCACCACTTTATATATCCATTTTTATGACTAAGGCCCCCACTGTCAGTGAGTCTTTTTTCAATCCCTGTGCAAACTCATGTTTGTACAGGGAATGGAATCTAAAGTTTTATTTTAAGTACACAGTCACCAAATGTTCCCCACATGAGTTTCGGCAGATTAAACCTGCTGTAATTTACTTGGGGAAAATGCCTGGTAAATATCGCTACATGCAAAGTTTGGTATAAGAAGCACCCAAATCTGCATGTTATACCCCAATCATGGGGCATGGTTTCTAATAAGTGTAGATTATTGGATATTTAAATTCGGGTATCTTGGATATAGGATTTAAAAAAATGCAGCATTTGGAACAACCCGAGCCGGGCCACTGGCAATCAGAGCCAATGAGCCTGATTTTGTTTGCAAAATACATTTCACGCACATTATGGCTTAAGTGGTCAAGGATCTCTAGAAGGAACAGGCAAATTGAAAGCACGTACATAGGTCTGTAAAAGTAGTATTTTTTGTACTGATAACAATGACATGTTCTACTGGATGAACTATATTATTTTTTCCCACATGATCTAGATCCCATTGACTGTGCAGAAACTCCACTTTTCATTACACGGTGCCCTATTTGTAACATTGTTCATAGATATTAATGACATAACTCTTAAATTAATCTATTTCCCATGAGAGCTGGCTGCAGTGGTTTTAGGGTTGACCGCAAAGCGCTCTGTCCCAGGTGTAATCACTCTATGGCCTTTTAACCATGCCCGTGAGTTTGTGTGGTTTCTGGGCTTGCCTTTTACAATTCACTTCATTTCATTAGTGGAAGACATGCATTAGTCATGCCTTTTTCTGTGTTTAGCCCTCCTCGAGCACACCGGCCAACTACTGAAAACATACCAGGCTCCATGTTTTTTGTATGGTTTCTGGACTACCTTTTTCTCTTTATTTCTCTTTATTTTCCCCGGGCTTGCTCTTCACTGGACTTCCCATCTCTTTTAGAGAAGGTATATAAAATGGTTTTGGTATTCACCATTACTGTAACTCCTCAATCAAATGGCTGTGTTCCCTGTCAAGGCCATAACACAGCAGACCATGCAAACTCCAACAAGGTGACGATTTATACCCTGTAAATCATTGTTATTCGAATGCCCACTAGAACGGTTTCAAATTTGCAAAACAGTATGCTTCTAATGGCACACGTTTGCCTTCTTAATTCCTCCAGTGCAGGGATGTCTAACGCAGGTTCAAAGCATTCTGTCCCATGTCTGATTTTCATGGCCACCAATAAGGTGCATGTAAATATGAAACATTTAATATAAACACATTCATGATGTTTGCGCATCTGACCTTAATAAGTAAACTTACAAGAGGACGTGAATAGGTCGATGAACCTTTTGACTCGCAATTAAGATGATCCCACCATAATTCCAGGACATCCAAATCAATAATCAATAACTAATACACAATATCAATAATCAACAATAATCAATAACATTTTTAATCAACAAAGTCAGTAATTGTCACGCACCATGACTTTTCAGCCATGAATAACAACACATTTAGTAAAAGTTAGGATATTTGTTTTCCTATATTAACAATGCTAATGGCATGTAAATTAAGCTCAAAATCAAATGATACGCATACAGAAACAACACTGGCTGTCCAAAGTGACAGAAAAATGTAATCTAATCAAAGCTTGAGCAATTACACATTCTACGGTTACAGTGCAAATTAATAACAAGAACAATTTTGTTACAAGATCACATACAAGTAGGTTCAGCAATGACATTTATCAAGCATCACTCCTTATTAGCAGATTTTCATTATTGAGGATCCTTAACTAACACAAGATAAGCATCAGCATTTTGGGCTTCATGCAAAACAATTTAGTAACACGAATTTGGAAAACATCTAACTATGGCACTTACAAAACAGTGCTTTTGGTACCTAGATAGAAAAAGGAAATAATCAGAACAGACACATAGGTACAATTAATACCTCTCCTCAATTGGATCAGCAAGATAAGATCTTCATCATCAGGACATCAGTCGATCAGCAAGGCATCAGGATTCAGCATCAAAGTTCAGAAAACGCTAAGTCTTTAAGCAATAAAGTTAAACATGCCTCTTGTCAAGATGGAAAATGGGCAAGAATGGGCTCATGGCAAATGTCAAATGCTGGTCTCCTCTCAGTGGAGTCCTGTTAAGTTAAATTCGCTAAAACTACTTCCAGAATCCCTAATGGTCAAGCAATCACATGTTCACACTTAATCCAATAAAACTAAAACTCTAAATCTATGAATTCTACCACTACTCCATTCAAATGTCTCTGATTGTTTTTTCCTGCAATGTCCTCATCATTCAGCTCGTCAGGTGACAATATTGTTGCAGCTTCTACTCCACTCAGTGTCTCCATTGTTCTCCTCCTGAGAAAGTCAGTCTTACACACATTACACACATATTGTTACATTTAGCAAGAACAGCATTTTCTAGCAGTCGGTTCTCATGAGAAAAGATTCTCAGCCACAAGAACATCTACACAATACAATGAAAAATCACAGTTTAACTTTCTAGGACATCCATTTGTTAAGAAATACAGCTTGACATGAGGCCTGACAACTAGGCTAAGCCATTCACAAAACTAAGGCCTATAACTAATAAAGCTAATACATAATGCATAACTCTTAATATGATATATTACTACGTTAGTCAAACATATGCTAAACATTTCACAGCATTAGACTATTATTAAGTACACTTTGTGAATATTGGCGGCCACTCATCGTAATCACATTTTCAAATGTGTGAATTATTTTCTACGTTATTATTTTTTCTACACAAATCCATTATTCAGAATACATGAACTTCTCATTAATATTTTTTATTAGAACATCTGCACTAGCAATCCTTCCTCTGATGACTAAATGTGTCATTACACTAACTACCACCCACACATTTTTGCATCAGCTAAAATTCTGTCAATTCAATCCCTTCATACTTTTGTTCCCTTTTTGAGGTCTCCATGTACAATTTTTCCCTTTTCTTTTCTTCCCTCCTCTGATTATTCTTCGACCTTTTCAATGTCATTCTATTGCATAATTTACACAATCCCCATATTCCAATTAGGCAAACCACAGTAATTAATATCCCCTGCAAGATTTTCATTAGAATCTCATTCCAACTGTTTCTGAGCCAATTTCCCACGGAAGCAAAACCTTTGCCAATCCTTTCCCAACTACCTGGTTCCTTCAATTCTTTCAAATCAGCACTTTCATTAGTCAGATTAGTAATTTATCCTCTAATTTATTTACTATTATTAGGAATATATGAACAAAAATGCCTAGAATTAATCATTCTGCAAACTCCTCCATCCTTCGCTAAAAGAATGTCTCAAGCAAGATGATTCTGAAGAGTCATAGCTCTTTTAGCAGCTGATTTAGGAATATGGCTCCTGAAAAATTTGTCAGCATATTATCCACAATAGTAGACAACTTTCTAATCTTTATCAAATTAAGAACAAATTCTACTGAAGGAATCATTGCTCCAAATATATCTCCCACTATACCAGAAGGAGACTCCCTCCGCAATCTCATATGATGTAATTCAGTCACTTTTGGAAACTTCTTCAAATCATTCATTCATTTGATAAATCTTTGGTAAAACTATCCCCAAGTAACATGTCCTATAACATCCTCTCGAAAGATGGTAATAAGCATTAAGACCACAGATGTAATAAATCCCAGTAATAGCTGGGTCCTGTCCATTCAACATAAATGTCCATTTACTCTGAAACAAAAACACATGTCTACATTCACTCATTCCCACAAATAAAGTGCCAGTGCATGATTTAGGCCTGTATGTACAAAGTTTCCCTGCGTGTTGCACATCTAAAACTAATTTCCCTTGCGTTTTAATTGCACTACAAGCATAATCATTCCTAAAAGTCCTTTTCGCTAAGCCTTTTTCTAACTTCTCCTTCAATGCCTTTCTCCTGTCATCTGTGTGATCCAAGAAGCCTTTTTCTAAAGGTGTAAGCAAGCATGTTACAGTATTCCTGTGAGCATGAGATGTGCCAAACATCAATGTAGGTTCAAAGAAACCTCTAACTAATACTATGTTGTTATCCTTAGCTATCCTACAAAAATATCTAAATATAGGGACAAACGAAAACACAAAATCATAATTCGAGAAAAAGTACTGGATGTACTCCTGGTTATAAAATCTTGTTAGTAGCAGACTACAACTTATTCCATATGTTAAATGCAGACTAGGGTACGTAACTCCTTCTTCAACTGATGAAGGAATCTGTGTACACACATAACAATTCCTCGCATCCATCGTCTCCACATACTCACTCAACAAGCGACAGAAGACATTAGAAGAAAGGCTTCCTTGCTTATTTTCTATCACCATCCAAATACTTCTCATCTGACCTGAACCTCTCTATTGCCGTTAGTGCACTGGTTGTCTCAAAAGCAGAAGTATGGTTGGCTTCATTCTTATCAAGAACAGACATACCCACAATCAACAACACAACCAATATCATATACATAATCACCAAACAAATACTCATATATTTACATCGCCTGGTATTACTACCCTACTCGCTAATGTTATTCATTATCTGTAAAGAATCAGAAAGTAGAAGAAAGTTTAGAAAAACTGCAGCAAAAATCAAAAACAAACAACTCTTCTTTCAGCAGTTATTTACAGCTTTCAGTCTCACTTCCAGGATCCCTTGCCAAAATCGGTAAGCAGCTTGTCAAATCAGGTTCCAAAAGTCAAATCGGGTTATCAATGTCTCTTCTGGGTCTCTTTTTCAAAAATGTTCTCTCAGATTGTTTCAACAGTTCAGTTCATCAGCTTCCTTCAAGTGCCAAAATACTGATCTGAAATGTCTCTATCAAAACAAAAAGACAAACATTCTTGCTGCCATTCACTTGTAGTTGTGTACACCCAAGCAGGACCTGCGTAACTTCGACTTGCTATTCTCTTTCTTTTCAACTTTCGATCACCATTCAATTCTCCATCACTTAGATCTTCTCTCCTTGTTGTATTTACTTCTTCCTCAATTGTTGTCTCAACAACCACTTCCGTTCCTTTTCCTTGAGACTCCACCCACTTATCTCCTTTCAGTGGGCCTTTTGTCAGTGTTCTCTTCAGATTCAAATTTGAAACTTCCCCTTGTTCTGCAGTGTTTTCTCTTGACAGACTTGCAACAGGTTCCGAAGGAGTCAGATCACAGTGACTTTGATCCATCTCAACTCCTTTCCTCTCTGGGTCTGGCAATTGCTCTGTTTGTCTCTAAAAATCATCTGCTTCTGGGAAAGCCCTCCTCTGACTAGGCTCTCCTGCTGCCTCAATTGAGATAGGCTCTCCGTCACCCTCCTGGAGGTCTTCTCCTTCGTCTCTCACAGGAGTGACAGAACAGTCCTCAATGGGCTCAGATCCAGTCTCAGTTCCTCTGTTTTCTCTTTCCGGCCCTGAGACTTCTTTCACTGTTGTTGGTACTCTCAACAGCTCTTCTTCCTCATGACCCAGTGGACATGCCACTTTGTTCGAGTGAATGACATGGATCCAATTTGGAATTCCAGCGCACTTAATAGCTGTGGTAGTTCTCAGAACTACCTGGAATGGTCAGTTCCAACGAGGCTCAAAGCGCATTTTCCTCATGTGTTTCCGGACCACAACCCAGTCTCCTGCTCTCAGGTTGTGCCCTGGGTAATCGATTGGTGGTAGTGTGGTGGCTTCCACCTGCTGACATAATGAGCGAACCACACCAGCCAGACCTTTGCAGTAGTCCAACACCATATCATCTGTAATGTTGACAAGTGCATTTGCAGGCACCGCTGGCAACCTCATGGCTAGGCCCATAAGGTTCTCATGTGGCGACGAACCTGTATTCCTGTCGGTTGTGTTTCTCATTGATATCACAACTAAAGGCAATGTGTCAGGCCATTTCAAATTCGTGGACGCACTAGTCCTGATGCTTCATGGCAGTAACTACAATGCAACTTCTGCTCAATGTTCAATGCTGCACACAGTAATTTAATTACTTAAATGTTGAAGTGACTTCCCCCCTCTGATTCTAAAGAGATCGGTAACCTGAAACGTGGCATCAGTTCCCTAAGCAGTAGTTTTGCTACTGTGAGATCATCATTTGTTAGTGTAGGGTAAGCTTCAATCCAGTGACTAAAAATGCAAACAATCACCAACACACATCTCAAACCTACACACACAGGCATCGCGATAAAATCCATCTGCATTCTGCTGAATGGACCTCCTGCTCTTCCAATCTGGCTCAAATTAACCACTGTCACTTTCCCCACATTTAATTTTTGGCCAATGACACACCTGCTTCAGCAACCTGTCTAACCTTTGGATTGAACTAATCATGTTTTAACAACCGAATCATGGCATCCCTCCCAACATGTGCTTGATCATGATAATACTTAGCCATTTGAGACAGCAGACTATTTGGCAAAAACAATTGACCTTCTTCTAAAACCCCAAATTCATCTTGTCTCTGCACACATTTCATTTTGCTCCATGAACGTTTTTCCTCCCTGTCAGCATTCTGCAACATTTTCATTCCTCCAAGGTGTCTATTGTTTTCCATGCAAAACTTGGACATGTTTCATCTTCTTTGGGTAACAGTTTCCACTTATCTTTGAACAATATACAGTTCAATGTGCAAAACCATGCAACTTGATCTACATATCCATTTCCCTATGATACCAATCCTGCGACTTCAGATGTGCACTGCATTTCACCATGGCACTCTTTTCAGGCATTTGAATAGCATGTAACAGTTATTTAATCCTATCACCATTTCTTACTGGTGAACCAGAAGAGGCCATGAAACCTCTCTGTGACCACAACTGGCCAAAATCATGGACTATTCCAAATCCATACTGGCTATCCATATAGATTGTAACTTTCAGCTATGCAGAAACATGGCACGCTCTAGTAAGGGCTACCAGTTCCGCTACTTGGGTAGAATACACTCCTCAAAGCCAGGAAGCTTCCAAAATACCATTAATTATTCATGCGGCATATCCTGTTATCAGTGTCCCTCCATTGTCTCTCAGACAGGAACCATCATCAAGGATTATTTGGTCATTCTCTTCCAATTGGGTATCTCTCATGTCAGGTCTCGGTTTTGTGCACAAGTCAGTTACCTCAAGACAATCATGCTCAACGTCTTCCAATTTCTCAATTTTAACATTTTCATTGGGAAGTAAGGTTGCTGGGTCCAGCACTGTACATCTTTTCAATGACACAATTGGTGACCCTACAATACTCGTTTCATATCTGTTCAAAGTCGCACCAGTCAAATATTGGGTCTTGTAAGTAGAATCTCAATAGAGTGTGGGACCATTATAGTCAGGGGATGTCCCATCACAATGCCTTCACACTGTGTAAGGCTCTGACCAACCACTGCAACTGCGCACAAACTACCTAGTAAGGGTGCTGCAACTGGGTCCAAAGTAGCTGAAAAATGTGCTACTGGGCGGTTTACACCTCCATGGACCTTTGTCAAGACAGACAAAGAACATGCATCATGCTCATGACTGTTTTGTCAATGTGATGTTTTGTGTAGTCAAGCATACCCAAAGCTGGATCTTGCACAGACTCTCTCTCAATTCAGTGAACGCTTTCATTCCAGACTGGTCTAACACTATAGGATCAGTGACTTCCTTAGGAGTCAGCTTCTGCAATGGTCTCGAAATGACTGAAAAATTTAGAATCAATTGGCAACAGTAGCTCACCATCCCTAAAAACATCCTGACATCTCTGTGTTGTCAGGGATATAACTGACTGGCTGTAATATGTAATATGGCTGTAATCCTTTCTCTGGATATCTTTCTTGATCCCTTCTCAATCTGGTGACCCAAGTATTTCAAGACTTTTTGACAGTATTGCAATTAAAGCAGAGACACTTTGGGGCATATTTATATGAATTAGCATCATTTTTTTAAACTCTAATTCAGTGCAAAACGAACTCCATATTTATACTTTGGCGCTAGACCCGTCTAGCACCAAATTTATGGAGTCAAAGTCATTTTTTGGATGCTGGAATCTACCCTGCCTTAATGAGATGCAAGGTAGGCGTGCAAAAAATGACTCTATGGCCTTAATGCCATATTAATACTCCCATGCAAAACTGATGCACAGGAGGGAGGAGGGGTTAAAAATGGGTCAAAGCTTGCTTTGCCCCATTTTTTAACCCCTTGGTCAGGGCAGGTGTTAGGGGACCTTCTGGGCCTATTTCCATAGTGGAACATCATAGAATAAGCCCCCAGGTGCCCCCCCCCCAGGCTCCAGGGACACCCCCACCCATACCAGAGGGACAGTGGAGGATGGGGGACCCCATCCCAGGTAAGTACAGGTAAGTATTTTTAATTGTTTGTTAAAGTATCATAGGGAGCCCTGAAATGGGCCCCTATACATAGCACAGGATGCAATGGCCATGCCCAGGGGACCCTTGTCCCCTGTGCCTGCTATTAGGGTGATGGGCATGACTGCTGACTTTTCTAAGACAAGAGTGATGTGGCATGGTAGGTTTAGTGCCATAAGATGACTTTAGGCTGGTGAAAGTCATTTTTTTTTACTCTAACCTGCCTAATGGCATTTTTTGGTGCAAACGCCCTTCTTCCATACGGCCAGCCCCACCAGACTAATGCCATTTTGTTTACACTAGCCTACACTTTGCACCGGCTTGCGCCATTCCATAAACATGGTGCCTGGCTGGTGCACAGAAATGATGCAAGCCTGTGCTAAACGTTTAGGTGCAAAACTGCGTTAGTGCAGTTTTGCCCCAAAAAGTATAAATCAGGGCCTTTGTGACCATTCTTTCCCAAATGGTTCTGTAAGGCAATCATATCATACTTGCATTCGTTCTTTGCCTTGGACGCAACCAGCAAGTCTTCAATGTACTGTACTAAAGTCGATTGGAAAGGCAATTCCTATGACTCCAAATTCTTTTTCATGATCTGATTGAATAAAGAAGGTGACTCTGAAAACGCTTGAGGAATTCTGCACCAACAATAAACTTGATCCAAAAAGTTGAAACAAAAGAGAAATAGACTATCCTTATGAAGATGCACAGAAAAGTAGGCTTGTGATAAATCAGGTTCACTCAGCATCACATGGAATCTGAAACATTATTACAGTTGGATTTGGCACCATGGGGCAACATTTGCCCACAATCTCATTTCATCATCATCATCAACACAAGCTTTATTCGGTCAACTTAACCATCAAAGCATGATCATATACAGTCAAAAATACAGTTAAAAATCCAAGGAAATATAAGAAAAATATAACATTATATAACCATCCTATAAAATATAATCACAAGCATACTGTATGCTAAATATAATTAATAAAAAAACACTATTTTAAAAAAGGACTACGTATGTGCCATGCAGCCACAAGGAACTTGCTAACTGCCACAATCAAGGGCTTAGAAGTATCGCTCCTTAAAATCCTCATTGCTATGCAACACTGATTCAGGCCCAAGGCTCAACAGATAGTAAGAATCCACAAAAACATAATATGGTCCACTGTTTCTGAGTTACCATAACATACGGAACATAAATCTGATAATGGAGTAGAGCCTCAACAACTTAAAAAAGATAACAACAGTAGATTCCAAAACCGAAAACATGCATACAACCCCTTCCCCCGCAGATCAGATATAAAATCAAAATATGGTTCAAACTGGGGAACCCACTTAAAGTCCATAAAAGAGTTAGTCAAACGACCATGGAAATTACCGATTAACTCTGTTCTTACATGGGACCAATAAGATGTTTTCAAAACAAAGCTGTGAGTTTTTTCCAAGCTTTGGGGATTTTCCCAAAAAATAGTCAGTACCAGAATATGAAACCATTTAGACACATGTTTGACTCATGGGATGCAAGTAACATTTGGTCTCTTTAAAATGTCACAAAAAGAATCCCTGTATATAGCATGTTCAGGAACAGTCCAAATCCTTATCCAGTAAAGTAGAGGTCTTAAAATGATCACATCCATTATACGTTTAAATCCAAGATCCAAGAACAGTGGTATTAAAGGGTTACTACGTGGGCAAGCAGCTATAACCCTGGCAAAATTGTTTTCTCCCACAGATAATTTTTACAATTAAAAAAAAACATATTTCAGCACCATAGGCAGCCACTCCCGGCACCTTGGCCAAATAAATTTTAATGGCAGGAGAAACAGCTTTCGAAACCGAACTTTTGTAAAAACACAAGACAGAGGCTGCTCTATGCTGAAGAAGCCCTACACTCTTGCCAATCTGGTCCTCCCAAATTACTTGATATCCTCACACCTAAGTAATCTATTGAGTTAACCCGAGTCAATAAAGACCCATCCAAGTCAATGGTGCATCTCCCATGGAAACCTGGACCAAGCACCATTAACTTAGTTATGTTAGCATTCAACTCCAAACCATAATCCAAACAAAAAGATTTAAACTGATCAACAAGAATTTGAAGACCCATCGGAGTGTTAGAGATTAGGAGTGAATCATCGGCAAAGAGTAAAATAGGGATCTTTTGAGCATTCAATATTGGGGCATCATTCTGGCAGGAGAGCAATATTGGTACCACCTCATTGATAAATAAAGTAAATAAAAATGGGGCCATAACACAACCCTGGCGCACGCCCCTCTGGGTGGGATTTTTTTCTGTCAACTCTCCTTCGTCTCCCTACCTCATGTGTGCATAAGTGTTCTCATGTAGTCGCCGTAGAAGATCAACTATGTTAAATGGAACTTTCAGCCTAAGTAGTACTTCCCATAGCTTCTCTCTCTGGACCAGATCAAAGGCTAATCGTAAGTCCAAAAAAACAACATTTAAAATGTGCTTGGCAAGAATTACATACTTCCAATATAGAAGCACCAATCTAAATACCTGGTCTATTGTGATGGTTTTAGGGCGAAACCCAGCCTGCAATGGAGAAAAAACCTGGTGATCTTGTGCCCAATTCATGATCTCTCCAAAAGCTGTTTTGCACAAATTTTCTGGAGATTATCAATGAGACTAATGGGTCCATAGTTAACAGGCAAGTTAGCATTTCCTTTTTTATAAATTTTAATTGTTTCAGCACCTTTCCAGGTACTCAGGATAGCACCACCGTTAGCTTTTATTTGAGAGCAGATTTATATACTAGGACCAAATAATTGGTTCTGATTTATATAAATCTCCTGGTATCTTGTCTGGTCCAGGCGCCTTGCCTGATTTTAAAGAATTAATCGCATCTAATGTTTCCTCAAAAGAGAAAAAAATGAAGTCTACTGGAGTATAAGTATCCTGACAAGATGGGTCAAGGCTATCGCTGGAAGTAAGTGGTAATAGGAGGGCTGAGTCACAAAAACTACTGTTCGGTGGATTCAGGGGAGCACCATAAAGTTGGGAGAAGTGAGTCACCCAAGTCTTTGGTTGTATGTGATTCCTAATGCTGCACTTATTCCCTCTTTGGCTTTTGGATAGTAACTCCCAAAATAACATGTTCTTATTTAATTTAATTGCAACAAGCAAATCCTGCCATACAGAATCTTCCCATAGCTTTTTGGCGTGCATTGTGACCTTTTTGTATGTGCACCTAGTTGATCTAATCTCCCCCAGGGGAACATTTATGATTGCAGTTTTTAGTGCCAACTTTGCCTTAGCACAATCCTCCTTGAACCATACATTGGTAACCATCATATTAGGAGCTAAAGATTTAGAAGAGATATTTTTATAGAAGAAACTCTGTAGTTTCTTCAAAAATGATTTATGAATGCTGAGGATGGGAATGTTACTATCTTCATATACTTCATAAACTGCCATCACATCAATAAAAGCTTTATAAATCCCAGTTATTAAATAGAGGTTGGACAATACCTTTGGTCAACAAACTCTTGTGTGATTACTGCTCAGCAATGGAGTAGGAACCACTGTACATTGAGTGTGTGAGGATCTCCTGAATACATCTCCACATAAGGTAAGAAGCAAGGTAGCTTTCGCAGCGGGGTTCCACCTCCATATCTTTTAATAAAGGCCACAACCTAACATCCACTAGAAAGTAGTCAACAGTACTAGAACAAATACCTCTTTTGAATGTGGGCGCCATACTTAAATCTGAGGGCGTGCGTCCATTGCATGCCCTAAGCCCATATTTTAGACAAAGTGTAGCCAGCTGAGCGGCCACATGGGAATTAGTACATTGGTTGATATTCATTAATTGCAGGATTCCCCACAATTCATCTTCTTCATCGGTTAACCCATTATTAAACATCAAAGGTTCAAAAGTACAGTTAAAATCTCCTCCTATTACTAACAAAATCGAGGGGTGCAAAGAATCCAAAGATTCAAACAACTGACATAATGTCTGAGACTCAGATCCCTGAGATATCGAACGGGCATAAACATTAATTAAAATAATCCTAAAATCCTGATGGAAAGTAAGTTGAACTCCCATCATATCCACAGAATCTATCTTTAGTGGCAAATAGTCACAGTGTAACTTCTTATTTAATAACATCAATAAACCTCCTTTTGCATGACCTAAACCCTTCTCTGGAGGTAGAGCAGGGATACTATATGACATAAACCCCTGTATATATATCTGTTCCTCAGCCCAAATTTCCTGAAATAAGCAAACATCCTGGCAAATAATATAGGTAATCCACTCTGGATCTCCCAGTTTCCTGCCTAATCCTGATAGGTTCCATGACATCTACAGTATCTCAGCCTTAGGCAACCCAGAATCAACAATAGGAGTAACAGGCCCCTCAGAATGTGTAACCCCTTGAGATGCCCCCAGAGGCACTTCCTGAACAACATTTAGTCATCCGGTGACTATTGATGCAAGGGGTGTTCTAGGTTCCATATGAGATTGATAAACTGGAGTGGGGATAGAATACCTCATAGAATAAGTATAAGGAGGGTGGGGGGCAAGGCTAACACCAATCCCTCTCGCAAGCCATAAGTGATGTGTACGTGGTTCAAAATCCATGAATTGCTCCACCAGGGTCTTTTTCGAAAAGCAAACTGAAATAAAATCATAATTAGACCCTGGAACGCAACATCTTTCCACCTTACGGATATCAGAGCGGATAACCGAGAGACAATTGCGTCGGGTACGTAGCCAATGGATGGCTTTATTAGTCAAGGTCTCATGATACTCAAAAGCACCTAGTGATAGCTTGGGCACATCAATCATATACATTGTACAATCACTACGTCCCATCCCCAAACTCTGATCGTACTGAATATTGATATCGGTATAAGATTTGAAAAAATGGGCGGAAGGTATAAGGGAATTAAGCTTACTACCAGGAGGCAAAAGGATATCCTCTCTCCTTGGCCCATCATTGGTAACATATAACTGAGCAGAAGCAGGGGCATGGAATCCCTCATGATTCCTAAAATTGGGGACTTGATTGTGCTTCCACCTGACATTGGCAGTTGCTGCCTGGTTATCCCCAGTGCTAGGTAAAGTTGGATTATTTAAGGGCGGGGGCAGAGCTGACAATTGAGGTAGGGTGTCAATTTCTAGTCCTAACTTTAATGGAACAGTACTCCCATCCTCTTTTATCTCCCCATGTGGCTGTTGACATCTACAACTATTTTTCTGCATTATATTCTCCTTCATAAGTCCCATTAATATTAACACCATGGATTTTATTTCATCAATTTTCTGGAGAACAATAACTAACTCAGTCCTTTTACCTAAAGAATGCAAGCCCTCAGGAACAGAAGGAGAGGTAGTTGAAATATCAATGTCAGTAGCAGTTCCTAATGCAGAATGTATTATGCGAGCCGGTGGATCTTCAACCTCTGTCAAAAGCTCAAATCTGTTTGAACACAAGATATTGGGAACCACCTTAACAACTGGGCTTAATGGAAGGGGGAAAGTTTCAGCACTTGTGGATAAAGCGTCCCTCTGACATGTCAAAGTTCAAAAGATCACTACATGATGGTGCCAATGGCGTGTATGAGGAATATCCCCCTAGAGCATGAGTTACCTTATTCAGACTAGTATCAGCAGGAGTAAAAATGGTTTGTATCCTCTTAAGATTTGTGAACATTTCAGGAATTTTCTCCTTCTTAGGCACTCCACTACGAGTAGGCCATACATGAGAATTATTTTTTATTAAGGCATCTACCTCTTGAAATAATAAGTCAATAGCATGGAGAGGGCTCAAATCTTTGGTGGTGCCTGTACTTGCTTGGTTACTTGCTCTTTTTCTCACTTTTTTTATACCACTCAAGGGGGCAGCGGTATCAATGGCTTTCTGCTTCTTCTGTACTTACTGCTCAGATTAGCCCAGCCTGGCCTCTGTTGGGCGATGACAGGCCCGTCTTGGCCCGGTCTTTGCCCGTCCACGCGCCCGGGCGCGTCCCGCACGCATCCAGCGCGTGTCCCACGCAGCATGAAGTGCGCAATTGATTATGAGGCCAGGTAGATGGAAGGGGAGCCTGGGGGATGAACTCCCACCCCGGGCTTCAGTGTCTCAAGGCCTCTAAACAACAACCAGCATCCCGCTCATTTATTTTTGTCAAATCTTGGACACCCATTATCAGTGAATTACATGGGCTGCTCAATACTTCCTTCAAAACCCCTTGCTTTACAAAGTCTGCAATGATCTGTGTGACCTTCATAAGGACTTCTTGCGGCATTTGGTACTGCGGAAGTTGAGGAAAAACTGCACTCGGCTTTACAGTAACTTTAACTGGCTCAACTCCTTTATCAGACCTACTTCTTTTCCAGTCATATACCACACTTTCTCCTTAACCGTTCCCTGCAAATCAGGATGAAGCTCCTTCACTGTGAACATCAGGAAAAATTAAATCAGAGGGTACTCGTCATTTGTAGTTTCCCCTCCTATCTCTGGGGTTTGGTTATCTTCATCATCACTATTTGTCTGAATCTCAATTCCATAATTTGAACAAGTAATCAAACATTTTGTTTTACAGAGCAAGTCTCTTCCCAGTAGGGATACTGGACATGAATCGCAGACTACAAATTTGTGCAATCCCTGAAAGTTGCCAATTTTAACCTCAAATGGTTCCATAATTGGGTTGGTCAAATACTGATTCGCTACTCCTACAATCTGAACTGTTTTACCTGAAAGGGGCAAGTTTGTAACTTCTGCACTTCTCTCTGTAGAGCGTGTAGCTCCTGTGTCAACCAAGAATGAAACTCTGTGACCCATACCCTTTCCCTTCACATAGGGACCTCTCTGATCTGCTTCTAAGGAAGTTGCAAGCACACATGGCTCCTTATCCGAACTGTCGCTCATCCAATCAACATTTATTCCATTCTCACTGTGTAATGGGAATTGGTGCACTGTGTTATCACTTTGGCTAAGCCTCTGACCTGTGACCTGTTGAGAAAGCATCAACTGGTGCTGTCCCATTGGGGCTTGAGGTATTTGTATTTGCTGTCTAGGTACCATGGGAACCTGCTGTTGCATTGGCTGCAACTGTGTCATTTGTACATGTGGCATTTGCACCTACGGCATGGGTTGAAAACTCTGCACTTGATTCACATTATTTAGAAAATTTGGATTAGGACCTTTCACTCTCGGCCCTATCATGTTCTGGAACAAATTGATGTCATTACTTTGCTGAACGACACCTTCCTGCACCATTATCGGACACTCCCATTTCCAATGTCCAACGGCTCTTCAAACGTGACATGGCAATAATTTCTTCATTCCCTGCACATCATTCTGATCGCCTACAGTACTGAACTCTGGACCATGATTCAAATTAGCCCCAAGACCTCTACCTCTCATCTCGGGCCGATACATCATGTTTCCCTGCTGCGGCAACTGTTGTGGAAAATTCCCTTGCATTCCCATTTGGGCAGCTTTAATCTGCATCACTATCACCTTCTCTTTCAGCTTTCTCTGCTTCAACTAAATCTCATCACTACAGTACCTTGCATACTGCAACACCTCATCAATCGGCTTTGCTTGCCATCAAATCAAATTACTCTTAACCATCTGGCTAATTCCAGGTCTCAACCCTTCCAAAATCTGAACACAAAATGAATCATGTTTTTCCCCTCAATGGTCTCTGTACCACTGTAATGTTTGAACGCCTGCAACAATCTCTCATAATACGCATGTATCGACTCCTTTGCTTCCTGAGCTGTCCTGTCAGTCCTCTGCCAATCAATATTCTTGGGCGAAATTCTCGTTTTCAAAAATTCAATCACCTTTTAGCTGGAACCACTATCTCTTGTAACATTTTCAAGTCCTCTCAGAGGCACTTCACAAGTTTCACAAACCTGTCTCTCTGCTGATACCATTCTACTAGCTTCTCTCTCAATTTTGAATAATCATTTGTAAATGATAGAATGTCACTTCTGCTCCAAGGGACATGAATAAAATTTAACCCCGGAATCTCACTCATTGGTAACATCTTCACCAGATCCTTGTCCTGCTGCGCATTTGCAGTCAGCCCCACAGAATCCCTTTTCCTCTTGTCTTTTTTCTTTACCCATCTGCCTTCCCATTTGTCTAATGCTCCTCAAGTCAGGGCACTATGAAGCAATTCTTTAAGGTGTGCCTTTATTCTGGCAGATCTCATGTGTTCAAAATCTTCAGCCTCAAAATCTAATCTGTAACTCATTTTCAAATGCTCCATTTTCTCTATTTCTACGCCGTACTTCTCTGCCAGGTCTGCTAGTTTCTGATGCACTTTGCTCACTTCCCTCGTAATTTTCGGGCACAAATATCTCAACTCTGCCTCTGTGTAGGATTCTAACCTGTTCACACCCGTAGTTCCCTCAATGAGTTCACCTGCTTCCATGCTTAGCTTAGAATAATTCAAACACTCCTCTCCCTTAGGAGCACTCTGCGGGGCATTTAACTTGTCTAGCCATTCAGTCAACTGATGAGCTGTCAAAACTTGCAACAAAATGTTACTGTGTTGGACTGGTGGCACCTGTTGTGCAACTGCATTTGGGGTCTGCGGTGTAAACAATTTCAAACTCTGGCTAACTGTTGACCCTACCATAGAATCTGGAAGTGCTACAAATGGACTGAGGTCTAACAATGACCTTGATCCATCAAAGGTCTGTCCCACATGAGAGACTACCCAAGCATTTTCATTATGTCCTCCCCTCATTACATTCTGTGACATGGCACCCTGTTCACTTACAGTAGGTTTCTTCTGTGCAAATAGGGGTACGTCTGGAGCAACAGTAACAGGTAGCGATATAGCATCTGGGGTTGGTCTGGCACTTACGCTCTGTGGGAGAATAACTCCCATGTTCTGATTCATCATTGATGAAATCTCTGACTGTGTCCCTGTTACTGGAGTGAATCTTGGCATGACTTGTGGCTGCACTTGGGGCAGTAAAAGAGGAGTTGGTTCAGTCTGAACCAACATTGGTCTCGGGAAAACCTGTTCCGTAGGCACCATTAAATTAAAAGCTGTTTCCATGATGGGTACATCAGGATAAATTCTCTGAGCCTGTGGTGGTTGCACCTGGCTTTGTACTACAGGAGTAGTAGGCACATTAAGACCACTCTGCATCGCATTATGTGTCAGGCTAGCATTAACCTGCATCAGACTCATTGTCCCATTAACCTGTGTTGGGGCTGTGGGATCAGCACTGGTGGTCGGACCACTCTCATGTGCTGCATATGGTGGTGGGCGATTTCTCATTAACTGTAAAATAAACTCATCATCATCTGATTCCTCCTCCACTGTTGAAGCCTTTCTAGCGTCCCTACTTTTGGGTGGACTTCTGTTAGTCTTTCTGGTAGCTTTCCTTCCTTCCTTCTCATAGTCCTGCGTAACTGCTGGAAACAACTTAATTCCGTGCAAAGTCTCCATCCTCCAAACTCTCTGATCACTAGCCTCTGTTAAAGTCTTTTCTGCCTTTCTCATCCTCCTCTTGAATTTCTGTTGCTGTTGCTGTCTGGCTACTAGCTCCCAAATCATTAATGCCTCAAATTGTGCTGATCACGGAAGGTGCTTCGATTCATATAGCACCATCCTTAAATGCTCCAAAACCCTAAAATTGAACATCCCATATTTAGGAAATGCTAAGTTCCTACCCTTTTCTGTCACTTTGCACCATTGCTTTAGCCAAAGACATGGCGCAACAGCCTTCTCTTCCATTTCAATGTAGGCTGGTTTACCTTCTGGCGGTGTAGCCTCGCCTATACTCATTATAATATATCTATCTCCCCTTAAAGCACTCTTTAAACCTTTCAAAAATGTAATCTTTCCGACCTTTTTGTTATTCAAAATCAAATCATGAAGTGACTTTAATCCCAGAATTCCCTTCACCTACCAATCCATGCATGACCCTTCTCACTAACCAACCTATCCCAGCACGGCTCTAATGACGTCACACTCATACGTACTGTGGCTGACAAAGTCTTGTGGCTTGTTTTCCCAAACTTCGATTCACACAAATCTAATACAAAAATTGCAAGCAATGATCAAAACACAAAGCACAAATCTGCTGGTTTACTACAGGAAAGGTAACACAATCGCTTCAGAAACCTTACAGATTTTTCACTGACGCCTCTTCCCGCACTTACAGCTACCCCTTCTTTCTCAGTCACCCAGATTTGCAAGCAAAATTTGACCCGCAAATTTTTCAGTGGGTCTGTCCTGGTGCACATAGGACTCGCCAGATCTCAGTTAAAATTTTCTTTCACTCACTTTGACTCACACTCTGACTTGTCGTCCACGCCCGATCGACTTACTAAACCATACAGATTACAACATAAAACCAAGTTTCTTATAAACTTTTCAATATACTCCGGAGTCTTAGACCACGCAGGGTCCATACATCAACAACCACATGGACAGTTTGTGAGCACAAAGCACCACACGCATGTGAACTTCGACTACTTCCCTACTCTCACACTGCGGAGTACGCACACTCCTTGTACAACTTCATTTGGAGTACGCAAACTGCCTAAACCCTCACAAATCTCACAATTCACCTACAATTTGCATAAGCTGTGCAACCGCAAACTACTTCATTAACACAGTCACTAGAATGCAGAAAACATCCTCAAACAATTTGAGTCCTTCAGTCCTTTGGGGAGGTTGCATGTTCTCCAATGTTGGTACAACACACTTTCAATCTGCTCTGTGTCCTCTGGCTAAAGAGAAAGAACCCTTGGGAACTAAAGATGAAATTCAAGTGAAATCATTACAGACCTAAGATAACTGGTGCAAAGAACAAAATAGCTAGGATGTAGGGCATGCAGAGTCTGAATGTGGTTACTGTGGGAGTGAGGAGCCTATCATGCATCTTACCCAGTCAGGTGTCATGAGTCTCTTTGTGTGGGAAAGAAAATCATCCTTACAGGATGTGCCAAACATTCAGCTTGACATTGCTTTGATTGGTGAAAAAAGAAACTATATATGATTCCTTGTGCTCAAATGGCAGTGATGCAGAGATCTTCACCAAATCACTGGTGTAGAAGGAAAGACAGTGATCCTGAACACAACTACAGAGTCCAGTGATGGAAGTCATTAGCAACATGACCTATATGCAGTGTTTGAAGTACATACAAAAGGAAGGGAGCTTGAGAATCTCAAGTTGAGCTATAACCATTCAGGGATAATTGTTTTTACCAAAAAGTATGGATACTCTTTGTCAAAATATAAAAAAAGCCTGGTCATGTTATTTCCTGTATATCCTGTCAATTTTTGTCCTGTCTATCTAATGGCCACTGAATAGTCGCCTAAGCCCAAAACCACCAAAATACAGACGTAGGAGTTTCACAGCACATGTCACTCTTCAACATTTTTTAGCTTAATTTACTACATGGCATGAAAGAGGTCACACTTGGAGACTGAGACAAGAGTACTTTTTATAGATATAGAATGGAAACTTCTGTAGCCAAAAAAGGTTGAGTAGAACATCAGCTCAACTATCAAAACAAGGGTCAGAGTTTTTGGGTGTCCGTCCTCTACTGACAAACCTTTCTACAACGTCATTAATGAAGTGTTGGAAGGCCTCACAAGAGTGCTGAATATTAGCAATGATATTCATATTTAGACAGAAGGCCTCTTCAGAAGCTGTACGCTGTACTTAAGAGATGGAAAGACAACAGCTTGAGGCTACATCAAATTAAATTTCTCAAATGGATCATAGAATTCGTCATCTTCATGTACATGTCTGGGAGTTTATGGCAATCCTAAGAATATGTTGGATATTAAAATGGTCTTAACCCTTCAGTAGAGTCAACTTGGCACTTTAAGACATCGGTGTTGGTGGTTACATGCATTTCCCTGCTGAAGGTGCATTAACTTGTGAAGCTATCTTCTGGGTTAACAGCAGTAAACATATCTGATTCTGGAAGTGCAGTGGCTGCAGCCACCTTTCCCCAAGCTTTAAAGTTCTTTGTTCCTGTTCCATGTTGCCCATGGGCTTCTCTTTGAAGACAGTCAAGGAGAATTTACAAATGTGCAATGTGCATAATACAAGCAGCCCCACTCAATTGGTGCTGAAGTTCAACTAGTGTAAGTGGTCTCTCTGAACAAAGTCCATGTAGTCAGGTGTGACAGATGGGCAGCTACTAATCAGAAGACATATGAAGAAGTTCTTCACAGAAGAGTTGGTAACAGAAAAAAGTATTTGCCTCTCCACTCACAGTACACACGTAGCACATTTACCTGCACAGGTCAGTGTAACTGATGTCATTCAAATTAGAAGAAATTAAGGCCCTCATTATGACATTGGCAGTAAATACCAAATACTGTTGCACTGACTGCTGCCAATGTACCACCGCGGAGGTGGACATCTGTCTGCCAGATTATAACACATACACAGAAAACCGACAGAAAACAGCCACAACCACAAATCCACCAGACCCACTCAACCTGATAAACTGTCAGTACTACCACCCATACCGTTACGACACCAATACAACGCCTTCCAAATAACAACCCATGAATCACCACAGAGGACATTCAACAGCAGTAAACCCTTGGTGGTTCACACCGCCGTGGCGGAAATGGCCATGCAAATACAAAACAAGACAACATTGGCCAGAACCGAAAACCCACACCTGACACAAATACACACACCCCACACACCCACCAACAGCACTATAAACCCCTCCACATCACCCACAAACCCTTTGTAAACATGAGAAGACCGCTAAACTTTACCATGCCAATCCTTAAGAGATCTGCACACACGTATCACAGCTACCTATTCATCCGTCACGCACCACACACCACACACCCCAGCACTTCACACATCACCCTCTGCATACACACACCACACAACATCAAAGTCCCCACAAAGGCACCCCTGTGTCAACAATGAGGATTTGCGGGTCATGGTTGAGGAACTAGTCAGGGTAGAGTCACAGCTGTTTGGAGCACATGTCCAGCCGATTTCCATTGCCAAGAAGATGGAGCTATGACGGAGGATCATGGACAGCTTTAAAGCCATGGGACTACATTCATGTACAAGGGATGACATAAGGAAGAGATGGAACAACCTACGGGGGAAGGTGCGTTCCATTGCAGCAAGGCACCAGCTTGCCATCAGGAGGACTGGCTGTGGAACCCCACCTCCTCCCCCAAAGCTGACATCATAGGAGGAGCAAGCCTTGGCAATCCTGCATCCTGAGAGACTCACTGGAGGAGTCGGAGGGCTGGACACTGGTGAGTAAACATTTACTACCTATCACCCCCCCATACCTGCATGCCGCCACCACACCTCACCCTGACACACATCACCCCACTCCATCCCACACAGTGCACCACCCCAATTACCAAAATGAAATGACAAGCCCTGCCTGCCATTTTCACTGCATGCACATCCCTTCCAGCCCTGCATGTACACCCACCACAATGAATGCACAGCAGAGAGAAGTAACAATCCCACAATACATCTCCCTACACAACCAAAGGTGGCAGGGCAACAGCAATAACATTGGGGAAGCTAGTGATGCAGAATATGTCACAGACATGTAGCATAATACACCACTTGCATCCCCACAGGTGCCTCAGCAATTGTCAGCATTGAGGAGGTGCCACGACTACCCAGTCTTCCACCAGAAGATGTCCCAAATGAGGACAGCAACTCAGGAGTTCTGGATCTGGATGAATTCCCTGGTCCATCTGGGATGACTGCTACCCCATCCCACACCCCACAGGCAGTCAGCTACCCCATCCCACACCCGGTGCACTACAGAGCCTCCCCCCTCAGAATCCAACACCACATCAGCCACCCAATGTCCCCAGACCTCTGTCCCCAGGACATGTCAATCAGTAGTGTGTCCACCTGTACAGGGACCCGAGTCCACACCCCACAGGCAAGAAAATGAGGGTCCTGGAGTCAGTGGGAGTTGGCACACCATTCCGGGGACACAGGCACAGGGGGACAGGGACACTCAGAGGACAGCTGTGTGCCAGGGGGAGGACAGGCCAAGGGAAATGACTGCCCAGGAGGCACTCACTAATGTCCTGGGAGCATACCAACAATCCCAGGACAAGATGGGTCAGGTGTTAAACATCATGCAGGAGAACCAGGGGTACAGGGAAACACCACCAGGAGATCAAGGAAGAATAGCAGGCCTTGAATACAACCATAGTGTCCATTGTAGGGGTGCTGGGTTACATGGCCAACATCATGAGGGAACACACAGCACACCAGTGGTCCCCCACCACTAGGCAGTGTAATGACCAGCCCTCTACATCTGCTCCAACTATTGGACAGGAGGCCCTGCCACAGGACCAACAGGCTACCTGCACCCCTCCCCCTAAAGAAGGTAAACCACCATGCAAACATTCCCTGCATCCCAGAGAGACACCAGAGACAGTTGCCAAGACCAAGACCACCGCCAGGAAATGAGCCCCACCTGAATGTCTCCATTGTGTTCCATTGTGTCACCTTGTCCATCATGAACTTCCATTGCTCCCCATCCTTAGGCCCCTTGGACACTGAACCTGTGCAAGAAACAGACTGGCACACTACACTGGACGTTTCCCAGCCATCACCCCACCTCATTGCACTTTCCATTGTATACCAGAATAACTATTAAACACCCTTGGACACAATTTGAGTAATGGTGCTTTATCTGAAGTATATTTACAATGTATTGAACTGTTTTGAAATGTATGATCCTGTGCAAATGTCCAGTAATATGTTGATCCATCCTACATATCTGCTACATCCTCAGCAGTCTGTACACATCACAGCATCACAGTGTTGTAACCCCACCAACATCTGCAATATGGGAAGCCATATGTGACAGTCAGTTGGGATGTAAAGGCAGTGACTGGCATTATACTACAGCCACACAGCACAACACTTAAATGGAGAAATGTTTAGTTCAACAGTCAGTGTCATTGGAAGTACTGCTCTATCATACGTATCCTGTTGTCTACATCCTCCTCCTCTTCCTCCTCCTCACTGTCCTCACAGTCCACTGCTGCCACAGGTGCATTGTCAACCCCCTCCTCCTGCAGATAGGGCACATGGCACTGAGGGCCAAGTTGTGCAACATGCAGCACACAACAATAATCCTGCAGACCTTCTCAGGGGAGTAGCATAGGGATCCACCTGTCAGATGGAGGCACCTGAACCTGCGATTCAGGAGACGGAAGGTCCTTTCAACAATCCTCCTGGTTCACCCATGAGCATCATTGTACCTATTCTGAGCTGTAATAGGGGTCAAGAGCCAGGACAGGTTTGGGTAGTCAGAATCACCTGCAAGAAGTGAGGGACACACATAGCTCTGCACAATGGCAGGGATATGACTCCTGAAGGCATACACTGACACACATTGGGTGGGGATTCTGGCTCACCTATTAGCCACATTCTGTGCCTCTGTAGTTGTGCCATTAGCTGAGGGACGCTGCTATTCATCAGGACAAAGGCATCATGCACCGACCCTGGATACTTGGCAGTGACGTGGGAGATGAACTGGTCAGCAATGCACACCATCTGGATATTGAGTGGGTGAAAACTCTTCTTATTCCTGTACACCTGTTCATTGGCAAGGGGGGGGATAAGACAATATGGGTCCTGTCAATGGCCCCAATAACATGTGATATATATGTCCCACTGCATTGAATCCAGCCTTCACAGTGGGCAGTTGATCTCCCTGGGGGAATGCGATGTAGCTGCACATGTGTTTGAGCAAGGCTGCCAAAACCCTTGTATGCACAATAGAGAACATTGGCTGTGACATTTCTGTAGCGAATCACACAGTCATCTGGAAAGAGCCTGTTGCCAGGAAATGGAGCACTGATAGTACCTGCCCAAAAGGGGAGATTACTGTGGTGTGACAGATAGTAGGTAGCAGATCAGGCTCCAATTGTGCACACAGCTCTGTGATTGTGGCCCTGTCCAGACAATAGGTGAGTATGATGTGCCTGTCCTCCAGTGTAGCCAAGTCCACAAGGCATCTGTACACAGGTGCTTGCCTCCTCCTATTCCTCCCCAGTGGTTGGTACCTAAGGGATCCAAAAGTAAGAAGGGAGTGACAACAGGAACTATGGACACACTACATCAGTGTAAACAGATCATGTTTGTACGTTGGACACTGGAATTGTCTAGGTCAATGGTTCCCAACCTGTGGTCAGGGACCCCTGGGGGTCCCCAAAGCCTCCTCAGGGGGTCCGCGACTGCTTAGTGAAGTAAATATTAGTTACAGATTAGGTCCCCAGTTTCAGAAATGACTCAGTGGTGGGGTCCCTGGATGCTAATAATGATTCAGTGGTGTTCCCCAGGTTCTAGTAATGATAAAGTGAGGGTCCACGGAAGTCAAAAGGTTGAGAACCACTGGTCTAGGTGTGTACATTTGACAACAATCTACATGTGTACCTGCAGGGACAGGTGGAGGTGACCTCACTCTGCCGGCGTTAGGCATCATGGCAGGAGGCAGTCTACACCGCTGTGCAATTCCTCATTGGCTAACATGGGCATCTATGGATATAGGAACCAATGATGATCAATGCTGGCACTGACGGTGTTCACTGTGGGGGCCATGACCATCACTTTCTTTCTGCCACTTCACTTGAATCCTGACTTTACAGAGGGCCACATCTCCACTGCGTGTGCTGCTGTGACCTGTGTTTGGAACCTGCCATTGACGTGCAACCGGGGGAGAGGGCCCCAGTCTTCACGTCAGAGGAGTTGGAGAGGCTCGTGGATGGGGTCCTACCACTGTATGGACCTCCAATCCAAAAGGTAAATACACCATGGGTACATTGCATGCAACATGGCTGCATGGAGATGTGTGGGTGCTGGAACTGTGTCATTTGGGGGAGCTATGGCTGGTAGCAGTGTTTTTGCAGTGATAGGGTTCATGTGTTTGCATGATGAGGGGCAAAGGCAGTATGTGAGCCATTTGTTTGACAGGCTGGATTGTATGGTTTATGGTGTCCTTCAGTCTGTATTTCCTCTACAGGTCAGTGCCCATCAGAAAAAGGGTTTGTGGCATGCCATTGCCAAGGACCCTGTGGGTCCATAGCCAGTGGAGCACCCACTTCAGGAAACGGTGGGAGGACCTGAGACGCTGGGCCTAGAAGACCGCAGAGGCCCACCTGGGGACGGCTGCCCAATGAGGGAGGGGTACCCGTCGGAACCTGACCCCCCTGATGGCCCGCATACTCGTGGTGGCCTACCCAGAGCTTGATGGGCGCTTGAGGAGGGGGTGAGTACAGTGTGTGTGACAACCATCTATGTTGCCTGGCATTGGATTTTGGTGCAGGGTTCTAGTCAGTGGATGCCCCAATATGCCAGCTTAGACATTGCAGCGTGGTCCAGCTGAGGTATTTGGGGTGTAAGGCATATATTAGATGGCTAGGTACCTGGCATTTCATGTCAGACAGGGCTTAGTTGGTTCTAATTGATGTACAGATTGGCTCCTACCTGCTGTGGTACCTAGCCAATGTTATGCCAGTGCGGTCCATACTGCCCATTCTTAGTCCCGGTGTGTGATAGTGATGTATATGCCATCTGTGTTGTTGTTGCTCTGATTGACCCTGTGCTCCCATTCTTCTCCCCCTTCTCCTTTTGCCATCATGTGCATTAGCATCATCTGGTGAAGGAGCAGGGGCACCGGCGAGTGAGGGAGCTGCAGCCCACAGGACCCAGGTGGCAGAGTCCACTGACACCGAGGGGACAAGTGGGATGGAGAAAAGCGAGGGGAGCACCACAGGGGGAATGGAGCTGATTCTACTGTCTCTGATATCTCCTCTGATGGGACCTCCCTGGTGGTGGTGGACCCCTCTGGGACCGCCCTAGGTACAGGTTAAACCACCACCCCGTATTAGCACCATCCTCCCAGTAGCCCCCCCACGATTTGCCCATGCCCGCTCACCTAGGAGGGTGGGCGCATTTTTCGTCCAAGGTACCTCAGGCCCTGCCCCATTCAGCCCTGCTGCCCTCAGTGAGGAGGCTATTGAACTCCTAAGATCCATCTCTGTAGGGCAGTCAACCATACTGAATGCCATCTAGAGGCTGGTATCCCAGATGGAGCAATGCAATACCTTCCTGGAGAACATTCACAGTGGCTTGGCAGCCCTACAGAGATCTTTTCAGGCTCTTGCCTCCTCTCTGATGGCAGCCAGTGTCCCTGTTTCTTCCGTTCCCCCTCCAACTACCACTTCCAAGTCCCAGTCTCCTCACCCCAAGCCCATGCCACGCACACATTCTGACAATCATGCACCCAAAACAACAGACAAGGCTCGCACGGATATACACAGGCAGCACACTTCAGTCAAAAAGCACTCACACAGCCAACACACAGATGCACACACAACATAATCCACTGCCTCCACTGTCTCCCCCTCCTCCTCTTCCCTCACAGTCACATCAGCACTCACACCTGCATGCACTGCATCAACAGTCCCTGAACCTTCCACCTGCACAGCCTTGCCCACAGTCAGCACAACAGCAGACCTGCAGACATGCACCCCACACACCATATGCACAGTCACCACCACCACCATCACCACCTCATGCAACACACCCACCTCACTTGCAGACACCACCACGACATCCATCCATAAGTCCTGTTTGACTTCCTCCACCCTGTCTGACCCCCATTCCAAAGACACACAGACACTCGCACTCAGACTCCCAACAGCCATGCACCTCACACATGCACACTGTCCATGTACCTGCACCCAAGTCCAGCACACCTCCTCCTGCTACAACTACTCCCTCTACCTCCACTCCCATCCCTCCTCCCACAACCCACCCCATTGGCCTTAAGAAGCTTTTCCTTTCCCTCCTTGACCTCTTCCCTTCCCCTCACCCCATCCTGCCCATAAGAGAAGGGTCCCCCCAGCCCAGTACCTCCAGCACAAAGCCTAGCCCTGTTCTGCCCCCAAAGACTCCAGTTACCACTAAGGGGCACATGAGTGAAACTCTGGCCCCCCAAGCCCACCACCCCCCAAAACGGAAGGGTAAAGTGGCGCCCCCTCCCAAGCCAAACCCAAACCCAAGGACCCCCCTTCCAAAAAGAAGCCCCCCCACCCCACCACCCCCTGCCCCCTGAGGTGCCTGCCTACTTCCAACATCATGTCCCTGTACAGTGGAGTCCCGATGTTGTCAGGAGTCAAGTTCGGGCTTGGACTTTGCCCTGTGGCTTATTCAGACTTTGGACTGGCCAGCCATATGAATATGAACTGATGTATATATTTTTGGATTCGGGCTCTTCATCCAACAGGATTACAGTGGTTGGAACAGAGGTATGTGTGCTGGCTTTATTCGCTCATGGGTTCTGTTACTGTTGTTTAACTCTGCAGATGGTTCTGCATATGTGGTGTGTTACTCTCCCCTCCCTCCCTTGTGTGCTAGGCAGCTGTACTCATGGTTGTCGTCTTCATCGACGTTGGTGCTCCAGGACAGTCATGGCATGGTACAGCATCAGGAAGACTTGCAGTTCTGGTTCCATGGTGGCGGCGGACTGCTCTGTGTCCCTGAAGGTGAGTGTCTCCTTTTATATGATATGTTTCCGCCACTCTTTTGGTGACTTTGCTACCGCCGCGGAAATTCTGGCGGTGTGCTATGTCATGATATGGTGGGTGGATCCTTGTCTTCCACCTGCCTGGAGATTGCTACCACCGTGTTCAGTGTTCGTACCGCACTGGTGGTTCGGGTGGTACATTGGTTGTCCATTGGAGGGATCACCGCCATGGTCATTATTTGGCGGTCATTACCGCCGGCCTGGCGACGGTACTACCGCCTTCACCGGAGTGGCAGTCACCTGACCACCTAAATCTTTTACACCAAAGGTCATGCCTTGTCCTCTGCATGCATTGTTCCTTTCCCTACTTCAGTCCTGTGGCGGATTGGGACTTCTATTCTTCTCATACCCCCCTCAAAAAACATCCTTTATCCAGAGCAATGGTTCTCAAAGCAGGAATCATTGTGGTTGGTTCCAAGCTGATGCACCCACTACATAGACAACAATATGTATACAGTACAATCTTAGCACCCTTCTTCATCATCTGTCCTGAAGCAGCAATCTGAGAAAGACAAACGTCAGATCTGACGTATAAATGTCCTCACATTGAAAACATACAGCAGCTACACTTATTCTCTCTGCCATCCACCAAATGGTAGTGTTCAGGTAGATTAATCTGTAGCTTTTTGCTAAATGAAATGTGCCATTGGAATCATTAAGGCAGCCTGGCCTCTAGCTCCTCACAGTCTCTCCCTCCTCACTTTAGTGGCTGGGTCTCTTTCCTCCAGCTACAGTGAAGCAGGCAATATACTTTTAGTCCCATATTTATACTTTCTCAGCGCTGCATTAGCAATGCTTTTTGATGCAAAAGTGGCGCAAAGTTACAAAATACAATTGTATTTTGTAAGTTTGCGCCACTTTTGCGTAAAAAAATGACGCAAATGCGGTGCTAAAAAGCTATAAATATGGTCCTTAATGTCTGAAAAGTTATTCTACATCATGTGCCATTATAAACCAGGGGCATCCACACACCTTACTTTGGTACTTTGCAAAGCATTTGAGAGGAACATTTTAAGAGTAAACATCAGAAGATATGAGTTATTTTCAGAATCTCATTTCAGTGTTTGTGTTAGATGTTGGCATTATTTACCCAGTATATTCTCTCATGTTGCTTTGATAATATGAATATGAACAACAGTCTAGCAATAACCTAGCAGTGGACTTACTGTTCTCCTGACTCTGCAGCCTATCAAAAGTGACCAATTCTGCATGATCTTTCACATGTAAACAATGATATTTATTTTCACATGCTATCTCAAAAGTCTACTCTATGTGCCTAAAAACCTGCATGAAAATGTTGATATTGACTTAAAACCTCTAAAAAGCTACTCTACTTTTCTGTTTGAACTACGCTTTCCTTGCATTACATCCTCTGCATGCCTCCTCTCTGAGTTCAGTATACACTAAGGGGGTTATTCTGACCTCGGCGGTAAAAGGCGCTTACAGCCGGTCAGAAGACCGCCATAACACCGCCACGGTCGCGGTAAACCGCCACAGTCATTCTGACCCGCAACTGGCAAACCGCCAAAAACCCGACAACAACAAAAGTCCGCCACACCAAAGGTCAGCGGGAAACTGGCGATGACCAAACCTCCACCGTCACGCTAACAGAAATACGCCCATATCATTCCGACCCATGAATCCCCACAGCGGTCTTTCAACCGCGGTATTCCATTGGCGGTACACAACGCCGCGGTCAAAATACACACACCTTTACAAAACACTACCACATTGGACAAATCAAAATACACACACCTGAGACACATACACACACCACTCCCACACACCCAATTAAATATAAAACACACAACCACATCACCCACAAACCCTTACGACCACAATTGCGACTGAAGGACAGAGAGAGAGAGCACAGCATAGAGTAGACCATCACACAGAGGCAAATCACAACATCACCCACACAATTTCCACGCACAAAACACCATACACCACCACACTCACCACACTCTACAACACATACACCACCCCTCACCTCATCCACACCACCCCATGGCACCCCAAAGACACCCCAGGTTCACTGACGCAGAACTCAGGTGGAACGACCTACGGGGGAAGGTGCGTTCCATGGTATCAAGGCACAACATCGCGGTGCAGAAGACTGGCGGCGGACCCCCACCTACTCCCCCAGAATTCACAGCATGGGAGGAGGAAGTCTTGCACATCCTGCATCCTGAGGGCCTCGCAGGAGTAGGCGGAGGAATGGACGCTGGTAAGTCAAATCTCCACTACTTCATTCCCCCCACCCCACCTGCATGCCAAATCATACCCATACCCTCACCCCCACCCCCATCACACCAACTCCTTGCAAATGGCTCACCATCACATCCCACCCATCCCAAAACCTAGCCCTGCATGCGTCCCCAAAGCATGGACACCCATCCCCAAAGCATGCCCACTGCACACACCCATCACCCCCACCAACAGAAATACGCCCATATCATTCCGACCCATGAATCCCCACAGCGGTCTTTCAACCGCGGTATTCCATTGGCGGTACACAACGCCGCGGTCAAAATACACACACCTTTACAAAACACTACCACATTGGACAAATCAAAATACACACACCTGAGACACATACCCACACCACTCCCACACACCCAATTAAATATAAAACACACATCCACATCACCCACAAACCCTTACGACCACAATTGCGACTGAAGGACAGAGAGAGAGAGCACAGCATAGAGTAGACCATCACACAGAGGCAAATCACAACATCACCCACACAATTTCCACGCACAAAACACCATACACCACCACACTCACCACACTCTACAACACATACACCACCCCTCACCTCATCCACACCACCCCATGGCACCCCAAAGACACCCCAGGTTCACTGACGCAGAACTCAGGGTCATGGTGGAGGAAATAGTTTGTGTAGAGCCCCAGCTCTTCGGGCACAGGTGCAGCACACCACCATTGCCAGGAAGATGGAGCTATGGCAAAGAATAGTGGAGAGGGTCAACGCTGTGGGACAGCATCCACGCAATCGGGACGACATCAGGAAGCGGTGGAACGACCTACGGGGGAAGGTGCGTTCCATGGTATCAAGGCACAACATCGCAGTGCAGAAGACTGGCGGCGGACCCCCACCTACTCCCCCAGAATTCACAGCATGGGAGGAGGAAGTCTTGCACATCCTGCATCCTGAGGGCCTCGCAGGAGTAGGCGGAGGAATGGACTCTGGTAAGTCAAATCTCCACTACTTCATTCCCCCCACCCCACCTGCATGCCAAATCATACCCATACCCTCACCCCCACCCCCATCACACCAACTCCTTGCAAATGGCTCACCATCACATCCCACCCATCCCAAAACCTAGCCCTGCATGCGTCCCCAAAGCATGGACACCCATCCCCAAAGCATGCCCACTGCACACACCCATCACCCCCACAAGCCACCGTCACAAAAGCCCCCACAAGGGAATGCCAGCATGGGGTACACGGCCACCCACCCATTACACGAAATGCCACACACAGAAGCAACAACCATACTCTTATACCCCTGCAGGACCCAAACGCCACCACACCACCACGGAGGGTCCAGAGATGTCCATCCCACCCCCAGAAGAGGCCCCCAGTGATGACAGCAGCTCTCTCTCCCTGGACCCAGATGACCAGCCCGGCCCATCGGGGACCTCGGGACAGTTAGTTCCCCACAGACAGCCACAGGCTACACCAGACCCAACCCCCTCTGGGAACACCAGCACAGCTCCCACCCAGCGGGCCCATGCCTCTGTCTCCAGGACACGTCAATCAGCGGTGTGTCCACCACTACAGGGCACCCAGGTTGACCCACCACCCCAACAACAACAGGTACCTGGGGGCAGTGGTAGTGGGCACACCGTCCAGGGGACAGAGGCCCAGGGAAACAGGGGAACTGGGATGGCTGCTGTGCGACAGGGGGGGGACAGGCCCAGGGAACCGACTCTCCAAGAGGCCCTCTCCTCCATCATGGGAGCATACCACCGCTCCCAGGAGACGATGGCTACGGTACTGGCCAGGTTCCAGGAGATCCAGGTACTGCAGGACGAACAGTACATGGGGTTCAGAGAGGAACTGAGGAACATTAGTTCCGTAATGGGGACCATCGTCGTGGTCCTTAACCAGATAGTCACCACATTGCGGGACCATGTGGCACCACAAAGGGCCCCTGTCACTAGCCTGGACCAGGAACAGCCTACCACCTCAGCCGGCGCTAGTGGACAGGAGGCCCCGACACAACGACAGGCCACCAGAACCCCACCTCCTGCAGAAGAAGAACCACCCCGCAAGCGGAACCTGAGATCTCACAAGAAGACAGAGTAGGATGCCAAGACCCCCGCCAGCAAAGGATACCCCCTGATGTCATCCCACTGTCCCACATTGTCACCCTGTCCAACCTTGAACTGCCCCTGCTCCATCCTTCCACAGGCATATGGACAATGCACCTGTGCGACTGAGAACTGGACTCTGCCATGGACATTACTCCACCATCACCCATCACCGTTTTACAATCATGTTCCTAAATGTAGCACTTCAATTAAATCACTTATTGCACTTAAAAAATCTGGAGTCTGCTTGTATTTTGAACAAATGTATTAGACATAACGGTGCAGAAATGTTCAGTTACATTGTGATGACAACATACCACTGTCACACAGCTGTAGTCCATGGGCAAACAAAGCAGAGGTAACGCAGTGGGGCCCACAGCTCTGAAAACGGAATGGAAAGTCACAACTCAGTTAACAGGAACTGGGGGGGAACTCAGACAGTAGAGAGGCAGGAGACTTTAAGTAAATGTAAAATGGCGTGGTTGATTCGTACCTGTGTGCTACTGAAAATACTGTTGTATCACTGTGTCCCTGTTGTCTGTGTCGTTCCCGTCGTCTTCCTCCTCTTCACTCTCCACAGGCTCCACAGCTGCTACTACACCACCATCTGGACCATCCTCCTGCAGGAAAGGCACCTGGCGTCCCAAAGCCAGGTTGTGAAGCATACAGCAGGCCACAATGATATGGCACACCTTCTTTGGTGAGTACATTAGGGATCCACCTGTCATATGCAGGCACCTAAACCTGGCCTTCAGGAGGCCGAAGGTTCTTTCTATAATCCTCCTAGTTCGCCCAAGGGCCTCATTGTACCGTTCCTCTGCCCTTGTCCTGGGATTCCTCACTGGGGTAAGTAGCCACGACAGGTTGGGGTAACCAGAGTCACCTGTCTCTGTAGCTGTTCCATCACATAAGGGATGCTGCTATTTCGCATGATGTACGCGTCATGCACTGACCCAGGGAACTTGGCATTTACATGGGAGATGTACTGGTCAGCCAAACAGACCACCTGGACATTCATCGAATGATAACTTTTTCTGTTCCTGTACACCTGCTCACTTCCAGTGTCCAAGGGCATAGAAATCACCCTTCACTGTAGCCAAATCGCCCACCTCAGGGAAAACAATGTAGCTCCGCATGTATTTCATCAGGGCAGACAACACTCTGGACAAAACCTTAGAAAACATAGGCTGAGACATCCCTGATGATATGGCCACTGTTGTTTGGAATGATCCACTTGCCAAAAAATGGAGTACTGACAGAACCTGCACCAGAGGGGGAATCCCTGTGGGTTGGCGAATGGGGGACATCAGGTCTGGCTCCAGCTGGGCACACAGTTCCTGTATAGTGGCTCTGTCAAGTCTGTATGTCAGTATGACATGTCTTTCTTCCATTGTCGACAGGTCCACCAGCGGTCTGTACACGGGAGGATTCCTCCATCTCCTCGCAAGTCCCAGCGGACGGTGCCTAGTAAGCACAACATGGAGCACAGAGTCAAGCAACCCACAGGTACGTAACCATAGCTTGCACAGTACACGATTCGCTATGCATTGAATGGCTTGTATGAGTGGCAATGCAAGGCCTAGGCCTGTGTGACGCAGTAGAAATTAAGCCATGTGGGCCCTTGAAATGGCGGCTGCCTGACCTGTGAAGTGTGACAATGGGATGTGAGGTCAATGCGCTGGTGTGGCATACCGTGGCGGTAGGCGGTCGAAGACCGCGGCGCAAAGCAGCATTGATTAACATTGAACCCTATGGGTCTCAGGAGCAAATGACGATGTGCGCCGGCGGTCGCGGGACGCACCGCCACGGTACGCACCGCCGCGGGCGTGACCGCCATTTTCTAACTGCTTAATCACTCGAGACGTGATCATCCACAGGAGAGGACCTATACTGCAAGTGCTGCTGTGACCTCGGTCTGGAAGATACAATGGCTGCTGCGACTGGGGAAAGGGCCCCTGCCTTCACATCTGAGGAATTGGAGAAACTTGTTGATGGGGTCCTCCCCCAGTATGCGCTACTCTACGGTTCTCCAGACCAGCAGGTAAGTACACAGGGAGCACGTAGTATGGCCTATGCCTGTGTTGAGTGGGGTGGATGTAAGATGGTGGGGAGGGGAGCGAATGAGGAGTGCAACGCACGACAGATGAGAGCATGTACCACATGGCAAGGTTGGGGAGGGGGGGCCACTCACATCGACCATGCAGAAAAGTGATGATATTTATTTTTCCACCCTGTACATGTCACATAGGTCAGCGCCCATCAGAAGTTCGACATTTGGCGTGCGATCGCCAAGGACGTCCGGGCCCTGGGGGTCCACAACAGACGGGGCACCCACTGCCGCAAGAGGTGGGAGGACATCCACCACGGGAGCAGAAAGACCGCCGAGGCTCTGCTGGGGATGGTCTCCCAACGTAGGAGGGGTGCCAGTCGGCAATTGACCCCCCTGATGTCCCGGATCCTGGCAGTGGCCTACCCCGATTTGGATGGGCACGTGAGGACATCACAGCAGACACAAGGGGGTGAGTATCAGCACATTCTGCTATATTAGCGCACAGTGGAGGTGTCTGGGTGGGGGAGGAGGGCTGTGGCTATCTCTAGGCCAGGGCGGTTTCTGTAGGCTAGGCCCCTCCGTTAGGCATGGCCCTGTGCCCCCGCCCCCCACCTCTGGAGGTGCTGAGTATAGCTATCCATGGTCCGGGCTCACCTATGTGTGCATTTTTCGTCCATAGACTTATAGGCCAAGTCACAATAATTGAGTAGTGTACCCCGAGTGCGCGGCGTAGTGCAGGGGGCTTCTGTGTCTGTCCTCTCCACCAACGGTGCCGCCAATGCATGCACTCAACATGTCTTTCTTTCTTCTCCCCCCCCTTCTTTTTGGTTTTCCTGTTCATGTGTGCATTTGCATCATCAGGCAGAGGGGAAGTGGCATCGGCGCACGAGGGAGCTGCATCGCACATGGCCCCGGAGGGCCCTGCAACCGACTCGGACTTAACCAGTGAGACGGAGGGCGAGGGGAGCTCCACAACGGGGACCTGTGGAGACGTCAGTGACACCGACACGTCCTCGGAAGGGAGCTCCCAGCGCACCAGCTCCACCCTCCCAGCAGCCCTCAGCTTTCACCTCGTGCCCGCTCGGCCATCTCCTTCGCCCCTGGCACCTCAGGTCCTGCCCCAGTTACCCCTGCTGCCCTCAGTGCGGAGATCATTGACCTCCTCCAGACGCTCATTGTTGGGCAGTCTACCCTTTTGAATGCCATCCAGGGGGTAGAAAGGGAGGTGCATCGGAGCAATGCATACCTGGAGGGCATTCATTCGGGTCAGGCTGCCCATCAGCGATCGTTCAACGCTCTGGCCTCAGCACTGACGGCAGCAATTGTCCCTGTGTCTAGCCTCCCCCCTCCAACTTCCTCAACCCAGTCGCACTCCCCTGTTCCTCTGCCTATCCCAGACACACCTACAGACCAGCCTGCACACACATCAACACCCAAGGGCAGCTCATCCAGACATAAACACCACAGATCACACAAGCATTCACACAAGCAACATCCACATGCAGACATGCCAACAGCCACTGCCTCCTCTGTGTCCCCCTCCTCCTCGTCTCCCTCCTCCCTCCCTGTGACGTCTCCACTCACACCTGCATGCACACCACCATCAGCCAGTACGTCCATCACCACCACACCCACCAGAACAGTCCGCACATGTGCAGTCACCACCCCCACTGCCATTTACACGTCCCCTGTGTCCTCTCCCAGTGTGTCTGTCACCCCTTCTTCCAAACAACACAAACGCAGGCAGCCACCCACCCAACAGCCATCCACCTCAGGACAGCCTCCGTCACAAGCACCTGCACCCAAAGACAGCACACTTGACTCACCTACAACCACATCCTCTTCCTCCACTCCCATACCCACTACAACTACCCGTCCCTGTCTTTCTAAATTGATTTTCCTTTCCAACCTTGACCTCTTTCCAACAACTGACCCACCCCCTCCATCTCGTAAGACTCCAATCAGCACCTCAGCCACCACAAGCCCTGCATCTACTAGGACCATCGTTCAGGGCTATTGGAGTCCACCAGCTCCTAGGGCAGGAACATCGGCCAGCAGCAAGGGGACAGCCAGCCCACCCCCTGGGAAAAGAACCAAAAAAGGGAAGGGCCGGCGCGACAGGCCTGAGACGGCTGCCCCCAAGGACACCAGCCTTGCACCGTCACCTGGCCCATCCACAAAGGGAGGCAAGGGCCCCAGAGATTCTGCCAAGGAGGGCAAGGGCAGCAGGGTGAAGAAGTCCGGCAGCAGGCGAGCTGCCCAGGAGGGCCCCACCAGCCCCATTTGGGGTGTGACGGAAGACACCCACGGGCCCAGGACTCCAGCACAGGAGGGCCCCGCAAGCGAAAGGTCGGATGGCGACTGAGCGGGAATTATTGGCCAGATTTGGTTCCCTAGGAACACAAGACAAGCACCGCTGAACAGGGCCACACCGTGAGAAGCACCACTGAACAGGGCCCGCCGTGAGAAGCACCGCTGAACAGGACCCCGCCGTGAGAAGCACTGCTGAACAGGGCCCCGCCGTGACAAGCACCGCTGAACAGGGCCCCGCCGTGAGAAGCACCGCTGAACAGGGCCCCGCCAAGACAAGCACCGCTGAACAGGGCCCCGCCGTGAGAAGCACCGCTGAACAGGGCCCCGCCGTGAGAAGCACCGCTGAACAGGGCCCCGCCGTGACAAGCACCGCTGAACAGGGCCCCGCCAAGACAAGCACCACTGAACAGGGCCCTTGCTGTCAAGCACCGCTCCGCTGGGCCCTTCCTGTCAAGCACCGCTCCGCTGGGCCCTTCATCTCAAGCACCGCTCCGCTGGGCCCTTCCTGTCAAGCACCGCTCCGCTGGGCCCTTCATCTCAAGCACCGCTCCGCTGGGCCCTTCATCTCAAGCACCGCTCCGCTGGGCCCTTCATCTCAAGCACCGCTCCGCTGGGCCCTTCATCTCAAGCACCGCTCCGCTGGGCCCTTCCTGTCAAGCACCGCTCCGCTGGGCACTTCATCTCAAGCACCGCTCCGCTGGGCCCTTCCTGTCAAGCACCGCTCCGCTGGGCACCGCCGTCTCGGAACTGCTCCGCTGGGCCCTTCATCTCAAGCACGGCTCCGCTGGGCCCTTCCTGTCAAGCACTGCTCCGCTGGGCCCTTCATCTCAAGCACCGCTCCGCTGGGCCCTTCCTGTCAAGCACCGCTCCGCTTGGCCCTTCCTGTCAAGCACCGCTCCGCTGGGCACCGCTGTCTCGGAACTGCTCCGCTGTGCCCTTCATCTCAAGCACTGCTCCGCTGGGCCCTTCCTGTCAAGCACTGCTCCGCTAGGCCCTTCCTGTCAAGCACCGCTCCGCTGGGCCCTTCATCTCAAGCACCGCTCCGCTGGGCCCTTCATCTCAAGCACCGGCCGCTGGGCCCTTCATCTGAAGCACCGCTCCGCTGGGTCCTTCATCTCAAGCACCGCTCCGCTGGGCCCTTCATCTCAAGCACCGCTCCGCTGGGCACCGCCATCTCGGAACTGCTCCGCTGGGCCCTTCATCTCAAGCACCGCTCTGCTGGGCCCTTCCTGTCAAGCACCGCTCCGCTGGGCCCTTCCTGTCAAGCACCGCTCTGCTGAGCCATTCATCTCAAGCACCGCTCCGCTGGGCCCTTCATCTCAAGCACCGCTCCGCTGGGCTCTTCATCTTAAGCACCGCTCCGCTGGGCCCTTCCTGTCAAGCACCGCTCCGCTGGGCCCTTCCTGTCAAGCACCGCTCCGCTGGGCCCTTCCTGTCAAGCACCGCTCCGCTGGGCACCGCCGTCTCAGAACTGCTCCGCTGGGCCCTTCATCTCAAGCACCGCTCCGCTGGGCCCTTCCTGTCAAGCACCGCTCCGCTGGGCCCTTCCTGTCAAGCACCGCTCCGCTGGGCCCTTCATTTCAAGCATCGCTCTGCTGGGCACCTGCCGTCTCGAAACTGCTCAACTGGGCCCTTCATCTCAAGCACCGCTCCGCTGGGCCCTTCCTGTCAAGCACCGCTCCGCTGGGCCCTTCCTGTCAAGCACCGCTCCGCTGGGCCCTTCATCTCAAGCACCGCTCCGCTGGGCCCTTCCTCTCAAGCACCGCTCCACTGGGCCCTTCATCTCAAGCACCGCTCCGCTGGGCCCTTCCTGTCAAGCACCGCTCCGCTGGGCCCTTCATCTCAAGCACCGCTCCGCTGGGCCCTTCATCTCAAGCTCTGCTCCGCTGGGCCCTTCCTGTCAAGCACCGCTCCGCTGGGCCCTTCCTGTCAAGCACCGCTCCGCTTGGCCCTTCCAGTCAAGCACCGCTCCGCTGGGCACCGCCATCTCGGAACTGCTCCGCTGGGCCCTTCCTGTCAAGCACCGCTCCGCTGGGCCCTTCCTGTCAAGCACCGCTCCGCTGGGCCCTTCATCTCAAGCACCGCTCCGCTGGGCACCGCCGTCTCGGAACTGCTCCGCTGGGCCCTTCATCTCAAGCACCGCTGGCCCATTGGCAGGGCCGGATCTGTGTCGGGCAGGGCTTCACGAAGCACTCTGGCCAACATGCCTCCTCCATAACCAGTGGAGTCTGTAATCCACCTGATGGACTGTGGCTTTGCACTCCCCAGGATGTTACAGTGGGCAATCCACCCACAGTAGAGACTTGAGAGACTGTGGCTTTGCACTCCCCAGGATGGTACAGTGGGCATGGAGGCCCATCGTGGATCTGGCGTCGTGGACTCACGTGGCTGAGGTGCCCCCCCTTCCCTTCCCCCTGAGGTGCCTGTGGTTTTATTATCTAATGCCCCAGCAGTGTTCTCTCCAATGGAATCGGGTCTCGTGTAAAGGCTTTGCCCATGTGTTTATGCACATTGGCCCACGAACAATGGAATGTTGCCAATATGTGCCGGACTTTTGGACTATGCATGTATTGTTCATGTTGTGATATATTTATTTTATAGGTTTCATATTTCACTTAACTTCAAATATGCTATAATATACTTCAATTTTAATGATCTTTTTATTTTGTCTTTGCATTATTCTGGGGAGTTTGGGGGTGTCACTCTGACTTGTTGCTCTGCATTGGTGTGTAGGGATTTGGGGGGGGGGGTCGCGTATGTGTGTGCCCGTAACCTTCTCTCCTCCCCCCTCCCCTGTGTCGTAGGTGCAGTACTCACCGTTGTCTCCTGCGGCGGCGTTCGTGCTCCTGGTAGAGGAGCAGGTAGACAATAGCTGGTAGGATGTTTAATTCGGGTTCCATGCTGTCCAGATTCCTCGTGGAGTGTATAGAGGTGAGCGTTTTCCCGTTCGTGCTCTGTTTCCGCCGTGTTTTTATCGGCGGGGCTCCCGCCCCGGAAAAGGTGGCGGATTGGTGGTTCGTGATAGGGTGGGCGGTACATTGTCTGCTGCCTGTCTGTTGGCGGTGACCGCTGCGCTGTTTGTTTGTCCCGCCGTGGCGGTCGGAGTGTTAAAGTGGCGGGCTGTGTTGGCGGTTCCCGCCAGGGTCAGAATTCCATTTTTTTTACCGCCTGCCTGTTGGCGGGTTGGCCGCCGCTTTAACACCGACCGCCAGGGTTGGAATGACCCCCTAAATCATGTTCACATATGCCATTATCTCTGTTATTGTATTTTTGCAAATTGCCCCTGTGGGATGAGTGTGGTGTTATTTATAAATTCACCACCCCCTATCATCCACAGACCAATGGTCTGGTGGAAAGATTTAATAATACCCTGAAGGGCATGATCATGGGTTTGTCTGACAAACTCAGGAAGAGATGGGATGTTCTCCTCCCATGCCTGCTGTTTGCCTACAGAGAGGTGCCACAGAAGGGGGTTGGATTCAGCCCCTTTGAGTTACTGTTTGGGCACCCTGTAAGAGGCCCATTGTGCTTGGTGAGAGAGTCTTGGGAAAAGCCTCTCAGAGAGTCCAAGGAGAATGTGCTAGTTTATGTGCTGGGCCTGCGGTCACGCATGGCTGAGTACATGAAGAAGGCAAGCAGAAACCTGGAGGCCAGCCAGGAACTCATGAAGCTCTGGCATGATCAGAAGGCTACCATGCTTGAGTATGACCCAGGACAGCTGGTGTGGGTTTTGGAGCCCATGGCTCCTAGGGCACTTCAGGGCAAATGGACTGGGCCCTATCCAATTCTGGAGAAAAAGGGAGGTAACCTACTTGGTGGACCTTGGCACCCCCAGGAATCCTCATAGGATCCTGCATGTTAACAGGCTGAAACCTCACCAGGACAGGGCAGACATGACCATGCTGATGGTCACTGATGAAGGGAAGGAGGAGGAGAGTGAACCTCTGCCAGACCTCCTGTCCTCAAATGCACAAGATGGGTCAGTGGAGGGAGTGGTACTCTCTCCCAAGTTGACAGACCAGCAACAAAAAGACTGCAAACAAGTTTTGGAACAGTTTGCTAGTCTGTTCTCCCTGACCCCTGGACTCACCAATTGGTGTGTCCATGACGTTGACACTGGTGACAGCTTGCCTGTCAAGAACAAGCTATACAGGCTGCCTGACCAGGTCAAGGCCAACATCAAAGCTGAAGTGGCTAAGATGTTGGAGCTCAAGGTAATTGAGCCCTCTGACAGTCCTTGGTCCAGTCCAGTGGTACTGGTGGCCAAACCTAATCCCCAAGGTGGGAAGAAAGAATTGAGATTTTGTGTGGACTACAGAGGTCTAAACGCAGTCACTAGGACTGATGCTCACCCCATACCTAGAGCTGATGAGCTCATTGATAGGTTGGGGGCTGCCAAATTCCTGAGCACGTTTGATCTGACCTCAGGATACTGGCAGATTGCCTTAAGTCCAGGAGCTAAGGAGAGGTCAGCATTTTCCACACCAGAGGGCCACTTTCAGTTCAAGGTGATGCCCTTTGGCCTGAAAAATGCTCCTGCCACCTTCCAACGGTTGGTGAATAGAGTCCTGTCTGGGTTGGAATCTTTCAGTGCAGCTTATCTGGATAATATAGCTGTATTTAGTTCCACCTGGGAGGACCACCTGGTCCACCTGAAGGAAGTGCTTCAGGCCCTGCTTCAAGCAGGCCTGACTATCAAGGCAAGCAAGTGCCAGATAGGGCAAAGCTCAGTTGTGTACCTGGGCCACCTTGTTGGTGGAGGCCATGTACAACCTCTCCAGCCCAAGATCCAAACTATCCTGGATTGGGAGGCTCCTAAAACCCAGACTCAGGTCAGGGCCTTTCTTGGCCTGACTGGGTACTACCGGAGGTTTGTTCAGAATTATGGGACCATAGTGGCCCCGCTGACTGAGCTTACCTCCAAGAAACAGCCCAAGAAGGTCATTTGGACCCCAGAGTGTCAGAAAGCTTTTGAAACCCTAAAACAGGCTATGTGTTCAGAACCAGTGTTACTGGCCCCTGACTATAGCAAGGAGTTTATAGTGCAAACAGATGCTTCAGAGGAAGGGGTTGGGGCAGTGTTAGCACAAGTTAATGAAGAGGGCCAAGATCAACCAGTTGCCTTCATCAGCAGGCGACTACTCCCTAGAGAGAAAAGATGGAGTGCCATTGAGAGGGAGGCCTTTACTGTGGTCTGGTCCCTGAAGAAGTTGAGGCCTTACTTGTTTGGCACTCACATCCATGTACAAACTGACCACAGACCTCTCAGATGGTTGATGCAGCTGAGGGGGGAGAACCCAAAACTGTTAAGGCGGTCCATTTCCCTACAGGGGATGGACTTCACAGTGGAGCACAGACCTGGGACTGCCCATGCCAATGCAGATGGCCTCTCCAGGTTTTTCCACTCAGCTGATGAGGACTACCAGGGTGTAGGTTAGTACCCATCACCTTTCATCTGGGGGGGGCACTGTAGGAAAGTCCTCCTTTTTTCCCTGGTCACCCCCACACTTTTTGGACAGGTACTGGTGGTTACTGACTGGGTACTGCTTACCAGTCCCAGGGCCAGTGCTCTGTGTAAAATGGATATGCAAATTAGGCTAATTATAATTGACTAAGTTAACCTACCTATAAGTCCCTAGTATATGGTAGGGCATGTAGGTTTAGGGACCACAGCATAGGTAGTGCACCCATAGGTGCACTGCTGAGGTGCCCAGTGTCATTTTAAAGGCCGGCCTGCCTTGCTGGCTGCTTTTAAATTAAAGTTATACGCAAATTCGACTTTGGAATTAAAAGTAGTTCCAAAGTCTTAAACTACCTTATTTGTACATATAAGTCACCCCTAAGGTGTGCCCTATGTGCCCCTAGGGCTGGGTGCCGTGTAACTATAAGCAGGGACTTTATAAGAATAGTTTTATAAGCCCTGGTGAGGTAAAAACAGCCAAATTTGTTTTTCCCTCATTGTAGTAAATGGCCTTCATAGGCTAGAATGGGGACACTTTATTTTAATTTTTAAAGTCTCCTTAAATGATGCATACCAAGAATTTGGTATCAAATTAATTGTTGTAATAAATCCCACAACTTCCAGTTGTGGGATTTAATATAACTTGTTCAGGTAAATAGTTTTAAACTTTACCTGAAAAGTTGCCAATGTCAGCCCTGCATTGTTTTTGCTGCTGTGCTTTGATTGGCCAGCCTCTAGTAGCTTGGCCAAGCTGCCTTAATGAGGTGTGAAGTGGCTTGGCTTCACACAAAGGAATGTGCCTGTGGGAGGGAATCTCCCCTCAGCAGATGGTGAGGCAGGAAGGAGGAGGGCTGCCAAACTGGTCTTCAAAGGCAGAGAAGGACATTTGGAGCAACCAACAACACCCCCACATCCTGCAACCCCAGACAACTAGGTGCCCCCTTGATTAGATTAGGAGAGGGGTGTGTTTATGATTTTTAGCCACACCAGTGGGTGGGCTCAGCCAGATGTAACCTCCAAAAATCAGATTCAGCCATGATGGATTTTTAGAGAATGTTGCCTCCTGGGATTGATTGTTGCCACACTTCCCAGGAAGTGGTCATCACAGGGGGAAGGACCCTGCACCTGATTGGAGAACCAGGACCCCCCCTGCTTTTCACCCAGGAGCAAGGATAAAACTGGCAGACCTGCACCCCCACCTCAGATCCCCATCAGATTCCAACAAGGAAGAACCAAAGTAGAAGAAGGACTGCCCTGCTGGACCCCTGGCCTGCACCTGGAACCTGCACTCAGAAGGACTGCACCAGCTGCACACTTGGGCTTCACCACAAGAAGGACTTTGCCTGGCTTCAACTGGTTTAAGGAGGGACTCCCTGTTTGCTACAGGTGAAAAATTGCTATCCAGAGTCCCCTGCACCAACTCCTGAAGAAAGCGACCAGCTGACCACTGTCCAGTGGCGAAAAAGGAGTTTGCGGCAGGTGCATTCTGGGAGTTGTAGTCCGCACCCCCCCAAGGACCATCTCAGAACTTCTGGACCCTTCGGGTGAGCTGTGGACCCCAAAAGAACCTTAAAAGGACATCTGGGAGAAGCCCCAGAAGTTTGGAGAAGTTTGGACAACTTTTGTAAAAAAGCTCCATAGAGGGACCGACCCGCCGCGGCAACTCTAGCCGGCTTGCCTCAACCGCGACCCGGCCTAATTTGCTGGTTCATCCAGGTAAAGAAAATCTCCGAAAAAGAGACTAAGTCCGAAGGTAGAAAGTTGACCGGGACCTCCCAGCCAGCGTATCCGAGGAGGGCTCCATGGACGTCGGATCAAGATCCAGATCAAGATCAAGATCCAGGTTTACCCCGGTCGAAGGATTTTCACCTCGAAAAAATTACTAAGTCTGAAGGTAAAAATCTCCACCGAGGATTCCAGCATCGCGTATCCGGAGAAGGGCTCCAGGAGGTCGGATTGGACTGGCAGGTTCGTACCGCTGAAGAAAATCTTTGAGAAAGAGAATAAGGGGGTCATTCCAACCCTGGCGGTCGGTGTTAAAGCGGCGGCCAACCCGCCAACAGGCAGGCGTTAAAAAAAATGGAATTCTGACCCTGGCGGGAACCGCCAACACAGCCCGCCACTTTAACACTCCGACCGCCACGGCGGTCACCGCCAACAGACAGGCGGCAGACAATGTACCGCCCACACTATCACGACCCACCAATCCGCCACCTTTTCCGGGGCGGGAGCCCCGCCGATAAAAACACGGCGGAAACAGACTACGAACGGGAAAAAGCTCACCTCTATACACTCCACGAGGAATCTGGACAGCATGGAACCCGAATTAAACATCCTACCAGCTATTGTCTACCTGCTCCTCTACCAGGAGCACGAACGCCGGCGCAGACGACAACGGTGAGTACTGCACCTACAACACAGGGGAGGGGGAGGAGAAAAGGTTACGGGCACACACATACGCGACCCCCCCCCCCCAAATCCCTACACACCAATGCAGAGCAACAAGTCAGAGTGACACCCCCCAAACCCCCCGGAATAATGCAAAGACAAAATAAAATGATCATTAAAATTGAAGTATATTATAGCATATTTGAAGTTAAGTGAAATATGAAATATATAAATAAAATATATTACAACATGAACAATATATACATAGCCAAAAAGTCCGGCACATATTGGCTACCTTCCATTTTTCGTGGGCCAATGTGCATAAACACATGGGCAAAGCCCACACACGAGACCAGATTCCATTGGAGAGAACACTGCTGGGGCATCAGATAATAAAACCATAGGCACCTCAGGGGGAACGGAAGGGGGGGCACCTCAGCCACATGAGTCCACGACGCCAGATCCACGAGGGGCCTCCATGCCCACTGTACCATCCTGGGGAGTGCAAAGCCACAGTCTCTCAAGTCTCTACAGTGGGTGGATTGCCCACTGTACCATCCTGGGGAGTGCAAAGCCACAGTCCATCAGGTGGATTACAGACTCCACTGGTTATGGAGGAGGCATGTTGGCCAGAGTGCTTCGTGAAGCCCTGCCCGACACAGATCCGGCCCTGCCAATGGGCCAGCGGTGCTTGAGATGAAGGGCCCAGCGGAGCAGTTCAGAGACGGCAGTGCCCAGCGGAGCGGTGCTTGACAGGAAGGGCCCAGCAGAGCAGTTCAGAGACGGCGGTGCCCAGCGGAGCGGTGCTTGAGATGAAGGGCGCAGCGGGGCTTGAGATGAAGGGCCCAGCGGAGCGGTGCTTGAGATGAAGGGCCCAGCGGAGCGGTGCTTGAGATGAAGGGCCCAGCGGAGCGGTGCTTGACAGGAAGGGCCCAGCGGAGCAGTTCAGAGACGGCAGTGCCCAGCGGAGCAGTGCTTGACAGGAAGGGCCCAGCGGAGCAGTTCAGAGACGGCGGTGCCCAGCGGAGCGGTGCTTGACAGGAAGGGCCCAGCGGAGCAGTTCAGAGACGGCGGTGCCCAGCGGAGCGGTGCTTGAGAGGAAGGGCCCAGCGGAGCGGTGCTTGAGATGAAAGGCCCAGCGGAGCGGTGCTTGAGATGAAGGGCCTAGCGGAGCGGTGCTTGACAGGAAGGGCTCCGGTCAGCGGTGCTTGACAGGAAAGGCCCTGTTCAGCGGTGCTTGTCTTGGTGGGGCCCTGTTCAGCGGTGCTTCTCACGGCGGGGCCCTGTTCAGCGGTGCTTCTCACGGCGGGGCCCTGTTCAGCGGTGCTTGTCTTGGCGGGGCCCTGTTCAGCGGTGCTTCTCACGGTGGGGCCCTGTTCAGCGGTGTTGTCTTGGCGGGGCCCTGTTCAGCGGTGCTTCTCACGGCGGGGCCCTGTTCAGCGGTGCTTCTCACGGCGGGGCCCTGTTCAGCGGTGCTTCTCACAGCGGGGCCCTGTTCAGCGGTGCTTCTCACGGCAGGGCCCTGTTCAGTGGTGCTTGTCTTGTGTTCCTAGGGAACCAGATCTGGCCAATAATTCCCGCTCAGTCGCCATCCGACCTTTCGCTTGCTGGGCCCTCCTGTGCTGGAGTCCTGGGCCCGTGGGTGTCCTCCGTCACACCCGAAATGGGGCTGGTTGGGCCCTCCTGGGCAGCTCGCCTGCTGCCGGACTTGTCCGCCCTGCTGCCCTTGCCCTCCTTCGCCGAATCTCTGGGGCCCTTGCCTCCCTTTGTGGATGTGCCAGGTGACGGTGCAAGGGTAGTGTCCTTGGGGGCAGCCGTCTCAGGCCTGTCGCGCCGGCCCTTCCCTTTTTTGGTTCTTTTCCCAGGGGGTGGGCTGGCTGTCCCCTTGCTGCTGCCCGATGTTCCTGCCCTAGGACTCCAATAGCCCTGAACTATGGTCCTAGTTGGTGCAGGGCTTGTGGTGGCTGAGGTGCTGTTTGGACTCTTACGAGATGGAGGGGGTGGGTCAGGTGATGCAAAGAGGTTAATTTTGGAGAGGAAAAGCTTTTTAGGAACAATGGGAAGGGTAGGTGCAGTGGGTATGGGAGTGGAGGAAGAGGATGTGGTTGTAGGAGAGTCAAGTGTGCTGTCTTTGGGTGCAGGTGCTTGTGACGGAGGCTGTCGTGAGGTGGATGGCTGTTGGGTGGGTGGCTGCCTGCGTTTGTGTGGTTTGGAAGAGGGGGTGACAGACACACTGGGAGAGGACACAGGGGACGTGTAAATGGCAGTTGGGGTGGTGACTGCACGTGTGCGGAGTGTTCTGGTGGGTGTGCTGGTGATGGACGTACTGGCTGATGGTGGTGTGCATGCAGGTGTGAGTGGAGACGTCACAGGGAGGGAGGAGGGAGATGAGGAGGAGGGGGACACAGAGGAGGCAGTGGCTGTTGGCATGTCTGCATGTGGATGTTGCTTGGGTGAATGCTTGTGTGATCTGTGGTGCTTATGTCTGGATGAGCTGCCCTTGGGCGTTGATGTGTGTGCAGGCTGGTCTCTAGGTGTGTCTGGGATAGGCAGAGGAACAGGGGAGTGGGACTGGGTGGAGGGAGTTGGAGGAGGGAGGCTGGAGACAGGGACAATGGCTGCCGTCAGTGCTGAGGCCAGAGCGTTGAACGATCGCTGATGGGCAGCCTGACCCGAATGAATGCCCTCCAGGTATGCATTGCTCCGATGCACCTCCCTTTCTACCTCCTGGATGGCATTCAAAAGGGTAGACTGCCCAACAATGAGCATCTGGAGGAGGTCAATGATCTCCGCACTGAGGGCAGCAGGGGTAACTTGGGCAGGGCCTGAGGTGCCTGGGGCGAAGGAGATGCCCGGCTTTCTGGCCGAGCGGGCACGGGGCGAACGCTGAGGGGCTGCTGGGAGGGCGTAGCTGGTGCGCTGGGTGGCGGCTGTACCTGTTGCTGCGGTGGGCACGGATGTTGCCGCCACCACAAGGGAGCTCCCTTCCGAGGACGTGTCGGTATCGCTGACGTCTCCACGGGTCCCCGTTGTGGAGCTCCCCTCGCCCTCCGTCTCACTGGTGTACTCGGAGTCGGTTGCATGGCCCTCCGGGGCCATGTGAGATGCAGCTCCTTCGTGCGCCGATGCACTTCTCCTCCGCCTCATGATGCTAATGCACACATGAACAGGAAAACCAAAAAAAAGGGGGGGGAGAAGAAAGAAAGACATGTTGAGTGCATGCTTTGGCAACACTGTTGGCGGAGAGGACAGACACAGAAGCCCCCTGCACTACGCCGCGCACTCGGGGTACACTACTCAATTATTGTGACTTGGCCTACAAGTCTATGGACGACAAATGCACACATAGGTGAGCCTGGGCCATGGATAGCTGTACTTAGCACCCTACAGAGGTGGGGGGCGGGGGCACAGGGCCATGCCTTACGGAGGGGCCTAGCCTACAGAAACCGCCCTGGCCTAGAGATAGCCAAAGCCCTCCTCCCCCACCCAGACACCTCCACTGTGCGCTAATATAGCATAATGTGCTGATACTCACCCCCTTGTGTCTGCTGTGATGTCCTCACGCCCCCATCCAAATCGGGGTAGGCCACCGCCAGGATCCGGGACATCAGGGGGTTCAATTGCCGTGTGGCACCCCTCCTAGGTTGGGAGGCCATCCCCAGCAGAGCCTCGGCGGTCTTTCTGCTCCCGCGGCGGATGTCCTCCCACCTCTTGCGGCAGTGGGTGCCCCGTCTGTTGTGGACCCCCAGGGCCCGGACGTCCTTGGCGATGGCACACCAAATGTCGATCTTCTGATGGGCGCTGAGCTGTGTGACATGTACAGGGTGGGAAAAGAAATATCATCACTTTTCTGCATGGTCGATGTGAGTGGCCCCCCCTCCCCAACCTTGCCATGTGGCACATGCTCTCATCTGTCGTGCGTTGCATTCCTCATTCGCTCCCCTCCCCACCATCTTACATCCACCCCACTCAACACAGGCATAGCCCATACAACGTGCTCCCTGTGTACTTACCTGTTGGTCTGGAGGACCGTAGAGTAGCGCATACTGGGGGAGGACCCCATCAACAAGTTTCTCCAATTCCTCAGATGTGAAGGCAGGTGCCCTTTCCCCAGTCGCAGCAGCCATTGTATCTTCCAGACAGAGGTCACAGCAGCACTTGCAGTATAGGTCCTCTCCTGTGGATGATCAGGTCTCGAGCGATTAAGCAGATAGAAAATGGCGGTCACGCCCGTGGTGGTGCGTACCGCGGCAGTGCGTACCGCGACCGCCGGCGCACATCGTCATTGGCTCATGAGACCCATAGGGTTCAATGTTAACGAATGCTGCTTTGCGCCGCGGTCTTCAACCGCCTACCGCCACGGTGTGCCACGCCAGCGCATTGACCTCACATCCCATTGTCACACTTCACAGGTCAGGCAGCCGCCATTTCAAGGGCCCACATGGCTTAATTTCTACTGCGTCACACAGGCCTAGGCCTTGCATTGCCAATCATACAAGCCATTCAATGCATATCGAATCGTGTACTGTGCAAGCTGTGGTTACGTACCTGTGGGTTGCTTGACTCTGTGCTCCATGTTGTCCTTACTAGGCACCGTCCGCTGGGACTTGCGAGGAGATGGAGGAATCCTCCCGTGTACAGACCGCTGGTGGACCTGTTGACAATGGAAGAAAGACATGTCATACTGACATACAGACTTGACAGAGCCACTATACAGGAACTGTGTGCCCAGCTGGAGCCAGACCTGATGTCCCCCATTCGCCAACCCACAGGGATTCCCCCTCTGGTGCAGGTTCTGTCAGTACTCAATTTTTTGGCAAGTGGATCATTCCAAACAACAGTGGCCATATCATCAGGGATGTCTCAGCCTATGTTTTCTAAGGTTTTGTCCAGAGTGTTGTCTGCCCTGATGAAATACATGCGGAGCTACATTGTTTTCCCTGAGGTGGGCGATTTGGCTACAGTGAAGGGTGATTTCTATGCCCTTGGCCATATCCCCAACATTATTGGTGCCATTGATGGGACTCATGTGGCTTTGGTTCCCCCCAGTGAAAGTGAGCAGGTGTACAGGAACAGAAAAAGTTATCATTCGATGAATGTCCAGGTGGTCTGTTTGGCTGACCAGTACATCTCCCTGGGCCAGTGCATGACGCGTACATCATGCGAAATAGCAGCATCCCTTATGTGATGGAACAGCTACAGAGACACCGTGTGTGGCTAATAGGTGACTCTGGTTACCCCAACCTGTCGTGGCTACTTACCCCAGTGATGAATCCCAGGACAAGGGCAGAGGAACGGTACAATGAGGCCCATGGGCGAACTAGGAGGATTATAGAAAGAACCTTCGGCCTCCTAAAGGCCAGGTTTAGGTGCCTGCATATGACAGGTGGATCCCTAATGTACTCACCAAAGAAGGTGTGCCATATCATCGTGGCCTGCTGTATGCTTCACAACCTGGCTTTGCGACGCCAGGTGACTTTCCTGCAGGAGGATGGTCCAGATGGTGTTGTTGTAGCAGCTGTGGAGCCTGTGGAGACTGAAGAGGAGGAAGACGACGGGGACGACACAGACAACAGGGACACAGTGATACAACAGTATTTTCAGTAGCACACAGGTACGAATCAACCACGCCATTTTACATTTACTTAAAGTCTCCTGCCTCTCTACTGTATGTGTTTCCCCCCAGTTCCTGTTAACTGAGTTGTGACTTTCCCTACCGTTTTCAGAGCTGTGGGCCCCACTGCGTGACCTCTGCTTTGTTTGCCCATGGACTACAGCTGTGTGACAGTGGTATGTTGTCATCACAATGTAACTGAACATTTTGACACCGTTATGTCTAATACATTTGTTCAAAATACAAGCAGACTCCAGATTTTTTAAGTGCAATAAGTGATTTTATTAAAGTGCTAAATTTAGGAACATGATTGTAAAACGGTGATGGGTGATGGTGGAGTAATGTCCATGGCAGAGTCCAGTTTTCAGTCTCACAGGTGCATTGTCCATATGCCTGTGGAAGGATGGAGCAGGGGCAGTTTAAGTTTGGACAGGGTGACAATGTGGGACAGTGGGATGACATCAGGGGGTATCCTTTGCTGGCGGGGGTCTTGGCATCCTACTCTGTCTTCTTGTGAGATCTCAGGGACCGCTTGCGGGGTGGTTCTTCTTCTGCAGGAGGTGGGGTTCTGGTGGCCTGTCGTTGTGTGGGGGCCTCCTGTCCACTAGCGCCGGCGGAGGTGGTAGGCTGTTCCTGGTACATGCTAGTGACAGGGGCCCTTTATGGTGCCACATGGTCCCGCAATGTGGTGACTATCTGGTTAAGGGCCACGACGATGGTCCCCATTGCGGAACTAATGTTTTGCAGTTCCTCTCTGAACCCCATGCACTGTTCCTCCTGCAGTACCTGGATCTCCTGGAACCTGGCCAGTACCGTAGCCATCGTCTCCTGGGAGCGGTGGTATGCTCCCATGATGGAGGAGAGGGCCTCTTGAAGAGTCGGTTCCCTGGGCTTGTCCCCCCCCTGTCGCACAGCAGCCCTCCCAGTTCCCCTGTTTCCCTGGGCCTCTGTCCCCTGGACCGTGTGCCCACTACCACTGCCCCCAGGTCCCTGTTGTTGTTGGGGTGGTGGGTCAACCTGTGTGCCCTGTAGTGGTGGACACACCGCTGATTAACGTGTCCTGGAGACAGAGGCATGGGCCCGCTGGGTGGGAGCTGTGCTGGTGTTCCCAGAGGGGGTTGGGTCTGCTGTAGCCTGTGGCTGTCTGTGGGGAACCGACTGTCCCGAGGTCCCCGATGGGCCGGGCTGGTCATCTGGGTCCAGGGAGACAGAGCTGCTGTCATCACTGGGGGCCTCTTCTGGGGGTGGGATGGACATCTCTGGACCCTCCGTGGCGGTGTGGTGGCGTTCGGTTCCTGCAGGGGTATAAGAGTATGATTTGGCATGCAGGTGGGGTGGGGGAATGAAGTAGTGAAGATTTGACTTACCAGAGTCCATTCCTCCGCCTACTCCTGCGAGGCCCTCAGGATGCAGGATGTGCAAGACTTCCTCCTCCCATGCTGTGAATTCTGGGTGAGTAGGTGGGGGTCCGCCGCCAGTCTTCTGCACCGCAATGTTGTGCCTAGATACCATGGAACGCACCTTCCCCCGTAGGTCGTTCCACCGCTTCCTGATGTCGTTCCGATTTCGTGGATGCTGTCCCACAGCGTTGACCCTGTCCACTATTCTTTGCCATAGCTCCATCTTCCTGGCAATGGTGGTGTGCTGCACCTGTGTCCCGAAGAGCTGGGGCTCTACCCGAACTATTTCCTCCACCATGACCCTGAGTTCTGCATCAGTGAACCTGGGGTGTCTTTGGGGTGCCATGGGGTGGTGTGGATGAGGTGAGGGGTGGTATGTGTTGTAGAGTGTGGTGAGTGTGGTGGTGTGTGGTGTTTTGTGCGTGGATATTGTGTAGGTGATGTTGTGATTTGCCTCTGTGTGATGGTGTACTCTATTCTGTGCTGTCTCTCTCTGTCCTTCAGTCGCAATTGTGGTCGTAGGGGTTTGTGGGTGATGTGGGTGTGTGTTTTATATTTAATTGGGTGTGTGGGAGTGGTGTGCGTATGTGTCTCAGGTGTGTGTATTTTGAATTATCCAATGTGGATGTGTTTTGTAAAGGTGTGTGTATTTTGAGCGCGGCGGTGTGTACCGCCAATGGAATACCGCGGTTCGAAAGACCGCTGCGGGGATTTGTGGGTCCGAATGGTATGAGCGTATTTCTGTTGGCGTGACGGTGGAGGTTTGGTCATTGCCAGTTTCCCGCTGACCTTTGGTGTGGCAGACTTTTGTTGATGTCGGGTTTTTGGCGGTTTGCCAGTTGCGGGTCAGAATGACCGTGGCGGTTTACCGCGACCGCGGCGGTGTTATGGCGGTCTTTTGACCGGCGGTAAGCGCCTTTTACCGCCGAGGTCAGAATGACCCCCTAAGTGTGAAGGTAAACTTTTAACCGAGGCCTCCCGCGACCTGTAGCCGACCAGGGCTCCATCGCGGTCGGCCTGAAACTTTGACTTTGCCCCGGTCGAGGTGCAACCAGATGACCCGATTGGCGCTTTTTGTTTCTAGGCGCTAAAAACAAAAAAAAATCTTTAAATATTCATATCTCCGGTTCCCCTTATCTGATTTTATTTGTTTTGGTGTCATTTTAAAGATAAAAATATAATCTATTTTCATAAATTGGTTTTGGATTTTTAAACTGTTTCTTGTGTTTTATTTAATTACTGTTTTGTGATACTTGAATGCTTTACACTCTGTCTCCTAAGTTAAGCCTTGACGCTCGTTGCCAAGCTACCAAGGGTTGAGCTGGGTTTAATATACTGAGACCTAACTGGACCTTAGTGGAGGTTAGTGGCCTGTTGCTAATTGTAGGTACTTACCTGCCCTTACCAATAACCCATTTTCCAACATTTTTACAGTTATATTAAATCCAACAACTGGAAGTTGTGGGATTTATTACAACAATTAATTTGATACCAAATTCTTGGTATGCATCATTTAAGGAGACTTTAAAAATTAAAATAAAGTCTCCCCATTCTAGCCTATGAAGGCCATTTACTACAATGAGGGGAAAATGAATTTGGCTGTTTTTACCTCACCAGGGCTTATAAAACTATTTTTATAAAGTCCCTGCTTATAGTTACATGGCACCCAGCCCTAGGGGCACATAGGGCACACCTTAGGGGTGACTTATATGTAACAATAAGGTAGTTTAAGACTTTGGAACTATTTTTAATTCCAAAGTCGAATTTGCATATAACTTTAATTTAAAAGCAGCCAGCAAGGCTGGCCTGCCTTTAAAATGACACTGGGCACCTCAGCAGTGCACCTATGGGTGCACTACCTATGCTGTGGTCCCTAAACCTACATGCCCTACCATATACTAGGGACTTATAGGTAGGTTAACTTAGCCAATTATAATTAGCCTAATTTGCATATCCATTTTACACAGAGCACTGGCCCTGGGACTGGTAAGCAGTACCCAGGGCACAGCCAAGAGTCAGTAACCACCAGTACCTGTCCAAAAAGTGTGGGGGTGACCAGGACAAAAAGCAGGACTTTCCTATAGCCCCCAACTCATCCTAAAGATCACAACCTCTCCTTCTTAAAAAGGCATGTCCTGAAACCTAGAAATATCTAATCCGCCCCAGTTCATCTACTAATCCCACCCACCTTCTAACTAACTATAACTTGTGCCCTTCGCAATGTGCAGCTAATTACTCCACTCATTATATCATTGATAACAACAATACATCATTGATATTATTAGTGCAGCATTTGCAATACAATTATTGATGATAAAACTGTGCATGGTGGGGGTGTGAGTTATAGTTACCTAAGGGGGCAAGTTAAAGTTACTTGAATTAATCATAACTATAACTACTGAATTTCTATGGTTTTGTGCAAGGCAATGCATAACCTAACTATAACCTCCCTGTAACCTTTGTTTGCAGTGACTATATATATATATATATGCATAATTGTCAAGACTCACTGGTGTTAATGAGCACCCTGCTCTACAATAGACAGCAACATCTGTATTTTTTTGTTGCTTGTTCGTTGGCATAATCTACATGTTTCTGTTGGGCTAATTAAGAAGAGCCCCTTAAGAAGCGCCCCTGCCATATTTGGTTAGTGCAATGTCGTATGTAATAAAAAAACATACATAAATAAGCAGTAGCTTGGTATTAGACATCAGCATCCTTCAAAATGATGAATCCTAAGATACAAAACTGTGATGGTATTTTTATTTTCTGACATGCAAATCCTAAGGTAGAAAACTCTGGCATCTTTCACTTCCTAGCAGGTATATAAAGTTGAAGGTATTTATTCTAGGAAGAGAATTACGTTTTCCATTTTTTTATAATATAATTGGAGTTAATCATATGTTGTTCACAGACATATACATTTGTTAAATATTGCTAAAATTATGAAAGTACAGAAATAGTTCTAAGCCAGCTTTCTTTCAGAATACCAACACTTCTGTGCGTATTTGTTTAACAAGGATGATCCATGCGTGTACAACAATAAATATATAGGAAAATGCGTTTATTACATTGTGTGGTTGAACAATAGAAGCAGTAAGTAGACTAAAATAAAATGGAGTCAGGAGGAAGAAAGACGTTTGTAATCAGATTGATCACCTTGCTTTGAAACGTTTGGTTCAACAACTGGGAATGGTGTTTTGAAGTTACCGCAGCCTTTTCGTGTACTATGCATTGAACCGGATTACATAGCCATATAATCATTGAACACCTACAAATTACAGTGTTAGTGATTTCCGGTGCATAACTTTTGTCTCTGACTTATCACTAGTTCTCATGCTCAGTTCCTTTTATCTTATTTCTCGACATTCCAGGGCTGTACAGTTCACAGTGTAAGTCAAACTAATTTGATTCATAAAATGCTTGACTGTGGCATTTCGATGTTTATTCATATAAAAGAATGCACCTCAGCTGACATTAAACCCAGACCGTGTAAGTGACATTTGCTTTCCACTGAAATCCAATATTATTTTCTACGTAATTCAAAAGTATGGAATTGTGACATTTATACTATTGTTGTTCACTGTTACTGGAATCACAAGAGAACAAACCTTCCACAGTGTAGGCTCTAAAGAAAGCTGTCATTTTAATGGCCTGGTTGCCTGGTTCTGTTAGGACATTTGAGGGCATATTTACAAGAGAGTGATGCATCAGTCCCGATGCGCCACTTTTCTTGCATCGCCCTGCCCTATCTAATGACAATATTGTTGCGCCATATTTACAATACGGTGCACCATGGCAGTCGTTAGGACTACAGCGTAGTTTTTGATGCTATTGTGGTGCTTTGCTGCACTATTGTCAAAGATGTTGGCGCTAGGGAAGCAAAGCACAGGGGGGCCCATTGATTAAAATGAGTGTGCCATTTTAACAACTGCTCTGAGCAGGCATGAAAAGTTACTGACAAAATGGTGCAGTGAAACGTACATTTCACTACACCATTTCTTTGGTCCTCCCTGCTTTGGAATGCCCCCCTTGCATACATTATGCCTGATGCAGGCATAATGTGGCACAAGGGGTTATAAAGTGGTGCATATGTTGCACCACTTTGTGAATATGTTGTAGGGGAATGGCCTCCTTATTGCCGCATTAGCATAAAAAAATAATAACGGTAGCGTGGTGCAAGGTAGTGGTAGGGGCTTGTAAGTATGCCCCTTGATTACCATCAAGTAGGATGATTATCAGTCCTGATGGCATGTTTCAAATCAAAACTCTTGATTTAGGACTCAGGGGGTTATTACAACTTTGGAGGAGGTGTTAATCACCAGCCGTATTACGAGTCCATTATATCCTATGGAACTCGTAATACGACTGGTGGTATATCTGTCACTTTACCGTCACTTTTGGGACAGATTAACACCTCCTCCAAAGTTGTAATTACCCCCTCAGACTTAGAATATTTGCAAGGGCAATAGATTTTTTTTATCTACTAATCATCATCTTCTTATAGTTCAGGGTCAACCCCAAACATTTTGCCTCCTGTCTCCTATTTTTTATGAACAGTTTTTATAGCTTTAGGACATTGGGCACTTTACCACTGCTAACCAGTGCTAAAGTGCATATGCTGTCTGTGTAAACTGCATTGGTGATTGGTTTATCCCTGATTGGCAAATTTCATTTGCTAGTAAGTCCCTAGTAAAGTGCACTAGAGGTGTCCAGGTCCTCTAAATCAAATGCTACTAGTGGGCCTGAAGCACTGATTGTGCCACCCACATGAGTAGCCCTGTAAACATGGCTCAGACATGCCACTGCAGTGTCTGTGTGTGCAGTTTTAAACTGCCAATTCAACCTGGTAAGTGTACCCACTTCCCAGGCCCATGCCTTCCCTTTTTGTATGATATCCCTAAATTAGGCCCAAGTAGCCCTATGGGCAGGGTGCAGTGTGTAATAAAGGTAGGAGATGTACTGATGTGTTTTACATATCCTGACAGTGAAATACTGCCAAATTCGGTTTTCTCTGATGCAAGGCCTATCTTTCTAATAAGTTAACATGGGGACTGCCTTAAATATCTTTTAAATGGATATCCCTTTAGGAGCAGATAGAGATGTGGAGTTTGTGGTCTCTGAACTCAAAACTACATATTTTGGTGAGTTGGTTATTAGATTGTCAGTTTGAAAATGCCACTTTAAGAAAGTGGGCATTTTCTTGCTTAAACCATTCTATGACGCTGCCTGCTTGTGTATTCCCTGTTTGGGTCAGACTGACAATTGTACTGTTTTTGAATCTCCACTAAACAGCGACACAAAGGGAGCTTGGGTGTAGCCTGCATATCCTCATAAGTCATCTGGGCTAGAGTGGAGGGAGGAGCTGACACTTACACCTGAATGGGCTGCCCTGCTCTCACACAATGCAGTCTACAACCCCCTGGTGTGTGTCTGGAGCCAGGCCTCGGCAAGGAAGGATCTTGTGAACACCAGAGACTTTCACTTGAAGGTTGCCATCTTCAAAGGAAGAAAGGGGTATAAGTAGTGGACCCAAACCCCCAGATTTTTAAATTACTTCTGAAACCAAGAGGAACATCTGCCAAGGAGACGAGCTGAATAACTAGAGGAGTAGTACTGCCTCTTTGCCTGTGACTGTGCTTTGCTGGGTTGGCCTGCAGTTTCTGCTTCTGCCTGAAGACAAAGTCTGGGCTTTGTGGCATATTCCTGCTTCTGATGTGTCTCCAAGGGCTTGGCCTGAGCTTGCCTCCTGTTTTGAAGTCTCAGGGCCATCAAAGACTTCCTCTGTCAGCACCTGGGCTCTCTGCTGAGACTCGTACTCTACCAAGTTGTGCCCACTCCAGTCCCTGGGCCCTTGAAAGGTAAAGCTAGTGGAACCAAGGCATAAATCCCAGCACAGGAGACATGCAGGGAAAAAAACAAAGCACCGCCTGCAACGCGGCTGTAAAAACTACACACCACCTGCATCACGGCTGACAAATCAACGCACCACCTGCATCGCGGCTGGGAAATTGATGCATCAGATGCATTTTGGCTGGAGAAACAAGGTAACACCCGCTTGCGGCTGCTGAAATTGACACAAGCCCCACACAGTGTTGTTCCTCATCACCTCGTGGCCGGATTTCGCATGCATCGTTGCTGGGTGTCAAAATCAACATGAACCTGCCCGGACCTGAGGTGCTCATCCAGAAATCGACGCTTCACTCTGTATTGCGGGAGAGAAAAACAATGCATCGCCTACCCAACTGAAGAAGAAACAGTGCACAGCCTCAGTTGTGAGTAAGGAATCAGCGCATCGTTGACTTTTCCGATGCACGCTACATTTTTGACCAGGTACTTTAGGTAACATCAATGCATACATTGTTTTTGATGGAGTAAGACTCTTTTTAATTTAAAACTTCATACCTTTACTTGTGTAAGTTGGATTTTTGTCATTTTGGTCATGTTTAATTTAGATAAATATTGGCTAAAAGTAGTTTCATATGCAACACAACTAGATACTGTTATATAAACATTTAATAAATGATAAGCAGTATACTTAAGAAACACAGTATTTGGGTGGAAGACAAAAAATGCAATCACATCACTCTTATGAAAATGAAAAGCAATCATGGGAGCAACCCTGAGACCCAACCTAAAAATCATCCTGTCTAGAAGGATCTTGGGACAGGGACCTGAATCATAAGGACTACAGTTCCCCAGATCTTCTAGCTGAGGTGATGCCCACGTAGAAGACTTTAAAAGAAGAGAATTTTAGAGACTCCAGAATGGACGAGAATAGAGGTAAATCCCAGGAGACACCCCTCGTTTAACAGAAATCAGATACAGGGAAAACACCTAAGTAGGCAGGAGCCGAAGGAATCAAGTAGAATGAAGGCTTCACCAAGGTTCACAAAAGGCCTTATAGCTGCCCATTAGATCTACAATGTGGCTGAAGATAACACGAAGGTAAAACTTTCTTGGAGAAGTATGACCAGAATCAGGTCTCATTCCCAAGGCACCATCCTCTTCACAACACGGAATTTCTTGGAGAAAATTCAGTGGTGAATATTGACCTTAAGCATGGATGAACAGTTGGAGGCTGGAACTGCAAAAATAACCTCAGTAAATAAACCTATATGTTGTAGATGTAAGTGTTCATCTGCAACACAGACATGCACATTTTCTGCAGAGAGGTGTTTCAAAGGGTGAGATCACAGGAAAGATGGGTAGACAGGAAGGACCAGTTTTTGAGCAGATGCTAACTGCCTCTGGACTGGGAACCATGGCTTCCAGGGCCTTTAGCTAACCAGCAGCATTCTCCTACTCTTGAATAAATGAACTAGAAACTTGTGCATAACATAGAAAGGCAGACAGTTGGGCCAAGAGAAGATCTAAGCACCCATTCCTCTAGGCTTCAGTGAAAGAAATCAGATGTGGAAATTGACAAATAAGTCTACTACTAGAGTTCCAAACATGCTGAAACTCTTATGGAGACAGATAATAGATCTGAGATGCAAGTCTGCTTGCAGTTCCTTCCAAGTGGATGACTGATTTATCTCCTCCAGATTCCAGAGATTCTGAGTCAACATTATCCCCAGATTTGCAACCCAATGCAAACCAGATGCATCTGTGATCAGATATCTAGGAGTTGAGCTCCCAGAAAAAAACATTTTTCCAGATTTGAGAGAACCAACTGTCACCGAACAGCTTGGACAACTTGGATTCCACCAATGAATAACATGGCAAGATACTGGACCCATATGAAAATGAGCATACTGCACAACAAGGAATGCTGTGACCTGTATTCAAAAGAGAGAACATCGGGATACAAACAGTTCTCCAAAAAAATCAGTTTGAACATTATTCACATAGATAGACCGTAATGCCCCAGGTTATCCTACAGCCATCTTTCGGCCACTGCTGGTTTCTAAGCCAGAAGAGACACCATGTGGGATTCATTCACACAGTCTGAACCCTTTAACTCTGCAGGAATGTGTCCCTCTCTCACAAGGACAGTGGGCAGCCAGTCATCTCTTTTACTCTGAGTAGATCTTCCATGACTCTGGCACAGACAAAGCATAAGAAGAAAGGAAAAGCTGCTGTGCTTTGCATTGTACTCTTGTGTTTGTTATATAATAGACAGCCAATGTTTTCATCTGATGTAGGGTTTGAGAATGGTAGGAATAGACGCATGCATAATTCAGCCATTGTTGCTCTCAAGGCTTCCTTAAGCTTACATTTGAGTGCTAAGATAGTTAGCAATTTATACACTGCAATGCAATTACTCTTATGCCTAATGCACCAATTAAATGACAGCTTGTGAGTAAAGAGGTCCAAATATGACTATGAACTAAACTCTCAACAAGCAATGGTTGAAGAGGGCTGCTACAAACCACCACTGAATGAAATCAGCTGACCCAGGGCCACTTTCTATTTTTATTTTCTCTTCATGATATCTATGGTAGACAGCTAGTGCTGTCTCTAGTCAGACTTTAAAAGATTTAATTTTATAGCTGAGGATTACAATAGGTTGTGAATACAGAGTTTACCAACATTTTTCCAAGAATAAGATTAGCTTATGAGAGCTCTTTGGAGCATTCAAATTGAGGAACTGTAAATACTGAACAAAAAAACAAGCATGAATTTCATAGGATACTATCAACTTATGAGTTGCTTTTTAAGTAATTTTTTTTTTTTTTGCTGGGCAAGTGAATTGAGTAATTAGGTGGATGCTGTATCATTCTGGTGAAAAAGACAAGTCTGATTTCACACCCATCACTGAATGGAATAGCTCACTTACAATTTAGAGGCCAGCAGTGTCATGGGCCTAGAGCTAGGGTTTAGCAACCTTAGTTAATCTTAAATTGATATGGAGCTGTGATAGGGTCCCCATCACCACTTATAGGCCACTCAGTTTCATTAATAGCTGGAACAGGAAATCATGCTGACTTTCCAGTAATTCTAAATGTTTACTTGCCTCTCATGACTGTAGGACATGAAAATCCTCAATTAATGAGAAGTAATAGTGTTGACCTGATTTTCCAGGTTATATGCCTCACAGAATACCCAATTCTTTTGGGATTAACACTCGTATTCACCAGTTTCTCTGGTTGATGGAAGAGAAAATATGACCTGGCAGGAGCGGAGAAATGTGTGCTCCTCTGACGCTTTAAAGGGGGTCTGGTATGAACAGGAGACCAGAGCTATGCTGTACTTGTGCCCTGTGAGAAATATCAGGACTTTTTGCCGTGTTCCCCACTTTTTGACCCAATGTGTGACTACTAGATGCTGATTTGTTTACTTTTGAGTGTGCCCTGGGCCCTGCTAACTAGACACAGGGCCTGTGCTCTAAATAAAAAGTACATGCAAATTAGGCATAATTATAATTTGGTATGACAACCTACCTGTAAGTCCCTAGCATATGGTAGAGAACCTAAGTTTAGAGGCCCTGCAGATTTAATGCATTTAAGTGTGCACTGCTATGGTGCCTGCTGTCAATTTAAACACCCGCGCTGCCTTGCAGGCTGCTTTAAAATTCAATGTATATGCATATTTGACTTTGGAATTACAGTTACTTCCAAAGTCTCAAACTACCTTATTATTACTTATACATCACCTCTAAGGTCTCCCCTAAGTGCCACAGGAGTAGGGTGCCTCATAACTATAAGCAGGGACATTATAAAGTATGTTTTATATGCCCTGGTGAGGGAAAATTTGCCAATTTTATTTTCCCCATTGCAGTGCATTAGCTCTATAGGCTAACACAGGAAAACGTTATTAAAGTATAACTATTGCTAGGAAGGAATTACTCATGTCGTTCTTGGAAATAATAGAATAAATCCAGCAACTTGCCACTGTTGGATTTATTATACCTATCTCAGAACTTAATTTTCTATTGATCCAAAATCCAGCCTTCCAGCACCTCTTCTCTGATTGTCATGCCGAGCAAAGCTGCCTAATGAAGTGTGGAGTGGCCTACATTGAGACAATAAGACATCTGGTGGGTGGAGATCTGCAAGCTGCAGAACCAAAGGCAGGAATGGAGCTAGGTAGCCAAACTGGTCTGCAAAGGGGGAATGACACTCAGGACATGGCACAAGCTCACCCCCACTTCCTGCCACTCCTGCCAGATAGGAGCCCCAATTATGAGATTAGCAGAGGAGTTGCGGGTGGAGTATTAAGGGAAATTAGCCACAACAGTTGGATGAATTAGCCAGATCTTAACCTCTATGAGAAGGGTTCTCCATTTTGGATTTTGAATCAGTAGTGCTTTCTAGGACTCCTTTGGGCCACACTTCACAGGAAGTAGTAACCCCAGAGGGTGGCACCCTGCACCCTATTGGTAGGGGTGCCTTGTGCTTGCCAGCCCAAGAACCATAAATATATATAAACGAGAGAGGCGCTTGGCAACTCAGATCACTGGCTGAAACTACAAGGAGAAGAAGGACTGCCCTGTGGAACCTTGGCCTGCACCCCAAAGCATTGAAGTCTGCAGGACTGCACCTGCTGCACACTGAGGAAATACAGCTCTAAGGACTTTGCCTGGCTTCAAGAAATGAATGAGTGAACTCCCTGACAGCAACAGGTTAACATAGCTTTACCCTCACCAGCTCCATCAGGAAGACCCCAACTGGATAGCCCCCAGTGGCCTTTACAGGAAATGACCAGGTGCATTCTGGGAAAAGTAGTCCCCAGCTTCCAAGGACCATCTTTCAATCAATCAATCAATCCAAAAAAATGTATAAAGCATGCTACTCACCTGTGAGGATCTCACAAGCTTGGGTGGGGTGGCAGGAGGGTCACTGTTCGAACAACCAGGTTTTGAGGTTCTTTCTGAAGAGCAGGAGGTCTTTGGTTTTGCGGAGGTTGGTGGGGAGGGAGTTCCAGGTTTTGGGGGTGAGGTAGGAGAAGGACCTGCCTCCTGTGGTGGTGCGTTGGATGCGGGGGACTGTGGCTAGGGCGAGGTTGGCTGATCAGAGGTTGCAGGTGGGAATGTGAAAGTTCACTCTTTCGTTGAAGTATGTCGGGCCGGTGTTGTGGAGGGATTTGTGTGCATGGATGAGGATCTTGAATGTGATTCTCTTGTTTATGGAGAGCCAGTGAAGGGTTTTGAGGTGTGGTGAGATCCGTTCGTGGCGGGGGAGGCCAAGGACGAGGCGTGCAGCTGTGTTCTGGATTCTCTGGAGTTTGCATGTGAGTTTGAGTGTGGTGCCGGAGTAGAGGGCGTTACCATAGTCTAGTCTGCTGCTGATGAGTGCATGGGTGACTGTCTTCCTGGTCTCTGGGGGAATCCATTTGAAGGATTGTTTTAGAGTGCAGAGTGTGTGGAAGCAGGAGGAGGTTAGAGCATTGATTTGCTGTGTCATGGAGAGGGAGGGGTCCAGGATGATGCCAAGGTTGCGCGCGTTTGCGGGGGTGGGTGCGGGTCCTAGGGCGGTGGGCCACCAGGAGTCGTCCCATAAGGTTTTGTTGGGGCCAAAGATGATGATCTTGGTTTTGTTGGAGTTAAGCTTGAGGTGGGTAGTTGTCATCCAGTTGGCAGTGTCGAGGAGAGCTGTGTGTAGGTTGGTGTTGGCAGGGGTGGGATTGAGGATGAGTTGGGTGTCATCTGCGTAGGAGAGGATAGTGATTCCGTGTGATCGGAGGATGTTGGCTGGGGGATCATGTAAATGTTGAAGAGTGTAGGGCTGAGAGAGGACCCTTGGGGGACTCCACAGATGATCTTGGTGGTGGTGGAGTAGAAAGGTGGAAGGTGGACTCTCTGGGTCCGGTCAGGGAGGAAGGAGGTGAGCCAGTCTAAGGCTTTGTCGTGAATTCCTATGTTGTGGAGGCGTGTGCGGAGTGTATGGTGGCTGACAGTGTCAAAGGCTGCAGAGAGGTCTAGGAGGATGAGTGCGACGGTCTCGCCTTTGTCGACTTTGGTCCTAATGTCGTCAGTGCATGCGATGAGGGTGGTTTCTGTGCTGTGATTCTTGCGGAACCCGGATTGTGAGGGGTCAAAAGTGTTGTTTTCTTCGAGGTAGTGGGATAGGCGGGTATCGACTAGTTTCTCAGCGACCTTGGAGGGAAAAGGGAGGAGGGAGATGGGGCGATAGTTGGAGAGGATCTCTGGGTCGGCTTTGTTTTTTTTTAGGAGAGCAGTGATATCTGCGTGCTTCCAGTGGTCTGGGTAGGTGGCGGAGTCGAAGGAGGAGTTGATTATGTCGCAGAGTATGGGGGCGATGGTTGGGCTGGCTTTGTTGTAGATGCGATGTGGACAGGGGTCAGAGGGGTATCCGGAGTGGATAGAGTTCATGTTTTTTTTCGGTTTCTTCGTGTGTGGTGGGGGCCCGGCGGTGAGTGTGGTGGGGGATCATGAGTGGGGGTAGAGTTGGGTGACTGAGGGGTACGTGTGGTGGGTGTGTGTGGTATGAAGCTGTTGTGGATGTCCAGGATTTTGAGGTAGAAGTGGTTGGAGAGAGTGTCACATAGGGGCTGTGTGTGTGAAGGGTCTATGTTGCTGGCTTTGGGTTTGGCTAGTTCATTAATGATGGTGAAGAGTTCTTTGCTGTTTTGAGAGTTGTTGTCAAGGCGTGTCTTGTAGTGGTCTCTATTGGTGGTGCGTATGAGTTGGCGATGGATGTGAATGGTGGCTTTGAGGGTGGAGAAGTTGGTTGTGGAGGGTTCTTGTCGCCATATTTTCTCCACTTGGCAGCATTTGCGGTTGGAGTCTTGGAGTTCGGGGGTGAACCATGGGGCGTTCTTGATGTTGCGGGTGGCGATGTGTTTTCTGAGGGTGGCTAGTGTGTCTGCGCAGGTAGTGATCAATTTTGAGAGGTTGTGTGCTCCTGTGTTGGGGTCGTTGGTGTTGGGGGGGTTGTGAGCCAGTTGGGAGTTCAGGCGTTCTGTGGGGATCTTGTCCCACATGCAGTAGGGTGTGGTGTGTTGATGGTGGTGTGTGGGGGATTTGGTGAAGGAGAAGTGGACGCAGTGGTGGTCAGTCCAGAGGAGTTCGGTGGTGTGGGTGTAGGCTATGTGTTGGCTTGAGCTGAAAATTGCGTTGAGCGTGTGTCCTGCTGAGTGGGTGGGTGCGGTGACCAGTTTGAGTCTGAGGTTGGTGAGGTTGTCTATGAGGGAGGTAGAGTTGTGGTCTTGTAGGTTCTCCAAGTGAAAGTTGAAATCACCGAGGAAGATGTATTCTGTGGAGGTGAGGGCGTGTGAGCTGATGGTATTGGCGATGGTGTTGCAGAAGGCGGGACGTGGTCCTGGTGGTCTGTAGATTAGTGTACCTCTGAGGGTGGAGTTGTTGTTAATGTGGATTAGGAAGTGCATGTGTTCTGTGTTGTCAATAGTGTCTTGGGAGCTGGTGGTGACTTTGATGGTGTCCCTGTGTAGGATGGCGATGCCACCCCCTGGCCTGTTGAGGCGGTTTTTGCGTTGGAGTTTGTATCCCTTGGGGGTGGTGATGGCTATGTCTGGTTCTGAGAAGGGGTTGGTCCAGGTTTCCGTGAGGAAGGCGATGTCAGGTGAGTGTGATGTGATGAGGTCCTAGAGTTCTATGGCATGTTTGTGAAGAGAGCGGGTGATGAGGAGCAGGCTGTTGAGGTGGGTGGTGTTGGTGTGGTGCATGAGGGTGTTGTTGTGGGGTGTGTTCTGGTTGTGGGGTGGTGTGTGGTGGGGCAGGTTGGTGGGGGTGGGGGCAGAGTAGGTGTGCATTGCGCTGGGGGTGTTGTGTTTGTTGTCGGGGGGTTGCTATGGTTGGTGTGTGGTGTGGGGGGTGAGGAGCAGGAGAAATGACAGGTGAGGCAGCTGAAGGGACCATGAGTGTGTGTGGGGCTGGAAAGGGTGCAGGTGGGGCGAGGGCCTGGGTTGAGTGAGTGGAGGGTGAGGTGGGAGTAGGTTTGTTTGAGAAGGCCAGGGGGATAGATGCTGGGTGCGGTCTTGGCGTGGACGGGCGCAGACTGGCTTGCCAGCAGCGCGTTGGCGCAGAGGCTGCCATAAATAGGGGGGAGGGAGGGAGTGGCAGCTGGGAGGAGAGAGGGCTGGACCAATGGGAAGTCTGGGGGGGTGAGGCTGCAGGGGATGCAGCGGCAGGGGAAATTCTTAAGGGAAACTGCAAACGGACAGTGAGGAGGTGGCGCTGGGCGGAGGAGCGTGGAGCGACCTGCCTGCAGAAGCAGGTTCAAGGGTTGCTCCTCGTTACCGCGCCGTGGCTGCCATAAATGGGGGGGAGGGAGGGAGTGGCAGCTGGGAGGACGGAGGGCTGGACAAATGGGAAGGCTGGGGCCGCAGGGGATGCAGCGGCAGGGGAATCCTTAAGGGAAACTGCAAACGGATGGTGAGGAGGAGGAGGGAGGCGGAAGGGGCCGCAGGGGACGCAGCTGCTGGGGAACCTTTAAGGGAAACTGCAAACGGACGGTGAGGAGGAGGGGGGAGGTGGGAGGGGCCGCAGGGGCCGCAGGGGCCGCAGGGGACGCAGCGGCAGGGGAACCTTTAAGGGAAACTGCAAACGGACGGTGAGGAGGTGGCGCTGGGCAGAGGAGGGGGGAGCGACCTGGGTGCAGAAGCATTAGGGCAGCCTCTTTGAGCTTCTAGACCTTTGGGTTGGTGTTGTCGATGCCCAAAGTTCACTGCCTGGAAACACGGAGAAGAAGAAAGGCTGCCCTAATGAACCCCTGGTCTGTACCATGAAGGACTGCACTCACAGGGACTGCACCTGCTGCACACTCTGGACTTCACAAAAGAGAACTTTGCCTGGCTTCTAAGGGATTCGGGAGTAGGCTACCTGTAAGCAACATGTAAAAATGAGCTACCATGGGTCTTCTGCATTATCTCCTGCCAGAAGAGCCTAGCTGAGCAGGATTCTGTGCACTTTCAATCAATCAATCAATCAATCAATGCATTTATAGAGTGTGCTACTCACGCGAGAGGGTCTCTAGGCGCTGAAGGATTTGATCTGGTCCAACATGACCTTGTTTAACCCTTTAAGTGCTATTTGCTTCTAAGCGCTAGTTTTACTTTAAATTTTTTAAAATTGATAACTCTGGTTCCCTACATTGGATGTTTGTTGCTTTGGTGTAATTTTAACGATAAAAATATTTCCTATTTTTATAAATTGGTGTTGGATTTTTTTTTTGTCTTGTTCCTTACTTATTTAATGTATTGGTGTTTTTACATTTTTTACACACCTGTCTTCTAAGTTAAGCCTGCCTGCTCGTGCCAAGCTACAAGGGGGTGAGCTTGGGTTAACCAAGGGCAATTCTCCTTTACCCTGACTAGAGTGAGGGTCCTTGCTTGGACAGGGGGTAACCTGACTGCCAACCAAAAAACCCATTTCAAACACCCATCATGCTCTGTTTCAAAATTAATGTATTTCACCCAGATGTGCCAGCATGTATGTTGGGAAGTTTGAAGCTGACAATACCCCCCCTCAAATCTTACTGCCCAAGCTACACCCCTGATAACAACTAGCTATAATGTTGTGTTCAGTTGGTAACCAACCTAGTACATTCCAGAGCCTGGATGCTATTGACCTTTTGACAACCATTCAAACGTCAGCTGGGAATAGCCGAGACTCTATATGTAAGTACTAGAAAGCTCATTTGGAAGACTGAAGTGTTATTGCTCATATTGGTAACCTGTATTACTGTCACAGAAAATAGGTCTACATATACCAAAGTATTTGAAGGTCACCTGTCCCAATGGCATCTTTGAACCCTCCCAATATGCGTAGGTAATGCAGTGAATATATCTTATTAAGCTGCTGCTCTCAACTGACCTCATTCAATAAAATACTATTTTTGTTGCAAAACTGTGCCACGTTTCTCATTTTATACTGCCCAATAAATGCCATTAAGGCTTTGTGACATAGACATTTTTAGTTGTTGCATTTGGAAATGTTTGGTTTTTTGTTACACCAAATTGTTCCACTTATCCTTTTTCATTTCCGATCTAGTTTAATTTTATGTACAGTAATTACTAAATTAGTGTGAACTATACGTTATTTATTCATTAATTATTTTGCATTTGTTATGCTCCTTTTTATTTACCTTTCTCCAACCAAGATTTTCTAACGATGAGCCTTCAGCCTTTTCCCACATTACATAACATTGAAAAAGTGTACTTTTAAGGAATCTTTTTGTTCACCGCTGTAATGTTCCTTGACAAGGTAGTGATGAAAGTTTGACTTTATACATGCATATAGATTTCATACAACTGTATAATCGATACATACAATTGTGACAGCACTAATGTATGACTATTACCTTTAGTCTACGGAAATGTAATTACTGGTGAAACAATGTTCTTCATTTACAGGAATGCATCTCACACCATTAATCTCCATATTTCTGGGTCATGTAATTTTGAGATAGGAACAAGTTTAATCTTTTAAATAATATGTTGTTTATCTTGCTCATTTCCTTACTTTACACTACTACTTGGAATATAATAGTTTTCCTCCGGGCAAAGAAATAGCCAAGTAAGCAGTGGAACTAGTCTTGTTAAATTTGAATGTGCCTATTGAGTGTTAAAAATGTCACTGCTGGTGTGCCAGCATGATTTTGTCTCTATACACATTGAATGATACTTTTCAGTTTATAGAACACATAGAAGATGATCTGGCTTTAATATTGAGGAGCGATGCACGGTGAACGAATCCAATATGGTGGGGTCTACCTTGGAAACACTCACATGGCCTCTATATGTTTTTTAATTTGTGATGGTGGCACGCCAGCGCTTATTTTGTGTTCTCCCATTGTATGCCTGTAAGAGAGCACCAGTAATGGAGGGTCTTTGGTATAGTAGTTTATTAGGGTGAATGTGGGTTTTACAGTCTCTAAGTCTTTTATCCTTGGTCTGTTTTTGCTCTTCGTCTTTTCCTTCTTTTCACGTTTTCTCTTACTTTTGTTCTTCTTTTCCAGAGGGCGACTCAGAAGGAGCATGCAAAGAAAGAAGAATACAGAAGGTTGGCATGTATGTTCTCCTTTGTTTTACTTTCCTTCTTTCTCCTCACTGTTTTCTGACTCTTTCTTTCTACCTCTTTGTTTTTCCTGTCTTCTTTTCTTTTACTGTGCGGTTAATTTCGCTTTCCTCTCTGTTATAGTCCTTCTCACTATCTTGTGGTCTTCCTTATTTCCCTGATCTGCTTCTTTCTCTTCTATCTTCCCTTTGTACTTTCCCTTTTCTGTCTGTCTCAATTCATTTCCTTATCTTTAGCTGAGCTTCTTCCATCTTGTCCTATATTCTTGTGCTGGTTTGTAGGAAAGTGCCATCTTGCCTGGCATGTTAGCCTCATTTTTACTTGTGTGTCAGTTTGTTTTTGCCTGTCTCACTGGGATCCTGCTAGCCAGGACCCCAGTGCTCATAGTTTGTGGCCTAAATGTGTTCCCTGTGTTGTGCCTAACTGTATCACTGAGGCTCTGCTAACCGGAACCTCAGTGTTTATGCTCTCTCTGCTTTTAAAATTGTCACTGCAGGCTAGTGACCGTTTTTACCAATTCTGATAGGCACACTGGAACACCCTTATAATTCCCTTGTATATGGTACCTAGGTACCCAGGGTATTGGGGTTCCAGGAGATCCCTATGGGCTGCAGAATTTCTTTTACCACCCATAGGGAGCTCAGACCAATATAACAGAGGACTGCCACTGCAGCCTGAGGGAACTAACGTCCACGTTCTTTCACAGCGATTTTACACTGCAATGAAGTAACTTATAAGTCACCTATATGTCTAATCCTCACTTAGTGAAGGTTAGGTGCAAAGTTACTAAGTGTGAGGGTACCCTGGCACTAGCCAAGGTGCCCCCAATTGTTCAGAGCAATTTCCCCGGACTTTGTGAGTGCGAGGATACCATTACACACATACACTACATAAATGTAAATACCTATATGTAGCTTCACAATGGTAACTCCGAATATGGCCATGTAACATGTCTAAGATCATGGAATTGTCCCCCCATGCCAAATATGGTACTGGGGTGCCAATCCCATGCGTCCCCGGGGCTCCAGCATGGACCCCTGGTACTGCCAAACTAGCTCTCTGGGGTTTTCACTGCAGCTACTGCTGCTGCCAACCCACAGACAGGCTTCTGCCCTCCTGGGGTCTAGGCATCCCAGTCTCAGGAAGGCAGAACAAAAGATTTCCTCTTAGAGAGGGTGTTACACCCTCTCCCTTTGGAAATAGGTGTTAAGGGCTGGGGAGGAGTAGCCTCCCCCAGCCTCTGGAAATGCTTTGAAGGGCAAAGATGGTGCCCTCCTTGCATAAGCCAGTCTACACCAGTTCAGGGATCACCCAACCCCTGCTCTGGCACGAAACTGGACAAAGGAAAGGGGAGTGACCACTCCCCTGTACATCACCACCCCAGGGGTGGTGCCCAGAGCGCCTCCAGTGTGTCCCAGACCTCTACCATCTTGAATGCAGAGGTGTGAAGGCATAATGGAGGCCTTTGAGTGGCCAGTGCCAGCAGGTGGCGTCAGAGATCCTTCCTGATAGGTGCTTACCTGGTTAGGTGGCCAATCCTCCTCTGAGGGCTATTTAGGGTCTCTCCTGTGGGTTTCCCTTCAGATAATGAATGCAAGAGCTCACCAGAGTTCCTCTGCATCTCTCTCTTTGACTTCTGCCAAGGATCAACTGCTGACTGCTCCAGGACGCCTGCAAAACCGCAACAAAGTAGCAAGATCCTGCTGGCTTTCTCGACTGTTTCCTGGTGGTGCATGCTCTGAGGCCTGTCTGCCTTCACCCTGCACTGGAAGCCAAGAAGAAATCTCCCGTGGGTCGACAGAATCTTCCATCTGCTAATGCAGGCACCAAACTTCTGCATCACCAGTCCTCTGGGTCCCCTCTCATCTCGCCGAGCGTGGTCCCTGGAACACAGGAGCTGGATCCAAGTATCCCCGACAGTCCAGTGATCCTTCTGTCCAAATTTGGTGGACGTAAGTCCTTGCCTCCCCACGTCAGGCAGTAATCCTGTGTACTGCATGAACTGCAGCTGCTAGGGCTTCTGTGCACTTTCTCAAGGAATCCTTTGTGCACAGCATAGCCCATGTCCCCAGCACTCTGTCCTGCATTGTTTAACTCGCTGAGTTGACCACCGGCTTCGTGGAACCCTCCTTTGCAGAGTTGAGATGACTGCCTTGCTCAGATTTCTTGAATGTCTGTTCAAGTGCTTCTGTGGGTGCTGCCTGCTTCTACATGGGCTCTCTGTGCTGCAGAGTGCACCCTCTGTCTCCTCCTCCAAGGGGCGACCTCCTGGTCCTGCCTGGGCCCTGGCAGCACCCATTTTCTTCAACCATAACCTTTGCACCTAGCAAGGCTTGTTTGCAGTCTTTCTGCATGGATACAACTCTGCTTCCTCCAGCACACCGTGGGACATCTTCTGTGCAAAGGAGAAATTCCTGGCATCTTCCGTTGTTGCAGAATCTTTAGCTTCTTCCACCAGGAGGCAGCCATTTTGCACCTTCATCTGGGGGTTAGTGGGCTCCTGCCCCCCCTGGACACTTTTGTGACTCTTGGACTTGGTCCCCTTCCTTTGCTGGTCCTTAGGTCCAGGAATCCGTCTTCAGTGCTTTGCAGTATGTTGTGGTCTTTGCAGAATCTCCTATCACGACTTTAGTGTGTTTCTGGGGAAGTAGAGTAACTTTACTCCTACTTTTCAGGGTCTTGGGGTAGAGTATCTTGGACACCCTAAGTGTTTTCTTACACTCCCAGTGACCCTCTACACACTACACTAGGCCTGGGGTCACTAAGTGGTTCGCATTCTACTTTCTTAATATATGGTTTGTGTTGCCCCTAGGCCTCTTGCATCCTATTGTATTCTACAGTGTTTGCACTAATTTTCTAACTGATTTTGGTTTGTGTGTACATTTGGTGTATTTTACTTACCTCCTAAGGAAGTATATCCTCTCAGATATTTCTGACACATTGTCACTAAAATAAAGTATCTTTATTTTTGGTTACACTGAGTATTGTGATTCTTATGATACAGTGCTATATGATATAAGTGGTATAGTAGGAGCTCTGCATGTCTCCTAGTTCAGCCTAAACAGCTCTGCTACAGCTACCTCTCTCAACCTAAGCTGCTAGAACACTACTAATCTACTATTAAGGGATAACTGGACCTGGCACAAGGTGTAAGTACCATCAGGTACCCACTATAAGTCAGGCCAGCCTCCTACATGTTTTTTTTTACTTTCCTCAAAAATGTCGCACTGGAAAATAATTTGACGAATAAAACAAAACCAAAAACAAATCTCATAGAGCATAACCTGCTTTGTTCTTTTCTTCTTTAGCCTTGTTTTTTTTAACATTATTTTTTTCTCTCTTTTCTCTTTTTATCTCTATCTATACAATAAATAGATCATACCAAAACAATTATGAAACAGGGAATGGAAACAAATTCTAAAAAACAAGCATTGTCTATCTGAGGTTGCCTCACCCCTTTTCTGTATCAGTTTTCAATTACAGAAGGGAAAATGAAAGAAACAACAACAAACAAGAAAAATGAAGTTAAGGGCCATATTTATACTTTTTGAAGCAAAACTGCGCTAACGCAGTTTTGCGCCAAAAAAATTTGCGCCGGCTAACGCCATTCTGAAGCGCCATGCAGGCGCCGTATTTATTGAATGGCGTTAGCCGCCGTTAGCCGACCGGCGCTGCCTGGTGTGCGCGAAAAAAAACCACGTACACCAGGCAGCGCCGGCGTAGGGAAAAATGGCGTTTGGGCGTCCAAAAATGGGGCAAGTCAGGCTGAGGCAAAAAAATCGTCTTAACCCGATTTGCGCCATTTTATTTTGGCGCCCAGACGCCATTAACATGACTCCTGTCTTAGCAAAGACAGGAGTCATGCCCCCTTGCCCAATGGCCATGCCCAGGGGACTTCTGTCCCCTGGGCATGGTCATTGGGCATAGTGGCATGTAGGGGGGCACAAATCAGGCCCCCCTATGCCACAAAAAAAATTAAAAAAAAATACTTACCACAACTTACCTTTTCTTCCCTGGGATGGGTCCCTCCAGCCTTGGGTGTCCTCCTGGGGTGGGCAAGGGTGGCAGGGGGTGTCCCTGGGGGCTTGGGAGGGCACCTCTGGGCTCATTCTGAGCCCACAGGTCCCTTAACGCCTGCCCTGACCCAGGCGCTAAAATCCGGCGCAAATGCGGGTTTTTTAGTCCCGCCCACTCCCGGGAGTAATTTTTGCCCGGGAGTATAAATACGACGCATATGCATCGCAGTCATTTTTTAAGACGGGAACGCCTACCTTGCATATCATTAACGCAAGGAAGGTGTTCACGCAAAAAAATGACGCTAACTCCATGAACTTTGGCGCTAGACGCGTCTAACGCCAAAGTATAAATATGGAGTTAGTTTTGCGTCGAATTTGCGTCGAAAAAAACGACGGAAATTCGGCGCAAACGGAGTATAAATATGCCCCTAAGCGTCCCTCTTTCCCACTCCATACCTGGTTTAGCCACGCACTTCCTAGAGCGTGGCCGGCTTCAGCTTTTTGCTGTCTCCTGAGCATCACCTCCGAGGCTTGGCTCCTGTGTTCCTATTTTCTTCTCCTGAGTCTTGGTCGTCTCATCTGTGGATGTCTTCGCTTGCTGTGGCGGTCACAGTGGTGTTCCTTCTTCCTCTGCTTCAGGGCCTTTAAATGGTCCCACATCTTCTGGGTTCTCAGCGTTTCCCGGCCTTCTGGGTCGGGATCTGAGGTACTGGAAGTGCCCCCGGGGTCTTGGACATCCGTGGACGTAACCCCGGGACACCTGAGGGCCGGGTCCATGGAGGATGAAATATCAGTTATTTTCTATTTACCCCAAAAATAAAAGGACACCCAATATTGTTAGAGGTATATTTATGAGAACTGATGCAATACCATCATGCCCCCCATGGATGATGATGCCTTCCAACAGCTCATGGACTCTTTTGTCAATTCTCCTCCAGAAATGGCATGGGTAGAAGACATTGGGTCACCAGATGAATCAACACACACAGAACATGGGCCATCAACTAATGACATTACTTCTGCGGACTTTGAGGCCCCCCCTAAGTTGCTTTTCAATGGCGAGTGGTAGGAGTCTTCCAAGGAGTAGCTGAGGAGGCCTGGGAGGGGATGGCGACCATAGTGGGCGCTCTTGGGGGAGTCCGTAGGTGTATTAGCCCTAATACGGGTTTGTCAAAGGCCAACATAGACACATACACTTTGCTCAATGTGACTGGTGAGTCTCTAGCTGACATCGTTGCTGTGATGATGCAGAAGGAACTTCTGCATCTGACACCAGCGAAGTTGTCAGGCAGCTGGGGGGCATTGATACCTTCATCCAACCCCTGGAAGCCAAGTTAGAATCCTTCATAGCAACAATGCATGCCTTCAACAGCAATGTCATTGCTTTGTTGCCAAACCAGCAAACCCTTGCCAGGGCCTTACTGGCACTCACATATATTGTTGGGCATAAGAGTCACATCTTCTGCCTCTGATGTGTGTGTGTGTGCCTCCCATTCAAATCCTACAAGATCCAGGAGAGACTAAACATGCATTGAAAAAGAAAGATGTTGATTTCCCCAGTTTTCAAAAGAGAACGTACCAATGAACATTTGTGAGTCCTCCCTGCCAGTTTTATATTCTATCTTGTATCAGGCATCATGACAACTTCTTTTGAACCAAGGACAGTGTCTTTTGTTCAGCAGTGTTTTGTCCAATAGAAAGAATCAACGTCTAATGGCAATTTTCTCCTTCTCATTGAAGTCATGGCACAAATGTAAATCTTTTATTCAATGGGTAAAATTAATTGTAACTACACCCAATAATTGCTTTTTTTAAATATGTGTATGCACTACTTTATGAGGTTGTACCTACTCACATGATGTAATGATGTAATGTGAAGTTAGGAACCTCTACAAGATAATAAATCAGTTGTTTTTCAGAACCATATTTAGTTTTGTATGGTTGTTCCCAACATAATGGTAAGATAAACATCATTATGACTTTTATGAATCTAAAGAAGATTGAGCAAAACATATTTGGACATGGTGCTTTGGTAAGTATACATACACCAAGTCAGCCCATTGCAATGTCCTGCTTAGTAATGTGTACATTTGCAATGTCATTTCAGAATGCATCAACAAGATTGAGTTTCTTGATAGACACACAGGGGCTTATTTACAAGCCCCTTGCGCAGCTGGTGCATCACTTCTTATATGGGAAAACGTGTTGCACCATTGGCGCAAGGGGCTTGTAAATATGCCCACAGTGAGAACCTACTGACAAAGTGCACACAATATTTTCACATATACATCAGATGTGTGAGGCATGTGAGGCATTTGAGGCTAAAACAGTATAAATAATGTCAACAATAGTGTAGCAATGTCAAGAGTACTATATTATTTACTAACTAGTAAACATTACTAGTCTACAAAATGATACAAAACAAAATCAAAGTCTTGATTGTTGTACTAATACTAGCTAGTTTACTATGCCCATCATCAACATGTCTGTGCGGTGTACCTGTGCCATAGAAGGATGTGCAAGGACAAGTAATACTGTGAATGAGTGTGCCCTAGACAAGCAAGTTAACTTTTCCTTTCCTGTGCATACTCATAAGTGTTGAGTAGTTGAATACCGACTCAAAAATATATCTGCTGTTAGTCTACAGCAGAGAGGCCTCACATGCCTTGAGTGATCGCATCCATATATCCGATCATTTGACAATAACAATTTTCCATAGGTGGGACACCAGTGAGTTTGCTTAAATGATACACCTTCCCAGGGGAGGGGTAAATGTGAGATATATGCTAATATATACATTAGGGTTGTCTTTTGATAAGTGAGGTGCATGATGTGGAACACCAAGCACACATAGAAATGGAATTGAGATTGATGTTGTCTAGGCATGTGTAACTTCATGAACAAGTAAATTTCACACTACAATGCAGACATGCTTGCACAATACTGCAAGGGGTATACTATTAGTGCAGTGCAGCAGTTTATGTCATTATGCTGGCAGTGAGCAGAATTCTCTGTCAAAACACCAAATTATATACTTATACTGAGTCACTTTCTGAAAATGTGCATCAGGAGGTGAATACTTGTGTTGTGATGTGTGCCAGATCCATTTCTGAATCACACATATTGTGTCTCAAATATGGTAATAGTTCCTTACAGAAATAACATATGAGGACAAACTACAGTTGTCCAAAGGCCTCTGTCAAAGCAACATATACCTACTAATACATCACAGCAATTGGTACAGCATGTGCCCAAATCCTGTAACACAATGGTACACAAAATGGTACCAACTCATCTCAATTAAATGATAACCAACTATAGAACAATTAAAAAATATTCTTAATAAACTATTACCTATGAAAACTACCTGACTACCTATCCTACACTAACCTTAACAACATCCTATACTAACTTAACTATTCTAAACTTAGCTTAAATGCTATAATATACATACTCTTTAGGCCAGCTTATCAAATGTATATTCGCCACTAGGTAGTTATCATTAGGACCTATTTTCTATAGAAAAAGCGTTCTTGGCTGTGCAATAACTTTGGTGCCGTTTGATGAATATTATCGAAATTTTCCAAAAAATACCACACTCACTTCAGCTGCTGTCTGAAAAGTGTTGAAGTGATCCATCAAGCAGGAGCTGAGAAAAAGGGGGGGTCCCATAACGCTTTTCCCCCATACATTTTTCCATGGGGATTTCGAACTGGAATAGCGCCTGAACCAAGAGATGGAATAACACCTAATTTGACAGAAAAGTAGCTCTTGGTCTAGAAAACTACCTTTTTGTTATTTGATGGTAAACCATTCAGTAGTTTTTGCAAAGTAAAGCACAGCCAAGTTTGTATAGGTAGTGATGCAAAGGCTCTGTGAACCCTCCCGATCTCCTGCTGAGATCTGATTGGCTGCCAACACTTCAACAAGGAAGTGTTGTCAGCCATCTTGGGACTCGGCTTCAGCTGAGTCCCAGAAAAAAATGGACTGAAAATAGAAAAGGAGCCAGGGTAGGTACACCCTGGCCCCTTAACTTGTGTTGCTTGGGATCCCCCTAGAGCAGAAAGCATTTTTTTTTTATGTTTTAATTTTTGCCCAGAGTCATGGTGGATCCGGGGATTCAGCAAAAATGTAAAAAAAAACCAAAAAAAAAAAAAACCACAAGGACAGGCTCCCAGATGGGGCAGGTCCTGGGAGAATGTCAAAAATAAAGAGGAGGGTGCATAGGGACCCCACCCTGGGCTTACTGAAGCCCTCGGCACCACCACCTCCCCTGGGCAATTATTACATTGAATTCAAGGGGGCCACCTGAGCCCCTCAGCCCCAGGAACCACCATCTCCCTGAATTGGTGCTACCTTTCAAAATACAGTCAAATGTAAAGAAGATGGGGGTCTCTTGTGGACCTCTGGCCCCAGGGACCACCACCTCACAGGGGCAAATTCCAATGTTGGAGTGGGGCCGCGCGGTCCCCCTCATGGAGCCAATAATGGCCCTGGGGACTGCAATCCCCCAGGGCCGGCTCCAGCTATGTCCCGGGGTGCCCACCCCTGGGACATAAGTCTTTTTTCGGACATGGCGGGAGCTTTGATAGCATAAAGGTGAGACCCAAGATATAGGAGGAAGTCTCCAAAATGTTGGGTCTAGGGCTCATGCTCCTACCAAGTCAGAGCAAACACTCCAGTTCATTTGCTGGAAGTGGATGTTTCCTCTGTTTCACTGCCTGCAGAGATGCAGAAAAGAAAACAGAAGAAACTATTGCTCTCACAGGGAGGGAGCTGCATCTTTAGCTGCTCCCTCTCTGTGACAGCAATGCACACTCCCAGAGAAGGCAGGGAGCTTGCTGGGACTGCAGGGTCTTCAAGCTCCCCCTGCAGTCCCCAACCATTTTGACTGGGCCCCCTGGTGGCAACCATTGGACATGGCTGGGCCATGGGAGATGTGGTTTCCAGGCCCAGATCGGCCTGGGGAGGTGGTCAGCGTGGTCTCCCTACCTCCTGAAAAAGTAAGTTTCGCCAGGTCCTGGGGTCCCCGGGACCTAGATTGACCTGTGGAGGGGTCCTGCGTAGCCCCAGCTCCCCAAAAAAAGAAATGTTTAGGTCAGACCCCAGGTTATGGGGTCCCCAGTGCCAATTAGACCCCTCCCCAAATAAAATTATACTAACCCTTGGACATAGGGGATGGGGTCCCTGGGACCTAAATCAGCCAGGGGAGTGGTCTTCCTCCCCCCCCAAAAATCTTTAGAAGGCCTGATCCCGGGAGAAGAGGTCGTCTGGATAGGGAGGCCACACAGACTTGCCGTCAACTCTTGCTGCGCATGGCGAAAGGCAGTGTACAGTGTGAGGTTGGTGGTTAGGGGGGTTGGCCGCAGGGACTTGCCTCTCTCCAGTATTACAGTTTTCCAATAAATACTACAAAAGCATATTGATATTTGATCTACTGTGCCGGTATTGTTCCTAACACCTGCTTGCAGGTCTGTGAGTATGGATTTTGCATGGGCACCCTCCTACACTTCCCCCGGAATAAGACAGCAAAATAGTTCTGTAACGCATCAATTAAGTTAATTGTTTTTTAGTTACCACTATTGTATCACCTTCCAGCATAGATTGAAATAAAAGGTGAAAATAAGACCCCCAAACAAGGGGTTTTGATAGAAACTGGTCTCTAGGGAGAAAGTCAGGACCAGGTACTTCCTGGGGAGGAATCACCCTTATTACCGCTGAGCTATCGAAAAAGCTAGTGGAGTATCTTTCCTTACAGGTAATGCAGACCCTGATGTTATAACTTTGGGCATGGTAACAGTCTAAGCTGCATATACCTTTTTAAATCGTTCCATCCATATCCCTTGTTGCAGATGGTAGTCAATATGAGAAACAGCATGTCAGCTACCATGAGATATTGTACCCCAGAATAATTTATTTTCTCCTACCCTGACTATCTCTACCAGATCCACCCCACATTCCTAGGTATTTGTAGCCCAGGTCAGTGTCATTATAGCTATTTCTATTTTCCGCTTTAATTAACCTAATGAATTTGGACCTGGCCAATCTACAGTGGCTATTAAGCTACAAGCAATTTGAGGTTGAGTTGCTTGGCTTATTGCCATCTGTTGTTAGGAATACCTGGAGTCTACTGACTAGCTCTTCAGCAAAATACGGTAGTCAAGGTCTAAATGTGAGGGCCCACTGTTTTTTCATCGCATGCAGAGTAACGGAACCAACTCATAAATATTTGCCAATGTACTTGTGTCCCTGCAGGCAGATGGCCCTTTTAGGGCTGCTTGTTGTTTGAGAGGCATAGTTCTCCCAGTAGCTTAGAGATGCCTTGTGATTGATCTTGAGCCCCTTGTCCACTAATTGTTAAGTTAAGTTCATTATGGTCTCTATCATGAAGGTCGCCAACCACCATGTCCACAAGGGAGGATATGAGTAAAAATATTTAATTAATGTTGCTCATTTCCGTGAGCCTCTTGAAAGTATGGGCACCTCTGCAGTCAGATATAGACCTTCTATTAAATGCTCTTAGACCCAAGCAAAGGGATAAGCTCATCAACTAGTTAGCAACAATTGTCCACCATTTGACTGGTTTCAGATGTACCTGGGAGACACCACAGGATGCATCTTTCTCTTGTGTTAGATTAAAACAGGAGGGGCCATAGGGTTCTAAGGTTACATTAAAGTTGCCTGTGACAACCACCAGTTCATCAGGAGGTAAATCATCAATTGCCTCCTCAAAGATCGCAAGGGTATTGGACGGCCTATTCACCCTACTTGTCCTATTGTATACATTGTAGTTGTTAAAAGGGGAGCCTCCCTCCAAATATTGACCAGTCCCAAAATGTCCATGGTTTTTAATATAAGCCTCCTAATCATGCAGGCTAACGTGCTCTTTACTCAGGTAATTAGCTTGCCAGCATCCATGCCTCTGCCCTAAGAAGTAGTTGGACAGTAAAAAGATGTAAACCTAGTTCTATATATGGTTCTATGCACCAGGTTTGAATAATAAACAAACATCAAAGGAATCGATGAAGACCCCCAGCCAGATTGGCTGCTTTAGATTTTAAGCCAGCAATATTCCAAGAGAGTAGATTTCAAACTTCGGATTGCATCCTTGCAATGACAGGCATTGAAGATGGATCTGCTGGAGTGTTCACAGTCAAATCTCAGTTGGTTGGATCCCCCTATGCTGATGGGAACTCTGGTCAACTCCAGGCACAATCTGGTTGTGCTTTGAACATTAGAGAGCTCTTTGTTGTCATGTGGCAAGGAAAACACCCATCCAAGGCGATGAAGTTTTCAGCCATATTGCAGGAAATCAACTTTATCTCAACATAATCTAGCTCACCCTGTTTAAAGGTACAGTGTTTCACCCTGACAATGTCCTGGTAGATAACTGACAAGCATTTCCACACCCTACGTATCCAGTGAGTCACACTGTTAGTCAATGACTTTTGGTCTTCTCTTGCCCTTTCTCGCAGTCTTGGGATGTTATGCACATAAATGGTATCCCCACTCCCAGGCCTTCTATCCCACCAAGAAAAGGGAATTGTATTGACAGCAAGAGTACCATAGGATTCAAAAGGTGCCAACTTCGCAAACCTTGGCTATTACTCAAGCTTTAAATTACATTTATGGAGCCTGTGTGTCCTGGCTCAGATTGCACATGCTGTGGGGTGCAGGAGCAATGTGATTATAAGCCCTACCCACCTTATCAGGACCTTAGATCCTTTGCCATGGCATCTTCAGATTTTCAGATAAATTAGGTTCCGGAGTTGTGCAGGTAGCTGGCAAAGATGGACAAAGAATTGGCAGAGAATACACTTTGGCAGAATGGGAGTCCAGATATGTTGTGCCCACTGGTTGCAAACTTCCCAGTGGCAGGTGTTGGAGTAGAGGAGCTATTGCTCGATGTGACTCCATTAGGGTATTAACTTACACTCTCAGATCTTTTACCTCAGCTTTAAGATCAGCAACTGTCTTTATCAAGACTTGGATTAAATCTGGCAAAGAACTGATTTGATTTTCTTTAATCCCCAGAGCCCCATGGGAGTTGGCTCACAATTGTTACGAGGGTCCATACTAGCTAAAGGTGCATTTGATTGCTGAATGGGATGCTAAACATGTCAGGGAGTGAGGCAAATAAGCCTCTGGAGCAAGGGTAAGGTCTAAAGATTCAATCCCAATAGAACCGTTTTTTGATCCCAGAGGCTTAGAAGACTGCGTTGGAATAGCTTTGTCCCTTTTTCCTGCATTTTTTGTGAATATTTCTTATAAAGGTTTCCCAGACCCCTAACACCAAGGGGTGAGGGAAGGAGTGGATCAGACGAGTGTTTGGGGCAGAGGTTTGGAATTCAACATCATTTAAACTTCCTCAACCAAATTATAAGTCTCTGTTAAGGTGCTTCTACTGATTACCAAACTAGTATTTATGTTAGAAGAGGAGGTCTTCATGGACGTCTCCAACAAGTTTCAATTCCCCAAATTGTTATACGCCTGCACAATCACCAAATCCAGGGTCAGTTACTAAGTTAGAACTTTCTCTATCTGGCCTGAAATATACAATTTAGGTGGTCATTACAACCCTGGCGGTCAGTGTTAAAGCGGCGGTAAGACCGCCAACAGGCCGGCGGTAAAGAAAATGGAATTACGACCGTGGCGGAAACCGCCAACATAGACAGCCACTTTAACACTCCGACCGCCATGGCGGTACAAACAAACAGCTTGGCGGTCACAGCCACCAGACAGGCGGAGGACAATGTACCGCCCACAGTATCACAACCTACCAATCCGCCACCTTTCCCGGTGCGGATTCACCACGGACACAAACACTGTGGAAACAGGACTTCAAAGGGAAAACGCTCACCTCTACACACCCCACGAGGAATCCGGACGCCATGGAACCCGAACTCCTCATCCAGCCAGCCCTTATCTTCCTGCTCCTCTACCAGGAGCACGAATGCCGGCGGTGAAGACCACGGTGAGTACTGCACCTACGACACAGGGGAGGGGGAGGGAAAAAACAGGGACACACACACGCAACACCAAACATCCCCACCCTCACCCACGACAACACACACACTAATACAGCATGATACATTACAGTTACACCCCCAAACCCCTCCGGAAGAATGCAAAGACAAAAGGAAATGAGTGAAACCATTGTAATACATTAAACTCCAGTACGCAAAAATAGATATATACACTATAAACAAAATATACACCAAGATTAGTATTCCAGGTAGTGCTCCATTGAAGTCCGTGGATGAATCAATCCCTGAAATGACGGAGAGAACACTGCAGGGGCATCAGATAGCAATAAAACAGGCACCTCAGGGGGAAGGGAAAGGGGCAGCACCTCAGCCGGTTGAGTGCACGATGCCAAATCCACGAGGGGGCCACATGCCCACTGTTCCATCCTGGGGAGTGCAAAGCCACAGTCTCTCAAGTCTCTACAGTGGGTGGTTTGCCAACTGTTCCATCCTGGGGAGTGCAAAGCCATAGTCTCTCAAGTCTCTACAGTGGGTGGTTTGCCCACTGTTCCATACTGGGGAGTGCAAAGCCACAGTCTCTCAAGTGTCTACAGTGGGTGGGTTGCCCACTGTTCCATCCTGGGGAGTGCAAAGCCACAGTCTCTCAAGTGGATAACAGTCTCCACTGGTTCTGGAGGGGGCTTTGTGCCCAGAGTGCTTCATCCTGCCAAGGACAGAGGTAGTGGATGTGATACTCCACTGGTTCTGGAGGGGGCTTTGTGCCCAGAGTGCTTCATCCTGCCAAGGACAGAGGTAGTGGATGTTTGTCTCCACTGGTTCTGGAGGGGGCTTTGTGCCCAGAGTGCTTCATCCTGCCAAGGACAGAGGTAGTGGATGTGATACTCCACTGGTTCTGGAGGGGGCTTTGTGCCCAGAGTGCTTCATCCTGCCAAGGACAGAGGTAGTGGATGTTTGTCTCCACTGGTTCTGGAGGGAGCTTTGTGCCCAAAGTGCTTCATCCTGCCAATGACTGAGGTAGTGGATGTAAATCTCCACTGGTTCTGGAGTGGACTTTGTGCCCAGAGTGCTTCATCCTGCCAAGGACAGAGGTAGTGGATGTGATACTCCATTGGTTCTGGAGGGGGCTTTGTGTCCAGAGTGCTTCATCCTGCCAAGGACAGAGGTAGTGGATGTTTGTCTCCACTGGTTCTGGAGGGGGCTTTGTGCCCAGAGTGCTTCATCCTGCCAAGGACAGAGGTAGTGGATGTGATACTCCACTGGTTCTGGAGGGGGCTTTATGCCCAGAGGGCTTCATCCTGCCAAGGACAGAGGTAGTGGATGTTTGTCTCCACTGGTTCTAGAGGGGGCTTTGTGCCCAGAGTGCTTCATCCTTCTCTTGACGGACTCAGTAGCGTCAGTGCCCTTGGTGCTCATGGGTCAGCAGTGCTTGTTGCGGCTGTGTCATTGGCAGCGGTGCTTGTTGCGGCGGTGCCCTGTTCAGTGGTGCTTGTGGCGGTGGTGCTCTGTTCAGGGGTGCTTGTGGGGGCGGTGCCCTGTTCAGCGGTGCTTGTGGCGGAGGGGTCCTTTGCAGTGACTCAGCTGCTGGCGGTCTTGTCTGGCCCAGCGGGGCTGGTGCAGCGGTCCTGTCTGGCCCAGCGGGGCTGGTGCTGGCGGTCCTGTCTGGCCCACGGGGCTGGTGCTGGCGGTCCTGTCTGGCCCACGGGCTGGTGCTGGCAGTCCTGTCTGGCCCAGTGGGGCTGGTCCTGCCGGTCCTGTCCTGGGCTGCAGGGCTGGTGCTGGCCTCCTGGGCAGCGGGGATGATGGTGGTGGTCTCCTGGGCAGCGGGGATGATGGCGGTGGCCTCCTGGGCAGCAGGGCTGGTGCTGGCCTCCTGGGCAGCGGGGATGATGGACGGTGGCCTCCTGGGCAGCAGGGCTGGTGCTGGCGGTGCACTCCAGATTCTGGAGACTACAGGCACCACTGGTCCCGGAGATGTTGTGGCAGAGGTGATAGGTTGGGACCTAGAGAGTCAGGCCTGAGGAGACGGATGGTGTGGGGGAGGTGAGGGAAAGGTTGGCCTTGAAAAGTTTCTTGGGAACACTAGGACGGGTAGCTGGAGGGGGTTTGGGAGTGGAGGAAGAGGTTGTGGTTGTAGGAGGTCTTCGTTTGGTGACTTTGGGTGAAGGTGCATGCGCTGGAGGCTGTTGTGAGGTGGATGGCTGTTGAGTGGGTGTGTGCCTGCGTTTGTGTATCTTGGGAGGTGGCGTCACAGACCCACTGGGAGAGGACACAGGGGATGTGTGAATGGCAGTGGGGGTGGAGACTGCACGTGAGCGGGGTGTGGTGGTGTGTGTTCTGGTGATAGAAGTAGTGGCTGTAGATGTAGTGCATGCAGGTCTGAGTGGAGACGAGACTGGGAAGGAGGAGGGAGACGAGGAGGAGGGGGACACAGTGGAAGCAGTGGATGTTGGTGTGTCTGCATGTGTCTGATGCTTGCGTGAGTGCCTGTGGGATGTGTGGTGCTTATGTTTGCCTGAGCTTCCCTTGTGTGTTGAGGTGTGTGCATGCTGGTCTGAAGGTGTGCTTGGGATAGGCTGAGGTAGAGAGGATTGGGACTGGGTGGAGGGGGGAGGCTAGAGACAGGGACAATGGCGGCCATCAGTGCTGAGGCCAGAGTCTGAAAAGCTCGCTGAAGGGCCACCTGACCAGAATGAATGCCCTCCAGGAATGCATTTGTTTGTTGCAACTGCCTTTCTACACCCTGGATGGCATTCAAAATGGTAGACTGCCCAACAGTGAGGGACCTGAGGAGGTCAATGGCCTCCTCACTGAGGGCAGCAGGGGTGACTGGGGCAGGTGCTGAGGTGCCTGGGGCGAAGGTGATGCCCACCCTCCTGGGTGAGCGGGCACGGGGCAAAGGCTGAGGGCTGCTGGGAGGGCGGTGCTGGTAGGGTGGTGGCGGCTGTACCTTTAGATGCGGGGGGCACAGATGTTGCCGCCACCACAAGGGAGCTCCCATCAGAGGACAAGTCTGTGTCACTGGTGTCAACTCCTGTCCCCGCCATCGAGCTCCCCTCGCCCTGCGTCCCACTGGAGAACTCCGAGTCCATTGTCTCGCCCTCCAGGGCCATGTGGGATGCAGCTACCTCCTGCTCCGGTGCCACTGCTCCTCTGCCTGATGATGCTAATGCACACAAGAACAGGGAGACAACAAAAAGGGGGGACAACAGAAGAAAGACATGTTGAGTGCATGCATTACCGCTACAGTTGGCAGACACGACAGACACAGAAGCCCCCTGCACTATGCTGCTCATTTGGGCTCTACTGTTCAATCCCTGGGAAATGGCCTACAAGGCTATGGCCGACATCTGCACACATGGATGACACAGAAGCCTGACTAGGTGTACTTGGCACTGTACACAGGTGGGGTGGGGTGGGGTGCCACAGGGTCTGCCAGAACAAGGGGTCCTAACTAACACACTTGCCCTGGCCCAGGGAAACCCACAGCCCTCCTCCCCCACCCAGACACCTCCACTGCATGCAAAATCAGCAGAATGAGAGGGTACTCACCCCATTGTGGCTGCTGTGATGCCCTCAAGCGCCCATCCAACTCCGGGTACGCCACCGCCAGGATCCTGAACATCAGGGGGGTCATGGTGCGACGGGCACCCCTCCCACGTTGGGAGGCCATCCCCAGCTGGGCCTCCGCTGTCTTTCTTGCTCCAGCATTGAATGTCCTCCCATCTCTTACAGCAGTGGGTGCTTTGTCTGTGGTTGACCCCCAGGGTCTGGACGTCCTTGGCGATGGCACGCCAAATATCCTTTTTCTGGTGGGCGCTGACCTACATGAATTGTACAGGGGAAAAAGAAAAGTTATTGCACCGTCACAGTCATTGGCCCCCATCCCTACCCTTGCCATGGGGCACATGCACTCACCGTTGTTTCATGCACGCCTCAATCTCCCCCCCTGCATCTTTCATCCACCCCACTCCACACAGGCGTAGCCCATACAGCATGCTCCCAGTGTACTTACCTGTTTGTCTGGAGGACCGTAGAGTAGCGTGTACTGGGGGAGGACCCCATCCACGAGTTTCTCCAACTCCTCCGATGTGAAGGCAGGGGCCCTTTCCCCAGACGCGCGAGCCATTGTCTCTCCGGTCGAAGATCAGGTATCGAGTGATTGAACAGATAGAAAATGACAGTCACGTCCGCGGCGGTGCGTTCCGTCACCGCCGGCATACATCGTCTTTGGCTCCTGGGACCCATAGGGTCAAATGTTAACCAATGCAGAATTGCGCTGCGGTCTTCAACCGCCTACCGCGACGTTGTACAACGCCAGCGCAGTTACCTCACATCCCATTGTCCCACTTTACAGGTTAGCAGCCGCCATTTCAGGGGCCCACATGGCTTAATTTTTAACTGCGTCACAAATACCTAGGCCTTGCCTCAACACTCATACAGGGCAAATTTCGGATTAGGATTCGTGTTCTGTGTAAGCTGTGGGTACGTACCTCTGAGTTGGTTGACTCTGTGCTCGCTGTTGTCCTTCATAGGAACGGTCCGCTGGGACATGTGAGGAGATGGCGGCATCCTCCGGTGTACAGACCGATGGTGGACCTGTCGACAATGGAGGAAAGACATGTGATCATCACCTACAGGCTTGATCGTGCCACAATCCAGGACGTGGCGCCAGACCTGATGTCAGCTATCCGCCATCTCACAGGAATCCCCCCTCAAGTGCAGGTACTGTCAGTACTCCATGTCCTTACAAATGGGTCATTTCAAACAACAGTGGCCATAGCATCAGGGATGCCCCAGCCTATGTTTTCCAACGTGTTGTCCAGAGTGTTGTCTGCCCTGCTGAGACACATGCGGAGCTACATCGTTTTCCCTCAGGTGGAGGATTTTCCTACATTGAAAGGTGACTTCTATGCCCTTGGACATATCCCCAACATCATAGGCGCCATTGATGGGACACATGTGGCTTTGGTACCCCCCCGCAGGAGTGAACAGATGTACAGAAACCAGAAGAGTTATCATTCCATGAATGTGCAGATGGTGTGTTTGGCAGACCAGTACATCTCCCATGTGAATGCCAAATTCCCTGGCTCAGTGCATGATGTTTACATCCTGCGGAACAGCAGCATCCCTTCTGTGATGGGTCAATTCCAGAGGCACCGTGTGTGGCTATTAGGTGAGCACCTGGAAGCAAGTCAGTGGGAATGGTTTACTGGGTCTGGGGATATCCCTACAGGTTAGTGTGTGTCTAACAGTTGTCCCTCGCCATTTGCAGGTGACTCGGGTTACCCCAACCTGTCATGGCTACTGACCCAAGTGAGGAATCCCAGGACAAGGGCAGAGGAACTCTACAATGAGGCCCATGGGCGAACTTGGCGGGTAATAGAGCGGACCTTTGGCCTCCTGAAGGCCAGGTTCAGGTGCCTACATATGACAGGTGGATCCCTATTCTATTCCCCAAAGAAGGTGTGCCAGATCATTGTGGCCTGCTGTATGCTTCACAACTTAGCTTTGCGACGACAGGTGCCTTTTCTGCAGGAGGATGGTCCATATGGCGGTGTTGTGGGTCCCACTGTGTGACATCTGCTGTGTTTCCTCATGGACTAGAGCTGTGTGACATAGGTATGTTGACATTACATTTGAAAGAGCATTTTGACACTGTAATTCCTAATACACTATTTCGAAATCACAGACTGATTCCAGATTGTTTTGTGCTTCAAGGGTGTTTATTTAAGTGCTCAATATTGGAGGGGGTTGTAAGATGGTGAGGGGTGATGGGGGAGGAATGTCCATGGCAGTCTATTAGTCTCACAGGTGCATTGCCCAAATGGGCATAGGAAGTGGAGCTGGGTCAGTTTGAGGATGGACAGGGTGACAAAGTGGGACAGAAGGATGACATTCAGAGTGGTCTCATTTCTTGGCTGGGGTCTTGGCATCGTTCTCTGTCTTTGTCCTGGATCTCAGGGACCGTTTGCGGGGTGGTTCTCCCTCTGCAGGGGGTGGGGTGCTAGTGTGGTGGTCCTGTGGCGGGGCGTCCTGTCCACTAGCGCTGGCGGAGGTGGTGGGCAGTTCATTGTCTAGGCTAGTGTCAGGGGCCCCTTGTTGTGCCACAGTGTCCCTCCTCGTGTCGAGTACTTCCTTCAGCAACCCTACGATGGTGCCCAGGGTGGAATTGATGGATCTGAGTTCCTCCCTGAAGCCCGAATACTGTTCCTCCTGCAGGCGCTGGGTCTCCTGAAACTTGGCCAGTACCGTTGCCATCGTCTCCTGGGAGTGGTAGTAGGCTCCCATGATGTTGGAGAGGGCCTCGTGGAGAGTGGGTTCCCTTGGCCTGTCCTCCCCCTGTCGCACAGCAGCCCTCCCAGTTCCCCTGTTTCCCTGGGCCTCTGTCCCCTGAACTGTGTGCCCACTGCCACTGCCCCCAGGTCCCTGTTGTTGTTGGGGTGGTAGGTTAGCCTGGGTTCCCTGTAGTGGTGGACACACTGCTGATTGATGTGTCCTGGGGACAGAGGTATGGGGCCGCTGGGTGGGTGCTGTGCTGGTGTTTCCAGAGGGTGGAAGCTCTGTAGTGGCCTGTGACTGTTTGATTGGAACCAACTGTCCAGAGGTCCCCGATGGGCCGGGCTGGTCATCTAGATCCAGTTAGACAGAGGTGCTGTCATCACTGTGGGCCTCTTCTGTTGGTGGTGTGAACATGTGTGGACCCTCCTGTCCAGTGACGTTGGGTAGGGGTCCTGCAGGGGTATAAAAGGATCTTTATTACATCTGTGTGTGCTATGGTGTGCAATAGGTGGGTGACCGTGTACCCCAGTACTTGCATTCCTGTGTGGGACCTTGTGTGATGGTGGTTTAGGGGTGTGTATGGGTATGTGCAGTGGCCATGCTTTGGTGATGGGTGTCCATGCTTTGTTGTTGCATGCAGGGCTTGGTGTCAGGATGTGTGGTTTGTGATGGTGGGACATTTGTGAGTAGTTGGAGTGATGGGGTGAGGGTGAGGGTGGGGATATGTGATAGCATGCAAGTAGGGTGGGGGATGTAAGAGTTAAGATTTGACATACCAGAGTCCATTCCTCCATCTACTCCTGCGAGGCCCTCAGGATGCAGAATCGCCAAGACTTGCTCCTCCCATGTTGTTAGTTGTGCGGGAGGAGGTGGGGGTCCGCCGCCAGTCCGCTGAACCGCAAGGTGGTGCCTTGAGACCACGGAATGCACCTTCCCGTGTAGGTCGTTCCACCTCTTCCTGATTTCATCCCTATTTCTTGGGTGCTGTCCCACTGCGTTGACCCTGTCCTCTATTCTGCGCCATAGCTCCATCTTCCTTGCTAAAGAGGTGTGCTGCACCTGTGATCCGAATGGCTGTGGCTCTACCCGGATGATTTCCTCCACCATGACCCTGAGCTCCTCCTCAGAGAACCTGGGGTGTCATTGCCGTGCCATGGGGTGGTGTGGGTGATGTGTGGGGTGGTGTGTGCAGTGATAAGTGTGGTGATATTTGGTGGTGTGTTGTGTGAGGTGCATGGAAGTTCTGTGGGTGATGATATTGTGTGCCTGTGGATGCTTGGTAGTTGTTTGTGCTGTCTAACTCTGGCCGTCTCTCGGTAATTCTGGTCGTAGGGGTTTGTGGGTGATGTGGGTGTGTGTTTTATATTGTAATGGGTGTGTGGGAGTGGTGTGTGTATGTGTATCAAGTGTGTGTATTTCGATTTGTCCAATGTGGCTGTGTTTTGTAGATGTGTGTGTATTTTGAGCGCGGCGGTGTGTACCGCCAATGGAATACTGCGGTTGAAAGATCGCTGCGTGGATTCGTGTGTTGTGATAGTGTGGGCGTATTTCTGTTGGTGTGATGGTGAAGGATTTGTTTTCGCCAGTTTATCACTGACCTTTGGTGTGGCGGACTTGTGTGGGTGTCTGAATTTTGGCGGATTCCGAGCTGTGGTTCATAATAGTTGTGGCGGATTTCCACGGCCGTGGCGGTGTGCTGGCAGTCTTCTGCACGGCCAGTGTTGTAATGAGGGCCTTAATGTTCTAACCACCTGCCCTTGCAGATGTCAACCTCCTCCGGGAGACGACAGGTGCAAGACAGGCCCGCCCTTGGTCCGGGCTTTGCCCCCTCACGTCCCACTCTGCAGTAGATGGCATGGTGGAATAGGTGAGGTGTTGCGGGAGAGCGGGAGGTAGCTCCTCCTCTCAGGGAAAAGTATCTTTGGACAGCAAGGCCCCTCATGGCCAGCAACAGAGTGCTAATGTATCCTGCGCCTCAGGAGATGGCCAAGCACTATATGCGCAGAGACTCGGAAGAGTAAGAGAGAACCCCTTCTCTAAGGGCAAAGTATCCTGAGACTGTGAGTCCCCTCCTGACCAGCAACAGTCACAATACATCCCTGGAAACCATTACACCTGTCAACATACATTATGGAGCATAACGGATTAAGGCAGGTGCCTGGACCCCGTACATGTGTCCGTATAAAACTCCAAAGAAAATTAATGACATAAGTAGTTAGAAAAATAAGGGCAAATGAAAGAGTGAGACTTTTCAGTGGATGGCCGCCAAGCACCCATGGCAACCAGGCACCCCAGAAGCGTTGTAATTAGCACCAGTGCAGCAGCATATGCTTGATAAATGTGTTTTTGTCTATCTAAATGTTGCTTGCAGTCACTTCTTCCTACTTCAGGCATTTGCACTAGCACTCGTGCTAATGGTGTTTAAAAAAAGTCAATTTAATGAAAAAGCAATATTGTTTTATTTCCACTCACAAAATCCTGTCGACACAACGCAGATGGTAGAATTTCCTTCAAATTTCTTTCAAATGAAAATTGGGTGTCTTTTAAATTTTAAAAGAAAGTATTTCGCTTTTCTTAAGTCAGAGGGCTAAATCAGGAGACACAACCCTACAGGCAGAAGAGCAGTTTTTAACACACCTAATTTGAGCCTTTTAATTTACACCATGAGGATCTATTCCTATATCATGTCCCTTCCTCTTCGGTCTCACCTTTGAAAAGTTCTTTAGGTGGTAGTGATGCAATACCAGGGAGAGCAGGTTTATGGAAGATACTGTATATTATGAAGTGATATGCTTTATGGAACAGTTATTTGTTGTTTACAAGCCACTAAATCAACATTTCCAGAAATCAACATTTGCACAATCGAAGTTATGACAAAGGAATGAATGTGTTGTCAGTTGTAAGGTTCTGCCAGGACTACAGTACGACCTAACCAGGTCTTCAACTAATATTTAGTCTTACCAATAATACTAAACAATCATGTGATGGTTATGTATTTCAGTGCATGTTAGCCTCGGTAATAACTTGCGAGACCTCCTGTTTTTAACATGGCACATGATTAATGGTATTTTGCTTCTGAGAAACAAGTTTAAGACTATCACAGGCTAGGGGTAATGACTTTGTTCAATGTTTTCAGTCTAAATGAAACTGTGCAGTGATAGCATACCTGGATAAAAGGTATCACTTACAAAAACCTCTAAAAGTCAGAAGGCCATTTAGAATTTGGTGGTGACTGATCTCCTCCAAAAATTGGCAAATGTTCTGTTTCATCAAACTCACAGTACCCTGCTTCAAATGGGGGAAATAAGACAGTGGCCCATCCACCACTTAGATGTTAGCTTTCAGTGATGCGGGCTCACCCTGTTCACTGATTTACCCTGCCCAGAGCTATCATACAGAGTTTTCTTTTGATTTGCAGATATAACCCCATTTATGCGAGTTTATGCTGCTGAAAAAAACCTCTTTTGAGGTTTCATTCTGCCGAGCAAAAGTTGTTCATTCAGGTGGCTCACGGTATCTTCAGTCCCTATTCTTTTCCTGTGAATTTAAGCAGGTGAATGAATGTATGTCCCTTACTGGTAATAGTGAATGGGATCTGAAGTGACCTGACCAAGGGCCAGGAATGGGAGCAATCACTGTTAGCAAATTACTCAAATAGAAAAAGATGGAAGAGATCACCGTCTTTGTGGATCGGCATATATGAAATTAATGGTACATCACATGAGGACGGCTCCTGTCCGATGGGAAAATATCTTGCTGGTTTATCCTTCTTCATGGCAATGATGATGATTACATGACATTAATTCACTTTGTTTGAGTGCGGTAATAGTGAACTACAAAGTGAGAGACTTAAATATTCTGCTAGAATATGCATTAGAGGTGAGCAGATTTAGAGTGTCAGTGAAGTTGTAGAGTGCGTGTGGACACACACACACACACACACACACACACGGATAGATAGCATTTTTATAGGAAAAACATACTTTTTGTTGCAGATAACTTTGGCACCGTTTGATGAATCTCCTAGAAAATATCCAAAACAGTGCTCAATTTTCCCTAGTTTTTGCATTGAAATTTTCAGGGTGATCGGGCAAGCGAAGACAGAGGACACAAAGGAGTACCAAAATACAAAATCCCTATGCATTTTCCACACACTTCTTTAAAGAGTGCTATAGCAAAAACTGCTTAAGAGAATTGCACCAATTTGATAGGATGCTAGGCCATGTGATGCAAATTGTACTTTTTGTGTTTTTGGAGTAAATCTGTTCAGTAGTTTTTGAGAAATTAAGGTTACAAAAATAAATGCATATTTATAGTGTTGGGATTGAGGGACTCTTGTGAGGGTCCCTTGGACCCAGTTTTCTAAAAACAGAGCATTGTGATTGACCCAGGTAGCATTTCTTCCCTTGGGCCATCTCCCACAGGTTTGAGTGCTCTGATTGGCTACTGGCAACATGAGAAAAATGTTGCGGGCAGCCAATACAGGACCTGGGAATTTAGTCCCCTGGCTTGAGCTTGTAAAAAATAATAAAGAGGGCAGGATAACGAACCAGACGGATTGCAGCAAAAAATAAAAACAAATGTTGACCCAGGACCGCATTGTTTAATTAAGAGGATGTTGTGCGTGGTCTCCTCCCAGAGCCATACTCGGACCGGGGATCCCATGCCCTGGAGTCTCATTTATTATTATTGAGAAAGGGCATGCAGTCTCTCTCCTTGAGCCTTTATTGACCCCTTTGACACCCATCCCCGGGGACCGGCTCACTTATTGTGTCCATAGGAGCCCAACCCTGGAACACAGCAATTTCCCTGCCTACACTAGCGGAAGCAGGGAAACTTGTGTTTGTTGCCACCAGGTGGGAGCATACTTAAACTTCCCGCCAAAGTCTGCTCCCATTTCATTTTCCTGCATGATGGTGTATAAATTACTATAGCATTACAGGTCTGAAAGTAAATATAAACTTGCTCAGGCATAATTTCTGTGAACACTGAAACTGCTCCCTTAGATGCTCAAAGCAAGCATCATGTGCAACTTTGACCCTCTACCACAGACCTTCCGGGAAGCATAGTTCACTTTTTCAATCAACCACAGATATATGGAAAACCCTAATTGTACAAGTTGTTCAATATCTACACAACTAGTCAAAGAAAGCTAAAATAGTGATGGCCAATTCCAAAAACATACCATACTAGGTGCACTTTTTATCTGTATCACACCTCAGACACAGACCAAAGCTACATTAAGAAATAAAGTTAATATCAGTGGCAAACTGAGTACTGTAAACAGAATTTAGTCTCTGAACAGAGTTGATTGTATACCAGACTGTTTGCAAACAGTAAATGCTCATGGGTAATACACCACAGATTATTCAAAGGAATCTACTACGAACAGTATACATTGTTTGCAACAGTAGTAAAAAAGACACAACTTGTTAAAAAAAAAGATCTGAAGGTGCTAAAGATTATATAACGTGCACCCTTTAAACTGTATACTTTACAGATAGGTAATCTTCTGAAGCAAAACAAGCAAACTTACAGAGGTTAGTATCTGGTGCACACATTCTTCTTTGTGAAGTATAAATTATCATCTTGTCACAATTCTCTCTAATAACTCATGAATGTTTACAAATGTTAGTATCTGCTACGCAGAGTGTTTTCCTGTTGCCACTTTTTCTGTAGAACCAAAAGTTGTGTAGTTGTGTAGACCTTAATGAACACTACTCAACCGTACAGGGAGTTACACTTTAATGCAGAGATTTATGACATGCTCAATACCTCTACATTTGTATGGTACATTAGGTGTACATGCTTTCTTTTTTTTTGTGTATAATGTTAGTTTAACTTTAGGATTTTCCAGTAAATTAGTTTTTTTTTCAAAATAGAAAATATATTTAAAAATACACAGACAATAACTACTCCAAACATTGTTTGTGGTGAGAGTTTTCAAATAGTTTTTGTAACTAATCAATACACATATATTTTCAGCAAAGTTTTCAAGGTCTTTTATGTATCTTTACATAAACTTAATATATTATGGCCCGTATTTATACTCCGTTTGCGCGTTTTTTTCGACGCAAATTCGGCGCAAAACGAACGCCATATTTATACTTTGGCGTTAGACGCGTCTAGCGCCAAAGTATGGGCAAATAGCGTCATTTTTTTGCGTGAACGCCTTCCTTGCGTTAATGAGATGCAAGGAAGGCGTTCCCGTCTAAAAAAATGACGGCGACGCAAATGCGTCGTATTTATACTCCCGGGCAAAAATCACGCCCGGGAGGTGGCGGGTCAAAAAACCCCGCATTTGCGCCACTATTTAACGCCTGGGTCAGGGTAGGCGTTAAGGGGCCTGTGGGCTCAAAATGAGCCCACAGGTGCCCTCCCCTGCCCCCAGGGACCCCCCCTGCCACCCCTGCCCACCCCAGGAGGACACCCAAGGATGGAGGGACCCACCCCAGGGACATTCAGGTAAGTTCAGGTAAGTATAATTTTTTATATTTTTTAATTTTTTTTGGGTGGCATAGGGGGGCCTTATTTGTGCCCCCCTACATGCCACTATGCCCAATGACCATGCCCAGGGGACACAAGTCCCCTGGGCATGGCCATTGGGCAAGGGGGCATGACTCCTGTCTTTACTAAGACAGGAGTCATGAAATGGCGTCTGGACGTCATAAAAAAATGGCGCAAATCGGGTTGAGGCGATTCTTTTGCCTCAACCTGACTTGCCCCATTTTAAGACGCCCTAACGTCATTTTTTCCCAACGCCGGCGCTGCCTGGTCTACGTGTTTTTTTCCACGCACACCAGGCAGCGCCGGTCTGCTTGCGCCGGCTAACGCCATTCCATAAATACGGCGCCCGCATGGCGCTTCAGAATGGCGTTAGCGCAGTTTAGCGTCAAAAAGTATAAATATGGGCCTATATTTCAACAAGGTACTGATCAGTTTTACCTATACTGTAAACTATATGTTTTCACTATACAGGTCTATTTATAAGGTGTGTAATTACTCTCGCGGGAGGCTTGCAAGATCGCACAATTAAATATTTTGTTCTAATGTGTTGTCCTTTTTCACCTGGCCAGTTATTATTGGAAGCTAATGTTTAAAAATAAAGTCAGTACAGTATGTAGATTGTATCAATTACTTTGTTTACAAACTTATGATGCCTGTGAGATGATTGCGGGAGCTGAACACATAATCCCCTGCATCAACTACGGGGAGTTGTACTTCCTGTCTGGCTCTTGCAATCCACTCATGAGCTTGCACATTTGCAATTAAGTTCATAACAGTGTATTTTTGTTGTTTTGAAGAAGGTAAGATATGAGAAGTGGAGTTTAACCTCATTGGTGCGGGCTTCGGGCACTGGTCAACGCCCACACTACATCCCTGGTGCGGGTCACGACCAGAGTCCGCCACAGGGAGTGGGTTAAAAACTATTCCGGTGCAATGCACCAAATGATTTTGTATTCTTCCTTATAACCCTGGGAGACGCGGAAGAACTGCTGTGTCTCTCCCCAGCCCCCGCCCACCCCTCTGTGACGTCGGCGTGCCACAAGGCCCACTGACGTCACATTTTTCCCCACTCCGGTGGGGAAAAAAGGCCAAAACTGCCTTCCCAGATGTCAGGAAGGCATTGATGGAAAGGGGAGAGTCTCCCCTTTCCATAGATGCCTTCCTGGCACCGCTTCCTGGCCATGGATCGCAGGGCCGCTGCGATCCATGGCCAGGAAATGCCCAGAGGCACCAGGGAGCTTGTTTGGGGGGTCGGCCCCCATGTAAATGGGCCAGCACCCCCGTGGGGGCACTCATTTATGTTGGGGTTTTTCTAAAGGGGTGATCGCGCCACCCCAGATTCTGAAAAAAACTGAAAAACAAAACAACATGGCAGGGTCAGCCCTTCCTACACAGTCAGCCCTTCCTACATGGGCCGATCCCTGAGTGGCATATAAAGTAAATGGTTTTCCCTGGGGGGTGATCGCACCCTCATGGGTATATTTATAAAAAAATAAAATTGTTGAGGTCAGCCTCACATCTGTGTTTTGCAATGGGGTCACGATCAGCCCCAGGGAAAGCACACATGTATTAAGAAAAAAGAAGTGATGCAGAGTGTCAGTCTCTCTCTCTCTCTCTCTCTCTCTATATATATATATATATATATATATATGTATACATATCTCTAGAGATATGTAAATGTATATATACATATATATATATATATATATATAGAGAGAGAGAGGCTGACTCTCTGCATCACTTCTTTTTTCTTAATCACTTTTTTACATGTGTTGTTTTCCAGGAGCCACAATCCTCCCCTAGGGAAACCACACATATACAAAAGTGATATATGTATTTATAGAGAGAGAGCAAAATAGATCTGTCTTTTGCCTAGTGGCAGTTTTGGCACCATAAAGTAGCGCAAATGGTTTCAATGCATGCTGCAAAGAATAAACATGTGCGGATTAGTAAAGCCAGGAGTTACCTGAGCTTTAAGACAAATAAACTGTATGTGGAGGGGGGCTACGGAGATACGGAGACACTTTTGCTGGGTGGTGCAAAGGGAGTTAGAAGAGGAGGTCAGTGGAGGCAGAGTACCAAAAATGACTGTTGCACTGGGTGCCACAAACGCTAAAGGCTGTGATGATGTGTATGTGATAAGATGAAGTAATAATGTGTTTTTTTTCTCAGTGTCTTCAGAGAATCTGCAGACTCAGAGAAGAAGTGAAGGTAAGGTAACAACATTTACTATTGGACACATCACACACACCCACGAGCAATTTTGTGACTCTATCTGCCTTTTACGTAGGCTAGTACTTTATAGGGACAGTTTAGCCAGTAGCAGAGAACGCGTCTCATTGGATGACTGCTGCTCAAGCCCTAACTCAGGTTATTGAGGATAGCTCTGAGGCAAGATCAAAGACTGAGACAACATCTGAGGGAGAGAACAATGGGGCAGAATCTGGGAGTGATGTTTCAGTCGTCCGAGTCCCATCCGCCGACACCTCTTCGAGCGATTCTGAAGGAGACAATGACGATAATCGTGCTGTCCCTTCGCAAGCACAGTCTGTGCAGTGGGACAACAGCTGGTTAGCCGAACCCAGAGAGCAGGTGGTTGCGGCCGCAAGCATAGAGAGAGTGCTCTCTTGGCATCCCCCCGATTTAGTTCAGCTCCAAATTCCACCTGTTACCCGTGACACTGGATGTAAAGTTGATACAGCCAACTTTTTGCCAGTCGACTACGTCCATTTTTTTGGGGATGTTGACTTTCTTCAGGAAATTGTGCAGCAAACATTTTTGCGTGCAGACCAATTTCTGAGGTAGCATGGAGGCACTCTAGGGCCCCATTGTAGGGCACGCCAGTGGACTTCCACTTGAAGATATTTTTGGGCTTAGTGCAGAAACCCACTTTGCAGTCCTTCTGGATCTGGACCCATCTTCGCACCATACATGAGCAGAGATAGTTTTTTGCAATTGCAGTGCATGCTGCTTTTCAATGACAATTCTGCTGCATTTCCCCGCGACCATCCAGACCATGATAGATTGTTCAAAATTTGGCCTGTCGGGGAACATTTGTATGCCAGGTTTCAAGACATCAATACAGAAGCGGCTGCAGCCTTCACCTCATATGTTCTGGAGGATGTGGCAAGGCTGCAGGAGCGACACTTTGCTGGTCGCATTCCTAAAACACCCAAAAAGGATTGTCCATGTTGCCGCGGTAAAGCGTGCTACAAGCATGGAAAGCTGCAGGAGAGTCGGTATTACTGTCCCCAGTGACCATCTCAACCAGGTCTCTGTCTATGCATGGATACGGAATGTCCATGGGTCACTGCTTCATTAGGCAAGCAGCCACAGAATTTTACTTCACATACTTTAGGAAATCATGGACTTCCTTATGGCCTGCTTGAGACCTATAGTCACCATCAGAATGTTGTAGGTGTTCTGTTCAATTACCGTGCATTATAGTCCCCATACTGCACATACTAGTGGACAGAACATATGCCACATTGTCACGGAGTACCCTGTGGGGCAGAATGTTAAAAGCATGACTGAATTTTGAAGTGCTTGTTAGGAAACTTATGTATGCTACACAAGGACTTCCATGATTGCCAATGAGAACCAGAGTAAGTGTAATAAGTCAAACAAATGTCCTGTCGGACATATTCACCAACATTTCTACTTGTTTGAAAGTGTGCAAACTCAATTTGTAGCTTCACTTTCAAAGCAAAAGTAGAAGTGTTGGTAAATGAGTCCCACAGGATATTTGTTTGACTTTTTACTTTAGAGACCTTAGGATTTCTTGAACACCATGTCTGCCTTAGTTTCAGCTGTAGATATGCTCGTTCAGTTCAAGGAATAGGCCTCCCAGGGCATACTAGGACACCCCCAACTTGCTTCCACAAACTGGAAGGAGTTGGATTTAGCACAGTGAGTGCGCTAAAGGTGCATGAAAAACATGTCTTCCTGAGCCTCGGGTGGCTGTCATGGGAGTCATTAGTAAAGGTTTGTTATGCATGCCTTCAGTAATGTTCAGGAAGAAGGATGTGGTTACTTGACAGGTGGTAAAATGCAGTCAAACGTATTCCGTCCTGTGGCGTATGAAAGTGATGGGCCCTAGTCTGGCAGCGATAAGCTAATGTGAGTGCAGTGATTGGTTGGATTGGGCATGTGGCCAGCGGTATGAAAGGGTTGTTTGTTGTGCATGAATGGCGTGTTAATGGACCATGAAGAGGTTGGTGCCTGGATGTGGCTTTATGGGCCAACTTCAGAAGGCTTGGTTTCAATTTTCAGATACTTTGATAAGTATTCATGCTTTGAAATCATAATTTCTGGAGGTGCTAAAACCAACCAGTGTGAGTGGTGGATTAACTTTAACATACTAGTACCAGGGGAGTCCAAGGGTGCAGGACTTGTGTGGCTCTCACCAGTTTTCCTTCACCCAGAATCCCCTTAAAATCACACAATTTGGTTATATAACACTTTTGCCTTGCATTTCAGTGAGCGGAAGTCCTGGAATCTGCAGCCAGTCACAAATTTTCTACCACCCATCGTTCCACTTAGTCTCCAGAGCAAAAACATTGCCTCACTTTAGTGAGTGGGCAAGTGACCACAACAGGGAAGTACCCAAAACGGATTGTGACTATTTTCCTTGCTTTTCCATCACAGAAACTACAGGGATGGGCAGGGATTCACAAATTTCCTACCACCCAGTGTTTCTCCACTTGTCCTGATAAAAACACAACCCCACTTGAACCCCACTTGTGTGCCTGTGCCTAGTGCCTGTGTCAGGAATAGATCACTCCAGGGTTCACAGTAGCCCTCATGCAAGGACTACCATTTACCTTGCGTGATCCATTCCTGTTGCGGGCCCTAGCCTACCCACACAAGTGGGGTACCATTTCTATCCGGAGACCTGGGGGAACACTGGGTAGAAGGAAGTTTGTGGCTCCCCTTATATTTGAGAACTTTCCATCTCAGAAATGTGAGGAAAAAGTGTTTTTTTGCTGAAGTTTGAGGTTTGCAAAGGATTCTCGGTAACAGAACTTGTGAGGTCCCTAAAAGTCTCCCCATTCTGAATTCCCCTGGGTTTCTACTTTTCAGATTTGTCCAGGTTTGCTATGTTTTCTTATGTGCCAGCTGAGCTAGTGGCCGAAATCCACAGCTAGGCACTTTGCAAAAAAGATCTCAATTTTCTTTGGGAAAATGTGATGTGTCCATGTTGTGTTTTGAGGCATTTCCTGTTGTAGGCACTAGGCCTACCCACACAAGTGAGGTGCCATTTTTATTGGGAGACCGGGGGGGGGAACGCTGGGTAGAAGGAGGTTGTGGCTCCCCTCAGATTCCAGAACTTTCCTTCACTGAAATGTGAGGAAAAATATTGTTTTGCCAAATTTGGAGGTTTGCAAAGGATTCTGGGTAACAGAACATGGTGAGAGCCCCACAAGTCACCCCATTCTTAATTCCCCTGGGTGTCTACTTTACAGATTTGTCCAGGTTCGCTAGGTTTTCCTATGTGCCGGCTGGGCTAGGGGCCAAAATCCACAGCTAGGCACTTTGCAAAAAAGAGCTCAGTTTTCTTTGGGAAAATGTGATGTGTCTATGTTGTGTTTTGGGACATTTCTTGCTGCGGGCACTAGGCCTACCCACACAAATGAGGTACCATTTTTATCACGAGACCTGGGGAAACACTGGGTAGAAGTACGTTTGTGTTTTCCCTCTGATTCCAGAACTTTCCATCAACGAAATGTGAGGAAAACATGTTTTTGCCACATTTTGAGATTTGCAAAGGATTCTGGTTAACAAAACCTGTTGGGAGCCTCACAAGTCACCCCATTCTGAATTCCCCTGGATGTCTAGTTTTCAGATTTGTCCAGGTGTGCTAGGTTTTCCTATGTGCTGGCTGAGCTAGAGGCAAAAATCCACAGCTAGGCACTTTGCAAAAAACAGGTCAGTTTGTTTGGGAAAATGTGAAGTGTCCATGTTATGTTTTGAGGAATTTCCTGTCACTGGCACTAGGCCTACCCACACAAGTGAGGTACCATTTCTATCGGGAGACTTGAGGAAATGCTGGGTGGAAGGGAATTTGTGTCTCCCCTCAGATCCCAAAACTTTCTATCACCGTAATGTCAGGCAAAAGTGTTTTTTTGGGGCCAAATTTTGAGGTTTGCAAAGGATTCTGCATAACTGAACCTGGTGAGAGCCTCACAATTCATCCCATCCATGATTCCCCTAGGTGTCAAGTATTTCAAAATATACACTGGTTTGAGCTAAAGATAAAAATCCACAGCTGCGCACTTTTCAAAAAAAAGCTCAGGTTTTTTGGGGAAAATGTGATGTGTCCATGTTGTGATTTGAGTCAATTCCTGTTGCGGCCACTAGGCCTATCCACACAAGTGAGGTGCCATTTTTATTGGGAGACATGGTGGAACACTGGGTAGAAAAAAGTTGTGCCTCCCCTCAGATTCCAGAACTTTCCATCACCAAAATGTGAGGAAAAAGTGTTTTGTTTTGCCAAATTTGGAGGTTTGCAAAGGATTCTGGGTAACAGAACCTGGTGAGAGCCTCTCAAGTCACCCCATTCTGAATTCTCCTAGGTGTCTAATTTTCTGATTTTTCCAGGTTTGCTAGGTTTTCTTATGTGCCGGCTAAACTAGAGGCCCAAATCTACAGCTAGGTACTTTGCATAAAAAGAGCTCAGTTTTCTTTGGGAAAATGTGATGTGTCCATGTTGCGTTTTGAGGCATTTCCTGTTGCGGGCACTAGGCCTACCCACACAAGTAAGGTAAAATGTGTATTGGGAGAACTGGGAGAACGCTGAGAAGAAGGAAGTTTGTGGCTTCTCTCAGATTCCAGAACTTTCCATCATCGAAATGTAAGGAAAAAGTGTTTTTTGCCAGATTTTGAGGTTTGAAAAGGATTCTGGGTAACAGAACCTATTGAGAGCCCCACAAATCACCCCATTCTGAATTCCTCTGCATCTCTAGTTTTCATATTTGTCCAGGTTTGCTAGGTTTTTCTATGTGCCAGCTGAGCTAGAGGCCAAAATCCACAGCTAGGCACTTTGCAAAAAACAGGTCAGATTTCAATGTAAAAATGTGATGTGTCCATGTTGTTTTTTGGGGCGTTTGTTGTCGCGGCACTCAGCCTACCCACACAAGTGAGGTATCATTTTTATCAGGAGACATGGGGGAACACAGAATAGAAACACAAGTGTTACTGCCAATTTTCTTGTTCTACATTTTCTCCTTCCAATTGTAAGACAGTGTGTAATGAAGAAGTGTATTTGAGAAATGCCCTGTAATTCATATGCAAGTAAGGGGACCCCCGAATTCAGAGATGTGCAAATACCCACTGCTTTTCAACACGTTATGTTGTGCTCACTTTTGAAATTCTAAATTTCCTTGATATCTATTTTCACTCTTTATATTTGACCGAATGAATTGCTGTACACCCGTTATACAATGAAAACCCATTGCAAGGTGCAGCTCAATTATTGGCTCTGGGTACCTAAGGCTCTTGATGAACCTACAAGTCATATATATGTCCCCGCAACCAGAAGAGTCCAGCCGATGTAACAGCATATTGCCATAGCTGGAAAAAGGTGTAGAAAAAAACGTGGACAGAAATGGCTCTTTTTTTGTCACCTCGATTTAAACATTTTTGTTTTATTTTAGCTGTTACATTCTGTAGGAAAACCTTGAAGGATCTACACAAATGACCCCCTGCTGAATTCAGAATTTTGTCTACATTTCAGAAACGTTTAGCTGTCTGGGATCCAGCATTGGTTTTACATACATTTCTGTCACTAACTGGAAGAAGGGTAAAAGCACAAAAAAAATAGTAAAAATGCGGTATGTCCCAGTAAAATGCCAAAAATGTGTTGAAAAATGTGGTTTTCTGATTCAAGTCTGCCTGTTCATAAAAGCTGGGAAGCTGAGGATTTTAGCACAAAAAAGCCTTTGTTGATGCAATTTTCAGGGAAAAAAACACTTGCTTTTTTCGGCAGCCCTTTTTCCAATTTTTCAGAGAAAAAAACCTACATTTTTGCTGTATTTTGGCTAATTTCTTTGTCTCCTCCAGGGGAACCCACAAACTATGGGTACCTTTAGAATCCCTAGGATGTTGGAAAAAAAGGACGCAAATTTGGTGTGGATAGCTTATGTGGACAAAAAGTTATGAAAGCCTAAGCACAAACTGCCCCAAATAGCCAAAAAAGGGCTCAGCACTGCAGGGGGGTGGGGGGAAGGCCCAGCAGCTAAGGGGTTAAAGTAGAAAAACATTTGGGCCCTCATTACGAACTTGGTGGTAAAAACCACCTACTGCAGCAGCAACAGGTGCCAAAAGACCCTCGCCACGACTACCAGCCGTCTGCCGTATTATGACCACAACCGGATTTCTGACAGAAAGATGGCAGAAATCCGGCTGTGGCCTTGGTGGCGGATGCCAGTAGACCACCGCAGACTGTATCATGACCCATGACCTGGTAAGCCGGTGCTCTGAAAGGGGAAGGGGGTGAGGGGTGTTGTGTGTGTGTGTAGGTGCGTATGTCTGTACCTGCGTGAATGCTGGTGTGTTTGGTTCTGTATGTGTGTGCATGTATAGATGTGTGAGTGCATGTATGATGTGTTCTGTGAATTTGTGTGTGCATGTATGTAAGTAATTGTGTGTGGATGTGTTTGTGAATGGATGTATGCATGATTGGATGAATGTGGGAATGAGTGTGTATGCATGTGTGCATGAAGGTGCATGTATGAAGGGGGGCTGGAGAGGGAGGGTGAGTGGGAGGATTCCCTGTCACTGATAGTGCCTACCGACATGGTTTTCGTGGCAGTAAGGTTGCCACAAAAACCATGGCGGTAGGCGGGGTCATAATCACGCAGGCGGGCAAGTGACCATCACCAGGCTAGAGTGTGAAGTCTCCAGCCCGGCAATCATTACCCCGTGGTGGGCGGTGTGGTACACTGGCGGTTTGGCTTGAGCCAAACCGCCAATGTCTTAATATGAAGGAAAGTACCACCAGCCTGTTGGCATTTCTTTATTCCATATTAACGCCATCCGCCGGGGTCATAATGACCCCCTTGATGTTTTGTTGCATTTGATATGTTAAGAAAGTACTGTGTTTTTTTACAATCTCTTGTTTGTCTTGTGAGACAACCACAAAACACCTGGGAGAGGAAAAACATCACAAGGAAGGATTGTGACTGGTTCATATGGATGTCAAAATTTAGCAAAGAAAGACTCCTTTCATCTTGAATCATTTGCCTATTGGGTTTTTCTGTGATTATACCTTTTTGAATACTTTTCTGACTTTATTGATTTTTCATGATCGTAATTTCATCATCTTATTCAGATGAGAACCTTACACCTGTTCCTGCAAGTCAGCCACCTCAGCCACCTAGGGAGTCCTTGGTCTGGCAATTCTTTCAGATGAGGCCTAGTGAAAAGGAAATTCTTCCAAATTTGTAATTTGTAACATATGCAAAAAAGTTTTCAGCAGGGGCAACAAAGAATATCCCACGAGTACCCCTGAGATAAGGTTACATTTAAGAGCTTTGCACCTTGAACACCTCACTCAGGCTGAATTAGCCGTGATGCAGAGCTTGATAACTTCTGAGTGGCATCCACATCTTTTCAACCTCGTGACAGTGTGCCTGCCCAGGTACTTCTTGTGAACGCAGATAAGAACCCGGCCGAACAAAGCCCTATTTTGCTGCTTAAGCAAGGAGATAATTTTTTCTTCTGAGACAAGCAATAGTGCTTGGGACAGGCTTGTCCAGGGTCATAAATACCCACATATGCAGTATTTGTTTTTTTAAACATTTCTTTTTACATTGTTATACTCTTTGTTCTGAAGGAAAAGTTGTTTATTCCTCCCAGTTTTTTGTTTGTGTTCTATCCCTTTCACAAACAAATATAAAAATGGTTGTTTAAAATGATACTAGAAAAAGCTCTTTTCAGAACTACCCTCTACTTTGTACACCATACTATGTATACTATGTTGTTTGTACTGAGACCCGTATTTATAGTCTGTTTGCATTGGATTCGCATCATTTTTTTTCACGCAAACCTAGTGCAAACTTAACTCCATATTTATATTTTGGCGCTGGACATGTCTAGCACCAAAATATTGGAGTTAATATCATTTTTTGCCTGTGGAAAACTACCTTGCATCAATGAGATGCAAGGTAGGTGTTCCCGGGCAAAAAATGACTCAAAGGCCCTAGCGACTTATTTATCCTCCTGTGAAAAAATCACTCACAGGAGGAGGGCCTTAAATAATGGTGCTAAGCCAGCTTAGCACCATTATTTAACGCTTGGGTCAGGGCAGGCATTAGGGTCCTGTGGGCTCATTTCCATGGTCAGAGACCTTGGAAACAGCCCACGGGTGCCCTTCCCTGCCCCCTGGGACACCCACACCGACACCTGGTGGACACCTAAGAATGGGGGGACCCATCCCAGGTAAGTTCAGGTAGGTATTTTCAAATTTTTTTTTTCAAAGTGTCATGGGGGTGCCTAATTTGGTCCCCCCTACATGGCACTGTCATGTCCAGGGGGGTTGTGCATCAAAGAAATGACACTTGTCAGGGTAGAGTTTTTTAAAAAATTCTAACCTGACTAGCGCCATTCTTTCCTGCACAACCTCCAGCTCTCCCTACGCCTCCCCTACCCGGTTAACGTCATGTATTTTGACGCTAACCAGGCCTTAGCACCGGTTTGCGCCATTCCTTAAATATGGTGCCCGGCTTGCGTCCTGGAATGGTGCTAGCCGGAGCTATACTTTTGGACACAGGTTTGCATCAAAAAGTATAAATCTGGCCCTAAGTACCTCTTTTATTCCCTTTTTAATGACTCCTGCAAGACACTCACTAAAGTTAATATGATCCCGTACATAGCATGGGTGATTATTGTGAGCCTCATGAGAGTCAGGCACATGGTCCTCCGTGCCTACTGTGGGGTCAGTGTTTGCTTTTTTGCGTTCGCAAGCATGTAATGAGGCCATACTTTTATAATGGAATTTGCTTTTTCATTAAATATATCCTGGTGTAATAGTTGTAATTTATACTCACCAGATTTTTGCTACCCCTTTATTCACTAGATCATAAAGCTTTTCTAAGTTACATAATGTACAGTCTCCTTTACTACAGTACTACTTCCTTTTCCTAGAATTAGGAAAAAGTGACTGCTGCAGTCCCGTCTATCTATAGTATGGCAGCAGTATATAGTAGTGAGCGAGGAGAGACTAGACTCTTCAAAAACAGCTCACCACAAAATAACCGCTCTATATAGTAGCTTATAATAGGGACTGGGCATTCTGCTAAGTCCTCTCCCAGGACAGTAAGGATGTCCAATGCCATATGATGAAGGACTGGCCTCAACACTGAGAACTCTCTCTTGGATGAAGAGTGTGTGTACTAGGGTGTTGGAAGCAACTGGCCTCTACACTGAGACCTCTCAGATCACATGTATGCATAATAGGGTGTGGAGAGGTACTGGCCTCTCTGCTGAGAGCTCTCTCTGGGATGATGGGTGTGTGTAGTAGGGTGTGGCAAGGGACTGGCACCTATCATTATATCTCGCTCCTGGATGAGTTGTATGCATAGTGGAGTGTTGCTAGGGAGTGGCCTCTCTGCTGATAAATCTCTGTTGAATGACAGATGTACAACTATGGAATGGAGAGAAATTAAACTCTATACAGAGAGGTTTCTTTCTCAAGCATACAGACTAAAGTATAGATAGACTACCAGGTCAGGTCAGACATCTCCCCAGAGTAAGACATGTGCAAAATAGGCTTTGGGTAGAGACTACTCTCACTGCTCATACATCTCTTTATGGTAATGAATGTCATTAGTAGAGTATAAAATGGAGAATCCTCTCTGCTTACAACTTTGACTTGGACAATCAGTGTGCATATTTCAATGTAAGGACACACTCACCTCTCTCTCAGACACCTCCTTATGGGAACAGATATGCAAAGTAGGGTTTACACAGAGACAGACCTCTGTGCTGAAGTTTCTCTCCAGAGTGACAAGCATACACTAAGATACGCAAAAGAACTGATATGTCCACCAGCTTACAGCAGTGTGTAGTGTGCTATGAGGATGCTTTTTCCTCTGTGCCAAAACCTCTCTCTTGTTTAGCAATCTTTGATGTACAGTGGAAAGAACTAATCATTCTATAGTACCTCATACATACATGTATATCAAGCAGCACAGTTACAGTTATTGAAGGTGCAACTGCCACTTTAAGTCAACATTGCAAGACTGTAATAATTTTAAAATCTTTTGAAGCTATTAAAAAATTAATTCAGTTGTAACTTCAAATGTTTATTATAATAAACTGTAACAACATTACAAACAACAGCAACTGCATTAACAAACTACAACAACAACAGTAAAACAAACAAAACAACACCTAACTAATCCACAAAATGTTTTCCACATACTGCACCAACCTCTCCTCCCTTTTTGCTTCACTTGCCTACTGGATTTGGATGTATGTAGATCTTTTTTTGTTTTGATTCAGCCCACTTAGGGGCATATTTATACTCTGTTTGCACCGTCATTTCTTTTGACTCTACTTCGGTGCAAAACTAACTCTATATTTATACTTTGGCGCTAGATCCATCTAGAGCCAGATTTATGGAGTTAAAGTCATTATTTAGACGTGGAAACCTACCTTGACTTAATGAGATGCAAGGTAGGCGTTCCCGTGCAAAAAATTACTCTATGGCCTTAACGCCATATTTATACTCCTGTGCAAAAATGGTGCACGGCAGGGAGGAGGGGGTCACAAAATGGTGAAAAGCTTGCTTTGCCCAATTATTTAACGCCTGGCTCAGGGCAGGCGTTAGGGGACCTGTGGGCCTTTTTCCATGGTAGAACACCATGGAATAATCCCACAGTTGCCCTCCCCAGGCCCCAGGGACACCCCCACCCACCCCAGAGGAACAGTGGAGGATGGGGGACCCTATTTCAGGTAAGTAAAGATAAGTATTTTATTTTATTTTTAAAGTGCCATATGGGGCCCTTAAATGGGCCCTCAGACAAGGCACAGGTAGCAATGGCCATGCCCAGGGGACCCTTGTCCCTTGTGCTGGCCATTCGGGTGGTGGGCATGACTCCTGTCTTTTCTAAAGCAGGAGTCATGTGGCATGGTAGGTTTAGCGCCATAAAATGATGCTAATCTGGTTAGAGTCATTTTATTTACTCTAACCAGCCTAGCGCCATCTTTTGTTGCTAAACCCCCGTCTCTCAAACCGCCACTCCCACCCCCACCCGGCTAGCCCACCCTTTGCGTCGGCTAGAGTCATTCCTTAAATATGACGCCCGGCCAGCATCTAGGAATGGCGCTATACTTTTTGCCGCTAACCTTAGAGGTTAGCTGAAGTCAGCTCTCCTTCATTCAGGCGGTGACTGCTTCCATCCGGTCTTAGAAGTTCTTCTTGGCTGTTGTGGGGTTTTTGGTCAGGGAAATGATGAGCTGGGTGTCGTCAGGCATCAGACATGATGTTCAATCCATAATTTCTGATGATTGGGGCGAGTGGGGTCATGTATCCGTTGAATAGTGTAGGGCTCAATGAGGATCCTTGGGGTACTCCACAACTGATCTCTGTAGGTTCTGAGAGGCGTGGCAGGAGTATGACTCTCTGTGTTCAACCTGTCAGGATGGAGTGTATCCACTGAAGGGCCTTGCCGCGTATGCATTCTGTGTGGAGTCTGGCGCATAGGGTGTGGTGGGACACTGTGTTTAAGGCAGCTGATAGGTCCAGTACGATGAGGGTTGCTGTTTGGCCATGGTCGAGGAGAGAGCAGATGTTATCTGTGGCAGTGAGAAGGGCAGTCTCAGTGCTGTGGTTAGCTCTGAATCCTGATTGGGAGATGTCCAGTATGTTGTTGTCCTCGATGTGTTGGCTGAGCTGAGCTTTAATTGCTTTTTGGGTGACCTTAGCTGGGAAAGGCAGCAGTGAAGTGGGGCGGTAATTCTTGAGATCTGTGGGTTTGGCCATGGGTTTCTTCAGGAGCGAGTGGATCCCAGCGGGCTTTCAGTCCTTGGGGAAGGTGGCCAACTCTAAGGATCAGTTGATGGTCTTGCGGAGCTCGGGTGTGATTGAGGCACTAGCTTTGCTGAAAATGTAGAGGGGCAAGAATCTGTGGGGGTTCTGGAGTGGATGCTGATCAAGATGGAGTGAGTCTTGTCCATCGTGAGAGGGGTCCAGGCATGCAGGAATTGTGGGTGTTCAGTGGCTCTGAATCCTTGATTTTCTGATGGAAAAAAAGCAGCTAGTCTGTTGCAGAGATCTGGAGATGGAGGGATGTTTGTGACCTCAACTTGTGTTTTGGCAAATTCCTTGATGATGGCAAAAAGTTATTTTTTGTTGTGAGTGGTGGCATTAATACTGTCCTGCAGGGTGTTTTTTCTGGTTGCTCTGATGAGGGCATGGTAGGATCTTGTGGTGGATTTGAAGAGTGCAAGGTCCTCCAGGGATTTGCTGTTCCTCCATCTTTTCTCCAGTCTCCTGTAGGTGTGCTTCAGTTCCTGGAGTGCGGGTTGAACCATCTGACTTTCTTGGTGGTGTGTTATCCTGTGGTTGTTCATAGTGGAGCTAGGGTGTTGGTGCAATTGGCGATGTATTGGTGGAGGTTGTGTGCTGAACTGCAAAAAGTAGGAAAAACTGGAAAGACAGAAAAACATACAGACACAGATGGCCACTAGGCCACAAGGGATGAGGTGCATGCAGGTGCCTGTGGGTGGAGGTGGGCCTCGAACATAGAGCCAGCAGGCTCTGTCAGGCACACACAAGCTGCAGCAGGAGGGAGCGACAGACGCTAGCCAGAAAGGTCAGTGGAGTCACCCCTCACTGTGTAGCAGCCACCCTTAAAAATGGGAGGGTGGGGGGTAGGATTGGTTAGCTGGGAGGCATGAGGGTGGGAAAGTGCTGCTCGGTTTGGGGGCGGGGCTCCACGGGCAGCAGCGGCAGGAAAGGGAGAGCAGGAGTGGCAAAGGGGCAGATGACCAAAATAAGTGAAAAAGTGCAAAAAGAGAGAGCAACAGTAAAAAGGGGAACAAACAGGCAAACCAAGAAAAAGAAGAAAGACAGAAAAACAGATAGACACAGATGGCCACTAGACAACCAGGGATGAGGTGCAAGCAGGTGCCTGCAGGTGGAGGCAGGCCTGGAATACAGAGCCAACAGGCTCTATCAGGCACACACAAATGTCAACGGCAGCAGCAGTGACCACACAGATGGGAGCGACGGATGCTGGCCAGAAAGGTCAGTGGAGTGGATTCGCACACTCACAGACACTCATGCACTTACTCATACACCCAGATATGTACTTATGCATGCACTCACAGACACACTCAGGAACTCATGCATGCATTCATAGAGTCAAAGACTCATGCACTCACCCACAGACCCACTCCAAGATTCATGCACCCACTCACAGACCCCTGAGGTACTCATGTAGAAACTTTCAGACCCACTCAGAGACTCTTGTACACACTAATAGATCAGAGACCCACTCACAAAGTCATGTACTCACTCAGAGACTCATGCACCCACTCACAAAGCCACTCAGACACTGATGCACCCACTCATACACCCACAGAGGCACTCATACAGACACTCATAGACCCTCTCAGAGACTTATGTGAGAACTCAGAGATTCATGAACCTACTCACTGACCCACTCAGAGACTCATGCACCCACTCACACACCTACTGAGGTACTCATGCAGACACTCAAAGACCCAGTCAGAGACACATGCACACACTCATAGGCTCAGAGACTTATGCAAACACTCACAGGATCACTCAGAGACTCATGCTCCCAATCACACATCCACTAAGGTACTCATGCAGACACACACACTCACAGACACTCATGCACCCACTCACAGACCTTCTGATGAACTCATGCGGACACTCATAGACATACTCAGAGAAGCATGCACACAATCTTAGAGACTCATGCAATCACTCACAGACAATCTCAGAGACTCATGCACCTACTCACAGACCCACTCATAGACTCATGCACCCATTCACAATCCCCCTGAGGTATTCATGTAGACACTCACCGACAAACTAAGGGGCACATTTATGGAAAACTGCGCTGCACCAAGTGCAGGGCCACTTTCCCTTCCCCTCTTAGCGACCCCCTAGTGCCTCCATGTGTGCGCTGTATTTAAAATACGATGCACCATGGTGCAGGGTAGGAGGCAATAGCGTCATTCAATGTGACGCTATTGATGTACTCTGCAGAAGTAGCGCTAAACTGTTGGCACTACTCATGCAGAATACATCTGGGCCCATTATAAAGAATGGAAGCCCCCTTTTAACGCCTGCTCTGAGCAGGCGGTAAAAAGGGCGTAAAAAGTGGCCCAAGCAAATCTCTTAGATTTCCTTGTGCCATTTTTTTCAGCCCCCTAACTGGGGAATGCCCCCTTACATACATTATGCCAGGCACAGGCATAATGTAGCGCAAAGGGTTACAGAGTGGCGCAATGTATGCATTGCGCCACTCTGTAAATACGGCGTGGGGATTTCAGCTTTTTTGGTACACATTAACATAGAAAATAATGATGTCAATGTGGCACAAGGTGGCACTAGTGTTGTAATTTAGCAGTGATTAGATTAAGCATTAGCAGAAGACATCTTGTATTTAGTATATATTGTGAACATTTTGCGGAATCCATTTTGTATTCATGGCAGCCATTTTCTCTGCTACATGCTGCCATGTGCTCACCATGTGCTCTGTCCTACCTTTCTGTTAACTGCTCTTGAAATCTGCCTAGTGACAAGTTATATTTAGCATCTCTTACTTTCGCACATGCTCAGTAAGGTCTGCAGCTGTTAGTCCTTGGAAACTGTTAGCTCCTCCTACCTGTCGACTGTGCATTTTCCACATGACCTTACATGTATACAAGTCTTGTTTCCATAATTGTACCATCTCCTTTTAGCCCCTGTGTGGGTATAAAAGGACCATGCTCTCTCAGTTCAGTGTGCTACTTCAGACATTACCCTAGGGTGCTGTTTGAACTGTAGTACCACCTCATGAGGTTAATAAACTTTTGTCTTTTATTCCAATTTCTGTGCCAACTTCTTCCTACATGGTCTGAGGACTTTGTGCAGAGAAAGGTGAACCCCTTGCACTAGTAGGCCTTGCTGAGGCTTACTTCAACAAATTGGCGCCCGAACAGGGACTCATCGGCGACTCGGATGCCCAACGGATTGGTCGCGACGAAGGATTGGAATCTCGCTGCGGACGATCATTGCCTGAGGAGACCCGACTCTTGGCAACCACAACGTTTTTCCCTTCTTTCTGATTTGACCATCCAGGTGGCGCCGGTCCTCGACTGAGATCCTTTTCGTTCATTCGTCATGCAGTGACCATTTGGTCAATTTTAGAACTTGGCAGTTGGAACCTGGACACCCTGTGATTGGTAAGAGTCGTTTTACGGCACTTGCTGTGGGTTTTGATGCCTGTGTTTGGTAATGTAGTTTAGCACTACTTACTGTGGCTCTCGTGATTTGGGTGACTAGTCAATTTGTATTCTTTGGATTTGATATATAAATTGCAATTTATATAGGCAGGTAATGAGGAGAATTTTCTCCAATTTAATTTTGATTTGAACGGCACCTTAAGTGCTACTTTGATTATAATATTGCATATTCTGCACTATTTTTGGCATGCCTGTTTTTAGCGCACTTCGTAGGATGTGTTGCTTTTGTAATGGTACCAATTTAAGATTGGAAGAATCACAACCGGCACCCCCAGAGGGGACGCCAAATAGAGATATATATGTTAAACATGGTCTTTCTTCTATAATGTACACCACATTATGGAATAAATACACCTGCGCGGATCCTGAGTTACGTTGGCCTATGCATGGGTCATTTGATTTGCGAAAGATTGAGTATGTGGAACAATGTATGTGTAAGCGAAAGTCTAGGCAAGATATGTTTGACTGTGTACGAATGTGGGAGAAAGAAGCGCGTGGACGAGTGAAGCGTGAGCAAGCCTTGCTTGAGAAAGAGCAGCGGAAGAATGTATATGTGAAAGCATTGGAAATGAGAAAGAAAGAAATAAATTACTTAAAGGAGCTAGAAGAGAAAGAACGTAAGCTACAGGTAACTGGCCAATACACTGTTAGACAACCCCTCTATCCTATCCTTAATAAACCACATGATGATTTATTCTTACTAGATCGCCCTCCACCTCCGTATGTCGTCCCTTCTGCCCCTCATGAGTTACCTAAAGTCTCCAGTTCGGAGCAACAGAAGATGCAGGACAGTCGCTCTATGCTGCCTACTGACCGTGCGTCTGAGCTTAGATCTATTGCTCGTAAAACAATTCGTAGCGTTGTTTCTGCTTCTGAACTTTTAGACAACATGAAAGGGTGGACGGAAAAGGAGCAGCTATATTTTACTGAGGCATTTGGCTCAGAAGTTATTGAACTATATCGGAAATATTCTGATGAGTTAGAGCCCGATGATGTAGCAGCTGATCATAAGCAAATGCGTGATGGTCTTTTTATTTTCTCCCAGGTGGCTGATGCAATCAGGCGTTTAATGAAATTACGTATTGTGGCAGTCCGTTTGCAAGAAGAGAAAAGGGCTGCGGATGCAGTTGCACGAGCATCTCAGACCGAAGGGGCGCAAGCTTCCATCTTTGAAACAGATAAGACTATGATAGTTCACGCGAAACCAATGCGGGAGGCCGCACCTTTGTATGTTCCTCCTAAAGGATTGGGTACAAATGATGATAAAACTTCTGTTGATGCTAAGGGTTATTTTATTTATAATTGGGTGTATACTCCTTGGAATAGGGCAGATGTAATGGCACTTAAAACAGCATTACCTAACCCGCAGAAAAATCCAGCCACCTTTTATGAGGAAGTTGAGGGAGCAATTAGTTCTTGTACTATGACTTTGGCTGACATTGATTTATTTTTCGGATTGATATTACCGCCAGATATGTGGAGAACTGTTCGTAAAATTGATGATCGTACAGTTTTTGGGGCCTCATGGAAAGAAATAGAACAGATGGACGGGGATAGGGAACCTGCGAAAAAGCCATATCAGTTGATTCTAGACCTTCCTGCAGCCATATTAGTTAAGTTGAAAACGATTATTCCCCCTAAAAAGATAGATTGGACTGTTTTAGCATCTTGTAAACAAAAGGCAGATGAATCGGTCTCTGATTTCTTTACACGCTTTGAAGAAGCATTTCATGATTTTAGCGGTCAGTCATTGTCAGATGATACGGGCAGACATTTGTTCGTCGATAAATATGTTGCAAATCTGTTACCAGGAATAGCTAGTCGTCTAAAAGCTAGTGAAAGTTCATGGACTACCTCTACTCCGGTTTCTCTTTTGACTATGGCTCAGTATTATGAATGACAGGAATTAGAAGCAAAAGGTAGCGAGGAGAAAAATATTAAAGAATTAAAGACGAAGGTTATGTTGGCTCAAGCTTATGGTCCGCCTTTTAGAGGTAGTGATAGAGGTGGACGTGGATCTCATGGCTCTTCTTACACTCGTTTGAATTTGTCTGATGATCAGTGTGCGTATTGTAAGAAATTTGGGCACTGGGCTGCCGATTGTCCAGCACTACGTGTTCAGCAGTGTTCACGTGGTCGGGGACAAATGAGAAATCGCTCAGGATATTCAGGACCTAGAAGAAGCACAAATGATCATGCTAGGGTTGATGCTAATTCACGAGGCCAGGATGGGTTTAACACTTTTGATACACGGAACCAATACCAGATGTCTGATCATATGCAGCCTGATTTCCAAGATTCTGCTTATGCATAGGATTGCCTAGGATGGGGTAAGGAATCAGTTGAAGTTCCAGTAGATCAGAGGGGTCCCTATGTTATAGCACATGTTTTGGGTCTTACTGATCAGTTTCTGATTGATACAGGAGCTACTCGTAGCGCCTTGTCTAAACAATTGATTCCAAGGGCTCCCCTGTCTGGCTTAACTATTACATCGATAGGTTTCGATGGAACACCTTCCCCTAGCCCATTGTCACAACCACTTGCATTCCATGTTGATAAATTTACTGCTCCATGTCCATTTTTGCTTTCTCCAAATACACCAGACAATATTGTGGGTCTTGATATGCTCAAGTATTTCAGGGCTACAATACGATGCTCTCCTGAAGGGGTGCGTGTTATTTTAAATGATAATCATCCTGTGATGGAAATAGTTTGTCTTGTTAAAGAGGATGTTGCATTAGCTTCACTCCCTAGTACTTTGTGGGCTACTTCAGATACTGATGTGGGACAAATGATTATTCCACCGGTACATATTAGTGTCAAGGAGGGAGCTGTATTGCCACGTTTGCCTCAATACAAAATTTCACAGGAGGGCGAAGAAGCACTCACACGAATTGTGCATGATCTTATTGCAGTTGGAGTTGTCGAGGAAGTTCTGTATAATGTTTGTAACAGTCCGATTCTTCCTATTCTGAAAAAGGATACTGATACTAGGATTTACCGATTCATTATTGATTTACGAGAAGTCAATAAGATTGTGATACCACAATATCCTGTGGTATCTGACATCACGACACTCCTTACTTTGGTTCCCCCGACAGCAACTACGTTATCTGTGATAGACTTGAAGAATGCTTTCTTTTCGATCCCTATTCATCCTAACAGCCGATATTTGTTTGGTTTTACTTTGAATAAATGATCATATAGATTTTGCAGAGTTCCTCAAGGCTATAGGAGAGTCCAAGTATTTATAGTCAGGCATTAAAACGACAACTTGATTCTTTTGTTTTGCCTGAAGGTGTGGCTCTCATACAATATGTTGATGATATTATGTTGGCAGCTGATACCCCGGAGCAATGTGAAAAGTGCACTTTGTCCTTACTTTCTTTTCTTGCTTCACACCATCATAAAGTGTCACGAAAGAAATTGCAATATTGTAGACCAAAGTTAACCTATTTAGGTCACCTTTTGTCTAAGGAGGGCCGTGCACTTACATCAGATCGTATTCAAGCAATTTTAGACACACCAGTACCCTCTACTCAGAAAGATGTTCGTGCATTCCTTGGTCTTACTTCTTTTTGTAGGCAATAGATATTAGGGTTTTCACACATTGCCAAACCTTTGCTAGCACTTTTGACTAAAGATACTCCAATGCCCCTCCCATGGACAGATGAATGTGAGACTGCTTTCCGGCAGCTGCGACAAGCCCTTTGTTCTGCACCAGTGTTAGGTACTCCAGATTACATGAAGCCTTTTGCACTTTACGTACACGAGAAAGATGGATGTGCATTGTCAGTTTTAGTACAGACACATGGCGATAAGCAGCGTCCCTGTGCATATTTTTCAGCAGTACTTGATCCTGTCACTCGAGCGTTGCCCGGGTGTTTTCGTTCAGTTGCCGCAACAGCTGTCTCAATACGTCAGAGTGAAGGGATAGTTTTGTCACATAAGCTGTTGGTGCTAGTACCCATGCGGTTGATGCTCTTTTAAATCAAACAAAGACACAACATTTAACTAGCGCCCGTATGACAGGTTATGAGTTGACATTGTTGGCTCCTCACATTACACTGAAGAGATGTGCGACACTAAATCCAGCTACTTTGTTGCCATATCCGGTGACTCAGCCTCAGTCACAAGAAACACATGATTGTATATTCCTTACCGAACAACAGATAAAGGGTCGTGTTGATTTACAAGATACGCCCCTTTTAGATGTAGACGGGGAACTGTGGGTTGATGGGTCTTGTTTGAAGTTGCCAGATGGTACGACCTCAGCTGCATATGCAATCACCACAATACACACGGTAGTGGAGACAGCTCGTATACCACAGAAGTAAGCTGCTTCCCATGCCACTGGATTCAAGCTAGCCTGGCTGATGAGGGGTGAAACCCCGAAACCGGTCCCAGGATGCTTGTTTCCAGTCCAGGGAAGACCTGGCCTAGCAGTTCGGGCTGGACTGTTCCCATGGGGAACAGGGTCAAGACTGATTTGCATATGGCTGGGTCCAAACTGGAATGGCATGGGCAGCAAAAAAACTATGGATTTAGGCCCAGATCACTGTACTGGGGGTGAATGTTTGATAATGTTCAGCATTCCGTCCATCACTTGTTGTTTTTGCTTTGTCACCCTAAGTGGGAAGGGTATGCCCAGACGTGGGTCCCGTGCTTCCCATGCCACTGGATTCAAGCTAGCCTGGCTGATGAGGGGTGAAACCCCGAAACCGGTCCCAGGATGCTTGTTTCCAGTCCAGGGAAGACCTGGCCTAGCAGTTCGGGCTGTTCCGTTCCCATGGGGAACAGGGTCAAGACTGATTTGCATATGGCTGGGTCCAAACTGGAATGGCATGGGCAGCAAAAAAACGATGGATTTAGGCCCAGATCACTGTACTGGGGGTGAATGTTTGATAATGTTCAGCATTCCGTCCATCACTTGTTGTTTTTGCTTTGTCGCCCTAAGTGGGAAGGGTATGCCCAGACGTGGGTTCCGTGCTTCCCATGCCACTGGATTCAAGCTAGCCTGGCTGATGAGGGGTGAAACCCCGAAACCGGTCCCAGGATGCTTGTTTCCAGTCCAGGGAAGACCTGGCCTAGCAGTTCGGGCTGGACTGTTCCCATGGGGAACAGGGTCAAGACTGATTTGCATTTGGCTGGGTCCAAACTGGAATGGCATGGGCAGCAAAAAAACGATGGATTTAGGCCCAGATCACTGTACTGGGGGTGAATGTTTGATAATGTTCAGCATTCCGTCCATCACTTGTTGTTTTTGCTTTGTCGCCCTAAGTGGGAAAGGTATGCCCAGACGTGGGTCCCGTGCTTCCCATGCCACTGGATTCAAGCTAGCCGGGCTGATGAGGGGTGAAACCGCGAAACCGGTCCCAGGATGCTTGTTTCCAGTCCAGGGAAGACCTGGCCTAGCAGTTCGGGCTGGACTGTTCCCATGGGGAACAGGGTCAAGACTGATTTGCATATGGCTGGGTCCAAACTGGAATGGCATGGGCAGCAAAAAAATGATGGATTTAGGCCCAGATCACTGTACTGGGGGTGAATGTTTGATAATGTTCAGCATTCCGTCCATCACTTGTTGTTTTTGCTTTGTCGCCCTAAGTGGGAAGGGTATGCCCAGACGTGGGTCCCGTGCTTCCCATGCCACTGGATTCAAGCTAGCCTGGCTGATGAGGGGTGAAACCCCGAAACCGGTCCCAGGATGCTTGTTTCCAGTCCAGGGAAGACCTGGCCTAGCAGTTCGGACTGGACTGTTTCCATGGGGAACAGGGTCAAGGCTGATTTGCAAATGGCTGGGTCCAAACTGGAATGGCATGGGCAGCAAAAAAACGATGGATTTAGGCCCAGATCACTGTACTGGGGGTGAATGTTTGATAATGTTCAGCATTCCGTCCATCACTTGTTGTTTTTGCTTTGTCGCCCTAAGTGGGAAGGGTATGCCCAGATGTGGGTCCCGTGCTTCCCATGCCACTGGATTCAAGCTAGCCTGGCTGAGGAGGGGTGAAACCCCGAAACCGGTCCCAGGATGCTTGTTTCCAGTCCAGGGAAGACCTGGCCTAGCAGCTCCAACAATAACGAAGTTGCTTACGCAAGTTTGGGAGCATCCAGAAATTTCCAGTACAGCTAAGAGAGTAGTACAGTCTTGTTTGATCTGCTTACAATACAATCCTGGAAAAGGGACACGTACTCCTGCAGGAGGGTTTGCTACACCAACTGCACCTTTTGAAGTTCTACAAATGGATTATATTCAGCTTGAACGCTGCAACAATTTAAAGTATGTCTTGGTGGTGGTTTGTGCCTTCAGTAAATGGATAGAGGCGTACCCCACAAAGGATAATACTGCCATTACCACAGCGAAGGTGCTTTTGAAAGAATTTTTCCCTAGGTTTGGTGTTTGCAGACTTTTATGGAGTGATAACGGACCTCATTTTGTTGGGGAAGTTATTAAGTATGTCCTGAAAGGATTAGGGATCAAACAGAAGTTCCATGCGGTTTTCCACCCACAATCAGCAGGGTTGGTGGAAAGGTATAATGCTACATTGAAGCTGAAATTAGCGAAGATACAGGCTTCCACATCCTTAACTTGGCCGGATGCATTACCATTGGCATTATTGTCTATTAGGTCAGTGCCACACTCCCGACTTGGCCTTAGCCCCTATGAAGTAGTATTTGGGAGACCAATGAATATTTGGGGAGTTCCTAAACCAAAATCTGTATATGATGTACCTTGTGTCCTGATGAATGATTATTTGGCACAGTTAACCGACAATTTGGTTTCTCTTCATCAACAGGTTCGAGAAGCACTTCCTGACAGATCTACAGGTGAAGGCCATGAACTCCGACCTGGTGACCAGGTGATGATTAAGTCTTTTGAAAGATCAAGCAGCTTGGAACCAAGGTGGCGAGACCCAGAACAGGTGCTCCTTGCGACAAGGACAGCAGTTCGAGTGACGAACCGAAATAATTGGGTCCATAGTACTCACTGCAAGAGAGTGCTACCTACCTTGGTAGAACCTGCTGTGCTGACCGATCATCGAGAGAATTTGACTACGGAGAAAGGCCGTGCTATATCACCTGACGAATCTGCAGAGGTCTTCCCGGACCATACGACTTCTGGAGTGTCGCGATATAATTTGAGACCAAGGAAAGAATCTGAAAATTGTTTTGAAAAGACTGGTTGAGCTACCGCCCTGGGTTAGTGAAACTGAGAGCCAATGTGGCAAGGGGGGGGATCAGCCGTGCATTGGAGTAGTGACACCCGTCTTGGCCCGTGGTGAAGAAATCAGCGGCTGCCCAGGGATAAGAGCTCCAACGATTGTTTTTAATTCATTTCTGAAAGGGTCGATTATCACTGTTGCTAAAATGAATAACAAATTGATCATTAGTATTATGGGGTTTGTTGTTGTTTTGGTGGTTACAGCAACAATCACCTGGTTTATTGAAAAGAAGTCTCCTGCTCATGAGTTTTTTGTTGCCACTTCTCCAGTACCAGAGGATCACTATTTCTTTACGCTTCCCTATCAGGAGCAGAAGCACCGTCAATCGTACTTCAATAATACTTTCATTCAGATGTTGCATCATACTCATAATGCTACAAATACTACTAACTGTTGGGTATGTGGAATGATACCTGCGCATCAAAAGAAAGGAGGAACACCTTTCATTCCTCATCCTTTTTCACACAATGGTTCTTGTCAAGCTTGGTACATGCTTTTCTTTGCATTTGGAAAACATACAGAGGGCGGACTTCTTTTTCGCCTTAATAAAGTGTGCTACCAAGACAAAGATGGGTATCCCCAAGCTAAAGGAACTAAATGGGAATCGGAAGAGTATCAACCGGACAATGTTTCAATACCGTATGTCTTCACAAATATACGAGACTCTGACAAGAAAGAACAATTTCTGATTTCTGTTACAAAAACTAAAGCAGATTTATGTATACGAAGCATTGGACAAATTCCAGTAGGGATAAGCGATTGTACCTTGATTTTAACTATTGAGAGTGTAAATAATAGTAGTTTTACAGCTTCACATAATACATATTTTGTTTGTGGTAACTATGGATATTACCAACTACCTGTTGGGTGGTCAGGTGTGTGTTATGTATCTTTTCTATTACCCCCTGTGTTTTTGGCTCCTGCATCATATCACTGAGATTTAAAACTGTTCAATGACATCATTAACAATAGATATAAAAGGACAATAAGTACAAATGAGGTAGACCAAACGGATACTAGCCTGCAACAATATGTTGATTTTAATTTAGGATTGTTCCCCTTTGTAGGTGTTGCGTTAAACAGTAGGAAAGTGAGACAATTGACTAGGGTTGTGGAAGCTGTTACCAATCAGGCAGCTCTGGCACTTGGGAATATTACTGAGGAGCTCCAAGTTGCGAGGATTGTAGTGCTCCAAAATCGTATGGTATTAGATGTGATATTAGCTGATCGAGGTGGTGCATTTCGAATCATCGGTAGTAGTTGTTGTGTTTTTATCCCAGATCACTCACCTTCAGTATATGATGCAATATCTAAATTGCATAAAATTGCTGCAGAAATCCATACAGAGACTGGTACTTGGACTTTTTCTGTATGGTTTTGGGCTCTTGTTTCCGCCTGGGGCTGGAAACTACTGACTATCCTGTGTGTAATAATTGCAATATTTTTTACATGCTGTATCTGTATTCAGTGTGGTCCAATGTTCTGCTCCATGTGTATTACTGCTTGTATGCCTACCAAAAGAAATATTACAGAAATGAAGGCACAACATATGTTAGATAAGGAAATAGCTGAAATGATGAGCATAAATATACAGGATGAATATTTAGATTATCCCAGAAAGACGAATTTCTTCAGCTAATTCTGAAAGGGTCGTCTGTTGTAATTTAGCAGTGATTAGATTAAGCATTAGCAGAAGACATCTTGTATTTAGTAACTATTGTGAACATTTTGCGGAATCCATTTTGTATTCATGGCAGCCATTTTCTCTGCTACATGCTGCCGTGTGCTCACCATGTGCTCTGTCCTACCTTTCTGTTAACTGCTCTTGAAATCTGCCTAGTGACAAGTTATATTTAGCATCTCTTACTTTCGCACATGCTCAGTAAGGTCTGCAGCTGTTAGTCCTTGGAAACTGCTAGCTCCTCCTACCTGTCGACTGTGCATTTTCCACATGACCTTACATGTATACAAGTCTTGTTTCCATAATTGTACCATCTCCTTTTAGCCCCTGTGTGGGTATAAAAGGACCATGCTCTCTCAGTTCAGTGTGCTACTTCAGACATTACCCTAGGGTGCTGTTTGAACTGTAGTACCACCTCATGAGGTTAATAAACTTTTGTCTTTTATTCCAATTTCTGTGCCAACTTCTTCCTACATGGTCTGAGGACTTTGTGCAGAGAAAGGTGAACCCCTTGCACTAGTAGGCCTTGATGAGGCTTACTTCAACACTAGGGGACTTTAATATGCCCTTTAGAGACTCATGCACACAGTCATAGACTCTGTGAGTTATGCACACACTCACAGACCCACTCAGAGACTCATGCATGCACTCATTGTAGGAGAATGGCTCTCCATATAGTGTATGAAAATGTTGTGCACTGTGCAGAGAGTCCAAGCAACCCTTGTAGGAAAGTATCCCCTTTCTTTGTATGGTTACCCCCTTTTTCTGCCTGATGTCAGTGTGTTTGAAAGTGTTCACTGGGATCCTGCTAACCAGGACCCCAGTGATTATGCTCTCTCTCTCAAAACTCTGTATTTCATCCCACAATTGGTACACTGGTGCCCCATTAAAAGTCCCTAGTGTATAGAACTAGGTAGCCAGGGCATTGGGGATCTAGGGGACCATATGGGCCACAACATATATTTTGCCACCAATAGGGAGCCCATGCAAAGGGTTCTGCAGGACTGCCATTGCAACCTGCATGAAAAGGTGCAAGCACCCTTTCACTGCCAATTTTCACTGCAGCAGGTCACTTATAAGTCACCCCTATAGCAGGCCTTCTAGCCCAGAGGGCAGGGTGCAACGTACCTGTGTGTGAAGGCACCCCTGCACCAGCAGAAGTGCCCCCACAAACTCCAGGCCCATTATCCGGACTTCATAAGTGGGGGAACACCATTTTACGTGTGTACTGGAAATAGGTCAATATCTCTATCCAGCTACATAATGGTAACTCCAAACATGGGCATGTTTGGTATCAAACATGTTGGAATCATACCCCAATGATTTTGCAAGTATTGGTTGTATGAGCCCATGCACTCTGGGAGCTCCTTAGAGGACCCCCAGTATTACCATTACAGCCTTCTGAGGGTTTCTAGGCAACCCTAGCCGCTGCCACCTACCAGACAGGTATCTGCCCTCCTGTTGCTTGGAAAGCTCAAGCGCAGGAAGGCAGAACAAAGGATTGCCTTTGGGAGAGGGGTGTTACACCCTCTCCCTTTCAAAGTAGGCGTTACAGGCTTGGGAGGGGTAGCCTCCCCAAGCCACTGGTGATGCTTTGAAGGGCACATTTGGTGCCCTCCTTGCATAAACCAGTGTACACCGGTTCAGGGACCCCCAGTTCCTGCTCTGGCAAGAAACTGGAAAAAGGAAAGGGGAGTGACCACTCCCTTGTCCATCACCACCCCAAGGGTGGTTCTCAGAGCTCCTCCAGAGGGTCCCGGGGTTTTGCCATCTTGGAATCAAGGTTGTCAGGGAACTCTGGGAGCATCTGAGTGGCCAGTGCCAGCAGGTGATGTCAGAGACCCCTCCTGATAGGGGGTCACCCAGCTAGATGACCAATCCCCCTTTCAGGGCGACTTAGGGTCTCTCTCTTGGGTGGTTCCTCAGATTCGGATTGCAAGTCTCCAGTAGAATTCCTCTTCAACCTCCACTTCGACTTATGACTGAAGAAACTGCATCTGGATGCTCCAGGACCCGACAAGCTGCAACAAAGAAGCAAGACACCTCCTGCAACATTGTATCTTCAGCTCCTTCCACCAACTGCATCATTTTCCAGGTCGTGCATCCTCTGAGGACAGCCCTTCTTTAGACTACATCAAAAGGAAAAAGGAATTTCCCTTGGAGTGAAGGAGCCACTTCCCTGCCTCTGCATGCACCAACTGCAACAACCACCAGCTGCGTGGATCCCCTCTCTTGCTAAGCTGCGTGGATCCTGCATCACAGGTGGTGGACTCAAGTGGTCTGGACGGTCCTCTCTTCCAGCTGTCCAACTTGGGTCGAGGTAACCCCTTGCCTGCCCACACTGGACAGTACCTCCATGCACCGCATCCTTTGCAGCTCCCAAGGCTTGTTGGCAACTTTTCCAAGGGATCCTCAAGCATCTTGAAGCTACAGCCCCTAGCACTCCATCCTGCAATGCACAGCTCCCTTTTTTGTAGTGCTGCATGAGCCTCTTTGACATTCGTGTCCCCATCCTGTGGGACTCCTGTGGGTGCTGCCTGAGCTTCTGTGGGCTCTCTGTGTTGCTGAGGGCCCTCTCTGTCTCCCTCTCCTGGGTAGAGTCATCCTTGTCCTTCCTGGTCCCCGGCAACTCCACTTTCCGCCAACCACTTGTTTTGCATGTGCCAAGGCCTGTTGGCAGAATCCGAAGCTGCAAACCCGACTACAATCCTCTTTCTGGTGTGGGACATCACCTGCATCCTCCAGGAACTCAACTTCGTCTTCTTGGGTGCAGTGCTGACTCTCTTTCTTCATCCTCTGGCACCTTCAGTCTGGTGGGTAGGGGCTCCTGCCCTTCCTGGACTGTGCTGTGCTTCTTGGACTTAGTCCCCTTCTTCCACAGGTCCTATTGTCCATAAACCCACTGTTGGTGTCTTGCAGTTTCATCTGAGCTTTGCATTGTTCTTCTCTTCTAAGTTGTTGTTCTCAGGAGTTTACAGTGATTTACTTCTGCTTTCCTGGTCGCTGGGGTGGGTTGTGGTACTTACCTTTGGGCTTTCCTAGTACTCCCAGCTACCCTCTACACACTCCACTTACCTAGGTGGGGCATCGACTCTCATATTTCATTTTTTTAGTATATTGTTTGTTTTCCTCCTAGGGCTATTTCTCTCTATTGTGATTTTCACAATCTGCACCATTTTTGAACTGTTTTTATGCCTTTTTCTGAATACTAGTGTATATAATTTGTGCGTTACTTACCTTCTCAGGGAGTATAGCCTCTATGGCGTTTTGGTATTTGTGTCACCAAAATAAAGAACCTTTATTTTTGTAACACTGAGTGTTTTCTTTCATGTGTGTAAGTACTGCTCATCCACAGCTACCTCTTGAGAGCCTGGCTTCGAGACATTGACTATACTACACTAATAAGGGACACCTGGACATGGCATAAGGTGTAAGTACCATAAGTACCCATCACACACCAGGCCAGCCTTCTACAACCCCACCTTGGTATCCAGAGGTAAAAATCATTCCAGTCAATGCTCTGTTTTCGTGGTAGTGTAGGTGAGCAGTTAGGCTTCTCTTAGAGATGTGCTAAGCAGTTTTGTACACTTACTATCAATAAATGTGGACACACACTCGGAAGAATAACTCAAGAACAATTTGCAAAAATACGTCAGATTTTTATATATTTTTTAAGACTAATATCATCAAAATACGGTTAGTACCTCTTACAGCTGGTTTGGAATACAGGGGCCAGGAATGCCGGGTGCAGCACAGATAAGTTAGCCAGGAGTTGCGCGTCTTTGGATCCAGGAGCAGATCACATGGAGGGTAGATTGCAGGTCAGCAGGCCCACTCTGGGGGTGGGGGGTGGTTCTTGAGTGTCCTTAAGTTTCGACCAATATCATAAAAATACGGTAATTACCTCTTACTGCTGGTTTGGAATACAGGGGCCAGGGATGCTGGGTGCAGCACAGATAGGTCAGCCAGGAGTTGCGCGTCTTTGGATCCTGGAGCAGATCACATGGAGAGTAGATTGCAGGTCAGCAGGCCCACGCTGGGGGTGGGGGTGGTTCTTGAGGGTTCTTAAGTTTCTTGACTGGTGCTTGCATCTGGTCGTCCAGAATGGAGTTTTCTTCTGGATGTCCAATATTGGGGATCCAGTACCAAAGGTAATGATACATCTCAGACCCCCAAAAGTCACAGTGCCAACAAACCTGGCACACTGGTAGGTTTTATCCTTCTGTTTGTTTGGTGGATTTTGATGGGGCTGCTGGGTCCAGGTCATTGGTCAGCAGCTGGTCAGTGAACTGGACTTCACTGGTTCCCTGCCTGCAGGGTGCAGGAGAGTGATACATTCACTCTGAATGAGGTTTTTGGCATTTTTCAGAAGGCTGGAGGTGCTCTGAGGTTTTATAGAGTCCTTCTGGTTTCCAGGCAGCACTTCAGTGGTGATTGTCGAGTCTTTGGAGCAGTAGACAGGGTTCAGCACTTTTTTCTTTGTGCAGTAGAACTTCTGTTGTCGTGCCTTGGCTCTTCTTTGTTCCTGGGCTTCTTGTGTCCATTGACCCATCTGTTTGTCTAGTGGCAGTCTGCGTGAGTGTGGTGTGGGCCTTCTCAGTGTGGCACAATTGGTGCTGCAGCTCTCAGGGGCCCTCTTCAGTACCCATGCCCTAGTTACCAGGGGTGCCATTTCATAGGGGCGTACAAAGGCAGATGAAGTGCCAAACAGAGAACAGCTTTAGGTAAAGAGATCTGGCCCTAGGAACCTGTTTAGCAGGAGACCAGGGCACTTACAGTTTTGTAACCATATAATTTTCCGATCAAAAAGCGGGGGACTATCATGTCAAAAGAGTCCCTTTCTCACATGCATGAACTCTGAGACCCAATGAAAGATGTATGGACACACTCAGTAACCCACACAGAGACTCATACATGCACTCATAGATCTAGGGCCAGATGTAGCAAACTTTTGCGAGTCGCAAATTGCCCGATTCGCAATTTGCGACCCCTCAAAATCGGAAATGGGATGCAAAAATCCCATTTCCGACTCGCAAAATGTGATGCGAGACGGTACCGACTCTCAAAATTTGCGACCCCATTTTGCGACCCACAAATAGGAAGTCGCAATTTGCGAGTCGCAAACCATGTGCAATAGCAACTCGCAAATTGCGACTAGTCCCAAAAAGCCCATTTTGCACTTCCAATTTACCACTAACTCAGAGCAGGTGGTAACCATTACCAAAGTATAAAAGGAGACCCAGAAGGCATCTGGGTTACTCAAGATGGCGGAGATATACCTGATAGCAGTGAGGAGGACAGCCCACGCAGCTCAGCGGAGGAGGAGGAGGAGCCAGAGACAGGAGAAGATTTACAGAACAAGGCAGACACTCTTCCAGCAAACTGAGGAGGAAATATATGACAAATATAGACTTAGCAGCGCAGCTATACTAGATTTAATAGATTTACTCAAACCACAGCTAGAACGCCAGACTGTGCGCGGTTGCGCCATCCCTACGCATGTGCAAGTGCTATGCTCACTGCACCTCTTGGCCTCGGGTAGCTATCAGGGGGTCATTGCTGTGGCAGGTGGGGTATCCCAAAGTGCACTATCAAGGTTCTTCAGGGCATTCCTAGATGCCATACTCACACACATGTCCCGATACATATACCTACCCAGGAATGAGGCAGAAATTAACAGCACCAAGTTGGACTTTTACCGGATTGCCAACTTCCCCCATGTCATAGGGTGTGTAGACGGGACACATATTCAAATATGCCCTCCTGCAAACCTCGAATATCTGTTCCGCAATAGGAAGTGTACCCACTCACTCAATATTCAGGTGGTATGTGACGCCCATTATGTCATCACTGACATGGTTGCTAAGTTTCCATGCAGTACTCATGACTCCTACATTTTTAGGCACAGCGGGATACACCAACGCCTGGAACGTGGGGAGTTTGGAGACGGATACCTCCTAGGTAGAGCTGAATACACCTTGAAGACATGTACACAGATCAATGTGCAAACCACCCATGCCTTGCTAACAGTCTACGTTTTGTGCCCAACAGGTGACAGTGCATATGCACTACGTCCATGGATACTGACTCCGTACTTAACACCCAGCAATGAATGCGAGAGGCGATACAACAGTGCACATAAGAGGACCAGGAACATCATTGAAAGAACCTTCGGACTGCTGAAAGCAAGGTTCAGATGCCTCCACCGAAGTGGAGGTGCCCTCCAGTATACCCCAATAACGACATTCAAAATAGTTGTCGCATGCGCTATCCTGCACAACATTGCCACCAGACGTGGGCTACCTCTCACCCCTGAAGACCCAGATTCGGAGGATGAAGAGCAAGAGCAACCACATCGCCATCATGGGGATAGGAGCATCGCAAATCAAGGCAGACTGAGACGGGAACACATTGCAAACCAATACTTTGGAAGGTATGTGCCAACTTCTACCATACTCACCAATAGAAAAAACAGTCCATTTGTTAAGTGGAAAGAACAAATGATTTAATAAGTGCAAATAACCAAACTATATACAAGAAAAAACAGTTCAGGGCCTTCAATAGTCCACCTGGCATGGGACACATTGCCACCATGTGCCCCAAACCCAGGGACAGTGTTTAGCTCACACCCTACGGCGGGCTCGGCCAGCCTGGCTGGTACTAGGTGGGTCAGCAGTGCTCTGCCTTGTGCTCCCAATACGTAGCACCCTGGTGACACCGGCAGAGACACTGCTGACAGTGGAGCCCTCCTCACTGTCTTGTGGGGTGTCACCTGTGCCCCTGGACACCTGCCGTGCCTCCATTAGGTCTATTGCATGGGTGATCCGGCCCAGTCCCCGTGCCACATCACCCGCAAAGTGGCCCATGTCAACCTGGAGGCTGACTGTTCTCCTAGACAGCCCAGTTGTGTTAACTGCCAGCCTAACGATAGAGGAGGCCATCCAGTCCAGGTGTTGCAGCAGCTGGCGGTCCCTGCGCCATGCACTGTCACTCTGCGTTAGCAGTCCAGCCACCAGTTCGCGCATAGACAGTGCAAGACTGTGTTGTTCCCAATGACCTGCAGTTCTGAATGCACCTGCTGCATGCTGTTGGCATGGTTCCTCTCAAAGCGCTGCAATACCCCACTTATCCTCCTTAGCTGTTGGTTTTGCAGGCGCTGACCCCGTAGCAGTTGGGCCTCTGTTGGTGTTGTGGAGTGAAGCCCTGACTCTGCCTGCTGCTCTGCTGTTGTCATCCTGCATTGCCTGCACAGCGGTGGAGGCCCTGTAATGTCTGATGTGGCACTCTGGCTTGTACCTGGTGCAGGCTCCAACACCACTGTTGCAACAGGTGTTTCCAGAGAGGGGATGGTGTTGGTGGTGCAGGTGGGAGTGGTGGCTGGTCCTGTTGTCTCCTCTCTGTGCTGGCTGACCATTGGCACCTGGCTGCTTGGGCTGGTGGGGGTGTCTTGTGGGAGACCTGTGGGACATGGGGAACACACTGTCAGTGTCTACTATCAGTTAAAAACTTCCTAATAAACAATTGCCTATGAAAGGCCTACTTGACTACATTGCCCATAATGCATCATTCTGGTGTTTGCTACTTTGAAATGGAGCTATCTTGGTTGTGCATGCCCCTGTGTACATGGTGGGTGGGGGTATGGCATTGATGGGGGTACAAGCATATCACATGGTACTCACCGGTCGATGGTCCGGGCTCAGAGGTGTCCAGTTCTCCAATTCCAGTGACAGCCTCTGGCTCAAGGGTCTCCTCAACCCTTTCCTCCAGGGGTGTGGGTGGTGGTATGGTAGATGGTCCCTCTCCTGGGCCTCTCATCTCCCGGAGCCGTTCTGCCACCCTCTCATTGGTCCGGGAGCGGAGGTCGTACCACCTCTTCTTTAGTTCTTCCACATTCCGGTGGCTGACCCCCAGGGAGTTTACCTTGTCCTGGATATCCTGCCAAATTCGTTTTTTTTCTGTGTCTGGCACAGTGAGGGCTGCCTTGCCAAACAGCTCATCATGGTGCTGACAGCACTCATCTGTTAGCACCTCCAACTCCTTCTCAGCAAACTTGAGCTTCCTTTTCCTGGGAGTGTCAGCCATGGTTGCTGGTGCTCTGTTAGCTGTGCTGCAGTTAAAAAGGGTATGGTCCTCCCTCCTCCCAGGTGTATTTCTAAACTTCCTGGCTGTGATGTCATCATCATGTGCCAGGACGTGATTTCCTGAGTGTTCTGAAGTGATTTCTAGAGTGTTCTGCAGCACCTGCTTTCAATTTTCAGCACAGTCGCAATTTGTGACACCCACTCGCAAATTGCAAGTCCGTTTTTTGCGCGGTCGCAAAAAGCGACCTCGCAAACAGCAGACTCGCTATCTGCGGTGCGACTCCGGGTGCGAGTTGCAAATTGTCTGCGCACTTTCTACCTGAATTGCAGTTAGCGACTCGCAAATTGCGAGTCGCACATGCTCGCAATTTGCGAGTCGCTTTTTTTTTCCTACCTACATCTGGCCCCTACTGAGGTACTCATACACACACTCACAGACCCACCCACAGACTCATGCACACACTCACAGACTCACTCAGAGACTCATGCGCCCACTCACAGATCCATTGTGGGACTCAAGCACACACTCATGGGTACACTCTCAGAACCACTCAGAGACTGACGTACACACTCACAGACTCAGTAACTCATGCACCCAATATTAGACCCATTCAGAGACTCATGCCCCCACTCACATAGTCACTCAGAGACTCATGCGCCCACTCACAGATCCATTGTGGGACTCAAGCACACACTCAAAAAAACACTCGGAGACTCAGACATGCACTCATAGACTAAGAGAGTTATGGATGCACTCTGAGACCCACTAAGAGACCCATGGACACACAGAGACTCATGCTTGTACCCATAGATCTACTGTGGTAGTCATGCACACAGTCACAGACCCACTCAGAGACTCCTGCACCCACTCACAGACTCATACACACTTTCACAAACCCACAGAAATGCTGATGTGCAGATTCACAGACCTACTGAGGTGCTCATGGATACACTCTCAGAACCACTATGAGACTCATGCATGCACTCACAGACTCAGAGACATACATCCACTCATAGACTCATGCAGAGATTCATGCATGCACTCATAGACTCAGAGACTCATGCACCCACTGAGAGACCCACTGAGAGACTCACAGTTTCACGTAGGAACACAAACAGAGATTCATGCATAAATTCACAGATCTTTTGAGATATTCATACAACCAATCAATCCAAGCAATCAGTATTTGTAAAGCACGGCTACTCACCCATGAGGGTCTCAAGGTGCTGGGGGGAGGGGCCTCATCCAAAGAGCCACATCTTGAGGTTCTTCCTGAAGATGGTGAGCAACGGGCTTTGTCCGAGGTGCAGGGAGAGGTTGTTCCTGCTCTTCGCTGCAGTGTAGATAAAAGATCGTCCTCCGGCGGTGGTTTTGCGGATGTGAAGGACGGTGGCCAGGGCCATCTGGACAGAGCAGAAGGATCTGTCGGGGTGTGGAGACACGGTGGTTGAGGTAGGCTCGTCCTGTGTTGTGTATAGTCTTGTACGTGTGGGTGAGGAGCTTGAAGGTGAATCGCTGCTTGACCGGTAGCCAGTAGAGCCTGTTCCTAGTGCCGGCGTAGAGGGGATTGCCTAGTCCAGCTTACTCGCGACTAAGGCGTGGGTGACTGTCATGCAACAGTCTGCTGGGATCCATCTGAAGGTCTCCAGAGTTTGCAGAGTGTGTGCCAGCAGAAGAAGGCAATAGAGTTTACCCGCCTCGTCATGGATAGGGAGGAGTCGAGGATGATTCCTAAGTTACAGGCGTGCTTGGTCGGTGCAGGGGTGGTGCTGAGGGATGTGGGCCACCAGGAGTCATCCGAAGCTGAGGTGGCATTTCGGAAGAGGATGAGCTCCATCTTGTAGGAGTTGAGCTTGAGGCAGCTGTCTCCCATCCAGATGGCAATGGCTTCCATTCCTGCGTGAAAGTTCCTTTTGGCTGTGTTTGGGTCTTCGTTGAGGGAGTTGCATGTCATCGGTATATGACACGATGTTCATAACGTGGCTTCTGATGATGGTAGCAAGAGGGGCCATGTATACTTTGAACAGTGTGATCCTTAGGGGATTCAGCAGGTGACTCCTGTGGATCTGGAGGTGTAGGGCCGGAGTCTGACCCTCTGTGTCCTCCCCAAGAGGAAGGAGTGGTCTCGATGGTGATCTGGCAAGGTTGTCGAGTCGGGTAGAGCGGTGGTGTTTGGGTCAGTGTGGTCCTTGAGGTGGAAGTTCAGGTGGCCGAGGAGGAGGTAGTCGACTGATGCCAGGGCCTGGGGGGTAGCAATTTCTACGATGACATCTATGAAAGCAGGGCGTGGGCCGGGTGACCTGTACACCAGGGTGCCGCGGATAGAGGAGTTGTGGTTGGAGTGGACCAGGAAGTGAAGGTGTTCCATGGTGGTGCAGGTATCTTCTTGGATGGCCTTGACATGTAGTGAGGTCCTGTGTACGATTGTGAGTCCTCCGCCTAGGTGGTAGGGCAGTTCCCTCCTTAGAATGCTGTAACCGTCAGGAATGGCAATGGCGATGTCTTGACCCGAGGTGGGGTTGGTCCAGGTCTCGGTGAGGAAGGCGATGTCCGGTCGGGTGGTGTTGATCATGTTCCAGAGTTCAGTGGCGCGTTTGTGGAGGGAGCGGATGTTCAGGAGCAGGCAGTTGATTGAGTTGTGGAGGTTGTTGGTATCTTTCTGTGCCGAGGGTACTTTCGGTTTGTTGAGGTTGGAGCTGAAGTTTCAGTTCCTGCAGGTGAAATATTCATGGGTGTCCTTGGGGGAGATGGTGCAGCAGATGTTGAGACGTTCAGTGTTGAGTTGGAGGAGGGTCTCAAAGTCGGAATGGAGGCAGTCTACGTGGTGGTTTAATGGAGAGCCAGGGTTCATGGCACTGGGAGCGGTCCAGCTGGAGATGGGCACGGACAGGCACAGATGGGCGCAGACAGGCTTGACATTAAGAAGGTTAGTGGGGGGAGCAGTCTGCTGGGAGGTGGGTGGGCGGAAAAGGTGCTTCACAGGGGACATGGGGTAGAGGAAGAGGGGAGAAAGGAAAAAGCACTAGGGAAAAACAACAGATGATAGAAGAAAAAAGCAGAAAGTGCAAGAGTGAAAGAGCGACAGAGAGAAGAAAAGTAAAATACTTACTTGTGATGGCCACTAGACCACCAGGGATGAGGCACAGGGACAAGCCTGATAATGGAGGGGAGCCTTGAACTGAGAGTCAGGAGACTGTCAGTTTATCCCAGGCAAGAGGCAGAGGCATGAGCAGCAGCACCCAGAGGAGCTAAGGTGGGCAGCAGATGCTGACCAGGATGTCAGTGCAGTTGCCCTTTCACAGCACTGTGGCCGCCATTAAGACCCACTCAGAGACTCATGCACCCACGCACAAACCCACTGAAATACTCATGGATACACTCTCAGAACCATTCAGGGACTCATGCATGCACTCACAGACTCAAAGACTCATGAACCTACTCATAGACCAATTCAGAGACTCATGCCCTCATTCGCAGTCACTCAGAGACTCATGCACCCATTCACAGATTCACTGAGGCACTAATGCACATACTCAGAGATCCACTCAGAAACTCATATACACACTAATACTCTCAGAGATTCCTGCACACGCACACCGAGATCCACTGGTGCACTCATGCACTTGTGAGTGTCAAATTTGGTGGTGTGCATTGAATTTCTTCTTTTGTTTTGTGTGTTCATGATGTATTCGTGACATTTTGAATACATTTTAATAAAAGAAATCTGAAAATAAAATAAACTGTTGTTTGGGATATAGGGTGGCTCTAACAAAAGCCTTTAGCCCAGATTTCAGAAAAGTGGTGGTTCACAATATGAAGAGCCACTTTTCCTGCGCCCCCAATAGCTCTGCTAATGGCACCATGTGTGCACCCTATTTAAGATAACATGGTAGTATTAGGAACAATAGCACCAAAAAAAAATTATGCTTTACTAGCATCAAAAAGTCTGATGCTAGTGGAATAAAGTGCAAGGAGGACCAGTGATTCCAATGGTTGTGTCCTTTTAATGCCTGCTTTCAGCAGGCGTTATAAATGATGCCACAAATGGTGCAATGAAATTTTGGAGATTTAACTGTGCCATGTTTGTGGACCTACTTGTACTGAATGCCTCCTTTGCATACATCATGCATGGCTCATGTATAAAATGGCACAAAGGGTCACAAAGAGGTGTAATGCATGATTTGCACCATTTTGTAGATATGGCATGTGGTTCTGGCAATCTAAGCCACATTATCATCGGAAAAATGACACCAATGTGGCACCAGATGGCGCAAGGCCATGCTTAAATTTTGACTTTTTTGTTTATTTTGTAGTGAATGATTACTACACAAAATATAGGATGCAGTGTTTAAAGTTGGTGAGGAACACCCTGCTGCCTTTCTCTTTGAAGAGAACAGCATCACTTCTATAAATTCCATGACTGTGAAAGCACAGGCTGTTGTTGTAGATAGAGCCCATGTTATGGTCTCATTAACATGTTCACTGGCTATGTCTGTCTGTGGACATAATTTATTTGATCATTTCCATTTCTGCCTATGGCACATGCTGGAGAATACCAAGGCAGTGTGAGGAAAAAGTGCCATTAATTGTGCAAAAGTATCCTTCATTAGTATTTTCAGTCCTACCCCAGTAAGTGTGCCAATGCCATTACCACCACAATGCACAATCATGAGGGGAGGGGGTTGGCAATCTCTAATACTTTTCCACATTTGGCAAACCCAGGTCCAGGTACATGCCAAGCTTCCTAGCATACTCACTAGCCTAAAACACAAAACTTTGCCCACCAAACCACATACTGAGAATTGTGAAGGCAAGCTGAAATGCCTCATAGGGGAAGGCTGGAAGAGAATGAGGTGTTTTAAAAATGAAAGGCAGGTAAAATGAAGGGTGTTAGACCTGCCATCCTTGGCATGGTCTCCCCTGTCCTTTTTGTCTCTGCTTCCCATGTTTTGATTGTGTGCTGGACTCTGTTTTGTCGGTTCTGGTCTTCTGGGCACTTTACCACTACTGACCAGTGCTAAAGTGCAAGTATTCCCTGTGTAAAAATGTATGTGTAATTTGCTTTTCAATGATTGATACATTGATTTACCAGTTAGTCCCTAGTAAAGTGCACTAGAGGTGCCCAAGGCCTGTAAATCAAATGCTACTACTGGGCCTGCAGCACTGATTGTGCCACCCACATGCATAGCCCTGTAAACATGACTCAGACCTGCCACTGCAATTGTAAACTACCAATTTGACCTGGCAAGTGTACCCACTTGCCAGGCCCAAACCTTCCCTTTTTATTTGTGTATCCCCATGGGCAAGGTGCAGTGTATGTTAAAGGTGGGACATCTATTGATGTGGTTTACATGTCCTAACAGTGAAATACTGCCAAATTCGGCTTTGACTGTTGCAAGGCCTATCTCTCTCATAGATTTACATGGGGGCTGCCTTTAAATAACTTTTAAGTGCAGTTTCCCTTTGGGAGCAGATAGAATTGTGGAGTTTTGTGTCTCTGAACTCACATTTTAAAAATACATCTTTTGGTAAAGTTGGTTTTTAAATTGTCAGTTTGAAAATGGCCATTTGGTTGCTTAAACCATTCTGTGACTCTGCCTGCTTGTGCATTCCCCATCTGGGTCAGACTGACATTTGGGCTGTTTGTGAATCCCCACTAGATAGTGACACAAAGGAAGGTGGGGTGTACCCTGCATATCCTGATGGGCCATCTGGACTAAAGTGGAGGGAGGAGTGGTCACTTACACCTGAATGGGCTGTGCCTACCCTCACGCCATGCAGTCTTCAATCCCCTGGTGTGAGCCTGGAGCCAGGCCTGGGCAAAGTAGGATCTACTGAACAACAGACACTTTACTTGAAGTTTGCCTACTTCAAAGGCAGAAAGGGGTATAAGTAGTAAACCCAAAACTCCAGATTTTTAGATTACTTCTGGGGCCAAGAGGAACCCCTGCCAAAGAGAAGAGCTTAAGAGCTGGAGGAGGAGTATTGCCCCTTTGCCTGTGACTGTGCTTTGTTGGGTTGGCCCGCAGTTTCTGCTTCTGCTTGGAAGAGGACAAAGACTGGACTTTGTGGTATATTCCTGCTTTTGAAGAATCTCCAAGGGCTTGGATTGAGCTTGCCTCCTGTATTGAAGTCTCAGGGCCATCAAGGACTTCCTCAGCCAGCACCTGGACTCTCTGCTGAGACTCCTACCATGTCAAGTGGTACTCCATCCAGTCCCTGGGCATTGAAAGGTGAAGTTGACAGAACAAGGACTAAAATCCTCGCACAGGACACCGTGCAGGAAAAATTTTGACAAACCACCTGCAACGCAGCTGAAAAACAACGTGACACCCCCTTCTCGGCTAAAATCAACACTCTACCTGCATCCCAGCTGGGAGATTAATGAATCGTGCTGAAGAAACGACACAAAACCCACTTGCGGCTGCTGACTACGACAAAAACCCCACACAGCGCGGTTGGATTTCTCATGTGTCATTGATGTGCTTCAACAGTCAATGCAAGCCTGCGCAGATCCAAGGTGCCTGTCTGGAAATCGACGCATCGCTCTTTTGTGGGGGAGAAAAACGACTCATCGGCGACCTGACCGGAGTAGAAATGACAGACGGCCCCACTTGCAATTAAGGAATCAATGCATCGCTGACTTTACCATTGCACGATCGTCCTGGTGGCTTTATTTCTGACACAAACTAATTACTTTGTTTAAAATCAACATTTCCATTGTTTTCTATTCAGTAAGACTCGTATTCCTCTGAAAATCCATATTTTGGCTTGTGTATGTTGGATTTTTTCATTTTAGTCTTGTTTGATTTATATACATATTACCTATTGTTCTAAACTGGTATGGTGTCCATTTTGTAGTGTTTTCACTGTATTACTGTGTGTGTTTGTACAAATACACATTGCCTTTGAGACTAGCCTGACTGCTTGAGCCAAGCTAGCAAGGGGGTGAGCAGGGGTTATCTTGAGTGTGTACCGCCATTACCCTGATTAGATTGAGGGTCCCTGCTTGGGCAGAGTGCAAACTGAATGCCAACCAGAGACCCCATTTCTAACTGAAGGAATGTGTTGCTTGAAAAAAAGAATACGTATCATTGGATGATTTTAATATATATTATAACACTTACTATGAAATATAGGGACCTGTGAAGGGTTGAATAACGTGTGTGTATTTCATAGATATATGTGTGATGTGCTCATGTGCAGAAACATTTTTCTTTAAATGTTGGCACTTGTACACTACTTAACTGCTATCTAAGTGAATACTACAATACCTGAATTCATTGTAAGAATACTAGAGTGCAACAGTATATCATGTGCTTGCATGCAAGATTTACCAGCTGTGTACTAAACACCCTTTAGTCATGGTGTACGCATGTTAAGGGGCAGGTTTGCATGTGCTATGATAGTAAGAAATGCTCATTTAAGTTATAGTAAGTTACATGTGTAGTTTGATACTCCTATTTATAGTAAAATATGCATTGTTACATCTATGCTACAAGTTGCTAACTGATACAGTCATTCACAAATGTAGGCAACTAGTGAGACAATCTAGTCTCCCATCCTAAGATGTAGCACTTTAAACATGAATGCGGCCTACTACTGCTGAGTTTGAGTTTGTACTTTTAAATGTCAACTCACTGTGGCACTACAAAACCTGCTTTACAAGTCTTAAACTGAGCAGCTGCTACAAAAAAGTCATCTCTCAACTAGGCTGTAGGTAGGCCATGGGGCACGGTTCTGTGTGATTAAAAGGTGAACCATGTCCTTGACAGTTTCAGTGACATAGATGTGCACTGGCAGACTCCTATGCCAAGTTATATCTGCAGAGTCCTACCCTACTGCAACTCACATACGTACTTATAAGAGGATAGAAGCACTCAGACATGCATCCATATCCTGAAAGAGACAGTCATACAATCATGCACACATCCCAACAGCAGCTGTGCAAACGTCAGCATCAGAACCAGTTGCTAACTTATGCACTCAATCACATATGTAGGCAACCAGTGAGACAACCTAGTATCCCATGCAGAGATGCAGTGTTTTAAACATGGGTCAGTCCTACTACAGCTGAGCTTGAGTGTGTAGTTTTAAATGTCAGCTTGACTTGGCATTAGAAAACCTATTTGACAACTCTTAAACTGTTCTTCTACATCAGAAAAGTTACCCCTCAGCTATGCAGTAGGTAGGGCATGGAACATGGTTATATGTGATTAAAAGGGGAGACATGTCCTTGAGAGTTTCTCTGAATTAGATGTGCACTGGCAGACCACTATGCACAAAAAAGTCCCACCCATACTGCAACTCATGTACCAACTTATAAGAGGATAGAACCACTCAGACACGCAGCCAGATACTGAAAGAGACACTCATGCATTCATGCAAACATCCCAACAGCAGGTGTGCATACTTCAGTATCAGAACCAATTGCTAACTGATACAATCATTCACATGTGTAGGCATCTAGTGAGACAACCTTGAATCCTATTAAAAGATTTAGGGGTTGATTTAAGAGCCACTAGCGCCTCCTTGAGCCCCATTAACGTCATTTTGTTGATGTTAGTGTGGCTCAATGAGGCCAAAATTGCTGTGCCAAATTTACAAATATTTACAAACAATGCATGCATTGCGCCAATTTGTTACCCTTTGTGCTACATTATGCCTGCGCCAGAAATAATGCATGCAAAGGATGCGTTCCCTCATTAGGGGAGCTGAAAAAATGGCGCAAAGAAATCTAAAAGATTTCTTTGCGGCAAAGAAATCTAAAAGATTTATTTGCGTCATTTATTTCAACACTTTTAATGCCTACCCAGAGCAGGCGTTTAAAGGAGGCATGTCATTGTTTTCAATGGGCTTTGTAGGATTAGCATCAACATTTTTTAAGCTAATCCTTCAAAGCTCCAAACTAGTGTCAAAACTTTTTAAAGCTAGTTCCCCTAACTACCGCCATAATGCACCATGTCTTAGATACAGTGCACACGTGGTGGCTTTAGGTGGGTGCTAAGGGGTGCAAGAAAAGTGGCACCTCTCTGGATGCAGCACCACTTTTCTTCAATCAGGGCCTTAGTTTTTTTAAACATGGGTTGGGCCTACTATCACTGAACCTGAGTGTGTAATTTTAAAAGCCATCTCAACTTGGCACTAGAAAACCTGCTTAACAATTCCTAAAGTGAGCATTTACTACTGAAAGGTCACCCCTCACCTATGTCGTAGGTAGGCCATGGAGTATGGTGTTATGTGATTAAAAGGTGAGATGTCGTGGAGTATTTCATTGACTTAGACATTGACTGCCAAACCAGCCTCTTCACGCCTACCCACTGCCAGGCCTGAATCGACCCCTCTCACCATCCCCCACCCTCCCACCGCCGTTTTGCTCCGCAACCCCCAAATACACATGCACGCATACATTGACATACACACATGAATTCATACACGTAGACATACATCCCCCTTTCACAAACACACACCCCCATGCACGCACTCACTCTACACACTACCCCTCCCCCGGTTCCGTCTCGGGCAGTACTTACCTGTTCCATGGCGCTGCTCGGGGAGGGAACAGGCTCCTAGGATGCTGCTCCACCATCATCGCCATGTCTCCATACACCACCACGCCTATGACTGCATCATTATGGGCGTGGCGGTGTCTGGACTGACATGACGGTGAGGATGGTGCAGCATCCACCCCCACCACCGACCACCAGCATGGCTGCCCTGAGTCCCCTTAAGTAAAATATACCTCAAGTTTGGTATCAAATTAATTGTTATAATAAATTTCACAGATTCCAGTTGTTGTATTTAATATAAATTGTTCAGATAAAGAGTTTTAAACTTTACCTGAAAAGTTGCCAACTTCAGCCCTGCAGTTTTTCGCTGCTTTGCTCTGATTAGCCAGTCTCTGGCAGCCTGGCCAGGCTGCCTTGATGAGGTGTGAAGTGGCCTGGCTCAACATAAAGAGATGTGCCTCGGGGAGGAGATCTTCCCTGAGCAGATGGAGAGGCAGGAAGGACGCCAAACTGGTCTTCAAAGGCAGGGAAGGACATTTGGAGAAAACCCAGCACCTCCCTCACATCCTGCAAACCCAGACAATTAGGTGCCCCCCTGATTAGATTAGGAGAGGGCAGGAGAAGGGTGTGTGTAAGATTTTTAGCAACACCAATGGGTGGGCTCAGCCAGGTGTAACCTCCAAAAATCACTTTCAGCTATGATGGATTTTTGAAGAGTATTGCTTCCTGGGATAGATTTTTGCCAGACTTCCCAGGAAGTGGTCATCACAGGGGAAAGGACCCTGCACCTGAATGGAAAACCAGGAACCTCCTGATTTTCATCCAGGAGCAAGGATAAAACTGGCAGACCTGCACCCACACCTCAGATCCCGACCAGATTCCAAAAAGGGAGAACTACAGAAGAAGAAGGACTGCCTTGCTGAACCCCTGACTTGTACCTGGACATTGCACTTTGGAGGACTGCACCAGCTTCACACTTGGGCTTGACCACTAGAAGGACTTTGCCTGGCTTCAACTGGTTCAAGGAAGGACTCCCTGTTTGCTACAGGTGAAAAATTGCTAACCAGCATCCCCTGCACCAACTCCTGAAGAAATTGACCAGCTGACCACTGCCCAGTGGCCATTTTGGAATTTGAACCAGATGCATTCTGGGAGTTGTAGTCCGCACCCTCAAGGAGCATATCAGATCTTCTGGAACCTTGGGGGGAGCTGTGGACATCAGAAGAACCATAAAGGAACATCTAGAGGAAGATCCAGAAGTTTGGAGAAGTTTGGAGCACTTTTGGAAAAAAGCTCCATAAAGGGACCAACTCGCTGCTGCAACTCTAGCCAGCTTGCCTCCACTGCGACTCGGCCTGACTAGCAGGTTCGTCCCAGTGAAGGAAATCTCCGAAAAAGTGTCTAAGACCGAACGTAGGAAGTTAATCGGACCTCCCAGGCAGTGTATCCAAAAAGAGCTCCAGGGACGTTGGATCAAGATTCAGGTTTGCCCCGTTAAAAGGATTTTCATCTCGGGAAAACGACTAAGTCCAAAGGTCACTGCACTGAACCATCCAGTGGACTCCCTAAGATGGCTGGTGATAGATAGAACCATTCAGAATCAGAGAGGGGGGAATCTGGCCAATGTTTTGAATTTGAGAGAATGTAAATGGATTCATCTTTTAGACTCGGTCAATGAGGGACTTAACGAATATGAAGAAATATCCAGGCAGACAGCAGGTTTGGTCAATGGATGATTGAAAGTATTTGGATTTTACCAACATAATGGATTAGATTGTGCAAGACATAGAGACATTAAGAGATTGGACAATAAAACTCAAGGGACATCTAGGCTTACGTAGAAGTTTTTTTTTAAAACAGTCTTATTGTGATATGGTATTAGAGAATCTCTTCGATGGTGAGGAATTCACTTGTGGATACATATTAAAATGGGAAAATAACACAAGGTTAAATGATTACTTTACCTCTTTGGATATATAAATTCAGGTACAACCTATTAATTTACAGTGGTTTTACTTTTTGAAATATCTGAATATGGACCAAGGTAAGTTAAAAGTGAAGTGACCGTTTTTTCCAGTTTAATTTTTTGAGCTTTTATTTCGAATGGTCGATGTGGATAAAGATAAGGTGCCTATATGTTTCAAACATTTGAATATGAACCCAATGGAAATGTGTCCGGAAAGTCATGAATTTCGCTGCTTCGGTTTTTCCGACCAGACGGATAAATAAGGTAAAATTGACAGCGAAGACTTCTGCTTGTCTCGTTTTTCCGAACGGGCTTGTAAATGAGGTGAAACTGACATGGGAAGAATGTTTTCTGTATTTTGAATGCCAGTCGGTGGGCGTAAGTGAGCAAAAGCTATAGCGATTGCTAATGGCTGACTTGTTTCCCAAACAGGCATTTCAAAATAAGTGAAACAAGCGACCGCAGAACGTTTTTCGTGTTTTGAATGTCGATCGGCAGACAGAAGTGAGGAAAATCTGTAGCGATTACTAATACCTGATTCGTTTCTCGAACAGGCATTTTAAAAAAAGTGAAACTGAAGAAGGTGGAATGACGCTATGTTTTGAAATTTTTTAATACGCTGCTAATTGTACGTGCGGTCGGAAAATATAAAAACGCACTTCTTGTATCATTGCGCTTTCAGTACGATCAAAGTAATGACGGAAACTGTGAAAGAGAGACATTAATGGCCATAAGGTAATAGGATTGTAGGATCTTTGTGTACGTGATTAGAGCATGTTATGCCAATGTACGATTGGATGGTCTATAATGCCATGTAATTTAAATTCAAAGAAGCTTTATTGCGGCTACAAGAGCCAAAAAAGCGCGAGCAGTAATAAATACAAATAAATGCACATGATAAAATAAATTGCAGGTAAATATGGTGATCAAAGGGAGTAAAATATAAATACAAATTAAAATGGAATAAAAATGAGATAGAATAAAATGGAATGAAATTAGATAAAATGAAATGATGTGAAATGCACTGTGCAGGATGTTGGGACAGTCTTATTTGGAGTCTTTGTCCAGGAGAGTTTTCCCTCTAATAAGCCAACTAGCTCCGAGGAATTTGGCAATAGCGATCACTAGCGTTGGCCTGGTGTCTGATCTAAGGATTCGCAGAGCTAGCGCAGAGCAGCGTGCTCCCAGTAGTCTGCATGCCGGGGCCAGCCATTTCCTACGGGGGGCAGTATACGCGGGGCATGCAAAAAGGAGGTGAGGGAGATTCTCGACGGGGGCTTTGCAAGCAGGGCATGCGGTGGATTCGTTGTGTGACCAGCTGCTGGTGAAAAGTCTTAATGGGAGTGTTCCAATGCGGAGCTGGAAGTACAGTTTCCTTTCCCTTGGGGCCGTGTTTAGGTCCCAAAAAGTTTCGTACTTGCATGACTCTTTTAGGTTGGCAAAGTCACAAGATAATGTAGTGTGGAGTGCAGCCCGAGTGTCTTCGTTGTTGGCCCTTTGCCAGTAAAGTTTCTTTAGTTCGCTTTTCGAGGGAAAGACTGACGTGGCTGGTGAGTTCCAGAGATCATCGAGCCCGATAGAGTGAAGTAAATCCTTGATGGATCGTAGCCAGGGGATTCTGTGCAGGTGGTCGGCTTTTAGGATGACCTGTAGAGCTTCGGTGAAGATGACAAGTTCCGGAGTGGTCCAGAGACGTCGCCAGTACAGCAGAGGTCGCAGGCGGGCTTTGTGACCAATGCGTTTGATGCCGAGGTCCTTGAAAAGAGGGAACAGTGGGGTGCTTAGCGGAAGGGACACAAGGTTTCTTAAGAAGTTGTTTTCAGCGGTGGTTAGGTCTTGGGTTTTGTTATAACCCCAAAGTTCAGCCCCGTAGAGCGCTGAGGAAACTGCCTGGGCTTCGTATAACTGTAATACTGGGCGAATTGGTTTTGTGTGTGAGAGGTGGAAATTTTTTAGTAGAGCCCCAGTTGTTTGTCTTAATTTAAGGGCTTGTTTTCCTATGTGTGGCTTCCAGGACATGTTGTCAGTGAGTGTTATGCCCAGGTAGCGGAAAATGCCCACCTTCTCGAGTGATGAGCCCTCTAAAGTAAATTTCCCTTTGAAAGATCTGTGGAGATTAAGGGTCATTAGTTTGGTTTTCGTTGCGTTGATTTCGAGTCCCTGGGATGAACAGAAATGCTCGAAGCACGCAAGGAGTTTCCTTAGACCACTAGGGGTCTTAGATATCAAAAGAGTGTCATCGGCAAAGAGTAAGACTGGGATTTTTTGTGTGCCAAGTGAAGGTGCGTCAGCCTGCAGTCTGAGGAGGGAGGGGACAATTTCGTTGATGTACAGGGAAAAGAGGGTCGGGGCAAGTACGCAACCTTGCCGCACACCCCTAGAGACGTGGATTCTATCGGTAAGTTGGCCCTTGTTGCCCCACCTGACTTGTGCGTAGTTGTCCTCGTGGAGTCGTATCAAAATGGCAAGGATGTGTTCCGGGATTCCCATCCGAGAGAGAGTGACCCATAGTTTGTTGCGAGGTACTAGGTCAAAAGCAGATTTGAGGTCCACGAAAGCTACATAAAGGCTGCCTTTACCGATGAACACTGTTTTCCAATATAATAATAGGAATCTGAGGGCTTGATCAGTGGTGGAAATCTTCTTTCGGAAACCGGCTTGGAGGGGGCTAAGGATATCGTGGTCAATTATCCATTCTTCTATCTTCCCTAGGAGGCAGTGGCAGAAGACTTTTTGGACACAGTCAATTAGACTAATGGGTCTATAGTTACAGGGAAGAGATCTGTCGCCCTTTTTAAAGATTGGAATAACAATGGCCGCTTTCCAAGAGTCGGGAATTGGCGCCCCAGATGCTATTGCGTTAGCTAGAATGGTGAGATATCTTGACCAGGATGCTAGGTCTGTTGAGAATAGGTCTGCAGGGACGCAGTCTGAACCAGGGGCCCTGCCGCGTTTTAGAGTGCTTAGAGAATAAGTTATATCATTTTGGGAGAACAACAGGGGTGCTGCGGTGGTTGGTGCTAATGAGTGAAGTAGGAGGGGGCCCGTACAAACAGAGGTGGGGCTATCATGATCAGGGGAGTACAGACTACTAAAGTGGGCTATCCAGTCTCTTGGGGCAATATTGGTTGTGATGTCCAAACCACTGGTTTCTGGGCCTCGCGCTGCCAGGGACCAGAACAGACTATAATTTCTCTCGCGCACAGCGTCGCTGAGTGATGTCCACCATTTGCTATCTTGATCACGCTTGGCTATGCATATTGCGGATTTATAGGACTTCCTAGCTACGCGGATGGCGATGGGGTCCTTGGATTTAATGGCTTGAACTAGGCGCTTGTTTAGGGACCGGCACGTTTTGTTGAACCAGCGGTGCCTGGCTTTGGGTCGTTTGTCGTCGTGGGCTGGGGGTGCTGAGAAGTGGGTTGCGATATCCCTAAAGCAGGAGGTGTGGATTGAGCTAATATCCTGGTGGGGTGTTGCAGAACCTGTCTCTAGGTCCCTTAGTGTGGATTTTAGGGTGTTGTTGGCAGCATTGATGAGTGCGGGCCGGGCCACAATATTGTCCCATTTTAGGTGTCTTTTATTGTTGGCCAGGTTAATACTCTCGGGTGCTACTGCTGCGGGGTTAGACGTGGCTGGGAGGTTACCTAGGGCTAATGTGTGGACAGAGAGAGGGTTGTGATCACTTTCGGTCCGTTCGATGATTGTCATATCGATGACTAGAGGCCATAATCTTATATCGAATAGGCAATAATCGATTCTGCTGGTGTGGTTCGTTTTGTTGTATGTGTGACTACCGTTGGTGTCTGAATTAGTTCTGCCATTTAGCGCCCTGAGTCCAAACTCCATGGTCAATGATTTTACCTGAATCGCAACCGACGTCCACCTTTTGATGGGTGGAATGGACAGGGCGGGGATAGACCAGACTTGATCTTCCTCGCGGGTGGACCTGAGATCGTCCCAGTCAAGGGGTTCGAATGTGACGTTGAAGTCTCCAGCCACAATGGTTTTATGATGGCGGGGATAATTTTGTAAGAGGGCTACGAGGGCGCAGAGGGTTTTGGAGACTTGACCCCCCCTGACCCCTCGAGCGTAGATATTAAAGATGTTCACCACAGAGTCAGGCCCAAAGGATAGACAAAGGCCTAACAGGTCGGGAGAGGCGGTAGGTAGCTGTGATATATGGCAGCTAAGCGATGTTTTGATCCAGATGGTCAGACCCCCTGAGGGCCTGCCTCTCGTGCTGGCCACAGCGGGGATGTGGAAATTTGAGTAGCCTGTTTGGAAGAGTGGGTCGAGTGACCATGTTTCCTGTAGGAGACATATGTCATGTTCGTCAATAAATGAGGAGAAGGATGGAAGGGGAAGAATAGATTTCAGACCTGCCACGTTCCATGAGACAAGTCGTACCCCAGATTGTGACTGAGTTGTCCTGCCTAAATGCCCGGGGTTTTTGAAGTTGGCTGTCAGGAGTTGGTTTGGCAGATGTGGCTGGGGGAGCAGGGATGGGTTGATGCCAATGTTTGCCCGTGAGGCTTGTGGTGGTTGGTGATGTTCCTCTGTTGGAACAGGCCTGGTCCTGATCAAGGAGATGCTTGCGGGCCTAGACAGCAGCTCTAGGTTTGGTGGGCAATGTGCCTGCAAGATGGGTGGAGCATCGTTGTCATGATTGCTCGGTGAGCCGGAAATGGTCGCGGTGTCATGGGTAGGGGGGTGAATACATGGACAGACAGTGGTGGGGTAAAAGGAGGATCTGGGGGTGATGGATGTTGGAAGGTTGCAAGGTTTGCCTGCATAGATTTTAGGTGGGGCTGTGAGTCAATCATGTTTACCAAGAGGGGATAGGTTTTCTGCCGGGTGGTAACTCGGGCGTTCCTCGTGGAGCGTGGGTGACCTGGGCTGTTTAAACTGGATGCGTGAGTGTGCAGGTGGGCTTGTTCTTGCGTCTAGGGCCACCAGATTGTTTGCCATGGTCCTGTTCTTGAGTGTCAGTTTTAGGATATCAAAGTGAGTTCACGGGTCTGGCCGTCGTACTACGGTAATTAGGTCCTCACGTATTATGGATCGGCAGCCTCTAACATGGCGAATCCAGTGGATTGCCTTGTTTTTGATAGAGTCTACCCCTTCCTTGCGCGCCAATGTGGTTAACTTGGGAACGTTAACCATTAGAACTATATTACCTAAATGGGACTGGTCAGTGGCAGGTTGCGTAGAGTGTTTTGAGGCGGTGTTGCACGTGGGTTTGAGGGTATTATGATAGATGTCTAGTGAATTTCCTATGCCTAAATTGTGGAAGAGGGGAGACTGGTGGGAGTTCATGGTCTTTTCTTTGGTAGGGTGAGGGCCAGCGTGGCTAGAAGCCGAGGAGTTGGGCGAGTTTGTTGTGATGCCTAATAGGATTGGATTTTGGGCAAGGTTACTGGTGGTCGTGTTATTTGCGTGGGTTAGCTGTTTTGCTATTGCAAGTAATGAGTTAACCATATGCTTGAGTTCTGTGACTTCCTTCCTTAGAGCTTGTATGTATTCGATATGCTGTGGGGTTACATGAGGAGAATGCGTGTTGGTTGCTGCTGGCCCATCTGCCAGGGTGTCTGGGTTGATGTCGTCGCGTGATTCAGGGAGGTTGGTTAGGGGATTGAAGCGGTTACTGAGCTGGATGGAATCGTTGGTGGCAAGTGGTAGGTCTTCTGCTAGGGAGGGGGCCGCATGGGTGATAACGTTCCTACTTTCACCCGCCCCTGTAGTGTCAGTAACTTGTTGCCCACGTTTCACGAAAATCTCAGCGATTTTCATGGAACCTTCCTTCCTGCTAGTTGAAGTGGGCCCCTCCCCAGTTGCAATAGAAATGTTTCCCTGGGGGCTAGTTAGTATTCCGTTGCATTCGCCCAGGAGAGAGTCGATTCTATCCATAACGCAGTTGCTAGCAGCATGCTTATGCCTTTTTCGCTTGGCTTTTAGTACTGCCCCGGCCCCTGCCTCTGTTGCTTTCCTTTTGCCCATCAGGTGTTAGTGTAGGTGCAAGGTTAAATGATAAGGTGTCAGATTAAATGGAGCAGCTGACTGGGGAGACAGAGTAGGAAATAACAAAGGGACTGCGTACAATATGGCCTTCTTGGGAGATAGATGTTAGGGGGGTGGCCCAGCCCAGCCTCTGTCAGCCGCTGACGGGCGCAGGACGGGCCCGCCCTTGGCCCGGGCTTCGCCCGGGCGCCGCCCGCGCGCGTCCCGCGCTGCGGGAGCGCGAACAAGTTTTCAAGGTCTCCTGCCCCTCCTCCTAAGGTCACACAGCGCTTCCCGCGACGGCGGGAGCGCGAACAAGTTTTCAAGGGCTCCTGCCCCTCCTCCTAAGGTCACACAGCGCTTCCCGCGACGGCGGGAGCGCGAACAAGTTTTCAAGGGCTCCTGCCCCTCCTCCTAAGGTCACACAGCGCTTCCCCTAATGCCATGTATTTAAGACACTATAAGAGGCAGTGTTTTGTTTGGTGTTGTCTGTTTTTTATTGATGGAAAAAAAACAGAAGGAATATGTTTTTAAGTTGAGAAAATGTAACTATGGAAATAAGACTGCCTAGTTTTTTGGTTTATTGAAGGGATGGGATAAATGATAAAATGAAGGATGCTAAGGAAATATGAGCAATTCGGTAGCTAAAAGGACATGATGTCCCTAGAAACCTGATACTGAGGATAAGATTACGTATGGGAATAAATATGATTTAGAGTATTTTGTTGTTTTTATTGAAGGAAACAAGGACTATTCAAGGAATAATATGGGAGATATACCCTTGGGAATTAATTCACGACGAGTGATAAGGTATGTTGTTAAGTGAGGAATACAATCTGGAGGGAGACTGTGTTACAGATTGATTTTTATAGAATATGTGTGGTTAGAATAATTTACTTGATTTTTGTTTGCATTTATAGATTGATCTTGATTGGTAAACGCTGCTTGGAGATAAATAGGATGGTGCAACTTAAGTTAGAATAAGTGGTAAGTATAGATGATGTTAGGGTATAACAGAATGGTATAGTGAGTAATTTGGATTGATTGGTTTGATTTGTATTATCTTAGTGGTCCCTATTGGGTAGTCCTGAAGAAGACCTGTGGAGGAGCTTTTGAGTTTGGCCCAAGAGCGGAAAGGGGGGTGAAATGTCGACGATGATGCGCTAGCCTGTTGTTGGTTGCTGTATGGATAAAGGACCAAAATGGCAATTTTGTGCCTTCTGAATTAAGGATTTGTTGAATGCAGAAAAAGATTAACCAATAAGCTTTATATTTGTTTTAGTATTTGTTATATTAAACGGTTATAAGATTTGCTATCTCTGGTTTCTTTTTCTGAACATGAGCACTTGATCTTTGCAATTTTTCTGTCCTTCTATTTTAGGGTGTTGCGATAGGGACTCTTTTTGATTTGTATGATTGTGTTTTTATTCTGTACATATAACAATAAAATAAGTTATTTTTAATTGTATCTATACCTATTCTGTTTGCTATTGTAAGACAATCTGTTTGTTAATAATGTGGTCTCCTATGGGGACATTATGCTTTGATTGTCAGCAGACAGGTCACTTCAGGGGAGATGCAGCCTGTCCAAGGAAAGTGGTTAGCACTGGGCTGTCTAGTGTAGCCATGGGGGAGGACTCCTCAGATGATGAGGTCTTCATAGCATTGGGCTGGGAGACAAACCAGATGGTAAGCTGGTGATCCTTGAGGGTGGGAGTAGGCATGTTAGACTTTTTCATCCTTGGCGTGGTCTCCCTTAATTTTTTGCCTCCGTTCCCCAGGTTGTTGATGTGTGCTTGTCCCTGATTTTGCTGGTTTTGTTACTCTGGGCACTTTACCACTGCTAACCAGTGCTAAAGTCCAAGTGCTCCATTACAAAATGTGTATGTAATTGGCTTGTTCATGATTGACATACTTGATTTACTAGTAAGTCCCTAGTAAAGTGCACTAGAGCTGCCAGGGTCTGTACATCAAGTGCTACAAGTGGGCCTGCAGCATTGGTTATGACACCCACATAAGTAGCTCTGTAATCATGACTCAGACCTGCCATTGCAGTGTCTGTGTGTGCAGTTTTAACTGTAAATTCGACTTGGCAAATGAACCCACTTGCCAGGCCTAAACCTTCCCTTTTCTTACATGTCAGACACCCCTTAGGTAGGCCCTACGTAGCCCCAAGGGCAGGGTGCAGTGTATGGTTAAAGTAGGACATATAGTAATATGTTTTATATGTCCTGACAGTGAAATATTGCAAAATGTGTTGTTCACTGTTGCAAGGCCTGTCCCTCTCATAGGATAACATGGGGGCTACCTTTAAATCTGATTAAAGTGTACATACCATTTGGGAGCGGACGGACATGTGGAGTTTGGGGTCTCTGAGTTCACAATTTAAAAATACATCTTTTAGTAAAGTTGATTTTAAGAATGTGTGTTTAAAAATGCCACTTTTAGAAAGTGAACATGTTCTTCCTTATACCATTTCTGTGTGTCTGCCTGTTTGTGGATTCCCTGTCTGGTTCAGTTTGACAGTTGGGCTGATTGCACCTCACACACTAGACAGTGACACAAAGGGAGCTGGGGTGTAGCTGGGGTGTAGTCTGCATTTCCTGATGAGCCATCTTTGCTAGGAGGGAGGGAGGATTGGTCACTCACACCTGAAAGGGCTGTGCCTGCCCTCACACTATGCAGTCTCCAACCCCCTGGTGAATGTCTGGTGCCTGGCCTGGGCAAGGCAGTATTTCACATTCAAAAGAGACTTTACTTTGAAAAGGCCAACTTCAAAGGAGAAATTGGGCATAAGAAGGGACCCAAAACCACAGACTTTAGAACACTTCTGGAAACAAAGAGGAACCTCTGCCTGGAGAAGAGCTAAGAGCTGAGGAAGAAGATCTGCCCTGCCTGCGACTGTGCTTTGTGGAGCTCTCCTGCAGTTGCTGCTTCTGCCAGAGTAAGAGGGCAAAGACTGGACTTTGTGTGCCTTCAATCTTAAGAAGAACTCTCCCAGGGCATGATTTAGAGTTGTTTGAAATCTCAGGGACAGCAAAGACTTCTCTCTCCCAGCACCTGGAGTCTCTGGAGAGATTCCTACTCTGCCTGTGGTCCCCATCCAGTTCCTGGGACCCTGAAAGGAGAAGCTGGCAGCCTAAAAGGAGTAAATCCATGCACAGAGCGCTGTGCGGGGAAAAGATCGGCACAACTCTGATCTGTGGCTGAAGAAACAGTGCGCCGCTTGCTCCGTGGCTGAAAATCAAAACTCACCAGAAACGCAACCAAAGAATCGATGCACGGAGCTGCAGAAAAGATGCACAGCATCGCTGACAGAGGTTGGTGAGATCGCAACCCATGCTGCGTGGTTTTCGGATCATCATGCGGCTAGATTTCCGATGCAAGTAATGCTAGGCATGTAAAAACAACGCAAGGCCTGCCCGGACCCGAGAGTGCTGACTGGATCGACACATCACTGTCCTGCGGAGAGAAGAAACGACGCACCAGACCCGTCAAAAGGAGAAATGATGCAAAGTCTCGGTTGTGAGTGAAATCAACGCATTGCAAGCCCTTTATGACCCACACTCGCCCGTGTGGGGTTATGGTTTGACGCACCTAAGGTACATTTTCACACTAACAGTGTTAGTGTGTGTTTTAACCTACATAAAGACTCTTTTTGCTTTTTAATTGATAACTTGACTTGTGTATTGGGGATTTTTGTCATTTTGGTCTTGTTTTGTTTAGAAAAATATTTCCTATTTTTCTAAACCTGTGTTGTGCATTTTGTAGTGTTTTAATTAAGTTACTGTGTGTGTTGGTACAAATACTTTACACCTAGCACTCTGAAGTTAAGCCTACTGCTCTGCCAAGCTACCAAGGGGGTAAGCAGGGGTTAGCTGACGATGATTCTCATTTACCCTGACTAGAGTGAGGGTCCTTGCTTGAACAGGGGGTAACCTGACTGCCAACCAAACACCCCATTTCTAACATTGGTGATTTTCCCTACATCCATTTTTGTGGTAATCTTTGATTAACTTCTGAACTTCATTTGGGAACTTGTATTCTGCTGTTTGGAACTTTTCACTTTTTTAAATACTCTTCATCAAGGTCCAATCTGGAGATGCATCAGTTGGAGCTGCTTTTGACCTAGAGAAATTGGATAGCTATACCAAGGCTCAGTTAGAGAGGGTCTCCAGGGCAGGTAGCAGTGTCTCAGCTAAGGGTCTGACCCCTGAAGAATTGCAGGACAGACAGGCAGAGAGGGAGCACCAGAAGAAGTTGGAGAAAATGGGGATGGCCTTAGAGGAGAAAAATAATGTGTTGGCCCATGAGCTTAGTTTGAGAGAGCTGGATCAGAGGAGCAAGTCTAGTAGGGATGGTGGCAGCCACATCACAGTGCAGCCTGAGAGGAGGGTGCACATTCCTAAAGATCTTGTGAAAGATTACAAGTGGGAGGATGACATATACTTGTGATTCAAGGGGTATGAGTCTGCTCTCCACATGACCCTGGTCCCTGAAGCTCATTGGGGGGGCAGCTCTGAGGAGGCACTTTGAGGTAGAGGGGAGGGATACACTGACAGCCTTAGGGGATGCTCAGAGTCTCACCTACACTATCATGAAGGATGCCCTAGTCACAAGGTATGGTCTCACCCCTGAGCAGTATAAGGACAAGTTTAGGTCCTCTAAGAAAAAGGAATCCCAAACATGGCTGGAATGTGTTGATTCTTATTGCAGGTTACTGGATGGTTGGGTGAAGGGCAGTAAGGTAAAGACCTATGAGGGGCTTTACAATCTGATTGCTTGGGAGCACTTGGGAGCCAGCGGTTCCAGAGCTGCACCAGCACCTGATTGACAGCAAGCTGACTGACCCCAGGAAGCTTGCGCAGGAAGTGGACCCTTGGGAGAGCACCAGGGTCCAAAAGAGGTATGGGGGAGAACACGACAAGGGTGGTCAGGGTCCCTCTCAGAAGAAAGGGGGGGTAAGGGTAAATAGGTGGAGTTCTCAAATGGGCCCCAAACCGATTTGTAGGGTAAGGATTCCCAACCCCCCATTGAGAAGAAGCCATGGTTCTCCAAAGGGAAGCCAGTGGCAGGTGGTCCCCTTCATAAATGCTATGCATGTGACCAGGTGGGTCATGTGAGGGGGGGCCCAAATGCCCCAAAAGTACACCGGCACCCACTGGCACGCCGTCCCAGGGTTTGGCCAGTGTAGCGCTTGGGGAGGAGTTGGTTTAAGGTGGGTGGGAACCAGCTGAGATGACCTTTGTCTCACTAGGGGGCAGTGAGATAGTCCAGAGAACCCTAGTGCCTGAGAACACTAAGAAGTACAGGCAGTGGGTGACAATTAATGGACAGAGGGTGGAGGCTCCGAGAGACACAAGAGCCAGCGTGACTACAGTGAGGAGTCAGCTGGTGTCTGAAGAGCAGACTGATCCCTGGGTACTTCAACAAGTAGTTAAAGTGGACAACTCAGAGCGCATGTGCAGAGTGGCGCAGGTTCCCTTTGAATGGGGGGGTCTCAGGGTCCTTGAAGGTAGCTGTGAGTCCAACCATGCCTGTTGATTGTTTGCTAGGCAATGACCTGGAGGATTCCCCTTGAAGGAGGTGGAACATAGGTCTCACTTGGAGATGTTGGGTGGGCCTGGGTGGGTATGCGTATCCACCCGGTCAATGGCAGCCTGTCAGGGTAGTCAAGAGCCCCTGGAGCCTGAAATAGTGGCCCAGGGGACCGCCAAGAAGAGGAAGGGCAGGGGGCATGGAAAACTGGCCCCAGAATTTCCCACTGTCCGGGAGGAGGCAGAGCCTGAGGGTGACGCCCCAGAGCCTACAGGGGAAGGTGGCTGAACTGGGGGAGGTCCCTGAGCTGTCACAGTGGCAGCAGGAAGAGGGGCCCACCAGGGAAGCATTCTGTGCAGCACAGGAGACATGCCCTACATTGGAGGGTTTGCGGCAGCAGACTGCAGACCAGGCAGCTGGCAAGGAGCCAGGATCACGCTTGATTTCTTGGAAGGATTACCTCCTGTGTAGCAAGCCTAAGGTTCCTGAGGCTGGGTCACCCCATGTGCTGGTGCTACCCCAGTTCTTCAGGGCCTTCCTACTGGCGTTGGCTCATGATGTACCTTTAGCTGGACATTTGGGGCAGGACAAGACCTTTGAGAGGCTTGTCACCCACTTTTACTGGCCCCTAATGCGCAGGCACTCAGATGCACATTGCAGGTCTTGTCAGACTTGCCAGGCAAGTGGCAAGAGTGGGAGAAAATCTAAGGCTCCTCTCCAGCCTTGGCCTGTTGTCAGTACTCCCTTTGAGAGGGTAGGCATTGACATTGTGGGGTCTCTGGATCCCAAGACAGCCATGGGCAACAGGTTTATCCTGGTCTTGGTGGACCATGCTACCCGGTACTCAGAAGCCATTCCTTTGAGATCAATCACTTCCCCTGTGGTGGGTCATGCTTTGATGGGGGTTTTTACCCGCATGGGATCCCCAAGGAAGTGGTATCTGATCGGGGTACCGACTTCATTTCCACGTATATGAAGTCTCTCTGCAAGGAGTGTGGGGTAACCTACTAGTTCACCACCCCTTACCACCCCCAAAGTAATGGTCTGGTTGAGGGATTCAACTGCACCTTGAAAGGCATGATCATGGGCCTGTCAAAGCCCCTGAGGCGGAAGTGGGACGTCCTCTTGCCACGCTTGAGAATGCCACTATGGTCGAGTTTCAACCTGGACAAAAAGTGTGGGTGATAGCACCAGTGGAGCCTAGGACACTCCAGGATAAGTGGACTGGGCTGTTTGAGGTGGTGGAGCGCAAGAGTGAAGTCACCTATCTTGTGGACTTGGGGTCTCCAAGGAACCCTTGAAGGGTCCTGCATGTCAAAGCCTCAAACCTCACTTTGAGCGGACTGAACTGTCCATGCTCCTTGCGACAGATGATGGGATAGAGGAGGAGAGTGAGCATCTTCCTGACCTCCTGTCTGCAGGAGAAAAAGATGGGTCAGTGGAGGGAGTGATCCTCTCCCCCTCCCTGACTGAGGAGCAGCAAGGTGACTGTCGCCAGGTGTTGGGACAGTTTTCCTGACTGTTTTCCCTGATCCCAGGAGTCACACACTTGTGTACACATGATGTGGACACAGGGGAGAGAACACTTATTAAACTGAAGGTTTACAGGGTGACTGTCAGGGTCAGGGCATGCACTAAGTTTGAGGTATCCAAAATGCTTGCCCTAGGGGTTATTGAGCACTCCAGCAGTCCTTGGGCCAGCTCGGTGGTATTGGTCCAAAAGGCTGCTGCACCTGGTGCCACTCCAAAACTCAGGTTCTGTGTGGACTACCGGAGACTCAATGCGGTCAGCAAGACTGATGCACACCCCATCCCCTGAGCTGATGAGCTCATTGACTGGTTGGGAGCTTCCAAGTACCTCAGTACGTTTGATTTAACATCTGGGTGCTGACAGATTGCCTTAACTGAGGTGGCATGAGGTTAACTGAGGCCAAGGAGAGATCAGCATTCTCTACCCTGGAAGGACACTTTCAATTTAAAGTAATGCCATTTGGGATGAAGAATGCCGCTGCCACCTTTCAGAGGATGGTCAACCAGGTGTTGGCAGGACTGGATGAGTTCAGTGCCGCCTACCTGGATAACATTGCTGTGTTTTAGTTCCACATGAGAGGAACACCTGCAACACCTCTGGAGAGTGTTAGAGGCACTGTAGAAGGCAGGCCTCAATATTAAGTAGAGCAAGTGCCAAATAGGGAAGGGTTCCGTGGTGTACTTAGGACACCAGGCGGGAAGTGGCAAGGTGGCACCCCTACAGCCTAAGATTAACACAATTCTGGCTTGGGAGCCTCCCAAGACCCAGACTGAAGTGAGAGCCTTTTTAGGTCTCACAGGATATTACAGGAGGTTTGTTAAGGGATATGGTACCATTGTTACCCCCTTAACTGAGTTGTCTTCAAAGAAGCAACCCAGGAAAGTGGTCTGGACAGAGGCTTGCCAGAACGCTTTTGATGCCCTGAAGGCTGCCAAGTGCACAGAACCTGCTGAAGGCACCTGACTACTCCAAGGAGTTTGTTGTACAAACAGATGCCTCTGAGCATGGTATTGGAGCAGTATTCTCACAGCTTAATGAAGAGGGCCTGTCAACCAAAGACTCCATTTCTAACAAGGCACTTCCACCCTGTTCAGGTGAATGGGATCCCTACCACTGGCTTGAGAGACACCTGTTCCAGTAACACTATAGTGAGTGACAGGTTGGTGACCCCAGACATGTGTGTCCCAGGAGAGACCAGGAAAGTCAGGATAGCCACAGGGGAGGTCACTCCAAACCTATAGCCATAGTGCCCCTAGAGAGGGAGGGTATCCTTGACTGGTTTAGGTTGGTAGTCAGTGCTGACCTCCCCCTAGATTGTATCCTGGGCAATGACATCCCAGAGGTGAGTCTGGACCCAAATGGGGCAGTTGCTCAGGGAGCCTTCCCAACCCAAAGTCCTGGGGAGCTAGTCCCTAAAGTTAGGAGGCAGGGGTCACCAAGAAAAGGAATATAGAAAAGGAAGGGTACGCCACTCTTAAAGAGAGTTCCAGGGAGCCAAATGCCTTCTGCCACAGTAGGGGGGAGCTCAGAGTTGGTACTGATGAGGCCTCATCTGACCCCAAGGAAGTCCTGAGTAGTCAGGCAGCTGTCCAGCTGTAAGGTGTTGCCCCTGCACTGACAGAAGGGAGAGTAGAAGGAGAGTGTCTGCCACAGGAGGTGGTAGCCCCCCACTCTATACAGCAAGAGGGGTGCCAGGACCCCACAGTGGCCCCTAAAGCAGCTCAGCCACCTGTCAGTGGAGAGCGTAGGGTGTGGTTCTGGGTGCTGACAGCTGTCAGTAGCCTCTTCTGGATGCTTGCCTTCATGGCAGCACTGCACTTGGCTTGGGAGGCAGACCACAGGGCCAAAAACAAGTTGGTCATGGTGTGGTTGCTCAAGTGTTGGGTGACCTCTTTGGGTAAGCTAGGTGTTGCCTAGCAAAGTTAGGGATAGGGGAGGTTGGCACCTCACTACCCAAGGTGGCAGAGAGAGAGGAGGAAGACTCCCCTAGAGGGAAGTTTCAGTTTAAAATGGGTCATTTCTCTGTTGAGATGGATTCACTACCCAGAGGGAGTGACCATGACAGGAGGATGTAAGGCAGAGAAGGCCCTGCAAAGGGAGAGCCAGTTTTCCTCACTGTCTTCCTTGCCTAACAAGCCAGGAAGACTCTCCCAGGGTTGGGCTGAGTCTCCTGGGCCTGTGGGCTTGGGTGCAGGCTTGTATGGGAAAACAGAGCTGATGGCAGAGGCCCCTGACTTTTTGCCCCCATTTTTCACTTTTTGCTGATGTTTTCCTGAATCTGCTAGGTGTAAAGTATTTGTAACAACACACAGAGTAACTTAATGAAAACATTACAAAATGACACAACTCCAGTTTAGAAAAATAGGAAATATTTATCTAAACAAAAAAGTCCAAAACGACAAAAATCCGACATACACAAGTCAAGTTCTGAATTTTTTAAGATTAAACAAAAAAATAGCGCTTAGAAACAGAAAATGCTTCAATGAGGAGTTATCACGGTGTCGTGAGGGAGTTGTTCCCAACAAGCTGACACCAGCGGCGCCAGACACGGAGTCGCGTGGACCCCCAAGTACAGTACCTTTGGTGAAGAGTAAAAACAAGTCAATGCGCGAAGACGGAGATCGCGGCGTCTGTGCGAAACATTGAATCCATGCACTTTGAGCTGCGTCGGTCACAACGTGGTGCGGCGACTTCCACGGAGTAGCGGACTTCAGCGGGGCTGCAGCGGTGTTGGGCCTGCGAAAGTCGTTGCGTTCCAGCGAAGATCACGGAGTTGCTTGCAGGCGGCGTCACCGGTTTCAGCAGCGGCAAAGTCGATTTCCTTGGATTTCCACCAGCTTTCCTTCCAAGGGCCCAGAGACTGGATAGGGCACCACTTGTCAGAGCAGGAGTCTCTCCAGAGACTCCAGGTGCTGGCAGAGAGAAGTCTTTGCTGTCCCAGACTTCAAACAACAGGAGGCAAGCTCTAAATCAAGCCCTTGGAGATTTCTTCACAAGATGGAAGGCACACAAAGTTCAGTCTTTGCCCTCTTACTCTGGCAGAAGCAGCAACTGCAGGATAGCTCCACAAAGCACTGTCACAGGCAGGGCAGCTCTTCTTCCTCAGCTGTTCAGCTCTTCTGTAGGCAGAGGTTCCTCTTGTTTCCAGAAGTGTTCTAAAGTCTGTGGTTTTGGGTGACCTTCATATACCCAATTTCTCCTTCGAAGTAGGCCTACTTCAAAGTAAAGTCTCTTTTGAATGTGAAATCCTCAGTTTCCCAGGCCAGGCCCCATACACTCACCAGGGGTCGGAGACGGCATTTTGTGAGGACGGGCACAGCCCTTTCAGGTGTAAGTGACCACTCCTCTCCTCCCTCCTATCACGAATGGCTTATCAGGAAATGCAGACTACACCCCAGCTCCCTGTATGTCACTGTCTAGTGTGAGGTGCAACCAGCCCAACTGTCAAACTGAACCAGACAGGGAATCCACAAACAGGCAGACTCACAGAAATGGTATAAGCAAGAAAATGCTCACTTTCTAAAAGTGTCATTTTCAGGCACACAATTCTAAAATCAACTTTACTAAAATATGTATTTTTAAATTGTGAGGTCAGAGAACCCAAACTCCACATGTTCATCTGCTCCCAAAGGGAATCTTCACTTTAATCAGATTTAAAGGTAGCCCCCATGTTAACCTATGAGAGGGACAGGCCTTGCAACAGTGAAAAACGAATTTAGCAATATTTCACTGTCAGGACATATAAATCACAATACTATATGCCCTACCTTAACCAGACTCTGCACCTGTAGTGCTTTCCTCTTATCTAGTTTCTAAGCACTAACATAACACACCAGAAATGCACTTCTGAGGTCAAAGAAGACTTTTATTGTTGTTAATTCTTCCCCAACCACAATTTTTATGTTGACGAATTAGTAGCTTTCAAGCCCGCGTTAATCAAACAAAATATATCAGTTTGCAATATACACAGCAGGTTATATTTATAAGATATTGAATGCAAAGCAAAACAAATACTTCACCGTGTGGGAACTATTTACAGCTTCATCTTTCTAAGGTCTGCAAGCTGATGACCCCTGTCAGCCGCGAGAAAGAGATTCATCTACCCACACGGAATTGCTGGCAGCTGGCGCCTAGCTCCAGCACGAGGTCCGGCAGATTCGAATCTAACCCTCTGCAGCCTGTTACATTCATTACAAAGGTGTGCCCCCTCCTCTCAGACCTGGGAAACTGAGCAAGCCTTTTGGAGACTGGCCAGGTCTCCAAGACTACTCCTGTTCCCAAGCTCAAGCGAAGAAAAACAACACCCATGTACTCTCTCTTATCATGTCTAGTCTACTGTGAGAAAAACATCTTGGTTCTCTGGTGCAAAAACACAGCTTGGAAAAATACAGCTTGGATTCTCAACTGCAATGTCTAACTCCACGTTAAAGGCAATAGGCAGCTAACCTAAATATCAAATGCAATGTCATGTTAAAGGCAATAGGCAGCTAACCTAAATATCAAATGCAATGTCTAGTGTCATGTCAAAGCCAATAGGCAGCTGAGCTGAATACAAAATGCAATGTATAATATCATGTCAAAGCCCATAGGCAGCTGAGCTGAATATAAAATGTAATGTATAATATCATGTCAAAGCCAATAGGCAGCTGAGCTGAATATATGATATCATGTCAAAGCCAATAGGCAGAATATCTAATAGCATGTCAAAGTCAATAGGCAGCTAAACTGAATACATCATGTCAAAGTCAATAGGCATGCAATGTCAAAGCCAATAGGCGGCTAGACTGGATACAGCATGTCAAAGCCAATAGGCAGAATACAGAATGTAATGACTAATGCAATGTCAAAGCCCATAGGCGGCTAAACTGAATACAGAAAGTAATGGCTAATGCAATGTCAAAGCCCATAGGCGGCTAAACTGAACAAAACATACAATGTGAACATTGAGCAACTAATATGCGCAGTGGTGAAACACAAAGTCATTGGTCAAAACAAAACTTATCAAATGGCAGTACATTCCGCCCTTTGACCAATGAATTTTTGTTTCACATATCTCTTGTTTCAAACAAAAACAAAAAACAAAAAACATCAGCACAAAAAAAAACATTATCAGCAAGTCAGATTTGAATGATCAAAGCAATCCCTGTAAAGCAATAGAAGTGGATTAACACATTGATTTCATAACCTTTCACATCAGATACATCTATACAGAAAAGACTGAGCAATTTGTACTCTGAATGAGTCTCTAATTCAACAGTGTTAGCAATTTGATGTGGCGTGAGTTCTACTCATGTAAAGATGCACGGTCCACCTGAAAGGTTTGCTGGAAGGTAAGCAAAAGTCAGAGTTCCATACGAGAAGGGAAAAAAAAAAAAAAAACACAGCTTAGTTCCAGTGGAAGAATGCAATCAAACAAGTTGAACTTGAACTGAAGGCGCAGTTTGCGCAAAATGGATCCATGGTGCTGGCACTTTACTCAGCCAGGTTCAGGTTGGGGATTCGGTCCCTTCCCCGACCCCACATGCACACACCGGAAGGGGAACCACACAGCACACTCAGGGACAGTGGCGAAACGTGGTAGGATCTGCAAAAGAAACAAGTATGACTTTTCTTGCAAATAACATTTTTCATTTAAACTGCACCCTTCCTCTTTCTTTCCCTGTTTTATAATCAGCAGGAAGTTTTTGGGGCCCTTTGTTACATTCGCTGCAGGTTCTGGAGGATCACTTGGGGCTTCAGCCCACACATCAGCACTGAGGTTTTTATCTGCTGCACCACAGCTTCCCTTTTCTTGCACTGTCAGAAGGGCTGGGGCAGACTCCTTCTTTAACAAACCTCCATTCACTGCACTTTTGCCAATTTGGGCCATTCTGTCTCCAATTTGTATGAATGAATCAGATTCTTTTCTAGGTATCAGCATAATTTCGATTTTTCCTTGGTAATCTGCAGCAATCACTCTCCCTAAAACCTGATCAATTTGCCATTTCTGTTCTGGTAACTTTCCTCTCCCCAACTGCTCTGTGACTGCTTGCATGACAGATTGCTTTTGTGCGTGCTGCACAGTTTTTATCAAATCTAGGGGAATGTGCATCTCTCTCATCTCTGCCCACCTGTAAGTGGCTTTTTCTCTCAGCTGTTCACATTTCTGGGGCACCCACTTAGCCATCCCCACTAAGGCAGAATTCTGGGTGTACACTTCTCTCTCTGAATTTTTCTCATTAACATCTGCAAGGTAATTGAACCAGTTAGGTGCTAAAACATTAGCAATGAACCAAAAATCAGCGTAAAAATGACACATCTCACGTAGCTCTTGCTTTAAAATCTGACACACATTATACAACTCCATTCCTTCTCCTGTGTCAGAAAACAACATTTCAGTCAATGAATCATTAGTAAAACAAACATGCTTTTTATCTTCAGTGGACACGAGTTCAAATGGTGCACTCAACTTCATTGGTAACTCTTTTACCTGTGGTACTCTAGCCCTGTCTTGCAAGTACCAGATCCATTGTATGATTCTAGCTAGGGGCCCTATTTTCTTCCCTTGTTCTTGAATTACATGTACATAAGTATTTCCTTCTTGCACTGCGCAGAAACCTAAAGTCTGCATTATTTCATTTGCCAAATCACAAGCGCGCAACTGCATATAATTTTTCACAGTGACCATATACAAAAGTGTTAGGATTTCTCTCAAATGAGGGCTATTCTTTTTCCAAAAATCAAACAAGCTAATGAAAGTCGGCTCTTGCTCTAAAATCTTTGGTTTTACTTGTGCATTTTGCAACGGTAACTCGTAAATCACATTCTGGTCTCTCTCGTCCATGTTATCAGTTAAGGAATGCATTTTGGCTGCCAAAAACCCTGGCTTACACGGAAACTCAGTGCAGCTCGGAGCTGTCTTAACCCCCTCATTACTGGAATGGGACAAGAAAGATTCTTCTACAACAGCATTTTTATAACTTTCAGTCTGGCTAATTTGCTCACGTAAATTCCTATTTTCATGTTCCAACTGCCTACATTTCTCCTGCATTTCTCTATAAGCAGATAAAGGTATCCAGACCTTTCTGTCATCATTACTTCCAAAAGACACGCTTTCTACATATGTACAACAGAAATTATTTCTCAAAGCAATATCAGGCAGTTTAGCTACACATGCATTTTCAAACATGGTCTGCCGTGCTTCTGTAATTCTCCAAACAGAAAACAATTCACAGTTTTTACTAGCACCATCGGGCAGTTTAACAACACATGCATTCTCAAACATGGTCTGCCGTGCTACTGTGATTTTCCAAACAACAAAAACAATTCCTGTAATTCTCCAAACAACAAAAAAAACAATTACACTTTTAAAGTGTGCACTTAGAAATGTACCAACTCGTCAACACCCTCTTAATCACCTCTTAATGACCGACCCCACTCCTGGTACCAATTGTAGTGCTTTCCTCTTATCTAGTTTCTAAGCACTAACATAACACACCAGAAATGCACTTCTGAGGTCAAAGAAGACTTTTATTGTTGTTAATTCTTCCCCAACCACAATTTTTATGTTGACGAATTAGTAGCTTTCAAGCCCGCGTTATTCAAACAAAATATATCAGTTTGCAATATACACAGCAGGTTATATTTATAAGATATTGAATGCAAAGCAAAACAAATACTTCACCGTGTGGGAACTATTTACAGCTTCATCTTTCTAAGGTCTGCAAGCTGATGACCCCTGTCAGCCGCGAGAAAGAGATTCATCTACCCACACGGGATTGCTGGCAGCTGGCGCCTAGCTCCAGCACGAGGTCCGGCAGATTCGAATCTAACCCTCTGCAGCCTGTTACATTTGTTACAAAGGTGTGCCCCCTCCTCTCAGACCTGGGAAACTGAGCAAGCCTTTTGGAGACTGGCCAGGTCTCCAAGACTACTCCTGTTCCCAAGCTCAAGCGAAGAAAAACAACACCCATGTACTCTCTCTTATCATGTCTAGTCTACTGTGAGAAAAACATCTTGGTTCTCTGGTGCAAAAACACAGCTTGGAAAAATACAGCTTGGATTCTCAACTGCAATGTCTAACTCCACGTTAAAGGCAATAGGCAGCTAACCTAACTATCAAATGCAATGTCATGTTAAAGGCAATAGGCAGCTAACCTAAATATCAAATGCAATGTCTAGTGTCATGTCAAAGCCAATAGGCAGCTGAGCTGAATACAAAATGCAATGTATAATATCATGTCAAAACCCATAGGCAGCTGAGCTGAATATAAAATGCAATGTATAATATCATGTCAAAGCCAATAGGCAGCTGAGCTGAATATATGATATCATGTCAAAGCCAATAGGCAGAATATCTAATAGCATGTCAAAGTCAATAGGCAGCTAAACTGAATACATCATGTCAAAGTCAATAGGCATGCAATGTCAAAGCCAATAGGCGGCTAGACTGGATACAGCATGTCAAAGCCAATAGGCAGAATACAGAATGTAATGACTAATGCAATGTCAAAGCCCATAGGCGGCTAAACTGAATACAGAAAGTAATGGCTAATGCAATGTCAAAGCCCATAGGCGGCTAAACTGAACAAAACATACAATGTGAACATTGAGCAACTAATATGCGCAGTGGTGAAACACAAAGTCATTGGTCAAAACAAAACTTATCAAATGGCAGTACAGCACCCTGCCCTTGGGGCTACCTAGGGCCTACCTTAGGGGTGCCTTACATACAAGAAAAGGGAAGGTTTGGGCCTGGCAAGTGGGTACACTTGCCAAACCAAATTTACAGTTAAAACTGCACACGCAGACACTGCAGTGGCAGGTCTGAGACATGATTACAGAGCTACTAATGTTGGTGCACAACCAGTGCTGCAGGCCCACTAGTAGCATTTGATTTACAAGCCATGGCACCTCTAGTGCACTTTGCTATGGACTTACTAGTAAATCAAATATGCCAATCATAGATAAACCAATTACATACAATTATACACAGAGAGCATATGCACATTAGCACTGGTTAGCAGTGGTAAAGTGCTCAGAGTTCAAAAGCCAACAGCAACAGGTCAGAAAAAATTAGGAGGCAGGAGGCAAAAAGATTGGGGATGACCCTGCATAAGCAAAAAATGTCCAACAGCAGTACTGCCTTGATGGCTGCTTTTAAATTAAAGTTACATGCAAATTTGACTTTGGAATAAAAAGTAGTTCCAAAGTCTTAAACTGCATTATTTTTACTTATAGGTCACCCCTAAGGTGTGCCCTATGTGCCCCTAGGGCTGGGTGCCATGTAACTATAAGCAGTGACCTTATAAAAATAGTTGTATAAGCCCTGGTGAGGTGAAACAGCCAAATTAGTTTTTCCCTCATTGTAGTGAATGGCCTCCATAGGCTGGCATGGGGAGACTTTATTTAAATTTTAAAAGTCCCCTCAAGTAAAAGATACCTCAAGTTTGGTATCAAATTAATTGTTATAATAAATCCCTCTACTTCCAGTTGTTGTATTTAATATAACTTGTTCAGGTAAAGAGTTTTAAACTTTACCTGAAAAGTTGCCTACTTCAGCCCTGCAGTGTTTTTGCTGCTTTGCTCTGATTAGCCAGCCTCTGGCCAGGCTGCCTTGATAAAGTGTGAAGTGGCCTGGCTCACCACAAAGAGATGTGCCTGGGGGAGAAGGCACTTTCAGCCATGATGGATTTATGAAGAATGTTGCTCTCTGGGATTGATTTTTGCCACACTTCCCAGGAAGTGGTCATCACAGGGAGAAGGGCCCTGCACCTGAATGGAGAACCAAGACCACCCTGTTTCTACCTAGGAGCAACGATAAAACTGGCAGACCTGCAACCACACCTCAGAGCCCTACCAGCTTCCAACAAGGAAGAATTACAGAAGAAGGACTGCCCTGCTGGACCCCTGACCTGCACCTACACACTGGACTGTGGAGGACTGCACCAGCTGCACACTTGGGCTTCACCACTAGAAGGACTTTGACTGGCTTCAACTGGTTCAAGGAGGGACTCCCTGTTTGCTACATGTGAAAAATTGCTAACCAGCATCCCCTGCACCAACTCCTGAAGAAATTGACCTGCTAACCACTGTCCAGTGGCTGTTTTGGAGTTTGCACCAGGTGTATTCTGGGAGTTGTAGTCCATACCCTCAAGGAGCATCTCAGATCTTCTACTGCATTGGGGTGAGATGTGGACCTCAAAAGAACCTGAAAGGAACATCTGTAAGAAGATCCAGAAGATTGGAGAAGTTTGGAGAATTTTTGAAGAAAAGCTCTATAAAGGGACTGAACCCGCCACTCTAGCCAGCTTGCCTCAACTGCGACCCGGCCTGACTTGCAGGTTCGTCCCGCTGAAGAAAATCTCCGAAAAAGTGACTAAGTCTGAACATAGGAAGTTGACCTGGACTCCCCAGGCAGTGTATCCGAAGAGGGCTTCAGGGACGTCAGATCAAGATTCAGGTTTGCCCCGGTCGAAGGATTTTCATCTCGAAATAATGACTAAGTCCGAACGTAAAAATCTCCACCGAGGGATACCGTAACGCGTATCCGAGGAAGAGTTCCAGGAGGTCGGATTGGACTGGCAACTTGGTCCAGAAAAACGACTACGTCCGAAGGTAAACTTTTGACCGAGGCCTCCACAAGCTGTAGCCGAGCAGGACCCCATCTTAAAACTCAGATTGGCGCTATTCATTTCTAAGCTCTAGAAAGCATCAATTCTTTAAAAATTCATATCTCTGGTTCCCCTTTCCTGATTTTATTAGTTTTGGTGTCATTTCAAAGATAGAAATATAATCTATTCTTTTAAATTGGTGTTAGATTTTTATTTTGTTTGTGTTTTACTTAATTACTGTTTTGTGATTTTTAAATTCTTTACTCACATGTCTCCTAAGGTAAACCTGGTCGCTCGTTGCCAAGCTACCAAGGGTTGAGTTCATTTTACTTTGTTGAGACCTAACTGGACCTAAGTGGAGGTTAGTGGCCTATTGCTAAGCATAGGTGCTTATCTGCCCTTACCAATAATCCATTTTCCAACAAACTAACTTTTGAAAAATGTTCAGTAGTGAATAGAAACATACTTCCAGTAGTGAGTCTTTCTTCAAAGAGAACACATTTGTGCATTTGTGCATTCATAAACTGCTATGAAGAGACACTATGCTTACAGGTTTGCACCTCCTATACGTATATAGAACATGTAAAGAAAATAATGTCCATGTGTAACAAATATTATTCCAAGGGTGCCAAACTGGTAAAGCACCCAACCACCCCGGGTGCAGTTGTGTTGATTTGAAGGCTCAAACAACACAATAAAATTCAGTACTGGTTTACCGAGGCACACCACAGTAGTCCTTAAAGTCTGTTCCTTAGTATACTGTATCAATCAAAGTTCTGAACACGCATCTGTATAAGGTAGAGATTTTATTCATCCAAGGCACCATGAAACTATTGAACATGAGCCGGCACGTGTTTCGTCATCAAGACTTTCTCAATGCTGCAAGGTGAATATGCAAAGGAGAATGCAGTTAGGTAAACTCACGATAACAGGTAATCCGATTGTTGTTCCGACATACATCAAAGCCCATGCATATTGTCCAATCCAGTGAGCCCAGATTATTTAGACCAGAGGATGATGAGGAGGAAGAAAATAATACACACATCCCTCCAAGTCATGAGGTAAAGAGTCCATGTAGAGGAGAACAGACCTAATGATGGACACATGAATAATAGTGTGTCATATATGTGCTAGAAACCCCTGACTAAAAGATTCCAAGGAATTCACACGCAGGAAAAATAAGTAGAGGTGTCCTGAAAAGATGGGCCCATACACTAATTCATCAAAAAGCAGCAACCAAAAGGTGACGTCAAACATGCATGAGAGCATGCAATTCATGTAAACCTAACGTTAGTTGATTTCCTGATGTTACCCTATACATTGATGGCAATAGAATTTGTACTAAGATGTACAGAAAACCTGCAGCCTGCAATTCAATATTACCTGCTAAGAGTGCTCATCCCCAATCTCAGATTAAGGGCATCCCTTATGGAGAAGCAACCAGAATTAGACTCAATTGTAGTCTGGATGTTGAATTCTCGAGTGAACTACAATTGATGGAACAGCGTTTCCTAACACAAGGCTATCCTAAAAGCCTCCTAAGGGACACTAGAAAGAGAATCAGAAAAACAAATCGGGAGGCTCTTCTCACTGCCACCACAAAAAGTAAACGCAAGGAACATAATAACTTGTCACTCATTATCCCTTGCAGCATCCTCAGCTCTCAGATTTATAAGATTCTTTACAAGAATTGGTCCTTTCTGTTAGCTGGCAATACCCTAAAAAATGGGATTACCACTAGATTTAGGATTACACACAGCAGGGGACGCACATTGTGAAACATGCAATGCCGTAGCTTCTTACCTTCTGTAACTAACGAAATGTGGTTACCCAAACCACCCTATGGTTTCCATAAATGTGGACACTGCAATATTTGTTGTTATGTTAAAGACAAAATAGTCACCTTTTAATATAACACTAAGGCCCATATTTAAACTTTTTGACGCAATTCAGCGCTTGGGCAGATTTGCATCAAAAAGTTTACCGCCGGCTAACACCATTCCAATGCACCAGCCTGGCGCCTTATTTATGGAATGACATTAGCCGGCGCTGCAACGTGATTAGCATCAAAATAAATGACTCTAACCGGGCAGCGGAGGCGGAGGGAAGATAGGGGGTTGTGCGCCAAAGAATGGTGCAAGTCAGGTTAGAGCAAAAAATATTGGCTCTAACCTGACTTGCGCCATTTTTTAAGGCACAACCGTCATGGAAATGACTCCTGTCTTAGCAAAGACAGGAGTCATGCCCCCCTGCCCAATGGCCATGCCCAGGGGTCTTCTGTCCCCTGGGCATGGCCAGTGGGCACAGTGGCATGTAGGGGGGCCCATGTTAGGCCCCCCTATGCTACTTAAAAAAATAAAACTATTATAGTTACCTGCACTTACCTGCACTCACCATGGATGGGTCCCTCCATCCATGGGTGTCCTCCAGGGGTGGGCGAGGGTGGCAGGGGGTGTCCCTGGGTGCAGGGAAGGGCACCTGTGGACTGCTTCCATGGTCTCCCACCATGGAAATGAGCCCACAGGCCCCTTAACGCCTGCCATGACCCAGGCGTTAAAAAACGTCGCTAATCAGGCTGGGTGCCATTTTTTAAGGCCCGCCTCCTCCTGTGTGTCATTTTGACGCCGGAGGATAAATAAGACGCACATGCCTAAGAGTCCGTTTTTGCATGGGAAAGCCTACCTTGCATGTCATTAACGCAAGGTAGGTTTTCACGTACAAAAAATGACTCGAACTCCATAACTTTGCAGCTGTCTAGGTCCAGCGCCAAAGACTAAATATGGAGTTAAGTTTGTGCCAAATTTGCTTCATTAAAAATCCGCAAATCCGGCGCAAACAGAGTATAAATACGGGCCTAAGACACCCTATAGGATTTCTAGATGTATGAGCTGTAATACCAGGTATGTGGTGTATTGTCTAGTTTGTGTTAGTGAATGAATTCATGTTGGCAGCACTATCAAGCCGTTCAAGGACAGAATTCAAGAGCATATTAGGGCACAATACCACAGACTATCCCTTTGCAATACATTACAATTCTGTACATGGACAAAGAGAAGTTCTGGGGATCACTACTCATGGCATTGATACAATAGGGGCCTGTCCAAGAGGTGGGGAGAGGACCTAAATGTTAAGGCATTTGGGGAGTAAGTGGATCGTTAAACTCAGAGCAGTTGAAGAGTGGTTGAACATTGAGAACAACGTACATGTCTTTCTATTAAGTCCTTTGCTCTGCATGTGTTTTTTGAGCTTCTTCTGTTTTTACAGTTCTCTACTTTCACAATGTACTATACAGAACATGTGTCTCAATGTGTCAACATACTAAGCTTTTTGCCTTCACTTCTCTTTTCTAAGGTGAACCAGCTACAAGCCTCTTGATTTTACTTTTCTATTCTAAGGTGCTTGGTGCATTTGGAGATGACCATCCTCTATTGACCTCATGTTACTTCACACAGTAATATTACCCCAGCAATGATTTTGATAGCTTGCCTTCGTTCGCCTTCTAAATATTATATTGTGCTAATTCATTTTGACTATGGCTATATTCGCATTACCTTTAGATTTTAGTCTGTGTTATATTATTTCTTCTATACAGATGCATGGTCATGATGATATCTTATCCCTTGCTTTTTCCTTCTCTTTTCTACTATTCACAGGGTGTTGTTTACATCATTAATGAACCAGGTGCCTTTCCTTGTACACAAGGCCATTCATAATTATTTTGTATGATTGGATTACTCTTTCATGATACATGCCCTTTTGCATGTTTTCACTATGCTGCCTGTTATGGGGATCTTTATGTTAATATTTATATATTCATTATACAAGTTTTGTGTTGAAGATTCTGTTTCGACATGGGAGCCTGTTTGTTGTATCTTGCATTTACAGATGCTTCATGCTTTGTGCACTTGTCTTTTTGATCTCCCAGAATTCTGCTTTACAGCTTTGAATGTTATCTATCACTTTCCAATATGGTGCCTCCACTCCTGGTCGCCTACCCCATTTGCTCTTTGAAGTCCTCTCTCTACTGCCATGTTACTTGAATATAAATAAATCAAAATGGTGAGGCCCGCACAACGTACTAATACATTTCTTTCTTCTAAGCGGCACCTTTCTGTTCTGGTAAGGCTTCCATTATCATGTTTTTCACCTATGTAGTGGAACCCAACTTTCAGTGGGTTTTACTTTATCAATCAGGTTTGACACTGACTGATTACCCACGTTTCTGGCTGCTGGTGTATACATTAGGTTTGTTTCAACCTCCTGTCCCACACTACATCCATTATTCTTGTCCAAGTTTTTTTAATAGTATATCTATACACACTATATGTGAGCATTAACCTTTTGATAGTACCTGTACTTTTAAAAATATTTTCTACATTCTTTCTTTTGATATTTGCCATTATTGATATTTGTAAGATGTTCATTTCAGGGACACATTTGTACTTTTTGGTTCTACCCGCACACGGGTAGTTGTAGATACTCAGATTTAACTTTTTTGATTCTCTATTAATGATGGGTTTTGGCCAGTTTATACATAGTGGTATACCTCATTTTTAGTCTTCTTCCAGTCCAAGCGGGGTACAACTTCTTTCTCCTGGTTATTCCCTGGGATATGGAACCATCTACAGTATATCCCTATAACATATATGCCAATGTTTAATATGGTGACTTGTTTTCACTTAGTCGTATCATGGCTGTGTCCACTAGCAATATACATTAACCCTTCCATATCTGGCAAAACAACCTAACATTCCTGCATGTCCTCGATGTTAGGAATTCCACATCACTTTTGGGACATTATACTGCTCACAAACGTATGGTATGTCCATACTTTTTTATATGTATCACTCATCCTCACCTTATCTGACCCTTCTTAAGAGGGCCTCACTTTAGGTTTACATGAATTGCATGCTTGCATGCCTGTTTCACATTACCTTTTGGTTGCTGTTTTTTGACAAACAAATGAATGGGGGTTTCTTTTCCGCTACTTATTTTTCTTGCACGTGAATTCCTTGGAATCTTTTAGTCAGCAGTTTCTAGCACGTATATGATACACTGTTATTCATGTGTTCATCGTTAGATCTGTTCTCCTCTACATGGGCTCTTTACCTTATGACATGGAGGGACGTATGTATTCTTTTCTCCCCCTCATCATCCTCTGGTCTAAATAATCTGGGCTCACTCGATTGGACAATATGTGCGGGCTTTGATGTGTGTCGGAACAACAATCCAATTCTGTAGAAGGATGGCCTGGTTTGTAGTGTGTACCCTAGGTACTTACACCTTATACCAGGTTCAGTTCTCCCTTATTAGTGAAATGTAGTCAGTGTTCTAGCAGCTTAGGCTGTTAGAGGTAGCTGTACCAGAGCAGCTTAGGCTGAACTAGGAGACATGCAAAGCTCCTGCAATACCACTATATTTGAACAGTACTTATACACAATAAAAGACAATACTCAGTGTTACCAAAAGTAAAGGTACTTTATTTTAGTGATACAAGGCCAAAAATATTTTGGAAGCTATACTCCTTCTGGAGGTGAGTATTATACACAATAAATACACTAGAGACCAAAATCAGGTAAGCAAATAGTCACAGAATAGTGCAAGCAGTAGAAAATACAATGGAATGCAATGGAAAGAAATAGGCCTTGGGGCAACACATACCGTATACTGAGAAAGTGGAATGCGAATCACAAATTCCCCCCTAGGCAAGTGTAATGTGAAGAGGGGCACTGGAAGTGTGAGAAAACCACAAAGGTGAGTACAATACCCCACCCAGAGCCCAGGAAAGTAGGAGTAAAATACAGCAAGTTTCCTCAGGACACTATAAGTCATGATAAGAGTTATTGCAAGAACCAAGCAAGACTGCAAGAAACAAATGAGGTATTCCTGGACCTGAAGATCTGTGAAGGGAGGAGACAAAGTCCAGAAGTCGCAGAAGATTCCAGGAAGGACAGGAGCCCCTGCCAACCTAGAAGATGGTGCAAAAGAAGATTCCCCGGTTAGAAGAAGTCTGCAGAAGAGGACCAAAGAAGATGACTGTGGGTTCCTGCATTATGCAAGAGATGGCCCACGTTGAGATGTTGGATGCAGGCAAGCTGCAGCACTGCATTTGTCCAACAAGCTTTGGTTCAAGCAATGTCGCGGTTTGCGTCAAAATGGCGCTGCCTGTACCCAGGAGGACTCTGGGGGCCTCAAATCAGACTCGAGGGGGCTCCCAACACTGGAGAGAACCCGCAGATGACCAGGCAGCACCCACGGGAGTCCCAGGACATGGGACAAAGAAGGTGAAAATTGCAGTCACTGCAGCACTACAAAAGAAGGTCCCACGCCACGGGAGAACAACTCAGTGAGTTGTGCGTCACAGGATGGTGTGCTGGGGACCTGGGCCATGCTGTGCACAAAGAGTTCTTGCAAATAGTGCACAGAGGCCTCAGGAGCTAGAGATGATGTGGTGCACCGGGGTACTGTCGCAAGCTCTTAACTCCACCAAATTTGGACAGCTGGACCTTAGGACAGTCTGGGTTGAAGAGATCCACCACCTGTGTTCCAGGGAGCACGCACATCGCCAGGAGAGGAGTCCCAGAGAACCGGTTGTCATCTTGAAGGTGCCTGCTGGAGCAGGGAAGTGACTCCATCACTCCATGGGAGATTCCTTCAGTTCTTCTGGTGCAAGCCTAAGGCAGGGAGTCCTCAGAGTGTGAACATCTTGGAAAATGTTGCAGTTACATTGGTTCCTGGAGCAGTCTGCAGTTGATCCGATGGTCAGAAGCTGAAGCAGAAGTTGCAGAGGATTCCTGGTGGAAACTTGCAAGCTGAATCTGAAGAGGAACCCACAGGAGAGACCCTAAATAGCCCTGAAAGGGGGATTGGCTACCTAACCAGGTATGCACCTATCAGGAGGGGTCTCTGACATTGCCTGCTGATACTGGCCACTCAGAGATCTCCAGAGTGTCCCCACACCTTGGAAAACAAGATGGCTAATGCCAGGGACTCACTGGAGGAGCTCTGGGTACCACCCCTGGGGTGGTGATGGACAGTGGGGGTGGCCACTCCCCTTTCCTTTGTCCAGTTTTGCGCCAGAGCAGGGACTGGGGGTCTCTGAACTGATGTAGACTAGTTTATGCAAGGGGGGCACAATCTGTGCCCTTCAAAGCATTTCCAGAGGCTCTGGGAGGCTATCCCTCCCAAGCCTATAAGACCCTTTTTCCAAAGGGAGAGGGTGTAAAACCCTCCTCCCAAAGGAAATGCTTTGTTCTGACTTTCTGGGACTGAGCTGCTCATAGCCCAGGAGGGCAGAAGCCTGTCTGTGAGGTGGCTGCAGCTGTAACTGCAGTGCAAGCCTCTGAGAGCTGGTTTGGCAGTACTGGGGGTCCATGGTGGAGCCCCCAGGATGCATGGGTTTGGCCTCAATACCAGATTTGGAATGGGGGGACAATTCCATGATCTTAGACACCTTACATGGCCATATTCGGAGTTACCATTGTGAAGCTACGTATAGGTATTGACCTATTTGTAGTGCACGTATGTAATGCTATCCCTGCACTTATGAAGTCTAGAGAATTGGCCCTGGACAGCGTGGGGGCACCTTTGCTAGTGCAAGGGTGCCCTCACACTTAGTAACTTTGCACCTTGCCTTCAGTAAATGAAGGTTAGACATATAGGTGACTTATAAGTTACCTAAGTGCAGTGAAAATGGCTGTGAAATAGTGTGTGCACTATTTCACGCAGGCTGCAGTGGCAGTCCTGTGAAAGGGGTTGTCTGAGCTCCTTATGGGTGGCAAAAGAAATGCTGCAGCCCATACAGATCTTCTGGAACCCCAATGCCCTGGGTACCTAGGTACCATTTACTAGGGACGTATAAAGGGGGGTCCAGTGTAGCAACTGGAATTGGTAAATGAAGGAACTAATCTATAGTGACTAATTTGGAAGCAGAGAGAGCATAAGCACTGAACTCTGGTTAGCAGAACTTCAGTGAAACAGTTAAGCACTACTGACAACACACACAGTAGGCCACAAACTATGAGCACTGGGATCCTGACCAGCAGGATCCTAGTGAGACAGGCAAGACAGATGAGAAACAGGTAGAAATTGGGTATAACATGCCAAGAAAGATGGTACTTTCCTACAGATTCCCTGTTATCTTGAGTTTCCCTGACTGCATTCCCTTTTGCATATTCACCTTGCAGCCTTAAGAAAGTCTTGATGATGAAACACATGTCGGCTCATGTTGATTAGATTCATGGTGCCTTGGATGAATAACATTTCTACCTCACACAGACACATATTTGGAACTTTGATTAATAAAGTATACTAAGGAACTTACTTTATGGACTACTGTGTTGTGCCTTGGTAAACCACATTTGTGCATGCAGTTAAAGAATCTGGACCACGTTATGAGATGAAGGATGGTAGTGTTATTCCAAAAGAGGAGTTGTACTGAGAAATGAAGAGAAAGTGAGTTACAGAGAAGACATGGATAAGCCTCTGTTTACACATGGAACTGTAGCAGTATATAGCAGTATGTGCAGTACACAGTGATATCGTAAGAACTTTCCTTCAAAACATTCCTTGGAAAAGTCTGACAAAGAAAATAGGTATGTTGCAAAGATTAGACCTGTGCAAAGTAAGGATGTGAACAGATTTACCAGGATATTCACTAGCATGTCTGTCAAAGCAAGTGTGCCAAAGCACCTCTCTTCATGTCAGAATGTTAGCTGTACAACACTCGAGATTGCAAACTTGTTAGGAGGCATTACTATTTCAAAACCCTTGCCCTATCTTTAGGGGAAATGAATAAAGTTATTTTACATAGTACAGTAGCAGAATTAGAAAACGTTTGTGAAGATGTTCAGTTTTCTTTCCTTGGTCCTGAACAAGAATGTAGGGAAAACGAAGAGAAGGTAGATGCAAGTTGAACAGTTGATAACTTTAGAGAAGAAACTAGGATGTTTAACATGTGTTTGTATATTTTGTTGATGCACTCACTACAAAAGTCAAATTCATAATATTGTCCTATAGTCAAAAACTGAAGGAAAAAACACAGATAAGTGAGAAGAATTTGGTGCTTATCTGTTTGTAGAAGAATGGATTGATTTGGCCACAAAGCAAATAATTTGTAAGTGCTGCTACAATAAGTTAGAGGATAATAAAATGCCAGCAGGAGCAGTACATAACAAGTTAGAAATAGTTCCAATACCTCAAGAACTTCAAGATTTAAATGTTTATGAATCAATTTGTGTACAATGTATACACCCTATTCAAGCTATAGTTCTTATGGAAGCAAAAACAGATGAGTTACCTCCAACAGAGCTACGGTCTTAAAGGTAGAGTTGTGTACCTGCCATTAGATTTCAAAAAGAATATTAAAACTATAGGGGTAGAGAGAGATTTTAAAGATGCACTTATCATTTTAGTAAATGATGTACCTACAAAGAGCAAAAAGTGATGGCAAGAATTACTAAATGCTAATAATGTAAAAAAGCAATGTTATACCTGGTACAAAGCAAAATTTATTATGAAAATTCAGATGTACTTCAGGACATAACACATGCAGAAGATTAAACATTACCGTCAAATAGAAAAGGTGGATCGATCAAGATCAGAATAAATTTATGATCACTACATGTCCATCCTCTTCATTCAAAATAACTATTTGTGATGCAATTGGCCTTTTTCAAATGTAGCAAGTTAAAGAAGCTTCCATGAGTGTCTGGGAAAAAAGTTCAGAGGCTCGCTGTTTTCCACAACTGTTCCCCATTAAAGAAGATAGACACTATGATGACCGCACTGCACTGATAACAGCAGGAGAATACCAATCAATGAGATTATATTCAGAAAATCCTAGATTTCACCATTATATTCCATACATTTATCATTTTCTCTTTGAGAGTGACTTGTCTGGACCTTCATTCACTGTAAATCATATACTGAAGACAGGGGTAAATGCCCGATTATGACTTTGGCGGTTGAACAGAGCTGACTGGAAAAGCTGTGGGGGAGAGGCTTCCCTCATACCAGGGGCCTCTCTAACTGTTGTATTACGATGTTTCCACCATGTTGACCAGCAGAAACATTGTACTGTTACATTTCTGCTGGTCAGACAGGTGGAAACAGTGCCATGGCATTGACTTGCCCAATGTCGTAACACACCAACACCCTTGGAGTATGCAGTATCTTCAGTGCAGACTGTGCACATTACGAGGGTGCTGGCAGTGGGGGCCCTGCAGTACCTATACCATGGGCTTGGGTGGTGCAGGGACCCACCCTGTGGCCCCTTGCACTCGCTTTCCACCAGCCTTTTCATGGTGGGGACCCTGCCATGAAAGGATGGTGAAAAGTGGACTCATGATCAGCATAACGGTGCTGAACTCAGCACTGCTGTAGCTGACCACGACTCCGACCTCCAGCACCCCATCTGGAACCATGTTCCTGGGAGTGGTGATGGTCTTTTGGTGGTCCAATGGCTAGGGTGCTAATCTGGCCGTCGGACCATCAGGAGTGAGGGGGTCTGACTGCCATCACAAGTCTTGAGGCTACCAGACTCATAACTCAGACTCACTAAATTTTCAAAACCTTCCTGCTAAGGAGTTTGATCAAAAGTTCATGGAAAGGATGAAAAGTTGGAATACAACCTAATTAATTTTCTGGCTTATCAACGTGGTACTATCGAGTATTGTTACCGTTGTCACGGTGAGCTGAAATGTATGTTAAGAAACCTAGGTGCATCTAATTGGTTTCTGAAACTCAGTGGCGCTGAGTATGCATGGGATGATCTGCTTGACTTTTTGAGACAAACAAACTCTAATATTAAAGACATTGAACTGAAGACAGCAGGAGAACTCTGTTCCTTGGATCCCATTAATATCTGCAGATACTCTACCTCCGATTTCAAGCTATGATGCCTTTCATCTCCAACAAGACAAACCCTTCTTTTTATAAAGTAAGTGATTTCTTTTGGTATGAAGAGTAACAAGCAAGAGGTGCTCCTCATATTCACATGCTATTATGGATAAACAATGCACCTCATTTGGAACAGACAGTGATGAGTCTGTCCTGTCTTTCATTGAACAGTATGTGACATGCGCCAGTCCAAAAGATGTTGGTGAAAAATGTTTGGGAAAACAAGTTCTGTGCTTCCAAAATCACATATGTGGAAAGTACTGCTGAAAAAACTATAGAACCAAAGGTACATTTTATACAAGATGCCCTTTTGGATTCTCTAGACCTGTAATTTCAGGAGGAAGAGTAAACAGCTTTCTTGGTTATACTCCAGTCATTTTGAATGCAAACATGGACATACAGGGCCAGATTTATTGAAAAATGGTGCAGCGCGGTGCTGCACTAAAATTAGCAGCGCCGCACTGCATCACTTTAGAAACGCAGGGATGTGCTGTATTTAAGTGATTATGGCACACCCCTGTGTTTCCCCCTGCGTTAGCGCTAAATTTAGCTGCCAGCACCAATGGAGGCATCCTTGCACCATCGTGGAAGGATGTCTGCGTTGAGGGGTGTGATTGCTTATGCACGGGAAGGTGTCCCTTCCTGCACATAAACGATTATTTGGACATGATGCTTTGGCATGTCTCCGTGTGCTGAACAATGCAGCACACACAGAAGTGCCAAAGCGTCATGTCCAAATGACCGTTTATGTGCAGGAAGGGACACCTTCCCGCGCATAAACAATAATTTCTGGCATTTTGCTTTTTCTATGGGTGCAGCAGAATGCAGCACGCGTAGAAATATAAAAAAACGAGGAGGAATAAAAGTATTCCTCCTCGTTGTGCCCTGCTAACGCCACCCCTGGGATGATGTTAGAGTTTGACACTGCTGCAGGTTTACGTGATTTCATAAATCTGAGGCAGCGTCAAAATGCAATGGGTGAGAAAACTCAGATAAAGGAGATGCGGGAGAAGATTTCTGCAGAAAAGAGCCTTACTAAGAAATTGTACAGTTTGAGTTTGAAAGTGCTTTCCCACAAAGAAATTGGACTTTAGGAGTGCGCAAATAGGCTGAGCTCATCTAGTTTATTCTCAAAGTCAATGGGAATTGTTTGGGCAAGTCTAGGGATTTCAAGCAAAACAAAATGAAGTCTTAAAATTGTAAGAACCTGGCTGTCTATATAGTGTACAAAAATGACGAGCACTGTGCAGAGAGTCTAAGGAATCCCACTTAAGTATCCAGAGGTAAAAAGCAAACCACATAGGGGGTCATTCCTACCCTGGCGGTCATAGACCGCCAGGGTAGGTGATGGAGGAAGCACCGCCAACAGGCTGGCGGTGCTTCCGGGGGCATTCTGACCGCGGCGGTAAAGCCGCGGTCAGAAAAGGGAAGCCGGCGGTTTCCCGCCCGCTTCCCGCTGCCCCAGGGAAACCTCCACGGCGGCGCTGCAAGCAGCGCCGCCATGGGGATTCCGTCCCCCTTCCTGCCAGCCTGGTTCTGGCGGTTTTCACCGCCAGAACCTGGCTGGCGGGAACGGGTGTCGTGGGGCCCCTGGGGGCCACTGCACTGCCCATGCCACTGGCATGGGCACTGCAGGGGCCCGCTAACAGGGTCCCACATTGATTTTCAGTGTCTGCGTGGCAGACACTGAAAATCGCGACGGGTGCAACTGCACCCGTCGCACACCAGCAACTCCGCCGGCTCCATTCGGAGCCGGCTTCCTCGTTGCTGTGCTTTCCCGCTGGGCGGGCGGGCGGCCTTTTGGCGTTCGCCCGCCCGCCCAGCGGGAAAGTCAGAATCACTGCGGCGGTCATTTGACCGCGCTGCGGTGTTCTGGTGGGGGAACTTTGGCAGGCGGCCTCCGCCGCCCGCCGAAGTTAGAATGACCCCCATAATGTTCTGTTTTTGTCGTAGTGTGGGTGAGCAGTTAGGCTTATCTTAGTGATGTGGTAGGCATTTGCAGCACTCACAGTATCAATAAATATGGACACACACTCAGAAGAATAACTCAAGACCAAGTAACTTGTTGCCCACGTTTCACGAAAATCTCAGCGATTTTCATGGAACCTTCCTTCCTGCTAGTTGAAGTGGGCCCCTCCCCAGTTGCAATAGAAATGTTTCCCTGGGGGCTAGTTAGTATTCCGTTGCATTCGCCCAGGAGAGAGTCGATTCTATCCATAACGCAGTTGCTAGCAGCATGCTTATGCCTTTTTCGCTTGGCTTTTAGTACTGCCCCGGCCCCTGCCTCTGTTGCTTTCATTTTGCCCATCAGGTGTTAGTGTAGGTGCAAGGTTAAATGATAAGGTGTCAGATTAAATGGAGCAGCTGACTGGGGAGACAGAGTAGGAAATAACAAAGGGACTGCGTACAATATGGCCTTCTTGGGAGATAGATGTTAGGGGGGTGGCCCAGCCCAGCCTCTGTCAGCCGCTGACGGGCGCAGGACGGGCCCGCCCTTGGCCCGGGCTTCGCCCGGGCGCCGCCCGCGCGCGTCCCGCGCTGCGGGAGCGCGAACAAGTTTTCAAGGGCTCCTGCCCCTCCTCCTAAGGTCACACAGCGCTTCCCGCGACGGCGGGAGCGCGAACAAGTTTTCAAGGGCTCCTGCCCCTCCTCCTAAGGTCACACAGCGCTTCCCGCGACGGCGGGAGCGCGAACAAGTTTTCAAGGGCTCCTGCCCCTCCTCCTAAGGTCACACAGCGCTTCCCCTAATGCCATGTATTTAAGACACTATAAGAGGCAGTGTTTTGTTTGGTGTTGTCTGTTTTTTATTGATGGAAAAAAAACAGAAGGAATATGTTTTTAAGTTGAGAAAATGTAACTATGGAAATAAGACTGCCTAGTTTTTTGGTTTATTGAAGGGATGGGATAAATGATAAAATGAAGGATGCTAAGGAAATATGAGCAATTCGGTAGCTAAAAGGACATGATGTCCCTAGAAACCTGATACTGAGGATAAGATTACGTATGGGAATAAATATGATTTAGAGTATTTTGTTGTTTTTATTGAAGGAAACAAGGACTATTCAAGGAATAATATGGGAGATGTACCCTTGGGAATTAATTCACGACGAGTGATAAGGTATGTTGTTAAGTGAGGAATACAATCTGGAGGGAGACTGTGTTACAGATTGATTTTTATAGAATATGTGTGGTTAGAATAATTTACTTGATTTTTGTTTGCATTTATAGATTGATCTTGATTGGTAAACGCTGCTTGGAGATAAATAGGATGGTGCAACTTAAGTTAGAATAAGTGGTAAGTATAGATGATGTTAGGGTATAACAGAATGGTATAGTGAGTAATTTGGATTGATTGGTTTGATTTGTATTATCTTAGTGGTCCCTATTGGGTAGTCCTGAAGAAGACCTGTGGAGGAGCTTTTGAGTTTGGCCCAAGAGCGGAAAGGGGGGTGAAATGTCGACGATGATGCGCTAGCCTGTTGTTGGTTGCTGTATGGATAAAGGACCAAAATGGCAATTTTGTGCCTTCTGAATTAAGGATTTGTTGAATGCAGAAAAAGATTAACCAATAAGCTTTATATTTGTTTTAGTATTTGTTATATTAAACGGTTATAAGATTTGCTATCTCTGGTTTCTTTTTCTGAACATGAGCACTTGATCTTTGCAATTTTTCTGTCCTTCTATTTTAGGGTGTTGCGATAGGGACTCTTTTTGATTTGTATGATTGTGTTTTTATTCTGTACATATAACAATAAAATAAGTTATTTTTAATTGTATCTATACCTATTCTGTTTGCTATTGTAAGACAATCTGTTTGTTAATAATGTGGTCTCCTATGGGGACATTATGCTTTGATTGTCAGCAGACAGGTCACTTCAGGGGAGATGCAGCCTGTCCAAGGAAAGTGGTTAGCACTGGGCTGTCTAGTGTAGCCATGGGGGAGGACTCCTCAGATGATGAGGTCTTCATAGCATTGGGCTGGGAGACAAACCAGATGGTAAGCTGGTGATCCTTGAGGGTGGGAGTAGGCATGTTAGACTTTTTCATCCTTGGCGTGGTCTCCCTTAATTTTTTGCCTCCGTTCCCCAGGTTGTTGATGTGTGCTTGTCCCTGATTTTGCTGGTTTTGTTACTCTGGGCACTTTACCACTGCTAACCAGTGCTAAAGTCCAAGTGCTCCATTACAAAATGTGTATGTAATTGGCTTGTTCATGATTGACATACTTGATTTACTAGTAAGTCCCTAGTAAAGTGCACTAGAGCTGCCAGGGTCTGTACATCAAGTGCTACAAGTGGGCCTGCAGCATTGGTTATGACACCCACATAAGTAGCTCTGTAATCATGACTCAGACCTGCCATTGCAGTGTCTGTGTGTGCAGTTTTAACTGTAAATTCGACTTGGCAAATGAACCCACTTGCCAGGCCTAAACCTTCCCTTTTCTTACATGTCAGACACCCCTTAGGTAGGCCCTACGTAGCCCCAAGGGCAGGGTGCAGTGTATGGTTAAAGTAGGACATATAGTAATATGTTTTATATGTCCTGACAGTGAAATATTGCAAAATGTGTTGTTCACTGTTGCAAGGCCTGTCCCTCTCATAGGATAACATGGGGGCTACCTTTAAATCTGATTAAAGTGTACATACCATTTGGGAGCGGACGGACATGTGGAGTTTGGGGTCTCTGAGTTCACAATTTAAAAATACATCTTTTAGTAAAGTTGATTTTAAGAATGTGTGTTTAAAAATGCCACTTTTAGAAAGTGAACATGTTCTTCCTTATACCATTTCTGTGTGTCTGCCTGTTTGTGGATTCCCTGTCTGGTTCAGTTTGACAGTTGGGCTGATTGCACCTCACACACTAGACAGTGACACAAAGGGAGCTGGGGTGTAGCTGGGGTGTAGTCTGCATTTCCTGATGAGCCATCTTTGCTAGGAGGGAGGGAGGATTGGTCACTCACACCTGAAAGGGCTGTGCCTGCCCTCACACTATGCAGTCTCCAACCCCCTGGTGAATGTCTGGTGCCTGGCCTGGGCAAGGCAGTATTTCACATTCAAAAGAGACTTTACTTTGAAAAGGCCAACTTCAAAGGAGAAATTGGGCATAAGAAGGGACCCAAAACCACAGACTTTAGAACACTTCTGGAAACAAAGAGGAACCTCTGCCTGGAGAAGAGCTAAGAGCTGAGGAAGAAGATCTGCCCTGCCTGCGACTGTGCTTTGTGGAGCTCTCCTGCAGTTGCTGCTTCTGCCAGAGTAAGAGGGCAAAGACTGGACTTTGTGTGCCTTCAATCTTAAGAAGAACTCTCCCAGGGCATGATTTAGAGTTGTTTGAAATCTCAGGGACAGCAAAGACTTCTCTCTCCCAGCACCTGGAGTCTCTGGAGAGATTCCTACTCTGCCTGTGGTCCCCATCCAGTTCCTGGGACCCTGAAAGGAGAAGCTGGCAGCCTAAAAGGAGTAAATCCATGCACAGAGCGCTGTGCGGGGAAAAGATCGGCACAACTCTGATCTGTGGCTGAAGAAACAGTGCGCCGCTTGCTCCGTGGCTGAAAATCAAAACTCACCAGAAACGCAACCAAAGAATCGATGCACGGAGCTGCAGAAAAGATGCACAGCATCGCTGACAGAGGTTGGTGAGATCGCAACCCATGCTGCGTGGTTTTCGGATCATCATGCGGCTAGATTTCCGATGCAAGTAATGCTAGGCATGTAAAAACAACGCAAGGCCTGCCCGGACCCGAGAGTGCTGACTGGATCGACACATCACTGTCCTGCGGAGAGAAGAAACGACGCACCAGACCCGTCAAAAGGAGAAATGATGCAAAGTCTCGGTTGTGAGTGAAATCAACGCATTGCAAGCCCTTTATGACCCACACTCGCCCGTGTGGGGTTATGGTTTGACGCGCCTAAGGTACATTTTCACACTAACAGTGTTAGTGTGTGTTTTAACCTACATAAAGACTCTTTTTGCTTTTTAATTGATAACTTGACTTGTGTATTGGGGATTTTTGTCATTTTGGTCTTGTTTTGTTTAGAAAAATATTTCCTATTTTTCTAAACCTGTGTTGTGTCATTTTGTAGTGTTTTAATTAAGTTACTGTGTGTGTTGGTACAAATACTTTACACCTAGCACTCTGAAGTTAAGCCTACTGCTCTGCCAAGCTACCAAGGGGGTAAGCAGGGGTTAGCTGACGATGATTCTCATTTACCCTGACTAGAGTGAGGGTCCTTGCTTGAACAGGGGGTAACCTGACTGCCAACCAAACACCCCATTTCTAACATTGGTGATTTTCCCTACATCCATTTTTGTGGTAATCTTTGATTAACTTCTGAACTTCATTTGGGAACTTGTATTCTGCTGTTTGGAACTTTTCACTTTTTTAAATACTCTTCATCAAGGTCCAATCTGGAGATGCATCAGTTGGAGCTGCTTTTGACCTAGAGAAATTGGATAGCTATACCAAGGCTCAGTTAGAGAGGGTCTCCAGGGCAGGTAGCAGTGTCTCAGCTAAGGGTCTGACCCCTGAAGAATTGCAGGACAGACAGGCAGAGAGGGAGCACCAGAAGAAGTTGGAGAAAATGGGGATGGCCTTAGAGGAGAAAAATAATGTGTTGGCCCATGAGCTTAGTTTGAGAGAGCTGGATCAGAGGAGCAAGTCTAGTAGGGATGGTGGCAGCCACATCACAGTGCAGCCTGAGAGGAGGGTGCACATTCCTAAAGATCTTGTGAAAGATTACAAGTGGGAGGATGACATATACTTGTGATTCAAGGGGTATGAGTCTGCTCTCCACATGACCCTGGTCCCTGAAGCTCATTGGGGGGGCAGCTCTGAGGAGGCACTTTGAGGTAGAGGGGAGGGATACACTGACAGCCTTAGGGGATGCTCAGAGTCTCACCTACACTATCATGAAGGATGCCCTAGTCACAAGGTATGGTCTCACCCCTGAGCAGTATAAGGACAAGTTTAGGTCCTCTAAGAAAAAGGAATCCCAAACATGGCTGGAATGTGTTGATTCTTATTGCAGGTTACTGGATGGTTGGGTGAAGGGCAGTAAGGTAAAGACCTATGAGGGGCTTTACAATCTGATTGCTTGGGAGCACTTGGGAGCCAGCGGTTCCAGAGCTGCACCAGCACCTGATTGACAGCAAGCTGACTGACCCCAGGAAGCTTGCGCAGGAAGTGGACCCTTGGGAGAGCACCAGGGTCCAAAAGAGGTATGGGGGAGAACACGACAAGGGTGGTCAGGGTCCCTCTCAGAAGAAAGGGGGGGTAAGGGTAAATAGGTGGAGTTCTCAAATGGGCCCCAAACCGATTTGTAGGGTAAGGATTCCCAACCCCCCATTGAGAAGAAGCCATGGTTCTCCAAAGGGAAGCCAGTGGCAGGTGGTCCCCTTCATAAATGCTATGCATGTGACCAGGTGGGTCATGTGAGGGGGGGCCCAAATGCCCCAAAAGTACACCGGCACCCACTGGCACGCCGTCCCAGGGTTTGGCCAGTGTAGCGCTTGGGGAGGAGTTGGTTTAAGGTGGGTGGGAACCAGCTGAGATGACCTTTGTCTCACTAGGGGGCAGTGAGATAGTCCAGAGAACCCTAGTGCCTGAGAACACTAAGAAGTACAGGCAGTGGGTGACAATTAATGGACAGAGGGTGGAGGCTCCGAGAGACACAAGAGCCAGCGTGACTACAGTGAGGAGTCAGCTGGTGTCTGAAGAGCAGACTGATCCCTGGGTACTTCAACAAGTAGTTAAAGTGGACAACTCAGAGCGCATGTGCAGAGTGGCGCAGGTTCCCTTTGAATGGGGGGGTCTCAGGGTCCTTGAAGGTAGCTGTGAGTCCAACCATGCCTGTTGATTGTTTGCTAGGCAATGACCTGGAGGATTCCCCTTGAAGGAGGTGGAACATAGGTCTCACTTGGAGATGTTGGGTGGGCCTGGGTGGGTATGCGTATCCACCCGGTCAATGGCAGCCTGTCAGGGTAGTCAAGAGCCCCTGGAGCCTGAAATAGTGGCCCAGGGGACCGCCAAGAAGAGGAAGGGCAGGGGGCATGGAAAACTGGCCCCAGAATTTCCCACTGTCCGGGAGGAGGCAGAGCCTGAGGGTGACGCCCCAGAGCCTACAGGGGAAGGTGGCTGAACTGGGGGAGGTCCCTGAGCTGTCACAGTGGCAGCAGGAAGAGGGGCCCACCAGGGAAGCATTCTGTGCAGCACAGGAGACATGCCCTACATTGGAGGGTTTGCGGCAGCAGACTGCAGACCAGGCAGCTGGCAAGGAGCCAGGATCACGCTTGATTTCTTGGAAGGATTACCTCCTGTGTAGCAAGCCTAAGGTTCCTGAGGCTGGGTCACCCCATGTGCTGGTGCTACCCCAGTTCTTCAGGGCCTTCCTACTGGCGTTGGCTCATGATGTACCTTTAGCTGGACATTTGGGGCAGGACAAGACCTTTGAGAGGCTTGTCACCCACTTTTACTGGCCCCTAATGCGCAGGCACTCAGATGCACATTGCAGGTCTTGTCAGACTTGCCAGGCAAGTGGCAAGAGTGGGAGAAAATCTAAGGCTCCTCTCCAGCCTTGGCCTGTTGTCAGTACTCCCTTTGAGAGGGTAGGCATTGACATTGTGGGGTCTCTGGATCCCAAGACAGCCATGGGCAACAGGTTTATCCTGGTCTTGGTGGACCATGCTACCCGGTACTCAGAAGCCATTCCTTTGAGATCAATCACTTCCCCTGTGGTGGGTCATGCTTTGATGGGGGTATTTACCCGCATGGGATCCCCAAGGAAGTGGTATCTGATCGGGGTACCGACTTCATTTCCACGTATATGAAGTCTCTCTGCAAGGAGTGTGGGGTAACCTACTAGTTCACCACCCCTTACCACCCCCAAAGTAATGGTCTGGTTGAGGGATTCAACTGCACCTTGAAAGGCATGATCATGGGCCTGTCAAAGCCCCTGAGGCGGAAGTGGGACGTCCTCTTGCCACGCTTGAGAATGCCACTATGGTCGAGTTTCAACCTGGACAAAAAGTGTGGGTGATAGCACCAGTGGAGCCTAGGACACTCCAGGATAAGTGGACTGGGCTGTTTGAGGTGGTGGAGCGCAAGAGTGAAGTCACCTATCTTGTGGACTTGGGGTCTCCAAGGAACCCTTGAAGGGTCCTGCATGTCAAAGCCTCAAACCTCACTTTGAGCGGACTGAACTGTCCATGCTCCTTGCGACAGATGATGGGATAGAGGAGGAGAGTGAGCATCTTCCTGACCTCCTGTCTGCAGGAGAAAAAGATGGGTCAGTGGAGGGAGTGATCCTCTCCCCCTCCCTGACTGAGGAGCAGCAAGGTGACTGTCGCCAGGTGTTGGGACAGTTTTCCTGACTGTTTTCCCTGATCCCAGGAGTCACACACTTGTGTACACATGATGTGGACACAGGGGAGAGTACACTTATTAAACTGAAGGTTTACAGGGTGACTGACAGGGTCAGGGCATGCACTAAGTTTGAGGTATCCAAAATGCTTGCCCTAGGGGTTATTGAGCACTCCAGCAGTCCTTGGGCCAGCTCGGTGGTATTGGTCCAAAAGGCTGCTGCACCTGGTGCCACTCCAAAACTCAGGTTCTGTGTGGACTACCGGAGACTCAATGCGGTCAGCAAGACTGATGCACACCCCATCCCCTGAGCTGATGAGCTCATTGACTGGTTGGGAGCTTCCAAGTACCTCAGTACGTTTGATTTAACATCTGGGTGCTGACAGATTGCCTTAACTGAGGTGGCATGAGGTTAACTGAGGCCAAGGAGAGATCAGCATTCTCTACCCTGGAAGGACACTTTCAATTTAAAGTAATGCCATTTGGGATGAAGAATGCCGCTGCCACCTTTCAGAGGATGGTCAACCAGGTGTTGGCAGGACTGGATGAGTTCAGTGCCGCCTACCTGGATAACATTGCTGTGTTTTAGTTCCACATGAGAGGAACACCTGCAACACCTCTGGAGAGTGTTAGAGGCACTGTAGAAGGCAGGCCTCAATATTAAGTAGAGCAAGTGCCAAATAGGGAAGGGTTCCGTGGTGTACTTAGGACACCAGGCGGGAAGTGGCAAGGTGGCACCCCTACAGCCTAAGATTAACACAATTCTGGCTTGGGAGCCTCCCAAGACCCAGACTGAAGTGAGAGCCTTTTTAGGTCTCACAGGATATTACAGGAGGTTTGTTAAGGGATATGGTACCATTGTTACCCCCTTAACTGAGTTGTCTTCAAAGAAGCAACCCAGGAAAGTGGTCTGGACAGAGGCTTGCCAGAACGCTTTTGATGCCCTGAAGGCTGCCAAGTGCACAGAACCTGCTGAAGGCACCTGACTACTCCAAGGAGTTTGTTGTACAAACAGATGCCTCTGAGCATGGTATTGGAGCAGTATTCTCACAGCTTAATGAAGAGGGCCTGTCAACCAAAGACTCCATTTCTAACAAGGCACTTCCACCCTGTTCAGGTGAATGGGATCCCTACCACTGGCTTGAGAGACACCTGTTCCAGTAACACTATAGTGAGTGACAGGTTGGTGACCCCAGACATGTGTGTCCCAGGAGAGACCAGGAAAGTCAGGATAGCCACAGGGGAGGTCACTCCAAACCTATAGCCATAGTGCCCCTAGAGAGGGAGGGTATCCTTGACTGGTTTAGGTTGGTAGTCAGTGCTGACCTCCCCCTAGATTGTATCCTGGGCAATGACATCCCAGAGGTGAGTCTGGACCCAAATGGGGCAGTTGCTCAGGGAGCCTTCCCAACCCAAAGTCCTGGGGAGCTAGTCCCTAAAGTTAGGAGGCAGGGGTCACCAAGAAAAGGAATATAGAAAAGGAAGGGTACGCCACTCTTAAAGAGAGTTCCAGGGAGCCAAATGCCTTCTGCCACAGTAGGGGGGAGCTCAGAGTTGGTACTGATGAGGCCTCATCTGACCCCAAGGAAGTCCTGAGTAGTCAGGCAGCTGTCCAGCTGTAAGGTGTTGCCCCTGCACTGACAGAAGGGAGAGTAGAAGGAGAGTGTCTGCCACAGGAGGTGGTAGCCCCCCACTCTATACAGCAAGAGGGGTGCCAGGACCCCACAGTGGCCCCTAAAGCAGCTCAGCCACCTGTCAGTGGAGAGCGTAGGGTGTGGTTCTGGGTGCTGACAGCTGTCAGTAGCCTCTTCTGGATGCTTGCCTTCATGGCAGCACTGCACTTGGCTTGGGAGGCAGACCACAGGGCCAAAAACAAGTTGGTCATGGTGTGGTTGCTCAAGTGTTGGGTGACCTCTTTGGGTAAGCTAGGTGTTGCCTAGCAAAGTTAGGGATAGGGGAGGTTGGCACCTCACTACCCAAGGTGGCAGAGAGAGAGGAGGAAGACTCCCCTAGAGGGAAGTTTCAGTTTAAAATGGGTCATTTCTCTGTTGAGATGGATTCACTACCCAGAGGGAGTGACCATGACAGGAGGATGTAAGGCAGAGAAGGCCCTGCAAAGGGAGAGCCAGTTTTCCTCACTGTCTTCCTTGCCTAACAAGCCAGGAAGACTCTCCCAGGGTTGGGCTGAGTCTCCTGGGCCTGTGGGCTTGGGTGCAGGCTTGTATGGGAAAACAGAGCTGATGGCAGAGGCCCCTGACTTTTTGCCCCCATTTTTCACTTTTTGCTGATGTTTTCCTGAATCTGCTAGGTGTAAAGTATTTGTAACAACACACAGAGTAACTTAATGAAAACATTACAAAATGACACAACTCCAGTTTAGAAAAATAGGAAATATTTATCTAAACAAAAAAGTCCAAAACGACAAAAATCCGACATACACAAGTCAAGTTCTGAATTTTTTAAGATTAAACAAAAAAATAGCGCTTAGAAACAGAAAATGCTTCAATGAGGAGTTATCACGGTGTCGTGAGGGAGTTGTTCCCAACAAGCTGACACCAGCGGCGCCAGACACGGAGTCGCGTGGACCCCCAAGTACAGTACCTTTGGTGAAGAGTAAAAACAAGTCAATGCGCGAAGACGGAGATCGCGGCGTCTGTGCGAAACATTGAATCCATGCACTTTGAGCTGCGTCGGTCACAACGTGGTGCGGCGACTTCCACGGAGTAGCGGACTTCAGCGGGGCTGCAGCGGTGTTGGGCCTGCGAAAGTCGTTGCGTTCCAGCGAAGATCACGGAGTTGCTTGCAGGCGGCGTCACCGGTTTCAGCAGCGGCAAAGTCGATTTCCTTGGATTTCCACCAGCTTTCCTTCCAAGGGCCCAGAGACTGGATAGGGCACCACTTGTCAGAGCAGGAGTCTCTCCAGAGACTCCAGGTGCTGGCAGAGAGAAGTCTTTGCTGTCCCAGACTTCAAACAACAGGAGGCAAGCTCTAAATCAAGCCCTTGGAGATTTCTTCACAAGATGGAAGGCACACAAAGTTCAGTCTTTGCCCTCTTACTCTGGCAGAAGCAGCAACTGCAGGATAGCTCCACAAAGCACTGTCACAGGCAGGGCAGCTCTTCTTCCTCAGCTGTTCAGCTCTTCTGTAGGCAGAGGTTCCTCTTGTTTCCAGAAGTGTTCTAAAGTCTGTGGTTTTGGGTGACCTTCATATACCCAATTTCTCCTTCGAAGTAGGCCTACTTCAAAGTAAAGTCTCTTTTGAATGTGAAATCCTCAGTTTCCCAGGCCAGGCCCCATACACTCACCAGGGGTCGGAGACGGCATTTTGTGAGGACGGGCACAGCCCTTTCAGGTGTAAGTGACCACTCCTCTCCTCCCTCCTAGCACGAATGGCTTATCAGGAAATGCAGACTACACCCCAGCTCCCTGTATGTCACTGTCTAGTGTGAGGTGCAACCAGCCCAACTGTCAAACTGAACCAGACAGGGAATCCACAAACAGGCAGACTCACAGAAATGGTATAAGCAAGAAAATGCTCACTTTCTAAAAGTGTCATTTTCAGGCACACAATTCTAAAATCAACTTTACTAAAATATGTATTTTTAAATTGTGAGGTCAGAGAACCCAAACTCCACATGTTCATCTGCTCCCAAAGGGAATCTTCACTTTAATCAGATTTAAAGGTAGCCCCCATGTTAACCTATGAGAGGGACAGGCCTTGCAACAGTGAAAAACGAATTTAGCAATATTTCACTGTCAGGACATATAAATCACAATACTATATGCCCTACCTTAACCAGACTCTGCACCTGTAGTGCTTTCCTCTTATCTAGTTTCTAAGCACTAACATAACACACCAGAAATGCACTTCTGAGGTCAAAGAAGACTTTTATTGTTGTTAATTCTTCCCCAACCACAATTTTTATGTTGACGAATTAGTAGCTTTCAAGCCCGCGTTAATCAAACAAAATATATCAGTTTGCAATATACACAGCAGGTTATATTTATAAGATATTGAATGCAAAGCAAAACAAATACTTCACCGTGTGGGAACTATTTACAGCTTCATCTTTCTAAGGTCTGCAAGCTGATGACCCCTGTCAGCCGCGAGAAAGAGATTCATCTACCCACACGGAATTGCTGGCAGCTGGCGCCTAGCTCCAGCACGAGGTCCGGCAGATTCGAATCTAACCCTCTGCATCCTGTTACATTCATTACAAAGGTGTGCCCCCTCCTCTCAGACCTGGGAAACTGAGCAAGCCTTTTGGAGACTGGCCAGGTCTCCAAGACTACTCCTGTTCCCAAGCTCAAGCGAAGAAAAACAACACCCATGTACTCTCTCTTATCATGTCTAGTCTACTGTGAGAAAAACATCTTGGTTCTCTGGTGCAAAAACACAGCTTGGAAAAATACAGCTTGGATTCTCAACTGCAATGTCTAACTCCACGTTAAAGGCAATAGGCAGCTAACCTAAATATCAAATGCAATGTCATGTTAAAGGCAATAGGCAGCTAACCTAAATATCAAATGCAATGTCTAGTGTCATGTCAAAGCCAATAGGCAGCTGAGCTGAATACAAAATGCAATGTATAATATCATGTCAAAGCCCATAGGCAGCTGAGCTGAATATAAAATGTAATGTATAATATCATGTCAAAGCCAATAGGCAGCTGAGCTGAATATATGATATCATGTCAAAGCCAATAGGCAGAATATCTAATAGCATGTCAAAGTCAATAGGCAGCTAAACTGAATACATCATGTCAAAGTCAATAGGCATGCAATGTCAAAGCCAATAGGCGGCTAGACTGGATACAGCATGTCAAAGCCAATAGGCAGAATACAGAATGTAATGACTAATGCAATGTCAAAGCCCATAGGCGGCTAAACTGAATACAGAAAGTAATGGCTAATGCAATGTCAAAGCCCATAGGCGGCTAAACTGAACAAAACATACAATGTGAACATTGAGCAACTAATATGCGCAGTGGTGAAACACAAAGTCATTGGTCAAAACAAAACTTATCAAATGGCAGTACATTCCGCCCTTTGACCAATGAATTTTTGTTTCACATATCTCTTGTTTCAAACAAAAACAAAAAACAAAAAACATCAGCACAAAAAAAAACATTATCAGCAAGTCAGATTTGAATGATCAAAGCAATCCCTGTAAAGCAATAGAAGTGGATTAACACATTGATTTCATAACCTTTCACATCAGATACATCTATACAGAAAAGACTGAGCAATTTGTACTCTGAATGAGTCTCTAATTCAACAGTGTTAGCAATTTGATGTGGCGTGAGTTCTACTCATGTAAAGATGCACGGTCCACCTGAAAGGTTTGCTGGAAGGTAAGCAAAAGTCAGAGTTCCATACGAGAAGGGAAAAAAAAAAAAAAAAACACAGCTTAGTTCCAGTGGAAGAATGCAATCAAACAAGTTGAACTTGAACTGAAGGCGCAGTTTGCGCAAAATGGATCCATGGTGCTGGCACTTTACTCAGCCAGGTTCAGGTTGGGGATTCGGTCCCTTCCCCGACCCCACATGCACACACCGGAAGGGGAACCACACAGCACACTCAGGGACAGTGGCGAAACGTGGTAGGATCTGCAAAAGAAACAAGTATGACTTTTCTTGCAAATAACATTTTTCATTTAAACTGCACCCTTCCTCTTTCTTTCCCTGTTTTATAATCAGCAGGAAGTTTTTGGGGCCCTTTGTTACATTCGCTGCAGGTTCTGGAGGATCACTTGGGGCTTCAGCCCACACATCAGCACTGAGGTTTTTATCTGCTGCACCACAGCTTCCCTTTTCTTGCACTGTCAGAAGGGCTGGGGCAGACTCCTTCTTTAACAAACCTCCATTCACTGCACTTTTGCCAATTTGGGCCATTCTGTCTCCAATTTGTATGAATGAATCAGATTCTTTTCTAGGTATCAGCATAATTTCGATTTTTCCTTGGTAATCTGCAGCAATCACTCTCCCTAAAACCTGATCAATTTGCCATTTCTGTTCTGGTAACTTTCCTCTCCCCAACTGCTCTGTGACTGCTTGCATGACAGATTGCTTTTGTGCGTGCTGCACAGTTTTTATCAAATCTAGTGGAATGTGCATCTCTCTCATCTCTGCCCACCTGTAAGTGGCTTTTTCTCTCAGCTGTTCACATTTCTGGGGCACCCACTTAGCCATCCCCACTAAGGCAGAATTCTGGGTGTACACTTCTCTCTCTGAATTTTTCTCATTAACATCTGCAAGGTAATTGAACCAGTTAGGTGCTAAAACATTAGCAATGAACCAAAAATCAGCGTAAAAATGACACATCTCACGTAGCTCTTGCTTTAAAATCTGACACACATTATACAACTCCATTCCTTCTCCTGTGTCAGAAAACAACATTTCAGTCAATGAATCATTAGTAAAACAAACATGCTTTTTATCTTCAGTGGACACGAGTTCAAATGGTGCACTCAACTTCATTGGTAACTCTTTTACCTGTGGTACTCTAGCCCTGTCTTGCAAGTACCAGATCCATTGTATGATTCTAGCTAGGGGCCCTATTTTCTTCCCTTGTTCTTGAATTACATGTACATAAGTATTTCCTTCTTGCACTGCGCAGAAACCTAAAGTCTGCATTATTTCATTTGCCAAATCACAAGCGCGCAACTGCATATAATTTTTCACAGTGACCATATACAAAAGTGTTAGGATTTCTCTCAAATGAGGGCTATTCTTTTTCCAAAAATCAAACAAGCTAATGAAAGTCGGCTCTTGCTCTAAAATCTTTGGTTTTACTTGTGCATTTTGCAACGGTAACTCGTAAATCACATTCTGGTCTCTCTCGTCCATGTTATCAGTTAAGGAATGCATTTTGGCTGCCAAAAACCCTGGCTCACACGGAAACTCAGTGCAGCTCGGAGCTGTCTTAACCCCCTCATTACTGGAATGGGACAAGAAAGATTCTTCTACAACAGCATTTTTATAACTTTCAGTCTGGCTAATTTGCTCACGTAAATTCCTATTTTCATGTTCCAACTGCCTACATTTCTCCTGCATTTCTCTATAAGCAGATAAAGGTATCCAGACCTTTCTGTCATCATTACTTCCAAAAGACACGCTTTCTACATATGTACAACAGAAATTATTTCTCAAAGCAATATCAGGCAGTTTAGCTACACATGCATTTTCAAACATGGTCTGCCGTGCTTCTGTAATTCTCCAAACAGAAAACAATTCACAGTTTTTACTAGCACCATCGGGCAGTTTAACAACACATGCATTCTCAAACATGGTCTGCCGTGCTACTGTGATTTTCCAAACAACAAAAACAATTCCTGTAATTCTCCAAACAACAAAAAAAACAATTACACTTTTAAAGTGTGCACTTAGAAATGTACCAACTCGTCAACACCCTCTTAATCACCTCTTAATGACCGACCCCACTCCTGGTACCAATTGTAGTGCTTTCCTCTTATCTAGTTTCTAAGCACTAACATAACACACCAGAAATGCACTTCTGAGGTCAAAGAAGACTTTTATTGTTGTTAATTCTTCCCCAACCACAATTTTTATGTTGACGAATTAGTAGCTTTCAAGCCCGCGTTATTCAAACAAAATATATCAGTTTGCAATATACACAGCAGGTTATATTTATAAGATATTGAATGCAAAGCAAAACAAATACTTCACCGTGTGGGAACTATTTACAGCTTCATCTTTCTAAGGTCTGCAAGCTGATGACCCCTGTCAGCCGCGAGAAAGAGATTCATCTACCCACACGGGATTGCTGGCAGCTGGCGCCTAGCTCCAGCACGAGGTCCGGCAGATTCGAATCTAACCCTCTGCAGCCTGTTACATTTGTTACAAAGGTGTGCCCCCTCCTCTCAGACCTGGGAAACTGAGCAAGCCTTTTGGAGACTGGCCAGGTCTCCAAGACTACTCCTGTTCCCAAGCTCAAGCGAAGAAAAACAACACCCATGTACTCTCTCTTATCATGTCTAGTCTACTGTGAGAAAAACATCTTGGTTCTCTGGTGCAAAAACACAGCTTGGAAAAATACAGCTTGGATTCTCAACTGCAATGTCTAACTCCACGTTAAAGGCAATAGGCAGCTAACCTAAATATCAAATGCAATGTCATGTTAAAGGCAATAGGCAGCTAACCTAAATATCAAATGCAATGTCTAGTGTCATGTCAAAGCCAATAGGCAGCTGAGCTGAATACAAAATGCAATGTATAATATCATGTCAAAACCCATAGGCAGCTGAGCTGAATATAAAATGCAATGTATAATATCATGTCAAAGCCAATAGGCAGCTGAGCTGAATATATGATATCATGTCAAAGCCAATAGGCAGAATATCTAATAGCATGTCAAAGTCAATAGGCAGCTAAACTGAATACATCATGTCAAAGTCAATAGGCATGCAATGTCAAAGCCAATAGGCGGCTAGACTGGATACAGCATGTCAAAGCCAATAGGCAGAATACAGAATGTAATGACTAATGCAATGTCAAAGCCCATAGGCGGCTAAACTGAATACAGAAAGTAATGGCTAATGCAATGTCAAAGCCCATAGGCGGCTAAACTGAACAAAACATACAATGTGAACATTGAGCAACTAATATGCGCAGTGGTGAAACACAAAGTCATTGGTCAAAACAAAACTTATCAAATGGCAGTACAGCACCCTGCCCTTGGGGCTACCTAGGGCCTACCTTAGGGGTGCCTTACATACAAGAAAAGGGAAGGTTTGGGCCTGGCAAGTGGGTACACTTGCCAAACCAAATTTACAGTTAAAACTGCACACGCAGACACTGCAGTGGCAGGTCTGAGACATGATTACAGAGCTACTAATGTTGGTGCACAACCAGTGCTGCAGGCCCACTAGTAGCATTTGATTTACAAGCCATGGCACCTCTAGTGCACTTTGCTATGGACTTACTAGTAAATCAAATATGCCAATCATAGATAAACCAATTACATACAATTATACACAGAGAGCATATGCACATTAGCACTGGTTAGCAGTGGTAAAGTGCTCAGAGTTCAAAAGCCAACAGCAACAGGTCAGAAAAAATTAGGAGGCAGGAGGCAAAAAGATTGGGGATGACCCTGCATAAGCAAAAAATGTCCAACAGCAGTACTGCCTTGATGGCTGCTTTTAAATTAAAGTTACATGCAAATTTGACTTTGGAATAAAAAGTAGTTCCAAAGTCTTAAACTGCATTATTTTTACATATAGGTCACCCCTAAGGTGTGCCCTATGTGCCCCTAGGGCTGGGTGCCATGTAACTATAAGCAGTGACCTTATAAAAATAGTTGTATAAGCCCTGGTGAGGTGAAACAGCCAAATTAGTTTTTCCCTCATTGTAGTGAATGGCCTCCATAGGCTGGCATGGGGAGACTTTATTTAAATTTTAAAAGTCCCCTCAAGTAAAAGATACCTCAAGTTTGGTATCAAATTAATTGTTATAATAAATCCCTCTACTTCCAGTTGTTGTATTTAATATAACTTGTTCAGGTAAAGAGTTTTAAACTTTACCTGAAAAGTTGCCTACTTCAGCCCTGCAGTGTTTTTGCTGCTTTGCTCTGATTAGCCAGCCTCTGGCCAGGCTGCCTTGATAAAGTGTGAAGTGGCCTGGCTCACCACAAAGAGATGTGCCTGGGGGAGAAGGCACTTTCAGCCATGATGGATTTATGAAGAATGTTGCTCTCTGGGATTGATTTTTGCCACACTTCCCAGGAAGTGGTCATCACAGGGAGAAGGGCCCTGCACCTGAATGGAGAACCAAGACCACCCTGTTTCTACCTAGGAGCAACGATAAAACTGGCAGACCTGCAACCACACCTCAGAGCCCTACCAGCTTCCAACAAGGAAGAATTACAGAAGAAGGACTGCCCTGCTGGACCCCTGACCTGCACCTACACACTGGACTGTGGAGGACTGCACCAGCTGCACACTTGGGCTTCACCACTAGAAGGACTTTGACTGGCTTCAACTGGTTCAAGGAGGGACTCCCTGTTTGCTACATGTGAAAAATTGCTAACCAGCATCCCCTGCACCAACTCCTGAAGAAATTGACCTGCTAACCACTGTCCAGTGGCTGTTTTGGAGTTTGCACCAGGTGTATTCTGGGAGTTGTAGTCCATACCCTCAAGGAGCATCTCAGATCTTCTACTGCATTGGGGTGAGATGTGGACCTCAAAAGAACCTGAAAGGAACATCTGTAAGAAGATCCAGAAGATTGGAGAAGTTTGGAGAATTTTTGAAGAAAAGCTCTATAAAGGGACTGAACCCGCCACTCTAGCCAGCTTGCCTCAACTGCGACCCGGCCTGACTTGCAGGTTCGTCCCGCTGAAGAAAATCTCCGAAAAAGTGACTAAGTCTGAACATAGGAAGTTGACCTGGACTCCCCAGGCAGTGTATCCGAAGAGGGCTTCAGGGACGTCAGATCAAGATTCAGGTTTGCCCCGGTCGAAGGATTTTCATCTCGAAATAATGACTAAGTCCGAACGTAAAAATCTCCACCGAGGGATACCGTAACGCGTATCCGAGGAAGAGTTCCAGGAGGTCGGATTGGACTGGCAACTTGGTCCAGAAAAACGACTACGTCCGAAGGTAAACTTTTGACTGAGGCCTCCACAAGCTGTAGCCGAGCAGGACCCCATCTTAAAACTCAGATTGGCGCTATTCATTTCTAAGCTCTAGAAAGCATCAATTCTTTAAAAATTCATATCTCTGGTTCCCCTTTCCTGATTTTATTAGTTTTGGTGTCATTTCAAAGATAGAAATATAATCTATTCTTTTAAATTGGTGTTAGATTTTTATTTTGTTTGTGTTTTACTTAATTACTGTTTTGTGATTTTTAAATTCTTTACTCACATGTCTCCTAAGGTAAACCTGGTCGCTCGTTGCCAAGCTACCAAGGGTTGAGTTCATTTTACTTTGTTGAGACCTAACTGGACCTAAGTGGAGGTTAGTGGCCTATTGCTAAGCATAGGTGCTTATCTGCCCTTACCAATAATCCATTTTCCAACAAACTAACTTTTGAAAAATGTTCAGTAGTGAATAGAAACATACTTCCAGTAGTGAGTCTTTCTTCAAAGAGAACACATTTGTGCATTTGTGCATTCATAAACTGCTATGAAGAGACACTATGCTTACAGGTTTGCACCTCCTATACGTATATAGAACATGTAAAGAAAATAATGTCCATGTGTAACAAATATTATTCCAAGGGTGCCAAACTGGTAAAGCACCCAACCACCCCGGGTGCAGTTGTGTTGATTTGAAGGCTCAAACAACACAATAAAATTCAGTACTGGTTTACCGAGGCACACCACAGTAGTCCTTAAAGTCTGTTCCTTAGTATACTGTATCAATCAAAGTTCTGAACACGCATCTGTATAAGGTAGAGATTTTATTCATCCAAGGCACCATGAAACTATTGAACATGAGCCGGCACGTGTTTCGTCATCAAGACTTTCTCAATGCTGCAAGGTGAATATGCAAAGGAGAATGCAGTTAGGTAAACTCACGATAACAGGTAATCCGATTGTTGTTCCGACATACATCAAAGCCCATGCATATTGTCCAATCCAGTGAGCCCAGATTATTTAGACCAGAGGATGATGAGGAGGAAGAAAATAATACACACATCCCTCCAAGTCATGAGGTAAAGAGTCCATGTAGAGGAGAACAGACCTAATGATGGACACATGAATAATAGTGTGTCATATATGTGCTAGAAACCCCTGACTAAAAGATTCCAAGGAATTCACACGCAGGAAAAATAAGTAGAGGTGTCCTGAAAAGATGGGCCCATACACTAATTCATCAAAAAGCAGCAACCAAAAGGTGACATCAAACATGCATGAGAGCATGCAATTCATGTAAACCTAACGTTAGCTGATTTCCTGATGTTACCCTATACATTGATGGCAATAGAATTTGTACTAAGATGTACAGAAAACCTGCAGCCTGCAATTCAATATTACCTGCTAAGAGTGCTCATCCCCAATCTCAGATTAAGGGCATCCCTTATGGAGAAGCAACCAGAATTAGACTCAATTGTAGTCTGGATGTTGAATTCTCGAGTGAACTACAATTGATGGAACAGCGTTTCCTAACACAAGGCTATCCTAAAAGCCTCCTAAGGGACACTAGAAAGAGAATCAGAAAAACAAATTGGGAGGCTCTTCTCACTGCCACCACAAAAAGTAAACGCAAGGAACATAATAACTTGTCACTCATTATCCCTTGCAGCATCCTCAGCTCTCAGATTTATAAGATTCTTTACAAGAATTGGTCCTTTCTGTTAGCTGGCAATACCCTAAAAAATGGGATTACCACTAGATTTAGGATTACACACAGCAGGGGACGCACATTGTGAAACATGCAATGCCGTAGCTTCTTACCTTCTGTAACTAACGAAATGTGGTTACCCAAACCACCCTATGGTTTCCATAAATGTGGACACTGCAATATTTGTTGTTATGTTAAAGACAAAATAGTCACCTTTTAATATAACACTAAGGCCCATATTTAAACTTTTTGACGCAATTCAGCGCTTGGGCAGATTTGCATCAAAAAGTTTACCGCCGGCTAACACCATTCCAATGCACCAGCCTGGCGCCTTATTTATGGAATGACATTAGCCGGCGCTGCAACGTGATTAGCATCAAAATAAATGACTCTAACCGGGCAGCGGAGGCGGAGGGAAGATAGGGGGTTGTGCGCCAAAGAATGGTGCAAGTCAGGTTAGAGCAAAAAATATTGGCTCTAACCTGACTTGCGCCATTTTTTAAGGCACAACCCTCATGGAAATGACTCCTGTCTTAGCAAAGACAGGAGTCATGCCCCCCTGCCCAATGGCCATGCCCAGGGGTCTTCTGTCCCCTGGGCATGGCCAGTGGGCACAGTGGCATGTAGGGGGGCCCATGTTAGGCCCCCCTATGCTACTTAAAAAAATAAAACTATTATAGTTACCTGCACTTACCTGCACTCACCATGGATGGGTCCCTCCATCCATGGGTGTCCTCCAGGGGTGGGCGAGGGTGGCAGGGGGTGTCCCTGGGTGCAGGGAAGGGCACCTGTGGACTGCTTCCATGGTCTCCCACCATGGAAATGAGCCCACAGGCCCCTTAACGCCTGCCATGACCCAGGCGTTAAAAAACGTCGCTAATCAGGCTGGGTGCCATTTTTTAAGGCCCGCCTCCTCCTGTGTGTCATTTTGACGCCGGAGGATAAATAAGACGCACATGCCTAAGAGTCCGTTTTTGCATGGGAAAGCCTACCTTGCATGTCATTAACGCAAGGTAGGTTTTCACGTACAAAAAATGACTCGAACTCCATAACTTTGCAGCTGTCTAGGTCCAGCGCCAAAGACTAAATATGGAGTTAAGTTTGTGCCAAATTTGCTTCATTAAAAATCCGCAAATCCGGCGCAAACAGAGTATAAATACGGGCCTAAGACACCCTATAGGATTTCTAGATGTATGAGCTGTAATACCAGGTATGTGGTGTATTGTCTAGTTTGTGTTAGTGAATGAATTCATGTTGGCAGCACTATCAAGCCGTTCAAGGACAGAATTCAAGAGCATATTAGGGCACAATACCACAGACTATCCCTTTGCAATACATTACAATTCTGTACATGGACAAAGAGAAGTTCTGGGGATCACTACTCATGGCATTGATACAATAGGGGCCTGTCCAAGAGGTGGGGAGAGGACCTAAATGTTAAGGCATTTGGGGAGTAAGTGGATCGTTAAACTCAGAGCAGTTGAAGAGTGGTTGAACATTGAGAACAACGTACATGTCTTTCTATTAAGTCCTTTGCTCTGCATGTGTTTTTTGAGCTTCTTCTGTTTTTACAGTTCTCTACTTTCACAATGTACTATACAGAACATGTGTCTCAATGTGTCAACATACTAAGCTTTTTGCCTTCACTTCTCTTTTCTAAGGTGAACCAGCTACAAGCCTCTTGATTTTACTTTTCTATTCTAAGGTGCTTGGTGCATTTGGAGATGACCATCCTCTATTGACCTCATGTTACTTCACACAGTAATATTACCCCAGCAATGATTTTGATAGCTTGCCTTCGTTCGCCTTCTAAATATTATATTGTGCTAATTCATTTTGACTATGGCTATATTCGCATTACCTTTAGATTTTAGTCTGTGTTATATTATTTCTTCTATACAGATGCATGGTCATGATGATATCTTATCCCTTGCTTTTTCCTTCTCTTTTCTACTATTCACAGGGTGTTGTTTACATCATTAATGAACCAGGTGCCTTTCCTTGTACACAAGGCCATTCATAATTATTTTGTATGATTGGATTACTCTTTCATGATACATGCCCTTTTGCATGTTTTCACTATGCTGCCTGTTATGGGGATCTTTATGTTAATATTTATATATTCATTATACAAGTTTTGTGTTGAAGATTCTGTTTCGACATGGGAGCCTGTTTGTTGTATCTTGCATTTACAGATGCTTCATGCTTTGTGCACTTGTCTTTTTGATCTCCCAGAATTCTGCTTTACAGCTTTGAATGTTATCTATCACTTTCCAATATGGTGCCTCCACTCCTGGTCGCCTACCCCATTTGCTCTTTGAAGTCCTCTCTCTACTGCCATGTTACTTGAATATAAATAAATCAAAATGGTGAGGCCCGCACAACGTACTAATACATTTCTTTCTTCTAAGCGGCACCTTTCTGTTCTGGTAAGGCTTCCATTATCATGTTTTTCACCTATGTAGTGGAACCCAACTTTCAGTGGGTTTTACTTTATCAATCAGGTTTGACACTGACTGATTACCCACGTTTCTGGCTGCTGGTGTATACATTAGGTTTGTTTCAACCTCCTGTCCCACACTACATCCATTATTCTTGTCCAAGTTTTTTTAATAGTATATCTATACACACTATATGTGAGCATTAACCTTTTGATAGTACCTGTACTTTTAAAAATATTTTCTACATTCTTTCTTTTGATATTTGCCATTATTGATATTTGTAAGATGTTCATTTCAGGGACACATTTGTACTTTTTGGTTCTACCCGCACACGGGTAGTTGTAGATACTCAGATTTAACTTTTTTGATTCTCTATTAATGATGGGTTTTGGCCAGTTTATACATAGTGGTATACCTCATTTTTAGTCTTCTTCCAGTCCAAGCGGGGTACAACTTCTTTCTCCTGGTTATTCCCTGGGATATGGAACCATCTACAGTATATCCCTATAACATATATGCCAATGTTTAATATGGTGACTTGTTTTCACTTAGTCGTATCATGGCTGTGTCCACTAGCAATATACATTAACCCTTCCATATCTGGCAAAACAACCTAACATTCCTGCATGTCCTCGATGTTAGGAATTCCACATCACTTTTGGGACATTATACTGCTCACAAACGTATGGTATGTCCATACTTTTTTATATGTATCACTCATCCTCACCTTATCTGACCCTTCTTAAGAGGGCCTCACTTTAGGTTTACATGAATTGCATGCTTGCATGCCTGTTTCACATTACCTTTTGGTTGCTGTTTTTTGACAAACAAATGAATGGGGGTTTCTTTTCCGCTACTTATTTTTCTTGCACGTGAATTCCTTGGAATCTTTTAGTCAGCAGTTTCTAGCACGTATATGATACACTGTTATTCATGTGTTCATCGTTAGATCTGTTCTCCTCTACATGGGCTCTTTACCTTATGACATGGAGGGACGTATGTATTCTTTTCTCCCCCTCATCATCCTCTGGTCTAAATAATCTGGGCTCACTCGATTGGACAATATGTGCGGGCTTTGATGTGTGTCGGAACAACAATCCAATTCTGTAGAAGGATGGCCTGGTTTGTAGTGTGTACCCTAGGTACTTACACCTTATACCAGGTTCAGTTCTCCCTTATTAGTGAAATGTAGTCAGTGTTCTAGCAGCTTAGGCTGTTAGAGGTAGCTGTACCAGAGCAGCTTAGGCTGAACTAGGAGACATGCAAAGCTCCTGCAATACCACTATATTTGAACAGTACTTATACACAATAAAAGACAATACTCAGTGTTACCAAAAGTAAAGGTACTTTATTTTAGTGATACAAGGCCAAAAATATTTTGGAAGCTATACTCCTTCTGGAGGTGAGTATTATACACAATAAATACACTAGAGACCAAAATCAGGTAAGCAAATAGTCACAGAATAGTGCAAGCAGTAGAAAATACAATGGAATGCAATGGAAAGAAATAGGCCTTGGGGCAACACATACCGTATACTGAGAAAGTGGAATGCGAATCACAAATTCCCCCCTAGGCAAGTGTAATGTGAAGAGGGGCACTGGAAGTGTGAGAAAACCACAAAGGTGAGTACAATACCCCACCCAGAGCCCAGGAAAGTAGGAGTAAAATACAGCAAGTTTCCTCAGGACACTATAAGTCATGATAAGAGTTATTGCAAGAACCAAGCAAGACTGCAAGAAACAAATGAGGTATTCCTGGACCTGAAGATCTGTGAAGGGAGGAGACAAAGTCCAGAAGTCGCAGAAGATTCCAGGAAGGACAGGAGCCCCTGCCAACCTAGAAGATGGTGCAAAAGAAGATTCCCCGGTTAGAAGAAGTCTGCAGAAGAGGACCAAAGAAGATGACTGTGGGTTCCTGCATTATGCAAGAGATGGCCCACGTTGAGATGTTGGATGCAGGCAAGTTGCAGCACTGCATTTGTCCAACAAGCTTTGGTTCAAGCAATGTCGCGGTTTGCGTCAAAATGGCGCTGCCTGTACCCAGGAGGACTCTGGGGGCCTCAAATCAGACTCGAGGGGGCTCCCAACACTGGAGAGAACCCGCAGATGACCAGGCAGCACCCACGGGAGTCCCAGGACATGGGACAAAGAAGGTGAAAATTGCAGTCACTGCAGCACTACAAAAGAAGGTCCCACGCCACGGGAGAACAACTCAGTGAGTTGTGCGTCACAGGATGGTGTGCTGGGGACCTGGGCCATGCTGTGCACAAAGAGTTCTTGCAAATAGTGCACAGAGGCCTCAGGAGCTAGAGATGATGTGGTGCACCGGGGTACTGTCGCAAGCTCTTAACTCCACCAAATTTGGACAGCTGGACCTTAGGACAGTCTGGGTTGAAGAGATCCACCACCTGTGTTCCAGGGAGCACGCACATCGCCAGGAGAGGAGTCCCAGAGAACCGGTTGTCATCTTGAAGGTGCCTGCTGGAGCAGGGAAGTGACTCCATCACTCCATGGGAGATTCCTTCAGTTCTTCTGGTGCAAGCCTAAGGCAGGGAGTCCTCAGAGTGTGAACATCTTGGAAAATGTTGCAGTTACATTGGTTCCTGGAGCAGTCTGCAGTTGATCCGATAGTCAGAAGCTGAAGCAGAAGTTGCAGAGGATTCCTGGTGGAAACTTGCAAGCTGAATCTGAAGAGGAACCCACAGGAGAGACCCTAAATAGCCCTGAAAGGGGGATTGGCTACCTAACCAGGTATGCACCTATCAGGAGGGGTCTCTGACATTGCCTGCTGATACTGGCCACTCAGAGATCTCCAGAGTGTCCCCACACCTTGGAAAACAAGATGGCTAATGCCAGGGACTCACTGGAGGAGCTCTGGGTACCACCCCTGGGGTGGTGATGGACAGTGGGGGTGGCCACTCCCCTTTCCTTTGTCCAGTTTTGCGCCAGAGCAGGGACTGGGGGTCTCTGAACTGATGTAGACTAGTTTATGCAAGGGGGGCACAATCTGTGCCCTTCAAAGCATTTCCAGAGGCTCTGGGAGGCTATCCCTCCCAAGCCTATAAGACCCTTTTTCCAAAGGGAGAGGGTGTAAAACCCTCCTCCCAAAGGAAATGCTTTGTTCTGACTTTCTGGGACTGAGCTGCTCATAGCCCAGGAGGGCAGAAGCCTGTCTGTGAGGTGGCTGCAGCTGTAACTGCAGTGCAAGCCTCTGAGAGCTGGTTTGGCAGTACTGGGGGTCCATGGTGGAGCCCCCAGGATGCATGGGTTTGGCCTCAATACCAGATTTGGAATGGGGGGACAATTCCATGATCTTAGACACCTTACATGGCCATATTCGGAGTTACCATTGTGAAGCTACGTATAGGTATTGACCTATTTGTAGTGCACGTATGTAATGCTATCCCTGCACTTATGAAGTCTAGAGAATTGGCCCTGGACAGCGTGGGGGCACCTTTGCTAGTGCAAGGGTGCCCTCACACTTAGTAACTTTGCACCTTGCCTTCAGTAAATGAAGGTTAGACATATAGGTGACTTATAAGTTACCTAAGTGCAGTGAAAATGGCTGTGAAATAGTGTGTGCACTATTTCACGCAGGCTGCAGTGGCAGTCCTGTGAAAGGGGTTGTCTGAGCTCCTTATGGGTGGCAAAAGAAATGCTGCAGCCCATACAGATCTTCTGGAACCCCAATGCCCTGGGTACCTAGGTACCATTTACTAGGGACGTATAAAGGGGGGTCCAGTGTAGCAACTGGAATTGGTAAATGAAGGAACTAATCTATAGTGACTAATTTGGAAGCAGAGAGAGCATAAGCACTGAACTCTGGTTAGCAGAACTTCAGTGACACAGTTAAGCACTACTGACAACACACACAGTAGGCCACAAACTATGAGCACTGGGATCCTGACCAGCAGGATCCTAGTGAGACAGGCAAGACAGATGAGAAACAGGTAGAAATTGGGTATAACATGCCAAGAAAGATGGTACTTTCCTACAGATTCCCTGTTATCTTGAGTTTCCCTGACTGCATTCCCTTTTGCATATTCACCTTGCAGCCTTAAGAAAGTCTTGATGATGAAACACATGTCGGCTCATGTTGATTAGATTCATGGTGCCTTGGATGAATAACATTTCTACCTCACACAGACACATATTTGGAACTTTGATTAATAAAGTATACTAAGGAACTTACTTTATGGACTACTGTGTTGTGCCTTGGTAAACCACATTTGTGCATGCAGTTAAAGAATCTGCACCACGTTATGAGATGAAGGATGGTAGTGTTATTCCAAAAGAGGAGTTGTACTGAGAAATGAAGAGAAAGTGAGTTACAGAGAAGACATGGATAAGCCTCTGTTTACACATGGAACTGTAGCAGTATATAGCAGTATGTGCAGTACACAGTGATATCGTAAGAACTTTCCTTCAAAACATTCCTTGGAAAAGTCTGACAAAGAAAATAGGTATGTTGCAAAGATTAGACCTGTGCAAAGTAAGGATGTGAACAGATTTACCAGGATATTCACTAGCATGTCTGTCAAAGCAAGTGTGCCAAAGCACCTCTCTTCATGTCAGAATGTTAGCTGTACAACACTCGAGATTGCAAACTTGTTAGGAGGCATTACTATTTCAAAACCCTTGCCCTATCTTTAGGGGAAATGAATAAAGTTATTTTACATAGTACAGTAGCAGAATTAGAAAACGTTTGTGAAGATGTTCAGTTTTCTTTCCTTGGTCCTGAACAAGAATGTAGGGAAAACGAAGAGAAGGTAGATGCAAGTTGAACAGTTGATAACTTTAGAGAAGAAACTAGGATGTTTAACATGTGTTTGTATATTTTGTTGATGCACTCACTACAAAAGTCAAATTCATAATATTGTCCTATAGTCAAAAACTGAAGGAAAAAACACAGATAAGTGAGAAGAATTTGGTGCTTATCTGTTTGTAGAAGAATGGATTGATTTGGCCACAAAGCAAATAATTTGTAAGTGCTGCTACAATAAGTTAGAGGATAATAAAATGCCAGCAGGAGCAGTACATAACAAGTTAGAAATAGTTCCAATACCTCAAGAACTTCAAGATTTAAATGTTTATGAATCAATTTGTGTACAATGTATACACCCTATTCAAGCTATAGTTCTTATGGAAGCAAAAACAGATGAGTTACCTCCAACAGAGCTACGGTCTTAAAGGTAGAGTTGTGTACCTGCCATTAGATTTCAAAAAGAATATTAAAACTATAGGGGTAGAGAGAGATTTTAAAGATGCACTTATCATTTTAGTAAATGATGTACCTACAAAGAGCAAAAAGTGATGGCAAGAATTACTAAATGCTAATAATGTAAAAAAGCAATGTTATACCTGGTACAAAGCAAAATTTATTATGAAAATTCAGATGTACTTCAGGACATAACACATGCAGAAGATTAAACATTACCGTCAAATAGAAAAGGTGGATCGATCAAGATCAGAATAAATTTATGATCACTACATGTCCATCCTCTTCATTCAAAATAACTATTTGTGATGCAATTGGCCTTTTTCAAATGTAGCAAGTTAAAGAAGCTTCCATGAGTGTCTGGGAAAAAAGTTCAGAGGCTCGCTGTTTTCCACAACTGTTCCCCATTAAAGAAGATAGACACTATGATGACCGCACTGCACTGATAACAGCAGGAGAATACCAATCAATGAGATTATATTCAGAAAATCCTAGATTTCACCATTATATTCCATACATTTATCATTTTCTCTTTGAGAGTGACTTGTCTGGACCTTCATTCACTGTAAATCATATACTGAAGACAGGGGTAAATGCCCGATTAAGACTTTGGCGGTTGAACAGAGCTGACTGGAAAAGCTGTGGGGGAGAGGCTTCCCTCATACCAGGGGCCTCTCTAACTGTTGTATTACGATGTTTCCACCATGTTGACCAGCAGAAACATTGTACTGTTACATTTCTGCTGGTCAGACAGGTGGAAACAGTGCCATGGCATTGACTTGCCCAATGTCGTAACACACCAACACCCTTGGAGTATGCAGTATCTTCAGTGCAGACTGTGCACATTACGAGGGTGCTGGCAGTGGGGGCCCTGCAGTACCTATACCATGGGCTTGGGTGGTGCAGGGACCCACCCTGTGGCCCCTTGCACTCGCTTTCCACCAGCCTTTTCATGGTGGGGACCCTGCCATGAAAGGATGGTGAAAAGTGGACTCATGATCAGCATAACGGTGCTGAACTCAGCACTGCTGTAGCTGACCACGACTCCGACCTCCAGCACCCCATCTGGAACCATGTTCCTGGGAGTGGTGATGGTCTTTTGGTGGTCCAATGGCTAGGGTGCTAATCTGGCCGTCGGACCATCAGGAGTGAGGGGGTCTGACTGCCATCACAAGTCTTGAGGCTACCAGACTCATAACTCAGACTCACTAAATTTTCAAAACCTTCCTGCTAAGGAGTTTGATCAAAAGTTCATGGAAAGGATGAAAAGTTGGAATACAACCTAATTAATTTTCTGGCTTATCAACGTGGTACTATCGAGTATTGTTACCGTTGTCACGGTGAGCTGAAATGTATGTTAAGAAACCTAGGTGCATCTAATTGGTTTCTGAAACTCAGTGGCGCTGAGTATGCATGGGATGATCTGCTTGACTTTTTGAGACAAACAAACTCTAATATTAAAGACATTGAACTGAAGACAGCAGGAGAACTCTGTTCCTTGGATCCCATTAATATCTGCAGATACTCTACCTCCGATTTCAAGCTATGATGCCTTTCATCTCCAACAAGACAAACCCTTCTTTTTATAAAGTAAGTGATTTCTTTTGGTATGAAGAGTAACAAGCAAGAGGTGCTCCTCATATTCACATGCTATTATGGATAAACAATGCACCTCATTTGGAACAGACAGTGATGAGTCTGTCCTGTCTTTCATTGAACAGTATGTGACATGCGCCAGTCCAAAAGATGTTGGTGAAAAATGTTTGGGAAAACAAGTTCTGTGCTTCCAAAATCACATATGTGGAAAGTACTGCTGAAAAAACTATAGAACCAAAGGTACATTTTATACAAGATGCCCTTTTGGATTCTCTAGACCTGTAATTTCAGGAGGAAGAGTAAACAGCTTTCTTGGTTATACTCCAGTCATTTTGAATGCAAACATGGACATACAGGGCCAGATTTATTGAAAAATGGTGCAGCGCGGTGCTGCACTAAAATTAGCAGCGCCGCACTGCATCACTTTAGAAACGCAGGGATGTGCTGTATTTAAGTGATTATGGCACACCCCTGTGTTTCCCCCTGCGTTAGCGCTAAATTTAGCTGCCAGCACCAATGGAGGCATCCTTGCACCATCGTGGAAGGATGTCTGCGTTGAGGGGTGTGATTGCTTATGCACGGGAAGGTGTCCCTTCCTGCACATAAACGATTATTTGGACATGATGCTTTGGCATGTCTCCGTGTGCTGAACAATGCAGCACACACAGAAGTGCCAAAGCGTCATGTCCAAATGACCGTTTATGTGCAGGAAGGGACACCTTCCCGCGCATAAACAATAATTTCTGGCATTTTGCTTTTTCTATGGGTGCAGCAGAATGCAGCACGCGTAGAAATATAAAAAAACGAGGAGGAATAAAAGTATTCCTCCTCGTTGTGCCCTGCTAACGCCACCCCTGGGATGATGTTAGAGTTTGACACTGCTGCAGGTTTACGTGATTTCATAAATCTGAGGCAGCGTCAAAATGCAATGGGTGAGAAAACTCAGATAAAGGAGATGCGGGAGAAGATTTCTGCAGAAAAGAGCCTTACTAAGAAATTGTACAGTTTGAGTTTGAAAGTGCTTTCCCACAAAGAAATTGGACTTTAGGAGTGCGCAAATAGGCTGAGCTCATCTAGTTTATTCTCAAAGTCAATGGGAATTGTTTGGGCAAGTCTAGGGATTTCAAGCAAAACAAAATGAAGTCTTAAAATTGTAAGAACCTGGCTGTCTATATAGTGTACAAAAATGACGAGCACTGTGCAGAGAGTCTAAGGAATCCCACTTAAGTATCCAGAGGTAAAAAGCAAACCACATAGGGGGTCATTCCTACCCTGGCGGTCATAGACCGCCAGGGTAGGTGATGGAGGAAGCACCGCCAACAGGCTGGCGGTGCTTCCGGGGGCATTCTGACCGCGGCGGTAAAGCCGCGGTCAGAAAAGGGAAGCCGGCGGTTTCCCGCCCGCTTCCCGCTGCCCCAGGGAAACCTCCACGGAGGCGCTGCAAGCAGCGCCGCCATGGGGATTCCGACCCCCTTCCTGCCAGCCTGGTTCTGGCGGTTTTCACCGCCAGAACCTGGCTGGCGGGAACGGGTGTCGTGGGGCCCCTGGGGGCCACTGCACTGCCCATGCCACTGGCATGGGCACTGCAGGGGCCCGCTAACAGGGTCCCACATTGATTTTCAGTGTCTGCGTGGCAGACACTGAAAATCGCGACGGGTGCAACTGCACCCGTCGCACACCAGCAACTCCGCCGGCTCCATTCGGAGCCGGCTTCCTCGTTGCTGTGCTTTCCCGCTGGGCGGGCGGGCGGCCTTTTGGCGTTCGCCCGACCGCCCAGCGGGAAAGTCAGAATCACTGCGGCGGTCATTTGACCGCGCTGCGGTGTTCTGGTGGGGGAACTTTGGCAGGCGGCCTCCGCCGCCCGCCGAAGTTAGAATGACCCCCATAATGTTCTGTTTTTGTCGTAGTGTGGGTGAGCAGTTAGGCTTATCTTAGTGATGTGGTAGGCATTTGCAGCACTCACAGTATCAATAAATATGGACACACACTCAGAAGAATAACTCAAGACCAATTTTCATAAATAGTACAGGTTTCTATAACATTTTTAAGGCCAAGATCATCAATTTACGGTAAGTACTCCTTTGGTTATAATTCTTTAAATTTAGAAAATGTTCTATTTTGTGCAGAATTATGCACTATAGGAATGAATGGGAAAATCTTTAAAAATCCATATAAAATCAGGCACTGCTCTCACAAGTGTCACCTTCTATTTTTCGGTTGAGGTCATCGAGATGTCATGTGGGCCAGCCGAAGATGTTTGGGAAGTTCCTGTTTCAAGCAGGAGCAACGGCTGAATGTCTTGGAGCTGGCACACAACCGAGAGGGGGACCACCTGGAAAGACACTGCAGAGATGGACTTATAGTAGGCCCGGTGGGTCCCCTGGGAGGGTGGAGGCTGCAAGGGGATAGAGACTCCTATGGCATAGCTGGTTTCTTGATACAGAGGCCAGAGTGCCTGGCTGCAGTGCGGATAGGTCAGCCAGGAGTCATGCGTGTTGGAGACCTTGGAGCTCAGAGCAGGACACTTGGAGGGTAGATGGCAGATCAACAGGGCCACTCTGGGGGGTGGTTCTTGAGTGTCCTGAATTCACTTGCTGGTGCTTGCTTCTGGGCTTTTGGGTGTCCAAAGTGGACTTTACTTCTGGGTGTCCGAAGTTGGGGGTCCAGTACCCAGGGTAATGGTATGTTTCCGGCACTGATGTCCCAGTGCCACCAAACTTGGCACACTGGTAGACTGTGTCCTTCGGATTTGTTGTGTGTGTTTTTGTTGTGCTGCTTGGTCTGGTTTCTTGGTCAGCATTCAGTCAGTGAACTGGACTTTACTGGTTTCTTGCCTGCAGGGTGCAGGAGATTGATGCCTTCACTCTGAGGGAGGTTCTTGGTAATTTTCAGAATGCTGGAGGTGCCCTGGGGTCTTGTAGAGTCCTTCAGTTTTCCAGGTGACACCTCAGCACTGATTGTTGAGTCCTTAAACCAGCAGGCAGGGTTTGACACCTGGAAACCTGAAGAACTCTACAAAACCCAGAGCACCTCCAGCCTTCTGAAAATCGCCAAGAAACTCCCTCAGAGCGAAGGTATCACTCTACTGCACCCTGCAAGCAAGGAACCAGTGAAGTCCAATTCACTGACCGGCTGCTTACCAATGAAGCAGATCCAGAAGTTTGACCAAAATAGACCAGAATGAGTGTGCCTAGTTTAGGGGCACTGGGATTGTCAGGTCCTGAGAAGTACCATTACCATGGGCACAGGACCCCCAACATTGGACACTCGGAAGAAAAGTCCACTCCAGATGCCCACAAGCCCAGAAGCAATCACCAGTCGAGGAAGTTCAAGAAACCTAAGAACCACCCCCAGAGTGGACCTGCAGGCCTGCAATCTACCTTCCAAATGACCTGCTCCTGGCTCCAAGGACTCCAAGATGTACGACTCGACTCCTTGCTGACTTTCTGCACTGCACTCAGCCTCCCTTGCCCCTGCATCAACAAAGCAGATGTGCTCTAGGGAACCGTAACCCCATGCAACCTCCGCCCTCCAAGGGGACCCAACGGGCTTATTTTTAAATCCATCTGTGCAGTGTGTTTTCAAGTGATCCCCCTCTCCCTTGTGCACCAGCTCCAAACCTTCAGCCACTGCTACTGCTTGTACTGGGAACCACCCAAACTTCCTTGGCTGGCCCACAAGATGTCTCAATGACCTTGATCTCAAAATAGAAGGTGACACTTGTGAGAATATTGCCTGATTTTATAAGCATTTTAAAAGATTTTTCAATTTTTTCCTATAGTACAGAATTACTCACAAAAACAGAACATTTTCGAAACTTTGCAAATCACAACTGAAGAAGGAATTGCCATAAATTGATGATCTTGGTCTTCAAAATGTTATAAAAATCTGAAGTATTTTTGTAAATTGGTCTTGAGTTTTTCTTCCAAGTCTGTGTCTACATTTATTGATACTGTGAGCACAACAAATGCTTAGCACATCTCCAAGATATGCCTAATTGCTCACCCACACCAACACAAAAACGGGGCATTAGGTGGTCTTCTTTTTACCTTTGGATACCAAAGTGGGGTTGCTTGGACTCTGCACAGTGCACGTCATTTTTGTACACTATATAGAGAACCAGCCTCCTACATTTGGTGGCAGTGGTGGGATGCAATGCTTTGCATTTGCTGATACCACTTTGTCACTAAATGATCACATGAATACCCTCAACATTGTCTTTAGCCTAATTGTATTTTTCAATTGGACTATTTTTTTAAATGTTTAAATAAATGCTAGGGCCCCGGTTAGGTCCTTAAAATAGTGATAAGAATTAAAGAGTCCTTACTATAGTTAGGCCTTAGAAAAAGTTTTCATGAGTTTGCAAAAGTTTTTCCTAAAGTAAAAAAGGTCCCAATGCTAGTGAGAAAAATGTCTGATGCAGAGAACCAGACTCAGTAACTCGACCCGACCCCTTCGATAGGAATGTAGTAACCCAGACTAAGGGCTCTCTTCAAAGGATACCTAATTTACATTGGTGCTTTTGCTACTACAGATACTGTTAAGAGACTTGTTTCAGAATACGGGACTCAGAGGGTGAGGGTGAAACCTCAGAAACGCTGATAAACAAAAAATCAAGTAACCTCCAATGAAACTGAGGAAGAGGAGGTAGTAGTATCCTCTGTCTCATAAGTAGGAGCCCCCACAGAGGAGGATTTGGATCTAGCAAGATTGACTAATAGGCTGGCTTTAGAAGCTCAGCTTTTGGAAAAAGAAGTTAAAAGGAGAAAGTTTGGCCTAGGACCCACCTCTGGTGGCAGCATACACATCAATAGGGTCAAGAGAACTGTTTTAACCTAAAACTCCGCAAGGGAGTTTTCGCCCTTTCAAAGAAGGTGATGACACCATCAAATGGTGTTCTGCCTATAAGAGAACCTTTGTGGCCAGGGAAGTAAATAGGAAATATTGGGGCTATGTACTGTGGGAACTGTTCTCAGGTAGATGTAGGGATAGACTCCCGTCATTGAATGAGGTATTTGCTAAGTCCTATGACTTCATGAAGGCTACCCTGAATGAGGGCTTTGGGCTTACAACAAAGAATACAGAGTAACATTTAGGGAGACTTGAAAAACGCAGTAATTGCTGCGTAGACTCATTGGATTTTTTTTGTGAAAATGCTGAGTTGCTCGTTAGAAGATAGTAAGGCACAATGGCCCTCATTATGACAATGGCGGTAAAAACCGCCTACTACCATGGCAACGGCTGCCAAAAGACCCTTGCCGCAGCTACCATCTGTTCGCCAAATTATGACCACAGCCAGATTTCCGCTACAAGAAGGGTGGAAATCTGGCTGTGGCCATACTGGCGGATGCTGGCAAGGTGGCCCTGCCACCACCAGCAGCACCACACCTGTTGACCACTGCCAGCATTATTATGCCAAATAATACGGCCTGGCGGTGTTCTGCTAGTGGGCCCTGCGGGCGGTAGAAGCGCCCCATCCCATACCCTGCCGGAAGTCCCCCTGGATACAGGTAAGTTGGGATTCCGACAGGAGAGGGGGGTGTTGTTTGTGTGTCTGGGGGGTTGTGTGCATGTATGTGTGAGTGTGTGCATGTATACGAGTGTGTGTTTAGTATTTTTGCGTGCATGTATGAATGTGTGTCAGTGCATGTATGAAGGAGTGTGAGTGCTTTTATGAATGTGTGTGAGTGCGTGCATAAATGGAAATGTGAATGGTTGTCTGCGTGTAAGCTTGGATGTGTACGGATGTGTGCGTGTATGAATGAATGCATCTATGTCTGTGTGGATGAATGAATGCGTGTATGTCTGTGTGGATGAGTATATGTCTGCATGTGTGTGTGTATGGGGGAGGTGGGAAGGGAGGTGGAGACTGGATTTAGGGAGGAGAGGGGGTGTCTGGGGAGTGTTGGTGGTAGGGGGCCTTCTATCGGTGACAGGGAAGGAATTCTCTGTCACTGACCTACCGTCATGTTTTTCGTGGCATTATGAACGCCACAGAAACCATGGCGGTAGGCAGGGTCATGATACTGCCAGCAGCACAATACCGACCACCGGGCTGAAGATTTTTATCTCCAGCCCAGCGGCTGCTACCGCCATGGTGGTCGCAGTGGTACATTGGTTAATTGGCTTCAGGCAACACGCCAATGTCATAATGTGCGGTAGGTACCGCCGGCCTGTTGGCGGTACTACTGCCACTTTATCTCTGACTGCTGGGGTCGTTATGACCCCCAATGTGTTGATGGGCTTTACAATTTAATTGTGAAAGAGCATCTTATAAGTAACTGTTACACTGAAAAACCACATCAGTTCCTGGTAGCCCTGGGTCCACTTTCTCCTCTAGAGTTGGGGAAGAAGGCTAACCACTGGGTCAAGACAAGGGTGACCAAAACAACCACTGGTGGGGGAGACCAAAATAAAGAGGCCAGAGAGTCCCCCAGCAAGGGAAAGAAGGGACCCAAACATAAAACAAAGAATCTTCATCGGGACCCCAAAAACCTGCTCAGGAGGGTAAGCCAGAGACTTCAGGAAGTCTAAGGATGGGTACAAATGCAGACACTTTGATCACAACAAGGCTTGGTTTTATGATTGCAAAACCAAAGGACACCAAACTGGAGAACCTAGCTGTTAAAACAAGAAGAAATACCTCTAGTCCACCTTCAGTAAATGCAGTTGCAATTCTCCAGATGGGATCATAGTTGTGGCCCGACCATGTAAGTGAATGCACAGACACAATATTAGTCATAGAGAGAGGGGTAGACTTATCCTGTGCTGTCTGGTCTACTAACATGCAAAAATGTAGACAGCACCCTATGATTAATGGGACTAAAGTAGAAGCCATGAGGGATACAGGGGCTAGTGTCACCATGGGGACCCAGCACCTGGCCCACTCAGATCAGTACTTGCTAAGGAAAACTTATCTTGCCACCAATTCTGACAATGTCACAATGATCCATCCCATGGCAATGGTATCTTTTGACTAGGGGGGAGTAGTTGGACTGAAAAATGTGTCTGTGTCCCCATGCATCTCTGTAGACTATCTGCTTGGAATTTATTTGGAGAATTCTCCCTGAGCTGACATAGAGCTGAGGACCCATGCAGCCATGCGTGGGATCACAGAATGGGGTTGTGTCAAAAGGCACAGAGCAAATTCCAGAGTGAACAAGGCTGAGCCTGCAGAGCTTAAGCCTTACCACACAGAGCTCTTGCAACCAGGAGGGGCCTCTAGGGAGGATGTGTGACCAAGTACAAAAAAGCCTGCCCCATTCCTGAAAGTCTGAGGCAGCAAGCTGCATAGGAAGAAAAGGGTAGTGTCAGTGGTACCCACAGGTTCTATTGTGAGGATGGACTACGGTACACATAGGCCAGACGCCTCAAGCCTGGTGTAACCAGAAGGGTGGTAATGCCCTAACAGTACAGAGAGTTTCTGCTCTCTCTAGCCCATGACATTCCCTAAGTTGGGGATCTGGACCAAAACAAAATGTGGATCAGGCTAGTTAATCGCTTTTACTGGCCTGGGATGTCCCAGAAGGTGAATGACTTTTGTCAGTCCTGTGTCACCTGCGAAGCAAGTGGTAAGCCAGAGGGCCACCTGAAGGCCCCATCAATCCCTTTACCTATGGTTGGGGTAACCTTCAAAAGGGTAGGGGTTGACATTGTTGGCCCCCTTGACCCTCAGATAGCTTTAGGAAAAAGACATATCCTTTTGGTAGTGGATCATGCCACTAGATATTCTGAAGCCATTACTCTTAGAACCATCACTTCCTCTGCAGTGCCCAAGGCCGTCCTGGATATTTTTACTAGGGTTAGCTTTCCTAAAAAGGTAGGATAGGCAGGGGTTCGAACTTTATGTCTGCATTCTTGCAATTCATGTGGCAGGAATGTGGAGTGACTTACAAGTTCGCTATTCCATACCATCCAGAGACCAATGGACTGGTTGAAAGATTTAACCAGACATTGAAAGGCATAATTTGAGGACTCTCTGAAAATCTCAGAAGGAGATGCGATGTCTTACTTCCATGTCTGCTTTTTGTGTACAGGGAAGTGCCACAAAAGGGAGTAGGGTTTTCTTGCTTTGAACTTTTTGGGGGGCATCCTGTTAGGGGCCCACTGAATCTTGTGAGGGAAGGCTGGGAGAGGTCTCTCAAAGAGCTTAAACTCGACATTGTGGATTATGTACTTGGTTTTCATTCCAGGATGGCTGTGGCTATGGGAAAAACCGAGCAAAAAAACTCCAGGCCAGCCAAGCAGTCCAGATTCACTTGTATGACCAAAAAGCTGCTATGGTGGAGTTCCAACTAGGACAGAAAGTTTAGGTGTTGGAGCTTTGGGCTCCTAGAACTCTCAAAGATAAGTGGTCTACCCCATACTTGGTTGGCATTGGTAGTTGCAGGAATCCCAAAAGGATAATACATGTCAACAACCTGAAGCCATATTTTGACAGAGCTGATATGACCATGTTTAAGGTTACAGGTGAGGGACAAGAGGAAGAGAGTGAACTTCTCCATGATCTTCTCTGCAGCAACCCACAAGATGGTTCTGTGGATAGAGTTGTCTTGTCAGACACCCTCACAAGATAACAGCAGACTGATTGCAGGCACGTCCTCAACCAGTATGCTGAGCTATTTTGCCCAACCTCATGTACCCATGATGTGGACACTAGAGACAGCTTTACTGTCAAAAAAACATGTAGAGGCAGTCAGACCTTGTAAGAGAAAGCATCCAAGTTGAAGTCAACAAGATGATGGATTTTGGTGTCATTGAACTCCATGAGAGCCCCTGGGCCAGCCCAGTATTTTTAGTCCCCAAACCTCACTCCAAGAGAGAGAAAAAGGAAATAAGGTTCAGTGTGGACTATAGGGAGCTCAATTCTGTAACAAAAATGGATGCACACCCAATTCCAAGAGCTGATGAGCTCATTGACGAATTAGGGGCAGCCAAATACCTGAGTACATTTGATCTTACACCTAGGTACTGGCAGATTGGCCTGACTCCTGGAGCAAAAAATAAATTAGTATTCTCCACACCAAGTGGGCACTATCAGTTCACTGTAATGCACTTTGGATTAAAGAACGCCCCTGTCAACCTCCAGAGGTTGGTGAACCAAGTCCTCGCTGAGTTGGAATCATTTAGTGCAGCTTATCTAGATTAAATTGGTGTCTACAGCTCAACCTAGCAGGCTCACCTGATCCACCTGAGAAAATTCATTGAAGCCCTGCAAAAGGCAGGCCTCACTATCAAGGCCAGTAGGTGCCAGATAGGGCAGGCAGGGAAAGGGTGTATACTTCCGCCACCTGGTAGCTAGAGGCCAAGTTCAGCCACTACAGCCCAAGATCCAGACAATTCTGGCTTGGGTAGGACCAACCACCCAGATACAAGCCAAGGCATTTCTTGGCTTGACTGGATACTATAGGAGATTTGTGAAGGGTTATGGCACCATAGTGCCCCCCTCACAGAACCTACCTCTAGGAAAATGCCCAAAGCGATCACTGGACAGTGAGTTGTCAAAAGGTTTTGACACTCTGAAGGTTGCCTAAAAGTTCCAGATTACTCCAGGCAGTTTATTATCCAAACAGATGCCTCAGAACTTTGGATAGGAGCAGTCCTAGCCAAGACCAATGATGAGGGACTTGACTAGCCTGTTGCTTTTATAATTAGAAGACTGTTCCACTGGGAACAAAAATGGAGTGTCATAGAAAGGGAAGCCTTTGCTGTGGTCTGGGCTGTGAAGAAGCTGAGTCAATACGTGTTTGGGTATCACTTCATAGCTCAGACAGACCCCAGGCTGCTCATTTGGTTGCAAAAGAAGAAAGGTGAAAAACCCAAATTGCTTTGGTGGTCCATATTTCTACAGGCAAATTACTTTAAAGTGGAACACTGACCTGGGACTGCCCATGCCAATGCAGGTGGCCTTTCCAGGTTCTTCCACTTAGAGAATAAAGACTCCCCAGCGGAAAAGTAGTTTTACCCCCTTTCATTTGGGGGTGTAGTGTGAGAAAGGGCCTCATTTAATATGGCAACCCCCCATTTTATACTTGGAAAATGATGTGGTTTCAAACTGCAAGTGCCCTAGGCTTCTGCTAAACGGGTTGCCAGGCCCCTTTCCCCAAACTGTACTATGTTTGGCACTTCCTAGGGCATGGGTACTGAAGAGGGACCCTATGAGCTGCAGCACAAATTGTGCCACTCTAAGAGGCTCCACACCAGCCTCATGCAGACATCCACTGCTAGTGCATGACAAGGCGCATCTAAAGTTACAAACCCAAGATGGCACTCTCTTAGAATACCATGCCCCATAATACTACATGCAATATAGGTAAGTCACTGCTCTGTCAGGCCTTACAGCCCTAAGGCAAGGTGCACTATAAGGCATGTGAGGGCATATGTGTGCATGAGCAAATATGCCCCTTCTGTGTCTTTGCTAAACCTTAAGACATAGTAAGTGTACAAGGGGAGCCATAGCAAATGCATGTGAAGTAAATTGGTCATTATGAGTTCCCCAGCTACATGATGGCCTCCCAGTATCCTAGGTTGTTTGGTATCAAACAACTCAGAATAATAAAACCTACACTGACGCCCGTATTGAATTTATTAGGAAAGTGTAGCAGGAGGGCATCTTAGAGGCGCCACCTGCAAAAATGAACATCCCTGGCATGGTTGCTGATTGGTCCTAGCCAGCTTGCCACCACCATACATGATCTGGGCTCCTGGGTTAAGAGCCTGTGATCTCAGGAGCCAAACCAAAATGCCTTTCCTGGGTGGAGGAATTACACCTCTTCCCCCAGGTAGTCATTCTGAACCAGCAGTAAGCTTAAAAGACTTTACCACCTTTGAAATCTGACCTCTAACTCTGCTGCTAGCATCAGATGAATGTCCAACATATCGCCCCTGCTTTAGGTTGGAAAACCATCAGGAATACTAGCAAGGCCAGGGGGAGTGGCCATCCCCAGCCTAAACCACCCTTCATGTGTGGCAAGTAAGCTGCCCACTCCATTTAATTTTCCTCCATCTTAGATGGCAGGGAAATAGCCAATCAGGGTTAGTGATGTGACCTCTTCCCACAGAAAGTTGTCACTTCGTGGGTGTAGCTACCCTAAGGTAGGTGGCCCATTGGCAATTTTCAGATACCCCCCTAACACCCTCTAAATACACTATTTAGTGGGCATCCCTAGACCACTAGACCAACGCTAGGTTTGATGGACTCAAGAAGAGCAGGAACAGAGAAGACCCGAGTCACGAAAACAGAAGTCATTCTGCACTAAAAAAAATGTGACAAACCCTGCCTGCTGCTCCAAGGCCTCAAAAATCACCACTAAGGTTTCACCTGGAAACCTGAAGGAATCTACAAAACCCCAGAGCACTTTCAGACTTCTGAAAATCACCAACAACCTTCCTCACAGGAAAGGTATCACTTCCCAGCACCCTGCAGGCAAGGAACCAGTGAAGTCCAGTTTACTGACTGGCTGCTGACCAATGAACCGGACCAAGCAACCAAATCGAAACCCACATAACAGATTCGGTTGACAAAACCTACCAGTGTACCAAGATTGGTGGCACTGAGACTTTCAGGGCCGGAGACATACCATTTTCCTGGGTATTGGACCTCCGAAGGTTAGATACCCAGAAGCAAAGACCACTTCAGATGCCCAAAAACCCAAAAGCAAGCACCTGTTGAGAAACTTCAGGACACCCAAAAGCCACCACCAAGAGGGGCCCTGTTGACTTGCAATCTTCCCTCCAAGTGATCTGCTCCTGGCTCCAAGGACTCCAAGACACACATCTCATGGCGGACCTATCTGCACTGCACCGGGCCTCAATGGCCCCTACATCTACAATCTAGCTATGCTTTAGGGGTCCCTAACCCCTTGTAAACTCCACCCTCTAAAGGGACCCACCGGGTCCATCTGTGCAGTGTGTTTCTAAGTGTCCCCGCCTCCATTGTGCACCAGCTCCAAGACTTTCAGCTGCTGCTCTCGCTTGAACTGGTAACCACCCGAACTTCTCTGGATGGCCCACAGGACATCTCGGTGACCTCAACCAAAAAAACAGAAGGTGTCAATTGTGAGAGCATTGCCCAATTTTATTTGGATTTTTAAAGATTTTCCCATTCATTCATATGATGCGTAACTGCGCACAAAAACAGAACATTTTCTAAATTTTGAAACATCATAACTAAAGAAGTAATTGATGGTCTTGGTCTTAAAAATGTTATAAAAATCTGAAATATTTTTGTAAATTGGTCTTGAGCTATTCTTCTGAGTGTGTGTCCACATTTATTGATACTTTTAGCACAGAAAATGCTTAGCACATCTCCAAGATTAGCCTAACTGCTCACTCACATTATCACAAAAACAGAACATTAGGTGGTCTGCTTTTTACCTCTGGATACCAAAGAGGGGCTATTTGGCCTCCACACAGTGCACATCATTTTTGTACACTACATAGAGAGCTAGACACCTACAAAAATCTTTCCCAGAAATTCAGTATCTAGCAGAATTTGATCCAGAAAGTAGAAACCCCCATAAAAGCAAACATGTTGGACACATATTAGCCAAGAAGCAGTCCACATCTAGAAAACATGTGCCTCTATAAATCACTTCAGTACTACTGGCATAGTAATAATGTAACTGAAAACATTGAGGAAGTGAGATATGCAGTTCATGGATGTGATGGTTGCTTAGTGAGACAGAGCAAAGGAAATCTAATTTACCACAGAAAACATAGTTGCCAGACTCAGAGAAGAGATATTTCCAATTTAGTACATTTGCAGGTTTTCAAGCCATAGGTGGTCATTACAACCCTGGCGGTCGGTGTTAAAGTGGCGGTAAAACCGGCAACAGGCCGGCGGTAAATAATTTGGAATTATGACTGTGGCGGAAACCGCCAACAAAGACAGCCACTTTAACACTCCGACCGCCACGGCGGTACAGACAAACAGCTCGGCGGTCACCGCCAACAGACAGGTGGAGGACAATATACGGCCCACAGTATCACAACAGGCCAATCCGCCACCTTTTCCGGGGCGGATTCACCGCAGATAAAAACACGGCGGAAACAGCCATTTCAAAGGGAAAACGCTCACCTCTACATACCCCACGAGGAACAACGACACCATGGAGCCGGAACTCCATATTCTCCCTGCGATAGTCTTCCTGCTCCTATACGAGGATCACCAACGCCAGCGGCGAAGACCACAGTGAGTACTGCACCTACGACATAGGGGAGGGGGAGGGAAAAACACAGGGACACACACAACCAACATCACAACCCCCACCCCGACTGTCACCCACTACAACACACACACCAATGCATATCCAAACATTACAGTAACAACCCCTAACCCCCCCGGAAGAATGCAGAGTTGAACCATTGTAATATATCAAAATGCAGTAACCAAATATATACATATATATACACATTAAACAAAATATACACCACGATTAGTAGTGCAGGTAATGCACCATTCATTGTCCGTGGACCACTGGGCCCAAAATGCATGGGCAAGGCCCACACTAGATACCTGATCAAAACGGAGAGAACACTGCAGGGGCATTTGATAGAAATACAACAGGCAGCTCAGGGGGAAGGGAAGGGGGGGCACCTCAGCCGTATGAGTGCACCACGCTAGATCCACGAGGGGGCTCCATGCCCATTGATGTATCCTGGGGAGTGCAAAGCCACAGTCTCTCAAGTCTCTACAGTGGGTGGTTTGCCCACTGTACCATCCTGGGGAGTGCAAAGCCACAGTCTCTCAAGCCTCTACAGTGGGTGGTTTGCCCACTGTACTATCCTGGGGAGTGCAAAGCGACAGTTTCTCAAGTCTCTACAGTGGGTGGGTTGCCCAATGTACCATCCTGGGGAGTGCAAAGCCACAGTCTCTCAAGTGGATAACAGTCTCCACTGGTTCTGGAGGGGGACTGGTGCCCAGAGTGCTTCATCCTGTGCAGGACAGACGGAGTGGATGCATATCTCCATTGGTTCTGGAGGGGGACTGGTGCCCAGAGTGCTTCATCCTGTGCAGGACAGATGGAGTGGATGCATGTCTCCACTGGTTCTGGAGGGGGACTGGTGCCCAGAGTGCAGCACGCACCCCGTGACGGTCCCAGTTGCATCACTGCCCCTGCCGAAAATGGGCTAGCGGTGCTCGTCTTTGCAATCTTTGCCCTGTTCGGCGGTCCTTGCCCTGTACAGCGGTGCTTGCCATGGCTGTCTTTGCCCTGTTCAGCGGTGCATTCCATGGCGGTCTTTGCCTTGTTCAGCGGTGTTTGAGTTGGCAGTTTCTGACCTGTTCAGCCGTGCTTGCCCTGTTCAGCGGTGCATTCCATGGCGGTCTTTGCTCTGTTCAGCGGTGCTTGAGTTGGCAGTTTCTGACCTGTTCAGCCGTGCTTGCCCTGTTCAGCGGTGCATTCAATGGCGGTCTTTGCCCTGTTCAGCGGTGCTTGAGTTGGCAGTTTCTGACCTGTTCAGCGGTGCTTGCCCTGTTCAGCGGTGCCTTCCATGGCGGTCTTTGCCCTGTTCAGCGGTGCTTGAGTTGGCAGTTTCTGACCTGTTCAGCGGTGCTTGCCCTGTTCAGCGGTGCATTCCATGGCGGTCTTTGCCCTGTTCAGCGGTGCTTGAGTTGGCAGTTTCTGACCTGTTCAGCGGTGCTTGCCCTGTTCAGCGGTGCCTTCCATGGCGGTCTTTGCCCTGTTCAGCGGTGCTTGAGTTGGCAGTTTCTGACCTGTTCAGCGGTGCTTGCCCTGTTCAGCGGTGCCTTCCATGGCAGTCTTTGCCCTGTTCAGCGGTGCTTGAGTTGGCAGTTTCTGACCTGTTCAGCGGTGCTTGCCCTGTTCAGCGGTGCATTCCATGGCGGTCTTTGCCCTGTTCTGCGGTGCTTGAGTTGGCAGTTTCTGACCTGTTCAGCGGTGCTTGCCCTGTTCAGCGGTGCATTCCATGGCGGTCTTTGCCCTGTTCAGTGGTGCTTGAGTTGGCAGTTTCTGACCTGTTCAGCGGTGCTTTCCCTGTTCAGCGGTGCATTCCATGGCGGTCTTTGCCTTGTTCAGCGGTCCCTGGCCTGTTCAGCGGTGCTTGCCATGGCGGCCTTTGCCTTGTTCAGCGGTCCCTGGCCTGTTCAGCGGTGCTTGCCAAGGCGGTCCTTCATTGCCCAGCAGGCCTGTGGCTGGCGGTCCTTCATGGGTTAGCTGGGCTGTGGCTTGCGGGGCCCTCCTGGCCAGTGACGATTGAGCTGGCCTCCTGGCCAGTGACGATTGGGCTGGCCTCCTGGGCAGTGACTCTGGCAGTGGCCTCCTGGCCAGTGACGATTGAGCTGGCCTCCTGGGCAGGGACTCTGGCGGTGGCCTCCTGGCCAGTGACGATTAGGCTGGCGGTGGCCTCCTGGGCAGCGGGGATGATGGCGGTCTTCTCCGCCGTGCTGCCCCTCCCAGACTTTGGAGATTTCTTCTGGCCCTTCCCCACCTTGGGAGGAGTCACAGCTGAGTCAACACTACCCCCGGGACCCTTGTGAGCAGCTTTGCTGGCTGGAGTCTTCCCCCTCTCCCGCCGGGCACTGTCCAACTTCTGGTGCTTCACAGGGGGGGGAATGGCTCCGTGCCACACTGGCTGGCCTGGTGGCCGGTGCACTCCACATACCTGTTACAGGCACCACTGGTCCAGGCGATTTTTTGGCTGAGGTGCTAGTACGGGACCTATGAGTTGGGGGGGTGGGAAAGAGGTCAAGGTTGGCCAGGAAAAGTTTCGTAGGAACACTGGGATGGGTAGCTGGAGGGGCTTTGGGAGTGGAGGAAGAGGTAGTGGTTGTAGGAGGTGTACGTTTGGTGACTTTGGGTGAAGGTGCATGCGCTGGAGGCTGTCGTGAGGTGGATGGCTGTTGGGAGTGTGTGTGTCTGCGTTTGTGTATCTTCGGAGTGGGCGTCACAAACACACTGGGAGAGGACACAGGGGACGTGTAAATGGGAGTGGGGGTGGTGACTGCACGTGAGCGGGGTGTGGTGGTGGGTGTGCTGGTGCGGGACGTAGTGGCTGTAGAGGTAGTACATGCAGGTGAGAGTGCAGACGAGACTGGGAGGGAGGAGGGAGACGACGAGGAGGGGGACACAGTGGAGGCAGTGGATGTTGGTGTGTCTGTATGTGTGTGATGCTTGCGTGAGTACCTGTGGGATGTGTGGTGCTTATGTTTGCCTGAGCTTCCCTTGTGTGGTGAGGTGTGTGCAGGCTGGTCTGATGGTGTGCTTGGGATAGGCTGGGGTACAGGGGATTGGGTCTGGGTGGAGGAAGCAGGAGGGGGAGGCTAGAGACAGGGACAATGGCTGCCATCAGTGCTGAGGCCAGAGTTTGCAGGGTTCGATGAAGGGCAGCCTGACCAGAATGAATGCCCTCCAGGAATGCATTTGTGTGTTGCAATTCCCTTTCTACACCCTGGATGGCATTCAAAATGGTAGACTGCCCGACAGTGAGGGACCTGAGAAGGTCAATGGCCTCCTCACTGAGGGCAGCAGAGGTGACAGGGGCAGGGGCTGAGGTGCCTGGGGCAAAGGTGATGCCCACCCTCCTGGGTGAGCGGGCATGGGGCAAAGGCTGAGGGGGCTGCTGGGAGGGCGGTGCTGTTAGGGGGGGTGACGGCTGTACCTGTAGAAGTGGGGGGCACATATTTTGCCACCACCACAAGGGAGCTCTCATCACAGGACGAATCCGTGTCGCTGGTTGCTGATCCTGTCCCTGCCGTGAAGCTCCCCTCGCCCTCTGTCCCACTGGTGTACTCCGAGTCCGTGGTGTGGCCCTCCATGGCCATGTGGGATTCAGCTCCCTCGTGCTCCGGTGCCACTGTACCTCCACCTGATGATGCTGATGCACATAAGAACAGGGAGACCACAAAAAAAGGGGAGGGGAGCAGTAGAAAGACAGGTTGAGTGCATGGCTTACCGCTATCGTTGGCAGACAATACAGACACAGCAGCCCCCTGCACTACGTCGCGCTGTTGGGCTCTACAGATGCAATTCCTGGGATATGTCCTACATGGCTATGGTCGACATCTGCACACATAGATAACACAGGGGCATGTATACCTGTACTTGGCACTCTACAGAGGTGGGGTGGGGTGCCACATGGCCTGCATTACGGAGCGGCCTAGCCTACGGAACTCACCCTGGCCTAGGGAAACCCACAGCCCTCCTCCCCCACCCAGACACCTTCACTGCACGCAAAGTCGGCTGAATGATGTTGTACTCACCCCCTTGTGTCTGCTGTGATGCCCTCAAGCGCCCATCCAACTCAGGGTAGGCCACCACCAGGATCCGGAACATCAGGGGGGTCATGGTTCGACCGGCACCCCTCCCACATTGGGAGGCCATCCCCAGCTGAGCCTCCGCCGTCTTCTTGCTCCATCGGCGAATGTCCTCCCATCTTTTCCGGCAGTGGGTGCTCCGTCTGTGGTGCACCCCCAGGGTCCGGACGTCCTTGGCGATGGCACGCCAAATATCCTTCTTCTGGTGGGTGCTGACCTACATGACATGTACAGGGGAAGAAGAGAAGTCATTACCAACTGCACCGTCGAAGTGAGTGGCCCACATCCCTACCCTTGCCATGTGGCACATGCATTCACAGTCCTTCATGCACGCAGGACTGTGCCCCCTTCATTCTTACAACCAGCCCTCTCCACACAGGCATAGCCCATACAACGTGCTCCCTGTGTACTTACCTGTTGGTCTGGAGGACCGTAGAGTAGCGTGTACTGGGGGAGGACCCCGTCCACGAGCTTCTCCAACTCCTCTGCAGTGAAGGCAGGGGCCCTTTCCCCAGAAGCACGAGCCATTGTCTCTTCCAGACCGAGGTCACAGCAGCACTTGCAGTGTAGGTCCTCTCCTGTCGAAGATCAGGTATTGAGTGATTGAACAGATAGAAAATGGTCGCCACGTCCGCGGCGGTCACATCTGAGGCGGTGCGTACCATCACCGCCGGCGTACATTGTCATTGGCTCCTGGGACCCATAGGGTCCAAGGTTAACCAATGCAGCATTGCGCCGCGGTCTTCGACTGCCTACCGCGACGGTGTACAACGCCAGCGCAGTTACCTCACATCCCATTGTCCCACTTTAGAGGTCAGGCAGCCGCCATTTCAGGGGCCCACATGGCCTCATTACCAACTGCGTCACACAGACCTAGGCCTTGTCGCGCAACACAAATACAGGCCAGATTTTGTGTATGAATGGTGTTCTGTGTAGACTGTGGGTACAGACATCTGAGTTGTTTGACTCTGTGGTCGCTGTTGTCATTCCTAGGCACCGTCCGCTGGGACATGTGAGGAGATGGCGGAATCCTCCTGTGTACCGACCGCTGGTGGACCTGTTGACAATGGAGGAAAGACATTTGATCATCACCTACAGGTTTGACTGTGCCACAATCCAGGAACTGTGTGCCCAGTTGGAGCCAGACCTGATGTCAGCAATCCGCCATCCCACAGGGATCCCCACTCAAATGCAGGTGCTATCAATGCTCCATTTCCTTGCAAGTGGGTCATTTCAAACAACAGTGGCCATAGAACAGGGATGTCCCAGCGTATGTTTTCCAACGTGTTGTCCAGAGTGTTGTCTGCCCTGCTGAAACACATGCAGAGCTACATCATTTTCCCTCAGGTGGAGGATTTGCCTACAGTTAAAGGTGACTTCTATGCCCTTTGACATATCCCCAACATCATAGGTGCCATTGATGGGACCCATGGAGCTCTGGTCCCCCCCACAGGAGTGAACAGGTGTACAGGAACCAGAAGAGTTATAATTCGATGAATGTACAGATGGTATGTTTGGCAGACCAGTACATCTCCCAGGTAAATGCTATGTTCCCTGGTTCTGTGCATGACGTCTACATCCTGCGGAATAGCAGCATCCCTTATGTGATGGGTCAACTCCAGAGGCACCTGGTGTGGCTATTAGGGGACTCTAGTTACCCCAACCTGTCATGGCTACTGACCCCAGTGAGGAATCCCAGGACCAGGGCAGAGGAACGCTACAATGAGGCCCATGGGTGGACTAGGAGGGTGATCGAACGTACCTTCGGCCTCCTGAAGGCCAGGTTCAGGTGCCTCCATATGACAGGTGGTTCCCTATTCTACTCACCAAGGAAGGTGTGCCAGATCATCGTGGCCTGCTGTATGCTTCACAACTTGGCTGTATGCTTCACAAGGTGCCTTTTCTGCAGGAGGATGGTCCAGATGACGGTGTTGTAGCAGCTGTGGAGCTTGTGGACAGTGATGAGGAGGAAGCAGAGGAATAAGACATCGACAACAGGGACTCAGTTGTCCAGCAATATTTCCAGTGACACACAGGTGAGAACACATTCCTGCCTACTACAAGTACTTTCCCACTTCTACCTTTATCCTGTCTGTCGATTTCACCCAGTATATGGTAACTGAGTTGTACATTTCCCTTACGGTTTTACAGGTGTGGTTTACAACGTTTGTCATCTGCTTAGATTATTCATGGACTTGAGATGTGTGCCATAGGTATGTTGACATTACATTTGAAAACGCATTTTGTCACTGTCATTGCTAATACACATTTTCGAAATCACACACTGACTCCAGATTGTTTTGTGGTTCAAGGGTGTTTATTGAAGTGCTCAATATTGGAGGGGGGTTGTAAAATGGTGAGGGGTGATGGTGGATGAATGTCCATTGCAGAGTCCAGTCTATTAGTCTCACAGGTGCATTGCCCATATGGGCATAGGAAGTGGAGCTGGGGCAGTTCCAAGATAGACAGGGTTACAAAGTGGGACAGTAGGATGACAATCAGGGTAGTCTCATTTCTTGGCAGGGGTCTTGGCATTGTGCTCTGTCTTGTTCCTGGATCTCAGGGACCGTTTGCGGGGTAGTTCTCCGTCTGCAGGGGGTGGGGTGCTGGTGTGGTGGTCCTGTGGCGGGGCGTCCTGTCCACTAGCGCTGGCGGAGGTGGTGGGCAGTTCATCGTCCATGCTAGTGTCAGGGGCCCCTTGCAGTGCTACAGTGTCCCTCCTGGTGTTAAGTATCTCCTTCAGCACCCCTACGATGGTGCCCGGGGTGGTTCTGAGTTCCTCCCTGAACCCCAAATATTGTTCCTCCTGCAGCCGCTGGGTCCCCTGAAACTTGGCCAGTACCGCTGGCATTGTCTCCTGGGAGTGGTGGTAGGCTCCCATGATGGAAGAGAGGGCCTCGTGGAGAGTGGGTTCCATAGGCCTGTCCTCCCCATGTCGCACAGCAGCCCTCCCAGTTCCCCTGTGTTCCTGTGCCTCCGTCCCCTGGACCGTGTGCCCACTACCACTGTCCCCAGGTCCCTGTTGTTGGGGTGGTGGGTTATCCTGGGTTCCCTGTAGTGGTGGGCACACAGCTGATTGACGTGTCCTGGGGTGGGAGGTATGGGCCTGCTGGGTGGGTGCTGTGCTGGTGTTGCCAGAGGGTGGAAGGTCTGTGGTGGCCTGTGACTGGGTGTGGGGAACCGACTGTCCCGAGGCCCACGATGGTCCGGGCTGGTCATCTGGATCCAGTTGGACAGAGCTGCTGTCATCACTGTGGGCCTCTTCTGTGGGTGGGGTGGAGATGTCTGGACCCTCCTGTCTGGTGACGTTGGGTAGTGGTCCTGCAGGGGTATAAAAGCATGATTATTGCATCTGTGTGTGTCATGGTGGGCAATGGGTGGCTTAGCGTGTACCCCAGTGCTAGCATTCCTGTGTGGGGGCTTGTGTGATGATGGTTGAGGGGGGTGTTATGGGTATGTGCAGTGGGCATGCTTTAGTGATGGGTGTCCATGCTTTGGTGTGTCATGCAGGGCTTGGTGTTGGGATGGGTGGTTTGTGTTATTAGTACATTTGTGAGGAGTTGGAGTAATAGGGGAGGGGGCGAGAGGGGGGGTCTGTGATAGCATGCAGGTAGGGTGGGGGATATGATAGTTAAGATTTGACTTACTAGAGTCCATTCCTCCACCGACTCCTGCGAGGCCCTCAGGATGCGGAATAGTCAAGACCTGCTCCTCCCATGTTGTTAGTCGTGGGGGAGGAGGTGGGGGTCCTCCGCCAGTCCGCTGTACCGCAATGCTGTGTCTTGAGACCATGGAACGCACCTTCCCCCGTAGGTCGTTCCACCTCTTCCTGATTTCTTGGGTGCTGTCCCACTGCATTGACCCTGTCGACAATTCTTCGCCATAGATCCATCTTCCTAGCTATGGAGGTGTGCTGCACCTGTGATCCAAATAGCTGTGGCTCTACCCGTACGATTTCCTCCACCATGACCCTGAGCTCCTCCTCAGAGAACCTGGGGTGTCTTTGCTGTGCTATGGGGTGGTGTAGGTGATGTGTGGGGTGGTGTAGGTGGTGATAAGTGTGGTGATATGTAGTGGTGTGTGGTGTTTTGTGCGTGGAAGTAGTGTGGGTGATGGTGTGGTGTGCCTGTGGCTGCTAGTTTGTGGATGGTGGTGTCTCTCTCTCTCCTTCTTTCTGAATTTTTTGTCGTAGGGATTTGTGGGTGATGTGGGTGTGTGTTTTATATTGTATTGGGTGTGTGGGAGTGGTGTGTGTATCAGGTGTGTGTTTTTTGAATTGTCCAATGTGGCTGTGTTTTGTAAGAGTGTGTGTATTTTGAGCGCAGCGGTGTGTACTGCCAATGGAATACCGCGGTTGAAAGACCGCCACATGGATTCATGGGTCGTGATAGCATGGGCGTATTTCTGTTGGCGTGACGGTGGAGGTTTTGTTTTCCCCAGTTTATCACTGACCTTTGGTGTGGCGGACTTGTGTGGGTGTCTGAATTTTGTTGGATTTCGGGATGTGAGTCGTAATAGCTGTGGTGGAATTCCGCGGCCGCGGTGGTGTGTTGGCTGTCTTCTGCACGGCGGTAAGCGGCTTTTACCGCCAATGTTTTAATGACCCCCATAGTGTGATGAATCAGAATTATTTGGAGACCTAGGGCCTCATTATGAGTCTGGTGGTCTTAAGACCACCAGACTTGCAGTGGCGGTCATACCACAGCACTTCTGATGGTCCAACTTCCAGATTACGACCCTGGCAGTCAGACCACCTGGGAACTGCCACCACAACCAGGAACATAGGGCCAGATGTATCAAACATTTTTGCATTCGCAAAAGGTGCTAATTGTTAAATTTGGCCGTTTGCGAATGCAGAAATGTGGTCTGCAATGCATGAAAGGCATTCGCAGACCAAAAATCCGAAATCACTAAAATAGCGATTTTTTGCGTTGCGACTTGGTTTTGCGAGTTGCATTTTGCATCTCGCAATTTGCAACATGCGATTCTGTATTTCAAGTAGGAAACAGCGAGACACAAAATGCGACTCGCAAAACCAAGTCGCAATTCGATGCACCAAAAAATCTCAAATCGCAGCTTTTCGCAGAATGGCATTTTGCACATGCAAAATACCACTAAGAGAAACCAGGTGGTAACCAGGTGCAACCTATATATAGAGGCCCAGAATGCTTCAGACTCTTTTCCACAATGGCTGCACTCTAGGTCATGGCGAGGAGAATGAGGATCTTGGTAGGTTTGAGGAGAGGGAGGAGACAGGAGCGCATTTTCAGAGTGCGCATTACACTTTTTGACCAGACTGAGGAGGAAGTATTTGAGAAGTACATGTTGAACTCAGCCATGATACTTGACCTGATAGCTGATCTACAACCCATACTGCAGCGCATAACGCATAGGACTCATAGCATCCCCACCCATGTGCAGGTATTATGCTCCCTCCACCTTTTGCAGGTGCTGCTGCTTTAACATAGCAGATTCCAGTCCACCGAACACTGATGGTCCCTCACCTGCTTCAAAAGCCTGTGCGCCTGCATATGTAGGCATCCTGCCGGGGTGTTGAGCTATGCTGTGGCCGGGGCTCATGCATACTAGTGCATCTGCCACTTGGGGAAGGTGTGTATGAGTCATCCTGCTGGTCATCAGAGTCCTGGCTACGTTCTGGTAGTGGTACTGCCCTAGCCCTGCGTCGGATGGGCGCTATATTCTGTGACTCGCTGGTGTTTGAGTCAGAAGCAGGGTGGGATTCTGTATCCCCTGCAACGACAATATGCAGCATGTCAGTAATGTATGTATCAACAAAGGTCACACAATGGTAATAAATGTACAGTTACTTCTCATCACAATGTTGTGGGTGTTGTGTTCTTCTGTGTGTCGCTCTGCCTAATTACATTCTATGTGCTACTTTCAGCTCTGGGTTGTGGACTACCACTCCCATAAGGCATTGTTGTGCTGCTTCTAAGATGTGGAATGGACTACTTCTCACAATGCTTTGCCTTACTTGCTAATTCCTAAGGGGCTTTTGTACATACACATATGGGGTTACATTTCAATATTGCACTTACCTTTACTGGTACTTGGTGTGCCGGATATGTCGATGTCAGTGACCCCACTGACTGCTTCTGGGAGGAGTGTCGACTCGACTAGGTCTTCCATCAGGGTGGAGGGTGTCTCTGTGGGTGGGCCACCTCCTGTGCTCCTGGCCTCCTGCAGTCGTCTTGCCAACCTCTCCTTGGCATGGGACCGCAGGTCGTACCACCTCTTCTTTATTCCCTCCACAGAGCGCTGCGCTACTCCAACAGCGCAGATTGTGGTCTGAATGTCTGCCCAGAGTCTGCGCTTTTCACTCTCAGGCACCTGGAGTGAGCTTTTGCCAAACAAACGGTCATAGCTCCTCACAACCTCCTCTGTGAGCACCTACAGCTCTTGCACACTAAACTTTAGTTTCCTCTTCCTTTCTCCCTTTTCCTTTCACTGTGTAGAGGTGTCCATGATGGTTCTGCAGTCCTGCCTTCTTCACAGAGTTGCTCACTATGGCTGGGCTGACTCTCTCTGAGTGCTAGTTTGGGTGTGACACCTGCAAACTGCCTGGGATGACTCACTTCCTGTCGTCAGGCTCCTCCTGGTGTGCGTTCTCGCAATTTGCGATTTTCAATTACTGAATCGCAATTTGTGTTCTCGCAAATTGTGATTCATTTTTTGGGCCTCGCAAACCACAAATAGCGATTTTTAAGAAATCGCTAATTCCGATTTGCAATTGTGATACATGGCCTATTGCGACTCGGAAATAGCGATTTCTTAAAAATCGCTATTTGCGATTAGCAAGGCCAAATCATGATACATCTGGCCCATAGTTCCCAACGGGGTGGTGGCAGTCTGAGTCGTGGTCAGCTTCTGCCAGTCAGCCTGGTGGAAACATCTTAGTATGACTGGGGGGAGGCTGCCAGTATAACGGCAGCCTCCTCCCTGCGGCTTTGGCGGTCAACTCAGTCCGACTGCCAAAGTCATAATCAGGCCCTATGACAGCTATGAAGTCTTTCAACACTGTGAAAGACAGCATTCGGTCTTTCCAAAATACTTGCAAATGTTGAAAGATGAAATTGAAAAGAAAGAGAGGTGGTGGCGGAGAGTTCAAAAACTGCCAAAGTTCTGGACCAGTGAGTCAAGATCCTCTTGGAGAACCATTTATTCAAAAGGAAGCAGCTATAGCCATGAACTAGGTGGAGACTGCAATGCAGCAAGCAAGAGGGGATTTTTTTTGATTCAGAACAGTTAGCACAACAGCTAAGCAATGATCAGAAGGAAATCTATGACAAAGTAAAGGAGAAAATAGAGCATGGAATTCTGCATGAAAAGAAACAGTGTTGATGCTCTTCATTCAACCCCCGACTACTATACGTCAGTGGTCAAGCTGGCATCAGATTAAAGTTTTCAATGACTTTCCAGAGAAGACTACAGAATCAAGATTTTCATGTGGAGTAACAGCACCAACAGGATTAGCTGCCCATAACATTAAAGGAATTACTGTACACTGGCTACTTATGCGTCCTGTTGAGCATGACAATGAGCTAGAATACCAGAAATTATCTGGTGAAGCTTGTCAAGAGGTTTCCAGAGTTTTGAAGAAACTGAAGCTTTCAATTATTAATGGGGTGAGCACGGTATCAAACTTAGGTCCATATTTATACTCTGCGACGGTTTTGCATAAAATAATTTTTACGCAAATCGGGCGCAAACTTAACTCCATATTTATACTTTGACGCTAGACCCATCTAGCGTCACAATATTGGAGTTAGTGTCATTTTTTGCCTGCGGAAAACTAGCTTGCGTCAATGAGATTCAAGGTAGTCGTTCCCGGGCAAAAAATGACTCTAAGGCCTTTGCTCCTTATTTATTGTCCCATGCAAAAATCACACACAGGAGGAGGAGGGCTTTAAATAATGGCACTAAGGGCAGGCGTTAGGGGATCTGTGGGACATTTTTCATGGTCAGAGACTATGGAAACAGCCTGCAGGTGCCCTTCCCTGCATCCAAGGACATCCCCAAGTACCCACAACCACACCTGGAGGACAATAAGGATGGGGGGACCCATCCCAGGTAAGTCCAGGTAAGTTTTGGGATTTTGTTTTTAAAAGTGCCATTGGGGGCCTAACTTGGGCCCCGCTACATGGCACTGTGCCCAATGGCCATGCCTAGGGAACATAAGTCCCCTAGGCATGGCCATTGGGCAGGGGGCATGACTCCTGTCTTTACTAAGACAGGAGTCATGCCCATGGGGGTTGTGGGTCAAAAAAATTACGCTAGTCAGGTTAGAGTCATTTTTCTGACTCTAACCTGACTAGCCCCATTCTTTGACACACAACCTCCTGTTTCCACTGCACAATCAGGCCTTACTGCCAGCTAGCATCATTTCTTATATATGACGCATGGGTGGCATCCAGGAGTGGCACTACCTGGCAGCAAACGTTTTGACGCAAACCTGCACTAAAGCATTGAACTGTGTTTGGTGACCTACTGCAACTCTCCTCCATGAGAGGACAACCTGTTTTCAAGACATTTCTCCATTGTTAAACAAGAAATTCTTTGGGAAGTATTAGAAATGTAAATATTTGGTTATTATTGAAAATATTATTTGAAAATAAGGAACTAGTAAAGAATATGTATCAAGCTTCCAACGTAGAATTTAGAAATATCCTGAGGGACATTAGACTAGGAGTTTTGACAAATGATGGAAAACATGCCCTACAGAGTCACCTAATTGAGAAATTATTTTCATCAAAGAGTACAGCAGCCCAACTAATTTCCAAATTTCTTGAAGAAGAAAAATCTGTACTCTGTTCAATGCCTGCAATGCAAGAGTGTTCTAATTTCAACTGGAGAAAGAAGATATTTTGGAAATTAGAGTCATCGATAACATGGAACATCAGGGAGTCACAATATTTCTGAAAGAAAAACTGCAGATAAAATTGGACTCTTTGGAAAAGTCTGTATCGAAAGAAAACAAATAAAAGGTTGTGTTATACACTGTATAATTTGTTACAACATTTACTGAGTGAAAAGACAGTGATACATTCTGCTTCAGCCATTCAAGATCTTGTAGATATATGTAGTGGATCGGTAGTATTTACTCTTCATAGTCAACAAGATGTACAAGAATTTATAGTGGATTTTCCTGGGAGTATTGGAAGAACAAAAAGTAAAATTTGATGAGATATTTGGACTGAGTTACAAATAGAACCATAAGTGTGAAGGTTGCTCTTTTACATCCTGTACTCGAATAACTTCTGGGAGTTTTCTCTACTCAACACTACTGGATTGCAAAACTGTGCCTTTTGAGAGATTAATTAAAAACACAAATCGAAATTTAACCTGCCCACATTGTAGATCAGAGGTTATTTCTACATTGCATCAGCAAAGAACTGAAAAATACTTAATATTAATGTTACAACAATGCAGGGCAGATGGATAAAAATTGGAAACCAAAATTACAGCTTTAAAACTAGACAGAATTCAATTTCTGGAAAAACGTATACAAGTGTAGCTATTATTTTTCTTGTCTATATTCCCGGCCTAGATAGGTGTGACGCAGTTAACATCCATCCCATGTGGCCTCCTGAAATGGCGGCTGCCTGACCTGTAAGGTGGGACAAGGGGATATGAGGTAACTGCGCTGGCATTGTACACCGTCGCAGTGGGCGTTCGAAGACTGCGGTGCAAATCTGCATTGGTTAACATTGGGCCCTATGGGTGCCAGGAGCCAATGACGATGTACGCCGGCAGTGACGGTACGCACCGCCGCGGATGTGACCTCTATTTTCTGTCCGTTCACTCACTTGATACCTGACCTTCAAAAGGAGAGGACCTACACTGCAAGTGCTGCTGTGACCTCAGTCTGGAAGCGATGATGGCTCATGTGTCTGGGGAAAGGGCCCCTGCCTTCACTTCGGAGGAGCTGGAGAAACTAGTGGATGGGGTCCTCCCCCAGTACACACAACTGCACAGTCCTCCAGACAAACAGGTGAGAACACTGTGAGCATGCTGCATGGACAATGCCTGTTTTGAGTGGTGTGGATTGAAGATACATGGGGGGATGAGGCCTGCATGTGCGGATGGCGGATGGTGAGTGTATGTGCGTCAGGGCAAGGGTGGGAAATGGGGGACAATGAGTATGACGGTCTGGACGGGTAAGTAATTTCCTTTTCCCCTGTACCATTCCTCTAGGTCAGCACCCACCAGAAGAAGGGTATTTGGGGTGCCATCGCCAAGGACGTCCGGACTCTGGGGGTCTACCACACACGGAGCACCCACTGCCGTAAAAGATTGGAGGACCTGCACCGCTGGAGCAAGAAGACGGCGGAGGCCCAGCTGGGGATGGCCTCCCAACGTGGGAGGGGTGGCCATCGCACCATGACCCCCCTGAAGTTCCGGATCGTGGCGGTGGCCTATCCGGAGTTGGATGGGCGCGTGAGGGCATCACAGCAGCCACAAGGGGGTGAGTACACTCTCATTGAGCTAACTCTGCGCGCATAACAAGGTGTCTGGTTGGGGGAGGTAGACAGTGGGTTCCCCTTGGCCATGGCGAAATTGGTAGGCAAGATCCCTTGTGAGGCATGCTATGTGGCACCCCAACCCCACCAGTGGTAAGAGCCATCTACACCTAGTCAGGCTCCTGTGACTTCCAGGTGTCCAGCAATTGGCCTTAGGCCTCTTACCCCATGGTCAGCGGAAATTTCTAGGAACTGTTAGTGCATGGCGTAGTGGCGAGGGCTGCTCCCTGTGTGTTGTGTCTGCCAACGATAGTGGTGTTGGATGCACTGAACATTTCTTTCTTCTGTCTCCCACCCCCCCTTTTTATGGTCTCCCTGTTCATGAGTGCAATAGCATCATCAGGCAGAGGAGCATTGGCACCGGAGCAGGAGGGAGCAGCAACCTACTTGGCCCTGGAGGGCAAAACAACGGAGTCGGAAGCCACCAGTGGGACGGAGGGCGAGGGGAGCTCAACGGCGGGGACAGGAGCAGACAGCAATGACAGCGACTCCGCCTCTGATGGGAGCTCTCTTGCGGTGGCGGGAACCTCTGTGCCCACCGCATCAACAGGTACAGCCACCACCCAACCTACCAGCACCGCCCTCCCAGCAGCCCCTCAGCGTGTGTCCCGTGCCAGCTCACCCAGGAGGGTGGGCATCTCCTTCGCCCCAGGCACCTCAGGCCCTGCCCCAGTCAGCCCTGCTGCCCTCAATGAGGAGGCTATTGACCTCCTGAGATCCCTCACTGTTGGGCAATCTACTATTGTGAATGCCATCCAGGGTTTTGAGAGGCATTTGCAACAAACAAATGCATACCTGGAGGGCATTCATTCTGGTCAGGCGGCCCAACAGAGAGCATTTCAGGCTCTGGCCTCAGCACTGATGGCAGCCATTGTCCCTGTGTCCATCCTCTCCCCTCCAACTTCCACTACCCAGACCCAATCCCCTTGACCTCATCCTATCCCAAGCACACCATCAGACCAGCCTGCATTCTCATCAACACACAAGAGTGTTCTCCTACGGACAGGCTTTCCAGGTCCCAGCCCAGCACCTCAGCCACCAAAGCCCCAGCCACAGTGGTGCCAGCAACTGCGGGGTCATCGAGTGCACCACCCATCAGGGCTGCCAGTGTGCCACGTAGTGAGGGCAAGCACATTCCGCCACCTGTCAAGGTGAAAAAGGTGCCCACATCCCAGTGGGAGAAGCCGAAAGTACCTGCCACCAAGGGCTCAGCAAAACCGAAAGGAGATAGTGGCAAGACAACTGCAGCACCATCAAAGCTGGGGAATGGCCAAAAGCTGAAGAGCAGGTCAGGAGAGGGCCTGGTGGCACCGACTGAGGGACCAGTTTCACACTTTCTGTCTACGACCATGCCAACCTGTACAGCGGCGAACACCGCTAGCTGCCCTGCCACCACAACCGCCACCTGCACCGCCACCTGCACCGCCCGGCACGTGTACAGCCTCAGCGACAGTCCTCAGCCTTTTCCCCAGTGGGCAGCAGTCCGAGGCTGCAGGAAACATCCTGCTGTGTCCCTCTGCAGGTGCTTATCCATGCACCGTCGCCAGCACCGCCAAAAGCACCGCCGCAACAGACTGCGCCGCAAGTACCACCGCAACAGACACCGCCGCAAGCACCGCCACCTGCACCGCCCCCGGCACCTCTACAGCCTCAGCGAAAGTCCCCAGCCTCTTCCACAGTGTGCAGCCATCCAAGGCTGCTGGAAACGTCCTGCTGTGTCCCTCTGCAGGTGCTGACCCATGCACTGCCGCCAGCACCACCGCAAGCACCGCCGCAAGCACAACCGCAACAGACACCACCTCAAGCACCGCCATCGGCCCGCGGCGTCCTCAGACTCTGGCACCACCGCTGACATGGCTACCATCCCCAGTGGTCAGTCGTCTGAGGCTGGAGGAGAGCTCCTGGACCCTGGGCAGCTTCCATGAGGCATTTCTCCATTCACTGTTTACACCTGCAAGTGGAAGGTGCAGCCGCAGCAGTGTGGGGTATGTCGCTGCCTCCATGGTGTATCATGCTACCTGAACCTCGCAAATCTCATGGCACGCACACCCAGGCGAGGGAATTGTACCTGCCACACTGCACGTGGAGCACTCTGGGCACCAGGCCCCCTCCAGAACCAGTGGAGTATCACATACACTACTTCAGTCCTTGGCAGGATGAAGCACTCTGGGCACCAGGCCCCCTCCAGGACCAGTGGAGAAATGCATCCACTCCCTCAGTCCTTGGCAGGGTGAAGCACTCTGGGCACCAGGCCCCCTCCGGAACCAGTGGAGAAATGCATTCACTACCTCAGTCCTTGGCAGGATGAAGATATCTGGGCACCAGTGAAGACTGTTACCCACTTGAGAGACTGTGGCTTTGCTTTCCCCAGGATAAAGCAGTGGGCAAACCACCCACTGGAGAGACTTGAGAGACTATGGCTTTCCACACCCCAGGAAAAAGCAGTGGGCAAACCACCCACTGGAGAGATTTGATAGACTCTGGCCTTGCACTCCCCAGGATAGAGCAGTGGGTAAACCACCCACTGGAGAGACTTGAGAGACTGTGGCTTTGCACTCCCCAGGATAAAGCAGTGGGCATACCACCCACTGCAGAGACTTGAGAGACTGTGGCCTTGCATTCCCTAGGATAAAGCAGTGGGCAAACCACCCACTGGAGAGACTTGGGAGACTGTGGCTTTGCACTCCCCAGGATAAAGCAGTGGGCAAACCAAGCACTGGAGAGACTTAAGAGACTGTGGCTTTGCACTCCCCAGGATACATCAATGGGCATGGAGCCCCGTCGAGCAGCAATGGCGTTGTGCGTTCATCAGGCTGAGGTGCCCCCCTCCCCATCCCCCTGAGGTGCCTGTATATTTTCTATCTGATGCCCCTGCAGTATTCTCTCTGTTTCCAGTCAGGTATCATGTGTAGGCCTCGCCCATGCATTTTGGACCAAGTGGTCCACGGACAATGATTGGAACACTATCCGGACTTGTGTAGTTGGTGTACATATTTGTACATACTGAATTTTGGCTTTTGACTAGTGGATTTTTCATGATTACAATGGTTACAATCATTTCCTTTTGTCCTTGCGTTCCTCCACAGGGTTGGGGGGGGTGTATGTAATGTTGCTGCATGTATTTGTATGTAAGTTGTTGTGTGTGAGGGTGAGAGTGGGGGTGTTGCGTGTTGCATGTTTGTGTCACTCTCTTTCCTCCCCCCTCCTCTGTGTTGTAGGTGCAGTATTCACCGTGGTCGCCGCTGCCGCCGTTCGTACTCCTGGTAGAAGAGGAGGTATACCAACATGGGCAGTACGTGTAGTTCAGGCTCCATGGCGTCCTGGTTCCTCGTTGGGTTTTGAGAGGTGAGTGTTTTCCCTTCTGTATACTGTTTCTGCCGTGCTTTGGAAAACGTTGGTTCCGCCCCGGAAAAGGTGGTGGATAGGCCTCTTGTAATAGGGTGGGGGTACTTTGTCTTCCGCCGGTCTGTTTGCGGTGACCTCCGCGCTGTTTGTTTCTATCGCCGTGGCGATCGTAGTGTTAAAGTTGCTGTCTATGTTGGCGGTTTCCGCCACGGTCGTAATCCCATTTTTTTTTTGCCGGCCTGTTTGCTGTATTACCGCCGCTTTAACACCGAACACAAGAGTTGTAATGAGGGCCTATGTCTCACGCACTAAGGTAACTATAACCTGCGCTTTTGACATGCACATCTATTTACTCCATATATTATATCATTGATGAGATCTTGTATGACATCTTTAGTATCACTGCAATGTTTGCAATAACATTATTGATAAGAAAACTGTGCATGGCAAGGTCGTGAGTTATAATTACCTTAGGTCATGAGTTATAGTTAATTGAAAGAACTGTAACTATAACTAATGAATTTCTATGGTTTGTACAAGTAAACTCAAGCCTAACTATAACATCTCTGAAACCTATGGTTTTTCAGTGAATTATATATATATATACAACAGAGTGGTGGTAGACACTCTGCAGTTATAGTTAGGGACACAAGATATAGGGATTTATTCATATTTATGTTTTTTATTGACTTTGCACCCATTTGGTGTATATCAGCAAAACTTTGCAGACCTCATGCCCCTGTTTCAGTTATGGAGTGTTTAGTGAAGGGGTGCAAGGAAATGGGGGGGTCCCAAAACGGGCTTCATTTACAATACATTTTACATAGGCCTTTGTATTTCAAGTAGCAACAAAACAGCCTAATGGATTTTAATGTACTTTAAAAACAATGTACATAAAACTATGTAGATGATTGTTTTTGCTACTGCAAGTGATGGCATGAGGTGGTTCTAAAGTTATAAGGGTCAAACATAGTGATATCTGTGTTGCACAATCCCACTAAAAGTAGCAAGGGAGCCCAAAAGATGAACTAGACTGTATATGTAAAGTTTTAGATTTACTACATTAACAACTAAAAGACCCATTAAAGGACACACACTAGGGAACACCTACAAACAAATACATAACAAAGAAAATACATCTTAGTCTACATATATGTGTTTTGCATGCTCTCTGCCTCACAAAATAATATTCTGCAACAAAATGCATCTTCCTTATGTATCCCTGGGCAATAAAACAAAACAGTTAGCTACACAAATTTCTATTTGGAGGACATGATAATTGGACACTAGGTAAAAAATAATAATCTCAATGTTTTTAACAAGGAAAATGATTGTCTTTTATTTACTGTGGGCTTCATATATAGCACAATCCTACTAAATATAGCAAGGAAGCCCAATAAAATAAACCAGACTACATATGTAAAGTTTCAGATTTAGTACGTCAACACCTAAAAGAACCATTTATAGTCACATGCTGAGAGAAACCTACAAACAAATATGTAGCAAATAGAATGTGCCTTAATCTACATAAATCTTCCTTGCATGCTCTCTGCCTCACAAAATAAACTGTGCTGAACAAGCCCAACAAAAACACATCTTCCTTATGTACCTTGTGCAAAAAAATGAAAAAGTGACCTAGCAGTGAGATATACAAATTACTATTTGGGAGACATTGTAATTTGCCACAAAGAAAACAATATAATAATCTCAAATTGTATAACAGCAATAATGACAGTCTTTCCTTCACTATTGGCTTCATATATGGCACAAGCTTACTAAAAATAGCAAAGAAGCCCCAAACATAAACTAGGCTGCATGCATGAACTTTAGGGATTACTACATGAATGACTAAAAGTCACATTTATGGTCATGTGATTATCTAAACAATGAATAAATACATAACAAATACAACAGACAAAAAGAAAGAAATCACAATAAATCTGATTTCCATGTGTGGATTAGTTATAGTTAGTATTCCCAGAGATAGGAATTCATCAGATTTTAACTCCCTTACTACTTTCACCCCATTTGATGAATCACCACAAAACGTTCCAGACCTATAGCATTTTCTACTGTTTGAGATGATGGAAATTTATGTGGTGAGGGGGTGCAAAGATAAAAGGTTAAAACCTTAAATGCATTTTTCCACCAATTAATTTTCCATAGACTATTGTATTTGGCATAATGCGAAAATGGCTGAACTAATTTATATGACATTTGTCAGGATTATACATTATGGTGCACATGTGGTGTTTTTTTAGTACTGCAGTTAAGCAGTGAAGTATTTTTTAAGGTATAAAGCATTTAAACTTAGTGATGTCTGCCACTGAGGTACTTTTTAACTTATTTAAGGAATTTCACAAACGTTTGTGAAATTACCTCGATCCATGGCTGTAAACCTATTTAAAAATATATACAAAATATAAATATTTCCGTACCTATTTACCACTTTAGTAAAGTGATAATTGGTAGGGGGCTGCTACTTACCTATATCTAAGGCCCTAGCACTGAGCACAACCAAACTGTAGTGAAACTAATCGGCTGCCTTTTTATTCTCTAAAAGCAGTCATTACCGAATCATATATTGGCTTGTCATCGCCATGTCCCATGAAACACTACAACGTTGCAGCGCTATACCATGGCCCAAAATGTAACTTAAGCTTAAGATTCATGAAGCAATGCATAACCACCATGCTTGGCCCTGTGTTGATTGATAAATCTGGAGAAATGCAAGGCTGTTGAAGTAAGCCTCAGCAAGGCCTACTAGTGCAAGGGGTTCACCCTTCTCTGCACAAAGTCCTCAGACCACATAGGAAGAAGTTGGCACAGAAACTGAAATAAAAGACAAAAGTTTATTAAACCTCATGAAGTGGTACTACAGTTCAAACAGCACCCTTCGGTAATGTTTGAAGTAGCACACTGAACTGAGAGAGCATGGTCCTTTTATAACCACGCAGGGGCTAAAAGGAGGTGGTACAATTATAGAAGCAAGACTTCTATACATATAAGGTCATGTGGAAATGCACAGTCGACAGGTAGGAGGGGCTAACAGTTTTCAAGGACTAACAGCTGCAGACCTTACTGGGCATGTGCGAAAGTGGGAGATGCTAAATATAACTTGTCACTAGGCAGATTTTCAAGAGTAGTTAACAGAAAGGTAGGACAGAGCACATGGTGAGCACATGGCAGCATGTGGCAGAGAAAATGGCTGCCATGAATACAAAATGGTTTCAGCGAAATGTTCACAATAGTTGCTAAATACAAGATGTCATCTGCTAATGCTTAATCTAATCGCTGCTAAACTACAACAGACGAACCTTTCAGCATTAGCTGAAGACATTAGTCTTTCTGGGATTATCTAAATATTCATCTTGTATATTTATGCTCATCATTTCAGCTATTTCCTTATCTAACATGCGTTGTGCTTTAATTTCTGTAATATTTCTTTTGGTAGGCATACAAGCAGTAATACACATGGATCAGAACATTGGACCACACTGAATACAGATATAGCATGTGAAAAATATTGCAATCATTACACACACCTGACCACCCAACAGGTAGTTGGTAATATCCATAGTTACCACAAACAAAATATGTATTATGTGAAGCTGTAAAACTACTATTATTTACAGCCTTAATAGTTAAAATCAAGGTACCATCGCTTATCCCCACTGGAATTCGCCCAATGCTACGTATACATAAATCTGCTTTAGTTTTTGTAACAGAAATCACAAATTGTTCTTTCTTGTGAGAGTCTCTTATATTTGTGAAGACATATGGTATTGAAACATTGTACGGTTGATACTCTTCCCATTCCCATTTAGTTCCTTTGGATTGGGGATACCCATCTTTGTCTTGGTAGCATACTTTAAGGTGAGAAAAAAAAAAAGTCCACCCTCTGTATGTTTTCCAGATGCAAATAAAAGCGTTTACCAAGCTTGACAAGAACCATTGTGTGAAAAAGGAAGAGGAATGAAAGGTGTTACTCCTTTCTTTTGATGCGCAGGTATCATTCCACATACCCAACAGTTAGTAGTATTTGTAGCATTATGAATATGATGCAACATCTGAATGAAAGTAATTTTGAAGTACGATTAACGGTGCTTCTGCTCCTGATAGGGAAGCGTAAAGTAATAGTGATCCTCTGGTACTGGAGTAGTGGCAACAAAAAACTCACGAGCAGGAGACTTCTTTTCAACAAACCAGGTGATTATTGCTATAACCACCAAAACAACAGCAAACCCCATAGTACTAATGATCAGTTTGTTATTCATTTTAGCAACAGTGATAATCGACCCTTTCAGAAATGAATTAAAAACAATCATTGAAGCCCTTATCCCTGGGCAGCCGCTGATTTCTTCACCACGGGCCAAGACGGGTGTCACTACTATAATGCATGGCTGATTCCCCCCCCCCTTGCCACATTGGCTCTCCGTTTCACTAACCCAGGGCAGTAGCTCAACCAGTTTAAAAAAAAAAAAAAAAGATTCTTTCCTCGGTTTCAAATTATATCGCGACACTCCAGAAGTCATATGGTCCGGGAAGAACTCCGCAAATTCGTCAGGTGATATAGCACGGCCTTTCTCCGTAGTCAAAATCTCTCGATGATCGGTCAGCACAGCAGGTTCCACCAAGGTAGGTAGCACTCTCTTGCAGTGAGTACTATGGACACAATTATTTCGGTTTGTCACTCAAACTGCTGTCCTTGTCGCAAGGATCACCTGTTCTGGGCCTCGCCACCTTGGTTCCAAGCTGCTTGATCTTTCAAAGGACTTAATCATCACCTGGTCACCAGGTCGGAGTTCATGGCCTTCACCTGTAGATCTGTCAGGAAGTGCTTCTTGAACCTGTTGTTGAATAGAAACCAAATTGTCAGTTAACTGTGCCAAATAATCATTCATCAGGACACAAGGTACATCATATACAGAATTTGGCTTAGGAACTCCCCAAATGTTCATTGGCCCTCCAAACACTATTTCTTTTGGACTAAGGCCAATTCGAGAGTATGGCACTGACCTAATAGACAATAATGCCAACGGTAATGCATCCGTCCAAGCTAAGGTTGTGGAAGCCTGTATCTTCGCTAACTTCAGCTTCAAAGTAGCATTATACCTTTCCACCAACCCTGCTGATTGTGGGTGGAAAACCGCATGGAACTTCTGTTTGATCCCTAATCCTTTCAGGACATACTTAATAACTTCCCCAACAAAGTGAGGTCTGTTATCATTCCATAAAAGTCTGCAAACACCAAACCTAGGGAAAAATTATTTCAAAAGCACCTTCGCTGTGGTAATGGCAGTATTATCCTTTGTGGGGTACGCCTCTATCCATTTACTGATGGCACATACCACCACCAAGGCATACTTTAAATTGTTGCAGTGTTCAAGCTGAACATAACCCATTTGTAGAACTTCCAAAGGTGTAGTTGGTGTAGCAAACCCTCCCGCAGGAGTTCGTGTCTCTTTTTCAGGATTGTATTGTAAACAGATCAAACAAGACTGTACTACTCTCTTAGCTGTACTGGAAATTTCTGGATGCTCCCAAACTTGCGTAAGCAACTTCGTTATTGTTGAAGCTCTAACATGTGCCAGCCCATGTGCCATCTGAACCATAGGTTGTACAAAAGCTATAGGCAATATCCATTTATCCATCTGCTTATTCCACCAACAGCCGTCATCATCCAATTCTCCTTCTTCAGACTATTGCTCACGTTCTTTCACAGAAGCAGATTTCGGTATATCTAATACGTCTTGTCTAGCATTATTCCAACGTTCAGCTTGTGACTTCACTACATACATAGAAGTAGTACTTCGCTGCATCGCGGTCTCACGTGCTACGCGGCCCGCAAGGGCATCACCTTGCCCTATCTTATCAGTCACTTTCTTGTGTGCACTACATTTCACAATAGCTATTTTCTTTGGATATGTCAATGCAGTCAAGAGGTTATGCACTAATTCTCTGTGCATTATTTGCAACCCGTGGGATGTGAGAAAGCCTCTCTCCTTCCAAAGCAAACCAAAATCATGAGCCACTCCAAAAGCTTAGCGGCTGTCTGTATAAATGTTCACACATAAGTCAGTACTAAGCTCACATGCTCGTGTCAAAGCTATTAGTTCAGCTCGCAGTCTCACATTCATCTGTCCATGGGAGGGGCATTGGAGTATCTTTAGTCAAAAGTGCTAGCAAAGGTTTGACAATGTGTGAAAACCCTAATATCCATTGCCTACAAAAAGAAGTAAGACCAAGGAATGCATGAACTTCTTTCTGAGTAGAGGGTACTGGTGTGTCTAAAATTGCTTGAATATGATCTGATGTAAGTGCACGGCACTCCTTAGACAAAAGGTGACCTAAATAGGTTACCCTTGGTCTACAATATTGCAATTTCTTTTGTGACACTTTATGATGGTGTGAAGCAAGAAAAGAAAGTAAGGACAAAGTGCACTTTTCACATTGCTCAGGGGTATCAGCTGCCAACAAAATATCATCGACATATTGTATGAGAGCCACACCTTCAGGCAAAACAAAAGAATCAAGTTGTCCAAAGTCATAGTTCAAGAACTAATTGCTCCCTCAACTTCCTCATAAAAGTCGGCTGTATTTTTCCGCGGGTCAGGTAATGCTGTTTTAAGTGCCATTACATCTGCCCTATTCCAAGGAGTATACACCCAATTATAAATAAAATAACCCTTAGCATCAACAGAAGTTTTATCATCACTTGTACCCGATCCTTTAGGAGGAACATACAAAGGTGCGGCCTCCTGCATTGGTTTCGCGTGAACTATCATAATCTTATCTGTTCCCAAGATGGAAGCTTGCACCCCGCCGGTCTGAGATGTCCGTGCTACTACGTCCACGGCCCTTTTCTCCTCTCGCAAACGGTCTGCTGCAACACATAATTTCACCAAACACCTGATTGCATCAGCCACCTGGGAGAAGACAAAAAGACCATCACGCATTTGCTTATGATCAGCTGCTACATCATCGGGTTCTAACTCATCAGAATATTTCTGAAATAGTTCAATAACTTGTGTGCCAAATGCCTCAGTAAAATATAGCTGCTCCTTTTCCGTCCACCCTTTCATGTTATCTAAAAGTTCAGAAGCAGAGACATCGCTATGAATTGTTTTACAAGCAATAGATCTAAGCTCAGACGCACTGTCAGCAGGCAACATAGATGCGACTGTCTTGTATCTTCTGTTGCTCTGAACCAGAGATCACAGCTAACTCATGAGGGGCATAAGGAACAACACATGGAGGTGGAGGGCGATCTAGTAATAAAAAATCATTGTGCGGTTTATTAAGGATAGGATAGAGAGGTTGCCTAACAGTGTATTGGCCAGTTACCTGTAATTTGCGTTCTTTCTCTTCTATCGCCTTTAAGTAATTTCTTTCTTTCTCTCTCATTTCCAATGCTTTCACATATACATTCTTCCGTTGCTCTTTCTCAAGCAAGGCTTGCTCACGCTTCACTTGTCCACGCACTTCTTTCTCAGACATTCGTACACAGTCAAACATCTCTTGCCTAGAACTTCGCTTACACATACATTGTTCCACATACTCAATCTTTTGCAAATCAAATGACCCATGCATAGGCCAACATAACTCAGGATCCGCACAAGTGTATTTATTCCATAATGTGCTGTACATTATAGAAGAAAGACCATATTTAACATACATATCTCTATTTGGTGTCCCCTCTGGGGGTGCCGGTTGCGATTCTTCCAGTCTCAAATTGGTACCATTACAAAAGCAACACATCCTACGAAGTGCGCTTAAAAACAGGCATGCCAAAAATAGTGCAGAATATGCAATATTATAATCAAAGTAGCACTTAAGGTGCCGTTCAAATCAAAATTAAATTGGAGAAAATTCTCCTCATTACCTGCCTATATAAATTGCAATTTATATATCAATTCAAAGGACACAAATTGACTAGTCACCCAAAACACGAGAGCCACAGTAAGTAGTGCTAAACTTCATTACCAAACAAAGACATCAAAACCCACAGCAAGTGCCGTAAAATGGCTCTTACCATTCACAGGGTGTCCAGGTTCCAACTGCCAAGTTCTAAAATCGACCAAATGTTCACTGCATGACGAATAAACAAAAAGGATCTCAGTCGAGGACCGGCGCCACCTGGTTGGTCAAGTCAGAAGGAAGGGAAAAACGCCGTGGTTGCCAAGACTCTGGTCTCCTCAGGCATTGATCGTCGTCAGCGAGATCCCAATCCTTCTTCGCGACCAATCCGTTGGGCATCCGAGTCGCCGATGAGTCCCTGTTCAGGCGCCAATTTGTTGAAGTAAGCCTCAGCAAGGCCTACTAGTGCAAGGGGTTCACCCTTCTCTGCACAAAGTCCTCAGACCACATAGGAAGAAGTTGGCACAGAAACTGAAATAAAAGACAAAAGTTTATTAAACCTCATGAGGTGGTACTACAGTTCAAACAGCTCCCTTCGGTAATGTTTGAAGTAGCACACTGAACTGAGAGAGCATGGTCCTTTTATACCCACGCAGGGGCTAAAAGGAGGTGGTACAATTATAGAAGCAAGACTTCTATACATATAAGGTCATGTGGAAATGCACAGTCGACAGGTAGGAGGGGCTAACAGTTTTCAAGGACTAACAGCTGCAGACCTTACTGGGTGTGTGCGAAAGTGGGAGATGCTAAATATAACTTGTCACTAGGCAGATTTTCAAGAGTAGTTAACAGAAAGGTAGGACAGGGCACATGGTGAGCACATGGCAGCATGTGGCAAAGAAAATGGCTGCCATGAATTCAAAATGGTTTCCGCGAAATGTTCACAATAGTTGCTAAATACAAGATGTCTTCTGCTAATGCTTAATCTAATCGCTGCTAAACTACAACAAGGCAGCACAACTTGTCGCTAAATTTCACATACATCCGTACACCATCCTCTGCATTCTACTCCACTATACGCTACCCTGGACTATGCCACTCCATTCTATGTCTCCTCACTGTACACAAATCCACTTCACTCTATGCTTCACTCTATGCTATTACACTGTACTTATGTCTATGGGACCACTACACTCTACGCTTTTACACTGTGTGCACCTCCACTTTATGCGACTCTGGTCTACATCACTCCACTGAACCTCATTCCACTGGACGCTAGTCCACTACATCTTATTCCATTCTACATCATTCCACTGAATGCCACTTCACTCTATGCTATTTCAGTAGATGCCACTCTACTGTATACTATTCCACTGTATGCCACTCCATTCTACCCTACTCCATTCCATGCCATTCTGGTGTATAGTACTCCACACTATGTCACTTCATTCTACACTATTACATCGGACATCACTACAATATACATCCCATCATTGCATACTAATGCACTCTACCCCACTCCACTGTGTGCCACACCAGTCTACACCACTCCACTGTACCCCACTCCATTCTATGTTACTCCACTATACATTATGACAGGCTGCACCACTATTATTGTATACTACTCCACTTAGTGGCACTCCAGTCTAAGCCATTAAACTGCACACCACTCCAATCTACGCCAGCCCACTCTACGCTATTATACTTTATGCAACATCACTTCAATGTATGCCACTTCACAATATGCTGATTCAAAAGGCCAGGACACTCGTATGAAATAAGATAAGAGTATGTGCAGTTAGGTTCTTGGTCTTCAGAGAATCAATATATAATCCAAACAGAGTTAAAGTTCAGTGTCTTTATTCTTGTGCGAGGTTTTCATACATGTTCATCACATCATGGACATATTATTTTGGGGTCGCTACATTGATGACTGTATTATGATCTGGACGGGGGACATACCCAAACTGAACAGTTTTATAGAATACCTTAACTCTAATGACCTCAACATTGCTTTTACTTGGGAGCACAGTAATAAGAGTATTCCCTTTCTTGATGTTGAATTATTCATCCACAATAACAAGATCGAAAGCCGTCTTTATAGAAAAAGCACGGCATGCAATGCAATACTACATGCAACGAGCTCACATCCCAGGCATCAGATTGATGCGATTCCGTTTGGTGAAATGGTCCGAGCTAGACGCAACTGTAGCTTCGACACTGATTTCTTTGAATGCATCAATGATATCGAGCACAGATTTAAGCAACGGGGATACAAACTATGTATTCTTAAGCAAGCCTGTAATAGGATTTTAAACATTTCAAGAAGTGACACTCTCAAACAAAAATCTAGAACATTTGATAGTAACATTCGTTGTGTAGCTGACTATTCACAAGCCACCTCAATACTACGCAAATGTATGACAAGGCATTGGCCGATATTACGAGCGGATACAACTCTAAGAAGTTTTATTTCAGATACTCCACTTCTTACATTCCGTTGTGGCAGAACTCTTAAGAATACATTATGTCCGAGCTACCCTAGTAAACAACACCACGAAGATTGGCTCACTAGCCGCAATAAGGGATTCTATAAATGTGGGCAATGTGGAATGTGTAGATGGGCAAGAACGGGGATCTCTACCTTTCATAATCAGATTGGTGATCGATTTCCCATCACCTCTCACATTACATGTAACAGCAATTACGTAATTTACATGATCATTTGCAAGTGCAGCAAATACTATGCAGGCAGCACTATCAGATCCCTCAAAATAAGAATGAGGGAACACTATCGAGCAGTTAGACAAAATGACAGTCGGTATCCTGTGGCAATACACATCAATCAATGCCCGGCCCAGGGCCTAACCAAAAGCTTTGAATTTTATGGGTTTGAGAATATATCCAAAGACCCATGAGGAGGGAATAGAGAATTACACCTTAGAGGATGTGAATGTACTTGGATCCTCAAATTAAGAGCAGTAGAGGAAGGTCTTAACACAAATTATGAAATGGAGTACTTCCTAGGTGATTAATTTTACTATCATAATAACGTATAATTTGTACACTGTATGTCCAAGTATGAATTTAATCATTACTGTCAAACTCTATCAACATAGTATATAACACTACCTAATATGGAAGAATGAGCCCAGTTCAATTCTGGTGCTAAGATGGTGAACTCTGTTCAAATGTGAAGTGTTACTACTATTACAGTATTTACATTACATATGAATTCACTTTATTGCTAATTATCACCAATCTTTGATGATCATGTGAAACAAATAATTAGGACGATGACTAATTAGGATTACTTGGTTGATTACACTTTTTTTTTACTATTTTGTATCATCTCTTATTCTCGGGACCCTTCGAACAAATTACTTCTAAGTTACATTATCCTCCTCATCGATTAAAAGAAGGACCAAATAAACATACTGCCCGTCATGCCGAAGAATTTTATACACACTCCTGAGACCTTACTCTGTGTCGTGTAAGACCTTACTCAGTGTCTTTCTATCAATTTGTGTAAGCGCCTAAGATTATTCGCTTTAGATAATGCTTAGCAATTTCATCCACCCAGTTGGACACTGTCTTTTAGTTGTGCCTTTCACACTCCAAGATGTCGCCCACTTTTTCTTTCAACACTCTGTCCTTTTTCTATTTCGGACCAGCCGATGATTCTCATCATCGAATAAAAGAAGGACCAAACAAACATACTGCCCGTCATGCCGAGGAGTTTCACACACAGTCCTGAGACCTTACTCTGTGTCTCTTCTATACCTTATACTTCTAGGGAGGTGACATTAATGTTTACTTATGTATTTTGCACTTTATTTTGAGGGGGCTGAGTCTGGTTGCTCAACTTAGAAGCAACATATGATTATAATCTTTGTTACATCGGTTTTAGATGAGACGGAGGGCTTACACGTCCTTTTTCTCTACATACACGCCAGCTTAATTATTGGGGAGCAAGACACAGCGCTCCCAACAAAAGATTTATGAGTACTCCCTCACAAAGACTCAGGGATAATAGTGTTTTGCCCCCGTCACGTGATTCCCACTACTCTTTCTCTATTGGTACGTGATAGTCCTTTTGTTAGTTCCTTTTAAGTTCAGCTTACTCATTATCTTCCTCCTAATGACTTACAATCATTTTATTTCAGATCGTACATTATCTTGAAGAGTTTCACTTGATTAGGTTAACACCTTACTTATACTTTGGTAAATTTTTCTTTATTCAGACACACTTGCGAATACTTAATTTAGCACACTACCTCACCAATTTCCTAGGTGTTATGACGCCTTTCCGTTTCCTTTTTTCCTAATGACACCCGGTCATTAAGAGTACATTTCTCAACCTTAGTTTCCATTTCTCATCGCCACATATCTAGTGGGAGTCTTTATCCCTGTTTCTAATTCTCAATTTCTACTTCGTTTCACGTGCACATCAAACTTTTGGTGATATTTATAATAATAACAAGTTTATCACTTGTGGTAGACTGTAATCACAGTTTTTTCTCTGTGGCTCCGTTTGGTAATGTCACTTGATGATTTTAGACACTCACGCGATACTGCTGAAGGACTTGGCCACGATTTTAGTGCCAGGTATTAATTTTCCATAATCATTTACAGCTACAGATTATGACCAAGCTCATTATTATATTTCTTACAGCCCTGAGGAAGTCAATGAGATTCATTTCTCGGAGACGAAACACGTGTTGGCTGTTGGATGTTGTTGTCATGACCACATATGGAATCTTTCTGATGTGATGAACATGGATGAAAACCTCGCACTAGAATAAAGACACTGAACTTTAACTCTGTTTGGATTATATATTGATTCTCCGAAGACCAGGAACCTAACAGACTCTTATCTTATTTCATACGAGTGCCCTGGCCTTTTGAATCAGTTTGTTTTTTCCTATTGGAGAAACATTGGAGGTGCTGGGAGGACCCTCCGTTCGGGAGCACTGTATTTTTCTATCTATTGTTAAAGAAATGTTTTGGTGATATTCTGTTAGCGCCTATCCCTATAATTTTCCCCCCTTTTCTTCACCACTTCACAATATGCAACTGCAGTGTATGATATTCTACTCTATGACATTCCACTGTATTCCACTCCACTCTATGCTATTCCACTACACTATACCAAACTCCACTATATGCTATTCCTCTGAAACTGTATACTACTACAATCTATGCCACTCCAGTGAATGCCAGTCCACTCTATGGCACTCCTTTGCACGCTATTCCATTGGACGCAGCTCCATCTATATGCCACTCCACTGTATGCTATTACACTCTACCCCACTCCAGTCTACATCACTCCACTGTATGCCACTGCACTGTATGCTTTCCACAATATGCTATTTGACTCTACGCCACTCCACTGTGCACCCCTCCACTCTGTGCTATTCCACTGTCTGCCGCTCCACTATTCACTACTCCACTCCATGCCACTCCAGTGTACACCACTCCAGTCTATGCCACTCCATTCTATGCTAGCCCATTGGTGCCACTCCATGCTACACACCCCCCTATATTTTGTTCCACTGTACCTCACACCACTGTACTCCACTCCTATCTACACCACTCCACTGTACACCACTTTATGCCACTATATGATATTTCACTCTACGCTATTCCACTCTATATTATTGTATTCTATGCTACTCCACTGTACTTCACTCTACATTATTCCTCTGTCTACCACTCCCCTCTATGCTATTACACTATACGCAACTTCAGGCATTGCCATTCTTCTGTACGGTATTCCATACTACCCCACAACACACCACTCCGGTCTACATCACATCACTGTACGTAACTCCAATGTACACTACTACATAATATGCTATTACACTCTACACAGTCCACTGTATGCCACTCCAGCCCACGATAATCCACTAAACGCCACTCAATTGTACACTACTCCACTATATGCTATTCCACTCTACGCCATGCCACTCTGCTCTATTCCACTTTATGACACTATGCTGTACACTATTCCACTCTATGCCACTGTAGTTAACTCTCCTCCACTCTATATACCTGCACTCCAGAAAACTCAACTACACTCTATGCCACTCTAAAAGACTCCTTACTCTGGCCCAATACACTCTACTGCCCAAATTTGTACTCCACTCTATGCATGTAAACTCTATAGTACAACATTCTACTCCACTCTACAATAGTTTCCATCACTGTACAACACACCACTCTGTCGCGTGGGCTCTCATTATTCTAAATGAGACTACTGGATTTCTAGGCAGCAGGATCGATAACGGTGTGGGGGACTGAGTCTGACCCACGTGTAAAGAACTCTGTCACCCTAAATCCGTTTTTTGCTCCGGCTAACTAGCAGTGCCTCATTTCTCCCATGAGGAAGGAATGATTTGGCAGCCGAGCGCATGACATCTTTGGAACTTCTCAGGGAAGTCGTGGTCACTCAGATCCAAACCAACTCTCTTATTTCCAATATGATCTCATATACAAATGACAAAGACAGTATAAGTTTTATATAATATTTTAATAAAACAACTGTATTTTAGATATTAAGGCGTGAGCCGCAATAACCAGAACGATACAACACAGTAGGATTGAAATAGTCACCAGGAGAGTAAAACATAAGAACAAAGCTATCATATTGTCTAACAGTTTCTACTCTCCCTCTGCTTGTTCTATTTAGAGCACAGCATGTTAAGCTTCTAGCTTGCCTGTCAGAATCACTGTGGAGACATCAGCCCTCATACCTGAGCAAAGACCTGTGATCTTGGTTCAGCATCTGCAACGAGGCAGTCAGCGTCTAGTTGTGGTTCCCTGGTCGGAATCTCCCTCTTGCGTGTATTGGGACAAGGAAGTGATTTTATAACTAACATGTCATCGTGATCACAAAATGTCCCTACGCAGGAATGCCAAGTCTAAACTCCTACCACGTCTATCGGCAATGTACCAGACTGTATCCTTGACTGAAGCACAGAGTAAATATGTTATGGAGAACTCCAGTGCTGAAGTAGGCAAAACAGTGTGATATGAATAAAAAACAACACCGTAGAACTGGCTATTTGAAAAATAACAGTACGATGCCTAATAAAAATGCATGTAGAGCAAAGTGCACAGAGGCTCTAAGCTGTCAGTAATTGAATAAAATATATTCAGGGCAAAGTGCACAAAGGCCTAAAGCCTGAAGCTAAAGCGCAATGAATACGTAATACTGACCACACTACACCCTCCCCTTGTCGGTAGCAAGTGGTTCCAACAATATAAAAGGATGCCCTAAATATAAACAATATATAAAATCATATATTTCGACAAGGTGAGAAGACAACAAAGTCATAAATTTAGGAATCATGTGACCATAAAACCAAATTCAACATTGTGTCAATTTCGTAAGAGAGAAAAAATCCAATCGTCAAACAGAAGCAACAGAACGCAGGAGTTCCTCCACTTCGATATATGTCAATACCGGAAGATCCACGCCACAAAGCACCATGGAGCAGGTGTGGTCCAAAGCCCCAAAACCATTCAGGGCGGCACCCCGTGCAGGGCCTATGAAACAGACAATACCATCTTCCTCCAGGAAGGGAATCTCATAAACTGCCTCACGAAGCAAGCGCATCCGTAATGCACAAGTCTGGGAATGAGCCCTAATCGGGAACATCAACAGATCAGTATCGACCATTGGAGAGCGCTGCAATGAGAGACAGAGAGCCAGTGCATGTTCAAACGAGCACCAAAGTCATCGAAACACGGGTTGCACACAATCCAAAACCGGTCTGAATGACAGAGACCAGTCACACTCCAAAGGTCCCAGGAGTGTTGCTCCAAAATGCTGCATCATGCGTTCACGACACAGCTGCGCTGACGGGAGCAGCAATACAGGATCTTGTCCTGACGGGACAGCCATTGCGAAAAAATAGCAACAACAGCAAGTCTCCAGCCCATAAAGCCAAAGTAATCGGGAAACCCCCAAAAATGCTTCCGAAAATAGAATGTATAGCCGAAGGTATCAAACCGAATATGGAAGAGAAGGTGTGAGTAAAACCAACACCAACGGCTTTGAAAAAATGTGCAATACCAGCAGTGCTGGATGCATTAAATATACGTCCCACAAGTTCACCGAAGTGACTTGGAAAGTTAGTATTCAAAAGGGACTGTGGCCCTCATTCTGACCCTGGCGGTTGGTGATAAAGCGGCGGCCAAGCCGCCAACAGGCCGGCGGTCCAAAATATGCAATTCTGACCCTGGCGGGAACCGCCAACACAGCCCGCCGCATTAACACTCCGCCCGCCACGGCGGAACAAACAAACAGCGCGGCGGTCCCCGCCAACAGCCAGGCGGCAGACAATGTACCGCCCACCCTATCACGACCCACCAATCCGCCACCTTTTCCGGGGCGGGAGCACCGCCGATAAAAACACGGCGGAAACAGACTACGAACGGGAAAACGCTCACCTCTACGCACTCCACGCGAGATTCCGGCAGTATGGAACCCGAGTTGCAGGTCATCCCCGCACTCCTATACCTGCTCCTGTACCAGGAGCACGCCCGGCGGCGCGGAAGACATCGGTGAGTACTGCACCTACGACACAGGGGAGGGAAAAGATTACCGGCACACACCCACCCACCCACACCCACTACAACACACACATCAATGCATTCCCACAGATCACTGTCACAACCCACAAACCCCCCCCTTCCGAAATAATGCAAAGACCAAAAGAAGAGATCTTAAATGGGCAGATATATTGAAAAATGGACAGCAGTAATCCCAATAAATAAATAAACTATGTACAAAATATATACAGCTACTAAATGTAGTCCAACCACTGTCCGTGGACCACAGGGGTCCTGAGCAAAGGGGCAAGGCCCAGTCCCACGACAAGAACTCCATGGAGAGAACACTGCAGGGGCATCAGAAAGAAAAAAGGACAGGCACCTCAGGGGGAAGGGAAGGGGGGGCACCTCAGCCACTTGAGTACACGACGCCAGATCCACGAGGGGACTCCATGACCACTGGGCCATCCTGGGGAGAGCAAAGCCACAGTCCAAACAGTCCATACAGTGGGTGGCCTGCCCACTGGCCCATCCTGGGGAGAGCAAAGCCACAGTCCATACAGTCCATACAGTGGGTGGCCTGCCCACTGGGCCATCCTGGGGAGAGCAAAGCCACAGTCCATACAGTCCATACAGTGGGTGGCCTGCCCACTGGGCCATCCTGGGGAGAGCAAAGCCACAGTCCATACAGTCCATACAGTGGGTGGCCTGCCCACTGGGCCATCCTGGGGAGAGCCAAGCCACAGTCCAAACAGTCCATAACAGACTCCACTGCCACTGGAGGAGGCATGTTGGCCAGAGGACATCCTACAGCCCTGCCCGAGACAGATCCTGCCCTGCCACGTCTGCCAAAGGGCCAGCGGTTCTTGCCTTGAAGGGCCCAGTTCAGCGCTTCTTGCCTTGAAGGGCCCAGTTCAGCGGTTTTTGAGACGGCGGTCCCCAGCGGAGCTGTGCTGGAGACGGCGGGGCCCAGTTCAGCGGTGCTTGAGACGGCGGGGCCCAGTTCAGCGGTGCTTGAGACGGCGGTCCCCAGCGGAGCGGTGCTGGAGACGGCGGGGCCCAGTTCAGCGGTGCTTGAGACGGCGGGGCCCAGTTCAGCGTTTCTTGAGACGGCGGGGCCCAGTTCAGCGGTGCTTGAGACGGCGGTCCCCAGCGGAGCGGTGCTGGAGACGGCGGGGCCCAGTTCAGCGGTTCTTGAGACGGCGGGGCCCAGTTCAGCGGTGCTTGAGACGGCGGTCCCCAGCGGAGCGGTGCTGGAGACGGCGGGGCCCAGTTCAGCGGTGCTTGAGACGGCGGGGCCCAGTTCAGCGTTTCTTGAGACGGCGGGGCCCAGTTCAGCGGTGCTTGAGACGGCGGTCCCCAGCGGAGCGGTGCTGGAGACGGCGGGGCCCAGTTCAGCGGTGCTTGAGACGGCGGGGCCCAGTTCAGCGTTTCTTGAGACGGCGGGGCCCAGTTCAGCGGTGCTTGAGACGGCGGGCCCAGTTCAGCGGTTCTTGAGACGGCGGGGCCCAGTTCAGCGGTTCTTGAGACGGCGGGGCCCAGTTCAGCGGTGCTTGAGACTGCGGGGCCCAGTTCAGCGGTTCTTGAGACGGCGGGGCCCAGTTCAGCGGTGCTTGAGACGGCGGTCCCCAGCGGAGCGGTGCTGGAGACGGCGGGGCCCAGTTCAGCGGTGCTTGAGACGGCGGGGCCCAGTTCAGCGTTTCTTGAGACGGCGGGGCCCAGTTCAGCGGTGCTTGAGACGGCGGGCCCAGTTCAGCGGTTCTTGGGACGGCGGGGCCCAGTTCAGCGGTTCTTGAGACGGCGGGGCCCAGTTCAGCGGTGCTTGAGACGGCGGGGCCCAGTTCAGCGGTTCATGAGACGGCGGGGCCCAGTTCAGCGGTTCTTGAGACGGCGGGCCCAGTTCAGCGTTTCTTGAGACGGCGGGGCCCAGTTCAGCGGTTCTTGAGACGGCGGGGCCCAGTTCAGCGGTGCTTGAGACGGCGGGGCCCAGTTCAGCGGTTCTTGAGACGGCGGGGCCCAGTTCAGCGGTTCTTGAGACGGCGGGGCCCAGTTCAGCGGTTCTTGAGACGGCGGGGCCCAGTTCAGCGGTGCTTGAGACGGCGGCCGGTCTATGGCCAACTGCTCATTGCCTGGTGGTGCCCTCCTGGGCAGCGGGGATGGTGCTCCTTCAATGCCCACCTGGGCTGTGGGTGGTGGGGCCCTCCTGGCCAGCTGGGCTGGGTCCTCCCTGGCCAGCGGCTATGGGGGTGGTGGGCTCCTCCTGGGCAGCAGGCCTGCAGCCTGACCTCTCCGACTTGCTGCCCTTGCCCTCCTTAGTCGGGAGTCTGTGGCCCTTTCCTCCCTTTGGAGCTGTGGCTGGTGACTGTGTCTGGGTGGTGTCCGGGGGGGATGTAGAAGCCGGGCTCCTGCGGCGCCCCTTCCGCCTTCTGCTCCTCTTCCCAGGGGGTGGGCTGGCTGTCCCCTTGCTGCTGGGCGAAGATCCAGACATGCGGGCTGGTGGGCTCCAATACCCCTGCACCCTTGTCAAGGGGGCTGCAGGGCTGGTGGTGGCTGAGGTGCTCTTCTTACCCCGACGAGAAGGAGGGGGGGGCTCAGGGTCAGGAAAGAAGTTAGCAGTGGCGAGGAAGAGTTTCTTGGGACAATGGAGAGTGGTAGGTACAGTGGGAATGGGAGTGGAGGGAGAGGATGTGGTTGTAGGTGAGTCACGTTTGCTGTCTTTGGGTGCAGGTGCAGGAGGGATAGTCTGTCGTGAGGTGGATGGCTGTTGGGTGGGTGGGTGGCTGCGTTTGTGTGGTGTGGAAGAGGGGGTGACAGACACAGTGGGAGAGGACACAGGGGACGTGTAAATGGCAGTGGGGGTGGTGACTGCACGTGTGCGGACTGGACTGGAGGGTGTGCTGGTGATGGAAACACTGGCTGATGGTGAGGTGAATGGAGGTGTGAGTGTAGACGTCACAGGGAGGGAGGAGGGAGACGAGGAGGTGGGGGTCACAGAGGTGGTAGTGACTGTTGGCATGTCTGCATCGGAATGTTGCGTGTGTGAATGTCTGCGTGATCTGTGGTGCTTATGTTTGGATGAGCTTCTCTTGGGTGTTGAGGTGTGTGCAGGCTGGTCTGATGGTGTGGGTGGGACAGGCAGAGGAACAGGAGACTGGGAGGAGGGAGTTAGTAGAGGGAGGCAGGAGACAGGGACAATGGCTGCCGCCAGTGCTGAGGCCAGAGCCTGGAACGATCGCTGATGGGCAGCCTGACCCGAATGAATGCCCTCCAGGTACGCATTGCTGCGATGAACCTCCCTCTCCACCCCCTGGATGGCATTCAAAAGGGTAGTCTGCCCAACAATGAGCGTTCGGAGGAGGTCAATGACCTCCTCACTGAGGGCAGCGGGGGTAACAGGGGCAGGGCCTGAGGTGCCTGGGGCGAAGGAGATGCCCGGCTTCCTGGCAGAGCGGGCACGGGGTGAACGCTGAGGGGCTGCTTGGAGGGCGGAGATGGTGCGCTGGGTGGCGGCTGTACCTGTAATGGCGGGGGGCACGGATGGTGCCACCCCCGCAAGGGAGCTCCCTTCCGAGGACGTGTCCGTGTCGCTGCAGGGTCCAGTCGTCCCCGTTGTGGAGCTCCCCTCGCCCTCCGTCTCACTGGTCCAGTCAGACTCTGTGGCATGGCCCTCCTGGGCCATGTGAGATGCAGCTCCCTCCTGCCCCGATGCCACTTCTCCTCCGCCTGATGATGCTGATGCACACAAGCACAGAAAGACAAACAAAAAGGGGGGGGGAGAGAGAAATAAAGGGATATTGAGTACATGGATCTCCGGTACAGTTAGCGGACATGACAGACACAGATGCCCCCTGCACTAAGTTGCGCACTTGGGGTCCGCTACGCATTCCGTGGAACATGCCCTACACGCCTAGAGTTGACAACTGCACCCATGGATGACACGGCCCAGGGATGGCTGTACTGACACACTACTGAGGGTGGTGGCTGGGGACACAGGGGCTTACGGGGGTGCCCAGCCTACAGATATCGCCCTGGCCTAGGGGGACCCACAGCCCTCCTCCCCCACCCAGACACCTCCACTGCGCGACAACAGAGTAGATAATGCTTGGACTCACCCCCTTGTGTCTGCTGTGCTGCCCTCACGCGCCCATCCAAATCAGGGTAGGCCACCGCCAGGATCCGGAACATCAGGGGGGTCAGTTGACGGCAGGCACCCCGCCTACGTTGGGAGGCCATCCCCAGCAGAGACTCAGCGGTCTTCTTGGTCCCGCGGCGGATGTCCTCCCACCTCTTGCGGCAGTGGGTGCCCCGTCGATGGTGGACCCCCAGGGTCCGGACTTCCTTGGCGATGGCACGCCAAATCCCGATCTTCTCATGGGCGCGGACCTATGTGACACGTACAGGGAGGGAGAAATACCACGTTCAAGTTTGTCTGCATTTTCGTTGCCAGTGGCCCAACGCCCCCCATCCCCGCCAGGCCCCCCGCCATGCCCCCCGCCAGGCCCAACATGCCCCCCATCCCCGCCAGGCCCCCCGCCATTCCCCCCGCCAGGCCCAACATGCCCCCCATCCCCGCCAGGCCCCCCGCCAGCCCCAACATGCCCCCCACCCCCGCCAGGCCCCCCGCCATGCCCCCCGCCAGGCCCAACATGCCCCCCATCCCCGCCAGGCCCCCCGCCATGCCCCCCGCCAGGCCCAACATGCGCCCCATCCCCGCCAGGCCCCCCGCCAGCCCCAACATGCCCCCCATCCCCGCCAGGCCCCCCGCCATGCCCCCGCCAGGCCCAACATGCCCCCCATCCCCGCAAGGCCCCCCGCCAGGCCCCCCGCCATGCCCCCCGCCAGGCCCAACATGCCCCCCATCCCCGCAAGGCCCCCCGCCATGCCCCCCGCCAGCCCCAACATGCCCCCCCATCCCCGCCAGGCCCCCCGCCAGGCCCAACATGCCCCCCATCCCCGCAAGGCCCCCCGCCATGCCCCCCGCCAGGCCCAACATGCCCCCCCATCCCCGCCAGGCCCCCCGCCAGCCCCAACATGCCCCCCATCCCCGCCAGGCCCCCCGCCATGACCCCCGCCAGGCCCAACATGCCCCCCATCCCCGCAAGGCTCCCCGCCATGCCCCCCGCCAGCCCCAACATGCCCCCCCATCCCCGCCATGCCCCCCGCCAGGCCCAACATGCCCCCCATCCCCGCCAGGCCCCCCGCCATTCCCCCCGCCAGGCCCAACATGCCCCCCATCCCCGCCAGGCCCCCCGCCAGCCCCAACATGCCCCCCACCCCCGCCAGGCCCCCCGCCATGCCCCCCGCCAGGCCCAACATGCCCCCCATCCCCGCCAGGCCCCCCGCCATGCCCCCCGCCAGGCCCAACATGCCCCCCATCCCCGCCAGGCCCCCCGCCAGCCCCAACATGCCCCCCATCCCCGCCAGGCCCCCCGCCATGCCCCCGCCAGGCCCAACATGCCCCCCATCCCCACAAGGCCCCCCGCCAGGCCCCCCGCCATGCCCCCCGCCAGGCCCAACATGCCCCCCATCCCCGCAAGGCCCCCCGCCATGCCCCCCGCCAGCCCCAACATGCCCCCCCATCCCCGCCAGGCCCCCCGCCAGGCCCAACATGCCCCCCATCCCCGCAAGGCCCCCCGCCATGCCCCCCGCCAGGCCCAACATGCCCCCCCATCCCCGCCAGGCCCCCCGCCAGCCCCAACATGCCCCCCATCCCCGCCAGGCCCCCCGCCATGACCCCCGCCAGGCCCAACATGCCCCCCATCCCCGCAAGGCTCCCCGCCATGCCCCCCGCCAGCCCCAACATGCCCCCCCATCCCCGCCAGGCCCCCCGCCAGGCCCAACATGCCCCCCATCCCCGCAAGGCCCCCCGCCATGCCCCCCGCCAGCCCCAACATGCCCCCCCATCCCCGCCAGGCCCCCCGCCAGGCCCAACATGCCCCCCATCCCTGCCAGGCCCCCCGCCATGCCCCCCGCCAGGCCCAACATGCCCCCCATCCCCGCCAGGCCCCCCGCCATGCCCCCCGCCAGGCCCAACATGCCCCCCATCCCCGCCAGGCCCCCCGCCAGGCCCCCAAGCCAGCCAGTGGCCCCAAATCCATATTGAATTAAACTCACTTGTTGGTCTGGAGAACCGTAGAGTAGCGCATACTGGGGGAGGACTCCATCCACAAGTTTCTCCAACTCCTCTCCAGTGAAGGCAGGGGCCCTTTCCCCAGTCGCAGCAGCCATTGTCCCTTCCAGACCGAGGTCACAGCAACACTTGCAGTATAGGTCCTCTCCTGTGAAAGTTCAAGTCGCAAGTGGATAAGTAGATAGAAAATGGCGGTCACGTCCGCGGCGGTGCGTACCGCCACCGCCGGCGCCCTTCGCCATTGGCTCCTGAAACCCATAGGCTTCAATGTTAACCAATGCGGCTTCGCGCCGCGGTCTTCGACCGCTTCCCGCCGCGGTGTGCCACGCCAGCGCATTGACCTCACATCCCATTGTCACACTTCACAGGTCAGGCAGCCGCCATTTCGAGGGTCCACATGGCTCAATTTCAACTGCGTCACACAGGCCTAGGCCTTGCATAGCCACTCAGACACGCCATTCACTGCATAGAGAATCGTTTACTGTGCTAGCTGTGAGTACGTACCTGTGGGTTGCTTGACTGTGTGCTCCATGTTGTCCTTCCTAGGCACCGTCCGCTGGGTTTGGCGAGGAGACGGATGAATCCTCCCGTGTACCGACCGCTGGTGGACCTGTCGACAATGGAAGAACGCCACATTATCCTGACCTACCGTCTTAACCGTGCCACTATACATGAACTGTGTGCCCAGCTGGAGCCCGACCTGATGTCCCCCATCCGCCAACCCACAGGGATTCCCCCTCTGGTGCAGGTCCTGTCAGTACTCCATTTCTTGGCAAGTGGGTCATTTCAGACAACAGTGGGAATTGCTTCTGGGATGTCTCAGCCCATGTTTTCGAAGGTGTTATCCAGAGTGTTGTCTGCCCTGATGAAATATGTGAGGAGCTACATCATTTTCCCTGAGGTGGGCGAATTGGCTGCAGTGAAGGGTGATTTCTATGCCCTTGGACATATTCCCAACGTCATTGGTGCCATTGATGGGACCCATGTGGCTTTGGTTCCCCCAAGAGACAGGGAGCAGGTGTACAGGAACAGAAAAAGTTACCATTCCATGAACATCCAGGTGGTGTGTTTGGCTGACCAGTACATCTCGCATGTAAATGCCAAATTCCCAGGGTCAGTGCATGACGCCTACATCCTGAGGAATAGCAGCATCCCTTACGTGATGGAACAGCTAGAGAGACACCGTGTATGGCTATTGGGGGACTCTGGGTACCCCAACCTGTCGTGGCTACTGACCCCAGTAAGGAATCCCCGGACCAGGGCAGAGGAACGGTACAATGAGGCCCATGGGCGTACTAGGAGGGTGATCGAACGCACCTTTGGCCTCCTAAAGGCCAGGTTTAGGTGCCTGCATATGACAGGTGGATCCCTAATGTACTCACCTAAGAAAGTGTGTCACATCATCGTGGCCTGCTGCATGCTTCACAACCTGGCTTTGCGCCGCCAGGTGCCTTTCCTGCAGGAGGATGGTCGAGACGGTGGTGTTGTGGCAGCGGTGGAACCTGTGGAGAGTGACGAGGAGGAAGACGACGGGGCTGAAACAGACAACAGGGACAGAATCATTGAACAGTACTTCCAATAGGACACAGGTAACAATTCAAAGATAATTTAGTAAATCTGAACTACTCTCCTGCATCTCTGCTGCCTGTCTATTTGCCCCAGTGTATGATGACTGAGTTGTGGCTTTTCCCTCCCTATTTCAGATCTGGGGTCCTGTGCTTCGTTTCCCCATGGACTACAGCTTTGTGGCAGCTGTTTGTTGACTTCACAATGTACAAGGACATATTTGCACTGTCATGTCAATTACAATATTTTGAAATCACAGCCAGACTCCAGATAGTTTTGTGCAAAATAGGTGTTTATTTCAGTGCTCAAAATGGGATGGGTGGTTTCAAGTGGGTGGGGGCTATGGTGAAGGAATGTCCATGGCAGAGTCCAGAGTAACAGTCACACAGGTGCATTGTCCAGAGGCCTGTGGAGAGATGGAGCATGGGCAGTTCAAGGATGGACAGGGTGACAATGTGGGACAGTGGGATGACATCAGGTGGTATCCTTTGCTGGCGGGGGTCTTGACATCCTACTCTGTCTTCTTGCGAGATCTCAGGGCCCTCTTGCGGGGTGGTTCTTCTCCTGCAGGAGGTGGGGGTCTGGTGGGCTGCTTTTGTGCGGGGGCCTCCTGTCCACTAGCGCCGGCGGAGGTGGTTGGCTGTTCTTGGTCCAGGCTAGTGGCAGGGGCCCTTTGTTGTAGTTGAGTGTCCGTCCTGGTGTTGATGAGGTCCTGCAGCAGCCCGACCATGGTAACCAGGGTGGAGGTGAGGGCTCTGATGTCCTCCCTGTACCCCCGATAGTGTTCCTCCTGCAGTACCTGGATCTCCTGGAACCGGGCCAGTACCGTCGCCATCGTCTCCTGGGAGCGGTTGTATGCTCCCATGATGGTGGTGAGGGCCTCGTGGCGAGTGGGTTCCCTGGGCCCGTCCCCCCCTGTCGCACAGCTGCCCTCCGAGTTGCCCTGTTTCCCTGGGCCTCTGCCCCCTGGCCGGTGTGCCCACTACCACTGCCCCCAGGTCCCTGTTGTTGTTGGGGTGGTGGGTTATCCTGGGTGCCCTGTAGTGGTAGACACACCGCAGATTGACGCGCCCTGGAGACAGAGGCATGGGTCCGCTGGGTGGGAGCTGTGCTGGTGTTCCCAGAGGGGTTTGGGTCTGTAGTGGCCTGTGCCTGTGTGAGGGGAACCGACTGTCCAGAGGTCCCCGATGGTCCGGGCTGGTCATCGGTGTCCAGGTCGACAGAGCTGCTGTCATCGCTGACGGCCTCTTGGGTGGGGGGTGTGGAGAATTCTGGGCCCTCCGCGGCGGTGTGTTGACGGTCGGGTCCTGCAGGGGTATAGAGGTATGGTTATAGTTTCAATGTGTGGCATATGGGTGTATCTGTGGGTTCCCGTGTCCCCAAGTGCTGGCATTCGTGTGTGGGGGCTTTGGTGAGGGTGGCTTGTGGGGGGGATGTGTATATGCATTGGGCATGCTTTGGTGATGGGTGTCCATGCTTAGTGGACGCATGCAGGCCTAGGTTTTGGGATGTGTGGGTTGTGATGGTGAGACATTGGCAGGGAATAGGTGTGCTGGGGGTGGGGGTGAGGATGGTGGTGGGGGTGAGGATGGTGGTGGGGGTGAGGGAGGGGGTGAGGATGGGGGTGGGGGTGAGGGTGGGGTTCGAGGATGGGGGTGAGGGTTGGGGTATGATTTGGCATGCAGGTGGGGGGGAAGCAGTAGTGAAGCTTCAACTTACCAGTATCCATTCCTCCGCCGACTCCTGCGAGGCCGTCAGGATGCAGGATGTTCAAGACTTCCTCCTCCCATGTTGTAAATTGTGGGGGTTGAGGTGGGGGTCCTCCGCCAGTCTTCTGCACGGCGATGTTGTGCCTGGATACCATGGAACGCACCTTCCCCCGTAGGTCGTTCCATCGCTTCCTGATGTCTTCCCGATTTCTGGGGTGCTGTCCCACAGCGTTGACCCTGTCGACAATCCTCTGCCATAGCTCCGTCCTCCGGGCAATGCTGGTGTATTGGATCTGTGTGCCGAACAGCTGGGGCTCTACCCGAACGATTTCCTCCACCATGACCCTGAGTTCTTCGTCTGAGAAGCGGGGGTGTCTTTGGGGTGCCATGGGGTGGTGTGTATGATGTGTGGGGTGGAGTATGTGGAGTTAAGTGTGTTGAGTGTGGTGGTGTGTGTTGTTTTGTGTGTGGATATTGTGTGGGTGATGGTGTTGAGTGGCTGTGGCTGCTAGTTTGTGGATGGTGGTGTCTCGCTCTGGCCTTCTTTCGGAATTTTTGGTCGTAGGGGTTTGTGGGTGATGTGGGTGTGTGTTTTATATTGTATTGTGTGTGTGGGAGTGGTGTGTGTATGTGTATCAGGTGTGTGGAATTCAAATCGGCCAATGTGGCTGAGTTTTGTTCATTTGTGTGTATTCTGACCGCGGCGGTGTGTCCCGCCAATGGAAAACCGCGTTGGAAAGACCGCCGCGTGGATTCGTGGGTCGTAATGGCATGGGCGTATTTCTGTTGGCGTGACGGTGGAGGTTTTGTCACCTCCACTTTTCCGCCGACCGCTGGTCTGGCGGTCTGTTGTGGCTGTCGGATTTTCGGAGGTTTGGCTGCTGCGGGTCAGAATGACCGTGGCGGGTTTCCGCGACCGCGGCGGGATTATGGAGGATTTCTGACCGGCGGTAGGCGCCTTTTACCGCCGAGGTCAGAATGACCACCTGTATCTCCGACGATGACCTTGCCACCTGAAGTGCGTAGGTCTCGCTAGCAGATGTAAGGGCCACATGCTTTTGAAACAATAAAGCTTTTAGCCGACTCAACTTGTCGAAATCAACCTTGGAAGTAGCAATATGAGGCCAGATGTCCGCTACCTCCCTAATTCGAGTGGGGGGAAACAACACATTCCCGCAGCACGTAACGGCCTTGTTGACAACGACAATGTAAACTATTCCAGCACGCATGCCACAGCAGCGTTCGCTGTTAAGAACAATGTAACTGCCGTTAGAAAGCACCTGGAAAGTGTTTTTAATAACCGGGACTGGAACTCCCTTCAGATAACAAGCTAAGTTAGCAATCGAAGCGTTACACGCCCCGTGCAAGGACAGCTGTTTACAAACCATTGAATGGCTGACAGAAGCTTCGCATTCGCTGCCGCTAAGAAAAACCTCCCTCAAACCATTAATACATCTGTACTGAAAGGGAAGCTCCCACACCTCGTGTATGTATCTGTCTCCCAATAGTTCATATCTACCCACCGGAATATGCTTCAAACAAGAAGTAAATTGCAGAGTGGAGATAGGCAAATTAATAACCCCATGAATCAACCACTCAGCTGACGGAATCTCAGCCACCGTGAAAGGCAGTTTCTCCAATTTCTCAATATTCAACATAACATATGTCGCTTCCTTTTTAGCCATCAGTTGTTGCTGATGAGTCAAATTAAAGGAGATAAAGATCTCTCTGGCACGAATGTGCTGCCATGGAACGCGACCCGCCTTCAAGGTCTGTAGAGTCCAACCCAGCTGCATGATGGACCGTGTCTGACTCTGCCCATGATATAAAGAAGACATGTCCGATTTAATAATGTCAATGGCAGAGGAAACAATGCTGTCAATCGTGTAAACACGGTCAGAAAGTGTATGCATGCCATTATCAACAACAGACAAAGGGCCTCATTCCGACCCTGGCGGTCATGGACCGCCAGGGCCGGGGACGGAGGAAGCACCGCTAACAGGCTGGCGGTGCTTCTGGGGCAATTCTGACCACGGCGGTAAAGCCGTAGTCAGAAAAGGGGAACCAGCGGTTTCCCGCCGGTTTTCCCCTGCCCCAGGGAATCCTCCACGGCGGCGCTGCAAGCAGCGCCGCCATGGGGATTCCGACAGGGTCCCATTCTGATTTTCAGTGTCTGCAAAGCAGACACTGAAAATCGCGACGGGTGCCAGTGCACCCGTCGCACACCAGGCACTCCGCCGGCTCCAATCGGAGCCGGCTTCATCGTTGCTGGGGCTTTCCTGCTGGTCGGGCGGGCGGCCTTTTGGCGGTCGCCCGCCCGCCCAGCGGGAAAGTCACAATGACCGCCGCGGTCATTTGACCGCGGTGTGGTCTTCTGGCGGTCTCCGCCCGGCAGGCAGCGCCCGCCGCCCGCCGGGGTCGGAATGACCCCCAAAGTCTGCATCAGGTTTTCCTGATCAATCTGCTGCAACCGGGATGCAGCCTCTTGTTGCGAAAGCTTCCAAATCTCATTATAAACTTCGTATAAGAACCTTTTCTTCCGTGGTACTTTGGGACCTGACAAAAAATCTTTTAAATCAGTATCATTAGACAGCAACGTGAGATGTGATTTAACTGCATCCAGCGTGGATGACTTCAACCATTGCTGACAAACCTTCCCCACGCTGTATGTAGTTATAATATCAGCATGTTCTGGTGAAATGTAACGAGGGTCTGCCCTACTAGTCCTGAACCCCCCTGAAGAGGTGACAAAATGTTGATGACACACATTAGTGTCTACAGGCCATAATAACCACCCGCCTGGATGTAACGATGAAATGTTAAGCGTACCATTCTGGACCCAATGTGTAAATTCACTAAAAGTAGCATTCACATAGTGCTGCCAATTTTTTAATTTAGAAGGGACAGGTATACTAGGCAAATTCAACTCCCTAATTGTCACTAAGCCCAAACAGCTAGTCTGTTGTACTGTGTCATTGAGGAAAATCATCTGCACAGGGATAATACATGTTCTAAATAACGTGTCCCTGCCTTGCATCTGCCAATTTTTTTAACCCCAAACACTTTTCAAGTCAACAGTTTTAAACCAGTATTCATACCCCTCGACCGAAAGTTTAGATACAAACAAATTTGAATACAGCAATTTAGTATCGGTCAATAACATTTGCTTATTAGAATACGGTGCAACTTCAAAATAGTAGGACTTAGCATTTCGTTGATCATACCCAGAAAAATATGCAAATTTATCATAATACGTTTTCGAACTCCCTTGTGGAGGAGTCGAGCAATGTTCCCATTGCACATAATTAAACATGGACTTAGGGCTACTAGCTTTATGAATAAAGTGGTGTCCATAATAGTTGTAGCAAAACATGTCACCATGATTATCTCTAAATTGGTAAGCATCTTCATCGTCATAGACAGTATAATATTGCAAATCTGTTAGAATAGAATCTACTGTCTTCACATCCCAATCATCAGAAACAATGCCAGGTATAACAATATCATTCATTGATAACTTGAGGACATACGGTATTTGAATCAATTCAGTGGGACCATATATATCAAACATTACTTTATCCCACACAATCCCATCCGGAATTGGTAGTGCAGAAATTTTTACAGTGGACAAGTCTCTTCGAACCATATGAGACGAAAAATGCGGTTTTAACACAGTCTCCACGTGCTCAATGTCAGATCGATCAGGAAGAAAATGACCATGTATTATCACAAAAAAGTAACCACAAATCCCAACCATAACAAAAAAGTCATCACGGCCAAAAACAGCCACAAATAGTTCCAAGGAAAAACAAAATATGTGTGTTTAAGCCAATCCAGCATCCGACGTGGACCGTGGACAGAAGACATCGAGGACGAGGAGCCGGACACATCATTATCAGCGTTGTTGAAGCAGCCAGAGGCAATTCTAGCAAAAGGTGCACCTGTGAACAAAGAAGCAGATGGAGGCTCTCGCCTTGGCACGCTATAAACCACATGTTCAGAAACATCAGTAGAACGTACAGCAATTTGATCAAAAGATTCCATATTAATCGTCGTCGGTGGAACAATCGCAAGATCATCATCCACCCTCCCCAAGCTCGGAGAGGAAACAGTGTCGGTGAAAATCACCTGCAGCGGGACCTCTTCCCCAGTAATGAGAGGGATTCCGGAACTACTGGGTGTCCCTCTTGGTCTGCTGTGCAGAAGCGGCCACATGTTGTAACTTGACATTATCAATGGAAACAAAGCGATTTCCTTTGGCCCCTCGCAGCGGCAGTAAAATCACAGTTCTCGTGCCGCTTACCCCTAACACAGGGACAGGTGCTCGATAAGAAGGACCAAATAATTTTTTAACTGTGACCTTTTCACGCACTAGATCCCCAGTCCTGGGTATCCAACCAGTAGGCGTTACTGGCTCATCCTTAATTCCTGAGGAGGCAGCACTGGCAGAAGAGTTATCTTCACGGAAGTTTTGTAAATCCTGCAAAACAGTGACACGATCATTTATGTCAAAGGGCGTATCTGCCGCCTCCACACCAGGACCATCTAGATCAGGAACATACATTTGTGTTCCAAACAGGCACTCATATGAAGTACGACCCCCCAGTGACCTTCTAGGCAAGTTATTAAGTGCTCTCTGTACTCCATATAGGTGGGCTAGCCAACCACGACCCGTACCTATAACCCTGGCCGTTAAGGATTGCTTTAAATCACGATTTAAATGCTCCACGACAGAATTTCCCTCGGGATGAAATGGAGACGAGAATTGGAGTTGGACCCCCAACGAAGCCATGGTGTCCCTGAATGCCTTAGAGGCAAAAGCAGGGCCCTGGTCCGAATGAAAAGCCGCAACTGCAAATGTATCGACAAAGATGCGCAAATCTTTAATAACAGTACGAGCGTCAGCCGAGCGTTGTGGCCATACCCACACAAATCTGGAGCACGAATCTACAGCAACCAATATATATTTGTATGCACTATCTGGTGTCAGCGGACCGCAATGATCCAAGTACACACACTGTAAAGGCTTATTTGAAATCAGAAGGGGCGTCTGCTGCGGGCGTCTAGCCGACGACGCTTTAATTTGTTGACAAACGTCACAACAAAGTACATATTGCTTTGTCTCTTTATAGAGACCAGGCCACCAGTAACGAGCCTGTAAAAGTGAAATCGTGGCAACCACACCAGCATGTGCAGAAGCCACCCCCTCATGTGCTGCAGAAATTAATCGAGGTCTCTCAATTTTATTGGGAATTTCACGTACACCAATGCCTGGAATTGTAACAGTAGCATTCAGCACACTATTCAAGCAGTAACTATATTTAGAAGGAAATCCTTTAGGAAAGGGCGTGCCATCAGCCGTAGCCTTTATGGCAGCCGAAATTCCTGTGTCTGGTTTGGAACTCGAACGAGTCACTGTGGCCACAGTGGCGACAGCCACTGCCGATTTCGCGGATTCATCAGCCAAAGTATTCCAAGCAACGTGTAGTCCAACGCGCTGGTGTCCAAGTGTATGCACAACATGGACGTTAGGAAGCGTTTCCTTCAGATCCGCAACCTTACCCCACAACATTTTATGTTTAATGGTGTTGCCTTTAGAATCTCTGAACCCATTCATCTTCCAATAGTGTAGATATTCATTGAAAGACTGTACACAGTAGTAGGAGTCACAGACCAGCAAGGTTAAAATCGCCGGATCCGCGTGCTCCAACGCTAACAATAGAGCTTTGAGCTCAGCCAGCTGTGCCGTGCAATCTCCCAAGGTTTTAGTATAAGTATGTCGGGGGCAGAACACTTCCCCCTCCATAGTGCCGCTCACCACCGCACATGCAGCAGAATACTGTTGTTTAGTCCCAACCGCTGGTTGCGCAGAGCCATCGGTATACATGACCACCTGATATTGGTCAATAGGCAACGTACCAGCAGGAACAGGGTATTCCATCTCATATTGAAGAAATTCTTGAGTCTGCAGTTTAGGGTCAAAAACGTAATCTACATCAGTGGCTGTCAAAGACGTAGCCCATTGTATCCATCGCGGGTGCAAAGCTTTCGAATTTGGAACACTCGCTTTTGTAACTGCCTCTAAGGCCGGAATCAGAGAAATGACAATGATGCGTTGGCCCTGGGCAAGCGGTCTTTCTTTAATAACAGCCATCTGTACTGCAGTGAGTATTTTCTCAGTCTGTGCAAATCGTTGTTCAGCAGCAGAATACAAGTGAGATTTGTATGCAATCGGGACTGTCTCTCCCTCATTAAAGGTGACATACATAAACCCAACAGCCCAGGTATCACCCTGATGACTAAATGTGTCTTATTGTCCAGTGTGTGTAAGTGTTTAACTGCCAAGAGATCAGTCTGTAACTCTCGTAGTATGTGTGTATGTTCAATCGTCCAAAATCTACTCGAAAAATTCGGGCGAATCAACTCGTATAAGGGTTTTTTACGCGTCGCATAATCAGGAATGTAAGTTCTGCCAAAATTCAGAAACCCCAACAATGATTGGAGCTTCCGAACCGTATTAGAAGGCTGCAATAAAGCACATTTCTCCAAAAAATGTGGCGCCAAGCTCTTGCCCTCACTCGACAACTCATATCCCAGGAAAATTACGCTGAGGAAGGCAATCTTTGATTTCTTAAAATTAAACTTATAGCCAATATCAGCAAACCCCACAACAATGCGCGAAACACGCCTTAGATGTTGCAGAATCTCATCGTCTGTCAGATATATGTCATCAACATATGATAACGCTTCAGGGTCGAACACGTGCAGCATTTCAGTTACACGAGCCGAAAACAGTCCTGGGCTATTCTTATACCCCTGAGGCAAACACCCCAAAAAATTCTGAGAGCCAAACGCACTGAAACTGGTATAGTCCCGACTTTCGGGCGCTATATTCTGGCAGTAAAATCCATTTGAGATATCTAATGTTGTCTTGTACTTCTTACGTACGATATTATTCATAAGCGCTGCACTATGTGAATTCTGTATTGCATATGTGCGTGTATGACTATTCAAATGTCGGTAATCCACCACTATCCTATATGAATGGTCCGGTTTAGCAACCGGAAATAAGGGATTATTCATCGGCGAGACACAGGGCTCAATTACACCCTGGTACTCCAATTGTGTAAGAATTTTCCTAACCGATGCCCTTGCTTCAAATTTGATAGGATACTGAGGTTGTGGCTAAGGTTCGCCCTTTATCGGAATTACATGATAAGGTGATTGTCTATCCCACCCCACGTTATTTCTATACAGGGCTGGAGCCTTAGCTAGAGCCCATGATTTACTATAAGACTCCGCTAGTTCTCTCGGAACAAGTGGTGAGAAGGAAGGTGTAATAACCTCCTCCCCAACCGGACAGTCGCGAACAAAGTCAGGTGGCCAATCCTGTTCGGCCAGCAGAACATCATATGATTTGACCACATGGTCCCAAAAAATGGTGTTTATAATACGGTCAATGTCCCCTTCCAATCGCAGAGTCACTTCATATACTCTATCAGGATCAGAGACTCGCATATCCGCCGTCTCGACTTGTATGAAGTCATCAGTTGCTTTCACCTCCAGATGCTCTAGAAAACTCCGGCGAACTATTGTGACCTCTGCCGCGCTGTCTAACAGTGCTAACGCCCATGTCTTGTTCGTCAAGAGAACTCTCTTCTTGAGCGGCATGTCTAACTGAGACTGCTGCCACTTTCTTCTTTTTAAATTGCTGTTTTTGTTGCAGCGGTTTCTCTTCTTGTTTAATAGAAACTTCCGCCGAGCGTTGTGAATCCTGTCTCGGTTTCACGTACTCCGTCCTCCGCTCTGACCGCCCACCTCTCTCACTTCTCTTTTCCGAGGAGTCCTGAAAGGAACGAGATTGGCGTGTATCAGTATATTGATATCTATCAGGCGTCTTCAAAGTATCCCTATTCCTGAGATTATACTTATTCTGTGGGGTTTCCGGTTGCGGAGACTGCCCACCATCTTTTTTAGGTGTTTGCTGTTTCTTTTCCCAGCGCTTTTTCGAACCCTCAGGTTGTTGCTGTTTAGCATTATCCTTATTATTTTTACCCTGTAACTGGGGTTTCTGTGGTCTAGCACCTAGGCTATCATGACCAATACTAGAATATGTTTCCGCTATTATTCTCGGAAGTTCCCGCTCCTGATTAAGCAGCGGAACATCCCGAAGACGCATTTGCACTGCTAGCGTATTAATTTTTTACGCCAGCCAAAATGGAGTCTCCTCTCGTTTAGCCGGTACTTTACCCATAACTGAGTGTACAGTGGCCGGATTAATACCCGGAACCACTGCCTGTGGGTGCGCTGGAGCAGCACGCGCTGCATTCGTATTTAGTGTCTGCATGACAAACTGAACTAATCGTCTATATGTAGCCGTTAAGTTTGTATATAAACGACGAACTTCAACCACTGCCAATTGAGCAACCGCAGGATGAGGTGTGTATGTAGCCAATAAAGGCCAGGTAGGACCATCATTACTCAGCGGACCTAACCTAACTTGTGCTACTGTGTGTGGGAGGGCGCCATCAAGCCAATTATGGTGTTCTTGATAAGATAGAGGTATTTCTAAATAAGCGTAAGCCCTGTATTGTCCAGGGACATTCGCAACAGTGTATTCGTGAAAAGTATTTGTACCCCCATCCACTGCTGGAAACCCGACCCAAGAATAAAAAAGTTCCGTTCTATAGGCTGCATGGGCGTCCACCACAAAAGTGACTGGACCACCCTGGACCGTCAGTCCATGTGCCAACAGATGTCCTGTGAGCGGGTGACGCATATTAATTGCTATATTCACTTCATTAGGATTCGCCATTTATAAAAAATAGCTCTAGGTCAGAGAAGGCACACCAATATCGGGGTTTTCCTTTTTAAAGTTCAAGCTTGAACAACCAACCACTAAGCAATAGGAAGCACCTATCCCGTGGCGGCGGAAACCCTCAGCCCCACGGACGTCTCCGTATACGGAACCGAGGAGTCAAAATATATATGAGACCAAGAGAGTCAGTCGGACCTAATCATTAGAGCCAGACCAAACGTTGGCGACGCCATGTCGCGTGGGCTCTCATTATTCTAAATGAGACTACTGGATTTCTAGGCAGCAGGATCGATAACGGTGTGGGGGACTGAGTCTGACCCATTGTAAAGAACTCTGTCACCCTAAATCCGGTTTTTGCTCCGGCTAACTAGCAGTGCCTCATTTCTCCCATGAGGAAGGAATGATTTGGCAGCCGAGCGCATGACATCTTTGGAACTTCTCAGGGAAGTCGTGGTCACTCAGATCCAAACCAACTCTCTTATTTCCAATATGATCTCATATACAAATGACAAAGACAGTATAAGTTTTATATAATATTTTAATAAAACAACTGTATTTTAGATATTAAAGCGTGAGCCGCAATAACCAGAACGATACAACACAGTAGGATTGAAATAGTCACCAGGAGAGCAAAACATAAGAACAAAGCTATCATATTGTCTAACAGTTTCTACTCTCCCTCTGCTTGTTCTATTAGAGCACAGCATGTTAAGCTTCTAGCTTGCCTGTCAGAATCACTGTGGAGACATCAGCCCTCATACCTGAGCAAAGACCTGTGATCTTGGTTCAGCATCTGCAACGAGGCAGTCAGCGTCTAGTTGTGGTTCCCTGGTCGGAATCTTCCTCTTGCGTGTATTGGGGCAAGGAAGTGACTTTATAACTAACATGTCATCGTGATCACAAAATGTCCCTACGCAGGAATGCCAAGTCTAAACTCCTACCACGTCTATCAGCAATGTACCAGACTGTATCCTTGACTGAAGCACAGAGTAAATATGTTGTGTGATATGAATAAAAAACAACACCGTAGAACTGGCTATTTGAAAAATAACAGTACGAAGCCTAATAAAAATACATGTAGAGCAAAGTGCACAGAGGCTCTAAGCTGTCAGCAATTGAACAAAATATATTCAGAGCAAAGTGCACAAAGGCCTAAAGCCTGAAGCTAAAGCGCAATGAATACGTAAAACTGACCACACTACAACTCCACTCAACTGTTTGAGGGACCACTCCATTTTCCTCATCTCTAACCTATGCCACTTCAATGTACGCCACACCACTCTACGCTAATCCAATGTACCATACTCCACTCTACACCACTCAACTCCATACTATTCCACTGTATGCCACTCCACTCTTCTACACTCTACTGTATAGTATTTCACGGTATGCTATTCCGCTGTATGCTACTCCACTTTACTGTAACCCACTCCATACCACTACAGTGTATGCCACTTCTCTCTTTGCTATTCCACTGTATGACACTCTCCTCTACTCTATATACTCCACTCTTTAAAAGTCTACCACTCTTTATGTCACTCTCCAATATTCCATGCCACTCTATCCCCAGAAATAATTTCCAAATTCCCCCGATCTCATGCAGGGATCTGATTGACTGCCAACACTTCAACCAGGAAATGTTGAAAGCCTGTTTCGGACTTAAACTCAGCTCCCAAACACAAAAAATAACAAAAAGAAAGAAAAGGGGACAGGTTAGGCAAAAAAGCATATTTAAAAAAAAGTTTGCAGTAATATTGTGGCGAATTTGCAAATTTGTGGCAACAATGTTAAAGCTACCACGCTCGTTTTAAAAACAACCCCCTGGGTAGGCCAGGTCAGGGGGCATGTCCACATTTAAAAATAGATAAAAGATGGGGTGCACAGGGCCCCCCTCCTGAGGCTCTTATGAATCCCGGGGACCATCACTTTTTTAAAATAGTGGCGGGGGCCAGGTGGACACTTCTCTTTGGGCTTTCCAGTGCCCAAGGGACCATACCTCCCTGGGATTAAATATACACTTTTGCAGGGGGGCTATGCAGACCCCCTTGGCCCCAGGGAGCACCACCTCCCTGGGGCCAAACACATAATAACAAATGGAAGAGGGGCCGCACAGCCCCAGGGACCACCACCTCCCCTGGGCCAGTCCATGCACAAGAAAGGAGGGGGCGTTTGCCCACCCCCCCCCTTGAAGACATTAATGGTTCTTGGGACTGCCACCGCACCAGGGACAGCTCCTTCTATCTCCTGAGGTGCCCACCCTCAGGAGACAGCTGTCTGCTTTTGCTTGCCAGGAGCTGTGACAGCTCCCACCAAGCGAGATCAAACTAAGAGGGAGCTGTCAAACTGCTCCTGCTTGCTGGGAACAAAGTTTTCACCTGTTTCCCTGCCATGCGGGCATGGAAACAACTAAAACAATTGCTCCTGCATGCAGGGAACTGCATTTCTAGCAGCTTCCTGCCTGCTAGAGCAATACTCGCTCCTGCAGCTGCGGACACTGGGGCCTTAAGGCTCCCCTGTGGTCTCCAATGCAGCACATAGGGTGCACTGGGTGGGGACAGGGCACCAAGGCACTAGTGGCTGGGCCCTGGGGGATGCAGTTCCTGGGGCCAAAATCAGCCTAGGGAGGGGTGGGCGTGCACTTCCTATCTCCCAGTCATATAATGTTTTGACACCAGGGATGTGGTGAACACCCGAGCTCAGGGGGTCATTTCTTATGTTCCTTTTCAGGGTCCCTGGGGGACCCTAGCACCAAGGCAAGGGGGGTCATGGTTTTTCTACCCTACCCCCTTTTCTTTTCCTTGGCAAAGCTGTGCATGGCACAGCCTTGACTGCTTAAAGGGATGTTGGCCGGATGGGCCTGGCCGCATGCTAGGCCTTGCAGCAAACTCCTGCCGTGCATGGCCAAAGCTGTGAGTTGCATGTTGTTGAATGCTTATAGAGGTTCAGGCTCTGTGGTCAACCCCCACCGTGTACAGCCAAAGGCCATACAGGGAGTAGGCAGCAGAGTCTGGCGTGGGATTTAGTGCTCATAAGGGGTGTCCTCACCATGCACTGCTAATCACCCAACATATTAAATCACTCATAAGATCTTTGATAACATCATTCATAAGGTCAATGTTACATTCATAGTAAATTTATTGAAGGGAAAACTGTGCATGGGGGGCTTGAGTTATAGTTAACTTAGGGCATCAGTTATAGTCACTTGAGCTAACCATAAATATAAATGATCGATTTCTATGGTTTTGTTCGAGTAAAATATTAACTTAACTATAACAGTCCTGTAACCTCTGGTTTCTTAGGTGAATTTCTATGACTGCTTAATTCGATGGCTTTTATTTGATTATATATATATATATATATATATATATATATATATAAATATATATATATATATATATATATATGAAATAATACTTGAAAATCACTTAGAAATCAGCATCCAACACGGCAGGCTGCAACAGGGTCGCAAACCCTTATAAATCATCAGTGGTACTTCTTAAAAGACAATGAGGGTCATTACAACATTGGCGGTAAAAGCCGCTTACCGCCATGCAGAACACGGCCAACACACCGCCGCGCCCGCGAAAATCCACCACAGCTATTATGACCCACAGCACGGAATCCGCCAAAATTCAGACACCCACACAAGTCCGCCACACCAAAGTTCAGTGATAAACTGGCAGAAACAAAACCACCCCTGTCACGCCAACAGAAAAACACCCACACTATCACGACACATGAATCCACGCAGCGGTCTTTCAACCGCGGTTTTCCATTGACAGTACACACTGCCGCGCTCATAATACACACACATTTACAAAACACAGCCACATTAGACAATTCAAAATACACACACCTGATACACATCCACACACCACTCCCAAACACCCAATACTATATAAAACACACACCCACATCACCCACAAACCCCTACGACCAGAATCACTGAGAGAAGGACAGAGAGAGACACCACTATCAACAATACTAGCATCCACAGGAACACCAGACCATCACTCACATAACTTCCACGCACCTCACACAACACACCACTACATATCAGCACACTTATCACCACACACACACCACCCCACACATCACCCACACCACCCCATGGCACGGCAAAGACACCCCAGGTTCTCGGAGGACAAGCTCAGGGTCATGGTGGAGGAAATGGTCTGGGTAGAGCCACAGCTATTCGGATCTCAGGTGCAGCACACCTCCATTGCTAGGAAGTTGGAGCTATGGCGAAGAATAGTGGACAGGGTCAACGCAGTGGGACAGCACCTAAGAAATAGGGATGACATTAGGAAGAGGTGGAAGACCTATGGGGGAAGGTGCGTTCCGTGGTCTCAATACACCACCTTGCGGTTCAGGGACCCCCACCTCCTCCCCCACAACTAACAACATGGGAAGAGCAGGTCTTGGCGATTCTGCCTCCTGAGGGCCTCGCAGGAGTAGCAGGAGGAATGGACTCTGGTAAGTCAAATCTCTCACTATTTCATCCCCCACCCTACCTGCATGCCATCACATACCCCCACCCTCACCCCTATCACTCCAACTCCTCACAAATGTCCCAATATCACAACCCATCCATCCCAACACCAAGCCCTGCATGCAACAACAAAGCATGGACAACCAACACCAAAGCATGCCCACTGCACAAACCCATACACCCCCCTAAACCATCCTCACACAACGTCCCACATAGGAATGCAAGCACTGGGGTACACGGTCACCCACCCATTGCACACCATGGCACACACAGATGCAATAATCATGCTTTTACACCCCTGCAGGACCCCTACCCAACGTCACCGCACATGAGGGTCCAGACGTGTCCACACCACCAACAGAACAGGCCCACAGTGATGACAGCAGCTGTGTCCAACTGGATCTAGATGACCAGCCTGGCCCATCGGAGACCTTGGGACAGTCGGTTCCCCTCACACTGGCACAGGCCACTACATAGCTTCCCCCCTCTGGAAACACCAGCATAGCACCCACCCAGCGGGCCCATACCTCTGTCCCCAGGACACGTCAATCAGCAGTGTGTCCACCACTACAGGGAACCCAGGCTAACCCACTACCCCAACAACAACAGGGACCTGGGGCAGTGGCAGTGGGCACACCGTTCAGGGGATGGAGGCACGGGAACACAGGGGAACTGGGAGGGCTGCTGTGCGACACAGGGAGGCCAGGCCAAGGGAACCCACTCTCCATGAGGCCCTCTCCAACATCATGGGAGCCTACCACCACTCCCAGGAGACGATGGCAACGGTACTGGTCAAGTTTCAGGAGACCCAGCGGCTGCAGGAGGAACAGTATCTGGGCATCAGGGAGGAACTCAGAGCCATCAATTTCACCCTGGGCACCATCGTAGGGGTGCTGAAGGAAGTACTCAACACCAGGAGGGACACTGTGGAACAACATGGGGCCCCTGACAGTAGCCTGGATGATGAACTGCCCACCACCTCTGCCGGTGCTAGTGGACAGGAGGCACCACCACAGGACCACCACACCAGCACCCCACCCCCTGCAGAGGGAGAACTACCCCGCAAACAGTCCCTGAGATCCAGGACAAAGACAGAGAACAATGCAAGACCCCCCCCAAGAAATGAGACCACCCTGAATTTCATCTTTCTGTCCCACATTATCACCCTGTCCATCCTCAAACTGCCCCAGCTCCACTTCCTATGACCTTTTGGGCAATGCACCTATGAGACCAATAGACTGGACTCTGCCATGGACATACCTCCACCATCACCCCTCCCCATTTTACAACCCCCTCCAATATTGAACACTTAAGTAAACACCCTTGAAGCACAAAACAATCTGGAGTCAGTATTTGATTTCAAATTAGTGTATTGTCAATTACTCTGGCAAAAAGCTCTTTCAATTGTAATGTCAACATACCTATGTCACACAGCTCTAGTCCATGAGGAATCAAAGCAGATGTCACACAGTGGGACCCACATCTGTGAAATCGTAAGGGAAAGTGACAACTCAGTGACCATACACAGGGTGAAAACGACAGACAGTAGAGAGGTTGTAGTGTTAAAGTACATGTAATAGGCAGGTTTGTATTCTTACCTGCGTCTCACTGGAAATATTGCAGGATCACTGAGTCCCTGTTGTCGATGTCCTCTTCTTCGGCTTCTTCGCCTTCACTGTCCACAGCCTCCACAGCTGCAACAACACCGCCATCTGGACCATACTCATGCAGAAAAGGGACCTGTCATCGCAAAGCTAAGTTGTGAAGCATACAGCAGGCCACAATGATCTGGCACACCTTCTTTGGTGAGTATAATAGGGATCCACCTGTCATATGGAGGCACCGGAACCTGGCCTTCAGGAGGCCAATGGTCCGTTCGATTATCCGCCGTGTTCGCCCATGGGTCTTATTGCAGTGTTCCTCTGCCCTTGTCCTGGGATTCCTCACTGGGGTAAGTAGCCATGATAGGTTGGGGTAACCAGAGTCACCTGCAAATGGCGAGGGACAACTGTTAGACACACACTAACCTGTAGGGATAACCCCAGACAACCATTCCCACTGACTTGCTTCCAGGTGCTCACCTAATAGCCACACACAGTGCCTCTGGAGTTGACCCATCACATAAGGGATGCTGCTATTCCGCAGGATGTAGGCGTCATGCACTGAGCCAGGGAACTTGGCATTAACATGGGAGATGTACTGGTCTGCCAAACAAACCATCTGCACATTCATGGAATGATAACTCTTCCGGTTTCTGTACACCTGTTCACTCCTGCGGGGGGGACCAAAGCCACATGTGTCCCATCAATGGCACCTATGATGTTGGGGATATGTCCCAGGGCACAGAAATCACCTTTCACTGTAGGCAAATCCTCCCCCTGAGGGAAAGCGATGTAGCTCTACATGTGTTTCAGCAGAACAGACAACACTCTGGACAACACATTGGAAAACATTGGCTGGGACATCCCTGATGCTATGGCCACTGTTGTTTGAAATGACCCACTTGCAAGGAGATGGAGCACTGGCAGCACCTGCACTTGAGAGGGGATTCCAGTGGGATGGCGGATAGCTGACATCAGGTCTGGCTCCAGCTAGGTACACAGTTCCTGGATTGTTGCACAGTCAAGCCTGTTTTGATGATCACATGTCTTTCCTCCATTGTCGATAGGTCCACCAGCGGTCTGTACACCGGAGGATGCCGCCATCTCCTCACATGTCCCAGTGGACGGTGCCTATGAAGGACAACAGCGAGCACAGAGTCAAACAACTCAGAGGTATGTACCCACAGAATGCACAGAACACCAATCATACACAAAATGTGGCCTGCATGTGTGTTGAGACTAGGCCTAGGTATGTGTGACGCAGTTTGTGATTAGGCCATGTGGGCCCCTGAAATGGCGGCTGCCTGACCTCTAAAGCGGGACAATGGGATGTGAGGTAACAGCGCTGGCGTTGTACACCGTCGTGGTAGGTGGCCGAAGACTGCGGCGCAATGCTGCATTGGTTAACATTGGACACTATGGGTCCCAGGAGCCAATGACGATGTACGCCGGCGGTGATGGTACGCACCGCCGCGGACGTGACCGCCATTTTCTAACTGTTTAATCACACGATACATGATCTTCGACAGGAGAGGACCTACACTGCAAGTACTGCTGTGATCTCGGTCTGGAAGAGACAATGGCTCGTGCATCTGTAGAAAGGGCCCCTGCCTTCACTGCAGAGGAGTTGGAGAAGCTCGTCGAGGGGGTCCTCCCCCAATACACGCTACTCTACGGTCCTCCAGATCAACAGGTAAGTACAAAGGGAGCATGTTGTATGGGCTATGCCTATGTGGAGAGGGCTGGTTGTAAAAAGGAAGGGGGCAGAGTTCTGAGTGCATGAAAGACGGTGGATGCATGTGCCACATGGCAAGGGTAGGGATGGGGGCCACTCACTTTGATGGTGCAGTTGTTAATGACTTCTCTTCTTCCCCTGTACATTTCATGTAGGTCAGCGCCCACCAGAAGAAGGATATTTGGTGTGCCATCGCCAAGGACGTCCGGACCCTGGGGGTCCACCACAGACGTAGCACCCACTGCCGGAAGAGATCGGTGACCATTCGCACCTGGAGCAAGAAGCCGGCGGAGGCTCAGCTGGGGATGGCCTCCCAACGTGGGAGGGGTGCCCATCGAACCATGACCCCCCTGATGTTCCGGATCCTGGCGGTGGCATACCCTGAGTTGGATGGGTGCTTGAGGGCAACACAGCAGACACAAGGGGATGAGTACACTGTAATTCAGCTGACATTGCATGCAGTGAAGGTGTCTGGATGAGGGAGGAGGACTGTGGGTTCCCCTTGGCCAGGGCGAGTTCAATAGGCTAGGCCCATTCATAAGGCACGGCCCTGTGTCCCCCACCCCACCTCTGTAGAGTGCCAAGTACAGCTATTCATGCCTCAGGGTCATCTATGTGTGCAGATGTCGTCCATAGCTTTGTAGGCCATTTCCCAGGAATTGCACTGTAGAGGCCAACAGCGCGACGTAGTGCAGGGGGCTGCTGTGTCTGTGTTGTCCGCCAACGGTAGCGGTAAGCCATGCACTCAACCTGTCTTTCTACTGCTCCCCCCCTTTTTTTCCGGTCTCCCTGTTCTTGTGTGCATTAGCATCATCAGGCAGAGGTAGAGTGGCACAGGAGCACGAGGGAGCTGCATCCCACATGGGCGTGGAAGCCCACACTACGGACTCAGAATACACCAGTGGGACGGAGGACGAGGGGAGCACCACGGCGGTCACATGATCTGCAACCAGCGACACAGACTCGTCCTCTGATGGGAACTCCCTTGTGGTGGCGGCAACATCTGTGCCCCCCACTACTACAGGTACAGCCGCCACCCCCCTACCAGCACCGCCCTCCCAGCAGCCCCTCAGTGTGTGCCCCATGCCCGCTCACCCAGGAGGGTGGACATCAACTTCGCCCCAGGCACCTCAGCCCCTGCCCCTGTCACCTCTGCTGCACTCACCTCACTGTTGGGCAGTCTACCATTTTGAATGCCATCCAGGGTGTAGAAAGGGAGTTGCAACACACAAATGCATTCCTGGAGGGAATTCATTCTGGTCAGGCTGCCCTTCATCAAACCCTTCAAACTCTGGCCTCAGCACTGATGGCAGCCATTGTCCCTGTGTCTAGCCTCTCCCCTCCAACTTCCTCCACCCAGTCCCAATCCCCTGTACCTCAGCCTATCCCAAGCACACCATCAGACCAGCCTGCACACACCTCACCACACAAGAGAAGCTCAGGCAAACATAAGCACCACACATCCCACAGGCACTCATGCAAGCATCACACACATACAGACACACCAACATCCACTGCCTCCACTGTGTCCCCCTCCTCCTCGTCTCCCTCCTCCCTCCCAGTCTCGTCTACACAGACACCTGCATGCACTACCACTACAGACACTACGTCCAGCACACCCACCACCACACCCCGCTCACGTGCACTCACCACCCCCACTACCATTTACACGTCCCCTGTGTCCTCTCCCAGTGTGTCTGTGACGCCCCCTCCGAAGATACACAAACGCAGGCACACACCCACTCAACAGCCATCCACCTCACGACAGCCTCCAGCGCATGCACCCAAATCGACAAAACTTACACCTCCTACAACCACAACCTCTTCCTCCACTCCCAAACCCCCTCCAGCTACCCGTCCCAGTGTGTCCAAAAAACTTTTCCTACCCCCCCTTAACCTATTTCCCACCACCCCCCCCTCCAACTCATAAGTCTTGTACTAGCACCTCAGCCAAAAAATCTCCAGGACCAGTGGTGCCTGTTGTTACAGGTATGTGGAGTGCACCGGCCACCAGGGCAGCCAGTGTGGCACGGAGCCACAGCACAGCCAGTCCCCCCCCTGTGAAGCACCAGACGTTTTACAGTGCCCGGGGGGCGAGGGGGAAGACTCCAGCCAGCCAAGCTGCTCACAGGGGTCCCGGGGGGAGTGTGGACTCAGCTGTGACTCCTCCCAAGGTAGGGAAGGGGCAGAAGAAACCTGCAAAGTCTGGGAGGAGCAGCACGGCGGAGAAGACCGCCATCATCCCCGCTGGCCAGGAGACCACCGCCAGCCCCATCGTCACTGCCCAGGAGGCCACCGCCAGCCCCATCGTCACTGCCCAGGAAGAGGCCACCGCCAGCCCCATAGTCACTGCCCAGGAAGAGGCCACCGCCAGCCCCATAGTCACTGCCCAGGAAGAGGCCACCGCCAGCCCCATAGTCACTGCCCAGGAAGAGGCCACCACCAGCCCCATCGTCACTGCCCAGGAAGAGGCCACCGCCAGCACCATCGTCACTGCCCAGGAAGAGGCCACCACCAGCCCCATAGTCACTGCCCAGGAAGAGGCCACCACCAGCCCGATAGTGACTGCCCAGGAAGAGGCCACCGCCAGCCCCATCGTCACTGCCCAGGAGGGCCCCGCAAGCCACAGCCCAGCTGACCCATGAAGGACCGCCAGCCACAGTCCAGCTGGGCAATGACGGACCTCCATGGCAAGCACCGCTGAACAGGTCAGAAACTGCCAACTCATGCACTGCTGAACAGGGCAAGGACTGCTGAACAGGGCAAAGACCGCCATGGCAAGCACCGCTGAACAGGGCACAGACCGCCATGGCAAGCACCGCTGAACAGGTCAGAAACTGCCAACTCAAGCACAGCTGAACAGGGCAAGGACCGCTGAACAGGGCAAAGACCGCCATGGCAAGTATCGCTGAACAGGCAAGGACCGCTGAACAGGGCAAAGACCGCTGAACAGGGCAAAGACCGCCATGGCAAGCACCGCTGAACAGGGCAAGCACCGCTGAACAGGTCATAAACTGCCAACTCAAGCACCGCTGAACAGGGCAAAGACCGCCATGGCAATCACCGCTGAACAGGGCAAAGACCGTTGAACAGGGCAAAGACCGCCATGGCAAGCACCACTGAACAGGCCAAGCACCACTGAACAGGACAAGCACAGCTGAACGGGGCAAGCACCACTGAACAGGTCAGAAACTGCCAACTCAAGCACCGCTGAACAGGCCAAGGACCGCTGAACAGGGCAAAGACCGCTGAACAGGGCAAAGACCGCTGAACAGGGCAAGACCGCCATGGCAAGCACCGCTGAACAGGGCAAAGACCGCTGAACAGGGCAAAGACCACCATGGCAAGCACCGCTGAACAGGCCATGCACTGTTGAACAGGGCAAGCACCGCTGAACAGGTCAGAAACTGCCAACTCAAGCACCGCTGAACAGACCCAGGACCACTGAACAGGGCAAAGAATGCTGAACAGGGCAAAGACCGCCATGGCAAGCACCGCCGAACAGGCTGAGCACCGCTGAACAGGTCAAGCACCGCTGAACAGGGCAAAGACTGCCATGGAAAACACCGCTAGCCCATTTGCGGCAGGGGCAGTGACGCAACTGGGACTGTCAAGGGGTGAGTGCTGCACTCTGGGCACCAGTCCCCCTCCAGAACCAGTTGAGACATGCATCGACTTGAGAGATTGTGGCTTTGAACTCCCCAGAATGGTACAGTGGGCAACCCACCCACTGTAGAGACTTGAGAGTCTGTGGCTTTGCACTACCCAGGATGGTACAGTGGGCAAACCACAAACTGTAGAGACTTGAGAGACTGTGGCTTTGCACTCCCCAGGATGGTACAGTGGGCAAAGCACCCACCGTAGAGACTTGAGAGACTGTGGTTTTGCACTCCCCAGGGTGGTACAGTGGGCAACCCACCCACTGTAGAGACTTGAGAGACTGTGGCTTTGCACTCCCCAGGATGGTACAGTGGGCAAACCACCCACTGTAGAGACTTGAGGGACTGTTGCTTTGCACTCCCCAGGATGGTACAGTGGCAAACCAACCACTGTAGAGACTTGAGAGGCTGTGGCTTTGCACTCCCCAGGATTGATCAATGGGCATGAAGCCCCCTCGTGGATCTGGCGTCGTGCACTCCTCCGGCTGAGGTGCCCCCCCTTCCCTTCCCCCTGAGGTGCCTGTTGTATTTCTATCTGATGCCCCAGCAGTGTTCTCTCTGTCATGTTCGGGTATCTTGTGTGGGCCTCGCTCATGCATTTTGGGCCCAGTGGTCCACGGACTATGAATGATGCAAAACCTGCACTAATAATCGTGGTGTATATTTTGTTTATAATGTATATATATATGTATATTTTTGCTTACAGATTTTTGATATATTACAATAGTTACACTAATTTCCTTTTGTCTTTGCATTCTTCCGGGGGGGGTTGGGGGGTGTTACTGTAATATATAGATAAGCATTGGAGTGTGTGTTGTAGCGGGTGAGGGTCGGGTGGGGTGTTGAGTGTGTGTGTCCCTGTTTTTTGCCTTCCCCTTCCCCTGTGTCGTAGGTGCAGTACTCACCGTGCTCTTCGCCGCCGGCATTGGTGATCCTCGTAGAAGAGCAGGAAGACTAGCGCTGGAAGAATTTGAAGTTCCGGCTCCATGCTGTCCTCCTTCCTCGTGGAGTGTGTAGAGGTGAGCGTTTTTCATTCTAAATGCCTGTTTCCGCCTTGTTTTTATCCGCGTTGTATCCACCCCGTAAAAGGTGGCGGATTGGCCTGTCATAATAGTGTGGGCGGTACATTGTCTCCCGCCTGTCTGTTGGCAGTGACCGCCAAGCTGTTGGTCTGTACCACCATGGCGGTCGGAGTGTTAAAGTGGCTGTCTTTGTTGGCGGTTTCTGCTACGGATGTAATTGCAAAAGTTTTACCGCCGGCCTGTTGGCGGTCTTACTGCCACTTTAACACCGCCCGCCAGGGTTGTAATGACCCCCAGAGATATTTAGAACCCTTTTTCCCTTTCCATTATAACTATCAAACTAAGCACAAAAAACGGACTACATTTACTATATAGAACAATGGCAGCCATCTTGGAGTGTATTCCTGCTACAAAAGTATAACTTAACTTATATATCATATTTTAACACACATTTCCTACATATTATTTTATACGCCTATGCTTCTTGTTGCTATCACCAATTTCCTCCTATTTATACATATCTAAATGGTACAAAAGATACAGTAGCTCATGTGTTTCTTATTCAGGTAGTCATACCTCTTGTAGTGTCACCAATCTCACTCCTGTTTGTGGGTTTCTGAGTAGTCCAAATATTCCCTGGAGATATAATAGCTCTTTTGCTTCTTGTTTGGTCAATCATACATCCTGCCAATAATGGAAATAAAGAAAGCGGAAACAATTTAACAACATGACTTTAACCAATGGTATAATAGTTTCAAACAAATTTGAAAACAAATTTCAAAACAAATATATGTTTCATGACCAGTCAATATAAATGCACAGATAATTCTTCATCCTTATTCATTCCTATATGTTCCGTTGTGTTACATCTAATAATCAGCGTGATTCCAATTTTCTTAAATCCAACGTCCTTTTACCACCTCTCATTTTCAATATGACCCTATCAAGGACCATAAATTGTAATATGCTCTCGTTTTTGTCATGGTATTCCTTAAAATGTCTCGCCACAGGATATGATTTCTCTTCATTTCTGATTGCTCTCATACGTTCCAATATGCGTTTTTTAGCTATATGTATAGTGTTGCCAATATAAAATTTGTTTCATGGGCATTTTAAAGCATAGATACCATAATTCGATACACATGAAACATGTTTCCTTATGATAAACGATTTTTCTTTCCCTGGAAAATGTACCTCCTTACAGTTGGAACTATATTTACAAGCTTTGCATTTGCCACATGTGTAAAAACCTTGAATAGGTTTTATTTTTTCATTATTAGATATTAAACTGTGACTTAACATATCTTTCAAAGACTGGCTCCTTCTAAAAGTAAAAGCTGGATGCTCTTCCAATAGTTTACCTATATTTTCATCTGTCTTAAGAGCTGGCCAAAATTTGAAAAATGCTTTCTTGATTTCTTTAACTCTGTCATGATATGAGGTTATAAACCTTATCTTTATGTTTTCTTTCTTAGTATCATCCATCTTATCGAGCAAAAGGTCATCCCTTTTGATCTGTCTAACCCTCCTCACAGCTTTTTCTATTACAGCCTGCAAGTAACCTCTTTCAATAAATCTTTTTGTCATTACTTTAACCTCATTTTCAAATGTGACATCCAAACTGCAATTCCTTCTAGCTCGTAGTAGTTCCCCATAAGGAATGCTGTAAATCAAATTTTTTGGGTGACTACTCATATCATGAAGTAGGCTATTCCCTGCAGTATCTTTCCTATATAATTTGCATTCCTGTTTGTCATTGATTAACTTGATTCTTACATCCAGGAATTCCAATTCAGCTGAATTCATCGTACAGCTGAACTTAAGATTCAGTTGGTTATTATTCAATTCCTCAACAAAATTCAAAGCTGATTCCGTATTCCCACTCCAAATGCAAAAAATGTCATCAATATACCTCACCCACAGGACTGCTCGGTTTTCGTCAACATCGTAAAGCGATTGAGTCCTTACAAAGTGATGAGAGTATAGTAATTAAGAAATCTGACAAAGGAGGGAATGTTGTAATTTTATCTAGAGAGGACTACTTAAAGGAGGGATTAAGGCAATTGCAAGATAAAGAAAGCTATTCAGTGGTGGATAGAAATGAAATGTTAATAGCTAAGAAGAAAGTGTTTGATAGACTAGATGAATAGAAGGAATTTGATTGAATTGATTGATTGAATGGGAAGAATATCAGTTTCTGAAGGTTGAATTCCCTATAACAGCAAAGACGGTCTTTGAAAGATATGTTAAGTAACAGTTAAATATCTAGTAATGAAAAAATAAAACCTATTCAAGGTTTTTACACGTGTGGCAAATGCACAACTTGTAAATATAGTTCCAACTGTAAGGAGGTACATTTTCCAGGGACACAAAAATAGTTTATCATAAGTGTTACACTTTTCATCCTTGGAGTGGTCTCCGTTAACTTTTTGCCTCCGTTCCCCAGGTCGTTGATTTGTGCTGGACTCTGATTTTGCTGTTTTTGTCACTCTGGGCACTTTACCACTGCTAACCAGTGCTAAAGTGCAAGTTCTCCTTTACAAAATGTGTATGTGATTGGTTTATCCGTGATTGGCATATTTGATTTACTAGTAAGTCCCTAGTAAAGTGCACAAGAGGTACCAGGGCCTGTAAATCAAATGCTACTAGTGGGCCTGCAGAACTGGTTGTGCCACCCACATAAGTAGATTTGTAATCATGACTCAGACCTGCCATTGCAGTATCTGTGTGTGCAGTTTTACCTGTAAAATTTGACTTGGCAAGTGCACCCACTTGCCAGGCCTAAACCTTCCCTTTTCTTACATGTCAGACACCCCTAAGGTACGCCCTAGGTAGCCCCAAGGGCAGGGTGCAGTGTATGGTTAAGGTAGGACATATAGTAATGTGTTTTATATGTCCTGACAGTGAAATATTGCTAAATTCGTTTTTCACTGTTGCAAGGCCTGTCCCTCTCATCAGTTAACATGGGGGCTACTTTTAAATCTGATTAAAGTGTAGATTCCCTTTTGGAGCGGATGGACTCTGCCTGTTTGTGGATTCCCTGTCTGGGTCAGTTTGACAGTTGGGCTGGTTGCACCTCACACTAGACAGTGACACAAAGGGAGCTGGGGTGTAGCCTGCATATCCTGATGAGCCATCTATGCTAGGAGGGAGGGGAGGAGTGGTCACTTGCACCTGAAAGGACTGTGCCTGCTCTCACACAATGCAGTCTCCAACCCCCTGGTGAGTGTCTGGGGCCTGGCCTGGGCAAGGCAGGATTTCACATTGCAAAGAGACTTTACTTTGAAGTAGGCCTACTTCAATGGAGAAACTGGGTATAAGAAGGGCACCCAAAACCACAGACTAGAGAACACTTCTGGAAACAAGAGGAACCTCTGCCGAGAGAAGAGCTGAAGAGCTGAGGAGAAGGACTGCCCTGCCTGTGACTGTGCTTTGTGGAGCTATCCTGCAGTTGCTGCTTCTGCCAAGAGGGCAAAGACTGGACTTTGTGTGCCTTCCATCTTGTGAAGAAATCTCCAAGGGCTTGATTTAGAGCTTGCCTCCTGTTGTTGAAGTCTCAGGGACAGTAAAGACTTCTGTCTGCCAGCACCTGGAGTCTCTGGAGAGACTCCTGCTCTGACAAGTGGTGCCCTATCCAGTCCTTGGTCCCCTGAAAGGAAAGCTGGTGGAAATCCAAGAAAATTGACTTCGGATGACTTCGGACCGACGCCGCTGCCAAATCCGGTGATACAGCCTGCACCCGACGCCGTGACCTTCGCTGGAAGGCGACGCTCTTCGCAGGCCCGACGCCGCTGCAACCCCGCTGAAGTCCGCGACTCCGTGGAAGTCGCCACACCACGTCGTGACCGACGCCGCTCGAAGTACGCAGATTCAATGTTTCGCCCCGACGCCGCGATCCCCAACTTCGTGCATTGACTTGTTTTCATTCTTCACCAAACGTACTGTACTTGGGGGTCTACGCGACTCAGTGGCCGGCGCCGCTGGTGTCGGCTCGTTGGGAACGACTCCGTCACAAACCACCTCATCGAAGCATTTTTGTTTCTAAGCGCTATTTTTGAGTTTAATCTTTAAAAATTCATACCTTGACTTGTGTCTGTTGGATTTCTGTAGTTTTGGTCTTGTTTTGTTTAGATAAATATTTCCTTTTTTTTTAAAATTGGTGTTGTGTCATTTTGTAGTGTTTTCATTAAGCTACTGTGTGTGTTGGTACAAATACTTTATACCTAGCACTCTGAAGTTAAGCCTTCTGCTCTGCCAAGCTACCAAGGGGGTAAGCAGGGGTTAGCTGAGGGTGATTCTCTTCTACCCTGACTAGAGTGAGGGTCCTTGCTTGAACAGGGGTTAACCTGACTGTCAACCAAAGACCCCATTTCTAACAATAAGGAAGCATGTTTCATGTGTATCGGATTATTGTACCTATGCTTTAAAATGCCCATTTAACAAATTTTATATTGGCAGCACTATACATATAGCTAAAAAACGCATATTCGAACGTATGAGAGCAATCAGAAATGAAGACAAATCATATCCTGTGGCAAGACATTTTAAGGAATACCATGACAAAAATGAGAGCAAATGACAATTTATGGTCCTTGATAGGGTCATAATGAAAATGAGAGGTGGTAACAGGACGTTGGATTTAAGAAAATTGGAATCGTGGCTGATTATTAGATGTAACACAATGGAACCATTAGGAATGAATAAGGATGAAGAATTGTCTGTGCATTTATATTGACTGGTCGTGAAACATATATTTGTTTTGAAAAAAAAATTCAACTTTGTTTGAAAGTATTATAGCATTGGTTAAAGTTATGTTGTTAAATTGTTTCCCCTTTCTTTATTTCCATTATTGACAGGATGTATGATTGACCAAACAAGAAGCAAAAGAGCTATTATATCTCCAGGGAATCTTTGGCCTACCCAGAAACGCACAAACAGGAGTAAGATTGGTGACACTCCAAGAGGTATGACTACCTGAATAAGAAACAAATGAGCTACTGTATCTTTAAGTAATTTTTGACCATTTAGATATGTATAAATAGGAAGAAAATTGGTGATAGCAATAAGAAGCATAGGTGTATAAAATAGTACATAGGAAATGTGTGTTAAAATATGATATAAAATTTAAGTTATACTTTTGTAGCAGGAATACACTCCAAGATGGCTGCCATTGTTCTATATACTAAATGTAGTCTGTTTTTTTAGTTTAGTTTGTTAGTTATAATGGAAAGGGAAAAGGGGTTCTAAATATCTCTGTGATCAAGGGAGCAGAGTCTCCTGAAACGCGTTGGAGAATATATTTTTGGCCATTTTTGTTTGTCTGCCTGATTAAAGATATCTAGACTGTAGCAAGTAAGTGGCTGCGACATTGTCTTCTTTTTAAGAAGTACCACTGATGATATTTATATATATATATATATATATATATATATATGTATAAATATATATACACACACCCATATGCCAGTCTCCATGTAAATATATATTTGCAGCATACTCAGGGTGCATTATGCTCAGTTCAGTGTATTCAAGTATGCATGCTAGGAACATGAACAAGTACATGTCTTACTATAATACAAAGACCAAGGCACAAGTAAAATAATAGACAGTTCAAAATCAGTTATTCATAATTATAGGATTAATCGCTCATTGATCCAATTGAAATGAGACAATCAAATAAGAAAATTCCGAAAGAGTCCATTGGGTGAAGAGTTCATCTTTAATGTATCAGAAACCAGCCAGCACGTGTTTCATCTTGGTAGTAAATACTCCCGGTGACTTTTTCAAGGCTGCAAAGAATACCAGAAAAACAAATATGTACAAATATGCTGCAAACATAGATCAATATATACAAAAAACGAAACTCACACACAATCAAATGTCCAAAACCACAAACAGAAAGAGAACCCGTAATTATACATTCCCCACATTAAAATATAAACTGAAATGTCATTGTCCAAATAGAAGTGATGATACAGTATCAGAATGAACCCAAAGTCTAACACCATCTGGTTTGGAAATACAGGGAGGAGAGAAAGGCACAAACCGCAAGGAGAGTAAAGAATGTACTCCATTATATGTAAAAAGGAACCCTTCAAACCGAACTGTGTTACCACACAGGAACAATAAATGTGCGAATTCCACAATAAAAAACGAAGTGACTCAAGATAAAGCATAAAAATCTAACCATACCTCAATGGTTATAACGCGGGAAAACTAAATGTCCCGGAAATCATGACCAAATAAGAAAAAGGCTCTGTTGATATAATAAGTGAATTTGAATCACTCTTGTTTGTATTTGTAACACAAACGAAAACGAGGAACAAGTATAAAAAATTGTGTATGAAAATTACAAACCAAAATTAACATACACCCCGTGGTATCTATCCTAAGTCCAAAAGTAACACCTACCAAACGTTGACCTCATGCATGTGGGTCCAGTACGGCAAAGGTATAACACCAGTTTCAGCGTAGAATATAGATGTCGATATTGATATCCACAAAGGAAAGAGAAACTGCGCGCTGTCAGCGTGCCAGCAACCCGAAAGCTCCACTCACCTCCGGTGTCTGGCAACATAATAATAAGCATCGGATTATCTGGGCTCCGAACAGTCGTAATAGCGAACCTTACGAAGGTCCGCCATCTTTTTATGGAAAGAGTACAATCTGTAAGATCTCTTCTCGCGAGAAGAGATTAGTACAATGACGCGTTCAAAATCTCAAATATGAATAAAGACATCCTTAAAGAAAAAAGAAGAAGGGGGAAAGAACGCGCGTCATCTTGAAAGAAATGTCTCTACCCGATTTATATTATACATAGTAATTTAATCCCCGGTAACTACTAAAACATGATTACAAGTCAAAAAAACAAAAGAATGACTGGTACTTTACGCTTTCACCATTTCTCACGTATATAAGTGGAAAACACCGCTATCCAAAAAACAGAACATTATTAACATTGCCAGTATACTGGTAGAATCCATTCCAACCCCCAAAACACGTCCATGCCCCTGTCCTCCCCCTATACCCCAGACCAGATGGCTCCTATTAATTGTAAAATGCATTCCCAGTCGAGGGACTTCCGGACAACTAATTTTAGAAACACCAACATGGAGAAAACCGCCAAATTATACCAAAACAAGATTCTGTTAGCAATGCGTACATAAAACAAGATCCCACACATTGAAGAACAGAAAGTATTTTACAGTAAATAATTTTTTAAACTATAAAACCATGCATGATAATTACATTTATCTCAGAAGAGAGACAAATTTTCCCATTATCAATAGACATATGACCTTAGGGATTAACCAAACATTTGTTTCCCCTTCTCCCTTCTCATGGAAACATAATAATGGCCTATAACATCGGGATGCTGGCAAAGGAAAGAGAAAACTTCCCTGTGCTCCAAATACTTCAAAACAGACAATATTTTTGAAAAATTACATTAAGACAGGATTATCAAGTATAGAGCATTTCCCTACATTATCCCCAAATGTAGGGCGCATACATAGGTAGTACTTGAAGTTATTATAAAGGTGGACATCCACAAATATAAACCAATACCCATATTAGTCCAAGTAATATTCCATCTCGTAGTTGGTATTAAGACCCATTTCCACCGCCCTTAGTCTCAGGATCCAGTAACATTCCCTCTTTCTCAATGCCAGTTCTCTCTTGCCTCCACGAGGACTCGACTGTACCACCTCAAATCCAAAAAATTCAAAGACCCGAGTGTGATCCTGTTTAGGGTATTGATATATGTGTGAAACTATAGGATAACGTTCATCATGTTGTATAAGAGCTCTATAATGCTCACTAATCCTCATCCTAAGAGCTCTACTAGTACTACCAATGTGATGTAAGCCACACCTACACACAATCATATATAAGACAAAGTTACTGTCACACCTGATATTAGTGGTGATACGAAAATTGTCACCCATCAGGCTATTGAAAGTGGAGATCCCAGATCTGCTCCATTTGCACATCCCACATCGACCACACTTAAAGAACCCCTTACTGCGAATTGTGAGCCAGTTATCCTGCTGAGGTATCAATGGGTAACTAGGGCATAAAATATTCTTGATGGTTCTACCCCTGCGGTGAGTGAAAGTGGGTGAATCCGAGATTTGACCCTTCAGGGTTGTATCTGCCTTAAGTATATGCCAGTGTTTTCTCATGCATCTTTGTAGAGCCGCTGAAGCAGCCGTATAATCCACTACACATCGTACATTGTTATCTGTAACTTTTTCTTTGTGCCTAAGGGTATCATCCCTCGATAGTCACCCAATCCTGCTACAAGCTTTATTCAGAATGTCTGTAGGGTACATGTCTTGTTCACTGTGTTTCCCCATGAAGGAATCACTTCTCATGAATCCCCATTAATTATTGGTGTGAACTTATCTCTCTCCCATCCTGGAAGGAGACTTACAAGTGATATACTAAAGAATTATGTGTTTGCAAATAATATGATTCGCTAAACCATAGGTCGTATGACTGCAAAATGGCTTTTATTATGAAATAACTTCTGTAAATCATGAAATAGGTTTACCAGCTCATTCTAGGTTACAAATAGAAGACAACATAAAAGGGGCATACGCTACTATTTACAATTAGAAATGCTTTGTATGATGGTTTGTAACTGCAGTTGCAGGTACCGAGTTCTAAGTTACTGACTCCTCAGAAGCGGTAGTATCCCCATTGCGAAGAAGAAGCTTTCCCTGATAAACAAATTGTGGACTTAAAGGGAGGAGGGAGTGATCAAGAGAACCACTACCTACTTCCCCTGTTGTCTTCCAAACTGGACACATCAAAACGTTTTTTAAAGTGGCACTGGTTCATTTGAGTGGCATGATCTGACTTAAATAAAAAGGTATCCATTTGGGAATGAAAACGCGGCACTGGTGGTCATCTGATCACTATCCCTGTGTTTATTGCCCATTTCAATGGGCAGCAAATTGTGACCTGTCTAGTTGCTGAGCACTAGGAAAGCCTATATGGGAACCTGAAATATATTGGATTAGTTCAAAGGTGGCATTACCAAATGAGAGACATATAGCAAAAGGTTGGTGCACATATTGTGTCCATTATTTGTGATGCAATCTGGCAGCAGAAAGGGCACTAGACACCAGGGAATTTGTTTTGCTTTTGTTTATGTCATAAGGGGAGTGGCCCCTTGGGCAAGGGCCGCTCCCCAGGGGGGCAATTTATTTTTAAGCTATGTCTGCCCCCCCAGAGGGCAGATCAGGCTATTATAATTAGGCCAATCTCCCCCCAGGGGGGCAGAAACAGCTACACACCAGGGATCATTTTTTATTTGTTATGTTTTTTGTTTCATGTATGTGGGGAGTGACTCCTTAGGCAAGGGTCGCTTCCTTTGAGGCAAATTTACTTTTAGGCCATTTCTTCTCCCTTGGGGGCAAATCGGCCTATTTTTATTACGCTAACATGCCTCCAAGGGGGGCAGAAACCACTAAACACCAGGGAGTTTTGTTTTTTATTTATGTTTATACATAAGGGGAGCGGCCCCTTTCGCAAAGGCTGCTCCCTAGGGGGGCAAAATATTTTTAGGCCTTTTCTACCCCCCCCACGGAGGCAGATCAGCCTATTATAATTAAATCCCCTAGACACCAGGGATAGTTTTTTTTATGTTTACTATTTTTATATATATGGGGAGTGACCCCTTACGCAAGGGTCGCTCCCCTGGGGGGCAAATTGTACTTAGGCCATTTCTGCCCCCCTTTGGGACAGATCGGCCTATTTTTATTAGGCCAATCTTCCCCCAAGGGGGGCAGAAACCACTAGACACCAGGGATTTTTTTTGTCACTTTCACGTGAGGGAGCAACCCTTTAGGCAAGGGTCGTTCCCCTGGGGGCAAATTTATTATAGGCCATTTCTGCCCCCCTTGGGGGCAGATCAGCCTATTGTAATTAGACTGATCTGCCCCCGGGGGGGCATAAAACCTTAGACACTAGGGATTTTTTTTTTTTTTTTTTTTTTTTTTTATATGTGGGGAGCAACCCATTAGGCAAGGGCCACTCCCCTGGGGGGGCAAATGGCCTAATCACTGGGGGCAGATTGGCCTATTTTTGTTAGGCCAATCTTCCCCCAAGGGGGACTGAAACCTCTAGACACCAGGGATTTGTATTTTTTTGCATCAATTTTACGCAAGGGGAGCGACCCCTTAGGCAAGGGTCTTTGCCCTGGGGGGCAAATATATTTTAGCCCATTCCTGCCCCCCTGTGGGAAGATCAGCCTATTTTCATTAGGCTGATCTTCCCCCAAGGGAGGCAGAAACCACTAGGCACCAGGGATTTTTCTTTTTTTTTGCACCAAATTCATGCAAGGGGAGCGACCCCTTAGGCACCATAGATTGGTGTGTGTGTGTATGTGTGTGTTTTGTTTGGAGGGGCAGCCCCTTGGGCAAGGGTCACTCCCCATGGGAGGCGCATTACTGTTGGCCATATCTGCCCCCCTGGGTGGCAGATCACCCTATTTTTGGAAGACCCATCTATCCCCAACGGAAGCATAAAGGCCAACAGATACCAGTGAAGATTTATTTCCAAAATAAGAGGGTGGGGGTATGGCCATACACCCACCCCAAATAAATGGGGCCAAAGTTGTTCTGCCCATCGGTGTGCAGATGTGGCAATTACCCCAGATCCACTCCCCAAGGGGCAGGAAGCAAACTAGATACCGGGGAATAAAAAATAAAAAAAATAGTGGGATGGTGGCTACCAACCAGAATGGGACTGTTTATGCCCCAACCCCAACTGGAGGGGGTAACAGTCTTTCAGCTATCCCCCACCACACTAAAACATCTTATCTCCTGGCAAACAACAGGATATTTGATTATTTGGGGTTTTGGTTTTACATTTGGGCCATGAGAGCTTGGCTAACTCTCAAAATCATCCCACTTGGAATGGTGAGGGCTGCACTTTTTGGACTTTGGGATGCTGCCATGTAGAAAAATCCACAAGACCTAGACACATCTGAAAACTGAACATCTGGGTGATTCCAGGGTGGTGTGCTTCACATACACTGCACACCCTTTTCTTACCCACAATGCCCTGCAAACCTCCAACTTTGCTGGAAATCATACACTTTTTCCACATTTTTGTGATGGAACCTTCCAGAATCTGCAGGAATTCACAAAACTCCTGCCACTTAGCATTGTCTCATCTACACTGATAACAATTCTTCTGCACTTGTCAGCTTAAAATGATTTTTATCAAACTGCTCTTTTGGACCCGCTTTGGTTCACCCCTCAATTTAGACGTTTTTGGCTCTTCCCTGTCACAGGCCCTTGGCCCACCTACACAAGTGAGATATCATTTTTACCGGGAGACTGAGAGGAACCTTGGGTGGTAGGCAATTTGTCCCGGTAAGATGATCCCACACCAAAATATGGGAAAATGTGATTTTTAGCTAAATTTGAGGTTTGCTGAGGATTCTGGGTAAGAAAACATTGGGGAATCCACGCAAGTCACACCTCCCTGGACTCCCCCTGGTGTCTAGTTTTCAGAAATGTCTGGGTTTGTAGATTTCCCTAGGTGGATGCTGAGCCCAGGACTAAAAACGCAGGTCCCCCTGCAAAACCAGGAAGTTTAGTCTTTGATAATTTTGATGTGTCCAGATAGTGTTTTGGGGCATTTCCTTTCACGGAGACTAGGCCTACTCACACAAGTGAGGTACCATTTTTATTGGAAGACTTGGGGGAATGCTGGGTGGATGGAAATTTGTGGCTCCTATCAGATTCCAGAAGTTTGTATCACTGAAATGTGAGGAAAAAGTGATTTTCTTAGCCAAAGTTTGAGGTTTGCAAAGGATTCTGGGCAGCAGAACCTGGTCAGAGCCTCACAAGTCACCCCATCTTGGATTCCCCCACATGTCTAGTTTTCATAAATGCACAGGTTTGGTAGGTTTCCTTAGGTGCTGGCTGAGCTAGAAGCCAAAATCCACAGCTAGGCACTGTCCAAAAAACACGTCAGATTTCAATGTAAAAATGTGATGTGTCCATGCTGTGTTTCTTGTCGTGAGCATTAGGCCTACCCACACAAGTGAGGTACCATTTTTATCGAGAAAATTGGGGGAACACAGAATAGTAAAACAAGTGTTTTTGCCCCTTGTCTTTCTCTACATTTTTTCCTTCCAAATGTAAGACAGTGTGTAAAGAAGACGTCCATTTGAGAAATGCGCTGTAATTCACATGCTAATATGGGCACGGCGTAATTCATATATGTGCACATTACCATCGCTTCTTACCACCTTATCTTGTGCCCATTTTGGAAATACAAAGGTTTTCTTGACACCTATTTTTCACTCTTTATATTTCAGCAATTGAATTGCTGTATACTCGATATAGAATGAAAACCCATTGAAAGGTGAAGCTCATTTATTGGCTCTGGGTTCCTAGGGTTCTTGATGAACCTACAAGCCCTATATATTCCCACTACCAGAAGAGTCCAGCAGACATAATGGTATATTGCTTTCAAAAATCTGACATTGCAGGAAAAAGTTACAGAGTAAAACATTGAAAAAATGGCTGGTTTTTTTTCACCTCAATTTCAATATTTTTTTATTCCAACTGTTCATTTGTGTAGGAAAACCTTGTAGGATCTACACAAATTACCCCTTGCTGAATTCAGAATTTTGTCTACTTTTCAGAAATGTTTAGCTTTCTAGGATCCAGCATTGGTTTGTTTCATGCCAATTTCTGTCACTAACTGGAAGCACAAAAAATAGTAAAAATGGGTATGTCCCAATAAAATGCCAAGATTGTGTTGAAAAAATGGGTTTTCTGATTCAAGTCTGCCTGTTCCTGGAAGCTGGTGATTTTAGCACTGCAAACCCTTTGTTGATGCCATTTTCAGGGGAAAACACCACAAGCCTTCTTCTGCAGCCCTTTTTCCATTTAAAAAAAAAAAAAGAAAAAGCACTGTTTTTTGACTAATCTCTTAGTCTCTTTAATTTAATAACAAATTACAAATCGGTAGCTTGTGGCAATAATATCATGCACACCTGCAATCTTCCTCATATGTGTGATAGGTACAAACAAGCAAAACCGTGGATAAGCAAGAAGCCGCCACATTTAGGACCTCCTATACAAGGCCATAGTGGCACACTGTGCCACCAGAGTGCCATTTTTTGAAGCTCTGGTGGCTCAGTGTGCCGGCTCATACTTATAATATTATGCAAAGCCGCCTGGCATGGCTTTTCATGGCTTTGTAAATGAGGCCCCCTTTCACCTATAACTGCGTGAAAGGGGTGTTCCATGGGTGTTGCTGTGGGTGTTCCCATGCGACAGCAGTGGAATTGCATCATATTCAAAAGCCACCCAAGGGTTGGCATTAAAGTGGTGCAACGGGGAGAAATATTATTATTTCTCCCTGTTTTTTTCTCTGAGCAGCACACTTAGACAGAGGAAAACACCATTAATGATTGTTTATGTGCAGGAAAGGACACCTTGACATGTGGTGCAAGGGTCCCTGTGTTGGCACTAGGCATCTGTCTGTGCCGCAGCACTGAGGAAGTAAAGGGATGCGTCATATTTCTGTGAATACGATGTATACCTGCACTTTCAAAATGATGCAGCGCAGCAAGATGGCTTGCAGCACCATGCTGTGTAATTTCCTCATAAATGAGGCCTTTATTTTTTCCAGAGAAAGTCTGAAAGATAATTTAAATTTTAAAAAAACATGGATTGAACTCATTTAAAATTCAAGTAGAAATATATAACACAAAGTCCTTATTGTAGGATATTCACAACAGAAGTAGTTTCATCCAAGTTTAATGAACTTTATTTCTTCTTCGATTACACCTTTTTTATACAAATGTGTCATCAAGCAACCAACACGTATTGTTCCTCTACATCTATTGTTTGGGGCATTTTCAATTGGACTGTATATTTTTCTTACAGTAGATCATCCCTCAATTTGGTGAAGGAGACAATGGAATCATAGGTAATTTCATTGCAACTTCTTGAATAATAAGTGTTTGTATCCGTCAATCTAAAAAAAAGAGGGGGTCTGCAGTTGGCCTGCATGTGCGAGATACAGATGTTGTTGATCTATATATGAATGAAATGAGTTCACTCATACGTTTGTTAAACACATTTATTCAATTTCTTTATTCATTTAGTACCTCAAATTTTTCGATCATAGTATTTTTGCAGAACAAGTGATGACTGTATATATCAGGGACTGGTGTAATTAACATAGTTTGGATAAACAAGGCTTTTGGATATGTTGTGTGAATATAAGTGATGAAGATCCCATATATCTATGATTATACAAGAGCTCCCTAATGGAACACACAAACATGCAGGTGAAAATTTACACAAAGCACTGGGTGATATTACTTTCTCCTTTCAAGTTGCAATATACAACCTTTCAATCAATCAATCAATCAGGAATTTCTAAAGCACACTACTCACCCGTGTGGGTCTCAAGATGCTGAGGTGGGGGGGAGGTGCTGCCACTGCTCGAACAGCCAGGTCTTGAGAAGTTTCCTGAAGGTAAGGAGGTCTTTGGTCTGACGCAGGTGGATGGGAAGAGTGGTCCACGTCTTGGCGGCGAGGTGCGAGAAAAATCTGCGGCCGATTGTGGTTCTGCGGACATGTGGGATGGTTGCGGCGGCGAGGTTGGCGGAGCAGAAATGTCGGGTCAGGGTGTAGAAAGAAAGCTGTCTGTTGAGGTATTCTGGTCCGGTGCTGTGCAATGCTTTGTGAGCGTTGGTGAGGAGTTTGAAGGTGATTCTCTTGTTGACTGGGAGACAGAGCAGGTCTCTCAGATGGCCTGTGATGTGGCTGTGGCGGGGGATGTCCAGAATGAGGCGGGCAGGGCGTTCTGGATGCATTGCAGCCTCTTCTGGAGTTTGGCTGTGGTTCCTGCTTAGAGGGCATTGCCGTAGTCCAGTTTGCTGCTTACGAGAGCTTGGGTGACTGTTCTTCTGGTTTTGGTGGGGATCTATTTGTACATCTTTCGGAGCATGCAGAGGGTGTTGAAGCAGGAGGTGGAGATGGCAATGACTTGCTGAGTCATGGATAATGAGGAATCAAAGATGAATCCTAGGTTGCGTGCATGGTCGGTGGGAGTCGGAGCGGCTTCGAGAGTGGCAGGCCACCAGGAGTCAGCCCATGCGGAGGGGGTGGAGCCAAAAATTAGGACTTTTCGAAGACAACTTACTCCTATGACCCTAAGATGTCACATAAAGGTAAAGTCATGCGCACTTATGGCCAGATTTACAAGGCCTTAGCTTTTTCTCGCTCCACACTAGCGTGGTGTTAAGGAGGCCATCTTCCTTCACCATATTAACAAACAAACTTTGTAATCCCTTGCACTCCTTGCAAGTGTGGTGTTCCCCCGCAGGGAGGCCCATAAAAATGGCACTGTGTAATTTACATTTCACTGTGACATTTTTAGCGTCATTTTTAATGCCTGCTCATAGCAGGTACTAGCATGACGCGCCCATTACGTTAAATCGGCCTCCCTTTACTTTGCAGGGTTACCACCACAATTTATGGCACTAATCCTGCAAAGTACCACAATAGCATCAAAAATTCGGATGCTAATGTCCTAGCATGCACTATTGTGCTCTGTATTGTAAGTACGGCACACACATGGTGTTGTTAGGAGGATGCAAGGGGGCAAGGAAAGTGGCACATCACAGCTGATGTGCCACTTTCTTGTAAATCTGGCCCTCAATACGGATTCACACTGTGGTAACAAAATACAAATATAACTTCAATTACTCACAGGAGAACATCATTTAGTAAGAACACATTTGTCCAAGAGCTCTACTGGTTTTAAAACGGGTTTTAAAGCTCTCGTTGATATGGCGGAAGAGTCACACAGATGAACATTTCCTCTGTGGTTTTCTCTAAAAGGACACTAAAAAGGCAATGATTTGCAGGTTTAGTCTAAGGCCTGTTGATCGAACTCCAGTTGGTTAAAAAAGAAACAAAGCAAGATTATTGCAGAGGCTTCTGTCAGTCTCTGAAGCCGGGTCGCAGACAGTGAGAAATGTTAAAAGCATCTCCCACTGTTTCATCTAATCATAACTCCTACAGGCTCATCTGCATAATACCATTTCAAACACATCAATCCATCTTATTTGAAGTTTCTTAATGCATTATAAATTATTGAACGCCTTTAAATAATCTATTAACACGAATGATTTTTTAATGATTATAGGCTGAAGTGAGGTAATCCTGCCAAGCGACTTGCAGCCATCTTTGAGAAAGTTTGATCCAGGGCCACGTTATATGGAGGACGCACTTAGTGGTGAGCAGAACTTGGAGAGCGCCCTTGTTACATTTGAAATTACTTTATCAAAGCCGTGTTATCGTGATAAAATCACTACCCTACAAACTTTACCTCACCCTAAAGGAGATGTCCTTTTGGGTTTAAAAAGCAACACATGCTAATGGAAAGTGTGGTCTTGAGAGAACAGCCACAAAACGCAAAACACGTTCTGTCTGATTTAATACGTTGACACACAGCGCTCCAGCAACTTTTATCAGTCAGTAGTGCTAGTAAAATGCAAAGTTGCAGCCTAAGGGGTTATGTGGTCTAATGCTAATGCAGCATTCTTATTTCCCTGCTCCTCTGGAGAAACACAATTTGCGCACATTGTCATCCACAACACTTCCCTGAAATAAAAGTGTGTGATAGGAGCAATTATTGTTTTTATTCCAATTTATTTTAATGCAGCATGCCATTTCATTTCAAGAAAGCCAGGCAGCAGCTGTTCTCTCTGAATCGAGAGTTAAGTTCTGAAGTGTCAGGCAGATTGCTTCCTGGACCACGCATCTACGTTTGAATGGCAGTACACGAGGATACATTATTTAGCTGCCCATGAGATTCCAGCTAAAGAAACATGAACTAAGTGAAAGTATGGGGATGAGGAATTATACGTAATGACATGGTGTAGTCTGTCATTTATTGATGGCCGTATTGTTTATCACCAGTGTGCATTCGCCTATTTTCTGAATGCAGGAAGAATGCACAATGCATTTTCATTAAACCGAGTGCCCTTTTATTAAGATCCACACTTGCTCACCATGTTATTTCCCTACATTTCTGTATAAAGCTTGATTGCTGATTGCTGGAAACCGGGGGAGGTCTGCAGTGCAGGCTCCCTGATGTTTACAACTCAATGCCCCGTAGCCAAAATAGATTTTGCAGCAAGGACAAAGAAATGGCATTATTTTGGGAGTTAATCTGCCTAGGTTGTCCTAACGTCAAAACTGCCAAAATGAAGGAATTATAAATGAGGATCAACTGTTAAATTAGAATTATCTGCATCTCTAGTGATTTATGCGAAAAATATGTTTTTGCGAAATTCGGTTGTCTAAGGCAGAAGAATTCAATTACAAGAAGGTACTTGATCTAAATCTGACAAATTTCTCGAAAGAAAAAGTGACTAGCTCACCGTATGTGTATATTTTAAAAACTAAACTAACACACATATTATGTATGTTGTATTTAGAAAAAATATGACGAACAAACATTTGGCTTGGGGGAGTCGATAGCAGTTTGTACCCAATATAGTCTTGGATGCTTCTGGTTTGAGTCAAAGCACGTGTTTCCTTCTAGGAAAGATCAGCTTGCATCATTACATATGGATGATCCAGCTTGAAATCGAACAAGCATGTCCTAATAAAGTAGATAAGGCCTTTTGTAGTCCACTTTTTGATGGAATATAATTTGTTGTTTTTTGGTGGCAAAATGAATTATGTACTTGTGTTTTGTTTTTGTTAGTAGTAGCAATATGATTTTAAAAAGTTCGGCCTGCCAAAACTTTCCGGAGTAAAAGACTGGGAAGTGTGATAATTATTGCACACCTCAATATTTCTATCCATGAACAAAATCGTGTTTGTACCAGGAATCAGGATTTAGGGCCAGATGTAGCAAACTTGGAAATTGCGACTTGCAATTTGCGAGTCGGAGCGACTCGCAAATTGCAAGTTGCAATTTCCAATGCAGAACGGTGTCTCAGACACCATCTGCGAGTCGGTATGGGGTCGCAAAGACCCACCTCATTAATATTAATGAGGTGGGTCGCAAATTGCGGCCCCATACCGACTATGGGCACTCGCAAACATGGAGGCCTGCTGTATTCAGAAGACCTCCATGTTCGTGACTGCTTTTAAATAAAGCAGTTTTTTTTTTTTTAAGTGTAGCCCGTTTTCCTTAAAGGAAAACGAGCTGCACTTAAAAAAAAAAACGAAACCCCTTCCAATTTGCGAGTGGGTTACCATCCACTTGAAGTGGATGGTAACTGCGACACCATTTACGACCGCATATGCGGTCGCAAATGGTATTGCATACCACTCCGAATCGCAAATAGGAAGGGAACACCCCTTACATTCTATGGCTTTTAATATGTTTTTAATATTATATGTATGGATTAAAAAATACCAGTAGGGAATTCCTGTTGGGTAAAGATAAACCCTGCTCGAAGACAGCATGCATCTCTGAGAGCCATTTGACATTTTGAAGTTAGAGTGTGATAATTGATGCTATGACTAACAGGTCAGACAAAGGTCTGGCGGTGGACCCTACCTCCTTCCCCAAAAATAGAGAACTGAGACATATTATCTCTCATACTCTACAGTTTGTGGACTAAGGAGTGGGGTTTGGGAAGGGGAATTTTAGTGAGGTTGGACCAATGCATTTTCGATCTGTGTTATAGCGTGGAGTGACGTAGTCTTCCCATTTCTGTATATGTACCCCCATTGTATTTCATATATAGATTTACTGCAAGTACCCATATCTTATCTACATACATATATTGCATTTAGGCCTCAATATGACATTGGCGGTAAATGACGCTTACCGCCACGCTGATGGGTGCCAACATACCACTGTAGTGGCGGATATCCGTTCACCATATTATAACAAACACACACACAAATCCGACAGAATACACAAATCCGCCAGACCAAAGGTCAGTGCTAAAGTGGCGGTCCCAACACCCATACCGTTACGCCAACAAAACAACGGCCATCACATTATAACCCACGAATCACCACGGGGGACATTTAACGGCGGTAAACCATTGGCGGTACACACCGCCGTGCTCAGAATGGACACCCACATACAAAAAAACACTACATTGGTCAAAACAAAAAACACACACCTGACACCCATACACACACCACACCCACACACCCACACCACTATAAAACAAACACCCACATTACCCACAACCCTTTAACAACAGCAGTTACTGCCAGGAGATTGACCCGAACAGCACAGAGACAACTAGACACACACACACCACTCACACCCATACATCCCTCACGAACTCCACATCACTCACCCCACCACATTACTGAACACACTTACACCAACACAGACCACACAGCACCTGTGGCACCAGGAGTTAAGGGTCATGGTGGAGGAAATTGTCAGGGTAGAGACACAGCTCTTTGGAGCACGTGTACAGCAGATATCCATTGCAAGGAAGATGGAGATATGGCGGAGAATCATGAACAGGGTAAACGCCGTGGGACAACATCCAAGATCAAGGGACAATATCAGGAAGAGGTGGAACGACCTACGGGGGAAGGTATGTTTCTTAGCAGCAAGACACAAGCTCGCCATACAGAGGACTGGCGGCGGACCCCACCTCCTCCCCCACAGCTCACAGCATGGGAGGAGCAAGTCTTGGCAATCCTGCATCCTGAGGGACTGGACACTGGTAAGTCAACATTTAGCACTTTTCACCCCTCATACCTGCATGCCTTCACAGCCCCTCACCCTCACTCCATCACTTAACTCCAAACTACACACTACACCTACACAAATGACTAACCACAATGCCAAGCCCTGCATGCTATACCAAGGCATGGATACCCCTCCCAGCCCTGCATTGACACCCATCACTAAAGAATGCACAGCATAAGGAAACTAACTTTCCCACCATATATCACCATACACAAGCAAAAGGTGGCAGGGCAACACCTACTATAGAGGGGAAACCACGGATATACAAAATGTTATACACATGAAGCATAATACATCATTTACATCCACACAAGTACCCCAGACAATGTCAGTGGAGAGGAGGTGCCACCACTATCCAGTCCCCCACAGAAGATGCCCCCAGTGATGACAGTAACTCTGGACTTCATGATCTGGAGGATCTACCTGGCCCATCAGGGACCACTGGACAGCCAGTCACCCAAACACAATCACAGTCCACCACACAGCCCCCCATCAGGAGCCAACACCACAGCACCCGCCCAGCATACCCACACCTCTGTCCCCAGGACACATCAATCAGCAGTGTGCTCCCCTGTACAGGGACCCCAGGCCACACCTTGCCCCCAAGGCAATCAGAGACCTGGGGTCAGTGGCAGTGGGAACACTGTTCAGGGGACAGGAGCACATGCCAACAAGGACACTGGAAGGACTGCTATGCGCCAGGGGGAGAACAGGACCAGGGAACCAACTCTCCCGGAGGCACTCTCCAAGGTCCTGGGAGCCTACCAACATTCCCAGGATACGATGGGCCAGATCCTTGACAACATGCAGGAGAAAAGGCGGCTGCAGTAGGGACAGTATCAGGGGATCAAGGAGGACTTGCACGCCATCAACACCACCCTGATCTCCATAGCAGGGGGGCTGGCAGAAATGGCTAACATCATGAGGGAGGCAACAGCACAAAAGCGGTCACCCACCACTAGTAAGTCAACTGAACAGCCCTCCAGTTCCGCTGCCGCTAGTGGCCAGGAGGCCCGGCCTCAGGACCCACAGGCCACCATAATCCCTCCCCCTGCAGAAGGTGAACCACCCAGCAAACGTTACCTGCGACCCAGACAGAAGCTAGAGACAATTGCCAAGACCACTGCCAGGAAATGAGAATCTCCTGATTGTCCCCCTTGTGTCCCACACTGTCACCTTGTCCACCATGAACTGCCTTTGCTCCCCTTCCTATGGGCACTTGGACACTTCACCTGTGCTACAAGCAGACTGGAACAATACCCTGGAGTTTCCTCCATCATCACCCCATTCCATTGCACTTTCCCCTCAATTTCTCAGCACTACAATAAACTCTCTCGAACACAACTCAAATACTTGTATTTCGTGTGTTGCAAATGTGTATTAATGGAAACAGTTTATACGTTGCAAATGAACTGCACAGTGTGAGAGCATAGAAGTAATGACCTGTAGCTGGCTGTAGTCAGCACATCAGGACAGAGATGTCATTGCAATAACATCTGTAAAATGAGAATCCATAGGCGAAGGTAAGTAGATGTAAAAAGTGGGTAATGCCATTATGCCACAGCCACACAGGATACACCAATTGAAATGTGGAGTTGCACTGACTCACATGTGTGTCATTGGAAGTACTGACGGATAATTGTGGTTCTGTTGTCCTCAACCTCATCTTCAGCCTCTTCATCCTCACTGTCATCAGGGCCTACTCCAGCCACAGGGGCATCTGCAGTCTCCTCCTCCTGCACAAAAGGAACATGGCATCAGAGGGGCAGGTTGTGCAACATGCAGCATGCCACAACTATCTGGCAGACCTTCTCCGGTGGGTACCACAGGGATTCACCTGTCAGATGGAGGCACCTGAACCTGGCCTTTAGGAGGCCAAAGGTTCTCTCGATGATCCTTCTGGTTCGCCCTTGTGCCTCATTATAATGTTCTTTAGCCCTTGTCCTGACATTCCTCAAAGGGATCAGCAGCCACAATAGGCTTGGGTAGCCAGAGCAACCTGCAGGTAGTGAGGGACAACATTTAGCCACACACTATCCTCTGAGGTTCACATCAGAGACATACAGCAACATACAGTGGGTGGGGACTAAGGCTCACCTACAAGCCACACCCTGTGCCTCTGTAGTTGGGCCATCACATTTAGAATCCTGCTATTCCTCAGGTCAAAGGCATCAGGCACCGACCCAGGATAATTAGCATTGACGTGGGAGATGTACTGGTCTGCCAGGCACGTCATCTGCATCTGCAATATGTGTCCCGTCAATCCCCCCAATAATATTGGGGATATGTCTTATTGAATAGAATCTAGCCTTCACAGTGGCCAAATCTTCCACCTGGGGGAAAGCTATGTAGCTGCACATGTGTTTTACCACAACAGACAACACTCTTGCCAGCACAATTGAGTACATTGGCTGTGACATTCCTGCTGCCAAGCCCACTGTCACTTGGAAAGAACCTGTCGTCAGGAAATGGAGCACTGATAGCACTTGCACAAGAGGGGGGATCCAAGTCGGATGACGGATAGATGAGATCAGGTCAGGCTCCAAATGGGCACACAGCTCTGTGACTGTGGCCCTGTCCAGTTCATAGGTGAGGATAATGAGCCTGTCCTCCAGTGTAGCTAAGTCCACCAGTGGTCTGTACACGGGGTTTTGTCTCGACCTCCTATTCATCCGCAGCGGTAGGCATCTAAAGGACACAAGAGTGAGTAGGATGTCGCAATTTGAACAACTAAACCACAACATCAGTCCACATGGTGCACTTATGTATTGGGACAGTGTAAATGTCAAAGTATGTGCCTATTTAACCCGTGACGCAGTAACTGTCGATAGGCCTGTTCCCCTCCTGAAATGGCAACCGCCTGTCCTGTATGGAGGGACAGGTAGAAGTGAGGTAATTCCACTGACGATGGGCGTCGCAGCAGTAGGCAGTCTTGCACCGACATGCAATTCCTTACTGGATAATATTGGGCCCTATGGAGTAAAGTGGCTGTTAGACCTGACAGCCTTAGGGTAGTCACCCCTAACTTTTTGCCTGCCTCCCTCCTCGTTTTGGATACTGTTTTTGCTGGTTTTTAGACTCTGCGCACTTTACCACTGCTAACCAGTGATAAAGTGTATATGCTCTCTCTCTGTAAACATGGTAACTTTGGATCATACCTGATTGAACTATTTAATCTACATTATAAGTCCCCAGTCATGTGCACTCCAGGTGCCTAGGGCATATAGATTAAATGCTACTAGTGGACCTGCAGCACGGATTGTGCCACCCACTTAAGTAGCCCCTTTTCCTTGTCTCAGGCCTACCATTGCTAGGCCTGTGTGTGCAGTTTCACTGCCACCTCGACTTGGCATTTAAAAGTACTTGCCAAGCCTAGAACTCCCCTTTTTCTGCATATAAGTCATCCTTAATGTGTGCCCTGGGTATCCCCTAGAGCAGGGTGCTGTGTAGGTAAAAGACAGGACATGTACCTGTGTAGTTATATGTCCTGGTAGTGTAAAACTCCTAAATTCGTTTTTGCACTACTGGGAGACCTGCTCCCTTCATAGGCTAACATTGGGGCTGCCCTCATACACTGTTGAAGTGGCAGCTGCTGATCTGAAAGGAGCAGGGAGGTCATATTTAGTATGGCCAGAATGGTAATACAAAATCCTACTGACTGGTGAAGTCGGATTTAATATTACTATTCTAGAAATGCCACTTTTAGAAAGTGAGCATTTCTTTGCACTAAAATCCTTCTGTGCCTTACAATCCACGTCTGGCTAGGTTTAGTTGACAGCTCCTTGTGCATTCACTCAGACACACCCCAAACACAGGGTACTCAGCCTCACTTGCATACATCTGCATTTTGAATGGGTCTTCCTGGGCTGGGAGGGTGGAGGGCCTGCCCTCACACAAAGGACTGCCACACCCCCTACTGGGACCCTGGCAGACAGGATTGAACTGAAAGGGGACCTGGTGCACTTCTTAGCCACTCTTTGAAGTCTCCCCCACTTCAAAGGCACATTTGGGTATAAAACAGGGCCTCTGCCCTACCTCATCAGACACTTGCTGGAGAAGAAACCGGAACCAGAAACTACATCCTGCCAAGAAGAACTGCCTGGCTGCTCAAAGGACTCACCTGTCTGCTTTCTACAAAGGACTGCTGTCTTGCTGTTGCCCTGCTGCCTTGCTGAACTCTTGTCTGGCTGTGAAAGTGCTCTCCAAGGGCTTGGATAGAGCTTGCCTCCTGTTCCTTGAAGTCTCAGGACCAAAAAGACTTCTTCCTTTCACTTGGACGCTCCGTGCGCCGAAAATTTCGACGCACAGCTTGTTTCGCGGCGAGAAAAACGCCGCACACCGACGCTGATCGACGCGACGCCCTCGGGACGATCGAGACTTCGACGCACAACCTCGCAAGGACAAAGCCGCTCGACTTCCAAGGAGAAATCGACGCGACGCCTGCCGTGAGACCAAACTTTCGACGCACGGCCTCGCAAGGACAACGCCGCCCGACTTCCAAGGAGAAATCGACGCGACGCCTACCGTGAGATCGAAACTTCGACGCGCAGCCCCGCAGAACGACGCGCAGCCGGAAAACAAGCAGGAGAATCCATGCACAGACCCGGGACATCTGGTAATCCCCGCGATCCACAAAAAGAGACTGTCTGCGCGCCGGAAAACGACGCCCGACTTCCCCGCGTGGAAAAGAACGACGCAAGTCTGTGTGTGCTGAGGAGAAATCGACGCACACCCACCTTTTTCCACGCATCTCTTCTCCTGTGGCCCTCTGAGGAGATTTTCCACCAGAAACCAGGTACTTTGTGCTTGAAAGACACTGTATTGCATTCTAAAGACTTAAGACACTTTATATCACTTCCCTGTGATATTTCTACAATTTTCCATTGCAACTTTATTCTTTTTGACCTACAATTATCCTGATAAATATTATATATTTTTCTAAACACTGTGTGGTGTATTTTTGTGGTGCTATATGGTGGTATTGTATGATTTATTGCACAAATACTTTACACATTGCCTTCTAAGTTAAGCCTGACTGCTCGTGCCAAGCTACCAGAGGGTGGGCACAGGATAATCTTGGATAGTGTGTGACTTACCCTGACTAGAGTGAGGGCTTTTGCTTGGACAGGAGGTAACCTGACTGCCAACCAGAAACCCCATTTCTAACATTGGTGATCAGCGGTGAGGATAGGACTTGTATTTGTGCAGTGACATACAGTAGCTAAGTATTTCACTACCTACCCACAGTTGAAGGTCAACTTGGTTTTTATCTCTTTTTGAAAATCCGTTTTTTCCTGACAATTTTCAAAAACTAAATCCTCACTCAACATGTCTCAGACAGGGGACTTTGACCTAGTCCAGTTGGATACATACACGGTCAAACAACTAAGAGGATTCTGCAGGGCATTAAGGGTACCCACCCAAGGGGCCTCCAGAAAGGAGGACTTTCAAGTGGCGCTGAGGGCCTGGGCAGAAGCCCATTTAGAGGATGATGAGGAAGAGGAGCCAGAAAATGGCCCCTCAGAAGGATTTTCACTATCTATGGATGGTGTTACCACTGCAATTGTGCACCCTTCCAGACCAGGGAGCAGTGTCTCCATGCAAAGCCTGACCGCAGAGGAAAGGAGAGAGGAAAGGGAGTTCCAATTGCAAATGGCAAAACTGAAAATTGAGGCACAACAGGAGGAGAGGAGGGCAGAAAGAGAAGCCAAACAAGCTGAGGCTGAAAGAGCAGCCAAACAGATTGAAGCTGAAAGAACAGCCAAACAGATTCAAGCAGAAGCTGAAAGGGCAGCCAAACAAGCAGAAGCTGAAAGAGCAGCCAAACAAGTGGAAGCTGAAAGAGCGTTGGCTGAAAAGAAACTATTGTTGGCTCATGAACTGAGTCTCAAGGAGCTGGAGATCAAGGCAAGACAGTCTGAATCCAGCAATAATGGTGGCAGCATACAGACAGGACCTGCTGGAGAAAAGAAGGTTCGTATACCCAAAAATGTGGTGCCCAGTTTTGTGGTGGGAGATGACATAGATAAATGGTTAGCTGCTTATGAAGTTGCACTAAGGGCTCATGAGGTTCCTGAAGGGCAATGGGGGGTAGCTATGTGGGGTTATGTGCCGCCATTGGGGAGGGACACACTTCTCACATTGGATCCACCGGATCAAAACACATACCCACTCCGGAAAGCCACTTTACTTGCCAAGTTTGGGCTGACCCCTGAGGGATACCGTCAGAGGTTCAGGGACAGCACCAAACAAACCACACAAACATGGGTAGATTTCTTTGATTTCTCTAGTAAGGCACTGAATGGATGGGTGCGGGGCAACAAAGTAGCAGATTATAAAGGTTTATATGACTTGATCCTGAGAGAGCATATGCTTAATGTTACTTATACCGATTTGCGCCAGCACCTAGTGGATAGTAAGCTGACTGATCCCAGGAAGCTTGCTGAGGAGGCGGACCTCTGGGTTAGCACCAGAGTGTCCAAAAAGGTACCTGGGGGGGACTCCCACAAAGGTGGTCAGGGTTCCCAACAGAAGAAAGAGGGGGGAGATAAACTTACAGATAAGGAACTCTCTAAAGGCCCCCAAAAGAATTCCCAGGGAGGGGGTGGCAACCCTTCCTTTTCCAAATTTGGGAGAAAGCCAGGGACATTTGACAAGTCAGGAAAATCTAGCCCCAAATGCATGGAATGTTACCAATATGGTCACTACAAAGGCGATCCTCAGTGCCCCAAGAGGGCACCGTCCACTACCGGACAGGCACCTGGGTTGACTAGTGTAGCACTCGGGGGGGAGATGGACCCAACTAGCTTTGGGGAACAGGTAGAGATTTCCCTAGTGTCCCTGGGAGAAGGAGAAATGGTGCCCAAGGCCCACATGCCTAGAAATACTTCCAAGTACCGGCAGTGGGTCACCATTGATGGGCAGAGGGTGGAGGCTCTGCGTGACACAGGAGCCAGTATGACTACTATCAAGAGTCAGCTGGTGTCAGCAGAGCAGATAATGCCTAATACATTCCACCAGGTCAGAGTAGCTGACAATCGCGAGAGTCACCTACCGGTGGCTCTGGTTCCCTTTGAGTGGGGGGGGGTCTCTGGTACTCTGAAAGTAGCTGTGAGTCCTGCCATGCCTGTAGATTGTCTGTTAGGCAATGACCTTGAGCACACTGCTTGGAAAGAAGTGGAGCTCAGGTCTCACCTGGAGATGTTAGGGTTACCTGAGTGGGTCTGCATGACCACACGGTCCATGGCTGACCGAGAGGGAAGTCAAGGGCATCTGGAGCCTGGAACGATGGCCCAGAGAGCTGCCAGGAGGAGGGACCAGGGGTGCGGGAAACCGGCCCCCGCTGTTCCCACAGTGGCTGACGGGGCTCCTGAGGAGGAGGCTTCCGAGCCAACTGGGGAAGACATCGCCGCCCTAGGTGACTTACCTGAGCTTGCTGGTTTGCAAGTTGAGGGTGGACCCACCAGGGAGGACTTCTGCAAGGCGCAGAAAGAATGTCCCACTCTAGAAGGTTTGAGGAAACAAGCCTCAAACCAGGCAGCCGGCGACGCCTCTGGCGATCACCACCTATATTGGGAGAATGATCTCCTTTACAGTGAGCCTAAGGTTCCGGGCTTTGGGGCAGCACGTGTGCTGGTGGTCCCCCAATGTTACCGAACCTTCCTACTGGGTCTGGCTCACGACATTCCCCTGGCAGGACATTTGGGGCAGGGCAAGACCTTTAACAGGCTTGTCACCCACTTTTATTGGCCCAAAATGAGGACACACTCAGACAAGTTCTGCAGATCCTGTCCTACCTGCCAGGCCAGTGGTAAAGCAGGAAAAAGGGTTAAAACCCCCCTGATTCCACTTCCTGTCGTTGGCACCCCCTTTGAAAGGGTGGGCATCGACATTGTTGGCCCCTTGGACCCCAAAACTGCCTTAGGCAACAGGTTCATCCTGGTTTTGGTGGACCATGCCACCCGTTACCCAGAGGTAATCCCTCTAAGGACAGTAACTGCACCGGTGGTGGCCAGAACCCTGATGGGGATATTTACCCGTGTGGGGTTCCCCAAGGAAATAGTGTCTGACAGAGGCACTAACTTCATGTCCGCATACATGAAGTCGCTGTGGGATGCGTGTGGTGTAACTTACAAGTTCACCACACCCTATCACCCCCAGACGAACGGTCTTGTGGAGAGATTCAACAAGACCCTGAAAGGCATGATTGGTGGCCTCCCTGAGGCCATGAGGCGTAAGTGGGACGTCCTCTTACCATGCCTGCTCTTTGCTTACAGAGAGGTCCCCCAGAGAGGGGTAGGGTTCAGTCCCTTTGAACTTCTCTATGGGTACCCTGTCAGGGGACCCTTAAGCATTGTCCAGGAGGGATTGGAGAAAGCTCCAAAGGCACCCCCTCAGGATGTGGTCAGCTATATGTTGGCCCTCCGCAACCAGATGACCCGCTTCTGGAAAGAAGCCCAAGATAACCTTGAGGCCAGTCAAGAGGTGATGAAACAATGGTATGACCAGAAGGCCACCCTGGTAGAGTTTCAACCTGGAGACAAAGTGTGGGTAATGGAGCCAGTAGAGCCCAGAGCTCTCCAGGACCGCTGGTCTGGCCCATTTGAAATAAAGGAGCGGAAAGGGGAGGCCACTTACCTAGTGGACCTCAAAACCCCTAGGAATCCCCTAAGGGTGCTCCATGTGAACCGACTAAAAGCTCATTGTGAGAGGTCGGAGATCAACATGCTTCTGGTCACAGATGAGGGAACGGAAGAGGAGAGTGAACCTCTCCCCGACCTCCTCTCTGCCCAAGAAGGTGATGGGTCAGTAAGCGGGGTCATTCTGTCTGGCACCCTGACTCTAAATCAGAAAGGAGACTGTTATGAGCTATTGGAGCAGTTCTCCCCCCTGTTCTCCCTTACTCCTGGGCTGACCCACCTCTGTGTTCATGATATTGACACCGGTGACAGTCTCCCTGTGAAAAACAAAATTTACAGGTTGTCGGATAAGGTGAAGGCCAGCATCAAGGAGGAGGTCTCCAAGATGTTGACTCTAGGGGTCATTGAGAAATCCAGTAGTCCCTGGGCCAGCCCAGTGGTATTGGTCCCCAAGGCTACTGCCCCAGGTGCGAAGCCAGAACTCCGGTTCTGTGTGGACTACCGGGGTCTCAACTCAGTCACACGGACTGATGCTCACCCCATCCCCCGAGCTGATGAGCTCGTGGACAGGCTAGGCGCTGCCAAGTTCCTGAGTACGTTTGATCTTACTTCAGGGTACTGGCAGATCGGCCTAACTGAGGGGGCCAAGGAAAGATCCGCATTTTCAACCCCGGATGGCCATTACCAGTTCCGGGTGATGCCGTTTGGGTTGAAAAATGCCCCCGCTACCTTCCAACGGTTGGTTAACGGGGTCCTAGCTGGCAAGGATGCCTTCTGTGCAGCCTACCTGGATGACATAGCTGTCTACAGTTCCAGCTGGGAGGAACACCTGCTTCACCTCAAGGAGGTGCTTCAGGCCCTGCAACAGGCAGGCCTGACCATCAAGGCCAGTAAGTGCCAGATTGGGCAGGGTTCCGTGGTGTACTTAGGACACCTAGTGGGTGGTGGCAAGGTGCAGCCACTCCAGGCCAAGATTGAAACTATCAAGGCCTGGCAACCACCCCGAACACAGACGGAGGTGAGAGCCTTTCTAGGCCTCACAGGATACTACCGCCGATTTGTCAAGGGCTATGGTACCATTGCAACCCCCTTGACAGAACTCACTTCCAAGAAGCAACCTAGGTTGGTGAATTGGACAGAGGCTTGTCAGAAAGCCTTTGACGCCCTGAAGGAAGCCATGTGCACGGCCCCCGTGCTCAAGGCCCCTGACTACTCCCAGGAATTTATCGTGCAGACAGACGCTTCAGAGCATGGCATAGGGGCAGTTCTAGCACAGCTAAATGAGGAGGGCAGAGATCAACCGGTAGTCTTTATTAGCAGAAGACTATTACCACGGGAACAGAGGTGGAGTGCTATTGAAAGAGAAGCTTTTGCTGTGGTCTGGGCACTGAAGAAGCTGAGGCCCTATCTGTTTGGGACTCACTTCCTAGTTCAGACAGACCACAGGCCCCTCAGATGGCTCATGCAGATGAGGGGTGAGAATCCAAAACTTCTGAGATGGTCCATTTCCCTACAGGGGATGGACTTTACGGTGGAACATCGCCCAGGGGTTGACCACGCCAATGCTGATGGTCTCTCCAGGTACTTCCGCCTTAGCGATGAGAGCTCCCAGGAGGTCGGGTAGCTCTCCCCACTTTCAGCTGGGGGGGACACATGTTAGACCTGACAGCCTTAGGGTAGTCACCCCTAACTTTTTGCCTGCCTCCCTCCTCGTTTTGGATACTGTTTTTGCTGGTTTTTAGACTCTGCGCACTTTACCACTGCTAACCAGTGATAAAGTGTATATGCTCTCTCTCTGTAAACATGGTAACTTTGGATCATACCTGATTGAACTATTTAATCTACATTATAAGTCCCCAGTCATGTGCACTCCAGGTGCCTAGGGCATATAGATTAAATGCTACTAGTGGACCTGCAGCACGGATTGTGCCACCCACTTAAGTAGCCCCTTTTCCTTGTCTCAGGCCTACCATTGCTAGGCCTGTGTGTGCAGTTTCACTGCCACCTCGACTTGGCATTTAAAAGTACTTGCCAAGCCTAGAACTCCCCTTTTTCTGCATATAAGTCATCCTTAATGTGTGCCCTGGGTATCCCCTAGAGCAGGGTGCTGTGTAGGTAAAAGACAGGACATGTACCTGTGTAGTTATATGTCCTGGTAGTGTAAAACTCCTAAATTCGTTTTTGCACTACTGGGAGACCTGCTCCCTTCATAGGCTAACATTGGGGCTGCCCTCATACACTGTTGAAGTGGCAGCTGCTGATCTGAAAGGAGCAGGGAGGTCATATTTAGTATGGTCAGAATGGTAATACAAAATCCTACTGACTGGTGAAGTCGGATTTAATATTACTATTCTAGAAATGCCACTTTTAGAAAGTGAGCATTTCTTTGCACTAAAATCCTTCTGTGCCTTACAATCCACGTCTGGCTAGGTTTAGTTGACAGCTCCTTGTGCATTCACTCAGACACACCCCAAACACAGGGTACTCAGCCTCACTTGCATACATCTGCATTTTGAATGGGTCTTCCTGGGCTGGGAGGGTGGAGGGCCTGCCCTCACACAAAGGACTGCCACACCCCCTACTGGGACCCTGGCAGACAGGATTGAACTGAAAGGGGACCTGGTGCACTTCTTAGCCACTCTTTGAAGTCTCCCCCACTTCAAAGGCACATTTGGGTATAAAACAGGGCCTCTGCCCTACCTCATCAGACACTTGCTGGAGAAGAAACCGGAACCAGAAACTACATCCTGCCAAGAAGAACTGCCTGGCTGCTCAAAGGACTCACCTGTCTGCTTTCTACAAAGGACTGCTGTCTTGCTGTTGCCCTGCTGCCTTGCTGAACTCTTGTCTGGCTGTGAAAGTGCTCTCCAAGGGCTTGGATAGAGCTTGCCTCCTGTTCCTTGAAGTCTCAGGACCAAAAAGACTTCTTCCTTTCACTTGGACGCTCCGTGCGCCGAAAATTTCGACGCACAGCTTGTTTCGCGGCGAGAAAAACGCCGCACACCGACGCTGATCGACGCGACGCCCTCGGGACGATCGAGACTTCGACGCACAACCTCGCAAGGACAAAGCCGCTCGACTTCCAAGGAGAAATCGACACGACGCCTGCCGTGAGACCAAACTTTCGACGCACGGCCTCGCAAGGACAACGCCGCCCGACTTCCAAGGAGAAATCGACGCGACGCCTACCGTGAGATCGAAACTTCGACGCGCAGCCCCGCAGAACGACGCGCAGCCGGAAAACAAGCAGGAGAATCCACGCACAGACCCGGGACATCTGGTAATCCCCGCGATCCACAAAAAGAGACTGTCTGCGCGCCGGAAAACGACGCCCGACTTCCCCGCGTGGAAAAGAACGACGCAAGTCTGTGTGTGCTGAGGAGAAATCGACGCACACCCCCCTTTTTCCACGCATCTCTTCTCCTGTGGCCCTCTGAGGAGATTTTCCACCAGAAACCAGGTACTTTGTGCTTGAAAGACACTGTATTGCATTCTAAAGACTTAAGACACTTTATATCACTTCCCTGTGATATTTCTACAATTTTCCATTGCAACTTTATTCTTTTTGACCTACAATTATCCTGATAAATATTATATATTTTTCTAAACACTGTGTGGTGTATTTTTGTGGTGCTATATGGTGGTATTGTATGATTTATTGCACAAATACTTTACACATTGCCTTCTAAGTTAAGCCTGACTGCTCGTGCCAAGCTACCAGAGGGTGGGCACAGGATAATCTTGGATAGTGTGTGACTTACCCTGACTAGAGTGAGGGCTTTTGCTTGGACAGGAGGTAACCTGACTGCCAACCAGAAACCCCATTTCTAACAGTGGCCAATGGGGAAGTACGCCGGCGTCGATATGACTGCCATTTTCTAACTGAAATCGTCACTTGTTTCCTGACTGGCAACAGGAGAAGACTTACACTGTGTGTGCTGCTGTGACTTATGTCTGGAACCTACCATGGCCAGTGTGACTGGGGAAAGGGCCCCAGCCTTCACTTCTGAGGAGTTGGAGCGACTGGTGGATGGGTTCCTACCCCAGTACGGACAGCTGTATGGGCCTCCAGACCAACAGGTGAGTACACTTTGGGCACAATGCATGTGGCATGGATGCATGGAGATGTGTGTGAAGGCACTGTGTAAGGGTGTGGGGGATTCTCTGTTGGCAGTGTACATGCTGTGAGATGGCCTATGTGTGTGCCAATGGTGATGGAATCGGGTTTGGTGGGCCATGTGTGTGACAAGCTTGACTATTAGTCAAAAGAAGGGATTATGGGGTGCCATCGCCAAGGATTTGTGGAGCACCCACTGTCGGAAACAGTGGGAGGACATGAGATGCTGGGCACGGAAGACAGCAGAGGCCCAGCTGGGGATGGCCTCCCAACGAGAAAGAGGTGCCCGTCGGACCATGACCCCCCTGATGGCCCGCATATTGGCAGTGCCCTACCCTGCGCTGGATGAGTGCTTGAGGGAATCACAGCAGCCACAAGAGGGTGAGTACAGTGCGTTTCATTCCATATTTTTGCTGGTGGGGTGGTATCCAGGTGGCGGCTGTGTTTCAGTGGGTACCCCTAAGGCCAGGCCAGACATTGCAGCGTGGGTCATCTCTAGGGTAATGATTGCATGGCAAATACAGGTAACCTAGCTTGTTAGTTGTCCCTTTCAGGCAGGGCATCATGGGTCCCAGGTGTGCTGCAGTTGGCTGTGTGTGTCATCTTGCCTTGGCGACTAGCCATATAACTGGTAGTGCAATGCATAGTGCTAATGCCTGTTCCCTGTGTGTGACGGTGATGTGCATGCCAATGGTGTTGTTGGTGCAGTCATTGACCAAGTGTATCCTTTGTCTCCCTCCTTTCTTATTTTTTCATCTTGTCTTTGTGTGCATTAGCATGATCTGGTTGAGGAGCAGGGGCACCGGCGACAGAGGGAGCTGCATGCCACAGGGCCCTGGAGCAAAGTCCACCAACGCTGAGGGGACCAGTGGGACGGAGGGCGAGGGAGCACCATGGCGGAGATAACATAGACTCTGACACCTCCTCCGATGGGAGCTCCCTATGGGGTGGCAGACACCTCTGTGACCACCCCAGCTGCAGGTACTGCCGTCACCCCTGTACCTGCACCTCCCTCCCAGTAGCTCCTCAGTGAGTTGCCCCTGTCTGCTCACCCAGGAGGGTGGCAACTCCTTCGCCCCATGCACCTCAGGCCCTGCCCCAGTGAGCCCTGCTGCCCTGAGTGAGGAGGCTATTGACCTCCTCAGATCCATCTCTGTTGGGCAGTCAACCATTGCGAATACCATCCAGGGGCTGGCATCCCAGATGTAACAATGCAATGCATTTCCGGAGGGCATTCATGGTGGGTTGCCGGCACAACAGAGATCAATTCAGGCTCTGGCCTCTTCTCTGATGGCAGCCATTGTCCCTGTTTCTACCGTCCCCCTCCAACTACCACTTCCGAGTCCCATTCTCCTAAACCCCAACCCATCCCAGGCACACATACAGACGAGCATGCACACAAGACAATGCACAAGAGTGGCACAGGCAAACACAAGCATAATACTTCATCCCACAAGCATTCACACAAACACCATACAGTTGTGGACACAACAACATCCACTGCCTTCACTGTCTCCCCCTCCTCCTCCTCCACCACCTCCCTCCCAGTCACATCCACACTCACACCTGCATGCACTACATAAACATCCACTACCAGCATCAACACACCAAGCAGAACACACACCTCACTCGCAGACACCTCCGCAACAGCCATGTACGCGTCCCCTCTGTCCTCTCCCACCTTGGACACAAACACAAGCATTCACACACCCAACAGCCATCCACCTCACATCAGCATACTGCCCATGCACCTGCATCCAAGTCCAGCAGACATACACCTCCAACAACCACTCCCTTATCCTCCACTCCCATTACTCCTCCCTCCTCCTGCCCCACTGTCCCGAAAAAGCTTTTCCTTTCCCAATCTGACCTCACCCTGCCCATATGGGCAGGGTACCAAGGACACAGCCCAGTACCTCAGCCAAACAGTCCACAGGAACATTGGTAGCACCACCTCCTCATTTTGGTAAGGATACCACACCTCCATCGCAGAAGGGGAAGGAGCCAGCACCATCAGGGAAGAAGGGGAAGGGGCCTGCACCATCTTTAAAGAAGGAGAAGGAGCCTGCACCACTTGTAAAGAAGGGGAAAGGGCATGCACCACCTGTGAAGAAGGGGAAGGAGCCTGCACCACCAGCCAGACAGGGGAAGAGCCCATCCACCCCTGCCAGGAAGGGATCCACGCCCCATGTACAGGAGGGGACGAAGCACTCTATGCCAGCGGAGGCTGTCAGGTGGACTCCTCTACCACCACCAGCTCTCACAAGGCCCCCACCGCCAGCTGAGGAAGTGCAGCCATCAGATAGTGCAGAGGCTGGCCAGGAGGCTCCTCCAGTCACCACCACAGTGCAGCCATCAGAGAGTGCAGAGGCTGGCCAGGAGGCTCCTTCATCCACCACCACAGTGCAGCCATCAGAGAGTGCAGAGGCTTCCCAGGAGACTCCTCCATCCACCACCACAGTGCAGCCATCAGCATTCTGACAGTGCTGGGTAGGGGGACTTCTGCACTGCCCATGCCATGGGCATGAGCAGTGCAGTCCCCCCCCCTTGGCCCTCAGCAATGGTTCTCCACCAGCTTTTTCATGACAGGGTCCCCGCCATTGAAAGGTGGGTAGAAAGTGGTGTAGTATCAAGCCAGGCAATGCTGAGTTCAGCTCTGCCATGGCTGAGTACAACTCCGACCTCTGTCACCACATCGGGAACAATGTTCTTGGCTGGGATGGTGGACTTTAGATGGGTCCGCCCACCAAAGTTACAATTTGGCAGTCATCCCACCTAGGACTGTAAGTTTTATCGATAAGGGGCCACCATAGAAACTCAAACAAGCCCTTTTGAATCTAAGACAGCTTCCCTAAAGGCAAAAAGTGAGGGATTGGATTACAGAGATGGACTCCATTTTACATGCAGAGAAATTCTGTCAAACTATTACCAGGCTACAATTATTTTTGATAGTTTGTTTCATTAATAATCTACATAGCTGCTGATTAGTCACAAATGTTCACATTTCATGCACCAGGATTTGAGTTTATTTTATTAAAACACATTTCCAGTGCATATTTTGACAACAGAAACTGCACCTTCATCAGACCATAAAAGGACTTCACCAGATTCATAGACAGTTGCATGTAAGTCTGGATTCTGAACTGAAACAAAGAGGTAGTGTATAGGAAGCAGAGGACAGTACTGGTAACAGCTTTGCTTTTTTAATTCATGCATCCACAGACTGATCTGGCTTCCCAACCATGCATATCAGTAAGCAATCCCCACCTCCATTCATTGAGTAGGTGGTGATAACATCAAATTGTAAAGAGTAAAGATTTTACAAATACTATTGAGTTTCCATACCACAATTAGGTATAGTTGGCAGATATCACTCATTATTAACTCAATGACAATTTTTTAAGTACCATGTTAGCATTATCATAATCACTGGCAATTTTTATTAACCCCTTCTGTGCCGGGGACGTAATGGTTACGTCCACCGGCACAGTGCTCCTGTGTCGAGGACGTAACCATTACGTCCTGGGCACTAAGCTTAGAGGGAGGGCTAGCGCTCCCTCTGTGGGCTTCCCTCCCACCCACCCAAGGCAGGGATGGAAGGGGAAGCCCTTCCCCTTCCACCCCGACCCCCGATCCCCTCAGTGACGTTTGATGACGTCAGGTTGGATTCACGCACTGACCTCATCAAAGAGAACTTCCCCATCGCCCTGGAAGCTCAGCTTCCAGCGCAATCGGAAGAGAAATGCAGATCGGCCTATTTATTTTAAACCACTAGACACCAGGTATTATTTTTTTAATGGCGAATTCACGGAAGGGGAGCGACCCCTCAGGCAAGGGTCGATCTGCCCCCGGGGGGGGGCAGAAACCTCTAGGCGCCAGGGATCATTTTTTGGGGGGGTTTGCTTTTGTTTTTTAGAGGTAGGGAGCAACCCCTTAGGCAAGGGTCCCTCCCCTATGGGTGGGGGGCAAATTTATTTTTGGCCATTTCTGCTCCCCTTAGGGGCAGATTGGCGTATTTCTATTATACCAATCTGCCACCGGGGAGGGGCAGAAACCACTTAGGCACCGGGGATTGGTGTGTGTGTATGTGTGTGTTTTCTTTAGGGGGGCAGCCCCTTGGGTAAGGGTCGCTTCCCATGGGGGCACATTACTGTTAGCCATATCTGCCCCCCCTTTGGGGGCAGATTGACCTATTTTTGGAAGGCCCATCTGCCCCCAAGGGGGAGCTGAAAGCCCACCAGAGACCAGGAATTGATTTTTTCCAAAATAAGAGGGTGGGGGTATGGCCATAACCCCACCCCAAATAAATGGGGACAAAGTTGTTCTGTCCACCAGTTGACAGATGGGGCAATTACCCCTGATCCACACCCCGGGGGGAGGGGGTCAGAAAATCTACTAGATGCCAGGGAATCAAAAAAAGAAAATAGTGGGGTGTTGGCTACCAACCAGTATGGGCCTGGTTATGTCCCCACCACAACTGAAGGGGGTAACAGTCTTTCAGCTCTCCCCCGCACTCTAAAACATCTTATCCCACAGCAAGAAAGAAGACATTTGATTATTTTGGGTTTGGTTTTACATTTGGGCCATGAGAGCTTAGTTAACTCTCAAATTCGTCCCACTTTGAATGGTGAGGGCTGCACTTTATGGACTTTGGGACGCTGCCATGTAGAAAAATCCACAAGAACTAAACACATCTGAAAACTAAGCATCTGGATGATTCCAGGGTGGTGTGTTTCACATGCACCCCCCACCATTTTCTTACCCACAATGCCCGGCAGACCTTCAACTTTGCTTGAAGTCACACATTTTTCCCACGTTTTTGTGATGGAACCTTCCGGAATCTGCAGGAATCCCCAAAGTTCCTACCACCCAGCATTGTATAATCTATATCGATTAAAATTCTGCTGCACTTGTCAGCCTAAAAATGTTTTTATTCAAACTGCTCTTTTGGACCTGCTTTGGTTCCCCCTAAATTTTAACATGTTTTTGGGTCTTCCCTGTCACAAGCCCTTGGCCCACCTACACAAATGAGGTATCATTTTTACCGGGAGACTAAGGGGAACGTTGGGTGGTATGAAATTTGTCCCAGTGCAATGATCCCTCACAGAGATGTGGGAAAAATGAGATTTGTTAGCTAAATTTAAAGTTTGCTGAGGATTCGGGGTAAGAAAACATTGGAGGATCCACACAAGTCATACCTTCCTGGACTCCCTTGGTTTCTAGTTTTCAGAAATGTCTGGGTTTGGTAGGTTTCCCTAGATGGCTGCTGAGCCCAGGACTAAAAATGCGGTTGCCCCCGCAAAAACAGGTGGTTTTGTATTTGATCATTTTGATGTGTCCAGATAGTGTTTCGGGGCATTTCCTTTCGCGGGCACTATTCCAACCCAGAAAAGTGAGGTACCATTTTTATCGGGAGACTTGGGGGAATGCTGGGTGGAAGGGAAGTTGTGGTTCCTCTCTGATTCCAGAATTTTCTGTCACCAAAATGTGAGGAAAAAGTGTTTTTTTGGCCATATTTTGAGGTTTGCAAAGGATTCTGGGTAACAGAACCTGGTGAGGGCCCTGCAAGTCATGCCATCCTGGATTCCCCTAGGTATCTATTTTTCAAAAATGCACAGGTTTTCTAGGTTTCCCTAGGTGCCGGCTGAGTTAAAGGCCAAAATCCACAGATGGGCACTTTGTAAAAAACAGCTCCGTTTTCTTTGTGAAAATGTGATGTGTCCATGTTGTGTTTTGGGGCATTTCCTGTCGCGGGCGCTAGGCCTACCCACACAGGTGAGGTACCATTTTTATCGGGAGACTTGGGGGAACACAGAATAGTAAAACAAGTGGTATTGCCCCTTGTCATTCTCTACATTTTGTCCTTCCAAATGTAAGACAGTATGTAAAAAAGACGACTATTTGAGAAATGCCCTGTAATTCACATGCTAGTATGGGCACCCCGGAATTCAAAGATGTGCAAATAACCACTGCTTATCAACAACTTATCTTGGGGCCATTTTGGAAATACAAAGGTTTTCTTGATACCTATTTTTCACTTTTTATATTTCAGCAAATTAATTGTTGTATACCTGGTATAGAATGAAAACCCATTGTAAGGTGCAGCTCATTTATTGGCTCTGGGTACCTAGGGTTCTTGATGAACCTACAAGCCCTAAATATGCCCGCAACCAGACGAGTCCAGCTGACGTAACAGTATATTACTTTAAAAATCTGACATTGCAGGAAAAAGTTAAAGAGTAAAACGTGGAGAAAAATCACTGTTTTTTTTACCTCAATTTCAATATTCTTTTATTTCAGCTGTTATTTTCTGTAGAAAACACTCGTAGGATCTACCCAAATGACCCCTGCTGAATTCAGAATTTTGTCTACTTTTCAGAAATGATTAGCTCTCTGGGATCCAGCATTGGTTTCTTACCCATTTCTGACACTAACTGGAAGGAGGCTGAAAGCACAAAAAAATAGTAAAAATGGGGTATGTCCCAGTAAATTGTCAAAATTGTGTTGAAATATGGGGTTTTCTCATTCAAGACTGCCTGTTCCTGAAAGCTGGGAAGATGGAGATTTTACCACCACAAACCCTTTGTTGATGCCATTTTTAGGGAAAAAACCACGAGCCTTCTTCTGCAGTCCTTTATTCCATTTTTTGGAGAACAAAACAAAATGTTCACTGTATCTCCTTCAGGGGAACCCACAAACTCTGGGTACCTCTAGAATCCCTAGGATGTTGGAAAAGAAGGACTCAAATTTGGCTGGGGTAGCTTATGTGGCCAAAAAGTTATGAGGGCCTAAGCACGAACTGCCCCAAATAGCCAAAGAAAGGGTCAACACCTGAGGGGAAAAGGCCTGGTAGTGAAGGGGTTAATTGGGTTTGTTTTTTGCAGTTTTATATAGTGGAGACTTGACCCAAGGTACTGGAGTGCTTTAGATGAGCATCAGTTACTTTACAGAAGGATACATTTGTTTTGGGATTTAGGTATTCAGAGAATAAGTGCATAGCTGCCAAGGTTTCAATTGCTATGTGTGACATTTTCATATTTTCAGTGTACTTATGAGTGTCATGTTAAACAACTATGAGTTACACTTTCTCACAAGCAAAATCAAGCAATGAAAATGAGCAAAACATATAAATATAAAAAATTACAACCATTTGAGCAACAAGAAACTCTTAGAAGATTGCAAAACTGCTGCAAAGCACCAGAAATGAAAGTGCACTAACCTAGTGCCCTTGTAACCAGATCTTACTGTGTTATTTATTCAAACCATCCTCCACCTCCTCATCTCAGCCCCATTTGCCATACCAGAAGCTCCACAAGTAACAAAAGGATTTGTGTGACAAAAGCAGTAACGCACAGCTATCCTCATAAAATACAGTTCTGTGAATAAGCGTGGTTCATTTTCTTTGCAGTACGCAAATTAACCCTCTGTGCTACGTTATGATGAGTCAAAACTGTCAGTATACTAAACGCTGATTTCACTCCACAGGAACATTATTCACCAGAGTTATCTTAACATTTTTATTGTTGCCTGAATCCTCCTGGTCACACAAGTAATTCAGCCTCAGACTCATGCCATGACCAGACACAACCTCTGGAGACCCCCCCCCCGACAGGGCACAGAACTTGTGTTGATGTCAGGAGGTCGAACAATGACTTCCTATAATTTTAAGTGGCACCGGATGGCAGACAGGCCGGATTTTGGCACAAAAAATATCCTTTATAATGGTGAAAGTACATAAGCAATTAAGGTGGTCATTATGACGTTAACGTGGCATTTCACCACAAAAAAAGGCAGATAGGGTGGGGGAGGGCATCCATGGCGTGCAGGTGGATGTGGTGGTGTCTGCAAGTGAGGTGGGTGTGCTGCATGAGGTTGTGGTGGTGACTGCGCATGCGGTGTGTGTGGTGCATGTCTGCGGGTCTGCTGTTGTGATGATTGTGGACAAGGCTATGCAGGTGGCGGGTTCAGGGACTGTTGATGAAGTGCATGCAGGTGTGAGTGCGGATGTGACTGTGAGGGAGGAGGAGGAGGGGGAGACAGTGGAGGCAGTGGATGATGTGTGTGCTTCTGGGTATTGGCGGTGTGAGTGCTTTTGGACTGAAGTATGCTGCTTGTGTTTGTGCGAGTCTTGTGTGTTATTTTGGGGGCATGCTTGTCAGAATGTGTGTGTGGGATGACTTGGGGGTGAGAAGACTAAGACTGGGTAGTGGTACCTGGAGGGGGGACAGATAAAACAGGGACACTGGCTGTTGTCAGTAAAGAGGCTAGAGCCTGAAACAATCATCTCTGTATGGCCAGCAACCCACAGTGGATGCCCTCCAGGAAGGCATTGCATTGCTGAAGCTGGGATGCCAGCCCCTGGATGGCACTCACTTAGGTTTACTGCACTACAGAGATGGATCTCAGGAGGTCAATATCCTCCTCATTGAGGGCAGCAGGGCTGACTGGGGCAGGGCCAGAGGTGCCTGGGGTGAAGGAGATGCCCAGCACCAACAGCACAGATGGCAGCCACATCATTGTCACATACTGACACTGAGAATGGGCAGTATGGACCACACTGGCATACCATTTGCTAAGTACCACAGCAGGTAGGAGCCAAACACTGCCAGCTACACAACAACTGGGACCAGCTAAGCACTGTCTGACATGGGAAGCCACCTATCTAGCTTTATAATACATGCTGTCCACCCTATTACCCTGAGATGGACCACGCAGCAATATCTGAACTGGCATATTGGGGCATCCACTGACTAGTACCCTACACCCAAATCCCATGACAGGAAACAGAAATGGTTGACAAACGCACTGTAATCACCCACTTGTGGCTGCTGTGATGCCCTAAAGAGCCCATCCAGCTCTGGGTAGACCACAGCCAGTATTCGGGCCATCGGGGGGTCAGGATCTGATGGGCACCGCTCCCTCATTGGAGGCCATCCCCAGCTGGGCCTCTGCGGTCTTCTAAGGTCCTTCCACCATTTCCTGTAATGGGTGCTTCACCTGCTATAGACCCCCAGGGTCTGCAAGTCCGTGGCGATCGCACGCCACAACCCCTTCTTCTGATGGGCACTGACCTGCAGTGGAAACACAGAAGGCTGGACACCATGAATCTGAAAATCAGCCAGTCACACATACGGCCCACAAAAATCATTTCCCCTCATCAGGCACACACATGACCCATATTCGTGCATTAACGCTGCCACCAGCCATACCCCCCCACCTGACGCACTGCCAGCACACACACATATCTCCATGCAGTCGTGTTGTATGCAAAGTACCCATGTTATACTCACCTGTTGGTCTGGAGGCCATACAACCGCCCATACTGGGGCAGGACCCCATCCACGAGGCACTCCAACTCCTCTGACGTGAAGGCTGGGGCTCTTTCCCGTGTTGCAAGAGCCATAGCAGGTTATAGACACAGGTCACAGCAGCACACGCAGTGGATATGTTGTCCTATGGAAATTCTGGAATGCAGGACAGGCGGGTGCCATTTTCTAATGCTGGTACACATGTACAGATTAATTAGTGCATCATTGTAGTCGAATGGACTCACCTACACAATTCCAGTGTCCAACATACAAGCATTCTCTTTGTACACTGCTGTAGTGCGTTCCTGGTTACTGTTGTCACTCATTTCTTAAATTTGGGTCCCTACGAACCACTATGGAGTAATAGGAGGAGGCACACACAGGTGTACAGACCCCTTGTGGATTTAGCTACCCTGGAGGACCGGCACATCATACTCACCTATCATCTGGACAGGGCCACAATCACAGAGCTGTGTGAACAATTGGATCGTGATCTGCTACCTGCTATCAGTAGCACCATAACAATCCCCCCTCTTGTGCAGGTCCTCTCAGTGCTCAATTTCCTGGCAACAGGCTCTTTCCAGGTGTCAGTTGGCTTGGCTGCAGGGATGTCACAGCCAATGTTCTCTATTGTGCTTGCAAGGGTTTTGTCTGCCTTGCTCAAAAACATGTGCACCTACATCACATTTCCCCAGCTAGATGATTTACTCACTGTGAAGGCTGGATTCTATGCAATGGGACATATACCTCATTTTACTGGGTCATCGACTCGGATTAGAAGAGTTTCTACTCACTCAATGTCCAGATGGTGTACCTGGCTGACCAGTACATCTCCCAAGTCACTGCCAAGTATCCAGGGTCAGTGCATGATGCCTTTGTCCTGAGGAATAGCAGTGTCCCACAGTGGATGGCACAACTACAGAGGCACAGAGTGTAGTTTATAGGTGAGCCTGAGTCTGCATCCAATGGTTGTGGGTGTATACCTTCAGGTTTCATAGCTCATGCCATTGTCCAGGGCTAATGTGTGTCCCTTACTTCTTGCAGGTGATTCTGGCTACCCAAATCTGTCAGGACTCATGACCCCTGTTAGGAATCCAAGAACAGGGGCTGTAAATAGGTACAATGAAGTTCATGGGTGTACCAGAAGGTGTAGAATGTAGAAAGGTTCTTCCGGCTTCTGGAGGCTAGGTTCAGGTGCCTCCATCTGACAGGTGGATCCCTATGCTTCTCCCGAGAAGGTCTGCAGAATTGTTGTTTTGTGCTGCATGTTGCACAATTTGACCCTCAGGCGGCATGTACCCTATCTGCAGGAGGGGGGAGTGACAATACAGCTGTGCAGCAGTGGACACTGAGGACAGTGAGGAGGAGGAAGAGGACGAGGATGTGGAGGTCACATTTGATCCAGCAGTACTTCCAATGACACTCAGGTAAGACTGTTGAACTAAACATTTCTACATTTAAGTGTTGTACTGTGTGACTGTTGCATAATGCCAGTCATTCCCTTTGCATCCCACGTGACTGTCTCCTATGCCTTCCCTTATTGCAGATGTTGGTTTTGTTCCAACAATGTACTGCTGTGATGTGTATACACTGCTGAGACTCATTTGTTGGATGGATCAACATGTTACTCGACATTTACACAGGATCATGCAGTTCATTACAGTTCATTACATTGTACATTACCTTTAAATAAAGCACTATTACTCAAGTTGTGTCCAAGGGTGTTTATTGAAAATTGTTCTACAATGGGAAGTGCAAAAGAGTGGGGTGATGGTTGGGAATAGTCCAGTGTAGTGGGCCACTCTGTTTGTAGCACAGGTCCAGTGTCCAAGGGGCCATAGGAAGGGGAGCAATGGCAGTTCAAAGTGGACAAGGTGACACAGTGGAACACAAGGGGGACATTCAGGAGGAACTCATTTCCTGGCAGTGGTCTTGGTTTTGGCAACTGTCTCTGGTGTCTGTCTGGGTCGCAGGGAATGTTTGTGGGGTAGTTCACCTTCTGCAGGGGGAGGGGTGCTGGTGACCTGTGGGTCCTGTGGCAGGGCCTCCTGTCCACTAGCTGCGGCAGATGTGGAGGGCTGCTCAGTTGACTGGCTAATGGAAGGTGCTCACTAGTGTGATGTGTACTTCCTTATGATGTTGACCATATCACCCAGCACCCCTGCAATGGAGACCATGGTATTGTTCAGGGCCTTCAATTCTTTCTTGATCTCCTGGTGGTGTTCCTCATCCAGCCGCTGGTTCTCCTGCATGATGTCTATCACCTGACCCATCTTGTACAGGACATTAGTGTGTGCCTCCTGGACAGTTGGTTCCCTGGGCCTGTCCTCCCTCTGGCGCAAAGCTGTCCTCCAAGTGTCCCTGGCCCCATGTGCCTGTGTCCTCTGAACGGTGTGCTCACTGACACTGACCCCAGGACCCTCATTGTCTTACCTGTGAAGTGTGGACTGGTGTCCCTGTACAGGTGCGCACACTGCTGATTGACGTGTCCTGGGGGCAGAGGTCTGGGGACGTTGGGTGGCTGTTATGGTGTTGGATACTGAGGGGGGAGGCTCTGTGGTGGTCTGGGCGTGGGCTGGGGTAGCAGACTGACCAGTATTCCCCGATGAGCCAGGGAGTTTATCCTGATGCAGAACTCCAGAGTTGCTGTCATCACTTGGGGCATCTTCTGGTGGGGGACTGGGTATCCGTGGCACCTCCTCACCGCTGAGATTGGCTGGGGCACCTGTGGGGATGTAAGGGCTGTAGTATGCTACATGTCTGTGACATATTCTGCATCCCTAGCTTCACCTATATTGTTGCTATTACCCTGCCCTCTTTGTTTGTGTATGGTGATGTATTGTAGGATTGTTAGTTCTCCATGATGTGCATGCATTGGTGGTGGGTGTACATGCAATGCTGGAAGGGATGTGCATGCAGGGGGTATGGCATGCAGAGCTTCGCATTTAGGTTTGTTAATTGTGGTGGTGCACTGTGTGGGATGGAGTGGAGTGATGGGTGTCAGGTTGAGAGGTGGTGGTGGCATGCAGGTATGGGGGGGTGGTAGGTAGTAAATGTTGATTCACCAGTGTCCAGTCCTCCAGCAATTCCAGTGAGTCCCTCAGGATGCAGGATTTCCAAGACTTGCTCTTCCCATGCTGTCAGCTGTGGGGGAGGAGGTAGGTCGTTCCATCTCTTCGTGATGTCATCCCTTGTTCATGGATGCTGTCCAACGGCGTTCACTCTGTCACAATCTTCTGCCACAGATCCATCTTCCTGGCAATGGAGATTTGCTGGGTCTGTGTGCCAAACAGCTGTGGCTCTACCCTGACTATTTTCTCAACCATTACCCGCAACTCCTCATCAGTGAAACAGGGGTGCCTTTTTGGGAACATGGGTGTTGTGTGGTGTGTGTGTTGTGAGAGGCTGTTGAGTAATGTGGTGGGGTGTGTGGTGCATGGGTGGTTGTGATATGTGTGTGAGGTTGTCTTTGTGATTTGCGTGGCTAGCTATTGCAGTCTTTTTTATTAGCAAAGGATTGTGGGTGATGTGGGTGTGTGTTTTATAGTGCTGTTGGTTCATGTGTGGGGTGTGTGTATTTGTGTCAGGTGTGGGTTGGTTGTTCTGGCCATTGTTTTGTCTTTGGGTGGCCTTATCTGCAGCGTCGGTGTTTACCGCTGATGGTTTACTGTTGTTGAATGTCCGCTGTGGTGATTGGTGGGTCATTATTTGGAGGGCGTGTATTGGTGGCATAACGGTATGGGTGGTAGTACCAACAGTTTATCACGTTCAGTGGGTGTGGTGGATTTGTGGTTGTGGATGTTTTCTGTTGATTTTGTATGTATGTGTCATAATGTGGTGGACATCTGTCCACCTCCGCAGAGGCATGCTGGTGGCATTCAGCACGGCGGTATTCGGTATTTACCGCCAAGGTCATAATGAGGGCCTAAGTCACACGCCAAATCTAATTTACAAGTGGAAAAGGGCCATGTACCTGGTAGATTGTGATCTACACAATTACTTTTTCACGTTACTGGTATTTCAAATCACTTCTCTGCAGGAGACATTGTATTATAGATGTTGCCACAAGAGAGCACAACATGGCGCTTTTTCTTTCCACACGCTCTTTCACTTTGGGCTTGATTATGATATTGGCGGAGGGGATTACTCTACCACAAATTTGATGTATATCCCGCCTACCGTATTACAAATTCAATTATATCCTATGAAACTTGTAATGCAGTGGACAGGATATCCATCATGTTTTTGATGAAGCAATCCAATCTGCGAAGGTCATAATCAGGCCCTTAGGGGGTCATTCTGACCTCGGCGGTAAAAGGCGCTTACCGCCGGTCAGAAGGCTGCCATAACACCGCCGCGGTAAACCGCCACGGTCATTCTGAACCGCAACTGGCAAACCGCCGAAAACCCAACATCATCAATAATCCGCCACACCAAAGGTCAGCGAAAAAATGGCGCTGACCAAACCTCCACCGTCACGCCAACAGAAATACGCCCATACCATTCCGACCCTCAAATCCACGCGGCGGTCTTTCAAACGTGGTATTCCATTGGCGGTACACACCGCCGCGGTCAAAATACACACACCCATAGAAAACTCAGCCACATTGGTCAGTTCGAAATACACACACCTGATACACATACTAACACCACTCCCACACACCCAACACAATATAAAACACACACCCACATCACCCACAAGCCCCTACCACCCGAAATCATTGACGAAGGCTAGAGACAGAGCACAGAATAGACAATCCCACAACACAGAGGCACACAACACCATCACCCACACAGAATCCACGCACCAAACACCACACACCACCACACGCACCACACTCATCACCACAAACGCCACCCCACACCTCAACCACACCACCCCATGGCACCCCAGAGACACCCCAGGTTCAGTGACGCCGAACTCAGGGTCATGGTGGAGGAAATAGTCCGTGTAGAGCCCCAGCTCTTCGGGGCACAGGTGCAGCACACCACAATTGCCAGGAAGATGGAGCTATGGCAAAGGATAGTGGACAGGGTCAACGCGGTGGGACAGCATCCACGCAATCGGGAGGACATCAGGAAGAGATGGAACGACCTACGGGGGAAGGTGCGTTCCATGGTGTCAAGGCACAACATTGCGGTGCAGAAGACTGGCGGCGGACCCCCACCTACTCCCCCAGAATTTACCACGTGGGAGGAGGAAGTCTTGCACATCCTGCATCCTGAGGGCCTCGCAGGAGTAGGCGGAGGAATGGACTCTGGTAAGGCAAATCTTCACTACTGCTTCCCACCCCCACCCCACCTGCATGCCAAATCATACCCCCACCCTCACCCCCTCCCCCATCACACCAACCCCTAGCAAAAGCCTCACCATCACAACCCACCCATCCCAACACCAAGCCCTGCATGCGACCCCAAAGCATGGACACCCATCACCAAAGCATGCCCACTGCACACACACATCACCCCCACAAGCCACCCTCACAAAAGCCCCCACAAGGAAATGCCTGCACATGGGTACACGGACACCCACCCATCACACGAAATCCCACACACAGAAGCAATAACCATACCTTTATACCCCTGCAGGACCCGAACGCCACCACACCGCCACGGAGGGTCCAGAGATGTCCATCCCACCCCCAGAAGAGGCCCCCAGCGATGACAGCAGCTCTGTCTCCCTGGAGCTAGACGACCAGCCCGGCCCATCGGGGACCTCTGGACAGTCGGTTCCCCACAGACAGCCACAGGCTACACCAGACCCAACCCCCTCTGGGAACACCAGCACAGCTCCCACCCAGCGGCCCATGCCTCTGTCTCCAGGTCACGTCAATCAGCGGTGTGTCCACCACTACAGGGCACCCAGGTTGACCCACCACCCCAACAACAACAGGGACCTGGGGGCAGTGGTAGTGGGCACACCGGCCAGGGGACAGAGGCCCAGGAACGCAGGGGAACTGGGAGGGCTGCTGTGCGACAGGGGGGGGACAGGCCCGGGGAACCGACTCTCAAAGAGGCCCTCTCCGCCATCATGGGAGCATACCACTGCTCCCAGGAGACGATGGCAACGGTACTGGCCCGGTTCCAGGAGATCCAGGAACTGCAGGAGGAACGGTACATGGGGTTCAGGGAGGAACTGAGGAACATCGGTTCCGCAATGGGGACGATTGTCCTGGCCCTTACCCAGATCGTCACCACATTGCGGGACCATGTGGCACCCCAAAGGGCCCCTGTCACTAGCCCAGGCCAGGAACAGCCTACCACCTTCGCCAGTGCCAGTGGACAGGAGGCCCCCACACAACGACAGGCCCCCAGAACCCCACCTCCTGCAGAAGAAGAACCACCCCGCAAGCAGAACCTGAGATCTCACAAGAAGACAAAGTAGGATTGCAAGACCCCCGCCAGCCTAAGATACCCCCTGATGTCATCCCACTGTCCCACATTGTCACTCTGTCCAACCTTGAACTGCCCCTGCTCCATCCTTCCACAGGCATATGGACAATGCACCTGTGCGACTGAGAACTGGACTCTGCCATGGACATTACTCCACCCCCACCCATCCCCGCTTCCCAATCATTTACCTATATCTAGCACTTTAAATAAATCACTTATTCCACTTAAATAAACAGGAGTCAGCTTGTATTCTTAACAAATGTGTTACGCATAACAGTTCAATATTGTCCAGTTACTTTGTGATGACAACATACCAATTTCAATAAGCTTTAGTCCATGGGCAAACAAAGCTGAAGTCAGGCAGTGGGTCATACAGCTCTGAAAAGAGAAGGGAAAGTCACAAATCAGTTAGCAGGAACTGGGGAGAAACACAGACAGTGGAGACGCATGAGGCCTCAAGTAAATGTAAATTGGGGTGGCTGTTTATTACCTGTGTGCTACTGAAAGTATTGTTGTATGACTGTATCCCTGTTGTCCGTGTCGTCCCCGTCGTCTTCCTCTTCTTCACTCTCCACAGGCTCCACAGCTGCAACAACACCACCATCTGGACCATCCTCCTGCAGAAAAGGCACCTGGCGTCGCAATGCAAGATTGTGAAGCATACAGCAGGCCACGATGATCTGGCACACCTTCTTTGGTGAGTACATTAGGGATCCCCCTGTCATATGCAGGCACCTAAACCTGGCCTTCAGGACCCCGAAGGTCCTTTCTATGATCCTCCTAGTTCGCCCATGGGCCTCATTGTAGCGTTCCTCTGCCCTTGTCCTGGGATTCCTCACTGGGGTCAGTAGCCACGACAGGTTGGGGTAACCAGAGTCACCAATTAGCCACACACGGGGTCTCTGTAGCTGTTCCATCACATAAGGGATGCTGCTATTTCGCATGACATACGCGTCATGCACTGACCCAGGGAACTTGGCATTTACATGGGAGATGTACTGGTCAGCCAAACAGACCACCTGGACATTCATCGAATTATAACTTTTTCTGTTCCTGTACACCTGCTCACTGTCTTTGGGGGGAACCAAAGCCACATGGGTCCCATCAATGGCCCCAATGATGTTGGGGATATGTCCAAGGGCATAGAAATCACCCTTCACTGTAGCCAATTCGCCCACCTCAGGGAAAATAATGTAGCTCTGCATGTATTTCATCAGGGCAGACAACACTCTGGACAAAACCTTAGAAAACATAGGCTGAGACATCCCAGATGATATGGCCACTGTTGTCTGAAACGACCCACTTGCCAAAAAATGGAGTACTGACAGAACCTGCACCAGAGGGGGAATCCCTGTGGGTTGGCGGATGGGGGACATCAGGTCTGGCTCCAGCTGGGCACATAGTTCATGTATAGTTGCTCTGTCAAGCCGGTATGTAAGTATGATATGTTGTTGTTCCATTGTCGACAGGTCCACCATCGGTCTGTACACGCGAGGATTCATCCTTCTCCTCGCAAGTCCCAGCGGACGGTGCCTAAGAAGGACAACATGGAGCACAGAGTCAAGCAACCCACAGGTTCGTTCACACAGCTTGCACAGTACACGAATCGCTATGCATGGAACGGCTTGTATGAGTGGCAATGCAAGGCCTAGGCCTGTGTGACGCAGTAGAAATCATGCCATGTGGGCCCTTGAAATGGCGGCTGCCTGACCTGTGAAGTGTGACAGTGGGTTGTGAGGTCACTGCGCTGGCGTGGCACACCGTGGCGGTAGGCGGTCGAAGACCGCGGCGCAAAACAGCATTGGTTAACATTGAACCCTATGGGTCTCAGGAGCCAATGACGATGTGCGCCGGCGGTCGCGGTACGCACCGCCGCGGTACGCACCGCCGCGGGCGTGACCGCCATTTTCTATCTGATTAATCACTCGAGACCTGATCATCCACAGGAGTGGACCTATACTGCAAGTGCTGCTGTGCCCTCGGTCTGGGAGATACAATGGCTGCTGCGACTGGGGAAAGGGCCCCTGCCTTCACTTCCGAAGAATTGGAGAAACTTGTTGATGGGGTCCTCCCCCAGTATGCGCTACTCTACGGTCCTCCAGACCAACAGGTTAGTACACAGGGTGCACGCTGAATGGGCTATGCCTGTGTTGAGTGGGGTGTATGTAAGATGGTGGGGAGGGGAGCGAATGAGGAGTGCAACGCACGACAGATGGGAACATGTGCCACATGGCAAGGTTGGGAAGGGGGGGCACTCACATCTACCATGCAGAAAAGTGATGATATTTCCTTTCCCACCCTGTACATGTCAAATAAGTCAGCGCCCATCAGAAGGTCGACATTTGGCGTGCCATCGCCAAGGACGTCCAGGCCCTGGGGGTCCACAACAGACGGGGCACCCACTGCCGAAAGAGGTGGGAGGACATCCGCCGCGGGACCAGAAAGACCGCCGAGTCTCTGCTGGGGATGGCCTCCCAATGTAGGAGGGGTGCCAGCCGCCAATTGACCCCCCTGATGTCCCGGATCCTGGCGGTGGCCTACCCGGATTTGGATGGGCGCGTGAGGACATCACAGCAGACACAAGGGGGTGAGTATCAGCACATTCTGCTATCTTTGCGTGCAGTGGAGGTGTCTGGGTGGGGGAGGAGGGATGTGGGTAACTCAAGGCCAGGGCGCTTTCTGTAGGCTAGTCCCCTCCGTTAGCCATGGCCCTGTGCCCCGGCCCCCCACCTCTGTAGGGTGCCAAGTACAGCTATCCATGGTCCTGCATCACCCATGTATGCATTTGTCATCCATAGACCTTTAGGCCTAGTCACAAGAACTGAGTAGTGTACCCCGATTGCGCAGCGTAGTTCAGGGGGCTTCTGTGTCTGTCCTCTCCGCCAACGGTGTTGCCAATGCATGCACTCAACCTGTCTTCATTTTTCCCCCCCACCCATTTTCTTTTTCTTCCTGTGCATGTGTGCATTAGCATCATCAGGCGGAGGAGAAGTGGCATCGGCGCACGAGGGAGCTGCATCTCACATGGCCCCGGAGGGCCATGCAACGGACTCCGAGTTCAGCAGTGAGACGGAGGGCGAGGGGAGCTCCACAACGGGGACCCGTGGAGACGTCAGCGACACCTACACGTCCTCGGAAGGGAGCTCCCTTGCGGTGGCGGCAACATCTGTGCCCACCGCAACTACAGGTACAGCCGCCACCCAGCGCACCAGCTCCGCCCTCCAAGCAGCCCCTCAGCGTTCGCCCCGTGCCCGCTCGCACACCAAGGCGGGCATCTCCTTCGCCCCAGGCACCTCAGGCCCTGCCCCAGTTACCCCTGCTGCCCTCAGTGAGGAGGTCATTGACCTCCTCCAGACGCTCATTGTTGGGCAGTCTACCCTTTTGAATGCCATCCAGGGGGTGGAAAGGGAGGTGCATCTGAGCAATGCATACCTGGAGGGCATTCATTCGGGTCAGGCTGCCCATCAGCGATCGTTCAACGCTCTGGCCTCAGCACTGACGGCAGCCATTGTCCCTGTCTCCAGCCTCCCTCTTCTAACTCCCTCCACCCAGTCCCAGTCTCCTGTTCCTCAGCCTATCCCATCCACACCATCAGACCAGCCTGCACACACCTCAACACCCAAGGCAAGCTCATCCAGACATAAGCACCACAGATCCCACAAGCATTCACACAAACAACATCCAGATGCAGACATGCCAACAGTCACTACCACCTCTGTGTCCCTCTCCTCCTCGCCTCCCTCCTCCCTCCCTGTGACGTCTCCACTCACACCTGCATGCACACCACCATCAGCCAGTACTTCCATCACCAGCACACCCTCCATTACAGTCAGCACACGTGCAGTCACCACCCCCACTGCCATTTACACGTCCCCTGTGTCCTCTCCCACTGTGTCTGTCACCCCCTCTTCCAAACCACACAAACGCAGACAGCCACCCACCCAACAGCCATCCACCTCACGACAGCCTCCAGCCCAAGCACCTGCACCCAAAGACAGCACACTTGACTCTCCTACAACCACATCCTCTTCCTCCACTCCCATACCCACTGCACCTACCGTTCCCATTGCTCCTAAAAAACGTTTCCTCTCCAAAATTAACCTCTTTGCATCACCTGACCCACCCCCTCCATCTGGTAAGAGTCCAAAGAGCACCTCAGCCACCACCAGCCCTGCATCTAGTATCACCATAGTGCAGGGCTATTGGAGTACACCAGCTCCTAGGGAAGGAACATCGGCCAGCAGCAAGGGGACAGCCAGCCCACCCCCTGGGAAGAGGACAAGAAAACTTAAGGGCCGGCGCGAAAAGCCTGAGACGGCTGCCACCACGGAGAGTGGCCTTGCCACGTCACCTGCCACATCAACTAAGGGAGGCAAGGGCCCGAGAGCTGCAGCGAAGGAGGGCAAGGGCAGCAGGGCGGAGAAGACATGCAGCAGCCGAGCGCACCAGGAGGGCCCCACCAGCCCCATACCGGGTGTGATGGACGACACCCACGGGCACAAGACTCCATCACAGGAGGGCCCCGCTACCGCAAGGTCGGAGGGCGACTAAGCGGGGAGTCTTGGCCAGGTCTGGCTCCCTTGAAAGACAGGACAAGCACCGCTGAAGAGGGCCCCGCCAAGACAGGCACCGCTGAACAGGGCCCCGCATTGAAGAGCACCGCTGAAGATGGCCCCGCCGTGAAGAGCACTGCTGAAGAGGGCCCCGCAAAGACAGGCACCGCTGAACAGGGCCCCGCCGTGAGGAGCACCGCTGAACAGGGTCCCGCCAAGACAGGCACCGCTGAACAGGGCCCCGCCATGAGGAGCACCGCTGAACAGGGCCCCGCCGAGACAGGCACCGCTGAACAGGGCCCCGCCGTGAGGAGCACCGCTGAACAGGGCCCCGCCGTGAGGAGCACCGCTGAACAGGGCCCCGCCAAGACAGGCACCGCTGAACAGGGCCCCGCCGTGAGGAGCACCGCTGAAGAGGGCCCCGCCAAGACAGGCACCGCTGAACAGGGCCCCGCCGTGAAGTGCACCGCTGAACAGGGCCCCGCCGTGAAGAGCACCGCTGAACAGGGCCCCGCCAAGACAGGCACCACTGAACAGGGCCCCTCCGTGAAGAGCACCGCTCCGCTGGGCACCGCCGTCTCAAGCACCGCTCCGCTGGACCCTTCCTGTCAAGCACCGCTCCGCTGGGCCCTTCCTGTCAAGCACCGCTCCGCTGGGCCCTTCCTGTCAAGCACCGCTCCGCTGGGCCATTCCTGTCAAGCACCGCTCCGCTGGGCCCTTCATCTCAGGCCCCGCTCCGCTGGGCACCGCCGTCTCAAGCACCGCTGGTCCATTGACAGTGCCGGTTCTGTGTCGAGCAGGTGTTCACGAAGCACTCTGGGCACCATGCCTCCTCCAATACCAATGGAGTCGGTTATCCATCTGATGGACTGTGGCTTTGCACTCCCCAGGATGGTACAGTCGGCATGGAGGCCCCTCGTGGATCTGGCGTCGTGGACTCATGTGGCTGAGGTGCCCCCCTTTCCCTTCCCCCTGAGGTGCCTGTTGTTTTATCATCTGATGCCCCAGCAGTGTTCTCTCCAATGGTTTCCGGTCTCCTGTGTGGGCTTTGCCCATGTGTTTGTACACATTGGCCCACTGACTATGGATATTGAACGGACTGTGCAGGACTTGTTGACTATGTTTATGCTTTGCACTATGTTCATTATCACTTTTGTATATTTCATATGGCATATTTACCATGACTTAAATGAACCTATTTTATACATAAATTTGAAACTTCATTTGAATTATGTCTTTGCATTCTTCCGAGGGGTTTGGGGGGTGTCACTCTGACTTGTTGCTCTGCATTGGTGTGTAGGTATTGGGGGGGTGGGTTGGGGGGGTGGGTGTATCGCGTATGTGTGTGCCGCTAAGCTTTCCTCCTCCCCCCTCCCATGTGTCGTAGGTGCAGTACTCACCGTTGTCGTCTGCGCCGGCGTTCGTACTCCTGGTAGATGAGCAGGTAGACAATAGCCGGTAGGATGTGTAATTCGGGCTCCATGCTGTCCTCCTTCCTCGTGGAGTGTGTATAGGTGAGCGTTTTCCAGTTCGTAGTCTGTTTTTGGCGGGTTTTTATCGGCGGGGCTCCCGCCCCGGAAAAGGTGGCGGATTGGTGAGTTGTGATAGGGTGGGCAGTACATTGTCTGCTGCCTGCCTGTTGGCGGTGACCGCCGCGCTGTTTGTCGGTCCCGCCGTGGCGGTCGGAGTGTTAATGTGGCGGCCTGTGTTGGCGGTTCCCGCCAGGGTCAGAATTCCATTTTTTGGACCGCCTGCCTGTTGGCTGGTTGGCCGCTGCTTAATCACCGACCGCCAGGGTTAGAATGACCCCCTTAGTCTTTTGTTGTACACTATTATTTTGCTTAACTGTCTAAAACCTAAGCAACACTAGTCACAAGCGGGTGTCTATGCTGTGTTTTCAGGGCTATAAAGTCATTCTCTGCTGCTAAAATGAGCACTATACTTGGGGTAACTGTAAACTACCTGTTTTAGTTCACCCAGGCTGAGGGCATGCAAGTGCTCAAGGGTATAAAATGCGTGATATGCAATTTAATGCAGTGATGCAAACCATCACATTAAAATGCACAAGTGTAACACTTGTTGTGTGGTACTTGGCAGGGTTGTGAGTAATTTTCCCAGAATCATAGGATGTCAAGCTGACACAGAAACTCAAACCTAGTTCCCCAGTTGCATAGTCTGCAGCTCTGACTGTAGCTCCCCATAATCAAGTGATCAACTGGTAAAAAAAAACAAGGTAGAAAATAATTTAAAAGTGCTTTGTTGCTATTTGAGAACACAGAAAATATGTCCTAATTTTAGTTCTTTAGAACACTGACCATGACTTATTTGCATTTAAGACCCTCTCATTTTGATAATTTCAAAAGGAAATGCTTTAGGTATGACAGTTTTAATTACATCAAGATGAAGTCAGGGGTGATACACTTCTGTAATAAATATAGAATTTTAGCAATCTATTTGTTAATTAGAATACTGTGGTAAGGAAGATGGCAGAGGCAAGAACTTGGAAAATTGAGGGCAGGTAGCAGAGTGCAAAAGCAACAAGTTGATTATGTTGGGCAGGTGGGAGGAGCTGTGGCAGCACAATGGTCCATGGAGGGCAGGGGAAAAGGGGGGAGGGGCAACAACCCAACCAGGAAGGACAGGTAAAAGAGGCTGTGACAATATTACAGACCATTGAGGACAGAAGGAAGGGGCAGTGGCAGTACAACCATGCATGCCTAGAGACCTGACTCAGGCAGGAGACTCCTGATGTTTGTAAGCCCAAAAGGGCTTTATTTAATCTGTCTCCAGACTAATATCTCCTCTTTTTCAATGTAAGTCAATATCACCCACTTACTAAGTTCAAAATGTTGACAAGTATAATACATTGGATCTCTGAGGGCAGAAGGAACAGGGTAGTAACATGGACTCGGAAAACAGAAGGCAGAAGTGAGATGGGCAAGGGCACAAAACTGACCATACAGGGCAGGCAGGAAGGACAGTTGTTACATAACACACATTGAAGGTCTGGAGGGAATGGGCAGGGAAAAGACAATGGACCAGAAGAGGGGAGAAGGGCCTGTGTTGGAAAACAGAGGGCAAGGGGTCAGGGCTGAAGCAGCAAGCTAACCATGGAGGGCAGACGGGATGTGCACTGGAAGCACAGCCCACCACAGAGGACAACAGGGGCATACACACAGGCAATGGAAGGAAGGTGGGAGGGGTTCAGGGGCAGCAAGAAGACCACACAGGGCAGGTGGGAGGGGTTGTTGCACCATGGAAGGCCATGCATGGAAAGCAGGAGGGTTAGTGGTAGCACAATGGCCATGGTGAGCAAGAGGAAGGGGATAGGGACATGCACAAAGAACCATGGAGTTCAGAGGAGGGTGGAGGAGCTGGACACAGAAAGAGGGTAAGGGAAAGGGTCTTCACAAGAGACCACACAGGGTAGGCAGGAGGAGCAGTTGCAGAACAGCAAAGCATGAAGCGCAGAAGGGAGTGGCAGCAATATGGACCATGGAGGAGAGGAGGGGGTAATGGGGCATGGATTTGGACAGGTAGAGTGGAGGTGGCAGGGATAGGTGGCTGTCAATCAACCTTGCTGGACAGGTGGGATGGACAGTGACAGCTCAACAGAACACCCAGATTAGATAGAAGGGGCAGTAGCAGGTCCATGGATCATGGTGGGCAAAAAGGAGCGAGCAGAGGCAAGCACACAGACATTGGACGGCATAGGGAAGGAGGGTAGGGGCAGCAAGCTAAACACAGAGGTGAAGCAGGACGGCAATGATGAGGCATGGAATTGAGTAAACTAGGGCAGGAGGAGTGGGCTAGCTAAATGGAGGGCAGTGGCAGCACATAGGACCATGCAGGGCAAGAGGGATGGGGCTGGTGCATAGACTCTGACAACAGAGGGTAGAGAGCAGCAAGCTAACTGTTCACAGCAGGCATGGAAGGGCAGTGGAAGAACAACAGCCACACAGGGCTGCAATGAAGGAAGGCTTGGACTATTGATGGCAAGGAGGGGGCAGGAGCAGCAAGCTTGGATGGGGACAGCATAATGCAAGAGCCTACACCAAAATCCCCCCCCTCCCCAACGTGCATTGTAATAGGCATTTTACTTAACAAAAAGAACCCTAGAAATTCAATGACAAAAACAAAGGTTAGAGGGACATTATAATTAGGAAATAGAATTAAAAAGTACCTTACAAATTCACTAAATGTTCAGGTTCAGATTTTACACATACAAGCCCATAAAAATTCCCCTTTAAAATAAATAAGGCCCTCTGAGACGGGCTCCCCAGGGACTAATGAGACTAATGGAGGGAGGTTAAGCACCCCCCCTTTAAATGAAAGGCTCTGGGGGATAGAGTCCCCAGCACCTAATAAGGCTTGGGAAAGGGGAACCACACAGTCCCCCTCCCCTTTTAAAAAAAAAGGCCCTGGTGAATTGGGTCCCCAGGACCAGGGGCTATGGCCAACCCCAACTGCAGATGGTCGAAAGCCATTTGCAACGTGGGGTTGGTTGCGTGTGAGGGGTTGGTCCTGCACCCACATCCCTGCAGTGCATGCTGTTTGGCACTGAGGCAGCCGGGGAACAGATTAAAATTTTACTCCAGTATGCAGGTAACAGCATTAGAACCTGCACCCTGTCGGTGGGAGCAAAGCCGGCTCCCACTATATTCAATTGAGATGTTATTAGTGATGTCATAGAACATATCTTGCATCATGTCATATATGAGGTGATAAGCAGGACATGGTGGGGGTGCAAATTATAGTTAATACTGCTCACTATGACTGGTGAGTTTGGGTGTTTTTTTTGTTAAAAACATTAACAGTTCTTTTTATCATACCTGAATATAATGTTACTTTTACCTTTGTTGTTTATGTGAATTTCTACAGTTTATTTCTAAAATAATGTAATATTTAATTACCATACGTAAATCCAACCCCCCTTCACACTTCTTCTGGGGTTGGCTGCAGGACCAGTAGACAATCATCTGCATGCAGCTGATCCCTATTAAAATATCCAACCCCACACTGTGCAGGGCCTTCGGTCATGCAATGCAGGGGTTTTGACAAATGCAGCCATCCCCATTCTGCACATGGACTTTGGTTGTGCGCAGTGTGGGGATGGCCACAAGGCCTCAACTGTGCCCAGTCCCTTAAAGCCAGCAAACTCTGCTCTACATGGAGGGAAATTGGCCACAGGGCCTTGCCTTAGGGCTCCAGATTCCCAGGATTTTTAAAAAAAGGTCCACATAGTCCCACTCTCAAAGCCTCATTAGGCCCTGGGAACACCATTTCCCAGGGCCTTATTTCTTTGAAAGGGGAAGTGGGCCACGTGGCCCCCTCCCCAAGCCTTATTAGACCCTGAGGACCCCTATCCAGGACCGTTTATTGATCTGATGCTGCTGCCCCCTCAACTTTATTAGGACCTGTGGACACCATCCCCAAGGCTATTTATTTTTAATTAAAGGGAGGGGGCTGTGTGACTCTCCTCCCTAAGCCTTTTTTAAGCCCTATGGCCCCCATCCACAAAGGTCATACAAAAATACAAAAAAGGTAAAGGGGACATATGGGCTCCTCCCTGAGCCTTTGTAGGCCCTAGGAATTCCATCCTCCAGGGCAATTTCCCACTTCTAAAAATAAGGGGCAGAGGGGCCACACAACCTCCTCCCCAAACCTCTTTGGGGCCCCAGGGCTGTAAAAATATATGAAAAAAGAGCCTCAGCCTCTTTAGAACTCGATGTCCCAATTCCCCAGCACCTCAGTTAAAAGGGGTCAAGAGTCCCCCTCCCCAAGCTGTTATTGGCCCTGGGGAATCCATCCTCTGGAGCCCTCATTTATGAAGACATGTGCCCTGGTGCCCATCTAGAGCACCCACCAAACTCTCAATACAGCCCCCATGCAACAGGTAATGGCATTGCTCCTTCCTACAGGAAGCAGCTACAAATGGTGCTCCATGCGGGTGGTAGCAATATTTTGATCTGCTTCCATGTCCAACTCAGTCGGGCAGAGAAACAGATCAAAAGTTCACTCCCAGTTGCATTTTCAAAGCTCCCACCTGCTGGGAGCTGACATGGTGTCAAACACAGATTTTGTTGCTGCAGGCAGGGAAACTGCTATTTCCCAAGAGTAGACTTCCCTGGACAAAGCCACTGAGAAGGCCCCAGGGGACAGGGCGCCAAGGGCCAATAATGGCTCAGGGTTGATGGCTGTACAGTCCCTTCCTTCAAAGTAATCAGCCGCGGGGATGGGTTCTTTAGGAATTTTAATGGTGTTTTAAGAGGTGCTGAGCAGCTCCCTCCTCTTTTTGTTAAATTTCATCCCTGAGGTGGGCACTGACGGACTTTAGAGGCTTGGAGAGGAGGGCTGCATAGCTCCCTCTGCATATAAGAAATTTCAGCCCCAGGACTGGGGTCGACAGGGCCTCTGGAGGCTTGCAGAGAACAGCCATGCTGCCCCCTCCACATATAAAGTAAATGCTGAGCCAGAGTGGGCTACCCAGGGCCTCTGGCAGTTCAGGGAGAGGGGCCACACCTTTTTAAATCCCCCTGGGATTAGGTTCCCAGGGTATATGTATAATAATTGCAGTCCAGACAGTATTTTGTAGTTTTATTTGTTTTAGCCCAAGGAAGTCCAGCATTTTCTGTTGATTTTGTTTTCTTTTTTGACCCCCAGGGTTCCCTGGGTCCCCCTCATGGGACCTAGGGGGCCAGGGTATCCCTACTCTGCCACCTTATCCTACATTTTTACTTAATCTTCAGGACCAGGGACTAAGGGCCTCATTACATTCCCGCCATGGTCTTTCCATTGACCACCAGCCTCCTGGAAAACCCTGCGCCCGTAAAATGAACTCCATGGCAGTGTCTCCGCCCACCGTTCTGGCGGGGAACATGGCCGCAACATTGAGGGTGGCTCCATGAGGATCCGCTGCCAATGTTGTTGTGCGGCGGGTGCAGCAGCACCCGTCGCGCATGTCACTGCCCATAAATCGGGCAGTGACATGCACAACAGGTCCCTGCACCAGGGCCCCTGCACTGCCCATGCAAAGTGCATGGGCAGTGCAGGGGCCCTCAGGGGTGCCCCGGGGCACACCCTCCACCAGCCTTATCCCGCCAGTAAAAGGCTGGCGGCATTGGAAACATTATCCGCAGGGTAGTGCAGCTACCCTGGCGGATGGTGTTTCCTCCCACCGCCAGGGAGGTGGGTGACAGCTGCTGCTGGAGGCCATCACCATGTTCTTTCTATGGCTGTTTGGCCCGTCATGCCGCCTGGCGGCTTTAGCCGCCACTGCCGGCATGGCGGGCCGAACCGCCAAGTTCGAAATAAGTCCCTGAGTTCTGTTATGTATGCCAACACAATTTTTCTTAGATTACTGGCAGCCAATCAGAGCACTCACTCCTGCAGAAATCTGACTCACATGGGGGATAAATGGTCCAAGGGAAAATAAAGCTCTTTGGGCCAATCACAATGCTCTATTTTTAAGGTGGTGCTACCTTGATATCCTCTCAAGACTCTTGTGGACCCAACCATCCAGATATACAGTTATTTTTCAAACCTAATTTCTCAAAAACACTTAAAAGGATTTGCATCAAATCACAAAAAGCACAATCTATGGACTACAATCTAACTTCCTGCCAAATTTGGGGCTGTTCTGTTCCGCAGGTTTTGTAGCCTTGTCTAAAAGGTCTATGGAAAATCCATAGGGATTAAATATTTTGGGTCTCCCCCTGTTTTTCTCTGTCCTTGAGTTCACAAGAGTGTGCACTCTGATTGACTTGCTGTTGAAATGTTAGAAATAAAATGACCACTGTTAGACTTGGTATCCTTACTGTGGTTTCCCATGACTTTTTGCCTTCTGACCTCCTTTGCTGATTTCGTTTGTGTAAACATTTGGACTCTGGGCACTTTACCACTGATGCCCAGTGTTAAAGTGCATGTGCTCTTTACCTAAAACATATAAACAATGACTTATTCACAATTGGTGTATTTGATTTACTAATAAGTCCCTAGTAAAGTGCACCATGACTGCGTAGGGACTGTAATTTAAATGCTACTAGTGGGCCTTTCAGGACCATTTTTGTGGCAGCAGGAAGGGTTCTCGGTCCTCAACGACCCGTGGCTACCCAGGGGGCATTATCCCCCAATGAACAGTGCAATAGGAGGATGCTTTGCTGAGTGGAGGAGGAAGAGTGTAGGGCCTCCCATCATGCTCAGAGCTTTCTCTGCAATCTCACTGCGTGGGACAATTTTGAGAAGCAGGAGGAGAACTCACCCCCAAGGACCCATGGTAACTCAGAGGACTTCATCCCCTAATGAAGAGTGTGCCAAGAGGTGCACTTGCTGAGTGGTGAAGGAAGGGGACAGGGCTTACTACCGTACTCAGAGCTCTCTTGGCAATCCTGGTACGCTAGATATTTTTGTGGCAGCAGGGGTTCTCAGCCCCCAGTGACCAGTGGCAACCCAGGGAACTTCATCGCCCACTGAGCAGTGCATCAGGAGGCGCGTTTGCTGAGGGGTGAAAGAAGGGGTGGGCCTCCTATTATGCTCATAGATCTCCTGAGAAACCCTCTGCATGGGACACATGCCAGGTCCCCTCAGGCAAAGCCTGAAAAAGTGTTCCTGTACTGCACCTCTCAGCGCCAGGAAGACGCAGGGCACGGCCACCTGCTTGGCTCCTCAGTTGGGCTTCATATGTGAATCTGGCAAGATTAGCCCTACTATACAGCAAGTAGTGAGCATGCAGCCCTGATTGTACCACCCACTTCAGTAGCCCTTTAAAAATGACTCAGGCCTGCTATTGCAGAGCCTATGTTTGCAGTTCTAAACTGCCATGTCAACCTCACAGATTAACCCTCCTGCCAAGCCCAAATCTTCCATTTTAATGCATAAAGTCATCTCTAAGGTAGTCCCTGGGCAGCATCTAGGGTCAGTGTGCAGTGTATTTAAAAAGCTAGACATGCACTTTTTAGTTTACTCTTAAATACATTTTTCACTACTGCAAGGCCTACCACTCCCATAGTTTAACATGGGGATTGCCTAATTACATCTTATAAGTGGAATTTCCAATTGGGTCTAGATAGTTATTTTGAGTTTGTTGTCTCTAGACTCACAATCTAAAATCACAACTTAAGGTGAAGTTGGATTTTAAATTGCAGGTCTGAAAATGCCACTTTTTAGAAAGTTGTCATATTTCTTACTTAAAACATTCTGTGCCTCTGCCTGTCCGTGGATACATGTCTAGGTGGGTGACAGCTGGGCTTTTGTGCATTTCCTCTAGGCAGTCACACACAGAGGAAGTTGGCGTGTGTCATTTACATTCTGATGACCAATCACCAGGCTGATGGGCCTTCCTGGGCTGGATGTAAGGGATGGGATGTGACATGAATGGGGTTCTGCCTGTCCCCACTCAGCCACCTTTAGTGTGTCTGGAGCCAAGGAAGGAAGGACAGGGACTGTGTGTACTTCAAAGGCCTCTCTTTGAAGTATCCCCCACTTGAAAGGCACAACTGGGCATATACCTTGTGAGAAAACAGGGCTGATTGCCCCCTAACCTTTTGCCACTATTTTTTAATTTTTGCTGGTGTTTTCCTGACTCTGCTGGTGCCCTGGGTACTGCTAACCTACGCTAATTATAATTGCCTATGTGAACCTTCCTATAAGTCCCTAGTATATGGTAGGGCATGTAGGTTTAGGGACCCCAGCATAGATAGTGGACCCACAGGTGCACTGCTGAGGTGCCCAGTGTCATTTTAAAGGCAGGCCTGGTGTGCTATCTGTTTTTAAATTAAAGTTATATGCAATTTGACTTTGGAATCAAAAGTACTTCCAAAGTCTTAAACTACCTTATTTGTACATATAAGACACCCCTACGGTGTGCCCTATGTGCCCCTAGGGTTGGGTGCCATGTAACTCTAAGCAGGGAACTTATAAAAAGAGTTTTAGAAGCCCTGGTGAGGTAAAAAAGCCAAATTCATTTTTCCCTCATTGTAATGAATGGCCTCCATAGGCTAGAATGGGGAGACTTTATTTTAATTTATTAAGTCCCCTTATGTGTCAAATACCTCAAGTTTGGTATGAAATTAATTGGTATAATAAATCCCACAACTTACATTTGTTGGAATTAATATAACTTGTTCAAGTAAAAAGTTTTAAACTCTACCTAAAAAGTTGCCAACTTCAGCCCTGTAGTGCTCTGCTCTGATTGGCCAGCATCTGGCAGCCAGGCCAGGTTTCCTTGATGAGGTGTGAAGTAGCCTGGGCTAAACACAAGGCAATGTTCCTGTGGGAGGAGAACTCCCCTCAACAGATAGGGGAGCCAGAAAGGGCGAGGGGTGCCAAACTGCTCTGCAAAGTCAGGGAAGGACATTCAGAGTAGCCCAGGACCTCCATCAAAACCTGCAAACCCAGACAAATAGGTGCCCCCTTGATTAGATTAGGAGAGGGCAGGACAAGGGTTTGCTTAAGATGTTTAGCCACACTAGTGGGTGAGCTCAACCAGATGTAACCTCCAAAAATCAGTTTCAGCAATGATGGATTTTTGAAGAATGGTGCTTCCTGGAAATTATTTTTGCCACACTTCCAAGGAAGTGGTCATCACATGGGGAAGGACCCTGCATTTGATTGGAGACCCAGGACCCCCCAGTTTTTCACCCAGGAGCCAGGATAGATATGGCAGAGCTGCAACCACACCTCAAATCCCTACCAGATCCCTGCAAGGAACAAGACAAAGAAGAAGAAGGATTGCCCTGCTTGCTGGACCCCTGTCCTACACCTGTACACTGCACTCTGAAGGACTGCTCCAGCTGCTCACTTGGGCTTCACCACAATAAGGACTTTGTCTGGTTTCAACTGGTTCAAGGAGGGGCTCCCTGTTTGCTACAGGTACAAAGGAGCTGCCCAGAGTCCCCTGCATCAAGTCCTACAAGCAGACCCCAGCTGACCAGCATCCAGTGGCAATTTGAGGATCCCGACCAGGTTCATTCAGGGAACTGTAATCCCAACTTCCATGGAGCAACTCAGAGGTTCTGGAACCTTGGATCAAGTTGCGGACACTTCAAGGACCCAAAAGGACCTCTGGAAGAAGATCCAGAAGTTTGGAGATGTTTGGAGCAACTCCATAGGTTGAAGAGGTGCATGGTGTAAGTTGTGGTCTTAGACCCCAAGAGGCAAACCACAGCATCTGAACCCATGGCTGATGCTGTGGACCTCTTTCCTGAATCAAGAAACACTTCTAAAAGTAAGTGTAACAGTGTTACCTCGTAGGTGGCCTGAACTCTGGACTTTGTTCCTTTCTAGTGTGACCTTTTTCAACCCTTTTAGTGCTAGTTGCTTCAAGGCGCTAGAAAATATTAATTCTTTCAAAATTCATATCTCCGATTCCCCTTATCCAATTTTATTCATTTTGGTGGCATTTTAAACATAAAAATATAATATATTTTATAAATTGGTGTTGTATTTTTATTGTGTTTTGTGTTTTAGTTATTTACTGTTTTGGTGATTTTTAAATGCTTTACACACTAGTCTTGTTGCCAAGCTATCAAGGGTTGAGCTGGATATAATTTATGGAGACCCCACTGGACATATAGGGAGGTTAGTGGGCCTATTGCTCAGTGTAGATACTTACCTGCCCTTTCCAATAACCCATTTTCCAACACACCTGGACACTGAATCCAGCCAGATTAGTACATTTCTGGACCTGAGAACATTCTGTCAGGAAGAAGGACTGCTGTGCTGCTAAAGGGACTGTGACTCTGCTGGAACTTAACTGGACTTTGCTGAACCTCTATTTAACTGTGCCTGCCCTGCTGCCCTTCTTGCCTACAAGTGAGAAGGACTAGACATGCATCTCTACATCATCAGGACCAAAATGGCTCCAAGGTCTTGCAAGCTTTCCTCCTGTTCTCAGAGACATCAAAGACTTCACTCACCCCTGCACAGCTTGTGGACTCTTTCAACTGGGAGTTCTACCCTGCCAAGTGGTTCTAATCCAGTGCTGGGCCCTTGCAATTGTGTTCTGCTGCTGTGTTCTACGAAAGTATCACCATCACTGTGAAGATTGCAACATCTGCATCTCTCCTCAGTGCTGACTCACTCCAAATGCTGCTTAGGACATGGACTTTCCATTATCGATTGCTTGGCTCTTGATCAGCACATCAGCTTCAGTCCTGGTGCATTACCTTTGCTTTGCCGGCTATTTGGCTCGATGACAACATCACCTTCATCGCAAAAGTTTGGCACTACGTCACTGCTCGAAGAACGATGACTGTGTAGTTCAATGACGAGGAATCCCCTGACTGTGTGGATCAGAACCAATGCACTGCTTTTGCAGTGTCTCCTCTACTCCTCGCATCGGGTCTCCGACATCAACGCAACCCTTCAAACAAGATACTGTTTCAGCAAGATAAGGTTGGTCCCTGTAGCTGCCTGCGCACCATCGAAGTCAGCCTGAACTTTGGATTTACCCCAGTCTAGCACGACCAGATCGCTCTGGTTTATGCTTTGAGCTTTTAGGCACTATAGTTTGCTATATTCTTTAACAATTCATATCTCGACTTCAACTTATAGGATTTTTGTAATATTTGTCTTGTTTTGCTCATTGAATTAAGATCTATTGTTCTAACTTGGTGTCAATTATTTTTTTGTGATGTTTTTACTCTTTTTAGTTTTGCACAAGTACTTTACACACTGCTTCATAAATTAAGCCTTCCTGTTGTGTTCGAAGATACCAGAGGGTGAGCACAGGTTAATTTAAGGTGTTTATCTGACTTACTCTGACTGGGATTGTGGTTCCAGCTTGGACAGAGTGCATACCTGTGCCAACCAGAAACCCAATAACTAACAGCCACCTTTACTATTTACTGTGTAAATTTTGAGGTGTTGTGGAAATGGAATAAGAAAGGCATAATGTCCCCCTAAATTTAGAAAGGAGGTGCCTAAGGGATAACTACTATGAAGAACATACATGTGTAATGTATTAAAAAATTGTCACCACCTCACAGGACTCTTGCAGGATTCCTAATGTAAAAAGGGCAGGAGAGTTCTCAATACACTACATAAGAAGGAATGCTTATTTTTTCCTTGTTTTTGAGAGGAAGTGTGTAATAGATAAGTGCTCTGATGATTTCATGGTTAATTCTTATGTCAATTAAAGTTCCGATCTTACAAGACTCTCACAGGATTGTGAAAAGTAGAAAGGAGCAGGTGATCCTTGAATACACTATAGTATTCACACTTGCTTCTGTGGGAATCAGTGTTACTGGAGATGGTGTTTATCAGAGTTTACTATTTATGTCCATTAGCTCGGTAAGAGTTGTGAATAGAGTAAAAAAAAATTCCATATCCTAAATGCACTCCCATTATAAGAGAGAGGGGTATTAGCAGGGAGGACAGATCATACTATGCACACCTGTCATTCAAGAGAAAAGTCTCTGCCGAGAGGCCAGTCTCTCTCCACACAGCCTATGATGCACACCCGGCATATGAGCGAGAGGTCTGAGAGAGGCCAGTCCATGCACAGACTTTTCTACTCTAACCCGTCATCTGAGATACAGGTCTGACAGGAGAGGTAAGCCCATGCACACACCCTAATATGAACACTCCCCATTTGAGAGACAGGTCTGACAGGAGCGGTCAGTCTCTCTCCATGAACTATATGTTTTTTTCCCTAGGTCTAAGGGGCATATTCAAGAGCCCCTAGCGCCATTCTAATTCCACTTTATTTTATGCTAATGTGGTGTTAGAAGGTCAAAAACGCTGTACCATATTTACAAAGTGGAGCAATGCATGAAATAGGAATATATGTTGTCAATATTGGCTGAATTCAATATTCCTCCTACTTTCATTTGGGTTTTAAACTTCTGTATAACAACTCCACCACAGGATCACGAATGGGGAGACACATATCATCACAGAACCTGATATCCCATGGGACCAGGCATGGTTGCCCATTGTGCCCTCTGTTATTTGTTTTAGCAGTGGAACCCCTGGTGCAGCACCTCAGGCAGGTGGCTGGTGACTGGGCTATTCTACTAGAAACTCAGATCCATGCAGTCTCCATGTATGCGGACACTATGACTGTGTATGCCTGTGGCTTGGAGGGCAGACACCAATATCTAATTTGCTTCAGTTATTTAATGACTTGTTGGGTCTCTGAGTTAATCACATAAAATCCCACGTGTTCTTGTTCAGGGACACTATCACCCGTAATACACTACCTTTAGGTACACAGACCATACAAGTGACACATCACACATTTAGGTATTTGGTTTTCCAGATAATCAGATTGGCTCTAGGTTTAATTGATGGCAACTTACAGAAAGCCATCTCATTACTAAAGTCTCAAATAAAAGTCTGGGCTACACTGCTTTGTTGGCGGCAGGCCTGATTGCATGGTGATGTTACCCTTTCTGCTGTATTTCTTCATTAATTTTCCTGTTGTTGCCCCTGTGGCAATCTTCAACATTGATTTCGTTGTTGGTTGGCCTAATATGGGGCATGGGATGAAGTTGGGTTGGCCTTCACCAAATACAGATACCAGAGGGAATGGATGCTCCGGACTTTAATGACTATTGCTTGGTGGGACAACAATAATGGCTATCAGAGTGGTTAGGGTTTCCACTTGAACAGGGTTTGCTGTACACCACATATATTGAGAATAAGCATGATGTATAGCTTGCTGCTTCTGGGAGTGTTAAAATCCCTGCATCTTCCAATATTGCTAAACAATGACATAATATTTTGGAGATGTGCTCTCCAAAATGCAAACCCCCTCATTATTCCCCTTACATACCACTATGGGGCTTGCCCACTCTAATGGGAACACTCTAATTGATCAGGCTAGGACCCTGGGAGAGCGGGGGAATCACAACAGTTAGACACTTATTTGCAGAGGATATACTGATGACACATCATGACTTCAAACACCTCCATAGACTCCTGAATTCTCTTTGTCTGACACATGCCAACATTTTGTGCTATATTTGTTCATACTGGACCCGAAACTCATACTAGGTAGTGGTAGATATTTAGTCAAATGGCTTTCTAGGGGACTATGGGGGTGATTCTGACCCCGGCGGTTCACTACCGCCGGGGCCAGGGTTGGCGGGAGCACCGCCAACAGGCTGGCGGTGCCCCGCAGGGCATTCTGACCGCAGCGGTTTGGCCGCGGTCAGAAAGGGAAAACCGCCGGTCTCCCGCCGGTTTTCCGCTGCCCTGGGAATCCCCCATGGCGGCGCAGCTTGCTGCGCCGCCATGGGGGATTCTGACAACCCATGCCGCCATCCTGTTCCTGGCGGTTCTCCCGCCAGGAACAGGATGGCGGTATGGGTTGTCGTGGGGCCCCTGGGGGCCCCTGCAGTGCCCATGCCAATGGCATGGGCACTGCAGGGGCCCCCGTAAGAGGGCCCTACATTGTATTTCAGTGTCTGCATTGCAGACACTGAAATACGCGACGGGTGCCACTGCACCCGTCGCACCTTCCCACTTCCCAATTCTGAGCCGGCGTCCTCGTGGGAAGGCTCTTTTGCACTGGGCTGGCGGGCGGCCTTTTGGCGGCCGCCCGCCAGCCCAGTGCAAAAGCCAGAATCACCGCAGCGGTCTTATGACCGCGGAGCGGTGTTCTGGAGGGGGGTACTCTGGCGGGCGGCCTCCGCCGCCCGTCAGGGTCAGAATGACCCCCTATGTGTCCATTTACACACATCATTAGCCCCTCTATAAACTCCGTAGAAAATTGATTTAAATTGTGCCTTTCATGAAAGCAATGGCACTTTCACTTCAAATATCCAAGTGTAGTTTCCAGCAATTCCCACTTTAAATTTATTCAGTTTTTACTGTTACACAGACCATATTTGACACCGTTGAAGCTACACTGAATCTTTCCAATGCCATTGTTCAATTGTCCTAGGCAGATACTGCAGACCGTCTCCACATTTTGTGGGCTTTTGCCTCGCTAACATCTTATTGGGGGGTATAGGGAACTCACGTTTGGTGCTTATGGGGCTTACTCATTTGAATATTGTGGAACACTGTCTCTTAGGTCTGTATCCTCAACCGAAGAATTTTAAGACTGTGGCATGGTTAATGGACTGAGTGCTCCTCCTGGTCAAGCAACAGATTACGAGGCATTGGAAATCCCCTGTCTCAAGCTGGTGAGAGGCGGTTCTATGCTGAGGCGTTGCAGATAGCTAAGCATTACATAGGGAGGAATAGCAAGGTCTTTATAAATGACCTATAGCAACGTTGTGGAGGGATTTACAGGAATAAAGCTACCGGATGATGACCTATCACCATCCACACATTACCAATTGTAGCCTCACACCCAGGACATCAGACTCACCCTGAAGTTAGTTATTCATGACATAAGATTACCCGCATTAGGATTCCAGGAGTACTGAATAGTACCTTTTGCTCCACTATAGTATTTCAGAGGTGTGGTTTCTTGATGGCAGCTCGAGGTGGGGAAGGTGGTTGGTGATTTAAGATAATGTTTTATGCTTGTTTTCTGGTTTCCTCTTTTAAATTTTTCTTATTTCTACTCAAATGGCCAGGATGTTGCCTGGATTATGTGAAATTTATTGAAGAGTGCAAACAAACACTTCTGGATGAAGCTCATTCCCAAGGCCTAATCTGGACCAAACCACTTTATATCACTATATCCAAATTGTATGACAATTTTTTTGTTCAAGAAAATTAAATATAATACATGTAAAAAATAGAGATGTAGGACGGTAGATAAATGTTATTTATCATTATAGATATACAGGATATTTAAGCCCTTAGTACGAGTCTGGCTGTCCTAGGACTGGCAGATTTGCATTGGCGGTCAGACCGCTGGCAAAGCAGTGGTCTGGCCTCCACAATATGACCATGGCCAGGTTGTAACCAGTTGACAGACGCAGCACTGTCCTGGGGATTACAAGTACCCGCTCTGCCGGCTTTTGCATGGCGGTTCCTCCGCCATGCAATGCTGGCGGAGACGGAGTGCTGGGGGCCCCTGGGCGCCCCTGCACTTGAAATGGTCCCTCCTGGACAGCCGCGTCGCATTTTTCACTGCCTGAATTACAGACAGTGAAAAGCGCGATGGGTGCTGTTGCAACCAACGCACCGCAACATTGACGTTGGCTCGATTACGAGCCAGTGTCAATGTTGTGGCCTGTTTCCCGCTGTGGCTAGCAGGTGGAAACACTGTTTCTACACTCTATCCCAGTGGGAAACTCGTAATAGGGCCAGCTGGCAGAAAACCGGAGTGGCGGTTTTCCATCCTAAAGAGTTTGGCGGGAAGCCCCTGCCGCCCACCAAACTCAAAATGAGGGCCTTAATGTTTAACCAGTTGTACAATCCCTTCAGATTGCTTTTGCATGCACTCAAAATCACATTAACAACTTTTTTAAAGCTATTTCAATTGAAAACATTTTGATTTTTGTGCATCATATTTTTTATTGTTCTGCAATTTTGAAAAGAAGACAAGCCTTTCTAAGAAAAGTTTAGATTGTTTTTTCTTTTGGTCTGTTTATTTTGTTTTGGGAAATGCATAAGTTTTTAAAATAATTTCCATGCATTGTTTATTTTTGAGTTGCCAAGTTTGTGGATTATATACCAATTGAACTTGAAAAATAGTTTTTTTCATTTCATTTTTTATTTAAATCGTTTTTTAAAATTTGTGGTGAACTCTTTGAATTGTTGAATTATTTGAGACTCTTTGTAAGAGGTTCTTAAAATATCACAAGTATTGAAAAAAGAAGACATATTTTTTTAATTTAAAAAGTCAATTTAATTCATGAATACAGTCAACACAGGCAAGCAATGTTGGAGTGTATTACTTCATGTTGGTAGCTCAATATGTATGAAACATTGTCTAGGTAGTGTGAAGCTTCCATCAATGGAAATCAATAGACCTTTCACAATAGTTTTTCAGACATCTCCTTCCATTCTTTTGGCTATTTGAAGATTCATACTACCTGATAATGATGGTGCCATTCTCATTTCCTGGAAACACTGTTGTTTCTTCACAATTTCTAGGAAATAGTACAGGTTTGGTTTGAGTTTTTCCAAACAAGGTGCTGAATAATTTATTCTAACCGTTTACGGCTATATTGGTTTTTGCCCTTCCCATAAGCTGGTCGAGTAATAGTTCCGCCACGCTATAGTGAACCTTGGTTTCCCTATGTGACCCAACCTGCAAAGATGGCCAATTCATTTGACTTCAAATTCATTTAGAAGTGGAGCCAATTTGTACTTATTTTGTGAAAAATATTCTGATTGTATAAATGAAATGTAGAATTCATCCACACATTTTTTTGTTATATTGCAGCTTATTATTTGACATACAGGGGCATATTTACAAGCTCCTTACATCTCCTTGTGCTGCTCTAGCATCATTTTTTTTTTATGCTATGGAGGTGTTAATGAGGCTGCCACGTGCAGCATTTTTACAAAGTGATGCAATGAATGTATTGCACCAATTTGTAACTCCTTGCCCCACATTATACCTGCACCAGGTATAATGTAGGCAAAGGGGTGTTCCCACAAAGTGAGGCCCAAACATATGGCACAGCGAAATTTACAAGATTTCACTGCACCAGTTTTTCTGTCATTTTTAACACATGCACAGGGCAGGCATTAAAGTGACAGTCCAAAAATAACCTAAGGGCCTCCCTGTGCTTTGCTGGACTAGCACCATAATTTATAGTGCTAATCCAGCAAAGAGTCACAATAGCATCATAATTTATGACGTATTTGAGTTAACGTGCGCCATGGCTCACTGTATGGTAAATACAGCGCTACCTTTGTGAGGTTAGGGGGGCGGAGGGCGACACAAGAAAAATGGCGAATTAGAGTTTTCTTCTAAATATGCCCCATAATCCTTAGGTAATGTTATTTTTAATTGTACACTAATATGCCTGGAAAAAGTGAAAACACATCCTTGAATCTGTGTATTTTGGTATATTTTAGTAACTGTATTAATCACTTGTATCTCAAAGTCAATTATTATTTTGCTGGGACTAATTGTTTTAGATTTTATAACTGATAAAAATTCAACGTAAATTGAGAATTGTTTTTCAGGAAGTAAACTGCAAACTAATGGGCTTGTATGGTTGTTAATATTTGCATGAATACTACATATTTGGGTGAATGGATGTGCAGTTGATTTAAAAGCCCCATCCATCATTCACATTTAACCTTTTTCCATGGTTACTGTGTTATGAACTGTAGAAAGATGAGTACTAGTTTTAGAGGGTTTTTGCTGTCTTACAGTTGAAAAGGTTAATTAGTAATAGAAACAGTAATTTCAGGAGGGATGTTAATGTCAGAGTAGGACTGAGGAGTTACTCTTATGATTACTCACTTGTTTTTGTCATTCAACCATTTGTTTTGAATGTAGGATTGTGGGCATATTGCTGGCAACATGCATGGGGTGTTCTCGGCAACCTCCCTCAAAATTGAGCCGCAGTATTTATCGGAGGTGGCTGCTAGTGTCTTTATTTGTTGCATGCTTTACCTAACTTCAGTCTCCATTGAAAAGGCAGAGAGGTTATGCTCTGTGGTTCTTTCCACTATATGACCAAGAGTAACTGCTCTGCATTTGCAATGGGTTGAAAAGTATTCAGCGTACCTCCAATGACTCCTGAGCTCACTTATTCCCCCCTTACATTAAATATAGCCACCATATTTGAAAAGTCTGCTTCCTATTTTGTAAGGAATATAGCTTTCTTCACATGAATATTCCATTCTTGAAAACAACTGAAATAAAGTTAACAAATTATTATGAGTGTGATGAAAAGAAATTGTTTATTTTTCCAATTGCTTTGAACAAATTTCTATAGAGAGAAGAAAAAAAAATAAAAGTTATTTTTGGGAATCTGTTGAAAAAAATCTTAAATAATCCTGTTTGAACTGTGGAAAAAAATGCCAGTGTTAGTATCATGCTTTGAAAAAAGAATGAAATGAATACATTTATTTTCTGTTCATGACAATTTGATTTGCCTGGTTTATTGGTCCTAATGGTGTTTGCTTCTGGAATTTGGAGATGTAATTTTGATTTTCTTGAGGTAGTGGTGTACGTGGTTTGCTTCTTTGCTGTGTTTCTTTGGTCAGAAAATATGTATATGCCATTATTGAGTTAGTCCTGCATCTCTGCCTCTATGTCTTCATTATTTATCAGTTTACATTGCTTTTTTTATATTTCTGGCTTATTTATGGTGTTTCTCCTGTGGGTTGGAGCAATGGTTTTAGTTTTTCTTCTTGTCAGAATATTTTTTATAAGTTTTTTGCTTTTGTTGTAGTCTACAAAAAAAGATAAATATTACAAAATTTAGTCCCCCTTTAAGTGTCCATCACTTGACAGAGTTTGAATAGTAAATCTGCCCTTCTGCAACTGTCCAGCCCCTTCCCGGAAGAAAGTACCTGGCAGGGTTAAAATTGTAAATATATCTCTCAGCCACTGTCCAGCATCTTCCCTGAGGTAAGTACTTGGTACAGTGAGTATAGTAATTTGCTCCAGGCACTTTACACAACCTCCCCTGAGTTAAATATTTGCTGGAGTTAAAATAGTAAAACTGCTCCTCAGTCACTCTACAGCACCTCCCCTGAGGTAAGTACTAGGCCCAGGCGGACTCATAACTCTGTTTGCCGTATTGTCAGAATTTGGCAACTTCATGTTACATTTAAGACAAAGAATTCCTGCCAGGTTCCACCAATTGACATGTGGTGCATTCTGCCGTTCATACCTCCAGATGTTTAAAGGAATAGCACAAGGCTTCACAATGCACGCTTGCAAGTGCAGGTGAGATTTGCTGGCCCCTAGGGCAATCTCCCGTTGCCATGGAGCATTCCGGTGCTAATTTCCAGTCACACAGAGATTTCCAGTGTCATTTTGTAACATGAGTGGTCACAAGCAATTTGGGATGTTTCTCAAGCAGATTTTTAGTGTGAAAAGCATTGTTTTCTCGTACTTTATTTTTCAACAGGAATTTTGTTTTGTGACATCACAACAAGAAAGCTAAAACAACTTTTTTGTAAGGGTGTTGTTTGATAGAGGGCATGCACCAGTAAATTCTTTTATCTTTTATTCAATTTTTAAATGTGATTGTGGTGGTGGGTGACCTTAAGTCGCAGTAAGTGCCTGTTTTTTTAAACTTCTTTTTGAGCTTTTATAAGGCAAAACGGCTGTACATGAAACAACTATTTCTGTGGTATTTTTTGTTTTAAAACACCTGTGATTCAAGCAGGGGTTACTATTGGATTGAACACAAAATGTTTTTTTTCCTGCAAAATGTGAATTTTTGATGCTAGGGAGGATGTATGCTGTTGGACATTTTTTTTAAACTGACTTAATGGTTGTTTTTGGCATTGCTGAATTAATAGTAGTTTCATTGTTTACTATGCCTGCTTCCTCTGAGCAGTGTGTGTGTGTTTGTTTGAGTGTACGGTGGGTGTGTGTTTGTGTTACTGTCCTTGTGCGGTCTCAGCTGTGATAAAACACTTGCACTGTAGGGATTTCATTGTACTGTGGGAACCTGAACCCAAGTCCTCCCCAGGTAATGCCTTTTAAATGTAAAAAACAACTTCATAAACATCTGTGTCAATCTTTACAACTTTTTTTTTAAATTACCTTGTGGGGACCTGTGTTTCATAATGTGTGTTTATTTTTTGCTCAGCTCTGCCCCTTAAACAGGAGATTATACTGCAAGTTTAAACACACCAAGGAATCTAAACACACTTCAGCAATCCACTTCCCAGGCTAGGATCCAACACATTACAATGAAAAGGCAGCATAGCAATCACTGGCTACTTTATTCCAACTTGACCAGGTTTTCCCTTATTGTTAAAATGCATTTTAAATCAATTGAAGTAATTTGCACTTTGTGGTCAAAATTTACAAAACATAAGCCAGTAGTGCACTGCAAGAGAAAAAAAATGTCCTGAATTGAGGAATGTGAGAAAATTGTAGTAAAACAAATTTACCAAAAGACATACACAAATGATGTCATTGACTGTCTGTACAAAGAGAGCTGTTTTAGTTTAAATTACACATGTTGACCCAGGACTTTAAACCAAATGAGCTGTATCTTGTGTGAGGTTTTTACTTGAGGCATTCTCTCCAGGATACATTTCTATATACTTGTTAGACCTGACAGCCTTAGGGTGGTCATCCCCAACCTTTTGCCTCCCTCTCTCCATTATTCAGACCCTGTTTATGTTGGTTTTTGGACCTCTGCACACTGCTGACCAGTGCTAAAATGCATTTGCTCTTTCCCCTGAACATGGTAACATCCGCTTCTACCCAATTGGCATTTGTAATGTACTTGTAAGTCCCCAGCAAAGTGCACTAGAGGTGCCCAGGGTCTGTAAATTAAGTGCTACTAGTGGGCCTGCAGCACTGGTTTTGCCACCCAGATAACTAGTCCCTTAACCATGTCTCAGGCCTGCTATTGCAAGGCCTGTGTGTGCAGTTGTACTGCCACTTTGACTTGCCATTTAAAACTACTTGCCAAGCTATACACTCCCATTTTTCTACTTATGTCACCCATAAGGTAGACCCTAGGTAACTGATAGGGCAGGGTGCTATATAAGTGGAAGGCAGAACATGTACGTATGTGTTTTCCATGTCCTGGAAGGGGACAACTCACAAGTTCATTTTCCCTTACCGTGAGACCTACTTCTCTCATAGGCCAGCATTAGAACTGCTCTTATAGACTTTTAAGTGGTAGATTGTGACCTGAAAGGAGTAGCCCTGTCATGTTTAGTATGGCCAGAATGGAAATAGAAAATCCGGCTTACTTGTGAAGTTGGATTTAATATTACTGTTTTAGAAATACCACTTTTAGAAAGTGGGCATTTCTCTGCACTTGCTGCCATCTGTGCCTTACACCCTGACTCCAATCCACGTCTGGCCCATGCTGCTTGACAGCTCCCCTTGTGTATTTCACCCAGACAGCCATAAACACAGAACACTCAGGTGGTCTTTCCGACTTTGGCAGTCTTTTCCTCAGACTGCCGAAGCCACAGGTGCCAGAAGACCGCCAGTGCTGGCAGTCTTCCGACCACCATATTACGAGTACTGAAGGATTTCCACCACAATTTAGGCAGGAATCATCCAGTAGTCGTGCTGGTGGTCCGAAGCGCAGAGGCAGTTCCACCACTGGCCCCATCCCACCAAAAGGACTCCGCCGAGCTATATAATGAGCAGTAATACAGCCTGGTGGTATCCTGATGGTGGGGCGCTGCCGGCAGTGGGAATGTTCCTCCCACTTCAAAGACATTTTTGGGTAAATATACTGAGTCTCTCACCCCACCAAATCAGAGACTTCTGACACTACATCTGGACTCTGTCAGAGGGACTTCATGGCTTCCCAAATGACTCATCTGAACTGCTTTGCTGGAAGAACTGCTGCCCTGCTTGTTGCCCTCGTGCCTGTTGGCCCATGACCCTGCTGGAAGAACTCTGCCTTTCACCACAAGTGCTCTCCAAGGGTTTGGATTGAGCTTGCATCCTGTTCTGCAGTCTCTGGGCAAACAAAGACTTCATCTACTAGCTTCTAGCTAGCGCACCGACTTCAGTGACTCCAGTACTGACACTGTCCCACTGCCTGCTTCAGCTTCGTGGTCCTTGTTGAATGCAACAACAGCAGCCTGCAACATGTCTGACATCACTGTGATGCTTCTGACATCCCACATAGTGATCGCGACACTGCTAAGTTGAAATATAACATCTTGACCGATGGGATTCATCGACCCCACTGAGTCACAAGACACTGATGCCTTGCCACGACATAGCATCAGCTCCCCTGCAACTGGACAGAACCAATGCCTCACCTCCCCTGCCTCCCAGTATGGAACCAATGCCTCACATCCCCGGTCGCCATAAGGAACCGACGCTGCACCGGCTCCAGCGATGCCTCACCTCCTTGATTCTGTGCAACATCTTTGTTTCATTGTTTTCAAAGGTACTGTTCCTGGTGTTCTGTGCTACTCCATGAACGGTGCCAGTGGCATCAGACTGTTGGGAACAACTCCGTGAATTACGTCATGATAACCCCACTTGGAGCTATTGTGTTTCTAAGCTTTTTATTGGGATTTCATCTTTAAAAAATCATAATGTTACCTTTGTACATTGGACTTTGGTCTATTTGATCCTATTTTATTTAGATAAAGATTATCTACTTTTCTAAACTAGTGTTGTGTACTTTTGTGATGTTTTCACTGTGTTACTGTATGAGTTATTGCACAAATACTTTAAACATTGCCTTCTAAGTTAAGCTTGCCTGCTCTGTGCCAAGCTACCAGAGAGTGAGCACAGGATAATTTGTATTGTGTTGTGACTTACCTTGACTAGGATTGTGGTCCCTGCTTGCACTGGGTGCATACCCCTGCCAACCAGAGACCCCAAGTTCTAACAATACTTCTATGTGCATACCACCTTACAAGGATAAACCACATAAAAGGTGCAAAATATAACATGTTACATGTTAAAATAACAAGCAATATATCCCTTGTCTATCCTTTTCCCCTTGTTCAAACCAGTGCTAGGATTTCATGCAGTGCTAAGTCACACAACTTTAGTATATGTGGCTTTGTATAGAATTTTAGGGCTTTTTGAAGCTGCCCCACCCCCTCCCATGATACCCCTTACACCCACGTGTCTGAAATGAGCCACTTTCAAGATCTAATTGGTTTCCTATTATAGAACTCTGACTGTACTCCAGGTTACTCTGTGGTATCTCCTAATGAGGCTTTCCACTCCTTCGTTATGCTTTTGCCCTGTTCAGGGTGCCTTGTGTATAGATTTGCATTAACCTTACTTTCTCCACCCAGTGCCTCTCATTATTTGGCCAGCTCTGGTGTAACCCCGAGAAATATTTACATAAATCTCAATTGTGTTTCAGATATTTTGCATGACTTGTGTTTATATCTCTTATAGGCTTATTCACATGCTTTTGTTTCCATGGAGAATGGTTCGAGCAGAAAATGTGTTTTTGTAACTGGACAGATGGACACATGCTTCTGCCCTTTTACCACACTAGCAACGTTCTCTGAGTTACTTTAGAAACTACATAGAAAGTACATTTAGCAAGTGTATTACACAACTTTGTTATGTGTGGGCATACCTCATGTAGATTTTTTATGCAGAGGATTGATTACAGATATTTTGATCAATATATGCTCACCCACTAATGCATATCCTTAATATGTGTATTGTTTTTTTATTTTTTAAATATGCTTGTTACCCTAAGAAAAAAATCACATACATCACATACTTGCCCACTCCTAATCTGGGGAATCTCCATTGCAATATTCCAGTAGTCCAGGTATTGCACCATTCATAGTCCATGGACCACTGGGCCCAAAATGCATGGGCAAGGCCCACACAAGATACCCGAACATGATGGAGAGAACACTGCAGAGGCATCAGATAGAAATACAACAGGCACCTCAGGGGGAAGGGATGGGGGGGGGGCACCTCAGCCGGATGAGTGCACGGTGCCAGATCCACGAGGGGGCTCCATGCCCATTGATGATTACTGGGAGTGCAAAGCCACAGTCTCTCAAGTCTCTACAGTGGGTGGGTTGCCCACTGTTCAATCCTGGGGAGTGCAAAGCCACAGTCTCTCAAGTCTCTACAGTGGGTGGCTTGCCCACTGTGCAATCCTGGGGAGTGCAAAGCCACAGTCTCTACAGTGGGTGGCTTGCCCACTGTTCCATCCTGGGGAGTGCAAAGCCACAGTCTCTCAAGTCTCTACAGTGGGTGGCTTGCCCACTGTTCCATCCTGGGGAGTGCAAAGCCACAGTCTCTCAAGTCTACAGTGGGTGGGTTGCCTACTGTTCCATCCTGGGGAGTGCAAAGCCACAGTCTCTCAAGTCTCTACAGTGGGTGGCTTGCCCACTGTTCCATCCTGGGGAGTGCAAAGCCACAATCTCTCAGGTGGATGTCTTTCTCCACTGGTTCTGGAGGGGGACTGGTGCCCAGAGTGCTTCATCCTGCCAAGGACAGAGGTAGTGGATGCTGTTCTCCACTGGTTCTGGAGGGGGACTGGTGCCCAGAGTGCATCACTCACCCCATGACAGTCCCAGTTGCGTCACTGCCCCTGCCGCTCATGGGCTAGCGGTCCTTGAGTTGGCGGGCCTTGCCCTGTTCAGCGGTGCTTGCCCTGTTCAGTGGTGCTTGCCTTGGCGGTCTCTGCCCTGTTCAGCGGTGCTTGCCTTGGCGGTCTTTGACCTGTTCAGTGGTGCTTGCCTTGGCGGTCTCTGCCCTGTTCAGCGGTGCTTGCCCTGTGCAGCAGTGCTTGCCATGTTCAGCGGTGCTTGCCTTGGCGGTCTCTGCCCTGTTCAGCTGTGCTTGCCCTGTTCAGCGGTGCTTGTTCAGCGGTCCGTCATTGCCCAGCTGGGCTGTGGCTGGCGGTCCTTCATTGGTCAGATGGGCTGTGGCTGGCGGGCCCCTCCTGGGCAGCTGGGCTGTGGCTGGCGGGGCCCTCCTGGGCAGCTGGGCTGTGGCTGGCAGGGCCCTCCTGGGCAGCTAGGCTGTGGCTGGCGGGGCCCTCCTGGGCAGCTAGGCTGTGGCTGGTCGGGCCCTCCGGGGCAACTGGGCTGTGGCTGGGGGGGGCCTCCTGGGCAGCGACGATGGGGCTGGCGGGGGCCTCCTGGGCCGCGACGATGGGGCTGGCGGGGGCCTCCTGGGCAGCAACAATGGGGCTGGCGGGGGCCTCCTGGGCAGCGACGATGGGGATGGCGGGGGCCTCCTGGGCAGCGACGATGGGGCTGGCGGTGGCCTCCTGGGCTACGACGATGGGGCTGGCGGGGCCCTCCTGGCCAGCGGGGTTGATGGCGGTCTTCTCCGCCGTGCTGCTCCTCCCAGACTTTGCAGGTTTCTTCTGCCCCTTCCCCACCTTGGGAGGAGTCACAGCTGAGTCCACACTCCCCCCGGGACCCCTGTGAACGGCTTGGCTGGCTGGAGTCTTCTCCCTCTCCCGCCTGGCACTGGCCAACTTCTGGTGCTTCACGGGGGGACTAGCTGTGCTGTGGCTCCGTGACAGACTGGCTGGCCTGGTGGCCGGTGCACTCCACATACCTGTGACAATAGGCACCACTGGTCCCGGAGATTTTGTGTCTGAGGTGCTAGTACGGGACCTATGATTTGGACAGGGGGGGTGGTGGGAAATAGGTTAAGGGTGGACAGGAAAAGTTGTTTCGAGACACTGGGATGGGTAGCTGGAGGGGGTTTGGGAGTGGAGGAAGAGGTGGTGGTTGTAGGAGGTGTACGTTTTGTGGCTTTGGGTGCAGGTGCATGCGCTGGAGGCTGTGTGAGGTGGATGTATGTTTGGTGGGTGTGTGCCTGCGTTTCTTCGGAGGGGGGTCACAGACACACTGGGAGAGGACACAGGGGACGTGCGAATGGTAGTGGGGGTGGTGAGTGCACGTGAGCGGGGTGTGGTGGTGGGTGTGCTGGTGCGGTACGTAGTGGCTGTAGTGGTAGTGCATGCAGGTGTGAGTGGAGACGAGACTGGGAGGGAGGAGGGAGGAGGGAGACGAGGAGGAGGGGGACACAGTGGAGGCAGTGGATGTTGGTGTTTCTGTATGTGTGTGATGCTTGCGTGAGTGCCTGTAGGATTTGTGTGGTGCTTATGTTTGCCTGAGCTTCCCTTGTGTGGTGAGGTGTGTGTAGGCTGGTCTGATGGTGTGCTTGGGATGGGCAGAGGTACAGGGGATTGGGTCTGGGTGGAGGAAGTTGGAGGGGGGAGGCTAGACACAGGGACAATGGCTGCCATCAGTGCTGAGGCCAGCGTTAGAAAAGTTCGATGAAGGGCAGCCTGACCAGAATGAATGCCCTCCAGGAATGCATTGGTTTGTTGCAACTCCCTTTCTACACCCTGGATGGCATTCAAAATGGTAGACTGCCCAACAGTGAGTGACCTGAGGAGGTCAGTGGCCTCCTCACTGAGTGTAGCAGAGGTGACAATGGGTAGGGGCTGAAGTGCCTGTGGCGAAGGTGATGCCCACCCTCCTGGGTGAGCGGGCACGGGTTGAAGGCTGAGTGGCTGCTGGGAGGGCGGTGCTGGTAGGGGGGATGGCGGCTGTACTTGTAGAAGTAGGGGGAACAGATGTTGCTGCCACCACAAGGGAGCTCTCATCGGAGGACGAGTCCGTGTCGCTGGTTGGAGATCCTGTGACCGCCGTGGTGCTCCCCTCGCCCTCCGTCCCACTGGTGTATTCAGAGTCCGTAGTGTGGGCCTCCATGCCCATGTGGGATACAGCTCCCTCATGCTCCAGTGCCACTGCTCCTCCGCCTGATGATGCTAATGCATACAAGAACAGGGAGACCGCAAAAAAAGGGGGGGGGGGGGAACAGAAGAAAGACAGGTTGAGTGCATGGCTTACCGCTACCGTTGGTGGACAATACAAACCCAGCAACCCCCTGCCCTACGTTGCGCTGTTGGGCTCTACAGTGCAATTCCTGGGAAATGGCCTACAAGGCTATGGATGACATCTGCACACATAGATGACACAGGTGCATGAATAGCTGCACTTGGCACTCTACAGAGGTGGGGTGGGGGGCCACAGGGCCATGCCTTATGAAGGGGCCTAGCCTACGGAACTCGCACTGGCCTAGGGAAACCCACATCCCTCCTCCCCCACCCAGACCCCTCCACTGCACGCAAAGTCAGCAGAATGAGAGTGTACTCACCCCCTTGTGTCTGCTGTGATGCCCTAAAGCGCCCATCCAACTCAGGGTAGGCCACCGCCAGGATCCAAAACATCAGGGGGGTCATGGTTCAACGGGCACCCCTCCCACGTTGGGAGGCCATCCCCAGCGGATCCTCCGCCGTCTTCTTGCTCCAGCGGCGAATGTCCTCCCATCTATTCCGGCACTGGGTGTTCCGTATGTGGTGGACCCCCAAGGTCCAGACGTCCTTGGCGATGGCACGCCTAATTATCCTTCTTCTGGTGGGCGCTGACCTACATGAAATGTACAAGGGAAGAAGAGAAGTAATTACCAACTGCACCGTCAAAGTGAGTGGCCCCATCCCTACCCTTGCCATGTTGCACATACACCCACCGTCTTTCATGCACGCAGAACTCTGCCCCATTCCTTCTTACAACCAGCCCTCTCCACACAGGCATAGCCCATACAACATGCTCCCTGTGTACTTACCTGTTGGTCTGGAGGACTGTAGAGAAGCGTGTACTGGGGGAGGACCCCGTCGACGAGCTTCTCCAACTCCCCCCGTGTGAAGGCAGGAGCCCTTTCCCCTAGCGCACGAGCCTTTGTCTCTTCCAGACCGAGGTCACAGCAGCACTTGCAGTGTAGGTCCTCTCCTGTCGTAGATCAAGTATCGAGTGATTCAACAGCTAGAAAATGGCGGTCACGTCCGCGGCGGTCACGTCCGCGGCGGTGCGTACCATCACCGCCGGCGTACATCGTCATTGGCTCCTAGGGACCCATAGGGTCCAATGTTAACCAATGCAGCATTGCGCCGCGGTCTTCGACCGCCTACCGCAATGCTGTACAACACCAGCGCAGTTACCTCACATCCCATTGTCCCACTTTAGAGGTCAGGCAGCCGCCATTTCCGGGGCCCACATGGCCTAATTACCAACTGCGTTACACATACCTAGGCCTACTCTCAACACACATACAGGCCAGATTTTGTGTATAAATCGTGTTCTGTGTAGATTATGGGTACATACCTCTGAGTTGTTTGACTCTGTGCTCGCTGTTGTCCTTCATAGGCACCATCCGCTGGGACATGTGAGGAGATGGCGGAATCCTCAGGTGTACCGACCGCTGGTGGACCTGTCGACAATGGAGGAAAGAAATTCGATCATCACCTACAGGTTTGACCGTGCCACAATCCAGGAACTGTGTACTCAGTTGGAGCCAGACCTGATGTCAGCAATCCGCCATCCCACAGGAATCCCACCTCAAGTGCAGGTGCTATCAGTGCTCCATTTCCTTGCAAGTGGGTCTTTTCAAACAACTGTGGCCATGGCATCAGGGATGTCCCAGCCTATGTTTTCCAACGTACTGCCCAGAGTGTTGTCTGCCCTGCTGAAATATATGTGGAGCTACATCGTTTTCCCTCAGGTGGAGGACTTGTCTACAGTGAAAGGTGACTTCTATGCCCTTGGACATATCCCCAACATCATAGGTGCCATTGATGGGACCCATGTGGCTTTGGTCCCCCCCCCACAGGAGTGAACAGGTGTACAGGAACCGGAAGAGTTATCATTCCATGAATGTACAGATGGTATGTTTGGCAGACCAGTACGTCTCCCATGTGAATGTCATGTTCCCTGGCTCAGTGCATGATGCCTACATCATGCGGAATAGCAGCATCCCTTATGTGATGGGTCAACTACAGAGGCACCGGGTGTGGATATTAGGTGACTCTGGTTACCCCAACCTGTCATGGCTACTGACCCCAGCGAGGAATCCCAGGACCAGGGCAGAGGAACGTTACAATGAGGCCCATGGGCGGACTAGGAGGGTGATCGAACGCACCTTCGGCCTCCTGAAGCCCAGGTTTAGGTGCCTCCATATGACAGGTGGATCCCTATTCTACTCACCAAAGAAGGTGTGCCAGATCATCATGGCCTGCTGTATGCTTCATAACTTGGCTTTGCGACGACAGGTGCCTTTTCTGCAGGAGGATGGTCCAGATGGCAGTGTTGTGGCAGCTGTGGAGCCTGTGGACAGTGATGAGGAGGAAGCAGAGGAAGAAGACATTGACACCAGGGACTCGGTCATCCAGCAATATTTCCAGTGAAACACAGGTGAGAATACATTCCTGCCTACTACAAGTACTTTTACACTTCTACCTCTATCCTGTATGTTGATTTCACCCAGTGTATGGTCACTGAGTTGTCACTTTCCCTTACGGTTTAACAAGTGTGGGTCCCAATGTGTGTCATCTGCTTAGATTCCTCATGTACTAGAGCTGTGTGACATAGGTATGTTGACATTACTAATTCCTGAAAATTGTGTCACTGTAATTGCAAATACACTATTTTGAAATCACAGACAGACTCCAGATCTTTTGGTGCTTTAGGTGTGTTTATTTACATACAAAATATTGGAGGGGGAAGTCAAATGGTGAGGGGTGATGGCGGAGGAGTGTCCATGGCAGAGTCCAGTCTATTAGTCGCACAGGTGCATTGCCCATATGGGCATAGGAAGTGGAGCTGGGGCAGTTTTATTATGGACAGGGTGACAAAGTGGGACAGTGGCTAGACAATCAGGGTGGTCTCATTTCTTGGCGGGTGTCTTGACATTGTGCTCTGTCTTGTTCCTGGATCTCAAGGACCGTTTGCGGGGTGGTTCTCTGTCTGCATGGGCTGGGGTGCTGGTGTGGTGGTCCTGTGGCGGTGCCTCCTGTCCACTAGCACCGGCGGAGGTGGTGGGCAGTTCATCGTCCATGCTAGTGTCAAGGGCCCCTTGTAGTGCCACAGTGTCCCTCCTGGTGTTGAGTATTTCCTTAAGCATCCCTACGATGGTGCCCAGGGCGGAGCTGATGGTTCTGAGTTCCTCCCTGAACCCCAAATACTGTTCCTCCTGCATGCGCTAGGTCTCCTGAAACTTGGCCAGTACCGTTGCCATCGTCTCCTAGGAGTGGTGGTATGCTCCCATGATGGAGGAGAGGGCCTCGTGGAGAGTGGGTTCCCTTGGCCTGTCCACCCCCTGTCGCACAGCAGCCCTCCCAGTTCCCCTGTGTTCCTGGGCCTCCGTCCCCTGGACCGTGTGCCCACTACCACTGCCCCCAGGTCCCTGTTGTTGTTGGGGTGGTGGGTTATCCTGGGTTCCGTGTAGTGGTGGACACACAGCTGATTGACGTGTCCTGGGGACGGAGGTATGGGCCCGCTGGGTTGGAGCTGTGCTGGTGTTACCAGAGGGGGCAAGGTCTGTGGTGGCCTGTGCCTGTGTGAGGGAAACCAACTGTCCAGAGGTCCACGATGGTCCGGGCTGGTCATCTAGATCCAGTTGGACAGAGCTGCTGTCATCACTGTGGGCCTCTTCTGTGGGTGGAGTGGAGATGTCTGGACCCTCCTGTCAGGTGACGTTTGGTAGTGGTCCTGCAGAGGTGGAAAAGCATGATTATTGCATCTGTGTGTGTCATGGTGTGCAATGGGTGGGTGACCATGTACCCCAGTGCTGGCATTCCTGTGAGGGGGCTTGTGTGATGATGGTTTAGGGGGGTGTATGGGTATGTGCAGTGGGCATGCTTTAGTGATGGGTGTCCATGCGTTATTGTTGCATGCAGGGCTTGGTGTTGGGATGGGTGGTTTGTGATGTTGGTACATTTGTGAGGAGTTGGAGTGATAGGGGTGGGGGCGAGGGTGGGGGTATGTGATAGCATACAGTTAGGGTGGGGAATGTAATATTTAAGATTTGACTTACCAGAATACGTTCCTCCACTGACTCCTGCGAGGCCCTCAGGATGCAGAATCACCAAGATCTGCTCCTCCCATGTTGTTAGTTGTGGGTGAGGAGGTGGGGGTCCGCCGCCAGTCCGCTGAACCGCCTGGTGGTGTCTTGAGACCACGGAACGCACCTTCCCCCGTAGGTCGTTCCTCCTCTTCCTGATGTTGTCCCGATTTTTGGGGTGTTGTCCCACTGTGTTGACCCTATCGACTATTCTTCGCCATAGCTCCATCTTCCTTGCAATTGAGGTATGCTGCACCTGTGCTCCAAATAGCTGTGGCTCTACCCGGACGATTTCCTCCACCATGACCCTGAGCTCCTCCTCTGAAAACCTGGGGTGTCTTTGCCGTGCCATGGGGTGGTGTAGGTGATGTGTGGGGTGGTGTGTGTGGTGATAAGTGTGGTGACATGTAGTGGTGTGTGGTGTTTTGTGCGTGGAAGTTGTGTGGGTGATGGTGTTGTGTGCCTGTGGCTGCTAGTTTGTGGATGGTGGTGTCTCTCTCTGGCCTTCTCTCTATAAATGTGGTCGCAAGGGTTTGTGGGTGATGTGGGTGTGTGTTTTATACTGTATTGGATGTGTGGGAGTGGTGTGTGTATGTGTATCAAGTGTGTGTATTTCGAATTGTCCAATGTGGCTGTGTTTTGGAGATGTGTGTGTATTTTGAGCGCAGCGGTGTGTACCGCCAATGGAATACCGCAGTTGAAAGACCGCCGTGTGGATTTGTGTGTCGTGATAGTGTGGGCATATTTCTGTTGGCGTGACGGTGGAGGTTTTTTTTTCCGCCAGTTTATCACTGACCTTTGGTGTGGTGGACTTGTGTGGGTGTCTGAGTTTTGGCGGAATCCGAGATGTGGGTCATAATCGCTGTGGCGGAATTCCACAGCCGCGGCGGTGTGTTGGCGGTCTTCTGCACGGCGGTAAGCAGCTTTTACCGCCAATGTTGTAATGACCCCCAAAATTTCTATCTTTAAAATGACGCCAAAATGTTTAAAATCAGATAAGGGGAACTGGAGATATGAATTTTTGAAAATTAATGTTTTCTAGCACATAGAAGAAACTAGCATTCAAAGGGTTAAAAAAAAAGGTCCCACTGGGTAGGGACAAAGTCCAGTGTTCACGCCACCCACGAGGTAACACTGTTACCTTTACTCTCAGAAGTGTTTCTTGATTAGGAAAGTGGTCCACAGCACAAGCCAAGGGTTCAGAGGCTCCGGTTTGCCTCTGGGGGTCTGGGACTACAACTCCACAGTATACCTCTTCAACTTATGGAGGTGCTCCAAACATTTCCAGACTTCTGGATCTTCTTCCAGAGGTCATCTTTGGGTCCTTGAAGAGTCTATAACTTGTTCCAAGGTTCCAGAAGCTGTGAGTTGCTCCTTCGAGTTGGGACTACAATTCCCAGAATGCACCTGGGCAGAATCCTCAAATGACCACTGGACGCTGGTCAGCTGGGCTCTGCTTGTAGGACTGATGTGGGGGACTCTGGGCTGCTCCTTTGTACCTTTAGCAAACAGGGAGCCCCTTCTTGAAGCAGTAGAAGACAGGCAAATGCATTTTTGTGGTGAAGTCCAAGTGTGCATCTGGTGCAGTCCTTCAGAGTGCAGTGTACATGTGCAGGTCAAGTGTCCAGCAGGGAGGTCCTTTTCCTTTTTTGTCTTGTTCCTCGTAGGGATCTGAGGTGTGGGTGCATCTCTGCCATATTTATCCTTGCTCCTGGGTTGAAAGCAGGGGGTATCTGGTTATCTTATCACAGGCAGGCTCCTTCCCCCTTTGATGACCACTTCCTGTGCAAAAATAAATGCCAGGGAGCAACATTCTTCAAAAATCCATTGTGGCTGAAAGTGATTTTTGAAGGTTAGAACTAGCTGAACCTACCCACTGGCATGGCTAAAATTCCTAAACACACCCCTCTCCTGCCCTCTCCTAATCTAATCAAGAGGGCACCTAATTGTCTGGGATTGCAGGATGTAAGGGAGGTCATGAACACAATAACACAAATTAGCAGGCAGGGACAAATCTACTCATTATTTTAAGAACCCAATAATCACTATTGGTTTAAAGGGTAAATTACTTTCCCTTATTTATTTGATTTATTTGCAAAACACAGCATACAACTCGTCATAACAACACCTAGGTCTTGATATAGATGCCTGAATTGAGGCAGAGTTGAATGAATAAATAGGTAAGAGAGTTGCTACTGGGAATATTACCACCTTGGAATGGACCCTAGTTGTTTTATCAACAGTAATGAGCGTTTGCTCGTTGTTGGTTCCTTTCTTTTTGTTCTTGGGCAGAACTAACCGAGAGCAAGTGCAAAAGCTTTTTGAAAAGATTGGACACTTAACACAATGGAAAGAAAGGTATGGCTCACAGCTGGGGTCACTGTAGAGGCTGCATGGTGGAGATACTCATTTAAGTGGTATGATTTTAATTTGTGCGTTAATTTTTGTAGAGGTGTCTGTGCCCCCTGACAGTCCTGAAGAGGCCATGAATGATGAGGCCGAAACACGTCAACATCTTTCTAGTGGGATCAAGGGCTTTGGAGCGAAAATAAATTGATAAACAAAATTGGTGTAGCACTACATAATACCTTTGAAAAAATAGTTAGGTATTTTACAGCTGGGTGCAAGACCCTTGTTCACCACAGAGTATGGGATCACATTGTTAATTGTGTAATGGTGACCATAATATAAAGTAATGTTGATGGGCATAACCCTTCTTTTGGTTATTTTTGTTATTATTTATTTTTTGTGAGTCATGTGACAAATGTTTGAGTTGTAAATATGATGTGTATATATTTGTGTTATAATGATAGAATAAGTAATAGGTGTTGTTATGACGAGTTGTATGCTGTGTTTTGCAAATAAATCAAATAAATATGGGAGAGTAATTTACCCTTTAAACCAATAGTGATTATTGGGTTCTTAAAATAATGAGTAGATTTGTCCCTGCCTGTTAATTTGTGTTATTGTGTTCAGGTTAGTACCCTAAGCAGGCTTGGGTTACAGGGTACCCCCTTTGTGAATGACAATGTAAGGGAGGTCATGGGCTGCTCCAAATGTCCTTTCCTGCCTTTGAAGACCAGTTTGGCCACTCTCCCCCAATCCTGCTTCACCATCTGCTGAGGCAGATATCTTTCTCCAGGCACATCTTTTGTGTTTAGCCCAGGCCACTTCACACCTCATCAAGGCAGCCTTGTCAGGCTGCCACAGGCTGGCCAATCAGAGAAGGGCACAACAGAGCAAGAAATTGGCAACTTTCAGGTAGAGTTTTAAATCTATTTCCCTGAATTAGTTATATTAAATCCAACAAGTGCAAGTTGTGGGATTTATTATAAAAATGAATTTGATACCAAACTCTAGTCATCTGGCACTTAAGGGGTCTTTGTTAATTAAAATAAAATATCCCAATATTAGCCTATGGAGGCCATTCACTATAGTGAGGGAAAAAACAAATTTGTCTATTTTACCTCACAAGGGCTTATAAAACAATTTTATGAGGTTCCGGCTTTTCGTTACTAGGCAACTAACTCTAGGGGCACATAGGGCACACCTTAAGGGAGACATATTTAAAAATAAGGTTGTTTAAGACTTTGGAAGTACTTTTAATTCCAAAGTCGAATTTGCATATAACTTTAGTTTAAAAGCAGCCAGCAAGGAAGGCCTGTCTTTAAAATGACCCAGGGCACCTCAGCAGTGCACCAATGGGTACACTACATATGCTGGGTCCCTAAATGTACATGCCCTACCATCTGTCAAGGACTTATAGGTAGGTTGATACTGCCAATTATAATTAGCCAAGTTTGCTTACTCATTTTATACAGAGCAGATGACCTGGGACTGGTTAGCAGTACCCCAGGAATCATCAGAGTCAGGAAAACAACAGCAAAAAGTGAAGAATTGGGGCAAAAACTTAGGGGTCATCTGCAATTAGCCATGTTTTCTCACAGTCTGCTTCATATATGTCAAAGGTATTTTTAAGATTGTTTACAGTGTATCAGTTTACGACGTGTTAGCATGAAAGGGCCTCATGCAGCGCTCCTTTCATTTAGGAAGTGTCCCTCTACAACTGTATTTTTAATTTCATATATACTTTCTACTTGTTTGAGTAAGGCACATTTTAATAATTAAGGCATTACACTTTTGAAACATATTGGATGCAACAACCAATCATTAGTATATCTGAATGACCTCAAACTGCAGAAAAACACATCTGTTATCAAAATGTTTTTGTAAAGAAACAAAACTATTTCATACCGAAAATGAATTGTCTTACCATTTTTAGTAAGGTGTAAGTATTTGAAGGTTGTTTCCCTTTCATCAGTCAACTGGGGATGACCATATAATCTGCTTTGAAAGAAAGTTGAAGCTGGCGCTTGAATTCGTCCAGGTGCAGATATGCAAATGCATATTCACACATAAGAAAAGGCCTATTAGGTTGACAAAAGTCCAAGCCCTGTAAACATCTTTAGTCAGCTTCTCTCTCTAGCTGGGGATGGGCTGCTGAGAACAAACCTTTGTACAGAAAGGAAGTGTGAGGTAAGACTGACCTTCCATTCTGACAACAGCCAAAAAGAGGGCTGAGGTACACAAACACAAGCGCTCTAAGGCCACAACCTTCACTGCTCAGAACAATTATATACTTTAAACAAGTGTAATTTAGAGGTACACAGGAAAATAATGTCTAGCACACATTGCTATCATTGTTTTAAACCAAATCTACTTTACAATTATATAAAGTATTTGTCCTCTCAAGTCTGCAGGTGTATTATGAATTTCCACTCTTTGGAAAGGATTTGTCTCTCAGAGCAGTCCACTTCTTGAATGTGTGGGGCTTGTTGAGTTATGGCTGCAGTGACGTAACTGTGGGGCGGACTCGTCCAATGAAAAATAAATTAAAGGAGGTGCAAGTTTTCCCCCTGTCATTTCAAGGTGCCCGTGGATCAGCCCTGGTGACATGGGGGTAGTCAATAAAGAGGGTGTGGTGGCTGCGCACGAAAGGGGTTGCAATTGGCTGCAGCGTGCGCTGCGCACCATATATCTCAAAATGTCATTTGTTGTCCGAGTTTTCATTTATGTGTACATTTGAAGTAGGGATATACACATACCTAGCAAGCAACATAACACTGGTGATGAGGGTTTATACAATGGACCCTGCCTGCATCCTGCACTGCACCTTGTGTTTCGGCCCTTGGACTCCTCGATGCTCCGTCTCATCCAGTGGACACACCCACCTTTAACGAGCCTCGGCAGAGGTAAAGTGGTTTCCAATACGGCCTGCAGACACCCTGTGAAGCAGCGGTCTCATGTCTCTGACATAGCCAATCAATAAGGCTGGCAGGCAACCACCAAAGCGGCTGTTGTGTACTTCCTTGGAGGCACAACGCGCGCTGACGAGGTCAGTCACCCTGGAGGGCCAATTACAAGTAACTGCTGATCCTCACGCTGCACTCGGTGTGGTTTCTATTTCCTCCAATCCTCCAACCAAGGGCACGTGGCACTCTGCATTTATACCTGTGCAGGACAGTACAGGGCAGAAACACTTTACCTGCACAAGTTAAGACTCAGTTACTATACATTGTTGAAGGAGGTTACGTGTGCGTGTGCCCGCCCCTGTGCAGAGACAAAAAGGAAAGGCCACACATTAAGGGATTGGGATACAACATCTATCGATGACTACGGAGGGCACAGAAATGCTTGTTTGAGGACAGAACGTCATACCACATTGCGCGTCACCATGCCACTATTCCGCCAATAAAAAACATTTGCCATGGACGGTGCACCATCGGCCCAAGCTTCGAGAAGAAACAACTGGATAGAGAGAGTGTTCCTGTTTTTAGAAGCTATGAAGGTAGAGAATGCACAGAAATGAGCAATGATCCTTCCCCTGGGTGGGAAAGACATTCATAGAGTTTCTAAAACTGTCAACGAGGCCACCACAAAAATACACCTGACCCTCATTGCAGCCCTCAGTGGACATTTTGAACCTATGATACATATAGACTATGAATGTTTCATTTCTCGTCAGGTGAGACAGCATGCGGAGGAATCCATTGACACTTTTGACATGCGGTTAAAAGAGTTGGCTTGCACGTGCCATTTTGACAATGAAAGCAAGGAATGCAAATCATTCAGAAATGTGGAGAGGCAAAGCTACGAGAGAGGATTCTAGAGGAATCAGGTTGATCGCTGGAGGACATCCTAACAATGGGAAGGACAAAAGAGTTGCCCAAAGCACAGGCATCTCATATGGAAGTGGCACTGCGAGGAACAGTGAAGGTAGACCCAGTAAACACTATCATGAAGGGGACTAGCAAGTCACGACCGAAGAGACCGACAACTGCATTCAAAAGTTGTGGATACTGTAGTAGATCCATGCTTTGCCCAACAGAGTGCCCAGCTAAAGAAAAGAGGTGTGCAGGATGTGGAAAGTTTAATCATTTCCTCAAAGTCTGCCGCTCGACAAGAGGATCTACCTCAAAGCCATCCATCAACACGGTTGGTGGAAACCAGCCCTACACCAGTGACATGGATGATGATGACGAAGGTGAGCACTATATACTCTCAATTTTCACGATAGGCACAAAGCTAGACCTCAGATCGGTGTACCACCAGCTTGTACTTCATGAGCGGTTGAGATACATCACCACTTTTTTAACCCATGTGGGTCTGTGATGGTACCGGAGGCTGAGTTTTGGTATATCCAGTGCAGCTGAGGTATTTCAGAATGTCATCCACGAAATACTTGCGGATCTTCCTGGTGTAATAAATGTCAGTGATAAAATTTTTGTTCATGTCCCCACTGTAGCAGAACATCATGCTCGGCTGCGAAGAGTACTCCAGCGGATGCAAGACTCCGGCCTGACCCTGCACTAAGACAAGTGTGAGTTTTTGAAGGACAAGTTGAGTTTTTTTGGCCATTTATTTTCTGCAGCTGGAGTCGCTTCAGACCCCGCCAAAGTCAAGGACATCCAAGATACTCTACCGCCCACCACAGTAACGGAAGTCTGCAGTTTCCTGGGAATGGTAAATTACTGTGGACAGTTCATCAAAGATCTCACCCTGCTCATGCACCCTCTCAGGGATCTCACAAAGGCTGACACACCATGGGTGTGAGGCCCTGATCAAGAAAGCACTATCTGCAGACTCCACTCTCTGATATTTTGACCAAAGAGAGGAGACTACCATTGCGGTTGACGCTGGTCTGAAAGGACTTGCGGCAGTGTTACTTCAAAGAAGTCACGAAGATGATGTGTGGGCTCCGGTCGCCTATGCTAGCCGGTCTCTCAACCCTACTGAACAGTGTTATTTGCAAATTGAAAATGAAGTGATTGCCATCATTGGGGGTGCAAACACTTCCATCTTTACATTTATGGACACCCTTTTACAGTTGTGACTGACCACAAGCCTTTGATTACTCTATTTAAAGAAACTGTCTCTAAGCCTACGTCAGAGTGAAGGGATAGTTTTGTCACATAAGCTGTTGGCGCTAGTACCCCATGCGGTTGATGCTCTTTTAAATCAAACAAAGACACAACATTTAACTAGCGCCGTATGACAGGTTATGAGTTGACATTGTTGGCTCCTCACATTACACTGAAGAGATGTGCAACACTAAATCCAGCTACTTTGTTGCCATATCCGGTGACTCAGCCTCAGTCACAAGAAACCCATGATTGTATATTCCTTACCGAAGAACAGACAAAGGGTCGTGTTGATTTACAAGATACGCCCCTTTTAGATGTAGACGGGAAACTGTGGGTTGAGGGGTCTTGTTTGAAGTTGCCAGATGGTACGACCTCAGCTGCATATTCAATCACCACAATACACACGGTAGTGGAGACAGCTCGTATACCACAGAAGTCAGCTCAAGCAGCTGAACTAATAGCTTTGACACGAGCATGTGAGCTTAGTACTGATTTAAGTGTGAACATTTACACAGACAGCCGCTATGCTTTTGGAGTGGCTCATGATTTTGGTTTGCTTTGGAAGGAGAGAGGTTTTCTCACATCCCACGGGATGCAGATAATACATGGAGAATTAGTGCATAACCTCTTGACTGCATTGACATATCCAAATAAACTAGCTATTGTGAAATGTAGTGCACATAAGAAAGTGACCGATAAGATAGGGCAAGGTAATGCTCTTGCAGACCGTGTAGCACGTGAGACTGCGATGCAGCGAAGTACTAGTTCTATGTATGTAGTGAAGTCACAAGCTGAACGTTGGCATAATGCTAGACAAGACGTATTAGATATACAGAAATCTGCTTCTGTGAAAGAACGTGAGCAATGGTCTAAAGATGGAGAATTGGATGATGACGGCTGTTGGCGGAATAAGCAGATGGATAAATGGAAATTGCCTATAGCTTTTGTACAACCTATGGTTCAGATGGCACATGGGCTGGCACATGTTGGAGCTTCAACAATAACGAAGATGCTTACGCAAGTTTGGGAGCATCCAGAAATTTCCAGTACAGCTAAGAGAGTAGTACAGTCTTGTTTGATCTGCTTACAATACAATCCTGGAAAAAGGACACGTACTCCTGCAGGAGGGTTTGCTAAACCAACTGCACCTTTTGAAGTTCTACAAATGGATTATATTCAGCTTGAACGCTGCAACAATTTAAAGTATGTCTTGGTGGTGGTTTGTGCCTTCAGTAAATGGATAGAGGCGTACCCCACAAAGGATAATACTGCTATTACCACAGCGAAGGTGCTTTTGAAATAATTTTTTCCTAGGTTTGGTGTTTGCAGACTTTTATGGAGTGATAACGGACCTCATTTTGTTGGGGAAGTTATTAAGTATGTCCTGAAAGGATTAGGGATCAAACAGAAGTTCCATGCGGTTTTCCACCCACAATCAGCAGGGTTGGTGGAAAGGTATAATGCTACATTGAAGCTGAAATTAGCGAAGATACAGGCTTCCACATCCTTAACTTGGCCGGATGCATTACCATTGGCATTATTGTCTATTAGGTCAGTGCCACACTCCCGACTTGGCCTTAGCCCCTATGAAGTAGTATTTGGGAGACCAATGAATATTTGGGGAGTTCCTAAACCAAAATCTGTATATGATGTACCTTGTGTCCTGATGAATGATTATTTGGCACAGTTAACCGACAATTTAATTTCTATTCATCAACAGGTTCGAGAAGCACTTCCTGACAGATCTACAGGTGAAGGCCATGAACTCCGACCTGGGGACCAGGTGATGATTAAGTCTTTTGAAAGATCAAGCAGCTTGGAACCAAGGTGGCGAGGCCCAGAACAGGTGCTCCTTGCGACAAGGACAGCAGTTTGAGTGACGAACCGAAAGAATTGGGTCCATAGTACTCACTGCAAGAGAGTGCTACCTACCTTGGTGGAACCTGCTGTGCTGACCGATCATCGAGAGATTTTGACTACGGAGAAAGGCCGTGCTATATCACCTGACGAATCTGCAGAGGTCTTCCCGGACCATACGACTTCTGGAGTGTCGCGATATAATTTGAGACCAAGGAAAGAATCTGAAAATTGTTTTGAAAAGACTGGTTGAGCTACCGCCCTGGGTTAGTGAAATGGAGAGCCAATGTGGCAAGGGGGGTGGATCAGCCGTGCATTAGAGTAGTGACACCCGTCTTGGCCCGTGGTGAAGAAATCAGCGGCTGCCAAGGGATAAGAGCTCCAACGATTGTTTTTAATTAATTTCTGAAAGGGTCGATTATCACTGTTGCTAAAATGAATAACAAATTGATCATTAGTATTATGGGGTTTGTTGTTGTTTTGATGGTTACAGCAACAATCACCTGGTTTATTGAAAAGAAGTCTCCTGCTCATGAGTTTTTTGCTGCCACTACTCCAGTACCAGAGGATCACTATTACTTTACGCTTCCCTATCAGGAGCAGAAGCACCGTCAATCGTACTTCAATAATACTTTCATTCAGATGTTGCATCATACTCATAATGCTACAAATACTACTAACTGTTGGGTATGTGGAATGATACCTGCGCATCAAAAGAAAGGAGGAACACCTTTCATTCCTCTTCCTTTTTCACACAATGGTTCTTGTCAAGCTTGGTACATGCTTTTGTTTGCATCTGGAAAACGTACAGAGGGCGGACTTCTTTTTCGCCTTAATAAAGTGTGCTACCAAGACAAAGATGGGTATCCCCAAGCTAAAGGAACTAAATGGGAATCGGAAGAGTATCAACCGGACAATGTTTCAATACCATATGTCTTCACAAATATACGAGACTCTGACAAGAAAGAACAATTTGTGACTTCTGTTACAAAAACTAAAGCAGATTTATGTATACGAAGCATTGGACAAATTCCAGTAGGGATAAGCGATTGTACCTTGATTTTAACTATTGAGAGTGTAAATAATAGTAGTTTTACAGCTTCACATAATACATATTTTGTTTGTGGTAACTATGGATATTACCAACTACCTGTTGGGTGGTCAGGTGTGTGTTATGTATCTTTTCTATTACCCCCTGTGTTTTTGGCTCCTGCATCATATCACCGAGATTTAAAACTGTTCAATGACATCATTAACAATAGATATAAAAGGGAAATAAGTACAAATGAGGTAGACCAAACGGATACTAGCCTGCAACAATATGTTGATTTTAATTTAGGATTGTTCCCCTTTGTAGGTGTTGCGTTAAACAGTAGGAAAGTGAGACAATTGACTAGGGTTGTGGAAGCTGTTACCAATGAGGCAGCTCTGGCACTTGGGAATATTACTGAGGAGCTCCAAGTTGCGAGGATTGTAGCGCTCCAAAATCGTATGGTACTAGATGTGATATTAGCTGATCGAGGTGGTGCATGTCGAATCATCAGTAGTAGTTGTTGTGTTTTTATCCCAGATCACTCACCTTCAGTATATGATGCAATATCTAAATTGCATAAAATCGCTGTAGAAATCCATACAGAGACTGGTACTTGGACTTTTTCTGGATGGTTTTGGGCTCTTGTTTCCGCCTGGGGCTGGAAACTACTGACTATCCTGTGTGTAATAATTGCAATATTTTTTACATGCTGTATCTGTATTCAGTGTGGTCCAATGTTCTGCTCCATGTGTATTACTGCTTGTATGCCTACCAAAAGAAATATTACAGAAATGAAGGCACAACATATGTTAGATAAGGAAATAGCTGAAATGATGAGCATAAATATACAGGATGAATATTTAGATTATCCCAGAAAGACGAATGTCTTCAGCTAATGCTGAAAGGGTCGTCTGTTGTAATTTAGCAGTGATTAGATTAAGCATCAGAAGAAGACATCTTGTATTTAGTAACTATTGTGAACATTTTTCGGAATCCATTTTGTATTCATGGCAGCCATTTTCTCTGCTACATGCTGCCATGTGCTCACCATGTGCTCTGTCCTACCTTTCTGTTAACTGCTCTTGAAATCTGCCTAGTGACAAGTTATATTTAGCATCTATTACTTTCGCACATGCTCAGTAAGGTCTGCAGCTGTTAGTCCTTGGAAACTGTTAGCTCCTCCTACCTGTCGACTGTGCATTTTTCACATGACCTTACATGGATACAAGTCTTGTTTCCATAATTGTACCATCTCCTTTTAGCCCCTGTGTGGGTATAAAAGGACCATGCTCTCTCAGTTCAGTGTGCTACTTCAGACATTACCCTAGGCCCTGGAGGTGTTGAAGGGACAGCTTTTAAATATATCATTACATATGCTCTGATATTAATTAAATCTACATTTTGGAAGCACCGTTTTATCTTAAACCTTTTTTTTGTGGCCTATCTTATACTGTGTGTAATGCAAGTATAAAATAATGCTTACATATTCACAGTGCTTTCTGTCACAGGCTGTGACCTTGTGGCGCTAAAAATACACAAGTTGCTATTTTCCACTGCACCGAAGGATACCCAGAGACCTCTGCAGTGCACTAACTAATAGAGGTTTCATAATGCACTACAGTGCATCTCATTTAAGCTGGCTGTTATTTTACATGTAGCTACCTGATGGTGAACGACTTAAAAAAATAAATAAAACCTTACAGAATATTTTGAGACTTATTTATGAGAGGCTTGCACTGTCAGAGCATCACTTTTAATGACAATCCGACGACACAAGCCTCTCAATCATACGTATGAGGTGACGCACAGCCACCCTGCGTGGCTTTGAATGGTCTTATAGATATGGAGTGCGTCAAAGCAGTGCAAGCCGTTGCGTTGCCTTACTCTGCGACAAAGAGGCCTTCCATGGTCATTGTAGTGGGTGTTCCCACGCAACACCAATGGATTTTGACGCTGCCCCAGATTTACAAAATCACGTAAACTGGAGCAGTGCCAAAACTGTACGCCTCCCCAGAGCAGGCATAATGAGGAGAAATGTTTTAATTTCTCCTCGTTTTTCCTCTTTCCATGTGTGTCGCATTCTGCCGCACACATAGAAAGAGGAAAACGCGTCTCTGGATTGTTTTTGTGCAGGAAGGTGCCCCTTTCTGCACAAAACAATCCTGCCTTCGTTGGTGATAGGCAGCAATTCGTGCACAACACAAGGGGAAAGGACAAAGCACTGTATTTCATAAATACAGTCTATTCCTGCCCTTTTATATTGCTGTAGGGCAGTGCCAGGAGACTTGCGCTACTGCCCTATGCCAATTCCTCATATATTTGGACCTTCGTTTTTAGCCACACCTTTGACCACACCCCCACACTACTGACCTTTGGTTTGCTAAACACTGTTTAATATTATTTCCTCACCGTAAAAATGATTTGCTGTGGGAATTGGAGACGTTTATGATTGTCAATGATGAGGGGTACCAGGTTCTAGAAATTTTTGTCAGAGGGGGTCCTTACACCTAAAACATTTTGAGAGGGGGTCCTGGCATCAAAAAGTTTGAAGACCTCTGCCCTAGGGTGCTGTTTGAACTGTAGTACCACCTCATGAGGTTAATAAACTTTTGTCTTTTATTCCAGTTTCTGTGCCAACTTCTTCCTACATGGTCTGAGGACTTTGTGCAGAGAAAGGTGAACCCCTTGCACTAGTAGGCCTTGCTGAGGCTTACTTCAACATAGGGAAACCTACCAAACCTGTGCATTTTTGAAAACTAGAGACCTAGGGGAATCCAAGATGGGGTGACTTGTGGGGCTCTCACCAGGTTCTGTTACCCAGAATCCTTTGCAAACCTCAAAATTTGGCTAAAAAAACACATTTTCCTCACATTTCGGTGGCAGAAAGTTCTGGAATCTGAGAGGAGCCACAAATTTCCTTCGACCCATCGTTCCCCCAAGTCTCCCGATAAAAATTATACCTCACTTGTGTGGGTAGGCATAGCGCCCACGAAAGGAAATGGCCCAAAACACAAAGTGGACACATCCCATTTTTTGACAGGAAACAGAGGTGTTTTTTGCAAAGTGCCTACCTGTAGAGTTTGGCCTCTAGCTCAGCCGGCACCTAGGGAAACCTACCAAACCTGTGCATTTTTGAAAACTAGAGACCTAGGGGAATCCAAGATGGGGTGACTTGTGGGGCTCTGACCAGGTCCTGTTCCCAGAACCCTTTGAGCGCGCTGACGTCACAGGTAGGGTGGGTGGGGTCGGGGGTGTAATGGGAAGGGCTTCCCCTTCCATCCCTGCCTTAGGGGGGTGGGGGGTAACCCCAAAGAGGGATCGCTAGCGCTCCCTCTGGGCTGTGTGCCCGTGTCCTGGGCACAGCAGCACTGTTCCGCAGGATGTAACCATTACGTCCGCGGCACAGAAGGGGTTAAGGGGCCAGAGCAGGTGTGGGAGGAGGGATCAGGTTGCCTGGGACTCAGAGACCCATTCAGCCAGGACCAACCCCTGTAGGAAGGGAGGAGGCAGCTGCTGCTCTATTCAGAATCTCCTTGGATACAGAACAAACACTGAAATACTGCTTGTCGCTCACTCTGAAATGTGGCTTTTTTAAGGCAAATAACAGGGGATGCAGACAATTTCTAAACACAATTTAAAATCACAGAGACGGATTAAGCAGTCTCCTAAACACACTCTGCAAGATGTATGTAGCCTTTTTACTTAGAAAAGGGGGGGCTTTTTATGCAGTCTTGTGCCATAAACTAGGAGGCACATTTCATATAGTCGTGGCTAAAAAACACCACTTTAAAAGGCCAAGATGCCTGAAACACAGAGGTTCTACAGTAAACAGGCACAGGTAGCAGTAAAAACACTTTTAAACAAACAATAAGATTTCCCAGAAAAAGTCTGGGGGCCCTTACCTAGGTCTTTTAGGAATCCTTGATCACTGGGCTATATTAGGGCACAGGGAAAATGCAGGCCTCAGAAAATGAAGGTGGCTGTCTTGGGGTTCCCGCAACAAACTTAAGGGGCCTGAGCAGATGTGGGAGGAGGGTTCAGGTTGCCTGGGACTCAGAGAGTCAATCTGCAAGGCTCAGCACCTGTGGGAAGGGAGGAGGCAGCTGCTGCTCTATTAAGAATCTCCTTTGATACAGAACAGACAGGCTCAAACCACTCTTCCACGCTAGCAGAGTCTACTTTCCAGGTAAGTGAGAGACTGTTAAAAAGCACTAAAATACTGTTTGTCGTGCACTTTGAAATGTGGCTTTTCGAAGGCAAAAAACAGGGGATGCAGACAGTTTCTAAACACAATTTAAAATCACAGAAAGAGATTAGGCAGTCTCCTAAACACACTCTGCAAGATATATGTAGCCTTTTTACTTAGAAAAGGGGGGGGCTTTTATGCAGTCATGGCTAAAAAACACCACTTTAAAAGGCCAATCTGCCTGCAACACAGAGAGTCTATAGTAGACAGGCACAGGTAGTAGTAAAAAACACTTTTAAACAAACAGTAAGTTTTCCCAGAAAAAGGTCGGGCCCCTAGGTCTTTTAGGAATCCTTGATCCCTGGGCTGTATTAGGGCACTGGGAAAGTACTGGGCTCACAAAATGGTGGTCTGATTCATTCCACCTACTGGAGTTCCTACCAGATGACAACAAAGATGCAAGGGAAATCTTGCAGGAAAGGGCTAGAGAGTTGGGTGAAATTATTGACGCTGCCATGGACATTTCCTCAACTGCAATCAGGCAGATGGCAGGTGTAGTTGCACTATGCCAACAGGGATGGCTGAAAGCGACCTCTTTCCATCCTGAAGTGCATTCCGAAATATTGGATATGCCTCTGGATGAGCAGACTTTGTTTGGCAAACACATGGATTACTTTTTGCAGGCCATCAAAGTAGATAAAGATACTGGTCACTCCATAGGTACTCTAACAACAGCGTTTTCAACCCTTTCATGGGGGCAGAGGAAGAGGACAATATGGTCAAATACCTTATTTTCAGGCATGTTCACAATAGGGATACCAACCTCAAACCACAGGATAGCAATCTTACAGAGCCACACAACTTCTGTGTACTCAAGACAACCAACACATGTATGATCCCAGCCACAGGAAAATCCGAGGGCACCACTCAAAGACAGTGACTATTTTCAGACCTCTGTCACCTAACCATTTTAAGACCAACCATTAAACTGTGATCTCTCCACCTTTTACAATCAGTGGGAGAGCATATCTTCAGACATTTGGTTGTTGGACATTGTACATCATTGTCACACCCTTGAATTAATTCAAAATCCTCCTAATCATCCTCCTCACAAGAGAAAGCACCGATAGCTCATTCTCTTAGAGCAGGAGATATCTCTACTTCTCTCAAAGGTGGCTATAGAGGACGTTCTGTTGCATCAACAGGGCAGGGGGTTTTATTCAGGCTTCTTTCTTATCAAGAAAATGTCTGGAAAATGGAGCCAAATCATGGATCTCCGACACCTCAACATAGAAAGAAATGACGTTCAGAATGCTGTCTTTTCAAGAAATCTTATTGTTTGTCAACAAAGGGGATTTCATGACGTCTCTCGATCTCTTAGATGCATACTTACACAATCCCAGTCATGTGAAGCATTGGCAAAGCATTGGTGATTTCTGTGGTTTGAGGTAACAAGGTGCCACTACCAGTTCAAGGTTCTCCTGTTTGACCTACGATTAGCTCCCAGAATCTTCTCTAAGTGCATGGCACCAGTCGCTGCTTTCTCAAGAAGATTGAGACACCAGGTATTCCCTTATCTGGATGACTGGTTGAACATTGCTCTCTGGAATAAAATCCACCTTGGCTTGTCAGCAGCACTTTCATTCTCTGGAGCTAAAATTGAAAAAAGAAAAATCCTCTATGACCCCATAATGATCTCTGGTCTTTCTAGGAGCCATTCCGGACTCCACAGTCACCAAGGCGTAACCGACCACAGGAGTTCAAAATATAATGGAGATGGCCACTTCCCTTGCAAAAAGAAAGTACGTTTCAGTAAGAGTATTCAAGTCAATGCCAGGAATGCTAACATCTTGCATTCTATTGCCACCAAACTGTTGCCTGCACATGACACCCGTGCAGGAACAATTGGATGCACAGTGGGTGCAGGTGTACGATGAAGAAAACTTTGTCGTGGTGAGGAAGGAAAGTGAACATTTCTCCGGGTCTCTCATTTGAGGCATCTCAACCGGGCTTCATAATGACAACGGTTGCTTCCCTAGGAGGTTGGGGGGCTCACCTTCAGGAGTTGGAGATCAGCGGGAAAGTGTCTGTATAAAGAGCTCTGATGCACATTAGTCTCCTAGAGTGCAGGGCTCTCCTTTAGGAGTTGCAAGCATTACTACCCAGAATTCACAATTCCTGAGTCCTGATCAGAATAGCCAATACTATCACAATGTTCTATCTAGCCAAACAAGGAGGGATAAGATCAAAAAGCCTCCCTTCCCAAGCCCAGCTTCTATGGAAGCGATTACTAATGCATGGCTTCTCCCTGCAAGGCGATCAAATAGCAGTTCATACCTTAAATTAACCTATTGTCCTCTCCAGTTATTTTAAGAACTTTTATTTTGCTGCTGAAAGGGCTCTTTATTCTCTGGACATCAAACATTGCTTGAAATTCTATATCCACAGAACAAAGGCCTTCAGAAAAACAGATCAGAATCTCCTATCTTTTCTCCACCCAATAAGGATTACTCACTCTCAAGAAGCAGCATAGTTTGTTGGGTATCGGCAGCAATTGCTTCTTGAAACAAAAAAGCAGGAAGACCACTATCCACAAAGAACACTAAACATTCTGCCAGAAAGATGGCTATATCTACTGCCTTGTTTGCCGGAGTATCACTTACAGGCTTTTGCAGAGCAGCAACATGGTTCAATGCATATACTTCTGCCAAGCCCATTGTTTGGATGCAGCATGTAAAGCTGATGCAGCTGTTGAAGAAGCAGTTTTGCGTCACATCTTTCATTAAGGTACTGGCTGTGTTTTCATTATTTCATTGCAATATTTTTTCAAATAATGTGTTTTTATTGCTCTATCACCTCTGCTTTGTTTAATTTGATCTATTACTCCTAGATATTCAGTTCTCAGTACCTCTTTTGTGGGTGGTTTTACCTAAACCTCCACCATTTATTCTATAATTACTGGTCACTATTATGATTCAAGCATGTGAATCTATGAAAGATTCAACACTGGAGAAAAAACAAGTTACTGACCTGTATACTGTTATTCTCTTGTATTCATATCTTTTATATATTCACACGCGAACCGTCTAGCTCCCCGTTTTGGGCTTACCACCTCTATACCTCATGGATATATCTTATCATGCTCATGCTCGCAATTTGATGTATGGTGGCACTGCAGGGGAAAAGTGGTCCAGGTTCTAATCTCTGATTGGCTGGAGTTCGGGTCTACTACGACAATATGAATTGGATATTTATATACATTTTTTTTTTTTTCTATTCTTTTAATGTAATTACTTTGTACTGCTTATTTTGAATACAGTGAGGCTCCCACCACGACGAGTGGGACGATTCAAGCATGTGAATCTCTAGAAGATATCAAATCTGGGGAACCACATTGCACAGGTAAGTAACTTGTTTTTTAAATCTTATATGACAAGCAATTAAGATGTGTCAGTACATACTTCAGTAAAAGAAAGCTGAATACATCAAGATATGGTTGCTTTTAAGTTCTCAATGTAAAATTACTAGAGAAACTCCTACCAAATTTACACACAACAGTGTTTTCCTGAATAAAACGGACACAGATTATATTGCAATGTGGTAATGTATGGATGGATGCACTGTACAATAGTACAAGGCTAGTGGAGTTAGTTTATGGCCACTTCTCCCACAGAATCCAAGAGAGGGGAGGAAGATTATTGTTACAAGTGTGACTATCTCTGCAACCCTAAATTGCACTCAAGGAGTGGAAGAGAGCATACCAAAACATGTTTTGCCTTTGATGTTTGGAAATGCTCAATACTTTATGCATTTCTATACATCACTCCCTATACTTTTTACCTTGGAAAGAGTATTACATATATTCCAGTCAAGGCCTGACATACCTTCACTTCTGGCAAACTTTCCGTTCCATCATGGGAAGGGGAGGGAAGCCCCACCAGATTAACTGGGGCTGTGAAGCAAGACATTTCATCCAGCAGAGAAAAAAAGAAAAAAAGTGTGCATTTACATCAGAATACTATTCCCTTTTTGTGGAATTCTGTGCTATTGAGAACTCTGCACTGTGGAAATAGGGTCTCAAAACTAAAATTCCTCTAACTTTCAAAGAGTACTCCTAGAAATCTGTGTCTGAAGCATTATCCTGAAAATGATATTGAATTGGAAAAAGTATTAAAAAAAAAGTAAAGTGCACTCAGGCAGAGGTGGAGATTACCACCAATATTTTTCCTACCTTTTTGTGTATCAAAAACAAAATCTCCTTGTATTGACCAATTACATAACACCCCTTAACAAATGCAGTTGTTTCTTGGCACATCAGTATTAGTACTGTCCAGTTCATTGGTAATGATTTTGGTAATGATTTAAATTGACCCTGGGTGGGTGTAATCCTAACTTGACCCTATAGCTGTGATGAAAGCTGTGATCTGAACTTACAAAAACACACATCTCTGCAGCAGGCACTTAATATATTGATTTGTTTTAACAGTTGCCAGACCCAAAGAAGCACTTGGAGATGATCTTGTAAGGCCTCCATGGCCCTATGCACAACCCCAGGTGAGAAGGCAAAACCCATTTCTGCCTTAGCAGCAAAGTCACAGCAGTGGGTAGAAGGGCTGACATCGTGCTACTTCCTTAGAGATATGCATACCGTGACTATATTTTCAAAACCAAAAATCAGGAGACCCACAGACATAGAAGAACGAGTAAGGAATGGCACTGGTCATGGACAGGAAGAACTATAATGACATCAACAACCAAAGTAGAAGTACCAGACTGGCACATATCATCAACCTATAACAAAGACTACACATGAAGAGGACAAAGGGACTGAATACGAGTTTGGTGGTCCGACTGCCGGACCACCAATACAGTGGTCAGGAGGATGCCACCAAGCTGGCGGCATCCCTACCACCATCTTACAACACTATCACCAAACTGGCAGTAGTGTCTGTGGCAGCGTCTTTGTGCTGTCATGTTTCAGCTCAAAAAGTGAGCCTGAAGCACATGCTGCCACAGTGCAGTGCCAGGTTCACCTTGGGCACACTGTTACCATGCACAATGTTGTGCATGGCAATAGTGTGCACTGACAGTGCAGGCATGGGGGGTACAGCATGTGCCACAAGCCACACTGCCCAGTGAGCTAAAAATCACCTTGGGACCCTCTTTGAGGCCCTTTCTCTGGCTTTCCACTGAGGTTTCCATGGCAGAGTCAGCATCAGCACCTCTATGATAGACCGCATCTTTTCCTTCTGCTGCCTAATGTTGCAGTGGTCTTGTGGTGGTCCGACTGGCATCAATATTATCTGACGGTCAGACCCTCACACTCATAATCAGGCGCAAAGAAGATAAGGGTTTCTTGAAATGTTTTAATGTCTACCCTGACTCCTTCCACAACCCTGCCCAATATGGAATTGAGTCAACATTGCAGTGTCAGACTGGATTGCAGTTTGCAATAATGAACATTGTGTGAAGGAATGCTGATGACCATTACAACTATGTGTTAATAGAGGAGAATGTGTGTGCTAGGATGACCAACTGATGAGGCAAGGGAAGTCAAATTATGTAGCAAAAGAACATAACATATGCAACATACCACTTGGTTAAAATAAAACTATTCAGCACTGTCTGTGGCATTTTTACCAGGCCATTTTGACATCTTAAGAAATTTAGCACAATACGGTCTTAATGATATATAAATTCTATAGGTTTCTGAAGAACTCTTGACATGATTAAAAAAAACTAAAAAATGTATATTTAGTCCTCCTGTCATATCTAATCCTAGTATCTAGCACATTATGTTTGTGACCCACAGATCACCACATGTTTCAGTTGTGAGTTTTTAGGGCATTAAGCCATACTGATGCATTGTGGTGAATTTTATCCACTAACAACTATTTTGTGGTTTCTATCTTCCACTGTAAAATACTTTTTATAAGTCATATAAAATGTTGCATTCAAATGAAAACAGATATACATGTAACACGGGAATAAAGGTCCATCTTGACATTGTTGGAAAGTGTCTTCAAATATGGGTTTAACCTGTGTTCTCTCCATAGGGCTAATGAAGCATTTCTGCCCTCTACTAAACAGCCCTCCAGAACAGCACAGCTTGTTCTTATTGTCAGGTCAGAGTTTTCTGTAAAGAACATTTTTTGCACTTGGCACTGTTAGAAATTAAGTTTCTGGCGGACTGAGATATATACCCTGATGAAGCACCACAATCTTAGTCAGGATAAAGTACAAGCAAACCCCAAATGAACCTGTGTTCCCCCTCTTGTACCTTGGCACAAAGCAGTCAGGCATAACTTAGAGGTAATTTGTAAAGTATTTGCAAAACGTCAAACCGAAAAACTGTGAAAAAACATTCAAAAGGATACCACATCTGATTAGAAAAATAGAACTTAGGCCCTGATTTAGATCTTGGCGTATGGAATACTCCATCACAAATATGACAGATATCCCGTCTACCATATTACGATCTCCATAGGAATTATTGGGACTGTAATATGGTTGACAGGATATCTGTCAGGTTTGTGATGGGGTATTCCCCTCCGCCAAGGTCTAAATCAGGCTCTTAATTTAATAAATAAAACAAGACCAAAACAACAAAAAATCTAATAAATTTGAGTTGTGAATGTTGAAAATATAAATCCTAAAAAAGCTCTTAAAAGCAAAAAGCACTAATTGAGGATATCTGGTCTTGCCATACCGGGACAAAATCAAAAGTTCAGGCTGACTGTGTTGGAGCGCGTACTGGCTAGGGAGATCAAGATAGGTCTACTGAACAAAAGTATGTTAATGCGAGGTTGCTGAGTGTGGCGTGAGCCTGAAACACAGATAGTTTGTGTAGGCAGGGGATGCGTCAGTCTTGATCTTCACTGAAGTTATGATGCAATATCCTGTGTGCCATCATTGAGGATCCTGTTGAAGGGGGCTTGTGATAAGAAGGCCAGTGTCAGGAATGCATTGAACAGTTGAGGCGATGCATCGAATTGCAGAGGCTCTAATGCACAGCTGTAGAGTCGTCATCGAGGCTGCTGTCGATGATGGATGTGAGGAGGGGGTGACAAGGAAGCATCAAGCAGTGTGGTTTGGAAGGCAATGCACTGGTCCCAAGTTGCGGCAATGCAGCAGTTTAAACTTACGTATTTGTGGTGATGTGCCAGTTCAGATTCGCGAAACGTAGTTGTGATGCATTGGTTCTCCTCATGCAGCAGGGGATGTGTCAGTTCCAGTGAAACAACAACTTAGAGACACCTCCAATGGGCCAGGACTGGGGTGGCACCACTTGGCAGGTAAACTCATTGCAAGCATAGTCCAGGTGCATGAGCAGTGTGATTAGAAGTCATTTATGTCCCTGAGACTTCACATTAGAAGACCAACCTCCTAGCCCTTTGGGTTACTTTGGGTTCAAGTGATGCAGGTCAAGTCCTTCTCACCCAATCGATTAATCAATCAGGGATTTGTCAAGCGCACTACTCATTTGTGTGGGTCTCAAGGTGGTGAGGAGGGAAGGGAGGAGAAGGTGGGGAGGGAGTGCTGCTACTGCCTGAACAACCAGGTCTTGAGAAGTTTCCTGAAGGTAAGGAGGTCTTTGGTCTGGCGCAGGTGGGTGGGAAGAGTGTTCCACCTTTTAGCGGCAAGGTGCGAGAATGATCTACTGCCAGATGCAGTTCTGTGGAGGTGTGGGACGGTTGCGAGGGCGAGGTCAGCGGAGCCTAGATGCCGGGTCAGGGTGTAGATGGTGAGTCGTCTGTTGAGGTATTCTGGTCCAGTGTTGTGCAGTGTTTAGTGAGGAGTTTGAAGGTGATTCTCTTGTTGACTGGGAGCCAGTGTAGGTTTTTCAGGTGGTCTGTGATGTGGCAGTGGCGGGGGATGTCCAGGATGAGGCGTGCAGAACCGTTCTGGATGCGTTACAGCTGCTTCTGGAGTTTGGCCGTTGTTCCTGCGTAGAGGGCATTGCCGTAGTCCAGTTTGCTACTCACAAGGGCTTTGGTGACTTTTCTCCTGGTTTCGGAGGGTATCCATTTGTAGATCTTTCGGAGCATGCAGAGGGTGTTGAAGCAGGAGGAGGAGATGGCGTTGACTTGCTGGGTCAGGGATAGTGAGAGGTCCAGGATGAATCCTAGGTTGCGTGTGTGGTCGGTAGAAGTCGGAGCGGTTCTGAGAGTGGCAGGCCACCAGGAGTCATCCCATGTGGAGGGGGTGGAGCCGAAGATGAGGTATTCCGTTTTGTCAGAATTGAGTTTGAGGCAGCTGCTCTTCATCCATTTGGTAATGGCCTTCATTCCTTCGTGGAGGTAGGTCTTGGCGGAGTCCTTGGTAAGGGAGCGGATCAGCTGGGTGTCGTCAGTGAATGAGATGATGTTGAGGATGTGGGATCGGGCGATGTTAGCTAGCAGGGCCATGTAGATGTTGAAGAGGGTCGGGCTGAGGGACGTAGCCCAGGGTACGCTGCAGATGATTTTGGTGGTCTCTGAGAGGAATGGGGGAGGCTGACTCGCTGTGTTCTGCCGGTGAGAAATGAGGTGACCCAGTCCAGGGCTCTGTCGCGGACTTCCGCATTGCTGAGTCGTGAGCGTAGGGTGTGGTGGCAGACTGCGTTGAACGCAGCCAAGAGGTCCAGGAGGATGAGGGCTGCAGTTTCGCCGGTGGTGGCGATGAGGGCAGTTTCGGTGCTGTGGTTGCTGAGGAATCCAGATTTGGAAGGGTCCAGGGTGCGGTTCTCCTCTAGGAAGTGAATTAGTTGTCTGTTGACGGCCTTCTCGATTAATTTTGCTGGGAAGGGGAGAAGGGAGATAGGTCGGAAGTTCTTAAGGTCCTTTGGGTCGCTTTGTTTTTAATTTTAGAAGGGCGTTGATCTCGGCGTGTTTCCAGCTCTTTGGGAAGGTGGCGGACTCAAAGGAGCTGTTGATCATCTTCCGTAGTTGGGGTGCAATGACGGAGCTTGCTTTGAGGAGGATGTGGTGAGGGCAGGGGTCAGATGGAGAGCCGGAGTGGATGGTGTTCATGTTTTCGATGGTGTTGTTGTTGTTGACGGGGGTCCCGGAGAGCAGGAGGTTGGTTGGAGGTGAATCTGTGGTGTTGGTGGTTGCCGGGGGGGGCGTCTGAGTGCTGAAGCTGTCCTCGATGTCTGCAATCTTGTGGTGGAAGTAGGAGGCTAGGGAGTCGCAGAGGTCTTGGGATGGTGGGATTTCGTTGGCGCTGGAGCTGGGATTGGAGAGTTCTTTCACGATGTTGAAGAGTTTTTTGTGGCTGTGTGCATTGTTGTTGAGTTGGTCTTTGAAAGTAGTTCTTTTGGCAGCTCAGATGAGTTGGTGGTGCCTCCGGATAGTGTTTTTGAAGGCTGTGTGGTTTTCCAGAGTATGATCTTGGCTCCACTGTCTTTCGAGTCTTCAGCAGCTTTGCTTAGATTCGTGGCGGTTGGCAGTAAACCAGAAGGCCTTTCTGTTGGTGCTTCTGTTGGAGGGATTCTTGATTGGGGAGAGAGTATTGGCACAGGTGTTGACCCATTGCCAGCTGCATCAGTGTCGGTGGTGTTGATGGGTGGGTTCTGTGAGAGGGTCGTGCTAAGCTGGTCTTCGGTGACCTTGTTCCATCTGCGGTGGGGGATCCGTTGTGGGTGGTGGTGTGTTGTGGGCAGGGGAATAGCAGGCAGTAGGGCATCATAGCAAGGGAGGAGTCCAGCAAAGAAGTAGTCCAGCACAGTGGCAGTCCTTGTCGAAGCACAACAGTCCCTCTTCCTGGCAGAATCGTCACAGGCCCGGAAGAGTACTAAAATGGCCGTGGCTGAGGCCCAGCATTTATAGCCAATTATGCCTTCGAAATGGGGGCAACATCAAAGACTTGCCTTTGAAGTGCACAGAGGTCCTCCCTTCCTTAATGGGCTCCAGACTCACTACAGGAGGGCATGCAGTCCTTTGTGTGGGGGCAGGGCAAAGCCTACCTATTCAAGTGTAAGTGTGTCCAGCTGTCCCATCAAGTCATACCTAAGCTCCCTTTGTAGATAGCTGTCTATGGGGAATACACAAAATCCCAACTGTCAACTACTCAAACATGTGATCAGAGACAGGCTAAAGCTAAAGTGTGATTTTCAGAATGGCAATTTACAATTTGACTTCACTATTAGCTAGGATTTTAATGTGTGCTTCTTGTGAACCAGACTTGAATGTTTCAACTCCAACTCTTCCCAATTGGACATTACACTTATAAAGTGTAATAACTTAATACCAGTGTTATCCCAATGGGGAGAGATAGGTCATGCAGTAGTAAAACATGAATGTATGAGTTTTTCCGAACCAGGACTTGTAAAACTAAAAGTACATGTCCAACTTTTAAATACATTGCACTCTACCCTTTGGGCTATCCTAGTCCTATCTTGGGGTGACATATGTAATAAAAAGGAAGGTTTTAACCTGGCAAAAGCTTTAGTTTGCCAGGTCCAAATGTCAGTTTAAAACTGCACATACAGGCTCTGCAATGGCAGGCTTGAGCCATGGTTAAGGGGCTACTTAAGTGGGTGGAACAATCAGTGCTACAGACCCACTAGTAGCATTGAATTTACAGGCCCTGGGCACATGTAGTGCACTTTACTAAGAACTTATAAGTAAACTAAATTTGCCCCTTGTGTGTAAGCCAATGCTAGCATGTTTTAAGGTGAGAGCACCTGCACTTTAGTACCGGTTAGCAGTGGTTAAGTTCTCAGAGACCAAAAGCTAGCAAAAACAAGGTCAGAAAAAGAGGAGGAAGAAGGCAAAAAGTTTGGGATGACTCTGCTGAAAGGGCATTTTCAGCAGGTGCCATTTGATAAACTTTCACAAAACTTTCCAAAAAAAGATCACCCATCTAAGTTCCTTCCTGTAGTTTCAGTGTGAGCCATCAAGCAAGCCAAACAAAAGGGGTTGTCAGAAAACATTGATTTCAATTTTAATTGCCATTAGACATTTTGGGAAGTGATACAGAAAAAACAGCTTAACAAAGTACACCAAATTTGGCATATTTTTAGATCTTTACTTTACTGGAGTAAATGTGTAATTTTAAAGATTTTTGTGTTTAAGGAGGTGATTGAGGTGTTCATGAAGGCGTTAAAAAGTTAGTGATAAATGGACTACTGGTGTCCAGATATGCTCTGATTGGCTTCTTGAAGGAGACTAGTCAGTCCTGATTTGCTGCCCACAACCTGAACAATATGTTGTGGTAGCCACTACGTTATCCTGAAAATGAATTAACAATATGTGTAAGAGGCTGGTTGAGCACACCCGGACCCCAAGGGGCATTTGGGGTTCTCCAAAAAGACCCCCTTGATTGGTTGGGCAGAATATGATCAATATATTGTGACAGTCATTAAAGGAGTTGGGGGCATGGTACCTATGGAAATGCCTGTAGTCAAAGCCTGTTTTTGAGCATAAAAAAATGGAACACACACAAAAGGGTGATAAAATATCTTACTCATAATATAAATCATGTGTTGGAGGTACCAGACTCACTTTAGGACTTTTGTTCTGTTCCAATGTGACTTTTCCATGAACAAATGTTGATCATGTTCTGGGTTTTGATTTATCAAATTTGAGAGGAAACTGTTTTCCCCATGATTTTCCTGTAGATTTATGGAAGGTGCTCCAGAAGCTAAAACAATAGGATGTTGTCTATACATCCCCACTGTCTTCCTCAGCCATGTGAGAAGAAAGTCTGACATTATGAGTGAAATATGTACACTGAATAGCAGCAGCTGCCTGTAATTTAATTCCTCAGTAATGTATTGCACCCAGACATACATGTTCAAAGTTCCTACAGAGATAGCCCCAATGAAATGTAAGCAAAAGCCCTCTTCTCTTGAAGAGATCATTTCTCCCTTTTCATCATAACCAAGCACACTTGCAACAACAGGGGAATCAGAATTCTGTGGCTCTTTTTGGAGTAAACACCTGGAATGTAACCAACTGAGAAGCATTTATTAGTCTGGATGTAACTGTGTACAATAGATTGACTGATGCTTAATGTCCACAAAAAATTAAGGTTTACCTCTGTTTATTAACTTTTGCATGGAGAAAAAGAAAGACTTTCAACATCTCTGCCTACATCTACCAGCCAGCAGTTAAACACAATCAACTGGTCACAGAGCTACAGGGGAAGTAGGGATGGGTAAGAGGATAAGGCAAATATAACAAGGATAACAACTGTGGAGGTCAACCATGTCATTAGACATACAGTATAAATTGAGGTAGGTATGTCCTATTCTCATAGTCCCCAGCCAAAGGCATAGTTGGTTGTGAGGTTTAGTCTTCTCGTATGAGGTGAAGAACTCTCAGATACTGTAGGCATGTACGTTTTCAGAATTATTGAAATAAGTATCTAATACCTGGTCCCCATGTCTTATTGAATTGTGAGAGATTACGTTCCACAACAGCTATCAATTTCTCCGTTCCCAGTACACCAGATAAATTGCAATGCTAGTCCAAAAGTGTTGGTGAGCTGCCCTTGCCCCACCACGCCAATATACCTTGATGAGTGGTGCTCAGTGCCAAAGAAATGGCTCAACCTCACACCGATCGCAGTGGGTAGGTCAGCGCATTGGGCAGTCCCAATATGATGAACCTGGGGAAGCTTGATAAATCTGTGTCATAGATTTTGCCAGACATTGCCAGAGAATGTGTGTGAGGGTCCCTTGTTGCCCACAATGACACCAGTATGCTGCACTTGCACCTGTTTTCCATCTAGTTATCCTGAATGGGGTGTAATACCAGGAATGTATTTTTTTCTGAAAGTGTTACAGGCCTTGCTGTCATCCGGGCCCACTGAATTATGTCTGACCATTCTTCAGGCATGAATGTGCATTCACATTCTTTTTCCCATCTTTTCAGGGCTGATGATGGTGTCTTTTGTGTGGGTGTATCGATTAAGGCATGCAGGTCAGATACCAGACATTAATCTGAGTCTCTAGTAAGCAACCATTGTTCAAATTGAGTAAGTGGGTGGAACAGAGGTGCATGTATATAAGGTTGCATGAGCCAATGGTGGATCACAAGATATTGTCAGTGAGTGCTAGGCGGAAAGCCAAAATCTGCTTGCAATTGTGCAAACTCCCAGAACCCAGTGTGGTTGAAGAAGTCCTCCACCCTCTTGCAAGCATAAGCTTCCCACTGCTTGAAGGAGACCTCGTTTATTGCTGGAGGAAATTTTGGATTACCCTTGAGTGGTGTCTGTGGGGAGAGGAGTATTGACAATGATTTTGATCTGTACCCTGTCTCACGTTCCCACCGTGTTTTTGAATACTGGAGAGAGATACACCCCAATTGGTCCGGATGGTCCAGATGGCACAGGAAGCCATGGGTTCTTCTAGATGTGGATCCCGGCTATTGCCTGATCTATGAAGCACCAGAACTTTTCCGTTGCGAGTCGGGACCATTCCACAATATACCTGATCTGGGCAGCCTGATAGTAATGTAGTAGGTGTGAAAATCCTAGCCCCCCCCCCCTTCCCTCATCAGCCAGTAGGCCTTTTTTTTGAGGATGCGAGCCTTCTGCCCCCATACATGAGTTGATCAGTGTTTGCAGTGTTTCTAGGCTATGTGGTGAGGGTGTTAGGGGTAGTGTCTGCATCACTTGCTGCCAGTCGTCCCATCCATAAAAGAGCAGTTCCTGCCCATGCTTGAAGATCTGATTTGACCATGGATATTAGTCTTGTATAATTTCACTTCGCTGTCCGTTCTAATGTGGAGTAGATCTGGAGGCCAAAATAGCAGACCCTTGTGTTGCCCAGGTGAAAGTGAATTGGTGAATGAGGCATTGCTGATCTGTTTGTGGAATGGACAGGCTCACGAGTTTCTTCTTTTGGAGGTTAACCTTGAAGCCCAATAATGCCCCAAATTCCCCCAGCACTGTTATTAGTGTTGGGAGTGATGTAAGGGGTTAAGTGAGGGAGACCATCATGTCATCTGCGTACATCGCCGACTTGTGTTCCCTTCACCCATAAGTATTCCTTTTATCTGGGAATGTTGCCTGATCACCTCTGCTAAAGGATCCACATAAAACACAAAGAGCAAGGGGGATAAGGGGCGCCCGTTCTTCCTGCCACGTGTTGTCTCTATGGGTGGGGACAGTAGTCCATTTACCCAGACTTGTGCCTGCAGACCCACATGGTTAACACCATATCCACCTACAAAAGTGGGGGCCCAAACTGAACTTTCAAAGCACCACCCTGAGGTATAGCCAGTGTACTCAGTCAAATGCCTTTTCGACATTGCACGCCATCAGAAACGCTTGTGTGTGAGAGCAATGTGCCTTATCTGTGAGGTGACAAAGGTGTTTTGTATTATTACCATATTTACTTTCGGGGATGAATCCTGTTTGATCCGGGTCTATGAGCCCTTGCATGTAGGGTGGCAAGCATGCTGCCAAGATGCAGGTAAATATTTTATCAACTATATTTAATAAATAAATGGGCCAATATGAGGCACATTGCTCTGGGTTCTTCCATTAATTGGGGATCACCCTGATCATGGCATGGCACATAGTTTCTGTAAGTTCCCCCGTGGTGCTGAACAAGTTATAGAGGCAAACCAGTATGGGGGAGAGCTGTGGTGCAAAGCATTTGTAGAAGTCTGAGGAGAAGCCATCCTGCCCAGGAGAGTCACCTGGGGATAATTTTTTGATAGCTTCCACAATTTCATCCACTTGCATGTCTCAATTAAAGTGGATGGTGTTCGGAGTCCAGAAGGATAGAATCTAGGTAGTGGGTAATATCTGTGCCTCTCAGTGCCTCTGCTGCATAAAGCTGACCATAACAGCACCCAAATGCATGTGCAATTTGATCGTTTTTGTGGAGTTTCACCCCTTTTTGTTCCTCAACTACTGGTATTCTGTGATGGCTCACTTGTTTGTGAAGGAGGTATGCTAGCAACCGACCTGCCTTTTTGCCCCCAAATAGAATTTTTGATTCAAGCGTAGTAGTGCCTTGTCCATGCTGAATGCCTGTAGCTCTGCATGGGCTGCCATGAGCTGACAGCACAGACTATGCATGACATATTGACAGTGCAGTTTTTGTACTTGCCTTTCCAAAAGTAATCTTTTATCTCCGCATTCTCTGTTATACTGGGCTGAGATCACTATGACCCCCCCCCATCCCTGCTTTCAAGAAGATGTCTCAGAGGAGGGCAATGGGAGTATCTGGCATGTCATCTGTTTGTTCTGTGGGTACAATTTGTATTGCAAGAACTAAGGGGGTCATTACAACCCTGGCGGACAGTGTTAAAGGTGCAGTAATACCGCAAACAGGCCAGCGGACAAAAAAAGGGAATTATGACCGTGGCGGAAACCGCCAACATAGACAGCCACTTTAACACTCCGCCCGCCACGGTGGTACAGACAAGCAGCGCAGCGGTCACCGCCAACAGACAGGCGGAAGACAATGTACCGCCCACAGTATCACAACCCGCCAATCCACCACCTTTTCCGGGGCGGATTCACTGTGGATAAAAACACGGCGGAAACAGCTTTTGCAATGGGAATACGCTCACCTTAACACACTCCACGAGGAAGGAGGACACCACGGCGCCGAAGACAACGGTGAGTACTGCACCTACGACATAGGGGAGGGGGTAGGCAAAAGTCAGGGGGACACACATGCAACACCATCACCCCCACCCCCACCCCCACCCTTACACATTACAACACACACACCAATGCATTTCCAAATATCACAATAACAACCCACAACCCCCCCCCCCGGAAGAATGCAAAGACAAAAGGAAATCAGTTCAAATATTGTAATGTATCAAAATACAGTTACCAAATATATTCAGATATATATACACATTCCAAATGTAATACATTACGAGAAGTATTGCAGGTATGCACATATCAATGTCCGTGCACCACTGGGCCCAAAATACATGGGCAAGGCCCACACTAGATACCTGTCCACAAATGGAGAGAACACTACAGGGGCATCAGATAGAAATACAACAGGCACCTCAGGGGAAGGGAAGGGGGGCACCTCAGCCGGATTACAGCACCACGCCAGATCCACAACGGGGTTCCATGCCCATTGATGTATCCTGGGGAGTGCAAAGCCACAGTCTCTCAAGTCTCTACAGTGGGTGGGTTGCCCACTGTACCATCCTGGGGAGTGCAAAGCCACAGTCTCTCAAGTCTCTACAGTGGGTGGGTTGCCCACAGTACCATCCTGGGGAGTGCAAAGCCACAGTCTCTTAAGTGGATAACAGTCTCCACTGGTTCTGGAGGGCGAATGGTGCCCAGACTGCATCAGGTTCCACGTGATGGTTCCTGTTCCGTCACTGTCCCAGCTGCACATGGATAACGATGCTTGATGTGGCAGTTTTTTCCCTGTCCAGCGGTGCTCTGGCATGGCGGTCTTTGCCCTGTTCAGCGGTGCTTTGCCATGGCGGTCTCTGACCTGTTCAGCAGTGCTTTGCCCTGTTCAGCGGTGCTTTGCCATGGTGGTCTCTGACCTGTTCAGCAGTGCTTTGCCCTGTTCAGCGGTGCTTTGCCCTGTTCAGCGGTCTTCACCATGGCGGTCTTTTCCCTGTTCAGCAGTGCTTTGCCATGGCGGTCTCTGACCTGTGCATTGGTGTGTGGCATAACGGTCCCTCATTGCCCAGCGGGGCTGTGGTTGCCGGGGCCCTCCTGGGCACTGACTCTGGCGGTGGTCTCCTGACCAGTGACGATACTGCTGCCCTCCTGGGCACTGACTCCAGCGGTGGTCTCCTGACCAGTGACGATAGTGCTGCCCTCCTGGGCACTGACTCTGGCGGTGGTCTCCTGACCAGGGACGATACTACTGCCCTCCTGGGCACTGACTCCGGCGGTGGTCTCCTGACCAGTGATGATACTGCTGCCCTCCAGGGCACTGATTCTGGCGGTGGTCTCAGGACCAGTTACGATACTGCTGCCCTCCAGGGCACTGACTCTGGCTGTGATCTCAGGACCAGTGACAACCGTGCTGGCGGTGGCGTCCCGGCCGCCGGGAAGGATGGCGGGCTTCTCCGCCGTGCTGCTCTTCCCAGACTGTGCAGACTTCCTCTGGCCCTTCACCACCTTTAGAGGAGTCACAGCTGACTCTGCACTCCCCCTGGGACCCTTGTGAGCAGGTTTTCAGCCAGGAGTCTTCACCCTGTCCCGTCGGCCACTTTCCAACTTGAGGTGCTTTACAGGGGGTGGACTGGCAGTGCTTTGGCTCCGTGTCACACTGGCTGCCCTGGTAGCCGGTGCACTCCACACACCTTTGACACGCACCACTGGTACTGGACTTTTTTTGGCTGAGGTGCTACTACGGGACCTATCAATTGGAGGGGTGGGGGTGGGGGCAAAGAGGTCAACATTGCTGAGGAAGAGTTGCTGACGAAGACTGGGATGGGTAGCTGGAGGGGGTCTGGGAGTGGAGGAAGAGGAGGTGGTTGTAGGAGGTGTAACTTTAGGTGATTTGGGTGCAGGTGCAGGTACTGGAGGCTGTCGTGAGGTGGATGGATGTTGGGTGTGTGGGTGCCCGCGTTTGTGTACTTTGGGAGGGGGCGTCACAGACACACTGGGAGTGGACACAGGGGATGTGTAAATGGTAGTGGGGGTGGTGAGTGCAGGTGAGCGGGATGTGGTTCTGGGTGTTCTGGTGCGAGTCCTAGTGCCTGTAGATGTAGTGCATGCAGGTGAGAGTTTAGACGACACTGGGAGGGAGGAGGGAGATGACGAGGAGGGGGACACAGTGGAGGCAGTGGATGTTGCTGTGTCTGTATGTGGGTGATGCTTGCGTGAGTGCCTGTGGGTTGTGTGGTGCTTATGTTTGCCTGAGCTACTTGTGTGCGTTGAGGTATATGCATGCTTATCTGATGGTGTGCTTGGGATAGGCTGGAGTACAGGGGATTGGGTCTGGGTGGAGGAAGTTGGAGGGGGGAGGCTAGACACAGGGACAATGGCTGCCATCAGTACTGAGGCCAGAGATTGCAGGGTTCGATGAAGGGCAGCCTGACCAGAATGAATGCTCTCCAGGAATGCATTACCGTCTTGCAACTCCCTTTCTACACCCTGGATGGCATTCACAATGGTAGACTGCCCAACAGTGAGTGACCTGAGGACGTCAATGGCCTCCTCACTGAGGGCAGCAGGGGTGACAGGGGCAGGGGCTGAGGTGCCTGGGGCGAAGGTGATGCCCACCCTCCTGGGTGAGCGGGCACGGGGCGAATGCTGAGGGGCTGCTGGGAGGGCGGTGCTGGTAGGGGAGGTGGCGGCTGTACCTGTAGAAGTGGGGGGCACAAATTGTGCCTCCACCACAAGGGAGCTCCCATCGGCGGACGAGTCCTTGTTGCTGTTTGGTGATCCTGTGAACGAGGTGAAGCTCCCCTCGCCCTCCGTCCCACTGGGGTATTCAGAGTCTGTGGTGTGGCCCTCCATGGCCATGTGGGATGCAGCTCCCTCGTGCTCCGGTGCCACTGTACCTCTGCCTGATGATGCTGATGCACAAAAGAACAGGGAGAGCAGAAAAAGGGGGGGACGACAGAAGAAAGACAGGTTGAGTGCATGGCTTACCGCTACAGTTGGCGGACAATACAGACACAGTATCCCCCTGCACTACGCCGTGCTCTTGGCCTCTACAGATGCAATTCCTGGGATCTGGCCTACATGGCTATGGTGGACATCTGCACACATAGATGCCACAGGAGCATGTATACCTGTACTTGGCACTCTACTGAGGTGGGGTGGAGTGACACATTGCCTGCATTATGAAGGGGCTAAGCCTACGGAACTCGCCCTGGCCTAGGGAAACCCACAGCCCTCCTCCCCCACCCAGACCCCTCCACTGCGTGCAAAGTCCGCTGAATGATGTTGTACTCACCCCCTTGTATCTGCTGTGATGCCCTCAAGCGCCCATCCAACGCAGGGTAGGCCACCGCCAGGATCCGGAACATCACGGGGGTCATGGTGCGACGGGCACCCCTCCCACGTTGGGAGGCCATCCACAGCTGAACCTCCGCCGTCTTCTTGCTCCAGCGGCGAATGTCCTCCCATCTTTTCCTGCAGTGGGTGCCCCGTCTCTGGTGGAGACCCCAGGGTCTGGACGTCCTTGGCGATGGCACGCCAAATGTCCTTCTTCTGGTGGGCGCTGACCTACATGACATGCACAGAGGAAGAAGAGAAGTCATTACCAACTGCACCGTCGATGTGAGTGGCCCCCATCCCTACCCTTGCCATGTGGCACAGGCATTCACAGTCCTTCATTGTCCCTGAACTCTGCCCCCTTCCAACTCACATCCAGCCCTCTCCACCCAGGCCTAGCCCATACAACGTGCTCCCTGTGTACTTACCTGTTGGTCTGGAGGACCGTAGAGTAGCGTGTACTGGGGGAGGACCCTGTCGACTATCTTCTCCAACTCCTGAGCAGGGAAGCCCGGGTCCCTTTCCCCAGACGCAGCAGCCATTGTCTCTTCCAGTCCGAGGTCACAGCAGCACTTGCAGTGAAGGTCCTCTCCTGTCGAAGATCAGTTATTGAGTGATTGAACAGTTAGAAAATGGCGGTCACGTCCGCTGCGGTGACGTCCACGGCAGTGCGTATCATCACCGCCGGCGCACTTCATCATTGGCTCCTGGGACCCATAGGGTGCAATGTTAACCAATGCAGCATTGCGCTGCGGTCTACGACCGCCTACCCCGACGGTGTACAACACCAGCGCAGATACCTCACATCCCATTGTCCCGCTTTGGAGGTCAGGCAGCCGCCATTTCAGGGGCCCACATGGCTTCATTTAGTACTGCGTCACACATGCCTAGGCCTACACTCAACACACATACAGGAACAGTTTTGTGTTTTGTGCCGTGTTCTGTGTATCTGTGGGTACATACCTGGGAATTTGTTGACTCTGTGGTCGCTGTTGTCCTTCCGAGGCAATGTCAGCTGGGACATTTGAGAAGATGGCGGATTTCCTCCGGTGTACCGACCGCTGGTGGACCTGTTGACAATGGAGGAGCGACATTTGATCATCACCTACAGGTTTGACCGTGTCACTATCCGGGAACTGTGTACCCAGTTGGAGCCTTACCTGATGTCACCAATCCGCCATCCCACTGGAATTCCCCCTGACGTGCAGGTGCTGTCAGTGCTCCATTTCCTTGCAAGTGGGTCTTTTCAGACAACAGTGGTCATGGCATCAGGGATGTCCAAGCCTATGTTTTCCAACGTGTTGTCCAGAGTGTTGTCTGCCCTGCTGAAACACGTAAGGAGCTACATCGTTTTCCCTCAGGTGGAGGATTTGGCTACAGTTAAAGGTGACTTCTATGCTCTTGGACATATCCCCAACGTCATAGGTGCCATTGATGGGACCCATGTAGCTCTGGTCCCCCCCCCCACAGGAGTGAACAGGTGTACAGGAACCGGAAGAGGTATCATTCCATGAATGTACAGATGGTATGTTTGGCGGACCAGTACATCTCCCAGGTAAAAGCTATGTTCCCTGGCTCTGTGCATGACACCTACATCCTGCGGAATAGCAGTATCCCGTGATGGGTCAACTCCAGAGGCACCGTGTGTGGCTATTAGGGGACTCTGGTTACCATAACCTGTCATGGCTATTGACCCCAGTGAGGAATCCCAGGACCAGGGCAGAGTAACGCTACAAAGAGGCCCATCAGCGGATTAGGAGGGTGATGGAACGCACCTTCGGCCTCCTGAAGGCCAGGTTCAGGTGCCTCCATATGACAGGTGGTTCCCTATTCTACTCACCAAGGAAGGTGTGCCAGATCATCATCGCCTGCTCGATGCTTCACAATCTTGCTTTGCGACGCCAGGTGCCTTTTCTGCAGGAGGATGGTCCAGATGGCGATGTTGTGGCAGTTGTGGAGCCTGTGGAGCCTGTGGACAGTGATGAGGAGGAAGCTGAGGAAGAAGACATAGACAACAGGGAGTCAGTCATACAGCAATATTTTCAATGACACACAGGTGAGAACATTTTATTTTACTATTACATTCACTTTCACACTTCTACCTCTATCCTGTCTGTAATTTAGTAGCAGTATTTGGTAACTGAGTTGTACCTTTCCCTTATGGTTTCATTGGCGTGGTTACCAATGTGTGTCATCTGCTTGCATCCTTCATGGACTTGTGATGTGTGACATAGGTATGTTGGCTTTACAATTGAAAACGCATTTTGACACTGTCATTCATAATACAAATTTAACAAATCACAGACTGACTCCAGATTGGTTTGTGCTTCAAGGGTGTTTATTTGAGTGCTCAAAAATGGAGGGGGTTGTAAAATGGTGAGGGGTGATGGTGGAGGAATGTCCATGGCAGAGTCCAGTCTATTGGTCACACAGGTGCACTGCCCATATGGGCATAGGAAGTGGAGCTGGGGCAGTTCGATTATGGACAGGGTAACAAAGTGGGACAGTGGGAGGACAATCAGGGTAGTCTCATTTCCTGGCGGGGGTTTTGCCATCTTGCTCTGTCCTGTTCCTGGATCTCAGGGACCGTTTGCGGGGTGGTTCTCCGTCTGCAGGGGGTGGGGTGCTGGTGTGGTGGTCCTGTGGCGGGGCGTCCTGTCCACTAGCACCGGCAGAGGTGGTGGGCAGTTCATCGTCCATGCTAGTGTCAGGGGCCCCTTGGAGTGCCACGGTGTCCCTCATGGTCTTTTGTATGTTCTTCAGCACCCCTACGATGGTGCCCAGGGCAGAGCTGATGGTTCTGAGCTCCTCCCTGAACCCCAAATACTGTTCGTCCTGCAGGCGCTGGGTCTCCCGAAACTTGGTCAGGACCGTCGCCATCGTCTCCTGGGAGTGGTGGTATGCTCCCATGATGGAGGAGAGGGCCTCGTGGAGGGTGGGTTCCCTTGGCCTGTCCGCCCCCTGTCACACAGCAGCCCTCCCAGTTCCCCTGTGTTCCTGTGCCTCCGTCTCCTGGACTATGTGCCCACTACCACTGCCCACAGGTCCCTGTTGTTGTTGGGGTGGTGGGTTATCCTGGGTTCCCTGTAGTGGTGGACACACCGCTGATAGACGTGTCCTGGGTACGAATGTATGGGCCCGCTGGGTGGGTGCTGTGCTGGTGTTACCAGAGGGTAGGAGGTCAGTGTTGGGCTGTGCCTGTGCAAGGGGAACCGACTGTCCCGAGGCCCACGATGGTCTGTGCTGGTCATCAGGATCCAGTAGGGCAGAGCTGCTGTCGTCACTGTGGGCGGAGTGGAGATGTCTGGACCCTCCTGTGTGGTGACGTTCCGTAGTGGCCCTGCGGGGATATAAGAGCATGATTATTGCATGTGAAAGTGTCTGTAATGGTGTGCAATGGGTGGGTGTGCGTGTACCCCAGTGCAAGCATTCCTGTGTGTGGGTTTGTGTGATGATGGTTAGGGGGTTGTTATGGGTATGTACAGTGAGCATGCTTTGGTGAGGGGTGAGCATGCTTAGTTGTGTCATGCAGGGCTTGGTGTTGGGATGAGTGGTTTGTGTTATTAGTACATTAGTGAGGAGTTGTGGTGATGGGGGGGTGAGGGTGGGGGTGTGTGATAGCATGCAGGTAGGGTGGGGGATATGATAGTTAAGATTAGACTTACCAGTGTCCATTCCTCCACCGACTCCTCCGAGGCCCTCTGGATGCATGATGGTCAAGACTTGCTCCTCCCATGTTGTTAGTTGTGGGGGAGGAGGTGGGGGTCCACCGCCAGTCCGCTGTACCGCGATGTTGTGCCTGAAGACCACAGAACGCACCTTCCCCCATAGGTCGTTCCACCTCTTCCCGGTGTCCTCCCGATTTCTTGGATGCTGTCCCACAGCGTTGACCCTGTCCACGATTCTGCACCATAGCTCCATCTTCCTGGCTATGGAGGTGTGCTGCACCTGTGAGCCAAATAGCTGTGGCTCTACCCGTAGGATTTCCTCCACCATGACCCTGAGCTCCTCCTCGGAAAACCTGGGGTGTCTTTGGCGTGACATGGGGTGGTGTGGGTGATGTGTGGGGTGGTGTAAGTGTTGATGTGTGTGGTGATGTGTAGTGGTGTGTGGTGTTTTGAGTGTGGAATGTTGTATGGGTGATGGTGTTGTGTGCCTCTGTGTGGTGGGGTTCTCAATTGCTGTGCTCTCTGTCTCTCGGCTTCCTCAAAATTTCTGGTCGTAGGGGTTTGTGGGTGATGTGTGTGTGTGTTTTATATTGAATTGGGTGTGTGGGAGTGGTGTTTGTATGTGTATCAGGTGTGTGTATTTTGAATTGTCCAATGTGGCGGTGTTTTTGAGATGTGTGTGTATTTTGAGCGCACCAGTGTGTACCGCCAATGGAATACCGCAGTTGAAAGACCGCTGCGTGGATTCGTGGGTCGTAATAGCATGGGCGTGTTTCTGTTGGCGTGACGGTGGAGGAATTGTTTTTGCCAGTTTAACACTGACCTTTGGTGTGGCGGAGTTGTGTGGGTGTTTGAATTTCTGCAGTTTCCGAGATGTGTGTCATAATAGCTGTGGCGGATTTCCACGGGCGCGGCGGTGTCTTGGCGGTCTTCTGCACGGCGGTAAGTGGCTTTTACCGCCAATGTTGTAATGACCCCCTAAGTGTTGAGATGCCAGCTATGTGTTGCAGGTGTGTGGCATGGAAGGTGCAGTGCTATAGTTATAGTAGAGTGACTCGAGAGGGCTGATGGTGTTATGTCTATTGCAGTAGTTACAGCCGTGAGTGGTGGAGACATGTACCTCTGTCATTCGGGTGTCATGCATGCCACACATCCACCAAGCTTATGTATGTAAGCCACTGTAAGCCTTCCATCGTACATTCCCACTCTGCCTCCTCTGCTGGACTGAATGATCAATGATTGTGTCAGATACTAAATTGAAGTCGCCCCTACTAGCACATCCTGGTCTGTGGACACCATCACTTGGCCCACGGCATCTCTGAGAAATGTTTCTTGGTGGTCATTGGGGCCATAGATCGTGACTATCATAAAAATGTAGGTGTGGAAGGCCATGCAGATTGACAGCATCGTACCTTGGATTTCTGCTTGGGTTTGGACCACTCAACCTGGGAAATATGTGGCTAAAATAACAGCCACCCAAGCTCACTTCTGTGGGACCCAAGAGAAGAATTGTCAGACCAATGAGACCAGAGGCGGGCCAGTCTTCTTTAAGGAGAAGGCTCTCCGGTGAGAGGCATGTGTCACATTTAGACTCCTATAACATGAACAGTAGAGATAAACACTTGTTTGGAGAATTAAGGCTCCTAACATTGAGGTTAAGAATTGTAATCATTTTAACCAGAGGGTTACTTGAACAATCGTGAAAGCAAGCGTCATAGTGCTGTGATATCGAGAAAGGGCTATAATCTGCCTCCATATCACACATCTACCCCTTGCAAAAAGGTGCTGTGACAGTAGCCTTGGTGACCTATAGGGGAATAACAAACAATAATAACATGGAAACAATTTCCTTCTGCTGTAAGCAGACAACACCACTTGGTAGGTGTCCATGTCGCCAGACAAGTCTGTATTCATGATACAGGGGAAGGGGGAGTTCTGCCACCCCCATTCGAGCCATAGCATTTATCTGACAGCACCTCCCCAGCAATTGAGATTGAAATGCAGCACTATGAAGTGGAGCCACCAGGGAGAGTAGCAAAGTGTGTCACTGATTGCAGGTCTGGGGGGGGAGATCATTCATTCTCGGCTTCTGAGGCATTGCTTTGCTGCTGCAGTTGATTCAATAGAGCTGTTCATTCTTTGGTGCTATCACTTTTAGATAGTTTCATGGAGTACTTCTTTCTACCATAGTGGTGCCATTTCAGGTTTCTAGCTTCTGCTGCTGAAGTCTGCGCTCCAGCCGAGCAATTGTCTTCCGCTGTTGGGATGTTGAAGCCCAAGATAGTATACGTTTCCTTCAGTGTGCGAACCACGTGTCTTGTTCTGCCATTCAAAAATAAGGCGAAAGGGATGGCCCAATTTGTAATGCAATCCCTGCTCCAAAAGAAAAGTAGTGGCTGGCTGGAGAATGCAACGCTGCTGCAGGGTGAACAGGGACAGGTACTGGAAAATGCTTAGTTTTGCACCTTCAAAGGTTATAACGGTTTTATCTCTGACCACCCCCATGATGACGTCCTTCTGCCAATATGAGTGAAGGCACGTAAGGACGTACTGTGGCATACCAGGTGTCCTGGATGGCCTCCCTGCCCTGTGCATCCAGTCCAAAATGATGGATTCCTCCTACAGGTCCTGCACCACGTCTGAAAAGCCGCACGACATAGTCATCCAATTTAGCTGCATCCAGTGGTAGTGGTGCATCTCTGATGCGATTATAAGAGCAATGTGAGTGGTTTTCAAGATTTTCAAGCTGGAGCAGCAGGTCCTCATTTATATCTCTCACTTCCAGCAATTCCCTGCTGTGTACAGAGAGTTCCTCCCCTCTCTGGTACCCAGTACATTCAAGAGAGTCCACCCACTGACCCAGCTATCCTAACACCTTCTTAATGGCCTTAACATCAGGAGCCACATCCTTCTTCAAGGCAGCAAAGTCCTCCTTCAGATCCCCAAAAAGAGACTCCAGGAATGAACATGTCACTGGATCTTCGGGCAGAGAGTCTTCCATGGTGGTTACTGTGGAAGGGATCAGCCCCTGGGGCGCCTGTAGTTGATTGCCTTTTTTGGTGGGGGGGTTAATTCAAAAAGTCTTTCATGAGGGCCTCGTTTCTTAGTCACTGTGCATAAATGCTAATTGATAGGGGTGTGGCCCGGCCCCTGAATTACAGCAAGTGGGCACTTCACTGAGAGTTATGCACTCTCACCAGTCCAGTGTGCATACCTGTATGTCCTCTCCTTCCCCCTGACAATCTGCCCTTGAATCCCATGGCAACACCGCTGGGTTGTGAGTGCCAGGACCCTCTGCCTATCTCTGCACCCTATCTCGCAGTTCCCAGCATTTCCCTGCTGCTGATGATCCCAATCGCTGACAGCAGTAGTCGACCGTGCCTGTGGCTACAGTCATTATTTGTTCAATATTAAGCGCCACTGTGGCCTAGAAGCATTTGCTGCCTTGTCTATGGCCTGTGGCCATGAGGCGCTTCTCCCCAAGCCTCCGGGACTTCAGTGTTCTTTCCTCTTCAATATTCTTCACAGCTGTTCTGCCTTGCCTTCTCTCCCTGCCCAGGCTCCAGCAGTTTAATGGTATCCAGGCCACCAATGGGGCATCTACGTCACACGCACTGGCTGTGCAGACAGAGGTGGGCCCAAAGTGATCCTCCTTAGGCCGCTTGCCAAAGCACCTCCAATCAACATTTGTGAGCGGGTCTTCATGGAGGCATTGTTACTCTACTATAGTACAACAAGAGTCAACTGTAAGGAACATGTGCAATGATAAGGAGAATTGGGGATCTATCAATCTTATAATACTCAAGTTGGAGCCTAGTGCTTTTGTTGCAGAGCCATGACCCTCATTACAGTGTAAACCCTCCCAGTGTGATTTCATTTTCTAGTAACAAGCTGGCTTTAGCTGTACATTTTGGTAGTGTGATAGGTCATATAACTGTGTCACCTTTCTTGGGGTTATCAATTATTCTGAATGGTACAGATGTTTGAAAAAAAGTAGGCAACACATTAGTGATCTGGACAGGATGTGAGTTTAGCTTGCCCTGCCCATCAAATATGTCCAGGATGGTTGACATGTCTCCTCTTTGCCTCAGTTGTGGTTCTAACAAGCAACCTAATCTTTCTCACAGTCCATAGCAATGCCACTTCACCCTTTATACCATCTGTTATCTAGAGAGGAAAAAATTAGTTAATTTCAAATTTCTTAGTCTCCAGTTGACACAAAAATAATTTAGATGATATTCTGTTATATATCTAAATGAGGTCTCATGATACAGTTTCCGACATATCCATTTCCATATGTCATGAAGCCATAACAGAGCTTCTCCTTTGCTCCCTTAGATATGCTTCCCACAGCTTAAAAACTATACAGATTAGACAGAGCCTTTATTGTCACAGAAAATGCTGACTATGAGGCTTGAGGGTTTGTTTCTCAGTGGGCATGTTATACTTGAAGATATATTTGTTCTCTGATCTTTCATTCATGGGCCGTGCGTGCTAGATCTGAAGCATGCACACTCAGGCATGATTTGAAATACCACCTTTGCGTATATAACAGTAAAACTGTCTGGTAGCATATAATTTTACGTCAGGACTCAGCCAATACTAAAATTTATGTCATGGACAAAGGACATCCAGGTTTAGTCTTTGCATAAAAGGGTGGGCCAATCCCCAATGATGGCATACATTGAAGTCTACTTCCTTGAATAGTGCCCTATCATTATTATAATGAGAGATAGCTGCACTCCAACATTGACTTGTATGGGATGAAGAGGCATTTTCCAATCTCTCTCTCTCTCATAGTACTTTTGGTTAAAAACCTTAACAAGCTGTACATAAATAAAAACATTCATATCTGGCAATTCATTGGCATATTAGCAGTGAAGCTTATCATAGCATGGGAGGTCAGGAGGAAAAAGAAGCTCAGTGGAAGATAGATATCAACCATGACCAGTGACAAAAACCTAGAGAATGGTCTGCCATGCCATCCGGAACTTATGGACCTAATATCACAAAAAATACCCCCCTCATGCCTAACAGAGTGTGTGATGATCATTCAGTAATAATGCAACAAACTGTGTATAGCACAAGTGTCATGAATAATATATACTGTAACATATCATAAAATGCATTTCAAATAATAACTAATATGCACATTTCAAAAGATAATATAAATACTTTAAAATAAAAATCAAAAATCCCTAGCATGTACAAAAAAAAAAAAAAAAAAAACTCTTTGCCTTTCATCTTTCAGATGAAATATACAATGTGCAACAACCTGCTCAGGCGGAAGACAATAAGAGGTGAAGTATCAGTTAAAAAACGTCGACGTGCTGGTTGAAAAGTGTGGAAACACAAAGTAAGGCAAATAGGTCTTATCCATTTGTGTCTGCGTTTTGAATGCTGGACAGAAATATAAGACATGTTTAATATTTTCAACAACATTATTTGTGCACTGATTACATAAAGCCTCATTGTCTGGCCCATTGTTCCACTCTCTGTATGCATGTCGATTTTAAGGACTCTGAAATGGAGGATCATAAATAGGGACCTAGGCAAAGGTGTTTGAATAGAATCTAAAAAGGATTCATACCTAGAAAAAAGCTAATGAAAAATGAAACTATTATTGAAGGAGCCCCAAAAAATGTGTCTGTACAGGACAAGATGGATATGTTCACATAATGCTGCTTTACGATTATTTTTGCAATCTTCATGATTGTACAGGGGTTATCCCATAGATTGTCCAGGCCCAATTTCTGGTGGCATTGTTGAATATCTCAGAACCAAGGAAGATTGATGGTAAAGGGCAAAGACAGGGTCTACTTTAAGACATCCCTGTATATGTACAGTTCCTCAGTAGCTCATAGCCTGATGCTAAATAAAAGAGGCAGCAACACAGCATAGAACTCAATACATTTGAGGGGCATTCCATAAATAGGGTAATTAAAGGACTTCTCTCGGAGAGAATGCTAAAAACCTTTTTAACACCTAAATGTGTTACAGATGAATACCCCAAATATTAGCCCCATTCAGAGCTACTATTTGGCCTTTGGCTCTATAGACTACAACAGCTGGTGAGATGATCCTAGATTGAGCTACCTTAAAGAAGTTCAGGACAGCAGCTGCCCTATGTGTGAGAGTGAAATTACTCTTCTCTAGGTATGGCTGACAACACAGTCTGTCATCAAGCTTAATTCCCAGATACTCAGAACGACCAACTCTATCTAGCACCTTGTCTCTCAGCCTGATTTTCTACTTATAACAATTGGGTTCAAAGGTGGTTATTGTTAAGCCCTTAAATTTAAAATACAATTGAAAGGAGGCTAATAGAACCAGAATGGTCAGCCTATTGAGTTTGGGCCTATTGAGGTGGTCAATTGCATCATTTATATAAAATGAAAAGGGGAATGGGGGCATTTTCAAATCACTTCTTACAACTACACAATTTCTTCTGATTTCTTCAATCTATATAACTTGAAGAGAAAAGTGGTTTCAGTACCATTATGTGCATATATTAAGTCCACAGTCAGCATGGAGTCCATGGTAATGATTTTAGTAAAGATTTATCTCCCCTCAGAATACTTCCAAGAATTAGGGAATGTTAATGGCTATAATGTTGATGAAGATAAAGAAGCTAAAATGTTGATGAAGTATGTCTGGAAGTGGAGTAGAGAGAATGGCTTTTACTGACTATGATTCCTACTCCGATACTCGTTGAGGCAGGAGTTCTGAGATGAAACCCTGAATGCCGTTCAGGGTTCTCACGAGTCCCAATAAATGCAAATGCTGTCCCATCTTTCGTAATCTTCAAGCTTCACAGCACACCAAACATCCCCAGCTGGAATAAAAATAAGTAGGTTCCCAGAAGCGTCCATACTCTTATCTGCTATCTCAAGTCTACTCAGGAATTATATGGGGTTAGAGCATATTGATGAAATTCCTGTGTCATTTTTAAGGTTTTTATGTCCGCCAACTTTATTTGCTAAATGTTCTTTCATGGTAGAGTTTCATGGTTGGCCTGCAGCATTTTGGGAGCAGGAGTGTGACGTGTTATGACCCCCCGAAATCAACAACAACAAGTTGTCTTCAGTATCTGGAGTCACACATCATCATTTCTTTAGACATATACTCCAAGAATCCTGGCCAACAATCGGTGTTCATTTTGTCAATAGGTAATGCAAAAGTATAGCAGATTCAAGGTTGGGCACAGGTCATACACTCCGAATTCAGGGCTAAATTTATTTAAGGATGCCTACAGTATCTCTGCATGCTGCTATGCAAAATCCCACTTCAAGTATGACCACCATTACAAGTGTCATTGAATAGATGGTTCCCAACGGTTGTCAGCATTGAGGACTTGTAACTCAAATTTCTCCAAAATAATGTCTATCTATCTATCTATCTATCTATCTATCTATCTATCTATCTATCTATCTATCTATCTATCTATCTATCTATCTATCTATCACATATATATGTTTCTCTCTCTGCTGCAATTTATGTTTAACCCTTGCTACTTATTATGCTCACCTGTGGCTAAACCTTAAAAACTCTTAAACTCATAAGACTCTTCTCTTACTACCCTGCATTACCCCACACCCTTACCCATCCCTAAACCCTGTAACCACTTACTGACCCACACCCTTACCGATCCATTAACCATAAAAACTCTTTAGTAATCTGTACCCTTATCCATCCTGAACCCTAAAAAGTCCTTACCAAAACATATCCTTAACCATCCCCAAACACTAAACAATCTTCAAGCCATAAAATCCCCTTGCTTCCCCACAGCTCTAGCCATCCTTGAACTTTAAAATCCCTTTTAAAAGCCTTACTACCCAGGACCCTTCTCCATTGCTAAATCCTGAAAGCCCCTTACTACCCATACTCTTACCCATCCATTACCCATAAACAACCTTTAAAATCCAAATTACCCCATTCCCTTCTGCAACCCTGACCCCTAAAAGTCATTTAAATTCCTTACTACCCTGAACTCTTACTCATACCTTAACTCTTGAATCCCCTTTTTTAAATGGCATATTCATCATGCCATTTAAAGTAATACCAACAAAATGCCTGTGGGGCACTTACTTGCATAGTAAAATCATGTGTGGTAGCATCCTGAGGGGTAAAGACCCCAAGACAAAGGCTTGTTACCTTATACGCATGTTTTGGGGACTTGAACATCCCCATAATCATACTAGATATCTATTTAGAATTGAAACACCATTATAATAATGCACTAACACATACTACCTGTGCAGAGATATGAACATGACAATAATTATTCATTTACTTTGGACTTGAACATCACTATCTTTACACACTACACAATGTCTGTGTGGGGACTTGAACATCCCTGTAACTGCATGCTATATCTCTTGGTATGTAACTATTCCTATAATTACAGAGTGGGGACATAAATATCATTATATTCATCTGTGGAGAGGCCTGGGCATTTTCTCTACCTCTGTGACCCTTGAACATGGCAATAATCACACAATATTTTTGTGGAGATTTGAACATGACTAGAATGATGCACTATCTTTGTGGGGACTTGAACATCATTAAACACTATTTCAGTGAGGTCTCAAAGAAGATTATCTTTACACACTTTATGGGGACTTGAACATCCCAATAACCATTCACTATCTCTGGGCTCATCACTATAATAATAACACACAGTCTTTGTGGGGACACATTTACATTCATATACCATCCCTACAAGGGCTATAACATTCCTCTATACATACACCATCTAGGAGGAGGCTTGAACATGTCTATGTACCTATAATCACATATTATTGCTGTTTTTAATTTATCCTGATTAGCTTTACATAGATCTTGTGTGGTACTTGAACATTAACTATACATAGTAGCTCTGTGTGCTTTGACCATGAGTCTATTCACCCACTATCACTATCAGGACTTGAATATTTCTATGGCAACACACTCTCTGTGGAGACTCGAACATCACTATAATAACATCCTAACATTTTTGGGATAGAAACATCATTATCTCTGCATACTCCTGGTGTGGCGACTTGAGCATTGTCTTATTACACTATTTCAGTCAGACTTTGTAAAAGATTACATTTGCATTCCATTTCGCTGGGGTCATAAACATTTTAATATCCATACACTATCTCTGTGGGGATAAGAACATTGCTATATTCACACATTATCTTTGTGGGGACTTGAACATCACTATAATAAAACATAATATCTGCACAGATTTGAACACTATTATTTCCACACACTATCAGTGTGGAGACTTCAACACTATTTCAGTAGAGCCTTGAAAAGATTATGGGAGTCATTATGACCCAGGCAGATGGCGTTAATATGGATAAAAGTACAGCCAACAGGCTGGGGGTACTTTCCTCCATATCAAGCTAAACTGTCAATGTATCCCACTGCCCACCACGGCCGTAATGACTGCCGGGCTGGAGACTTCACTCTCCAGCCCGGCGGCCGTCACTTGCCTGCCTGCGGAATTATGACCCTGCCTACTGCCATGGTTTTCGTGGCAACCTTACCACCACAAAAAAACAGGTGGTAGGTACTATCAGTGACAGGGAATCTGATAGGGGTCTTCCCCGCTCCTCTTCACAGATTTCCCCTCCGCCCCCCTTCTTCTCCAGCCCCCCTTCATATACGCACCTTCATGCACACACGCGTACAAGCACTCATTCCCACATTCATCCACGCATGCATACATCCATTCAAACACACATCCACACACAATCACATATATACAAGCACACATAAATTCACACGACACAACATACACGCACTCACACATCCACACTTGCACACACATACACAACGCAAGACACACCTGCATTCATACACGCACAGACATACACCCCCCCACACAACACCACCCTCCCCTGTCAAAGCACACAACTTATCTGTTGTGAGGGGGTCCTCCGGCAGGAGACGGTACGTGGCGCTGCTGCCAGCAGAAGCATCCACCAGCAGAACACTGCCCTCCACCGCCATGGCCACGGCTAGATTCCCGCCATCCTTCTAGGAGAATTCTGGCTGTGCTCATAATATGGCAAACGGCTGGTAGCCGCGGCGACGGTCTTTTGGCAGCCGTCGCCGTGGCGGTAGGCGGTTTTTACCACCACGGTCCTAATGAGGGCCTATATACTCATTCCCTCTCTCTGGGGTCCTGAACATACCAATAACAACACAATACACCTGTTGAAAAATTAACATTGCTATAATCACACACTACCTTTGTGGGGACCTGAACCTCACTATAAAAACACACACCATATCTGCCGGAGCTTGAACACTGTAATCCCCACCCACTGTCGGTATGGAGACCTTGAACATTGTCTTTTCACACTATTTCAATGGGGCATTGAACAAGATTATGGGGGTCATTCTGACCTTGGCGGTCCATGACCGCCATGGCGGAGTGCGGCGGAAGCACCGCCAACAGGCTGGCGGTGCTTCCTGTGCGATTCTGACCGCGGCGGTAAAGCCGCGGTCGGAAAAGGGGAGCCGGCGGTTTCCCACCGGTTTCCCGCTGGCCCAGGGAACCCGCCATGGCGGCGCTGCTTGCAGCACCGCCATGGGGATTCTGAGCGCCTACCCGCCAGCCTGTTTCTGGCGGTGTCCACCGCCAGAACCAGGATGGCGGGAACGGGTGCCGTGGGGCCCCTGGGGGCCCCTGCACTGCCCATGCCACTGGCATGGGCAGTGCAGGGGCCCCCTAACAGGGCCCCACAAAGATTTTCACTGTCTGCTGTGCAGACGGTGAAAATCGCGATGGGTGCCACTGCACCCGTCGCACCCCTTCAACTCCGCCGGCTCCATTCCGAGCCGGCTTCATTGTTGAAGGGGCTGTCCCGCTGGGCCGGCCGGCGGTCTTCTGGCGGTCGCCCGCCAGCCCAGCAAGAAAGCCGGAATGGCCGCCGCGGTCTTTTGACCGCGGAGCGGTCTTTCGGCGGGAACCGCTTGACAGGTGGCGACCGCCGACCGCCGCGGTCAGAATGACCGCCTATATTCCCTTTCAATATCTCTGGGAAACTGAAACTCCCAATAACCACACACAATCTTTGTGGGGACGTGAACATCACTATAACCACACACTATCTTTGTGGGGACTTTAACCTCAGTATAATAACACAATATATTTGTGCTGACTTGAAAATTACTATAATAACACCCCATCCAAGCGAGACTTGAACATTCCTATAATTATACACAATGGTGGTCATTCCAACCCTGGCGGTCCATGACCGCCGGGTTGGAGGACCGCGGGAGCACCGCCGACAGGCCGGCGGTGCTCCAATGGGCATTCCGACCGCGGCGGTAAAGCCGCGGTCGGACCGGCAACACTGGCGGGCTCCCGCCAGTGTACCGCCGCCCATTGGAATCCTCCAAGGCGGCGCAGCTAGCTGCGCCGCCGAGGGGATTCCGACCCCCCCTACCGCCATCCAGTTCCCGGCGGTTCTCCCGCCGGGAACCGGATGGCGGGAGGGGGGGTCGCGGGGCCCCTGGGGGCCCCTGCAGTGCCCATGCCACTGGCATGGGCACTGCAGGGGCCCCCGTAAGAGGGCCCCTAAATGTATTTCACTGTCTGCTGCGCAGACAGTGAAATACGCGACGGGTGCAACTGCACCCGTCGCACAGCTTCCACTCCGCCGGCTCGATTCCGAGCCGGCTTCATCGTGGAAGCCTCTTTCCCGCTGGGCTGGCGGGCAGCCTGAAGGCGGCCGCCCGCCAGCCCAGCGGGAAAGTCAGAATTACTGCCGCGGTCTTTCGACCGCGGAACGGTAACCTGACGGCGGGACTTTGGCGGGCGGCCTCCGCCGCCCGCCATGGTCCGAATGAGGGCCAATATCTTTTTGAATTTGAATACCATTATTTTCACACTCTCTCTGCATGGACTTGAGCATTTTCTTCACACAGGGGAGACTTAACCACAATCATCTTCACAAGCTAGCTCTGCGGGGACTTGAATATCACTATAATAACTCAATATCTTTGTGGGGACTTGAACGTCACTATAATAACACACTATCTTTGTGAGGACTTGAATATCACTGTAATAACACACTATCTCTCTGGGGACTTGAACATCCCAATAATCACACACTAATCTTGTGGGGATTCGAACATCTCTATAATAACACACTTTGGCAGTCATTATGAACATGGCGACCGAGGAGCGGTCCGGACCTCCAAATAGTGAACCAACTGAAACACAGGCATCCTGAAAACCACCCACCGCCAGCAGAAGAGTGCCGACAACAACGGAAGAGCCCACCCGCAGGCTGACAGAAAGGGCCAACCTGCCCATCAAATAATGAACCACTAGACCGCCATCAGTTCTGGGACGGGAACCACCGCCACGCAAAGCCAGGGGGAAACAAACCAAATATAAGGAAACAGTCACCAAAGCAGACACGGATAGAGAGCTGCAGATCATGCCAGCCCTTCCTATCAACAAGAGAAGAGGGACTGGGAGATTGATGGTCCAGTGTACAGTCTCCCAAGGCTTACTGTAAAGTAAAAAAGGTACACTGTTCCAAAAAATAGTGATAGGGCTACAGGGTTGAAATCAGTCAGTGATATCAGGAGAGCCCTCAAACACCCAATAGGATGCCAAGCTTCATCACTGGGCAATCTCCTCGTCCGACCGGTGCTGCAATGTCTGGCGGACCACCCCTAAAATAGGGATGGTACTGTACCGAAAATTGTTGGCCAAATTTAAACTGGGTCTGAAACGAACACTGACTGTGAAAAGATATATCTATAGATGTATATAGGAGAGACTGAGAGAGTTAAAATTAGCTCTGAGCCTTAAACATCACTTTGATAAATCAGGGAAAGGTTCAGACCAAGATTAAAAGAACAAAGGGAGTGAATACGGGGATGATGTCCCACTGCACTCTACACGGAGGAAAAAGGTAGTGTGCCTAATCCTATAGAAATATGGTCAACATGTTTCACGTCTTGATGGTCAACAAATGATCCCATGACGCTTCATCAGGACCGTAACCACTACTTCTCCTATTCAAAAATGCAAAAAAGTGCTAGATAGTCACTTACTGAGTGAAGACAGATCGTCAATGTCAGTTGGTCAATCAGTCGCCCTGCGTGGAAGTGAGAAAATAAAGGTACATTATAGAAAAGATAGTAAGGGACGCACAGTGTGGTACAATCACAGCATACAGGTCCCCAGTGTGTCACAGACGGAAGTAACAAAATAGGCTTACCATCCCATAGTCGAGAATGAGCATCCTAGGAACGTGCAAGCCTCAACCAAAGAAGAACTACTAGGCATGAAAACAACATGGTAATATACAAATGAGATATACATTGATATGGTCATAGTTTGGAAGTGATGGGAGGAAACACAATATGCACAGTAGCAAGCTAGGTCATGTAACACATAAATGAAGTCCAAACTGTCACAAAAATACAACAAAGGTAAAGTCCCAATGGAAACATTAACCAAGGGGCTAGTTATTGCCAAAAGTCAGTGTTGCAGACAACAATAAAGATCCCAGAGGGATCCAGAGTCATATCAAAAACCTGTTACACAAAAGGAGCTTAATTCATTTTAGCCTCGGTTACAACAGGAGTAAAGTCCAACGGGAACTGTAACAATTAATGTCAAAAAAACAGTACAGCAAGGAGCATTAACGTTCTCAAGAGTGTCCCGTATTTTGTAAAAGGACCCTCTGCCAAAAGAGAGGACTTACTTCGTTCTATTTTTGGTTATGCGGATAACCTGCCCTCAGCCACGGGCCTGTAAACATCGGGATGACACGTAAGAGCCATTAATATACATAAATAAAGGCGCGCTCGATTGCGTCTTAATCTGGAAATAGAAGCAGGTGATTGCGACCCGAAGGGGTTATGAACATAAAAAAAGGACATATGTTTAGCCGGAGGCCATCTTGAAATACCATTCCTTGTATAATCCTATGGTAAAAATAGAACATAATTCTCACTGTGCCCGGTCCTGCGTATAATATCAAGACCCTGGTCCAGCGCGTGGGAGGTCTTATTCAACATGAATAAAATGATATAGTGAATTGCGTCCATAAATGGGCAAAATGGTGATAATCATGCTAGCTGGAAGGGCAATAAAAAACAAAGAAGGACTCTCATCAGGTTTCAGATTTCGAAGACAGCGGCCATCTTACTGGTAGAAATACTTCCCAGTAAGATACTATGTAGGAAAAAAAAGGGGGGGGAATGGCGGTCATCTTAAATGTAGAGAGATTACTTAGTAATAGTAAACAAATAGGTTGGGCATAAATGACTGCCATCTCAAATGCATGGAATCTACAGCTAGGCTCTGAATTTTGAGTTTTGTGGTAGCCTAAAGGAGAATGATAGGATCAGAATGAAATAAATGTAAATGTAAGAGACCACAAAAAAAGTGGTTAATGTGGACACATACAGCTAAGTAAGGACCCATGTTCCAAGGTTGTTTTTATAAGGCTACAAGCAGAAAAGTGGGTCGTATGAGTTGTATGGGTTAGGATCCAAAGGCTACTAACCAGTTAAGGTGTCAAAGTGTTCCAAGGGATCTCATCATTCAGACCCTCACTGTGTGTCTTGAGTCTAAACACCCATTGTTGTTCTATTCTAAATAGATATTTAGAATCATTGCTATTGTATCTCGGCACCTGTAGAACGATCCACCACAAATCGTCAGGGCTGTGATTGGCTTCTAGAAAGTGTGAGCTTAGTTTCGTTGTAATGCGAGAGCACCTAATGTTGCTCTGATTTTCATTGATCCTCTGTTTCACCGGTCTGTTTGTCATATCAATGTACTGTAAATTGCAAGAACAGGAGATCATGTAGATGCAATGTCGGGTATTGCAATTAGTATGTCTGTTCAAGTACCATGTACCAACATAATTCAAGTCCAATCTGTGAATTCATTTTGTGAGTGGGCAGACGTTACAGGAGCCACATGGGTGGTGTCCAGTAAGGCTCAGAGCTAATTTTACCTCTCTCAGTCTCTCCTATATACATCCATATATATCTTTTCACAGTTAGTATTCGTTTCAGACCGAGTTTAAATTTGGCAAACAATTTTTGGTACAGTACCATCCCTATTTTAGGGGTGGTCCGCCAGACATTGTAGCACCGGTCTGACGTGGAGATTGCCCACTGATGAAGCTTGGCATCCCATTGGGTGTTTGAGGGCTCTCCTGATATCACTGACTGATTTAAACCCTGTAGCCCTATCACAATTTTTTGGAACAGTGTACCTTTTTTACTTTACAGCATGCCGGCCCTTCTCCTTGCCATATACCTCCACGAGCGAGGCCGCCGACGAAGACGACGACGGTAAGTACTGCAACCTATGAAACAAGGGAAGAAAGGGCACAGTTACATACCCACCCACTCCACCCACCCCGCAACACACCCACAACCCTTCACAGCAGCACAAGCCATACACCCCACAGCAAGAGGGACTTACCCGACACAAGGCAAATTCAACCTGTCCAAAGTACATACTTGTGCCCCACACCCACAAACAAGGAAACGAGAGACCACGGGTCCAGAGTGTGCCGCCAAAACACAGGCCACACATTAACTTCTAATTCAGCTCTCTGAGCAAACGATTTGTAAATAAGGCCAATGGCCAGTCCATAGTGCTATAAGTTCCATAGGCTACAATGGCCTCAACCTGACTCCCACAAGTGCTACGGTACTCCACCTTATAGGGGCAACAATGGGGCATCCAGGCACCTCAGGGAACAGGGGCAGGAGGTGGTGGGGGTGGGGATTTAGGACAGAGGCTTTGATTTGCGTTCAGAAGGTGGTGGGGGTTTGTGTTTGGCTTTGGAAGGTGGGGGAGTGTGCTTGGACCGGGTGGAGCCAGATGGAATTAGCCCATCACGGGGCTTCTTCCTCTATGGGGAAGGGGCATGGGAATGTGAAGGAAGAACAGGGGCGGGCTGTGATGTGGAAGGAGTGGAAAAGGCAAGGAGTTGTGCACGTTTAGGGACATGACGGGGTGGGCCAGTGGGTTGGAATAGGTCAGCACGGGAGAGGAAAAGTTTCTTTGGTGCAATTGGGTTGGACCTGGAGGAGGGCTTGGGAGTGAAGGTAGAGGGTGTTGTCGTAAGTGGTGTAGGTGTGCATGTGGTGGGTGCAGGTGACTAGACAGTATGCTGAGGCGTGGTGGATGTGTGATGGGTGGGTGTTTTGGTGCGTTAGTGTGTTTTTGGAGGAGGGGGGTAGACACAGTGGGGCAAGACAGGCTGCCAGTGTGAATGTATGTTGTTTGGGTGTCTGCAAGTCTGGTGAGTATGCTGCATGTGTCAACTAAAGTATTTGTGGTGAGTGCAGGTGTGGTGTCTGGGGTGCATGTATGGATGTGTGCTATTGTGGTGAATGCAGGAATAGTGTCAGAAACAGTGAATGAAGGTGCAGTGCCTGGGGGTGTGTATGTAGAGGGGACAGACAGGGCTGCGGAAGAGGTGGGCATACTGGGGGAAGTGGATGTTGCTGTGTGTTCATGTGTATGTTGGCTGTGTGAATGCTTGTGGTGGGAGGTGTGGTGCTTGTGTTTTGAAGTGTACTTCTTTTGTGTTGAGATGTGTGCCTGCATTTCAGAATGTGTGCTTTGGACGGGTGAAGGGAGTGGGGTGCTGGAAGGGGTAGAGAAGGTTGGAGGGGGGACGGAATGACCAGGGGCACTGCTGCCGTCAAAGAGGCGGCCAGATCCTGAAAAGATCTCTGTAGGCCAGAGATGGTACTATGAATGCCATCCAGATAGGTATTGGTCTGCTGCATCTCTGATGCTAGCCCCTGGATGGCATTAACGATGGTTGTCTGTCCTACAGAGATGGTTCTCAGGAGGTCAATAGCCTCCTCCATGAGGGCAGCAGGGCTGACTGGGGCAGGGGAAGAGGTGCCTGGGGTGAAGGAGAGGCCCACCCTTATAGGGTGAGCGGACACGGGCAACTCGGTGAGGAGCAAATGGGAGGGCGGAAGATGACACAGTAAGTGTGGGCCCACTAGGGTCTGCCACTGCCAGGGAGCCCCCATCGGAGGAAGTAACAGAGTCAGTTGCCTCCCCTGTGGTACTCCCCTCACCCTCCAACCCACTGGTCCCCTTGGCATCAGATGACTCTGCCTCCGAGGATCTGTGGGCCGCTGCATCCCCACTCGCCGGTGCCTCAGCTCCCTCACCAGATGATGCTGATGTACACAGACAACACAAGAGAACAGGGATGGGGAGACAAAAAAAGCAGAGACATTTGAAAATAGCTGAACGGAGTTAACATAGTGGTTCATGCATACACCCACCCAGAAGACCCTCCATTAGGCAGCACCTTCTGCTATACCCATGGCTATGCCCCTGACTAGTGCCCAGAACCCATGTCTACAGCCATTCCCTAAACAACTTAAGGACCGGACGTGTAGGAGACCTGACCAAAACACCCCTACTTCCCATGGGAGCCATCATGTAGATGGACATCAGTCAGAGTCCCTGCAGCTAAGCAGCATAAACCCAAATGCACACATACACATCCATCAAGGGATCAAATATATGATATGTGTACTCACCCCCTTGTGACTGCTGTGTAGCCTTCAAGTTCCCATCCAGGTCTGGGTATGCCACCACCAGGATGCATAGCATAATACATTTGCATTTGTGTCGCGACAATCAAGTCAGCAGTGACCAATGACTGACAATGTGTGCCAATTTATGTGTGTTCCTCACACGTGTTTCCAACTCCTCCTTGGTACTGACCCTTGTGGCGAGGAAGGGCCCCATCGGTGTACAGACCACTTGTGGATTTGTGGACCATGGTGGAGCGTAACATCATTATCAATTACCGACTCACCCGTGCAACTATTCTTGAACTTTGTGCATTACTGGATCCTGCACTGACTCCGGCAAATCGTAATCAGCTTGCCATCCCTACTGAAGTGCAGGTGCTTTCTGCACTCCATTTCCTGGCCACGGGCTCATTCCAAGTGACAGGAAGCATGGGTGCTGGTTTTTCACAGCCAATGTTTAGCATTATACTGACAAGATTCCTGAATGCATTTGTACGACACCTGCAGTCCTATGTGAGGTTTCCCCAAAGTAATGACCTACCTGCCATCAAGTCGGACTTCTATGCCTTTGCCAACATACCCCAGGTTATAGGTGCTATCGATGGCACCCACATACCTATAATCCCCCCAAGAGTAAGTGAACAGGTGAACAGAAACCTGAAAAACTTTCACTCCATGAACATTCAATTGGTGTGTACTGCAGACCAGTACATCACACATGTGAATGCCATGTTTCCTGGTTCAGTCCATGATTCATTTGTGCTGAGGAGCAGTAGTGTGCCACAGAAGATGGAACAACTACAAGAGGACAGAGGGTGGATCATAGGTAGGTGTTTCTGTCACTTATTGCCACCCTGCAGACTGCAAGCCTGTCTGCCTCTGAGGCTTGTCATTTTAAGTTATGTTGTTAACCTTTTTCTAGGTGATTCTGGCTATCCCAACTTGTGTTGGCTCCTGACACTAGTAAGGAATCCTGGAACAGATGCAGAGAGGAATTACAATGAGGCCCATGGACGTACTGGGAGGGTGATAGAGTGCACAATAGGTCTCCTGAAGGCTAGATTTCATTGCCTACATATCTCTAGCGGTTCCCTGGCCTATGGGCCTGAAAAGCTGTGTAGAATAGTGGTGGCCTGCTGCATGCTGCACAACGTGGCTCTGAGAAATTCTATCCCTCTCTTGGAGGTGGAGGGTGCTGTATATCCAGACCAGCTTCCTAATGGAGGAGACTAGAGTGATGGTGATGATGAGGAAGGGGAAGATGTAATTTCCAGAACAAAGCTGATACAACTCTACTTCCAGTAACTATGTGGGACAATTGGATGATATTGGTGTCTGTGAATCGTACTGTCAGTGCGCCTTGTCATCGGGGGGTGTTAGAATATACTAATTGTCACTGTGTCCAGGACTGCATAGGACATAATACAATTTAGTGTTTTTTTTTTTTACATATTTAGGCACAACAACATGTAAGGCTAGTGGTTCATTTCATGCTACGCAGGTACAAATAAAGGAGTTAACAACCAGTTGCATCCATACTTCACTTTGTTTACACATGATGACTGGGGACATTGTTACAGATGTGATATGTGTTTTATTTGGTGCAGGGATAAAATTGTGCACATTACAGTGATGGCAGTGGGTCAATGGTGGTTATCCTAAATGTCACCATGGTGGCAGCATTGTTGTCGAGGTTGGTAGGTCCATCAATGCTTACATAAGTTCTTAATTGTTGTTAGCACTGTTTGGTGGTTGATTGAGTGGGATCGTTGTTGGACAGTTATTAGCAGAGTGACTTCTTTGAGGGGGCCTTGTTCTTAGCAGGTGTTCCTGTCCCATATCTTGGCCTGAGGGTCCATTTGGGCACCTTTTGTTGGGCTGTAGGGGATGAGATGGAGGTCCCCTGTATTTCATCAGAGGGTAGTTTGTGTGAAGTTCCTGCTGATGCTCTTATTGTCCTGTCTGTCTCCTGTGCCGTAGTGGGGGATTCCTGTTCTGTGTGGGCCTCAGGCTGTGTTTGGACAAGCTGCTGCAGCGCACCTGCTATGCTGGCCATTGTGGTGTTGTGCAGTTTCCAATGCTCCATGGCCTCTTGGTGGTGTGCTTGCTGCATCCTCTGACTCTGCTCCAGGGTGGATACTATCTGGGCCAATCTGTCATGTGTATGGTGGTACACCCACAGAACCTCAGAGATCACGTCCTGGGCTGCAGCATCCATCCTGTGGCCTCCCCCCGGGCCACTGATGCCCTACCACTCGGCCTAGCCCCCTGTGCCTGTGTCCCCTGCACATGTCTGGTCGTGCCACTTGTACTGGGTCCATCGTCTTCCTGTCTGTTGGTAGGGGGTGACTGTGGCCTCTCTACCTGTGTTCCACCAGTCTGTGGCCTGGATACACGTGTGGGGACAGTTGCCCTGGGCTGAAGTTATTGCCTGGGTGGTAGGGGTGTCAGTGGTATCCTGGGTGGGGCTGCTGGATGGTGACAGTCCAGGAATGTGTGAGGGGCCAGCCTGCTCATCAGTGTCCCGGGTTCCATCCCCAGTGTCCTGTGAGGTGCCTCTGTCTCCCTGGGTGACACTGCCACTCCATGTCCTGTCAGTCAGGGTGGCATGGGTGGAGGTGCCTGTTGGGGGAAATGGACATGTCTGTTACATTAGCATGGTCGGATGGGGTGCAGAGGCCTGGGCGGGTTTGTGCAGCTTACACACTTTGGGGTCATACAGGATGCTTTAGTGGGTTAGTATTGCTTTTAGCTTAGGATGTGGAGGTCCATTGTGGGTGTTATAGGCCATTGTGTTTCCTTGCAGGGGTGGGTGACTGTGCACAGGGGAGGGATATGGGCCTGTTAGTGGGTTTGTGGGCATGCAGGGGTAGTGGATTCAGTGCCTGTGGGCTGGGTGGCGTGTTGGTCCTGGTGGGTGTTGGAGGGGTGGGGTGGTGCATGCATTACAGGTGTGATGGATATGGGGTAAATGTAGATGACTTACCCGAGTCCATTTCTCCAGTGAGTCTAGTGAGTCCCTCAGGGTGCAGGATGGCCAGTACCCTTCCCTCCCAGTCAGTGTAGTCGGTGGTGTTGGTGGAAGTCCTCCCCCAGTCTTCTGGACTGCAATGTGGTACCTGGATACCATGGCCCTGACCTTCCCCCGCAGGTCGTTCTATCTCTTGCGGATGTTGTCCCTGGTGTGTGGATGGTGTCCCACTGCATTGACCCTGTTGACAATCGTCTGCCATAGCTCCATATTCCTGGCGATGGGTGTGTGCTGCACCTGAGCCCCGAATAGTTGTGGCTCGACCTTCAGGATCTCATCCATCATGGTCCTTAGCTCCCTTTCTGTGAAGAGTGGGTGTTTGGGGGATGCCATGGTGAGTGTCGTGAATGGTGTCTGGTGTGTATCTCGGTGAGGGTGCTCTTCCGTGGTTGGGTGTAAGTCTTGTGGATTGTGGCGTTCGGTGTTTGCTTCTGGTGATCTCTGTCTTCGTTGGCCTACTTTTGTTGCTAAAGATTTTGGGGTGTGTCTGTGAGTGTTTTATGGTGTTGTGGATGTGTGTCAGGTGCGTGGGTTTCTAACTTATCCACTGAGTGCACTTCTTACTGTTCTGTCCACATGCCGCCATGGCGATCTGCACCGCCAATGGTTGTTCGGCTTCCGCTGACCGCCAGGTTGATTTGTGCATCATTATTTGAAGGGTGGGATGTGGGTGTGCTCGGTCTTGGCGGAGACTGGTGATTTTTGTCGAAATCAGATTTTTGGTTCATTATATGGCGGGTTTCTATTCACCGCCAATGGCGGTCTTCTGTTCATCATTGCCTTTCAGTACCTCTTGCACCTAGCCTTCATCTGTGGAGGTGTATTGTTTTCTCTTTCGACTGCCAAGATCTAGAGCATTTTATTTCTGTTCCTGTACTGGCACTCTGTGTAGCGTAACTCCCTAATAGCACCTTAGAAATTCTCCTCCTCCGTTTATTGATCTAGTGTGAGGATGTGCCCAGACTAGCCTTGAAGCTGTGTACCATAGGATCCCCACTTATCCAGCACAGTGGTACCCCAACTCTACAGGCTAGTATAGAGGTCCATTAAATAGTTTATCCATATGCTCCGAATGCAGAGCAGTGATTACAGGCCACAGGACCCTTTATGTGGACTTTAAGCCAGTTCTGGCTGTGATTACATTTTTGTTGCTGGGGCAAGTTCAGTCCACCCCCTTCTCCCTCTCCATCATCTGTTAGAAGGGACGCCAACGCCATCGCACTCAACTGATAAATGCTGTCCCATGGCAGCTGACATAGGTTGGCCAGAGGTACACAGTCCGAAAATCTGGAAGGTCTAACCCTAATCCGGAGATGGCCAAGGGCCTCATATGTCCATTACCACAGAGCAGTGCCCTCACCCCAAGACATTGTAGCTGAAGACTTGAGATTAACACAATTCTTTCTTTTTTAACTACTCCATAATTAAAAATAAGTGATTATTGAAATGCCATTTAAAAAATATATATAATCCTCGCTAGACAGTCATTTATTATGTGTCTAATAATTACGCAGTACTTCAACTCACTTTCAATGAGATAGACCTTAACTTAATCACTCAAAAGCTACCTGAGAAATATCAGGACAAATTTGATGCCTAGTATTCTGATGAGGTGGGAACATGCATCATCTCACCTTTAAAACAGATCTGTGGTCCCTACAATGTCAGGATCAGTGAAAAGACATGGCAGTGGTCACTAGTAGATCCAGCTTCTCTGGTTTGAAACACTTAAAACATTAGCAGGGAGCAGGCAAAGGAAAATTATGTTGCTTGCCTGGGATCACACAATTTTAATATTAAAAGTTGAAAAGCTGGGATCTTTTAACGAGACTTCTGCTTCTGTGACCACTGTTTAGAAATTGGCAAAGTCTCCACTCCACTGCATCTGCCATTGTTTGAAAAATGGGATGTTTCAAGCTGCTTTGTATCACCCACAAAGCTACACATGGAACAGGACCGCTTTTTATCAGAAACAAAATAACCAAATACATCCAACAAAGAAACCTCCGCTCAAGATTGGCACCCTGTCTTAGAACGCCACCATACAAGAAAAAGACTATAGGTGGTACATCCTTCTCCATTCAAGCAGCCAAACTATGGAATTCATTACCCCCAACTATAAGAGCCACAGATAACTTTCTTGTCTTCAGAAAACTACTCAAGAGTTGGCTCTTTCCTTCATAACCACCATATTCAAACAACTATGGACTGCATATACCTATGTTGATAATTATTTTTTCTGATTATGTGTATATTTCTAGTTATGTATAGATCTTTAGAAAATATGTATCGCTACTATGTCATTACAATAAAATACACACACACACTCTTTAAACCTGTTTGACTAAGTATATTTACCCATGGTTCTAATTATGTATTGTATGTGCATATGTGTGTGTATTCATGTGTGTTTGTATGTGTGTGTGTATGTGTGCATATATATATATATATATATATATGTATATATATATATATATATATATGTATGTATGTGTATATGTTGTTTCTGTGCTTGGCATGTTCGTGGCTCATTGCATGGCTCCTGGGTGGGTTGTTATACTAGATATCTTTGAATTCCTGCTCTCATCTTATCACACTTATCTACCCATCATCATATGTCATGTCTCTATCAAACTATCCTCCATTCCCACTCTGACTCATCCCAAATCCTTTCTACTACTTTCAACTCCTAAATAACTCTGCCTAAGCTCCTCCCTCCGCTTCCACATCTAACTCACCAAACCTCACTCTACTACCATGACCTCCCACACACCCCTACTAAATTCTCCCTCATTTATCTCACCCTGCTACTATGCTCTCCCTAACCTTTCCACAGACTCTTCCCTTCTCCATCCCCCTTTACTCATCCCAAGCTTTGGGTTGAGTATATGAAGGATATACTCCCAATTAACACTTCTGGATTTCTTTCCTCCTCCACCCCTCCATTACTCCAGACAATCTAAATAACAAACTCTCATTTCCGCGGCTCAAATTAACTCATAATAATACTAAAACTGTACTCATATTTCCTGATACTAATCCATCACTAATTCTTGTTGGGTTCCAGAGTAGCGTGGTACTCACTGAAAAGCGCTTTGACGCCTCGTCAGGGGTAGTAAGCGCTATGTAAATACTATTACAATACAATATTACAATACAATACAATTACCACAGCGGTCAGCTGTGTTTACGGCCGTGTTCATAATGACCGCCTTTGTTTGAGGGGGAGACTTGAACATCCCAATAATCAGACATTATCTTTGTGGAGACTTAGTCATGACTATCTTCACTACTACCTCAGAGAGGACTTAAACACTCACATAATCATACACTTTCTCTGTGGGAAATTGAATATAGCTATCTTCTCACTATACCTCTGTGGTCAATTTCATTTCAGCTGAACAGAAAATCTCTGCAGAGAGCATGGCACTACATTGATTACATACCAACTCTGTGGACATCATCATGCACCATCTTTATGTAGTGATAACATGCCACCTCTGTGAGCGTCATCACACACACTTCCTATGTTTACCTTAACAATACATGCATTTATAAGACGATGTGGTCTAATAGCTACATTGAAATAAATGAAATATTCAAACTCTGGGTTCCACTTGATCATATTGCTTATTTCTATCTGCCATTTTCTTTATGGTTTAGGTCTTTGATTTTGAGCATTATACAGTCAGTTAAATACAGTTTGAAGTGTCTTTCTGTAATGATGAGATATATTTCCTAACACATTATTAGCATAGCCTTGCCTGGATTGAATTCCAAACGGTAATTGTGAGTAGGTCCTCACAAGGATGGCAGCACTTGTTCAAGTCACCGCAAGGATGGTCCTGCGTGCACAATTAAAGAACAATCTATTTGCAAATTTGAAGCAGGATACTGTATCATTAATATTTTTTTTATATTCTTAATATTAATATTAGTATATTTTAAAAACTCTGGGAATAGTCAGTCCCCCTAAGGCAGGTATTCGCACAAGGATGGAAATACATGTATGTGTGTGTGTATGTGTGTTTGCCATAGACCACCATTTTGTCTTTGTTCGCCATGTCATGTGGACGGCGATGATTTTGTGTAGCCAGAGTGGTTTTGCCATAGGCCTGCCAGTGTTTTTAGTTGTCCATGCCTTCTTTCTTGTTGCTTGAACATGTGGCCGACAGCCACTTTGTGTAGCCAGCCATTGTGCTTTTGTCATAGACTTGCATGTGTTCTTTGTTGTCCATGCCTCCTTGCTTGTTGCTGTTTGAACATGTGGCCAACGGCCATTGTGTGTGTATCCAGCAAGTGTGTCAGATCCTTTTTTCCAGTTGTCAAAGTAATTTTCTAGAGGCATTGATAGAAGAGTGCTTTGCCTTTTTGTTTAATGTGCTTGAGGATTATTGTAGTATGTGTGAGCAGTGTTTATATAATATTATATGCATTTTTGTTCCATTTTCCTCTGAACCTCCTCCCTCCCAAATGATTTCCAACAGACCCTAGTGAGACACTTGTAATGGCTTTTACTGATTATCTGATTATCCCGTGCACCACTGCCTGCCATAGGTCTCTTAGGCCATGGGTGCAAACCAGCATTAACTTTTTAAAAGTATTATTTCATTTTTTGCTGCACCCCCTGACTGCCATAGGTGCATGCTAGCTTGCATATTCTAGGTATTATTCAATTCCCCCCTGCACACTCTGCCTGCCAAAGGTCTCTTAGGCCATAGACACACACCAGCATTCTTTTTTAAGGACTATTGAATTTTCCCTACACCTATCTACCTGCCCAGGCATGTTAACTTAGAGACACGTGAAGACTTTTAAATCTTTATGTTTGTGTTTTCCTAATTGAAATATTATGTCATGTTTTGAATTGGAATGGTTACGCTATTGTTAATTTTTTGGGATAACCTCAATAAATTATATCATCTGTATGAATAATTAAATCTGCAAAGATGTGACGTTTCATTGAATGTTGTTCTTGTTTGTTTGCTTTAAGGTTGCTCAAGAAACATCACCAACAATTCTGCAAGACTGAAGCCTGGCACAAAGTGACACCACACCATCTAAGTCATCCTCTGCCTGCTTCCTCTTCTGCAGATAAGTGCCAAATAACAGAGCTTGAAGTTGGCCCAAAAGAAGGGTGCTCCTGCCAAGAAAGTGACCATTGATGAGAGGAAGGAGAAGCAGATTACTACCACTTGTGTGCCAACCTCCATCTCCTTCAGGAAAATGTGTTGTGGCTGCTGAACCGTCCTCTGGGCAGTAACTATGAGCAGTACTCCTGCATTAAAGGCACCATCCCAAACTGAGCCCACGACCATGTTTCACAGTGAGACAGCCATTGCAATCATGGCAATGAGCAAAGAGTCAGAATTTAATTTGTCTCAGCCATGAAGTAACAAATCTTTGCAGGATAAGTAGACAACAGGCCCCTCAGCCAGTAACACTTCTTGCTGAAGTGGAAGCAGAACAGGAGGTTGAGTTTACTGCTAAGCAAGATATAGCTTTTGAGTTATTGGCTTCCCAATCTCCAGCAAGACAGAAAAATGGTACTCCACCATCTCCTCCAAGCTCACCTCCTGATGATCTGGACATAGATTGAATCCCGGCCAAATCCGAGACCTGCAATGAGAGACAAGGGAAAAGGAAAGTTCCTGAAAGCTTTAGAATTATGAAGGTGGCAGTGATGAGGATAAACCAATGATTGTCAATATGGTACCTGACATTATCCCTCCTATTTACCCTACACAGAGGGATATGGCACTGGCTCCACCACCAACACTCCCAACTTCCATATTTGTAAGGCCCCCACTGAGACCTGCTTCAACCACTACCTCAGTCAAAGTATACCCTGCACAGAGGCAACCAACAAACACCCCTATTTCCAGTTCTTCATGCACAATAAAAAAGTGTTCCTCCCCAGTTTGGGACTATGATTAGCAAGCAGGAGGATAACAGAGTAATATGCTCTATTTGTCACGCAAGTGTTCATCAAGGTAAGCTTGGTTCACATTATGGTACTGGGGGCCAAACAGCCCATTAAAAAATGATGGGAGAAGCACCTCAAAAAGGTAGCTTGTGGTGATACGATAGGGAAGCCACTCTGAACAAAATTATAGAAAGGGGTGATGAGGAAGAAGAGTATGACAGTGTTACAAAAAGCAGCCCTGTCAAATGCAGTGTGCCAGTATCACCCATTTCAGCAACCTCCAAATGGCACTAGACCTAGATGCAGACACCACCGCATGCAAAAATTCTCCCAACATGCACAATGAGTCTATCACCTCCTGGTTCTCTCTGGAAGTCACCTGTGTCAGTAGCACCATATTAGAAAAAAAATCCAAGCTACATTTATGGGCACATTTGGCAGAATGGGCACTACAGATGCAACAACCGATCGGCATGCTTGTATAACATGAACCTGGCTAAATGTTAGCACTGGACCTCCTCCCTTTTTCTTTAGTGGAGGAAGTGGGATTTTTAGAATTTGTGGCAAACCTAGATGATAGAACAATTAGAGGATAAATTGGTTCTCTGGGGCTGAAGGACTGTTTACAATGCACTTCTTAATTGAACTGTGTCATTCCTTAATTTCCTTCCACAACAGATTTAGGCCCTCATTTCAACCTCAGCGGTCTTTTCTTAAGACCACAGAGGTTCCGCGGGCCGAAGACCGCCAGTGTTGGCGGTCTTCCACCAACCATATTATGACTGCTGGCGACCCTCTGCCCTTTTTTGGACAGAGAGCCGTCAGCAGCCATACTGGCGGTCGGCGGTGTAGTGGAGGCTGCTCCACCATCACTGCCACATCATCAGAACACCGCCCACTGAATTACGTCCCAGTATTCAGCGGGGCGGTGTTCTGGTGATGGGGTGCTAGCGTAAGGTGATCATCCGACAGGTTAGGGGGGTGGGAGGGTGCTGTGTGGTATGTGCGTGCATGGGGGTGTGCGTGTGAGTGTTTAGAGGGTGTGTGTGAGTGCGTGGATCTGTGCAAGAGGTATAATGTGTGTAGGGGAAATGTTCCATGTATGTAGGCGTGCATGTATGCATGTATGTGCACGTGTATGTGTGTGAGTGGTGTGAGCGTGCATGGGGGGATAGGGGTATGTTTGGGGTGTCTATGGGGGGTCAGGGGAAGGGTTGGGGATGGGGTCCTAACAACTTTGGGGGGTGGTAGGGGAGTCGTGGGTGTTGGGGATGGACTCAGGGAAGGGGAGACCCCAATCAGTGGCAGGGTACTAATTCACTGGCACTGATAGTGCCTACCGCCTTGGATTTTGTAGCGGTTCAAAACTCCACTAAATCCATGGCGGTATGCGGGGTCATGATCCTGCCAGCGGACTACTGACCGCCGCCGGGCTGGAGACCGTTGTCTCCAGCCTGGCAGTCGTTACCGTCATGGCAGAGGGTGTGGTACATTGGCGGTTTGGCATTTGCCAAACCGCCAATGTCATAATGGGGCAGTAATGGTCTCCGGCCTGTTTGTGATGCTACAGCCATCATTGCACCATCCACCAGGGTCGTAATGAGGGCCTCAGTGATGAAGATTTGCTGCTCATCGACCTGAAGAATAATGTTGTTGTATAGTGTTTGTCTTTATCACTCCTTTCCCCAACTCCCTGTTCCCATCCATTAATGAAACTCCTAACTGTGTTGTCCCAGGCTGTGTGATATATTGAGGTGTGACTTATGAATTCCTGCCATATATGGATCATACACTTGGTGGGGCAGATATGGTAAAAACTGACACCACCTCACTGTGGGATCCTCCTACCTGAAAAGGGTCCCATGCCAGCCCCAATTGCCCACTCAGGCATGAAAGTGATAACATCAGTAACTACCATTAATGTAGCCCACTGTAATCCTGTATTCTGTGTGATGTAAAGTGGTCTGATACCCTCAGGCCATGTCTGTGCTATATAAAATTGCACAATCAATTAATAAAACATCATAGTGCAGAGTCAGAACAATGTCTGTTGTATGATAGGTTATACTAGACTGCACTATCTGGCACACTAGTACTATAACACTACTATACAAAGGTAAAGTTGCCCATTGGTGTGAGCTCACTCTTGCATTTTAACTGAACTACCAGTACTTTACCACTACAAGTAGTAACCTTACAAGTAGTCACTAACTTGTAGTAGTAAATCCTTTTACTTACTATCCACAAAGTTACTACTCATAAAGTTACTGATGGAAAAGTTAATAATAGTGAACTTACATTGCAAGAGTCAGTAAAATAATACCAAAAGTGCAACTTTACCTTTGTGAATTAGGACCTCCCTGTGTTACTCACAAAATCTATGCAACATGGAGTAACCAAACCTTCTCCTCCTGACTCCTAACTCCTTACTCTAGGATTTTGTAAACTTAGTAGTATCATTCTTTTGAAATTAAACCCCCAGATTGCTTAGAAGTTACTAGTATTAGTTTTGAAATGAGTTCTTTTTTAATGGTGATGTGGTCTCAGTCATTGATAACCCAATAACTCTGGGGCAGATTTACAAGAAACTGGTGTATCAGCACTGATGCTCCAGTTTTCTTGCATCACCGCTTCCCTACCTAACCACACCATGGTGGTCATTAGGACAATCGCATCAACATTTTTGACACTATTTTGGTGCTTTGCTGCACTAGTGTAAACAATTTTGAGACTAGTTCAGCTAAGTGCAGGAATGCTCAATGATTTCACCTGCTCTTAGCAGGCATTAAAAATGACAGAAAAAATGACGCAGTGAAATCTTGTAGATTTCACTGCGCCATTTTTTAAGGGGCTCTTTTTGCTGGAATGCACCCTTTGCGTACATTATGCCCGATACATACATAATGTGGTTCAAGTGGGTGCAAGGGGGTGCAAAATGGTGCAATGCATGCATTGCACTACTTTGTAAATCTGGCATGGCAAAAATGCCTTCCTAATGCCACATTATCTTGAGAAATGACACTAATGTGGTGCAAGGAGATGGTAGGGGCTTGTGCATATGCCCCTCTGTGTTTTCTTTGTCTATTTGCCTGTGATGAATAATCGTTCTGACTAGTCATTGAGTTGCAGATCACCTCATTTAGAATAGCCCTTCTTGAGCTTTAAAGCTTGCCTACTGTGTCACTGGCAGATGCCACTCAAGCCTAAGCCTGCCTCACTTGTCCTTCCTAGTCAGCTTGGATCCAAACCCAGTAGGAAGGAGGAGCTGTCCCATAACAGGTTTAGAATGCCCACACAGGAGGGTTTATCCATTATAAAAAACACCCCCAGGTGGGTACACCAGGAGCTCTAACCAGGAAAAAGTGTTCTGTCATGTTGTATTTAAGTGGAGGAGGGAAATGTGGGGTTACAGTAAAGCATAAAGGATGTGCTGCTCTAGATGATAGACTTACCTGTGGGAACGTTTATCCCATTGATCTGGAAAGTGACCAGGAGTTTCTCTCACATACTGTTCACCACTAAGCCAAACATTGGCATCCTCATACATCTCTGGGAACACTTCTGAACCTGTGAAAATCAGAAGAAAAATGCCTCTGCTGTCTGAAACCCAAAGAAAGATTGGACCTGTTTGACTTGAACCCAGGACCCCAGAAGTGACTCCAATGGTCATTTGGCAGACCTGCTGTCTGAGCAACAGTGGCACACCTATCTTCCAGAAGCCCTTTCCTGCCACTGCCCAACTGAGATGAGTTTCAACTAGACAGGCCCTGGACCCTGCTTATGGCCTCTGTTGGACTCAGTCCTAACAACCAAGTGGTGCCTCCCAGATGCTGGACCCTTGGCTGGTGTTAGATTGTACTCCTCATGTCATTTGATGTCACCTTTTCGTTTCAAAGGTGTGAAACCAGGATCATTCTAGAGCTATGTTGAGTTGCCAGTTGGATTTAACTTGCTGGGTTTCCCCACTGAAGGAGATTTGACATTTCTAAGTCAAAACTTAGACGGCTTTAGCTAGATCAATACCTAACAGCAACCTGCCAACTTTGAGACCTTCCCAGGCTTAGCCTTTGGACTTCACCGGCTCTGAGTTTTTTCACCTTAGTCGCAGACCATGTCAGGACCTCACTCTTTAGCAACACACTTCATTGAGCCATGCATCAGATCCAGTTCTGAAATTGCCCATCAACAGCTCATTGATAACCCTTTTTCTCCAGAAGCTTTTCTAAGTATGAAGGTAAACTTTCTGCCAAAGCTGGTGCCACTGTATCTGCCCGGCCTGTATCCAATTCATCAAGGTTGATTCACGCCTGTGGCTAGAACAGTCAAAAAGGGATGCTGCCTCACAAAAGTAAGAAAGTACAGGTGAGTTGGAGGAAAAATTGCTATGGGAAACTTTACTTTGGCAGCAGGTCCCAAAGAGATCTAACAAATCAGTGTGGGACCCTCCATCCTCATGTCTCTACCACCATTCATAGATAACTTGTGCTGTGCTTTACACCTTAAACGTGCAGAGACCATGGACTATGGGTGCCATTTTGGGTGTTTTGTGTTTGCAGTCATAAGTCTAGAGACTTTAAACTTTTAGGTGCTGTTTTAAAAAAAATAAAAAAAAAAGTTTTTTTCTCTGTATTTTTCCATTGAGGTGTGGGCTGGCATTATATTACATTTTTGGGGAGAGGGTCTCCATGGAGGGCTTGAATTCTTTTACAAATATGCAGAGTTAGAGAACACAAATTAAAGATGGTGTAGCCAGCACAGCTGGCAACGAGATCAAGGATTTATGGTCTGCAGACTTCCGGCTGAGCTTGCTGTCTACTTGCCAAATAAAGAGCAATCTGAGCATTTCACTGACTAAAAGTTCAGCTAACCTTTTACAGTATCAAAATTACCTCATTCTTGGCAGTAGGAGACACGAGCAGGAGATGTGAATAGATGTAACTGCTTTTCACAACTAGACATGGGAACCTACTAGTTAGGTGTTATTCATGGACAGTCCTCTACTGTTTCTAAGGATCAATAATTTGATTTCATTGGCGAGGCTGACAAAGTGCAAAGAACATCAAAGACTCAGTTGAGGGTAGTTCTTTACCCCTGGTCTAGAAGATAAGTACTTTCTCCATATAGTCTGCAGACGTCCAGCTGATATTTCTGTCTCTTTGACAAATAAAAAAAAACAAAAAAACATTGTGAGCAATTAATTGACTGAAAGTTCACTGCATCAAAATTATCTTTTCTTTGGCAATGCGAGGAACATCTATCAATTTGTAAAGAGCAGGAGACCTGAATTAAAACAACAATTACTCACAACTAGATTTGGGAACCTGCTATAGAGGAGAAATCGTAAGGCCTTCCTCAGCTGGAACAAGAATTTGATTTCCTATGAGAGATTAAGGAAGTGCAAAAGCACAACAAGGATTCAGTTGTGGGTAATTATTTACTCTTACTGGCAAGAATCCCAGGAATAGGAATGAACTTATAGAAGAACATTTCACCAAATTTGATGGGTAAACATGGTATATTAGTGGCCATTTCCCACTTGGTATTTGCCAAAAATACAGTACAAAAACTAAAAATAATAAATCATAAAACCAACAATTTCCCCTGAACTCTCTAAAGATGTTTCATTTTGGGAACCTTAAAAAAAACTTGGAAAGGGCTTGTCCCATAAATAACTAGGCCTGCTATACAACTAAAAAAGGGGAGGCTGCAGCTGCAGCCAGGCATTGCAGTTGACCCCCATTGTAGGAGGCCAAATTTGTTTATAACAGAGACTGCATACTTACCAAGGTAAGGCAGGCTACCTGACCAATAGACAGGCCCTACAGCTAACTGCTGCTACACATGACTGAAAGTCATACGCAGAGCCGGCTGACCATTAGATTGCGGGGGGGAAACTAGACTTACAACATGGTAAATGCAACGAGATGCATTTACCAGGCTACCTTTACAAAGCATATGCGTTTACCATGCATCGCTTTACCATGCATGCCTTTACTACGAATATACCTTTATCACCATGTCTTTCTAATGAATTTCATTATAAGGGCATGAATGGCAAAGGTATATGCGTGGTAAAGGTTTTAAAGGTAAGCACAGGTAAATATTAAGTGGGTTTCGTGATATATATATATAAGTGTGTATATATATATATATATATATATATATATATATTTTCATATATATAGTGTTTAGGTGGGTAACTGTTATTGGTGGTAAATGCATTTTTTAAGTTTTAGATTGGGCTTTTTGCGTGGTGAGGGCATTTTTAGGTTTTAGGGTGGGCATGGGTTTTTGGGTTTTAAGGGCATTTTTAGGTTTTAGGTTGGGTATGTGTTTTGGGTGGTAAGGGCATTTTTGGGTTTAAGAGTGGGTATGGTTTTTTGGGTGGTAAGGGCACTTTTAGGTTTTAGGGTGGGTATGGATTGTGGGGTGGTAAGGGAATGTTTAGGTTTTAGGGTGGGCATGGGTTTTTGGGTGGTGAGTCCATTTTTAGAATTTAGGGTGGGTAGTGGATTGTCACATAGTACATTGTTATAAAGTTAATAATCATGGTAAATATCCAACATTCACGAGAAAATAACTCAATTTAACTGAATGAGAAACACAAATTGTGTTTTTGTTTTGTATTTGTAGTTTCCACACTCAGTTGTAATGTATATACTAATGGGGGTTATGTTTTGAGTTGTCTTCATAAGCTGTTTTGAGATGACTGGCACATTTTTTTTAAAATAGGTTACTGTTGTTTTTTAGTCTGTCTTCAGTGTCACTTGATGTTTTGAGTTTTTTTGCACTTTGTACTTTGTATATATAAAAGAGTAAGCTAATGAACTGATTACCCGTGAACAAGGAAACTTTGTTTCCGAAACGCGTTGGGTTTAGTACACCAATAAATCTTCACCTCAGCAATATCCCTGTGATGGAGATTCATTCTTTACACCCAAGGTGAGGTGCGATGGTCTGCTTGGCTGTTTTGATGTGTTTTGTTTGATTGGGGACACATCCTTTTTGACGACTTTTTTTTTACGAAGGTCGTGGTTAACGAAAGCGCAACAACGCTTTTTTTAACCACGACTTCGTTTTTTTGTGCCTTAACTACGTATGTTCTGAACAACGAACATGCGTGGTTAAGGTACAAAGAAGGAACTTGGCGAAGGTAAGTGGTGGGTTTAGGTTTTGGGGAGGGGGTGGGGGGTCAGGGGGTTTTAGGTTTTGGGGTGTGGTTGGGGGGGTGGGGCGTTTTTGGTTTGGGGGAGTGGGTGGGGGGTCACGGGGTTTTAGGTTTTAGGGTGGGATTGGGGGGTGGGGTGTTTTTGGTTTTGGGGAGTGGGTGGGGGGCCAGGGGGTTTTAGGTTTTGGGGTGGGGTTGGGGGGGTGGGTCGTTTTTGGTTTTGGGGAGTGGGTGGGGGGTCAGGGGGTTTTAGGTTTTAGGGTGGGGTTGGGGTTGAGGGTGGGGCGTTTTTGGTTTTGGGTAGTGGGTGGGGGGTCACGGGGTTTTCGGTTTTGGGGTGGGTTTGGGGGGGTGGGGCATTTTTGGTTTTGGGGAGTGGGTGGGGGGTCAGGGGGTTTTAGGTTTTGGGGTGGGGTTGGGGGGGTGGGGTGAGGGATGTAGGGTGAATGGTGCCTATTGCTAATGATTTTATCAGGAATGCCTTTACAACGAAATATCGTTGTTAAGGCATTCGTGGTAAAATCATTAGTAGTAGCAACGAGGTCGGTGTTCCGACCTCGTTGTTAAGGCAGTAGTTGTTTTTGCAGTCGTTGTTTAGTCGTATATTCGTTTGATTGATATATAGATATATATACAAACAACCCTTTATATATATATATATATATATATATATACACATACACACACACATATATATACAGAAATATATATATAAATAATATACATATATACATACCCTCCCTTCTCCCTCCGCCTTGCCCCCCACCCTTCTCTCTCGCCCCCCTCCTCCCTGTGACTTTTCTCTGTGTGTCACCTTCTTTTTCAAAGATACAGGCATCTCGAGGGGCATCCCCTACTCAGGACCTTTTTAGCCCTTCACCGGGCCACTGACGACAGCCATCTTTGGAAGTTTGTTGGTCAAGTGTTCTCACGCTCCGACAAGCCAGGTCATGTGACCACTTCTCCATTACTTAAACTGGATCTCTACAGGGATCGCGGTCTTATTTCGGGCCACGGCGGGGAGTAGGTTTTAAGGCAGGAGTGTCGCTTTGAGGAAGTAAGTACTCTGTATGCCCTAGACCACCGGCAGTGGTTAGAATGTGCTAGTTGAGCTTTACCTTAACCGCATTTTCATTAGTGTATATTTTACAGCGTGTGACTATAAGCACACACCCCTCCTGGAGGACCTATAATGCAATTAGCATAAACATTGAAAGTAGGTCACGCATGCACAACATGTGTTTTCCTAGAGGTGCCTCACATGTTTTAAGTATTTTGTACTGTTTACTATATGTAGTACGTCGTGTATTTGTCTTTATGTATGAACCACTGATGCTATTTGGCTGGGTAATGATGACAACTCCACCACACCCCTGAGAGATGCATGTACGCCTACTATTTTCTCTCTTCTTCCATAGATTTGTCCAGCAGAGCATTGGCACTGATGGGTAGTATTTATTTAATTTAATTTAATTGGTATATATCACCTTACCACTGTAAAAGTACTTCTACTAGTGTACAGCACACGAGGAGTGATACTAGGGAGATCACTTTAGTCCTGAAGAGGAGTTTAGGGGTAAACTCCAAAACATGTGGACCACTAAGGAGGACAGGTACATAATATACCCACCCTCTTGACATCCCTTTTTAATCATACCACCCCTGTGCGACTTATTAAACTAGTGATATCATCCGGTGGGGTATTTTTTATTTGCCAAGACCCCACCACTCCTATCCTTTTCTAGCATCCACATCGCTGATACCAATAGTGCTCCCACATATTCTGTCAGTCGCAGAATGCCTCGTTCTGCAGCAGAACAGGAAGAAACCCAATGATGAAGCATTCCACCAAATGATAACCCTGGTGGGTGAGGGTTATTCTAACAAAAAAAAAATTTTTCTGTGGAAGTTTTTTCCCTCTGGGTTGGAACCTCTAAATACGTTTATTGAAGCTTCAAGGAGGATAGACCCTCCCCTTTAACCCGCCTTCTCCCCCTTTGTTTAGCGGTCATTTTGTACAGCCAGCTAGTGTGCTTTTGCCATAGACCTGCATGTGCTCTTCTTTGTTATCCATGCCGCCTTGCTTGTTGTTTGACCCTGTGTCTGGCAGATATTTTTGTGTAGTCAGTAGTGTGCTTTTGACATAGACCTACATGTGTTCTTTGATATATATGTAACTATTATGCTTGATGATCATGTGTATGAAAAATGTTTAATAATGCATTTTTTCCATTTTCACCTGCACCTCTTTGCCCATTGAGTTCCTCATAGTCCGTTAGTACACCATCATTTTTTTTTTTATATTAATGTTTTATTTCTTTATTTTATTTTTTATTATTTTTTCAATTTTTTTATTACTTTTTTTCTAATTATCTATTTTAATTAATTATTTATTTTTGTTGACTTTATTTTGGCTTTTTTGTAAAATGATCCCTCAATCCGTCCCCTGCCAGCCATAGGTGCCTGTCACACACCATTATTCCTTGTTTAAGATAAGAGTACATCAGTGCCACAATACTTGACCCATGGTACAAAAAATACAGGCCATTTTCATCCCTTTTTCAGAATGGGATGTTTCAAAATACATGACATGAATTGTTGACTAAGCCAGAGACCTGGAATAAAAGTAGCTGGAAATTAGAGTCCCACTCCTGGGCAGGCGTTCTGGGGTGCCATATTCAACTTCCAGAAAAGACAGTCCTGTTGTTTGACTTCAACCAACACCAGCAAAAGCCACAACAACAGGAACAGAAGAATCGGCCCCAAACCTCTGCATTAGCTTTGTTATAAGTGACAGGTCTTAAGTCCAGTGCACAGGCAGTACAAATGACCATTCAGAGGATGTCCCAGTAGTAATTGGATGACACAAAAGAGGTCTATGTTGATCAGAACTAATTGGTGTATTGGTGTCGGAAGATACACTAATAGCCAGACCTCGGCAGGTAGCAATAAAATATCTGGCTTGTCTGGTAGCTAGTGTGTCTGCTGAGCACATGTTTCTTGCAGGTGGTGAATTTGTCGCAGTGAAAAGGACTAGTCTCCTAACTCAAAACATGGAGAGATTGAATTTATTAAAATGAATCAACATTTTATTCCACACAATTACACTGTTTCTGGAATACCACAGGAGGGGAAGGAGGAGGATTAGTCAGACTCAAGTGTGCTAACTGACCAACATCTGGGTGGGACACCTGAGTTTGAGGACAAATTCTACTTACCTAACTGAGTAGCGCACCATAGATCTTTTTTATTTACTTATCGTCAAACTGATTTGCCAAAAAAGACATAGCTAGTGGAACATTATGTTTGTGTCTGACTTAGGCAGCTCACCATTTTTAGGCACATGTATGACCGGATTGGTATTGGACCAGTGTGCTGTGAAGTAGCCTCTCTGTTCTTCTCAGGACATTGGAGACAATGCCTGCCTCCCTCCCATGCCTATCCTTTTTTTCATCACCTATCAGGGCTGCCCCAGAAGATCATCTGATATACAAGACTGCTAAAGCCCAGTGTGTTGCTGCATCAAAGAAGAGATACAATTGTGTACCTTCCACCGTGTGTGGATTGGAAGAGGTAACTATGACATCAATGAGTACTGATATGTTATTGAGTGATTGTGAATGATGATAGCCTTTTAGTGAAGGTGTTCGACTAATTTGTAAACTTGATTTTGATAAATCGCCATTTTTGGGGCCTGATGGGTGATCATTTTTCCTGATGGTGTTTGGCCCTTTTACACTTAGTGTAAATTACTTGTTTGGGCCCCCCCTTTTTTCTGGTTGTTCGGAGACTAGATCAGTCACTTCAAATAACAAATATAGATGTACACAAAATGCTCAGATTCTGTTTCTCTTCTTGTTCTTTGACAACAGTGCACTACATGTCTATCTTGCTCGGTCGGGGTGGAGTTGGACTGCTTTGTTAATCATTACTCAGAGTCAGGAGGAGAATGGAAAGACTCAGGGCAGGACTTCCTCATCAGCCAGAAGAAAGAAGTTATGGCCTACAAAGGGAAACCATGATGATGATGACCCAAAGGGCTACTGAGCTCTGTGGACTGGAGAGAGATGTGCTGATTTGTGAAATGCTGTTAAGTATGTGTGCTGGCTCAATTATGAAACTCCTCTTATGTGGGCAGCAGGGCTGTGATTTCTAACTAAACACATAGGGGGTCATTCCGACCTCCGCGGGTGGCGGAAGCCGCCCGCCTGGCGGGAACCGCCAGAAGACCGTACCGCGGTCGGAAGACCGTACCGCGGTCAAAAGACCGCGGCGGTCATTCTGAGTTTCCCTCTGGGCTGGCGAGCGACCGCCAGAAGGCCGCCCGCCAGCCCAGCGGGAAACCCCCTTCCATGAGGATGCCGGCTCCGAATGGAGCCGGCGGAGTGGAAGGGGTACGACGGGGTGCAGTTGCACCCGTCGCGATTTTCAGTCCCCTGCAGTGCCCATGCCAGTGCACTGCAGGGGCCCCCAGGGGCCCCACGACACCCGTTCCCGCCAGCCAGGTTCTGGCGGTCAAAACCACCAGAGCCAGGCTGGCGGTAAGGGGGTCGGAATCCCCCTTACCGGGCTGCGCCGCCATGGAGGATTCCCTTGGGCAGCGGGAAACCGGCGGGACACCGCCGGTTTCCCGTTTCTGACCACGGCGGTACCGCCGCGGTCAGAATGCCCATGGGTGCACCGCCAGCCTGTTGGCGGTGCTCCCGCGGTCGTTGGCCCTGGCGGTCCATGACCGCCAGGGTCAGAATGACCCCCATACTTTTGATGTCACATCATCACATGATGCATGCATTCTGATAAATGTTACAATGACAGTTATGAGATTGATCAGCCCGATACATGAAGCTACTTATCTGTGCTTGGTTGTAAATTGCTCTCACTTCTCAATTAATTGATTACAAGAGTCATAAAATTAAAAGAATGATTGCAGCAGTCTGTGCTCTTGCTCTGCCTCTGCACCTTCTTTGTCATCTCCTCATGAAGCTTACCTTCTTTCTTTCTTCTTGACTTTACAATATTAATTTCTGTTTCCAATCCACAGGCCTTCTCTTCTCCTGCATGAAAGGCAAAAACTCCATAACACTCCTGCTTACCATACTGGAATGGTTCTGTCAGGCACCCAAGATTGAGGGATATTACTCAAAGAATGCAGATGCACCGGCCACTGTGGCAATACAGTGTCATTTTTCTTTTAACTATTATCATTTTCAGAACTGGTTGAGTTCACATCACTCCTTCATCGTTTGTATTATTCAAACCAAGATGACAGAACATTTAGATATCTAACATTAACTTGGGTTTCTGGGGATTAAGGACTGTTTGTAACGCATTTGCCTGAACTGCATCATGCTCATTTCTTCACTTCCTTCAACAACAAATCAAATCAAATCATTAACATTTATAAAGCGCGCTACTCACCCGTGCAGGTCTCAAGGCGCTAGGGGGAAGGGGGAGTTACTGCTGCTCGAAAAGCCAGGTCTTGAGGAGTCTCCGGAATGCGGAGTGGTCCTGGGTGGTCCTGAGGCTGGTGGGGAGGGTGTTCCAGGTCTTGGCTGCCAGGAAGGAGAAGGACCTCCCACCCGCCGTGGATGCGAGGGACGGCAGCGAGCGCGAGGCCAGAGGAACAGAGGAGACGGGTGGGGGCGTAGAAGCTGAGGCGACGGTTGAGGTATTCCGGTCCCCTGTTGTGGAGGGCTTTGTGTGCGTGGTTGAGAAGTCGGAAGGTGATCCTTTTGCTGACTGGGAGCCAATGCAGGTGTCTCAGGTGTGCGGAGATGTGGGTGTTGCGGGGTACGTCGAGGATGAGGCGGGCCGAGGCGTTTTGAATACGTTGCAGGCGTTTTTGAAGTTTAGCGGTGGTCCCAGCATAGAGGGTGTTGCCGTAGTCCAGGCGGCTCGTGACGAGGGCGTGGGACCCGGTTTTTCTAGTGTCGGCGGGGATCCAGCGGAAGATCTTGCGGAGCATGCGGAGGGTGAGGAAGCAGGCGGAGGACACGGCCTTGACTTGCTTGGTCATGGTGAGAAGAGGGTCCAAGATGAAGCCGAGGTTGCGGGCGTGGTCTGAGGGGGTCGGTGCGGTACCAAGGGCCGCGGGCCACCAGGAGTCGTCCCAAGCGGACGGGGTGTTGCAGAGGATGAGGACTTCCGTTTTGTCAGAGTTCAGCTTTAGGCGGCTGAGCCTCATCCAATCTGCGACGTCCTTCATGCCCTCTTGTAGGTTGGTCTTGGCGCTGGCGGGGTCCTTGGTGAGGGAGAGTATAAGTTGGGTGTCGTCGGCGTAGGAGGTGATGATGATGTCGTGCTTGCGTACGATGTCGGCGAGGGGGCTCATGTAGACATTGAAGAGTGTCGGGCTGAGCGAGGAGCCTTGAGGTACGCCGCAGATGATCTCGGTGGGGTCTGAGCGAAACGGTGGGAGGTAAACTCTTTGAGAGCGGTTTGAGAGGAAGGAGGCGATCCAGTCCAGGGCCTGGCCTTGGATCCCGGTGGAGCGGAGGCGGGTTATTAGGGTGCGGTGACAGACGGTGTCGAAGGTCGCCGAGAGGTCGAGGAGGATGAGGGCGACTGTTTCACCGTTGTCCATCAGGGTTCTGATGTCGTCTGTGACTGAGATGAGGGCAGTTTCAGTGCTGTGGTTGGTTCGGAATCCGGTTTGTGAAGGGTCGAGCAGGTTGTTGTCTTCCAGGAAGGTGGTAAGCTGTTTGTTGACGGTCTTCTCTATTACCTTGGCAGGGAAGGGGAGGAGCGAGATGGGGCGGAAGTTTTCAGGTCGCTAAGATCAGCCGTAGGTTTCTTTAGTAGGGCGTTGACTTCGGCGTGTTTCCAGCTTTCGGGGAAGGTAGCAGAAGAAAATGAAGAGTTGATGACGGTCTGGAGGTGCGGGCGATGATTTCGTCGGCTTTATTGAAGATGAAGTGAGGGCAGGGGTCCGATGGGGCGCCGGAGTGGATAGAGTTCATGGTGGTTTTGGTTTCTTCAGTGTTGATGTGCGTCCAGGCGTTGAGGGTGATGGCCGGGGGTGTGGGTTCGGTGATGCTTGGTTGGGTATGGTGTCCGAAGCTGTTGTGGAGGTCGCTGATCTTGCGATGGAAGAAGATGGCGAGGGAGTTGCACAAGTCTTGTGAGGGCGTGACGGCGTTGGCATTGGGATTGGAGAACAACAGATTGGAGATGCTGTACTGCTCATCACCCTGATGAATATATTTGTTGTGTTATATAGTGTTTGTCTTTGCCACATCTTTCCCCAAATCCCCTTTCCCATTAATGCATCAAACCCTTATCCCACTTCCTCTGGACTGTGTATTTATTGATTTAATTGACATCATAAATAGATCACACACTAGGTAGGGCAGATGTAGTGAAAGTGATCCCAAATCACTGCGGAATCTTTTATTAGCTGAACAATAGCCCACACAAGTCCCACTTACTTAGCCACATATAAAAGGGATCCATATTTTAGATTAGAAGATCATTCACCAACATCATCATTCACACCTTGTGCTGTGTAAATCCTTAACCTTGTCAACTCTACTCCTCGCTAAGAGTCTGCTTCTCATAACTCAAAGATTTTGTAACTTTTTAAGTAAATACTAGCTCCTGATTGCTCAGAATATGTTATTATTGCTAATTTTTGTTATATTATCAGATATTATTTTCTTTGTAGTGTCATGGTGCAGCAGTCTGGTCTTAGTCTTTGTAAAGCAACAATATAATTATACAACATACTGTGTTTTTTTAAATCAATTTAGTTGCCTCTGGTGGATAATCATGTTGTTTAATCCTACAGTTGGAGCTCACCTATATGGGGATTGTGAATGTGATGTCTTCTTCTCTGTTAGAGCACTAGACTGCTATTAATAACCCCACCATTAACAAGAGTAAACCCTGCAGTAAGTATTGGAAGATTGAAAGAGGTAGCAGTCATTGCTTTATCTATTCAGGTAAAGGGACTATGGACTATGGGGTGAGTGAAGGAAACTCGTTTAGTTAGTAAGTAACTAAGGGCCAGATGTAGCAAACAAAATAATTGCGACTCGCAATTTGCGAGTTTGTGCGACTCGCAAATCGAAATGCAGGCAAAACAACAGTGCCGAAATTGCGACTCGCACCGGGACTCGCAACGTAGTGTGCGAGTCCGCCGATTGCGAGGTCACTTTTTGCGACTGTGCAAAAAACGAACTCGCAATTAGCGAGTGGCTGTCGCAAATTGCGATTAGCTTGTGAATTGATTACAGGTGCTGCAGAACACTCCAGAAACCACTCCAGAACACTCTGAAAACACTTCCTGGCACATGATGATGACATCACAGCCAGGAAGTTTACTAATACGCCTGGGAGGAGGGAGGACCACACCCTTTTATAACTGCTGAACTGCACACAGGAGAAACAGCAGCTGCCATGGAAGGAACTCCAAGGAAGAGAAAGCTGAAGTTCTCTGAGAGGTAGCTGGAGGTGCTGACAGACGAATGCTGTCAGCACTATGACGAATTTTTTGGTAATCAGCCCTAAATGTGCCTGAAGCCACCAAGAAACAGCTGTAGCAGGACATCCAGGACAAAATAAATTCCCTGGGGGTGAGCCACAGGAGCATTGATGACATCAAAAAAAGGTGGTATGACCTCTGCTCCCGGACCAAGGAGAGGGTGGCTGAAAGGCTCCGGGAGATGAGAGGCACAGGAGGGGGACCATCGTCTGTGCCACCACCCACACCCCTGGAAGAAATGGTTGAGGAAACCCTGGAGCAGGAGGCAGTCTCCGGATTTGGGGACCTGGACACCTCACAGCCCAGCACATCAACCGGTGAGTAACATGTGACATGCCTGTACCCCTATCAATGGCATACCCCCACCCACCATGTACACAGGGTCATGCTCAACCAAGATAGCTCCATTTCAGGGTAGCAAACGCCAGAATGATGCATTATGGGAAATGTAGTCAAGTAGGCAGTTCATAGTCAAATGTTTATTAGAAAGTGTGCAACAGATAGTAGACACTGACAGTCTGTTCCCCATGTCCCACAGGTCTCCAACAAGACACCACCACTACTCAAATCAGCCAGCCCCATGAGGACACCTCAGGACCCGCCAGCACCCCCACCTGCACAGCCAACAGCATCCCTGCAGTATCCACACCTGCTGCAACTGTATCCGAAGAGGCTGCGCCAGCAACAGGCAGGAGTGAGACAGTGGAACTCACAGGGCAGCCACCGCTGCGCAGGCGACGTAGGTCCAGGACATCAGGGCTGCAGTCCGGCCAACATCCTCCCAGCACCAGTGAGGCACAGCTGCTGCATGGTCAGCGCCTACAAAATAGAATTTTAGGGAGGATTAGTGGTGTGCTGCACCGCTTAGTGCGCAATAACCAGGCCAGCATGCAGCAACTGAACTCCAGGATGGACATGATATGCACGAACACTGGGGACCTTGCCCTAGCCATGAGGGAACTGGCGGGAGGACTACTGGTCCAGGCCGAGGGTGGGCGGCGCAGGGACCATCAGCTCCTGCACAGACTAGACAGGATGGCCACATCCATCGGCAGGCTCGCCATGAACACCACAGTCCTGTCGAGGAGGACAGTTGGGCTGCAGGTGGAAATGGGCCATTTCACTGGGGATGTGGCTAGGGGCCTGGGACGTCTCACCCACATCATTGACTTGATGGAGGCACGGCATCTGTCTAGGGGCACAGGGGAAACACCCCAGGACAGTGAGGAGGGCTCGACAGTGAGCAGTGTCTCTGCCACTGACAGTAGGGTGCTCAGGAGTACCAGGCAGAGCACAGCAGAAGCACCAGGGACCAGCCAGGCTGGCAGGAGTGGCAGAAGGTCATAGAGATTACCCTGGTCCTGTAGAAGTGGCACATGACGTCAATGTGCCACATGCCTGGTTTGCATTTTCATGCCCATGGACATTCATTACTTGTATATAGTTCAATTTCTGCACTAATAAAATATTTATTTTTGTTCCACTTAACGAATGGTGTTTTTGGTCAATAGGTGAGTATGGTTGGAGTTGACACGTACCTTCCAAAGTATTGGTTTGCGATGTGTTCCCGTCTCAGTCTGCCTTGATTAGCTATACTCCGATCCCCATGATGGCGATGTGGTTGTTCTTGCTCTTCATCATCAGGATCTGGGTCTGCAGAGGTGAGAGGTAGCCCACGTCGGGTGGCTATGTTGTGGAGGATGGCGCATGCGACCACAATTTTGAATGCTGTAATGGGGGTATACTGGAGGGCACCTCCACTGCGGTGGAGGCATCTGAATCTTGCTTTCAGGAGTCCGAAGGTGCGCTCTATCATGTTCCTGGTCCTCTTATGGGCATTGTTGTATCGCCTCTCACATTCATTGCTGGGTGTTAAAAACTGAGTCAGAATCCATGGCCTTAGAGCATATGCACTGTCACCTGTTGGGCACAAAATGTACACTGTTAGGAAGTCCTGATTGTTGTACACAGTGACCTGTGTGTATGTCTGGAAGGTGTACGTAGCTCTACCTAGAAGGTATCAGTCTCCAAATTCCCCACGTTCCAGGCGTTGATGTATCCCACTATGCCTAAAAATGTATGAGTCATGGGTACTGCCTGGAAACTTAGCTACAATGTCAGTGATGACATAATGGGCGTCACAAACAACCTGAATATTGAGTGAGTGGGTACACTTTCTGTTGCGGAAAATATGTTCCAGGTTTGCAGGGGGGCATATTTGAATGTGTGTCCCATCTACACATCCTATGACATGGGGAAAGTTGGCAATGCAGTAAAAGTCCAGCTTGGTGCTGTTAATGTCTGCCTCATTCCTTGGTAGGTATATGAAGTGAGACATGTGTGTGACTAAGGCATCTAGGAAGGCCCTGAGGAACCTTGACACTGCACTTTGGGATACCCCACCTGCCACAGCAATGACCCCCTGATAGCTCCCTGAGGCCAAGAGGTGCAGTGAGCATAGCACTTGCACATGCGTAGGGATGGCGCAGCCACGCAGAGACCGGTGTTCTAGCTGTGGTTTCAGTAAATCAATTAATTCTAGTATGACTGCGCTGCTAAGGCGGTATTTATCGTATATCTCATCCTCAGTTTACTGGAAAAGAGTCTGCCTTGTGCTATATATCTTCTCCTGTCTGTGGCCCCTCCTCCTCCTCTGCTGTGCGGCGTGGACTCTCCTCCTCACTGCTATCAGGTATATCTCCGCCATCTTGAGTAACCCAGGTGCTTTCTGGGTCTCCTTTTATGCTTTGGTTATGGTTACCACCTGCTCTGAGTTAGTGGTAAATGGGACATGCAAACTGGGCTTTTTGCGACTAGTCACAATTTGCGAGTTGCAATTGCATAAGCTTTGCGACTCGCAAATTGCGACTTGCTATTTGCGGGTCGCAAAATGGGGTCGCAACTGTTGCGACTCGCAAACGGCTCCCATAGCTTTTTGCAAGTCGGAAATGGGGTTTTTGCATCCCATTTCCGATTTTGCATTGTCGCAAATAGCGAATCGGCCCATTTGTGACTCGAAATTTTTTGCTACATCTGGCCCTAACTTCTACTGCAGATAAGTACTTTGATTTACCTTGTTTATCAAGGTTGTTGTAGGCAAAATAAAATGGCCGCACACCCTACAACCTAATGGTCAATAATTTAGTTACAGAGGGTAGTAGGGTATAAATAACTATAAATAACTATATATAAACTGAGAAGCAGATGAAGAAAACAGGCGGTGCTAAAAAATAGCAGCGAAAAGTAAAGGTTAAACACAAAAAAACTGCTTCAGGCATAAAGAAGAATATTTTTTTCCCTAAACACACCACCTGAGCCCAAGCAATATCCAAAAAAATTCCAAAGTAAACTACTGCAACAAAATCCAAATTTCCCAATTCAACCCACTAAAACAAAAAAATAAATAAGCATTTAGAAGAGGGCATTCTCTATGTGGGTCCAGAGCTCCTCTTGGTTTTCCTCCAGGCATGCCATCCAAAGGCTCAGCTGTGCCAGCTGGTGCAAGACATGGTGAGGAAATTGGGGGTCTGAGCGGGAGGTTGGCAGCAGTGGTGGTGTGTGTTCACTGGCGATGTTGTTGCCAGAAGGTTGGAAGTGCTGGCAGAAGAAACTGGGGCCCGGGGCAGTGTCCACTGCCTCAGACCCATCAGCCATCCTCTGCCATCACAACAGGGCTGCTATGTAAGTGGTGGACGAGCAGGAGTAGCTGTGTCAAGAAAGGAAAAAAAAAGAAAAAAATACAAATTGTACACAATGTTCTGTACAAACTCTTGTTTAAAATGATACATTGGCACAGAAGCAGTACATTGCTGGTCACCCCAGGGCCATTCGAATTTGATGTCATTATGAGTCACTAGGCCATTTTTTACCCACACATGTTGGTTATATTAGAGTTCATGACTTTCCTTACTGCTGCTGAGACTGAAGTGACCATCAGTCTGTGCTAAATGAGTTATCATTAAGCTACCTAATTTTGGGAGGTGGGGCATCTGAATGATCCAGACAGTCAGGTAAGTCAGTCTTGTATAATGAATGATTTGAGACAACAGCTGAAACAATTATCAATTTTATCAAAGTCACTTGTCATTTATAACTGAATTTGAATTTTGAAGAGAAGTGGCTTTGATCTCAAAAGATTCTAAAGCTAAGAAAATAATACAATTATGTGGACTGTGAGCACGTTCTAAGTGATGTAAAATTTTAAGTCCTTACTCATACAAAATACTTTTTAGTTGACTAGAGAATAGTTAAGAATAGATCTTGCAGCAGAAGAAAAGTGAGTATAATGTGCCAGTTGATCGGAATTTCATATTCTATTCAAAATATGAAAACTTAACTAATAAAAGAATGAGCACATTATTTTATAGTGGGCCATGTTATGTTGTTTTTGAAGACTAAGCAATGTGATGTTATGTAAAAAATCAACACAAGGCCTAGTCTCTGGGACAGGCAGCAGGTTGGAACTGAAACCACCAGAGATTAAAGAAAAATCTTAGGAATATTTCAATATTACAACATTATTTTCTTTTAAGATGGTATGTATATTACTCTGCATTTCATGCTTGACAGTGGCAGATACAAATCGATTATAAGTAACAGGTGAGACTAAGCAATGTGATGTTATGTAGAATATCAACACAAGGCCTAGTCTCTGGGACAGGCAGCAGGTTGGAACTGAAACCACCAAAAATTTGATCAAAAGCTTAGGAATATTTCAATATTACCACATTGTTTTCTTTTAAGATGGTATGTATATTACTCTGCATTTCATGCTTGGCAGTGGCAGATACAAATTGATTATAAGTAACAGGTGAGACGTCAATGGCAACAAGCTGACTTAAGTTAAATCACAAGTAGGTCATTGGAGTTATGAAAAGTTTTCCTACTAAAGCAGGTTCTAGAGCTAACCATGGATAGTGCTTAGCTAATTAGGCAGTAGGGAGCTTATAACCCAAGTTCCTTCTACAAATTGATTAATTGCTTGATCTTGACTGTCCAGTTCATCGTGTCTTGTGGAATGGCCACCATAGTTTAATGAAACCTATAAATGATCAACTATGATGATGATATGAAATGTGGGCCTCAGGACACTTACTGTTTGTCATCATATTACAACATGTTGATCTTACCATTTGAATACCTTGATTCTGTTTACCAATTGAGTAATGTTAGAAATTGTGTTACTTGTTGACTGAAGCGTGAACCCGGGTCAAGCAGCAACCACAGTCCTAGTCAGGGTAGGACACATACAAACTTTAAATGAACCCTCAACCCGCGATATCTTTCTACAGAGCAATCAGGCTTAGTTTAAAGGCAATATGTAAAGTATTTGTGCAACACCTCAAACAGGAGAAAAGTAGAATTTAATAAATAAAACAAGACAGAAGACGGAAGTGAGAAAAATCCAATCAGTAGAACTGAAGTTTTGAATTTTTAAAGAATGAACTATTTAAATAGCACCTAAAAGCATAAAACGTGAAGTGCTAACCACACCTATCTGGTTGCGATGGATTAGGTCTAAGTCAAAAGTCCAAGTTGACCGCGATGGATGGAGCGTGGGTCGCATACAGTCCTGCATTAGTCTCAATTAAGATTTACCTTTGTGCCAAGACTCCTCTTCGCTTTGGAGCAAGGAGAGCATTGTGACTGGCGTGGCACACAGAGCAGGCCAGGCAGTATGTTGTGGATGGGAGGAATAGAGCTTCACCAGCAATCAATGCTTAATATGTGAAGAGATGGGCTTGTGCCGGCATACTGAAAATTTCAGTGTGAGTGGTGCAGTTCCGGTACGAGAGTGCTCATTTAGAATCACTAAAAACAAAAAAGCTTGATTTCAAGGGCTCAAGATTCAAACCAATGGTCCAGGACATGCGAGGTATGACTTGCGGGTCAGGAACTCTCTGCAGATTGGTCTAGGACCTGGATGGGGAGCTTTTTATGTTCCTATGAGGAGACCAGCAGACTAGCCCTTTGAGTCACTCTTGAGTCTTGGATTAAAGATTAAAGTTCCCAGACAAGAGGGCAGTAGGCAGCAGGTCAGAACAGCAGGGCAGCAGTTCCTTTAGAGCAGCAGTCCAGCAGAGTGGCAGTCCTCATAGCAGCACATCAGTCCTTCTCACTGGCAGATTATCCATGGGTCCAGAAGTGTACTGAAGAGTTGGTGTCTGAGATCGGATATTTATACCATGTCATGCCTTTGAAGTATGTGAGAAACATCTAGAGGTTTCCCTTTGATGTTCCTAGGTGTCCTGCCTTCTCTGACCTAGATCCAGACTAACTGCAGTGGGTAAGGAAACCTTTGTGTGGAGATAGGACACAATCTATTCAGGTGTAAGTGGGGTTTTTCCCAACTCCTCCTTTCCATCCTGCCAGTGATGGCCCACCCAGGCAGACCTAAGTTTCCTATTGTCTATGGATGGCTAGGAGGAATACATAGATCTCAACTGTGAGCTACAGCTACACTCAGTCATGTGAATAGGGACTGGCTACAGGCACTAAATAGCTGTGGCAAGAAAACACCTACATTCTAAAAGTGGCATTTTCAGAACTGCAATTAAAAGTCCGACTTCACCTTAAGTTAGGATTTTAAATTGTGATTCTAGAAACACCGAACATTAACTGGTTATCCCTTCCCATTTAGAACGTACATTTATAAAATGGCAATTCCATTGTTGTCCTATGAAAGAGATAGGGTTTGCAGCATTGAAAATCAAAGATAAGAGTTATTCCCTACCAGGACATATGAAACATAAATGGACAGTTCCCACTTTTTAAGTATATGGCACCGTGCCATCTGAGCTATCCAGGTCCTACCCGAGGGGTGACATATATATAACAAAAAGGAATGTTTGTCCATGGCAAAAAGTGTATTTTGCCAGGTCATAATGGCAGTTTTAAACTGCACAAATATGTTCTTCAATGGTAGGCTTGAGACAGGTGCTAGCACTAGTAAAGTGTGCGGAGTCCTAAGGCTAGCAACAAATATAGTCAGCAAAAACAAGAGGTCTGATTGCAATAAGTTAGGGGATGACCCTGCAGAAACAGTCCAACAAGTAAGATGAATAATTAAGATGTAAGGTGTCAGATATTTAGGAGAAAGAACAGATTTTACTAAAACACCCCACCTACCTAAATCAGATTGCTTGTTGATGGTTTTCATTTTGAACCACAGTTAATCCAAGAGGTCCTGGTGAGCTCTTTCTGATTTAGGTAATCCTGTGCAATGTATAATCTAGTGAGATCTGAAGACTTGACAGTTTTGAATTCTGGAAATGAAAATAATAGTTGAGTTATAGTTTTTCGGATTTTATGCCATGGGGCATCATTTGAATTCACACTTGTGTTAAAGCTATTTTATATTTGTTGGTGTCTACAAAGATTTGTTTTTAGCCAGTTCTGAGTGAGGGGAAGGAAAGGAGTCAGAGTTATCAGGCATTTCAGTTACTATTGAAGCCTCAGAGACCTCACTAGCATCTTGCTTTAATGGATCAAGAAATGACCAAGAGAAATTCACAGGTTAAGCAGATCATATATAATGTCCAATGTGATTCGAAATAGTTGAAATGTTCTGATTAGATTATCAACCCAAAGTTTATGGTGAAGTGATTAAATAGGGGCCCTCAGACTTTTAGGTGATTTTTCAAAAGATGTTGCAGCCTCTTTTAGTGATTATATATCTTTTGAGATTGCCTTCAAGGCAGTAGTTTGAACTGATTTTTAATGGCTTTCAATGTTTTGAAAATGTATTAGAGATGCCTACCATAGCAGTCAAAATTAAGTAAGTGGGGGGCATACCATCTGGACTGTCCTGGCCAAGACAATTGGTGTTAGATGTTTGAGCTACTAAATAACTGTCTAATGAGCCCTTTTTTATAACATGGGTCATACCATATAATTCTCTCAAGATTTCAAAATTATATAGTGAATCACTGAGGTCAGGAATGGATATATCATCAGGACAATAAAAAGAGGTATTAAGAGAATCATGCCCATAAACTGAGTCAGAGTCAGAGTCCAAATCAATGAAAGAGGTAATCATGCAGGCAAAGTTAACTAAAGCTGATGTATTGACATTGTAGATATTGTATTTTTAATTTCATCTAATGCAGACAGCCCTTTGGATATTTTTGACAACTGAGTTGCTGCAAGAGTGGATTGACGTTTTGAACCACTGGCTATCCATTCATGGTTGTTGATGACTCGCATGGTGTAACATATAATCAGTTGTTCCAACAAAGGTGCCAGGTGAATTCTTCCCTTTCTCTTGATTTTTCATATCTTCTATCTCTTGTTCTTTTACCACATTTTAAGAACTGGTAAACAATTTGTTCTGCTCGGAACAATAGACAGCAGTGGATTAAGCAAGATAAACCGGTCAATTTTGTTAATGATAATCTGGGGGTGTCACAGACGAATTGCTTGGGCAAACTATTAACCACATTATGTCAGATGAAGTTGTAAAAACACAAATTAATGAAAAATTGAAGATTGTATTTGATAGTTGCTGGGTCGTTCACAATTGTAGATGCAAGACAAACACGTTCCCTGAAATGATGAGGTTAATAACGTCAATGAAATTAGTAATGAAAATGATAAAAACAATCGTACAGGAAGTTCTCAGAAATAAAATGTTGATAGCTTGACCAATACATAGAGGGAGCCTCAGCACAAAAAGTGAATCAGAGAAAGTTTTAAGGACTTGAGCTGAGAAGGTTATATCGGAATATCACACGGAAGTAATAAACAGTGGGGCTTATTCACCGCACCTCCTCCTGCAGAAATGCCAGCCTTCCCGCAGTGCCCAAAATGCTAAAGGAAACAGCCTCCTTTCATCATACAGTCATTGGCTTAAATTATCCAAGGTGACAGCAGACAAGGCCTGCTAAATTCCAATTCTGTTGGGCCCCTTAGTACCACAAAGGTGGGGGAATTGAGCCCAACTTTGCCTGGCTGACTGTCAGTACCTGTAGGAGGCTGGCCTGGCTTATAGTGGGTACATTGTGGTACTTACACCTTGTGCCAGGTCCAGTTATCCCTTATTAGTAGATTAGTAGTGTTCTAGCCACTTAGGCTGACAGAGGTAGCTATAGCAGAGCAGCTTAGGCTGAACTAGGAGACATGAAAAGCTCCTACTATACCACTTATATCATAAAGCACTATGGGGGTCATTACGACATTGACGGGCGGCTACTGCCGCCCGCCAAGCGGTAACCGGCGTGAGGCCGCCAATGCGGCCGCACTCCCGCGGCCCCCATCACGACATTCCCGCTGGGACGGCGGGCGCAAACTAAGTTTGCGCCCGCCGGCCCAGCGGGAATGAGGCCGCAACATAGGAGCCAGCTCCTAATGGAGCCGGCGGTGTTACAGCCGTGCGACGGGTGCAGTTGCACCCGTCGCGCTTTTCACTGTCTGCTATGCAGAATGTGTTAGGGGGCCCCTGCACTGCCCATGCCAGTGGCATGGGCAGTGCAGGGGCCCCCAGGGGCCCCAGGACACTCCTTACCGCCAACCTCTTCCTGGCGGTGCAAACCGCCAGAAACAGGCTGGCGGTAGGGGTGTCATAATCCCCAGGGCAGCGCTGCTTGCAGCGCTGCCCTGGCGGATTATCACCGCCGGGGATAAAACGGCGGGAAACCGCCGGGGATTAAACGGCGGGAAACCGCCGGCCCCGGCGGTGCGACCGCGGCGCTACCGCGCGGTCGTAGTAGGCCAGGAAGCACGGCCAGCCTGTTGGCGGTGCTTCCGTCATTTTAGCCCTGGCGGTCTCGGACCGCCAGGGTCAAAATGACCCCCTATATCATAAGAAACACAATACTCAGAGTTACTAAAAATAAAGGTACTTTATTTTACTGACAATATGCCAAAAGTATCTCAGAGGATATACTCCCTTAGGAGGTAAGTATTATACACAAAATATACATGCAAAACAAAATCAGGCAAGTAAACAGTTAGAAAAGTAGTGCAAACACTGTAGAACACAATATAATGCAATAGGAGAAAATAGGCCTAGGGGCACCACAAACCATATACTCCAAAAGTGGAATGCGAACCACAAACGGACTCCAGGCCTAGTGAAGTGTGCAGAGGGTTGCTGGGAGTGTAAGAAAACACTAAGGGTGTCCAAGATACCCCATCCTAAGACCCTGAAAAGTAGGAGTAAAGCTACCCTACTACCCCAGAAAGACAGTGAAGTCGAGATAGGGGATTCTGCAAAGGTAACAACTGACTGCAAAGCACTGAAGATGGATTCCTGGACCTGAGGACCTGCAAAGGAAGGGGACCAAGTCCAAGAGTCATGCAAGTGTCCAGGGGGGGCAGGAGGCCACTAAAACCAGATGAAGGTGCAAAAGGGCTGCCTCAGGGTGGAAGAAGCCATAGATTCTGCAACAACAGAAGGTGTCAGGTCAGAAGATGTCCCACGGCGTGCTGGAGGATGCAGAGTTGTTTTCAAGCAGAAAGACTGTAAACAAGCCTTGCTAGCTGCAAGAGTTGTGATTGATGATTTTGGGTGCTGCCAGGGCCCAGGAATGACCAGGAGGTCGCCCCTTAGAGGAGGAGAGAGAGGAGACGCTCAGCAATAGAGAGAGAGCCCATGCAGAAGCAGACAGCACCCACAGAAGCACCTGAACAGGCATTCAAGAAATCTGAGCACAGTGGTTGCCTCAGCACAACAAAAGAGGGTCCCACAAAGTCAGAGGTCAACTCAGCGAGTTGAGCAATGCAGGACAGAGTGCTGGGGACCTGTGCTAGGCTGTGCATGAAGGAATCCTTGCAAAAGAGCACAGACGCCCTAGAAGCTGCAGATCACACAGTACACAGGATTACTGTCTGGCGTGGGGAGGCAAGGACTTACCTCCACCAAATTTGAACAGAAGGACCACTGGACTGTCGGGGTCCCTCCGATCCAGCTCCTGTGTTCCAGGGACCATGCTCGTCAAGATGAGAGGGGACCCAGAGGACCGGTGATGCAGAAGTTTGGTGACTGCGTTGGCAGGGGGAAGATTCCGTTGACCCACAGGAGATTTCTTCTTGGCTTCCAGTGCAGGGTGAAGGCAGACAGCCCTCAGAGCATGCACCACCAGGAAACAGTTGAGAAAGCCGGCAGGATTAGGCACTACAATGTTGCTGGTAGTCTTCTTGCTACTTTGGTGCAGTTTTGCAGGTGTCGTGGAGCAGTCAGCGGTCGATCCTTGCCAGAAGTTGAAGAGAGAAGTGCAGAAGAACTCTGATGAGCTCTTGCATTCGTTATCTGAAGAGAAACCCACAGGAGAGACCCTTAATAGCCCTCAGAGGAGGATTGACTACCTAACCAGTTAAGAGCCTATCAGGAGGGGTCTCTGACGTCACCTGCTGGCACTGGCCACTCAGAGGTCTCCATTGTGCCCTCACACCGCTGCATTCAAGATGGCAGAGGTCAGGTCTGGGACACACTGGAGGAGCTCTGGGCACCACCCCTTTGTCCAGTTTCATGCCAGAGCAGGGGCTGGGGGCTCCCTGAACCAGAGAGGACTGGCTTATGCAAGGAGGGCACCATCTGTGCCCTTCAAAACATTTCCAGAGGCTGGGGGAGGCTACTCCTCCCCAGCCCTTAACACCTATTTCCAAAGGGAGAGGGTGTAACACCCTCTCTCAGAGGAAATCCTTTGTTTTGCCTTCCTGGGACTGGGCTGCCCAAACCCCAGGAGGGCAGAAACCTGTCTGAGGGCTGGCAGCAGAGGTAGCTGCAGAGAAACACCCCAGAGAGCTAGTTTGGCAGTACCGGGGGTCCATGCTGGAGCCCTGGGGATGCATGGGATTGGCACGCTAATGCCAGATTTGGCTTGGGGGGACAATTCCATGATCTTAGACATGTTACATGGCCATGTTCGGAGTTACCGTTGTGAAGCTACACATAGGTATTGACCTATATGTAGTTCACCCATGTAATGGTGTCCCTGCACTCACAAAGTCCAGGGAAATTGTCCTGGACAATGTGGGGGCACCTTGGCTAGTGCCATGGTGCCCTCACACTTAGTAACTTTGCACCTAACCTTCACTAAGTGAGGGTTAGACATATAGGTGACTTATAAGTTACTTAAGTGCAGCGTAAAACGGCTGTGAAATAACGTTGACGTTATTTCACTTAGGCTGCAGTGGCAGTACTGTGTAAGAATTATCTGAGCTCCCTATGGGTGGCAAAAGAAATGCTGCAGCCCATAGGGATCTCCTGGAACCCCAATACCCTGGGTACCTAGGTACCATATATTGGGAATTATAAGGGTGTTCCAGTGTGCCAATCAGTATTGGTGAAAATAGTCACTAGCCTGCAGTGACAATTTTAAAAGAAGATAGAGCATAAACACTGAGGTTCTGGTTAGCAGAGCCTTAGTCATACAGTGAGGCACCACACAGTGAATACATATAGGCCTAGCAGGATCCCAGTGACACATATCAAATACACTGACAACACTGGGGCCCTGGCTAGCAGAATCCCAGTGAGACAGTAAAAATACCTTGGCATATACTCACAAACAGGCCAAACGTGGGGGTAACAAGGCTAAAAAGAGGCTACCTTCCTACAGTACCACTATCTCCTCAACAAAGACTTGCAGGAAGATGAAGATGGCGCAACAACAACAGGACCCACAGCAGTCATTCAAGCAATCTGTTTTGGGGACCCCGGCAGAAGGTGAAGAGGAACCCCTGAGTTGCCCATATCTCACAGATATTCATTGGCTATGAAATGTTGGGGGGGGGGCATGAAATGCATCCCCCTAATCCCCCCACAACGCAGGGGTTGTAAGGGCCTGTCTTAATCTGATAAGGATAAAAATACAAATATCCTCTGACTGTGCATCAAACCTTCCTGCCTTCTCCTTTCCAGACGGATTCTGTTGAGTATGTTGAAGCAGTGACCGTGCTGCAATGAGACACTGTGACGCACAGCAGCACGGAGGAGGGAAGGAACCCTAAGATATGTTTTGATCAATATATAGTTGCCTGCTGTAGATGGTGAAGTGGACATATGAATAACAATGTATTGCCCTCTACTACCGCTGTAACACTTTGTGCTGAACAATATGTATAACGTGAAATACTTTTATCTGTTATTAGGTATGTAAACTTGAATATTACCATTTAGATTCCTTCATTGTAACACCAATATCCTCTCTGTAATGTTTTTCTGCTCCAACATAGAGGTGCTTAAATTGTTTTTTTTCTATAGCATGACATGTAATATTATGCGAAAGAACGTTTCTAAAATTTGGACTCCAGCAGACATCGAACAAATCCAGCAAGCAGTTCATTTTGGGCTTTCAAAAAATATTTCATAGCAGACTGTTGTAATGAATGAATAGGAGACAAAACTTGAAGACAGGAACTTTATTCCAACTCCTCATCAGCCATCACAGATCCTCACTGACTCAACATTCCATGGTAAACTCCCAGCTAGTCCACTACTCTCCACATTCTAAGGTGAGTCAGGAGCATACCATTATCAACTATTTACAATTAATAGAATAAATATACAAATGAATTAATTTCCTCACAGAAGAATGATTATATATATATATATTACACTTAAAAATATAACAATAATAATATGAATAACTGCAACATATTCTTACATGGTGCTGGAACAAAATTACTGGTTAATTATACATGTTCCCTGAGTGACTTGCTTACAACATATCTCCCTTCCTTAATGAGAGAGAACAAAGTCCTTAAACCATGCGGGGTTCCTTCTGCCCCGAGTGTTACATCTATGGTTGATCTCCGCTGGATCAAAGGATCCACTTCCCGCCGTGCATCCTCCCTTCCCATCATTTCCCAACTCCTGATGACTCACTAAACGATCCATGGTCCAGTATCTACCATCTTCCAATCTGACGACATTCTTAAAAACTTCTTTGATTCTGAGAGGGTCTGAGAATTTACTAATTCCATGTTGCAAACGATCAGGGAGTTTGACCTTCACCCTTTGACCTACTTGCCATAACCTGTCTTTAGTGCTGAATTTATCGTTGTACCAATTCCTATATTTTTCTTGTTTATGCTTAACGCGTTCAGCAGTCACTTCCCTTCGCTCACTTACTTGCTCGCCACCCTTCAACCAGTTAGGATTTAGTCTAGTACCATGAAGTCTGCCCTTCAAAGATTGGAATGGCGATATACCTGTGACCGCATTAGGTGTGGTGTAATAGGCCCACAACATCTGTCTCAATGCATCTTCACAAAACATGCCTGATACACTCGCTCTTTGTATGCATTCTTTAATCATTCTATTCATTCTTTCCACCAACCCATTTGCTTTAGGATTATATAAGGTGGTCCTGAAATGATGTATGCCCCACTTTTCCAAGAAAACTTTCATAGCATCGGATGTGAATTGTACACCATTATCTGTCACTAATGTGCTCGGGATTCCTTCACACATAAAAGCTTCAGTTAGAAATTTGACAACATCTTTTGTCGTGACCTGATTTAAAATTTTGAACATTGCCCAATGGGAATGATAGATAGTCAATAAAGACACAAATATAACGTCCCCTACATCCTAAGTGATACATTGGTCCTAAAATATCCAAGCCTAGCTTGTCCCACGGTTTCATTGGCACACTCAGGAGACAAGGGTGCTTTGCGTGTTACGTTGGGTTTGTCGCTCTGGGCACACGCTGTACATTCTCTCACAGAGTTCTCAACTAACCCATCCATTTTCGGGAACCAATATGTGGCTCTCAATTTGTTTTTCATCAGGCTCCTCTCTAAATGACCTTCATGTGCTAGCTCTATTAGTCTATTCCACAACTTCTCTGGAGGTACAACTCTTTCCCCCCTCATGATTAAATCACCTGAGTTATGGAGTTCAGATCTGACATCCCAGTATCCCTTAAGGTCATCATCCACATCTTTTACTTTATTTGGCCACCCATTGATGATTTTCCTCCTCAATAGGTTCAGTACTTTGTCTTTCTTTGTTTCTTCTACCCATTCCTCCTTAGTTAGACTTGTGAATCCCACGCATAACACCAGTTCAGGAATAGATGTTTCCTCCCAACATTCCTGTACATCGGTATTTTCCGACTCGTGCTTCATGGACCTAGATAAATAATCGGCTACCGTGTTTTTACTGCCTGGAACATATGTTGCATCAATATTATAGCTTTCCAGTCCTAACATCCACTTCGCAATGCGAGGAGTGGCACGTTCCCTGCCCTGAGTGGTAAACATACTAACTAAGGGTTTGTGATCCGTTCTTACTGTGAATGGTAAACCCCAAAAGAAGAACTTAAAATTATTCACAGCCCAGAAGCATGCTAATGTTTCTCTTTCAATTGTTGAATAATTTGCTTCTGCTCCACACAATGCCCTTGAGGCAAAAAGCAACAATCCTCTCCTGACCATTGACAATTTGGGAAAGAGTAGCTCCCAACCCTTGGCTACTGGCATCTGTGGTCACCCAAGTTTTAAGTTTGGAATCAAAAACTCCCAATTGTGGTGATCTAACTATTGCTTCCTTGATCTTATCGAATGCCTGTTGGCATTCTACATCCCAAACAAAATGTGTATCTTTTTTTAAGAGCTTCCTCATGGGTGCTGTAACCATGGCAAAGTTCTGTATGAATCTATAGGAGCTAAGGCATCTTTTATTGCCTTCACTAAATCGTTTTTTGGGTTGGACTCCCTCTTTCGTGATTCTATGTCCCAAATATTCTACAGAATCAACCCCAAAACAGCACTTTTCTTTTTTATAGTCATTCCATCCTGACTCAATGCTTTGAACACCTTCCTTAACGTGTTATCATGTTCTCGTTCACTGTTACCATAAATTAGCATATCATCCTGGAAACATAAGATTTTTGATGTCCTTTAAGACATTTTGCATAATTCGTTGGCAAACAGCCGCCGCGGACGCCAGCCCAAACGGCATTCTACAATATCTGTATGCCCCAAACGGCGTGATAAAGGAGGTAAGTAAACGCAAAGAGGGGTGTAATTCAACCTGATGGTAAGCTGAGGAAAGGTCAATAACACTAAAAACTTTTGCCGGGTCCATGGTACTCAACATTTCATTTATTCTGGGTAAGGTGAACCTTTCTACCCAAATGTTAGCGTTTAAATCTCTGAGATCTGCACATACCCGGATACCTTTTCCATTTGGATTGCAGGCCACAACAATGGGAGCTAGCCATAATGAACTCTCAATTGGTTCAATCACTCCCATTTGTTCCAATCTGCACAACTCTTGCCTCAACAGTTGACGCATGAGGAATGGGACAGGTCTCACTTTGTGGGAAACAGGAATTGCTTCTTCTTTCACTATAATTTTGTGTTGGTAGTCAATCAACCGGCCAAGTTTGTCATCAGACACATGGGGGAGCTTATTTTTAGTGTTATCTAAAGGGTTTTTTCTATGTATCACTTCATGCACTTTACATTCCTCTTCCCTCTTGATTTCTCTGCCATCCAATTTGGAATTGACTTTGACTTCTCTTACTTCTTCTACAACTGTGGAATTTTTAATTAATTTTATGCATTCTGACGTATGCTCGACACTCTTGGCAATTTCAATTGCATCCTTCAACGAAGGGTTTAATATTAATAGCTTTTCTTGCACTTTGTTATTATTGGTGCATCTAACTAATTGGTCTCTAATCAATGAGTCCTCAAGACTACCAAAATCACAAGTGGCTGCCAGACCCTTCATACAAGCTATATAACTCGACACTTTTTCATCCTTACCCTGTACCCTACAGAAAAACTTGTGTCTTTCAAGTACAACATTAATTCTTAACCCAAAATGATCCTCCAATTTCTTGAGAGTTTCCTCATAATCATCCAATTCCTCACCTTCTTCGCCCTCATCCTCCGGGTCTGGTAGGTTGTCAAAAACTTTCCTTCCCTGTATTCCTATATGTAAAAGAATATGCTGCTTCCTTAATGGTGAACATTTTTCACCCCCTATGGCTATTATATAAGACTCAAACAGTTTAATCCACTCCTTCCAAGGTAAACTTGGTTCCCCTACTTCATTTAGGAATGGCGGAGGTTGGTTCATACTAGCAGCAGCCATAATACACTGAAATCTATGTGTATTGTGTGGTTAACTAACAGAAAGGAACTACACACCCCTTGCTGAATTCTTCAGATTCTTAAGCCTAGGTTATGTTTACTGAAAATCAGCAAATAACAATAAAACTCTCCTACATAAATCACTAATCGCTAATAACTGCTTCAATCAGTGATCATTAGTCACCATTCAACGTTGAACATCAAACCGTTAGTGTGTAATTATATGTACGATACACGTTTATTTTATTTTTTTTCTACAGGACTCTTACACAATTAAACCTATTGCAACTTTTTTCCCTGTGGAAATATATTCATTCGGTTGCTGAATGCGCTCACAGTACGTGTGATCACCGTTAACCCAAAAACCTGAACAAACAGACCGTGAGCTGTAAAAATATGCCTCACAAGTCTTTCAGGACTTCCGACGTCCTGACTCTGCCGTTCACAACCAGCTGCTCTGTCATTCAGGAATACTCGCTGTTTTGACAGACGCTGAAGATCTATTGCCAGCAGCAGATTTGTGAGTTTTCACTTTGGTCCGCACACCACGCTGACTCCACTCTTCACAACCAGCTGCTCCGTTGTTCAGGAAATACTCGCTGTTCTGACAGACGCTGAAGATCTTTTGCCTGGCAACAAATTTGTGAGTTTCCACTTCGGTTCGCACACCACACTGACTCCGCCCTTCACAACTAGCTGCTCCGTCGTTCAGGAAATACTCGCTGCTCTAACAGATGCTGAAGATCTGTTGCCTGGCAGCAGATTAGCGAGTTACACTTCGGTCCGCACACACGCTGGGCGACGCTTCCTCTAGCAGATGATTTTCTCCAGAGCGTCCGGAGTGTCCCGCTGTGCCGAAGCCCACAACAATAACTATTCCGCGCTAACCCTTCACGTCCGACTGCTTCTTTTTTTTTTTTCTTCTACTCGCACATACTCCTTGAATGCCAAAGCTGCGTGCGATGTTTCCCTGATGACAGCACACACAATTTCCGCACCGACACTAAATTGCCACCCAAATAAGGTCTATTATAAATGTCAGGTCCTCACTGTAAGGATTCGATGTACCTCACCTCATTAGGACCGGAGACAGCCATATATAGATCTTGGTCTTGGAATACTCCAGCAAACGCGACAATACTAGACACTGATCCTCACAGGATGCCTCAGGAATGCCTTCTTGTCCTAAACACCGGCATCAGGAGTTCCAATGTCCCCTGCACAGTATGCCATCCTCGTCGCCAATAAAAGTGTTGTAATGAATGAATAGGAGACAACACTTGAAGTCAGGAACTGTATTCCAACTCCTCATCAGCCATCACAGATCCTCACTGACTCAACATTCCATGGTAAACTCCCAGCTAGTCCACTACTCTCCACATTCTAAGGTGAGTCAGGAGCATACCATCATCAACTATTTACAATTAATTGAATAAATATACAAATGAATTTATTTCCTCACAGAAGAATGATTATATATATATATATATATATTACACTTAAAAATATAACAATAATAATATGAATAACTGCAACATATTCTTACATGGTGCTGGAACAATAGTACTGGTTAATTATACATGTTCCCTGAGTGACTTGCTTACAACACAGACAAATTACTTCATGACAATTATATAGGTTTTTATTTCATAACCCATGAACCTCATTGCATCACTAACTTTACAATTGAAGAGAAGTTATCGAGCAATCAGTGAACGAATTTGAGAATCCAACATAAATATTAATTCTGAGGAAACTGCACTCTGCAAACAAGAGTGATTTAATGATTTTTTTTTATTCCCTTAATAAGGAAGTCTAATGAGTTTCTTAATAGAGTGAGAGTTTCCATCTGTAAACAATTTAGCACAGTTTGCAGTAAATGAAATGAATGAAATTATTTTAATTTCAGATTTGATGTAACAATGCGCACACAATTCAAAGTTGCAGCCTGTGAAGCATAGTTTTCTGGGTGTCACTTACCTAACCAAAGTGCACTTCCCTTTTGAGGACTGAATTGAACATCTAACATCTGGATACAAACTGAATCGCAAGCATTGTATAATGGGACGTATTGATTTTCAGCATATTTTCACTTTGTACTGCAGAAATGGATTTGCATTTCTAATCAGAATATGAAGAAAGTTAAAGGATGGCCAATAGCTTTCTAGTTAACTTGTAATGTATTTAAGGCAATAAAGTTTGCCTTGCAAGCACACTTTCTAAATCCTATAATCCTAAATCATATATGGTCTTCTTTGGACCATAACGATTGTGGTGTACGAGGTGTAAACTGTATATACATTTGTTTCGGGCTATTGGCTCTTTTAAGGTGAATGCAAATTGTGCATCTTTCAGTGGGCTATAAGTCCAAATTAGACAAAATGTGGACCTATTGCACTCAAATTGGAATCATATACTGCACAAGTTATTCCCCATTATTTATGTTAATGTATAAATTGGGCTAAAAATTTAGAAGACATTCAACACAAAGTAAATTTTCATTGTGACAGGTAGTTTTTTCATCTGTTTTTTACATCACACTCTGAATAACCATACTATCTGGTGTGAGTGAGTAATCACCGACGATATTTAAAGAACATAACAAAGTTTCAGATGTACTAAACGGTTTTACAGTCTGAAGCGCTGTTTGTAAAAATGTTTTTTACAAGGTACTAAAGGCTTTTTGGGTTTCAGTAGATTTTTACAGACTCTGAAAATTTGCTTGCAATCTCATAGAAAAAACACAATTTGTAAGGAGGGTGTTGTGGGTGTCCCTTCCAAATAGTGATTTAAGAAGAGGTGTACCAATGATGTGCAAACGTAATTTCAGTCACATACCATTGAAAAGTTATTTGCACCCATTTGGGGGTGAAAACCTCTCAACAGATGGAATTATGCCCCCTTTGAACTCCTTCCCATTTTAAAACATTGAAAAAAAAGTTTTAGGGAGAGTACTGCCTACTCTATTTTTATAGAAACAAATTCCCATTTTCTTTAAAGAAAATGGGCAGCATTTAAAAATAAGTTTTCTTTATTTAAACATAATAACAGGCATAGGGATCTGATGACCCTTGCAAGCTACTATCCCTCTGATGGTGGGGAATCAAAGTGAGTTAACATTTCTTGTCTAATTCCAGAGTGTGACTAGTCTATATGGTAATCAGGCAGTGACCAATGAGCTTGTCTGACAAATTAGTGTGTGTGTCTTTTTTGCCTGTTTGAGGGCCTGATTTTGGGCCTTCTTGGCCAATTTTTACTGTTGAATTTCCTAATATTAAAACATACTTTGTCAGCAGCAAGCCCAAATCCATACAGTGTTCCATACCTTAAAAATCACCTAAGCTGTGTGCAGTGCTTTACTAGAGCTGGTGGTTTCCGATGCTCTGCACTGGTGCTTAATTGTCAACACCAGCACTAATGACAGCTGCCACATGGTGACACTGTTTGTGTAATTTAGAGATGAGCAGAATTGTTGTTCATTAATACAATATAAATTAAATATAACTAATACCTGCTGCCCAAGCCATTCTTAAAGCTCTAGGAGCCTCAAACAGTCTAAAATATCACACTTGTAATAGCACAATAGTAGTTGCTTAGGTACTTTTATTGCCAGTGCTGGAAGTGGCAATGGGTGGTGCAAGCTGTGGTGGCCTTCTGTTGAGGGACCACACACAGTTTTTTTTAAGTTTTTTTTTACAAATTAAGCACTGACTGTGTGTGTTCTCCAGTTCAAAACTAACCCAATTTGCAAAATGTGTGCCACATTTTTAGATTTCAAATTGATGAATGGGGAACACTTTTATTTTGGTGCCTATGCCTATTTTGTTTCCCAGTACAACACTGTCTCCCTCATGACTATTAATGAGATAGGTTGGATAGTGACCCACTCCATATGTTGGCTCCTAAAATTCAACACTGTCGCAAAACTACTGGACAAAAATTGTGACCCATTTTTGTGACTAGCAGTTTAACACATCTCCTTCTTAATGCCTACCTTCAAACTAAGCATAATGACATTTAAAAAGTACAAAGGTAAATAGAAAGAATACAAACAAGCAGTTAATGTTAACATAATATGGCAGCAAGAAGATAAAAGGTGTGTTTCATTTTGGGATTTATTTATATATATGCGTAAAATACTACCAAGATTTGGTAAAGGTTTGCATTGGTTCTTGTGTAAGGCTTAGCAGGGCTTTATGATGAATTACAGCACAATCATGTGTTGGTCATGACCTTGATGAATGTTGTATGTGTCTCTGACCATTCCCTAACTGCCCCTCCCCATCCATTCATGAAACCCCTACCCTGTTCCCCCACTTTGTGCAATCTGTTGTGCTATTAACAGATTCTCACTTGGTGGAGCAGATATGGTTAAAGCTAAACAATTTATTACTGGAGGAGGAGTTTGCCAAAAATTGCTAATTTCCCTGTGTCCCACCAACGCTGAAAAGAAAATCATAGTGCAGAGAATATATTAAGCAATTATTCTGCAAGGTTAGGTAGTTTTACCATTGTCTACGCCACATTGATTCTTCTGAAGTAACATCTTCCTGAGCCTTGGAACTTGAGAGCTTCACTGTGCTTACTTTAACAAACAAATCTACTCTATCTTGCCAGTTGTTATATTATCATGATGCTTTATGGCCTGGATATTTTCTAATCATTCTGTGTTTTCTTTTAGTCTAGAGGCGGGTGATGCAGAATGAGAATCATTTGACTGCTTCATCAGCATAATTCTGAATAAGAAAAATCTAATTTTTCCTATGATGTCTTCCCTGTTATCATTAAGCCACCCACCAACAACATTAGAAAGGCCCTTTTGAAAATCCTGTTTTAAGGTATGGGGTTGATTGGGGGAGGTAGCAGATGTCACTTTTTCTAATCTTGTAAGAAAAAAGTTCTAAGGATGGGAAGAAGGGATTGGTGTTTGATAGCACTGTGTTAGCAGACACACCATAAGTTGTCAATAGTTACAGTTGGTGGGCAAGAACAGTAAATGCATAACTATTAATGACAGGAATGATGAGTGTTTCTCAGCCACCTCAAGATATTAAAAGGGTATGGACATGATTATGGTGAGTTTTCTAACACTTAATTCAGGGTTGTGGAGTGGAGGAGGTACCGTGCATAAACTAAATAACGTGGCTATGTAGCTCAGGTAGGGAGAGACTAAAGAGAGTTCTTAGGCAATGGGCACAGTTGGACAACTGATATTTGATGGGTCAGATGCTGGCTCAGCCTTTGTCATCATGATGTTACAGCTTCCAATATAATTAACAGTCACATTAACCAGAAATACTTAGTTGTAAATTAAAAAAAGAACACACATATTGAAGGAGAAAAATGCGCCCTTTTATTAACACAAAATTCTGAAGTCCACCCCTTGCCTCTGGCAACAGGCCCATGCTCCCCCTTGTAAACCCAAAAATCCCCATTCCCAACTTTTCTTCCCTCTCTCACCTCCCGCAACAGGCCTATCCCCTATACCTAAACCCTGAAAAGCCCTGTCCCCTACAGTTTTACCCACCTTCTTGATTTGCAACACACCCACCTCTCCATAAAAGAATGGCCTCCATGGCATCCAACCCGATTATAAAATGTCCCAGTGGCTATGTTCAAATACGACCTGGCTGTCCTCGACTTTCCCACGGGCTTTCATGAGTTGTTAGGGGAGGGTATTTGTGGTTGGGAGGTGGGAGATTAGGACCTTGACTGTCTGGAGGTGGTGAATTGAGGGATTCCCTCCAGCTTGTGACCCAAAGTAACAGCAGCTGCCTATTCCTCATCTTTATCCAGTATCACCAACTGGAAGTACTCTTTCCATACATAATTCACATAATGTCATGTCACATAGGAATTAATCCATGACAACCACTCTAATCATAAATAGATTTTTTTCTAAAATGAATGAAAAGTTAAAATTATGTCACTGGATGGCAGTCACTTTCACCACACACTTAGGCCCGTATTTGTATTTTTTAGTGCCGCATTTGCATAAGTTTTTGATGCAAAAGCGGCACAAACACACAAAATATAATTGTATTTTGTAAGTTTGCACCGCTTTTGCATCAAAAAATGACGCAAATGTGGCGCTAAAAAAGTATAAATATGGACCTTAGGGCCTCGTTCTGAGTCTGGCGGTGGCGGTCAGGAATGTTGCTGCTGTTGTGGTCCGACTACCACATTAAGACCATCATTTCCTCTGGGATCTGTGAACCCGACACGGTGACGGCGGGTGGAGGGCGCAATCCACCAAGGAAGAGCTGCATGCAGCGCTGCCCTCAGAACTTTTCATGAAAAGACTTTTCATGATCTTTCAGCTCCATGAAAAGGCTGGTGGAGAACAGGTGCAGGGAGCCTCAAGGGGGCCCCTGCACTGCCTATGCACTTGGCAAGGGCAGTTTATGGGTTCCCCTAACCCAGCACCATGCAGTGTTCACTGTGCATATTGACCCTGCAGGCGTCAATTTTGAGCCGGAGACAATGCTGCTGCCGGGTTCCCGCTAGGCTGACGGGCAGAAAGCTTGGTTCCCTTGAATCTTAAGTAACATACTCAACATGATACTCACCAAGACTGCCATGCACACTAATGGTGCATGCAATACAGGTAAGTCACCCCGTGGCAGGCCTTACAGGGTGCACTATGATGCATGTGAGGACATATGTGTGCATGAGCAAATATGCCCCTACTGTGTCTTTGCTAAACGTTCGGACATAGTAAGTGTACAGGGGAGCCATAGCAAATGCATGTGCTGGACCCTGGTCATTACAAGTTCCCCAGCTACATGATGGCCTCTCTGAACCCTGGGTTGTTTGGTATCAAACAACTCAGAATTATAAACCCACACTGATGCCAGTGTTGGATTAATCATAAAATGTACCCAGAGGGCACCTTAGAGGTGCCCCCTGCAAAACAGCCCTGCCATGGTTACCGACTGCTCCTAACCAGTCTGCCACCACTAGACAGATGTCTGAACTCCGGGGATTAGAGCCTGTGCTCTCAGGAGCCAAAACGCAAAGCCTTTACTGGGTGGAGGTGTTACACCTCATCCCAATTTCTAGGAGCAGATGGGTGCCCAATGGTTTTACCCCCACTTTAGGTTGGAAAACCGGTGGGAAACCTAGCAAGGATAGAAGGAGTGGCCATCCCCAGCCTGCACCATCCCTCAGGTGTGGCAGGGGAGGTGATCACTCCATTTCATTTTTCTCCCTCTTGAATGCAGGAAAGTAGTCAATCAGGGATAGGGATGTGAGCCCTTCCCACAGGATGTGGTCACTTAGTGGGTGCAGCCACCCTAAGGTAGGTGGTCCAAGGGTCATTACCAGGTACTCCCCCTAATGCTCCCTAAATGCATTATTTAAAAAGCATCTCTAGTCCAAGAAATCAGATTTGATGGACACGAGAAGAAAAGGAACAAAGAAGACCCAAGGCATGAGAACTGAAGCTCTGCTGCACAAAGAAAAAGGTGCCAAACTCAGCCTGCTGCATCAAGGACTTGAAAATCACTGCTGAGGGGGTAGCCTGGAAAACTGAAGGACTCTACAGAAACCCAGACTACCTCCGCCCTTCTAAAAATTGCCAAGAACCTCCCGCTAAGTGAATGCATCAGTCCTTGCACTCTGCAGGCAAGGAACTCACACAGTCTGGTAAAGTGACCAGCTGCTGACCAACAACTCATCAGCTCGCTGAATTCCGTATAACAGCCCTTAAGGCAAGACCTGCCACCATACCAAGTTTGGTGGTACTGTGACTCTCCAGGGCAGAGGTTTAGTACTATCCAGGGTCCCAGACGCCCAACGTCGAACACCCAGAAGCAAAGTTCACTTCGTACTCCCAAAACCCCAGACGCAAGCACCAGCCCAGGGACTCCAGGACATACAAGCATGACCTCCAAAGTGGCCATGCTGACCTGCAATCTATTCTCAAAGTCACCTGCTCCTCGCTCTAAGGACCTTAAGATGCACAACTCCTGGCTGACATATCTGGGCTGAAGCCGGACTCCTTGGCCCTTGCATCGACAAGCCAGCTATGTTCTAGGGGTCCCTAACCCCTTGTGGCTGTCACCCTCCAAGGAAATACACCAGACTTACCTTTACATCCAACTTTGCAGTGTGTCCAAGTGGTCACCTTCTCCTTGTGGTGCAAGCTCCAAGACCTTTAGCGGCTGCTCCCACTGGAACCAGGAATCACTTGATCTTCTCCAGCTGGCCCATTGGACAGTTAATCACTTCAACCTAAAAATGAAAGGTGACATTTGTGAGAGCACTGCCTGATTTTATATGCAGCTTAAAACATTTTCCAATTGATTCCTATGGTGCTTAATTATGCACAAAATCACAACATTTTCTAAACTTTAAAAAATCATAACAAAATAAGTACTTACCGTATACTGATGATCTTAGTCTTAAATATTTGAAATCTGAAGTATTATGGTAAATTGGTTTTGAGTTACTCTTACAAGTGTGTGTCCACATTTATTGATACTGGAGGTACAACAAATGATTAACAAATTCTTAGGACATCTCCAAGATTAGCCTGACTGCTCACCGAGACTACCACACAAATAAAGCATTATGGGGGTCATTACAACAGTGGGGGTAAATGGTGCTTACGCCGTGCAGAAGACGGCCAACACACCGCCGCGGCAGCGGAATTCCGCCACAGCTATTACGACCCACAGCTCGGAATCCGCCAAAATCCAGACACCCACACAAGTCCGCCTCACCAAAGGTCAGTGATAAACTGGCGATAACAAAACCTCCACCGTCACGCCAACAGGAATACGCCCACATTATCACGACCCACGAATCCACGCAGCGGTCTTTCAACCGCGATATTCCATTGGCGGTACACACCGCCGCGCTCAAATTACACACACATTTACAAAACACTACCACATTGGACAACTCCAAATACACACACCTGATACACATACACACACCACTCCCACACACTCACACCACTATAAAACACACACCCACATCACCCACAAATCCTTACGGCCAGAAATTTAGAGGAAGGCCAGAGATACTGCACAACAAAGACAACCCCACCATAAAGAGGCACACAACACCATCACACATACACATCCACGCACAAAACACCACACACCCCTAAACATCACCCCACACATCACAACACACACCACCTCACACATCACCCACACTACCCCAAGGCACCGCAAAGACACCCCATGTTTTCTGAGGCGGAGCTCAGGGTCATGGTGGAGAAAACATCCGGGTAGAGCCACAGCTATTCGGATCACGGGTGCAGCACAACACCATAGCTAGGAAGATGGCAAAGAATCGTGGACAGGGTCAACGCAGTGGGGCAGCACCCAAGAACATGGGAGGACATCAAGAAGAGGTGTAATGACCTACGGGGGAAGGTGCGTTCCGTGGTCTCAAGACACCACTTAGCGGTTCAGAGGACTGGCGGCGGACCCACACCTCCTCCCCCAGAACGAACAACATGGGAGGAGCAGGTCTTGGCTATACTGCATCCTGATGGCCTCGCAGAAGTAGCAGGAGGAACGGACTCTGGTAAGTCAAATCTTTCACTACTTCATCCCCCACCCTACCTGCATGCTATCACATCCCCCCACCCTCGCCCTCACCCCCATCACTCCAACTCTGCACATATGTCCCTCTATCACAACCCACCCATCCCAACACCAAGCCCTGCATGCAACAACAAAGCATGTCCACTACACATACCCACACAGACCCCTAAACAATTATCACACAAGGTCCTACACAAGAATTCAAGCACTGGGGTACGGGGTCAACCACTCCTGCAGTACACCTACTCAACGTCACCAGACAGGAGGGTCCACACATGTCCAATCCACCCACAGAAGAGGTCCACAGTGATGACAGCAGCTCCTCCAACTGGATCTAGATGACCAGCCCAGCCCATCTGGGACCTCGGGAGAGTCCGTTCCCCTCACACTGGCACAAGCCACAACAAAGCCTCCCCCTCTGGAAACACCAGCACAGCACCCACCCAGCGGGCCCATACCTCTGTCCCTAGGACACATCAAGCAGCAGTGTGTCCACCACCACAGGGAACCCAGGCTAACCCACCAACCCAACAACAGCAGGGACATGGGGGCAGTGGCAGTGGGCACACAGTTCATGGGACAGAGGCACAGGAACACAGGGGAACTGGGAGGGCTGCTGTGCAACAGGGGGAGGACAGGCCCAGGGAACCTACTCTCCACGAGGCCCTCTCCAACATCATCGGAGCCTACCAGCATTCCCAGGAGATGATGGCAACGGTACTGGCCAAGTTTCAGGAGACCCAGCGGCTGCAGGAGGAACAGTATTTGGGGTTCAGGGAGGAACTCAAAGCCATCAATTCCTCCCTGGGCACCATTGTAGGGATACTGAAGGAACTCATCAACACCAGGAGGGACACAGTGGCACAACAAGGGGCCCCTGACACAGGAGCCAAAATGACGCCCGAGAAGGTTGCTTAACTCGTGAGCTCCGCCTCGGGCTTGCCGGAAATATCCTTTAAGGCGCTCCCGGAGCGGTGCCCGGCACCTAATGAGCGGCGGACAAGCTTGGGATACCGGCGCGAGAAGGAGGGGCCACTCGGTGCCGTGAGCGGAAACGCGCCCTCGGAGATCAGGCGGCACCCATGTAGGCTGGAGGAGAGAGAGGAAGGCCGCGGTGGCTGGGGTGACGCGAGGCACATTTGCACCCCCGACCAGGGGGATATTGATGGGCGGTGAGTGAGCGGTCCCGGCTGGGGCTCTCTCCCCCCTCCCCCTTCCTGAGCTGATCAGAGGCGACCGATGGAATCCCGGCGCTCCCGCTGACGAGTGCGCCATCTTGGCGCTCGGTCTGCGGTGGACCCCGTGGGGTATTGGGAGCCGCATGCCACACAAGGAACGTAGGCCTGCCATCCCAGACAGACAAAAAGGTGCAGTCCCAGAATCTGATTGCGGGTGCGGTGGTGACAATCAGAAGCCGGGAAAGCGGCTTCCTGCTTGACTCCAACAGCGGACTTCTCCCCACCTCATGGCAGTGCCAGCGGCCTGACCAAACAATCTGGGACGGATCTGAATGGAGGGGTGAGGATGGACCCCTCCCCCCCTTTTTATTATTCTGCCCTCGCCGCTGCCCCTCGGGCATAGTTGCCGCCTGCCCCCCCTTCCCCCGCTCCCACTGGGGGCTACAATGATGCACAGGGGTCACACAGGAACTGTATGACGGGGGGTACCTCGGATCCCTTGAGGCCTTGGGTAACTGTGAACGGCTGGCATATAGCAGGTCTCTGCATCAGAACATTCATAAACTGGAGTTACAGCTAAAAGCTTGGGTCACACGCCACTTCTGCCTCGCCCAGGGGAAATCTGAGCGCTCCCGACAGCACTAAAGAGCCAAGAACATGCGCTGGATCAAGGGCGCACCAAAAGTGAATTCTGCTGAGGTGGCAGCACCTGGACACGCTCCGCCACACCCCAAGAGGGACCCAATAGTTAAGCAAAAATGGCTGGAAAGTCCAAATCAGCAAAACATCAGGACAGAAACACACATGGATTAGCACCCGGCGACCAACAATTAATACCAACCTTACAATCACTGGAAAGCATGCTCCAAGCCCACTCCACACAGTTTGAAGAAGTGCTACAGGCAATCATGGACACTAAATCATCTTTCGAAAACAGAATAGACACAGTGTCACAGTACCTGAACTTAGTCAGAGTGGACCACCGTAAATTGACAGAGAGAGTGAAATCAGCAGAGGAGGTGTTGACTGAGCTGACCCCTATGGCCTCAGAAAATCCCCAAAAAAATTCAACACCTGGACGCAGAGATGAAAATATTATGGAGGCGAGCAGAGGAGGCAGAAGGCAGATCATGCCACAATAACGTACACTTCCTAGGGTTCCCCGAAAAACTGCCGGAGCAAAGCACAGAAATATTTCTAGAAGAATGGCTAATTAAAGAAGTACTGAACTGTGCTCCATCGAAGTTCTTCTCCGTGGGAAGGGCGCACATAGTCCCTGGGAGACCGCCGGCCCCAGGCCAACCACCCAGATCGCTGATAGCCAGATTCCTAAATTACAGACACCGCAATGCAATTCTGCAGCAGTTCCGCAACAAAGGCCCATTTAGGTATGAGGACTCAGCTGTTAATGCTTACCCAGATTTTACTCCGGAAGTACAAAGGCAACGCAATTCCTACGCTAAATTTAAACAATGGCTACGCAAGCACAATATTAAATATGCCTTAACGTTCCCTGCTAAATTAAGAGTGATATCGGATGACCGCACCCATGTTTTCACCTCCTCTGAGGATGCCTGGACGTGGCTTTACGCCAACGGGCTTGCACGCTCTCAGGAGGGCACGGATGAAGGTGAAGAGTGGCTAATTTCCTCATCGCGGAAATGCCTCAGGAAACGACCTAAGGGCAACCCACTGAAAAACAGTCAGCTGAAGAAAGGGCAAAAGACCTGAAAGAAACTCCTCTGCTCACACAGAACTCCTTTGACGTACTCCGGGCGATCCCTGCGGACAGTTTGGACTCTGATTCGGCTAGCCCAGACTCTACAATATCAGATGTACTGAAGGGTCCGAGACTCACCCCCAGATCCGCGGATACACTTTGACTAAATGATGCCATGCCGCATCTCCTTTTGAATTGTCCGTTGAACACGAAGGAAGGCACAGGACACCCGTGAGTGTGATCACACGCTGAAGGACGTAATCTACAACAACGAGTATCTTTTGTACAAACTTTCATCTTTCCACCGAGTGCATTGCTTGATGTTGCTGAATATTTGAATATGGGGTGGCACGTACTCCGGGAGCGCCCAATTGCATTTGCGGACTAGGTCTGCGGAAGGATGTGAGCCCTGTAAAAGAGCCACATCTGGTCGTTACAATAGCTCCACCACAGATATCCACACGGATACAGGTTCTCTCACACAACCACGGGTTGAGTAGTTTAGCACAAGTTTAGAGTTGGGTTAGGGAATTCGTTGTGGGGGAGGAGGGGGGACATAGTTAATTTGGACACCACTGGTCCATCCAAGATACAGAAAACACTGATGAGGCTGTTAGTCTTAACAAAATACTTTGCAGGGCCGGGAGGTGCCTGAAAGGGTTGGCAAATAAGAGTGCGTCATATGCAGTCACACCTCATAACGCTACATGGCTCAAAAGGCGAATCACACCACACATCAATGTGAAATAGTCACATGGAATGTGAGGGGCCTGAGGACACGGAGCAAAAGATCCCAAATATATGCACGCCTCATGCGCCAGGGCACACACATCGCCATCTTACAAGAGACATACCTATTGAAGCATGATTTACAGGAGATGCACGCAAATTGGGGAGGATAGGTCATAGGCACATCATACTCGGCTTTTGCTAGAGGAGTACTGATATGGATAGCAGGAGGCGTCCCATATGTCCAAACTTATGGGGCAGATTTGTGGTGGGGGAAGGCCAGCTGGATGGTAGACAATTATCGTTAATTGGCATATACGCCCCCCAATAGCGCAATAACAGTATTCTTGGGCACACTGACTCCGGCATTACTGATAAACCCCAAAGCCCCGTCCATATGGGGTGGTGACTTCAATTGCACACCGGACGCATACTAGATAGATCAAACACTCATTTGAAAGCGGCAGCAAACAGAAATATCAGATGTCCACTGCAGGTATGGACTGGCGACATGAGACTCCATGACGTATGGCGCATGAAGAACCCACAACAGAGGGAATACTCATTCTACTCAATACCACACAAAGTACATACCAGAATTGACATAATATGGGGAAACCAGGATATATGTGCATTGGTCAACAGGACAGAATACTTAGCTAGGATACTATCCGATCACTCACCGCTTAGAATAACACTAAATTGGGGCAGGAGGCGCCAATCGATCCCCATGTGGAGATTGCAAGTGGAAGCTCTCCAAGATCAGGCATTCACAAAAGGTCTGGGCACAACACTGAGGCATTACTGGGAAATAAATAACGGATCCACAAATTCAAGGGCTGTAGAATGGGAGGCACACAAGGCAGTCACCAGAGGCCATTGCATATCTACCACGTGGGTTGTGAGGCGCACCCTACATGCAGAGGTTAGTAAACTGGAAAATGAACTCAGAGCAGTAGAAATTGAGGTGGCACGCAATGAAACACCCCACACAGTGCTAAAAGAAGCGTGCATAAAATACAATGAGGTGGATACCAGACTCCGCTGACATGACCATAAATATCACCTAATGCGGCTATAAACAGAGGGAGATAGATTGGGCAGGCTGCTGGCCTGGCTCCTATGTGAGGACCGGCAGCAGACCCCCATTGGGACAATACGGACAGGCGCAAGCACAATGGCAACCACGCAGGACGAGATAAATGTGACATTTAGGGAATATTACACAAACCTATACACCAAACGCACATCATGCAAGATTCAACAACTTGAGTCCTTTCTGGCAGGTTGAACCCTGCCGCAGCTTTCACAGGCAGATAGGGAGATATTGGAGGCTCCTCTGACTCTGGGGGAAATAGATTTCGTTCTAGCGCAGATGCCCATGAACAAAGCACCAGGCACAGATGGCTTCCCGATAGAATATTACTTCACTTACTCTGCACTCTTAAAACCTCATCTACTGAAAGTATTTGAGGAGGCATGGGCCAACAAGATATTGTCCCCAACACAGAGAGAGGCAATGATAGTGGTTCTTCCTAAGCAAGGGCATGATCCTACAGATGTTAAATCTTATAGACCACTCTCGCTCCTAAATTTAGATTGTAAAATAGTAGGCAAAATATTGGCTAATAGGATAGCACCCTACATGCACACCCTGATACATGAGGATCAAAATGGATTCATTCTTAAACGCAACACCTTTCTAAATATCCGCAGACTGCTGAGCGTCATGGGAGATACTCCCTCGAATGCACATGACGAAATGGTACTCTCACTAGATATTGAGAAGGCATTTGACACACTAGAGTGGGACTTTCTAATCACCACTTTGCAACAAATGGGAATCGGCCCTAATTATATACGCTGGATACAGACATTATACGCCAAGCCATAAGCGAGAGTGAAAACGGGCGGAGTTATATCTGATAGTTTCCCGATCACTAGGGGCACAAGGCAGGGATGCCCCCTCTGCCCTTTATTGTTTGCCATAGCAATGGAGCCATTAGCGACATGAATACGCGCCATGGAAGATAGTTGGGGAATAATCAGAAATGGGCTATATCATGCTATATCACTGTATCCAGACGACGCCTTAATATATATATGGAAAGGAATTGAGGTGATACCTTCTGTAATATCTCTACTGTCCAAATATGGAGGGATATCGGGCCTAATAGTAAACTGGGAAAAATCGTGTGTGTACCCACTAACTAGATGGCCCCTGTCAAGACAAGAAAATGCCCCAGTAGGACGTCATAAAATGGTGTTTCGAAACATGCAAATATTTAGGGGTATACATATTGTTGGACTTTTGGCCATACACATGGTCATCCCTAGTCTTTTTGCCTCCTTCCTCCTGGTTTTTCTGACCTCTCGCTGTTGGCTCTAGGACTCTGAGCACTTTATCACTGCTGACCAGTGCTAAAGTGCAGGTGCTCTCCCATCTAAAGTTGGTATGATTGGCTTGTACCTAATTGGCATATTTAATTTACCTATAAGTCCCTTGTACAGTGGTATCTCTATACCCAGGGCCTGTAAATTAAATACTACTAGTGGGCCTGCAGCGCTGCTTGCGCCACCCACTGAAGTAGACTTTCAAACCTGTCTCAGGCCTGCTAGCGCAGGGCCTGTGTGCGCAGTTTTCTGCCACAGGGACCTGGCATCTAAATTTACTTGCCAGGCCCAGAACTCCCCTTTTAGGGAGGGTGGAGGTGTCACCGAGGTGCATCTGCATACTGAATAGTCTTCCTGGGCTGAGAGAAGGGAGAGGCGGGGCACACCTGCATTTGTAAAGACTGTGCCCTGGCCTCACACAATAGGGTCGTTAACCCCCACTGATGTTTGGAGCCTGTGCTGAAAGGAGAGAGGGGGCACTCCCAGAACCAGTTGTAACTGGCTGGAACCTCCTCTCCCTATCATTGTAAAACACTGTAAAAATGGACTATAAGTACAGGGGAATTTTCCCCACAATTTGAACATTCTTGGAACTTGAAACTGGACACAGGACGCTGATGACTGGACTCACCAGGAAACCGCCTTGGACTGCTGCTGCTGTGCTGACCTGTGACCTGCCTGGTCACTAGGAGGAACTGCCATCATCTGCACCCCTTGTGCTGGTCTGTAGCTGGATCCACCAGCCCTGTACCTTCTCCTTGATTATTTGTTCCCAGGGGCAGGGTGCTGTGGCCCTTGACCCCTGCAACGATCTTTTACATCTTTGCCCAGGATGCTTTAAGAGAAGAAAGGCATCCTTTCAATTGCTGGGCTTTGGAGGGGTCCTAGCGCTTTGAAAGCGCTTTTCTTCTGCCCAAGGAAATCACCGCCGCAACCCGGGCATGAAGGAAGACCGTTGCGCCTTCCTAGAGCGCTTTATTTTGAGCCCTGAAATCACCGCCGCAGCCCGGGCTTTTAAATGAGCCCTCGCGCTTTCCTGAGCGCGCTGCCGTCAAGGTGCCCAAAAGAATCACCACCGCAGCCCGGGGAAGTTAATTTGGTGGAGCGCGAGGATCGCGCTCAGATCCGTGCCCCTGGGGCACGAGAAATCCCTTTCCGAAATCATCAGGAGCAAGCCTGCTCCTAGCGGTGCCCCCGGGGTTGGGATCACTCCGAGGAGCGCCCCCGGGGCACCGGCCGGCCCGACCTGGTGCCGGCGCTGTTTTCAAGCAGGAGGGAGAGGAGGACGCCTCTCCCTCACCTGCTCCAGCCCCGGAGGGCTCCCCGGTGCGCGCGGGCGGGGCAGCAGCCTCATCGGAGGCTCGCCCGTGCCGCAGGCACTCTGGTGGGCCCCCTCGTGGGCCCGAAGCAATTGGGAAGGGGTCTCCCTTCGAGGACGGGCCACGGAGGCCCAGGGAGACCCCAGAAATTGGCGGGCCCCCGGAGGGGCCCGTTTTGCAACCCGGAGGGGGTGCGTGGCGCCCCCCTCCCCCACAAGAGATTTCTCTGGCCTGTGCCCCCCTCGAGAGGGCCGGTGGAGCCCTAGGGGCACCCCCAATAGTTACGGTCCCCGGAGGGGCCCATTTTGGGTATCAAGGAGGTGCGTGCCGCCCTCCCCTGACCACAAGGAATCAGGGAGGCCCCCGTTCTGCGCAGAAGAGCGCCGGGGGCCCCATTTATTCGTTGTAGGCACTGGAAGTGCCTCTGCATCAGAACAGGTACTTTTTAAATGGACAAATATAATTATGATTTAAAGTTCTTTCTACAGACTTCCTTAATTGTGCTATATTACCTGCCTGTACTATGATGCTCTTACATATGTGTGCACATGTTCCTTTTATGGACATGACTTGCTAATATGTTTGTTTAACTTGCCATAGATTTTCTAATGTTCCTACTATGGGCGTTTTATGATATTCTTATGACAAGTGTGCTAATGTGATAACGTGTTTCCTGACTACTGCTGATGTTGCAGAATACTGAGTAACCTGTGTGTTATGTGTGACTAGTGCTAGTTTGCAGAGTAACTAATGTGTAATGTTCTGACAACTGCGAAGGTAGCAGGATAGTACTGTTATGTGATGTTGGTCTAATAATTACGTTGTGTACAATACAGTGTATTTTCATATAATCTGGTGTTGTGTTTCCTTTGTGGTGGGGATATTGCGTCACATGTATGTGTGTGTTGTGCAAACGCTTTACGCATTGCCTCTGGGTTAAGCCTGACTGCTCGTGCCAAGCTACCAAGGGGGTGAGCAGGGGTTATCTTGGAAGTGTAACTCCCTTGCCCTGACTAGAGTGGGTAAGTTCTGCCTGGCTGAGGTGCATACCCTAGCCAACCAGAAACCCCATTTCTAACACATATACCATAACATTTTGAGAAAGAAGCAGGGACCAGGGCACTCTGAGTCTCTATAATAAATACATAGTCCAAAATGAGTAGAGTTGCAAGGGGTGTTTAATCCAAGAACAGACAACAGCCAACACGTGTTTCGTCCTAGCGGACTTTTTCAAGGCTCATAGATTAAGACTTGGATGAAGAATGGTTTCACTAGGGCTGCTGTAGCCCCTAAAATAATGCATTGGTTCCAATGTAAATAATCAGTCTTGCCATATTATGTGGCTAGTACTCCTGTCTTTGGCACTGTGCAACTTGCCGTATTCGTAAGTAATGGTCAACTGGTATATCCGTAGTTACATAAAATGATAGACACGGGATCCCACTGTAGTTCGAACTACACCGGCAACGAGACAGCGTTATCACGCGCTGTCCATGCGCTTCTCCGCACTAATGGATGCATTAATCAACGTATAGCGACTGGAAGAAATAAGGTTGGGCCCAGTGGGACCCCGTGTCTACAGCAGCCCTAGTGAAACCATTCTTCATCCAAGTCTGAATCTATGAGCCTTGAAAAAGTCCGCTAGGACGAAACACGTGTTGGCTGTTGTCTGTTCTTTGATTAAACACACCTTGCAACTCTACTCATTTTGGACTATGTATTTATTATAGAGACTCAGAGTGCCCTGGTCCCTGCTTCTTTCTCAAAATTGTATTTCACAGCACAGTCCTTGGGTGGTCTCCTTCTGGGGCTCCATCTACGTAACCTGTGCAATTTTGAAACCCTTTGTGAATGGGTTTCTCCGACCAGGTTGGCACCGCGCACAAATACAGGCTACGCGACTTGAAATTGATTGGCTTCAGATGTGCGACAATATAGCATTAACCACTTCCTTGTTATGAATGTGTACTGAATACATATACCATAAAGCTGAGGACCTCAGAGATGGTAATCTGGGGAGATCGCTGGCATCAATAAAGGGGTCGCTGCGCTTCTGGATTAAACTACCATTATCACCACTGCGTAGGGTGGCGGTGGCGAATATGCTGATACTGCCCAGGCTGTTATATCACTTTGCGGCACTGCCACTCATAGTCCCCAAAAGTTTTTTCCGTAACCTGAACGCAGTCTTGCTGCAGCTTATATGGGGATGGGGTAGGCCGCGCGCTGCACTCTCCACACTGCAGCGCACAGTCGGCGCTGGCGGACTGGGCGCTCCTAATTTTGAACTCTACTATGCTGCCACACAGTTACAGTGGGTACTACATTGGCTCCACAGACCCGCGACAGCTGAGTCCCCATGGCTGTCGACCCGACTACAGGGGGCGCACCAACTCACATGGCTGATAAATAAAAACCTCCAAAGCGTGTCTGATAATCCACTAATGGCAGTGGCACATTCATGCTGGGGGAGGTATGTACAAAAAGGACACAAGGTGCTCCCCTACTCGCCGCTTATCCCTCTGGAACGGATCCCCGGCTGGGCTGAGGCTGGGTCACACCCACTCGCGGTCTGGACGGAAGCGGGCATACAAGTAGTGGGTGACTGCTTTGAAGATGGTAAACTAATGACATTCAAATCTATACAAGCCCTCACAGCAGTGAACCCGGGCCAGTTCTTAGCTTACTACGCTATAAGCCATTCAATCAAAAAACATGGGTGGCCGGAGAACAAGAACCAGAGATCTCCCCCACACTACATCATATGCTGCAATATGATGCCCAAGTAAAAGTAGTGTCAAACCTATATTATCTCCTGAGTAAGCCCCAGGAACCTGACCTGGAGTGTGCTAGGGACAAGTGGAACACCATTCTACCGGAACCAATTCCCCAAGAAGACTGGTCGAAAGTCTTATACCACATCCGTGGGGTGTCGAGGAACCCTAGATTCCATTTTACACAGTTTAACTACACACACCAAACATACTTATCCCCGGCCAGGATCAAGAGAAAGTTCCCCGGTTCGGACCCGGCTTGCCCCAGATGTAACGCTTCATCAGCGCACTTCTACCACATGGTTTGGGAGTGCCCTCACGTACAAAAGGAATGGAATGGAGTGGTAAAGGAAATTGCAGAACTGACAGGAATAGCACTGGCAGTGGATCCCAAGTCCTGCTTATTAGGACTGAGGACAAGAGCAAAATAACATAGACACCTACATACGTTCACAGACCTTGCCTATGTGATGTACAAAAGACTGATAGCCATGCATTGGAAAGCACCCAACGCGCCCGATATGAAAACTTGGTACAACCTCACAATGCGTTGGTCCCGCACAGAACACCAGGTACTAAGGAAACTAGCGCAGGACGGCCAACAACACATAGGATGTGAAGCCTGGGAAACGCTGGTAGCCAGACTAGAGGCTAAAAATGACTAGAAACCGCCTTGAATAACGGAGCATAATAATTACAACACAACTAGACAGAACATGTCCACTTATAATCTAATCACGCAACCACCTGTGACTCGACACACCAATGCGATAACAATTATCCCTGCCCCCCGCACCCGCTGGCACCCAAGTTGGCCAGTGGGTGCGGGGCAAACACACAATACACACACACAATATACTCCTAACACTCGTCACTAATAATCCTACAGGTTGGCACTCCCAGACAGCATAAGAAGGTGAGACCAGCAGGGAACAGAGTAGGCAAGTAAATATAGGAGGGGCTACTCAATACCAAAATATAAGACTTATCAGTCAGATACAGTAGACAAATATACTGGACGTCATACCCGGACCTACTAGTGTACACTTTGTTTCGTTGTTTGAATGTAAATGTTGTATTTGATCTACAAAATCCTGCTGATGTAATATTAAAATCATGATACATGGATCTGTTATGAAAATTCAATACAAATATTTAAAAAACAAAAAAAGGGGCCCCTGACACTAGCCTTTACGATGAACTGCCCAACACCTCCGCCGGCGCTAGTGGACACGACACCAGCACCCCACCCCCTACAGATGGCGAACCACCCCGCAAGCAGTCCCTGAGATCCAGGACAAAGACAGAGAACAATGCCAAGACCCCCGCCAAGAAATGAGACCACCCTGATTGTCATCCTTTTGTCCCACTTTGTCACCCTGTCCATCCTTAAACTGCCCCAACTCCACTTCCTATGCCCCTTTGGACAATGCACTTGTGAGACTAATAGACTGGACTCTGCCATGGACATTCCTCCACCATCACCCCTGACCATTTTACAACCCCCTCCACTATTTAGCACTTTAAAAAAAACACCTTTTAACCACAAAACTATCTGGAGTCAGTCTGTGCTTTCGAAAATGTGCATTTGCAATAACTGAGCAAAAATTATATATCCATGGTACTGTCAACATACCTATGTCACACAGCTCTAGTCCATGAGGAAACAAAGCAGATGTCACACAGTGGGACCCACATCTGTGAAATCATAAGGGAAAGTGACAACTCAGGGTCCATACACTGGGTGAAAGTGGCAGACAGATGAGAGGTAGAACAAGTGTATCAGATGTAGCAGGCAGTGATGTCTTCTTACTTGTGTCTCACTGGAAGTATTGATGAATCACTGTGTTTCTGTTGTCGATATCCTCTTCTTCTGCTTCACTTCTTCACTGTCCACAGGCTCCACAGCTGCCACAAGACCTCCATCTGGACCATCCTCCTGCAGAAAATGCACATGTCATCACAAAGCCAAGTTGTGAAGCATACAGCAGGCCACGATGATCTGGCACACCTACTTTGGTGAGTAGAATAGGGAACCACCTGTCATATGGAGGCATCTGAACCTAGCCTTCAGGAGGCCGAAGGTCCTCTCTATAACCCTCCTAGTTCGCCCATGGGCCTCATTGTAGCGTTCCTCTGCCCTTGTCCTGGGATTTCTCACAGGGGTCAGTAGCCATGACAGGTTGGGGTAGCCAGAGTCGCCTGCAAATGTCGAGGGACAACTGTTAGACACACACTAACCCTTAGGGACAACCCCAGACCCACACACGTAGTCACACTGTATAGGGTCCATGTTCTCACCTAATAGCCACACACAGTGCCTCTGGAGTTGCCCCATCACATAAGGGATGCTGCTATTCCTCAGAATGTAAGCGTCATGCACTGAGCCAGGAAACTTGGCATTCACATGGGAGATGTACTGGTCGGACAAACACACCATCTGCACATTCATAGAATGGTAACTCATCCATTTTCTGTACACCTGTTCACTCCTACAGGGGGGACCAAGGCCACATGTGTCCCATCAATGGCACCTATGATGTTGGGGATATGTACCAGGGCATAGAAGTCACCTTTCACTGTTGGCAAATCCTCCACCTGAGGGAAAACGATGTAGCTGCGCATGTGTTTAAGCAGGGCAGACAAAACTCTGGACAACACGTTGTAAAACATAGGCTGGGACATCCCTGATGCTATCGCCACTGTCATCAGAAAAGACCCACTTACCAGGAAATGGAGTACTGACAGCACCTGCACTAGAGGGGGGATACCTGTGGGATGGCGGATAGCTTACATCAGGTCTGGCTCCAACTGGCCACAGAGTTCCAGGATTGTGGCACGGTCCAGTCTGTAGGTGACAATTACATCTCGCTCTTCCATTGTCAAAAGGTCCACCAGCGGTCTGTACACCGGAGGATGCCGCCATCTCCTCACCTGCCACAGCGGACGTGCTCTATGGAGGAGAACAGCGAGCAGAGGGTCAGCCAACACTGAGGTACGAAAACACTACTTTCTTGCATACATTTTTCAACCCGCTATGTCCCTGTCGTAATGTGTATGCAAGGCCTAGATATGTGTGACGCATTTAAAATTAATGCCATTTGGCCCCCTGAAGTGGCAGCTGCCTGACCTGTAATGTGGGATAAGGGAATATGAGGTAACTGTGCTGGCGTTGTACACTGTCGCGGTAGGCGGTCGTAGACCGCTGCACAATCCTGCATTGGTTAACAATGGACCCTATGGGTCCCAGGAGCCAATGACGATGTACGCCGGTGGTGATGGTACGCACCGCCTCGGACGTGACCGCAATTTTCTGTTGGTTCACTCACTTGATACTTGATCTTCGACAGGAGAGGACCTACACTGCGAGTGCTGCTGTGACCTCAGTCTGGAAGAGACAATGGCTCATGTGTCTGGGGAAAGGGCCCCTGCCTTCACCACGGAGGAGTTGGAGAAACTAGTGGATGGGGTCATCCCCCAGTACACGCTACTCTAAGGTCCACCAGACAAACAGGTAAGTACACTATGAGCATGCTGTATGGGCAATGCCTTTGTGGAGTGGTGTGGATGGAAGATGGTGGGGAGAATGAGGCGTGCATGAAACGACGGTGGGTGCGTCATGGCAAGGGTAGGAATGCGGGCCAATGACTGTGACGGTCCGGATGGTTATATCTTCTCCTTTTCCCCTGTACCATTCCTATAGGTCAGCGCCCATCAGAAGAAGGATATTTGGCGTGCCATCGCCAAGGAAGTCCAGACCCTGGGGGTCCATCACAGCCAGAGCACCCACTGCCGGAAAAGATGGGAGGACATTTGCCGCTGGAGCAAGAAGACAGCAGAGGCCCAGCTGGGGATGGCCTCCCAAAGTGGGAGGGGTGCCCGTCGCACCATGACCCCCCTGATGTTCCAGATTCTGGGGGTGGCGTATCTGGAGTTGGATGGGCACTTGAGAGCATCACAGCAGCCACAAGGGGGTGAGTACACTGTCATGCACCTGATTCAGTGCGCCTTACGAGGTGTCTGGGTGGGGGAGGTGGGCTGTGGGTTCCCCGAGGCCAGGACGAGTTTAGTTGGCAAGGTGCCTTCGTAAGGCAGGCCATGTGGCACCCCACCCCACCAGTGTTCAGAGGCAACTACACCTAGTCAGGCTTGTGTGATTTCCATGTGTGCATCAATCAGGCATATTCCTTGTACCCCATGGGCATGTGATTAATCTAGGAACTATAAGTGCACGGCGTAGTGCAGAGGTCTTCTGTGTCTTTAGTGTCCGCCAACGGTAGCGGTATTGCATGCACTCAACATGTCTTTCTTCTGTCTCCCCCCCTTTTTTTGGTCTCCCTGTTCTTGTGTGCAATAGCATCATCAGGGGGAGGAGCAGTGGCACCGGAGCAGGAGGGAGCTGCATCACACATGGCCCTGGAGGGTGAGACAACAGAGTCTGCAGGCACCAGTGGGATGGAGGGCAAGGGGAGCTCCACGACGGGGACAGGAGCTGAGACCAGCAACACGGACTCCTCCTCTGATGGGAGCTCTGTTGCGGTGGTGGGCCCTTCTGTGCCCCCTGCATCTACAGGTACAGCCGAAACCCCCTTACCAGCACCGCCCTCCCAGCAGCCCCTCAGCGTGTGCCCCGTGGCTGCTCACCCAGTAGTGTGGGCATCTCCTTCACCCCAGGCACCTCAGCCCCTGCCCCTGTCAGCCCTGCTGCCCTCAGTGAGGAGGCCATTGACCTCCTCATATCCCTCACTGTTGGGCAGTCTACCATTCTGAATGCCATCCAGGGTGTAGAGAGGCAGTTGCAACAGACCAATGCGTACCTGGAGGGCATTCATTCTGGTCAGGCAGCCCAACAGCTAGCTTTTCAGACTCTGCCCTCAGCACTGATGGGAGCCATTGTCCCTGTGTCCAGCCTCCCCCCTCCAACTTCCTCCAACCGGACCCAAACCCCTGTACCTCAGCCTATCCCAAGCACACCATTAGACCAGCATGCACATACCTCAACACACAAGGGAAGCTCTTGCAAACATAAGCACCACACATCCCACAGGCACTCACACAAGCATCATACCCATGCAGACATACCAACATCCACTGCCTCCACTGTGTCCCCCTCCTCCTCGTCTCCCTCCTTGTCACGTCTCCACTACATGTACTACATCTTCATCCACTACGTCCATCACCAGCACACCCATCACCACACACCGCTCACGTGCACTCACCACCCCCACTACCATTCACACATCCCCGGTGTCCTCTCCCAGTGTGTCTGTGAGCCCACCTCCCAAGGTACACAAACGCAGTCACACACCCACCCAACAGCCATCCACCTCACGACAGCCTCCAGCCCATGCACCTTCACCCAAAGTCAGCAAACGTACACCTCCTACAACCACTACCTCTTCCTCTACTCCCAAAAACCCTCCATCTGCCCGTCCCAGTGAGTCTAAAAAACTTTTCCTGTCCAACCTTGATCTCTTTTCCTCACCTCCCCCACCCCTTCAGTCCCCTAGGGCCCGCCTTTCCAGGTCCCAAACCAGTACCTCAGCCACCTCATCAGCGGGAACAGTGGTGACAGCACTATCCGGCTTCTGGAGTGCGCCAAGCAGCAGGGCAGCCAGTGTGCCAAGGAGCCAGACCACGGATAGTCCCCCACCTCAGAAGCATAAGAAGTTGGCCACTGCCCGGAGGGAGAAGGGTCAAACACCTGCCACCAAGAGCCCTTCCAGGACTACAGTTGGGAGTGGGAAGAAAGCTGCGCCAACATCCAAGGTGGGGAAGGGGCAGAGAAAGAAAGGGAAGTCGCCGCCAAGCTGCACGGCGGACAAGACCGCTACCAGCACTGCTACCCAGGACACTGCCGCCACCAGCACCGCTGCCCAGGACAACACAGCCACCAGCACCGCTGCCAAGGACACCGCCACCAGCACCGCTGCCAAGGACACCGCCTCCACCAGCACCGCTGCCCAGGACACCGCCGCCACCAGCACCGCTGCCAAGGACGCTGCCAAGGACACCACCACCACCAGCACCGCTGCCAAGGACACCACCGCCACCAGCACCACCGCCCAGACACTGTCACCACCAGCACTGCTTCCAAGGACACCACCGCCACCAGCACCGCTGCCCAGAACACCTCCACCACCAGTACGCTCACTGAGCCACCCACAAGCACCGCAGGCCAATGAGCGTCACAAGCACTGCCGCTACTGAGGCCACCACTAGCAGGATGAAACACTCTGGGCACAAATCCCCATCCAGAACCAGTGGAGAAAGGCATCCACTACCTCTGTCCTTGGCAGGATGAAGCACTCTGGGCACAAAGCCCCCTCCAGAACCAGTGGAGAAAGGCATCCACTACCTTTGTCCTTGGCAGGATGAAACACTCTGGGCACCAAGCCCCCTAAAGAACCAGTGGAGAAAGGCATATACTACCTCAGTCCTTGGCAGGATGTAGCACTCTGGGCACCAAGCCCCCTCCAGAACTAGTGGAGAAAGGCATCCACTACCTCAGTCCTTGGCAGGATGAAGCACTCTGGGCACCAAGCCCCCTCCAGAACCAGTGGAGAAAGGCATCCACTACCTCAGTCCTTGGCAGGATGAAGCACTCTGGGCACCAAGCCCCCTCCAGAACCAGTGGAGAAAGGCATCCACTACCTCAGTCCTTGGCAGGATGAAGCACTCTGGGCACAAAGCTCCCTCCAGAACCAGTGGAGAAAGACATTCACTACCTCAGTCCTTGGCAGGATGAAGCCCTCTGGGAACAAAGCCCCCTCCAGAACCAGTGGAGAAAGGCATCCAGTAGGGAGACTGTGGCTTTGCACTCCCCAGGATAAAGCAGTGGGCAAACCACCCACTTGAGAGAATTAAGAGACTGTGGCTTTGCACTCCCCAGGATAAAGCAGTGGGCAAACCACCCACTTGAGAGACATGCGAGACTGTGGCTTTGCACTCCCCAGGATAAAGCAGTGGGCAAACCACCCACTGGAGAGACTTGAGAGACTGTGGCTTTGCACTCCCCAGGATACAGCAGTGGGCATAGAGCCCCCTCATGGATCTGGCGTTGTGCACTCATCCGGCTGAGGTGCCCCCCTTCCCTTCTCCCTGAGGTGCCTGTTGTATTTCTGTCTGATGCCCCAGCAGTGTTCTCTCCATTTTGATCGGGTATCGAGTGTGGGCCTCGCCCATGCATTTTGGACCCAGTGGTCCACGGACTTTAATGGTGCAATACCTGGATTTGTATTATTGGTGTATATAGTTGTTTATAGTGTATATATATTTTTGAGTACTGGATTTTAATAGATTACAATCATTCAATTAATTTCCTTTTGTTTTGTCTTTGCATTATTCTGGGGGGGTTGAGGGGTGTAACTGTAATGTATCAACATGCATTTGTGTGTGTATTGTAGTGGTTGAGGGTGGGGTTGGGGGTGGGGGTGTTGCGTGTGTATGTCACTCTCTTTTCCCTCCCGCTTCCCCTGTGTCGTAGGTGCAGTACTCACCGTGGTCTTCGCCGCCGACGTTCGTGCTCCTGGTAGAGGAGCAGGAAGACAAAGGCAGGGAGAATATGGAGTTCCGGCTCCATGTTGTCCTGGTTCCTCGTGGGGTGTGTAGAGGTGAGCGTTTTCCCTTCCAATCCTGTTTCCGCCGTGTTTTTGTTCACGATGAAACCGCCCCGGAAAAGGTGGCGGATTGACCTGTTGTAATGCTGTAGGCTGTACATTGTCTTCTGCCTGTCTGTTGGCAGTTACTGCTGCAGTGTTTGTTTGTACCACCATGGCAGTCGGAGTCTTAAAGTGGCTGTCTTTGTTGGCGGTTTCCGCCACGGTCATGATTCAATTTTTTTTTCCGCCGGCCTGTTGGCGGTTTTACCGCCGCTTTAACACCGACCGCCAGGGATTTAATGACCACCTATGTGTTTTTTGTACCTCTGGATACCAAGTTGGGGTTGCTTGGACTCTCTGCACATTGCAAGTCATTTTCATATGCTGTATAAAGAGCCAGCCTCTTACAGACATGGTAACACATAGAAAAACATATTAATTTAATGTATTATGTTATATCTAGTTGAAATATCATTCATGAGGAAAATTAAATTCTTTAAAGGAACTTTTTCAGCTGGAATGTTCTGTCAAATAGAAAACAGAAATTTTATCTTAGCTATTCTAAGATCAATATTTTATTATGCACTTGGACTTTAAGGGACAGAAATGTTATCATATATATAGAAGTATCCCTTCTGCAAAAATCCAAATTAGGCACAAAATATGATTCAGGAAATTTTGGAAAATGCATCAAAGTAAACACTTTAAATATAGTAAATTTTATTTTGAATGCCCTTTTGTTTTTTAATTTTATAGGAACCAATGTGTGTTACATTTTTCTGTAATGTTGTACCAATATTTGACTAATATGAAAGCCACATTTTTATTTTTTCAAAAATGTTCTCATTCTTTTTAAAATTCTCATTAAATGAAGATATTTCAGAGACCATCTTTTAAATATTTCTATCTGTACTAAAGTGAACTGAAAATTTATCACACTCTATGTATTTACTTATGCTGTAATTCAAAACGTGATAAAATGTATTTTTTATATTTCTTCAACACCATAAGTAAATGCATAGGTCATGATACATCAATGATACATTAATAAGTATAATTTCAGTACAGGATAGAAAAAATATTTTGAATTTGCAAAAAATACTTGTCACTTAAAGTAAGTATCACCGAAAAAATAAAACAGCCTTTCAGTTTATCCAAATATTGATAATAATGACACTGAGTCATAGTATTATTTTTCTAAATTAAAGGTCTGATCAGCCTTTTTCACATTGTACAGACAATGTACATTTATTGGATTGCTATAACATTTTGGTAACATAAGTTCACTATTCTAAACAACAAATCTGAAACATTCAGAAGTGTGAAACATTTCCTAGAAAAAAAGAGGAAACAGATAAGGAATATGATGAGAACTGAATTAGGATCAATAATAGGACATAATAGGAAATAACAAAACTGTTGCCAAATGGCTTCTGAACAATGTCCCTACATGCAAAAGATACATAAATCTAAGTTTAAAAGGCTTGAAACAGATGAAAATTGAAAAATTATGAACTGTTTTGCTGATTTGTGCCATGATCAGTTCTATTTACACAGCTAGAATAAAACTAAAACTATTGTATATGTCGTTACAGCATCTTCAAAGACAGGTGAGGGAGATATTGGCCAAAAAGGCGGCCACTGTGTTTAGGGTGGGGAAACATCGGACACTGATGGACACAGTTGCATGGAGGGTGAGGGGACTGGAAGGGAGGCCACAACATTGTCATTGCCATCAGAGGCCTCCACAAGTACTGGTGGTAGACCCTACTGGAACTGTTGACACCTCATCCTTGTCCACCACCCAGACATATCTCTACATATCGCTAAGCTCACTTTTGCCCCTCAGATGGCCAAACATCCCTCCCTAAAAGGACTGAGGTCACCTATGCCACAGACACCTCACCCCAGCCCCTGTCACCTCGGCTGAGTGAGAAGGCTATTGATTTCCTACACAGCATCTCTCTAGGCCAGTCAGCGATAGTGAATGGCATCTAGTGGCTCAGCTGCCAAGTGCATCAAATGGTTGCCATTCACAGTTCCAATGGCTGGCATGCAGAGATTGTTTGCAAAAATAGCAGGCTTCTCACTCACAGTAACCACCCAACCTGCCCACCCTTCTGCCCCAACTCAGATTCATTACTCAAGCCAAATCCTAACTCCCACCCAATACCAAGCACACTGACTTCTTAGCAGTTAGCCCTTCCTACATGCCAAAGCAGCACAATCACATGCACATGCACAAGCACACAAAGAAACGCAAACAGACACACAAACAAAATACATACATTATTGACACTACACCCACAAGCACCACAACCATCACCACAAGCACAAGCACCACAACCACCACCACAACCAAAAGTACATCAACCACCAATGTAGTGCCAACACCCCATCAGGAACCATTTTCCTGGTGGGGACGGTGGTCCATGGTGGGTCCATCTGCTGGGATTGTAAAGTGTCATCTGGACCGCCACAGTTGTGGCAGTCTGACCAGCACCACAAGGCTGGCAGTCCTTAGACCACCAGCCACGTAATGAGCCCTTTGGTCTTTTGTCCAGATGGATTTGTACTTTGTATAACACTCAATGAGGTGAGTGAATCATCAATTTGTGTCATCACAGTATACACTATATGCTCCTCAGCATAACTTTTACAAGTGCTGGCATTAATCCACTAGTGTCAAACAGATATGAGAATCACCACTGTGTGTTTGCACAGTACCTTCAATATGGCTATCTGCATTGACACGCTAGCATCAGACAGGTGTGCGACTCACCACTCTTTTTCTGCCCAGTACTTTCTGCCAGCACAAATCAACAATACATTGTTCTCTCTGGGTACCAGCAACAGCTAGGTGGAGCAACATCTTCTCACTGTGACGCTGTGCCTCACATACTCCTGTCACCCACGTCAGTTCACTTTGCCTTGTGCTCCACATTCCTGCCACTTCACCACATGCTAGCTGTATAGTAATCTCACTGTGTGCTGACTTTGCTGGCCCGTATGCAGCTTTGTGCTCTGACTTCCCAGATTTGTTGTGTGGCAGCTCCCGGGCTGCATTTTGGCCAAAACCTCACACCTGCAGGAGCATTAGATCGATTACCAATATCAATCAACTCCCCAACCAGCAACGTCGATCACCTCTTCACTGATGATCTTCAATAATGCCTCCACACGATCACAGAAGTTTCAACATGGCAAGGCTCTATCCTTCTCTCCACATCCCTTCCTCATCCACTTGTCTGTGTTCAGGTAATACAAGTTTAGTCCTCACAGAAATAAACAGACATCTTCTCAGGACAAAGGCATGGGCCAACTGACTCTACTGGAATATCGGTGTACATTGTACATTCATATTCTACACTGAGATTAAGTTGGGTTATATTAGCTCTTGAAACAAAGGGATTCAAGATCTTTATTTTACAGAGTGTGAAAATTGTTAGGTGATGCTTAAGGGGAGCATGTTCCAAATTTGAGGTGCACTCACTGTGCTAGACTACTCAAGAATTTTTTTTTCTTTATATGGAGAGGTTCATCCAGATGAAATACCATCTATCTTCAGGCATAAAGTGTGCTCCTAGAGCTCACAAGCTTACCAAGCTATTTGTCAATGTAAGGTCTATTTTTATTTGTAAATAGCCTATTATGAGCATGTGGCGATTTTTGCTATTTCCGTCACTAATATTTTAAAAAGATATACACCTTTCCCCACGATTTAGGTGTTTTTTGTGGCAATGTCTTGAAGTATTGAAAATGCTCGCAAATGTACTTACTTTGGGTATTCCTAGCTGTTTTCAGTCACAGTGACAGTATTGGGAGCAGTAAGTTTACTGTGGTCCAGAGCAGAATCAATTCATTTCCAGAATAAGAATAGGAAGATAGCAATCCCACAACTGATGAGGATTTTAGAGAAAGTGTGTTTCCCAAAAAAAACATATTACGCAATATGTAATTAAACTCATAGCTTTTCTATAAAAAAATAATTGTAGCCTGCAGTGTTGTTTCCGAAATGCACTCCTAGCTATATCTGAGACGGTTACAAAGATATCTGGATTTTTACTAAATAGGGCCATAAAAGTTTGCCGTTTGAGAAAATTGAAGAGAATTTTGTACCCAAAATAATACGCTTAAAAAATTAAGCAGACTTCTTTTAGGAAATCACTGAAGAGATACTAGGAGGGAAGTTATGTTTTCAAAATGGCTGCTGCACAGTGGTATACTAAACTGCCTTGAGGGGCAGCAGGTTGATTTTTACAAGGCCTGCAAGCATTGTCTTTCTACAGTCAAGTTTGGATGGATATGAACCTGCATCACAGAGCAAAAATAAAAAATCCTTTTTTGAAAATCTGTAAGCATCTCATCAGTAATAAGGATATTATGCTCTTTACGCATTAGTTTTCAGATGCAAATCGATGTTCAGTTTGCTGTCAAACATATAGCTTAAAGATGTGGCACTGAGGACAAAAGTAAGAAACATCCCCTTAAAAATTAGGCCCTCATTTACAAACCCCTTGCACCACCGCTGTGTCATTTTCTTTTATACAGCAGTGGCGATAGCAATGCACTACACTGCTCAATATTTACAAACTGACGCATTATGGCACAATACGTCATTTTTTAAAGCTCTGCATTACATTTGACCTGTATCAGGTATAATGTATGCAAGGTAGGCTTTCCCATGGAAAAAGCCATGTAGAACTGACACAGTGAAACTTACAACTTTTCACTGCTCCATTCTGTGACTTCACTGCATTGTCTGCAGAGAGCAGGCGTAAAATTGATGCAGGGCTTTCTCATATAGGATTCTCCTCGCATTGCTAGAGTTTAGCAACACAACTCCAGCAACGTGTCAGGTTAGCACCAACAGATGCATCAGAAATTCTAACGCATCTGTGAAAATGTGCGCCATGGAGCTCCATATTGTAAATACAGTGCATCTATCGCATCATTAAAGGGTGAGCAGCAGGCACAAGAAATATGACACATCAATGACAATGATTCAGATTCTTGTAAACGAGGCCCTAAGTGTTTTTGTCCCTATTGATATGTAGGACGGATGACACAGAGCACCAGTAAAGATCTATCTTGTTTAAATTCAGGTTCAACCAGTGCTTTACAAAGCTAAGGTCATTGTGGATGTCATTCTCATTTCTGAATTTAAGCACAACTATATATCATCACTATGTTGGTGAAAGGCGAGGCCCTTTTTAAGAAATTGAGCTACTGGATGAGGGGGATGAAACCCTTCTCAAGCAGGAACCACAATCCTTGTCAGGATGATGTCACAAGAAAACCCTGAATTAACCTTTGGTCAGCTCTTGAGCATCCTGGCACAAAGCAGTCAGGCTTCACTCACATGAAATGTTTAAAGTATTTGTGAAACACTTCAAACAGTAACACAGTGAAAACATACAACAAAAGTCCAATCACTGGAACCAAGGGAATGCAATTTTTATGTTTTCAGTGCAAATAGTGCCAAAAAGCACAAAGCACCAACAGTGAATATCTGGCCAAGCTGCACCAGGACAAAATCACAAGTTAAGACCAATGATGATGGAGTGCAAGCAGTCTACAGGGACCAAGTTAGGTCTGCTTAACACAGTACCTTAAATCCTGGTTTGGAACATTGAGAGATCATTTGGTGAGGATGCATTGCACAGCTGCTTCAATGTGTTGGTTTAGAGAACTGGTAAAGCTGCAAAGTGAAGTCCTGTGTCATCATCAAGGATCCCATTGATGAGGGCTTGTGATGTGAATTCTAGCATTAAATGTACATCACACAGTCAAGAACATGAGTCAGTTCCGAGGATCTGTGAGGCTGCAATGTGAAAACCTGCATCGTTATCAAGGCTGTTGTTCAAAAGAGATGCGAGGGCTTATGTTGGGAAAGCCTTGCACAGGCAGCGGTTCTGACGCAGCTGCAGGGTTGATGCAGAGTCCTTTGCATTGGGAGAACCCTCACAGAAGATGCAATGTGACAGATTTGCTCAGGTTTACGTAGTGGAGCAGGGAAAATGTGTTGATTCTGCTGGATGGGCTGGCAGACCACCTTCAGGCTCACTTCAAAGTGTCCAGGCTATGGGTGGCACTACTTGGGAGGGAAGGACTCACAGATGGCAGATTATAGGTACGAGGGTCAAGGTTGATAGAGTTTTTTGCCCCTAAAGCTTTAGTCAGAAGGCCACCCATCTGGCCCTTGGAGTCACTTTGGGGTCCAGAGTTCAACAGATGCAAGTCCAGTACTTGTCACGCAGGCCAAGAGGGCAGCTGGTCAACACAGCAAGGCTGCAGTGCACCGAGGCAGCAGTCCAGAGGGGCAGCAGTACAGCAGAGTGACAGTCCTTTCAATAACATAGCAGTCCTTTTTCCACACAGAGTATCCATAAGTCCAGAGATGTACTGAAGAGACAGTGTCTGAGGTCTACTGTGTGTACCCTGCACCCTTTCTCTACAAGGTGGGAGAAGCTTCTAGAGGTTTCCCTTTGAGGCCCCATATATCCTCTCTTCCCTCTCCTGGCTCTAGACTAACTACAGGGGTTATGAAGCCTTTTGTTTGGAGGCAGGGCACAACCTATTTAAGTGTAAGAAGAGCTGCACACAGCTCCGTCCTCCCATCTTGTCAGTGATGGCCCATCCAGGCACATCTAAGTTCTCTATTTCATGTATCATTTCTAGGAGGACAAACACTAACTGTCACCAATGCCCAGTCATGTGACCCAGAGTTAAGCTTCATGCACTAAATGGCTAAGGAAGAGAATGCCAACTTTCTAAAAGTGCCATTTGTAAAAATATAATTTAAAATACGCCTTTACCATGAAAAAGGATTTGTCATTACAATTCCAAGGACACAAAACATAAACTGGTTACCTGCTACCTTTTTAGAACTTACAGCTTATTAACTATAACAATATATCTCAAATATTATCCTATGGGAGAGGTAGGCCTTGTGGTAGTGAACAACAAATGTAAGACTTTTTCACTGCCAAGACATGTAAAATTAGATGTCCTACCTTTCAAATCCATTGCACCCTGCCCTGTGTGCTGTTTAGGGCCGACCTTAGGGGTGACCCATATGTAATGAAAAGTAAGGTTTGGGCCAGGCATAATGTTTAGTCTCCCAGGTAGAAATGTCAATTTAAAACTGCACACATGGGCTGCAATGGCAGGCCTGAGAAATGTTTAAAGTGCTACTTAAGTGGGTGGCACAATCAGTGCTGCAAGCCCACTATTAGCATTTAATTTATTTTTGCATTTCATTTACAGACCCTGAGTACATGTACGACCATTTTACTAGAAACTTATAAGTAAATAAATATTCCAACTGAACATGAGGCAATGTTACCATCTTTTAGCTCATGCTGTTTAGCACTGGTTAGCAGCGGTAAAGTGCACAATGTCCTAAGGCAAACAAAGATGAGATCAGTAACAAAATGGAGGAGGAAGCCAAAACATTTTGGGTAAGACCACCCTAAGGCTGACAGGTCTAACATGCTTGTTGCCCAAATTTTCAATAAGCGGATCAGTGTATACATATAAGCACTATTACTGGGATTCAGCCATTGAGGTTCTCCATATTGTGAAAGGCAAGAGGCAAAATGAAATCTTCTATTTTTAATTGTTGAGAGTGGCTGTAGAGTAAAGATCTAAACTAGTAAAGAATTTGGCATTAGATACCAGTGGATAGTTTAAATATGGTAATCATGATACTATGGTCTACTATGATGTTGAGAGTTGCTGAAAGAACAAGACCGATAAGTAGGGATCATTTATGAAAGAACAAACCCAATAAAAAGGGTGATCTCCAAACTGACTAAAAAGCACAGACTATTATCAGATTATTTAAGAGAGGTGATAGCATATACTTAGTTATCTTCAATCTTTGAATGCAGGTAACAGTTTGAGTTCATCAAACTTATTCCAATGTTTTTTGGTCTTGAGCCAAGATAATCTTTCTTTTTTGGTTGGTCATTGGTTTTTCTGTTGTTGAATGTTAAAGAGAAGAGTGCATGAAGGTGGTCCTTTTATTGGATCCTGGGTTAACTAGTCAAATGATGAGGTGTAGAGTAGACCCATATCTTTGTTCTTTTGGTAGTATGTTCCATAGGGCAAAAATATCAAATAGGGCAAAGTTAATCCAAATGCTTTTGCAGTGAATACCAATTAATTTAAGGAAAATGATGTCTGTGATTTGTACAATATGTGCTGTACAATGATTTATACCTTCCTCTACATGTAGTTAGTGATGCTCCCTCAAGATGATAAATGATATTAATTTGTAAAACTGTAAATGATAATAATTTGTAAAACTGTCAGGGGATCTATCCTGGACTATCAGTCAATAAATTGTAGATAACTTTTGTGTTTGGATTTGGCAGCAGATGATTGAATGTACTTAGAATCGTGGAAACACCACCTCTTATATAGTCTTTTTGGTATAAATGAATGACTGAGATTCGACTGGGAGCAGGGAGGCCATAATGGTTTGTGATGCAGGCTTGTATCATGTGCCAGAAAAAGAATAATTGTATCACTGAGACCCTGAAGAATCCTGGTAGGTTGGTATATCTGCACACATAAAAATAGATTTCAACATCAGCCACCTCTTGTTGACACTATCTGATCATGGCCCTGTCCTGCTTAAGCTAGCCCCTTCCCCCGTACACCTCACAGGCTTCCCTCTAATGCTCTTTGAGACTATGTATTTCAGAGTGAGAACAATGTGCTGTATGTTTCCTCCCAGTTCACTTCTTGGGAGGCCTTTGAAGTGTTGATTGGTGTGTGTGCACTGCTACGCAGGCTGGGGTTCTCTAGGTGCTGAGTGGGGAGCTGGCATGGCTGGAGGCAGAGGTCCATGACCTGGATTACAAATACTTTGAAACCTTTAGCGAGTCTACCTTGGCATCTATTCTAAGTAAGCTTTTAGAATATGATGAAGCAGCACGCTGGGAAACTCATTGTCCTGGGACCTCCTTACTATGATTAATGTAGATTACAAAATATTGGCAAAATTGATTGCCTCACGTCTTTTTCCCCTACTGCCAAACACCATTTGGCCCGATCAATCTAGCTTTGTACCTGGCTTTTCAATGGCACATAACCTGCGTACCTTCTTTCCCCTCCCTCACACAGTTTTCTCCAATCTTAGTGCTGATGCAGTGTTCTTAGATGCCACAAAGATGTTCAATTGGGGATACATTTTTGGGGCTGATTAAACTACTATGTACCCAGTCCATCACCCTACTGTGGGTATTGTCCTCCTCCCACAATTTCCCAGGGCACTCAACAGGGCTGCATCCTGTTGCTAATCTTTTTTGTAGTCACAATGAAACCTCTGGTGGTCTGTCTGGGTGCCTGGGGGATCATCATTTCCACTGTAGGCTCATGTTTATCCCCAAGAGAGTTTAGGTCCTGATATATGCACATTAACTTACCTTGTACTTTTGGACCCCCACATTAATCTGGATCCTCTTATTAGGTAGCTTACTCAGTTTGATGGCATTGTGAGCATCACCATCAACTGGTCTAAATCCAGTGTCCCCTTTCACTGCTGCCACGTGCGTTGTCACAGTTCCGTTGTTGTGGTGCTAAATCTAATCAAGTACCAAGGGATCTGGCTCAGCTGGGATGTGGATGAACTTTGGCTTGCATATTATGGTAGTCATACCTTGAGACCCGTATTGTGGCCTGAATGACACTCCTGCTGTCTTCTACTAGGAGGTTAGCTATAGCTAAAGTGATGGTACTTCCCAAATTACTCTACCTGTTTATCAATTTGCCAATACTCCTGCAGGCATATTTCTGCAAATGCCACAGATGCCATCTTATACCATTGGCATGGGAGGGCACACAGCCCTGAATGGCAAGGAAGGTACTGACACTTCCCTTTGATCAGGGTGGGATTTGCAATCTAGAATTGGACCTTTATTTTTACTGTGCGCAAGTGCAATTCACCCATTATTGGCTTCACCCATGCACTGTCAACTACAAACAGTGCCAGAACATAACCCAGTATCTGTCTCCTAAGCGGCCACAGACTCAGTTTGACATTGTGGCATGCCCAGATTGACCATTGGATGGGCTGCAATAGCAGTGGATCACAGACTTTGTATCTGTGTGGTCACCACAATTAGTGCGCCTTGGCTATATAAAAAGGATGTCCCCCCCAGAGGTGCATGAACTTATGACTAGTGGCTAAGCACAGGATGGCCATTCAGTGGGGCAGGTGCCCGGCACCACAGATGGCCCATTGGCTCCTGAATGCTATCTATTTCCACAAGCAACTGGACATGTATTGGAAACTGATACGTGTCTGTTACAGCCTTAAGAACATTTGTTCCACCTTTATGGCTTACCTTGTGGCACAGGAGAACTCAACTGGCAAAGTGGACGCTGTGGCTTCTTGGGATGTTTGACCCTGACTTCCCTTGATTGTGATTGGGTGGAAAGTGATGCTTCCCCTCTTGCAGGTGCTTTTCAGGTTACTGAACTGTTTGAGTTTTGATCAGGTGCTTCTACCTTGCAGAGAACCTGACTACAACTGCTGTGGCATGTAGTGCCTTTTGGCCTGATGTAATGCTTCAATTGGTATTTTTTTGCCTGTATAAATCCTATATCATGCTGAGTGGCTGTTTCATTTCCCTTCCTCACTCATTCTCTCCCCTGCTTTTCCTGGCTGCACTCTACATTATTTTGAGACATGGAGCAGATGTGTGAAGCCAGTTTGTATTTCTTAATGGTCTGAATTACTATTTCAGGCTGTTAAGAAAAGCAATCTGGGCTTTTCTTATGTATATATCCCTTTAATGAATCACACATTTTGATATCTACCCTGCAGAAAGTGCAATTTACGATTCCTAGAATAGGACATCACAAATAGAGACTTCTTATTTGCGATTCCTATTCTGATGTACCATGCATTTCCTAAATGTGACTTGGGCATTTAGGAGATGCAATTACCAATTACTTGAAGTCTATGGTAACCAGGTGCAATTTTAAAAAAGCACCCCAAAGTGCAATAGAGCACACACATGCCCTTTAGGCATATGTGTGCTCTACGGGTGCATCCCTATTTTTGGGGTGCACAAAGGAGAGGCCTAATGCCCATTGCCATGCTTGATTTTGCATTTCCTAAATAGAAAATTACTAATAAGAAATCACTATTTAGGAAAGGCAAAACCAGCCCATTGACTCAAATGCAATGGGATTTCTTATTAGTGCTTTCCTAATAGTGATTCCTATTTGTAGGAATCGCTATTAGGAAATAGGTATCTTAGTACATTCTATTTTGCATTTCTTAAATAGCGATTTCTATGAAGTTGCTATTTAAGAAATGCAAAATTGCATGTGCCTTCATCTGGTCCTATATGCATTGTAGATTCTACTGTGTTGAGGTTGTAGCCCTGTGCTTGTTGTTTTGCCTGTTTATTATAAACTAAACAAATAAATACAGGTTCCATGTGGTAAAAGCCGACCAGCGCCCTGCAATACTGAGCTAAACCCAAGGTAATTGGGAATAACTCACTGGACTCAGTTTTACTAGATAGAATTCCACATGGCGTTTCTTTTTATATGGTAAATAACACTCAGAATTACCAGCTGTTTTGAGCTGGTGATTAAAATGACCAGGGACTGGTGCCGGGTGAAGAGTGGAGAGTGGGGAGGGCGTGAATCAGAGGGAGAGAATATTGCTCAGAACGGGGTAGTATGAGATGCTCCTCCTGTACTTTGTTAGTGAGCTAGGTGGGTTACAGGGACTGCAGCCAGAATGCATTCCACCATGTAGGAATATGCCTCTTTATGATTGATCAACCCTGAATATGTTTGTTGCAGCAAGTATGAATCTGTCTCCACCCTTTTTTAATGAAGTAGGAGAACCATACTGACCATTGGAGAGTTGGATTAAAATGTTTTAATGCTACTTAATTGCCATAGGTGGAGATTAATTTAATCTGGTAAGAAAGCAGCACATTTTACTACATATCAAAGGTTTACATGACAGACAGGTATAAGAAGATCCACCAGAACCGACTGGAGAGGAGGGAGGCGAAGGAGCAGGAGCACAATAGGGTGTATATGTTACTCTAAAAAGACTGGAGGGCTATTTTAAGAAAAGGAATAATGCACTTGCATAATATATTGCTGTATTAAGAGGGTTGTCAGCCACCTGTTAATTTGGTCAACTTACAGACTTACTTATAAGGGATCACTTAGTTAGATGCACTAACAACCCTTAAGTTCAAGCCATAAACCGCAATCTGTAAAAAGCTATTGTACAGCTATTGGGACAGAACATTCAGCATTATGCATACATAAAATAAAGGTTCATTTGAAGGAAAAATTTGTAAAGAGTCTGTAGATGTTAATAACATAAATTAAGAACAAGACGTTTGAAAGGTACAAATCTTGCAATTACATAAATGAAAAATTCAACAAACAGACAAGTTGAAATGTTTTAGGAATGGGAACATCAATCATCTGGCTACCAGTTCTAAATGTCCAGCAAAAACAGGCCAGTCTTTAAAATTTTGTAATCCAAGAACCAATATAGAGATGCGAGAAATTATGTTTTCCATACTTTTAATGGAGACCTGTGAGAGTAATAGCTTATGGTCTGCTCTTTCCAAAGTTTTTACCAAAAAACTTGGGCCCTGCTTTCTACCTTTTGGTGCAAAACTGCACCAACTCAGTTTTGCTCTAAAAAGTTTAGCACCGTCTTGCACCATTTCTGTGCACCAGCCAGGCACCATAGTTATGGAATGGTGCAAACCGGTGCAAAGGGTAGGCTAGTGGTGAAAAAATGGCTGAGCTGGCAGTACGGAAGAAGGGGTTTTTGCACCAAAAAAATTACGTTAGGCAGGTTAGAGTAGAAAAATTACTCTAACCTACCTAGAGTCATTTTCTGATGCAAAACTATCCATACCACATGACTCCTGTCTTAGAAAAGACAGGAGTCGTGTCCACCTGCCCAATGGCCAGCCCAGGGGACCAGGGTCCCCTGGGCATGGACAATGCACCCAGTGTCATGTAGGGGCATTTCAGGGCCCCCAATGGTACTTTAAAACATAAAATTGAATACTTACCTGTACTTACCTGGGATGGGGTCCCCCATCCTCCGCTGTCCCTCTGGTGTGGGTGTGGGTGTAGGTGGGGGTGTTCCTGGGGCTTGGGGAGCGCACCTATGGGCTTATTCCATGGTGTTCCACCATGGATATAGGCCCACAGGCCCCCTAGCGCCTGCCCTGA